>NC_047097.1:47692316-50192316 GCF_902459505.1 Geotrypetes seraphini
GAACTCAATGGCTGAGGCGAGTGAAAAGGCCCCGCTGGTTAAACGTCAGATGACAAGAACCAAGGGAAATTAAGAACATAAGAATAGCCTCACTGGGTCAGACCAATAGTCCATCAAGCCCAGTAGCCTGTTCTTATGGTGGCCAATCCAGGTCACTAGTACTTGGCCAAAACCCAAGGAGTAGCAATATTCCATGCTACTGAACCAGGGCAAGCAGTGGCTTCCCCCATGTCTCTCAATAACAGACTATGGACTTTTCCTCCAGGAACTTGTCCAAACCTTTCTAAAAACCAGTTACGCTATCCCCTCTTACCACAATCTCTGGCAACGCGTTCCAGAGTTTAACTATTCTCCGAGTGAAAAAATATTTCCTCCTATTGGCTTTAAAAATATTTCCCTGAAACATCGAGTGTTCCCTAGTCTTTGTAATTTTTGATGGAGTGAAAATCCGAGTCACTTGTACCTCTTCTACTTCACTCAGGATTTTGTAGACTTCAATCAGTTCTCCCCTCAGCCGTCTTTTTTCCAAGCTGAAGAGCCCTAACCATTTGTCTTTCCTCATATGAGAGGAGTTCCATCACCTTTACCATCTTGGTTGCTCTTCATTGAACCTTTTCTATTGCCACTACATCTTTTTTGAGATAAGGAGACCAGAATTGAACACAATATTCCAGTTGAGGTCGCACCATTAAGCGATACAGAGGCATTATAACATTCTGAGAATGAGAGGGCACTCTCTAAAGTTAAAAGGGGATAGATTCCGTACATATGTAAGGAAGTTCTTCTTCACCCAGAGAGTGGTAGAAAACTGGAACACTCTACTGGAGGCTATTATAGGTAAAAACACCCTCCAGGGATTCAAGACAAAGTTAGACAAGTTCCTGCTGAACCAGAACATATGCAGGTAAAGCTAGTCTCAGTTAGGGCACTGGTCTTGACCTAAAGGCCACCGTGTGAGCAGACTGTTGGGCATGATGGACCACTGGTCTGACCCAGCAGCATCAATTCTTATGTTCTAACAACTTTGAACAGTTTAGTGTCATCTGCAAATTTAATCACCTCACTCGTTGTTCCAATTTCCAGATCATTTATAAATAAGTTAAATAGCACCAGTCCCAATACAGATCCCTATGGCACACCACTATTTACCCTCCTCCATTGAGAAAAATGACCATTTAACCCTACCCTTTGTTTTCTGTCTAATAACTGATTCTTAATCCACAATTGAACATTGCCTCCTATCCCATGACTCTTTCATTTTCTCAGGAGCCTCTCATAAAGAACTTTATCAAAAGTTTTCTGAAAATCTAGATACACTACATCAACTGGCTCGCAAATTGATGAGGCGTAAGACCTCCCTATTAATCATTTTTGTCTGCATGTTCCACAAATATATTTTTTATAATTATTTCCACTATTTTGCCTGGCACCGAGGTCTGTAATTCCCTGGATCTCCCCTGGAACACTTTTTAAAAATCGGCATAATGTTGGCCATCTTTCAATCTTCATGTACCCTGTGTGTCCGTCATAATTAGATTGTAAGCTCTTTCGAGCAGGCACCATCTCTTGCATGTTTAATATACAGTGCTACATGCATCTGGTAGCACTATAGAAATAATAAATAGTATTAGCATAAAATAGTCATATGATGGGATTCTGTATTGTACAAACCAGAATGCAATATGAGTAATCAATAAAGAGTACCAAAGATCTGTCCAAGAGGAAATGTTTAAGAACATAAGAATTGCTGCTGCTGGGTCAGACCAGTGGTCCATCATGCCCAGCAGTCCGCTCACGCGGTGGCCCTTAGGTCAAAGACCAGTGCCCTAACTGAGACTAGCTTTACCTGCATATGTTCTGGTTCAGCAGGAACTTGTCTAACTTTGTCTTGAATCCCTGAAGGGTGTTTTCCCCTATAATATCCGCCGGAAGAGTGTTCCAGTTTTCTACCATTCTCTGGGTGAAGAAGAATTACATTTGTACGGAATCTATCCCCTTTTAACTTTAGAGAATGCCCTCTCATTCTCTCTACCTTGGAGAGGGTGAACAACCTGTCTTTATCTACTAAGTCTATTCCCTTCATTATCTTGAATGTTTCGATCATGTTCCCTCTCAGTCTCCTCTTTTTAAGGGAGAAGAGGCCCAGTTTCTCTAATCTTTCACTAATTGCTCAGCTCTTGAAATTATCCACTAGAATAATTCCTACTCCAGCAGTTTGATGTTTTCTTCTCAGTTCAAAATTTATGCTTAACAAACAGTGAAAACGTAAATGTTTTTACATTCATATTTTTTCAGATTCAGCCCAAAAGACTGTTGACCAATTCTAGATTTTCCTTATGAAGTCAACAGAGACCTGTTCTGAAAGATTAAGGCATTCAAAACCATAGGATCAAAAGTGTCATGGAATTTAGTCATTACCTCATCCTGCAATTTTCCAATTGTCAGACGTGCTTTTTCTGCCTCTAGGATTCTGTCTTTTAACTGTTTCTGCGTTTCAGCAAGCTCTCTGCGATTTTTCTCCTTGAATTCATCAAAATGTTTTTGAAGTTCCAGAGTGGATGATCGTGAGCCCATCAAAATTTCAGACATCTTTTAAAAAAAAAGAAGCAAAAAGGCTGGCATATAATTGGTTTGGAATTTTATAGGGCAGGAAATACTCGAGTCAACACAGTACAGTTTTATCCTTCACCTTCAACATATCCTGGGTTTTCATGACACAAATGCAAACCTTAGGAGGTCCTTTTAGTGAACTGTATTAAATGCTAATGCAGCAAAAATTGCTTAATGGACGATCCACTACCATGTCTTGTGTAAATTTGCTGTCTGCGTGCACTAGCGGGCTTATTCTACAAATGTCGTCCTGATTGTAGGCAGCAGTAGGCATCCTACTAATGTCTCACCAGCCAATCAGGACTCACGTTTTTTAAAAAATGGATGCGAACAACACCTATAATTTAGGTATCTATCTCATGCCTACAGAGACGCATAGGGACGCTCATGGATGCCCAAGGCCAGCATGGGTGTGGTTTCTACCGTAATTGGGCATCCATATGTGTATCCGTAGGCATGAAACAGACACCTTAAATGCAGGCCTGTAAAATGCTGGCCTACTTTTAAAGCATCTGTTACATAAAAAAGATGCAATTTTCTAAAGGATGCCGATACGTGATTGACATGTGATCAGTGTCTGCTTCTTAGGCAGCCGCTGAGATTGGCATCCTTTAGAGAATCAGGTCCCAAGCACACTTTTTTGAGGGAGAGGTGGGGCATGGAAGCAGTAACCAGTTAGCTCATGAACATTATCATGCGCTGATTACCATACGGTTACCACAGAAGCCTTTATTATGCCTCCTAAATAAGAGGCAGTAAGCGCTTTTTTTAAATGACCATGCTTTAATGAAACTAATAGTAAAAAAAGGCATTTTTAAGGCCATGAATGAATGGCCTTGGGGCATGGGAAAGAATCACATAAGGGCACACTATGGCCATTTCTTAGCACAATTAGTAAAGGGCCTCCTAAATTATACGTAAAAATCATCTGAAGGCCAGTTAAATTAAAACTCTGCTCTTTGGATTTCCTTACAGATTGTATTGAGTCTGCTTTGTGCTAGGAGATTTATTTTTCCATGAGAAATTTACCCTTACCTCCTTCTGCAATTTCTCAACTGTTTTATCCAGCTGCCATCGCTCATTTTCCATTTCATTTTTCATTCTCTTTAATTGCTCTTTCTGGTTGGTTTCTTCCTTTAATCTCTCTGCTAACTGTTGCTGTTCATGTGTAATTCTGCTAAGGTTTCTCTGTAGTAGGTAGAAATAACTAGTTAACACACCAAGTAAAGTCCCTCTTCTTCAGAATCACAGGGCTGTGGAATAACCTTACTACCCCTCTGCGGAATCAGGTCTCCTTCCAGCTATTCCGTAAGCACCTGAAAACTAGTCTTTTCACAAAAACGTAACGCTTTCCTTCCTCCCTATACTCAATCCACCAAACTCAATGTGTTATTCTTTTCCTTTATTAAGCTCTTGTAAACCGTGCCGAGCTCTATATTCATGGAGAGGATGCGGTATATAAACTTAAGGTTTAGTTTAGTTTAAAGTCCCACAATGAAGCTTACTACCAGTACATATGCTAAAAAGAAATTAAGCAAAATACCAGCCCAGGTTAGCATGAGCAAGGTGCCAAGTCCAGGCAGCACAAAAAGGAAAGGCTTGGTAATTACTTGCATATAACAAGCAATGCAAAACTGACGCACATTTTCCTGCCAAAATCATGCTGAGAAATATAATAGAACCAGTAAAAAGCAAAAATCACAAATAAACCTTGAATAAGCCATAACATACAATCAAATATTTATGCATGAACCCACAGTTATATGTAAAACACCTACCAGCCAATATTCAGCTGATCATCATAGACAAATGATGCTTTTATGTGGGACCCAGTTGATATCAGCTGTGACTCATATTAGTGGAGCGTGTGTCCCCCCCCCTCCTTCCTGGCACTTGCTCTGATCCCCCTCCCATCTTGCACAATAACTAGCCCCTACTGCCCCCAAGTTAGAAGTAGTACCCGATGTAGGTATTTAGCTGAAACATGCCCATGTAGGGTTTTTAACAAAATGTTTTTATAGATGGATGGTTCTAGATTTATTTCTGTTTGTTTTGGTTTTGTTTTTTTTTTAAATAATAATTTGATGTACACGTGCAGAGAAATTCCTTAGAATTAAAAATAACCCAAATGTTTCTACATCTGCACTGATGGCATAAGGGGGGGGAGAACACAAACATATGATAGTACAAACCTTTCAGGACACCAATTTAAGGCTTCTACGTAATACTTGGCAGAAAACTGAGCATCAGAAATTCCAAAACTGGGGAATCAGATTAGCTGATTCGGCCTATTCCAGTGTAGAAATTAGGGATGCACATTGATTACATTTTTTTAATTGCACAATTAATCAAGATTAAAATTTTTAGTTATGCAATTAATCATAAGACCCAAATGTAAAAGACTTGAAAGAAATTATGATAGTATTGTTTCAAAGTACTTCTAACTGAAGAAATCTCTAGGGTAAATGTTAGAAAATAAACTATACAAGTATATTTAAAAAAAAAAAAAAGCATGTACAGCCCTAATAAAAATAAAATTTGGTGATTTTATTTTTAGAATCATCTTCCCTTCACCTCTGCTTCATGGGTACCATCTCCTCCATTCTCTCCATAAGCACCATCTCCTCCTCTGCCTTCTCTCTCCTTCCCACCATCTCCTCCCTTCTCTCTCTCTCCTTTGTCTTGCCTCTTCTCTCCTGGAACTCATTTTCTCTCTCTTCTCTCTTAAGGAGTTTAGTCTCCAGAGAACACCCCCTTCCCCCACATCTTTCCCTCTCTTCCTTTTCCACTGCAGCTGCCTCCCTGGTCCTTATCTTTTTCTACTGGCACCTTCTCTTCAGAGGGGCCAGCAGCCCCCCTTTTCTCTGTTGCTCCTTCTCCCTGCCCCTCACAGCCCTAAACTTCATCACTGTAGTAAAAGTAGCCTGCTTTTACCAGGCTGAAGCCTCTCTCTCTCTCTTTGTGTAGCATCAGGAAAAAGAAAGTTCTGTTGGAGGAGACAAACTTCCTATTTGCCAATACAACAGACAGAAAGAGAGGCTTTAGCCACGTCAAAGCATGTTGCTTTCCCTGCAGTGATGGAGTTCAAAGCCACAAGGAAAGGAAAAGGAGTAACAGAGAAGAGGAGGCTGCCGGTGTACCTGCTAAGGTGAGAGTTAGTGCCGACAGAAAACAGTGGCAGAGGGAGCAGTTAACTCACTTAAAAAAAATTTAACGTGATTTATTAATGCATTAATCATGTTAAAGCCCTAGTAGAAATGAGTACTGCCTGGGAGCTTTGGGTCAGAATTCTGAAATATCCAGTCCTGTGTGTTCTTACTCTCTACATGACTGCTTCAGTTATGCTTTTTCCAATGCACTGCTTGGCCAGGGATTTCTTTCCTTGAACTTTCTAGTATTTTAATGTTCAGACATAAACTATCCTTCCCCTCTCTACACGGCATCCTCCACGCAGGTAAACTGGGTAGATCCCTCCTCTCCAAAATCACCGGCCTCTGGAACAACCTCACTGTCCCGCTGAGGAACCTGGACTCCCTCCAACTATTCCGAAAACAACTGAAAACCTGGCTTTTCTCTATCATATAATAATCTCTTCTCCTGATTACATCTCCTCTTTTTATGCTTTGTAAACTCTTTCTCTTCTCTCTTCCCATATTTTTTAAACTCTGTAAACCGTGTCGAGCTCCACTTCAGTGGAGAAGATGCGGTATATAAACCTAAGGCTTAGTTTAGTTTAGTTTTAAAAATAAATATACATAACAAAAATCTTACAAAGAATATCATCTCAACTCAGTTAATACATTGTAAATATATAAATTCAAAAAAATCAACAATCAATTGTCATACAATACAGACAAGATAAAGTACTGCCTCCCTTCCCATCCCCCCTCCACCCATCCCAGTTCCAAATATTACTAATAAATAGTGCTTCACTTTATGATTACAAATGTAATGAGTTCACTACAAAACTGCATGCTCTGACTGATAATTGCTGTATATAAGGTTCCTAGGTCATCTAAAATTTACTCTGTTTTTTATAAGATGGGGAGGTCGCTCTAGGTTCCATAATCATAAGAGCATGAAATGCTGCCCTCCAATGCCAAAATGAGGGCGGACTTTCTTCCAACCAATGTTGTAAAATACATTTTTGACCTATAATAAAGGATTTACGAAATAATTCCCTAACCCCTTTCTTAAAAATCCTGTCCCATTGAAGAAATAATACCATCTGGGCGGAATTCTAGAAATAATTGATCCAAGAAAAACACAAACAGCATTCCAAAATTTCTGAATTTTGGGACATAACCAAAAAGCATGACCCAATGTATTATCCATTTTTTTTTTTTTTTTTTTTTTACAATTTATGCATATTCTTGTCTCAACACAACCAAAATGTGAAGCCTGAACTTGAGAAACATAAGCTCTCATAACCATTTGAAATAGACTCTCTCTATAATAAGTGCAAGAAATTGAGGAAATGCCTAATTGAAGAGACTTTTCTATTATTACCTCACTAATTTCCACTCCCAATTCCAAATCCGTTTATAGCTCATATGTGGATATACAAAATCAAGGGGCTTTTTAAAGTATGAAATTTAGGGTAGAGCTTCCAGATAGTCAAACAAAGTTCCCAATCTATATCCCACACCCAATGTCAAACCTTCCTTTTTCAGTGTGGTAATATAATGAACTTTCCAGTATTTAATGTAAATGCACGAAATGTATCAAAATCACCAGAACAGAATAAAGTAGCAATATTTTGGTGTATTTGTAGTTTTAAAAGAAAACTATATCCTGTCTTTTTTGGGAATTAAACACACGTGATTATGGGTTATGACTTCTAAAAGGCATTAAGCGCTAAAGTACGCTTAGCACATGTGAAAATGCTTGCCGCAAAGTGCATTAAAGCATTTTGAAATAAGTAACTTGTTTGCATGCACTTTTCATTGATCTGTACAGTAAAACCTTGGATTGCAATGCAAGTAACTTGGGGCCTGTTTTACAAAGCCGCACTAGCAGCTGCCACGCAGCAACAGCCCCGAAGCCCTTTAAATCTCTTTGGGCTTCAGGGCCGTTATCGCACTGCAGCCGCTAGCGCATCTTTGTATAACAGGCCCTTGGTTTGCAAGTGTTTTGCAAGACAAGCAAAACATTTTATTAAATTTTAACTCGATATACAAGTAAGGTCTTGCAATACAAGTACTTACAGTATACACACATCGCAACTGAGCCGATGGTTCTTCTCTCTCTGACACTGCAAGAGTGTAGCGACTGTTCTAAACAAGCAAAGTCTTGCAATACGAGTACACACAGTTTACACGTGTCACATCATCACAACTGAGTTGATGGTTCTTCTCTCTCTGACGCTGCAGGAGTGTAGTGACTGTTCTAAATGAGCGAGATCTTGCAATACAAGTATGTATAGTATTTTGTATTAAAGTTTTGGGGTTGTGGAACGAATCGTCTGAGTTTCCATTATTTCCTATGGGGAAATTCACTTTGATATACGAGTGCTTTGGATTACAAACATGCTTCTGCAATGAATTATGCTCGCAAACCAAGGTTTTACTGTATTTATTTTCCAGACAGGGTATGTCAGGGCTGAAGAATGGGCAGTTATCTGCGTGCTAACTGGTTAGTGCTTCCATAATGAGCAACACTTAGCACCTCCCAAATAGGTGGTGGCAAGTGTGCCCCTGTCAAATATTTTCAGGTTTTATGCATTAATGTCAACATTACCACACAACATTTTTTTAAGTCCATTCATTGGTACACTTTGAAAAGCTGCGGCACACTAAACGTGGCCATGGCTCAAGGGCATGCGAAAGTGCATGGATGTCGATGCGATGATGTCCTGCGCATAAGTAACATTTTCACGTCGACGTCTGGGCATGCGCGAGGGCCTTCCAGACAGGGCCCTGAGCTGCCAGTGTAAAGGGCTGGAAATGAAGGTGCTGGTGCCAGCTGACTACTATTATTTATTATTTCTATAGCGCTGAAAGGCGTACGCAGCACTGTACATTTTAACATACAATAGACAGTCCCTGCTCAGAAGAGCTTACAATCTAATTTAGACAGGACATTTCAGGGTTGGGGAAGTTATAGTGGGTATAAGTATCTGACCGCAGGAGTTAAGAGTTGAAAGCAGTTTCAAAAAAAAGTGGGCCTTTAGCTTGGATTTGAACACTGTCAGAGGCAGAGCACAAACCTGTTCCAGGAATATGGTGCCGCAAGAAAGCAGGGACGGAGTCTGGAGTTGGCAGTGGAAGGGTACAGATAAGAGGGGCTTGCCCAATGAGTGGAGATCACGGGGGGGGAAGCATAGGGGGAGATGAGCGAGGAGAGATATCAGGGGGCTTCAGAGCCAACGCACTTGTAGGTCAGCAAGAGGAGTTTAAACTGTATTTGGAAATGGAAGGGGAGATAAAGAGGTTATGGATGAAGGTAAGTTTGTTGGATTCTCAGCGGGCATTCCATTGGGCACGAGAGGCATGTCCTGTAGGCAGTCAGCGGGCGACTCTCCTCCTCCCCGGCATCTCATGGCACACATGGAATCTTGGGTGGCACACAGTTTTTGATACACTGCCCTCTATCATTATTTCTCTCTCTTTTTTTTTTTTTTTTTTTAAATCAAAGTAGTCAGCTGCAACATTTATAGAATGATTTCTGTTTTTAGGAAAATATCTTAATCCTCCACTGCCCCAGGTGCATTGTGAGCCCACCGGGACAGATAGGGAAAAATGCTTGAGTACATGTATATAAACCGCTTTGACCTCCTCTTTTACTAAGGCGTATGTTAGCATTTACATTAGTGATTTCTATTCCGCCATTACCTTGCGGTTCAAGGCGGATTACATAAGAATTGTCATGAAGTTACAAGATATAGGTGGAATGCATAAGAATTGTCGAGAAATTAAGGTAATACATGTTGGGTAATTAAAACATTTTAGATTTGATAGTAGACAGTGTGGTAAGTGGAGCTTGGGAAGGAGCTGGTCGTGTTAGATAGGTTTTATGTATTTTTTTGAAAAGTAGAGTTTTTGTTTCTTTTTTGAAGGTTTTGTAGTCTGTGGTTGAAGACAGCAGATTGGTGATTTGTCTGTCTAGTTTTAGCGCTTGCTAAATTGATTAGCGTGCGCTAAATCAGTTAAATCCATTAAATCCATTTGGTGGAGGAAGGGCTGGGGAGGGCTTCAATGGCTGGGAGGGTGTAGATGGACTGGAGTGAGCTTTGATGGAGACTTCAGTGGTTGGAGCCTAAGAACAGGACCGGGCAGAGCTTTGCATTCTTGCCCAGAAATAGCTAAGAAGAAGAAGAAAAAAAAAAAACCAACAATTTTTTAGATTGAATCAGGTTGGGCAGACTAGATGGACCTTTCAGGTCTTTTTCTGACGTCATCTACTATGTTACTAGTAAAAGGACCCCCGAGTGTGGTTGTAAAACTATAAATGGCGGTATTCAAATCCCATGATAAAACAACTACAAACAGTATAAAACACAGCCCTGAAACTAATCTATTGCTGAAGAAATACGACCATATCACCGCCGTATACCTCGACTCACACTGGCTCCCAATACATGCAAGAATACAATTCAAATTTTACTGTCTACTATTTAAAGCCATGAATGGAGACAGCCCAGCCCACTTGAACAACCGCCTTATCTGAACTACCACAACCAGGCAAAAGACAGCCCAGACACCATTCACGCACCCCCCTATCAGAGGCATCAAACGCAAAAAAATGTACGATGGCCTACTGGCCGCGCAGGCAGCGAAACTTGACCAATCTACTGATCACGACAAAACACTACAAAACTTTCAGAAAAGGAATAAAAACCCTGCTATTCAAGAAATCCATCAAGGCAAACTAACTCCGCAAGAAGCATTTCAATCCTCCGAAATAACCCGATTAACTATGTTAACTCTTCTGGAATTGTCCAGATAACCTCTTATGTAATCCGCCTTGAATTGCAAGGTAATGGCGGAATAAAAGTCACTAATATAATGTAATTACAGCAGCAGAGAAATTGTCCCAGTCAATCACAATAAACCAGTAGTTCCCAAAAGGCCAAAACAGCTAAAGTATAATGTCTGGGAAGAAAAGGGGTTAAGATTCCTGGTTTCATGACTGAATATTTGAACCTGAAGCTTTCGAAAGGTTTTTCTTGAATTATGCAAAGCTGCATTTTGTCTAAGAGGGATAAGTGAAAACACATAGGCACAGAGGTGTACAGAAAGGATTAGTTGAGATCAGACAGGAAACAAGAATGGAGTGTAGGCAATGGTGAATTGAAAAACTGGCAATTATGGTGTGATTTTCAGGTACCTAGGCAGCTTGCAGGGTCTCAAAGTTCATTTTCAAAGATATGGGACCAACGGGATATTTTTCCCAACATGAAATCCAATGCACTTTTTTTTAACTTTGCCTACAGTAAGGGTATCAAACTCAGGGTAATTAGATATAGCCCGCAATGTGCCCCGCAATTTGGCCCTCTGTCTTTCTCTCCCTCCATCCCGGTCTCACCTTCAAACAGCCTGCGGAGGATCACCAGTGCTGTAGCGATCCTAAGCAGGCTGCCGTCACATTCCCTCTACAGCAGTGGTCTCAAACTCAAACCCTTTGCAGGGCCACATTTTGGATTCGTAGGTACTTGGAGGGCCTCAGAGAAAAATAGTTAATGTTTTATTACAGAAATGACAATTTTGCATGAGGTAAAACTCTTTATAGTTTATAAATCTTTCCTTTTGGCTAAGTCTTAACAATAATATTGTCATTTATAGCTAAAGAGAGATATGATCAAGAAACTGTTTTATTTTACTTTTGTGATTATGATAAACACACCGAGGGCCTCAAAATAGTACCTGGCGGGCTGCATGCGACCCCCAGGCCGCAAGTTTGAGACCACTGCTCTACTGTGATCCCATACGTCAGAAGAGGGGCAGGACCGCAGTAGAGGGAATGTACTGCGGAGGTCGATGGTAGCCTGCTTAGGATCACTACAGCACCGGCGATCCTCTGCAGGCTATTGGAAGGGGAGACCGCGCTAGAAAAAAGATGCAGGCCTTTGGGGCGGGGGCTGCGGTGGCAGGCCCTGGTTTAGAAGTACAGGGAGGGAGGGAGGGAAGGAGGGACCCAAAAAGACATGCATATGCAGGACTGAGGGGGGGGAGGGGAAGAAATAGTGGGTCTAAAAACAAAGAAGAGGGAGAGAGATGGTGGACAATAGGATGTAGGAAGGGAAGGAACAGAAAGGGAGATAAGTTGGACACAAGGGATGGTGTGGAGGGGGGATAGAGATACTGGATAGGAGGGTAGTTGGGAAAAGAAAGGGAGAGATGGTGGGCCTTGGGATGGTGGGGAAGGAGGGAGTGATGCTGGATGAAAGGGTAGTTGAGAAAAGGAGAGATGGTGGATCTGGGGATGGTGGGGTCCATCGCTGCAGCTGTGGGGATGGAGACGAAAAAAAGGGAAGATGCCAGACCTCCGGGGGAGGGAAGGGAAACGGAAGTGGAGGGGAGAACAGAGATGGAAGTTGGATGGTTAACACGGAGAAAGAAGAAAATGACAAATGGGAAGGAGATCCTGGCAAGTGAGTTATCAGAAGACAACCAGAGCCTGGGACCAACATGATTTGAATAATGACCAGACAACAAAAGGTAGAAAAAATAATTTTATTTTCAGTTTTGTGATTACAATATGTCAGATTTGAAATGTGTATCCTGCCAGAGCCGGAGTGGGGTTGGAGAGGCTGTAACCCTTTACTTCTACTACGACTAAAGGGTCCTTTTATTAAGGTTCACATTAAGCGTGCGCTAAATTGGTTAGCGTAACTTAATAAAAGGACCCCTAAGTATCTTAATAAAAAATTTGGCCTATGTTTTAGATTTCTGCATCTTATGCGATTGAGTTTGACACCCCTGGCCTACAGCTAAAGGTGGGCAAACTGTCAGTGTGTGTGTACTTTTAGGGGCAATTTTCTAAATGCTATTTTATGTGGTTAAAATGAGTAAAATTTAAAAGAATGGTCACCTTCACTACTTTTCAGGGATACCTATTCCAAAAAGTTGTAACAGTTTCAAAAGGCCAAATGTATCCTGCTTCAAGATACCACCTTGCCATGCCACTGAACAAGCACAATTAACTCCCTAACTAGTAGAAATAAGGGAGGCGGAGTGCACAAGTCATTCAGACTGCAGGGGCAAACTGCTAACTTAATCAAATGAAAGGTGTCGTATAAAGAGGCTCCAGATTGCCGAGTGGAACACGGTTTACCTAATAGTTAAAAGCGATTGCAGAAAAATCCAAGACAACTCAGGCTTTCAGCAGAATTTAGGCTCCAGCACAAAACTGCTGTAACTGATATTTCCTTACTTTACTCCCTTGACACTAACACTAATAATAATAACACCCATAGGCAAAACACTGCATTATAATAAACTTAAATGCAATTTAACTACGGGATCTTTTTACTAAGGTGCGCTAATGCTAACACATCCATTACATTTCTATGGACGCATAAGCGTTTAGCGCGTGCGCCTTAGTAAAAGGACCCCTTAATGACACAGCACATACGTATATTTTGTATCGTTACCTTGTTTATTTAGCTACATACTGTCATACTATTCATTTGTTATAACATGACTTTATTGTATGTTTTGTGATTGATGCAGACTTATGCATTAACCCCCTCTTTTACTAAGGCGCAATAGCCATTTTAGCGCGCGCTAAACGCTATCACATCTGTAGGATATAATGGACGTGTTAGCGTGTGCTAAAACGGATAGCGCACCTTCGTAAAAAGGACCCCTATGTGCATTATGTATCATCTTCCTTTATTATTGTTTAATTCTTGTTATACAAGGTTGAAAAGATGTTAATAAAAATATTTGAATACAACCAACAATCCAAAAATATCACTCCAAGACAAAAGCACCACACAAGCCAAGAAGCTAGCTTATTACTTAAGCGAAAGAAAAGCCTCAGACAAACGGAGAGGTGTACCCACGCTCTTCCACCCAAGCATCATAGGCAAAAAACCTTCACACAAGTTTAAAGTTGGCAGGTGGGTGTTATATGATAGAGCCTGGATTTGGCGCTAAGGCTCTGAAGCAGTGGTTACCGGCCACGAAACGATCGTCAGCCTGGCCTGTTTGTGTTCAGTGGTTTTTACCATTAATCATTCTTGGCTATTTTTTGCTCCCACCTGCTAACTTTAAACTTGTGCGAAAGATTTTTGCCTATGATGCTTTGGTGGAAGAGGGTTGGTACACCTCTCCGTTTGTCTGACACTTTTCTTTCGCTTAAATAATAAGCTAGCTTTCTTGGCTTCTGTGGTGCTTTTGTCTTGGAGTGATATTTTTGGATTTTTGTAATAAAAATATTTGAACATTAAAAAAAAAGAGGTTCCAGATTTCAAATAAGTGAAAAGTTGAGAGAACCCTTGCTGATTCTGACCCTTCTTTAAAGTTGGAGCATTTACCTGTGTGTCCTCCAGCTGACGCTGCACAAGCCTTTTCGATATTGTTGCCTCCTTCTCTTGATCCCCAGCCTGTCCCAGGGTATCTTCTAGTTGTTGTTTCTCTTTCTGTAATAAAATAACGTGAAAGTAACAAAAATATCTGCATGATGGTCCTTAGTGGAACTGCCCTATTCCCCTTCCAACCTTTAAAATTTTAAGCATTAAGAGGCTGATTACAAAAATTGGTGGAATTTGGTGCGTTTATATGCTAAATATGAAAAAAAATGTTTGCAGTTAAGTGTGGCAATTTGAGGAGATTTGACCGAATATGGGAACCTTTGCTTAAATTCTGTAATTAATATACTTATGGCAGTTATTATGGTACTCTTACAATTTCTCACAACTAATATTTTGTATTTATTGCATTAGTATTGTCCACTTGTTGCTTTGAATATATCTTATGTATATTATGTATTTATTTAAAATCTAATAAAATATTTATTGGGGGAAAAAAAAAGAGGTTGATTCTACAAATGGCGTCCCAATTGTAGGCAGTGGTGGGCGTCCTACCACCGTCTCACCAGCCAATCAGGATGCACACTTTTTTTAGAAAATGAATGCATATATTGTAGGTGTCTGTCTCGCACCTACAGAGAAGCATAGGGCCACTTAAGGACACCCAAGGCCTTGGGCATCCGTAAGCATCCCTATGCATCTCTGTAGGCAAGAGACAGATGCCTTCAATGAAGGCTTGTAAAATTCTAGCCTACATTTAAGGCGTCTGTTAGGAAAAAAAGAAACGTGATTCTCTAAAAGGATGCTGATGCTGACAGTTAAATGATGAAGAAGTTTATGAGAAGTTAGCTTTAAACCCCACAAAATGCTTACAAAGAAGAATACTCTCATTAACCAACAGGGGTTTGAATGATTGTTTTCTTACATATAAAGACCATAAATTTTTGAATAAGAAAGCACCAATTGTTCCTATTATGTATGTGTCGCCTAAAATTCACAAGAGTATGACTAATCCCCATGGAAGACCAATAATGTCATCTCGGGGTTCACTTTTGGAACCCCTTTCTGTCTTTTTAGATCATTTTCTGAAATTCCAGTGAACGAGTTCCCGTTTATTTTGGTGTCTTTTGATGTAGCATCCTTGTACACATCTATTAAGAACATAAGAACATAAACAGTGCCTCCGCCGGGTCTGACCATAGGTCCATCCTGCCCGGCAGTCCGCTCCTGCGGCGGCCCAAACAGGTCACGACCTGTCTGAATCACCAGAAGGGGCTCCCTTGCCACCTTGGTTTCTCATTGAAGTCCTATCTTCCCATCGAAGTCCTAACCCTCCGGTCTTGCACATGCACGACCTGTTGGGTTTCTATACTTATTTCTATACTTATTCTATACTTATTCCTCAAGAGGAAGCTTTGACAACCATCAAAGATGTGTTTGAAGCTCAGACACGCCCTCATACCATCCCCACTGATTGTAATTTTCCTGTGCACTCTAGCCAGAATAGCCATGAAGGAGAATTTCTTGCTTTTTGAAGGATAATATTACAAACAAAAGAAAGGGGTCACTATGGGTGCTACTTTTGCTCCGTGGATTCCTTTGAAAAAACCTGGATAGAGAATTCACCATTTGGGGATTATATCCACAAATGGTTTCGTTACATAGATGATGTGCTTATGCTCTGGACTAGTACTGAAGAAAATCTATTAACATTCAAGGGTTGGCTTAACAGTTGCGATTCGAATATTCAATTCTCGATGACATATGCAGTGAATAACATAACTTTTTTGGATCTCATAATTATTCAGGAAACGGATCACTTTGAATTTGACACACACATAAAATTGACAGACAGAAACACATTTTTAGATTTTAAAAGTTGCCATCCTTCAAGTTTAAGAAGAAATCTGCCCTTTTCTCAATTTCTTCGTTTAAGATGTAATTGTTCTTCTTTAAACACATACAAAAAACAAGCAAAGAGATTGAAGAACAAATTGAGTGTAGAGGACATCCAGATAAGATTCTCAAACAAGCAATGAAAAGAGCGAGATATTACAACCGAGATTTCCTTTTACAGCCTCGAGATGAATCAAAAAAGAACACAGAAGATGACATATGCACCTGTATGCTACGTTTTTCTACGCATGGGAACATACCAGCAAGTATCATCAGAGATAACTGGAAAATCGTACAATCCCATCCTTTATTTCAACAAACTGATTTAAGAATAGCGTTCACTAGGGAAAGAAATTTGAAAGATATCCTAAGTCCCGTGATGATAACCCAGCAGCAATCGAGAACTGATAATTTGTTACCTAAAGGGTTTTTCAAATGTGGGAAATGTACTTTCTGTGAAGTCACAGTGTCTATGAAAGAATTTACTAATCCTGCTAATGGCAAGAAGTGCACAATTCGGCATTTTTTGACATGCAACACAGACCATATTATTTATGTAATAATCTGTCCGTGTTTGAAATGGTATGTCGGGATGTCAACCCGACCGTTCATGGTTAGACTCTCCGAACATAAATCCAATTTAAAACATAAAAAATTGATAGCCCCTATAGTGGAATACTGTGTTCAGTTGAATCATAAGTTCACTGACCTTAAATGTTTCTGTATTGACAAAGTTGAGTCTCATGTGAGGGGAGGAGATAAGCAGAGGCAATTGCATCAGAAAGAATGTTGGTGGATTTTCTTGTTAAACACAGTGAAACAAGTAGGTCTCAACAGTGCCATAGATTGGTATGCCTTCTTTTGAAAATAAAATAACTGTACATGTCTTCATTGGTAAGTTATTGAATAGCGATCTGGAACCTATTTCTGTAGGTGGAGTTTTAGAGTCGAAGGGAGGTCAAGTAATGACGTCATTATTTTCTGCTTATTAAGAGCATGCGCGTATTCGGCAGTTTTGCCAGCGCCATTTTTTGATTTGCAAAGTGTGGATTTAGCTGTTCACAGTGAGTACCGATAAATAGTTCATAGATTTTACTTGGCAGGGTGAATGAGAGTAGTATTAAACATTGAATGATTGTAATTTTCCTTACAGCCTGAACTTACCGACCCCTGAGGAAGTCTTAATCGGTGAAACGGGTCCCGTCGGGCCAGGCGTTGTTACCATACACATAGCGGCTTGAAAAAGATAAGTGCCGCTAGTTATATACTTGTTGCAAATTTAATTAGTACGCACAGAATATAGATCATTCAAGGGATAAAATGAATATGTCAACCCAATGAAAGACACACTGTACACCTGCTATCAGCTGTTTCAATAATAATATTGAGCAGTGCAGGAATCTGAGGGTTGCATATTCAGCAAGTAATTATTCCACTTAGACTGTCTGAGTCAAGTGTCTAATGGGTCACCAGGCCAAGTTTAAGAAGCTCCATGTTAATACAAGTTGATAAACTTATTCATACTAAGGCATAGAAAAAGGGCTTCTGCAGACTGGTCATATGGATGAAGACTGAAGGATGCAGAAATTAATATGACAACAAAACTCATGCAATGAATATTATGGTTAGCACTTTCAGTGACACATGTATTTTCCCAGAGGCTGCACCAAGAGAAGTCAAAATTCAACTGGAGTGAGAAACTGAGCTACAGCAAAAACAGGAACCCGACCTGGTGTAAGCCTCAGAGAGAAGAACAGAAAAATCACAATGTTTTTGCATTTACACTGTCCTCAGAAGCTAGAACACTGACACATAAAAGGATATTAAAACCATGGTGCCCTTTTACTAAAATGCAGTAAATGTTTTGCATCTACTGTAAAATAAATGCAAAAAGTAATTACATGGTTAATTATTTGGGGTGTCTCCAGAAGATCCCTAAAGAGTTGCCATATAGTATTCCCCCGAAATCCGCAGGGGTTACGGTCCTGTAGCCCCTGCGAAATTTGAAAAACCGCAAATACTGTAAACTCGCCTCTACATTACCCGCATCATTCCCTTCTCTGGGGTCCTGCCCTCTTCTGAAGTTGCTTCCTGTTTCCGGCAAGGCGGGACAGCTGTTGTATCAGAGGGGATGGGCACCGGAGAAGGAGTGCTGATGCTGAACTGGTCAAAATTGGGGGACCTATGGACCCTGTAGCCTGCCCCTTTCCACTGCGTTTTGTCAGACTCGCATGCTCAGCGCTACCTCGTGTTCTGGGTGGTGGGAGAGAAGGTCGACTGGGGGCAGATGCAAGACAGAACTTGCAAGAAAGAAACTCCTCCACTGTGTGACTGGTGCACGAGGGAAAGTAGATGAGTTGTACTCACGTGACTGTTTGCTAGAAGGGAAGGTTGTAGGTTGTGGAAAAACCCACAAATTGCCGAGTCTGTGAATTGCAAATTCGCGGGGGTATACTGTACAGAAGAGCGCATTACCATGTGTTAAAGTGTGTTCACATTTAATGCAGATGTACTTACCACCTCCCATTTAGACAGCGGTGAGTGTACCTGCGCTAATTTTACTATAAACTCCGCATGCACAGTAACATGCAAATTGCAAAGTCCATGCCCATTTTTCGCTCCAAAGCACAGTATGCAGTTAAGGGAAAATTCTACAAACACTAGGACAAGGGGCATGCAATGAAGTTGCTAAGTGGCAAATTTTAAACAAACCAGAGAAAATATTTCTTCACACAATGTGTGATTACACTCTGGAATTCCCTACCACCCTACCAGCACCTAAGTTAAGAAACGCAAATTGACATGTGTACCTTAAGGTGCCAGGATCCACATGTAAATTTTGCATGTGAAACAGGAAAGGAATTGTGGCCATGGGAGGGAGGCATGGGTGGATCGGGGGCATTCCTGGAGTCTGCACACCATGTTACAGAATAAGGGAGATCCATGGCTAATTTAGGTGTGAGAATTTACACCAGGTCTCAGCTGATCTAAATTCTTACATCCAAAATTGGGCGTGGATCCCAATGTCAAGCATTATTCCATATAGCAGATATATATGTACTATTTATAGTACTATCTCTATTTGACGATGTGCTCTAAAGAGCTGGTGCAAAGTTATTAGGGATTTAAGCCTTGATAAAACACATGGTGAAACATGTTTGGTGAGCATATCCCTACTATAGAGACTACTTTTTAAAAGTGCATAAGTCGCTATCTATAAAAATATGATTATTGATTAGAGGAATTTATACGTAATAAGTATAAGATCCAGTAACGATATGACACGTCAATCTTTGGGCAATGAGCATTTTTTGAGCCCAACATGGTGCCGCTGAGGATCTGGGTTATACTAATTATAGATGAGGTGTGTAATTATTGTACTATAGAGAGTACATGTATATCTGCTTTTTGTCTCATTTAAATAAGAAAAGTGCTGTTACTAAATTGAAAAACATTATTCTATAAACAGCACCCAGCTCTGAGCACCGTTTATAAAAGAGCATTTAGCACTTATTTTTATCAGTGCTCAAATTTGAGCACCATGTATAGAATTCAGTCCTTATAGTGTAACATTTTAATACTAGTCCTTAAGCCCATTACTTTAACGAGTACTAGAATAGATTTGTATGTCTGCCTTTCTTTCTCTCTCTCTCTTTGGCCGCTTTCTGTCTGTCTGTCTTTCTTTCTGTCTGTCTCTCTCTTTCCTCGGCTGTCCACCACCGCCCCTTGCCTGCATCCCCTGTTCAGCAGCAGCCCTTCTCCCTTCATTTTACCTCCCCCCTGTCCAGCAGCAACTCTTCTCTGCTCCCCCTGTCCAGCAGTAGCCCTTCTCCTTTCCTTTTACCTCCCCCCTGTCCAGCAGCACCTCTTCTCTGCTCCCCCTGTTCAACAGCAGCCCTTCTCCCTTCCTTTTACCTCCCCCCGGACCAGCAGCACCGCTTTCCTGCTCCCTAATACCTGCTCCAAAACCGCTGTTCCTACCCTCCCTCCATCCTGGCTTCCTGGTCTCTTCTGTCCCACTGGCACAAACCACTGCTGCCGCCGCTGCTGCTCTTCATTCTATTTCTGTCTATCAATGTCCCTGCCGCCGCAGGATAGAGGAAACCACCACGCACGCACTGTACCAAACCGTCATGCGCGCACGCGCCGTACACTTTAACATTTCTCTGCCGGCCACGGAGTTAAGGATCATGGAGGCAGGGATCATGCAGGTAGGAGTGCACTTGCGTGCTTAGGGTTTTATTATTAGTGCTAAGAGTAACTCCCTTACTAAGAACTCAGCCTTCCCATGTCCTATCCAAACAACATGTGATCATGAGCTGGGTTTGATATAAAAAGGAAAAGAGAAGAAAAAAACCCTGGAGAGATTTTGGTTTCTAGTACCTGACATCGCTTTATTTTTTCCTTCAGTTTGTCATCTTCTTCATTCAGGTCAAGAATCTGTTGGCTGAGTTCAGTAATTCTGGTCTCCTGCTCTCTAAGTTGTCTTTTCAGCTGTATGTTTTCCTCGGTCAGTTCCTTTGCTTGATTCTCTGCATCGATTTTCATTTGCTCAGTGAAGTCCTTCTGACTAGCTGAAGAGTTGGCATTCTGAAAGAAAGAAAGATGATCCATTAGCACTGCTCTACGTGAAAATATTAAGGCAAACTGGGTTGAAGGATATTTAACAACCACTCTATGTCATATTACTTGGCATAAATATGCCGTCAAGCTGTTTTCTTTGCCTTCAATTAATCATATTCTTTTGTCTCCTTTTACTAGGCCGCGTTAGGGCAATAACGTGCGGAATAGCACGCGCTAAATTGCCACACACGCTAGATGCTAATGCCAGCATTGAGCTGGCATTAGTTCTAGCCACAAAGCACGCGCTAAAATGCTGCGTGCGCTAAAAACGCTAACGCAGTTTAGGAAAAGGAGCCCTTTGTCTTTTTTACTTTTTATCAAAAACCCTCATTAATAAACCCTCAAGAAGTAAACTAGGAGGATGGTATATCGTAAAATATGAACAGATAAAAAGTAAAAAAAAAAAAGACAAAGAATATGATTAATTAAAGAAGGCAAAGAAAATAGCTAGATGGCACATTTATGCCTAGTAATATGACAAAGAATGGTTGTTAAATATCCTTCAACCCAGTTCGCTATGACCTTTTAATCTGTGGGTTGGATTTTGGATTAAAAAGATCCGTTTTCTTTACCCCTACATGAAAACATTGGCTTGTGTTTTTTAACACCAGCTTAAAAGAAAGAAAAGCATAAGCTATATCACTGAGCCCTCTCATTCAAGTTGTCTATTTGTCCCACATTTGTATTAAAAAAAAAATTAAAAAAAAGTACAGTACATTAACCCTTTCAGGACCATAAGGATCGTAGGCCAATTTTTGTGGTTTTGACGACATTTTTATGGTAAAAAGGGCTTGCAGAAGCCAAAAAATTGATTTTTTTTGTGAAATATCATTATTTTTATTTAAAAAAATCACACTTCTGGCTTATGGACAGTGTGGCAAGTGAATCTTCTCGTCAATCTAGCAACGACGCTAATGAATGAATGTCGGAACCAGTTTGTTTACATAAAGGCAGTATCATATGGAATCCGTACATATCAAATTTAGAACTGTAGACTATCCCAATCAAAATTTATAGGATTTTAAAGTTATGGGACAAATATGTCCCTTGGTCCTGAAAGGGTTAAGCAGAAAAATGCTTGAGTACCTGAATAAATTAATGTAAACCGTTCGGAGCTCCCCTGGGAGAACGGTATAGTAAATTGAATGAATGAATAAATAAATAAAGTTTGCAAACAAACTTTAGGTTGAACTGAATGCTATATTAAAAGGTGAATCACTCGTCTGCCCAGTATGGGGGAAATTTTATAACAGGGTAACTAAAAAAAGTTCAAAACTTGTTATTTATAAAAGCATCCAGCATCAATCAATAAACAAGTTTATAAGTCGTGGACCTTTAACTAAGACAACCATCTTCCCTCTTATGATACACTTTAATTTTATTTTTATCAATATTCAATCCAAATCCATAAAAAATATTTACATTTTTTGTAAAGTATTTGCAACACATTTGTTGACAGCGGACCACTTGTTCCTCATTAGTGAATCACCACCGACCCTACTAAATCCCCCATCCATCACTGCCAACTCTACTGTCTGAATTCAAGAACGAT
Source organism: Geotrypetes seraphini (assembly GCF_902459505.1). Classification (NCBI taxonomy): domain Eukaryota; kingdom Metazoa; phylum Chordata; class Amphibia; order Gymnophiona; family Dermophiidae; genus Geotrypetes; species Geotrypetes seraphini. Next base: position 47,714,474 of record NC_047097.1, read on the forward strand.
TTTGGCAACTGCCATCTCTACTGCTAGGCACTTCTAACCCATCCCCCCCTCCTTGGTAAAGAAGTATCTTCTGACATTTTCTCCTGCCAAATCCAGATCATGACCCTTCGCTCTGAAGTTTATTTTTCTAGATTCATAGTATGCCTTCTCTCTCCTTCACTTGCTTAAATATAGTACAAAACTGGGTCAGTACTTCACCCTTGTCTCAAACATGCCAATAATTCCACCTAGTTATCAGCCCAAACTATACTTGAAGATCAGCTGTGTTTGCTAATCTTTCCAGAAAAAAATAAAATAAAAGCAAGTTAATAATGTGTAAAGGAAAAAAGTTTTTTTAATGTTTAACCTGTGCGAATCAGTACCTACTAGAGGACCAGCCACTAGAGGAGAAAAACCAAGGAGAGGAATTAAGTTACTTAAGGCCACCAGCAGTAATTCAGTGGGGATGGCTCTGTAAACTTTAATAACTCCTCTGGTAATCATTACAGGAGCTTGCTAATCCATCAAAGAAATCCACACTGCTGGTATGGAACCAGACAGTGACTCCTTCGGCTCCTTGTGACCTAAGCCAAGTTGACTTCCCTATGAGGAAAGGAGAAAGCAGCTAGGGCTCTTCAGCTTAGAGAAGAGACAGCTCAGGGGAGATATGAAAGAGGTCTATGAAATACTGAGTTGAGTGGAAAGGTTAAATGTGAATCGCTTGTTCACTCTTTCCAAAAATACTAGGACTAGGGGTATGCAATGAAGCTACTAAATAGTAGATTTAAAACAAACCAGAGAAAATATTTCTTCACTCAACGTGTAATTAAACTGGAATTTGTTGCTGGAGAATGTGGTGAAAGCAGTTAGCTTGGCAGGGTTTAAAAAAATAAAAAAAGTTTGATTAATTTTCTAAAACAAAAGTCCATAAGCCATTATTATTGAAATAGCTTGTGGAAATCCACTGTTTATTCTGTCAAAACTTCACTGGCTTCAGGTGATTTCTAGGATTCACTTTAAATGTACCTGCCTAATTTTCAAGATCCTACATGGCATACTTCCTCCCCTAATCCCACTATCCTGGAATTCTTCGAGACCTGACACTACCAGATCCGCCCACTTACTCAAACTATCTTTCTCGTCATTAAAAGGCGTCATGTATGACGGTAAATTAGGGAAATCCCTTTTCTTTAAATTCACTGAGCTTTGGAATAACCTCCCTGCCCCGCTGCGGAACCTAGGCTCATTCCAATTATTCCGAAAGCATCTGAAAACCTGGCTTTTCTCCAAAACGTAAAGCTATCTATTTAAAATGTAAAGCTAGCTATCCTCTTCATAACCTCTAATTTCTTATTATGTCCTTCCCTCATTTATTGAATTGCCTGTAAACTGTGCCGAGCTCTATCTTTATGGAGATGATGCGGTATACAAACTTAAGGTTTAGTTTAGTTTAACATCTTTTTCTCCTTGGGATCTTGCCAGGTATTTGTGACCTTTCATGTACTTTACCCTCCACTGCCTCATTACCACTTAGATAGGAAATTAACTTGTTTGTAACTCACCTGGATTTAGCGCGTAATTAAACTGAAAATCCAAATCCCCAAATCATTTCATGGGCACAGGACCCTTTCATAAAGGGGTCTTTATTGCCTATTCTGCTTGCTTTGAGAGATGAATATTTTTTTAAAAAAGCAGCATAAAAACAACATGCCAGTTGTGAGCCGGTACAAAGGAAATTTTCTTTCACTCAGATGATAGTTAAGCTCTGGAACGCACTGCCAGAGGTTGTGGTAAGAGCGGATAGCGTAGCTGGTTTTAAGAAAGGTTTGGACAAGTTCCTGGAGGAAAAGCCCATAGTCTGTTATTGAGAAAGACATGGGGGAAGCTACGCCTTGGGTTTTGGTCAGGTACTAGTGACCTGGATTGGCCACCATGAAAACAGGCTACTGGGCTTGATGGACCATTGGTTTGACCCAGTAAGGCTTTGCTTATGTTCTTATAAATAGTACTGAGGTGGGTAGAAAAATGTTCACAGGTACTATCTGGACAGTGGACATACATGCTCAGTGGTGGCTCCTATCCATTTCAATTTAATTACATTTTACGTCAACAGGTCTGTAAACATTGAAAAATGTGTAAATACACTTGATTTGCTAAAAAAAATCCTGGACCACAAAACTCAACAAAAGTCGACTGAGACAACATGTTACTCGCTAAGGGCCCCTTTTGCAAAGTTGCAGTAGTGAGTCCTGGCGTGGCAAATATGACGCAGCCCATTCAGTTCCTATGGGCTGCGTCGCATTTGTCACGCCAGAACTCACTACCGCAGCTTTGCAAAAGGGAGATGGTGACAGTTCATAAAAGCGTGGGATGAACACAGAGGGTCTAGAATCAGAAAAGAATAGTAAATATTGAAGAACTAAGGCCAGTACTGGGCAGGCTTGCACAGTCTGTATCTGTATATGGCCAATTGGTGGAGGATGGGCTGGGGAGGGCTTCAATGACTGGGAGGGTGTAGATCAAGGGTCTCAAAGTCCCTCCTTGAGGGCCGCAATCCAGTCGAGTTTTCAGGATTTCCCCAATGAACATGCATGAGATCTATGTGCATGCACTGCTTTCAGTGCATATTCATTGGGGAAATCCTGAAAACCCGACTGGATTGCGGCCCTCAAGGAGGGACTTCGAGATCCCCGGTGTAGATGGACTGGAATGAGCTTTGATGGAGACTTCAGTAGTTGGAACCTAAGAACAGTACTGGGCAGAGCTTCGGATTCTTGCCCAGAAATAGCTAAGAAAAAAAAACATTTTTAGATTGAATCAGGTTGGGCAGACTGGATGGACCATTCGGGTCTTTATCTGCCGTCATCTACTATGTTACTATGTTATGTTACTTATAAAATGAAGCATTCATTCCAACAGACTTTTTGGATGGCTCCTTTATGTTTCAATCAAGTAAAATTTGGAATATATCTAGTCAGGTAAAGACTTTACTCACTTACCTGACTTTTGGGGGGGTTTATTTTTGTAAAACTCTGAAAACACACTTATTTCATATTTATTTGAATATTTGATTTATGATAATATATGATTTGATTTATGATATATGATTTATGGTTTATGATATATGATATGATTTATGATATGATTTTTTATTTATGATAATTTGATATGATTTCATTTATGATAATATGATTTATGATTTTGGTAATCTTAAGATTTTGTTCATTTCTTTTTGTGACCCACCTTGATTCCATGTAATATAAATGGGATACAAATGCATTGAAAAGAAAAGAACAGAATAGAATAGAGAAAAAGGGATTCCAATGTGCAATGCACAATGATTAGAGTCCCACAGAATGAAGCTTTTCTGAAATTCTAAACTTTAGCATATGGAGTTAACATCCATTCCCTTTAATGCTACCAAGACAACCAATAGAATAAATCAAGTCATAATTATTAGCGAGAATACGATCTCTAGGGTTCAATATGCTCTATGTACCTTCTTTAAACAAATGTCATCTGCCTGAAGCTTAATCTGATGGACACAAAGAATAAGGCTCTATTGAGGATTGGCAGAGTAAAACAATACTCTATACATTCATTCATTCACAAGGGAATCTTCTTTTGTATTTCACAATACCTTACAAAGTTTATGAAAGCAATCATTCTCAACCTATTAGCAAAATAGATTATGAATATACAGTACTAGCAAGCACCTACAAAACACTTGGGGTGGGAGTGGGTGGTCTCCCACATTCTCACCCATACATTGTTCAAAATTCTGTGAGCAGGCAGACACTGTTAGCGCATCGGACATTTCATCACGCGCTAACCCCTGCGGCAAGCAAAAAAACTAACGCCTGGTCAATGGCGCGGCAGGCGGTTTAATGTGCGGTATTCTGCGCGTTAAACCCCTACCACGCCTTGATAAAAGGACCCCATAGTTTCTGTTCTAATTTTCTGTATAATTTTATTAATATTTTGTTAACCGAGTCGAGCCCTCCTGTTGGGATGAATCGGTATTAAAAAAAAATCAAAGATTAGATTAGGAATCATGGCTGAGTCTCAGGCACTATGGGACAGATTTTGTAACTCGGGTGCCTAAAAAGATAGGCACTTAAAGTAGGCACCCATTACAGAATCGTGCCTAACTAAAACTACAATGTAGGCCAGGGTTTTAAAAGTCTACATTATAGGCACCTAAGTACTTTAGAGAATTGAACTCAATGGTGCCCAAGTCCTTCTCCGCCCCTAAACATGCCTACTTTGGAGTTAGGCACCTACCTTATGTAGAATCATGCCTAAGAAGATAGGCGCCTATTACCCAACTCATTTTTACTTTTTCAATTATGAGCTTATTAAAATAGGCTCCATTGGCGACGTCATCCATGTTCGAGGATTCACAATCCTGCTTGCTTTTAGAGAAAATCAGTTTTTATCTCATAAAATACACACACCCAAGTAGGGCAGATAAATTATTTGTCATCTCATGAGTATGTCAAAAAGTTTAACAGAAGAAAGTAAAATATAAAGAATGAAATCTAGGCAAGAAGAAACACTACCAAAGACATGTTCATACTCTAAAAGAGGAGGAGAACATGAAATGAGTTTTTGTTGGGAGCCTGAATAGGTTTCCTCAAGATGCAGGCCCTCCAAAGGCTCCATTTGCTGGTGCCAGATGTAACAACATAAAGCTCCACTGTTAAAAAGCTGAAAGAACAATGCATCAGACCTAGGGAGAGAGCTTAGCTGAGCCAGAATATGACGTCAAGTGGCTGATGAAAAGACACACGCTCTCTGAAATATCTAGAGACTCTCAAGCAGAATAGGAATACTGTATTTGCTTTTATTCCCTTTCCATAAACATACACCACCCCTACATATCCTAAGTACATGTATATTTCTAGTGTGCCAACAGCTGTTTCATCATCAGTCCTCCCTAAGGGGTTGCAATGAATACATCGTTGGAACAATTTACACTTAAAAGACACATTTTATTGTATACTGGCACAATATGAGAATGACTCAGATTAGGGACTCCAGGTACAGACGATACCAGTGAATACAATACACCAGTATGTTTCTTTTAGGTCCCTTGACATGTAAATACTTAAAATACATGCTCAAAAATAATTATTTGCATTAAAAGAGGCATCCGAGAAGACGGTATATAAGATTTTAATAAAGGTATTAAATGAAATATAAGACTAGTTTATAAAATCATGAAAGGTTTGGAAGATTTTAAAAAGGAACAGCTATTTATTGCAGTTTGCTAGTCTGAGATAAATAATGAATATTAACAGATAGGTTCAATCTAGTTTAGAATTAGAGAATGACACGGGGAAAAAATTTATCCCCGTCACCACCACGTCTCTGCGACCAACATCTCTATCACCGCCCCATCCTCGCAACCACTGTTCCCGCCTCGTCCCCGCAGCATCCATACAAGCCTCAGTACTGCAATATTTAGCTTATTCCTTCCTTATAAATCAAAGTTCTGACTGCTGAACTAGAGAAAGAGATGGTTAGCTGGCAGGGCTTTGTTTATAAATTTTTATCAACACAACTAATATACTACTTTATCCTAAAGCAAAAAAAAAAATAAATAAATATAATTTTTTTTTCTATCTTTGTTGTCTGGTTTCTGCTTTCCTCATCTTCTCATTCAATTCCTTCAATTCACTGTCTGTCTTCTCTCTGCGTCTTTCATTTGCTCCGTTATTGTGCCTTTCCTTTCAATCCCCCAATTGGTCCGGCACCCATCTTCTTCCCTCCACTCCTCCCATAGTCTGGTATCTCTGTCTTCTTCCCTTCAGCGTCTTCTCCCCACTCTCTGTTCCCCATTTCCCTTCAGCGTCTTCTCCCCACTCTCTGCTCCCCATTTCCCTTCAGTGTCTTCTCCCCACTCTGTCTTCCCCATTTCCCTTCAGCGTCTTCTCCCCACTCTGTCTTCCCCATTTCCCACTAGCGTCTTCTCCCCACTGCCTTCCACATTTCCCTTCAGCGTCTGTTCCTCCCTACCCCCTTCAGCATCTGTTCCATTCCTTTCCACCTCCACCCTTCCCTCTCGCCACCCCCTTCAGCACCCCTCGCGCGGTCCAAGCATCACCCTCCCTCCCCCTTACCTTCGTGGCATGTTATTGTAATTTGTGCAGGCTGCCGGAGCCTGTCTGAAGTCGCGTGCGTCTGCAGGCAGAATCACTGCACAGAAAACTAATCAATGGTAGATTTAAAACAAAATTTATTAAAATATTTTTTCAATCTACTAAACTATGGAATGCGTTGCCATATTCAGTCAAGACCAGCAATATAGATGAAAGCTTCTTCTGAACTGCTAAATACCTGGTACTTGAAGTACCTGACCTGGAAGGCTGTATTTTTGGTGGTGGTTACTTCAGCACACAGTGAGCTCCAGGCCCATAAAATATTGGGTAAAAATGATAACCAGTGTAATATCAAGATCCTTTTTATTTAACAAATATAGGGGCTCTTTTATTAAGGTGTGCTAAATGCTAAGGCGCCCATAGACTATAATGGATGCCTTAGTATTCAACGCGCACTAAATCGATTAGCGCACCTTAATGAAAGGACCCCATAGACTTTTAGTTAAGACAGCATAGTGAGGGTTTACACTACCCACCAAAAAGCGCCTTGAGTTCAGGGACCAAAATAGCAAAATCCAGCCAACAGAAATATTTGCTATAATCACTTTCATTTGGAAAAACAATATTGTTGTGATCATAATCTGATAAAATACAGTACTTGGGATGCTATTATAAAACAATACACTTATCCCCAAATTCTAAGGTTGTGCGCACACACAACTTAATTGATTGGCCTAATTGGTGCTGATAGTTGCCAATTAACTCTTCATAATTCATGCTAATTGGCACTAATTAAAAGGTTCGCGCACAAGTCAAAGGGCATTATCTATTTAAAAAAGTGCACCAGTTGCAGAGCATGAATTTGAAAAGGGGCATGACCAGAGACAGACCATGGACATTCCTAAAAGTAATGCGCATTGTTATAGAATACGTCTGATTCGCGCACAGCTTAAGTGCAACATTTAGGCTTGGTTTTATTTGGCCTAAACGAGTGCACCTAAAAGATATGCAGTGCACAGGCACTAAGCACAATTAGAAAAAAAGGTACACACCCCTTGTAGAATCACGTTTAGTGTCATTCTGTTCGGCTCTGATTTTTTTAGGCGTCATATATAGAAGCAGGCCCTTACAACTTAAGGTATTTATATACTCTGCTTGGGATAAGCATTTGACAAAAAATAAAATTAAATAATAATAAAAATTTTAAAAGCTGAATTCTTGCATCTCAATGAAAGACCAGGACAGAGTACCTGCAGCTTTGCTCACTACAAAACTCTTACTGGAACTATAGTAAGAACATAAGATTTGCTGCTGCTGGGTCAGAACAGTAGTCCATCGTGCCCAGCAGTCCGCTCACACGGCGGCCCTTAGGTCAAAGACCAGTGCCCTAGTAGAGTCTAGCCTTACCTGCGTATGTTCTGGTCCAGCAGGAACTTATCTAACCTTTTCCTGAATCCCTGAAGGATTGCAATATAGAACACTAAAGGCTCCTTTTACAAAGCTGCGCTAGCGTTTTTAGTGCACGCACCCACCCAAAAAACTACCACCTGCTCAAGAGGAGGCGGTAGCGGCTAATGTGTGCTATTCTGCGCGTTAAGGCCCTAATGCACCTTTGTAAAATGAGCCCTAACAGTAGACCATGAAGGTGGTCCAGATCACAGTAAATAGATCATATCATATATCATAAACCATAAATCATATAACATAAATCAAATCATATATTATCATAAATCAAATATTCAAATAATTATGAAATAAGTAAGTTTTCAGAGTTTTATAAAAATAAACCCCCCAAAAGCCAGGTAAGTGAGTAAAGTCTTTACCTGACTAGGTATATTCCAAATTTTACTTGATTGAAACATAAAGGAGCCATCCAAAAAGTCTGTTGGAATGAATGCTTCATTTTATAAGTAACATAACATAACATAGTAACATAGTAGATACAAGCACATACAGTATACACACATCACAACTGAGCCGATGGTTCTTCTCTCTCTCTGACGCTGCAGGAGTGTAGTGGCTGTTCTAAGCAAGCGAGATCTTGTAATACAAGTACGTATAGTATTTTGTATTAAAGTTTTTGGGTTGTGGAACGAATCGTCTGAGTTTCCATTATTTCCTATGGGAAAATTTGCTTTTATATAAGATAATTTACATTTTACTAACAATAGCTCTGCAAGTTCATTTTTCAGTTCTATCAGTACTCTGGGATGTATAACTTCTAGTCCAGGTGATTTGCTATTCTTCAATTTGCCCTATTAGATCTTCCAGATTTACAGAGATTTCTTTCGGATTCCAAGTCACATGCATAAAATCTTGTTTCCCTATGATTTCCACATATAACATAGACATGTCTGGACGACATCATAGACATCCCCCCCACCCCCCAATATAAAATATCAAAAAAATCAAGGCAAAACCACATTCATTTCAAATCAAATGATCGACTCTAAAGTAGATAGCCACACTAATCACATTAGCATGCAAAGCAAGTCCAATACCATCAGTTCAGAAATACAAACATGCTTTAAAAGTCATACATTACTAACAGGGAAGTCTAAAGAGGATATTATCAGATTAGCAGTGCGGAAGAAGTAGAGCCTGAACAACTTCAGGAAAAGCAATTTCATTGTGCAACGTCAGCTGGTTATCATGAGACAAACTGCAGTGTTTCCCTGAAAATACCATTTTTAACACTGGTATGTCTCCCATATCTTCCTCAGGTGAAGACCAAAGCAAAGAATTCATTTACCCCCCCCCCCCTTTTACAAAACCGTAACACAGTTTTTAGCACTAGCCATGGTGGTAACAGCTCCAACGCTCATAGGAATTCTATGACAGAGCTGTTAACACCACGGCCAGCACTAAAATCCTCGCTATGATTTTGTAAAAGTGGTGTTAATCTTTCCACTATGGCAGTGGTTCTCAACTCTGTCCTGGGGACCCCCAGCCAGTTGGGTTTTCGAGGTATCTCTAATGAATATGCATAAGACACATTTGCATGCCTGTCTCCTCCATTATATGCAATTCTCTCTCATGCATATTCATTAGGGATATCCTGAAAACCCAACTGGCTGGGGGTCCCCTAGGATAGGGTTGAGAACCACTGCACTATGGCCTTGTCTTTCCTGAGTGCCCCTTTTACCTCTCAGTCATCTAGCAGTCCAACTAATTCTTTTACTGGCTTCTTGCTTTTAATACCGTGTTGCCCCAAAAATAAGCCTTATCCCAAAAATAAGCCCTAGCATGATTTTTTAAAGATGCTTCTAATATAAGCCCTACCCCCAAAATAAGCCCTAGTTAAGATTGACCCCTAAAGCCCCTCCTGAATGTCCCTGACATTCCCCGACTCCATTTCTGACACTAGTGCTGCCTGATTCGCCAAAAAAAATCAGACTCATCAATTCAGCAACCTCCACCCCAGTGAAACCTGACATACAGCAGTGGCAGTAGCAGCGCTCTGAATGGGCTGCTTCATGGTCTTCCAGGATGGGGCCAGGCCTTCCCTCTGCAGCATATCTCTTTTCCTCCCTCCCATCCTCCTGTGCAGCAGAACCCCCACTGACCCTCCCACCATGTGACCAACATACCTCCGTTCTGACATCATCAGTGACACAGCAGAGGGAAGGCCCTGGCAGGGAAGGCCTGCAAAGCAGCTCATTCAGAGATCTGCCACCGCTGCTATTTTTTGAGGTCTTGAATTGGAGGTATGTTGTTCTCACGGTGGGAGGGTCGGTGGGGTTCTGCTGCACAGGGGTTGAGAAGAATAGAAAGAAGCTGCACAAGGTGATGGGTAAAAGGGTTGGTGGGGTTCTGCTGCCACAATGGCGAACCCCCACCTCTTCGAACCACGGCACTTCAGGGGGAGGATCGCAGCAGAGGAGATGCCTTAGCTTGCCTGCCGCGATCCTTACCCCAAAGTGCCGCAGTTCGGGGGGGGGGGGGGGTTATCGCCATTGTGGCAGGGGAGATGAGTCATCTCTCCTGCCGCAATCATTGCGGTGGAGGATGGGCAGGTTGCCGGGGCCCCTGAGCTGATCGCAGCAGCAGCCATCAACTCAGCGGCCCCTTTTTCAGCACTTATACCTGTTTTGACTTGGTCTAAGTCAAAACGTATAAGTGCTGACTAGGCAACCTGTTAAACCTTTTGGTTATACCTACTGTATGACTAAGTCTAGGTCGGCCAACCTCCCGCCCTTTCCCCTCCTCTAAAAATGCCTCTTTTCACTCTATGCGTTTAGAGGTAAGGGAAAGGCCCAAGCTGGTTTTAGATACGTCTAAAACCAGCTCTAATTATCGGTACTTGGACGATCTGGCTTTTTGATCGTCCAAGTACCGATTTAGGCCACTTTTTAGACGTTTTTTTTGTTTTAATTATGAGCCCCATATTGTTTTGTATAGCAAGCTTCCTAATGCATTTCATCGTTACTTTTTCAAAATATATCATCACAGTAATGGATTCTCAATTAAATTTTCTAAACTAAAATGGCTATGTGAAACTGTGAAAATGTTTCTTTAAATAAGATCTTAATGTATCAAGTACATCTGGAAAGCTTTTCATAATTTTCGATTCGAGGCAACTTTTGTTGTCAAACACAAATAAGCGAAAAGACACCAAAAGAAAAGGGCAAGCATGGAAAATCAGCATTACAAGTGGAAAGATCATATTTGAAAGAAAATAATTTGCATGGTCCCAATGGATTAAATTAATTTTAAAGTTTCCAGGCTCTTTTTACATTCCAGACAAAGACTGAACTAAATGTACAGATTTCATACAGCCAGGTCAAAAGATTAATTGCTTCTAACTGTTTTGCATTGCAGGCAAAGGCTCTAAATATTTGCCAAGGTTGTAAAACATTGCCATGAATGAGAATGGAAAATAATCCACTTTATAAAATTTAAAGAGGTAGGTCTACTTTCAATTAGAGAGTTGCGCGGGGACAGAAATCCCACCCATCCCCGCCAGGATCATCTCCATCCCCACCCGTCCCCGTCAGGATCCTCTCCGTCCCCACCCGTCCCCGCAAGGAATTACCTCCATCCCCACCCGTCCCCATAAAAAGCAGCAATTTCTTCTGACAGGATCATCAATTCCACAGTTTCTTTTGTGTTTGCACTGCTATTTTCCTTATGGAATCTCTTTGGTGGAACACTTTTTTTGTTTTCTGTTCAGGTAATTAACTTATAAACCCCCCTCTTTTACTAAAGCTGAAGTGTCCATTATATTATATGGACGAACCCTGCTTCCAAAGCCTTCCATCCCTGTGGGAGTCCCGTCGGCCAGAGGGGGGTTCCCATGGGAGTCCCATGGGCTAGGGGGGGATTCCTGCGGGACCCGCAGGATTCCCGCGATTCCCGTTCCCTTGCAGACCTCTACTTTCAATGCACATGCTAAAATTGAATCCTACGGCTCGTAAGTTGGTGGCGGTTTGCTTTATGGAAGCCAGAAGTGTTATTGCCTATCACTGGAAATCCTCCTCTGCCCCAACTATGAAGGCGTGACATAAATTTACAGCTAGCTGGGGATCATTATAGGCATATCTTGATTCAGTTGACTAATTTTTGTATGAGGTTTATAGTGATCTACTATGTATTTAGGTGTTTTCTTTCTTTGGTCTTGGGAGGGTGGGGAGGGGGCAGAGAAAAAATTATAATTAAGTTAAAAAGGAGTTCCTCATTATCAGATGAATCTTTGTTATGTACTAAGAACATAAGAAATGCCTTCGCCGGATCAGACCCTAGGAGGCCAATCCCGGTGTTCCCTGTTAAGACCTTGTTAACCTGTATCTCTCAATGTGGTTTGCAAGAAGGTGTGCATCCAACTTGCCCTTGAATCCTGAAATGGTGGTCTCCGACACAACCTCCTCCGGGAGAGCATTCCAAGCGTCCACCACTCGCTGTGAGAAACAGAACTTTCTAATATTTGTCCTGGGCCTGGTGCCCCTCAGTTTCAGTCCATGACCCCTTGTCCAAGTCACATTTGACAATGTGAATAACGATGTTTTTTGCTCTATTTTGTCAAATCCTTTTAGTATTTTGAAAGTCTCTATTTGAAAGTCCCCTTGCAGCCTTCTCTTCTCAAGGGTGAACAATCCCAGTTTTCCGAGGCGTTCATTGTAGCTCAAATTCTCGATGCCTCTCACTAGCTTCGTGACTCGCCTCTGCACCCTCTCCAACAGGGTTATATCCTTCTTCAGGTAGGGAGACCAATGTTGGATGCAGTATTCCAAGTGTAGTCTGACCATTGCTCTGTAAAGCAGCATTATGACGTCCACCGACCTACTCGTGATTCCCTTCTTTATCCTGTTTGCTTTCTTTACCACCGCTGCACATTCAGCCGACGGTTTCAGGGTCTTGTTTATCAGTACCCCCAGATCCCTTTCTTGCTCGCTCTTTCCCAATGCTGCACCTAACATTTTGTATTCATGTTTCTTGTTCTTCTTACCCAGGTGCATCACTTTGCATTTTTCTATATTAAACTTCATCTGCCACTTTTCCACCCATTTTTCTAGCTGGTTCAAACCTCTCTGGAGTTCTTCTCTGTCCTTTTGTGTCCCAACTGCCCTACACAGTTTTGTGTCGTCCACAAACTTGATTAAATTACTCATTGTTTCTTCTTCTAAGTCGTTTATGAAAATATTGAACAAGATTGGCCCAAGAACCGAACCCTGGGGCACACCGCTTGTCACTTTTTCCCAATCCGAGAACTTCCCATTTATGCCCACCCTCTGCAATCTGTTTTCCAACCATCCGCCTATCCATCTTAGTATATCCCCTTCTATTCCATGGCTTTGTAGTTTCTTCAGAAGCCTTGCATGTGGAACCTTGTCGAATGCTACTTATGTATTTCTATATTTACAATTACTGGCATGTATTATGGATTTTTAGTTTATAGAATTTTTGTATGTATAACTGATTTGAAACACCAATAAATAAATTATAGGTTTAATTTAAAAAAAAACTTTAAAAGAAAACACATATGCTAAATTAATAAAGAAAATGCAAAAAGACAACTAGCACATAGAACTTAGCTGCAGTAAGCATTGCTGGGCTCTACGTTGCTATTTAACGCTCCATTTCAATGAGAACTTTTGCTTTTTTGGCTTTAAAAAAGTTCAAGGTAAAAACAGGTCCAGAATCCTGCTACAATTCATTCACCTTAGACCTCATCAGTTTCCTGGACCTTACCACCTACAAAACCTCAGTCGGCGACACCATCTGGGAACAGATCCCCTGGTCCGACCACTTCCTTGGGACCTTCCGCCTCCCCATTTTCATGTCGCACCTTGGGACTCCTCCCCACTCCTCTAACTCCATCACTTTTCGCAAAAAAATTTCAAGCAACCTGTTCTGGCCAAAATTCCTCAAAGAATTCTCCTCTGCACCTAAGCCTGCAGACCCTGAATCTAACTGGCACAACTGGACCACCCTCTCTAAATCCACCTTCCACTCCCTCGCCCCCCTTTCAACCAAACCTGTCTCCTATCCTCGCAAAGCCCCCTGGTACCTCCCTTACCACAGAGAACTCAAGCAGAAATGTCGAGCCCTGGAGCGCAAATGGAAAAAATCTAACTCCCCCATAGATAGACAAACCTGGAGAGCCAACATTAAGCTCTACAATTCAGCACTAAAAAAAGCAAGGATGAACTTCTACGGCGAGAAAATCTCCAGATCTAATAACTAGAGTAGTACACTTTTCAAAATCTGGCGCTCTTTAACCTCCAAATCAGACTCCACCTCTCTCTCCTCCTCTCCCTCAGCCGAAGCCCTAGCAAAATTCTTCAATGAAAAGGTCACTTCCCTACGATGCTCCTTCCCTCCTGCAGTCTCCTACAACTCCCTGGTATCCACTGACCCCAACCCTACTCTAATGGCCTCCAGCGCTATCCCAGCCGACAGACTCTGGTCTACCTTTGAGCACTTATCCGAATCCCTCACCCTTAAAATCTGTCTCAAACTGAAATCTTGCAATTGTTCTTTAGACCCATTTCCCTCCTACCTCTACGAGGAAATATCCTCTCAGGCCATCTCTGCCATCACCAAACTCTTAAACTCCGCCCTGCATTCGGGCCTATTTTCCCCAGAAATGGGCCATATCGTCTTATCCCCTCTACTGAAAAAACCCGACCTCGACCCCTCTTTACCATCCAGCTATCGCCCAATAGCAAATATCCCTCTCCTAACTAAGATGCTTGAGTCCATCATATCGACCCAACTTTCATCCTACCTTGAGAAATTCTCCATTCTCCTACCTTACCAATATGGCTTTCGCTCCAATTTCAGTACCAAATCTCTATTGATCTCCCTAATCTCCAAGATTCAACAACTTCACTCCCACAACAAGTTCGCCGTCCTCCTGCAATTCGATCTTTCTGCCGCTTTCGACGTCGTTCACCACGATATTCTAATTTACCAACTCTCTGAGATTGGCATCTCCTCTACAGTCCTTGAATGGTTCTCAAAATTCCTCCATTCCCAATACTACATTGTCAACATGAATGGCACCTCATCCTCTCCCTGGACACCAACCTGTGGAGTCCCGCAAGGTTCTCCTCTATCGCCTATTCTCTTCAACATTTATATGTCCTCTCTAAAACTCCTCCATCTATCCCCCCTTGAAACAATTTACACCTATGCTGATGACATCCTTGTCCTTCTTGAAACTGACTCAAACCTCACTAATCTTTCAGAGAACATTTCCTCTTGTATCTCGAACCTCCAATCTTGGGCCCACACCGTCCAAATGAAATTGAATGAATCCAAGACAAAACTTCTTTGGCTCGGCCCAAACTTAGCTCAGCTACCCACCTCAATCCCGCTGTCCTCTGGCTCCACCCTGCAGCTCGAATTCTCCAGCAAGGTCCTGGGTGTCATTATCGACTCTACTCTGTCCTTCAATGACCACCTCAACTCCCTGGTGAAAAAATGTTATTTCAGCCTTCACATGCTAAGGAAAGTAAGATCTTGTTTCGACCAAAATCACTTTGCCGTTCTCGTCCAATCTATCATCCTCTCCAGACTGGACTATTGCAATTCTATCTTTATAAGCCTAACAAAGAAAAACCTTCACAGACTCCAACGGATTCAAAATGCCGCAGCCAAGCTTATCTTTTCAAAAAGTAAATTCGATCATGTCTCACCGCTCCTCCTCAAGCTTCATTGGCTTCCGGTAATTCTCAGAATCCATTTCAAATGCATCTGCCTAACCTTCAAGATCGTCCACGGCATCCTCCCTCCACTAATTCCGCTTTCTTGGAACTCCTCAAATCCTAATACCTCCAGACCCACCCAAAAATTGAAGCTATCCTTCCCATCACTAAAAGGCATCTCCCTCCCAGGAATACTGGGAACTTCCCTCCACTTCAGACTCACCGAGCTCTGGAACAATGTAGAAGGATTTATGGTTCACTTAGCAGTATTATAAACACGTTACGTTTCTGTTAAGTGGTCTAGAGAAAACCATAACCTTTTATTCAAGTTCAAATATCATGGTCTAATTATACGACACAAACCCAGGCTAATGAGAAATATCTTTATTATGAAAATAGAAAAATATAATTCACAAGCCAGCTGCAGAATCTAAATATTGTTCAAAATATCTAATTACACAAGTGAAACTCAGTACATGATTGTCACAATCTAATGGTTAGACAATTAAGTAAAACTTCTTGTTAAACACACACTATTCCTTATAATAATAATCCCTGATTAGCATATGATTATATTATCACCCAGGTAACTTTTCAACCCTTTACCTTTATCAATGATTCCTATCTAATTCCCAAGCTAATAAAAGTAATTTCCGTATGCTCACCCTTAATTAGCCTCTCCGGCACAATTAGGTGGAAGAGAAAACTTTTCTTGTCAGCTGGAAGACGTCAGGAATATTGTTGTAAAAGTTACACGTGTTGAAAATCCTTGATGAGGCTATAAATCATCAGCAGTAAGTTCCGTTTATCTGTGCTAAGTTCAGAACAGTTTTTAAATGTCCGAATTTCTATCTCTTAGGCAGAGAATCACACGAGGTAACTTACAGGTCTAATTATTGAAAGAAAAAGTTTACAATTAGAACATCTGTGAGCAGATCTGAGCTTCCCCGGACCTTATCACAGACTAACTAATTATTAATTAATTAGCACCTTTCTTTTCTTGAATCTCATCAGATGACTTCCTCGGACCAATCCAGAAACAGAACTTGATGAATAGCCTTTCTGTATAAAGTATCATATATGCTGGAAGACCCAGGGCTGTTAGACAGATAAGAACAGAATAATTTCTTCAAGATTCACACTGTCCCATTATTAAAGCACAGATGAATGCCCTTGAATAGCAACATTCGGGTACATCCCCATAATGCATCATTCTTCTTACTTCTTGCAAAATTCATGCTGGAAAGTTGCTTGCAGAGAGATATTCTTGAAACAATGGTTCAGGCTTGATGACATCATGGAGGCCTAACCTTCAGGTGTGAATACGGAAATATCCCTACAGTCCCCCCTTTTGGAGGAGAAATAACTTCAATGGAGTCTATTTCACCTTCAACCTAACTAAGTAGGAAAGGATCGACAAGACCCAAGGTGATATAAAAATGCATAAACATAAGCAATACCATATAAATCAGCAATAAATCAAAGATATCAATAATCAATGGATAATAATCATAAAGGCAAGGGTAAAATATATGAACCCAGCCAAATAAATGAATAAAATCACTGAATAATGGCAATATATGATAAAATCAAAAATCATAACTACTTAGCAAGGCACAAAAGGTATGCCAAAGCAAAAGTTAAGACAGAAAGATCATAATCAAAATACGGCTAGCAAAATTACTCTTTCATAGCCGCAATGAAATCATGCATTCTTAAGTCTGTATGTGATGGTTTCTGTTGAATAAGACGTTTAATCCGGATGGTCTCATAGAGTGCAAAAACAGAGAACCCAAATAAGAGAACCCACAAGATGGCAAAAATTGGAATAACAACAGTGATAAAAAGATCAATACTGCGGGTATCAACAACTTCATGTACATTGGAGGAGCCAATATGAAAGTCCTCAATATGAAGCTTATCGTTATCAACTTTCAGTTCAATGGTGTGGGAAGGTTTTGTCATCAAATATTGTTCCACTTCAAGGGTAAAGTTGATGGAATGTCCACGGAAAACATCCAGGATTTCCAATTCAGTTTCAGTAGGAGTAGAGTCCAAATGGAAAAGAGAAACATCGAAAGAAGATGTTCTGGAGCAGGATCTGGAACGGGAAGAACAAGAAACCAGGAGAATCTTGAAGGACAACATGGGACTGCGGACCAGGATCGATTACTTTGGTACCAACGCCAATCAGCAGGACAACCAGGAACATCATCGGCAGAACTCGTTTCGCCATCTGAAAAACAGAAAAGAGAGAGAACAGCCTAGGCTGTTGCTAGATTAATGTCTTCATCACAACAATGGTTTCATCCTGGGCAAATTTACTGGGATGACTTGGTCTCAGTTGATTAATGTGGACCCATTTAAGGACATCTGCACCTGGAGAATTTGATTTGATGCGAATTTGATAAGCCACAGGTGAAGCTTTTTCCACTATAGGGAATGGACCATGCCAACTTGGCAAAAATTTACTTTCTTTGGCCTTGGTTTTGCCAAAATTGTAATAGAATACCTTGTCGCCAATTTGGTATTCCTTTGTGGTAGTCCTATGATCATAATAGGCTTTTCTACCTTTAGCAGCAATTTCCAGATTTTTCTGGGCAAAGGAAAATGCACCCTGTAAATGGTTACGTAAATGGGTGACATATTCATGAGCAGTAGTAGCACTAGAAAGATTTACATCATTAGTTCTATACAACAAATGAATTGGTAATGTCATTTCTCTACCTGTCATCATTTCAAAAGGCGTCACCCCCGTAGAACGGTGAGGCGTGGCACGAATAGCCATCAGTACCAAAGGTAACTTCATGTCCCAATTCTTGCCAGAGGTAGACACGTACTTCTTCAAGATCGTGATGATGGTACGATTCGCTCTTTCCACTTGTCCCGATGATTGAGGGTGGTAAGCTATGTGCAATTTACTTTTCACTCCGAGCATCTTCCACATATGTCGCATCACATCCGCAGTGAAATGTGATCCTTGGTCTGAGTCCACTCTCATGGGCAATCCCCACCTACTGAACACATGATTCAGTAACAAGGTAGCGGTAGTCTCTGCCGTACAATTGGGTGCAGGCAAGCACTCAATCCACTTTGTAAACAAACAAGTGACAGTCAACATATACTTATTACCTCGGGAGGAACGGACCACTGGGCCAATCCAGTCAATCTGGATGTCGGACCAGGGCATGACCAAACCCTTCTTTCTCAAGGGTGCTCGGTGAAGTGGTGTAGACGGTTGAAATTGACAACAAGTCAAGCAACCTCTCGTATATAACTGCACATCTTGCCGCATATGAGGCCAATAGGCCACTTGCTTCAGTGTCTCATAGGTAACTTCTTCACCTCTATGTCCTGCACAAGGTTCATCATGGGCATGTTGCAACATGATTCCTCGATATGCACGGGGTACAACCCACTGCACAATACCATGCTTACTCGTCCGAGTGAGCAGGTTCTGATGAATCGAAAATTTCTCTCTAGAGGTGTAGAGTATCCTAAGTTCTTCATCCTTCTGATCGTCTTCAGACAATGGATGATCCTGTGGATTCTGTATGAAGTTATAGAACTTTCCCAGGATAAGATCGGTCTTCTGAGCGGTTACAAGATCAAAGGAAGGAATATCATTACCCCACTGCACTACCGGTGTTTCAGCTACCTGTTTAGCTTGGCGTCGAGTAATAGCATGTACCATTGAAAACAACTCTTCAGGGCATTGCCATAGTTCACCTGACAAAGCACCTTCTTTGGCCAGTTGATCCGCAAGGTCATTTCCGCTCTTGTCAGAACTATTAACCTTAGCATGACCTTTCACTTTCTTCCAGTAGATGGTCATGTCATTGTCTCGTACCAATTGATCTAAGGCTAGAATCAAGTCACCATGATGGACAGGCTTTCCTTTGGAATTTAACATGTCCTTCTTTTTCCACACGGGTAAGTGAGACACAAAGTTTTGACGCACATAATCAGAATCTGTACAGATAATCAGTTCTGGGATCCCCTTCTGTACCGCAGACTGTACAGCGACCAAGGCTGCTACAATCTCTGCGTATTGGTTGGTTTTAGCACCCAATCTATACTTCAAAGTTTCCATAGGTGTGTCGACATTCCACACTACACCTACTCCTGCGACCAAATTATGGGTCGAGGTCTGGTGGAAGGCACAGCCATCTACGTAGACTTGAGGTATATTGGCACATAGCTGTTCATCGTAAAGATGATGACGATGGGGTTCCTCCTCTTCTGGTGGAACATCAGGTTCCGGTATACCTGTAAGAGAATCTTGTTCTGTACAATCATGCAATTCTGCTATCCCTTGGGCTACTGTATTTCGATGTTTCAGTGCATACTTTACCGGTAAAGGCCATCCTTGGAGAGCCAAAGTCCATGAGACTATTCGGCTATTGGAGACACGACCAGTTTTGATCTTGTCACTGCCCAAGAAACTAATGGGTTGATGACAAGTCTCTACAATGAGTTTTTCTCCTTGGATGTAACTCCGAAAATGTTGAAGAGCCCAAACAGTTGACAGTAGAGCTTTCTCACATTCAGAATACTTCTTCTCTACATCGGTGAAGCCTTTGCTTGCATAGGCCACCACACGCTTGTCAGAGTCGTATTTCTGGTACAGAACAGCACTCATAGAGTGTTTGGAGAATCCTAGGTCGATGAAGAATTCACGACCACTCTCAGGGTAGGACAAGCAAGGAAAGCGACTAAGCTGCTCTTTCATCTCTTGCATAGCATCTTCCTGTTCAGGACCCCACGTCCAAGGTACATCCTTCTTTAGTAAGGCAACCAAGGGTCTAGAGATCTCTGCATACTGATCTATGAACTGTCGAGAATAATTGCATATTCCTAAAAATGAACGAAGTTCCGTCAAATTGGTAGGTTTCCTCAACTGTTGTAGGGCCTGTATCCTTTTCTTCTGTGGTCGAAGACCTTCAGAGGAAATGTCATACCCTAAATAATTCAGAGATGTTCGGCACCATTGACCTTTGGCAAGGGTCAATTTAGCTCCTGCATTTTGCAATTGTTGGAACACATGTTCTACCTCTTCCAGGTGTTTCTGAAAGGTGGGACTCTTGATCAGGATGTCATCCACATAGACTAGAGTTCCTCGAGCTTCCGCATCTGGAAGGGCTTTATGGAGAAATATGTTGAACTCAGCTGGAGAGTTCAGAAAACCAAAAGGTGTTCTATTCCACGTGTACTGTTTCTTCCCAAAGGTAAATGCTAGTTTGTATTGATCCGGTGGATGTACAGGAACTGTCCAAAATCCAGAAGCTAAATCCAAACTGGTAAAATACTTAGCTCCTTTGATGGTAGTCAAGCTCTGGTCAAGATGGGCCATAGGCCACCTAGACAAGGGTACCCGCTTGTTTAGCTGTCGGTAGTCCAAGGCAATTCTCCAACTGTTATTCTTCTTCAGGATTGGCCACAAGGGTGAGTTGTATGTACTGTTGCAAAGCCTAATGATACCCCTAGTTTCCAGGGTATCAAGTATCTCTTGCACGGACTCATATGAGGCCAAAGGAATCTTATACTGACGTACGAAGACGGGCTTACTGTGGAGATCCGTAGGAATCTTGGTCACATGTAGATCAGTCAGTCCAGTGTCATAAGAATCCACTGCAAAAAGGTCTCGATACTTGTACAACAACTGTGTGAACTGAGCCTTTTCTTCATCAGAAGAGCACGCATCAGCTAGGTCCACTTGTTCCTTTACCATAGCATCAAACTTAGAAAAAGGTTGGTTGGAAGAGATTTCCACTTGATCTTCAATCTGTTCTTGCAAAAATGAAGAATCAATGGCATTCACTGCTTTAGATTGGTCAGACAGAGCTAACTTCCTGGATAAAATCAAAAAATCATTCTCCACTGTTACATGGGAAGTCAATGCATCATATGGCCAAAGGAAGTCCAATGAAATGAGTCCTTTAGGTGAGGTAAAAATATGGTCCAGTATATCCCCCCCCTGGCAGGGGTCGACAATGGAAGACAAGTTGCCAATGATAGGCAATGTTACCTCAACATCAGGAAAAGATTCACCCACTAGAAAACCCAAATGTTCTCCAGCGGAGAGAAAGACTTCCGTAGGTTGAGCATTGACAATCAATACATGGAAAGAAGAGGTAGGTACAACAAGACATGGTAAAGCACCTAGAGAAAGACCATGCTCGAGAAAAGAGGTATTCGGGTTGAAAAAGCCAATATCATCGAGCATGCGTTGACCATGGGCCAAACGAAGAGGCAGAGCAAAATCATGCACAAGGCCAGGAATCTTGACGTCTTCAGCACAAACCACTTCACAAACTTGAGGAAGAAGTTGTCCAGCCTTCAAACCATCCATCAGGTCCACATCTTCTACCGGGGTGCCTTGCAATCTGCTCCAAAGCACACCGTTCACCAAATCAACGTAGACTCCTAGACGAACAAGACATTCGGATCCCAAACACAAGGATGTGTGTAGGCCTTTCACCACAGAAAAGTGATGAGTGAAAGTCTTAGAACCCAGGGTCAGCGGAAGGCTACAAACCCCAACAAGAGGCTTGACCCCCTGACCTGGTATAGGTAGGTGAGTAGAGTGGCGCCGAACAAACGGAACTGATGTGGTTCGCTGAAGTTGACAGTAAAAAGATTCACTAATCATGGAGATGTCACTCTGGAGTAGCAGTTGAGCTTGAACTGGGACAGAACCGTGCAGGTGAACATCAACAAACAAGTCAGTATCATCCTGGTGAAGTACAGCCAGTAGACGAGGATGAGAGGTCAAAGAACTGGAAACAAATGAGGTCGGGTCTTGGACAGTCTCTTGAGGTGGATCTGGCACGGGGAACGTAGACTTCAGAACAATCTCCAAATGGTCAGCCTGGAGAACAATGTCAGATATTTGTTCCTTGGGAACGCTGACAATCTCGCGGTCTGTGGGACCCCCTTCTGGAACATTGGCATACCGTAGCTCCAAAATGTGTGGATCCGCTGAACGCAGGAAATTTATTCGAATTGAAGTATCGTTTCGTTCCACAGTACTGGTAACCTGGGGAAGGCGTGTAGTTGGTACCTTTCCAAAAGGAAGGGGACGAGTCACCTGAGCCCAGACCACTTCTTGGACGTAATCCAAAATAGGCCGCAATCTCTTCAAAAGATCGTTTCCAATCAAAAACTCCTCTCCTGGACTAGTGGTAATAATCACTGGGTGTTTAACATTCATTTTGCCTAACTGCAAGGTCAGCCAAGTTTGACCAACTGTCTCAATGTTCTGATGTCCATATGCAACCAAAGACAAATCACTGGGAATAATCGACAGTGGATTCTGGGTACCCAGGGTAGTCTGCAAACGTTGGAATAGTCCCTGAGTGATCAAAGTCACTTCTGAAGCCGTATCAAGTAAACCGGGACAAGACAAAACCTGTTGGAGAAGCAAAGGTAAAGTGTACCGTTGACCCATAGGCGTTAACCTACCCAAGAAATACTTGTGTGACTTAATGGAATCCCACGAAGGAAGCCACTTGGTGTTCTCAGATAATTCACTGGATTGTACCAGATCTATGTCTTGTGTAGCATCAGGAGATGTTGTTTGGACAGAAGATACAATAGTGGGTGGAGAAATTGGTTCTCGGACTAGTCATGCGTTATCATCCTCTAACAATTCGGGTGTGTCATCCAGGTCGTCTACTGAGGAAGCATGGGTATCAGTTACTACAGACTTGACCACTCGAGTTCCGGAAGGCCTGTAACTGATGTTGTTATCCTTTCTCCTTGGGGTCTGTTCCATTCTCGCGGGGACAGATGCTGCCAATTGTTTAGAAGTCAATTCCAGGGCAGAAATACGATCCACCACCTGAGCCAATTGTTCCATTATCACACTGAGGTCACTCTGCTTCTGTTGCTTATTGGGCCGTCTCTTCTTCTGTATCTTGGGTCCATCCCTATTGGGTGGTGCATCAGAAGAGGAAGTCTGGTCCGCTGGACGAGATGAAACAGGTCCTGGAGTGGAAACTACAGAGCTACTAGGTTCCAAAGCAAGTGAAGTCTGAACTGCGCATACACTCAGCTTAGATTCCTTAGATCGTGTTTTGGGCACCGGTTTCTCAGATGGGCCTGCAGGAACCCTGACTTTATGATCATAGAAATCCTCGGCTACGGCTAAGATCGATGAGTAAGAGGCCTTTTTCATACCAGCCACAACCACACTCATATATTCAGGCAAGGCTTTTGCAAAGAGAGATCGGAATTCTCCATACTCCAGTTCGTCCTCAGAAGGAGTCCTGTCTGGAAAGAAATGTCGTTTCAGACGGAAAGCAAATTCACGGGGATTTTCTTGGAGTCCACAACGCAAATGGAATGCAGCTTTGCGAGATTCAATGAAATCAGCGTATGTACCATAACGTCTTTTGAGTTGTTGCTCCACCTCTAACACATCCGAAGTACCAGTGATGATGGATCGCAACGTCTCAGAACACTCAGAAGCAAAGGACCAACGGAGTAAACAAAGCTTATCACTGTCCTCTGTCACTGCATAAGTCTCAAAGAACTCATGTATTGAGGCCAAATGTGCTTCAATAGTTAGCTTAGTTCCCTCTCTAAAAGGTTCTATCATTTGTTTAAACATCTTCATTATCTGTACGTGATAGGGTGGTATATTATAACTACCTCCTTTCTTTTGAGTTTCTTTCCCTGTTTCATTATTGTGCTGTGACCTTTGTGGAGTATGTTGTGAAATGTCTGGTGCTTTGGTGCCATCTGGTGGTTGTTTAGGCTCACTGTAAACTGACCTTACCGGGCGTGGTTTAGAGTCAGAAGGTTCAGTGACGTCAAAGGAAGTTGAGATAGACCTTACAGGGCGTGGTTGCTGCACTGGGCGGTCAGCTAGTGTCACTAATTTCTCAGGGCAGGGTTTGTTACTAGGCAACAAGTCATCTGCAATAGAATCAGAACACTCCTGCGAATTCCTGTTCCCACCTCCCCCACTAGAGCTGTAAAAAGAACGAAAGACGGTTCTAGGAGCCGGTGTAGGAAAATGAAGAGGCGACATAGGAAGAAAGGGAGCTGGAATATCCCTCTCACTACAAAAAGTAGCAACCTTGTCTTGTAAAACTTTCACATCAGAAGCTAACGAAGTTCTTTGAAAAGATATATCTTGAACATTCTGGCGCAGAGCCAAATTATCGGCATCTGCCTGACATAACGAGTTAGTTAACTTTGTGACCTGTAACTCGCTTTCGGAAAGTCGTTTCTGAGACTCAACAAAGTCCGCTTGTAAGGCACATAATTGTCTGTCAGCACGGGCTGCCTTATCATTAGACAGACGTTCGGTAGCGTCTAACTTTTCACCCAGACAAACATAAGCAGAAGTTACGTCCGCTAGTTCATTCTGCAACCTGGACAAAACCTCAGCATGATTTTTCTGACAAGTAGATAAAGAAAGCTGTAAATCTGCCTTCTGAGCCCGGACAGTATTAAGTTGCGTCACTAAAGATGGACACTTAACACAAGAAATATCCACTGTACTTTTTTTCTGACTTTCAAGTTCAGCATTCAACTCAGAACATTGATGTCGTAACTCAGACATCACCTGATCAAAGTCGGAATGTTGATCTTCACAATTAGAAGCTAACAGTTCAAGGGAATCATTACGAGTCCGTTCTGCTTGCAAAGAATTTTTACAATCCTCTAATTGCTCATATAAATCACTCTGAAGCTGACGTTGTTGAGATAAACTAGCAGAGACAGAAGTTTTAAAAGCAAACAATGCACAGATGAGCTCTGAATAATTTTCTCCTGTAGGTTTAGTACGAGCATGTAGGAGACGCTGCAATACTGAACAGTACGCCTGATTAGAGTCCTCTATATCTGCATGTAATAAACGTACAAGGTCAGAAAAATACACATCAGAATCTGTCTGTTTTAAAACTTGCACAGCCAATTTCTGAAAAACATCTTTTTCAAGAGCATGCCACGAAATCTGAGTCTCAGTGTCAACAGACATAGCTACAGTCATAAATTAGAAACCTAGATATCCCGGAAAACGAGCCCCCAAAATCTGTAGAAGGATTTATGGTTCACTTAGCAGTATTATAAACACGTTACGTTTCTGTTAAGTGGTCTAGAGAAAACCATAACCTTTTATTCAAGTTCAAATATCATGGTCTAATTATACGACACAAACCCAGGCTAATGAGAAATATCTTTATTATGAAAATAGAAAAATATAATTCACAAGCCAGCTGCAGAATCTAAATATTGTTCAAAATATCTAATTACACAAGTGAAACTCAGTACATGATTGTCACAATCTAATGGTTAGACAATTAAGTAAAACTTCTTGTTAAACACACACTATTCCTTATAATAATAATCCCTGATTAGCATATGATTATATTATCACCCAGGTAACTTTTCAACCCTTTACCTTTATCAATGATTCCTATCTAATTCCCAAGCTAATAAAAGTAATTTCCGTATGCTCACCCTTAATTAGCCTCTCCGGCACAATTAGGTGGAAGAGAAAACTT
This sequence comes from Geotrypetes seraphini, assembly GCF_902459505.1. NCBI lineage: Eukaryota > Metazoa > Chordata > Amphibia > Gymnophiona > Dermophiidae > Geotrypetes > Geotrypetes seraphini. Next base: position 47,740,223 of record NC_047097.1, read on the forward strand.
TTCTTGTCAGCTGGAAGACGTCAGGAATATTGTTGTAAAAGTTACACGTGTTGAAAATCCTTGATGAGGCTATAAATCATCAGCAGTAAGTTCCGTTTATCTGTGCTAAGTTCAGAACAGTTTTTAAATGTCCGAATTTCTATCTCTTAGGCAGAGAATCACACGAGGTAACTTACAGGTCTAATTATTGAAAGAAAAAGTTTACAATTAGAACATCTGTGAGCAGATCTGAGCTTCCCCGGACCTTATCACAGACTAACTAATTATTAATTAATTAGCACCTTTCTTTTCTTGAATCTCATCAGATGACTTCCTCGGACCAATCCAGAAACAGAACTTGATGAATAGCCTTTCTGTATAAAGTATCATATATGCTGGAAGACCCAGGGCTGTTAGACAGATAAGAACAGAATAATTTCTTCAAGATTCACACTGTCCCATTATTAAAGCACAGATGAATGCCCTTGAATAGCAACATTCGGGTACATCCCCATAATGCATCATTCTTCTTACTTCTTGCAAAATTCATGCTGGAAAGTTGCTTGCAGAGAGATATTCTTGAAACAATGGTTCAGGCTTGATGACATCATGGAGGCCTAACCTTCAGGTGTGAATACGGAAATATCCCTACAACAACCTCACCTCCCCCCTCCGGAACCTGAGTGCTCTCCAACCCTTCCGTAAACTTCTGAAAACCTGGTTATTCTCAAAAATGTAACCCTTCCTCCTCTTTTGACATCCTAGCCCTCTAATTTCCCTCTATCCTCTGACACTTATCTAGTTCTTACCTTGTAGTTCCTTTCTCATTACAACTCCTGTAAACCGTGCCGAGCTCCACAACCATGGAGATGGTGCGGTATATAAACCTAAGGTTTAGTTTAGTTTAGTCAAGGGAGAAATTCTGATAAAACTGCTGTCAATCTACTGTTCTGCATTAGTCATCTTTTGTTTTCGCCCTAAGTCTGTATCCTGTATTTGTTGAGTTATTTGTATAAATTTAATCTTTGGAAAATTAATTAATTAATTTTATATTTTGTAAAAACCAAAAAAAAACACCAAAACCACTTTAGCACTATCACGATCAGGGCAGAGTGGATTATCCCTGTAAAAAATGTGACATATGAAACAAGTAGCGGATTCAGCCCCTAGGCTGACCAGAGGCCTGGACAATTAGCACCCTTCAGTCGGGGAAGGGTCCTCTTCAAAGTCACCTCTGGCTCTTGGGACAGAGCAATCGCTCCCTTCAACCTCCATACTCTCTGCCCCAGGGAAAACCAGCACTAGGCAACTGTTTATTCTGCCTGTCGGGAAGTCTGCCCCTGTCTAAAATTAAAGAGTTGTTTCAAAATGGTTTTGCAGTCACTTATAGCAGCTAATACTACATATGTGATAAAATGTACCGTGCACATTAACCTCAGTTCCTTTCCATAATAAGAGACTGCTCAAACTACGAAAATAGTTGTTATTCAGCTAAACTACTCTTATACTATCAGCAGTTACCACAATTATGATTTTTAAAAACAATAAGACAGACTATTACACGTTGGTCTAGGTCAGTGGTTCCCAAACCTGTCCTGGAGGACCCCCAGGCCAGTCGGGTTTTCAAGATCGCCCTAATGAATATGCATGATAGAGATTTGCATATAATGGAGATGTCAGGAATGTAGATCTGCTCCATGCATATTCATTAGGGCTATCTTGAAAACCCGACTGGCCTGGGGGTTCTCCAGGACAGGTTTGGGAACCACTGGTCTAGGTAATCCTACATTACCATATAGACAGATACATAATATTTGCTGGTGCTTCTTAAACCTCTTCTTTTTGTCACACTATCCCCCTCCCCCCTTTTTATCAAGCTGTGTTAGAGGTTTTAGCGTGGGCTGGCGAGGTACGCGCTCTGATACTCACAGGAATTCTATAAGCGTCAGAACATTTACTGCACTGCTCTAATGCAGCTTGATAAAAGGGGCCTTATGTCCATTTCTACTGGCTGCTTTCTCCTTCAGCTCACTTCTTATTAACACTGACATTTGGGGGTCAAAAGTACTACTTTTAATACCACACACGCTTTTTTTCCCCATCCCTCTCAGCCCCTAACTTCTTGTCTTCTTTGCACATGGCATTGACCACCACACCTTCTTCATATACAGTAGCATTGGGAAACTGGAAAGCAACACACTCCCTACAGGTTTGGAACTGCTGGGGTGATAACAGTCAACGGAGCTGAGCCAAGGAGTTCCTGTTGCCTCTCTTACCTCTTACTCTCTCTGACTTCACAAATTCTAACGCTTTCTCCTTTTTTCATTTGGTCACACTGGGAGGAATGCACAATACTTTCCTTGCTGCAAGAACAGATTGGAATGGATTAATCAAAACATGTCCCCCTTTCTAATTTGCCTGTTGGGCTACCCATCTGATTTTGAGACAGGGGAAAGGCCAAAAGCTATTTTCTTCATTACCACGGATGAGCAGAGTTTGTATGGGAATTGAGCTGGGAACTGAATGTTTGCTGGGATTAAGTCTCAAACACCCACTTAGATTGTAAGTTGTCCGAGATAGGGACATTCTGTACCCAAATACTTTTATCCCTACTGTACTGTGTTACATGCGTCCAGTAAGAACATAAGAAATTCCCTCACCGAATCAGACCTTTGGTCCATCCAGTCCGGTGACCCGCACACGCGGAGGCCAATCTAGGTGTTCCTTGATGGAGACCTAGGTGTTCCCTTATGATGACCATATTTAGCCGTATCCCTCAATGTGATTTGCAAGAAGGTGTGCATCCAACTTGCACTTGAATCCCATAATGGAGATTTCCATCACAACCTCCTCCGGGAGAGCATTCCAAACGTCCACCACTCGCTGTGTGAAACAGAACTTCCCGACATTCATCCTGGGCCTGTCGCCCCTCAATTTCAGCCCGTGCCCTCTTGTCCGAGTCTCATTTGACAACGTGAATAACGATGCTTCCTGTTCTATTTTGTCGAGTCCTTTTAGTATTTTGAAAGTCTCTATCATATCCCCTCGCAGTCTTCTCTTCTCAAGAGTGAACAAGCTCAGTTTTCTGAGGCGTTCTTTGTAGCTCAAATTTCCCATACCTTTTACTAGCTTCGTGGCTCGCCTCTGCACTCTCTCCAGCAGGGTTATATCCTTCTTTAGGTGAGGAGACCAGTGTTGGACACAGTACTCCAGATGTGGTCTGACCATTGCTCTGTAAAGCGGCATTATGACATCCGCCGATCTACTCGAGATACCCTTCTTTATCATGCCCAACATCCTGTTGGCTTTCTTTGCCGCCGCTGCATATTGTGCCGACAGCTTCAGGGTCCTGCCTATCAGTACCCCCAGGTCTCTTTCTTGTTCGCTCTTGCCCAACGTCAAACCTAACATTTTATATTCATATTCCCTATTCTTTGTGCAATAGCACAATAAAAAACATAAAGGCAGCTAAATCACTGGTGCGGGACTATCTGCTGATATTCTGCGGCTGAATTTACCCCACAAATATATATATATATATATATATATCTATATCTATCTTCTATATATATATATATCTATACATACAAATTTAAGGAGACTAATTTCTAGGCTCCTGTATATTTTCATGTCCCTCTTGAAAGGGACAGGTATAAGGGACAAGGTATAAGGGACAGGTTTAAGTGCTGAAAAAGGGGCCGCTGAGTTGATGGCTGCTGCCGCGATCAGCTCAGCAGCCCCGGCAACCTGCCCACCCTCCACCGCAATGATTGCGGCAGGAGAGATGACTCATCTCCCCTGCCACAATGGCAATACCCTTCCCCCCCGAACTGCGACACTTTGGGGTGAGGATTGCGGCAGGCATCTCCTCTGCTGCGATCCTCCCCCTGAAGTGCCGTGGTTCGAAAGGGTGGGGGTTCGCCATTGTGGCAGCAGAACCCCACCAACCCTTTTACCCATCACCTTGTGCAGCTTCTTTCTATCCCTCCCATCCCCTATGCAGCAGAACCCCTGTATGTTTTCATGTCCCTCTTGAACAGGTCTAGAAATCTGGTGTGTACAGGATACCAGGCAAACTAAGGGGGCAAATGCAGACATACTAATTTCATAAGCTCTTTTCCTTTCCAAAGTAGACCAAAACCCTCATAGCTTTGTAGTTCTATTTTACAATATCTTGATGTCATTGTTCCCTCTAAGCTCAGCAGCAGTCCTCCATTTACAGTCCTGCCAGTAGAGGGTGCTACCTGCCTCTAGTGATGGAAGACACAATGTTGCAGACCTTGTCCAGAAGCAGTTGAAGGACTCCCAATTTAGCGTAGAGGGAACAGTGCTTGGTATGTGTTCTCAGAAATTTGACATCCGCCAGTACTCATCTGTGCTAATTTAACCAATTTTTCTATTACACCATGTCCAACATATGCTGTCTTTGTTTCTAGTAGAGCTATTCATATCGGTGACCTGAGAAGTGGCACATCAGTTTTACTAGCCCAGAGATAAAGGCAAGCTGTATCTGGAAGCTAAAAGAAGTTTATTGAACTATTCAGCATTGTACTTCTGACCTAACCAGAAGAGCTACTTGTCTAATCTTTGCAGAAGATTCTTGCTGTCTGTTTTATGGAGACAGCTTATCATGCTGGCCTAATGTTTGGAGGCTGTTATCATCTACTTATACCAGGTCAGCAGTTCTTGCTCTGCATCGACTTCTCTCCCAAACTGAGATTTATAGATATGCAGCAGAAGTCACACACCAAAGGGAATTTTTCCAAAAGTACAAGTCAGATGCTTTATTTCATCATGTGTTTATTTTTTTTTCTTTTGTAAATGTGAAAGGTTTGATTCTGTTCCCATAGATTTTCAGTTCCAAACAAGCACTAAAAGCACAAGGTGAGATTCATTTCAGCCAAGATCTTTTTTCCAGTTGTATGGTCCAGATTCCAAACTATACAACCATGCAGTGGCATACCTAGCATATGTGACACCCGGGGCCCATCATTTTTTGACCCCCCCTCCCCCCCATCTGTATGAAAAACATGATTTTTAGTAACAATCTAAACGTCACACAAGAATATACCTAGAAAAAGGCAGCATCTTACTTACTGCAGTGAGCAGTACGACATCGATACACCCATTGTAAAACTAAACAAGCTAGACTAGTACAGATCAATCCTGCAGTCAATCCTAACAGAAAACTATGTCTTTCGAACACAGAGAACACATAAAACACCTTCACCTAGTATGGCAAATCACAAACTAACCCCTCCCCCTTTTACAAAACTGTAGTATGGATTTTAGCAACGGTGGTAACAGCTCTGACGCTCATAGAATTCTGAGCATCAGAGCTGCTACCACCATGGCTGGCGCTAAAAAATGCTCTACAGTTTTGTAAAAGGGGGGATAAAATAGAAATAAATAGACAAAGGTTAAATTGAACCACCAAGAAGCTGGACTCTGCATACAATGCAATACCACAGAAAAAGTAAAACATGTCTCCTAAAGCAATAAATAAATAGAAATTTTTTTTTTCTACCTTTGTCTTCTCTGGTTTCTGCTTTCCTCATCTTTTTGTTACTCTCTTCCTTCCATCCACTGTCTGCCGTCTCTCTGCCCCTATATGGAATCTTCTCTCCTTCTATGCCCCTTCCATCTCTCCTTTCACCCCCATTGGTCTGGCAACTCTCTCCTCTCCTTCCCTCTCCACACCTCTCCTCTGCAATCCCCTTCCCTTTTCCCCTCTTTTCTTTTCAGTTTATTTTCTGCATCTGTCTAGATTATGTTCTTACTACCCTGTCATCAATTTCCTTCTTTACTATCTACCTACTGCTCGCCACCTCTTTCCCTCACCCCCTACAGTATTTCACCAACTCAATCCTTTTCCCCCCCATTATGTGCCCTCCTTTTATTTATCCCCTCCTTCCATCATGTGCCCTCTTTCTCTACCCCTTCCATCTAGTACCTTCTCCTCTCTGTCCACTTCCATCCAGCGTCTGCTCCCCTCTTTCTCTCCTCCCCATTTCCTTCCTGCATATGCTCCCTTATCTCTCCCATCTGCACTTCCATCCAGCATAGGCTCCCCCTCTACCTTCCCACTACCATCCAATGTCTGCCCTTTCTCTCTCTATCCACCCCTCTTCAATTAGCATATATCCCTTTCTTTCCCTCAATCCAATTCCATCCAGTATCCTTCCCCCTTATGTCTCTCCCCCTTTCCCTGCACACCAATTCCATCAGCACCACCCTTCCATATCACCCTGCCCCCTTTCTCTCCCTCCACCATTCTTCCATACCAGCAGTCTTGCTCCCTTCGCTCCCTTCATGCAGCAAGGTCCCACAATGACTGTAGCTGCTGGCTGCCAGTCCACCCCACTCCGATGTACTTGCTCTGGAGAAGAGTCGGCAGCAGCACTGAAGTGCAGGAAGGTCCCGCAATGACTATGTCTGCCGGCTCTGCTCCGAAAAAATTAAGTTACGTCGGAGGGGGTGGACCCGGCAGACGCAGGGAGTTGCGGCAAGGTCCCGCGATGACTGCGCCTACCAGGTCCACCCCCTCCAACGTAACTTACTTCTCCCGGAGCAGAGCCGGCAGACGTAGTCATCACGGGACCTACCTGCACCTCAGCGTGGCTGCCGACTCCGCTCCAGAGCAAGTATGTCATAGGGGGTGGACTGGCAGCCACACTGAGGTACAGGTCCTTTTGCACAGGACATTCCAGACCCGGACGGCTGTGCACCCGAGGAATACCGCCCCCCCCCCCCCACCTTGGTATGCCACTGCAACCATGCATTAACTGCAATCACCTCCCAGCTGGAGGTCAAATACTAAAGCAGAGTCTCTCTACAAATCAGGCCCTGGAAAAGGGAGGACTGGGGGAATCCTGCGGGACAGACAAATTTTATCTTTTTTTTTTTTTTAATTATTTATTTATTCAATTTTCAAAATACAATTCAAGATTTACTTGTACAGAAAGCTTTAAGTCAAGAAAAGAAAATCACAATATTATAAATTCAAAAATGCCAGTTAACTTAAATCAGCTCAAGTCCACAAAAGATCCAAAATGTAATTATAAACGGAAAACAAAGAAATATTAAGGAAAATATTGCAAGTCAGCTGATGAGGACATCTTAATTATTCTATACTCCTCCATTCTTTTCCTTCTCAAGCCGAGAAAGAGATAGGAAAGTTGTCAGTTGGTAAGCCTCAAAGAAAACATATTTTTGGGAATTATATTGTATAACACATTTACAAGGATATCGCAGGAAAAAGGTTGCTCCAAGAGCTATAATTCCCGGTTTTAACATAAGAAACTCTTTTCTTCGCCTTTGTGTGTCCCTGGCCAAATCTGGGAACATTTGTATTTTGAGTCCCATAAATTCTTTCGCTCTATTTTTAAAGAAAAGTCTCAAAATCCAATTCTTGTCCATTGTTAGAGCTAAAGTTGCCACTAATGTTGCGGGAGTAGCCATTTCTTTATCTGATAATTCCAATAATGCCGATACATCTATTGGATCTTGGCTATCTTCCTGTTGCTGAATTTGATTTTTCTTGGGAAGGTAGTACACCTGTGTAAATGGAGGTAATGAACCCTCAGGAACTTCCAATATTTCCATCAGGTAAATTTTATCTTTTTAACACAAATCACAGAGGCTCAGTTTCTCTCAGTGGAATTGTTTACAGACTGTTGCAGCTGTGTGCAGATTGGACCTAACAGTACTGTTACTACTGTATTTTATATAAGAAGCCAAGTGTGCAGAGAAATCATGCAAAGAATAAAAAATAATAGAATACAGTACATGAAAGCAGTACACATGTAACACAAAGCATACAAGTACAACAGGTCGGGGAGTTTACATCCACAAAGAGCTTAAAATTTAAGCTGAAGAAAACAATGTATAAAAGAAACTTTGGGAGCATGCCTTGCAAGAGTTTCTCTTGTTTAAAAAACACACCTACCTTAATAAAACTTCAAAGAATTAATTCCCACATGGAGAACTGCGGAGAAGGAAAACAGGAAAGGTCGTTCTACTGGAAGACAATACACCACCATCTACAAAGCAACACCAGCTACGACCACCTCTCTCCAACCCCATAAGCTCAACCAAACCCACCCAAGTCCAACTATAATCTGTAAACTCCTCCTCAACATTGATACAAAACATAACACCAGCACACATGGAAGGAGGGAGGAATCAATTTTTCCTGAAGAGACTACTCTATTCTTCCCCTTTCCTCATAGAACTCCCTCCAACCTGCCACAACCAATCCCGTGACTGCTCTACCCCCATCACCTTAGAAACCTCCCTAATCCTCTTTCTTTCTTACAAGCTCTGTCTATTAACCCTTTCTTACCTGCATCCGGCGAAAATGGTGGCGTTTTTCACAGCGTGATTCAATATGTTTTATTTTTGAACCATTATTGTGAGGTTGAAATTGTCATCGGATGCGAATCATTTGACTCTACAGATGAGACTCCTGAGGCAGGCCATTTGGGCCGAAACATGTACATGTCGAGTCGGTATGTGTTGAATTGAAGAAATAAAGAGTGTTTGTGAAACAATTTTGAGTTCACCAGTCTCTTTCGAGACTGTGTGTTGTGATTGTGGATTTGACTCTCCTGTGTTACCAATTCTTCCAAAGTATACATATTGAGATTTTTAAGACTGTCCCCATACACCTTATGATGAAAACCACGCACCATTTTAGTAGCCTTCCTCTAGACAAACTCCATCCTTTTTATATCTTTTTGAAGGTGTGGCCTCCAGATGTGCACACAATATTCTAAATGAGGTCTCACCAGAGTCTTATACAGGTGCATCAATACCTCCTTTTTCCTACTGGCCATACCTCTCCTTATGCAACCTAGCACCCTTCTAGCCTTTACCGTCACCTTTTCAACCTGTTTGGCCACCTTATGATCATCACATACAATCACACCCAAGTTCCACTCTTCTGTCGTGCACTTAAGTTTTTCACCCCTTAAACTGTACCGTTCCCTCGGGTGTTTGCAGCCCAAATGCATGACCTTGCATTTCTTAGCATTAAATTTTAGCTGCCAAATTTCAGACCATTCTTCAAGCTTCGCTAGGTCTTTCTTCATGTTATTTACTCCATCCAGGGTGTCTCCTCTATTGTAGATTGCGATATCATCTGCAAAGAGGCAAATCTTCAGCAATATCATTTATAAAAATGTTAAAAAGAACAGGCCCACAAACAGAACCTTGAGGCACATCACTGGTAACATCCCTTTCCTCAGAGCGATCTCCATTGATCACTACCCTCTATCACTTTCCACTCAACCAGTTCTTGACCCAGCCTGTCACTTTGGGACCCATCCTGAGGGCACGCAGTTATTTGATGTCTGTGTGGAACACTGACAAAGGATTTGCTAAAATCTAAATACACCACATCTAGCACACTCCCTCTATCCAATTCTCTGGTCACCCAGTCAAAGAAATTGATCAGATTTGTCTGTCAAGATGTACCTCTAGTGAATCCATGTTGCCTCCGGTCCTGTAATCCACAGGATTCCAGAAACTTCACCATTCTCTGTTTTAAGAGTGTTTCCTGATCTTTGTTTGTCATTTTTGGAACATAGGCTGGAGATGTCCACTCAACTACTGAGCTGCCATCAAGGCTCACTCCAGTCAAACCCTGATCCGTAGAAGTCTGCCCAGCACTGACCTTAATTCCTCATAGCAAGAGTCGCCACCTATGCACCACTCAACACATCAACATGAATGCATCCATTTAAGTTTTGTTTTTACACCATCCTCTTTCTAATTAGGGATCTTGTATTCATCCCGTGCCTTTTTTGAATTCTATCACCATTTTTCCCCCACTTCCCTCAGGAGGGCATTCCAGGCCACCCTCTCTGTGAGACACTTCTTCCTCCTAAGTCTACCACCCCACAACCTCAATTTATGTCCTCTGGTTTTATTATTTCCCTATCCCTGGAAAACATCTGTTTGTACATTAATTATGTATACCACTTTGTGTGAATTTCTTTAAAAAAAAAAAAACCCCAAACAAAAAGTGGTAAATAAACCCTAACAAACAAACCTAATTGGTTTCTCTGTACTTGTCATGCCTCTCTTCTTTTAATTTACAATTGTTACTAAGCCATGTTCTTAGTCTTTTAAAACAACACAGGTCAATGAAAGGTTCAGACATTTGTATACAAGAAATGAATCTGATACATCTCTGTAAGGTTTCAGAATCTCATGGTGAAACATGTTGCAAACTGTCTCCATGAAATGGGATGTCATGTTTTTCTTCCACTAACCATTCCCCATTTTAAACAAAAATAAACTTCCATACATATTTCTGATCAGAATGATCCTTTATTAAATGTTTATAGAGCTCTGCCGGGAATTACATCCTCTGAAGCTCATAGATCTTGCATTTAAAGCTGCCAGCCTGTACATCTGCACATTATAACACAAAGACATAGATCAAGGTTAGTTTTAGGTTTCTCTGCCAAGAATATGGATTAATATGTTTTTTCCACACACAAACATTTCAACGTCTCGATCAATCACAGTCACACTCACACTCTACATTAGTCTCATTTCAGTCTATGTTCCATTCCTGGGATTTAGATGCGGGAAGGACCTGACGGACCTCGCGGATCTAAAACCACACGTCCTTAAAAATCTGAGGTCCGTGCCAATTATAGTTAGTTTCTGGCTCTGACAGACCTCGATGACAATTGAGCTCTGACGGATCCGTCTCAGCACAGGGAGGGAAAAGTATTAGGATCCGTCAGCGCTAAACTGTCACCGAGGTCTGTCAGAGCCAGAGACTAAAACCATTCCCCTTAATAGCAGCTGCCTTGGTTGTTTTCTTGTGGGAGGGGGGTTCGGGTCGGTGTGAGTTGTTGTAACATTTTTTTCTTGTATATCGTGTGATGCATCAGACAATGATATATAAAACTTTAACTGTTGTACATTTGATTACTTCATCAAAGCTGATTAAAAATGATCACAGTGTTAGAGCTGGTTTTGAAGCTTATGTGCACAAAAGATTCGAATTTGCCATTTACAATATTAACATCAAAATCATTCAACTGACCCGCATTGGTAACAAAATTCATGGAGAGTGATCAAAATAAAGTTTATAAAAATACTCAGAGATATGGAACTCTGTAGGGAAGGCTTGAATATCTCCCTTGGGTGAAGAGTTCACCTTCCAGTCATTGTGATTTTATAAAAACTTTGATCACTAACTCCACAGAATATTGCTTAATTCAGTCTCAAAAAAACTTTCATAATAAAGATTTCATAATAAAGACCCCCAAGTCCTGTTTAAGCTAAGTGTTATTTCAAAACATATTATAACACACATTGACTCTCAAATACGTTAAAAATCTTTATTATGAAAGTTTTTTTGAGACTGAATCAAGCAATATTCTGTGGAGTTAGTGATCAAAGTTTTTATAAAATCACAATGACTGGAAGGTGAACTCTTCACCCAAGGGAGGTATTCAAGCCTTCCCTACAGAGTTCCATATCTCTGAGTATTTTTATAAACTTTATTTTGATCACTCTCCATGAATTTTGTTACCAATGCGGGTCAGTTGAATGATTTTGATATCATAGCCTATTTCTGACCTCAGGTCTGTAATCATTGTCCCTGAATCTCACAGCAAATTCATTTACAATATTAAAGCAGGCCGACTGTGGAAAGCAGCTAACTCAAATTAATCGGGTCTGTTTAGCCTTTTTGGGGGCTCCACATTGACTACCCTACCCCTAGTGCCCGTGCCTCTCCTCTTTCCAAGACATTCGAATCTCACAATTAGCATGGAAGCAGGCCTCATCTTCATTTATTGGCAACATAATCATTTTATGGCAAAACAGAATAAGTTCTGCTCCAGAGCTACGCATGTACAAAATGATTACTTAGGCCCAGCTGCTCGCCATGCTGGCTATGCAGCAGAGTCCGCCAAATTAACTCCAGCACTGATGCTCTTCCTTGGGAAGGGGTAAAACGCGGACCTCATGGCCGTCAGAGCTCAATTGTCACCGAGGTCTGTCAGAGCCAGAAACTAACAACACGTGGCACGGACCTCAGATTTTTAAGGACGTGCGGTTTTAGATCCGCGAGGTCCGTCAGGTCCGCGTTTTACCCCTTCCCTTTAGATGCCAATGAACTAAACCATATTAACATCAACCATTGACACTGTGGGCTCCTTTTACGAAGGCGCAGTAGTGGGTTTAACGCACGCGACTTTTCATCACTTTTAACACACATAATAGCGCATGCTAGACTGCCGGCCGCGCTAGCCGCTACCACCTCCTCTTGAGCAGGCGGTAGCGGCTAGCGCGGCCGGCGGTTTAGCATACGCTATTATGTGTGTTAAACCGCTAACGCACCTCCGTAAAAGGAGCCCTGTGTTTAACATGTGCACAAGGTAATAATATTCAGGTAATCCAGATGGTAAAGAATACATACAGAGGTCTAGTTATTTTATTTTATGCTTTTGCGCCAACACATTTGTGAAACAATTGGAATACCTCATTTTTTGCATCTCAAAACCTTAGTAGCACAGTTTCGTATTAAAACTCAAAAGTTAATATATATACACAAGTCAAATAAGAACATAACATAAGAACATAAGCATTGCTTCTGCCGGGTCAGACCAGGGGTCCATCGTGCCCAGTAGTCTGTTCCCGCAGCGGCCCCCCAGGTCCATGACCTGTAAGTTCTCCACCACGTAAATCAGGGGTAGGGAACTCCGGTCCTCAAGAGCCATATTCCAGTCGGGTTTTCAGGATTTCCCTAATTAATATGCATGAGATCTATTTGCATGCACTGCTTTCAATGCATATTTATTGGGAAAATCCTGAAAACCCGACTGGAATACGGCTCTCGAGGATCGGAGTTTCCTACCGCTGACCTAACTGTTTATGCCCTAATCCTGAAGTACCCTGCATAGTAACCCTCTATCTATACCCTGTAATCCCTTTCTCCTTCAGGAAGCCATCCAATCCCTGTTTGAAACCCAATATTGTCCTCTGTCCTATCACCTCTCCTGGAAGCGCATTCCAGGTGTCCACCACCCTCTGAGTGAAGAAGTACTTCCTAGTATTCGTCTTGAATCTGTCTCCTTTCAGTTTTTCCAAATGCCCTCTTGTTTTTGATGTCCCCGCTAGCCTGAAGAATCTGTCCTTCTCCACCTTCTCTATGCTGTTAACATATATAGTGTAGATGGTGTGCATTAATTTTCCCTGTATGGTAATGCTTGTGAAAGGAACAGCACAGTTCAATACACTGGCCCTAAACTTGTAACGGTTTCAATTAGTCGGGTAGCGGAGCTCTCAGGAAGGGCTGGGGCTGAGCAGGTCTGTGAAGTCAATACAGCAAACCATCAGCCCTGACTCCTACTCCTAATGATATTAGGCTTTAAATTTTCTGTTCTGGATCTACAATGCTGATAAATCAGTACTTTAGATCCAGGACAAATATATATAAGTATAAAATGATACATTTACCATATATTATAGTGTTCCAAGTTTTTATTTTGAAGCTAGAGTCATACATTTTTATCAACTCCAACTCCACCCAAAATTGTTTGCAACTCAGACTCCACAACTTTGACTGACTTCACAGACCTGAGATTGAGAGTATCCCCAGTGATGGTCTCTGAGGAAAAAATCTTTCATTCAATCTCCTCTAAAAATCACTTCCCAAGTACACAGCCTAGTATAAGGACCCCCTGATGAGCAGCTTTAAAATTAAAACAAGGCAAACCCATCGTGTACCGATAGGTTTGCAACCTGATTTTCCTCCGACCCGATTCACTAACCTCTGTGCCGATCTGATTCCAATCCACGCATGCAAATGAGGAGAAACAGCATGCAAAGTAGGAAGGGCCATGATTCACTAACAAAAAGCAGGCACACCGACTGGGCTGGACAATCCAAAAACAAGCGACTGCTGAGGACCAGTCGCTTGTACAAAAACCCTGCTCTCAGCCCCGATTCTCCTGCCTTTTGCCCCCCTTCCCTGCAGTGTGAGGCCCGTGGTTTTAATCTGCTTTAAACCCGTGGGTTAAAACCACAGGCTCACGAGTAAGAAAAGTTTAAGAAAATATAAAAAAGCACAGACTGCAAACGCATGCGCAGACCATCTACAGGCAAAGTAGATGGTCTGTGCATGCATCAGGATCGCTACCCAGCGATCTGTGTTGTCGGATGGGGCGTGCCTCCGATCACCCCCAGTTGCTTGAAGATGGTTGGTGAATTGGTCGGCCTGCCTCCAATCCCCCACAGATCAGACATGGTTCAGAAGGTTAGTGAATTAGCCCTGAGTCTCTGGGCAGGCACAACAAACTCACTTGTCAAAACAAGGAAGGCAGCTAGGAAGTGTAAATAAAACTTCAATTTATTTGATCCTTCTCAAGTGCCAAAATATATAGAGTAACAAGGCTATGAAAATAACGAGGCAGACAGTCCATAGTTATAAAAGGTATTCAAAATGTTCAGAGGTCCTTCATCTCCCCTGAGGTGTATGCTCATGAATCAATTACACTTTGTACTGAAGAAAGGGGGTATTGCACCTTCTGTTCTCTAAGAGTCTCCTTACTCTTGGCACTTATATCAGACCAGTCTCCACTTTATAAGTTCTGTAATGGTATTAAGTTTTTAGGGCACGGGAGTCGACACAGCAACCCTTTAACTTAAACGCCACTAATATTAGGCTTCAAATGTTTTGCTCTGGATCTAAACTACTGGCAAAAATAACTTATAAAAGGAAGACCTTAGGAAATTGGAAAACTGGGCGTCCAAATGGCAGATGAAATTTAATGTGGACAAAGGCAAAGTGATGCACATTGGGAAGAATAATCCAAATCCTAGTTACCGGATACTAGGGTCCACTTTGGGGGGTCAACGCTCAAGAAAAAGATCTGGTTGTCATCGTGGACAATACGCTGAAATCTTCCGCCCAATGTGTGGCGGCGGCCAAGAAAGTAAACAAGATGCTGGGTATTATTAGAAAAGGGATGATAAACAAGACTAAAAATGTTATAATACCTTTGTATCGCTCAATGATGTTACCTCATCTTAAGTATTGTGTTCAGTTCTTGTCTCATCTCAAAAAAGATGTAGCGGCATTAGAAAAGGTTCAAAGAAGAGCGGCCGAGATGATAAAGGGGACGGAACTCCTCACGTATGAGGAAAGACTAAAGAGGTTAGGGCTCTTCAGCTTGGAAAAGAGACAGATGAGGGGAGATAGGATTGAAGTCTACAAAATCCTGAGTGGTGTAGAACAGGTACAAGTGGATCGATTTTTTTACTGTGTCAAGGTTTACAAAAAATAGGGGGACACTCGAAATTATAGAGTAATACTTTTAAAACCAATAGGAAGAAATATTTTTTTCACTCAGAGAATAGTTAAGCTCTGGAATGTGTTGCCAGAGGATATGGTAAGAGCAGTTAATGTAACTGGTGTTAAAAAAGGTTTGGACACATTTATGGAGGAAAAGTCCATAGTCTGCTATTGAGACAGCCACTGCTTGCCCTGGATCGGTGGCATGGAATGCCGCTACTATTTGGGTTTTTACCAGGTAACTTGGATTGGCCTCTGTGAAGACGAGATACTTGGGTTAGATGGACCATTGGTCTGACCCAGTAAGGCTATTCTTATGTTATGTTCATCGTAGCTTCGTGGTGTATTTTGTTTTATCTCAAATGTGTATGCTTTGATTGTGACAAAATAGTTCTGCTGAGGAAGGCACCGATTACTGATATACAGATCGTGTTGGGTCCTGTCATAGATTATACTACTGTCATCCACATTTGAGATTTATGTTTTATCAATACATTTTTATTGGTTCACCAAGATACTGTAGCTGTTTTCCCACTTTTTGGTGCTTTTCTGTATTTTGTTTTAGGAATTCTTTGGCTTTTTTTTTTTTTTTTGTGATGGCACAGTAAGGCACATTTTGGTATTCTGCTACATCAATACCAGGCAAACTCCTAAAAAAAAAAAAAAAGCCTATAATCTTTTTTTACTATTTCATATTTAGGCTTATTTTATGTATCATAATATTTTCTTACTTTGTCATACCTTTTTAAAGCAAGCAGGGCAGGATTAACCAATAGGCCAAGTAGGCACGTGCCTAGGGCCTGAAATGGTCAGGGGGGCCCGATGAAGGAAGGCATCAACATTGTTTTTTCCAAATGGCGATGGGCCCCTTCAGCATCGATCGGCAACGCGGGTCCCCCCCCCCGATCGACAACGCGGGCCCCACCCCGATCGGCAACACGGGCCCCCCTCCCATCAACGGAAAGCAAGACAAGCAAGCAACGCAGGTAAAAAAGACAATGGGAACTGTAATTGTACAAGCGGCGCTGCTTGCCCAAAGCTTCCCTCTGACGCAGCTTCCTGTTTCCGCTTGGGCTCATGGCAGAGCAGGGGGCCCAGTGTATTTGTGTGCCTAGGGGCCCTCGATGAATTAATCCTGCCCTGAAAGCAAGCACATGTCAGTACGGTCACTGTTTTTGTTTTAAATGTCTTTTCTCTTGACCACAGTTTAGGTCTCCATGCGAACACACCTTCTCTGTCCTCCAATTTACTTGAAACTCACAATGGGGGGAGGGGGTGTAACTAAACTGGAGAAAATTTCAAAACAACTTAACAGAAACACACAGTCAGGGAGAAAATATATCAGGTTGAAATAAGGAAAATTGTTCATTCCCCATATTTTAACCTTTATTCATATTAGTAAAGAACTTTCTGCTAGTATTTCTACTTTATCAGGGAATGGATTTTAAATGTATTGCTTACTTTTTCTAAATAGAAGCTCAAGGCCAATTACCTTCAGGTAGATGAGCATTTCCCTGTCCAAATGAGTTCATAAAAATATAGCTGAATCAACACAGGGTAAAGTGACTTGCCCAAGGTCAAAGAGGGTGTCACAGTCAGAGAAGCTGGATTTGAACCCTGGCTTCCCTAGGTCTAACCCAGTGGTTCCCAACGGGGGTGCTACTGCCCACCAGTGGGTGCTGAGAAGTCTAAGGGGGGTATTTTGTGTCCAAGTTATATCGAGGGGGTGTTCGCCCCCTTGAGCAACTGGCGAATCCAATGGCAGCACTATCATCTTTGTTTTGTGTTCAATCATCTTTATTGACTTTTATAATTGTATAACAAACATCTAGCAATTGACCATTGAGCTAGCATAGAAATAACCAGTAGTACATAGCGTCAATCAATACAACAAAGTGTAACAGAAGTAGGAAACGTCCTACAACAAATCTAACAAAAGAACTGGACAGACGTGTAATATCTTTGTTTTGATTCTTCAACTTTTGACGCTTCAACTTTTTGCCGCCACGGAAACATTCTCACCATGTCCTGCGCGACTGCCCCAAAGTTTCTCCTCTGACGCAAGCCGCCCAGGCAGAAACAGGAAGTATGTCAGGGGAGAAGCTTTAGGGCAGTCGCGTGGGACTTGGTGAGAACGTTGCCGCGTCCGGACACCTCAGAAAGAGAAAACTATGAAGAGTGCCCACGAAGGTAAGGGGAAAGGAGGAAGGTAGCCCGATAAGGGGAAGAGGTTGAGTGGCGCTTAAGGGAAGTGGAGGGAAAGGGGGAAGGGAAACAGACGCTGAAGGGACGTGAGGAGGGGAGAGAGAGGAAGGAGCAGATGCTGGATGGAAGTTTCATCACATCAAGCTCAGCTCTCTCATTAATAGTATATTCATTTTTTAAATAATACTGTGAGCAATTCATCTTCTAATGAAATAATTTAAATAATTTGTCCTTGTTTTGCAATACACAATATAGTTTACCCAAGGGGGCACTATCAAATCATTCACTGAAAAAGTGGGTTCTGATTCAAAAAACGGGAACCTATGGTCTAACTAATACAAGTCTGGTGTGGTCTTCGAAATCAAATTCACACACTGTTAAAGTATTACTTATGATGCTATAATGCTAGAGTAAACTCCCTTGCATAGTAAAAATAATTTTAGTATTATGAAATTCTCTCTTACTTCCAAGCAGGAAGCTAGAGCAGAAGCACACACATTGTGGTTCCTGTCAGATTTTTTAGGAATTTCCAATTCCTTATCAATGCCACAAGAACAAGCCATTCTTAGGCCTGCTACTGACAGCGGAGAAAGACTCAAAAAACATGAATGGAAATGACAATGTGTCCACTGCCAATGTGGTTCTCAATGGCTCACAATCATATCTTCAAAAAAACAAAACAAAAACCAAATACCTCAAATCATGTGAAAGGCTCAGAAAAGTGTCCCATTACAAACTAATAGTTTCATCAAAGTATCACTGAAATTATTCCAAACCCAGACTGGAAGCCTGTTTGGCTGGTTGTTGTTAATTTAGCCAAAGGCTTATTTTGGAACGCACACTATTTTCATTCTCATTAACCACCATATGATTTAATACAAACAAACATTGTTCAGGTGGCTTCCATAATACACATTCATCCCAGCAAGAATCCAATACTTCAGTTAAAAGTCTAGCAAAGTACAATAAATTACAGTACATGAGCCATGCCAAATGCAGAGTATAAAAAAGGAGAAATGAGTATTCTAGGAGAGTCCTTCAAAACACCACATTAGATAAAAAGGGTTTTCCCTCTCTAGCTTTGCATTAAGAAGGAATGGGTTAATGAATCATTAAGAAGGGAAAGGCAACAGAAGAATTACCTCCACATGAGACTTAGGCTTAGCAGACATCACCCATAAATTATGGTACTAAAATATATCATCACGTTTTCCTGCGTAAATTCTGATAAAACATCATATTGCAAAAAGAACTACTTGGATATTACACTATATAAATTCCAAAAGGAAACTCTCTAGAAGTTTCAAGTTTATTTATTATTTGATTAATCGCTTATTCCAAATTCTAAGCGATGTACAAATCAGCAAAATACATATTTAAAATATACATGAAGTAGACATACATAATTAATTAAGGGATAAGTTTTCAAAAAATAATAAAAAACTAATTAATACAATACATGACACAATAGGGGAGGTAGGAAAGAAATACAATCTTAAAAAGAAAAGAGTCATCAATTAAAGGTTAAGCACAAGAGGAATGGAAAGACTACTAAATAGGTAAGTTAAAAATAAACGAAAGAGCAGTTAACATTTCAATTAAATATTGAATGCATCTTTAAAAAGAAAACTCTTAAGTTTGCTCTTAAACCTTTCCAAGTTCTTCTCCACTCTTAAGTATAGCGGGAGTGAGTTCCAAGTCTGAGGCGCTGAAATAGTAAAAATAAATTGCCTTCGAGTATTAATGATTTTAAGAGAGGGAATGACCAATAAATGTTGGTCGTTTGATCTCAGTAATTTAGATGAATTATAAGATATCAGTGCTTTATAAATAAAAGCTGGAGATTTAAATAGTAGAGATTTAAATGTAAGTAAACATAATTTATATAGTATATGATAGGATACCGGAAGCCAATGAGCATTTTGAAGTAAGGGAGTTACATGGTCAAATTTCTTTGCTCCCATAATTAATTTAAGAGGCATTCTGCATTATCTGTAACCGCCTAATTTCCTTTTGAGCCATTCCCTTAAATAACGCATTGTCAGGAATGAACCTAATAACCTTCTATAAGAAATCGAAAGTGCCCCTATTTACTGGAAGTATTCTCTGCGAGTTGTTTTTTTTAACGTTAGGATATGACTGTGTTTTGCACGCTGCTTTGATGTGTTACAAGTTAGCAGAATATAAAGATGCAAATAAAATAAGCAAAAGTTGAGATGATCACAGCCTCTCAGATTCACCGCTAGTCATTGTATGCGCAACATTAACCCTTACGAAACCCCCCAGATACAGGTTAAATCTTGCCCCTTGAGATGAATGATTTGCAAGATTTATGGTTTTCCACTCATCAGGTCAATGAGAAGAGAGACAAGAAGGTCCGAGACAGAAGACCACATCAAGTCTGAGCAGGCTTATCGCCATTTCAGCCCGCTGGATTCTTTCCAAGTTTAATTTAATTTAGCTCATTCTTTTATCTAGTTCCTTAACCTACATTACATTCAGCTACTAATCAGTATTTTCCGGCCCCCAGAGGGCTTACTATCTAAGGGGTCCTTTTACTAAACCGCATTCAAATTAGAGAGTTGCGCGGGGACAGAAATCACACCCATCCCCGCCAGGATCCTCTCCGTCCCCACCAGGATCCTCTCCATCCCCACCCATCCCTGCAAGGAATTACCTCCATCCCCGCCCGTCCCCATAAAAAGCAGCAATTACTTCTGACAGGATCATCAATTCCACAGTTTCTTTTGTGTTTGCGCTGCTGTTTTCCTTGTGGAATCTCTTTGGTGGAACCCTTTTTTTGTTTTCTGTTCAGGTAATTAACTTATAAACCCCCTCTTTTACTAAGGCTGACGTGTCCATTATATTATATGGACGAATCCTGCTTCCAAAGCCTTCCATCCCCATGGGAGTCCCGTTGGCTAGAGGGGGGTCCCTGTGGGATTCCCGCGATCCCCGTTCCCACGCAGACCTCTAGTTCAAATGCTAAGATGTGCTTACCATGGAAAAAAAGACTTACTGCAAAATGTGATAAACTATTCTGTTAGCATATGCTAACTCATGAATTAGCTAATTTTTTAAAATATTTTTTGCTTGGGGCGTGTCATGGACAGAGATTGGGTGTGGAAGCATTAAGCAGCTAGCAGGTTAGCTTTAGCGTGCACTAACTGGTTAATGCAAAGTTAACACGTGAGCACATAGGGGAGGCATATATGAATAAACACTAAGGGCTCCTTTTACAAAGCCGCACTAGGGCCTTAACAGAGATTTAATGTCATTTTCTCTGTCTTTTGTTTTAGTTAGCTGGTTCTGTCCGGAGCCCTAACGCAGCAGAGCGAAACGCGGGCGGCCTTCGTCGGTAACGGACAGCTGACTAAAAAAGCACTAACTTTATAATAAGGACAACAGTCCGGCACGAAAGCTAGAGCTAAGTACCAAAATTATATAACATATATTTTTGGAAGAAATTCAGAAGTTTAGAAGCTAAGAGCTATAATTTAAATGGTAGGGGGAGGTTTAAACCGATGATGTTTGTCCCACCGTAGTTTGCAAGCTAAATCTAAATAGCTAGCAGCAAACAGGGACGTGAGATTTTCCTTCCAATACAGCAATTGCACTGTTATACCTATGTTTGAGCTACAAGATCGTGTATGCAGTGAGCATTTTTGTTACTGATTTGTTGGTGTCTTGCTCTGAGCCTGTATTTTTGAAGTGTGTTTTACGAGGCAATAAGTGGTCCCATGATAACTTTTTTCAGATAACATGTGCTAATTTGAACACCTGGCAAAAAAAATGACTACAAAACTGCCAATTTAGAAATGACCATAGCAAGCAGGAAACTCCTACATTACAATGGGCTAAACCCATTTTCTAACATGGCTTATTAAAAGGACTCCTTTAGTTTTATCTGAGGCAATGGAGAATTAAGTAGCTTGCCCAACAAACCTGAGGCAAGTCAGAAAATTCTTCGACAGAAAACAATTCCAACTCTTGGTACAATCCCTAATCCTAGGTCTAATAGACTACTGCAGCATACTATATCTTCCCTGCACAGCAACCATGATGAAACAACTACAAACAATACAAAACACTAGTGCTGCCCGATTCGAATCGGTTCACCAATTCAAATCAGGTGAATTGATTAGAATCGGTTCGTTTCTGTTAGAAACCGGACTCACCGATTCAGCCGCAAGACAAGTTCGGGCTATTTCACGCCGCCAGCCGCCGGACTCTTCACATCTAATGTAACTTCCAGTTTTGCGAAACCGGAAGTTACATTGGAAGAAACGAAAGGAGTGGGAGAGTCAAGCGGCGAGCGAACGGACCTCATGCAGCAGACCTTGGCAGCAGCAAATACTATTTTTGGCTGGCTCTTTCCCCGCATTTCTCCTCTCTTCCCCGCAATTTAATATCTAGTCCAATAAGTAAATGAATCAGAATGGGGGCTGGTGAGTCTTGGGGGCTGGGGATGGAAGCTGAAATCGGCAGGGGGGCTGGTGAGTCTTGGGGGCTGGGGATGGAAGCTGAAATCGGCAGGGGGGCTGGTGAGTCTTGGGGGCTGGGGATGGAAGCTGAAATCAGCAGGGGGGCTGGTGAGTCTTGGGGGCTGGGGATGGAAGCTGAGAATCATTTCTGTAGGCTATCAGAAATTTGCTTAATTATCTACTCACACAGAAAAGCAGTAAAAGTCAATAGGTTCTCTGAGTGGGAACAACCTGTTTGATCTTGCACTCATGTGATTGACCAATTGTATATCACTGTTTAATTTATCACATTGATTAATTTGAGCACACGTGAGATGTCCTATGATGGTGTGCACTGCAGGCAGAGGGTGATTAACCTGTGCCTTATTGTGTAAAGCGCTGGAGAATTCTCTCCCCGCACTTACCTCTCACGCTAAGGACACCCTGCTTCAGTATAATCATTTATATGATTTATCTTAGACATTATTACGTGGTCTTTTCCTCAAGTGCTGAGACATCAGGTTGTTCCCACTTAGACAACCTATTGACTTTTACTGCTTTTCTGTGTGGCTTTAACATTTTTGCTATTCATTATACCTAAACTATTATTCAGTAGAAAAAATTTATTTTGTTCAATCAAATCCTGTCTGGACATTGGACTTCTATGAGTGAATGTTCTGCTTGATTGGACAAACTAAATTTTTTCTACTGATTAAGGCAAACTTTAGATCGAATGATTGATGCTAAATAAGAAGAAGTTTCCGCCCATGTTTTGGATTAATTCATTAACTACATGTCTGAGGTTTACTCATACTTATCATAAACATCATATTGTCTTTTTGGACACTTAAGTTACGGTCCAAGGAGGTAATCTTTCTACTAAGGTCCACCACAAGAACACAGAGCACAACAATTTATTGTCTTATTCGAGTTGCCACCCCAAACGACTAAAAGCGGCCATTCCTATAGGTCAATTCTTACGGGCCAGGAGGATCTGTACTACATTTATTGATTTCCAAAGTGAAGCTAAGATCTTATGGGACAAATTTCTTAAAAGGGGTTACCCTGCCTCTGTGATTCGCAAAGCATACCTACGTGCTCGCTATGCTAATCGTGATTTGTTGTTGACCCAATCAAATAAAGAAACCTCTACAAATCACATTTGTGTGATCTCCCATTCAACTCAATCTGCTGCTATGGCTCAAAGTCTACATCCAGTCGAAGTCCAGTTACATCCTGTATTTAAAGAGAATCCATGTATTGCTCTCACGAGAGGGAAGAATTTGTCTGAACACCTAGTCTCATCTGATTTCTCCACCAACATTTATCATCCTCAAGAGAAAGGTTTTCATTCTCCTTGTGGTCACTGCACTTTGTGTAATACCTCTTATCAAAGGGACTCATGGATTCACCCTAAGACGAAGCGGATATATCCTCTCAAGTCTACCATATCTTGTGACTCCACTTATGTGGTCTATGTGATATCGTGTCCCTGTGGGCTTATTTACATAGGCTGCACTAGCAGGGCAGTGAGAGTCAGACTCATTGAACATCGGAGTTGTCTCAATACTGGGAAACTCACAGCCCCTATGGTGTCCCACAATTTGAATCATCATCATTCATTTGCCCAATTAACATGGTGCATTTTAGAACAGCTTTCTAGCACTGTTAGTGGGGATAAAAATGCTTACCTGTTAAAGAGGGAAAATTTCTGTATTTTTAATCTCAAAGCGTTCTTCCTCTATGGGTTAAATGAGAATGTGGACAAGTGTTTCACTTAATTCTTCTAATGACGTCAAGTTCCTTACGTCATCACGTTATAGTGCGTTGCCTTGGGTGGGGCCCTTGGTTGTTTTAAAAAGTTCTTCCAGCACGGCGTGGTGGTTGCAGTTTCAGCATGATTGTTCCGCTGTGCTAAGAAGTGGGGTGGACCGGACCTGTTATATTGGTTTTTCTACCCCAGGATTGCTGAACTTAATACAATTTTGACTTTCCTTCTCCCTCCTGATGAGGACATTGAAACCGGACATGTCGAGAGGAGATGAACTCGTATTTGGAATAGAAGAGAGGAGATGAACTCACACATGAAAAGGGACACTCCAACTGTCAGAGTTAAGTAGTTCTATTGACAATATAAATGCGTTTTGAGTTGTTGCTCAGTCTTTGCTTTGAGCAGGACCACGAACAACATTCTTGGTTCTCACAGATGGAGGCATTAATTAATTATTTTTGGTGCATTAGGTTTTGCATTCATTTAGTTATTTACTGATGCACTATTTTCATCACCATTTGAAATATTTTGTATTTAGACAAGAATCAACTTAACAAGGTTTGAAACAGGTACTCTGATATGGACTTTGATATGAACAAGGTTTGAATCAGGAACTCCGATATGGACTTTGATATGGACTTTTGTTATGAATTTTGATATGTTTGTTCACTTTTTGATACACTTTAATAATTTTGCATTTATTGGGTTTTTGGATTTTGGCTGTTATTTTGTAGTTGTATTGGTTGGTTTTTGCTTTTTTGTGATATATTTTTTGGGAAGGGCTTTTTCTAACTTTCTTTTTATATCCTTATATTTTTCCTTTGTGTCCGTACTGGATGCATGGTTGCACCTTATATTTATCAGCTTATTTAAAATATATAATGGTTTGATCTCTTCTAGAATCGATTTGTTAGTTCTTCTGGCACGACTAAAATCCTTCTCCAGCACCAAATCTCAAATGAGTCAATCTTCTTCCTGTCTTGTTTCCGTAGTGTCCAACTTTCACATCTGTAACTGACTACTTAGAAAATGAGTGCATGGACAAGACTGATCTTTGTTTGGAGTGTTACCTCCTTGCCTTTGAATACTTTGTTGAGAGCCTTCATTTGAAGAGTGACCAAGTGTTATTCTGCAGAGTATTTCCCTCCCTGCTAGTTTCTATCTTTGTTTATGTTTCAGCCACCAACTTTGAAACCGACACTCTCTTCTTCCAAATTTGCTTTTTTGAAGATGGTTTCACCGTACAGGTTGAACAGATAAGGTGACAAGATGCATCCTTTCCTGATGCCACTTAGCTTATACTATTTTATAAGTTATGCATGTAAGGTGGAGATACACCCTTGCTCCGCCAACTTGTACACTCCCCTTGCTGTTACATGCTAAGGCACTAACACACGCTATTACAGAATAGCATTTGGTGCATTTGGGCACCTAAGTGCACAGGAGGTACATGTAACTGCATGCGCCAAGTTATAGAACTGTCCTATCAGACATTTACATTCACTAGAGATGTCAAGACAAACTAACTAGGAAGTAATATTTAGCTTAAATTAAAGGAAGGAGTGGTCTAGTGGTTAGAACTACAGCCTCAACGTGGATAAGTGTAAGGTGATGCATGTCGGCAACAAAAATCTTATACATGAATACAGGATGTCCGGGGCGGTACTTGGAGAGACCCCCCAGGATAGAGACTTGGGAGTACTGGTCAACAAATCAATGAAGCCGTCCGGCAGCGGCAGTGAAAAGGACAAACAGAATGCTAGGAATGATTAAGAAGGGGATCACGAACAGATCAGAGAAGGTTATCATGCTGCTCTACAGGGCCATGGTACGCCCTCACCTGGAATACTACATCCAGCACTGGTCATCGTACATGAAGAAGGACATAGTACTACTCGAAAGGGTCCAGAGAAGAGCGACTAAAATGGTTAAGTGGCTGGAGGAGTTGCTGTACAGTGAGAGATTAGAGAAACTGGGCCTCTTGTCTCTTGAAAAGAGGAGACAGAGGGGACATGATAGAAACATTCAAGATACTGAAGGAAATAGGCTTAGTAGATAATGACAGGTTATTCACCCTCTCCAAGGTAGAGAGAACAAGAGGGTACTCTCTGAAGTTAAAAGGGGATAGATTCCATATGAACGTAAGGAAGCTCTTCTTCACCCAGAGAGTGGTAGAGAATTGGAATGCTCTTCTGGAGGCTGTTATAAGGGAAAACACCCTCCAGGGATAAGACAAGTTTGGACAAGTTCCTGCTGAAACAGAAAGAACACAGGTAGGGCTGGTCTCAGTTAAGTCATAGTTCATTGACCTGGGGGCCACCGCATGAGCGGACTGCTGGGCATGATGGACCACTGGTCTGACCCAGCAGCGGCAATTCTTATGTTCTCTCCAAGGTAGAGAGAACGAGAGGACACTCTCTAAAGTTAAAAGAGGATAGATTCTGTACAAACTTAAGGAAGTTCTTCTTCACCCAAAGAGTGGTGGAAAGTTGGAATGCTCTTCCTGAAGTTGTAATAGGGGATTCAAGACAAAGTTAGACAAGTTTCTGCTGAACTGGAACGTATGCAGTTAGGGCTGGTTTCAGTTAAGGTACTGGTCTTTGACCTAGGGGCCACCGTGGGAGTGGACTGCTGGGCATGATGGACCACTGGTCTGACCCAGCAGCGGCAATTCTTATGTTAAAATCCTGCGCCACTCCTTGTGACCCTGGGCAAGTCACTCAATCTTCCATTGCTCCGGGTACGTTAGATTATGAGCCCATCAGGACAGATAGGGAAAATGCTTGCATACCCGATTGTAAGCCACGTAGATAACCTCAATAGGCAGTATATAAGTACCTAAATAAATTAACCTCACAAGTGATACCATGGTATTTACACTGGTTGTTAGCTAAACATATTGTCCATCATTGGGGTAGAATGGTCAAGTGATCAGTCTGCACCTAAATTTGCTTCTTGACTATGACAACTCCTACGTTCCACTGTCTTGCTTTATTCCTTATACCTTTTTAGCGGCATGTCTGTTACTCCCATGTTTCATTGCATGAACTCTGAACATAGTCTCGTCACTCTGGGTTTGTTATGGCTTTGCCCTGACCCTTCAAAATTTGATTATCTCTAACATTGCAGAACTGCAGAGCCCTAATAAAATGATTCTTATCATGAAACGATGGCCTTCGTCGGCACAGTAGAGCAGGGAATGTATCCTGCCACGTACACAGTCTGCACTGAGACAGTGAAACTGCAACGAACACAAGCAGTACCCAGCTGAGCATTTAAAAAATAAGACACGGGGGAGGGGGGGAGTTGCCAAGATGGTGGCGGGAGGTGAGCATTAGTCGGGAGTCTCCTCGTTTGCTAGCATTTGCTAAATTTTCTTGCTGTGATGCCTCATAGGAAGTGCAAAGATGCGGTCCGGACGGGACCCTCACCAATGGACTCTTTAATACCGCTGTGCCAGATGACTCTTGATTTCACCACCAGGACTCCTTCAAATGCTGGAGAGCAAGGTTTGCTTGCGCTGGTGCCTAGGGACATGGCTGCCGCGCTGGAGCCGGATATTTCACTATCGCGTCCAGATCCATATGTTCCTCCGTGTCCTGGGGTGGGACGCCCGAACTACAGAGCAATCCCAATACCGGGGTGGTTACGGGAACGCTCTTTGTGGAGGGGAGTTGGGCGAAGAAAGGCCCCGCGGAGGTGAAATTGACTGGCATTGCAGGATTTGTTGCAACTCCGCCGCAGGTAACTTTACTGGACATTTGGAAAATGCTCCAAAGAATGGACGGAACAGTTCAGAAGTCTGCTCAAGAAACAACAGACTTGGTAAGGAAAGTAGACTCTCTAAGATTGTTGAAGACTAAATCTGAGAATGAGGTTAAATTTGCAGCAGTAAATGAAGATATAACAACTTTAAAATCAACAGTGGACACTTTGATTAAAGACAAACTTATGATACACAGAAAAATAGAACAGTTAAAATTTCAACAGGAGGCTCAATTTGCGTTTGTTAAACTTCCTGAGAACACCGAAAATTTCAGCAGTGGAATTGTTTAGAAAATATTTAATACAAAATCTTGGTTATGCTCCCGAGGCTATACCTCCTTTAAATAAGATTTATTACCTACCTTTGGGTACAAAAAAGCCAGGGAGTGATCCAGTAAAAGAGAATCAAATACAAGTTCAAACTGTAATGGACTTGGGAAATAGTTCAGAAATTTTAGAATCAACAATATCATCACCAATCGAAGAAAGAGATACTCTGCTTGTTTCCTTTATTTTCCAGCAAGATTTAAATTCTGTCTTGAAGTTTTACTTTCGAAAATCGCAAATTCCCTTTTTTGGGCAGCGACTATGGCTATTCCCTGATGTGAATAAAGAAACTCAGGAAAGAAGAAAACTCTTCTTAGTAATGAGGCAAGAAACAAAGGAGATTGGGGCCACTTTTCAATTAATGTACCCATCCATGCAAGTGCCTCATTAAGTATGCAGGGACAAAATATACCTTTTTTGTTGACCATCTGCAGACTTTTCTAAACTTAAAGAAGATCTCCAGAGGTTAAAAGGCTGTAATACAGATACTAGGAGTCACCGTTTAAACCTTTTGTTCTTTTTTTCTTCAAAAATTTCAGTTCCATGTATTAAAGTCTTCTCTTAAAATACCAGGAAGAAACGGATCCGAGATAAAGATGGGACTGTTCTACCGTCCACCTGGGCAAACTGAAGCAGAGGATACAGAAATGGTAGCGTTCTTGCATTCCCTTCTCAGCTCAGCTAACACCATAGTTATGGGAGATTTCAACTATCCCGGGATAGACTGGTGTCTTGAAAATTCAAAATGTACGAAAGAAACGGAGTTCCTGGAAGCCGTCCAAGACTGTTTCATGGAACAACTTGTCAAGACACCAACGAGAGGGGCAGCAATCCTGGATCTGATCCTCAACGGGCTGAAAGGACCTGCAAAGGGAGTGGAAGTAATGGGACCATTAGGAAACAGTGACCACAACATGATTCTGTTCCAAGTGGAAGTAGGATTACCAAAGGGGAAGAGAACCAAGGCAACAGCGTTTAACTTCAAGAAAGGGAACTATGATGCCATGAGACAAATGGTAAGGAAGAAGCTCCAAGAAAGCTCGGATTGTGGAGCAAGCCTGGTCCCTACTCTAGGACACGGTAAGCGAGGCGCAAAACCTATATATACCCAGATTTAGGAAAGGATGCAAAAAGAATCAGACTAAAGACCCAGCATGGATAACCAATGAAGTAATGACAGTGATAGGAGACAAGAAAAAATCATTTCGGAAGTGGAAAAAGGACAAAACTGAAGGAAATATCCTGGCCCAGATGGGATCTACCTGAGAATACTGAAAGAGCTCAGAGACGAAACAGCGGAGTTACTGCGGCATATTTGCAACCTATCCATGAGAACAGGGGTAATCCCGGAGAACTGGAGGATAGCAAATGTTACACCGATCTTCAAAAAAGGATCGAGAGGCGACCCGGGGAACTATAGATCGGTGAGCTTGACCTCAGTTCCGGGGAAGTTGGCCGAATCACTGATCAGGGAAGGTATCAATGAGCATATAGAAAAAAAATAATCTGATGAGAACAAGCCAGCACGGTTTCTGTAAAGGACGATCATGCCAAACGAATCTACTGCATTTCTTTGAGGGGATAAGCAAATATTTGGACCAAGGTGACCCCATAGACATCATATACCTGGATTTCCAAAAAGCCTTCGACAAGGTACCCCATGAGCGCCTGCTGAAGAAACTGTGGAGCCACGGGATGGAAAGGGACATCCACAGATGGATCCAAAATTGGCTGGCGGACAGGAAGCAGAGGGTAGGAGTAAAAGGACACTACTCTGACTGGAAAGGGGTCACGAGTGGTGTCACGCTGGGGTCAGTGCTGGGACCGCTGCTGTTCAATATATTCATTAACGATCTGGAGACTGGGAGGAAGTGCGAAGTTATCAAGTTCGCGGACGACACAAAACTCTCCAGCAGGGTCAGAACTGTTGAGGAATGCAAAGAACTGCAGAGTGACCTGAACAAACTGAGTGAGTGGGCAAAAAGATGGCAGATGAGCTTCAATGTGGAGAAATGTATGGTCTTGCACATAGGGAAAGGGAACCCCATGTACAGCTATACGATGGGAGGGTGCTGGGGAAAGGCAACCTAGAAAAAGACCTGGGGGTATTGGTGGATACAACAATGAATCCAGCGGCGCAATGTGCAGTGGCCTCAAAGAAAGCAAAAAGATTGTTGGGCATTATCAAAAAAGGTATCACTACCAGAACGAAGGAAGTTATCCTGCCATTGTATCGAGCAATGGTGCGCCCACATCTGGAATACTGCGTCCAATACTGGTCACCGTACCTTAAGAAAGACATGGCGATACTTGAGAGGGTCCAGAGGAGAGCAACAAGGATAATAAAGGGAATGGAGAACCTTTCATATGCCGAAAGGTTAAACAAACTGGGGCTCTTTACCCTGGAAAAGCGGAGACTGAGAGGAGACATGATAGAGACTTATAAAATCATGAAAGTTATAGAGAAGGTGGAGAGGGGCAGATTCTTTAGAATAGCGGGGACAACAAAGGTCATTCAGAAAAACTGAGAGGGGACAGATTCAAAACGAATGCAAGGAAGTTCTTCTTCACTCAGAGGGTGGTGGACACCTAGAACGTGCTTCCAAGTGAGGTATAGGACAGAGTACAATACTGGGTTTCAAAGAGGGACTGGATGGCTTCCTGGAAGCGAAGGGGATTATAGGGTACAGATAGAGGGTTACTTTACAGGGCATTAAGCGAAAATGGTATGAAAGTTTTAGGTTATGAGCACTATCAGTGCTGAGGGGCCGCCGCGTGAGCGGACTGCCGGGCATGATGGACCTCTGGTCTGACCCAACAGGGACAATACTTATGTTCTTATGTTCTCTTTCAAAGGTTTTTGAGGTCTACGAACATAAAATAATTTGTTTCCTTTATAACACTTTCGGCCTATTTTACAAAGCCGCGCTCGCGGCTGCCGCACATTAACAGCCCCAAAGCCCTTTAAATCTCTATGGACTTCGGGGCCATTATCACAGCGCAGTCACTAGTGCGGCTTTGTAAAAGGCTGTTAGTTAATTGTCAATTGTTTTCCTTCGTTTTTCCTGTTCAAGTTGTAATGCTTGTATAATTTTTCAAACTATAATAAATAAAGAACTTTTTCTTTTTTATTGCATTTGCTCTTTCTTCTTTATTGCGTTTTAAGTTGGTAGTTTACTGCTTCATTGATTAGCCAATATATGTGAACTATACAGATCTTATGACAGGGGTTTTTCAGCCAATGATAGAAGCATGGGAGGGGGGGAGCCATTGAGAAGGCATAGCTCCCCTTCATAGCACCGGGTGCAAAGTTTTCGCCCCGTGGCTTCTGAGGCGTTTTCCCCTTTATCATATAGCTAAGTTCACTGTTGAATTCTCTGGCAAATAATGGTTGGGATTTAAGCGGCACTATACCCAGCAAATAGATTTCTGGAGTTAGTTGATCTGTTAGTTTGCATAAGGAGATACACCTTGCTGTGCCAAAACAACTAGAGACACAAGGCCTTATAGTTTCTGCGGACATGAACGAGCTGCAGATGTATATATTTTCTTTGTTGTTGGGTTGGGTTTTTGGTGGGGTTTTTTTTGCTTTTTTGAAAAGATGTCAGCACTCTAGTTTTGCATCCTTGTCCACAGAAATCAGCATGAGCTGTTGTCTTCAGCCTGTAGGATTTTATCTGGTATTCATAATGATCTAGCCATAATGACTACAAGACCCTTAATGGGATATGAAACACCATCATCCAGTCCATCAAACAGTGAAATCAAGTGAAGACAGCAAATTGTTTATATTTGTGGTAGTATCATTCACTGCCAAAACCCCAAAGTCATATGAAAATTTTACAAGATAAACTATTAACTTGCATCATTTTCTTTCTGTACTTTATTTTCACTCAAAAAAAGCTTCTAAAACTGTCAATAAATTGTCTTAGTATAACTGCATTTATTACACTTGCTTTTAATATTATATTTATTATTTAGCTATCATCAAGTATGCTCCCGAATCACTAAGAACCCAAGGGCAGAGTTTCACACAAGGACAACTTTCAAAGTCTTATTGTAACTGCAAGGAGACACAGCCTTTATTCATGAAATATATTTTTCACAGCACACAATGAGGAAATGTACTCTCCGAGTGAAAGCTCTTAACCTTTACTAACAATGTTAAGGATTATATAAGAGCAGTGTAACATTCAGGAAAGGTAAAGCAAGCAGCTATTTTCAATCACAGAATCACATGAAATGCCGTCCTTAAAGGAAGAAGGAGCCAGAGAGAGCAAGAAAGATCCAGTACGTGGTCTAAGTTTTTCTGAAGGTTTGCCAAGGTTATTAAGAGCACAGTTTTCATGAAGCACTGCATGACTTATGAAACTACATAGAGCAGCATGACCCAGCCACATTTAGCTCTCTAGGCCTTCAACACAACCTTAATATTTTATATATTTTTTACAAAATAAACACATGGAACTTCTGCTAAAAGTTCCTCATTAGCTCTCAAACAACTCTTCTGATATGTCTGAACATCAGAGTTGAAAAGATCACGCTATCAGTGTGCAATTAAAGGCAGCGGCGGCGAAAAGGGCGAACAGAATGCTAGGAATGATTAAGAAGGGGATCACGAACAGATCGAAGAAGGTTATCATGGAAGGTTATCGGAGAAGGTTATCCAGGTAATGGGCCATGGTACACCCCAACCTGGAATACTGCGTCCAGCACTGGTCGCCATACATGAAAGACACAGTACTACTCGATAGGGTCCAGAGAAGAGCGACTAAAATGGTTAAGGGGCTGGAGGAGTTGCCGAACAGTGAGAGATTAGAGAAACTGGGCCTCTTCTCCCTTTAAAAGAAGAGACTGAGAGGGGACATGATCGAAACATTCAAGATAATGAAGGGAATAGACTTAGTAAATAAAGACAGATTGTTCATCCTCTCCAAGGTAGAGAGAACGAGAGGGCACACTCTAAAGTTAAAAGGGGATAGATTCCGTACAAACGTAAAGAAGTTCTTCTTCACCCAGAGAGTGGTAGAAAACTGGAACGCTCTTCTGGAGGCTGTTATAGGGGAAAACACCTTCCAGGGATTCAAGACAAAGTTAGACAAGTTCCTGCTGAACCAGAACGTACACAGGTAATGCTAGTCTTAGTTAGGGCACTGGTCTTTGACCTATGGGCCGCCGCGGGAACGGACTGCTGGGCACGATGGACCACTGGTCTGACCCAGCAGCGGCAATTCTTATGTTCAGAGCCCAAAAGGGATGATGGAGACGGAGTGACACTCAGGAGTTCTACCATGCTCCTGGCTTTTGCTTTCATCCCTGTGGCAGCAAAGGAAGCTAAAGGAAATGTGAACCTAGTATTGGCTTGCCATGAAAGCAAAACAAAATGTTGGTACAATTCACTGTGCTTTCTCAGCTAGATTATTGTAACTCAGTTTATCTGGGCATTGAGCAGGGCAGTCTAAAACGTCTTCAGTTAATACAGAATACTGCAGCTAAGCTCATTTTTGGGAAACGAAAGTATGATCATGTTTCCCCTTTGTTGATAAAGCTTCACTGGCTCCCAGTTCGCTTTAGGATCCAGTTTAAATGCACATGCATAATCTTCAAGCTTCTCTATGGAATATTTGATTCTTTTATCCCCTTATGTTGGAATACCCTTAGACTTTGCCATTTGAGGGAATTAAATCTGCTGGGAAGCTCAGTCGATCTTTTGTTTTCAAGTTTGTAGAGATCTGGAATGAACTTCCTGACTCCATTAGGCTTTTAGGCCAGCTACAATTATTTTGTAAATTCCTGAAAACTTTGTTGTTATCGCAATTTTTAAATGAAATAATATTATAGTTATTTTTCTTATGCTTTGCTTATGTACCATACTTTAGTTTTTAATTAGTTCTTCCTTCTCTTATGCTTTCTGCTATGTACTCTAGTCTTAATCATATATGAACCGAGTTGAGCTCCACTGGGAGATGACCCGGTATATAAACCAAAGATTAGATTAGATTAGAAAGAATAAAGAATAAAATAAAGATCATTATGTCTCTGTATTGCTTAATGGTGCAATCACACCTTGAAGCTTTTGTGCAGTTCTGGTCACCCAATTTAATAATAATTTTTTTTTAAAAAGATATAGTGGAACTAAAAAAGATACAGAGAAGGGAAACCAAAATGATAACAGAAATGCAATATTTCCCTATGAGGGAAGGCTAAGGAATTTTTGAAACAAACTCAATTTATGCTCCTTGGGTAATGTATGGGTCAATGTGGGTCAATTAATTGTCCGACTTTAAAACAGCAATCGATGTTCAGCCAACTTTGTATGTAAATTGGTTTCATGGAGGTTGGCCATAATCTCACCCCATCAGTTGTTGAAAAAGTGACTTTTCACACAGGAAAAGCAACTTTCACACGCGGCAGGGGAAGCCCGAACATCTCAGTCTAGAGGAGGTATGTAGGCAGATTGATAGACTTAAGAGCGATAAATCCCCAGGACCGGATGGCATCCATCCGAGGGTCATCAAGGAACTGAAAGGGACCATAGCTGAACTGTTTCAACTAATAGCTAATCTGTCGATCAAATCGGGAAAGATTCCGGAAGACTGGAAGGTAGCGAATGTTACACCGATCTTCAAGAAAGGTTCGAGGGGAGATCCAGGGAACTACAGACCGGTGAGTCTGACCTCTGTACCGGGAAAGATGGTAGAGTCACTGATAAAGGACAGCATCATTGATCACCTTGACGGAAACGGGCTGATGAGGACCAGTCAGCACGGTTTTAGCAAAGGCAGATCATGTTTGACGAACTTGCTGCACTTCTTTGAGGGAGTAAACAGACAGATAGACAAGGGCGATCCAGTCGACATTGTATATCTGGATTTTCAGAAGGCGTTCGACAAGGTTCCGCACGAACAACTACTTCGGAAAATTGCAAACCATGGAATTGAGGGTGAAATATTCACGTGGATTAAAAACTGGCTGGAGCATAGGAAACAGAGAGTGGGGGTAAATGAACAATACTCGGACTGGAAGAGCATCACCAGTGGAGTGCCGCAGGGCTCGGTGCTTGGACCCGTGCTCTTTTAACATCTTTATAAATGATCTGAACATAGGTGCAACGAGCGAGGTGATTAAATTTGCGGTTGATACGAAGTTATTCAGAGTAGTAAAGACGCAGGGGGATTGCGAAGATTTGCAACGTGACATAATCAAGCTCGAGGAATGGGCATCGACATGGCAGATGAGGTTCAACGTGGATAAGTGTAAAGTGATGCATGTCGGTAACAAAAATCTCATGCATGAATACAGGATGTCCGGGGCGGTACTTGGAGAGACCTCCCAGGAAAGGGACTTGGGAGTTCTGATCGACAAGTCGATGAAGCCGTCCACACAATGTGCGGCGGCAACAAAAAGGGCGAACAGAATGCTAGGAATGATAAAGAAGGGGATCATGAACAGATCAGGGAAGGTTATCATGCCGCTGTACCGGGACATGGTACGCCCTCACCTGGAGTACTGCGTCCAGCACTGGTCGCCGTACCTGAAGAAGGACACGGTACTACTCGAAAGTGTCCAGAGAAGAGCGACTAAGATAGTTAAGGGGCTGGAGGAGCTGCCGTACAGCGAAAGATTAGAGAAACTGGGCCTCTTCTCTCTCGAACAGAGGAGATTGAGAGGGGACATGATCGAAACATTCAAGATACTGAAGGGGATAGACTTAATAGATAAGGACAGGTTGTTCACCCTCTCCAAGGTAGGGAGAACAAGAGGGCACCCTCTAAAGTTGAAAGGGGAAGTTCTTCTTCACCCAGAGAGTGGTAGAAAGCTGGAACGCCCTTCCAGAGGCTGTTATAGGGAAAACACCCTCCAAGGATTCAAGACAAAGTTAGACAAATTTCTGTTGAACAAGAACGTGCGCTGGTAGGGCTAGTCTCAGTTACAGTGCTAGTCTTAGACCAGAGGGCCGCTGCGTGAGCGGACTGCTGGGCATGATGGACCACTGGTCTGACTCAGCAATGGCAATTCTTATGTTCTCAGCAGCAGGGAAAGCCCCGAAGCAGCTTCCTGCCGCTCAGTTGTTTGGGACAAGAAGAACTTTTTTACCTTTTTTTTTTTTTTTCATAGGCACAGATGTTGTACATGTGTTACACATGCACAATACCTGTCCCCATTTAACAAGAAAAGGTCATGTTGCCTCCTCCAAAGCCGTCAGTAGGAGGAATGGCAAATTCCTCACATAGCTGGGTAAATAGTGAATCCCCCCTGCTTCCCTGGTTGAAAATTGGGATTCAATCGTAAAGTTAAGAAGGGAGAAACAATAGGACTGAGCAAATGAAATCTGCAGACCTAGTGCCAAACCCTCCATAGAGGACAGTACAACACTGTACTTGGAAGAAGCTCCAACTTAGTGAGAAGAGCATAGTGAAGAAATGCACTACATAAGAACATAAGCAATGCCTCTGCTGGTTAAGACCTGAGGTCCATCGTGCCCAGCAGTCCGCTCACGCGGTGGCCCAACAGGTTCAGAACCTTTGCAGTAATCCTCTATCTATACCAATCCTTTCTTGAACCCCAGTACCGTACTCTGCCCTATTATGCCCTCTGGAAGCACATTCCAGGTGTCCACCACATGTTGGGTAAAGAAGAACTTCCTAGCATTTGTTTTGAATCTGTCCCCTTTCAACTTTTCTGAATGCGCTCTTGTTCTTTTATTATTTGAAAGTTTGAAGAATCTGTCCCTCTCTACTCTCTCTATGCCCTTCATGATCTTGTAAGTCTCTGTCATATCCCCTCTAAGTCTCCTCTTCTCCAGGGAAAAGAGACCCAGTTTCTCCAATTTCTCAGCGTATGAAAGGCTTTCCATCCCCTTTATCAGATGAGTCGCTCTCCTCTGAACCCTCTCGAGTAACGCCATATCCTTCTTAAGGTACGGCGGCCAATATTGGACATAGTACTCCAGATGCGGATGCACCATTGCCCGATACAATGGCAGGATAACTTCTTTCGTTCTGGTTGTAATACCCTTCTTGATTATGCCTAACATTCTGTTGCCTTCTTAGCGGCCGCTGCGCACTGTGCCTAGGGAGTTGTTAGTAAAATAGGAAGTACCCCTAAAAAAAGTCATTAATATGGCGCATACCACATCCAACAGTCAGGAAACTAAGATTTAATTGGCCTAAGTCTCCCTTATACCACGGGGAGGCCGCCCGCCGGTAGGGCAAGCGAGCACGCTTACCCGCCCATAGAGAACCAGGCGTTCAAGCCTCTTTTCATCCTTCGGAGTCAAATACAAAGGGAGAACTTGAAAGACATATAACCAACATGGAACAATAAGCATGTTATATAAGCTCACCTTACCCAAGAGCGAGAGAGGAAGACCCCTCCATAACTGTAATTGATTCACAAGAGCCTGAAATAGCGGTTCCACATTCAGAGAGTATAAACGAGAAAGGTCAAGGGAGATATATACCCCCCAAATATTTCTACGCTGACTCCGCCTACCGCAGAAGAAACCATCCCCTCCATGCAGTGCGGACCTCTGGGCTCGAGGGCAGAGCCACAGATTTATTGAAATTTAAAGAAAGACCAGAGTAAAACCCATATTAAGAAATTAGGTCCAATGCAGAAGGTAAAGAAACCTCTGGGTCCGTGAGAATCAAAAACATATCATTAGCGAAAGCCAGCATTTTCAAGTCAACACTTGCTACTCGAAGGCCCCACACCTCATCAAAAAGACGAAGAGTGCAAAGCAAGGGTTCCAAGGAAATTAAAAAGAGCAAAGGAGAGAGTGGACAACCCTGCCGTGTACCCCGGAGTATAGGAAAGGAATTGGTGCGGGTGCCATTAATCAGCAGAGATGCCCGAGGATTAGAGTATAAAGAACTCACCGCTTGAAGGTAGAACCCCCCAAGCCCAATATACTCAAGAGTACGAAACAAGAAAGACCAATGCACACTATCAAAGGCCTTAGAGGCATCCAGGCTCACAAACAGTGCGGGAATCTTATGATGTTGACTATGCGCGAGCGCAAAGAGAACCTTGCGTACATTGCAAACTGAATGGCGGCCACGAACAAAACCAACCTGATTTGCATGAATAATAGTGGGAAGATGAGGGGCAAGGCAATCAGCCAACATGCGGGAGAAAAGTTTAAGATCAACGTTGATCAAGAAAATCGGACGATAAGAACCAGGGTCCTCAGCCTATTTAGCCGGCTTCAACAACAACGTGATGAGGGCTTCATTGGCATAGCAGGGAAAAGATCCTGTAGCAATAGCTGTGTTATAATAATCCAACAAAGGGCCGTAAAGATGGGTGCGATAGAATATGATAGAATTCTCCCGAGAAGCCATCCAGGCCAGGGGCCCTGCCTGTACGAAGAGACTTAATAGCAGACTGTAGCTCTATCGCTTGGAAAGGGCGGTTAAGACTGGACATGAAGTCCTCAGGAAGACAAGGCAACCCAGACGCCTGAAGGTAATCCGTCACTAGGTCCTCGGAGGCATCGTAGGGGGCTGTGTACAACCTGGTGTAGAAATCATAAAGAGTCTCAGACACCTCTGCTGTATGTGACACTCTACCCCACCCCACCCCCCAGGGTCCGAAGCGTCAGAATTGGTTTACGACCCATCTTAGCCTCTACAAAACGTGCCAGCAAATACCCAGGTTTGTTACTATACCGATGAAAACGATGTTTATGATAAGCCACCCACTTCTAAGAACGAAAATGAAGCAAAGAATTAAACGCTTCCTGGGCCGATAAATACCTTTCCTGGTTTATGGCCGAGGGAGTAGTGTGAAAATTTCACTTGGCATCCCGTAGGGCACGCTCCAAAGTTATAATGCCTCAAGTGATACGTTTATTTCTGGCACAAAGAAAAGAAATAATAGGACCTCTAAACACAGTCTTCGCGGCTTCCCAGAATAAAATAGGATCTGCCCAATGTTTCGCATTATTGGTAAGATAATCTCCCATTGGGTCTGCAAAAATTTCTGAAACTCAGTATCTTGCGAAAGATAAAAGGGGAACCGCCAAGAAGGGGATAAGGTATAAGCTGGATCCAGGTGTATATCTATCCAGATCGGAGTATGATCAGAGATACTCAGGGGACCAATTTCCGCCAAGGTTACCAATGGAAACGAAACTGGGGACACAAAAATATAGTCAATCTAAGACCAGGTATTATATGCACGTGAAAGATGGGTATAATCACGAACCTCAGGGTGCAAAACGCGCCAAAGATCAATCACGGAGTCGGTATCACAAAAATCAGAAAGAAGACGGCCCCTGGTCCCCAAAGAATGGGACAATGCACCAGACTTATCACTTGCAGGGTCTCTAACCAAATTAAAATCAGCCACTAGAAGAAGTGGATCCCCAGAATGACTAGCACAAAGAGTAACCAATTATCAGAGAAATGAGGAGGAATTAGGGCCATAAACCACTAGCAACAAATATCTCCTGTCCCCCAACGACCCTCAGGGGACTTAGCAAGAACCTGAACCCTCAGAGGTGAAGACTTACAGACCAACACCACAATACTCCCATGACGCCCAGGAGAGGAGGCAAAATAAACCTCTCCCACCCATGAGCGACATAATTAAGCAAACTATATCAGAGTGGTAACGCTGGAGAGCTGCCAATATCTTAGATCGTTTAATTGGCAAGGTAATACCCCCTACATTCCAAGAGGTAAGCCGAAAAGGGGTATTCATATCAGCTTGGGAGAGAAGAGAAGCTGATATACCAAGAAACACCTGTAAATGAGACCCCCAGGAACCCAGCCTCCCCCGAGGTAACAAATCGCAAAAAAGACAGCTGCGTGAGGGAGACTAATGAGAGCAACCAAAAATTGAACTCCACGAGGGAGACGTAAAAGAAAAAGCCCATGGTTAGTGAAAAGACAATCAATAGGGACCCAAGAGCCTTCCCCAGTGCAACAGGAATCTGGAGAACGCTCTTCAGAGAAGACACAGTGCATTAAAATCAGTAGTCCCATACTCCAAACATTTGGACACGTGAAGGAGGACTGTCCCACCCCACCCTAACCCAGATCCCCAACTCTCACCCCCCAAAACCCATCACAGAACAACTTATAAAATTCTCCTTCTTGTCTTCAAAATTAAGACCTCCCACCCACCTGCCTTCTTAGAGAAATATCTCATTCCATACACCCCTTCTAGGGCCCTTAGATCCACCAATCAGAACTTACTGACAGTCCCCTCAATCAAGGACCTATATTATACTAGAAACACCAATTTTTCTGCAATTGCTCCTTCCCTTTGGAATGCAATGCCACCACATCTCCGCTGTGAAAATTCTTTAAACAAATTTAAAACTAATCTTAAAACATTTCTATTCAAAGATGCATGCCATCAAAACCTTCGCTCTGAAAATTCCCTAAATAAGTTTAAAACACACCTTAAGACATTCCTCTTTAAAGACGCTTATCAAAATTCCAACTGAGCTCCCAAATAAAAACGGGAATATAAAAACGCTTTCAGGAAGCGACACCCCATTTTTTCCTCTTGTTTTATCCTTCCCTTCTTCCCTTCCTTTTATTTTCATTTATACAATATAATTTTAAAAAAAACAAAAAAACCCCCAAAAACTTTCCCTTCCCCTTTCTTTCCTTTTGTCCCATATCCATTGTAATCAAGTCTTTGTTTTGATCTCAATCCCCCTATTTTTATTCAGACTTTTTTTTTAACAATTTTAATATTTTAAATAATTTTTCACTTTTTATTATTGTAAACAGACCAGATACTTGTCTATGTACAAGCATGTATCTTCCTATTTTACATAGTAACATAGTAGATGACGGCAGATAAAGACCCGAATGGTCCATCTAGTCTGTCCAACCTGATTCAATCTAAAAATTTGTTGTTTTTTTTGTTTTTTTTCTTCTTCTTAGCTATTTCTGGGCAAGAATCCAAAACTCTGCCTGGTATTGTTCTTAGGGTCCAACTACTGAAGTCTCCGTCAAAGCTCAATCCAGTCCATCTTCTACACCCCCCCAGCCACTGAAGCCCTCCCCAGCCCATCCTCCCCCAAACGGCCATATACAGACACAGACCATGCAAGTCTGCCCAGTACTGGCCTTAGTTCTTCAATATTTACTGTTATTTTCTGATTCTAGATCCTCTGTATTCATCCCACGCTTTTTTGAACTCCGTCACCATCTTCATCTCCACCACCTCTCTCGGGAACGCATTCCAGGCATCCACCACCCTCTCCATAAAATAGAATTTTCTTACATTGCTCTTGAGTCTCCCACCCCTCAACCTCAAATTATGTCCTCTGGTCTAACCATTTTCCTTTCTCTGGAAAAGATTTTGTTCTATGTGAATACCTTTCAAGTATTTGAACGTCTGAATCATATCTCCCCTGACCCTCCTTTCTCCTAAGGCAGTGATGGCTAACCTTTTTGAGCCCGAGTGCCCAAACTGCCGCACAAAACTAAAGAATTTCCTCAAAGTGCCAGCACGTCAATTAAACCTTAATAACAAGATTTTAGTATCTAAAAACTCTTTATAAAGTTGCCTGAACTATGTAACATCATTTTTAAAGGTTGGAATCTTTGTATTGTCAGAGAATCAATTTGATTCACAATCCTTTTGGTTTTCATTTCAATTTATTGGCAATTTATAATGTTTTAATGATTTCATTCATGGGCCGAATACACACATACTTTTCTCTGTCGCCGCATTCTTTGACCAAAAGATTTGTAAGCCTGCAACCACGTCAAGGTAGACTCTTTCAGCAGCTCCCCTCCCTCCCCCTTACCTTTGTGGCCAAGTCAAAATGATCTACCAACAATAAAATTTTAAAAACACAAAGCACGCTGTACGCAGAGAAAATGTTAATTATCATTTATATTACGCGGGTTTTCAAAGAGGTCAAGGCAGATGACTTTATGCAATGTCACCTCAGTAACAACTATACAAAAATAGACAAATATTCCCCCTCCCTTTTTACTAAACCGCGATAGCGGTTTTTAGCGCAGGGATCTGCGCTGAATGCCCCACGCTGCTCTTGAAGCTCATAGGCTCCCTGCGCTAAAAAACGCTATTGCGGTTT
Source organism: Geotrypetes seraphini (assembly GCF_902459505.1). NCBI lineage: Eukaryota > Metazoa > Chordata > Amphibia > Gymnophiona > Dermophiidae > Geotrypetes > Geotrypetes seraphini. The sequence continues at coordinate 47,782,132 of NC_047097.1, forward strand.
AGTAAAAGGGGGCCATAGTGCAAAATATAGACAGCATATATAAATTCTCAAAACGGACACATTTTGATCACTAAATTGAAAATAAAATCATTTTCCTACCTTTGGTAATTTCATCAGTCTCTGGTTGCACTTTATTCTTCTGACTGTGCATCCAATATTTCTTCCCTTTTTTCAGCCTCCTGAATGCTTTCTCTCCTCCAGCCCTCATTCCCTCCCCAAACTTTTTCTTTGTTTCACCCTGCCCCCTTCTTTCTTTTTCTCTCTCTCCATACCCCCTTTCATTCTGTATGTCTGTCTTTCTCTCTCTCTCCGTGCCCCATTTTTCTTTGTTTCACCCAGCCCTCTTTCTTTTTTTTTTTTTTGGCTCCCTGTCCCCCCCTTTCTTTCTTTCTCCTTGCCCTCCCCTATGCCACCACCATTGGGAAAATGCTGCCACCGCCACTGGGGAATAGGCTGCCACTGCCGCTATCGGGAACAGGCCGGCGCCGAGTTCGCCTTGCTTCTCTTCCCCACGGAGCCGACCAACTCTCGCCACTCGACGTCGATTCTAACATCGGAGAGGACGTTTTGGGCCAGCCAGGCAGCGATTGGCTGGCCCAGAACGTCCTCTCAGACATCAGAATTGACGCGGGTGGCGAGAGTTGGTCGGCCCCACAGGGAAAAGCAGGGAGAACTTGGCACCGGCCTGTTCCCAATGGCGGCGGTGGCACTCAAGTGGCTAAAGAGACGCAGTTTGCCAGCCTAGGGAGAACACTGGAGGGTGGCCAGCTGTGCACCCCATTGGGGCGTAAAACCGGGGCAGACCGCCCCCACCCCCACCTTTGTATGCCACTGTCTGTACCTCACTCCCTCCCTATGACCAAAAATTCTCCTTTCTTCTATTCCCCGTGTACACAACCATCTCTTTCCCTCCCTTCCTCTCTCCCAAGTCCTTGCCTTCTGTGTCCAAAAACACATTCCCTCCCCCACCTCAGCATCTCTTTCCCTCCCTTCCTTTCTCCCAAGTTCATGCCTTCTGTATGCAAAAACCCATTCCCTCCCCCAACTCAGCATCTCTTTCCTTCCCTTCCTCTCTCCCAAGTCCATGCCTTCTGTGTCCAAAAACCCATTCCCTCCCCCACCTCAGCATCTCTTTCCTTCCCTTCCTTTCTCCCAAGTCCATGCCTTCTGTGTCCAAAAACCCATTCCCTCCCCCACCTCAGCATCTCTTTCCCTCCCTTCCTTTCTCCCAAGTTCATGCCTTCTGTGTGCAAAAACCCATTCCCTCCTCCACCTCAGCATCTCTTTCCTTCCCTTCCTTTCTCCCAAGTCTATGCCTTCTGTGTCCAAAAACCCATTCCCTCCCCCACCTCAGCATCTCTTTCCCTCCCTTCCTTTCTCCCAAGTTCATGCCTTCTGTGTGCAAAAACCCATTCCCTCCCCCACCTCAGCATCTCTTTCCTTCCCTTCCTCTCTCCCAAGTCCATGCCTTCTGTGTCCAAAAACCCATTCCCTCCCCCACCTCAGCATCTCTTTCCCTCCGTTCCTTTCTCCCAAGTTCATGCCTTGTGTGAAAAACGCACTCCCTCCCCCTTTTGTGTTCCCCGTTTGTCTCCCAGCCCATCTTAGCAACTTTCTCAGCAAAATGTAGCTCGAGCCGCGTAGGCTTGTCTTCTATTTCCTGCCTGTCCCGCCGCGCACACATAGCCGATCGGAAATCTTCCCTGACTTCAGCGCTGACGTCGGAAGGCGGGCTTTGATTAAGCCCTCCCTCCGACATCAACGCTGACATCGGGGAAGATTTCCGATCGCCTGTGTGAGCGGCAGGGCAGTCGGAGTAGAAGACGAGCCTCGCGGCTCGAGTTATATTTAACCCCGCGGGTCCCCCATCGTCCCCGTTCAGCTCTCTCTCCTGTGCACCCCCTGGTAGTACTGCCCTGATGGCGGCCCTGTGCGCGCCAGCTGCAAGGCCTTCGCGTGCCACAGTTGGCACGCATGCCATAGGTTCGCCATCACTGCCCTAAGGTATCTTTGCATTGGTTAATTGTGGTGCATCGCATAAGTTGTTGCTGATGGTTCATGTGAGTCTGCATCACAATGCTTCTTGGTATTTATGAAATTGTATACTACTTGTCTTGTGTTCATCTGGATAATGGGTTGAGCTTTTCCCGCTGTGTTGTGTGTACTACCTCATGCTCTGCTCATACTAGTAGCACCAGCTTCAAAACAGGTTGGATTGGATGCAATGCAGAAATGTTCCTTTTCATATGCTGGTCGTTTGGATTGGAATAGAACAGACTGCCTTTGTTTACAAAACAGCAGTGGCATCTGCGCTCTTTTAAGAAACTGTTGACTGCAGCTTCTGACACATTTATTATTTGAACTGATTTATAGGAGCAATATTTTGAAGTTTGTTTGGTGCAGCTCGTTTTTACTATTGTGTATTTTTTTGTTGCAAATCCACTTCGGTATATGGCGGAATAGAAGTACAGTGGTACCTCAGAATCCGAACTTAATCCGTTCCAGAACCCCATTCGAGTTCCAAAATGTTTGCATTCCATGCAGTGTAACCGTCTGATGTAAGTCCTTATCCAAGACAATGTGTTGTTTTCCCTTCTCTGTACCCCATCATTCTTGAAGGGATATGTGAGTATAGGAGGTCCCCATTTAGTTTAGTTTATTAATACAGTGGTACCTCGGAATCCGAACGCCCCAGAATTCGAACAACTTGGAATCCGAACTTTTTTTATTATTAATTTTTGCCCCGGAATCCAAACGCCGCTTTGGAATCCAAATGTATGGGAACGAGAATGACACAGTGACAAAATTCATCACCGTTCCCGTCCCCCGCGGATAACCGCGGGAAACCATCTTCATGTCATTCTTTAAGGAGAGAGGGAAGAATCAGAATATGAATGGCCACAACCACTGACCCTCAAGCTTTGCTTTGAAGAATGCTGGTGTAGAAGGACTGAGGTTGAAATAGACACTAGAAAATGACATGGGATTATTTCCCGCGGTTATCCGCGGGGATGGGAACGGTGATGAATTTTGTCACCGTGTCATTCTCTATGGGAACTGCAAGCATTGCTCAGCCCAAAGCTTCCCTCCCAGGAAGCTGCATCAGAGGGAAAACTTTGGGCTAAGCAACGCTTGCAGTTGCCAATCTTGCTGTCTCTGCCTGGGGGGTGCCCGATCTTTCTGTCTCTGCCTGGGGGGTGCCCGATCTTGCTGTCTCTGCCTGGGGGGTGCCCGATCTTGCTGTCTCTGCCTGGGGGCCCCATTCTTGCTGAGTTTTTGGGACCAAGGAACGGATTAATCCAGTCTCTTTTATTTTCATCTATTAAATTCTTTATTCATTTTCAAACTTACAATAAGTGTGATAAAATGTCCAAACAAATTAACAATATCTATATCACTTAATAATCATCAATGGTAACAGTGATAAATACTTAACTCCCACCCTTCCCCCTTACCTATCAAATAATCAATACTTATACAATACATAACTATTAAATTCCCCCCCCTTTCCCTCACAATTGAACTTGTAAGTATTGTACTGATTAGATGAAATTTTCTTTTCCCTTAAATTTACAAGTTCAATTGTGAGGGAAGGGGGGGAATTTTATAGTTATGTATTGTATAAGTATTGATTATTTGATAGGTAAGGGGGGGAAGGGTGGGAGTTAAGTATTTATCACTGTTACCATTGATGATTATTAAGCCTATGTGGCCCTATGCATCTCCTAGAAGAGCGGGAGATGCTTACAATGTAGGCCAGCAAAATGCTGGCCTACATTGTAAGTAGACGCGGCTGCTATACTTAATCGCGGCAAGGGATCTCCCTGCCCCGATTAGTATAGCAGCCGCCAGTCTCCCCTCCTCCCCCTAAATGAATGAGGCAGGTGGGATGCCCAATCCCTCCTTCATAAAGACCCCCCCACCCGCCCCCAACGATCGCCGACAGGAGGGTGCCCAACCCCTCCTGCTGGTAGGCCCCGCCCCCCCGACGATTACAGCAGGAGGGTGCCCAACCCCTCCTGCCTGATGACTCCCTACCGTTTCCTGAAGATAGCCAGCAGGAGGATGCCCAATCCCTCCTGCTGGACCCCCGCCCCCATCGAACCCCTCCATTCCTGAACCCCCTCCCCAACGAAATGCCTCATAGGAAGGGCCTTAGGCGCCTGGGCCAATCAGGCCCTAGGCTCCTGTGGGTTAGGCAGGGGAGGGGCGGGCCTGCCTCATTTGGAGTGAGGACCCATCTGGCCAACTCGCTAGGTGAGCCCAGGGGGGGTTCCAGGGAGGGGGGTAAGGGGTTACATTGGGGGGGTTCCTGGAAGGAAAAGATGGGGAATTTGGGGATGGGGGTCTTTGAGGGGGTCCGGCAGGAGAGATTGGGCACCCTCCTGCTGATGATCTTCGGGAAAGAGTGGGCAATCATTGGGCAGGAGGGGTTCGGCACCCTCCTACCGCAATCGTCGGGGGATAGGGCCTACCGGCAGGAGGGGTTGAGCTCCCTCCTGCCGTGATCGTATATGGGGGTGGGGGTGGTAGGCGATCAACTGGCAGGAAAGGTTGGGCTCCCTCCTGCTGCGATCGTACGGGGGTGGGGGGACTGGCAGCCATGGCCGCTATACTTATCGCGGCAGGGAGCTCCCTTGCTGCATTAAGTATAGCAGCCGCGTCTACAGTAACCGGCGTCTGTAACATGGACATCGGTTACAGAATCGGGCTTATTTTGGGTGGGCCTAGGCCCGATTCTGTGTACGACACCCTTCTCGGGTGTCCTATAAAGAATCCGGGCCAAACCGTCTGCAAGACTTAGGCCACAACAGATACTAACGTTTCAACACTAAAGGATGAGCACTTAATAGTCCCCACATTTTAATCTCTCTATGGGGTTATCATGATCCAAACATTAAACTGTTGCACCCAGCTACATTTGAAATGCAATATTTAATTTTATTTAAAGCAGGGGTGGGAAACCTTTATACACCAGAGGGCTACGTAAACATCAGTACAATCCACGGCAATCCGCAACATTACATAATATTGGAACTGGAAATGCACAGAGCACCAGACTTTCTGTGATAAATAAGTAAAAATGTCACTGAAAACAAACTGCTAGTGTGTCTAATTCTGAAAAAATTTGCCAAATGCAGTTCTTTAAAATTGTCAAAACTCTGGTTAATGACGTTTTCCTTGCATACTTCCCATGGTCTTGTGTGTCACACAAAAAAATTCAATGACAGGCTGCAGGTTAGGGGTCTTTTTACTAAAGCATGTTAACCGATTTAGTGCGTGCTAAATTGGTTAGCGCGCCTTAATAAAAGGATCTCTTAGAGTTTTCCTCTGGCCACAATCAACATTAACTTACATTTGTTGCTTCTTCAACAATCTCTCGCAGCTTCTTCAGTTCTTTATCATGCTGCTCTTTGAGTCGATCAATTTCCTGATCGTGGGTGGACACTTCTTCTTTTAGAACACCTTTCAGAGCCGTCAGTTCTCGCTCTCTCTTTTTTAAGACTTCTTCCTGCTCCTCCTTTGCCGCCATCATATCTTGCAGATCCTGTTTCATTTGCATGAGCTCCTAAAGAGAGGCCATATTTTAAAATGACGTATAAAACTTCCTTAAATGAGGACCACCATCCTCGGCTGTCCCACAGAGATCAATGCCGGTCCATTGTCTACCCTACAGTAGTCATACATAGCGGGGGGGCAGGATAGGGTGCTAGGGGTGGCGTGTCACACAGGGTGTGATTCTGGCTTGGTATTCTCCTGGGACCATCTTAGGAGATTCAAGTCGTATGCTTCTGCTTGCTGGCCCAGGAGGGCACGACTAGAGGAGTCTAGAAGCTATAGGGCCTGATATTCAGCCAGAAGCGCACTGACCCCCAGATATTCAATGCCAGGCCATTTCCGGTGACTGTCATTGAATATCTGTTTTGTTGTTGTTGCTTTTTTTTTTTTTTTTTTAAGGCAGCTAATGATAACCAGTTAGCAGAAACTCAGGGCTACCTGGACATCGGCCAGTGCAGGGATGCCCAATTTCGGTCCTCAAGATCTACTGGTTGGCCAGGTTTTCAGGATATGTACAATGAATATGCATGAGAGAGATTTGCGTGCACTTCCTTCTTGGTATGCAAATCTCTCTCATGCATGTTCATTGTGGATATCCTGAAAACCTGGCCTGCCAGTAGATCTCAAGGACCGGAATTGGGCAGCCCTGGGCTAGTGTATAATTTATACACTATTTGTGCGATCCTATCTATGCACTAACCTTGACTGGTTAGCAATGGAAATCGTGGCCTATATCAGATTTGCCCCCGGGATTGCCAGATAGCGTTTCAGCACTAATTGGTTATCTCCCACTGAAAATGTCTGGTTAGCCACTGAAACACAAGTTAACCATTACCCCGGGGGGGGGGGGAGGGGGGCAGGAAAGGAGGATGTATGTGTTCACCAGGGATGAACAGGTATTCCTTCAGACTAACACCGCTCCTTTAATTTAGCAGATTAATGTGGGAGGACATAAAAGATATATGCAGGGCATGTGTGCTCAAGTATCCTCTATTACAGTCCTCTGAGAACATGCTTGATCTAGTTGCAATAGCTATTTCAGTGCTTTCTTTGCACCACTGGCCTGATTCTCCCTGCCTGCTCTTCCCCCACCATCTGAGGCCTTGGAAGCTGAGGTGTTTCCTACATTGTTTGTCATAGGAGTGGAGGAGTGGCCTAGTGGTTAGGGTTGCAGCCTCAGCACCCTGAGGATGCAGGTTCAGCGCTGCTCCTTGTGACCCTGGGCAAGTCACGTAATTCTTCATTGCCCCAGGTACGTTAGTCAGATTATGAGCCCACTGGGACAGATAGGGAGAAATACTGAAATACTGTATATAAAAATAAAATTTCACAATTACATTTGCTATATGATTTTTTTTTATGAAATGTGGTATTACAAATGTTTCAAATACATATATAAAATATTTAATTCATTGTGTGCCACAGCCAAGGTGTTACACCTGCAATATTTTGACATGGAATGAATTCAATAAAGTGAATCCAACGGCTATGCAAAGATGCTACTTTTTGTATCCTGCAACTGCCTTCATGCAAATCTGGCTGCTAGAATAAACTTTAAGCAAATCCAGGACTTCTATTTGTGCAGAGCTGAAACTTTGGCTTCTGAATGAAGAGAGTTAACATTGTGCTACGGGGACATCACTGACGTGGTGTGAACTAGGATATTTAGGGGGGAAAAAACCCAGAAGGAATTGAGATTTGTCATCTCGTTTCTGTGAGTCATTTTACTTCTATCTGAACAATGGGTGACCCATCAAAAGTACGCAGGACAAATGCACGCATGTCAAGTACGCGCAGGACAAAAGCACACCCGACAAGTGCGCGCACCATCAATTGTGTGCATGTGTCCTGCGCGGATTTGTCAGCGCACATTTATCTTGCACATATTAAAGGGTGTACCAAATAATGCCCCAGTAACTTAGTAAGTTAAAAGTCAGTAGTCTACTTGCTTCTCAGATCTGGTATGAGTGCATATTTAAAGGAGTCCAACCTTGCGGTGCAGATAAGTGTGATGCTGTGACATGCTGAGCGGTAGTGGCATGGGGGGGTAGATAGAAACATGCTGCAAATGCCAAATTCTACTATACAGGAGAATGGGAGGGTGGGGGGATAGAAATGAAAGGTTCTACTGCACAGGGGGATGGGAGGCAGGCAGGCTGGCTTTGGGAAGAGGGTGTGGGTGGAAAAAAGTCTAAAAGGCATTGAGGGGGGCAATGGAAAGAGGCACTGGGGGCACTAAGGACATAGGAAGGGGTACTAAGGACACAGGAAGGAGGCAATGGGGGCACTTAGGACATAGGAAGGGGCACTGAGGGCACTAAGGATACAGGACAGAGGCCCGGGGGGCACTAAGGACACGGGAAGGAGGCATTGGGGGCACTAAGGACAGCACAGAGGTACTGGGGGCACTAAGGACATAGGAAGGGGCACTGAGGGCACTAAGGATATAGGTGACACTGAGGGCACTAAGGACATAGGAGACACTGAGGGCACTAAGGACACAGAATGGGACACTAAGGACATGGAAGGCGGCACTGGGGGCACTAAGGACATACTAAGAATATAGGATGGAACAAAGAAAAAAAAACCCCAGACAGACAGACATCTACTCTAGCACCCGTTAATGTAACGGGCTTAAACACTAGTGTACTTTATAAAATACATTTGTGCACAAATTGCTCCCAGCCTCTTCTCTCACTGGCAGGGGGCAGGCAGGAGAGGCACCAAAGGCAAGTTTATTTATTTTATTATCCGCATTTTCATGAAGAGATTCACCCAAATCGGTTTACAATATATTGAATAGTAATCAAGTAATCTTAAGTATTTTTCCTATGTGTCCTAGCAGGTTCACAATCTAACTGCTGTACCTGGGGCATTGAATGGTTAAGTGACTTGCCCAGAGTCACAGAGAGCAGGCTGGAATCGAACTCCAAACCTAAGGGTGCTGAGGCAGCAGTTGTAACTGCATTGGTTGCCGGTTGAGGCACGTATTATTTTTAAAGTTGGGTTGTGTCGATTATAAAGTGTTGTCGGGATAATCTCCATCTAATTTGATTAATTTGTTCTCCTTTGCTACTCAAAAACATTCACATAAAGCTCATGCTTTTCTTGTTTATCCAACAGTGAAGGGTTGTAAGTTCAAAAGATTTCATGAACGCATGCTTTCATATCAGGCTGCCAGTTGGGACAAAGAATTCAAACAACGAACAAACTACACACTAGAAATAGTGTCAAAATGGATGAGAGACCATAAATTAAAGCTGAATCAAGACAAAACCAATTTCTTACTTCTAGAAAAAAAACAAAACCCCAACCATAACAAACCTAGAAATAGACTCCATCACATACCCCATGCAACCCAACCTAAAACTGTTAGGAATAATGATAGACAAAGGCTGCACCATGCAACTTCAAATCAGCAAAACAATCCAGAAGTCATTTGCAACCATGCGCAACCTAAGGTAAATCCGAAAATACTTCAACAACGAACAATTCAAACTCTTGGTACAAGCGCTAATCCTAGGACTCCTGGACTACTGTAACATTCTATACCTGTCATGCTCAACCAACATGCTAAAACAATTACGAACAGTCCAAAATACAGCTCTTAGACTGATTTACTCGCTGAAAAAAATAAGACCACATTACCACCGCTTTCCGAGATTCACACTGACTCCCAGTACAAGCATGCATACAATACAAATTCTACTGCACCCTATTCAAAGCCCTAAATGGAACAGACTATGCTATCTGAGCAACTGCCTAATCAGGATAAACACATCCTGACCAAGAAGAACTCATCCACACTTTATCCACCTCCCAATCAAAGGTATACAAAGCAAAAAAAATATACGACGGACTATTAGCCACCAGAGCAGCGAAACTAAACCGCCACCTCTCCAATCTGCTGACTATGACGTCCAACTACAAAACATTCAGGAAAGAACTTAAAAATTTTCTATTCAAGAAATTTATCAAATGATCTAACTAAACCTGATCGACCCTCCACAGATCCCATTGAATACTACATCTATTAACCATGTATTCTCCCTGGAAATGCCCAGGCCAACTCTTGTTGTAAACCGCCTAGAACTGAAAAGTATTGGCGGGATAGAAGACACTGATATAATGTAATATCTGAAATTTAGAATGTGTTTGAAAACTTACTTATTCTAGATTCTAGAAATCTATCTTTTTTATTATAGATTTGGGGGTAATTAAATTATGTGATGATCACTCGGTTGTAAGTTGATGGAATCTTTTGTAAATCGCATAGATCTGCAAAGTTATGCAGTCTAGAGAAGTTGATTTTTATGTTATGTAACCATTAGGCCTCTTCCTCCACTTCAGCATGCAAGTCTATTAGTATTGATTACCCCCTCCCCCCCACACACACACATAAAACTAGATTCAGTAAATGGCATAAAAATTTGGATGCGCAAAAAAAAAAATTAAAAAAAAAAAAAATTTGAGCGCTATTCTATACATGGTACTCTAAGTCGGGCGCTGTTTGCAGAACAGCACAAAGCACTGGGAATCGTGCCCAACTTTTGGTGCAAAGATTTACTCCAACTGAAACCTGGTCTAAATATCTGCATGCAAATTAGACATCAATTCCCCGAATTCTTTAATACTGCGTACATCTTTAGTGAACGCCTCTGACCCATCCATGCCCCTCCCATGATCATGACCTTTTTTCAGTTGCGCACTAAAAGATTTATGTGTGCATCTTTTTAGAATAATGCTTAGCAAGATTGCTCTTGTAAATCCAAACTATTGCCAATTTAACGCCATCAATTGATTGTTTGCACCAAATTACTGGCGTTAATAAAAATGCACACACAAATTTGGGTGCACAATTTTGAGTACCATATATAGAATCCATAGATAAAGCAACAATTTGTTTACCCATTTTTAAACTTTTTGTTAACTGTGATTTTCCGTGTAATGGTCATTAATACTAAAACTTCACAAGGTATTGACTGAAAATACTAATGTTCACACTTGAAATGCCAAGCGGGTTATACAGGTTGCATCATTCACATAAAGAGTAAACATAAAATAAAGAATTTAGTAACCACCAAAATCTAATTCGCTCTTCCTTTCAAAGTGAATTTCTAAGACATGAGTAAGTCTTAATACCCTATGCTGGTTTCCATAATTGGAATTTAACGATGCTGACACAGTAGTGCATAATTTTGCTTCTTGGTGGAAGAGAAATGTTGCATAAATGTTATTGCTGACCTCTATCAAAGTCTCTCTTTCCCTGTCGCTGGATTTAGAACGTTTTGCGTCATCCAACTCATCGTGCATTTCCGACAGCTGTTCCTGCAGGTCCCTTATTTCACTCTGAAATTGTTCCCGTTCCATCTTAATCTGAAATAACCTGATTGTTTAAAGAAATGCGCAATTAGAAAACCAAAAAAAAACTGTATAAAGAGAAACATCTAAGAAAGGGGAGGGAACGAAAAGGAAGGAATTGTCAACCTCCAGAGCAAGGGTTCTCAATCCAGTCCTCAGGACACACTAGGCCAATCTGGTTTTCGGGAAATCACAATGAATACATTTGCTGAGCTGCCTCCCATCATATAGGAATCTCTCTCATGCATATTTATTATGGGTAACCCAAAACCCTGACTGGCTGGGTGTGTCCCAAGGACTGGGTTGAAAATCCCTGCTCCAGAGTAATGCAGGTTTTATCCAACTTCAGCTCCACTTATGCACTCCCCTTGGCACAGAGAAAAGTAAGAAAGGGGGCTGTGCTTATTTACAAAGCTTATAAATCCCATCATAATTTTAAGTCAGTGGCAGATGCGTTGTCAGCACTCAGTTTTGGGGAGGGAGCCTTGTATTGACATGAGGCATAAAATTTTGCCCGTCTCCCTGCTGCAACCCCATATACCTGGGCTGACAGGGGTCCCCCAGTCCCCGCCAGTGGAAGCCCTCATTCAGCTGATGCTTGTTTCACATGCATGCTTTGTTTTAGTGCAATTGAGCAAGTATGAGGGAGGCCCACCACCTAATGCATGCTCAGTATTCACACATGTACATGGGGGCGAGCCTCCATCAAGCATGTTCCATTTCAGTAAAATCAAACATGGGGGGAGGGGGTGGAAGGGCAGGGCAAGCAGCGTGGCAACTGAAGGAAATAAAACATCGGCTGGAGTAAAGCTTCTGCTGTTGGGACTTGGAGACCCCACACACATACTAGCCAAACCAGCAGAAAGCACATCAATTTGTTTGGGGTGAGGCTCAGGCCTCCTAAGGCCCTCCCTGGCTTCACTAGTGGTCAGTGGTAACACATACAATTAACATTTTGTACACAGTACATGCGCTTAATGTATTTATTTCTGCTTCTTCTTTGAGTCCCAGTGGCAGCTGTAAGATTAAAGTTACCACAGCAAATGTTCCTATAAGTAAATATGTCAAGAGCTGCCGTTTTTCCAATGTCACTACAACACAGAGAAATTGATGGCAAAGAGAGACCAAATGGCGTCTGCCCAGCCACACTCACTGCTCAGCCCTACAACCTCCTACAACTCCCTCGGTGATCCTCAGTGCTTGTCCCAGGCCTTCCTGAATTCTTCACTTCCTTTGGAGGCTGTTGCATATGCCCACAATCCTTTCCAAAACCTAATATTTCCTTACATTACTCCCAAGTCTGCCCCTTTTCACCCTCATCTTATGCCTCCTTGTTCCAGGGCCTCCTTTCCAGGAAAAATGACCCAGCTCTTGTGCATTTGTACCTTCGAGATATGTAAATATCTGTTATATCTCCCCTTTCATGCTTCTCCTCCAGAGTGTATGTGTTTAGATCTTTAAGTCTGTCCCCATATGCTTTAAAACAAAGGCCATCATTCCATTATTTTAGTAGCCACTCTGGACCGATGTCATGCAGTTTATTTTTTTGGGGGGGGAAGTGCCATCTCCAAATTTGTGCACAGTACTCTGGGGTCAAGTCTTATACAGAGGTACTTCTTTTTTCCTGTTGGCTCTTCCTCTCCTAATGCACCAAGTATCCTTCTGCAACATACATAGTAACATAGTAAATGACGGCAGATAAAGACCCAAGTGGTCCATCCAGTCTGCCCAACCATACATGATCCATAAATTAATTTAGTTTACATCAGTGGTCTCAAACTCAAACCCTTTGTGGGGCCACATTTTGGATTTGTAGGTACTTGGAGGGTCGCAGAAAATATAGTTAATGTCTGTTAAAGGAAAGATATATAAACTATAAAGAGTTTTACCTTATGCAAAATTGTCATTTCTTTAATAAGACATTAACTATTTTTTTCTGTGGCCCTCCAAGTGCTCTATTTTTTTCTGCAGCCCTCGCATTTAAAGTTTAATATCTTTTCTTTCTCAAAACTGACACATTTCAATCACTATATTGAAAATAAAATCATTTTCCCTACCTTTGTTGGCTGGTGACTTTATTTTTCTGGGCTTTTAACTATGTTTCCAGGGCCTTCTTGTCCTTTGACTGTTTTTCTCTCCATCTTCACTTTCTGCCTTGTATCCATCTTTGGCATTAACTTAATATTCAATTTTTCTGCTTTCTTTTCAAAATCTACATTTCCATGTCTTACCTTTCCTTCCTAGTTCTCTCTTCTTCCATCCTATTTCCATGGTCTGACATCTCTTTCCTTCCTTTCTCTCCCTCTCTCCTTCCTTCCTTTCCCCTGGTCTGGCATCTGTCTCCTTCCCTCTCCCCATGCCCTGGCATCTCCCCCTCCCCCTCCATGGTCTGGTATCTCCTTTCTTTCCCTCCCTCTCTCCCATGAACTTTGCATCTCTTGTTCCTCTCCTTTCCCTTGTCTTCCTTCTCCTTCCTTCCCTCTCTTTTCCCAATTGGGTGCAACAACAACAGAAGCAGCATTTCCCTTCCCCCTTTCCTGTGCAGCGGAAGCATTTCTCTTCCCCTTTCCCTCCCCCTCCCTTTCCCTGTGCAGCAGCAGCATTTCCCTTCCCCCTTTCCTGTGCAGCAGCAGAGGCATTTCTCTTCCCCCTTCCCTCCCTCTCCCTTTCCCTGTGCAGCAGCAGCAGCAGCAGCATTTCCCTAGGGTCTCCCTTTCCTATTCAGCAGAAGCATTTCTCTTTCCTCTCCCCTTCCGTTCCCTTCCTTGTGGAGCAGCAGCGTGTCTGGTCGGCTCCCTTGCTCAGTCGATCGTTCCGTTCAATGCTGCGGGTGGCGGCTCCTCGCGAGATCCGCGCCTGCGTCAGAAGCCTCTCTGATGTTGTGATATCAGAGAGGCTTCCGATGCAGGAGTGGATAGCGCGAGGAGCCGCCACCCGCAGCTTTGAACGGAACAATCTACTGAGCAAGGAAGCCAGCCAGACACGCTGCTGCTCCACAAGGAAGGGATTGGGGGGAGAGAAATGCTGGTGTGGATGGCACGAGGAGCCGCCGCCAGCCGCAGCTTTGACCGGAACAATCTACTGCAGCAAGGGAGCAGTTGATCATCGCATCCAGACTGTGGGCCACAAAATAGCACCTGTAGGGCCGCATGCGGCCCATGGGCCGCGAGTTTGAGACCGCTGGTTTACATGGTCCTTTTTCTTAGATATTTCTTGGCAAGAAACCCAGAGCCCTGCCCTGTAGTGTGCTTAGGTTCCATCTACTGGAGTCTCCATCAAAGCTCATTCCAGCCCATCTTAATCATCCCAGCCATCGAAACCCTCCCCAGCCCGTCCTCAACTGAATGTTCAATGTAGTTTAATGTAGAGAAATGTAAAGTCTTGTAGAAAAATGTAGTCTTGCATATAGGAAGCAGAAACCCGAAGTACAGCTATACGATGGGAGGGCTGGTAATGGGTGGTGAAAGTACCCAAGAAAAGGACTTGGGGGGTAATAGTGGACAAGACAATGAAGCCATCGGCACAGTGCGCAGCGGCCTCTAAGGCGGCGAATAGAATGCTAGGTACTATCAAGAAAGGTATTACAACCAGAACAAAAGAAGTTATCCTGCCGTTGTATCGGGCGATGGTGCGCCCGCATCTGGAGTACTGCGTCCAATATTGGTCGCCATACCTTAAGAAGGATATGGCGATACTTGAGAGGGTTCAGAAAAGAGCAACACGTTTGATAAAAGGTATGGAAAACCTTTCATATGCTGAAAGATTAGAGAAACTGGGGCTCTTTTCCCTGAAAAAGCGGAGGTTTAGAGGAGACATGATAGAGACTTACAAGATCATGAAGGGCATAGAGAAAGTGGAGAGGGACAGATTCTTCAAACTTTCAATAAATACAAGAACGAGAGGGCATTCGGAAAAATTAAGAGGGGACGGATTCAGAACCAATGCTAGGAAGTTCTTCTTCACCCAAAGGGTGATGGACACCTGGAATGTCTTCCAGAGGGTGTGATAGGACAGAGTACAATGTATACCCATTATTTTCTGATTTGAGATCCTCTTGTTTGAACTCTGTCACCGTTTTCTTCTCCACCACCTCCCTCGGGAGTACATTCCATGCATCAACCACCCTCTCCATAAAGAAGAATTTCCTAATATTACTCTTGAATCTACCACCCCTCAACCTCATATTATGCCCTCTGGTTTTACCATTTTCCTTTCTCTGGAATAGATTATGTTCTACAGCAATACCTCTTTATTCGCGGTTTCAGCACCTGCGGTTTCAACTATTCGTGTTTTTTGGTGCTGGGACCCCCTTTAGTGAATCGATCTTGCCTGGTGGTTTAGCGGTAACGCAGGGCAGGAGCGATCTTCCTACACTCCTGCCCCATACAGAGCCGTCATTGAAAATGGCTGCTGTGAGTTCCCGTGGTCTCACGAGACTATAACGGGAACTCGCGGCAGCCATTTTCAATGACGGCTCTGCACAGGGCAGAAGTGTAGGAAAATAACTCCTGCCCTGCATCACCGCTAGACCACCAGGTAAGGTTCGGGACACAGAAGGGAGGCAGGGGTGGGTCAGAGTCAGCCTGAAAGTTATTTGTAAATTTTCTATATTCGCGGGCCGGCTCTGCCCCTAACCCCCGTGAATACGGAGGGAGGGGTGTATTTGAACGTCTGAATCATATCTCCCCTGTCCCTTCTTTCCTCTAGGCCGGTATATATATTCAGGGCTTCCAGTCTCTCCTCATACGTCTTCTGGTTTTTGCTATCAATTTGTCTATTTGTTTGACTGCCTTAACATCAGGCACAATCAGCCTCAAGTCCAGCTCTTCTTTTGTGCGCAGAACAATTTCACCCCCTTATATTATGCCACTCCCTTGAAGCCTCTGCAGCCCAAATAAATGACCCGGCATTCTTTATTTGTCAAACTGTTCCACTATTTCCTAGATTTTTCCTCCTATGGGTCTACCCTGTTGTAGATTTTTAATTTTAGTATGAACGAAAAGGCAAATCTTTCCTGAGATTCCTTTTGCAATATCACTTACAAAAATACTGAAAGGAAACAGAGCAAGGACCAGTCCACTGGTAAAATGCCCTTTTCTTCAGTGTACTCCATTAACCCCTCCTTTTTGCCGCCTCATACATTTTTTCCAAACCTAAAAAGCTCACTTCTTCCATGTCTCTCTTTTTTGATTCACAATTGCAGTGCTCTGAGTCAGATGTTCCCAACCAGTATACCAGGGAGGAACTTCAAATATGCAGTGAAAATCTGGCTGACTGTACAAGGAATCCTGTACCAGGTTACAGCCACTGATGCCTTACTCTTCCCCCATCCCCCGCTCTCTGTCATGGCCTCCTGCCAGCTAGTTAAATGAGCCAACAACACCTCCTCCTCTTCTGCCAGCTCCTTTCTGAAATGCAGGGAGAAAACCAGGTCTCCCAAGATTACTGGGCCCTGTGCAGTTTCACTTCCCGAAGGAAGCTGACAGAGGAAGCAGGAGGAGGCCATCAGAGGGAGTGAGCCAGCCTGAAAGGAAAGTTTACACTACACAAGGGAGGGGAGGAAAATTTAAGTGGCGAAGTCAGAGTAGATGATTATGCTTGTGTCATGGCACACCATTTAGTAACACAGTAACAGTATAAATTATAGCAGACGGACCAACTTGGCCCATCAAAATTGTTGGGGTTGTACCTGCCATACAATGTAAGTTACTTCCCCCATGTTTAGAAGTACACAAGTAATTACATTGCTGAACTCTAGGCTTGGTTTACGTCCTCTTGCTTTTTACGATTCCATTGTGTACATCCCATTCCTTTAAGAATTCCAGTACTTATTTGCTTTCACCATCTCTTTTGGGGCATACAAGGCATCCATTACCCTTTTTGTGAAAAATTATTTCCCAGTGTTGTTTTTGACTCTAGAGCTAAAAAGATATGATATGAAGCTAAAGGGAGGTATCTCATCCCCTTTCTCCTCTGTGAATATAAAGGACCTCCAGATTCTTCTCATGTGTCTTCTGACAAAGATCTCTCACCATTTTGGTCACTTTCCTCTGTACTAACTAGAATCTCTATGTCCTTAGAGATAGGTTTACCAGATGTCTGGTTTTTCCCCATACATGTCTTCTTTCTGAGGATTCTATCAGGATCCAAGCGGCTTTTGCCCATTTTTCATTTTGTCTGGGCATCCACATGATGTACTGATCCCAATGAATGCAAGCCTGCAATCTCCGGCAGCATCAGTCATCCAGTGATCACTGAATGGTGTGGTTTAATATTGACAGGTGTAGAGAGGGCTCATTCAAAAGTAAAGATTCTAGACTAAAAAAATAACTTTGTTCAGATGGGGGATGTCAAGGAATTGTTGAACACGCTGCCTTTGGTAGCCCAAAAGCTTTGCCTCTGTGGGGACAGGAAATTGACACTGAGGGAAAGCTTCTGGGGCAGCCAAAGGCAGCGTGTTCAGTTGAATGATGCTGCCGGCAGCCTGAAGATTGGTAGTGGCAGCCTGCCCTGAAGGAGAAAAGAGAGTAGAGGTATCCATCTCAGGGGAGGAGAGGGGGGACCAGGGGAGCCATGAAACATCCAATTGGGAGGAGGGAGGGGTAAAGGGGGAAGCCAGATTGGGATGACAGAAAAAAAGAAGAAGAAAGTCCAAGGAAAAAAGAGAAAGGAAGGAAGAGGAGAGAGAGATGCTAAATCATGGAGTGAGGGAGGGAAGGGAAGCAGAGGAGAGAGAATCCAAACCACAGGGGGAGGGGATTGAGAGATGGAAGGGAACAGAAGGAGACAGAGATGTCAGAGCATGGGGTGGGGGCAAGGAAGAAAATATAGAAACATGATGGCAGATAAAGACCAAATGGCCCATCCAGTCTGTCCATCCGCAGAATCCACTATCTCCTACTCTCCCCTAAGAGATCCCACATGTCTGTCACATGCTTTCTTAAATTTAGAAACAATCTTTGTGAAAGCATGTGAATTCAGACACAATCTTTGAAATACCACCATCTCTACCAGGAAACTGTTCCACACATCTGTAAAATAAATATTTCCTTAGATTGCTTCTAAGCCTATCACCTTTTAACTTCATCCTATGCCTTCTCATTCAAATGAGACTTGACTCATGCGTATTTATGCCACAAAGGTATTTAAACATCTCTATCTTATCTCCCCTTTCCCGCTTTTCCTTCAAAGTATACATATTGAGATCTTTAAGTATGTCCCCATTTGCCTTATGATGAAGACCACACACCATTTCAGTAGCCTTCCTCTGGACAGACTCCATCCTCTTTATATCTTTTTGAAGGTGGGTTCTCCAGAATTGTATACAATATTCTAAATGAGGTCTTACCAGAGTCTTATACAGGGGCATCAATACCTCCTTTTTCCTACTGGCCATACCTCTCCCTGTGCATCCTAGCAAACTTCTAGCTTTCGCAGTCACCTTTTCAACCTGTTTGGCCACCTTAAGAACACCACATACTATCACTCTCAAGTACTGCTCCTCTTTTGTGCACAAAAGTTCTTCATCCCCTACAATATTCTGTTCCCTGGGGTTTTTGCAGCCCAAATGTATGACCTTGCATTTCTTAACATCAAATCTTAGCTGCCAAATTTCAGACCATTCCTAAAGCTTCACTAGGTCCTTCCTCATGTTATTTGTAGCTTCAGGGGTGTCCACTCTATTGCAGATTTTTGTATCATCCACAAAGAGGCAATAGCCCTTCAGAAATATCGCTTACAAAAAATATTAAAAATAGGCTCAAGAACCGAACTTTGAGGAACACCACTGGTAACATCTCTTTCCTCAAAGCAATCTCCATTGACCACTACCCTCTGTTGCCTTTTACTTAATCCATTTCTGACCCAGTCTGCCACTTTGTGGCCCATACCAAGGACACTCATTTATTTATTAGATGCCTATGTGTTATATTGTCAAAGGCTTTGCAAAAATCTAAATACACCACATCTAGTGCTTTCCCTCTATCCAATTCTATGGTCACCCAATCAAAGAAATTGATCAGATATGTCTGACAAGACCTGCCTCTATGAACCCATTTTGCCTCGATCCTATAATCCACTGGATTCCAGAAACTTCCCTATTCTGTTTTAAAAGTGTTTCTATCAATTTACTTACCACAGAAGTCAGACTTAGCAGCCTGTATTTCCCTACTTCTTCTTTACTTATACTTTTGTGGAGAGGGTCCACATCCGCCCTTCTCTAGTCCTCTGGTACCACTCCCGACTCTAGAGAAGTATTGAAAAGGTCAGCCAGCGGAGCCGCCAGAGCTTCCCTAAGTTCCTTCACTACACCATCCGGCCCCATTGCTATGTCCACCTTTAGTTTAGCTAGCTCCTTACAAACACATTCCTCTGAAAATCAATCTGGGTCTACCACACCTCCATCCCTATTTGCATTTGTCTTCTGCGGTCCCACTCCTGGTGTTTTAGAACAGAAATACTGTATTTGTTAAGTAATTCAGCCTTATATTTGCCAGCTTCTATTTCTCCCCTTCATCTCTGAGTGTCACAATGCCACTTTTGTACTTCTTCCTATCACTAATATATCTAAAAAATATCTTGTCCCCCTATTTTTAATTCCAATTGCAAATTTGCTTTCTTGACTATTCAACAAGCCTCTTTTAACTTTTTCAGATATTTTTGCCTGTCTTCCTCTTTCTGCCATCTTTTGTAGTTTATAAAAGCTAAACTCTTTCTCCTTACCTTCCCAGCTACTACTTTTGAGAACCAAAGCAGCCGTCTTTCCTCACAAAATGTTGCCCTTATAATCGCTCCTTTCAGTTTTGTCCACTGCTTTCCTACTTCTTCCAGATGTTCCCATCCACACAATTCCTTGGCATAATCCCCCACCTGAACAAAGTTATTTTTTTAGTCTAGATAGAACCTTAACTTTTGAATGACCCCTCTCTACACCTGTCTTAATATTAAACCACACCATGCAGTGATCACTGGATGCCAGATGATCACCCACATCAGAAACACTTTCCCTGTTTGTAAGCACTAAAGGGCAAATTATATAAGAAGCGTCCAAAAGTTAGGCGCCTACTTAGGCACTGTTCAGCGCGATTCAAGTAACTTTGGCTGCTGTTATAGTGAATCACGCTGAGCGGCACCTATTTGGGCGTCCTATTTTGGAGGCGTCCAATAAATAGCCCAACTCTAGGCGAGCGCTTAAGCATGCTTAAGAGCAGCTATTCTGTAAGAAGGCGCCTAACACATAGCCACGCCCATGCCTAACGCATATTTTTTTGAAGGCTAACTAAATTTTTAGAGGCGCCTTGTTACAGAATCGCGCTTTCTTGATAGGCGTCCATGTTTCAATCAGTGCTGATTAAAAAGCCTAATTAAGCTTGTTATTAAATTTAAATAGGCACCTATCTAGATAGACACCTCCGAAATAGGTGCCTAACTTTAGGCACTGGTTACAGAATTTGGGCCTAAGTCTAGTATGACCCTATCCCACTTGGGTTCCATTACCAAATGCTTGCAGCATAGGAGACATAGGAATACAGAAACTAGTTGAACGATACAACTAATGTCATCTTGCATGGGGGCTATGCGGAAAATTGATATGTTCAGTTCCTCACAGTTACTTCTATTAAATGTATTTTGCCTTTACTTTTTGATTTACCCTCGTATTTTGCACAGTATGAGGGGACATGCATAACTGTTTCTGTGGTGTTACACTGTATGCAGTCTGGTTTCTTGGTGGTTCAGTTTAACTTTTGCTGCATATTTCTTAATTTTAGCTTGTGATTACTTACACCCTCGCCCAGTACGGAATATCTGTGTTCTATGTGTATGAGAAAGAGAAGGTATTCTGTTAGCATTGACTGCAGGATTGATCTGAACTAATCGGGCTTGTTTAGTTTTACAATGGGTGTCTTGATGTTCTAGTCCTAACTGCAGTGTTTAATATGCTACCTTTTCCTAGGTACACCCGACTCTTGGATTATTAGTAAAAAAATCATTTTTTCATATAGAGGAGGGAGTGTTAAAAATGATCCATTCCAGGTGTCAAATATACTAGGTATACCACTGCAGTCACCTGATTTACTGGCATGTGTGTATAGCTCAGTTTGTGCGGGGATCAGGAAGGGATGGGGCAGTGTGTCCCCTTTTTTTTTTCACAAATATTTATTTAAAAATTTATATACGGCATACAACTATGCAATTTACATCACATACATAGAATCTTACGTTTCCTACTTTTTCCATGGACATAACTGGATAACTTCATTAACATCCCCTCCCCCCATATAAGATGTCAAATATACCAAGTCAAATCAAATTTCAACAGTTGAAGAAATAAAAAAAAAATGCACTAGATCAAACGATCCATTCTATGGTAGATGACAAAAACCAATCAGCATATACAGGCAAGAACAAATCAAAGTCAAAAATTTAGAAATGCAGACAAGCGTTGAATCATACATTCCTATCAGAATATTCTGAAGAAGATATTTTCAAATGGAAAAAAGTTTAGCATAGAAAAGCATTAGCAAATAATTGCGCTTTCAGCATTTTCTTAAAATTTATCTTCCCAGTACAGAATCGCAAATACCAGGCAGGGCATTCCAGAATTTTATACCGGCCACAGACATCATTGATGCTCCAATCCGAACATGCGTAATCAACATCCTGCCCTCCAAACTTGATTTCATCTCATTTACAGATCTAAGATCTCTTTTCAATTTATAAATTTCAAAGAGTTCCTATGATAACCTACTTAAGCCTAACTAAGAAAAACCTCAACAGACTCCAACGGATTCAGAATGCCGCGGCCAAGCTCATCTTCGCTAAAAGTAAATTTGACCATGTCTCCCCGCTCCTGGCCAAGCTCCACTGGCTTCCGATAATCGCCAGGGTCCACTATAAATGCGCCTGTTTAACTTTCAAAATCCTATATGGTATTCTCCCTCCCTTTATCCCTCTTTCTTGGAATTCCTCAAACCCTAATACCACCAGATCCTCCCACAAATTAAAACTATCCTTCCCCTCACTAAAAGGCATTTCCCACACAGGAAAGCTAGGGACCTCCCTCCACTTCAAAATCACTGAGCTCTGGAACAACCTTACCTCCCCTCTTCGGAATTTGAGCTCTCTCCAAGTTTTCCTCAAACATCTGAAAACCTGGCTTTTCTCAAAAAATGTAAGTCTCCCTCCAACTTAGGAATCAAGGAAACTCTTATATCTTGGCATCCCAAGTCCTTTAAATTTTCTTCACACTTCTACCTCTAACCCTCTGTTGTAGTTCCTTCCTATTTTTCCTACTGTAAACTGCGTTGAGCTCTACGAACGTGGAGATGATGCGGTATACAAACCTAAGGATTAGATTAGATTAGATAACCCTATCCAAAATGGAACACAGCATTCCACATGAAGTCTCACCTGCACCCTGTATAGTGCAAGTATGACCTCCTTTCTACTGTGCAGCCTAGCATCCTTCTGGCTTTGGCCACCAACTTGCCGCAGTGTTTCACCTCTTTGAGATGCTCAGACAACCATCACCCCAAGATCTCTCTCCTGCTCTGTGTTCATTAGTCTCTCTCCTCGTATCGCATGCAGTTCCTTTAGGCTTCTGTACTCCAAATACACCACTCTGAATTTCTTCCCATTAAAGATTAACTGCCAAGCATTCAACCAGACCTCTACATTTTGAAATCACTTCTCATTTTGTTTACTCCCTCTGGTGTATTCACTCTATTGCCATCTACAAAGATGTAACATTTTCCCTTCTAACCCTTCAGAGATTTTACTCATGAAGATGCAAATGAGAATCAGCCCCAAGACCAATCCTGCTTAATGCATATGTTTTATTGTCATGTCTATATTGTAAATTGTCATCTCTATCCTGTCTTGATTATATTGTGGATGCACTTTGTAACCCGTTCTAGGCTCCTTTGGGAGGACGGGCTAAATAATTGAATGAATGAATAAATAAATAAATAAATACTTGAGGTACTCTACTACTCACCTTTCTTTCTACCAAATGGCTGCCATTTGTTCCTACCTTCTATCACCTGTCAACCAGATTTCTTTTTAACCAGTTGACCACGTTGGTTATGAATTATGGAAGGGCCAAAAAAGAGTATTAGTCAGATGGATGCTTGGCTCAATAGACCATTTAACTGATCCAGTATGTAAGAAAACGTAGAAAGTGCCAATCAGGATGTGTTCTTATGTACAAAAATACAAAATTATGGAAGTTTTTCCCCTCCATTATCAAGAGTCAGCAAGTACAACATACCTTCTATATAAATATCTGTAATATGCTTAAGTGGCATATCAAATGTTAATAAAACATAAAGATCAACTAGTTATACTATATACACATGGCATTCTGCTTATAAGAAATTTAAATTAACACTAAATGCTTCATTTTGATGTACAAGGCAAATGATTGAAAGGTCTAAATACTCTAGGAAAAACAAAGACTGCCAAAAATGTGTCACTGCTTAAATATGGACTACCTTGGAGCTAGTACTGAAAAAGGCTTGAGCTAAATCCAAAACCCTTTCACTTTTCTCCCTTTCCATCTTCATTTGATCATTAGCTGTGAACATGGAGGGTAATTCTGTAGCAGGATCCCTGTTTCTAGCCTATTCTATTTAAAAAGTAGCTTCTTGTTTTCTTTATTGACCGAAAACGTGCTTAAATGTGATGAACGATCACTTCTACCAGCCCTATAGCTGCCCACACCCAGGTGTGAGCTAGAATACGCATAGATAATAGTTGAGTTTTGGTTATTTATTTCTGATATACTGCCATTACTGCAAATGCAAATCAAAGTGGTTTACAAACTGAACAATAGAATAGATAGGAAAGAATCCAAACATCCACACAAAAAAGAAAAGAAACATACTCATTAACAGAAAACTTGATATAGGCACTCCTAACCACCAGCAGAGTCTCCGCTCCTAATCCTGGTAAACCAACTGAAAAAACATGAGTTTTGAAAAGGGATTTAAATCAAACAAAAGATTTTTTCCTCTCTCAGAAATTATGGAGACTATCCCATAAGTGGGGTGCCAGAAAGTAAAAAGCACATCTTCATATTCACTCATACAACGCCAAAGCTGGATGCAGAAGGACCAAAATGGTGGTCATCAAGGGAAAGTAATGCACAGGAGGGAACATATACAGGGCCACCAGGGCAAATGTTGTTAAGGGGCCCACTCTGTGTCACTGCCACCCCCCTCTCTTGCCAGTCCTCTACTTGCCTGGAGTCATTGAATGGCAGGCAGCAGCAATCGAGGGAGACTACTCTGCTGGCCACAAATCCTTCTTCCTGCCTCATCCCTTCTATGTGGAAACAAGAAGTTACTTCACAGGAGGCGAGATGTGGCAGGAAGACCTCTTGAATGGTAGAGCACTTTCTCTTGATCACTGCTGTCTGCCAGTCAATGTCTCCAGGCAAGTCGAGAATGATTGGGAAGTGTGTGTGTGTGTGTGTGTGCGGTGGTGGGGGGGGGGGGGGGGGGGGGAGGGAGGAAGGAGTGGATCTCATGTGAGCTGCTGGCTCCAGGGCCAGAGGAATCTTGCTCCCCCCAACAGCTCTGAACATATAAAGTAATCAGAGAGGCCAATTAACTAGGAGACTATTCATATATATATCTGACTCAATTTTGGTATATCTTATACAATCTTAATTCACCTTTATTTCTTATCAATTTTAAAATTCTCCCCTATCTTTTCCCTTCGTTTCTTCCCTGTTTTTAATTTTCTTCCACACTTCCCTTTTGTTTTATTCCTCCTTCCCACCTTAGTATGTCTGTTCTTGTATTGTCTGCCCTAGTATTGTCTTTACCCATTATTTCTTTTTGATTTTAATTGTACAACGCTTTGAAATATATTGTAAAGCGTTTTATCAAATTTTAAATAAACTATGAATAAACTATAGATCACCTTATATGTTAAAAGCAATACCTTATATCAAAACATGTTAAAAAAAAAAAATAGCATCCAGCAATTTATGCACGTATCTGCCCAAACACCCACCCACCAGCAATATACATTCCATCAAATTAAGACACCTGACTGGTATTCCACAAGAGCCCCTTTACACATGTACAACATGACTTCAATACTGCATAAATGACTAGAATATCACCAGTTAACGTGCCTTTCTGCTGTCTACAACCAGGCAAAAAACGAAAGGAATTGATCCCAAATATTCACAGAGAAGAAAATCCAGAGAAAACAAAAAAAAAACCTCTGTGGAGTGACGATGTTCCAAAATGGACTTTATTTGAAAGTGTCAAAGTTCCAAAGGTACACTGAAATCATCCACATAAAATAAATTCATCCACATAAAAATAGGTTATCCACATAAAAGCTTTAAAGGACCTAGTCCGCTAGGGATACAGGACCAACAAGGTCCGCGTTTTGACAAAAAGTCTTCTTCAGGGGTCCCTGGGGGTCCTATAAAGGTGAATACGTGGGAAACAATTGTGTGGTGAGCCGGAAGTGAGACACTGCTTGCGTATTCACCTTTATAGGACCCCCCCAGGGACCCCTGAAGAAGACTTTTTGTCGAAACGCAGACCGTGTTGGGTCCTGTATCCCTAGCGGACTAGGTCCTTTAAAGCTTTTATGTGGATAATCTATTTTTATGTGGATGATTTCAGTGTACCTTTGGAACTTTGACACTTTCAAATAAAGTCCATTTTGGAACATCGTCACGCCACAGAGTTTTTTTTGGTTTTGTCTACAACCAGGCAGCATTTTCCAGAATTACTCCAGAATTGCCAAGTGACCAGTTGATCTTTTTCTGTCATCCTGCGTACGTCTGGACCTTTCTGTGTTTGCAGGTAGGAAATCCAAAGACAGACACAGCAACTGAGGTGTATACATGGGTGACACACCTATATCATTGCTATGCACATGGAATTCCTAAGCAGAAAGCCATGATGTCAGCAAAATAGCAGCTTTTATAAGAGTATGTCCAACACATCCCTTGGCTTCACTTACTCCGATCTTTCAGGCAGAGCCTTTGGGGCTCTCTACTTTGTTAGTGATATCTCTCACTGAGCCCTAAGATAACATCATAGCAGCAGACCTAGTTAGTACATGCCAAGTTCTTCTAAAATCTTTCTACTTTTCAGATGACTCAGCATTAGCAGTATTGACGAATGATAAGATGCCTGAGCTGTTTTAAACGGACCTCTACCCTGATGCAGGATTTGAAACACCAGCCTTGTCAGCAGTGGATCCGGTGGAGCTTTTTTTGCTAGCTAAGTCTGTTTTTGTATAAAGTTTATCAGGAATGTTCGCAAGTTTTGGTGTTAAAAGACAGATTGAAAAATTTTTCTCAAAATCCGGGAGACTAATGATGATACTGGTAGCTATGAGTAGTTCATTGTAAACACTCTCTTTATAGTTCACCACAGAGGATTTTCGGATTGCATCATCAACTATATTGTGGAAGTGCTGCTGGATGTATGACATGTTTTGCATATATGTTTTCTGAAGGTCAGAAGGTATTGTGCTGGGTTTTTGTTCATATTGAGATATTTCGTTCTCCACACTATGAAGTTAGTTGACTTATATAAAAGTGATTTTTCAACATTAGCAATGACATGAAATGAGAAGTAAAAGAAAGTGTGGCGAAAACCAAAAAAGAAGGCAATATCATGTCACTCACTCTTCAAGACTTTTCCTAACTTCCTTCTCACTTTCCCTTAATCTGTTTCGCAGGTCGTTGTTTTCTTTCATGCTTTCTTCAAGTTTTTGTTGAATGGTCTTCATGTTTATTCTTATCCTCTCTTTTTCTTCCTTAATGTTGCTCTGATTCTAAATTAAGGAAACATGTAAGAAGGTCAGAAAAGTTCCTTTGTGGTGCAACGATCAATGGTATCACAAAGTTCATTGATTCCACATTCTACTTTTTATATTCTTAGAAGTAATTCAGGACAAACCATGAGTTTCATAATGTCCCTTCCCTTCCAGTCTGACAGAATGTAAGTAAATGGCAGCATCCTCTATTCAAGTAATAATTATGAGACTATACTTGGAAAAATCAATCTGCTAATAACCTCAACATTAAATAGTCCAAGGCTACTTGAATGGCAAGCTATACTTTACTGTTAAATCATTTGATTTCTGTGTAAGGACAGCATTAAAACTGCAATTAAAACTTCTGGGACACTCCTGTACATTTGAGAGGCAATTTATAAAAGTTACATGTCATCTGGATATGAAAGTATATTTACACATGGAAATCAGCGTGCCTGTAATATTCTAACAAACATACTACTTATATCTAAATTCAAGAATACAAAGGATTTTTAAAAGAAATGGGGCCCATTTTCAAAAAAAAAGATTTCAAAAAGATGGCACAAACCAGTATTTGGACGTCTTACTAGTCAAAACATGCAAGAGAGCATTTTCAAAATTCTAGATGTCTTTCTGGTCGTTTTGTCTCCAGTGCATCTCAATCTTAAGGGGGAATGTTTTGCGCAGGATTTGGGCAGGCTTAGCAATTGGATGTCTTACAGCGATAATCAAATATTTTACAAAACATCCATTGATGCCCTAGTGCTTCTTACACATCCACCCTAGTGACGCCCTAGTGCTTCTTACATGTCTACCCTAGTACTGCCACTCATCTTGTCCCTTTTTTCCTAAAATGGCTCCCTCTGTCGAGTATTGGCTCCCAGATCTACTTCTAGTGTCGTACGTTTTCAGTACATAACCTCCCTTTTATCGCCAAAGTTACATGCTGAATTGGCACTTAACATTTGCAGACTATATAGAATGAAGGTACTGGGCTTTGAGTTTGTGAATAGCCACGCTTACATGTGTCAGCAGGATATTTTTGCAACCTACACACGGAAGTGCTGATTTTCGGAAACCTGGATGTCCAAGGGGAGTCAGTTAAGGAGCTGAGCTGAAGAAGTCACATTTTTGGAATGGTAGTGGTTTTAAATGCCACATAGCTGCCTGCTCAAATCACTCCTCCAAATCCAAAATTCTAAATCCAAACATTTGTTTCACTGACACTTACACTGAGCAGGTGTGAATGCCAACAGATAAATTTTTCAAATATGTTTGTGTTGCCATTGCAAAACAGTACACATATGCAGCTTTCAAGTCCACCCAAACCATGCCTCCTTCAAAACCCTGCCCAGTGTAAACTGCAGCTTCTTTAAATTCTCTACTTACACGCAAAGGGCTATTTCCACAAGCCATCACCACACAAACCTGCTTCCTTAGTACCTGTTTAGCACTGCTTATCCATCAGAATGCCATAAAATATACATGATGATGATGAGAGGACACCCCCTATGCCCATTTTGCCTCCCTAGTGGTTAGATCTGTGGCCTCGGCACCCTGAGGTTGTGGGTTCAAACCCCGCGCTGCTCCTTGTGACCCTGGGCAAGTCACTCAGTCCTCCATTGCCCCAGGTACGTCAGATAGATTGTGAGCCAACCGGGACAGACAGGGAAAACGCTTGAATACCTGATTGTAAACCACTTAGATAATCCTGATAGGCCATATATAAATATCTAATTTTTAAAAAATACCACATATTTTATTTTAAAAATGTATTTACAATTTATATACTGTCTACAACTAGGCAGTTTACAGAGTACGAACATAAAAACTTAGGAATAAACGTTATAAAGCAAAATCTTATAAACTATTCTTAAAATAACCCACTGCCACTGAAAACCTTGGACATTTTACAAATATGCTGTAACAAACAATTACGTTTTCAATCATTTTTTAGTAGAATTCCCAGAGAGCAAATTTCAGGTAGGCCTAAGCATAAAATGGATGGGTACAATATGTCTTCTTCTTTCAGCCAAAGTCCAACAGAACACAATCCCACAGGTACCAAATAGCAGAGAAAACAATGGGAACGGACATTGAGCACTCCACAAGAACCAGTGGTATGAAGTAAAATCTTGTTTATTTCAGTCTGGGATGTACAGTAATATGGACCCGTATTACTGTATATCCCAGACTGAAATAAACAAGATTTTACTTCATACTGCTGGCTCTTGTGGAGTGCTCACTGTTTTCTCTATTCTTCTTTCAGCCCCCCACTATTCAATGCCCCTGACACCTTCCCCCTCCAACTGACAATTTAGATCCTGAGCTGGCAGAGATCTCACAAGCCTTGCCAGCTGAAGACCTTCTCCAGTCCTCCACAGTACCCAGTGGTCCAAACATGCATGATCTGGCACCTAGCATGCTCACTTCCTCAGCATGCATGAGAAGTGAGCAGGCTAGGTGTTAAAAGGCTCAGGAATGCTAACTGCTGATCTTGGCAGTATGGTCTTCTGGGCCACTGGGCACCTTCAGAGAACTGAAGGAGGTCTTCAGCCAGTGGACTTGGCAATACCTGTCAGCTACAGTAAGGATGTACATCTCCTGGGTGGTTCTGAATCCAAAGTGGGTAGGCCCCTGCTCACCAGTAACTACACCTTGGCACATAGCACACCTGATCTCCAGCTTTGCCTACTCTTCCCTGCAGAAAAGAATCCTCTCAGGTCATTAGGGGTCTGTTCAATGCATTCACCATCCACTCCAAAGAAATATTTCCTAATGGTACTCATGGCCCTACCACTTTTCATCCTCATCCCAAATATCCCTTGTTCCACAATTCTCCTTGCCACTGAAAAATGATTTGTCTCCTGGGCATTATTTATAGTTTCCATCACTTAACATTTTTATCACTCTCCACTTGGATCCACACAGGTAGGCTTAAGGCAAATCTTGCACACTGTACAAAAGTGTTGGAACTTAACCAGTGAAACAAGTATGAACAAAAAGCTTTAAATTGGCAGCACTGAATATCTAATTGAATGACCTTTCGCTCTCTGATAATATCTCTCAAGTAGAATCCGCCTCATTTGACTATCTCCGGCAACTACGGAAAATCAAACAATACTTCTCGGAGCTAGAATTTTCTCAGCTACTCTACTCCTTCGTCCTCTCCTGTATGGACTACTGCAATGCGCTTCTAAACAGGCTCACTACAAAAAACCTCCATCGACTACAAGAGTACAAAATGCCGCCATCCAACTCCTGAAGAATATCCACATATGAAACCAATACCCCAACGAGATCAATGTTTCATATACCCCGCAATTCTCTACTATGAATCATTGCGGCTTACATAAGATTAATAAGGATTCAAAACAGGAACTTAAGCTTAAGTCCTGGACTACAATGAGAATAGATGCGTCTTTAGTGCCTTCCTGAATTGAAGGTAGGAAGGGATCTGTTGCAAGCAGGCCGGGAGGCAATTCCAAATCTTGGAATCCATGGACTCGAAGAGTGATTTCTTCCGGATTTGGTGTGGTGAAGGAAACGGCAGTTTATAGCGCTGGGTCATTCTTGAATTGTAGAAGGAATGTGTGACCTGAATTGCAGAAGTAAGTCCGTGCTATGTCTTACCATACCATGTTTTGTCATATTATGTTTTTACCGTGCTTTGTTCTTTAGATATGTTAAAGGGAAGCAGCCGGCTAGGGTGGAGATGGGCCGCTGGATGACGGAGACAGGAAGGGAGTGGTAAAGGAGGAGAAAGAAGTGACGGAAAGACTAAATATGTTCTTTTTGTCTGTATTTACAAAAGAGGAAACATCCAACATACAGGAACCTGAGCAAATCTTCAAAGGAGCCCAAACAGATAAACTAACATCCATGGAAGTAAGCCTTGAAGACGTACGCAGGCAGTTAGAAAAACTAAAAACTGACAAATAGCCGGCCCGGACGGAATCCACCCAAGGGTTCTGAAAGAACTAAAGGAGGAAATAGCGGAACTATTACAGCAAGTTTGCAATCTATCCCTGAAAACAGGCGTGATCCCGGAGGATTGGAAGATAGCCAATGTTACGCCCATCTTTAAAAAGGGATCTGGAGGTGACCCGGGGAACTACAGGCCAGTGAGTCTGACCTCGGTTCCGGGGAAAATGGCGGAAGCACTGATAAGACAGCATCGATGAGCATTTTGAAAGAAATAAACTTCTAATCACAAGCCAACATGGCTTCTGCAAGGGGAGATCGTGCCTAACGAACTTACTGCACTTCTTCGAAGGAATTAACAAACGGATGGACAAAGGGGACCCTATAGACATTGTATATTTAGATTTCCAAAAAGCCTTTGACAAGGTACCCCATGAATGCCTACTTCGGAAACTGAAGAACCATGGGGTGGAAGAAGACTTACACAGATGATCAGAAATTGGTTAGCAGGATGGAAGCTGGGGGTAGGAGTGAAAGGCCACTACTCGGACTGAAGGAGGGTCACGAGTGGTGTTCCGCAGGGGTCGGTGCTCAGACCGCTGCTATTCAATATATTTATAAATGATATAGAAATAGGGACGAAGTGCCAAATAATAAAATTTGCAGACGACACCAAACTATTTAGTGCTACTCGGACTAAAGAGGACTGCGAAGAATTACAAAGGGACCTGAACAAGCTAGGGGAGTGGGTGACGAGATGGCAGATGAAGTTCAATGTAGAGAAATGTAAAGTATTGCATGTGAGAAGCAGAAACCCGAGGTACAGCTATACGATGGGAGGGATGTTATTGAGTGAGAGTACCCAAGAAAGGGACTTGGGGGTAATAGTGGACAAGACAATAAAGCCGTCGGCACAGTGCACAGCGGCCGTTAAAAGAACAAATAGAATGCTAGGTATAATCAAGAAGGATATTACAACCAGAATGAAAGAAGTTATCATGCCGTTGTATCGGGCAATGGTGCGTCTGCATCTGGAGTACTGTGTCCAATATTGGTCACCATATCTTAAGAAGGATATGGCGATACTCAGAGGAGAGTGACACATTTGATAAAAGGTATGGAAAACCTTTCATACACTGAGAGACTGGCGAAACTGGGGCTCTTTTCCCTGGAAAAGAGGAGAATTAGAGGGGATATGATAGAGACTTACAAGATCATTAAGGGCATAGAGAAAGTGGAGAGGGACAGATTCTTCAAACTTTCGAAAACTACAAGAACGAGAGGGCATTCGGAAAAGCTGAAAGGGGACAGATTCAAAACCAATGCTAGGAAGTTTTTCTTCATCCAACGGGTGGTGGACACCTGGAATGAGCTTCCAGAGGGCGTGATAGGACAGAGTACGGTATTAGGGTTCAAGAAGGGATTGGACAATTTTCTGAAGGAAAAGGGGATAGAGGGGTATAGATAGAGAACTACTACACAGGTCCTGGACCTGTTGGGCCGCCACGCGAGCAGACTGCTGGGCGCGATGGACCTCTGGTCTGACCCAGCAGAGGCACTTCTTATGTTCTTATGTGTTTTGCCATCTCTGACAGACAATGTTTCCCATGCTATCTTCTACCATACTATGTCTGAGAATGTGGTGCAGGGTTAGAGTTACAGCCTCAGCACTCTGAGGTTGTGGGTTCAAATCCACGTTGTTCCTTGTGACTCTGGGCAAGTCACTTGGTCCCCCATTGCCCCATGAGTCCATCAGGACTGATAGATGAAAAAATGCTTGTGTATCTGCTTTTCCTGTTAACCAGTACAGAGGAGACATCTGTGGCAAATATGTTTTTGTTTTTCTTTATTCTGAGCCTGTTAAGTTGTTTGTCGGTACTGCACTGTTATGCTGTTGGCTTTTTGAGAATATTAAGTAAAGAAGTGTAACTGATGACTCAAGTAAAGAAATATAATTAATGGAGTTTTTTTGTGACTGAGGATGTGTCTTCAACTTCAAACTGCTTTTTGAAGTTGATATGTCTGGGGTAATTTTTCAGAATCCAACATGATACATGTCTTTTTCTCAACTTTAAGTAATCTGCAGTGGTATTCTCTTAACACTGTGTTTTTTTAATGCATTTTGTGATGAGTTTGGATTAGAACATTCAAATTGTATGCAATTCTAGTTCTGGCATAAATTCATGTAAATCATTTTCAGCTCCCCTGGGAGAACAGTATAGAAAACTGAATGACTGAATAAATAATTTCCAGAATCCTCTAAGTCCAATGCTACTAATAGGGACTGTTAGCCTCCGGGAAAATGGCTATTGTAATAGCTATTACTTTACCGGGATCAGATGTCAATGATTCATATAGTAGTAACTAGAACCCGATATAAGTTTGGAATCAATTGTTTCAATAAAGTATGAGTATGCCTCAGCCCCACCACTCCACCGCTGTGCTATCTCTTGACTGCAGAGAGAATTATGTGGCACTTCATCATTGGCTGCTCATAACCATATTTGGGGCTGAGGCATACTCATACTTTATTGAAACAATTGATTCCAAACTTATATCGGGTTCTAGTTACTACTATACTAATAGGGACTGAGCAGGTTTTGGAAATAAGGCCTTCAAATAGATCCCTGAACTATGCATTTCAAAACCAGACCAATATATACCATTATTTCCTGATCCAGGGTTTTCTGTAGTTCAGAGATCTTCTTCTCCAGTTCAGTTTTCTGTTCCAGCATTGTTCTGATTTCAGTTGAAGAATCAGAAACCTAACAGTAGACAATAAATATTTCATTCAAGTTGTCCAAGCGCTGCTTTCCCAAATTATTCTCAATAAACGTACATTAAGTTGTTTCAGCAAGTGCTTTCCATTTAACATGACTAATATGAAACAAAGAAGGGAAAGAAAAACCAAA
Organism: Geotrypetes seraphini; assembly: GCF_902459505.1. Taxonomy (NCBI): domain Eukaryota; kingdom Metazoa; phylum Chordata; class Amphibia; order Gymnophiona; family Dermophiidae; genus Geotrypetes; species Geotrypetes seraphini. The sequence continues at coordinate 47,815,683 of NC_047097.1, forward strand.
AATAAAAAATAAAGGAGGGAAAGGAAAACCAAAAATGAAACTTCCCCCCTCTTTTACGAAACTGCGATAGCAGTTTCTAGTGCGGGGAGCCGTGCTGCTCCCGACGCTCATAGGAACTCAATGGGAGTCGGGAGCCGCGCAGGCCATTCAGCGCGGCTCCCCGCACTAGAAACTGCTATCTTAGTTTCGTAAATGGCGGCCGTAATTTTTCTTCCTGCTCACTCTCGATTAGACTCTCATGTGGTTTAATGCTACTATTCTAATCTTATTTATTTATATTCCGCACTATTCTCACAATAGATTCTAGACAAATAACAGCAATTTAAAAAATATTGTGTCCTTACAAAAGTATTCATTTAACAATCATTAAAAATAAAAAGATTAACAATTTTCTAAAGATATAAGGAGAAACTTTTCTTAGTGCATTTGGAAGATCATTCCAAAGCTTTGTTCCTATAAACTCAATGATTTGTTCATCAAAGAATTCAAACGACCTTATGAACTTGTAGAATAGCTAAGCCTCAATGACTGTTTATACTGGGAAGTAGCTCTGTTTATTGGGAACGTTATATACTTCATTAAACCACCTTGGTCCCATTCCCTGCAACAATTTATATATAAGTATAACCAATTTAAAATCTACTCTCTTCTCAATCTTCAACCAATGCAACTGATTCAGAAGAGGAGTAACCCAGGTTTTGGGGGTTTTTTTTTTGCTCTACTTCAGGTCTTAAAGATAAACTGGCAGAAATTTCCTCATGCAGGTGGATTCCCTCTTTTGGGGGAGAGTCGGCATTAATAGTGGCTGCTCCTCTCTGCTTGGGTCTGGGATGAGACTGAATATCTACAAAGGCACGGAAGATTTCTGTCTCAGCTGGCAGCTCACTTTATTGTACCTCATGCTTTGATCTGCCTAGGTCAAAGCTCCAAAGAGCATACTGTGATGGAAAATATTCCTTTTGCACTTGGGGGAGGCTTGAACACATTTAAGCAGACATGGGGTTGTTTATGCTATAAAAACATGGACGCATTTTTTTTTTAATATGTTTTCCTACAGGTAGTTTGCTCAGTGAGCTTCTTACTTTGGAATTTTTTTGCATATGTGTGGTATTGAATAACAGAGCGTTCTTCACTGTAAGAGTCAGGGGGCCAGAAGCGGTCCCCATCAACCCTAAGGGGCGAGGTCATCAAAGGGCGCTGTTTTGGCGCACACTAATTGCGTTAGTGCACATTAAACGGTAAAGATGCCCATTATATTCCCAAGGGCATCTTTAGCATTTATTAATAATAATAATAATAACTTTATTCTTCTATACCGCCATAATCTTGCAACTTCTAGGCGGTTTACATTGAAGAGAGCTGGACAATCAGCGTTTACAATATGTAGAATAGTCAGTGAAATTATAGTAAGTAGAAAGTTAAAAGAAATGCAGCGAATTACAATGTACAGTTTGTTAAGAATTTCAGAGGGGACATATTATGGAAGAAGCAATGGAACATGTGTTTGGTGTAATTACTGTTTAGGTGATATATCTGTCGAATAAGGCAGTTTTTATGATTTTTCTAAAAGCGTCGTAGGTCAGTCTAGCTCCATTAATGTAGTTGTCTAGCCAGTGTTGTTGTTTATTTGCTTGGTACATAAAAGTTCTATCCAGAAATGTTTTGTATTTACAGCCGGTGATGCTTGGGTATGCAAATAGCTTGCAGGTTTTGGTTTGTCTTTTTGGGCTGTATAATACGAAGTGAGATAGCAAGTATGTCGGAGCTAGTCCCCAAACTAGCTTGAAGCATATGCAAGGGAACTTGAATATTATTTGTGCCTCGATTGGCAGTCAGTGCAGTAGTTTGTAGTAGGGGCTAACATGGTCGCTTTTTTTCAATCCAAATATCAAGCGGACCACTGCGTTTTGAACAATTCTAAGTTTCCTCACTGTTTTTTTGGATATACCCATATAAACGATGTTGCAATAGTCCAGTGTGTTATGATGAATTTCCCTCCAAGTGTGGGCCCCTAACTTTTTGCCAGAACACATCTCCCACCACCTTTTCCTTATCCTGGTATATCTCCATAACAATATTGTTTTATACCTGTGACCACCCATTTCTTGGCAAGTCTGAGGTACATGCTGCCCAAAATCCCACTCTGTTCTCACAAGAGAAAGAGTACGATGCATTTGAAACTTACTGTGGAGCTACATGCTGCTGAAGGAAATAGAATAGTTGCTCAAAAGATGGTACCACATCTCTGCCACTGCCCCGTCTCTTTGCAAGTTTCCAAGTTTATTAGTTTTTAATATCCCGACCATCAAACAAATGTCTGGCTGGTTAACAATAAAATTTAAAGAGGTAGATTTAAAAATTTAATAAAAAAGAAATAGTAGTAGGTGCGTAAAAATATATGAGGTGAACATAGATGACAAAGACTAGACAAACTAGAAGGTGAGGGTAAAAAAGGGGGGAAGGGGAAAAGTTACATAATTTAGATGAAAAGGAGAAAGTGGGGTAGGGATAGAACGAGAGGGGTAGGGGCGCGTTGTTGAAGCAAATACTTGCTCGAAGTATAAGAAAAAAAAAAAAAGGAAGAAAGATGAGGATCTAAGTCCAGTCGAAAGCGTCCTGAAATGTTGTTCATCGCAGAGGTATTGTGGTAGAGAGTTCCATAATGTAGGTGCAGTTACTGCAAAGTTGGTTTTCCGGGTATAATAGAATTCTTTTAGGGATGGAATAAAGAGAAGTTTTTGGTCCGTTGATCTTAAAGTGCGAGGGGAACATTGTGGTATAAGGAGTTTATCGAGAAATGAAGGTTGGTGAGAGAGTTTGATTTTAAAGGAGAGTAGGATGATTTTGTAGATGATGCGGTGGGTGATAGGGAGCCAATGAGCCTCTTTAAGAAGAGGAGTGACATGCTCGAATTTACCTTTTGTGTAAATAAGTTTTATTGCCGTGTTTTGTATTAATTGTAATTGTCGTAGTTCTTTTTGGGGTAGTCCGTTGAGAAGAGAGTTACAATAGTCTAAATGGGAAATAACTAAGGAATGAATCAGAATATTGATTGAGTCGGTATCCAAGATAGAACTTAGTGATCGAATAATGCGAAGTTTAAAGAAGCAGATTTTTATGATTGAACTTATGTGGTCATGGAAAGAAAGCTCTCTATCAAAGATGACGCCAAGCAGTTTTATTTTAGTTTCCATTTGTAGTGATAAAGATTTAATAGAAATTGTTCCTAATAATGATTTGGATGTTTTGATTGGAAGGAGGAGCCCACAGGATTTATCAATATTGAGTGAGAGTTTGTTTAAGAAGAGCCAGTCACTTATAATGTCCAATTTATTGTTTATATCTTTTACGTCTGAGATGTTTGTAGTATTGATTGGGTGGAGAAGTTGTATGTCGTCTGCATAGGCGAATATTGTAAATCCTATAGATTGTGCTAATGTGAGAAGAGGAGATAGAAAGATATTAAATAGTAATGGAGATGGAATTGAACCTTGTGGGACTCCGAAGGTTTGTGATATGGTTGAAGAAGTTTCATTTTTTACGTGAACTTTAGAGCTGCGTTCGTGAAAGTAAGATATGAACCAAGTAAGTGCACAACCTGTAATACCGCAGTCTTTTAATCTGGATAGAAGAAGAGAGTGGTCAATAGTATCAAAGGCTGCAGACAGGTCGAGAGAAATTAGAATAACAGATTTTTGGTGGTCATGATAGTATTGTATAGTTGAGATAAGGCCTAGTAATGATAATTCTGTAGAATGTGAAGAATGAAAGCTGGTTTGGCATGGATGTAAGGCATGAGTTTTATCAAAGAATTCTGTCAGTTGAGAATGAATAATTTTTTCCGTAAGTTTAGAGATTAAAGGTAGATTGGCAATAGGGCGGTAGTTTTTGGGACCTAATTGTCTTTGAGACCTAATTGTCCTTTTAAGGGCAATCGAGCACAAATACTATTGAGCTTACTGTTATTTATAGTAGCCCCTCCTATTGTTTTTTCCTTAATTGTTCTCTTTTACTTTGACTATTGTAGTTCTTGCTTTTTACCTTTTGTTCTTGTTTGTCTTTGTTAAGTTTTTAAAAGGTATTAATAGTTATAGTTTGGTGATGTAATGTCAGCTCAAACTTGTATTTTAGTTAAAGTTTGTTTTCTGTTTTTACGAATTTGTACACCGCCTAGAACAGTGTTCTTCAACCACCGGTCCATGGACCAGTGCCAGTCCACAGAAATTTCCTGCCGGTCCTCAGGGCCAGCATGTGCATCAGGCCCAAAACAGTGCTCTTCAACCGCCAGTCCACGGTGCGATCGATGCGGCGTTATCTTCGAGCCAGCTCCCTCTTCCTAACTGATTCAGTGCACAAAGCCACCGGCAGTGGCTCCTACGGGCATCCTGCACCTGAACTGGAAGCCTTCTCTCTGACGTTGCAACATCAGAGGGAAGGCTTCCAGATGAGGCAAGGAACGTGCAAGGTGCAATTAGTACTATTATGGGGGTGGGGTCTGGGGTGGACATTGGGTAGAGATGGGCGGGGTCTGGCCCACGACTTAGCCCAGTGTTCTTCAACCGCCAGTCCACGGACTGATGCCGGTCCACAGAATAATTATTTTATTTCTGCTGGTCCATAGGTGTAAAAAGGTTGAAAAACACTGGCCTAGAAGGTTGATTGGGCGGTATAAGAAATTTTAAATAAACATGAAGCCTCCAGAAAAAAAAAATAGGAAAAATTACAATTGGGGTGGGGGGATATTCAAATCTGGAGGGGAGCAGGGAAAAGAGCTAGGATGGTGGAGCTTAACAAGGTCATTTTTTTTTTTTACCATTTATTTATATTTGCTATACTGCAAATTCTGTACTGGACAGGTCTACGTGGTTTATAGTCTAAAAAAGAGATTTGACAGAGTAGGAAAAGAATGTCAATTTGTAGATAGAAAAGTAGCATAGGAAAAGGTTAGGAAAGTAGCATGTCACTCATTCAGTACCCTGAGAAACTCCCTAAACCCCTTCTTGTCCTGTTGTCTGTTAATTCAGATTGTAAGCTCTACTGAGCAAGGACAGTCTCTTAAATATGCTGCTGAACAGCGCTGCGTATGCCTATCAGCGCTATAGAAATGTTACATAGCAGTAGCAGATTTGGAGGACAGTCTAAAAAGGGATTCTTTCCGATAGGAAATGATTCATGTTTATTATTACATGGAAACCGCTGAGACTCCAGGCGGTATAGAAATTTTTTAAATAAATAAATAAAGCAGAATATCATTTGTTCAGCACATAAAGTGGAGTGATAGTCAAGAGCTAGGGGCACAATTTTGTGGAAGATGACTCTGCATGGGTGGACTGGCTACGGTGTGGCTGTTCATATTGTCCAGTAATGTTCTTGGCTCTCATGTGAAACTTTTTTTTTTTTACAAACTGGTCCCTACTTGAAAAGCAGTGAAGATCTCTGGAATAGTGTCCGTAATCAGCTTTGGGAGACTATTTATTAATGCTTATTATGTTGATTGACTTTTTTATCCACTCCCATGCAGAGTATTATATTTTGCCACAAGCCACTGTGATATCTATTGAATTACTGTATAATCAAATCATTAAAAGAATACCCAAAATGCTGTCTGCTTTAGGTATGCGCAAAAGTGGACGCTTACCTTTCAAAGCGGCAGCGGGGTTATTCTATTCTAAGGTAGCACGTATAAACAGCACAGCACATAAATACAAGGAGGGGCATATACATGTGCAGAGCATGGCCAAGGCTGCCACTTACGTGCATAAACAATAGACTAGTGTTAGCGATCTGTCTCTGCCATATTTAAGTGACCACAGTTACACCGGCTCTATAGCTGGTTTCACTGAGCATGTAAATGTAAAGTGTAAAGACACTGGGCTAAGTTAGTATTCTCTAACAGAATCTGTGGGACTAAGCTTCCATCACCCATATGGAAGCGTCCAGTTCTAGAACTGCCTCCAAAGAGCACAATGACCTTCAGTAGCTTGGATCATGTCCGTGGTTTGGTTGGTGAATTTTAAAAGGGGCGTGTTCGCCAAGGGAAAACAGCATTGCTCTACACCTTGAAGTTTCCGATAGAGATGAATTGCAATACTTGTTTGTGAAGATTCTATGTGTATAAAGTAGTCTGTCTCTCCAGTACGTATCTGATCATTAGATGGAGGTGAATTTGAATCTTTTCTGGTCCTGTGTATATTCTGTCTAGAGGGTTTTACATGCTAGAATGGTCCGTCTGTAAGATCAACTTTTGGCAGCCCAAGCTCTTCTACAGGAGAGGGGGAGGAGAGAGGGTGAATGCCCCGAACTCCTGTTCTAGTTTTACGAACCGAGATCACTTAAATGCGATCATAAGCTCTGCTCAGACAAAACAATATATTATGAGCAGAGCAAGGATAGATGATTCCAAAACTACTGGAAAAGAAAAGGAATGAAAATAGAAATAAATGACAACTACAGCTGATAATTAAAAAAAAAAAAAAAAAAAAGGGGGAGGAGCATGAACTGCCTCGCTCAAGTTTTGTTTTTTTTTAACATTTCTGTCCTATACACAGCTGATGTATTACTGCTATCTATAAAAGTACATTCAGGATTGCTCAGCTGACCAGTACTATATCCAAAAACAAGATCTACATGCCAAGCTCAAGGAGCAATGCACTAAGGCTCCTTTTACTAAGCCGCGTTAGGGCTTTAACACGCGGAATAGCGCGCGCTACATTGCCGTTAGTTCTAGAAGTGTAGCACATGGTAATTTCCTGCATGCGTTAAAAACGCTAGTAAAAGGAGCCCTAAGTATTGTTTCCATAACACAAGTTAGGAGAAAATGTTAAGTACTTCTGGTCCCAAAATTCCTGTCACTAGTGAATAGGTTCCAGTTCTTCCAAATCAATGACATTGTTTTCAGGACTAAGGAGACCACTTGAGCAACAGCTAGAAATGATCTGTAAACACATTAGCAGTTACTTGTTAAACCCAGCAGTTTACCAGCCCTGTTTCTTAATCAAATCACCCCTTTCACAGACGTGGCTACAGCCATAGACTGCATAGCTCACGCCTCTTTAATACTTTAAAAAAAAAAGGACAAGACAGGCAATCTCAGCGAAGAAACATATAGGCCTAGATTCACTAAACCTCCAAACCGTGTGTGATCCGATTCCGTTGGCATGCCGGCCAACCAATTCAGTAAAGGCCTGCATGCAAATGGGGACGATTGTTAACATGACCCCCTACCCAAGGCCAGATCTCTTGCCTGCTCCCAGACTCTCCTGCTCTCTGCCGCCGTTCCCTGCATGCAAACCCGTGGTTTTAAAGTGGGCCTGCACTGCGGGGAACGGTGGCAGCGAGCAGGAGAGTCCGACAAGCAGGCAAGAGAGATCGGGCACCGGCCCGACACACCAGCCCTGCCCGACACCCCCCGCAGGCCCCGATCTCTCCTGCCTGCCCTGCTCTGCCCAGATCTCTCTTGCCTTCTCCCAGACTCTCCTGTTCTCTGCTGCCGTTCTCTGCAGTGCAAGCCCATGGTTTTAAAGCGGGCCTGCACTTTGGAGAACGGCGGCAGAGAGCAGGAAAGTCCTGGAGCAGGCAAGAGAGACTGGGGCAGAGCAGGTCAGGCAGGAGAGAATGGGGCCTGCGGGGGAGTGTCAGCCCTGCCCAACACCCCCCCCCCCAGGCCATGATCTCTCCTGTCTGCTCTGCTCTACCCCAATCTCTCCCTTGCCCCCATCCCGGCACGGCCCTCACGGCATGGCCCACCCACCCCTGAAACCAAAAAGTTGGGAGCAGGAGGGGTGCTCAGTACCTCCTGCTCCTAGGCCTCCCATCCCTGGCCCACCCTAGGTCAGGCCCAGCCCTCCCGCCCGCGTACCTTTTAAATTGTTGGGAGGAGGAGGGGTGCCCGGTCCTTCCTGCTCCTTAGGGCACGGCTCCTCTTTGGGAGCAGGAGGGGGAGCAGGAGGAAACGGGAAGTCTTCCTGCTCCTGCACCCCCCGCCAGCTACTGTGCAATAGTGGCCTTAGGCCACACCACAGTGCATCCCTCCCTAGGGAGGAGCTCGAGGCGCCTCAGCCAATTAGGGCCTTAGGCCCTGCCCCATGCATCACATGATACACCAGGGTGTGGCCTTAGGCCGCACTTGCGACAGAGGAGGCCTGGAGCAGGAGGGAATGATCACCCTCCTCCTGCTCCCAACGAACAGAAAAGGAAGGCGGAGGAGGTGGGCCAGGCCCGGTCCGGCAAGCCGGCCCGCATCGGAGGAGACCTGTAGCAGGAGGGACTGACCACCCCTCCTGCTCCCAACGAGTTAGGTACGGGGGTGGGCCCGGCCCAGCCCGAATCGGAGGAGGCCTGGAGCAGGAGGGACTGACTACCCCTCCTTCTCCCAAAGAGTTTAAAAGGTGTGGGGAGAGGGTGGCCCGTGCCGGACAGAGAGGGAGGTGGGCAAAGCAGGAGTCATTTGTGGGGCATCGGCGCGGGGGGGGGGGGTGGCGTTTAAAACCACGGGCCAGCCGCGACTTTTTAAAAAATTTGTAGCCCAGTGAGCCCGTGATTTTAACTTGCTTTAAACCCACAGGTTAAAACCACATGCTCGCAGGGCAGAGCAGGGTGACATTCGAGGCAGCAGGCAGGAGATAGATCGGGGCAGAGTAGGGCGACATTCAGGGCTTCTATGGAGCTGGAGAGTCGGAAAAATGTTTTCAACTGGTCTCCAGCAGTCGCTTCTTGGGCTGATAGGCCAGCCCAGTTGGTTTTAAATTTTTGGTTGATGAATCGCGTTGCTGTCCAATTTGCATGCGTTTTTCCTCATTTGCATGCACAGATTTGAATCAGATCGCAAGAGAGGTTAGTGAATAGTGCAGGAGGGAAATCTGGTCGCAAAGGGGTTGCAAACTGATCGGTATACGATCGGTTTACTTAGTAAATCTAGCCCACAGAAAGCAACTAATTTGGCGGGGTCCAGCAGATGAAAAGGAGGATGTGCTACCATCATGGCCATTTATAAGATGAGGTGACAAAAACTTAAATTTGAGGATGATGTGGGGAGAAGGACAGGATGAAAAAAAGTTTGGGGACATTTTGGCAATGTTTGCATCTTGTTTATTCATTAGATTATGCCATTCATTTGAATATTTTAACTGAAATTTAAGAAAAACATTACATGGAACAATAAATTCAACTAAAGGCTATAGGCAAAGGAACATACAGGGCATGGCTTCAGGAATGCATGGGAAAAAATATGCATGAAGTAGTAGAGTTCTTATATTTCCTATATACCACACACAGTCTGCTCCACCTCCATAAGTAAATGTGAGTTCAGCTTACTTTGATAAAAAAAAAGACAATTTCACACAGGCACAGGGACATTAGATTCCAGAGTTTATCCTCATTTGAATTCCTCAAGCTACAGTGGTGCTGCACTCTTGCAGGTTTCCAACAAAAAAAAATGAAAAAAAACCCCTTTAATCTCCTAGCTCATTTGCTTTCCAAAGATGATTTGTGGTTAACTTGAGCAAACTAATGCCGCCACAAATCAAACGGAAAAAGTTGTGAGTAAACTCTAGGACAGAGTTCTCGCCAACATTCCTGCAAGCAATACCTGCCTCCCATAAGAAAGAGGGTTGGAGGCTCAGTTTTCCAAAAAATTATGATTTGATGCTTCACATTTTTCTTAGCATGTCCACAATTATTCCCATTTTCTTGTACTGTGCTGCTCCTGTTCAGTTTGCTCCCAGATGAAGCCTTTTTGTGTAATTTCATTCCAACATTCAACTGGTTAGAAAGCACACAAAGGCTAATTCCAGTAAAATGAACAGCTATTGTCTCATTCCAGGTTATCATTTTGCTCTCGCCAGTTCCAACTGGCATTCAAGAGACATCTGAAGTACAATCCCGCCACTATGAAGGGGCGCTCCCAGTTCAGGAAGAAACAAAGACCTTTTACTTACATAAACTTCTGTTTCGAGTCCTTTCAGTTAACCTAGAGCTATCCTTTACAAAGAAGATATGCAATAAAGATCCAACAGTTAGATCTGCATTTTATTTTCAACTGAAGAAAAAAGGACAAAAAAGCCTTCATACAGGAAATATTTCAAGAGAAATTCCATCTAGCTCCATAAAATCTTGAGTAATATTTGCCCCAGCATGGTTCTTCTAATCTCCTTCGGCATACAGTTATACGGTTTGGATTAAAATACTAGCTCCTTTCCTGTCAGTTGTTTTTTTTAATTTATTTTATTATTTATATACTACTTATATCCTAAGTGGTTTCCATTCAGGTACTTTATCATATTTCCCTATCTGTCCAGGAAGGGCTCAAACTCTATCTAGTGTACCTGGGGCAATGAAGGGATTAAGTGATTTGCCCAGGGTCACAAGGAGCAGCGAGGGATTTGAACCCACAACCTCAGGGTGCTAAGGCTGTAGCTCTAACCACTGCACCACACACTCCCAAGAACCAGGTGCCCTTAAAGTTCCATGTTATAAACACCTATGCATATCAACATGACTCTGCCATGCTTTTCTAATGGAGTCAAAAGATTCTAGATCAACTCACTGTGATACTTAGCACCCAACTGTTTTCTTCCTGAATGGAGATCGGTACATGTTATTTAGTATGAAAGTTTGGTTAGGCAGCTGAAATGTATTAGTTATTGCAAGAGGAGATGCTTACTATAGGAAAGTTAAAGAGCATAGATATTACAAAAAAAAAATGAAAAGACTTTTTAAGGGGTCATAAGAACAGAAGAATTGCCATACTGGCACAGACCGAAGATCCATCAAGCCCAGCATCCTGTTTCCAACTGTGGCCAACTCAGGTCCTAAGTACTTGGCAGAAACCCAGAGCATAGCAACATTCCAGAGCTGAGAACGTAATGTCACAATGCCTCATTCCACCAATGCTTAAGAGCCAACCTCATCAGTGATATCACAATGGCTTGGTTGTCCTATACTTGGCTCATACAAGAACATAAAAATTGATATACTGGGATAGACTGAAGGTCCATCAAGCCCAGTATCCTGTTTTCAACAGTGGTGAACCCAGGTCCCCAGTACCTAGCTAGATCCCAAGTAGCAAAACAGATTTGATGCTGCTTATCCTAGGAATATCCTAGGGTCAATTCCTACATCAAGGGTTGACTCAAGGTGCATTACTGAGAAATCACTTCTACTTATTGCATGGAACCTGCCGTAGCCCCAACATCCTAGTAAAATGACTTTTTCCAAAGAGAGGGAGTTTTCAAGCTGTGTTAGGGCAGTAACCCACATCATTAGCCCCTTAACATGACTTAAAAGTTGTGTTGCTCTATCTCATTACATGGGGTACATAATAATGAGATACAAAACATGGAAATGCATGTAAAGCAGATCATTACTGTGCACGAGGGTGCACATCACAAACCACAGTATACACGATAAAATAGCTGAGGTTATTTCATTGCTAGGAGCACTCGGCTGCCAAGCTGTGGCCTAATGCTCTTACACCCTTTATGAAAGAGGCCAACAGCTCGAACTTAACCTGCTGGCTAGAAGGAAGCCTCTCCTCCAAGGGTATAAGTACTTCTTGGACTCCCTCCCAAATCCATTACCCCCTTTCTCTACTGTGCAGCATCTCTAGACCCACTGAAAGGGTCACCCTGGTTGAGGGATAGTGCCAGGAGGCGCCACACAAGAGAACAGAAGTAATGGATTTAAGGATTGTCCAAGAGGGGCTTTCACCCTTGGGGGTGAGGGAACTCCTCCAGCTAGCAGGTTAAGTGCAGGCTGCCATCCTCTTTAAAGCAAGGCCTGAGCACAATCAGGCCACAGTTTGGCAGTCCAGTGTCTTGGGCTGATGAACTAATGCTGCTTGCAGTACAGAGATACTGCAGGTTAATGACTCTTGTGGTAAATCAAGGTGTGGTACAAGCTCACCCTTTATTGTACATTGATAATCCACCCCCCCCAATAATGAAGCTCGCCTTTATCGTACATTGATAACCCCACCCCCACCCCCCAAAAAAAAATGCAGTTCCTCAGCTAAAATGCTGAGATATGCATTCACTTCCCAGGCCAGGCTTCTGCTCCACAGGCAAGCTAGGGTTGGATTAATGTTAAAAAAAACAGCTTTCACAGGTCTGGAGAGAGTGAAAGAAGTCTCCACTCACTCATCTACGTATCTATAAAAATCAAGTTTCAAAACATTCAAAATAACTTTACTTTAGCATTAGAATGCGCATTCCCAGCAGCTCTTGACTTCAATGTCTGGATTTTTTCAAAAACCAAGTTGACTTTCCTTTTTGTGACATCGTCGTTTTCAGCACTTCTGAAATACAGAAATCCAGTTTAAGTATTTAATTCATTAACAATTTACTCCAATTTAGACAATCAAAGTATTCGTCTACATTCATCTAAATGGAATATAAAAATCAAACATCTGCTAAATCAAGAATACTTGTCTAAACATAGTGATTTTTACTGAAAAAAATTGATTCTGATATTCATTTATACCATAGAAACTCTTTGTCACTTGATGTTGATGCAAGACAGCCTTATGTATGAAAGTTCTGGCCACATGTTCACTGTATTCATTCCATACATGTCAGTGTGTGGGTGGGTGTCTGTAGGATCTTGTGCCACAACTTGGGGAAAATGATTTCACAAAACTTCTACCAATAGTACTACAGGGAAAACAAAACAAAACCTCCCAAAATTTCCTTAATTTCCTAATCTCCCCATACCCTCCATGAAGACACTGTCCTGTAATTCTGACATCTTTAAAGCAATCTACATTTTTAAAAAAGTACACAGAGGAAAGAGAGCAAAACATATTTTCCAAGTCCAGAGATGTAAGTATGACGTTCTGAAATCTAGAGAGAGAGAGAGAGAGAGAAATGCCTTGATACAAATACACTGAATGAAGGTAAAGAACACAGAAAATATATATGCACTGGAAGAAAAAAGAGACTGAGATCTGGAAAAGGTAAAATAGTTCAAGTTTCAAGTTTATTAGGTATTTATATACTGCTTATCAAGGTTTATCTAAGCGGTTTTTACAATCAGGTATTCAAGTATTTTTCCAATAGGCTCACAATCTATCTAGCACATTTTAATCTTACATGCCAGGTCACGCTGTGCATTTCTAAAAAGAGAAGGCAAAATTATGTCCTACCTGTTAATTTTCTTTCCTTTAGACGCAGCAGATGAATCCAGAGACAAGTGGGATAGCACACATCTACCAGCAGGTGGAGATAGAGAACTGACTCGCAGGTGTATATCTTGGATGGAATCCCTCCTGGCCAGCCAATATCGTTCTTGCCAAAGCATCAGGACCAATTCAGATCCCTATCAACAAACTTCTTTCTCATATGCAAAAAGAACATCCTGATCCACCAAGGAAACCAACCTGCGAGAGAAAAAAAAAAAAAAAAACCTCCGAAAACACACTAGGGTGGGGCTCTGGATTCATCTGCTGCGTCTAAAGGAAAGAAAATTAACAGGTAGGACATAATTTTATCTTCCTTAGCACCGGCAGCAGATGAATCCAGAGACAAGTGGGATGTAGCAAAGCAAACCTAAATTGGGTGTGGCAAACCTGCCACACCCTGACAGATGAAAACATTGAAAACCTTAGAGGCCGCACAGCCCTACCTACTACCAGGAAGAGTATAAAGAGATGAATCGACCTCCGAAATCACAAAGAACATACTGATAGAATCAGAGCATTATAAGTCCTCTCATCCAAAAACTCTACAAAAAACAAAAACCAAGCAGCTTTAAGAGGAAGTAGGACCTGCTTGACCCCCTGTATCCCACCAGATAACTAGAAGACGGGGGATTCCAACACAATCTACTCCACAAGAGAAGAATCCAACGCGTAACTCGCGAAAATAACAATGAGGACCTAATGTCCTGTACCAACTGGCTCACAGCCCCAGAAAAGGCCAACCGTCCCCCCTACCCAATCAACAGAAGGACCCCCTGACCCGTCACTTAGCAGACCGTGATGTCTGAGGCCCCTCTGACTGGGTGAAAGAAGACTTGGGAGGACGTCCAGATCGCCTCTGAGCAAACCTTGACCTGGCACTGTAGGACATGTCATACGATGCCCTATATGTCGATCTCCCTGGGCTGTACCTCCTGGTATCCCTAAAACGTAACTTAGAGGCTGCATCCGCGGCCCAATGCCTCAGCCATAAACACCGCCTAGACACCACAGCCTGGGAAATCTGCTTAGCTGAGGCCCTAATCATAGCATATAAGGCATCTGCTAGATATGCCAGCCCTGACTCCACATCCGGAAAGTCCGGGGTTAGAGCCACCCCAGACTCTACCATACCATCTGTGATCCGTTAGACTCACTGAAGACAGGCACATGCTGCATAGGAACTTCGCACGGCCGTCTGCAGAGTCAGGGCTGCCACAATGAATGAAGCCTTCAAGGTAGACTCAAGCTCCCTGTTCTGTGAATCCTTAAGTCCCACTCCCCCCTTCACTGGAAGAGTGGTTCTTCTAGAAATGGCTGCCACCAATGTGTCCACCTTTGGAAGCTGAAACCTATCTAGCTCCTTCTGAGTCACAGAATACAACTGCCTCATAGCTTTAGCTACCTTGAGACCTGACTCCAGAGCAATCCATTGCTCCAATATTAATTCCTGCATGGCCTCATGCACCTGGAAGGCTCTAGGAGGCTTCTTCATTCCAACCATCAGGGGATTGGATATCCTAGTCAACTGAGTCAGGTGGAGAAATATGCAGAGACTCTAGAGCTATGGAGATAAATGCCACTAGCTCCTCTTTGCTCCCACCTCCACCTCCATATCTTGTTCATTATCAGCCTCCTCAGGGTCGAACAGGGGAAGGGGAAACGAGAGCTCAGAGTTTGCAGACCGAAAAACCTCTGCATCCTGCACTACTTGGTGCCGTCTGGCAACTTGCTGGCCCTCCCCCAACCTTAACAGAGGTCAGGACAAAGATACCTGGGCCATTCCACTATCTGAGCCCTCCCCTCCCCCCTCCAGGTTTGTCCTTTGCAGCACAAAAAGCACTGTGAAGCATCCGGACAAACTCTGGAGAAAAGAGCTGCATGCCTGCCCACGAATCCTCCCCTTCCACCTCTCCCTGTAACATCCACTCACTCACCACCCCCGCCGAAGACGGGCGGAGCTCGCTCACTGCCGCATCCTGCTCTTACGAGGGTGCCATCTTCACTTCGTGCAGCGCTTCTTTTACCCGTGGGGCCAGTGGGCATTCCTGGGTCAAACTAACCGCCACAGCATCTCCCACCACTGGAAAAGCCAGACTCTTTTGGGTTTTTTTTTAATCACTTATGGGAAAGAAGCCCTCAGGTATTCAGGTTCTTCATGTAGGGAGGGTGGGGAAGGGACCTGGGAGAACCGAGTTGTTGCCCCCAAAGTTGGCACCATTCAGCCAACACCCCACAGTTCAACTGAGGCCTAAGCCACAGGAAGATTTCAAAACTGAGGCCTAAGCCACAGGAAGATTTCTCAATTGAGGCCTAAGCCACAGGAAAATTTCTCAATTGAGGCCTAAGCCACAGGAAGATTTCAAAACTGAGGCCTAAACCACAGGAGGATTTTGCCTGTCTGATCCAGGAAACTGAAGCCGGTAGCTAAAGCCAGTAACCTAGAGGAATAGCAGTCATCCAACCTGCTGGAGATAGAGCATACTGGCTGGCCAGGAGAGATTCCATCCAAGATATACACCTGCGAGTCAGTTCTCTATCTCCACCTGCTGATAGATTTGTGCTATCCCACTTGTCTCTGGATTCATCTGCTGCCGGCGCTAAGGAATCCAGAGACAGTTATGGATGAGGGTACGTAAGTATGAGCGACCCAGGTATAAAATCATCTGACATTTACATTAGAGAATGAGACAAATTTGTCCCCGTCCCCACAGGAACTCAATTTCTCCATCCTGTCCCTGTAAGTTTTGTTGCTGTCGCTACCCCATTCCTATAAACTCTGCCTTAACCGCATAAGCCTTGGATGCTTATGATTTTAAATTGTTTGAGGCTTGTGCAGATAAGGATGGAGTTTGCAGGAATAGGGCAGGGACAAGCAAAGAACTTGTGGTGACGGGAAGGGAAAATTAGTTCCCGCGGGGATGGGGGAAAATTTGTCCCCATGCCATTCTCTGGAGAATGATATAATAGAAAATTGAATAAATATTATTATCATCCAATTCTTTATTCATTTTTAAAAAATTTACAATAAGTGTAACAGCATTTATAACATTTTAAACTCAAATACAACACTTAATATTCTGTTAAAATCCATATCAGAATTTATCCCCCCCCAATCAATAACATCCTTTAAATTCAAGAAAACCTACCATAAACCCCATTCCTATATACCTTATTTAATATTCAAATCAAAAAACCCTTCCCCGCTTCTCCCATCCTGGATGTGCATTTTTAAGGGGAAAAATAATACTCAATCATTACAATATTTTGTTAATGGCTCCCAAATCTCCACCAGAAACTGTAATTAAGTCTCTTCCAGTTTTTCCAATTACTCGTAATCTGTTGTATGGCAACCCCTATCATAGTAAGTAGAAGCCTGTTATTCTTAGATGATATTTGGCTCTTAGCCCTCATTGACATGCCAAACAGCACGATAATGCCACTGGATTTTCCAACATACAATTTATTTAATCCCATATTGATTTCCAAAAAGCAAGAATCAATAGACAATAGAATAACAAATGATCTCATGTCCCAGCTTCGAGACAACAGTGCCAGCATCTATTTGACTTAGAGCTATTTAACTTCTGTAAACAAACTGAGGTCCAAAATGTCCTGAAGACCAGTCTCTGGTTTCTTATTCATAGATCCAGATATTAATTTGTACCACTGAGCAGCCTAGTGTCACAGAAATCCACCTGAAAACACAAGAACGGCAAACTATACTAATTACTAAGATTTTTCCATTCAGGGAACCCTACCTGAATGGCCTGCTTCAATTGCAACCACTTATAATTTTGTGATTTATTAAAACCATATTTGTGTTGCAATTGTGAAAAGTCAAGGAGCTTACCATTAGAAATGACATCATCTAAAGTGCGTATACCTGCCTTCATCCAATATTTCCAGATGACCTTAAATCCGCCAATTTGAATCTTGGAGTTTAGCCATAGGGTCTGATATGTTGATTTAAGTATTGAAATAGGTGTTAAGTTATTAACATATCTTAAGGTTTTCCATGTATCTACTAATATTCTATTTTCTTTATATAACCTAGGCATTTTGATACTGAGAACATGGCTTAATCTCAGAGGAAACATGAGTTGCCATTCCAACATCAACCAATCTGGGAACTTTTCCATGAGCTCTGGGAGGATCCAATACATACCTTGACACATAATATAGGATTGATGATACCTATAAAAATTAGGAAAATTTACCCCATCCTCCGTGATTGGCTTTTGTAAAGATACTAGAGCAATTCTTGCCATTTTACCCAGCCAAATAAATTTTGTAAGAATACTATTTAATTTTTTATAAAAGGACCCTGGAAAAAAACTGGCAACATACCCATTTGGTAACAAACCACAGGCAAAAATCATCATTTTAATAGTTTGAACTCTTCCCCACCAAGACAGATGTAATGGATTCCAATGCTCACACATTTCTGTGACCTTCTGCAATAAAGATTTTTCATTTACTTTCATTGTCTCTTCCAGCCTATTTTTTATCCAAATACCTAGATATTTTATACCTTCTTCCTTCCAAAGAAAGGGAAATGAATCAAATAATCCTTCTGTATAATGTACATTTAGTAGAATAATCTCTGATTTACTTAAATTTATTTTGTTTCCTGAAAATTTCCCAAATTTCTCTATCAAATCCAGCAAATGTGGAATGGTTGTTTCAGGATTCCTCAAATGAAGCAAAATGTCATCCGCATAAGTACCTTGTATTCCCGACCCGTGTAAGGAATACCCTGGATCTCCTCTGCCTGTTGAATAGCTAATAACAAGGGTTCCAGTACGATGTCAAAAAGCAAAGGAGATAAAGGACATCCTTGTCTAACACCCCGCTGCAAACAGAAACGTTCTGAGAAATTATTATTAATATACAATCTAGCAGCAGGGGAGCTATACAAAGTCTGAATCATTTGTATAAAACCTGAACCAATACCAAACCAATCCATTGCTTGATACATGAAGATCCATTCCACACGATCAAATGACTTCTCTGCATCCAAGGATACGGAGAAGGCTGGATCTTCCATATCTTTTGTTAAATTCAACATGTGAAAAGCCAGTCTGGTGTTGTTTGAAGAATATCTCTGAGCAACGAACCCCGTTTGGTGCATATCAATAATATAAGAGAGAGCCTTTGCCAAGCGTAAAGCCAATAACTTAGCCAGAAGTTTTCCATCTACATTAATTAAAGAAATAGGCCTGTAATTTGAAACCAACATGGGATCTTTATTTGGCTTTGGCAAAACTATAGTTAAGGATTTTGCCATAGTACCTGTAATACAACCTTTAGTCAGTTGAGCCTGATATAAATTTAACAGATGTGGTAATAGAGTGCTTTGAAATGATTTATAAAACTCTACAGTAAATCCATCACCACCTGGAGTGGATCCAACTCTAAGAGATTTCAACGGTGTTTGTAATTCTTTTATCGATATAGGCTCCTCAAGACTTCCTTTTATAGGGTCAGGAATTTTTGGCCCCGTAATTAATTTAAAAAATTCTAAACCTTTTAGCTCCTTGTTTGAATAAGTCTCGGAAGAATATAAAGCTTTATAAAAGTTCAAGAATTGTTTTAAAATAGATCCAATTTGAGAATGGGTATCACCCTTCTCATCTTTAACTGCCATAATTTTTGTCTTTCTTTGCTTTACTTTGAGATAATTTGCCATTAATCTTCCTGCTTTATTCGAGTTTCCATAATACAAGGCTTGCTGTGAAAACAAATCTTTCCTGACCAACTGCGATGAAATCTCATTGTATTTACCTTTAGCTTTTAAAAGGGCCTGCAAGGTAATTTGTTCCCACTTCTTAGCCAATTTCAACTCCAAAATCTTAATTTCTTGTTCCAAATTAGAAAATTCCCTTTTTAGTTGTTTCCTAATATATGCTGAATATGAAATGATTTGTCCTCTCATAGTTGTTTTGAAAGCATCCCACAAGGTTTCTAAGGAGATTTCCTCTGAGATATTGATCTGAAAATATTCATTTTTAATTGAAATTCTTCAAGAAAGTTTGAGTCTGCAAGCAATGTATTATTAAATCTCCACACAGGTCTACTACTATCCTGCTCAGCAAATTTAAATTCAATCCAAACTCCACCATGATCTGACAAAATGATTGAGTCTATGGTGGCTTTTGTTACCTGCTGAACTAATTGATCTGAAACAAAAATATAATCTATTCGTGAAAATGATTTATGAACATGGGAGCAAAAAGAAAATTCCCGTTCATTAAAATGAAGGATCCGCCAAATATCTTTCAAACCACAAGATTGAGTAAGATTTTCTAATCCCAATGACTTCAAAATCTTACTAAGTTTTTTATCCATCAATGGATCCATAACAGTATTAAAATCCCCTGCCACTACTATATTAGAAGCAGCCAGTGGTAGTATCAGCTTTTGCAGAGTTTTGAAAAACTCAATTTGATTCGAATTAGGGGCATATACATTGAAAAGCACCAGCGTATTATTTCCCAAGCTCATATCCACGTGTAACCATCTTCCTAAGGGATCTGCAGCATTCAATGTAAACATAGCTGAACATTTCTTATTCACCAATAGCTACCCCAGCCTTCTTTCCCACAGCAGGGGCAAAAAAAACAATGTTTTACCCATCCCCCTTTTAGTTTCCTGGATTCTGCGGCCGAAAAGTGTGTTTCTTGGATATAGCCTATATCCGCATTCTGTTGTTTCAAAAAATTAAGCATTTTCTTCCTCTTAATGGGATGATTGAGACCATTAACATTTAAAGAGAATAATTTAAGATTCATTTTTCCATTTAACAGCACATTTCATCAATTGTTCTCTAAATTTCCCCCTTAACAGATGATTAATTAAAATATTCCCCCACAACCAAGGTCCCCAACAGAAAATTTCCTCTCCCCCAATCCCTTTCAATTTTAAACAGTCATGGATATCCAGAATTCCTCCCTCCAAATCCCTTCTCTTCCCTCTCCCCACCCACCCCAGTATCTCATATGAAAACTCCCCTCCCCAAGCATTCAATTTCTAAGAAACAGTGTTAAAACGTTTAAAAATAAATCCTTTCCAAATGAACATATTAAATCCATTGTAAAATCATCAATAAAACATCAATGAATATCCCTCTTTATATTTAAGTCATATTATATTTAAGCCATTTTAATCAATTAGATAAATAAACTATTAAAAGTTCCCCTTCCCCATTCCTATAACTAACATTTAATGATAGATCTTTGAAATGTATCAGTCCTAAAATAATAATTAAAAATCAATTGAAAGTCCCCTGTAATAGTTCTCTAATATACTTAACCTTATTACCCATTCTTTCATTTCATTAATAATAAAATATCAATTTGAATAAATAAACTCACAAAAATTATCAGATAGAACTACCATATTCAATTCTATCATCCCAACCCCAATAAAATGATCAAGAAATCATGAATTTTCCAATGAACACTGTGAAATGTTTCAGCCTGTAACCAGACCAGAGCTGGTATTGTGACATCATAATGCCTCATTCCACCAATGCCTAAGAGCCAACCTCATAAATGATGTCACGATGGTTTGATTGTCCTTTACTTGGCTCATTTTTACTACATTTTTATTTCTAGAGTGGTCAAGTGTAGAGAAATACATGGGGACAAATTTTTCCCCCGTCCCCGCAGGAACTCAATTTCCCCATCCTGTCCCCGCAAGTTTTGCCGTTGTCCATGTCCCTGCCTCATTCCTGTAAGCTCTGCCTCGGACACTTACGATTTTAAAGTGTTTGAGGCTTGTGCAGATGAGGACGAAGCTTGCAGGAATGTGGCAGGGTCAGGAAAAGCATTCGTGGGGACAGGAAAATGAGTTCCTGCGGGGACAGGAGAAAATGTGTCCCCAGTGTCATTCTCTAATTTACATATAAGAACAGGACAGAAAAAGGAGAACACCAAACAAATTATTGTACATTAATGAAGTTCACAAACCCTTCTTTCAGGTAATTGTAAAGTATCTGCTTGGCAGTTTCTTCATTTGTTTGCTGTGAAAGCTCCTGCTGACCCTTCAACAGATCAGGCGTCGCCTACAAACATAAGAAAAAGCATTATTATCCACTGATAGAAATTATACTGTGACTTTATAATGTTGTATAGTCTTATTACCTTGTATGATTATAGTATAACTCTGTAGGCTTGTATAGTCGAATCATTCTGTAAGATAAGATGCCTCTACATGTATTGATCTAAGAATATTCTTAAGTGAAGACGAATTGACAATTACTCTGTAACTCGTTCAGAGCTCTTTGGGGAGGACGGGATATAAGGCCAACCAAATAAATACATTTATACAGCCATGTATAAACCTTTTGATATCGATATATGCTTTTGAGCATTATTTATTTATTCATTCAACTTTCTATACCCTTCTCCCAAAAGAGCTCAGAACGGTTTACATTAATTTATTCAGGTACTCAAGCATTTTTTCCGTCTGAACCGGTGGGCTCACAATCTATCTAATGTACCTGGGGCATTGTAGCCCTCTCCTCCTTAACCTCCTCTTTTACTAATACACTCCTCCCTCCTTATTTGCAGTTTCGGCATCTGCGGTTTCGACTATTCACATTTTCTTGTGCTGGGACCCCTCCCAGTGAATTGACCTTACCTAGTGGTCTAGCAGTGATGCAGGGTAGGAGCGATCTTCTTACACTCCTGCCCCATGCAAAGCCGTCATTAAAAATGGCTGCTGGGAGTTCCTGTGGTCTCACGAGACAACGGGAACTCACAACAGCCATTTTCAATGACGGGTCTACACGAGGAAGGAGTGTAGGAAGCTCCCTCCTGCCCCACGTCACCGCTAGACCACCAAGTAAGGTCCGGGAGGCGGGGGTGGGTCAGAGTCAACCCAAAAGTTATTCACTAATTTTCCATATTCGTGGGCTGGCTCTGCTCGTAATCCCTGTGAATACAGAGGGAGGAGTGTATAGACTATAATGGACACGTTAGCGTTTAGCGCAGGCTAATATTTAGCACACGCTAAAATGGCTTGCGCGCCTTAGTAAAAGGACCCCTAAATGTAAACGTTAATGTAAATCTAATCTGTAATCTTTTATTCTGCTGCTTTTCAATTCAGATTCAGAGTGGATTATAACAAAAGAAACCCTGCAATAAGGGGAGCACAAGAGTGATATTTTACAAAAAAAATAGGTCTTTAAAACTTTATGAAAAATAATATTCAAATCTAAGATCCTCATTTCTAATGAAAGATTGTTCCATGTCTGAACCACAAATCCGAAAAGTGTAGCTCCTTTCTAATTTCTTTATTTTGTTTGTAAACCGCTTTGCTGCTGTTTATAAAAGACAATATATAAAGATTAATAAATCATAAACCATACAGCGTTCACACCTCTCCCATTTTTCCAAGAGGTGAAAACCACTAAAACATTATTGTATTCTTTATTATTGTATGATTGAACTGTTATTGTATGTTTGTACAATAACATATTTATTATTGTATGTTTGAACTGTGTTCATCAATTAGTTTTCTGCAGAAATGGATCCGAATAACTTGAGATCCCCTCTAAAAGCCCTATGGAGAAATTCTCAATATCTGTGAGCCTGTGTGCCAGAATTAACATCACTGTAACCCCCTTGTTAATTTGCAAATACATGGGATTCCAACAAATGCCTTAATAAGAGGGTTTAGCTGTCTTTTAACTGAAGCCAGAATGACTGAGGAGGTCCTCAAAATTTAACTGGCAAACTATTCAGCCTACAAGTTTTGTTTTTGATTACAACAAAATGGCCGCTGTCTTTTTGAACTGTCTCCTAAATTATAAAGGGCACTAATGATTTGCGAAAGCTAAACACTAAAGACGCCCATAGGAATAAAATGGGTGTCTTTAGCATTTAGCGCAAGTTCATCATTAGTGTATGCTAAAGCGGCTAGTGCCCTTTGATAAATTCCCCTCTAATTGTCTTTACAAATTATTCATTTCTGCATTATCTAATGATAATATCCAAAGAGGAATATCATTTTGGGTGTTGATCATTCACCACAACTGCCTAAACATAATCGTTTGGTACCAAATTATACTTACCAGAGAGCCTGGGTTGAATAAAATCCTCACAGAAATGTAATGTGAGGTAAAAAAAGGGAGATAAAACACATTTTTAAATCCCAACAAGGATACTTTGAGGAGTTAAGATTAGTCCCAAGTTAATTCACTTTTAAGTAAAATCACCTTGGTTTAGGAAATGATATATAACATGCAAAGCCTTTCAACACCCCTCTCCACCCCCTCAGGTAGTTTATTTAAGGTCAATGTAGTAGTTTTTTCAAAACTAGTCCAAGGAGTATTTAGAAGCGATGGATATCTGAAATTTATGGAATACTCAGAAATATGAGCAATTGCTGTGTTTTCCTCTTAAACAGAGAAATTCTTTCAATATAAGCAGCATTAATTACAACCTGAAAGAGAAGGTGATGACAGATTTCAAACAGATCCACACCTGGTGCCAAGTCAATTCCAAACAGCTTTCGTCACTCTTTTGATAAAATTACTTACTTGGTGTTCTCAAATTCTTCTATAAATTGAGTATCTGGTTTCTCAAAAACAAGATCTACAATTGCGTCTCAATTGGGTCTAAGTTAAACATTTAGATTTTAAGGTCTCTGAGGAAGAGTTCTTAGGAAATTCCTTTATGAAGAGGCCAAAGTAAATTAATGTGGTTTTCTTCCACAATGGTCCTCATTTACTAGGCTTTTTCTCTTAGTGTCTAGCGCAGGGTGAAGTCTTTTACAATACACTGACGATGTTGATTTCAATAAACTCAGGAATTGTGAGGTAAATTTTCAGCAGAGGGATCTATGTATAAAAGGGCACATCAACAAATCCACACATGACAAATGCACCCCGACAATTGTGCGCACAGACAAGTGTGAGTACGACAATTGTGTCCTGTGAAATGCGAACACCAATCTGAATCTGCTATAAGTGGTTATCTGGAAGGCCCTGATTTGCTCAGAATCCTCAGGCCCTGTCCTTTGGGAGGAACTGTCCTTCCCAAGGGACGGGGCCTGAGGAGTCTGAGCAAATCAGGGCCTTCCAGATATCCACGTATGTAAAGGATTCCCATAATCATCATGTAAACCTTACCCTAATACTAGATATCAAGTGAATCTTTTAAGTGTAGTAGGGGTGATCCCCCCACCTCCCTCAATAAAGAGGGTTACTTGTAACCCTCAAAATGACAAAATAGTATCCGTAATGGATTGTGATTGGGGCAGTATGGAGCGCAATTGTCAGAGCGCATTTGACGGGTCACCTCCCATTCTGTGCATACATTTATTGTGCGCACAATTGTAGGGGCACAATTGTTGTATGTGCATTTGACGGGTCGCCGTATAAAAGTTATATGTCTATTCAGCTGTAATAAACATATAAATTGTAGCTAATAAATCTACATACATAGGACTACAAACTAATTCAAGCACTATTGGCATATCATGCTATTGGGTGGGAAATGGACAAGTTTCTAGGCAGAAAATGGACAAAGACTTTGCATTGCAATTAGTGCATGAATTAGTGTGCACGGTCATACCAGCAGAATGTAGTGGTATGCAAAATCTGCAATAGTATTGATGCAAGCCATCCCCATTTTAATGGCACAAGTCCCAGAACCCTGATTCCAGGTCCTGGAGTTTTCCCAAGGCAAAATACAGAATCCTGAAGGTTTAAGGGGCCTATCTCCAGCAGTACAGAAGTAGTGGCAAGGCAGATAGGACAGGACTACCATTATAATAGGCTCCAAGGCCCAGATGCACTAAAGCCAGCTAGATACCTGTGATGGACAGTATAACAAAAAATTAATAAACTTGGATTGTCACTAAACCTGTTTTAACAGCTTTAGCGACGATCACATTTGCTGACCCAGTGCAGAAGAAGGCTCACCACCTGGTTTTCTGCACAATCGCTCATTCCCTGATCTGACCATGCAAATAAGCTGATTAATATTAAAATGCCATGTAAACTAGTAGAGCAATTGATGCTCTTACATGGCTTTCCGATGCACTAAAAAAGTGATCGCTTTTAGCAATCCAAAAAAAAAGCGACTGCTCAAGACCAATTGCTTACCTGTCTAACCTTTTTTTAATGGGCACAGATGCTGTGCATATTACATATGCACAATATCTGCCCCATTAGAAAATAAAAGCCCCCCCCGATGGCAGCCCTCCCTGAAGAGCCAGCACCGAGAACCGACCTCCCCCGTGCCAGCAAAAACAGGAGGAATGCCTACTTCCTCCTGTCATGCCGACCCCACCTCCCCCACATGAGAAAAAATGGCAGAAAGGATGCCCACTCCCTCCTGCCATGGAGACTCCCTCCCCCCAATGGCAGCAAAATGGCAGGAGGTATGCCCACTCCTTCCTGCCACCGAAGGCCCACTCACGCGCCAGGCGCCCCCCCAAACATCCCCTATCCTCCCCCTATCCCCCCTGAAAAAAAAGACAGGAGAGATGCCCACTCTCTCCTGCCACCGGAGGTCCCCTGAAATCCCACCCTCCCACTCTCTGAACTCCCCCTCCCCGGTACCTTTTTAGAGAAGTTGGAGCAGAAGGGAAATAATAATAATAATAACTTTATTTCTTCTATACCGCCATAATCTTACGACTTCTAGGCGGTTCGCCGTCCCACTCATAGGCCCACCAGATCAAAATGGTGGGCCTTTCTTTCTCCAGTGCATCATGTGATGCACAGGGAGGGGCCTAATGCCTAATGCACCTCCTCCTCCTTGTATCCAATCACAGCCTTAGACTCCTCCCCCTTGTATCTCGGGATACAGAGGGAGCAGTCAAAGACTCTGATTGGCTCAATGTAACACGCACAGCATCTGTGACCATTAAAAAATAAAAAAAGGTTTCCTGCCCCGAACAGTTGAGTGGCAGGAGGCTGCTTTTTGGGACTTCCCCTGCCTCTCAGCTGTTCAGCTTTCCCCTGCCGGCTCTGCACATGAGTGAGAGTTACTCTCACAGTGATCATCGGACGGCAGAGTTGAGCATTACGACAAACATCCGCTTGAATCATTTGCATGCCGACTTTTTAGTGCATCAAGAGCTCTTTCTGAATATGCCAAAAAATTGAATCGGTGCAAACTCACATAGTCTTATCGATCCTCTTAGTGCATCTAGGCCCAAGTGTTCTGTCATCATTGCAGATATGGGACCTTAGTGTGTACTGTCATGAATGCAAAGCTGGTACATACATCTGCACTTACCATATGATAAAGCTTGAGTTCATACTGGGAATGCCCCTGACAATTAGCACACAGGGTTTGCACTTACTGTATGTTAAATGCAAAAATCTATGCAAAAAGTATTCCTCACCCAGTGCACTCCAAATTCCACCCAGTTTTATGACCAAAACTGGTATGTTACTTGGGCCATAAAACTGAAAGCAAAGCAGTTATGCAGTCGGCATCCTGTACTTTCATTGGTCATGCAACGTACACAGTAGACCTTACACTTGACTAGATTCAACCCAGAAGTAAAATAATAATCGCACGTTAAATTGCAACTTACCTGTATACCTGAAGCAGAGGTACATTTTTTTTCTGAAATCATTTTTGGTCTAGATTCAGGGAATACAAGAATATGATTTTGTAACTGTAATGTAGAAGTCGATGTTTTCACATCATCACTTTTACTCTGAATGGGAACAGTTGACATTTTCAGTAAGAGACTATCCGTTTCATCACACAGATATCCACCATTAGATTTAGTTTGTTTATGATACTGCAAAGATGGAAAGTTGTTGCAGTTTTGAGTTTCTTTAGCTGAAGTTTGCAATTTTCCAAGGGTTTGAGGTGCAGATTGCTTCTTAGAAAACAATAGCTTGTATTCTGGACACAGTGGTTTCTGAAGGCCAATTTGAGAGGGTCTAAGCAACTGTTCTGTTGATTTTCCTAAGTTTCTGCTGAACTCATCCAAGTAATATGAACTACCCTGAAGACCAAAAGGCAATGCACTGTCAACACTTCTAGCTCTTTTACGATCTTCTGGGTCAATTCTGTTTCTTCTGGCTGACCTACCTCTTCTCTGCATGCTAACTGTTCTATCAAATTTTTCTATTAACCGTTCCACTCCAGGAATTGACCCAGTGTCGATATCACGACCAGTCCCTGCCATAAATGGAATATACCTTCTGTTTTCATGTCTGTTTACATTGTCAGCGTAAAGAGCATCCTCTTGGTCATCCAAAAGCAGTTTATACAAGGAATGTGCAGTGGTTGGAGTAGCTGATGAAGAGGATGAGCAATGTGATCTTGATCCATCAAGTACTGGTCCAGCCGATTCCTGTCTCCGAAAAGGAAGCACATCTGGTCTTGCCTTCTTAGGTTCTGGATGGGTTATAGGACTATTTAATAAAGATCCTCCACTAGATGAAAATGACTCTGATGTAGGCAAGTCACTTGGACTGCTAGGAGCACTTTTATGCTCGGGCAATTGTTTGATATGGTTATTTGATGCTAAAGATAGGAAAACACTTGAGCCTTTTACGTTTGGATTCATCAACTCCACAGATTTAGTGTGTCTTTGAGGAGATGCCACACTGGTCAAGGAGTTCCATAGCTCTTTTTCATTATCTTCATCTTTAATAAGTGTAGGCTTGTTACATATGGAAGGCTGGTAAGAATCCACACACAAGCTATTCTTTTCAGGATCATAAGGCTGCAAAAGCTCTGGGTGCCTTTGAAAATTTAATAAATTAGAATTTTTCAGTGGTCTTTCTTTGCATTTGGAAATACCATTCTGTACATCACTGCATTTTGTGGTTTTCAATGACTGTGCATATGGATTTTCTGGATTAAGCTGTGGATCACTATGTTCTCTTCCCAGATGTTGATAACCTAAGCTAGAGCATGATCTGTTTACTTCCTGAGATGTAGCCTGCTGCTTATTTGCAGATGACGATGGGTTTGACAGACAGCCTTCCTTATTATTTAGCACTATATATGGATGTCCATCAATTCCTTGCACTCTAATACTGACGCCATATGATCCTTCTTTCTGGTTGGGTATGTTTCCTGACTTTTTCATCTTCTCATTGGTTGTTCCACGGTGAATCCCATAGTCTTGTGGCACATAGTGGTGTCTATCAAAATAAGGTTCCATAATTCTGTCTGCTCTTCAGCTATAAAACAATAAAGAAATATATTTTATTTAAGATTTATGTATTGCAAAGGCAGAAGGGGTTTACATTATCATAATAACTTGGATTCAAGCATATATAAATTTGAAACAAATGCCAATATTAAAACTGACGTATTCACTGAACATTTGTAATTTACACAAATTGACAAAAGCATAGCAGGCGTTATTTTCTATGTCACTGCAACACAGCAATTCTGAAGCTTTTCAAAGGTATGAATTATTAAACAGACTAGTATGTGGGAATGACCTGCATACAGGAATGCTAAGACCCCTTTTTACCAGAGTTAGGGCTAGATTCACTTACCTCGTTTCCGTGCCCAATCCGTGCTGGACTGACCAATTCACACCAAAAAATTAAAATGAGGGCGATCAAAGTAATGTCTCCCTCCGACCGCACAAATCGCTAGTGTGCGATCCTTACGCATGTGCAGACCATCTGCTTTCCCTGGAGATGGTCTGCACATGCGTTTTGTGTCCATTTTGGGGTTTTTTGTTGTTGTTGTTTTTTTACTGGCCCTGAGTCTCCTGCTCTGGAAGAGCGATCCCGGCATTTAAAAGCAGGCAATTTTTGACTCTCCTGCTCTCTGCCGCCCTTCCCCGCAGTGCAGCCCCGCTTTAAAACCATGGGTTCGCACTGCGGGGAAGGGCGGCAGAGAGCAGGAGAGTCGGGGGAGCCAGAGAGAATCGGGGCAGGCAGAGAGCAGGTCGCAGCAGAGATCAGGAGAGTTGGGGAAGCCAGAGAGAGTCGGGCAGGCAGAGAGCAGGTCGCAGCAGAGATCAGGAGAATTGGGGGAACCAGAGAGAGTCGGGGCAGACAGAAAGCAGATCGCGGCAGATAGCAGGAGAATCGGGGAGAGCCAGAGAGAGTCGGGGAAGGCAGAGAGCAGGTCACAGCAGAGATCAGGGAGAGTTGGGGGAGCAGAGAGAGTCAGGGCAGACAGAGAGCAGGAGAGTCGGGTGAGCCAGAGAGCAAGAGAGCCGGGGAGCCAGAGAGAGAAGAGTCAGGGTAGGCAGTACTCCAAGTGGAGCCTCACCAAAGACAGAGCAGTTTTTTACACAAGCGACTGGTCCTCACCAGTCGCTTGTTCTTGATTGGCCAGTCAGTCGGTGTGTCAGGAAAAAAGGGTAGTGAATCGCGTCCTTCCAGCTTTGCATGCCGATTCCCCTCATTTGCATGCATAGATTGGGATCGGATCACTACACAAGTTAGTGAATCGGGCTGGAAGAAAATCGGGTCGCAAACCGTTCGGTTTGCTTAGTGAATGCAGCCCTTAGGCCTCTAAAATTGCTCCTCTTCATTGAGAAACTGTGACAAACAGGAAAGTAGTACAAATTCTATTTTATAAGGCAAAAATTAGCACACAGTAATGTAATTGTAGCTTAATGGTTAGTGCAGTGGTCTGAGAACCTGGGGAACAGAGGTTGATTCTCAATGCAGCTCTTTGTGACTCTGGGCAAGTCAGTTAACCCCAACTACAAAATAAGTATAATATGTAAACTGCTTTGATTGTAATCACAGTGAGGCAGTATATTTATTCATTCAATTTTCTAGATTGTTCTCCCAGGGAAGCTCAGAAAGCACAGTTACTTACCGTAACAGGTGTTATCCAGGGACAGCAGGCATATATTCTCACATGTGGGTGACGTCATCTACGGAGCCCCGGCGCGGACAGCTTTTCAAGCAAACTTGATTGAAGTTTCAAGTTTGCACACTGCACCACGCATGTGCGTGCCTTCTCGCCCACTAGAGGGCGCATCCCACCTCGTGGTCCTCAGTTCCATAACTAGCAAGGAAGCCATCCCCGGGGAGGCGGGCGGGTTGTGAGAATATATGCCTGCTGTCCCTGGATAACACCTGTTACGGTAAGTAACTGTGCTTTATCCCAGGACAAGCAGGCATGATATTCTCACATGTGGGTGACCTCCAAGCTAACCAAAAAAGGGCAGGTGGGAGGATGGCTATTTAGGAAAACAGATTTTGCAAAACTGACTGGCCAAACCGGCCGTCACTCCTGGATAAAGTGTCCAGACAGTAATGAGAGGTGAATGTATGAACCGAAGACCAAGTGGCAGCCTTACATATGTCCTCCATCGGAGTGGATCGGAGGAAAGCTATCGAAGCTGCCATCGCTCGGACCTTGTGCCCCGTGACTCGACCCGGGGGAGGAAGGCCAGCCTGAGCGTAGCAAAAGGAAATGCAAGCGGCCAACCAGTTAGACAGAGTGCGCTTGGAAACTGGGTGCCCTAATCAATTGGGATCGAAGGACAAAAACAATTGAGGAACCTTCCGATGAGGCCTGGTGCGTTGAAGATAAAATGCCAACGCCCTCTTACAGTCAAGCGTGTGAAGCGCCGTCTCGCCAGGATGGGAGTGGGGCTTCGGGAAGAACACAGGAAGGACAATGGACTGATTGAGGTGGAAGTCAGAAACAACTTTAGGTAAAAACTTAGGATGGGTGCGGAGAACCACCTTGTCGTGATGAAAGACAGTGAAAGGAGGGTCCGCAACCAAGGCTTGCAACTACCCAATCCGCCTGGCGGAGGTGAGGGCAATTAGAAACACCGCTTTCCAAGTCAGAAATTTCAAGAGGGACTTGTTGAGTGGCTCAAACGGGGGTTTCATCAGTTGAGCCAGAACCACATTCAAATTCCACACGATAGACGGAGGCTTAAGAGGGGGACAAACCCTGAGTAACCCTTTCATGAAGCGTGTCACCAAGGGATGGAGTGACAGAGGGCGTCCCTCCAGAGGTTGGTGGAAAGCAGAAATCGCACTGAGATGAACCCGCACCGAAGTGGTTTTCAAGCCGGAGCGCGACAAATGGAACAAGTATTCTAAAACCGAGGATACCGGAACTGATACCGGATCCAGGTGAAAAGACGAGCACCAGGTGGAAAACCTGGTCCATTTCTGCGCATAGCAAAGCCTCGTCGAGATCTTGCGGGAGGCTTCCAACACCTCCTTCACCGATTGAGACAGGTCCGGAGGAGTCAGGGAACAAGAAACCAGGCTGTCAGGTGCAATGACTGCAGATTGGGATGTAACATGGATCCTTGACTCTGAGACAGCAGAGAAGGAGAGACAGGCAGGGGAAGAGGCTCTCTGGCACTGAGCTGGAGCAGCAGGGAGAACCAGTGCTGACGCGGCCACCGAGGTGCTATGAGAATCATCGTGGCCGTGGACGATTTTAGGTGTACCAACGTTCGCATGATCAGAGGGAACGGAGGGAATGCATACAGGAACCTCCCTTCCCAGTCGAGTAGGAAGGCATCCGCTTCCAGACGGTCCTGCGAGTACATCCGAGAACAATATAGTGGTAGTTTGTGTGTCTCCGGAGAGGCAAACAGATCCACCTGTGGCGTTCCCCAGCGAGCGAAGTCCTCGCGTAGAACTGCTGAGTGTAGAGTCCACTCGTGCGGTTGCAGAAGTCGACTCAGTTTGTCCGCCAGGCAATTCCGTTCTCCTTGGATGTAGACCGCCCGGAGGAAGATGTTCCGGGAGGCCGCCCACTCCCAGAGGCGAAGAGCTTCGGAGCAGAGGGGCCATGACCCCGTTCCTCCCTGCTTGTTCACATAATACATTGCCACCTGATTGTCCGTGCGGACGAGGACCACCTGGTCCTGCAATATGTGAACGAAGGCTCGAAGTGCTAGGAAGATGGCTCGCAGCTCTAGCACGTTGATATGACACTGACGGTCTTCTGACGACCACAGGCCCTGCGTGCGAAGACCGTCGAGATGGGCTCCCCACGCGTACTCAGAGGAGTCCGTGGTCAGGACCTTGTGAAAAGGCGGAGTGCGAAACAATAGCCCCATGGACAGATTTGAAGAGTCTGTCCACCAACGCAGCGATTTCCGCAAGGGCGGAGTTACCGAAATGAGGCGAGACACCGGGTCGCACTCCTGACGCCACTGGGACGCGAGGGTCCACTGAGGGATCCTCAGGTGTAGCCTCGCAAACGGCGTGACATGTACCGTCGAGGCCATATGGCCCAGCAGCATCATCATGCGCTTGGCCGACACCCTCGACAGTTGGGAGACCTGGCGGCTCATCCGTACCAAGGCTTCCAACCGCTGGGTCGGCAGGTAGGAGCGTAGGCGCACCGTGTCCAGCACCGCACCTATGAATTGAAGAGACTGCGACGGTCTCAACTGAGACTTTGGAAAGTTTATCTCGAACCCGAGAGTTTGCAGGAAGGCAATAGACTGTCGGGTCGCTGAGATAACCCTCTCCCTGGTCGGGGCTTTGATGAGCCAATCGTCCAGGTAAGGGAACACATGGAGTCCACGTGACCTGAGGGCTGCTGCAACCACCACCATGCACTTCGTGAATACTCGTGGGGACGCGGCCAGGCCGAAGGGCAGTACCCTGTACTGGAGGTGGAGGTCCCCCACCTGGAATCGTAAGAATCTTCGACAGGCGGGGTGCACCGGAACATGGGTGTATGCTTCCTTCAGGTCGAGGGAGCACATCCAGTCCCCTTCCCCCAAGAGGGGGTACAAAACCGGGAGAGATAGCATTCGAAACTTCTCCCGGGCCAGGAATTTGTTGAGCTTCCTGAGGTCCAGTATGGGGCGCAGGTCCCCGGTCTTTTTTGGGACCAAAAAGTAGCGGGAGTAAAACCCCGTACCCCACTGGTCCTTGGGGACCGGCTCGACCGCCCGAAGCTTCAAGAGGGCTTTGGCTTCGGTTATAAGGGTCGGTAGCTGCGAACGGTTGCAGGGGACTAAACTTGGGGGACTGTCCGGCGGCGAGGACACAAAGTTGAGCGAGTAGCCCTCGGAGACGATCCGGAGCACCCAAGCGTCTGAGGTAATCCCGGTCCATGCCTCCCGGAAGGACCGAAGACGGCCCCCGATAGGAAGGGGTTCCTGAGAAAGTGCGGAGGGGAACCCGCCCCGTCCGCTCAGCCCGTCAAAAGGAAGGCGCGGGCTTAGAAGGGCCCTGCGCCTGGGCTTGGGTTTGTCCCCCTCTGCCTCGCTGAGACGGACGTCTCGGAGGCGGTCTCGAGAAAGCCGGAGTCGACTTCTGAGGGTATCGGCGCGGCGGAGGCCGAAAGGGTTTCTGCGGCGGGGGTCTAGGTTTGGGGCGGACCAGGGATGCTAGAGAGCGCTCCTGTTCCGACAAGCGCTTGGTCGCCGCATCCAATGACTCGTCGAATAACTCGGACCCCACACAGGGCAAGTCTGCCAGGCGTTCCTGCAGGTTTGGGTCCATGTCGAGGGTGCGAAGCCAGGCCAAGCGGCGCATGGCCACCGCGAGGGCCGACACCCTCGAAACCAGCTCAAAGGCGTCGTACACTGCGTGGAATAGGTACAACCGCAATTGAGACAGGTTGGACATAAACTTATCGAATCCTGCTCTTTGGGAGTCCGGTAACGAGTTTCGATATTGAGGAAGGTCCTTCACCATACCACGCAAATAGGAGGAAAAGGTGAAGGCGTAATTTAGAACCCTGGTGGCCATCAGGGAATTTGAATAGAGGCGACGGCCAAACTTGTCCAGGGTCCGCCCCTCCCTGCCTGGTGGAACCGCCGCAGAAACCCGTGAGGGCTGTGATTTTTTAAGAGCAGACTCCACCAGAAGAGACTGGTGTGAGAGCTGCGCCTTATCGAACCCTTTAGGGGGAATCGTCCTATACTTCGATTCCATTTTTGAAGGCACAGACGTGACTGTAAGAGGGTTTGACAAGTTATTCAGCCAGGTTTGCAGAAGGACACTGTTGAGAGGGAGTCTAGGCACCTCCCTAGGAAGAGTGGGGAGGTCCTGTTCCTCCAAAAATTCTTTGGAATACCGAGAGCCTACCATCAGGTCAATCCCCAGGGCTTGGGCCATGTCCTGAACGAAGGATGAAAATGAGGACGGCCTAGCCTGGGGAGACGGGGTTCTCGACCGCCCCACCGAGGAGAGGGGGGAGGCCTCATGTGAATAATGAGGATCCCTAACCGATCCCGAATCCCAGGATCCCCTCTCGAGGGCCCTCGAAGGGGAAGGGGAAGTTATCCTCCTCGCAGAGCCCTTGGGTGAGGACCCAGGGGTTCGTGGGACACTCTCCCGTTTCCTCGGCGAGGCGGCCCGGGAAGATTTCCCATGAGGTGAGCGGAGGAGCCTCGGGTTGTCGAGGCGCAACTCCGACACCTGCAGCGCCTCGCCCCCGAACGACGAGGAGCGGTCGCGCCGAGGCGAGCCTCGGGGTCGCTTAGACTTCCTCGATCGACGCCCCGTCCGAGGTCGCGTCGAGGGCGAGGCGTGTCTGGAAGACCCGGAGGAAGAGGAGGAAAGACGGCGCACTCTGCGCAACTTTTCCTTGGGCCTTACACTCCGCTCAGGGGGTTCCCCCGAGGTCGAGGTCCGGGGCGGGGCCGAGGCCGAGGTGAACGGGGCCACCGTACCCGAGATCGAGGTCGCCGAGGTCGGGGCTCCCGAGGGAGCCGAGGCCGGGGCCTCCGAGACCGAAGGCGCCCCGGCCGAGGTCGAGGCCGCCGGAACCGCAGCACGCTGCAACACTTCCAGGGCTCCCGACAGCTCCGATGAGATTAGAGCTCGGAGGAGATCCTGGAAGGCCGGAATCCCCACGAAGGTGGGGAGTTCCGAGTCCGGGGCACACTCCCTGGAGGGCGACCTCGGTCTCGAGTATTCCCTCGGGGTGTGCGGAGTCGAGGTCCGATGCGGGGCCGGGGTCGACCCACCCGCCTTGGCCTGACTCGAGGATGGCTTCTTTGCTGAAGGGGATAGAACAGAGGACTTACCCGAAGCTTGCTTCACTGACGACGCCTTCGAGGAAGAGGGCCGAGGCGAGGCCGAGGCCCCCAAGGACGTCGAGGCCGAGGTCAAGGCCGGGGCCGAAGCCGAGGCCGACGTCGAGGCCTTAGGTGCGTCGACGGCGAACAATTCGGCCATTCTTGCCTTACGGCGACGGAGGGCCCTGTTTTGGAAGGTAGCACAGCGATCACACGAGTCTGTCGGATGTTCGGGCCCAAGACAGACAATGCACCACCGGTGAGGGTCGGTGATGGAAAGCAACCTTTCACACCGGCTGCACTTTTTGAATCCCGTAACAGGACGGGACATCCACGAAGAAAAAGAAGAAGGCCGGGAACGTACCGACGTCCCGCGGCCACGGATTCCGGGAGTCCCCGGAGTCCGAGGAAAAACGAAAGACTTTTTTTTTTTTTTTTTGAAAGGAATCGAAAAGAAAAACAGCACCGCGAACTAATTCGAAGGGAAAACAAACTAAACGCGGCAGCTAGAAGGCAAAAACACTGGAGCTCAGATCCACAGGGCTTTCTTGCTCCGCGGAAAAATTTGAACTGAGGACCACGAGGTGGGATGCGCCCTCTAGTGGGCGAGAAGGCACGCACATGCGTGGTGCAGTGTGCAAACTTGAAACTTCAATCAAGTTTGCTTGAAAAGCTGTCCGCGCCGGGGCTCCGTAGATGACGTCACCCACATGTGAGAATATCATGCCTGCTTGTCCTGGGATAATGGTTTACATGAATTTATTCAGGTACTCAATCATTTTTCCCCATCTGTTCCAGTGGGTTCACAATCTTTCTAATGTACCTAGGACAATGGGGAAATTAAGTGGCAGAAACGCAAAAAATTCTGGGATGTAGGAGGAGCCAGTACTTTTAGTAGACTAACCGCACAGGCATTTCCAGCAGAGCAGTGGACACCCTAGAGGGCACTTCAGTGAAGCCCCAGCTACACATCTCCCCATAACCCCCTTATATTGTATAGTAAGCCTTAAAAAACCCACCCACAACCCACTGTATCCAATTGTACACCACACCAATAGCTCTTACATTTGCAGGTGACACTTATATGTAAAATTAGGATGGGATTTGGAAGGTTCATATGTTTCACTACAAGGGTAGTGGGAAGAGTGGGGTATGGCCATCTCTATGGTTCAATACATCACCTACCTACCAGGCTACTTCAGGTATCTGCTTGCTGTTCTAATAGAACTGGCTATAGTATCTGAAGTTGTCATTCACTTTTTTTTTGGGGGGGAGGGGGGTAGAGGGGTTCATACTTGCATCACTCCAGTGGTCATCTGGTCAGTTTGGGCATATTTTTGGCCCTTATTTGTTAAAAAAAAAATAAAAAAAAGTCTATCCCCAAACATCCAAAATGTGCCCTGGATGTATTTTTAAATGTTTGATTATGGCAGAAAAATGCCCAAGTCATGAACTCACCCCAGTGCTGCCCACATTAGAGAATGACATGGGGACAAATTTTTCCCTGTCCCCGCGGGAACTCATTTTCTTGTCCCGTCGAGTTCTTTTCCTGTCCCTGCCCCATTCCTGCAAGCTCCGTCCTCATCTGCACAAGTCTCAAACACTTTAAAATCATAAGTGTTTGAGGCTTGTGTGGTTAAGGCAGAGCTAACAAGAATGGGACAGAGACAGACAAAATTTGCGGGGACAGGATGGGGTGGGGCGGGGAAATTGAGTTCCTCCATGGCGGTACTTGGAGAGACCCCCCAGGAAAGAGACTTGGGAGTACTAGTTGACAAGTCAATGAAGCCGTATGCGCAATGCACGGCAGCGGCAAAAAGAGCGAACAGAATGTTAGAAATGATTAAGAAAGGGATCACGAGGTCCAAGATGGCCTCGTTACAGACGTTCTGAGAGCGATGCTCCAGATACCTTACCTTTTTTTTCTTGATTCGGTGGCTTTGAGGCCCGATTTCCCCCTTAGGATGCCGAAGAGAAGGGGCAGGAGTGCGGCTGGTGCCTCGCAGCGCTCTGCCATGCCCTCCCTCAACAGAATCGATGAGCTGTTGCGGCAGATGCAGGGTGCAGCGTTGTCCATGTCAGAAAGCAGCCCGTTGGGAGCACCCAAACAGAGCAAGGCTGGGGTTGTCTCTCCTGGGCTTGTAACCACCCTAAGCCCCGAAGTGAAAGCCCCACCTCCGCGACCTCGGTCTACCAGTTCTCCAGGGGAAGAGGAAACCCCGGAGAAGGGGGAGGTACTTTCCTCAGAGGGAGCAAGACCAGCATTGGAGACTGTGAAAGCAGTGCTCTCTGAACAGGGAGCAGCTGCAGAAGAAACCGAGGTAGGACAAGCAGACGGAGGTGGATTCCAGCCAGAATCAGACCAGCCTTTCTTCTCAGGACGGTGAGCATTTCTACACCCAGCAAAGGTTTCCAATATGGGAGAAACCAGCACAAGTGACTTTAGACTCATTATTGGATCTGATTGCAAATTTTACTAAAACTATCAGTCCCAATTTCCAATATATAAAGGGGAAATTGATTCAACATACTAGAGAGCTGAAAGATTTGACAGCGGATGTGACTGTCTCAAAGGCTTCAATTCAATTCTGTTGCTACTTGTTCACGACATGACCACCCGATCTAAGTTCTCAAGATCACGGGTTCTCGGGTGGTCACGTCGTGAACAAGTAGCAACGGAAAGGGATAGTAGTCCTGAGGAAACCCCCTCTACGGGTGAAACATGTTGGCTTGCATATCCCTTGTCAACCACCATCCCGGTTAAAGCTAAGTATTGACTTAATAACTCTCCAGTAATATTTATTATTTTAAGTATAAGAGTAAATTAAAATAATCCATTCTAAGACGATATACTAGTTTTGCACTAATACCGACCCAGTGACGATCAGGTGCATAAAGCCAGGGGATATGATCTTTTGATTCCATGGTGGCATCTCTGAGGGCCGAGAAGAACTATTATTACTAAAAAATTCTTCATACAAGGTATTTAGGGTGGCTTAAAACACCACCTACAGCTATATTTGGTATTTATCTTGTAAAATCACCAGTCAAGCCTACCATCCAATTCTCTAACCAACATCACGCTTCTAGTACACACCCTTACAGCATATAAATCCATCTAGAAAATAGGTTTCATAAAATAATAAATTGAAAGGGTTTGGCGAGAAATACATCCATCTGCCCCTTTATGCCACTTTTTGGACATCTTTCTGTTTTGAAAATGAGCCTCTTAACCATCTTCAATTCAATGCTTTAAATTCTTGGGCATTTCTGAAATTCCCTTTTAATATCTTCAGCGTAAATTAATTGACCTAGAAACAATGTTCCCCAAAAGGAATGTCAATCTTGCACTTCTCTACAAGTCATTATTTTAGGTCCAAAACCTGTCAGTCCTCTTCACATTTTCTGTGCCTCAAGAACTGGTTCCAGG
The DNA here is from genome assembly GCF_902459505.1 of Geotrypetes seraphini. Taxonomy (NCBI): domain Eukaryota; kingdom Metazoa; phylum Chordata; class Amphibia; order Gymnophiona; family Dermophiidae; genus Geotrypetes; species Geotrypetes seraphini. The sequence continues at coordinate 47,854,220 of NC_047097.1, forward strand.
GGGGGCGGGCCAATATAGTGGCAATGTGAGGAGCTGCGAGAGACGCTTTGAAATCTTTTCCGAGCCTGCTTTTCCTAATAAAAAATAATACCTTTTCTTCGATGCCTCATACGAAGAGGAAAGGGGTGGTCAGGTTCACTTCCTCGCCGGCCCTGGCTTCCACCCCAGTGCAGCAGACTTTGGACCGTTTCTTTTCGGCCCTCCCGGTGGCTGCATATTCCAGAGTGGAGAGCCCGGCGCTGGGCGGCGATTTGAGGGAGTAGCTTGCCCTTTAGGGCACTGAAATATCCTTGTCTCCTCTAGGTTCCTTCATGCCTCCGTGTCCAGCGACCGCCGAGAAGCTGAGGCGAGAGACATGCTATCCCGGAAGTGGAGACGCGGGGTCTCACGGCAAAGGCACAACGTCTACGGTTGGACAGCTGATGGAAGCAAGCAAGAGAGGGGAGTTTCTATCCTCTCCGACAGAGGTTTCCATGAATAGCATCTGGCACTTGCTTCAAAGGATGGAGGGAAAAGCACAGTTACTTACCGTAACAGGTGTTATCCAGGGACAGCAGGCATATATTCTCACATGTGGGTGACGTCATCTACGGAGCCCCGGCGCGGACAGCTTTTCAAGCAAACTTGATTAAAGTTTCAAGTTTGCACACTGCACCACGCATGTGCGTGCCTTCTCGCCCACTAGAGGGCGCATCCCACCTCGTGGTCCTCAGTTCCATAACTAGCAAGGAAGCCATCCCCGGGGAGGCGGGCGGGTTGTGAGAATATATGCCTGCTGTCCCTGGATAACACCTGTTACGGTAAGTAACTGTGCTTTATCCCAGGACAAGCAGGCATGATATTCTCACATGTGGGTGACCTCCAAGCTAACCAAAAAAGGGCAGGTGGGAGGATGGCAATTTAGGAAAACAGATTTTGCAAAACTGACTGGCCAAACCGGCCGTCACTCCTGGATAAAGTGTCCAGGCAGTAATGAGAGGTGAATGTATGAACCGAAGACCAAGTGGCAGCCTTGCATATGTCCTCCATCGGAGTGGATCGGAGGAAAGCTATCGAAGCTGCCATCGCTCGGACCTTGTGCCCCGTGACTCGACCCGGGGGAGGAAGGCCGGCCTGAGCGTAGCAAAAGGAAATGCAAGCGGCCAACCAGTTAGACAGAGTGCGCTTGGAAACTGGATGCCCTAATCGTGGGATCGAAGGACAAAAACAATTGAGGAACCTTCCGATGAGGCCTGGTGCGTTGAAGATAAAATGCCAACGCCCTCTTACAGTCAAGCGTGTGAAGCGCCGTCTCGCCCGGATGGGAGTGGGGCTTCGGGAAGAACACAGGAAGGACAATGGACTGATTGAGGTGGAAGTCAGAAACAACTTTAGGTAAAAACTTAGGATGGGTGCGGAGGACCACCTTGTCGTGATGAAAGACAGTGAAAGGAGGGTCCGCAACCAAGGCTTGCAACTCCCCAATCCGCCTGGCGGAGGTGAGGGCAATCAGAAACACCGCCTTCCAAGTCAGAAATTTCAAGAGGGACTTGTTGAGTGGCTCAAAAGGGGGTTTCATCAGTTGAGCCAGAACTACATTCAAATTCCACACGACAGACGGAGGCTTAAGAGGGGGGCAAACCCTGAGTAACCCTTTCATGAAGCGTGTCACCAAGGGATGAAGTGACAGAGGGCGTCCCTCCAGAGGTTGGTGGAAAGCGGAAATCGCACTGAGATGAACCCGCACCGAAGTGGTTTTCAAGCCGGAGCGCGACAAATGAAATAAATATTCTAAAACCGAGGATACCGGAACTGATACCGGATCCAGGTGAAAAGACGAACACCAGGTGGAAAACCTGGTCCATTTCTGCGCATAGCAAAGCCTCGTCGAGATCTTGCGGGAGGCTTCCAACACCTCCTTCACCGATTGAGACAGGTCCGGAGGAGTCAGGGAACAAGAAACCAGGCTGTCAGGTGCAATGACTGCAGATTGGGATGTAACATGGATCCTTGACTCTGAGACAGCAGAGAAGGAGAGACAGGCAGGGGAAGAGGCTCTCTGGCACTGAGCTGGAGCAGCAGGGAGAACCAGTGCTGACGCGGCCATCGAGGTGCTATGAGAATCATCGTGGCCGTGGACGATTTTAGGTGTACCAACGTTCGCATGATCAGAGGGAACGGAGGGAATGCATACAGGAACCTCCCTTCCCAGTCGAGTAGGAAGGCATCCGCTTCCAGACGGTCCTGCGAGTACATCCGAGAACAATATAGTGGTAGTTTGTGTGTCTCCGGAGAGGCAAACAGATCCACCTGTGGCGTTCCCCAGCGAGCAAAAACCTCGCGTAGAACTGCTGAGTGTAGAGTCCACTCGTGCGGTTGCAGAAGTCGACTCAGTTTGTCCGCCAGGCAATTCCGTTCTCCTTGGATGTAGACCGCCCGGAGGAAGATGTTCCGGGAGGCCGCCCACTCCCAGAGGCGAAGAGCTTCGGAGCAGAGGGGCCATGACCCCGTTCCTCCCTGCTTGTTCACATAATACATTGCCACCTGATTGTCCGTGCGGACGAGGACCACCTGGTCCTGCAATATGTGAACGAAGGCTCGAAGTGCTAGGAAGATGGCTCGCAGCTCTAGCACGTTGATGTGACACTGACGGTCTTCTGTCGACCACAGGCCCTGCGTGCGAAGACCGTCGAGATGGGCTCCCCACGCGTACTCCGAGGAGTCCGTGGTCAGGACCTTGCGAAAGGGCGGAGTGCGAAACAATAGCCCCATGGACAGATTTGAAGAGGCTGTCCACCAACGCAGCGATTTCCGCAAGGGCGGAGTTACCGAAATGAGGCGAGACACCGGGTCGCACTCCTGACGCCACTGGGACGCGAGGGTCCACTGAGGGATCCTCAGATGTAGCCTCGCAAACGGTGTGACATGTACCGTCGAGGCCATATGGCCCAGCAGCATCATCATGCGCTTGGCCGACACCTTTGACAGTTGAGAGACCTGGTGGCTCATCCGTACCAGGGCTTCCAACCGCTGGGTCGGCAGGTAGGAGCGTAGGCGCACCGTGTCCAGCACCGCACCTATGAATTGAAGAGACTGCGACGGCCTCAACTGAGACTTTGGAAAGTTTATCTCGAACCCGAGAGTTTGCAGGAAGGCAATAGACTGTCGGGTCGCTGAGATAACCCCCTCCCTGGTCGGGGCTTTGATGAGCCAATCGTCCAGGTAAGGGAACACGTGAAGTCCACGCGACCTGAGGGCTGCTGCAACCACCACCATGCACTTCGTGAATACTCGTGGGGACGCGGCCAGGCCGAAGGGCAGTACCCTGTACTGGAGGTGGAGGTCCCCCACCTGGAATCGTAAGAATCTTCGACAGGCGGGGTGCACCGGAACATGGGTGTATGCTTCCTTCAGGTCGAGGGAGCACATCCAGTCCCCTTCCTCCAAGAGGGGATACAGAACCGGGAGAGACAGCATTCGAAACTTCTCCCGGGCCAGGAATTTGTTGAGCTTCCTGAGGTCCAGTATGGGGCGCAGGTCCCCGGTCTTTTTTGGGACCAAGAAGTAGCGGGAGTAAAACCCCGTGCCCCACTGGTCCTTGGGGACCGGCTCGACCGCCCGAAGCTTCAAGAGGGCTTTGGCTTCGGTTATAAGGGTCGGTAGCTGCGAACGGTTGCAGGGGACTAAACTTGGGGGACTGTCCGGCGGCGAGGACACAAAGTTGAGCGAGTAGCCCTCGGAGACGATCCGGAGCACCCAAGCGTCTGAGGTAATCCCGGTCCATGCCTCCCGGAAGGACCGAAGACGGCCCCCGATAGGAAGGGGTTCTTGTGAAAGTGCGGAGGGGAACCCGCCCCGTCCGCTCAGCCCGTCAAAAGGAAGGCGCTGGCTTAGAAGGGCCCTGCGCCGGGGCTTGGGGTTGTCCCCCTCTGCCTCGCTGAGACGGACGTCTCGGAGGCGGTCTCGAGAAAGCCGGGGTCGACTTCTGAGGGTATCGGCGCGGCGGAGGCCGAAAGGGTTTCTGCGGCGGGGGCCTAGGTTTGGGGCGGACCAGGGATGCTAGAGAGCGCTCCTGTTCCGACAAGCGCTTGGTCGCCGCGTCCAATGACTCGTCGAATAACTCGGACCCCACACAAGGCAAGTCTGCCAGGCGTTCCTGCAGGTTTGGGTCCATGTCGAGGGTGCGAAGCCAGGCCAAGCGGCGCATGGCCACCGCGAGGGCCGACACCCTCGAAACCAGCTCAAAGGCGTCGTACACTGCATGGAATAGGTACAACCGCAATTGAGACAGGTTGGACATAAACTTGTCGAATCCTGCTCTTTGGGAGTCCGGTAACGAGTTTCGATATTGAGGAAGGTCCTTCACCATACCACGCAAAAAGGAGGAAAAGGTGAAGGCGTAATTTAGAACCCTGGTGGCCATCAGGGAATTTGAATAGAGGCGACGGCCAAACTTGTCCAGGGTCCGCCCCTCCCTGCCTGGTGGAACCGCCGCAGAAACCCGTGAGGGCTGTGATTTTTTAAGAGCAGACTCCACCAGAAGGGACTGGTGTGAGAGCTGCGCCTTATCGAACCCTTTAGGGGGAATCGTCCTATACTTCGATTCCATTTTTGAAGGCACAGACGTGACTGTAAGAGGGTTTGACAAGTTCTTCAGCCAGGTTTGCAGAAGGACACTGTTGAGAGGGAGTCTAGGCACCTCCCTAGGAAGAGTGGGGAGGTCCTGTTCCTCCAAAAATTCTTTGGAATACCGAGAGCCTACCATCAGGTCAATCCCCAGGGCTTGGGCCATGTCCTGAACGAAGGATGAAAATGAGGACGGCCTAGCCTGGGGAGAGGGGGTTCTCGACCGCCCCACCGAGGAGAGGGGGGAGGCCTCATGGGAATAATGAGGGTCCCTAACCGATCCCGAATCCCAGGATCCCCTCTCGAGGGCCCTCGAGGGGGAAGGGGAAGTTATCCTCCTCGCAGAACCCTTGGGTGAGGACCCTGGGGTTCGTGGGACACTCTCCCGTTTCCTCGGCGAGGCGGCCCGGGAAGACTTCCCATGGGGTGAGCGGAGGAGCCTCGGGTTGTCGAGGCGCAGCTCCGACACCTGCAGCGCCTCGCCCCCGAACGACGAGGAACGGTCGCGCCGAGGCGAGCCTCGGGGCCGCTTGGACTTCCTCGATCGACGCCCCGTCCGAGGTCGCGTCGAGGGCGAGGCGTGTCTGGAAGACCCGGAGGAAGAGGAGGAAAGGCGGCGCACTCTGCGCAACTTTTCTTTGGGCCTTACACTGCGCTCAGGGGGTTCCCCCGAGGTCGAGGTCCGGGGCGGGGCCGAGACCGAGGTGAACGGGGCCACAGTACCCGAGACCGAGGTCGCCGAGGCCGGGGCTCCCGAGGGAGCCGAGGCCGGGGCCTCCGAGACCGAAGGCGCCCAGGCCGAGGTCGAGGCCGCCGGAACCGCAGCACGCTGCAACACTTCCAGGGCTCCCGACAGCTCCGATGAGATCAGAGCTCGGAGGAGATCCTGGAAGGCCGGAATCCCCACGAAGGTGGGGAGTTCCGAGTCCGGGGCACACTCCCTGGAGGGCGACCTCGGTCTCGAGTATTCCCTCGGGGTGTGCGGAGTCGAGGTCCGATGCGGGGCCGGGGTCGACCCACCCGCCTTGGCCTGACTCGAGGATGGCTTCTTTGCTGAAGGGGATGGAACAGAGGACTTACCCGAAGCTTGCTTCACTGACGACGCCTTCGAGGAAGAGGGCCGAGGCGAGGCCGAGGCCCCCGAGGACGCTGGGGCCGAAGCCGAGGCCGACGTCGAGGCCTTAGGCGGCGCGTCGACGGCGAACAATTCGGCCATTCTTGGAAGGTAGCACAGCGATCACACGAGTCTGTCGGATGTTCGGGCCCAAGACAGACAATGCACCACCGGTGAGGGTCAGTGATGGAAAGCAACCTCTCACACCGGCTGCACTTTTTGAATCCCGTAACAGGACGGGACATCCACGAAGAAAAAGAAGAAGGCCGGGAACGTACCGACGTCCCGCGGCCACGGCTTCCGGGAGCCCCCGGAGGCCGACGAAAAACGAAAGACTTTTTTTTTTTTTTTTTTGAAAAGAAACGAAAGGAAAACAGCACCGCGAACTAATTCGAAGGGAAAAACAAACTAAACGCGGCAGCTAGAAGGCAAAAACACTGGAGCTCAGATCCACAGGGCTTTCTTTCTCCGCGGAAAAATTTGAACTGAGGACCACGAGGTGGGATGCGCCCTCTAGTGGGCGAGAAGGCACGCACATGCGTGGTGCAGTGTGCAAACTTGAAACTTTAATCAAGTTTGCTTGAAAAGCTGTCCGCGCCGGGGCTCCGTAGATGACGTCACCCACATGTGAGAATATCATGCCTGCTTGTCCTGGGATAAAATGGAAAAATCAACTGAAGAGGTAACTAAAATAACTGAGAAACTGGATTTACTAACTAGAACAGTTGAAGCAATGAGATTAGAATTTAGAGTCCAAGCTAAGCAGATGCAGGAGGAAATACAACATTTACAACAGTTTAAGGTGGCTTCAATCAAAGACAGTTCCTCTATTCATAAGAAATTAGAGCAATTTGAAAATTTTAATAGACGTTTGAACCTCTGTATCTTAAATTTTCCACAAATTTCGGGTGTGTTGCCTCTTGACTTATTGAAAAGATATTTGATTGAAAATTTAGAAGTTTCTTCAAATTGTATTCCTCCAATTAATAAAATTTATTATTTACCAAATAAGAAGATGCCTGGAAGAGAAGAAGGTGAAAATGAGATTGAAAGAGAGAAGAGAGGGAAGAAAAATGTGATAGATTTTGCAAATGTGACTGCTCTTCTTGAACAAACAATAACAGCTGACACTAATATAGTAACGCTCTTAGTATCATTTGTTTTTGAGCAAGATGTAAATATGATTACGAAATTGTTCTTTAAAAACTCTCAAAAACTATTTGGGGAACAGAAAATATGGATATATCCTGATGTCGCTAAGATTACTCAAGAACGGAGGAAAGAATTTCTTTCTATGCGTCAAGAGACTATTAATTTGGGAGCAACGTTTCTTTTAGCATACCCCTGCAAATGCTTGGTTAGGTATTTAGGAGTTAAATATACATTTTTCTCTCCAAATCATCTGAAGGAATTCTTAGATGTTAAGAAGATCATCAAGGATTGAGGGATAATGGAAGTAGCGGGCGCTTAGATACATTAAGCCTATTTGTATAACTAAATGCCTCTTTAATTTTCTCTCACTATTTTTTTACTGCTTGATCACCCACCATTATGGTGGTCTAAGAAGGGGATAAAGTGTATGATTGTAAAAATGAAGTAGTATAATTTTTGGTTTATTTTTCCTCCCTGTGTTTAATGGAACAAAATATATTCTTGTAAATTTTGATGCATAATTAGAAAGAAATAATAATAAAAAAAAGAACTGGTTCCAAGCACTCCACAAGCTAAGAACAATAGCCATACTGTGTCAAATCAATTCCTACTAGTGTTTAAGCCTAGTAAGTCTAGACCAGTATCCTTTTCACAGTGGTTAATCCAGGTCTCAAGTACCTGGCAGAAACCCCAGATAGCAGCAACATTCCAAGCTACCAATTCCAGGGTCAGCAGTGGCTTCTCCCATGTCCATCTTAATAGCAGACTATGGACTTTTCCTCCAGGAACTTCTCCAAACCTTTTTTTAAAACCAGCTTCATTAACAGCAGAAAGGGCGGATCCCTGTGGAACACCAGTCTGTACCATTGTGCGACAAGATAGCTTCCCATTAACTATCACTTCCTGCTGCCGAAGGCATAGAAATGACAAAAACCACTTCATAACCACCCCTCCAAAACCTCAATTTTCCAGTCTAATGTGTCAAAGGCGGCCAAAACATCATGAAAAACTCCTAGGTATTCTCTCCCACCGTTCAAACCACTTCACAATTCATCCAGCATCGAAACCAACAAAGACTCGGTGCTGTGATGCCTGAGGAATGCATACTGATGATCATCCAGGATATTATTTTCTTGTAGATATCGATCAAGCTGTAAATAGACCAGTTTCTCAAGAATTTTCATAAGCAACAGCAGTGAGGCCACTGATCGAAAGCTACTAATCTCCCCCACTCCTAACTTCCGATCTTTAATTATTGGTTTAATTGTTACAATTTTTAACACCTCAGGTACCTTGCCTTCTTCCAGTATTAAATTCATCATTGATGTAATTCCCGGTATGATTTTACAACCAAATTTTTTCAATATACCTGGGGAGCAAATATCTCCTGTTGCAGCAGTTGATTTACAGGTATACAGTATCTCACTCACAGCCGACTCATCAACCTTCTCAAATAAGTTCCAAGTCCCTTTTACACCCAGATCTATACTTCTTCCACTGGATTCATCAAAGGTTGAGTTAATTATAAAAACCATCCCAAATGTAAAGCAGAGAATGGACATAGCAGGTTCTCTAAAGCCTCATTACTACTTAGCTATTTAACTAACTGAAATAATTCACAAGGCTTACTCTAACACCCCATTTGCTTTGTTCTGATAAAAACTTTATTGTGCTGCCTGAACCATATTCCTGTATTCAGTAAGATGTACCATATAATTCTCTTTGAGGTCATCTGTCCTCCATTTATGCCAGTCACACTCAATCTTTCTCAACTGCCTACAATTTTCCATGAGTTCGCTAGACATCCATTTCTTTCTTATATCCACTTGTTTCATAACTACCGTATTTTCGCGGATATAACGCGCACCATTGTAAAACGCGCACAGGGGTATAGCGCGCAGAAATCACGATGATATGTACAAAAACTTTTCTATACCGCGCTCAGGCATATAACGCGCATGCTGCCCGACTCTCCTCTGGCCACCCCGACTCTCCTTTCGCCCTCCCCGACTCTCCTCTGGTTGCCCCGACTCACCGTTCACCCGCCCTGACTTTCGGTGCACTGCCCCGCCTCTCCGTGCCTGTCCCCCTTGAAGTCCTGTCCCCCCTTGAAGGTCTGCCTGTCCCCCCTTGAAGGTCTGCCTGTCCCCCCTTGAAGTCCTGTACCCCTTGAAGGTCTGCCTGTCCCCCTTGAAGATCTGCCTGTCCCCCCTTGAAGTCCTGTCCCCATCCTGAAAGCCTGATGCCCCCCCTCGACGTCCGATTCTTCTCCCCCCTCGGCAGGACCACTCGCACCCCCACCCCGAAGGACCGCCGACTCCCCGACAATATTGGGCCAGGAGGGAGCCCAAATCCTCCTGGCCACGGCGACCCCCTAACCCCACCCCGCACTACATTACGGGCAGGAGGGATCCCAGGCCCTCCTGCCCTCGACGCAAACCCCCTCCCCCCAACGACCGCCCCCCCCCAAGAACCTCCGCCCGTCCCCCAGCCGACCCGCGACCCCCCTGGCCGACCCCCACGACACCCCCACCCGCCTTCCCCGTACTTTGTGTAGTTGGGCCAGAAGGGAGCCCAAACCCTCCTGGCCACGGCGACCCCCTAACCCCACCCCGCACTACATTACGGGCAGGAGGGATCCCAGGCCCTCCTGCCCTCGACGCAAACCCCCCTCCCTCCAACGACCGCCCCCCCCCAAGAACCTCCGACCGACCCGCGACCCCCCTGGCCGACCCCCCCACCCCCCTTCCCCGTACCTTTGGAAGTTGGCCGGACAGACGGGAGCCAAACCCGCCTGTCCGGCAGGCAGCCAACGAAGGAATGAGGCCGGATTGGCCCATCCGTCCTAAAGCTCCGCCTACTGGTGGGGCCTAAGGCGCGTGGGCCAATCAGAATAGGCCCTGGAGCCTTAGGTCCCACCTGGGGGCGCGGCCTGAGACACATGGTCGGGTTTGGCCCATGTGCCTCAGGCCGCGCCCCCAGGTGGGACCTAAGGCTCCAGGGCCTATTCTGATTGGCCCACGCGCCTTAGGCCCCACCAGTAGGCGGAGCTTTAGGACGGATGGGCCAATCCGGCCTCATTCCTTCGTTGGCTGCCTGCCGGACAGGCGGGTTTGGCTCCCGTCTGTCCGGCCAACTTCCAAAGGTACGGGGAAGGGGGGTGGGGGGGTCGGACAGGGGGGTCGCGGGTCGGTCGGAGGTTCTTGGGGGGGGACGGTCGTTGGAGGGAGGGGGGTTTGCGTCGAGGGCAGGAGGGCCTGGGATCCCTCCTGCCCGTAATGTAGTGCGGGGTGGGGTTAGGGGGTCGCCGTGGCCAGGAGGGTTTGGGCTCCCTTCTGGCCCAACTACACAAAGTACGGGGAAGGCGGGTGGGGGTGTCGTGGGGGTCGGCCAGGGGGGTCGCGGGTCGGCTGAGGGACGGGCGGAGGTTCTTGGGGGGGGGCGGTCGTTGGGGGGAGGGGGTTTGCGTCGAGGGCAGGAGGGCCTGGGATCCCTCCTGCCCGTAATGTAGTGCGGGGTGGGGTTAGGGGGTCGCCGTGGCCAGGAGGGTTTGGGCTCCCTCCTGGCCCGATATTGTTGGGGAGTCGGCGGTCCTTCGGGGTGAGGGTGCGAGTGGTCCTGCCGGGGGGGGGGGGGTGTATCGGACGTCGGGGAGTCGGCCGGGCAAGAGGGCTTGGGCTCCCTCTTGCTCCGATCGTGGGTGCGGGTGGGAGCGCGTGCGAGCGGTCGTTCGGGGTGGGGGTGCGAGCGGTCCTGCTGGGGGGGTGAATCGGGCGTCGGGCGGGGTGGGAACTATGTTTAAAAACTTTTGTATACCGCGCTCAGCCATATAACGCGCGAGGGGTATGCGCGGTACGTAAAATCACGTATAACGCGCGCGTTATATCCGCGAAAATACGGTAATTCTCGCACTGGGGCTACCTTATCTAGTGCAGTTTGAAGTGATGATTGCCACTCTTGTATCGCAACATTAGGATCACTCCTATCTATTCTATCTAGATGCATTCTCCATTCTTCCCATAGGGAAGCTTCATCAAATTTTGGTCTCACCCTCCTCACCTCTTTTTTGGTTTTTACACATCTGTCCACTCTTTCCCTCAATGCCACTATTACCGATATTAACGCATGGTCTGTCCAAGGCTTAAATTCGATCTGCAATTCAGTCACATCCAAATGCTCTACTGATGCGAACACCAGATCTAGTATATTACCTGCCATATGAGTTGGAGTATCCACCCATTGTTTAAGACCTAGTGCATCCATTGCTTTAAAAAGCACATTCCTCCACTGACCTTGTAAGTGTTGGGGCATATTGAATTTACCAAATATGACTATTCAGGTGAGATCCAATCGCAACCCCAGCAGTAAATTCCAAAAAGCTAAAACTATCCTGAGCCATTACACCAAGTGGGCTCTAAACAAGACAGAATGCAAAGTACACATTCTTCATTATTAAGATATCCATGGTGTCAACTATTTCTTGGAAAACTATTTCTTGGAAAACTATATGAGGGCATGTTGGTAATATAAAACTACCCCCCCCCCCCCCCACACACACACACCTTTTTGATATCCTCAACATACCCAATTCCAATCATACTGAAGCAGACAATTAATTTGCAACAACCACATCAGAATCCTCCAGCCATGATTCCGTCACTCCCAACTCATACTGCTCCATCAAATCATGCACTAGCGATGTTTTAGACTTTAGCGACCTAACATTCAAAAGCCCCACCCTTAGTATATCATTCCCTCTGCACCTGTCCAAAGTAACCTGAAGCAGAATCTGAGTGCCCTCTACACTAGCTTTTAGGATATGTTGATATTTAGTTGAATTCATTCTTCCATCCACATATTTCCTGTGCCATACAATCCCAAGGCACGACAGACTCACTCCTTCCCATTCCTAGCTGTTAGTCAGGTGTTCTCCCTTTTCCTTTCAAAATTATCTTGCGTGGATTTGGCTGAACAAATCGATTTTGATTTCATCAGTCCAATGCACTTTGCTCCAAAACATTTCAGGCTTTATCAATGTTTTCTTTTGCATACTTTGACAAGGAATTTTGTGATTAGGTCCAACAACTCCCCCATACAAGATCACTGTTGTACTTTGCTTGGAACAAGTTTTTCAGATACAGAAAATGCAAAGAGGGGTGCTGGTTGGTAAAATAGGTCAGAAATCAGATGGCAGATTTCTGAATCTAAAATAAATGACTTGTATAGAACTGCAAGTTGAAATTGCTTTGGGGAACATTTTTTCCAGGTCAAAACTATTGATGCAATTACTTTACAATGAAGATATTAAAAGTGAACTTCAGAAATAATTTAATGCATTTGAAACACAGATGATTGAAAATTCACATTCATCATAGGTTAGAAGGGGACTTACTATACTGAAAGGACAGAATGCAAAAGATTTTCCCGTTAAACTAATTTTTCATCAGTACCATTTTTGTATTGGTTATGCAGTAGCTTGTCTTTCCAATTGTTGAACTTGCATTAAATTTCTTGTTTGTGTAGCCGTGGTCTTGCTTGCCTACGCAGACCGTGGGTGCTGGGCAGCTCATTGGGTCGGAGACCCGTGACCAAGGCTCGCACAAAAAGAAGCAGGAGATTTATTTGTAACAGTCTTTACAGTCTATTGAGCTGGGCATGACATACTTCGGTGATCCGAACGGATTACAATCCCGGAAAGGAGGGGAGGGAGTCAGTCACCATACTCAGTCCTCACTCTATTCTCTTATCAAAGGAATCAAACCAAGACCAGTGCTTCGATTCTTTTTTGACCAAAGCAAGTAAGTCGGGATGCTGTGGAATAAGATTGAAGGGGGAACTCTTTCTTGAGAAAGCTGTAGGGCGAAACATGTCAAACTGACAGGTCCTCCAACTTGCAAGGAGAAGTAATATAATGCTTATGCAGAATCAAAGTATTACAAAAGCTAAGTAACAAAATTTTTTAGTTTTTTGAGATAGTAAAGTTGATATTTAATTTGAAAATAAAAATTACATAAAAAGAGCACAATTATGCCAAGAGACAAATATGCCAATCAAGTGATTCAGCCATAAAAAAACAATTGGCTGGTGGGAGGCACATTCTAAAGACTTTGCTAAGACATATATTTAAGTTTCTTATATAATTTGTGCAATTTCTTATATAATAGATGCTGTTTCTACATTTGTGGATTATTTTTTACATAGACAGCGTAAAAACAATAGGTCAAAATTAACCACTGTTTTAGTGATCAATATTACCAGGTACTATACTAACCTCACTGTGGCAGGCATAAGGGAAGGCCAGGACCTGGTCAAACACTTTGGAATTTAAAAAGTTACTCAAGAAAAGGGCTTTACCTGCCCAGGCAGATTTTACTTTCATGTCTCAGGTGTTCTTCATAAAGTCCTGTACAACTGGTGCGATGTGCCATCAACTGATTTTTCAAAGTCAACCAAGCAGCCATCACAATTACTGTGATGTCACAATGACCAAACAATCTCTGAGGAGGTTACAAGCAGCTGAATAAAGGCAATCTAATGCAAGATAGCAAGAACAAATACACAAAATTAGATGCATGAAGACCAGGCATGTAGCTCAAAAGGAGTTATTTTGAGGGTTTACAATCTAAATTTGTAGCTGAGGCAATGCAGGATCAAATGGCTTGCGCCAAGGTCACAAGACGCATTAGTGAGATTTGAGACCTGGCCTTTCCTGCTTCTTAGCCCACTGTTTTTCCATTGTTAACAGAACAGCTGTTTAACCAAGGTCGTCAACCTGATTGACCTTATCTGTCTAGCAACTAAAAGGTCGGTTTTCCACTCCACAATTAGGGTAATTTTCTAAAGTCTAAGCGTTGCAGCAAACATTCAGGGCAAACAAATACTATACTTTAACCTTCAACATCAACAATGGCATTTTTTAATTTAACAAAGACGCATGAACATTTCACCATCACTAGTTTCCTTCTTTGGTACAGAGATCTGCTTGTATGTTATGGCATTTATCATGAGAATTATTGTGCAATACGGACATGATTTAAAGTCAGATTCTTGTTTTCTTTTAGAAATCTAGAAAAGTAATGGAATGTACTGAGACCACAGTCATTAAGCAATGGCATAGCAGCTTTATGAGAAGCTTGATAACATTACATTATTTTCATATAATGTTTCAAAATGTTGTGTGATCGTGGCACCGAGGTACCCCCCCTCTTCAAACCCAGCATGTACCCAAAAAGAGGGAGAAAAAGCCTCAGGCTAATGGAGCAGTATAGAATCAAAAGGTACAAATCAAAACTGCTTTTGATGCTTTCACTGGCCAAAAAAACCTCCCACACAGAACAGCTCAGGTGAGGGAGTTTTTTTTGCCAGTGAAAGTATCAAAGGCAGTTTTGATTTGTACCTTTTGGTTCTATACTGCTACATTAGTCTGAGGCTTTTTCTCCCTCTTTTTGGGTACATGCTGGGTTTGAAGAGGGGGGTACCTCGGTGCCACGATCACACAACATTTTGAATCATTATATGAACATATTACAGTACATGTTGTGCGTTCTCGTATAATTTGTTAAAACATTATTACATTTTGACCTATTTCTTATAGATCAGCCCCCTCTTGGAATACTGCGTCCAACACTGGTCGCTGTAAATGAAAATGGACATAGTAATACTCGAAAGGGTCCAGAGAAGAGCGACAAAAATGGTTAAGGGACTGGAGGAACTGCCGTACAATGAGAGGCTAGCGAAAATGGACCTCTTCTCCCTTGAAAAGAGGAGACTGAGAGGGGACATGATCGAAACATTCAAGATATTGAAGGGAATTGACTTGGTAGAGAAAGAGATTGTTCACCCTCTCCAAAGTGAAGAAAACGAGAGGGCACTCTCTAAAGTTGAAAGGGGATAGATTCCGTACAAATGTAAGGAAGTTCTTCTTCACCCAGAGAGTGGTAGAGATCTGGAACGCTCTTCCAGAGGCTGTTATAGGGGAAAACACCCTCCAGGGATTCAAGAAAAGGTTAGATAAGTTCTTACTGGACCAGAACATACTCAGGTAAGGCTAGATTCAAATAGGGCACTGGTCTTTGACCTAAGGGCCGCCGCATGAGCGGACTGCTGGGCACGATGGACTACTGGTCTGACCCAGCAGCGGCAAATCTTATGTTCTGTTTGCTTTCTGGAACTGTGGATTACCAGAAACTCTACTATTTGTGGTACATTTGGGAGGGGTGGGGGAGGGGGAGAAAAGCACAGGAGATTTTAAAGGGTCAATTATCTAAGGGAAACTAGGTTAAAATATTGGATTGCATTAGCCTTACATGTCTTTGAAAGCTACAAAGTTAAAGAAGCTGTATCTCATACTATATCCAGCACACCAAATGGAGCAAATGTTTTTCGTGACACATTATAATTAAAATTATAAAACCAACAAAAAATTAAATTTGAGCGTTATTATTTAAAGTTCTTTAAGCTACAGTATGTATGGGTAATTGTAACAACAGTGAAACTAAAGTAGATAGAATTGCTAATCAATGCAATGTGCTTGTTTTTAAGTGCAAATTAACTCAAAACGCTTTATAGTACTATGTAGGAAACCTGTGTGCAAATCTCAGGTGCAGATCTTCCTCCTTGGGCAGACTGGATTTTGTGGAAAGCGTGTTTATAACTTTTAGAGTCTCAGCCATTGCACAATAACCTAATGGTCCGATTCAGGAGACTGATTTTGAATAGTGAGAAAACCCAAGGGTGCAGAATGGAACAGCCTGGTCCCCCCACCTTCCAACCCCACTGAATTGTTAAAAGAGTGAACTCAGTCTGCAGTGTTCTACTTGGCCATCAATTTTAGATACAGAACATGAAAACTATCTGCCTAATGGAAATGGAAAGATTTGTGTTATGTTTATAATTAGGGCTTCTATTCGTAGGTGTTCACAAATTATATATTAGATGGCTGATATTCAGCTGTGGTGATCAGCATTTTTTTAAACACTCACTGTGGCCAGCTAGATTATCCCCAGATACTTAATGCTGGGTCATGTCTGGGTACCAACATTGAAAATCAGGAGCTAAATCTGGTGGTCCTGGCTGGTATTTTTCCGTTTACAAAATTTCTGACTACCGTATTTTCACGCATATAACGCGCGCGTTATACGCGTTTTTACCTACCGCGCATACCCCTCGCGTGTTATACAAAATTTTTTTTACATAGTTCCCACCCCGCCCGACGCCCGATTCACCCCCCCCAGCAGGACCGCTCGCACCCCCACCCCGAACGACCGCTCGCACGCGCTCCCACCTGCACCCGCATCCACGATCGGAGCAAGAGGGAGCCCAAGCCCTCTTGCCCGGCCGACTCCCCAACTCCCCGACAATATCGGGCCAGGAGGGAGCCCAAACCCTCCTGGCCACGGCGACCCCCTACCCCCACCCCGCACTACATTACGGGCAGGAGGGATCCCAGGCCCTCCTGCCCTCAACGCAAACCCCCCTCCCTCCAACGACCGCCCCCCCCAAGAACCTCCGACCGCCCCCCCAGCCGACCCGCGACCCCCCTGGCCGACCCCCACCCCCCTTCCCCGTACCTTTGGTAGTTGGCCGGACAGACGGGAGCCAAACCCGCCTGTCCGGCAGGCAGCCAACGACGGAATGAGGCCCAACCCGACCATGTGCCTCAGGCTGCGCCCCCAGGTGGGACCTAAGGCTCCAGGGCCTATTCTGATTGGCCCACGCGCCTTAGGCCCCACCAGTAGGGCGCGGGGAGGCGGGGCAGTGCACGGAAAGTCAGGGAGGGTGAACGGAGAGTCGGGACAGCGCACGGAAAGTCAGGGAGGGTGAACGGAGAGTCGGGACAGCGCACGGAGAGTCGGGACAGCGCACGGAGAGGCGGGGCAGTGCACGGAAAGTCAGAGAGGGTGAACGGATAGTCGGGACAGCGCACGGAGAGTCGGGGAGGGCGAAAGGAGAGTCGGGGTGGCCAGAGGAGAGTCGGGGCGGGCGAAAGGACAGTCGGGCTGCATGCGCGGTATACCCGTGAGCGCGGTATACAAAAGTTTTTGTACATAAAATCGTGGTTTCTGCGCGCTATACCCGTGTGCGCGTTTTACACGGGTGCGCGTTATCTGCGTGAAAATACGGTAATTAGATCCTGTTGTATTCTTCACAACACAATGGGCTCCTTTTATCAAGGTGCGGCAGGGGTTTAACATGCGGAATACCGCGCAATAAACCGCCTGCCACGCTAGTCGCTAACGTTTCCATTGACGAGGCGTTAGTTTTTTGGCTTGCCACAGGGGTTAGCGCGTGATGAAATGTCCGATGCGCTAACCCCCGTAGCGCACCTTGATAAAAGGAGCCCAATATGTACTTTTAACATAACCTTTTGTTAACCACATTGAGCTTATGGCTATGCGGTCCAGAAATTTGTTGTTGGTAAGGGAGGGGGTGATACTAAATGTTTAAAAGATAAGATGTATAATCTCAATATATATTCATTTATGAAATATACTAATTATGTTAATGTAATTTATCATTTGTATTGAGATTTTCATGAATTATATTTTTTGTGCAAAAATTATTAAAATAAAGAATTATTTTTTTTTTTTTAAACCCAGAAACTTGTTATGTTATTTAGCCAGGGTCTGCATAAGGCAATTATGCATGCCCGAGCTGAATATTGACCAGGACCTGCAAAAAAGTAGAATTTCCTGTCCGATTCGCCCTCATTCCAAAAGAGGTCCATAGGCTCCCCAAACACCCCTGACATCATACATAGCTCCCCCCAACCATCTCCAACAAGTCAATATCCCCAACTCCCCTACCTCCCAGTCAGTAAGAACTCCCCCCATCCCATCTGACCTCCCTGGTGGTCTAGTGGGGCAAGAGGGGCAGGTGTGAACCTCCCTCGCTCTTCTTACCCCTAGTGGCATCTTCTTAAAAATGGCTACAACTTCTTGAAACAGCCTCCTGGAAGTACTGTGGCAGAAAGGAACAGTTATAAATACAGCATACTAGGATTTCCTGAGAAAGCGATTGGCGAAACGGGTCCCCATTGGGATCTTCAAAGATAAGTGCTGGCTATTTTGTCTCATTCAATACTGCTAAACTGGAACGTACGCAGGTGAGGCTGGACTCATTTAGAGCACCGGTCTCTGACCTAAGGGCCGCCGCGTGAGCAGACTGCTGGGCAAGATGGACCACTGGTCTGACCCAGCAGCAACAATTCTTATGTTCTTATGTTATTCTCATTCGCTATCAGCAAAACAAAAAAGTAAATGGGAAACTTCTTCTCAAACATACTTAAGGAAAAATCTTAACAATACCACAGAGAGGTACAATTACATTTTTGTGATACTGTCCATATATAAATTGTGCTTCCACTCTGCTGTCTTTTTTATTTACATCACACTATAATCTTATTCATGTGTCTTAGAAATTCAGTCTTGTGCCGAACAGACCACCGGTGAACCAACACAATTACCAACACTGGCCTCAAAATCCAGAGGATAGCACTCCACCATAAGCTCTAGGCTCTAGTCTTTCTAATATCATAGGCCTATATGAAAAAAGGCATGAAGGAAAAAAAACTCCCCTGAAATCATCAAGGGGAGAAAAACCAATCATGACAAAAAAACGTATATAGTTTATTATTTAATAGTTTCATAGTTTATTAAAATTTTGATTAAATGCTAAACATAGAATTCTAAGCATTGTACATTAAAATAAATTGGGGAATTAATATTAAAACAAACATGACTTAGTACAGATCTATTAACATAACATAGGGTGGGATATAAAACAAGAGGAAAGGGGGGAGAGCTCCATTATTAAAGAAAAGAGAACAAAAAAGAAATATCAAGGAAGGGAAGGGGGTAGATTAGAAATGATAAAATATCCAGATGATAAGCATCTTTAAAAAGAAACATTTTAAATTGCCCTTAAATTTATCTAAATTTTGTTCTGCTCTAATGTGTAATGGAAGGGAATTCCAAATAGTAGGAGCTGTGACAGAAAAAATAAAAGCGCGGCGAGTCCCAATAATTTTTTTTTTTTTAGTTCAAAATATTTTTATTGATTTTATAGGTATAAAATAAACAGCAAAAGGCTTCCGAGAAAGCCCAACAAGACAAAAGAAGTGACAGCTCCCTTCATGTACATCATATCACAATAAGATAATATATCGGTAACAAACATAGAAGCATCATACAATACAGTTTTCTAGCCATAATACATAGCAAGGCAAAGAAGTTAGTAGGGCAAAAGATTGTGCATAGTAAATCATAAATTAGGCGAGTATATAAAGCTATAAAGATACAAAGCTAAGTAAAATCAGGTAGTATAAATGTCGAAAGAGTCACTGTTGATTTCTGAAAATTCAACAGATAAGAAACACCAATGAGAAATGTAAATGAGTAAATCAATTAGATGAGTGATGTTATTTAGGTAAAAGGTCTAATAAATAGTAGTTCAAAGGTCTTGAGCACAATAGTCCACTAATATCGACCATGTTTTAT
This sequence comes from Geotrypetes seraphini, assembly GCF_902459505.1. Classification (NCBI taxonomy): domain Eukaryota; kingdom Metazoa; phylum Chordata; class Amphibia; order Gymnophiona; family Dermophiidae; genus Geotrypetes; species Geotrypetes seraphini. The sequence continues at coordinate 47,873,588 of NC_047097.1, forward strand.
TATAAGTGGATAGTGATTTAGAGCGTTCTGCCATATGTCGTTCATATTTAGCATGGAGACATACCGAATTCCACCATTGAGTGAAGCTGAGATTAGAGAAGTCTTTCCAGTTTTGCAGAATTAGTTGAAGAGCTAGAAATAGCAAAAGGGTCAAAAGGCGATCATGATACAAAGATAAAGGTGAGGATAGTGCCGAGGATCCCAGAATTAATACATCTAATGTAAAGGGGTCAGTAATAATAAAAATTTTGGTAATCACATTCCAAATAGAGGACCAAAAAGTCTGTATATGGGGACAGTCGTATATCATATGTCGTAGGGAGCCTTCAGAGGATTTACAGGTACAGCAGGAGCTATCCGAGGACCTCTTAATTTTGGCTGTTTTGAATGGAGTCCAGAAGGCTCAATGATAGAGAAAAATCGCTGATTGTCTATGGGAGGCAGAGTGGAGCGATTTAAAAATTCTGACCCACAGTTCCTTCCATATACGATCAGTTAATGGAGATTGTAATACCATATCCCATTTAGTCAGGGAAGCTGGGATTGCAGAGAAACATTTAGAATGTATATATTTATACCAATTAGATGATTGGCCTTTGGAGGCAGTGAAGGAAAGAGCCAGAGAGTGTAGTTCTGAAGTGGAATGAAGGGATGTTGGGGAAGGGTACCTCGCAGTAAGACAATGGTGGAGTTGAATCCATTTGAAATATTGAGAAGGAGGAATATTAAACTTGGCCATGATATCTGAAAAGGTGATCCATTTATCATTATTCAAAAGATGGGAAATATGCCAAATTCCTTGCTGTTGCCAAGTTTTCCATATGATCACCGCATTGTCTATCTTGAGTTTGGGGTTATGCCAGATTGGTGCAAATACTGAATCTGTCAATTTCTTGTTTGAAAGGGAGTCAATATGATTGAACGCCTGCCATGTACTCAACAATATTGGGTTTTGTTTTGCCAACTGGGGAAGAGGAATAGCAGGAGCATGATGAAATATATAAGAATCAACCATAGAAAACTCCAAAGGTAGCCACGTAGGTGTTGTACGCATGGACTCATAATTCAGCCACAAGGAGCCCTGAGACATCAAAAATGCATAGTGATATTCGCGAAAGCTAGAAAAATTGACCCCACCCTGCTCCTTAGAACATTTCAATTTACGGAGTGCAATACGAGGCTGCTTGCCTTGCCATAAAAAGGAAGTGAGTATTGTTCAATACAAGAATAGACTGAATGGGGAAAAAGAAAGGGAAGCATACTAAGAATGTAATTGATTTTAGGAATGATCATCATGCGTATTGTAGATAATCTACCCTACCAGGAGAGATTAAGGGGGGGGACCATCTAGAAGTGAAAGAACGAATAATAGAGAAGATATAGTCAGAATTAAGTCGTAAAGTGGATTCAAGAGAGGGCCCAAAATACAGCCCGAGATATTTAATCTTGGAAGGGGACCAGATGAAACCATATTGGGAGGAGTCAGATTGAATGTCTATACAATTTAACGGCAAGAGTTCAGATTTATTGACATTTTATTTGTATCCAGAAATAGCCGAAAAGCGGTTAATTTGTTCAAGGACAAAGATGAGAGATTCCAGGGTGACGTAGAGAAGAACATCATCAGCATACGCCGATAGCTTGACTGAAAAGTCATTATAATGGAAGCCGATAATTTTTAATGAAGGGACATGAAGAGTAAGTGGTGAGGCAGATCTTAGAGCTCTAGAAGGCTCTTATGGAACCACAAATCAAAATAGTCTATCCAACACAAGACTAGGTCCACTAGAGGGTGGGTTTTTTTTATTTATATGTCATTAATACAGGCTGTTATACCTATAACGAACATGTTAGTAGTTGGTGCTGAAGATCAGCCTCCTTGTTAGAAAATGTGGACAAGGCTAGTTGGTCGGTGCCGTCACAAAATATGACAAGGCTATTAGAAATATAATGAAACCTGTAAGGAAATCAAAGATCAACGTACTGGAAAATAAACAATTTTATATTTCATGGCTGACTGATCACTCACAGAAGTTTGCATTCAAGTCTGACACTATATTTTAAGCTTGCTCACACGCTAACACTAAGTTGTCTTGCCTTCCTCTACCTGCAGGTTTCCAGCCCTGTCAAAACCTCCCCCAACCTCACATCATTTATGATTAGGAGAAGGAAGTCCAAGACACCAAAGTCCTCCATTTGTGGCCTTCATTTATTTATTCCATTTTGTATATCGCTCTCCCAGGGGCGCTCCGAATGATTTGCATGAATTTATTCAGGTACTCAAAGCATTTTTCCGTGTGTCCCGGTGGGCACACAATCTATCCAATGTACCTGGGGCAATGGGGGGATTAAGGGCTAGATTCACTAAGGGCATGGATCTGATCTGATCCAAGAGAGATCCAATCCGTGTCAGGGGACTGAATCATGAATCGCCCTCATGCCCTCCCTGAACAGTGATCCTTGAGCATGTGCAGACCATCTGTAGATGGTCTGCGCATGCGCTGGCCCTCTGTGCTCGGGAGAGCAGGAAATTTTTTTTTTTTTTTGCTTTTTCTTCTTCCCAAGCCCATGGTTCTAACCCGCTTTAAGCCCGCGGGTTAAAAGCACGGGCTTGCACTGTGGTGAAGGGTGGGAGAGTCAGGGCTGCAGGAGATCGGGGCAGAGAGCAGGGCGGCAGAAGGCAGGGCAGTCGGAAAGGACTTCGATGACTGGTCCTCAGCAATCGCTTGTTTGTTATTGGCCAGCCCAGTCGGTGTTGCAGGTTTTTTGGTAGTGAATCGCTGCCTGCCATCATTTGAATGCCATTCCCCCTCATTTGCATGCGCGGATCGGAGGATGATCGGGACACAGGTTAGTGAATCGGGTCGGAGGGAAATTGGGTCGCAAACCAATCGGTACACGATCGGTTTGCTTAGTGAATCTAGCCCTAAGTGACTTGCCCAGGTCACAAGGAGCAGCGTGGGTTTGAACCCACACCCTCAGGATGTTAAGGCTGTAGTTTTAACCATTGTACCACACTTCATGAAGGTCTGTGGGTACTAAACACACCAAGGCCCAAAGAGGCAAATTCTGTAAAGGACATCTGAAAGTTAGGCTTCGTGTAGATGTCCAGTCGGAAAATGCTAAACGCAATTCTATAATGCATAGACATACTATAGAGAAACAAGCTCAGCGACTCTAGATACATCTAAATAGTTAGACGTCCTTTACAGAATCGCCTTTTAGGCGTCACATAGACGTCTCCATAATGTCTATAATGTTATCACGTTTTAGTATTATCATATCATTAGAATGGTGATTTTATCCTGTTTTTCATTAAAATTGTATGCAGTGAAATACTGGCACCACTATTATATTTTATTTATCTTTTAATCCTTTTTTTTTCTCTTCAGTTACAGCAAGCAGTGGGGGATTTGAACCAACAATGTCAGGATGCTAAGGCTGTAGCTCTAACCACTGCGCCACACACTCAGTCATTAAACCACTTGTCAATTCTAAAACTAGGTCTTTTGGACTTTAGTTGGGCACAAGTTAGGTGGACGCAACTTAGGCATCTCTTAGGTGTTCTGGAGGCGTCTGTATTTAGGTGAACGGGGCTAAAGAGAACGCCAGGTTAATATTAAGGTCAAAATATGTTTAATAATGCATTACTCAAGCAAAGCACATTAAAAAATATATATTGCATACTAAACCTCATTTCCAAAAGGTTAAGAAAAGAAAAAGAGATATTCACAATGGCTGTGCTTCAGAGCAAGTGGACGTGTCTGATGCACAATCTTGACATCAATGTGACATCATCAACATGCACCTAGATAGCAGAATGCCACTAAAAAATAGGAAGATGTGCTGGAGTATCTGACCATATTTGGGATTTGAACCCATGACCTCTGAAAGATAGAAGCAGTGCCTTTAACCACTGAGCCACAGGAGCTTTTATTTAGGCAGGGGTTCCTATTATTTTTTTGTGACATTCTGCCATCTTGGGATATTAATTTAGCTCTCTTGTTAATATGTTTGATTATAAAATCTATACAGAGTATTTATTAACAGATATACCATAAATATAATAATCTCATTGTTTAGGTCAGGGGTAGGCAATTCCGATCCTTGAGAGCCACAGGCAGGTCAGGTTTTCAGGATATCCACAATGAATATATATGAGATGGATTTGCATGCACTGCCTCCTTGAGATGCAAATCTATCTCATGCATATTTATTGTGGATATCCTGAAAACCTGACCTGCCTGTGGCTCTCGAGGACCGGAATTGCCTACCCCTGATTTAGGTGAATGGCCTTCTGAGATTTCTGCCCATAAGATCACATAGCTTAACGCTTGGTCTCAAGGGACTCAATTAATTCATCAGGTAAAATTAATTTATAAATTTATCTGTGTTAATTTTAGTGCTGATCATTATTGTTTTATAAGGAATTTCTAAGTAAACTTATCTTGACGTGTTGTTATTCAAAAATCCAAAGTTGAACACCCTGGAAAAAAATCACTCCGACATGTTTCATTTCAAAAAGCTGCATCAATGGGGTCTCCTTAATGTTTTTAAGCGCTGTTTCTTCTCGGCTCATTTACTATCAATGGGGTCTCCTTAATGTTTTTAAGCGCTGTTTCTTCTCGGCTCATTTACTATCAATGGAAGTAAAACCCGGATGTCTCAATCCGTCCTCCTTTTTCAGGAGCCATATGGAAAGCCTATATTACCCCCTCCTTTACAAGGCCATGCTAGCATTTTTAGTGCCGGCTGCTGCGGTAACAGCTCCGATGCTCATAGAATTCCTATCAGCACCCGCGCTATTACCGCCATGGCCAGCGCTAAAAACATTAGCACGGCTTTGTAAAGGAGGAGGTTAATGCGAGAAAAGCTAGTGATTTTACAAGGCTAGCAAGACCTGATGTTTCAGTTTGAGAAACAGCAAAATACATTGTTCTTTCAGGCTGCTCTTTCTAGCCAAGACTGTTTGCTGTTTATCTCAAAATCAAATATCAATATTGGCCCTTTAAATTAATTGTTCCCTACTCTCAAATCTGTTTCGATCCTGTTTAAGTGAGACACCCTATGATCTTTGATCACAGACTAAATAACGCACACTAATAGAGCCTTATTTACTAAAATCGGTATCTCATTCAATGTTATTGAGGGGAAAAAAAGCAGCTTCGTAAATAGACGCAAACTGTTAAAAGTCCCTTATCTTTATCCTCGTTAGCTATTTTAAAATAGTCACTCCACACTCGGGCTTTTTCCATTTCTATCTATGCTTTTCCTTAGATTATTGATGCAAATTTTTACTGGCTAAATGGGGTGAGTCTTTAATTTCACAGAGATACTGGGCAAAACCAGGGAGAGAGAGATTCAAGTGGAAAGAAACTTTGTCAATGATCTCCCTCTTATCTTTTTTTGTTCTCTTTTCTTTCTTGAGCTTAGTCCATGAATGTATTACTTTGACGTGTAAAATAGTTAAAACGTTATGAAATATTATAAATAGTTATGAAATATTTATGTTCAGATATTTGTATTGCATTGTCAAAGTTTAAAAATTAATAAAGATTTATTTAAAAAAAAATAGTTATGCCAATAACGTTATCTGTTGACTAATGTTGGTCACATTCACGTGTCTTCTCAAGGGGAAATTTTCTGGCACAAATCTGATTACACTTCAATAGCACAGCAGTGCAGTGCAAAACAAGAGTTTAAAAGCTGAAGGGCATTATCTTAATCATTTTCTACCTGATCTTAAAACTCTCTTTTGGGCAAGGATGTGTACATGAATGACACTACTTAAATAACTCATTAAAAATGGTATGACTTTGAATACATAAAATCATGACAACAGAAATAATGAACTAACTTGTATCTTCCTTACAAGTCTACAAAGAATGATATACGGTACCTTCATTTCATACTAAACGGTATTTCCTTTTACATAAGAAAACCCACACAGTTTTCAAGCTATTTCAACATATGTAACTGGAGTCACACCTTGACAAATTCTTTGCTGCCTGGCTGGCCTAGAACGTCCTCTCCGACGTTAGAATTGACGTCGGGTGGCGAGAGTTGGTCGGCCCCCGCGGGGAAGAGAAGCAGGGCGAACTCAGCGCCGGCCTGTTCCCGATGGCAGCAGTGGCAGCCTATTCCCCAGTGGCGGTGGCAGCATTTTCCCAATGGTGGTGGCATAGGGGAGGGCAGGGAGAAAGAAAGAAAGGGGGGACAGGAAGCCAGAAAGAAAGAAAGGGGGCAGGGTGAAACAGAAAAATGGGGCACGGAAAGAGAGAGAGAGAAAGACAGACATACAGAACGAAAGAGGGTGTGGAGAGATAAAGAAGGGGGCAGGGTGAGAGAGAGAAAAACAGACATACAGAAAGAAAGGGGATATGGAGAGAGAGAAAAAGAAAGAAGGGGCAGGGTGAAACAAAGAAAAAGTTTGGGGAGGGAATGAGGTCTGGAGGAGAGGAAGCATACAGGAGGCTGAAAGAAGGGAAGAAATATTGAATGCACAGTCAGAAGAATAAAGTGCAACCAGAGACTGATGAAATTACCAAAGGTAGGAAAAATGGTTTTATTTTCAATTTAGTGATCAAAAATGTGTCTGCTTTGAGAATTTATATATGCTATCTATATTTTGCACTATGGCCCCCTTTTACTAAACCGCAATAGCGTTTTTTAGCGCAGGGAGCCTATGAGCGTTGAGAGTAGCGTGGGGCATTCAGCGCAGTTCCCTGCGCTAAAAACTGCTATCGCGTTTTAGTAAAAAGGGAGGAGGAATATTTGTCTATTTTTGTATAGTTGTTACTGAGGTGACATTGCATAAAGTCATCTGCCTTGACCTCTTTGAAAACCCGCGAAATATAAATGATAATTAACATTTTCTCTGCGTACAGCGTGCTTTGTGTTTTTAAAATTTTATTGTTGGTAGATCATTTTGACTTGGCCACGAAGGTAAGGGGGTGGGAGGGAGGGGAACTGCTGAAAGACATCTAGTAATCCTTGAAGGCTTGACTGTGCAGGGAATTATTTTTGTAAAATCATGTTTTGTTATGTGACTGGCATTATTTAGACTTTAATTTCTATGAAAATGAAAATGATATAAATTATTTGCTTGTTTTTATGTGCATGTGCTGAAGGAAAGTGGAGAGAGAGTGGGCTGAGGACGCTGAAGGGAAATGGGGAAGAGAGAATGGGGAGAAGATGCTGATTTATAAATAGACAATTGTACAGAATATTGTTTCATCCATAGCTGCATGTTAATGATGTGCTCATATGCACTTATTTATCATCATAACATATACATCATCATTAACATGCAGCTGTGGATGTGTAAGGACAGGCTGAGGAGGATGGATGGGAAGGAAGGAAGGTGAACATATCAACATATCGTACATTTTTAACATGCATGATGCAGCTATAGGCAAGCAGAGGAGGATGAGATCATACAGATGTGTATGTTCAGATATGCGCTCAGATGTGTAGTTTTTTCTGATATATTTATTAAGCTTACAGTATTTATAAAAACACATTTAATACTTGTTACAAAAAATATTGTGCAATTGTGATCTACTTCTGGCCTACAAAGGTCAAAAGAAATCCTTAACTGAGATTTTACATTCAAAAGTGAATTATAGCTACTAGCACTATTATTTATTAGTTATTTATTATGCAGATGTTTGTTAGTTTGTTATTAGTTCAGTATTAGACACATGTTAGTTTAGAATAGATAGGTATAGATTAGTTTAGTTTAGGTTAGGTTAGGGCCCTGCTGAAAGAGTCTACCTTGACTTGGTTGCAGGCTTACAAATCTTTTGGTCAAAGAGTGCGCGACAGAGAAAAGTATGTGTGTATTCGGCCCATGGAAGAAGGGTGGGGGTCGGTGGGGGGGGGAAGGGGTGCGTGGGGGGCCCAATAGGATTGCTCAGTAAGGGGCCCAGAAATTTCTGATGGCGGCCCTGTCTAAGCAGCCATGTCAGCCAAATAGGCTGAAACTTTTGCTTGGATTTCAGGTAAAATCTCAGTTGTAGAGAGGCAGATCTGGGAGTCAATCGCATTTAAGTGACACTGGAAGCCATGGGAGGAGATCAGGGGACCAAGGTGTAGAGAGAGAAAAGAATAAGTCCTACCACTAGCAGAATAGCAGCAGAGGAGGACCCAACAGTGCATACACTAAAAGGTGCAATGGGAGAGGTAGGAGGCAAACTAGGAGAGGACAGACTCGCAGAATCCAAGCAAGACTGTGAAATCAGGTTCCGCACAACTCAACCACACAGAGCCACATGGTGCAGACCTGAAGAACAGCCGTTCTCCAACAACAGAGAGAAAGGACGTTCAGGGTAGCAAAATCCCATGGCAAATTTCTAAGCACCACAGCAACTTGTCACCAAGATTTGTCGAGCCCTGGTTTGAGCTGAATAGCAGTTGCCAATTTCCTTGTTCTAGCAAACTGAGTTAGTTTCTAGCAGAAACAGAAAAACAATGCTTCATTATGAAAGAACTCTACTGCGATCCAAAAAGATGTTGTATTGCATCTTTCCTTTTAAAACAGAAAACTATCTTTAAGAAAAATTAGGAGACTGGAAGTTCTTCTTTATAATACATTTTGAATGTGAAGAAAGAAGCTGTACCTACACAACATATTTGAGAAGTACGTACTTACTCTTCATGTCTGGGACAGAAACTCATGTTAGCATTTATTAACTGTACGCTCAGTGAATTTGGCTGCTGAGCAGAATATGTTGTCGTTACAGGAGGTAAATCCATACACACTTTCTTCCTGGCTAACTAATTACTGTTTTTATGTTTGGTTGGTTGGTTGGTTTTTCTTTTTTTTCCACAGGAAAGGCTTCAGCCTGAGAATTGCCTCATTTTGGTACCATTTAGCTTGAACATCGCTTTCTTGCTCTAAAATAGGATGGATAAAAATCTTTTTTTTTTTTTTTTTTTAAAGTGGATTTTTAAAAATTTAAATCAGATTTTTCAAATAAAATGTTTTTTTGAGGAAAAATATATCCAAAGATAGTTTTCTATTTAAGATACATTTATAGTCCAAAAGTTATTCATCATGAAATAAGGATTAATTTTTTAATTATGTAGCACGAGACTATATATTGATGCAATGTTTACTTTTTTGATAAAAAAAACAAGGAGAACTGCAGTAACATGTACAATGATACAGGCAAAGTTTATTAAAATAATTGCGGTTAAAAACAACACCTTAAAGTTAAACCACGGGACCCAACACGGTCCATGTTTCTGTACACGCCTTCTTCAGGGGTCCTAGGTTGGAAAGGAGTGAAATTGAACTGTGAAAAGCATGCTGAAGTCTGTGTGAAGACGAACGTCGTAGAGCAACTTGTACATGGGCTTCAGCATGTTTTTTGCGGTTCAATTTGACTCCTTTCCAATCTAGGACCCCTGAAGAAGCGTGTACCGAAACACAGACCGTGTTGGGTCCCATGGTTTAATTTTAAGGTGTTGTTTTTAACCGCAATTATTTTAATAAACTTTGCCTGTATCATTGTACATGTTACTGCAGTTCTCCTTGCTTTGTTTTGTCTTCGACCCTTTTACTGCAGATTTTGTTGTTTCTTCTTTTTTTGTTTGTGTTACTTTTTTGATAAATCAATTCCATTAATCTATTCATAATATCACAAGCAATTCTGTCTATAAGATATCATCACAGATGTTTGGTTTTGCATTTCTCAAAACTGAATTTGTGTCTGCAGAGATAACATGCTTCTTCAAAGCATAAATGTTATAAAATATAGAGTTGAGAAAAAGACCTTAAGTCCCATTGTTCCTTTGCAAATCAATGTACACAGAATCAATCCCTTACCTCTTAAATGTTGTTTATATATATATATGCACAAGGAACTAAATGTGAGGAGGGAGGGGCAAGCTGTAAAAATGAAAGTGAAACCTTTTGAGCAGACTATTCCACAAGTCTTAGGATCTTTTGTGTGTATAGCCTACGGTTTATCATATTATTCTCTTTGTGGAGAAGAAAACCTATAATGGCACAAGGCTGTAACAGAGACCCAATTTGGGAATATTTTAAAGAAGTTCCTCTACCTATGAGTAAAATAGACATGTGTGCAAAATGCAAACCCTGCAACAAAGAAATGCAAGGTCTGATGCTTCGAATGAAACACCTCCATAAAGAAGTGCTATGATGAAGATTACAAAAGGAACATGTTTGAACAGGCAGGATCTTCAAGTTGGTAAATGTTTTGATTTTAAACAAGCAAATATACATTTTTGAGTAATACTGGTAGCAATTAATACAACGAGAAAGCCACGATTTAAATCAAGTTTTTCTGACTAGTGATTTAAATTGATTTGATTTAAATTAAATCCACCATGGTTTAAACAAATTCATATTTTCTCTTGATCAAATAGGTTTCATTCCACCTTTATAAGGCTCTGGCACGATAAAGCAGTGAAATTATGCCCTAAAACATTTAGGATTGTAGTACCAGATGCTGAAAAGGCTTTCAACTCTATGAAATGGAACTTCTTTGGGAGACACATGGGGCTCCTTTTACTAAGGTGCGCTAGTGTTTTTAGCCCCCGCTGCCCCCCCCATACTATGTGCAAAAACTAATGCCAGCTCAATGTTGGCATTAGCGTCTAGCACGCGCGGCAATGCAGCGCGTGCTAAAACCGCTAGCGCAGCTTAGTAAAAGGAGCCCATGGTGTAGGACAGAGGGATCCTTAAATGGCAAGAGGATGGAAAAAGATATAGAGTAATTCCACTCAAAAGCACAACAAATGATTTTCACCCAATAAAAATATGTAGATGGGGAACCTGCATGCAGAGCCAGTCACAACACTAGGGACAAAGGGAAGTGGGGGTAACCTACACACAGCAGCAGTTTTCATTTTGGATCTACTTTTCAAAGATGATTCAGTTGTTTTATAATAAGCCACAGGTAAAAATTAAAACCAAACAGTTTGGTGGCTTCCCCACCCCAAACTTAAGAAAATGTTTTCAAGTTTATTGTTGCTTGATATTATACCACCTATAACATCCTAAGTGGTTTACATTAAAAATTATATACTTACAAACTTATTTTTTTATTTTATTAAGAATAAAAAGGGAGACTTTACACATAGGAGAACTGTGAGGGTTACATTGTTTCAAAAATAAAAACGAGGACAGGGAAAGGAAAATAACATTAGAGCAGCAGTCTCAAACACACGGCCCGCATGCGGCTCCCCAGGGACTATTTTGCGGCCCGCAATCTGTTCTTGACTAAAGCAGGGGTCTCCAATCTACTTCCCTTCCAACTACCCTTCCCCAAGCCACCGCAATCGGGGAACAGGCCAGCGCCCGAGGTCTTACTTCTCCCTGCCCTCCCCCAAGCCACTACCATCGGGGAACAGGCCACCACCGCCGCAATCGGGGAACAGGCCGTGCTGAGGTCTTAACTCTCCCTGTTTATATTTCCCAGCTCAGAGCCGACCAATTCTCGCCACTCGACGTCAATTCTAACGTTGGGGAAGAAGTTCCGGGCCAGCCAATCGCTGCCTGGCTGGCCCGGAAGTCCCTCCCCAACGTTAGAATTGATGTCGGGTGGCGAGAATTGGTTGGCCCTGCGCTGGGGAAGATAAGCAGGGAGAGTTAAGACCTTGGCGCAGCCTGTTCCCCGATGGTAGTGGATTGGGGGAGGGCAGGGAGAAATAAAGAAAGTAAGTGGGGACAGGGAGACTGAAAGAAAGAAGGGAGACGGGACACAGACAGAAAGGGGCATGGAGAGAGAAAGACAGAAAGAAATGGGGCACGGAGAGAGAAAGAAAGTAGGGGGCAGGGTGAAAGAAATAAAAAGTTGGGGGAGGGAAGGAGACAGATGCCAGACCAGGGGAAAGGAAGGAAGGAAGGAGGGGAGAGAAAGGAAATAAAAAGATGTCAGACCATGGAAATAGGGACAGAAGAAGAGAGAGACAGAAAGGAAGGTAAGACATGGAAACATAGATTTTGAAAAGAAAACAGTTAATGCCAAAGATGGATGCAATTACTGAATTACGTTCAGGGATATTATTTGACAAACACTAAGTCAGAAAGAGTCAAAATCCAAAAGACATATAACTGACCATGTAAATAAGACAAGCCTTTGAAGGGTGATCAATAAATATTTTATAAAATTACTCAGAGATGTGAAACTCTGAAAGGAAGGCTACAAAACCTCCCTTGGGTAAAGAGTTTATCTTCCAGTATGCAGTGACGTTTGCATGATATTAACAACAAGAACAAACCATTTATTTTGAACTTTTGAAACAGTTTGAACTTTTTAGCCTTTCCAGGTCGTGATCAAAAAACATTTTTATAGAATAACAATGACTGGAAGGTAAACTCTTTACCCAAGGGAGGTTTTGTAGCCTTCCTTTCAGAGTTTCACATCTCTGAGTAATTTTATACAATATTTCTTAATCACCCTTCAAAGGCTTGTCTTATTTACACGGTCAGTTATATGTCTTTTGAAAGATGGATGCAAGGCAGAAAGTGAAGATGGAGAGAAAACCAGTCAAAGGACAAGAAGACCCTGGAAACATAGTTAAATGCACAGAAAAATAAAGTCACCAGACAACAAAGGTAGGGAAAATGATTTTATTTTCAATATAGTGATTGAAATGTGTCAGTTTTGAGAAAGGAAAAATATTAAACTTTAAATGTGAGGGCTGCAGAAAAATAGGGTACTTAGGTGAAAGCCAGATTTGAATTTAGAGGCATTTCATTCTTGTCTCAGGGGCAACGGGAGAGAATTCCAGAGTGTGGGAGCAACAGCAGAGAAATTGTCTTGCGGGTAGAATCGTAAAATATCTAGCGAACAGAAGGAATCATAGAAACATAGAAGATGACGGCAGAAAAGGGCTAAAGCCCATCAAGTTTGCCAACTCTGCTTACCCTATCGATCATAGCTGTTGCTGTGCCGACCGTAACAATCCAGATATGGAACAAGGAATCTATCTAAGAAGGCTGGAGAGTGGACTGTTCGTACTTTATAGGTAATGAACAGAATTGTAAATGTTATGCGATGAGAGATAAGCAACCAATGTGCCTTCTGTAGAAGAGGGGCAACGTGATCATATTTTTTTTTAGCAGATCTGGAATGCTTATGTTCCATCACTAGCCCCATTTGTAACAAGGCTCATTTAAAATACTTTATAAGTTTATTTGGAATTGTACTGTTTTGCAATATTTCTGTTTAGTTGTGGATAATATCTTCCTGGATATAAGGGTAGGGTGGCAGTGAATGCACTTGTTTGGTCTTGGGCAATCATCAAAGCCAAGACCTTTTGAGATATTTCCTCTGGATATATCTTGGTATGTACATCATGGTAGGTTTGGGAGCAGGGAATAGGGTTCTTTGGGTATTGTTAATTTCAATTGTGCAAACATAATGGCTGTATCCATTCATTTCTTTCAATAAAAATGTTTGAACATAAAACAAACAGGTTGCTATGCTGTGGTTTTACCTTGGTGGAGGGATACATCAGGAGAGAAATGACAGAGGTCTATAAAATACTGAGCGGAGTGGAATGAGTAGATGTGAATCGCTTGTTTACTCTTTCCCTAAATACTAGACTAGGGGGTATGCAATGAAACTACTAAGTAGTAGTTTTAAAACAAATTGAAGAAAATATTTCTTCTCTCAATGTGTAATTAAACTCTGGAATTCGTTGCCCAGTTAGCTTAGCAGGGTTTATAAAAAAAAAAGAAAAAAAAAAAAGAGGCCCATAGGCCATTATTGAGATGGCTTGGGGAAATCCACTGCTTATTCCTAGGATAAGCAGCATGAAATCTGTTTTACTCCTTGGGATCTTGCCAGGTACTTGTAATCCAAGTGGCCACTGTTGGAAACAGGATACAGGGCTTGATGGACCTTCAATCTGTCCCAGTATGACGTCTCTTATGTTCTTATGTCCTCTTTTACCTAGATTTTTTCTACTCTAGTAACAATTAATAATTTTAAAATCTCTTTATAGGTTGATAATCTTTTTCCTTAAGAACCCAAAAGTATCTACACCTAGAGATTAAGATCCTAAAGACAGTGTTCTTCAACCGCCGGTCCGTGGCCTGTTGCCGGTTCACATAAATTTTCTGCTGGTCTACAGGACCGGCGCGTCCATCGGGCAGAAGACAGTGTTCTTCAGCCGCCGGTCCACGGTACAATCAACGTGGCATCTTCGGGCTGGCTCCCTGAGTGCTGCAGTACACAAAGCTGTGGGAAAAGGCTCCTATGCGCATCCTGTGCCTGAACCAGAAGCCTTCTCTCTGACATCGCAACGTCAGAGGGAATGCTTCCAGATAAGGCGCGGGACGCTTGAGAGGAGCCGCTGCCTAAAGCTTCATGCAATGCAGCACTCAGGGAGCCGGCCCGAAGACGCCGTGTTGATCGCACCGTGGACTGGCCCGAAGATAACACTGGGGGCAGGCCAGAAGGCAAAGCACAGCATGGAGGGAGAGAGACAACAACGGTAGGGGGAATGCTTTTATTTTTTTATTTAGTGATTGATTTACATCTGCTGTCTGTTCAGGAAGAAATGCATTTGTTTCTTTTCCTCTGGGGTTGTACTGCTCGCAAAATCTTGCATCTTAGGGTTTGTTTGTAAATATTAGTACTTTTAGGGCTCCTTTTATCAGGCCGCGCTACGGGGGATAGCACGTCGGACATTTCAACACACACTAACCCCTGCGGCAAGCCTAAAAACTAACATCTCGTCAATGGAGGCGTTAGCGACTAGCGCTGCAGGCGGTTGAACGCGCGGTATTCCATTCAAAAACTAAGGAGCCCTTAGTTTTTGGTGCTGCATTTAACTTGAAGGGTCCTGATCCCGACGGGACCCGTTTCACATCCTGCTTCATCAGAGGATCAAACAATTAAAGATGCTGTGCTTAGAAGCAATTAGCAGTGAATTAAATATTTCATGCCACACTCAGGGCTCCTTTTACTAAGGTGTGCTAATGTTTTTAGCGCGTGCTGAAGATTAGCGCGTGAAACCCTGCGCTACAAGGAAAATACTAACGCTAGCTCTATGGAGGCGTTAGCGTCTAACGCCCGCCTGCTAAAACCACTAGCGCACCTTAGTAAATGGAGCCCTCAGTTTACAGCTGCGAATGACCCAGTATGTTACGCTTGTTGCAGGTTTCTAGGTCTCGGTGTCTGTCGCATCCACATATATTCAGAGGCCCTCTAGATGTGGGAAGGAGAAGAGACGGGGGCAAGACCAACTTGGGGTCGTTTTTGCCCAGAAAAGGCTACTAGGCTACCAGGTCCTGGGGGAGGGCTTTTGGGTGGTGAGAGAGCAGAGGGGTTGTCCTGTGGTTGGAAGAAGGATAGCTGGCCTGGGAGCCCCCACTCTCTTTCGGGAGCACCCACTCTGCTAGGGATGGGGGTGGGGGGGATATTGGTTGTTGATTCACTTTTGGTTGTTCTCTATTACCCATAGGTACAGAATGTTTTTGAAATATTCCCAAAGGGGTTCTCTTTCTATAGTCTGCTGTCTGCATAGGCTTTCCTAAAAGACTGCAGGAATATGCTCTGCTGTTTGATTTTTCTTGATTTTCTTTTTTTTTTTTTTAATTGAAATTTCAGATTTTTAAATAATCTAAAGAACTAAGGGCTAGATTCACTAAGGGCACAGATCGGATCCAATCCATGAGAGATCCGATCCGTGTCCGGGGGGGGCAGATTCACAAATTGCCCTCATTCCGATCGGAATCACACCCCCAACCGACTGCACTGATCGCTCTCAAGCGATCCCAACGCATGCGCTGGCCCTCCTTGGCAGGCAGAGCTGCAAAAAGAAAACTTTTATTGTTTTTTACTTTTTCGCGAGCCCGTGGTTTTAACCCGCTTTAAACCCATGGGTTAAAACCACAGGCTTGCGCTGTGGGGGAAGGCAAGGCGAGTTGGGACAGAAGCAGAGTAGCGACCGTGGCTGAGAGTAGGAAAGACAGGGCAGAGAACGTCGGGGCAGAGAACAGGAGACTCGGGGCAGAAGCAGGGCGGCGATCGTGGCTGAGAGCAGGAGAGTTGGGGCAGAGAGCAGAAAAGCAGGGTGGCAGAAGGCTGGGCAGTCGGAAAGAATCTGAGCGACTGGTCCTCAGCAGTCGCTTATTTTTGGATCGGTCAGCCCAGTCGGTGTCCCTCATATTTTTTTTAGTGAATCATTGCCTGCCTACATTTGAATGTCGTTCCCCCCTCATTTGCATGCGCGGATCGGAGGATGATCGGGACAGAGGTTAGTGAATCGGGTCAGAGGGAAATCGGATCGCAAAGGGGTTGCTAAGTTTTCGGGACTTGATCGGTGGGTTTAGTGAATCTAGCCCTAAATGAATTCCTAAACAGAAAAATCCACCACAGAGAAAGGTAAAAACAAGAGGAAATCACCCCCTACTACAGCTCAGTTTTTCTTTCACTTTCTATTCCTGTCATCAGTTCCTTGCATTCATATTCAGTCTCCTCCTGTTGCTCAGATCTGCTTTACCTTCTCTCTTCCCCCCCACTTTCTCTATTCATATAATAATAATAACTTTATTCTTGTATACCGCAACTTTATTCTTGTATACCGCCATACCCAGGGAGTTCTAGGCAGTTCACATCAATTAAACAAAGTTTAATAAGAAATTACAATAAACTAGAATTACAAGTAATGTAGATATTCAGGTGAGCATGAGGAGGGGAGTTTTCACAACAGATAAACAAAATTTAACAAGAACTTACAATTGATCATAATTACAAGCAATGAGGTGGTTAAGGTGAGCATGAGATGGGGGGGAATCAAAAAAGGGGGGGACCAGGAGAGTTGGGTCGTTTGAGGGAGGGATGAGAGAAGTGGAAGAGAGGGGATTAGGGATTTTGAGCGTGGAATAAATGAGTTTTGAGTATTTTTCGGAAATCCAGGTAGGAGTGGGCCTTGAGCAGAATTTCTGGAAGGCGAAGGTTTTGTCGAAGAACCTTTTGAAGTGACATAGTTTTAGGGAGGGGAAGGTGAAAAGATTGATTCTTTTTGTTGCAGTTCAGGTTGAAATGTGGGGTGAGGTAGCTCGGAGATAGACCAAAAACAGTTTTGTAGCAGAAGCAAGTGAACTTGAATAGGATTCTAGATTCAAGGGGTAGCCATTGTAGTTTGTGGTAAAAAGGGGTGATGTGTTCCCATTTGTTTAAGCCAAATATAAGGCGAACGGCGGTGATCTGGATCAGTTTCAGTCTCCTGATGGTTTTCTTCATGGAGGCCAGATAAATGAAGTTGCAGTAGTCTAGGATGCTGAGAATGGAGGATTGTATCAACAGGCGGAATGAGGTGTCGTCAAAGTATTTTTTTATGGTGCGTTGTTTCCAAAGTACTGAAATGCATTTCCTGACAGTAATATCAGTATGTTTTTCCAAGGATAGATGTTTGTCTAGGGTGATAGATGCTTTTAAAATAACTTCTTAAATCATACATCTGCTTTTAATGTGTATATATCTTCCAGAATAATGCAACTTTGCTTGCTTGCAGGCACTTTAGTTGCTGAATACTGGTCAACAGAAATGGATAGAGAGTACAGTAAGTCAACCCTACATGAAAACACCAGTCCCCAATGAATATGCATGAGATCTATTTGCATGCACTGCTTTCAATGCATATTCACTGGGGAAATACTGAAAACCCGACTGGAATATGGCTCTCGAGGACCGGAGTTCCCTACCCCTGTGTTAATCAATATTCTTTCCTGCATAATCTTTGCTTCTGGGTACTGCTTACTGCAGCTCATAACAGATTACTATAAAACCTCAGTAGGCTTTAGATAGATTTATTAAATAATGGACCTTTCATTGGCAAGTAATCAGCAGACATTTGTATTTCCCCCCAAATAGGGTTTATTTGGGAGTATTTGTGGGGTGGGGGGAGATGAACATCTGCTTACCACAATCACTGAGTATGACCTTCCTTGTCTTTGTACTTTTGGAGAGAGCGGTGCAGCTGTACACCACCCTCAGGGGCAGATCAGGTCTGCTATCTCATGTCTATACATGTGATAACAAATATGTCTATAGAATATTTTTATTTTATTAGGTATTTATATATCATCTTATCATCTAAGTGTTTTATAATCATTTTCCCATCAGTCCCGCTGGGCTCACAATCTATGTAATGTACCTGGAGCAATGGAGAATTGAGTGACTTGCCCAGGGTCACAAGGAGAAGTGCGGGATTTGAACCCACAACCTTGGGATGCTAAGGCTGTAGCTCTTGACCACTCCTGGGAGAATATTACAAAAAAAAAAAAATTGTATTAGCCATATAATTTTTGTGTTATATTCTGCATCTTATATTGAACAACATATGGTAGAATAAAACTTCAAAACAGAAAATGTTCGTAGTCCAAAATGCAGCATGATTTTAAGGTTCTCTTAATGTACAATTATCCCAGGAACTCAGACAGAAACTAGAAGCCCCTAGTTAATGTTTTATTATTGGTGGTTTTTAGCTTAGCGGCCTGGAGTCCAAGGGAAACTGTGAGCTGCAGGAAGTTCTGACTTCATGCCTCTGCCAGTGGTGAAAAAACTGCCCTGGAATAACTTCCTTTTTCCTGTCCTGTGCATCTGTTGTAGTGTGAGCCATAGGGCGCACTAAATCCTGCACTACCAAAGTTTTGTGAGAACAGCATGTGAGTCTGAGCACTGCAGGCCTCAGGCTTTAAGAATCAAATGGTGCAGAGAGGAGAGTACCTCCAACTGGTTTATGGTGGCCCACCTTTTGTTGACACAGCTGCGCTGAAGGCTGGCAGACCTGGCTTGCTCATACGAGCTGGCTATTGGGAAACTCTGCACATGAAAAGGTAAATTCTGTACTGGAGGAGACATCTGCCACAATTAGAATAAGTTATGATTATCTTGAGGATAGTTTGGAGTTACATTCTTATTTAATAAAAGAAAATTTTAAAATCACACTTTTAAAGGGGGTTGCTATGAAGGCGTATTAGGGTTCTAATGTATCTTGTTTGCCCCTTGAAACGTGCATGTTAATATGAGATATCATGGAATGCATAGCAATGAGTTGAAAGCATGCAGAAACATACAGACCAATTCCTTAAATTTAGCTTAAGTAACGCAGCTTGTAATGAAAATCAACCCCAAAGCATGTTTTTCGTGGAAAAATACAGCCAACAAAAAGTTGGTGGCATTTTTCTGTCCCAGGAGCATCGAGTTGCTAAGTTTGAGAATGTATTGCTCTTGGTTTGCAATTTCTCAGAGAATGAAAAATTGGCTACATATAAAATTGCTCTCCTGTCATTTAAAATTCTTTTAACCAAAGTACCAATTTTCCTTGATAATTACTGACTCCCTATGTCCCTATTCATCTGCTGAGATCTGCTGATCAATCCTTACTTTCTAGCTCATCTCTTAGGGCTCCTTTTACTAAGGTGCGCTAGCATTTTTAGCGCGTGCTACAATACCGCACACGCGCTAAACACTAACGCCTCCATAGAGCTTGCGTTAGTATTTTTCGTTTAGTGCACGCTAAAAACACTAGCACACCTTAGTAAAAGGAGCCCCTAATATCATTAGCACTAGATGTTTAGACATCTTTTCGGTAACGGCACCTCAAATATGGAATGCTCTCCCTGCCCATATCAGAGAAGAAAAAATGGAAGACCGTTTTAAAAGTAAACGAAAATGTTTTTTATTCAAAGATGCTTTAATTCTTTCTTAATCATATCATTTCTGATAATAATTTTTTTTTTTTAGACTTGCGCTTCTTTCCCGAACCGTATTGTTTTTTCTCTTATATGTTTCTCCTGTCCTATAACCAATTGTATTTCTTCCCCCTTATCTCTAGGAGTATGTTAATGGGAGCCCGAGACTCCTGTGTCGATGGGCGGAATATAACATGGGGCTGGGAGAGCCCTCGTGTCACCCATTGGCTGGGGGTTGGGTGAATTAGTGGAGGGAGGGGGGTTGGAAGTAAGCAGGAAAGGATTGGGCGATTGACCTGTCGGGTTTAAGAATTTAAATTGATTGGTGGAAAGGCGTGGGGGCGAGGCCTTAAAGAAAAGAGAAGACTTCAAATTATCCAAAATACAGCTATTAAATTAATCTATAAAGCCAAGAAATATGACCATGTTACGCCACTCTTGATTGATTCCCACTGGCTTCCTATCAGTCACCGCATCTTCTTCAAGGTCATGCTTTTAACATTTAACACCCTCATCTACAATGAACCCCAATTTATAGTCAGAATGTTAATACCCCATAATACTATGCGACCACTTAGATCATCCTCCCAGAATCTCCTAACTATACCCTCCTTTAAAATAATAGGCACGAGAAGATTAGACATGTTTTCCGTAATGGGCCCCTAATGGTGGAACTCATTATCACAATATATTAAAAATGAAATAGATCTTTCTTCTTTTAAAAAATCACTAAAAACTCATCTTTTTAAAGATGCTTTTAACATTTAAATTTAAGACTTGTTTTATATACTCAGACTTTTAATCCTCCCGTCCCCCTTTTGTTCTGCTCCTTTTTTGTTTTTCTTCACAACAAAAAAAAACTTGTAACTTTCCCCCTCTCTCCTCCCAATTCATGTTTGTCTTGTTGTCACGTAATTGTCATTTTGTTCGTCTTTTTTGCATCTCTACTCTTTTTATAATTATGTACATCGCTTAGCAAACCGATTAAGCGATTCATTAAATACTAATAAACTTGAACTTGAACTTCTGAGGTCCTCCAGGGCAGCTTTTCCCACCCGCCCGCCCGTTGTTGGGGTGCAGATGTTGGTAGCTTGGGGGGCGGATCTCCCGAGCTACTGGGTCAAGGGGCTCATCAGGTAATGAGTGTTGGGACGGCGGGGAGCCATGCCCGGTGGATCAGGTGACCCAGAAAATGGGGCATGAGGGACATGCCACCCCTCTGACCCTTGCTGTGGTCGAGGGAATAAATCTAATTTATTGGGTAGCTCATGAGGAGCTATTTATATGATGTTAAGAATGTAATGAAGTTGATATGTTTATGTTATGGTTAATAAACTGAGCTGTGGCTAATTATACCAACCAGGAGACTGTAGTGTGGTTTTTGGTAAAGCTAAGGGGGTTTAGTTATGAGGGATAAGAGTGGGGTTTGAGTATTTAGGCGGACAGCAAGGCCTATCCAGATCCCGCTGTTAGTTGTGTCTTGAGTTAATACGGTATGTTTATGAATTATTTTAATTCCCTTTTTTTAATTAAAATAATTATTTGTACATCACTTAGGATTTGGATAGGCGATTGATCAAATGTTAATAAAAACTTGAACATTTTTGTGCTATTGTTTCTCATTCGATCTATATCCCTGCCTTCAAGGTGTTCATTTTTTTTGAAGACATACAATAGCTGTTTAAAAAGATGTCTCTGATTTTTAATTTTCATTATTTGGTATGTAACTTTTGTGAGTGTTATCCACTTTGAACCTAGTCAGGACTTAACAAAATACAAATACCATGTTATATTTACCTTTACCTACATTTCAATGACCTTTTCAGAATTGCTCCCCCCCCCCTATTGTGCCTTCTTTCTGGATATCCTTTTGTAAAAGCACTCTATACCAGTGTTCTTCAACCTTTTGACACCTATGGACCGGTGGAAATAAAATAATTATTTTGTGGACTGGCACCGGTCTGCGGACCGACAGTTAAAGAACACTGGCCTAAGTCATGCCCATCTCCACCCAATCTCCGTCCCAGACCCCGCCCCATAACAGTACTAATTTTAACATCATTTTTCTATTAATTTTTCATATATACAGTACACACATATAATCGTATTAACAATACATAATGGTTAACCACAAAATTAAAATACACAAAGCACACCATATGCTTTTTAACATTCATTCCTACCAGAAAATAGATATGCAAGTCATGCTGTTCCATATCTGTTGATATATTGTTTATTTATATTCTGCTTTTATCAAGACAGAGCACAAAGCAACATACACAATAGAATTACATACAAACAGCTAAAAAAATATTTAAAAATTCACAATACATAACCAAACTATCAAATCCTGCCAAAACTGAGTTATTACATATTCTTTTCCACGCTAAACACCAATGAAACCAACCACAGCATGAATCTGGGAGACAAATACAGACTCATTCCACGAACTTCACGAGACAAAACAAATGTTGTTTCAATAGTTTTTTGAAATCCCCCACCCTTGCCTGTTTCTTAATTTAAGATGGAGATTTATTCCATTCTTCAGGGGCAGCAGAGGTAAAAACCATAGTCCTGACTGACTGCAATTTAACCTCTCTCCTTGCTGGTATCGTCATGTCACGATGTGTTGAGGTGCGTAACTGTGGTAGAGAACTATGAGGTCACACACTGCCCTCTATGCTCAGATAGGTCAAAAGTAAAAGCTTATATCTAATCCAAAACTCAATTTTCAGCCAGTACAACTTATAATAGAATTCAGACACATGATCATGTTTTTTCAGCCTAAACAGAGTTCTAATAATGGAATTCTGGGCTACCTGCAGAGAACTCAACACAGTTTGAGGCATACCTAACAATGGGGTTTGCAAGATGGTTTTGTAATCATTCCAAGGCAAATAATGGGATAGCCTATTCAAAAGTTGTAACTTGAAATCAACTTTTCTGATAAAGTGTAACACATGTTGGCCTAAAAGACAGCTGAGGATCAAGCATTGTCCCATAAGTACCGAAATTCTATACAACTGCTGAATCAAGGATCCAAACTGATGTTGGAAATGTGAAGCTCGAGCTAAATGCATTATTTTAGTCTTCTGTACATTGAACATCAATTTGTTGGTGTACATCCAATGATGGATTCACGTCATAAGGAAATCTAGCCTATCAATAGCTCGCTCCATCAATTCTCCCTTAGCGAAGAAAAATAACAGGTCATCAGCATATACCCTATAAGACATAAGAACATAAGAAGCGCCATCTCCGGATCAGACCTTCGGTCCATCAAGTCCGGCGATCCGCACACGCGGAGGCCCTGCTAGGTATACACCTGGCTTATTTTATAGCCAACCATATCTTTATATGCCTCTCTCAAGGAGATATGCATCTAGTTTGCTTTTGAAGCCTAGGACTGTCGATTCCGCAATAATCTCCCCTGGGAGAGTATTCCAGATGTCAACCACTCTCTGTGTGAAGCAGAACTTCCTGATATTAGTCCTGAACTTGCCTCCCCTTAGCTTCATTTCATGTCCTCTTGTCCGTGTCAAATTGGACAATGTAAATAGTTTTTTCTGCTCTATTTTGTCGATTCCTTTCAGTATTTTGAAGGTTTCGATCATATCCCCACGCAGTCTCCTTTTCTCAAGGGAGAACAATCCCAGTGTTTTAAGTCGATCCTCATATTCCAGTTTCTCCATACCCTTCACTAGTTTAGTTGCTCGTCTCTGCACCCTCTCCAGCAGTTTTATATCCTTCTTTAAGTAGGGAGACCAATGTTGGACGCAGTATTCCAAGTGGGGTCTGACCATTGCCCTATAAAGCGGCATTATAACTTTCTCCGATCTACTCGAGATTCCTTTCTTTATCATGCCCAACATTCTATTTGCCTTATTTGCCGCTGCCGCGCATTGTGCCGATGGCTTCAGGGTCCTATCTATCAGTACACCCAGATCCCTTTCTTGTTCACTTTTTCCCAGAGTTGCACCTGACATTCTGTACTCGTATTCCTTATTTTTACTGCCTAAATGCATTACCTTGCATTTCTCCACGTTGAACTTCATCTGCACAGTGGTATGAGATATACATTAAACAACACTGCTGAAAGCGACGAACCCTATGGTACTCCTGTTTTTACTTCTTTTGGAGTCGACATCCTTCCATGCACATAAACCTCTTGCCTCTGTTCTTGAAGAAATGACCTGAAACACAATAGAACTGTGCCAGCTAACCCACATACTGAAATATGATCCACTAAGATGCCATGGTCCAAGGTATCAAATGTAGCAGAAATATCCGACGACACCATGATATAGTCCTCTCCATGATCAAATCCACATTGTACTTCATCAGTAAGTGATTCCATCAATGTTTCTGTGCTATGATTGGACCGAAAAGCATATTGATGAACATCCAAAATATTATTCACTTGTAGGTGGCGATCTAGCTGCAGATGCACCAACTTTTCAAGGATCTTCGCTAGCACTGGTAGGGATGCAACTGCACCGCAGAGAACCAGCTTTTGATTTTCACTGCATCGGGAGTTAAACTATATGATGAGTTGGCGGTATATAAGAATAAAGTTATTATTATTATTATTATTATAGTACTACAAAATGAGTCCTGCTCTCTATTCTCCAGACACTTATACGGTTTTGGGCTGACTGAACCTCTTGTACAAAATGTTACTAAAGTGTTACATATAGGGTGTTAAATCAGTAAGTGGGAACTCGTGTGGAAGATTTTGTCCGAGTTCATCAGGGTTCAATACCGCCAAATGCACGAACGTGCCTAGCAGACATTACCCACTCACATCATTTTAAAACACTCTGTGGGCTAATCTATACTTCATAATACAAAAGTTCTTTGCTAGTTCTTTTTTCTTTTTAAACTGTGTTTGTTACAAAAACTATCAGTCGCCCAAAACCCTGGTGTCTATATAATATTAAGAGAATTAAAGTTAATAGTTCAATAACGCTTCTAAATGACAATAAATTCCAGTGCACTAGAATGATGTGGAGAAGGATCAGTTTAGCATACGCCAAACCCCTCTGTATGCCAAATAACAAGATCTATGCATAAGAACATAAGAATAGCCTTATTGGGTCAGACCAATGGTCCATTTAGCCCAGTATCCCATCTTCACGGAGGCCAATCCAAGTCACAAATACCTGGCAAAAGCCCAAATAGTAGCAGCATTCCATGGCTTCTCCCATGTCTGTTATAGGGGAAAACACCCTCCAGGGTTTCAAGACAAAGTTGGACAAGTTCCCGCTAAACCGAAAAGTACGCAGGTGAGGCTGGACTCATTTAGAGCACTGGTCTTTGACCCGGGGGCCGACGCGTGAGCGGACTTGCTGGGCAGGATGGACCACTGGTCTGACCCAGCAGTGGCAATTCTTATGTTCTTATGTCTCAATAGCAGTTTATGGACTTTTCCTTCAGGAAATTGTCCAAACCTTTTTTTTCTTTTCAACTAACTACATTAACCGCTCTTACCACATCCTCTGGCAATGCATTCCAGAGCTTAACTATTCTCTGAGTGAAAAAATATTTCCTCCTATTGGTTTTAAAAGTATTACTCTGTAACTTCATTGGGTGTCCCTTAGTGTTTGCAAATCTTGATACAGGAAAAAAAAAAAAAAAAAATCGATCCACTTGTACAATCTACACCACTCAGGATTTTGTACATTTCAATCATATCTCCTCTTAGCCATCTCTTTTCCAAGCTGAAGAGCTCTAATCTTTTTAGTCTTTCCTCATACAAGAGGAGTTCCATCCCCTTTATCATCTTGGTCGCTTTTCTCTGAACCTTTTCTAGTGCCGCTATATCTCTTTTGAGATAAGGAGACCAGAACTGAACCCAATACTCAAGGTGAGGTTGCACCATGGAGTGATACAGAAGCATTATAACTTTCTTAGTCTTGTATATACAAGACTCGTATAAACATAAATACATATAAGAACATAAGAATCGCCGCTGCTGGGTCAGACCAGTGGTCCATCGTGCCCAGCAGTCCGCTCACGCGGCGGCCCTTTGATCAAAGACCAGTGCCCAGGGTCTTGCCTTACCTGCGTATGTTATGTATTTATATATATATTTACACACACACACTAGCTTGCAATATATCACTCATCATGTCCCTGTTTAGTCTTTCAAAGCACAGAATGTTAATCTTTTCCACTGAAGCGATAGCAGAGCAGTCAAGCAATGCCCAGACCCCTGTATTTACTAAAAACAGTTCTTGCTTTAGAATACAATAGCTGGTTTGCATCCAAATGCCTGATCTATCTAACCATTTTTATATGTTTTCCTCCAATTGTGATTCTTGAAAGCTTTGAATGCTATTGCAAAGGAAATTATCTTAGCTCGGCCACATTATATCACTACTATTACAGGAAAAAAAGTATATCCTGGACATTGTTAAAACTTGAACCAGCAGGTTCCTAAGCTTCCAACTAATTCCACATTCTCTTACTGAATTCAAAATACAAAAATGATCTTAGGAGGAGGAGATGTTTACACACATCATGCTGGTACTGTACAGATGTGAATTTGACATCATGAAAAGCGAAGGCATTAAATAAAGGTTATCAAGAGCCTATTCCACCAGTTCTGAGCCAGAAGAGAAAACGCTGCCACCCACTCTTCACCTTTCAGGTGGTCCTCATGCCTCTGTCTTCCCTTTACACTACTGAACACTTAAAGAAACCATACCCACCATCTTTGTATACTAGCATAAGGCCTCATGTCTGGACATGGTCCGAGCCATTAATGTAGGTGTCAACCTTTCCAAATGATCAGGGCTTCCACTAACATTGCAAGTGACCTCTTGAAGGAGCTTGCTCAATACTGGGCATGGATTAATCACTAGAATTTCAACATTATTATATGTTCAAAAGTTTTATGTCCATGAGGCAGGAAGTATCCTGCAGCAATGTAGTAGACTATATTTATTTATTTCTTCTTTCTATAGACTTAATTTTCCAGTTTCTTCCTGAGACAGTAATTGAGGTTCAGCCATTCAGGAATACCGCTGCCAAGCAATATTTTCCCATGAAGCTGTGAAACAGGTGTATTAACAAAAAAAAGCACTTCTTTTCCCCCCCCTTCCCACCCCATGTATTATCTTCATAAACACAATCACAGAGGAAAAAAACCATGTATATGCTAAACCTCTGGATTAAATGTGTAGGCCTGACTTCAATATTCTCATAAGTTAACCGGGCCAGACTGGTTGATCAATGATGCAAAATGTCCCCAAGTTTAAACACCAAGCTAAGCTTTCTGCTCCTTGTGTCAGCTGGGGATTCTGTGGAAACAGTCATGATCCCGTCCCTCAGCAGAAGTCATGACCAGGAGCAACCCTCATCAGAGGGGGCGTCACCCTTAAGCAGAGGGCACAAATGGAGGGCTGTAAATATTGCCCCAACCCACTGTCTACCTAACTGGTTGTGGGGTGGGGGGAAGAGGTGACAGCAAATCACATAGGGCACAATTGCTGCTTAGTACAGTCCTGAACCCCAGGCAAACTACTCCTTTTGATGGAGCTGTTCAAAACACATTAGGATAGCTAGAGGGTGGGGTTTTAAACCTTAGCTGTTTTAATGCAGGAATTGCTGTGTGCTAATAGCTAATGCAGTGCATTAAACAGCTAACACATAAAATAGCATGGAATAGGCTTGCACTACACCTTGTAGTTAATGTGCAGGAATACATTTTAACATTTAATGTAGAAGTTCTGCAATTAACATGCAGTACCTGCCAAGCCTTAGTACACTAAGGATTAGAGCATAAAACTGGGCTGGTTCAAATTAGAAAGTTGCACAGGGGTAGAAATGCCATCCATTCCCAATGGAATCGAACCCATATCCAGCCATACCCACCAAGATCCATTCTGACCCCACCCATCCCCACAATTAACTTTGTCCACCCCCACCTGTACCTGCAGAAGTCAATACTATTATTTACTTGCTCACAGCCCTGTTTCCTCCCAACCCTAACAGCCTCCCAAGGCTCAGTCTGATGTTCCAGCTGTCTCTTTGGGCATTCCAAATCTTATTCTGGCACTCCAATGCCTCTCTCCATACATTCCAAGTCTCATTTTGGTGCTCCAATGGCACTCTCAGTGCATTCCAAGCCTCATTTTGGTGCTCCAATGGCTTCTCTCCGTGCAATCCAAGCCTCATTTTGGAGTTACCAGAGATTTTGCAGGAATACCAGAAGTTCTGGGATAGATACTCGAGATCTTGAAAAAGTGGGATAGGCACTTGGGATCTCTCAGAGAGAGAAAGAAATAATGGTTACTGCGGATGGGCAGACTAGATGGGCCATTTGGCCTTTCTCTGCCACCATGTTTCTATGTTTCAACCCCCATTCTCACGCAGCTCCCTGGTTCAAATCTCACTGTTGCTCCTTGTGATCTTGGGCAAGTCATTTAACCTTTCATTGCCTCAGAAACAAACTGTAAACCCACTAGGGACAAAAATATCTACTGTACCTGAATATACATTTAACTGATATCTTTTGGACTCTCAGTGG
The DNA here is from genome assembly GCF_902459505.1 of Geotrypetes seraphini. Classification (NCBI taxonomy): domain Eukaryota; kingdom Metazoa; phylum Chordata; class Amphibia; order Gymnophiona; family Dermophiidae; genus Geotrypetes; species Geotrypetes seraphini. The sequence continues at coordinate 47,901,805 of NC_047097.1, forward strand.
GTAGGTATATAAGACATAAAATAAATAAATATAAGAGGCACTTTCTGGAAAATTCTATAATAGGTGCCTAAAGGTAGGCACCTAATTTAATTAGTAAATTGGCTTCAATAATGAGCTTTAACAAGATCAAAATTGAAAAAAGTAATTTAATTGGGAGATAGGCGCCTCTCTACTTAGGCGTGATTCTACAAAAGATAAATACCTATTGCATGGCACCAGTCAATGCCTAACACCAAAGTAGGCATGTTTAGGGGTGGAGAAAGACTTAGGCACCACCAGACATGATTCTCTAACTGACCTATCAATAAATGTTCAAAAGTACGTCTGGATCAATGTACGAGTTTAATCGCTTATACTAAATTCAAAAAGGACACCTCAGCCCCACCACTCCACCGCATATAATGTTTTCTATAGCGGGAAGTATATTGTGGTGCTTCATCATTGGCTATCACTTTTTGTTATTTCACTGCTGTTTTTAGTTATTTTTTATATATATATATATTTTTTGTTAGTTTTTATATCAATGGTTTAAGAAATAAATATTTCCTTCACACTAAACATTCTCAGTGTCATAGTGTATAGTTTAAAAAGTAAGTAATACTTATCTCAGCCAACACCTAGGGAGTCTGACCCGACATGTTTCACACAACCAAGTGTTTTATCAAGGGTCTCCCTGTGGAATATACCCTCTGCTTTATATTCCACAGGGAGACCCTTGATAAAACACTTGGTTGTGTGAAACATGTCGGGTCAGACTCCCTAGGTGTTGGCTGAGATAAGTATTACTTACTTTTTAAACTATACACTATGACACTGAGAATGTTTAGTGTGAAGGAAATATTTATTTCTTAAACCATTGATATAAAAACTAACAAAAAATATATATATATATATAAAAAATAACTAAAAACAGCAGTGAAATAACAAAAAGTGATAGCCAATGATGAAGCACCACAATATACTTCCCGCTATAGAAAACATTATATGCGGTGGAGTGGTGGGGCTGAGGTGTCCTTTATGAATTTAGTATAAGCGATTAAACTCGTACATTGATCCAGACGTACTTTTGAACATTTATTGATAGTGCTTTTTGGACTGGACAAAATATTTACTTCAACCATATTGCTATTGTTAAAGTAATCTCTAACTGACCTAGGCACCTTTAATGTAGGCCTTTAAACCTCTGACCTTTAAAATTTAGGTGCGATTCTTTAATGGATGCCTAAGTATGACTGACATGCAACAGGCATCTAATGTTAGGCGCCAACTACAGAATCTGGATCTTAATCACATTACAGTGTGATAGTAGACAACAAATGCACCCTGAACAGGCTCTATTTCTCAGAAAACTCCCAAAGAACATATGCCACAATTCTCATGTCCAAATTTTTATGTGAAGAACAGTGCCTGGAAGACCAGGAGCACCTGTGAGAGGGGAGGTGAAGGTCAATGACTGCTCGGCCCGTTATTATATATATTTAAATTGAATCAGGTTGGGCAGACTGGATGGACCATTCGGGTCTTTATCTGCCGTCATCTACTATGTTAGAAATCGCTTTCCTTGCAGATTCTTGGTCGGTGTTATAAGGTGGCTCCTGGGAAGACACCAGTCCCAGCCATCACACAATGATGGCACTAGAAGCTGGTTCAGTGTGCTTACATTCGGGTTGCCACAGAAAGTTGAGGTTTGCTTTTTTTTGCCAGGATATCTGCCAAGGAAACTCCAGGCAGCTGAAATACACTCTTAGCACTATAATCCCCGCAGATGCCAGTCCTAATGGAGCTGAAAAATCTAAATATGGAAGAAAGCCACTGTGCCGTAAAAAAAGTGAAGCAACCCACCCTGTTATACTGTAGGTTCTGATCATTGATAAACAATTTTTCAAATTATCATCCACAATTCAGATTTTTTTAATGCCTCTCCAACAAAATAAAGTTAGATTCACATCCTAAGAGTGAAGAAAGATTAACACAATCCAATGAGGTCAAACAGTGATCAAAGTCACATGGCAAGGGCAGGAGAAAAAAGATTTCATCTCAGTACACATGACTGAGGACTTGATCCCTTAAGACTGTGGAAAACAGGAAAAACTGCAAAGCACTCAGCTTAATTTGTTACCTTCCCTATTAACTGATATGGTAGAACAGGTAGAATCTTATTTCAATTTCTTGAATCCTAAAAACCTCAGCAGTTACTAGCCTTGGTTGGATTTCACCATTTTTCTCTTGCCCAGCAGTCACAGCAACTAATCCTCAAACAGCATCTGCACCTATGTCTCCAGTTACCAACCTTTACGCTGGCACTTGCTCTCTTCTCCAAATGGACATTTTGCTTCCAGTTAAAATGGGTTCAAATTCAACTTCTCCCTCTTACACGCTTTATGATTTTAAACAAGTCACTTATCTCCCAAGGGGCCTCATTTTTAAAGCACTTAGACACAACAAAGTAAACCTATGGTATTTTGTGTGCCTAAATGCTTTGAAAATGAGCCTCATGGCCTCAGGTGTCCACCTAGACCAGTGGTCTCAAACTCGTGGCCCAGGGGCCACATGCGGCCCACCAGGTGCTATTTTGAGGTCCTCGGTATGTTTATCATAATCACAAAAGTAGAATAAAACAGTTTCTTGATCATATGTCTCTTTAGTTATAAATTACAATATTATTATTAAGACTTAGCCAAAAGAAAAGATTTATAAACTATAAAGAGTTTTAGCATGCAAAATTGTAATTTATTTATTAAGACATTAACTATTTTTTTCTGAGGCCCTTCAAGTACCTACAAATCCAAAATGTGGCCCTGCAAAGGGTTTGAGTTTGAGACCACTGGCCTAGACTGAAATACTGGGTGTGCACTTTACAGAATGTTTTCCATAAGCACCCAGGTTCACACTTCATCTGATTACACTGTGTTCAGACTAGGCTAATACGGTACTAACAGGCAATGTAGCTGCTCAGAAACTAACTGACTTGTTAGATAGTTGCTGGCAAATAACATCTAGCAAAATTACTGGTTAATTATCAGAAATGGATCTCAATTTAGGGCTAGATTCACTAAGCATATCGATCATGTACCGATCGGTTTGCGAGCCCTTTGTGATCAAATTTCCCTCCAACCCCATTCACTAATGCATGTAGTGATCCAATCCCGACCCTCCCATGCAAAATACCCAAGCGACAGATTCACTAACAATTGTTTGGCTATTTCGAATCGGGTTTTACTATTGGCAAACCCGACTGCTGCAGACCTGTCGGTAACTGAGTTACCGACAGGTCTGCAGGTTTTCTAACAGGCCTGCCTATCTTTTTTATTCATTTTTTTCCATGGCACAGTCTGTCCAAAAAATGTACCCACACACACACAAATGCATCCCTCCCTGAAGAAAACGTGCCCCCCCGTCAGCAGGAGGGATGCCAACTCCCTCCTGCCATAAATGCTAAAAAAACTCCACATTATAATGCCGATGCTGCAGCACGGCACTCGCCCTCCCTCCCCAAGACCAGCACGGCATGACACAGCCCTCGCCCCACTCCTGGCACAGCCCACCCATCCCTGGCATCCAAAAATTGGGAGCAGGAGGGGTGCTCAGTCTTTCCTGCTCCATAGGCCTCCCACCCCCTGGCCCACCCCGACTGGCCCATCCCTGGTCTGGCCAGCCGGCCTGCCTGCACCCACCTCCCTCTCCATACCTTTAAAATAGTTGGGAGAAGGAGGGGTGCCCGGACCCTCCTTCTCCTAGGCCAATCTTCGGGAGCAGGAGGAAAGTTCTCCTGCTCCTGCTCCCCTAGCCGCCGCTGCACAATAGCGGTCTTAGGCCCCACCCCATCATCTGATGCACGGGGAAGGGCCTAAGGCACTGACTGGCTGAGGCGCCTCGGACTCCTCCCAGGCTCCTCCCAGGGAGGAGCATGAGGCGCCTCAGCCAATCAGTGTCTTAGGCCCCTCCCCATGCATCAGATGATAGCCCAGGGCGGGGCCTAAGACCACTATTGCACAGTGGCGGCCGGGGGAGCAGGAGCAGGAGGACTTTCCTCCTGCTCCCGAAGATTGGACTAAGAGCAGGAGGGTCCGGGCACCCCTCCTGCTCTCAAATATGGAGGGAGCCTTGCCCTAAGGAGCAGGAGGGACCGGGCACCCATCCTGTTCCCAACCGTTGCACAGGTATGCGGGGCGGGTGGGCCAGGCCCGACCGCCTGGGCCAACCTGGGGTGGGCCAGTCATGGGTGAGGCGGTGGGGCCAGTGGGCTGGCCGTGCTTCATCGGGGGGAAGGGTATCGGACCAGTGGGTGGGGCTAGTGTAGGCTCTCCTGCCTGCCCTGGTCCACCCTGATCTCTCCTGCCTGCTCGCCGGACTTTCATGCTCTCTGCTGCTGTTCCCCGCAGTGCAGGCCTGCTTTAAACCCACAGGCTTGCACTGCGGGGAACGGCGGCAGAGAGCAGGAGAGATCGGGGCAGAGCAGGGCAGGTAGGGGAGATCAGGGCAGAGCCCTGACAGCAGTGAGAGGAGGCTGCTTCTCCTGTCACTACTGTCAGGGTCTGTGCATGAGTGGGGATCACACATTTGCGATCCCTGCTCGCAATGGGGGTGCTCCTCTGATCGCCCCCATTTGAATACGACTGAATTGTGAATCAGTCGGACCTGCCCAAATCGGAAACGGATTGTTCCGATTCGGGCAGGTTAGTGAATCTAGCCCTTAAGACTGAAATGCCTATATTGGTCTAAGAGGGCAGCACTGTTTTACATAGGTGGGTCATTCCATGTCAAGTGGACCAGAACTTCCCACTCAACCATCTCAGAAATTGCTGAAATTTTTTCAGGGGATACATTGGGATGAAGGTATTCAAACTTTTGGGGCATAATCTCAACCAAGTCCAGAGTTAGGGGCCCCTTCATTTGGGCCCCTTTTTTATATCTATGGAAGACGTCAAGTGTGGACCCTCCTTGAAATTGGACCAATTGACATGGAATTACCCAGGTGCCACAGCTAATCAGGAAAAGCCCATAAGCTGCATTTTGGCATTCGTTTAAGCCTTCCAGGTCCAAACATGAAAATCCTCATAGATTCTCAAAGATTTTACTCTGCAGTAACACAATGAAATTTACATCCTGAAACCCTCTTTCGGAATCAACAACTCATTAATAAAGGACAGAGCACAAGGACCCACAATCCTGACTGTTCCGACTGCAAATGTGATTGCTCCAGGAGAGACTGACAGCACAAATACGGAGCATGTGACTGCAGTTCTTGCAGACTTCAGATGCCACCCACAATCACCTATATGGCATAAATGTCAGTTTTTATTCTCCAGAAGATATAAAGAAAAATGTAACTTTTTGCCTACAATTACTACTCTGCCTACTCAACCATTGCTTTCTGCTAGTCTCCAATTCCACTGGGTCATGTCAAAACAAAGAATTCTGAGAGAAAAGAATCAGGGACTGGAAGGGAGGGGGAGCAGAAAAGATACTAAATGTTCAAAGGACAATCTACAGTTAATAGATTTAAAAAATTACTAGGACCATTGAAGTTGATAATAGCCAGCATCTATAGATATTTACGGCTATGTTTTATATAACAAAATGCCTATGTGGAATGTTGATAAAGAACAATTTCCAGTAGCACACAAATACCATCTTGCAAATTTGCACGTCTTGAAAGAGTTAATGTGATACCGGAGGACTGGAGAAGGGCGGATGTGGTCCCTCTCCACACACGTGGAAGTAAGGAAGAAGTAGGGGATTACAGGTCGGTAAGTCTGACTTCTGTGGTAAGCAAATTAATGGAAACACTTTTAAAGCAGAGAATGTTGAAGTTTCTGGAATCCAGCGAATTACAGGACCGAGCACTAGGGGTCACTCGGAGAAGTTGAAAGGGGACAGGTTTAGAACAAATGCTAGAAAATTCTTTTTTACGCAGAGGGTGGTAGACACATGGAACGTGCTTCCGGAGGAAGTGATGGGCCAGAACTCTGTTCAGGGATTCAAGAAGAGTTTGGATAGGTTCCTGGAGGATAAAGGGATAGAGGGGTACAGATAGAACTTGAGGTAGGTTATAGAAGTGGTCAGAAACCACTTCACAGGTCGCAGACCCTGATGGGCCGCCGCGGGAGCGGACCGCTGGGCGAGATGGACCTCGGTCTGACCCAGTAGAGGCAACTTCTTATGTTCTTATGAAGGCAACATGGATTCACTAGAGGTAGGTCTTACCAGACAAATCTGATCAATTTCTTTGACTGGGTGAGCAGAAAATTGGATAGAGGGAGTGCGCTAGATGTGGTGTATTTTGATTTTAGAAAAGCCTGACGTGTTCCACACAGATGTCTAATAAATAAACTGAATGCTCTCGGAATGGGCCCCAAAGTGACGGGCTGGGTCAAAAACTGGTTGAGTGGAAGACAACAAAGGGTAGTGGTCAATGGAGATCACTCTGAGGAAAGGATGTTTCCAGTGGTGTGCCTCAAGTTTCTGTTCTTGGGACTGTTCTTTTTAACATTTTTATAAATGATATTGCTGCAGGGTTGTCAGGTAAGGTCTGCCTCTTTGCAGATGATACCAAAATCTACAATAGAAGAGACACCCTGGATGGAGTGAATAACATGAAGAAAGACCTAGTGAAGCTTGAAGAATGGTCTGAAATTTGGCAGCTAAAATTTAATGCTAAGAAATGCAAGGTCATGCATTTGGGCTGCAAAAAACCCAAAGGAACGGTACAGTTTAGGGGGTGAAGAACTTATGTGCACGACAGAAGAGCGAGACTTGGGTGTGACTGTATGTGATGATCTTAAGGTGGCTAAACAGATTGAAAAGGTGACTGCAAAAGCTAGAAGGATGCTAGCATGCATAGGAAGAGGCCAGTAGGAAAAAAGAGGTATTGATGCCACTGTATAAGACTTTGGTGAGACCTCATTTAGAATATTGTGTGCACATCTGGAGGCCACACCTTCAAAAAGATATAAAGGGATGGAGTCGGTCCAGAGGAAGGCTACTAAAATGGTACTTGATCTTCATCAAAAGGAGTATGGGGAAAGACTTAAAGATCTCAATCTGTATACTTTGGAGGAAAGGCAGGAAAGAGATACGATAGAGACATTTAAATACCTATGTAGTGTAAATGCGCATGAGTTGAGTCTCTTTCATTTGAAAGGAAGCTCTGGAATGAGAGGGTATAGGATGAAGTTGAGAGGTGAAAGGCTCAAGAGTAATCTAAGGAAATACTTTTTTACAGAAAGGGTGGTAGATGCATGGAACAATCTCCTGGAAAAAGTGGTGGAGACAGAGACTGTCTGATTTCAAGAAAGCCTGGGCTAGTCACATGGGATCTCTTAGAGGAAGAGATGGTTACTGCAGATGGGCAGACTGGATGGGCCATTTGGCCTTTATCTGCTATCATGTTTCTATCACAATTCCACCCTGGTCTGAGCAACCTATGCCCAACTTCATAACACCAATGCACATGCCACGTAAAAGTAGGTGCCCATGCACAATTTTTTAAGCCTTTTCTCTGTGTAAAATATGTTTTAAAATACAGAAAATTTCTTAAAAATGATACCCCCCTCCAAATAGTAGTCCATGTAGCCCCAATACCTGCTTATGTGACATGAATGAATCAGCATTCACTGGGCCAGATGTATATTACCAGGACCAGAAGTATATTACCAGGGCCAGAAGTATATTACCTATAGACCAGTTGACCCCCCTTGCAGAAAAAAATGACACACATGGATTAAAAGGCATGCTGGGATTGAACACCCAATCCCAGTGTGCCTTGTAGAAAGGTGCAGGCCACTGAAGCTTTTAAAACTACTTCAGCGTCTATTGCGTGTTTTTTTTTTTTGGGGGGGGGGCACTACCCTAACTCTCTGCCACATGCTGGCGATTTCCTGCCTCCTGCTTGCTTCTAATCCCTGGAGTGGACCTGAGGAAAAACAACTACCTGTTGCCTGCCACATGTTTCTGTGCTGCCCTGCTGCCTGGACCTAAGGAACAACAGCAGGGTTTAAGCCAGGTAAAGGTCTGAGTCTGGGAGGGGGGAGGGAACGGGATGGGACAAAAGGCAGAGAGGGAGAAGGAGTAAGGAGGGAGGATGGAATAATGGAAATTGCTGATAGAGGGTGGAGGTGAGGGAGGAACCTGGAAGCTTGCTGATTGCTGGATGGAGGGTGGAATCATGAAACTTACTATGGGGGAGGGGTAAAGGAGAAATTAGGAATTTTGCTGATTGCTGGGGTGGGGTCAGCAGGAGAAAAGCTGGGAAAGATTAAGGAGAAAAATTGGAGGTGGAGCCTTTAAAACTAAGAAAAGATGATTAAATATTCCAAGAGACAAAGCTAGGGAGAAAAACTATCCAGGGGGCAAGGACAGGAGGGATGTGGCAAAACCCGGTAAGAGGAGAAATTATTTGGGAGCCGAGGGGAACAAAAACTGAAGAGGAGAAAATGTTCTGGGGGAGGGGAGGGGAGGGGAGGGGAAGGAAAGTCAGAGAAGGGGCAGGACAGGTAGGAGGTGGGGGATACAAAACCAAAAGTTAGGCTGGGCTGCCACAATCTCTTGAGCCAGCTCTATGTGTTCTACATTCCTGTATATCCGGTGAGGTACTTTTTCACTCATGTAGTTACAAAATTGTTTCATTGTACATTTTCTAATTAGGGGTTTACCACAAAAGATAATTCTTGTTTTTGTAAAGTTCCTTTCATTCAAGTCTTGCCTGTGTTTCTACTGTATTCCTATATATAGCAGTGCTAGGGTGTCACCTGTCCAGTAAATTACTACCTGGGGTGCCACCTGCACAGTGATTTACTCAGGATAAGTGCAGCAATAATCCAACCAGAATGACAGGGAACAAATATAGCAGTTTCAATATTACCTCGCCTAAAGCATTGTCTGAAAGTCAGAAAGGCGAACAGCAATGGTTAATCTTCTTCTGCTATTAATATATGGCTTTTCTCATAGTGTAGCTGCCCAATTCTAGGAGCTAAATCAGTACTATAGAATACTGGATTCTTTCCAAACTGTGACACTGTTTATTGAATACAATTACCAGTTAGTGTTAATCAGCTCTTCAGAACTTCACATGTATTGACGGAATCCACTGGATTCAGAGCTCTTCCCTTTTCCAGACCGTTAGCTCTCTCCTGCTCCTTTTGGGCTCCCAGATAAGTGGGATTCGGGTCTCTACGGAGCAATGGTACCATGAGCCTTCATTCATAACTTTGCTAGAGTTTCCTGTTATTTGGAAGTCTTTCTCCCCCACTCCCCTCCACTTTATCTGAACCCCCGAAGAGTCGAATAATACAGCTCCCCTAAAATCCATTACATATGCACCCTGTAACTGATTACTAGACGCAGCTACAGTATTTATACATTGATCTTCCCCGCTTCAGGGCCTCTGCAGCTTTCCCAGCCAGCCCAAGAAACAGGACTCAAAACCTAGATCTCCCGCATGGCAGAACACAGCATGCCACTGGTCACTGGCTTGGCCCCATTCTTGCATAATTCTTAAGTTGGCATACTACACAGTACAATATCCATGGAGAAAAAAAACAATTTCTGGTGGGCTGTGCCCATTCTCTGCTGATACCAGTGAACAAACACATGGAGTGATTAAAAGTTAACTCCCTGCTTCCTCCCAGGGGTAGCCCAATTCATAAAACGACGAGTTTAGAGGTGCAAAAAAGTTCAGGAATGCAAAGAATGCATAAAGAATGTGTTGGAAAAGGCGGCATGGTCCCCACCCCTGGGAAAGAAAAGGAATTGTCCCGGGACGCCTGACCACTCATAGCAGATGCCGGCTCCCCTCACCGAAAACCTCTGCAAACATGCCAGGAAACGTGTTCCCCTGCAGCAGGGTAATTGACCTGCACCAAAACGTGAAGCCAAGATCCGCAAACAAAATCACCCACTCTAAGCTCACAAGAACAGAGGGCATGAACCTGTGTGCGTCAGGCTGGATCCGGAGAATCAACTTTCCCAAAGAGGTGAAAAGATTCGGATCGGTACCTTGCGATAAAGATGGATCTGAGGAGCGCCCTCAATGAAATCATTCCATCAGACTGAGAAGAGCCCCCAGCACCGGCAGCAGCAAAGCGGGAAACGCCAATTCTCACCTGGATCTATAACCTGGGGGGATGCAGAGGCAAGGTCAGGAATGGGGAGGGGAAAGCAATCTGGGGACTGGCCCAGGGTCTCTCCCCCGGACTGACTTCGGTACGCAACACGTACAGCCCCCCCCCCCAAGGAAGGCAATCATTCACCACAAAACCGTCTCGGAAGACTCACCTGCGAGAGCCTCGACCACTCGAGGAGCAGCAGCAAAAGCGACCCGTACTCTCCCCGCTCACAGCCAGGCCATGCTACCACCACCTCCCTCCGACCGCCCAGCCGCGGTAAGCCCCTCCTCCCCGGAATCCGCCTCCCGCCCACCATCGCCTAAGTCCCTCCCCTGGAGCTCCATCGTGCCCGCCCCTCGCCGGTACTCGGTCCCCTCCTCCGCCCATGCCCAGCCCCGATTGGTCTTGCCGTGCCTGCTGATTGGTTGCGAAGGAAACTGTTCTCATTGGTCCCTGCAGTTTCTCTCCACAAGTGTTTGTTTTCTTCTTTCTTCCTCCGTCTGATGTAATTTCAGAGTTGTCAGTGTTAAGAAACTCTCACTTCCTGTTTTGTAATGCTTGTCCTTCTGGTATTTGTGGTCCCTTCCTCGAGCTTTGAACTACGTGCAGTAGCATAGTTTGTCAACTTACTAAGAGGAGGCAAAGGCTGAGGCACAATCCAAAACCAAGGGTCCTTTCACATCATCAATGTAAAAATTTTAATTTTTAATATGAAAGTAGGAAAAGATCTCAGTTATAGCCCTTGAGAAAAATTTCTCAAGACTGTAAAAACATCATAGGTATAAAACTTTTTGGGGTTTTTTTTTTAAACTATAAAATGTTGACAAATCTTTTATTTCCAAGAAGCTTTATAAATTTTTGTTGATATTAAAGCTGTGGCAATAAAACCACTGTTTCATCTCTATGGCTTCTTCTTGGACCGGAGGGCCGCCGCGTGAGCGGACTGCTGGGCATAATGGACCACTGGTCTGACCCAGCAGCAACTCTTATGTTCTTATTTCACTTTGACCACATTGAATTTTCATTGCACCGCACAGAGCTTTTTATTTTCCCAGGGAGGATTTTTTTTTTTTTTTATGCCTATGAGGTTTTTTGCTGGAACACCTTAAGTCACTTTTGTAGTGGTGGGAGGGTTTTCTTCTGAGGCTTTTTCCTCCTGTTTGGGTTTATTTCTGGCTTGTGCTGTAGCTTTGTTTTTCTATATTGCATTGTCTATGTGAAAGTGTTATTTAATTTGATATTTGATTTTCATTTAAGGAATGGAAAAGGTCAAGAACGGACAAAAACTGGAATAAGCACAAACAACATTAACGCAGGTGCCATAAGGCGGTAAAAGGGGCCAAAAGAGACTATGAGGAAAAAATAACCAAAGAGGCAAAAAACTTCAAGCTGTTCTTTCGATATATTAAGGGGAAACGACCCACGAAGGAAGCGGTGGGACCGTTGGATGACCATGGAATAAAGGGAGTGCTAAAGGAGGACAAAGCAATCGCTGACAAACTGAACACATTTTTTGCGCCTGTATTTACCAAAGAGGATATACACAGCATACCGGAACCCATCAGGCTATATGCTGGAAACAAAGACAGGAAACTGACAGGGTTGACGGTCAGTCTAGTAGAGGTATGCAGGCAGATCGATAGGCTTAAGAGCGATAAATCCCCGGAACCGGATGGCATCCATCCAGAGGCCATCAAGGAACTGAAAGGGACTGTAGCTGAACTGCTTCAACTAACAACCAATCTGTCGATCAAATTGGGAAAGATTCTGGAAGACTGGAAGATGGCGAATATTACACCGATCTTCAAAAAAGGTTCGAGGGGAGATCCGTGAAACTACAGACCAGTGAGTCTGACCTCGATACTGAGAAAGATGGTAGAGGCGCTGATAAAGGACCACATCATTAATCACCTTGACGGACATGGTCTGATGAGGACCAGCCAGCATGGTTTCAGCAAAGGCAGATCTTGTTTGACGAACTTGCTTCTTCAAGAGAGTAAACAAGCAGATAGACAAGGGTGACCCAGTCAACATTGTATATCTGGATTTTCAGAAGGCGTTCGACAAGGTTCTACATGAATGACTACTTCGGAAAATTGCGAGCCATGGAATTGAGGGTGAAATACTCACGTGGATTAAGAACTGGCTGGAGCATAGGAAACAGAGAGTGGGGGTAAATGGACAATATTCGGACTGGAAGAGCGTCACCAGTAGGGTGCTGCAGGGCTTGGTGCTTGGACCCATGCTCTTCAACATCTTTATAAACAATCTGGACATTGGCGCGACAAGTGAGGTGATTAAATTTGCGGACGATACGAAGTTATTCAGAGTAGTGAAGACACAGGGGGATTACGAAGATCTGCAACGTGACCTAATCAAGCTCGAGAAATGGGCATCGACATGGCAAATGAGGTTCAATGTAGATAAGTGTAAAGTGTTGCATGTCGGTAACAAAAATCTCATGCACAAATACAGGATGTCCAGGGTGGTACTTGGAGAGACCCCCCCAGGACTTGGGAGTACTGATCGACAAGTCGATGAAGTCGTCCACGCAATGCGCGGTGGCGGTGAAAAGGGCAAACAGAATGCTAGGAATGATTAAGAAGGGGATCACAAACAGATAGGAGAAGGTTATCATGCCGCTGTACCTGGCCATGGTGCGTCCTCACCTGGAGTACTGCGTCCAGCACTAGTCACCATACATGAAGAAAGACTCGAAAGAGTCCAGAGAAGAGCGACTAAATTGGTTAAGGGGCTGGAGGAGTTGCCGTACAGTGAGAGATTGGAGAAACTGGGCCTCTTCTCCCTTGAAAAGAGGACACTGAGAGGGGACATGATCAAAACATTCAAAATACTGAAGGGAATAGACTTAGCAGATAAAGACAGATTGTTCACCCTCTCCAAGGCAGAGAGAATGAGGGGATAGATTCCATACAAACGTAAGGAAGTTCTTCTTCACCCAGAGAGTGGTAGAAAACTGGAACGCTCTTCCGGAGTCTGTTATAGGGGAAAACACCCTCTAAGGATTCAAGACAAAGTTGGACAAGTTCTTGCTAAACTGGAATATACGCAGGTGAGGCTGGACTCATTTAGAGCACTGGTCTTTGACCTGGGGGCCACCCCGTGAGCGTTCTGCTGGGCACAATGGACTACTGATCTGACCCAGCAGTGGCAATTCTTATGTTCTGTGTAATTTATATTCTTCAGAGCAGTATACCAGTGCACTGCTGCTTCTTTGCTTCATGTGTTGCTCTCCCCCACTCTATCTGTCCACCATAAAGTAGTTCTATGATTGACAGAAATTCACCTTCAGAGCCTACATCTGCCACCTCCCCACATATGGAGGAGACTTGAACCCAAAATGGTGGAGGCAGACCCCCAAGACCCCCTTCCCTGACTTTGCCACTGCTTCCTATTCTTTTCCCATTATTGAATATTTCTCTATGACTATATTTCCATGTGACAAAATTGAATCTTTTCCTGTAAAGCTTATGTCTTAGTAAGTTTGTTATGACTCTCTGGACAAATATGTGAAGTGATTGAACAAAATGACATATTGTGGTATTAAACTTTTACATGAAGCCTGCTTTATAAAAATCTTTATGTTAACTCTGCATTAATGAGTTGCTGCAGTGCAGAATCAAGAACTATAGTTCAAGCACTGCCATAGAAAAAAAAAAGCTCTTACATATGGTGGCAGTAGGAGAAAAGGCAAAATAATTCAAGCCAGCATAGGACAAGCCAGATGATCAGTGGTCAAAAGCAGAGAATGACACAGGGACAAATTTTCTCCATCCCTATGGGATCTCTTTATCCCCCTTCCCATTCCCATGAGTATATATCATAGGGGCCCTTTTTAGTAAGCTGCAGTTCCATGGTCGTGCCACCCTTGACCTTTACAAAGCTATCTGTAACTCACAAAACTATGTTTTACTGGTTTGCTGGTTTGCAGGGTCTGGTTTGCTGGAATGCTCTTCTGTTGGAGCTAAGGCAGGCCCCTACTTTGATCCAGTTTAGGAAAGGTTTGAGAACAGCCTTATTTGCACATCAATTTATGAGGTAATAAATTTGTCCGAGATGGGTCTTATCGAATACCTTTCTTTGAAAGCTGTAGGACCTGTTTTTCTTGTTATGTAGTTTTTATGATGTTATAATTTTATGTGTTACTGTGTGTGGTTTGTTTGGGTTTTTTTTGTTGGTTGTTGTTTTTGGTTTGGTTGGTTTTTTTTTTTTTGGGGGGGGGGTCTTCTCTTTTTCTGGCTTTTACCAGAAAGATTCTGTTTGGTGATGGTTTGTTAATTTATTTAGTAGATTATGTATGTTACTTTGGAACCCGCTTAGCATTGTTGGATTTGCGGGGTATAAATATTTTAAATAAATAAAAATTTACCACAGCTTAAAATGGATTACCGTGAATTGCATTCAGGTGTCCTTTTGTAAGTTAAAATTTGGCATATGCTAAAAAAATATTTTAAAATTTTGTTGGAGGGGGTGGGATTCAATATACTGTCTTTCTGTGGTTACAATCAAAGCAGTTTATGTATTATTTACAGGTACTCACTTTGTACCTGTGGTAATGGAGAGGTTAAGAGACTTGCCCAGAGTCACAAGAAGCTCCAGTGAGAATCAAACCTATTCCTTCAGGTTCTCAGCTCACTGCTCTGACCATTGGGCTACTCATTCACTAGAGAATGACATGGTGACAGAATTAATCATCGTTCCTGTCCCCGCGGATAATCGCGAGAAGCCTCTCACAGCTGCTGGCGGTATTTCCTGTAGTACTGCAAGCTGCCATAGGAAGCACTTTAGAATGTAGCAACGAGGAGGCAGGAGTGAGAGGGCCGTGCTCCTGCTGGAGTACCAGGTACCTTGATAGGCTTGGGGGGTTGGGAAGGCGATTAAAAAGTCGGGGCCTGGAGAGGGGAGAGAACCTTGGCTGTGGGTTGGGGGGAGCAGCAGAGGAGGGAGGGGTGAGAGGTGCAGAGACCTGCGAGAGGTTGGAGGGGAGAGAAGCTACATCTTGTGGCTCTTTTTAAATCTTGGGTCAAACATTATGGATAAATTGGCTCTTTGCTATAAAAAGGTTGCCAACCCCTGGTCTAGTAGCTGATTACTGTCACTATGTACAGAATTACTAGCAGTCAGATTATTATGGAGGAAATTCTATATATGGTGCCAAACGTCAGGTGCTGCTTTTGCGCTGAATTTTCAGTACAAAAAAATGCATTCTAACATCCGCAAGGCACCAAAACAGGGCAGAAACAGCAGACCCACATGAAACCACATGTACAAGCTCGTTTGTAGAATAGAGCCTAAGGGCTCCTTTCACAAAGGTGCGTTAGGGCCTTAACACGCAGAATAGCACGTACTAAAATGCCTCGCCTTAGCCGCTACCGCCTCCTTTTAAGCGGGCGGTAATTTTTCGGGTAACGCACGCTAATCTTGTGTTTGCGCTAAAAACGCTAGCGCACCTTAGTAAAAGGAGCTCTAAGTGTTTCCACATTAATCTGCAAGGAAATATGGGCAGAATCTGGAGGATCCGTGCCCAATTTTGTGCACCAGCATTTTTTCCTGGTTTCAGTCGGTGTAACTCCCAACACTAGCGGCTGATTGCAAATCCAAGGACTTTGCGCTATTCTCTAAAGGGCACTGATCCTAGAATGCTCATTAATGGATACCGCTCAGCATAAGAACATAAGAATTGCCGCTGCTGGTCCATCGTGGTGGCCCTCTGGTCAAAGACCAGCGCCCTAACTGAGATTAGCCCTACCTGCGTACGTTCCAATTCAGCAGGAACTCATCTAACTTTGTCTTGAATCATTTATTAAGTTTTCCTCTATATAGAAACATGACGGTAGATAAAGGCCAAATAGCCCATCTATTCTGCCCATCCACAATAACCATTATCTCTTTCTCTCTCTGAGAGATCCCACTTGCCTATCCCAGGCCCTCTTGAATTGGCTCATTTTCAAAGCACATAGCCAAAGTATCACAGATTTCTATGGTATTTTGTGTAAGTGCTTTGAAAATGAGCCCCTTGCCTAACCTGTAGACACTGTTGAGCATGATTGTCAACCATGCACGAGGCACAGTTTATAGAATCATGCCTAGCGGCACCTAAGCAGTCTTAAGTGTCAGTAGGCGTTGAAACCTTAAGCACATTCCCATTTATAGCAGGGTTTAATTGGCTTAAATTAGGGTTATCAGACATCCGAGAAAACCCAGACATGTCCTCTTTTTAGAGGACTGTCTGGGTTTCCCGCCAAACTTTCCAAAACCCGGCAGTTTATCCAGAGCTCGTTGGAAAAGAAGATGAGACTTTGAGGGGGCAAGGCTGAGGGCAGAATGGGTCGGGACTTGAGATGGAACATGGTGGGGATGGAGGCTGGATGTGGCGGGGCCATGCGTCCGGGTTTGTGTGTAAATGAATGTACCTAAGTTAGTCACCTACTGGAGCCTAGGTGAAACCATGCCCAAAATCCACCCAGAATCCGCCCCAACCATGCCTACTTTCTGGTAGGAGCTTCAGGGTAGACACCTACTTTGAAGTGATAAGTGCCTACCAACTAATTCTTTTTTAATTGTTTTTTTTAATGGCACTTTTCAACTATCAGTATCGATTAAACCTAATTGAATAATTAAGTTAGGACCTAGATAGGCTAGGCATGCCAATCCAGGCACCCAACTTTAGGCATCTTTTCTAGAGCTCTGTGTCAATATACTAAAATCATATGTAGGTCAAGATTCAGGCCAGGAAATCATTTCAAAAATATGTATATTCAGCACTGCTGCACATATGGTCAGTGGCACTTAGGCTCTGATTCTATAAAACAATGGTTCCCAACCCTGTCCTGGAGGACCACCAGGCCAGTCGGGTTTTTGGGATACCTCTAATGCAGTGGTTCCCAACCCTGTCCTGGAGGACCTCCAGGCCAGTTGGGTTTTCAGGATAGCCCTAATGAATATGCATGAGAGAGATCTACATATAATGGAGGTGCTAAGGCATGCAAATCTGCTCCATGCATATTCATTAGAACAGTGTTTTTCAACCGCTGTTCCGCGGCACACTAGTGTGCCGCGAGATGCTGCCTGGTGTGCCGCAGGGCCGCCGGGCCCGGAGCTGACAGGGGGCCCGAGGCAGGGGCGCCAGTAGCTCGCCAAGGCAAAGTGAGTCTATCACCCAGGACTCACTTTGTCTTGGCGATCTAATCTATCGAGCAGATAAGTCTAATTCTCCCCGACGTCAATTCTTTAGTCGGAGAGGAAGTTCGGGCCAACCAATCGCTGCCTGGCTGGGCGGAACTTCCTCTCCGATTGCAGAATTGACGTCAGGGAGAGCATGCGTCGGCGTCGGCTTTGGGGCCTGTTATCCATTGGTGGGTCCTGTTCCCCGATGGCAGCGGCAGTGGCAGTGGCTTGGGGAACAGCAGGGAGAAAGAAAGAAAGGGGGCAGGCAGGGAAACAGAAGGAAAGAAGAGAAACAGAAAAAAAGAAAGAAAGGTCAGGGAGAGAGGAAGAAAAAGTTGGGGGAAGGAATGAGGTGTGGAGGAGAGAAAGCATACAGGCTGATAGAAGGGAAGAAAGATTGGATGCACAGTCAGAAGAAGAAAGTGCAACCAGAAATCACCAGACAAGGTAGGAAAAATGATTTTATTTTAAATTTAGCGAAGTGGAGGCAGTATTACCACAGTTTTCAAAGGAATTTGCCCAAATAACTTAATAGTTAACTGGGTAAATTCCCAGAGATGAAAACTTCCCTTCACTTACTATGCACAGTTCTGAATTTATATCTGCTGTCTATATTTTACAATATGGTCACCTTTTACTAAACCGCAATAGTGGTTTTTAGCGCAGGGAGCCTATGAGCGTCAAGAGCAGCGCTGGACATTCAGCGCAGCTCCCTGCGCTAAAAACTGCTATTGTGGTTTAATAAAAAGGATGGAGGGTATATTTGTCTATTTTTGTATGCTATAAAAACCAAATACAGAGAGAGACTGAGAGCTGTTGACGAAGAGCTACGTGTGTGTCTTTCTTCGATTCCAGCCAGAATATCAGCTTTGTGTTCAGCCAAACAGGCCCAGGTTTCGCACTGAATAAAGTATTTTATAATTTTTATTTTGTAATAAAGTAATTATAAAATACTTTCTTTGTGTTTATTTGATTCCTATTCAAGAGAATTACTTTATATATAGTCAATATAGGCAGAGAGTTAAATTTTTTAACATTTTCTAATGGTGGTGTGCCTCGTGATTTTTTTCATGAAACAAGTGTGCCTTTGCCCAAAAAAGGTTGAAAAACACTGCTCTAGAGGATCCAATTCTAGGTTGTCTGATTAAATTATTGGATTGGATTTATTTTATTTGATATACCACTTGTATATGAGTATTAAGAGGTTTACAATCCTGTACATTAGAAATGAGAGCTATATTTTCAGTCATTAGAAAATTTTCCTTCTCTGTCCCAGTGGGCTCACAATCTAATTATAGTATCTATGTAATAATTATTTAAATATATGCTAGAGAAATATGAAGAGAAGAAAGAGGTGTACTGTGAATACTATAAAGGAACCATTCCTAAAAGTCAAAATGACTCTGTGGTTTTAATTTTATTGTTAATTATTAATTAAATGGTGACAAGCCTCAGATTATGGATTAATTTTCCCATTCTGGGATTTCTTCCAAGAGAAATAAATTCTTTTCTCTTATTCCTATTTATATCATTGGCGTGAACCCCTCCTCCCTACCATAACAAAAAAACATTTAATATTAATTACTTTATTGTTAATTCATAAAAAGTTTATATTATATCTCCTAACTAAATCTCCTTTTTCTAATCTTCTTTTAAATGTTCAATATTTATTCAATGTTCAATGTTCGTTTCACTTAATTCCTTCATATTTAAATTTTAGGAGGAGTGTCGAGGGCGGGAGTTGGGCGGGACATGGGCTGGCTTAGTCATACAGTATGTATAACCAAATGTTATACAGCCCAGGATCGACGGAACGTGGACGTTGTGACTTAGACCATGTAAAACATGGTCTAAGTCACAAAAACCCACCTAAAGTCACCAGATAAGCACTGCAAATACATAAAACAGACCCCCACACACTACCCCAGTGATCACCAACCCCCCCATAAAAATATTAATCACACCTTTAAAATTCAGCCTCCAGACCATCATCACCTGGCCGCCTGGCATAGAAAACCCTAGTCATCCAGCACAGAGGCGGCTTAAGCCGTCTTGGGGGTGGGTTAGGGACTCATGCAGAGGAGGACCCATGCCCATAAGCCCCTGCAATCACTGCATTGATATTTAAACGTGCACTCCCCTATACACTCCCAAAACCCTATTGTGGCTATTGGGTTATTGGGGTGGTAGATAAGTGGGTCTAGGAGATTCTGGAGGTGGTTTGGGAGGCTCACCATGACCTATAAGGGAGCTGTACTGAGAAGATCCGGCACCCTTATTGTGAAATTCACAGCAGTGCCCTTTAGGTGGCATGTCTGGATGTTCAGTCCATCACTTTGCAGACCTTTCCCATGTCCAACAGGGCTTGTTCTAGGTGTTTTTGATTTGAAAAGTTGGATGGAAATGTGGTGTAAAGATGGACGATTTAGCGGCTTGAATGATTAGATCGGCAGAACGTATAATTAGACAATTTTTGAAACAAAAAAATTGTGGACGTATTTTTCAAAAATGTGTCCTAGGCTGTTTTTTACTTTGGACAACTTGTGACTTAGACGCAAACGGACTTAGATGTCCCTTTCGATTATGCCCCTCCACATCTAGTATATTTTACTGTGAATACTATAGGCATACAAAAAGTCAACATAAGACTATGCAGACACATGCAGACTATGGCGAGTAATCGCATAGGGTTCCATAGTGTTGGTGGAACAGAGTTGATCTCAATTGTTTCCGGAAGGAAAGGTAGAGGATCTGTTCAATGAAGTTCCATAGATTAGGACAGTGGATGAAAAGGCTCTCTTTCTAATTGATTGCAGTTTTTATATCTCTCAGGCCTGGGCAGTGGCGTACCTAGGGTATGTGGCATGAAAATAACCCAACATTTGAATTGATGAAATTTATGTTGAAATTCAGAACAGTGAGCAACTAAAGGTGCTTCAGCTCTTGTCCTTTTTAGGTTAGAACGATGTTCAGTTAATCTTATCTTGAGACTTCTGATGGTTTTCCCTACATATATTTTGTTGCAGGGACATATAAGGAGATAAACAATATAAGTACTATTGCAATTGCTGAAAAAATGTGTGGTATAAAGTTTACTGTCAAACGGATTGGAAAAATGATCAGATTGTAACATGATCTCACAATTTAAACAGTGGCCAATTATTCCATATATTATCCAAACAAGTTAACAATGTCTTAATGTTCTTATTAAAATAAACATATCTCATTTTTAAATTCTATGAGTCATATGCAGCGTCACAAACTATGACGTCATTCTATAATTCAATTGGCTAAGAAAATCTTGGCGTCCTGTTTAAATACGGGCGCCATTTTGATCACAAAATTGTTGCTAGCAAAGGAACATGCAGCTATACCACAGGCAAGCTATGTATATTTCTTATAGCCATCTAAGATCATTTGAATACTTTAAGTGTATCGTTTAAATTTGGGTGAGTTAGCAACAATATAATTTAATTTTGTGAGGCATAAGTAGTGCCACAATTGCTGATGTCATTTTACAATTTGATTGGCTAAGTTAGTCTTGGCGTCCTGTTTAAATACAGGCGCCATTTTGTTTACAAAATTGTTGTTAGTAAGGAAACACGCAGCTACACCACAGGCAAGTTATGTATTTTTCAAAACTACACAAGATTACTTGTATACTTTAAAACGTAGAAAAACTAACAGAAATAGCTACTAGGATCTGTTTAAATACGGGTGATATATGCCATCTAAAATGTAGTTAGTAATAAATAACATGTAGTTATATGGGTGATATGATGTATGCTTCACCATTAGTATTTATTTTTGTTGCCTATGGTTCTATTGAGATATATAAAAAATATTTATTCTATGTTTAGTCCCAGCAGCCACTATATCAGCATATCGTTTAAATAAATAGTCCTTATTTGTCGTTAAAAGAATGTTATAATGTTATTTTCTCTATTTCTCTTTCTCTTTAAGAACATTTTGAGCAAAGTCAGTACCGGCACAGAGTTGTATCTTATCATTACCCCTGAAGAAGCCCGTAGAGCGAAACGGTTGGGCCTCCGTTGGGCAATTGAGATAAGTGCCTGATTTATCTTACATCATAGAAAGCCTTAAATTAATCTGCCGGCTTTAAACTTATACTTGCTCTTCAAGTGATATAGAGAATATATTCACATACATTATTCATGATTTTATTGCATTAAAAAATTTATAAAAAGAAAAAATTAAGATAAAAATATTTAAAAGATTTATACAGAGATTTTGGACCAGTGATGAAAACATAACTTTATTGATTGTGATCTAGGGGTTTTTTGAGGTCCTTTTTCCTCTGTTTTAAACACATTATACACCATACAAAGTGTTCCACGTTCATTGATTGAGTTTCTCAATTTGGACACTTAAGAAGTTTCCACTTATTTCTTCAGTCTACTGTGAATACTATAGGCATACAAAAAGTCAACATAAGACTATGCAGACACATGCAGACTATGGCGAGTAATCGCATAGGGTTCCATAGTGTTGGTGGAACAGAGTTGATCTCAATTGTTTCCGGAAGGAAAGGTAGAGGATCTGTTCAATGAAGTTCCATAGATTAGGACAGTGGATGAAAAGGCTCTCTTTCTAATTGATTGCAGTTTTTATATCTCTCAGGCCTGGGCAGTGGCGTACCTAGGGTATGTGGCACCCGGGGCCCATCATTTTTTGACACCCCCCCCCCCCCCCCATGTAAAAATTTTTTTTTTTTTTTTTTTTTTTGCAATAACCATGAAATGGAATAAATGGTCAGAATAGAAACAGGCAGTGAAAATTTTCTTTTATTGAACCTCATATATGTAACCATTATTCCAAACATAACATAACATAAATTATGTCTAAATTGTCATGACATTAGAAGTACATATGGAGTAGTTGCAGGTGATGCTTGGGACAGTTCTGATTGTGTTAGTTCGGTTTTATGTGTTTTTTGAATAGAAGGGTTTTTATTTCTTTTTGAAGGTTTTGCAGTCTGTGGTTGATATCAATTGGTTGTAGAGTTGGGGGTCGAGTGTTGCAGCTCGAATGGCTAGGAGGTTGTCGAACAGTTTTTTTCTTTTGACGTTTTTGGTTGGAGGGTGTGTGAATGGTGAACAAGTTCTCCTATGTCTGTTTGAAGTGGATTGAATTATTTAGCTGAAGAAATTAGTTACCCCCCCCCCATTCCACACACATTAATTCTCTTCCATTTTTGTTCCCATTATAAAAAAACACTGATAAGTTCCCAGGAAAAAAAATACATTAAAATAAGAAGTGAAAACAAAGGCCCCCTACAGATGAGAACATAACATAAGAATAGCCTAACTGGGTCACACCAATGGTCCATCATGCCCAGTAGCCCATTCTCATGGTAGCCAATAGTGCTGTCCGATTCAGAGA
The DNA here is from genome assembly GCF_902459505.1 of Geotrypetes seraphini. Lineage (NCBI taxonomy): Eukaryota > Metazoa > Chordata > Amphibia > Gymnophiona > Dermophiidae > Geotrypetes > Geotrypetes seraphini. Next base: position 47,924,502 of record NC_047097.1, read on the forward strand.
AAAATATTTCATTCGATTCGATTCACCCTGTTGAATCGATTTTTCGATTTGATTCACTGTTAATGACACCGCTTTTTAAGTTTAAACAAAGTACAACAATAAATTTCACAACAACAATAAATTTCACAAAGTACTTAAAAAAAAAAAATCACATTTTTCCATTAAAGCAGTTCTGGAGACATTTGCTTGAACAGTCTTTTTTCCCAGTCCATAAGCAAGCAATATGAAAAAGATTTCCATAATTATCTACTCAAACATTTTTGCTATTTACTTTCATTGTACCTAGACTATTATTCAGTAGAAAAAATTTAGTTTGTTCAATCAAGCAGAACATTCACTTATAGAAGTCCAATGTCCACACAGGATTTGATTGAACAAACCAAATTTTTTCTACTGAATAATAGTTTAGGTATACTGAATAGCAAAAATGTTAAAGCCACACAGAAAAGCAGTAAAAGTCAATAGGTTCTCCAAGTGGGAACAACCTGATGTCTCAGCACTTGAGGAAAAGACCACGTAATAATGTTTATAAGATAAATCATATAAATGATTATACTGAAGCAGGGTGTCCTCAGCGTGAGAGGTAAGCGAGAGGAGAGAATTCTCCAGCGCTTTACACAATAAGGCACAGGTTAATCACCCTCTGCCTGCAGTGCACACCATCATAGGACACCTCAGGTGTGCTCAAATTAATCAATGTGATAAATTAAACAGTAATAAACAATTGGTCAATCACAAGAGTGCAAGATCAAACAGGTTGTTCCCACTCAGAGAACCTATTGACTTTACTGCTTTTCTATGTGAGTAGATAATTAAGCAAATTTCTGATAGCCTACAGAACTGATTCTCACCTTCCATCCCCAGCCCCCAAGACTTACCAGACCCCCCCCCTGCCGATGTATTTACTTACTGCCTGAACTGGATATTAAATCGTGGGGAAGAGAGGAGAAATGCGGGGAAAGAGCCAGCCAAAACTAGTATTTGTTGCTGCTGAGTGCACCAATCCAGGGCAAGCAGACGCTTCCCCCATGTCTTAATAACAGACAATGGACTTTTCCTCCAGGAATTTGTCCAAACCTTTCTTAAAACCAGCTACGCTATCTACTTTTAACATAACTTCTGGCCACTTCATTTTTAAGCTTATATCTTTCCTTCCAAACAGAGACCTTGCTAGATGTCAAATACAGCACAAGGTAACTTCACACGGACTTAACTGTGCAGGAAATGAATATCCTCATACACCCACCATATAGTGCAAAAATGTGCAAAGGTCTGTTTTTTTCTTTCGATCACTACATAGCCTAATGCCACACAAGCAGCGCTGTTACAAACATATTCTGAAGGTCAATGCTAAGGTTGACAAAGTTTCCTTCCTTGGACCAGAAGGAGATACTGACAAACCACTGGAAGAGATTCTAAAACAACTACCCAGAAATAACACCCAAAGACCCACTCAATGTGTGAACCAGTTGAGTGGAGTGGACTAACTGGGGGTGGAAATGGGCCCAGAGTTTGCTCAGCAGAATTTCCCAGACTACCTCTTCCTCTCAACACACTGACATGCTACCACCACCACCAACACTAGGAACACCTCACCGAGTATACCAGCAATGCTTATAAACTTTATAAAACACATTATTATATTTTCTTATAAAGCATATATTTTAACTGAACTCAGCCTTGCCATTCACAAAAATAGAAAAGTTCCCATTTCAAGCTGTCTCATGTACACTTTTCAAATCTAACATATTGTAATCACAAAACAGAAAATAAAATTATTTTTTCTACCTTTTGTTCTCTGGTCAATATTCAAATCTTGTTGGTCCCAGGCTCTTGTTGTCTTGCTTGCCAGGGTCTCCTTTCTCCGTGCTAACCATCCGTCTGCTATCTCTGTCCTCCCCTTCCGTTTCCCTTCCCTCTCCCGGAGATCTGGCATCTTTCCTTTTTTTGTCTCGATCCACAGATTCACCTTTTCTCAACTCCCCACCACCCCAGGATCCACCATCTCTCCCTTTCTGTTCCCAACTATCCTCCTATCCAGTATCTCTATCCCCCCTCCACACCATCCCCTGTTTCCAAGTTCTCTCCCTTTCTGTTCCTTCCCTCCCTAAATCCCATTATGCACCATCTCTCTCCCACTCCTCTGTTTTTAGACCCATTATTTCTAACCCCCAAAGTCTGGCATATGCACGTATCTTTGAACCCCCCCTTCCCTCTCTCCCTCTGTGTACTTTTACACCAGGACCCCCCTCCCCCGAAGGTCTGTCCCCCCTCCGAAGGGCTACACCCCACCCCTGAAGGCCTGCACCCCCCCAAAGGACTTTACCTCCCACCCAAAGGTCTGTCCCCCTCTGAAGGCCTAAACCCCACCCCTGAAGGCCTGCACCCTCCCCGAAGGATTGTACCCCCACCCGAAGGTCTTTCCCCCCCTGAAGGCCTGCACCCATCGCGAAGGCCTGCACCCACCCCGAATGCCTGCACCCACCCCAAAGGCCTGCACCCACCCCAAAGGCCTGCACCCCCCCCCGAAGGTCTGTACCTCCTGAAGGCCTGCACCCCCCTGAAGGCCTGCACCCCCCCCTCGAAGGCCTGCACTCCCTTGAAGGTCTGCACCCCCCCCCGAAGGCCTGTCCCCCACTTGAAGGCCTGTCCCACCCCCTTGTAGGCCTGTCCCCCCTTTAAGGCCTGCCTGCCTACCTTTCCCCCCCTTGAAGGCCTGTCTCCCCCTTGAAGGCCTGCACTCCCCCTTGAAGGCCTGTCCCACCCCATTGTAGGCCTGTCCCCCCCTTGAAGGCCTGCCTGCCTTTCCCCCTTGAAGGCCTGTTCCCCCCCCTTGAAGGCCTGCACCCCCTTGAAGGCCTGCACCCCCCCAAAGGCCTACACCCCCCCGAAGGCCTGCACCCCCCCTGAAGGCCTGCCTGCCCCCCTTGAAGGCCTGCACCCCTTGAAGGTCTGCACCCCCCCCCCGAAGGCCTGTCCCCCCTTGAAGGCCTGCCTGCCTGCCTGTCACCCCCCTCCCCCTTGAAAGCCTGCTTGCCTGCCCGCCCACCCCACCCTGAAAGCCTGATGCCCCGACCCACCCCGAAGGACCGCTCGCCCCCCTGGCCTCCCCGCACCACCTATGAAGCAGCCGCAGCAGGATCGCGAAGTCAGCATCAGCGATCCCTGCGCTGCTTCCTGCGCCACGGTCCCGCCCCTCCTCTGACGTCAGAGGAGGGGCGGAATCGCGGCGCAGGAAACAGCGCAGGGATCGCTGACGCTGACTTCGCGATCCTGCTGCGGGCTGCTTCACAGGTGGTGCAGGAAGGTCAGTGGGGCGAGCGGTCCTTCGGGGGTGGCGGGGGACTGAACGGCAAGGCCGGGAACACCCCCTTAGGGCTGCACCCGGGGCGGACCCCCCCCCCCCCACCCCCCCCCGCCCCCCCCCCTTGGTACGCCACTGGGCCTGGGATTTCAAATCAGTCATGTTGAGATGATCTCAGATCTATGCAATGACTAGAAGGCACTGTTGACATCTGATACCTATCTGGCAACTTGTGTTATAAACCTGCTGATCTCAGTCTAGTGCCTTTCCCCTCAAAATAGAGCAATTTGAGGATATTTGCACTGCTACTGCCCATGGTTTACTACCATGTGTTGTAGAGGAAACAAAAGCACTTTTGTTTCCACCTTCTCAATCTTTTTCTTTTTGAGAACAGAACTTATTTCAGCTAAAGCTGAACTCACTTCCTTTTTACATTTTCTGAAATCTACTTCACTTTAAGGCTATAGACAATGGAACGGGGTGGGCAATGACCAACCTTTTGCCCCACAAAGAATCAGCAACTAAAGAGCTTAGGGGCAAGGGGAATAGGCAGAGGGTAGTTAGTTTATCCCCCCACCCCCAAATAAAAAGAGAATCCGCTACCTCTGCTTTAGGTCCTTACCCCCTCCTTTACAAAGCCACATTAGTGTTATTAGCGCCGGCCGTGGTGGTAAGACGCTCATAGAGTGTTGGAGTTCTTACCGCCACGGCTGGAGCTAAAAACGTTAGTGTAGCTTTGTAAAGCAGAAGGTTAATTAGGAAACAAATTGTAGATGGTCACTTTTAATGTTAAATATGCATTCATATATTTGTTGCAAAACACTGAACAATTCAGAAAGAAAACAAGGAATACTTTCACATTTTGGAAGGATATTTGGCAGGCCATCCTGTAGAACAAATGTTGGAATTGAACCATATTAGCAAAATTAGCCCCCATCTGCATATTGAAGTTTCCTGAATTCATCGGACCTGCCCGCATCGGGCAGGTTTGTGAATCTAGCCCTAAGTGACTTGCTCAGGGTCACAAGGAGCAGTGTGGGTTTGAACCCACAACCTCGGGATGCTGAGGCTGTAGCTCTAACCACTGCACCACTGCTCTATAGGTGCAGCACCAAAGGTTTGCTTCATGCTAATAATTGTTGATAAGAGTTCATAGGCCTCTTGAATTGACATTGTATCAGCAGGATCATAGTGAGTGTTTGTAATATTTATCCTGTTTCCTCAAGAAATACCCTTGGATTTTATAAATGGCGCACAAATTGCCACCCAAAACTAACTAGCCAATCAGAGCCAATAATTTGGATTTGCGTATACATCTTGCTACAGCCTATTCTTTAAAGATCCATGTGCAAATATTGTAGCTACAACTCAAAAAGGGGGATGTGGGCATGGGAGGGGCATGGACGGGTCAGGGGTGTCCACTAAAGATGTGCCCACGATTGCAGAATACCGGGGATCCACGCCTAACTTACATGCCAGGATTTACGCTTGGTTTCAGCTGGGCGTAAATCCGCAGGCTCAGAGTTGAGCATGGATAGGGTTACCAGACGTCCGGATTTCCCCGGATGGCTTTTCAACCTGGCAATGAGCGACGTTAGGACGGCATTTGCACATCCTCGGATACAACGCGGTGACATCACGCACATGTGCATGACATCATCACGTCAGACTGGAGCATGTGCGAATACCGTCCGACGTCACTCGTTGCTCGTGCAGGTTGAGGGGGTGGAACGGGAAGTGGCCGGGCAGAACGAGGTGGGGCTGGGGGGGGGGGCGGGATCATGGGTCCAGATTTTCCATTTGGAAAATTTGGTAACCCTAAGCATGGATCCCAGCGTTACACACTAGACCAGGGGTGCCCAACGCGTCGATCGCGATCGACAGGTCGTTCGCTCAGGCGACCCCAGTCGATCACACAGCAGGTTCCCTTCTTCCCTTCTCTTTTTTTCCCCTCCTGACTGGCCCGCCTCTTAAAGAACGCTGGCCAATCAGAGTGCTGGAAGGGCGGGTGAAGGTCGGTGGGGGACGGAGCTCAGCGCATCACAAGAAATAGAAGCGCCTGTAATGATTGAGGTAAGAGCGAGGCCTAATGCTGCCCGATATACAATTTTAAAACCCCCAAAATCGGCCTCCCAATCAGGGGGGTACCGAGGTGGGGCGGTCCGCCCCCGCCCCGGGTGCACAGCTTGGAGGGATGCACAGCCGTCCGGGTCCTCCTGCCCTTCCTTTCCACCGGTCTGCGCACGGGGCTCGCACCCGCCGCCCAAATGGTGCTGTTGGTTATCGCGAGACTCGCGGGAGTTGACGGCACCATTTGAGCGTCGGCGCGGGACCAGGCAGGCGCAAGCCCTGAGCGCGGACCGGGGGAAAAGAAAGGCAGGATGACCCGGACCTGGCCGGCTGTGCACCCCTCCAAGCCGTGTACCCGGGTGGATCGTCCCCCTTCTAAATCCATTGTACTTGTCTTTTATTCAGTTCCACTAATGAGCATTGTGACAGGCAGTTCTTATGGGGCAGTTCTTGGAAGTATTTCTTTGTTTTTCTGTGCCTAAGTATTCTATTAATTTAACTTCCTTATTCCTGTGGGGATCTCCAAAGGGGACGAATGGGAGACGGCCGGTGGCAGGCGGTACTTTTGCAATTCTTACAGGTTGCCATAGGCCTCAGGAGCTGTCTTCCCTCTGCCGTGGTCCTGCCCCTCCTCTAAGTCAGAGACAGGCTTGGGGCAGAGGGAAGACAGCTCCTGAAGCCTATGGCAACCTGCAAGGATCGCTAAAGTACCAGCGATCCTCTCTGCAGACTGCTCCCTGCTGGAATTAGGTAAATGGATGTGGGGAGGGTAGGCCTTCGGGGGGGGGGGAGGGGAGTGCAGTCCTTCAAGGGGTAGTGCAGGCCTTCAGGGGGGAGTCAACCTTTGAGGGGGAATGTGCAGACCTTCAGGGGGGGTCAGGCCTTTGGGGGAGGGGGGCTGTATAATAAAAAAATATTTGAGCATAAATACAAAGTACACTAGGTGTGTATATATATATATATATATATATATAAATAAATATATATATGTTTAGCATTTTTATTGTTGGTAGATCATTTTGACTTGGTCATTTTAAAAGTAGCTGGCAAGCCCAAAAAGTGTGGGCACCCCTGCACTAGACTATAAAGGGTGCCTATCTTAGAGCGCTCTTTATAGAATATTATTCAGCACCGATATTTTTTTTCAGGGCTGAATTTTGAATGCCACTTAACTGATAGTCCGTAGTGCTTTCATTGCTTCTTCTGGCCTTTTGAGTACTCTCCACATCTGCATTTCCTAGAACCAGGGCAGGATTAATTGGTCGAGGGCCCCTAGGCACACAAGTACACTGGGCCCCCCTGCCACGCCTCACCCCACCATGCGCCCAGGCGAAAACAGGAAGCTACATCAGAGGGAAGCTTTGGACAAGCAGCACCGCTTGCACAATTATAGTTTACGTTGCCTTTCATACCCGTGTTGCTTGCTTGTCTTACTTTCCATCGATGGGGGAGCCGCGTTACCAATCGGGGGGGGGGGGGGGTGACCTGCATTGCCGATCGATGCTGGAGAGGCCCATCACCATTTGGAAAAAACAATGTTGAAGCCCTCCTTCATCGGGCTCCCCTGACCATTATGGGCCCTAGGCACATGCCTACTTGGCCTATTGGTTAATCCTGCCCTGCCTAGAACACAGATTCCAGCAGAACTGTCATTTCTGTAACTACATTTGTGTGTTGGGCTTGAAATTTTTGGCTAACACTGATGTTCACTTGCATACGTTTAGAGAGAAAGACCTCCAGTCATCGCCCATCAGTTTCTCCCACCATTTCATGACATGACATTACATTGCATCTCTTATATTCTGTCCGTATAGTTTGAAGTGCATCACATCAAGAGAGCCAAGCCAATTATCCAGGAATTACACCAATAAACATTATAAAATTAAAACACACCAAAAAAATAAAATTCACATCTGGTTCAAAAAGTGTTAGTTTGATATAGAGGGGACTGATGCAGAAAGCTAATACAAATCTAGCCTCGTAGTTACTGTGGGTAGGTACATGGGTTATACATGCCAGCAAGCAATGCAGAGAGCGTTGTTAATTTGCGTGGAAGCTGTGACTGCACACTGCATTAAAATGAATGCTAATAATGAGGCCATTGAGTTTTCTGCAGCGTGCAAAGAGGTAAACAAAAGCATCCGTTTATCTCTTTGCATGCTGCAGAATCACAAGGTTATTGTGGGATTGTTTTTTGCCAGGTCCAGGGGCAGCATATAAGGCTTTGCAGAGAGGATTTATTTGCCAGTTTTGTCTCTTTTTGCAACCAGAAGGAATCCCTGCAAGTTTCAAAGGCAGATGAGAGATTACAGACCCGTGCACGTGTCGGAACAAAACTGAAAGTGAAAGAACACCCCAGCACCAGTTCTTCTGTGCCTAAAAATGAGTTTCATATTTAGGGACAGAAGAACCAGTGTCAAATATGTGCTTTCAGGTCCAATTTTTGTTTGAACATACACACAGAAGTCAAGTTTATTGCAAAACTTTTGTGCATGTGTGTCCAATGCAATCCACCTTCTGTTAGCTGTAAGTTTTCTGTGCAAAAAGGCCCGGATTCTATAAACGGCGTCCCGATTGTAGGCGGCCAACTGTTGCCTAACGGAACCAGCTAATCGGGACGCATGTTTTTTGTTTTTTTTTAAAGCCTCCCGAGTCAGGCCGTCTACATTGCCTCCAGGGGCCTAGGGAGGCGTGGGCGTGGTCTGGCCCAGAAGTAGCCTTAGGTAAAGCTAGGTGGCCGTACACATCTCCGTAAGCCTACGGTTGATGCATACAATATAGGCCAGCAAAATGTGGCAGGAGCTAAGCCCAGTCCCTCCTGCCTGTCACCCACAAACCCACCCCAATGTTTCCCAGCAAGAGAGATGCCCAATCTCTCCTGCCGGAACCCCCCACCTCCTCCCCCAATGATTGTGGCAGGAGGGATGCCCAGTCCCTCCTACCCGGCACCCCCAAACTCACCCCCAATGTTCCCCGGCATAATCTCTCCTGCTGACACCCCCTAAACCCCCCCCCCCGATGATTGGAGGCAGGAGGGATGCCCCCCGGATGGACCCTCCCCCCAAAAAGGTCGTACCCAACCCTATCTGGATCGCCTCACCAGAACACCACCTGGACAGCCCCCCAAACTGTTTTCATTGGCCAGATAGACAGCTCTTGTGTGCGTCCGGCTGGCAGGCCCGCCTTCAAAGGAATTTCCTTAGATTACTCCTGAGCCAATCACCTCTTAACTTCATCCTATGCCCTCTCATTCTGGAGCTTCCTTTCAAATGAAAGAGATTTCCCTCATGCACATTTAAGCCACATAGGTATTTAAACGTCTCTTATCATATCTCCCCTTTCCCGTCTTTCCTCCTAAGTATACATATTGAGATCTTTAAGTCTGTCCCCGTACACCTTATGACATAGAATACTAACTATTTTAGTAGCCTTCCTCTGGACCGACTCCAATCTGTTTATATCTTTTTTAAAATGCAATCTCCAGAATTGTACACAATATTCTAAATGAGGTCTCACCGGTGTCTTATACAGGGGCATTAATAACTCCTTTTTCCTACTGGCCACACCTCTCCCTGTGCACCCTAGCATCCTTCTAGATTTCACTGTCGCCATTTCAACCTGTTTGGCCACCTTTAGACCATCACATTCAAGTTCCCACTCCTCTTTTGTGCAAAAAAGGTCTTCACCCCTCTAAACTGTACCGTTCCCTCAGGTTTTTGCAGCCCAAAAGCATGACCTTGCATTTCTTAGCTGCAAAATTTCAGACCATTTTTCAAGCTTCGCTAGATCCTTCTTCATGTTACTTACACCATCAGGGGTGTCTACTCTATTGCATATTTTGGCATCCTCTGCAAAGAGGCAAAGCTTACCTGACAGCCCTTCAGCAATATCACTTACAAAAATATTAAAAAATAACAGGGCCAAGAACCAAACCTTGAGGCACATGACTGGTAACATCCCTTTCCTCAGAGTGATCTCTACCCTCTGTCACCTTCTTCTCAACCAGTTCTTGACCCAGTCCATCACTTTGGGGCCCATACTAAGGGTACTCAGTTTATTTATTAGACGCCTTTGTGAAACACTTTCAAAGGCTTTGCTAAAAATCTAAATACACCGCATCAAGCACACTCTCTATATCCAATTCTCTAGTCACCCAGTCAAAGAAATTGATCAGATTCAAATTTTCAAGTTTTATTTAAAATTTGATTAAACGCTTATTAAAATGGGGGACACCAAATTTTAAAAAACGTACATGCCTGAACATTCACCAAAACTAGATTCGAGACAAGTTGAAAAAGTGATGGGACTACACTTTTAAAGTAAAGGAGACATTTAAGGGATAAACAAAAAGAAGGTTGAGGAAAAACGAGGAAAAGAATTGGGGTGCCTTGATGGTTAGGCAAATAAACTTAGTGGTACTAATACTCATAGTTTTCAAACGCATCCTTAAAAATAAAACATTTGAGGGAGCCTGCTTCTAGTGAATCCATGTTGCCACTGGATTCCAGAAACGCCACTATTCTCTGTTTTAAAAGTGTTTCTATTAATTTATTTACCACAAAAGTCAAGCCTATAGTTCCCTGATTGAAACATTCAAGAATATGAAGAGAATAGACTTAGTAGATCAAGACAGGTTGTTTACCCTCTCCAAGGTTGGGAGAACGAGAGGGCATTCTCAGGGGATAGATTCCGTACAAACGTAAGGAAGTTCTTTTTCACCCAGAGAGTGGTGGAAAACTGGAACATTCTTCCGGAGGCTGTCGTAGGGGAAAGCACCCTCCAGGGATTCAAGACAAAGTTAGATGAATTCATGCTGAACTGGAACGTACACAGGTAGGGTTGGTCTCAGGACACCGGTCTTTGACCTGGGGGCCGCTGCAGGAGCGGACTGCTGGGCACGATGGACCACTGGACTGACCCAGCAGCGGCAATTCTTATGTTCTTACTTCTTCTTTATTTCCACTTTTGTGGAGAGGGACCACATTCATTCTTCTCCAGTCCTCCAGTCCTACTTTCGACTCTAGACAAGCATTGAAAAGGTCAGGCCAGCGGAGCCGCCAGAACTTCCCTAAGTTCCTTCAGTACCAACGGATGTACGCCATCTGGCCCCATCACTTTGTCCACCTTTAGTTTAGCCAGCCTCCCCATACTTGCTTTTGTTTTCTGCAGTCAATGGCTTAGCGAGGGTAAGAGGCGCCCGGGGTGATGGCGGTAGTGCCCCTCCCCTGCCTCCTCCTTCCACATGCGCGCTGCTTCCCTTCCCCCGTACCTCTGTAACATTCCTAGCGTGAGCAGCAACCCCCCAAGCTGCTGTCATGAAAGCGTTGGCTTTTCCTCTGAGGTCACTTCCTAGATGTGGGTCCAGGAAGTGACATCTGAGGAAGAGCCAACGCTGGTGCAACCTCAGGATGGGGGTTGCTGTTCGTGCCAGGAGCATTACAAAGGTACGGGGGAAGGGAAGCAGCACACATGCGCGGGTGAGGGAGTGCGGAGAGAAAGCTGGGTGCCTGTGCCCTCACCAAGATGACACCTGGGGTGGACCCCCCCCCCCCTTACTACCCTGCTGGTTCCGCTCCTGGTGCTTCAGTGGTGAACACAGAACAGAAATATTTGTGAAACAATTCAGCTTTATCTTTATCAGCTTCTGCATATTTCTCCCCTTCCCCTTTGAGTCTCACGATGCCAATTTTGCTCTTCTTCCTATCATTAATATACCTAAAAGTTATCTTATTCCCCCTGTTTTACCATGTCAGCTATTCTTCCATTTGCATCTTTACTTTCCTGATGCCATATGCAATGCATACTGCAGGAAGAAGGGCACAGTTTATGTTCCTACACTTTGGGGTTAGAAAGGAGAGGCTCAGAAAGGACTCATTCAGGTGTCTCCTGTGGTCAAGAGAACAGGGTCCAGGTGTTTATTTGGGATCATTAATACCCATAGGTAGGGTTACTAAATGTTCAGGAAAACCCAGACATGTCCTCTTTTTTAGAGGACTGTCCGGGTACCCAGAGGGATTTCCAAAACCTGGCAGTTTGTCTGTGTTTTGGAAGTCCCTGAGCAGAGGACCGCGGAGGCCCTCTGTGCATGCACAAGCATCGGCACAATGACATCATACACATGGGTGTGACATCATTGCTATGACATTCACGCATGCGCAGAGGCCCTCTAGATGCGGCCCCGAGGCGAGCTTGGGGAAGGAGACTGAAGTTTTGTATGGGGGCAGAGCTGGAGGCGGAATGGGCAGGGCGGGAGTAGCACAAGGTGGAGCCAGGTGTCCTCCTTTTTTTAAAAGAGGAATCTGGCAACCATAACCATAGGCATAACCTATAACTACATTTTGTAATTTTTTAATGTTTTCTTGTCTAACTTACCATTACTTTTTTCCTCCTGCTTCCTTCCATCCCAGCTCTATACCAAGGCACTATCTCAGAGCTGGTTAAGGGTAAGGTTATCAGATTTTATGTATGTAAAATCTGGACCCCCCTAGACCCGACTCCCCCAGGCCCGCCCAGTTCCACCCATCACCGCCCTGTTATGCCCAAGCCACGCCCCCTAGATCCACCCCCTCAGTCTGCTCATCTCAGTTGGGAGGGTGGATGCCTCTCCCAACGTGATTTGCTTTTCAAAACCCAGACAAAGTGCCGGGTTTTGAAAAGTCGTCCTGATGCCCGGACATACCCTCTAAAAAGAGGAGATATCTAGGTAAATCCAGATGTCTGGTAACCCTAGTTAAGGGTGAAAAATGACCAGTGCAGTCACCGATACACCTCTTGTCGCATTCATGCCTGTAGAAAAATACATAAAAGGTACAGGTGTCTCCTTTGTTTAAAGTCAGGGGGCAGAAACTTCATAATGTAAAACTACCGTAATCTGGGGCTGTTTCCTTTGCATTGTATCCTGTTTTCCTTTTTTCATGATGTGCAATTTTAATTTTGATATTAAGCAATAGTACCACCTAGTGGATTTTATATGTAATAGGACCTCACAGCAGAAAATTCGCAGAACAGAGTTGCTTTTGGGTTTCTTGCAGTATTCATCTTCCCAAATTCTGCTCAGTTCTTCATGAATAATTTAAGCCTGCTGTCAGCCTTTTTATTTCCTTTCCTGGGTGTAAAGAACATCTGGTCTTAATTGTATCTAGATATTTGCCGTAGGGCTAACAGAATATATTAGGAGTTTATAATGCATTGCTTGATTGCCAAATAAGATTAAATGGTACCACTTTGAATTAAGCTACAAAGCACAACAGGCAGTGCTCTGTTCCGGATATTGGCTGTCTCATTGTGGGTTGTGTGGCAGGAAGGCACTGGAGTGCCCTATGCATTCTCGAGATTAATTTCTCCAATATTTTAGGAAAATAGAGGCTATGGGAGGTACTGGTTTCAAAAATCCCAATATTTTCTTCTCTTTGGAGGGCAGAAGAATACTGAATTGTCCCTAAAGAGAAGCTTTACCCTTCATCTCAACAAACCTTTGCAGTGGACAAAATATGATCTGTACACAGAGCACATTTCATACCTGTCTATTTAGTTTGCAAAGATAGAAACAGAGAAACATGATGGTAGATAAAGGCCAAATGGCCCAGCCAGTCTGCCCATCCACAGTAACCATTATCTCTTCTTCTCTCTAAGAGATCCCACATGCCTATCCCACACCTTCTTGAATTCAGACACAGTCTCTGTCTCCACCACCTCCTCCGGGAGACCATTCCATGCATCCACCACACTTTCATTAAAAAAGTATTTCCTTGGATTACTCCTGAGCTTATCGCCTCTCAACTTCATCCTATGCCCTCTCATTCCAGAGCTTCCTTTCAAATGAGAGCGACTCGATTCATGTGCATTTACGCCATGTAGGTATTTAAACATCTCTATCATATCTCCCCTTTCCCGCCTTTCCTCCAAAGTATACATATTGAGATCTTTAAGTCTGTTCCCATACGCCTTATGATGAAGACCACGCACACTTTAGTAGACTTCCTCTGGACCGACTCCATCCTTTTTATATCTTTTTGAAGGTTCAGCCTCCAGAATCGCACACAATATTCTAAATGAGGTCTCACCAGAGTCTTATACAGGGGCATAAGAACATAAGAACATAAGAAGCGCCATCTCCGGATCAGACCTTCGGTCCATCAAGTCCGGCGATCCGCACACGCGGAGGCCCTGCCAGGTATACACCTGGCTTATTTTATAGCCAACCATATCTTTATATGCCTCTCTCAAGGAGATATGCATCTAGTTTGCTTTTGAAGCCTAGGACTGTCGATTCCGCAATAATCTCCCCTGGGAGAATATTCCAGATGTCAACCAATCTCTGTGTGAAGCAGAACTTCCGGACATTAGTCCTGAACTTGTCCCCCCTTAGCTTCATTTCATGTCCTCTTGTCCATGTCAAATTGGACAATGTAAATAATCTTCTCTGCTCTATTTTGTCGATTCCTTTCAGTATTTTGAAGGTCTCGATCATATCCCCACGCAGTCTCCTTTTCTCAAGGGAGAACAATCCCAGTGTTTTAAGTCAATCCTCATATTCCAGTTTCTCCATACCCTTCACTAGTTTAGTTGCTCGTCTCTGCACCCTCTCCAGCAGTTTTATATCCTTCTTTAGGTAGGGAGACCAATGTTGGACGCAGTATTCCAAGTGGGGTCTGACCATTGCCCTATAAAGCGGCATTATAACTTTCTCCAATCTACTCAAGATTCCTTTCTTTATCATGCCCAACATTCTATTTGCCTTCTTTGCCGCTGTCGCGCATTGTGCCGACGGCTTCAGGGTCCTATCTATCAGTACACCCAGGTCCCTTTCTTGTTCACTTTTTCCCAGAGTTGCACCTGACATTCTGTACTTGTATTCCTTATTCTTACTGCCTAAATGCATTACCTTGCATTTCTCCACGTTGAACTTCATCTGCCATTTCTCCGCCCATTTTTCTAACCGACACAAATCGCTCTTGAGTTCCTCACTATCCTCCTGCGATCTGATTGCCCGGCAGAGTTTTGTGTCATCTGCAAACTTGATGATCTCACTGGATGTTCCGTTTTCCAAGTCATTGATATAAATATTAAAAAGGATCGGCCCAAGTACCGAGCCCTGGGGTACACCACTAGTCACTTTCTCCCAGTCGGAGAACTTCCCATTAATGCCCACTCTCTGTTTCCTGTTATCCAGCCATTTGCCTATCCATCTTTGTATATCTCCCTCTATGCCATGGCTTTGTAGTTTCCTGAGAAGTCTTTCGTGTGGAACTTTGTCGAACGCTTTCTGGAAGTCCAAGTATATTATGTCCACCGGCTTTCCACTATCAATTTGCTCGTCCACTATCAATTTGCATCAATACCTCCTTTTTTCTACTTGCCATACCTCTTCCTATGCAACCTAGCACCCTTCTAGGTTTCGCCGTCACCTTTTCAATCTGTTTGGCTACCTTATGATCATCACATACAATCACACCCAAGTCCCGCTCTTCTGTCGTGCACATAAGTTCTTCACCCCCTAAACTGTACCGTTCCTTTGGGTTTTTTGCAGCCCAAATGCATGACCTTGCATTTCTTAGCATTAAATTGTAGCTGCCAAATTTCAGACCATTCTACAAGCTTCGCTAGGTCTTTCTTCATGTTATTCACTCCATCCAAGGTGTCTCCTCTATTGCAGATTTTGGTATCATCTGCAAAGAGGTAGACCTTACCTGACAATATAATTTATAAAAATGTTAAAAAGAATAGGCCCAAGAACAGAATCTTGAAGCACATCACTGGTAACATTCCTTTCCTCAGAGCAATCTCCATTGACCACTACCCTCTGTTGTCTTCTACTCAACCAGTTTCTGACCCAGCCTGTCACTTTGGGGTCCATCCCGAGAGCACTTAGTTTATTTATTAGATGTCTGTGTGGAACACTGTCAAAGGCTTTACTAAAATCTGAATACACCACATCTAGTGCACTCCTTCTATCCAATTCTCTGGTCACCCAGTCAAAGAAATTGATCAGATTTGTTTGACAAGACCTACCTCTAGTGAATCCATGTTGCCTTCGGTCCTGTAATCCACTGGATTCCAGAAACTTCACCATTCTCTGTTTTAAAAATGTTTCCATTAATTTGCTTACCACAGAAGGCAGATGTACTGGCCTGTAATTCCCTACTTCTTCCTTACTTCCACTTTTGTGTATAGAGAACATATCTGCCCTTCTTCAGTCCTCTGGTACCACTTCCAACTCTAGAGAGGCATTGAAAGGTCAGTCAGTGGAGCCACCAGAACTTCTCTAAGTTCCTTCAGCACCCTCGAATGTACACCATCCGGCCCCATCGCTTTGTCTACCTTTAATTTAGCTAGCTCCTCATGAACACAATCCTCTGAAAATTGATCAGTCTACCACTACTCCATTCCTATTTGTATTTGTCTTCTGCAGTCCTACTCCCGGCGCTTCAGCTGTAAACACAGAACAGAAATATTTGTTGAACAATTTTCTTTTCTTTATCAGCTTCTACATATTTCTTCTCTTTACTTTTGAGTTTCACAATGCCACTTTTGTACTTCACTTATATATTTTTAAAATATCTTGTCTCCCTGTTTTACCGTATCTTTACTTTCTTGACCACTTGACCAGCCTCTCTTAACTTTTCTAGATATTTTTGCCTGTTCCTTTTTCTGCGATTTTTTTTGTAGTTTATGAAAGTTAACTTCTTATTCCTTACTTTCTTAGCTACTACTTTTGTGAACCAAAGTGGCCTTATTTTCCTCTTACTTTTACTTACTTGCCTCACAAAAAGATATGTCGCCCTTAAAATAAGTCCTTTTAGTTTTCCCTCTGAATTTCCACTACTTCCAGATGTTCCCATCCAGACAACAATTCCTTGACATAATCCCCCATATGAACAAAGTTAATTTTTTAAAAAGACTAGAACCTTTACTTTTGAATGAGCCCTCTCTATACTCATCTCAATATTTAACTATACCATGCAGTGATCACTGGATGCCAGATGATCACCTACTGTAACATCAGAAACACTTTCACCATTTGTAAGTACTAAATCCAGTATGACCCCCATCCTGCATGGGTGTCATTACCAACTTCTGGAACAGTTCTCCTTGTAGAGAATCCAGGATCTCCCTACTTCTAGAAGACCCCCAATAGGGATACCCCAATCAACATCCGGCATGTTAAAATCACCTATTAGTAAAACTTCCTCTTTTTTTAGATATAATCTGAGTGTCTGCTATTAAATCTCTGTCCACTTCTTCCATCTGTGAAGGAGGCCTGTATATCACACCAATGTAAATATATTTACTATTCCCTCTTTCCAAATTGATCCACAGTGCCTCTTCCATGCCCTGCAGAACCTGCAATTGTGTGAATTTAATATGATCTTTATCATATAACACTACTCCCCCTCCTTTTCTTCCTGTCTTTCCCGATCAGATTATAGCTCAGTATTACTACATCCCAGTCATGGTTTTTCGTGAACCAAGTCTCCGTGATCGACACTATATCCAACTCATCTTCTTCCATCACAGCTTCTAGATCCAGAACCTTGTTTCCCATACTTCGAGCATTACTATATATTGCTTTCCAGACATCACCCCCCTTTTCCAATCCAGTGATTTACTTACCCGGGGGCTGTGATTACCCTGCCCAGGTTTTGAAAAGCTTGGGGTCTGGACAGCTTTCCAAAATCCGGCACTTTGTCCGGGTTTTGAAAATCTTGGAACAAATCACTGTCAGACATGTGCGGATGCCACGCATGCATGTGACATCATCATGTCGCATCCACGCATGTACGGATGCATTCCTTCCCAACAAGAGGAGGCAGCAGGGGGCAGGGATGGGGCGGGGATGGGTGGAACTGGGTGGGCCTAGGGGGCGGGTCTAGGGGGGGGGTCCAGATTTTCCAAACAGAAGATGCTGCAGAGATTGTGCCTGTTCTGGTTCTTTTCCCATGGAAAACGTCATGTAACGAGTATATATATATTTTTTAAAATCAAAACTGCATGTATAGTCCTAGGTATGAAAAAAAAGAAAAACAAAATGATCCATGCACAACCCTAAGAACTATAGATCTCTGGTGGAAAGCCATTAGGATCTGCTGCCTTACCTCTTGAAAGAGAATGAATTATTCCTTTGGCTTCTGCCCTCGTAATTGTAGTAATGCACAGCCCTAGCTACAAGGAAAAGAAAGAAAACAATCCTTGCAGAGCTCTAAGAACAAAAATTAAAGCAATTCATGCACAGCTTTAAGCACCACTACTTAAAACCCTACACTAACATATTATTTATTAATTGCCTTTATGAAGTGATCCACCCAAGGTGGTACAGCAAGCTTTAAATCAGGTGCTCTAAGAAAATTCCCTATCTGACCCAGTGGGCTCACAATCTAACTATTGTACCTGAGGGTTAAGTGACTTGCCCAGAGTCACAAGCAGCAGCTAGGATCAAACTCAAAACCTCAGGTTGCTGAGGCGGCAGCTTTAACCACTCTTCCACTCAAGCAGCTCATTTTAGAGGGGGTAATTGGCACAAATAAGGGGTTTACACATATTGATGCTAAACCTGTGATTAGATGGCCCTACTGTATATCTACAAAAAACACACTTTGAAGGAAGTATATGATAAGTGTGGTTTGTTTGAGTGAAAAGTGTGTGTGTGTTTTTTATAATAGGATAACAAAGGCAAAAACTGCAGTGATGATGTACAAGACGCCAAGTCTTTAATGAACAATCATAAAAAAATAAATATAGTCATAAAACAGTTTGTATCCAAAAAGATTGATGAACCCGGACTCGACATGGTCCGTGTTTCGAAGAAACACTCCTTCCTCAGGGATCCTAATCTAAAAGCTTTTGTCCTGCACTGCATAGGAGCTTTCACAGTTTGCTCAGCTGTATACCGCTGACTCCAGTTGTTATCCATCAGGTTTTCTTCCATATGATACATTTTAGATTAGGATCCCTGAGGAAGGAGTGTTTCTTCGAAACACAGACGGTGTCGGGTCCGGGTTCATCAATCCTTTTGGATACAAACTGTTTTATGACTATATTATTTTAATTCCCTTCAAGTCTATTGTTGTTGTAACTGCGAGTACCTAAATTTTAGGCAACCTGATACCAAATTGTGCTAGTTTCCATACTAGAATCCAGGCACCCAAATACTTTCATAGAAAAGGCTCTCAGGCAGTGTTCAAGGCACCTAAAAGGAGGGGCCTACCTAGACCCCTTCAAAGGCTGAGCTTGCAAAGTCTGACAGATGATCCCAACTTTTTTTGTACTCTAACACAGCAAAACTAATGCATTTGGAAGAGAATCTTCACAATCAGATATAAAAACTCCTGGCAGAAAACATAAAAATAATTGCAAGAAAAGGGAGGATGTTATAGGAAGTCTTCATTTCCTCAAGCCAATCTGAAATAGAATGTCATGTTACTCTTGGTCCTTCTCTCTCCTCATTTCATGTTGCTCCATCCTTCTCAATTAAGAAGTTTGTTGAGTGAAGGAAAACAGGATTGTAAGGACTTTTTTTTTTTTTAATTCCTGGTGAGCAGAGAGATCTGATTTTATTTATCTTGGTTGAGCGTCTGGGCTTTATTCTGGAACTTGCCTTTCATGAATAACTAATCAACCTAAAATTTATATATTCATATTTTATACATTTTAGATTTAGCCCTCACTATTTTAGTAATAGTCAGGAATTTTCCTTCTCCCAGAGGACTTAACAGAAAACTACTGCAGGTAGAAGCAGATGGTTAGCAAGCAGTCTGCGCTCTCATTATTGGTTTTGTGATGCAGAAAGGGTGTCAACTCTAATATTAACTTGCAATAGCCATAAGTGCAAAGAATATTAAAATGAATGATAAGGTGGCCATTAGTCAGTCTGCAGCCATGTAAAGCTGTGTGCTGATGTCTGCTGGTCAAACACACTGCAAGAAACTTACCACCAGGCCTGAGGTGGCATAGCAGGGTAAGGAGATACTACCCCTCCAACAGAACCTGCTGCCTTGACATAGATTTCTGAGGGGAGGCGTGGCCTAGTGGTTAGAGATGCTGCCTCAGCACCCTGAGGCTGTGAGTTTGATCCCAAGCTGCTCCCTGTGACTCTGGGAAAGTCACTTAACCCTCTATAGCACCAGGTACAATAGTTAGATTGTGAGCACACTGGGACAGATAGGGAAAATACTTAAAGAGTACCTGATTACTATTCAATGTAGAAAGGGGGCGTAAAGGATAATTTATACAAAATCTAATTCAATAAATTTTTGCACATTGATGACTGACTTCTTTGTTGTAATTAATCTATTGTTTCTAATAGCCTATTTTTTATCATGCAAATAAAACCCTTTTTGTAACAACACACTTACCCTAATAGGCTGAAGTATCATAAAGGATGCATTGTTCTCAGTAAAGAGACCTCTTATAACTTGGATGTTATTTCAAGTCTTCATCCTGAATGCATGTAGTGTAATCATTTAATTCAAACCTCCTTCTTACCTCAAATGTTGTGTATTAATTTAATTTAATTTATTAATTTAATTTAAAAAGCTATCCATTAACTAACTGACCTGATTTAAAAGGGTAAATTTCCAGATGTCTAGTGGTACCCCCCACCTCCTGACCTGACCCTTTCCTTGCCAACCTAAAAGGTAAAAAGTCCCTGGTGTCTAGCAGCATCCCCGCCCCCTGAGTGCATCCCCCATTGAGTACTTCAAAAAGGCAGGAGCAATGGCCACTTGTTTCTGCTTCAGTGTGGCCATCTTGAAGATGGCATCTGATCCCACACAGTGCATTCTGGTACGTACCAAGTGGGGTCTGCCTGCCTAATAAGGACATGTTTCCCTTATTTGGTAATATGGGTAAAGACTTCAAAATAATATTTGAAGCACCAATGATCATAAACATAAAGGGGCACTGGGGGGTTTGGGATACCACCAGACAGAAGAGACTTTGTACTTTTAAGTTGGGGGAGAGGGGGGGGTTGGGGGGTTCACTAGATACCAGGGATATTTTTAAGTCAGGGAGAGGGGCAGTCAGTAGCGTAATAAGGGGGGCGGAGGGGGATGGACTGCCCTGGGCACCATCTTTGTGGGAGTGCCAGTGCCTCTCCTCCTCTACACCCCCTGTGTTTTAAATGTTCACCAACGCAAGCAGCATCTTCAACTTGGCTCCTATCTGAAGTCACTGTCAAGTTTCAAGTTCATTAGATTTTTATATACCGCCTATCTATCTATGCAGTTTTACAATCTGGTACTCAAGCATTTTTCCCTATCCGTCCCAGTGGGCTCACAAGGACCAGGACTTGATGTTAGAAGGGAGCCAAAGCTAGGGTTACCAGATGTACGGATTTCCCTGGACATGTCATCCTTTTGAGGACCTGGACGGCTTTTCAAAACCCAGCACTTAGTCCGGGTTTTGAAAAGTTTGGAACAAATCACTGTCGGGCAGGAGTACATCCATGCATGACATCACGAGCGGATGTGCTCCTGCCCGACGAGAGCAGGCAGTGAGGGGAGAGCAGGACTGGGGCATAACAGGGCGGGCAAGGGTAGAACTGGGTGGGCCTGCGGGCTGGTCTAGCCAAAGCCAATGTGAGCAGCAGGGTGGAAGATGCTGCCCATGCCGATGAATATTTAAAGAGGTACGCGGGGAAGAGTGAGGAGTGTACGGAGTGGTGATGTCAGGCACCGCTCCGGGCACCAACCTCACTCTTTATGCCACTGTGGGCAGTGAGTCAGAGATGCAGACTTGGGAACTTTTTAAAATATATTCTCCTTGTTGTCAGTGCTCGTGCGCTGACAAAAAGGGAGACATTTTTACAATGAGCTGCAGATTACTGCTGGAATTGTAGCACAGCATTCATTTGCATACTCATTGATTACTGCTTCCTGGCAGTATTTTCGTATGGAAAGCTCACGCTTAGAAAACTGATGTGGTCAGCAGCTCTAACATGCAGCTTTCTGCATCAATCACTAAGTTTGTACCTGAGGGAAATGAAGGGTTAAGTCAGGGGTGTCTAACCTGCGGCCCCATGAAGTATTTTGTGCGGCCTCGGTCGAGGGTGATGCAGTGTTTTCCTCTCCTGCCCCCGGGTGTTTACCATCTTGCCGGCTCCCTCCTCTATCTTGCTGCAGCGTTTGCGCGTTTCTGCGGCCCCAGAAACATTTTTTTGGGCCAATGCGGCCCAGGGAAGCCAAAAGGTTGGACACCCCTGGGTTAAGTGATTTGTCAAGATGACAAGAAGCCACAGTGTGATTTGAAAGCTGGCTTCCCAGGTCCTCAGGCAGCTGCTCTAACTAACTAGGCCACGCCCACTTTCTTATGCCCAGCACTCATTTTAGGAACTGATTGCTGCACAAGCCCTACAGATTCACAGCCATTTCAGTTAGTTAACGTTAGAGAATGACACGGTGGCGGTTTACCCGCGGCCACCGCATTTTAGCCGCGGGTCACCCGCCGAAAACGGGGAAGAAAACTAGCAGTCGCTGTGGCGACGGGGACAAGGCCATTCACCGCCCGCGGGGCGGTGAATGGTCTTGTCTCCGCAGTGAGGTATCAAGGATCGCGCGGTCCCCGCAGCCACCGCCCGCCCGTAGCATTTAGCCAGCTCCCTCCCTCCACTTCACCTTAAATTTTGAGTTTTCCGGCTTCCTTTTTTCCGAGCCGCACGTGTTCAAAAATCCGTGCATGCGCGGCTGCGCGAGTCAATCAATCTTCTCCTCTGACGCAACCGGAAACAGGAAGTTGCAGGAGAGGAGAAGTTTGATTGACTCGCGCAGCCGCGCGTGCACGGATTTTTGAACACGTGCGGCTCGGAAAAAAGGAAGCCGGAAAACTCGAAATTTAAGGTGAGGTGGAGGGAGGGAGCTGGCTAAATGCACGGCTTTTTGAACGCTTGCGGCTAGGAAAAAAGGAAGCCGGCAAACTCGGAACGAATATAAGGTGAGGTGGAGGGAGGGTGGGGGTTGCTGGACCATTCTTCATTACTTTGCCATACTAATTCCATTCTATGTTAGGTGCCATGGACTCAGATTCGAGTCCTAGCGATGATGAGTTAAAGATCCCAAAAGAAGCCAACTTCTAAATCCAGTGGTTAGAGCTACACTACACTCCTTGTGACCAGTGTTCCCGCTAAGGTGCGCTGGCCTGCGCTCGCGCACAAAATATTACATCGCAGCGCAAAGTTTCTCTTCACAGCGCACACACGCGTCGCAAAGGTAAGGGGAGGTAAGGTAAGGGGACGCATTGGGGGGATTGCACTTCCCCACAATTGCCATGCTTCGGTTCCTCTTCTTCCTTCCTTCCTCCCCCCCCCCCCCCCCGCGGGACCCTGCGGCACCATCAACTCTTACTCCCTCTAATGTCGGCCCTGCAGCTCCAGACTTCCTCGCACCTTCTCCCCTCCCCCTTTGGATCGCTATTATTTTAAATGTTATAGCCGCGGAGCTGTATCCATCAGTGGAGATGTCTAACCTCGGCCTGCCCCGGAACTCTTACTGCAACAGTGACTTCCTGTTCCTGCCTAGACGGGCGGCTGCTGCAGTAAGAGTTCCGGGGCAGGCCGAGGTTAGACATCTCCACTGATGGATACAGCTCCGCGGCTATAACATTTAAAATAATAGCGATCCAAAGGGGGAGGGGAGAAGGTGCGAGGAAGTCTGGAGCTGCAGGGCCGACATTAGAGGGAGTAAGAGTTGATGGTGCCGCAGGGTCCCGCGGGGGGGGGGGGGGGGAGGAAGGAAGGAAGAAGAGGAACCGAAGCATGGCAATTGTGGGGAAGTGCAGAGCTGCAGGGAAGAGTGTTGCGGTACCCAGCTGGAGGGAGAAGGAAGATGAGGGAGGGAATTAAAGGAGATGCCAGGGCTTGGAGCATAGGAGGAAGGTATGCCAGTCTAAGGGAAAAGGAAGGGGGAGATGTGAGAGCATGGAGGGGGAGCGAAAGATGGAAGAAAAGGAAAGGAGAGAGATGCCAGAGAATCAGGGAAGGGGAGATACCAGACTATGAGGAGAGGTGTGGGAGAGGGAAGGCGAGGAGAGAGATGCCAGACCAATGGGGTGAAAGGAGAGATGGAAGGGGGAGGCATACAGTTTCTGGAAGGGGCATAGAAGGAGAGAAGATGCCATATAGGGGAAGAGAGACGGCAGACAGTGAATGGAAGGAAGAGAGTTACAAGAAGATGAGGAAAGGAGAAACCACAGAAGACAAAGGTAGAAAAAAATTTCTATTTATTTATTGCTTTAGGAGACATGTGTCACTGTTTCTGTGAAGCATTGTATGCAGAGTCCAGCTTCTTGCTGGTTCAATTTAACCTTTGTCTATGTATTTTTATTTTATCCCCCCTTTTACAAAACTGTGAAGCGTTTTTAGCACCAGCCTTGGTGGTAGCAGCTCTGATGCTCAGAATTTTATGAGCATCAGAGCTGTTACCTCCGTAGCTAAAATCCACACTACAGTTTTGTAAAAGAGGGAGGGGTTAGTTTGTGATTACATATTCCTTACTAGGCGAAGGTGTTTTCTGTGTTCTGTGTGTTCGAAAGACATGGTTTTCTGTTAGGATTGACGGTGTAGGATTGATCTGTGCTGGTCTGGCTTGTTTAGTTTTACAATGGGTGTATTGATGTACTGCTCACTGCAATATGTAAGATGCTGCCTTTTCCTAGGTACTCATGTGTGACGTGTGGTTTGTTACTAAAAATCATGTTTTTCTTACAGATGGGGGGGTGTGCCAAAAAATGATGGGCCCCGGATGTTACATATGCTAGGTACGCCACTGTATGTAAAGATACCAGAAAGCTGGCGTAGCAAAAACTTCTAAGTTTTGAGTATTTAACCCTCCCACAATCTCACGGGCACTCGTTTCAAGTTTATTGAGATTTTGATTTAAACGCAATATCAAATATTTTCAATGCGTATAACAAAAATAAATTTGGGGAAATAAATAAAACCATTTGAACCAGTGTTCCCGCTAAGCTGCGCTGGCGTGCGCTGGCGCACAAAATATTACATCGCAGCGCACACGTTTCTCGTTACAGCGCACGATCGGAAGAGGCGTACGGCAGATGGCAGGGCGGCGAGAGGAGAATCGGGCGAGTTGGCTCATAACTTGCTGGCGCCCGATATTTTTGGCTCACGGTGAAAAAAGTTTGCTCACAACACCCGCCCGCTTAGAGGGAACACTGCTTGTGACCCTGGGAAAGTCACTTAATCCCTATTGCTTCTGACACAATGGGCAGTTCCAAAGACCAAGACTGGCCAGTGTCAAAGACAGGATGCTGAGCTTGATAGACCCTTAGTCTCCACTGTTTTTAGTGATCAACAAAGTTCTATGTTTCTATAATCACCCTAATTCTGTTATCATTGGACTAGATATTCAAAATGATTTAAATGGCCAGGACAGGCTCCTGGCTGTTCAAATCATCTGTCCAGGGCTAACCAGGCATTTTCAATCTTCATGTTCAGCCCAAATGGTGTCACACAATTCAGCAAAAATACCCAATGTTGTTCCTCATAATTTAAATATTGCTCATAGAAGGAACAACATTGGGTATTTTTGCAAATGGAAGTTGGAGGGTTAATTCCCTTGAAACAGCCAATTGAGTGAAACATGAATTCATGCTGGGACACAAGATAGGTTGAATTTGTTTTGAATTTAAAAAGAAAAATGATCAATGAAGAATACTATAATGGCAAGAAAATATAATGATAAAACAGCAACTAATTTTGCCTATTTTTATATATTAAAAAAGTACTACATAAGGTGAATGTCCATATTGCTGTCTGTTGTTCTGCTGAGCACTGGCATTGAAACAGCAAAATGCATTTATTGCATACTTGTCCTCTGTCGGAAACATTATGGTGGTATATTAGTTGTGTTAATAAAAATTTATAAACAAAGCCCTGCCAGCTGAACATCTCTTTCTCTAGTTCAGCAGCAGGAACTTTGATTTATAAGAATGGAATACGCTAAATATTAGAGTACTAAGGCTTATATGGATGCTGCGGGGACGGTGACGGGGCGGTGAATGGGATGGCAGTGGCGGTGACGGGGCGGTGAAAGGGATGGCAGTGACGGTGACGGGGCGGTGAATGGAATGGCGGTGACGGGGCGGTGCAGAGGATGGTGGGCCGGGGCGGTGACGGGGACAGATTTTTCCCCCGTGTCATTCTCTAGTTAACGTGTCTCTTTCCAGCTGAGAGATGCTTCTAGAAATGCTTTTCTAAGCGACACAGTGAAAAAAAAAACAAGGAAAAAGAAACATTTCATATCCACTTTATCCTCCAAGGCAGGGGTCTCAAAGTCCCTCCTCGAGGGCCGCAATCCAGTCGTGTTTTCAGGATTTCCTCAATGAATATGCATGAGATCTATGTGCATGCACTGCTTTCAATGCTCCAAGGATATCTGTCTTACATTAGGCAGAAACAAATTAAGGCAAGTATGGTATCCAGAAGTCATCTGCTCAACATGGTCAAAATGAATCACTAACAATACCACATTTCCTCTGTGGTGAATTTTTATTGCACTGCACTCCACTTTAAAGGAACCAACACTGAGAACAATCCATCAGAGCTTCAGAGGCCTGTCCTTGAACCTCCATTAATGTTTTTTGGATAAGCTTCTAATCTCTCCAAAGTATCACTAAAGATTGCACCAACTAGATAGGACTCTGAAACCAGGATTTTATATCCGTGCCATCAGTAGCATGAATCTAGGGCATTTGCAGCAGTAATGCCACCCAGGGTGAAATAATGAAAGACTAACCGGGTGGGTATTTCTAACTGAATTTATGTGGAAGGGATATGTACACAGTACTCCCCCAAAATTTGCGGGGGTTCCGTTCCAATCTACCGTTAGGGGCTTAAATGTTATTGCTTGATATTCAAAAGGATTTAACTAGACAGAAAAGGGTCAAAAGGCAGGGGAGGCAGGAGAGGGCAGCTGGAGCGCCGGCAGGTGAAGAAAATCACTCGCAGTCTGCTCCGACCGCCTCTTCCACATAGTAAAGTCGAGCTACACCAATCAGGAGCTGCTTTGACACGCAGCTCCTGATTGGTGTAGCCCAACTTTACTACAGGAAGAGGCCGTCAACTCTTTTGATGACTTGTTTAAGTGAAATGGATAAAAATTTACTTTTGAAATTATATTTTAATAACAAAACAATCAAATTCTGTGGTGACAATGTATTGATATTTCCTGATGTTGCTAGAGCTACCCAAATGCGAAGGAAGGAATTTCTTCAGTTAAAACCTAGGGTTTTAGTTCTAGCAGCTACTTTTTTTTCTAAAATTCCCCTGTAAGTGTATAATCAAAATACAAGAGAAGGAATTTATTTTTTGGGATCCCACACAGCTTCAGCAATTTTTAAGTTTTTGTGAACAAGGGAAAAATAATGTAAAATAACTTTGAACTGATCTTTGAAAGGAATCCAAGAATAAGAAGAAAAGCACTAGAATGAGGTAACTTGGGGGAAGATTTTTATTTTATTAAGTTGGATAATTTCTATTTTCATTTATAGCTGAATCTTCTCTCAAATTTAATATTTCATTTCCTTTGGTTGTATTTGAACTTATGGTGGCTCCCCTAAATTAATGTGGGCTAGAAAGATTTGTATTTGATATTCTTTATATTTTTTTGTTTTTCCAATGTATATCTTTATCCTTTACTGTTCTTTATGAAGAAATTTGATTTAGAAAAAAAAAAAAATGGAAGAGGCCGTCGGAGCACACTGCGAATGAGCGAGTCCGCGATTCACGAACCGTGAACTCGCGGGGGAACACTGTATATATGTATGAATTGTCTAAGTAGGAAAAGAGACACCCATATCTGAGCATTCACAGCAGAGTATATTACACAGAGCCTTCTGTAAAATATGGACAAATGCAAAGTGAGGCACATTGGGAAGAATAATCCAAACCATACTTACCAGATGCTAGGGTCCATCTTAGGGGTCGGCGACCAAGAAAAGGATCTAGGTGTCATCATAGTTCTTCTTTACCCAATGAGTGATGGACACCTGGAATGCGCTTCCAGAGGGCGTAATAGGGCTGCGTACAGTACTGGGGTTCAAGAAAGGATTGGACAATTTCCTGCTGGAAAAGGGGATAGAGGGGTGTAGATAGAGGATTACTGCACAGGTCCTGGACCTGTTGGGCCGCCGCGTGAGCGGACTGCTGGGCACGATGGACCTCGGGTCTGACCCAGCGGAGGCATTGTTTATGTTCTTATGTTCTTATATGCTGAAACCTTCCACCTAATGTGCGGCGGCCACAAAAGCAAACAGGAAGCTAGGAATTATTAGAAAAGGGATGATAAATAAGACTAAGGGCTCCTTTTACTAAGCGGTTTAAGCGCACACTGCACAGACGCGTGTACTAGACGCTAACGCCAGCATTGAGCTGGCGTTAGTTCTTGGTGCGTAGCGTGGGGTTAGCGCACGCGGCAATGCAGCGCACGCTAAAAATGCTAGCGCACCTTAGTAAAAGGAACCCTAAGACTATTCTATTATAATTTGAATAATACATTATCCATTAATAACAGGAAAAAAAAGAGAAATCTACAATCAAAGTACATAATTTCATCATACATAAATCCTAATACAACAAGAAAAAGTAAAAGAAAAGATAAAGAAAAAAGAAAAAAATTCTCAGCTCGACCTACGCGAACCTTATATCAATCCTTACTATTATAGGGATTCTTGTCTCCTCATAATCTTAGGGATGAAAATCCCTAAGACTATTCTAATGCCTCCATGGTGCGGCTGCACCTTGAATATTGTGTTCAGTATTGGTCACCATATCTTCAAAAAGATATGGCGGAATTAGAAAAGGTTCAGTGACCAAGATGATAAAGATGATGGAACTCCTCTTGTATGAGGAAAGGTCAGTGCTAGATTTAGGGCTCCTTTTACGGAGCCGCGTTAGCGGCTTTATCGCACGCACCTTTTTTAGCGCACGCAAACCCCCATGCTAGCTGAAAAACTACCGCCTGCTCAAGAGAAGGCAGTAGCAGCTAGCGCGGCCGGGAAATTAGCGTGCGTTAAACCGCTAATGCGGCTTCGTAAAAGGAGCCCTTAGACTTGGTGAGGGCCTATGCTTCTTAAAATGGCAAAAAAATATATCTCCGATCTCCGGCTCAGTTGTAACTCTCTTCCCCTGCTCATTCCTCAGAGCCTGAACCCTACGTGGACCCGTTCTGGTAGAAACCAGTCGGGCCAGTAGTTTCCCCCCCCCCCCTTATTCCCGTATCTATAAAGCTGGTACTTATAATAAGCGAGAGATTTACTCGCCCGCTGATGTAGTAGGGAATTAAGGGCTACCTGATATTCCAACTCTTGTTTGTGCATGAGATCACCAGTCTGGCCATACCGCCTCCGGGCCTTAGCAACATTCTTCTCTAAAAGCAGAATTTCCCTATCTCTAGCTTACTTAACATGACTTCTATAACTAAGGGTATATTCCCTCAAAACCGCCTTCACCGCTTCCCAAAATAAGATTCCATAAGAACATAAGCAATGCCTCTGCTGGGTCAGACCTGAGGTCCATCGTGCCCAGCAGTCCGCTCATGCGGCGGCCCAACAGATCCAGGACCTGTGCTGTAATCCTCTATCTATACCCCTCTATCCCCTTTTCCAGCACGAAATTGTCCAATCCTTTCTTGAACCCCAGTACCATACTCTGCCCTATTATGCCCTCTGGAAGTGCATTCCAGGTGTCCACCACACGTTGGGTAAAGAAGAACTTCCTAGTATTTGTTTTGAATCTGTCCCCTTTCAACTTTTCTGAATGTTCTCTTGTTCTTTTATTATTCGAAAGTTTGAAGAATCTGTCCCTCTCTACTCTCTCTATGCCCTTCATGATCTTGTAAGTCTCTATCATATCCCCTCTAAGTCTCCTCTTCTCCAGGGAAAAGAGACCCAGTTTTTCCAATCTCTCAGCGTATGAAAGGTTTTCCAAACCTTGTATCAGACATGTTGCTCTCCTTTGTACTCTCTCGAGTATCGCCATATCCTTCTTAAGGTACGGCGACCAATATTGGACGCAGTACTCCAGATGCGGACGCACCATCGCCCGATACAACGGCAGGATAACTTCTTTCGCTCTGGTTGTAATACCCTTCTTGATTATGCCTAGCATTCTATTTGCCTTCTTAGCGGCTGGCTTCATTGTCACGTCCACCATTACCCCCAAGTCCCTTTCTTGGGTACTCTCATTCAATAACATCCCTCCCATCGTATCCCTCCAGGAGTCAATTAATTCCAGGTTATCACTAAATTTTGGGAGCTCCCTTTCCCCTGCTCGACGTAAGGCACCCCCCAATCCCGTGCAATCCAAACTAGAATCAAATCTATCGTCTATATTAAAAGAACGGTTGGGTTTGGGACTGTAAAGGCGATGATGGTCCCATCAATAGCTACAGTTTGGTGTTACCACTAAACAACTGGTTATATGGTCTGAGCACTTTGCAAACACAATTTTATTTATTTATTGAGATTTAGAGCTGTGATTAAAGAAGAGTGAAAACATTTTAATAGGGTGTAAGCAAAGATGGAGCATATGGACAGATAAGGTAGAGGAGCAGGAGTAAGAAACTAAGAGCTCCTGTATTAGAGCATTAACGTGGAGAATACCGCGCGCTGAATTGCCATGCACGCTAAACCTTAATGCCAGCATTGAGCTGGTATTCTAGCGGTAATATCCTGCATGCGCTAAAAACGCTAGCGCACCTTAGTAAAAGGAGCCCTAAGAGGATTAATTTAAAGAAGTCACACAAGAGGTCAAAATGGTGTTTGAAAATTCTTAACTAGAGTAGGAGTGGATAAACATGTCCTGCTATGGTTTGTGCAGCCGGTGTCATTTGTGTGTGTGTGTGACTAGCAAGTTTTGACTAGCGTAAGTTCTCACACCTAAAGGTAGGCATGGAAGGGGGGGGGGTCACTAATGTTCTAGAATGGCAATTTGCACTTAGCGCACCACATCCTGGCACCTAACTTTGGACAGCCTATAGAGAAGTACTCCCAAGGTGTCTAAACTTCTTCCGTATTCGCGGTTTCAGCATTCGCGGTTTCGAT
This sequence comes from Geotrypetes seraphini, assembly GCF_902459505.1. NCBI lineage: Eukaryota > Metazoa > Chordata > Amphibia > Gymnophiona > Dermophiidae > Geotrypetes > Geotrypetes seraphini. Next base: position 47,954,926 of record NC_047097.1, read on the forward strand.
TATTCACGGTTTTTAGCTTGCTGGCTCCTCCCCCTCCCCAATTACATCAGCTTGCATAGAGAAATTGCCGATTCCATGCATTTAGAGAGAAAATCACTGATTCCCAGCACTTTCTTCATCATGTTTTGCCTCTCCTTCAGGAACAAGCCAGGTCTCCCACCATGTTATTCACGATGTTTTTTAATAGAAAACAGCGAATAACATATGAAAAAGTTATTTGCGGTTTTTCTGTATTTGCGGTTCTGTTCATCCCCTATCACAGTGAATAAGAACATAAGAAGTTGCCTCCGCTGGGTCAGACCAGAGGTCCATCGCGCCCAGCAGTCCGCTCCCGCGGTGGCCCATCAGGTCCATGACCTGTAAGGTGATCCCTGTCTAAACCCTTTAATCCCCCTTGTCCTTCTATCTATACCCTTTCATAGCCTATCTCTACCTCTATCTATATCCCTCAATCCCCGTATCCTTCAGGAATTTATCCAATCCTTCTTTGAAATCCAGTAGTGTACTCTGTCCTATCACAACCCCCAGAAGCGCATTCCAGGTATCCACCACCCTCTGAGTGAAAAAGAATTTCCTAGCATTGGTTCTAAACCTGTCCCCTTTTAATTTCTCTGAGTGGCCCCTTGTTCTTGTGGTTCCCAATAGGCTGAAGAATCTGTCCCTTTCTACCTTCTCTATGCCTTTCATGATCTTGAAAGTCTCTATCATATCTCCTCTGAGTCTCCGCTTTTCCAGGGAGAAGAGCCCCAGCCTTTCTAACCTGTCTGCTTATGAAAGGTTCTCCATACCTTTTATCAATTTCGTCGCTCTTCTCTGAACCCTCTCGGAGGGAGAAGTGTACAGCATTAATTCTGTGGCTCTCTATTTCAACACTAATAGCATTTTGGCCAGCCCTGTTAAAACACTGTTTTACATACAAACCATTACAGTGTTTGAAGTGTGCAAAGCTTTTGCCTTTAATGAAAACGTGATTGACGTGTTTTATTTGAAATTAAACTACAAATCTGGCAGCTTGTGGCCCTTTCTCCTTTCCTGTGCATGTTCATACTAATGTCAAAGTTTATGTATCCAAAATTCAGCTCTGATTACTTTTGTTTTTCCAAAAATAAACATCAAAAGAAAGGAAAAGATACTTTTAAAAAAGAATCCCTGAAATATGCAGCTGGGCTTTTCTCCAGAAAGCCTTAGACGAGCCATGTGACAGCAATGGAAACACTTAAGAAGTTGATCCCAGCTTGGTGGTCCTCGTTTTAATTAAAACAAACGAGGTCCCTTTTAAGCTGCAACAAATAAATATTTGATGAAAAGAAATGTGGACAGATGTCAAGGAGCCAGCGGAAAGCAAGGGAGGAGAACAGGGCTGTAACAGTACATAACTTTTCACAAAATACTGTCAAGTGGTGTTTCCCTCTATGAAACGATGCAATGGAAAAGAAGGGAAACATGCATTTATTTTGCTGTGGCTAATCTTATTTTATTTTTGAATACTTTGACATTTTAATTAGCAGACAATGGTTACGGTATTTCTTTGCATCAGAAAATATAGCGTAGCATTTTTTTTATAAGCTAAGACATGGAAGTTAATTAAAAACATAGCCATTAAAATGCCCTATGAAGGAGATGATGCAGATTAGGATTTGCAACATCATAGCTATTGTTACATCATTCTCACCTGCAGGTTCCCAAGTCGCCCAGTTCAGGCTGATTTTTTATTTATTTTCCAAAGCAGCGTGGGGTATGTAGTCCCTGATTCTCCACCCAGACTATCAAATAAGGGAAAACGTTTTTAATATGGCACTGAATGGGGTCAGGTGCTTCCATTTTCTAAGATGACATTGCTCCTGACTTTTTACCATACACCTTGGGGAAGGATCTGGGGAGCCCGGGTCTCAGGTTGGGGGGGGGGGGGGGGAAGGTGCTGCTGGACACCAGGGAATTGTTTTTAAAGTGGTGTGGGTATTGGGTTGGATCAAGGGGAGGGATCAGGCTGCTAGACTAACAGGGATGGTTTTGGGGGGATTTGGGAAATATGGGGGATGGATGATCAGGGGATCATGGTTAATTTTTTTTTTGGGGGGAGCAGGGCTCTGGGAGCCCAGGGGCATTTATTAGACTTGGCAGTAATTTCTTGGGTTGTGTTTACATTGTTCGCCCTTTAACATTTCTCTGCATCAGGGTGGAATAGCTAATAACTGTTCCTCTAGCTCTTCTCTAGCACCAGTAGCAGCTCCAACCTGCTGCTCACACCGGCCGGCCTCGGCTTTCCCTCTGATGTCACTTTTTGGTCACGGGACCAGGAAGTAATGTCATAGGGAGAGCCGAAGCTGGCATGGGCAGCAAGTTGGAGATGCTGCTCATGCCAGGGAAGTTAAACAGGTATAGGAGTAGATAAGGGGCATGCACGTGTGCAGCAGGGAGGCAGAGAAGAGGGAAGGGGTGCCACCATCCCAGGCACTGTGGGCCTGATTCCATATAGGTTTCCTATAAAATCAGCGCTGACTAGTGTGGCACTAAGAGTGATTCTATAAAAGTTAGGCACACTATATAGAATCATGCTTAGTGCCACCTAAGCAGTCTTATGAGGGTGTCACTGTGTGTGTTAGGTGCCATTGACTCAAATTCGAGTCTTAGCAACTCGATGAGTTTAAGATCCAAAAATAAGTCAGTCAATTCTAGTCCAACGAGGTTCTCCAGCGTTATCTCCATAGTAGTTATCAACGTTTCCAGCCACTAATTGCAGATCACCCTCTTTAGAAACATAGAAAATGACGGCAGAAAAGGGCCACGGCCCATCTAGTCTGCCCACACTAATGACCCACCCCCTAACTTCCTTGATGAAGAGATCCCACATGCCAATCCCATCTTTTCTTAAAATCTGGCAGGCTGCTGGCCTCAATTACCTGTAGTGGAAGATTATTCCAGAGATCAACCACCCTTTCGGTGAAGAAATATTTTCTGGTGTCGCCATGAGATTTCCCTCCCCTGATTTTCAACGGATGCCCTCTTGTTGCCGTGGGTCATTTAAGAAAAAAGAGATCTTCTTCCACCTCGATACGGCCCGTGACATATTTGAACGTCTCTATCATGTCTCCCATCTCTCTGCGTTCCTCGAGTGAGTATAGCTGCAACTTACCCAACCGTTCCTCATACAGGAGATGCTTGAATCCTGAGACCATCCTGGTGGCCATTCGCTGAACCGACTCAACTCCCAGCACGTCTTTTTGATAATGTGCCTAGGTCCTTCTCCAGTGATCTCTCTTGTCTAACAGTGTGAACAAAATAAGATAGTCATAACTTCATCATGTGAGCTTCGAATGACATATCTGGTCTGATCTTTTCCAAATTCATAAGAACATAAGAAATGCCATCTCCGGATCAGACCTTCGGTCCATCAAGTCCGGCGATCCGCACACGCGGAGGCCCTGCCAGGTGTACACCTGTCGTAATTTATAGTCCACCATATCCTTACATGCCTCTCTTAAGGAGATATGCATCTAGTTTGCTCTTGAAGCCTAGGACGGTCGATTCCGCAATAATCTCATCTGGGAGGGCATTCCAGGTGTCAACCACTCTCTGAGTGAAGCAGAACTTCCTGACATTAGTCCTGAACCTGTCCCCCCTTAGCTTCATTACATGTCCTCTAGTCCGTGTCAAATTGGACAATGTAAATAATCTTCTCTGCTCTATTTTGTCGATTCCTTTCAGTATTTTGAAGGTCTCGATCATATCCCCACGCAGTCTCCTGGTGGTCCACTGCATGCATAGAATCCTTTTCCAGCACCAGAGTTCAAATGAGTCAATCTGTCTTGTTTCCGTAACATCCAGCTTTTGCATCTGTAATTGACCCCTGAAAAAATGAGTCTGCTCTTCATTTTAACTGTTTTTTCCTAGACATCCTAATTTTTAGGTGTACTGTATTTATATCAGGGTTTTCTTGGTCTAAATGCGTATATCTAAGTCAAAAGAAGTCAAAAAACCCCGAAAAGAATGGAAGGTGAATAGACGAATGCAAAAACAAAAACCTCCCAAACCCCAAGAATAGTAACTGGACAAGGGAGAGAGACAAAAGCAGAAACGGCTCAACTACATTCACCAACCTGTCAATAATGTTTAAGGTATAAGTAAGTTAAACGGGAGAGCCCTCAGTCACACAGCCACCCACTAGAAATCCAGTGGAAAAGGCTGTCACATGGCTTACACCCAAACAAGTGTTAACTGTGAAACATCCCCGGGCTCTACTCTGTATTTTTTACAATAAAGTGCACCCAACAGTGCTAAGTGTGAAAAAAGATAAAAATAAATCAAAAAAACACACTTTACCATCCACTATGATTGTCTCTGCCCCTTGTCTAGGGGGCCAAAAAACATCCAAGTCCAGCCAAGCAAAAAAACAACAGGAAGTACTTAGCTTCTCCGTGAAGACTAACAGCCAGCAAAGATATTCTTTGTCCAATGGGATTCCGTTTCGGGGGTGCACACCCCCTTCTTCAGGAACGGCTGGGCTGCGCTGTGACCATCCAAATCATCCGGCACAGCAAGGATTGACAAAACAGGAAATGGCGCTGAACTGAACAGAACGCCTCCAATTTAAACAGCAGACCCAATAAGGTGATTGGACAAGAAAAAAGAAGGAAAAAACACGTGACTCCAAAGAACTTCAAAGGGACCAGAAAAACACGGCCCAGAGTCAGCTGAAATAGTGAACTGCAAAAGAATTCAATGAAAAATAGCAGAACTAACCTTCAAAAAACACAATTAATTAAAAAGTGTGTTGCCATTCAATATAATCATTGTGTCCCATTGGAGCTAACGCTTGGAGTTCAAAAATCCAATACTGCTCCCTCCGTTGTAAACAGTACTTTATCTCCCTGATGACTCTCATAGACCTGTTATAAATAAAATAATTTAAAAAAAAAAAATAGTTTAAAATGTTTCTTTTTTAAAGATGCCTACAATTGACTATTCGTTTCAAGTCCAGCAACTCTTGATTTCCCCTCCCATTGTTCTTCCCTTTGCTGTATCTTTTCTTAATAAATATTGTAGTTCTCCCCCCCCTCTTTTCCTATTGTGTCCTTATAGTTTAACAAAAAAAAACAAAAAACCAAAAACAACCCACGAAGTATGTTAAGATGTTAGTCTCTGTGTACTTTTGTCAATGTTTTAATTATTATTGTACAACGCTTAGTATTTTGATAGGCGTTTAATCAAATAATCAAATAAACTTGAAACTTGAAACTTCACCTTGAAAAGGGTGAACAATCTCTCCTTCTCTACTAAGTCAATTCTCTTCAATATCTTGAATGTTTCAATCGTGTCCCCTCTCAGTCTCCTCTTTTCAAGGGAGAAGAGGCCCAGTTTCTTTAGCCTCTCATTGTACGGCAACTCCTCCAGTCCCTTAACCATTTTTGTCACTCTTCTCTGGATCCTTTCGAGTAGTACTATGTCCTTTTTCATGTACGGCGACCAGTGTTGGGCGCAGTATTCCAGGTGAGGGCGTACCATGGCCCGGTACAGAGGTATGATAACCTTCTGTGATCTGTTTGTGATCCCCTTCTTAATCATTCCTAGCATTCAAAACTATAGGGAAGTTGTGATATCTTTAGCCTCGTTCTTATAAGCCTTTGCATGACCTTTTCTTTTAAAGTTTTCATATACAGGTACTCGTCCTATGCAAGTTACGACTGTTTGACTTTACGACGCGTTTATGACAGTTTCCCCCACCAGCTGTTTGCAGCCCCAGTCTCCCGCACTCCCAAGTCTCGCTATGCAGCAGTAATGTTCACCACAAAGGGATTGTGCTGTGTTTGACTTAGAAAGTAAGAAAATGTTGATAAAATATTACTTTAAGATGATTACAATATCATTACCCAGTCTAATACAGTCTAATACTTACGTCCCGATCAACTTACGACCTGTCAGTCGGAACCAATTGCGGTCGTAAGTTGACGAGTACCTGTAATGCTGTTGTCCTCATCTGTTTGTGCTTGGTTTAAGGATATTGATTACACATGTCTTATTTTTATGTCGTTAAGCCCTCATGATGAAATGGAAAAAAGAGGAGAAAGGAGGAGCCAAACAAAAAAAATTCACAACTCTAATATGCCATAAGACACTGACCCCCCCCACCCCCCGCTCCATCTCCCCAGTAAAATTAGAGCTTTTGTCTGAAAATATACTATTATCTATTACATTTCAACTAATTTTTTCTAAGAAACGATTCTAACTGCAAAGGCTCAAAAAAAAAAATTGGGATTTTTTTTCTAACACCTAGGGCTAAAGCTGTCAGAAAATGCCTTTCTTCAGAGCTGGATAGCCCAGCTCACACCAGGAAATAAGTCCAGTTCGCTATTAACCCTTTCAGGACCATAAGGATCGTAGGCCAATTTTTGTGGTTTTGACGACATTTTTATGGTAAAAAGGGCTTGCAGATGCCAAAAAATTGATTTTTTTTGTGAAATATCATTATTTTTATTTAAAAAAATCACACTTCTGGCTTATGGACAGTGTGGCAAGTGAATCTTCTCGTCAATCTGGCAACGACGCTAATGAATGAATGTCGGAACCAGTTTGTTTACATAAAGGCAGTATCATATGGAATCCGTACATATCAAATTTAGAACTGTAGACTATCCCAATCAAAATTTATAGGATTTTAAAGTTATGGGACAAATATGTCCCTTGGTCCTGAAAGGGTTAAAGGGCCAAGAGTGCTTCAGATTGTGCTATGAAGCAGCCCCAAATGCTTAATGCTATCAGAGGGCACCTCCTAAGCAGTACTTTCCTTGTCTACTCTCTGGTGTCTCTGAGAATCGCAGATTTTTCTTCTTGTTATCATTGTTTTCTAAATTATGGGAATGTACAGGACATGCTAGGATGCATTCAATATTTTATTAGTTAAAGAGAAGAACTTTATAAGAAACAATATAATAGCATAAAATGAAAACACTTTTGCTTGCATATTATTTATTTGTATTGGGTACTTGTCTTTTTGTTTTTTAAGTTTTTCCAGATGTTTTCTGTTGCCAGTTACTCTGGTCCATTAATGCAGTCATAAGACTGGAGTAAAGCTGCTCCACAATCCTGGCCAACCAAGGCTTTCTTTAGTTATGGAAAGTATTTCACAACCTCAGACAATATTTCTCAATAACATTTGCCATGGACATTAGCTTTGATGTTTTGCAATTGCTTTAATTGTAATATTGTCCATTGAGCTGGCATTCTCTCATTAAAGTGGGTTTGCTTTGCATTCGGCAATACATGGAAATGGCTCGCGTTTTGAGCCATGCTAATAAATATTCACAGGACCGTATGCCTTACATCACTGCCCAATCTGTCATTTCCAGATTATTCTCCTGTCTCTGCCCCTATGAGTTCAATCTGACTACTAAATACCAAGCCAGGAACGAAACTATTGATCCCAAGGAGTTTCATGAAAATAAGGAAGGGTGAACATGCGGCATAGACCACCTGACTTTTTGTAAACAACAGCGCTGGAAAAAATATGCAGTGGGCTATTCTATGAGAGTTCTTCAAAAAATTGCCAAACTTTCATATCTTCACGGGAAATTGTTGGGGCAGGAGAAGTGGCAAGAGGGCGAGTCATAGAATGTCATCGGTTAAAAGTATCGCAAAACAGGGTGTTTGTGTGGAAAAATGATGTCATTTGCTTTTGAGATATTTAATAGCGTTCAAAAAAATAAAAGTGCGGAAACCTTTTGAAGATCACTTGTATAAAGGGCACTCAATGTTACAAGCTGTTTATAGAATAGCGCATAGCACTGGGTACCGCGCTGAACTTTAGGCGCAGCCATTTACATTTACAACGGAAATGTGGTGCAAATCCTTGTACATAAATTAAGCATGGGTCACCATTATTCTATAAAAATGAAAGTAAATTGGAAGAATGCCCTGATCCATCCATGTGTAAAATTTAGGTGGGAATTTTGTGCCTAAATTTATGTATATAAATTTTAATTAAAACTAAATAGCACCAATAATAGCTAATTAAGATCCCAATTATTGGTGCTAATTGGATGTTAGTCAGTTGAATTACATGGGAAAGTAATTTTGAGCACTTCAGTCAGGCAGTTAATCGTTGATAGAGTGGCATCCATGCCATTGTTATTCTATTGATCCATTGCATTGTTGATCTTGTTCTTTTGCATTGCTTTTCAACCTTGCCAAACATGATCTTTCTCTTTGCACGATGTCTAAAGTATGAAAGTCAAAAAAACTCTATGGAGTGACGATGTTCCAAAATGGACTTTATTTGAAAGTGTCAAAGTTCCAAAGGTACACTGAAATCATCCACATAAAAATTAATTCATCCACATAAAAATAGGTTATCCACATAAAAGCCTAGGGATACAGGACCCAACACAGTCCGTGTTTCAACAAAAAGTCTTCTTCAGGGGTCATATAAATAATGGGTACATTGAGAATGCATGTAAGTTAAGAATGGTAGTAGTGATGAGATATAAGACTCTGAATGATATCTAACATGCAAAGAATATGAAAGATAGGACCCCTGAAGAATAATTTTTGTTGAAACGCGGACCGTGTTGGGTCCTGTATCCCTAGCGGACTAGGTCCTTTAAAGCTTTTATGTGGATAACCTATTTTTATGTGGATGAATTTATTTTATGTGGATGATTTCAGTGTACCTTTGGAACTTTGACACTTTCAAATAAAGTCTATTTTGGAACTTCGTCACTCCACAGAGTTTTTTTTGTTTTCTCTGGATTTTCTTCTCTGTGGATATTCCTTTCGTTTTTTTGCATGTCAAGTATGAAAGTCAAAGTCTCATCATTTGAACTTCCAAGGAAAGCTTAGGTTTGATCTCCTCCAATACTAATTGACTTGTTCTTTACACAGTCCATACTATATCCCAGTGGTTCCCAACCCTGTCCTGGAGGACCCCCAGGCCAGTTGGGTTTTCAGGATAGCCCTAATGAATATGCACGGAGCAGATTTGCATGCCTGGCACCTCCATTATATGTAGATCTCTCTCATGCATATTCATTAGGGTTATCAGGTATAAACTTGTACAGAAAGAAAATCAATTATTATATTTACACAGGAAACATCTTTTTAGAAAATTCTTTAAATCATTTCTTTCTAAAGTCCCCAAATGAGAAGGAGATCAACAAAGAGCCCAGAAAAAGAAAGCAAAATCTGATCTGAAATTAGATAAAATTACTGCTTCTATACTTTTCTCACAACATTAACTAGCAAGGTTGGTAAGACTGAAGGTCAAGATGACCTTGAGACTCTTCTGTTTGCAATGAATTTCAGTGATTGCATCGCACAAATTAAAACTTAATTACACAGTTGTAAGGAAATTTCAAAAAGATCCGGGACCCCAGCGATAGTGCTCCCAGTCTTAGTAATAAAAATTGCCTTCTGTGCTTTTGAGTTTCTCTGGAAATATCAGGAAAATACAATCCACCAAATGATCTTGAGTAGAATCTCGCCATGATGTCCACATTTCCTGACAAAGCCTTGAAAGCATTGTAAAAGTGCATGTGATTTGTGTAATATTTCAATGGGAATGCAATCAGTGTTTGGTGCCTTGTTCTTTGATAACATTTTCAGTGCTGCTTTGACCACATGATCAAAAGGTCAGGTTGAAATGACTATTGATCAACTTGATCTTTATGGCAGTGGTTCCCAACCCTGTCCTGGAGGACCACTAGGCCAGTCGGGTTTTCAGGATAATCCTAATGAATATGCATGGAGTAGATTTGCATGCCTGGCACCTCCACTATATGCAGATCTCTCTCATGCATATTCATGAGGGCTATCCTGAAAACCCGACTGGCCTAGTGGTCCTCCAGGAGAGGGTTGGGAACCACTGCTTTATGGTATGTTTCAGTGTATTCTTTCCACCTTTTCTTGATCTTCTCATCATTTAACATAGAATGCTAAAAGACACTCCAAGATCCAACCCAAGGCTGGAATTTTCTCTTTATCTCTTGTGGCTTTGGAAAAGCGGATTTTTTTCTTCCCTTGCTCTTACATTTAGGGCTCCTTTTACAAAGGTGCGCTAGTGTTTTTAGCGCAAGCACCGGATTAGCGCACGCTATAGCGCATGCTACCCAAAAAACTACTGCCTGCTCAAAAGGAGGCGGTAGCGGCTAGCGTGCGGGGCATTTTAGCGTGCGCTATTCCGCGCATTAAAGCCCTAATGCACCTTTGTATAAGGAGCCTTAATGATTTTATTTCCTTGCATGCATTGTTGTAGAAATTCTCTTTGTCACATCTTGCTGCACATTGAAAATTCCAGCTCAGTTCCACAGCAGCCACTTTTTCTCCTCTGATTTTAGCTTCTCTATGTTTCTGAGCAATTTTGAGGATTTCTTCAATCAACCTTTTTGTCAGTTTTTGCTTTTTATTTATTTATAACATTTCTAACCTGCTTAAACTTAAGTGGCTTCCAAAAATACATACACAACTATCAAATAACATAACATATACATAAAAACAGCATTCTATACAGAGACTTTTCACTTTCTTCAAGTACAACTTTCTTGATATCTTCCCATCCATTTTTTGGGTTCTCTGTCATTAGTATCCAATCAATTCTGCAGGTTGTCTTTATGCGGGTACCTTCTCTCTTTCTAGTGGACTCACAATCTAAGTATTTTTTTTACCTGGTGCAAAGGAGGGTTAAGTGAACCCAGTTCCCCAGGATCTCAGTCCACCACACTAATCATTAGGCTACTCCACTCTATTTGACTATCAGGGATCCCCCCCCCAAACTCTACCATCTGAAGACATCCTATGCCAGAAAGTAAACCCCCCCCAGCGATGTGAACATGCTTCCATCTGGCATTCCCCTCCCCCCCCCAACAACCACACATGTTCTATTTACTGATGTCAAACGGCCAAAAGTCCTCAATAAATAAGTTCTCATGTGATTTCTCAAGGAAGTTCCAGTAGCGACCTGAAGCTAAGGGGGGGACAAGTCCAGGACAAATATCAGGAAGTTCTGCTTCACGCAACGAGTGGTGGACACCTGGAATGCTCTCCCAGAGGAGGTTATTGCGGAATCCACCGTTCTAGGATTTAAAAGCAAACTAGATGCACATCTCCTTACGAGAGGCATAGAGGGATATGGGTGACTAAAATTACACCAGGCGTACACCTGGCTGGGCCTCCACGTGTGCGGATCGCCAAACTTGATGGACCGAAGGTTTAATCCGGAGATGTTTTTTGTATATTTATCTGACATCCTCCGAGGGCATTGCGTTTGAGGGGAAAATGAAATTGGTAGCACTGACTGTTGATAATGTAAGATGATAATGTATGGTGATTTGACTGTACCCTCTGTACGGGAGTTAAGGTTTTCCTCATCCAGAAACAGTGTCTTTCACTGCATCGGCCCCTGGGAGTGGAACAATCTTCCAGGATACATTCACCAGCAGTAAAATGTTCAGGACTTTAGGAAACTGTTGAAAAGACATCCGTTCTGTAAAATGAACTATAGGGTCTGGGTTTGGCTGAGGGAGAAGGAGTGATGACTCTTGAGTGCTGGTCACGAAGGTGTTTGATGATCTGGTTTGTTTTATTTGGTTTATTGATGTCTGTTATTGAGGCATCTTGTATGCCTTATGGAATTTTATATTTTGATGTATGTGTGGGTTTTCGTCGTTGATGCGACGTGTATGTTATATGTAATTTGATTTGATATGTAAGTATGTAATTTGTTATAGTGTGTCTCTGAAGTGTTTTGTATGATAAATGTAAACTTTTATTTTGTATGTTAACGTGCAACTCACCCTGGATAAGGGCGGGTGAGAAATAAAGAAAGAAACTCAACTTCAACTGTTTTCCACTGCTGGAATTTCATACTGGAACAAGCTTACCGGGCAATTAAGATTATGTGCAGACCATTACAGCTTTAAGAAAATGTTGAAAACCAAGCTGTTTGTAGGCATAGACTTATGATCTGTCTTTCCTAACATTGTTTGGGCATCTTTGTGACATTTGAATACGTTATTGAAGTTTTGGGAGGTTTTGTTTTCATATGTGTTGATATTATTTTGAAGAATGATTTGTATTGCTTTTGTTTTCGATCTATGTATATTTATTTGGAAACCGCTGTGATTCCAGGCGGTATATTATGTTTCTAAATAAATAAATATTGGAAATATTTGAGAAGGCACATAGCCTTATGAATGGATTTCGCTAGGTAGGAGAAATATCTCACTGTTACCATCCATCCTTTCAATCGGTTGTTCTGCTTATCTGCTATGTGTGAATTTCTAACTTTGTTACTATCCTTCCGCTATGTATGTACTGAATGTATTTGCCCTGTGCAACGAATGCATTCTATCTCTAGCAGCTATATTCACATTGCCTTATCGTTCACCTTGCTACTGTGCTCACCCCCTAAACATGACCTCAGTCCTACACACAGCACCTAGGAATTATCTCACTGTTGCCGTTCTTCCTCTCTGTCGGTTGTTCTGTAGATCTGCTGTGTGTGAATTTGTAACTTTGGGCTCCTTTTACTAAGGGCTCCTTTTATCAAGCCACGCTAGCGGGGTTAGCGCGTCGGACATTTTATCACGCGCTAACCCCCGTGGCAGCCTAAAATCCTAACGCCTCGTCAATGGAGGCATTAGGTACTAGCGCGGCAGGCGGTCTTCCGCGTGTTAAACCATGATAAAAGGACCCCTAAGCTGCGATAGCGGTTTTAGTGCACGCTGAATCGCCACGCACGCCAGACCTTAATGCCAGCATTGAGCTGGCATTAGTTCTAGCCGCAGAGCACGGGTTTAGCGCGTGCTAAAATCCTGTGTGCGCTAAAAACACTATCATAGCTTTGTTACTATCCTTCCGCTATATATCTAAAATTGTAACCCATTCTGGCCTCTTCTGGGAGGAAAATAGACTAAATAAATAAATATACATCTGCAAAACAGGGAATGCTGAAAGGCAACATGGAAAATTGCTAGGCATGGTAACTCTTGTTTAGCATCAAGGAAATTAAACACACTGCTTGACTGAGTAGCAAGGCAACCTAATGTGTTTGCTGCCGTCAGGTAACATGATATGCTAAGATCATTGCACTCTTCCCAGCCCCTTCCCCCTTCAAGCAAAACACTTACTGTACTTTGCAGTCTGGTTAATCTACCCAAAAGTTATCCAAAGCGCATGCTGGCAGACAATCAAAGTGGAAAAGATGAGGGACATGCTTTTTAAATGGATTTCTCCCATTTTATGCCTATGAAAAAGCCTTTCATAAATCAAATGGCAAGTCTGAAATGTATATGGAAAAATGTAGATTGCATATCTGATTACTGAAATTTAAACACGAGATTAGAATCAGACTCGAGGCTATTGGCAGCTTGGCTCTGCAGTATAATCCGACAGTCCATCCACATGGCTCTCGTAGCGTGTGGTTCTTGGAGGCCTATGAAATGCACTGTCCAGTTTATGCCTCTACTCCAGTGTATCGCAAACTGTGTGCCTGAGATTTCTGGTGTGCCACGACACACTGGTGAGGAGGAGAATCGTCCACGCTGGCTGCCTGCCTACAGGACGTGCCTCTCGTGGTGACAGCCGGAGTGGACGACTCTCCTCCTGGCCAGCATCTCTCCTCTTCTCCCTGCACCTCCTGGATCCCTGTCATGGCGGGGTTGCGGCAAGATGGACCTCCGCACATGCCCAGACGTTGATGCGATGACATCATGTATCACATGATGTCATCGTGTCAACTTCCGGCCGGGGCACTGCATTTAGTGTGCCGTCGGCCAGAAAAGTTTGCAGGACACTGCTCTACTCCAATGAGTGCCAACACATCTCCTCTTTCATTTTACTTCTCCTGTATCTTTTTTCCTATTCTTTTCTTCCCTGCCCCACCGTTTTTCCCCATACCTGTTTCTCCTCTGAACTTTTAAATACTAAATTGTAGTTCTGCCCCCTCTATCCTTTTGTATCAGTTGGTCTGTAGGTTGAATTGTCTACCCTATTTTATAGTTAGTTTTTGGATTGTAAAAATACATGTTTATGTTTTAATAACTTTTATTTTTTGTATCTCGCATAGTAATAAAAACATAAAAATAGCCTTACTGGGTCAGACCAATGGTCCATCAAGTCCAGTAGCCCATTCTCACAGTGGCTAATCCAGGTCCCTAGTACCTGGCCAAAGGAGTAGCAATATTCCATGCTACCGATCCAAAGCAAGCAGTGGCTTCCCCTATGTTTTTCTCAATAACAGACTATGGACTTTTCCTCCAGGAACTTGTCCAAACCTTTCTTATCAAGTATCAAATTCAACATGTGTTGCAGACCTGACACGGTCCGTGTTTCGGCATTGGAGCCTGCCTCAGGGGTACAAGAAATATCCAGTAGATGGCAGTCTTGTACCATCGATGATTGCTTAGCTGCAAAATAACACTTTGTAAAAGTTCAGTCACAATACCAGAACAATAAAAACCATCCAAGGAAAACCATCGCATAAAAACTCTATCAGACGCCATGTTTGCCTATGATTTAATCTGCTGATAGTGCGCTGGGAGGTCAGTGCAGCAAGACCACACTTAAGGACCCTTTTACTAAACTGCAGCAAAAGTTCCCATAGCACATCCCTTAGGTTTATTAAAAACTCTTTCTTTACCGCTTAGGCTACAAATGAGATCAAAGTGGTTTACAATATAATCTTAAATAGTAAAAAGAACTCCATTAAAAATAGGAAATAAAAGAAGAAGAAAGAAAACACAAGATTAAAATATACTTGTATACGCATTATAAATACTTTATAATACAAATTAGGACAAAGGATTTCAGTTAGCTGAACAAGGGAAAGCTAATTGAAAATAATGGGTTTTTGGATGTCTTTTTAAAGGATTCTTCTTTCCTCAACTCTAATGATAAACTGTTAAATAAAATTGGAACCAAATAAAAAATAAAATGCTCCATTCTGAGTTGGTGCCAAATGAGCCTTAGCAATGTGGGGCAAAGCTACTCAATTGTCATGCAAAGTTCTTAATAATCAACAGGGAGCATAAAATAATACCAAAGTCGAAAGATATGGAGGTTGCAGCTCGAATAGAGCTTTATGAGCCAACATCAAAATCTTAAACAATTCTATATGGGTCTTTCCCTTGTGCTAAGGCCACTTTTCCTGCAGCTGGAAAATGGGCAATTTTTCCAATTTCCAAATTAATAGCCGTGTGCTAATTTCATCATTAGTGTACATTATTTAAGAAGTTAGCGTGTGCATCCCTACCACCTCCTGTTTTGTAGACGGTAAGAGTCTCCCCGCTAACCAGGCACTAATCAGTTAGTATGCGGCAATGCCCCACATGGACTGATTCGCGCTGTCACGTCCACCCCCCGCCCTCAGACACTCCCCCTTTCAGGAAAATAAGTGTTTTATTCATTCACTTGTGCTATAGAAGATGGTTTGACCATTACAATGATTGCAATTTTTGAGAGAAAATTTAAAATGAAAAAAATTACTATAAATCACACAGAGATTTTTTAGACCAATAATAAAATTGAGAATTCCAGTAAAGACACTGTGTTAACAAGTACCTGGGTCCCAGATATACAAAGTCTTTCCGTGGCAGTAAGAGTCATTAACGCTCTCTTACAGGCATGAAAAGCTGTCCTCCCGAAGCAGAAAGGATTCTTGGTGGCTGCTACCAGTCGTCGTAGCGGCCACTGAGAACCTATGCAAATGCATCGCTAGGAGCTCATTAGTATTCAAATAAGCTCTCCTAGCGATGCACAAAAGGAAATGCCTCACACCCCAGCACTGAACAATTGGTCTAACAATTTTTTGGCAGCTCTTGAGCTGCGGGAAGCTGCTGTGCTTATGTTGTGTGAGCACACAATAAATCCCAAAAAGTCCTTTACAGCTGAGCCAGTGCCAGCTTAGCTGCAAAGGACTTTTTGGGGTTTTATTTCAATGGGCTCAGCTGTTGTGCATATGTTGTATGACCACACAACACACTCACACCTATTAAAATAATAAATAAATAAAAATCACACACACCCCCCAGCCTCCAAATAGCCCCTTCCATTAATTCCCTCCCAGCTCTTCAAATAGCCCTGTCTCCTATCACCTTTCCTGCCAAGCCTCCATCCAAAAAACCCCTGGTGGTCTAGTGGGCTGCCTCATAGGAATCCACCCCCTACCCCTACCTTTAGGGATGCCCACTCCTTCCTACCTCAAGGTCTGTCTCTTCAAAATGACAGGCCTTCCCCTTCCTGGTGCATCCTGGGATATACTGGGAGGAGCCTAAGGCCCTGATTAGCTCAGGCGCTTAAGACCCCTCCCAGTGCATCCCAGGATGGGAGGGCCTTGTGCCTAAGGTGCCTGAGCCGGCAGGGTAAACTCCAAACAGCTGAGCAGCAAGGGAAGCCCCGAAGTTGTCAATCAGCAGCTTTGGGGAGTCCAGTCGGCTCAGCTAATCAGGGATTCACCTGCTGTAATCAGCTCAGTCGGCAGGGAGAGCAGCAGTGGAGCGGCAGAAGAAAAAAAAGTTTTATTATGACAGGAGGGATAGAGGACTTAATGATTGCTCTTCTGAGCAGGTGCCAGACACAGTTAGTTACTCCCCATATAATTTGCATGCTATTCATGCTCAGCATCACCCAGTCTGGAGAAATCGCTTCTACTATGGTATTTTTTTTACTGTGGCTTCTCAGCATCCTGCCCTCAGTGTATGGGGTGCTGTTTTTCCCCTTAGATATGAATTGGAAATAATTAAGCCTTGGAGGGGATCTCTCTCCTCTTCCTTTACCCAGCTCTTTGAAGGGGGTGGGGGGGGAGGTCTCAGCTGCTGGCTTCTAAATTCAGATACATTTTGTTTAAATCTGCTAGAAGAATTGTAGATTTATAACCTAAGGTTAATAGAATCTGCTTCCTAAGCGAATGTGCATACTGATATATAAGAATATTCCACAGGAAACCACAAGGTTTACAGACTAAGCTTCTTTACTGAGAACTGACCAGGGACCACCCAGAAAACTACTATTGTCTATCCCTTTGTCCAGAGAATTGCCCTCATAAAATATCCTTTTGTTAGATAGCCAAGATAAAACTCATTAGCAAAGCAACTTCTATTCCCAGAGTAAAGCAGGCTCAAACTGTCTGGGTTCTCTCCACACCTTTAAACAGGAACATTTACCCAAATGAACAAATAGAGGTCAAACAAGTTGTACATGATACCAACTTTACCCACCTGGGACTAGTTTGAAAGCTAGACACAAATGTTTTGTTAGTCCAATAAAAAGCTCTCACTTATGACCTTGTTTTTGCTCCTTATTTTGGCCTGTGAAAGAAATGCTGCTTAAACAGATATCTATAGTAGAGAATGACAGGGGGACAAATGTCCCCGTCCCCGCAGGAACTCAATGTCTCCGTCCCATCCTCGGGAATTTAGCTAGTAACATAGTAACATAGTAGAAGACGGCAGATAAAGACCCGAATGGTCCATCCAGTCTGCCCAACCTGATTCAATTTAAAATTATTATTATTATTTTTTTTTTTTCTTCTTAGCTATTTCTGGGCGAGAATCCAAAGCTTTACCCGGTACTGTGCTTGGGTTCCAACTGCCGAAATCTCTGTTAAGACTTACTCCAGCCCATCTACACCCTCCCAGCCATTGAAGCCCTCCCCTGCCCATCCTCCTCCAAACGGCCATACACAGACACAGACCGTACAAGTCTGCCCAGTAACTGGCCTAGTTCAATCTTTAATATTATTTTCTGATTCTAAATCTTCTGTGTTCATCCCACGCTTCTTTGAACTCAGTCACAGTTTTACTCTCCACCACCTCTCTCGGGAGCGCATTCCAGGCATCCACCACCCTCTCCGTAAAGTAGAATTTCCTAACATTGCCCCTGAATCTACCACCCCTCAACCTCAAATTATGTCCTCTGGTTTTACCATTTTCCTTTCTCTGGAAAAGATTTTGTTCTACGTTAATACCCTTTAAGTATTTGAACATCTGAATCATATCTCCCCTGTCTCTCCTTTCCTCTAGGGTATACATATTCAGGGCTTCCAGTCTCTCCTCATATGTCTTCTGGTGCAAGCCTCCTATCATTTTCGTCGCCCTCCTCTGGACCGCCTCAAGTCTTCTTACGTCTTTCGCCAGATACGGTCTCCAAAACTGAACACAATACTCCAAGTGGGGCCTCACCAATGACCTGTACAGGGGCATCAACACCTTCTTTCTTCTACTGACTACGCCTCTCTTTATACAGCCCAGAATCCTTCTGGCAGCAGCCACTGCCTTGTCACACTGTTTTTTCGCCTTTAGATCTTCGGACACTATCACCCCAAGGTCCCTCTCCCCGTCCGTGCATATCAGCTTCTCTCCTCCCAGCATATACGGTTCCTTCCTATTATTAATCCCCAAATGCATTACTCTGCATTTCTTTGCATTGAATTTTAGTTGCCAGGCATTAGACCATTCCTCTATCTTTTGCAGATCCTTTTTCATATTTTCCACTCCCTCTTCGGTGTCTACTCTGTTACAAATCTTGGTATCATCTGCAAAAAGGCACACTTTTCCTTCTAACCCTTCAGCAATGTCACTTACATACATATTGAACAGGATTGGCCCCAGCACCGAACCCTGAGGGACTCCACTAGTCACCTTTCCTTCCTTCGAGCGACTTCCATTAACCACCACCCTCTGGTGTCTGTCCGACAGCCAGTTTCTGACCCAGTTCACCACTTTGGGTCCTAACTTCAGCCCTTCAAGTTTGTTCAACAGCCTCCTATGAGGAACTGTATCAAAGGCTTTGCTGAAATCCAAATAAATTACATCTAGCATATGTCCTCGATCCAGCTCTCTGGTCACCCAATCAAAAAATTCAATCAGGTTCGTTTGGCACGATTTACCTTTTGTAAAGCCATGTTGCCTCGGATCCTGTAACCCATTAGATTCAAGGAAATACACTATCCTTTCTTTCAGCAACACTTCCATTATTTTTCCAACAACTGAAGTGAGGCTCACCGGCCTGTAGTTTCCTGCTTCATCCCTGTGACCACTTTTATGAATAGGGACCACATCCGCTCTCCTCCAATCCCCAGGAATCACTCCCGTCTCCAGAGATTTGTTGAACAAGTCTTTAATAGGACTCGCCAGAACCTCTCTGAGTTCCCTTAGTATCCTGGGATGGATCCCGTCTGGTCCCATCGCTTTGTCCACCTTCAGTTTTTCAAGTTGCTCATAAACACCCTCCTCCGTGAACGGCGCAGAATCTACTCCATTTTCTCGTGTAACTTTGCCGGACAATCTCGGTCCTTCTCCAGGATTTTCTTCTGTGAACACAGAACAGAAGTATTTGTTTAGCACATTTGCTTTCTCCTCATCACTCTCCACATATTTGTTCCCAGCATCTTTTAGCCTAGCAATTCCATTTTTTATCTTCCTCCTTTCACTAATATATCTGAAAAAATTTTTATCCCCCTTTTTTACATTTTTAGCCATTTGTTCTTCCGCCTGTGCCTTCGCCAAACGTATCTCTCTCTTGGCTTCTTTCAGTTTCACCCTGTAGTCTTTTCTGCTCTCCTCTTCTTGGGTTTTTTTTATATTTCATGAACGCCAACTCTTTCGCCTTTATTTTCTCAGCCACTAGGTTGGAGAACCATATCGGCTTCCTTTTTCTTTTGTTTTTATTGATTTTCTTCACATAAAGCTGCTGTCCCTTCCCCATTTCTGTAAACTCCGTCTTAACTGCCCAAGCCTCAAACCCTTATGATTTTAAAGTGATTGAGGCTCGTGCAAATGAGGATGGCACTTGCAGGAATGAGGCAGGGACAGGAAAAGAACTCACCGGGATAGGAAAATGAGTTTCTGTGGAGACGGGGAAAAATTTGTCCCCGTGTCATTAGTACTCTTTCCCACATTCCAAATTAAGTACAATACTAGCTGGGTATTTGTATTTTGTCTTACGATACTTCTCGTTTTCCTCCACCCTTTATTTTTCTTGGGGGTCTGATGAGGGTTATCTTACTATTTAGGTTTGATCTCCAGTTTTGGATGTCTTTCTAGATGGTGGCTTCATCATTTTCTTCTGTTGCTATTGGTTAGGGCTTCCAGGCTTTCTGTGTGTGTTTTCTTCTTGTGTTGGGGCTGATTGACCAACTGACTAACTCATTCATCTACTCACTCCCTCGGTCACTGCTTCAGTCACTCAGTCACTAACTCAATATTCAGTCCCTCATTCAGGCACTGAGTCACTCACTAGTCCCTCACTCACTCATTCAGTCATTCAGTTTTGCAATCAGTCACTCACTCACTCAGACAGTCACTCAAAGGTGTTCCCTAGGTGGGGTTCTCTGCTAGGACACCCTCTGAGAAAGACCTGGCTCCTCCCTTGAATCTTGAGTTCTACAGTATATTGTATTTCCCTGCAAATGCTTACGCTCTCCTCCTGTTGGGCCATGTCTCAGGACAGACCTCCTCTTAACCAGATTTCTTTGGCACCTTTCTGGAGCAGGGAACCAGAAGGTTCCTCCTTCAATTGTACGGGAAGGTACATCTGGCTTCCTGTTCCATGTGTAATATCTTTTGTTTTGGGAGCGGTAAGGGATAAGCATTCCACATTTGTTCTGTATCGTGGCTGGCGTATCTGTTTGCAGAAAAGGAGGTGCTAGTTTTTTACTGGCACATAATTCTATTCTGTGTAGTTTGGGGTTAATATCAGAGTAAGACCTCGCTTCCATACATATGACTGTTTAATGATGCTATCAAATAATTTTATACTTAGGGACAGTGGTGTACCAAGGGGGGGAGGGCCGCCCCGGGTGCACGCTCTAAGGGGGTGCACAGACGGCCGGATCCGGAACCTCCTGCGCTGCTTCAAACCGTACTTCAGCGCGGCTGTCCTACTTAGAGCAGAGTCGGAAGCCGCGCTGAAGTGAAGAAGGTCCCGCGATGACTGGGAAGAGGTAAGTGATGTCGGGGAGGGGGGAGACCGGCAGCCGCAGTAATCGCGGGATCTTGCCGCAACTAACTGCGTCTGCCGGCCCAGTCCCCTCCGACGTCACTTACCTCTTCCATCGGAGCAGAAGCAGTCATTGCGGGACCTTTGGGATGGAGAAAGAAAGGAGGTCAGGGTGGCTTGAAAGGGTGTGGAGGGTGACAAAGGAGGGTCAGGATGCTATGGAAACATGGTGAAGGGTGACAAAAGGGGGTCAGGGTGCTATGGAAACATGGTAAAGGGTGACAAAAGGGGGTCAGGGTAGAGAATGACATGGTGACAAAATTCATCACCGTTCCCGTCCCCGCGGATAACCGCGAGAAACCATCTTCATGTCATTCTTTAAGGAGAGAGGGAAGAATCAGAGTATGAATGACCACAACCACTGACCCTCAAGCTTTGCTTTGAAGAATGCTGGTGTAGAAGGACTGAGGCTGAAATAGACACTAAAAAATGATATGGGATTATTTCCCGCGGTTATCCGCGGGGACGGGAACGGTGATGAATTTTGTCACCGTGTTATTCTCTAGGTCAGGGTGCTATGGAAACATGGTGAAGGGTGACAAAGGGGGGTCAGGCTGCTATGGAAACATGGTAAAGGGTGACAAAGGGGGGGCAGGGTGCTAAGGAAACATGGGAAAGGGTGACAAAGTGGGGTCAGGGTGCTATGGAAACATGGTAAAGGGTGACAAAGGGGGGTCAGGGTGCTATGGAAACATGGTAAAGGGTGACAAAGGGGGGTCAGGGTGCTATGGAAACATGGTAAAGGGTGACAAAGGGGATCAGAGTGCTATGGAAACATGGTAAAGGGTGACAAAGGGGGGTCAGGATGCTATGGAAACATGGTAAAGGGTGACAAAAGGGGGTCAGGGTGTTATGGAAACATGGTGAAGGGTGACAAAGGAGGGGTCAGGGTGCTATGGAAACATGGTGAAGGGTGACAAAGGAGGGTCAGGGGGCTATAGAAACATGGTGAAGGGTGACAATGGGGGGTCAGGGTGCTATGGAAACATGAAGGGTGACAAAGGGGGGTCAGGGTGATATGGAATCATGCTGAAGGGTGACAAAGGGGGTCAGGGTGGTATGGATGCATGGTGGAGGGAGAGAAAGGGGCAGATGCTGAAGGAATTGCAGGGAAAGAGAGAGAAGAGGCAGATGATGGAAGTGGGGAGAAGGGGCAGATAATGGAACTTGGGAGAGAGAAGAGGGCAGATGATGGAAGGAGGGGGAAAGAGAAAGAAGGGGCAGATGATGGAAGTGGAGAGAAGGAGAGAGAAGAGGGCAGATGATGGAAGTGGGGGGAAAGAGAGAAAAGAGGGCAGATGATGGAAGTGGGGGGGGGGGGAAGAGAGAGAAGGGGCAGATGATGGAAGTGGGGAGAGAGAAGAGGGTAGATGATGGAAGGAGGGGATAAATAAAA
This sequence comes from Geotrypetes seraphini, assembly GCF_902459505.1. NCBI lineage: Eukaryota > Metazoa > Chordata > Amphibia > Gymnophiona > Dermophiidae > Geotrypetes > Geotrypetes seraphini. Next base: position 47,977,304 of record NC_047097.1, read on the forward strand.
GGAGGGCACATGATGGGGGAAAGGATTGAGTTGGGGAAATACTGGAGGGGGTGAGGGAAAGAGGTGGCGACAGTAGACAGTAAAAAAGGAAATTGATGAGAGGGTAGAAAGAACGTAATCTAGATGGATGCAGAAAATAAATTGAAAAGGAAAATGAGGGAAGAAAGGGATTGCAGAAGAGAGGTGTGGGAGAGGGAAGGAGAGGAGAGAGATGCCAGACCAAAGGGGGGTGAAAGGAGAGATGGAAGGGGGAGGCATACAGTTTCTGGAAGGGGCATAGAAGGAGAGAAGATGCCATATAGGGGCAGAGAGATGGCAGACAGTGGATGGAAGGAAGAGAGTAACGGCAGACAGTGGATAGAAGGAACAGAGTAACAAGAAGTGAGGAAAGCAGAAACCAGAGAAGAGAAAGGTAGAAAAAAAATTTTCTATTTATTTATTGCTTTAGGAGACATGTGTCACTGTTTCTGTGGTGTTGCATTGTATGCAGAGTCCAGCTTCTTGCTGGTTCAATTTAACCTTTGTCTATGTATTTCTATTTTATCTCCCCTTTTACAAAACTGTGGAGCGTTTTTTAGCACCAGCCGTGGTGGTAGCAGCTCTGATGCTCAGAATTCTATGGCTAAAATCCACACTACAGTTTTGTAAAAGGGGTAGGGGTTAGTTTGTGATTACATATTCCATATTAGGCAAAGGTGTTTTCTGTGTTCTGTGTGTTCGAAAGACATGGTTTTCTGTTAGGATTGATGGTGTAGGATTGATCTGTACTAGTCTGGCTTGTTTAGTTTTACAATGGGTGTATTGATGTTGTACTGCTCACTGCATATGTAAGATGCTGCCTTTTCCTAGGTACTCATGTGTGACGTGTGGCTTGTTACTAAAAATCATGTTTTTCGTAGAGATGGGGGGGGTGCCAAAAAATGATGGGCCCCGGGTGTCATATATGCTAAGTACGCCACTGCAACAGAGAAACAAAAATACATTTCTTCCTGAACAGTGCAAAATATTGACAATTCTGAAAGCGGACACATTTCAATCACTAAATTAAAAATAAAATCACTTTACCTACCTTTGTTATCTGGTGATTTTATTTTTCTATTCATCTTTTCCCAGCTTTTAGTTGCATTTCCTTTGGTCTGTGCTCTTAACTGTGTTTCCAGATAAGAATATCCAATTGCTGTTTTTCTCTCCTCCTTCATTTTCTGCACTTCATTCATCTTTGGCATTAACTTTTAATATTTAACTTTTTTTCATTTTTCTGTTTCCTCCTCAAATCTATCTACTTTTCCATGTCTTCCCTTCCTATCTATCCATGTGTACTTTCTTCTCTCCTATTCCTATCTGTCCATTACATTACATTACATTAGGGACTTCTATTCCGCCTATACCTTGCAGTTCAAGGCGGATTACAAAAGAGCTAACTGGACATTTCCAGTGAAGTTACAACAGTATTGGTTGGTTGTTTTTTTTTGGTTACAATAAACAGCATTTCTTCCATTTTCTTACCTTTCTCACTACTTCCATCCCCTCCCATCTCCTCCCTCTCTCTCCCCTTCTCCTTCCCTACCCCTCTCATCCCTGTACACCATGTCCTCCTTCTCTTCCCCCTTCCCTTTCATCCCTGTGTACCATCTCCTCCCTTTGTTTCTGTGACACGATTGTGAAACGGATGATTATGAAAGTATTATTAATATTGAATGACACTGCCTAGGATCCATGATAGTTGTTACAAGGAAACACAAGTATTATAAGAACGAGCAAGGACTTTTCAGCACCTATTGAGCAGGTCCTCAGGCAGGCTAACACATAACATTCCACAAGCATTCAGTTAACTCAATCCACAAGCATTCAGTTAGCTTAATCCATAAGAGGGGGGATGTGTAGTCAGATTGGTATTAACACATACTAATTAGTAAACATCCTCCACTAGGAAGGGGATGGGAAATTAGCTCATGAGGCAAACTAGGAGTTTCTCACACATACTGATTGGTAAACATCACCCCGGCATTCACTTAACTCAATCCACAAGGATAGGGGGATAAATACTGCTTCCCCTAGAAAGAAAGTTACCTGAAAAGGAGAGAAGACATTTCCACTACTGACAAGCTGTGTGATGATATTTTGTGAGTAAGCCTCCTGATCGTATGGAAAGTGACAGAATAATGATGTAATAACCGGTAACGTATTAATTCAAACTCTGTACTTAATCAATGATTATGGCTAGAAATATTGTATATATGTAATAAAATGGCTAGAAATATTGTATATAGGTAATAAAACTTAATATGTATACTATTTTGATTTCCTGGCATTCTGTCCAGTGCGGATAGTGACTGAAGGTATTTGGTAAGCCTTTTTAAATAGTAATACATTAATTGGCGTAGTCGGCAGGATTTCTCTAAAGAAAACCTGAGCGCTCTTGTGATACAGGAATGTTCAGGAAGAGAGAGAAATCCTCAAAAGAACCTATAGAGGTGCCCAGCTGGACCGAGGCACCGTATAATTTAATAGCACAAGAACTAGTCAATAATCATGGATTAGCAGAGTCATGGGAAAAGGTTCTGGAAAGGGCAGAACCACTTGATCTTGTACAAGTTTAAAAAATTGCCCCGAAAAATCGGGGTGATGCAGTTTAGAAAAAATTGCCCCGATAAATCGGGTGATGTTGTTTAGAGAAATAAAAATGCCCCGATGGATCGGGTGATGTGATTGCTCTGGGTTCTGGGAAGTGCAGAACCAATTGTTCTTGTACAAGTTTAGAAAAAAAAAAAGTTGCCCCGATGGATCGGGTGATGTAGTTTAGAGAAATAATAGTTGCCCCGATTAATCAGGTGATGTGGTTGCTCTGGGTTCTGGGAAGTGCAGAACCAATTGTTCTTGTACAAGTTTAGAAAAAAAAAAAAAAGTTGCCCCGATGGATCGGGTGATGTAGTTTAGAGAAATAATAGTTGCCCCGATTAATCAGGTGATGTGGTTGCTCTGGGTTCTGGGAAGTGCAGAACCAATTGTTCTTGTACAAGTTTAGAAAAAAAAAAGTTGCCCCGATGGATCGGGTGATGTTGTTTAAAAAAAAAAAAGTTGCCCCGATGAATCGGGTGATGTGGTTTGGAAATATGCCCCGATGAATAGGGTGATGTAGTTTAGAAAGATGCCCCGATTTATCGGGTGATGTAGTTGGCTCGAAGGAGCTGGGTATTAGCAGTTCATATTGCTGCCACAAAATATAAGAGGGGGCGCGGTCGAGTAAATAGGATGTTGAAGTAAAAGTTCCTTTGTTTGAAAGAGCAAACTACAAAGGGAGGGATTTTCACCCCCACCTTTTTCCTCCTTCGGCGGGCTTTTTGAGTTACCAGGCAGAGGGGAGGGGGAAGTGGGAGGAAGCAGGAAAGAAAGAAAAAGAAAAAATAGAGAGAGACAGCATGGAGTCTGTCTGCAATTCTACGAATGTTGCAAAAACAGGGATGTTGATTTAAGTTTGAAAGAGTTTCTGCAGGGTAGATCTATGCTGTTAAGAACAATGGAGGTAATTAAGGAACTATTTGCTTTGCCTGATGTAGCCTGAATTTTTTTTTTCTTCTTCAGCACTGTCTGAAGGCTGGCCGCGGACTTTTCAGCAGTCCGAAATAAGTTCTTAAGAACGATAAAAGAATATTGGGAATGTTATAAAATGTTAATGTATATTCCTGTAAGAAGGTTTCCGGTTTGTTTGGGGAACATACCGAAACAAAATAAAAACCTGTGGACTCAATTTTGGAGATACAGGATAAGGGAAAGAAGTCAGACTCTAAATTCAGCTTGAGGTACAGATAGAGCAAGATAGTAAATTACATGAGTTTGACATATTGACATACAAACTAAGAAAGGGCAGTTGGATTTATTAATTGACCATATGAAAAAGAAGGGAAGGGAAATAAATCCAACAAAAATACAAGGACCGGCAACGTCGGTAAAATTTTTAGGAATTCAGTGGAATAGAGGATATTAGGGAAATCACAGAGAAAGCAAAACGAAAAATATTAGATTTTCCCACTCCAAAGAATAAAAAATATGAGTTTATGTGGGGAGAAGAACAGCAGGTTGCTTTTGAAAAGTCAAATAGAGTAGGATATGCTCAGGAACAAAGTATTATTAAATGGAAATGGTACATTTCTCAAAGAGCTAAAATAGGTGAGCATGGGGTAGCTACTTTGCACGAAAAAATAGCTAATATTCCTAACGGAGAGCTGGAAATCATAAAGCCAGTATATGCTCATGAATCCCCAGTGAAATGGGGAGTGGGATATCTTTTTACTGACTCCTGGACGGTCGCTAATGGTCTTGCTACATGGTTAATGGGGTGGAAGTCCCATAATTGGCTAATTCATGGTAAGGAACTGTGGGGTAAAGAATTGTGGCAAGACATAGAAGAAATTGTACAGGAAACAACAGTGTCAGTATTCCATGTAGATGCACATATGCCTGTTGATTCAATGGAACGATTGTTTAATTCCCAAGCAGATGCTGCAGCTACCATTTCTGTAACAACTACTAATGAAATTCCTAAGGTGGAAGAATGGTTGGAAGGTACAGCCATTTGGACACATCAGAAAAGTGGACATCTTGGAGAAAAAGCTACTTACAGGTGGGCTCAGGAACGAGGGATTCCTTTGATCTAACATGTGATCAGAAAATGTCCGGTGTGTCAACATATCAAGAACGGGAAGTACCACATAAGGTAATGGGGCACGGGGCGATTTGCCAGCCCAGATTTGGCAAATGGGTTTCATAGGACCGTTACCCGAAAGTCATAAATGTAAATATATGTGTACTGCTGTAGATTATTACTAGCATTTCCTTGTGTTTCTGCGTCACAATGGAGCACTCTAAGGACTTTAGACATGATTATTCAGTATTATGGTATGCCCTTACAAATACAAACTGATAATGGATCACATTTTATGGGAGGGCAGATAAAGAATATGCTAAGGAAAATAATATTGAATGGGTATATCACATGCCCTATTATCCCCAGGCAGCGGGATTAATTGAAGATGAATGGACTTTTGAAAGAGGCCCTTAAAAAACTAACTACAGATGACAAATATGGGCAGTGGAGGGATAATGTAACCCCCAATTTGACGATTGGGAAACTGTCCATAGCCAAAATCTGGATTAACAATCCTAAAGGACCTCCGGAACCAGCGGAGGTGATTGCAATCGGGAAAGATAAGGCTCTCCTTGTAATGAAACCGGGAGTGGAAAAATGGGAATATGTCCCTCAGGAAAAATGTTATTTGAGAGAGTAATAATGTTTTCTGAAACTTACAGATATGCGTGTGCCTTGGAATCCTTGGAATATGGTATGGGGTAAGAGGCGCTGCCCCCGGGCGACGTATTACAATTAAAGAAGGGGTCGTTACGTCATGGAGATGGAAGCATTCTTCAATGAATCGGAAGCAAGATAACTTCACTTGCAGCGCTAACTCCAGATGTATCATTGCAAATGTGACAACAAGAGACAGATTAAAAGCAATGAACACACTAGAAATGAGCAGATATAGAGGACCGTGTTTAATACAATGTAATGATACTCATGTGTAAATATGTAGTGTTACCCCTCATACTAGGGGAACCTCAGAAGCAATTTTTCTGGGCACCTAAATGGAATTTTAACATTTTGTGACTCCACATTGCAAGGGCGAATTTGTAAATTACAATCAATAATATATGATGTGTGTGAATGGACTATATTATTGAAATAGCACCACGCGTAATATGTGTGGTGACTAATGAGCCAATAATACCAAAAAATGATAGTACCCTTTGCAGGATGCTTACACAATATGTCAACACTTCTTTGGCAGAATCAAACTTATGTTTGAACACCTGATATAGGATTCTGGGAGAACAACTTTTCCGTTCCAAATTGGGATTTAAAGTTGGGAAAGTTAATACTAGGATCCCGTAGGATAAATCAGTCCATAAGGAATTTGAACAAAAGCATAATAGAGCACCAGATTAGTAATTATACTAACCATAATAGTACTTGTTCTGTCCTTGTGGAATTGTTATGTGGTTTATGGACTATGCTATAAACCAACTCGGACCACGATGGTATCCTATGGCAGTATCACTCAATAAGGACCGAATGTGACACGATTGTGAAACGGATGATTATGAAAGTATTATTAATATTGAATGACACTGCCTAGGATCCATGATAGTTGTTACAAGGAAACACAAGTATTATAAGAACGAGCAAGGACTTTTCAGCACCTATTGAGCAGGTCCTCAGGCAGGCTAACACATAACATTCCACAAGCATTCAGTTAACTCAATCCACAAGCATTCAGTTAGCTTAATCCATAAGAGGGGGGATGTGTAGTCAGATTGGTATTAACACATACTAATTAGTAAACATCCTCCACTAGGAAGGGGATGGGAAATTAGCTCATGAGGCAAACTAGGAGTTTCTCACACATACTGATTGGTAAACATCACCCCGGCATTCACTTAACTCAATCCACAAGGATAGGGGGATAAATACTGCTTCCCCTAGAAAGAAAGTTACCTGAAAAGGAGAGAAGACATTTCCACTACTGACAAGCTGTGTGATGATATTTTGTGAGTAAGCCTCCTGATCGTATGGAAAGTGACAGAATAATGATGTAATAACCGGTAACGTATTAATTCAAACTCTGTACTTAATCAATGATTATGGCTAGAAATATTGTATATATGTAATAAAATGGCTAGAAATATTGTATATAGGTAATAAAACTTAATATGTATACTATTTTGATTTCCTGGCATTCTGTCCAGTGCGGATAGTGACTGAAGGTATTTGGTAAGCCTTTTTAAATAGTAATACAGTTTCCCTCTCCTATGGTCTGACATCTGTCTTCCCCCATACCCCTCCTATGGTCTGGGATCTTTCTCCTCTCCTTCTCACAGTCTGGCATCTCTTTCCCCTCCTTCGTTTCCCTCCCCCCCCTTTGTAGTCTGGCATCTCATTGTCTTTCCCTTCCCCTCACCCTGCCTTAGTCAGGAATCCCTCCCTCCTCCTTTCTTTCCTGGTCTGACATCTGTCACTTCTTCCCTTCCCCCATCCAGTGGTCTGACTTCTCTCCTTCCCTTCCCCTCCTCCCATGGTCTGGTATCTCTATCTGCCCCTTCCCTTTTTCCCCTACAGGTCTAGGGCATCTTTTCTTCTTTTTTCTCTCCATCCTCTCCATCCAGCATCTATCTTACCCCCTCCCCCCACCCCCTTGGGATACAGTGCTTGCATATTCAGCGCTGTTGTAAACTCTTTGTGCCATCGACAGCTTGAGTGAATTAAACACGCTGCCTTCAGCAACCCAGAAGCTTTTCCTCTGCAGAGAGAAAGCTTCCGGGTCACCAAAGGAAGCGTGTTTAGTTCACTCACGCTGCTAATGGCACAAAGAGTTACAGCTGTATTGGGTGAGCAAGCACAGGATCCCGCAGGAGGGAGGGGGAGAGGGAGGATGACTCCGGATTGGTGTGCAGAGGGGGAGAGGGAGGAGGTCTCCAGATAGGGGCACATGGGAGGTGGGAGGGAGAAGGACTCTGGATAGGTACATGGGGGTGGGGGGTAGGGAGGAGGAGGAGGACTCTACATAAGTGTTCAAGCTGCTGTAGGGTTACCAGATGTCTGGTTTTCTCGGACAAAAATTGTAAAATTGAAAACCAGCCCAGACGTCCGACAGAGTCCTCAAAAAGAGGAAACCCAGACATCTGGTAACCCTACCCACTCAGCTCAGAGGGAACAGTGGTCAGTGGTCTGGTACTTTGGATGGAACAAAGTCTGACTGCTTAGGCTTTTGTTGTTCATTAGAAATTTTAGTATTCCTTTTGTTGGGCTCAGTACAGAACAGTTTGTTAATGTTATTGTTGACAAGTTCCTCTAAAATGATCTGGGTTGGTGGTATGCTTCTGTTTATAGATTTGTGTCATTAGCCCCTCTGACCATGTCTTGGGAAACTGATGGGAGCATAAGGTCAGGTTAAAAGTTTTGTCAGTGCTTCTTGGATTTGTAAATGGCTATATTTGAGCATTGCATGGGACTACATGCTGTTCTGGGTTTAAGGGTCTGAAGGCACTCTGGTTTCCTGGAGAATGTGGTGTAGTATTTAGAGCTACAGCCTCAGCACCCTGAAGTTGTGAGTTCAAACCCCACGCTGCTCCCTGTGACCTTGGGCAGTTCATTTACTCCCCCATTACTCCAGGGACATTAGATAGACTGTGAGCCCACCAGGACAGATATGGAAAATGCATGAATTACCTGTATGTAAACTACTTTGAGTGTGCTTGTAACTACAAAAAGGCGATATACAAGTCCCAATCTCTTTTCCCTTAATGAGTGTCTAGAGGAGGTTGGCAGTTTTTGGTCATTTTATCCAGCAGATTTAATTTCTCTTGGGTGAGTTTTTGCTTTCTGTAGAAATGCTGAATCCAGATTTTACCCAGGATCGCTTTTACCAATGTGCAAACAGAGCAGTGGTCCTGGGCCCTGCAAAATTGAGGGCCCCTGGCTAAATTTGGCCCTGAATGTAAAGCTGCTCCTGCTCCTGCTGCTAATCGTTTGCTCCGTTCCTGCTCTATGCTGTGCAAGCGATGGCCACTGCCCCAAATTTTCAAGTTGCCCCTTTCCCGAGTCCTGAACACCATCACTAACTACTCGCCTCCTCTGCACAGCTATAACTGCAGTGTTTTGTGAGTGGAAGTACAGCGGCAGGTGCAAGCTAGGCTCCACCTCTGGTTCAGGCCCAGGAAGGAGGTTGCAGAAGGCCGAACTGATGCAGCACAAATGCGCTTGCTGACTAAGCTTTCACTTCCAACTCCTCTCTGTGCAGGAGAAGCGAGTTCATAGTCCTTCCTAGGGTTACCAGACTTCTGGACTTTCCCGGACATGTCCAGGCATCTACCCATGCGCGGATGCAACGTGGTGATGTCATGCACATGCGCGCATGAATGTGGTGTCATTGCGTTGCATCTGTGCATGGGCAGATGCGGTCCTGAGGACGAAAACAGGTTGAGGGGGGCAGGGCGTGGGCAGAAAGGGTGTGACTTGGGCATAAAGGGGCAGGGCTAGGTGGAACGAGGTGGGGCTGGGGGCGGGGCTATGGGTCCAGATTTTACTGAAGTAAAAATCTGGTAACCCTAATCCTTCCAATATTTGGACGCGAGTGCAGTGCTTTGGCATGCATGCACGAGGTGGGTAGTGGGAGACTGCAATGCTGGAGCTGGGTGTGCATAACAGGAGAGAGGATCTCGGTACCTGTTTCAACTCCTGCATTGATGCAGATGCCCCGATTCTATAAATGGTGCCTAAAAGTTATGCGCCGAGTAGTATGGTGCTAAGCGTGATTCTATAATAGTTAGGAGCACTTTACAGAATGGCTCCTGAAGTGGACTTAGGTGTCGAAAGGCATCCTAACCTTAGGCACACCACATTTAGGCCAGGGTTTTCTTGGCCTACATGAGTGTACCTAAGTTAGGTGCCTACCGGCCCCTGTCCAAAATAGGTGCCTAGATGGAAAACATGCCCACGATCTGCCCCCTAACCATACCTATTTTCTGGTAGGCCCCCCTTGGACTAGGCACCGACTGTCCAATTAATGATCTGGAAACGGGGACGAAGTGTGAAGTTATCAAGTTCGCGGATGACACAAAACTCTCCAGCAGGGTCAGAACTGTTGAGGAATGCAAAGAACTGCAGAGCAACCTGAACAAACTGAGTGAGTGGGCAAAAAGATGGCAGATGAGCTTCAATGTGGAGAAATGTAAGGTCTTGCACATAGGGAAGGAGAACTCCATGTACAGCTATACAATGGGAGGGAGGGTACTGGGGGAAGGCAACCAAGAAAAAGATCTGGGGGTATTGGTGGATAACACAATGAAGCCGGCGGTGCAATGTGCAGCGGCTTCAAAGAAGGCGAACAGAATGTTGGGCATTATCAAAAAAGGTATCACTACCAGAACAAAGGAAGTTATCCTGCCACTATATCGAGCAATGGTGCGCCCACATCTGGAATACTGCGTCCAATACTGGTCTCCATACCTCAAAAAGGACATGGCAATACTTGAGAGGATCCAGAGGAGAACGAGGATGATAAAGGGTATGGAGAACCTTTCATATGCTGAACGGTTGGACAAGCTGGGGCTCTTTACCCTGGAAAAGCGGAGACTGAGAGGGGACATGATAGAGACTTATCAAATCATGAAAGGCATAGAGAAGGTGGAGAGGGACAGATTCTTTAGACTAGCGGGGACAACAAAAACAAGAGGTCATTCAGAAAAATTGAGAGGAGACAGATTCATAACGATTACAAAGAAGTTCTTCTTATATAAGAACATAAGAACATAAGAACTGCCATCTCCGGATCAGACCCATGGTCCATCGAGTCCGGCGATCCGCACACGCGGAGGCCCAGTCAGGTATACACCTGATGTAGTTTTAGTCACCCATATCCCTCTATGCCTCTCATAAGGAGATGTGCATCTAATTTGCCTTTGAATCCCAGCACAGTGGATTCTTTAATAACCTCCTTTGGGAGAGCATTCCAGGCGTCTACCACTCGCTGCGTAAAACAGAACTTCCTGACATTTGTCCTGGACTTGTCCCCCCTTAGCTTCAAACCATGTCCTCTTGTCCGTGTTGCGTTGGACAATGTAAATAATTTATTTTCCTGCTCTATTTTATCGATGCCTTTCAGCATTTTGAACGTCTCGATCATGTCCCCTCGCAGCCTTCTCTTCTCAAGGGAGAACAGTCCCAGTTTCTTGAGTCGTTCCTCGTATTCCAAGTTCTCCATACCTCTTATTAACTTCGTTGCTCGTCTCTGCACCCTCTCCAACAGTTTTATATCCTTCTTTAGGTTGGGAGACCAATGTTGGACACAGTATTCCAAGTGTGGTCTGACCATTGCTCTATAAAGCGGTATTATGACTTTCTCCGATCTACTCGTGATTCCTTTCTTTATCATGCCTAACATTCTGTTTGCTTTCTTTGCCGCTGCCGCGCATTGTGCCGACGGCTTCAGAGTCCTATCTATCAGTACACCCAGGTCCTTTTCTTGTTCGCTCTTACCCAGAGTTGCGCCTGACATTCTATACTCGTATTCCTTATTCTTACTACCCAAATGCATTACTTTGCATTTCTCCACGTTGAACTTCATCTGCCATTGATCTGCCCATTTCTCTAACTGATACAAGTTGCTCTGGAGTTCCTCGCTATCCTCCTGCGATCTGATTGCCCGGCATAGCTTTGTGTCGTCTGCAAACTTAATGATCTCACTGGATATTCCGTCTTCCAGGTCATTGATATAAATATTAAATAGGATCGGCCCAAGTACTGAGCCCTGGGGCACACCACTAGTCACTTTCTCCCAGTCTGAGAACTTTCCATTTATGCCCACTCTCTGCTTTCTGTTTTCCAACCATTTGCCTATCCACCTTTGTATATCTCCCTCTATTCCATGGCTTTGTAGTTTCCTGAGAAGCCTTTCATGTGGAACTTTGTCGAATGCTTTTTGGAAGTCCAAATATATTATGTCCACCGGCATTCCACTATCAATTTGCTTGTTCACGGTCTCGAAAAATTGAAGTAAATTCGTTAAACATGATTTCCCTTTCCTGAACCCATGTTGACTGGGTTTCATCAAGTCGTGTGTATCTAGGTGCCGGACTATGCTATCCTTGATCAGTGCTTCAACCATCTTTCCAGGGACAGACGTAAGGCTCACAGGTCTGTAGTTTCCCGGTTCCCCTCTCGATCCTTTTTTGAAAATTGGCGTGACATTCGCTATCTTCCAGTCCTCTGGTATCTGTCCAGTTCTGATTGTCAGATTGGCAAGTTTCTGCAATAGCTCTCCGATTTCAACCTTCAATTCCTTTAAAACTCTCGGGTGAATTCCATCCGGTCCAGGGGATTTGTCACTTTTAAGTTTGTCAATCTGGTAGTATATCTGGTCCAACTCCACTTCAACTGTGGTGAGGCTGTCTTCTATTACTCCACTAAACACTTTCACTGCTTCTGGTATTTTAGCGGTATCCTCCTCCGTAAAGACGGATGCAAAGAAGGAATTTAGTTTGTCAGCAATTTGTTTATCTTCCTTGATGTACCCTTTTCTTCCCTGGTCATCCAGGGGTCCCACCGCCTCTTTTGCGGGTTTTTTCCCTTTCACGTATCTAAAGAAGGGTTTGAAGTTTTTGGCTTCTTGCGCTATTTTTTCCTCATAGTCCTTTTTGGCATCCCTCACCGCCTTGTGACATTTCTTTTGATCATCTTTATGTATTTTCCATGCTTCGGTTGTTTTCATGTGTTTCCATTTTTTGAAAGAGTCCTTCTTTTCTTTTATGGCTACCCTCACCTGTCCGGTAAGCCATGCCGGTTCTCCCTTACCTTTTGTTCTCCCCTCTTTGGAGATCCTTGGAATGTGGAGATTTTGTGCCTCTGTGATAGTATTTTTCAGTAGGGACCATGCCTGGTCTACCGTTTCAAGTTTGTCCACCTTTTTCTTGAGTCGTTGTTTCACCATGGCTCTCATGCAATCGTATTTGCCCTTTCTAAAGTTAAAGGTTTTGGTTAAGGTTTTGGCACATTTTCTATTCCCGATGTCAAGCTTAAAGTTGATCACATTGTGATCGCTCGTCCCCAGCGGTACCGTAACTTCTACTTCTTTTGTCGGTCCCGTGAGGCCATTTAGTACCAAGTCCAGGGTGGCGTTGTCTCTTGTCGGCTCCTTTACCAATTGTTCCAGGAAGCAATCCCCTAGCACCTCCAGGAACTTGGCCTCCTTGCCGCAGTTGGAGGTTCCTAGTTTCCAGTCTATCCTCGGGAAATTGAAGTCTCCCAATATTATTACATTGCCCGTTTTGCTTTCTTGTTTGATTTCCTCTATCATTTCTGAGTCAGTTTCCTCCGCCTGTCCTGGGGGACGATAGTAAAGGCCAATTTTCGTGTCTGCGCTGTTTTGGCCAGGAATCTTGACCCAGAGGGACTCTAGCTTCTCTTTTGTTTCCGTCGTAGCCACTTCAACAGATTCTATTCCTTCCTGAACATATAGGGCAATACCTCCACCTTTCTGCCCTACTCGATCTCTTCTATATAGTTTGTATCCCTGCAGTACGGTGTCCCATTTGTTTTCTTCATTCCCGAAGAGGTGATAAGACAGAGTACAATTCTGGGGTTCAAAAAGGGACTGGATGACTTCCTGGAAGCGAAGGGGATAACAGGGTACAGATAGAGGTTTACCTTACAGGACATTAAGCGAACAGGGTATGGATGTTTAGGTTAGGTAGGGAACACTTACAGGTCATGGACCTGGGGGGGGCCGCCGCGGGAGTGGACTGCCGGGCACGATAGACCCCTGGTCTGACCCGGCAGAGGCAATTCTTATGTTCTTAAATGGAATTTCTTATGTTCTTAAATACTGTCAATTACAAGTAGTTAATTGCCAATTATTAGTGCTGATTAAGGTTTTTAAACAATTAAGTTAGGTGCTTGACTTTAGACGTCCTTTATAGAATTGGGGCCTGAATGCTGAAAGCTGCAGTCCAAATTGTTACTGCGCATTTCACCCAAGTGATGGTGCCCTATTGGGAGGAACAGAAGACAATAAGCAGGCCATATGGAGATAAAAGCAAGATTCTTCAAACTTAGTCAGCTTTGCTCTATTCGGTCACTTCTAAACTGCAGTTCTCTTCAGATTCTTTTGCATTTCATGGTTATTTCCAAGTTCGATTACTGCAATTCTCTCTTAGTTAGTTATTTGCTTACCCCAAAAATTAATGGTTGTAAATACAAGACTTTCCTGGATAGGACCTTTGCGTTCCAAGCAGGTAAACAGCAGTCTTGGTTGGGTAAGTGTATTTGTCAAACCATGTCGCCCTACAGTATTTTTGGGAAATTGATCAAGACGACATTGTTTGAAAAATTCATTTCTTAGAATGATTGCGTTATTATGAACTGTTATTCTAATTAAAAGTTGACATAGTATTTTCTTAAAGAATATTTGTACTTATAAGAAATATTTTGCGTTTCTCTATCATCTTGTATTTCACTGATTGTCCAGTCTTCTTTGATGTAAACCGCCTAGAAATCAGTTGGTTATGGCGGTATAGAAGAATAAAGTTATGTTATGTTTCCCAGTACCAGCTTCGTCTTCAGCTCATACAAAACACTGCTTTCCATCTTCTTTACAGTCATTCAAAATATGAACACATCACTCCATTGCTTTTTGCTTTTTTTTTGCTTTTTTTTTGCTTTTTATTTCCCCCTCTTCCCCCAAGATATATTGTAAACCTTTCCTTTCTTGTTAACCTATTTGTGTCCTGTTTGTTCCGTTGTCCTGGGCTTATCACCTTGATAGTCCTTACTTTAAAAAAATTTTATCCCTGTTTTTATTATTGTAAAATGCTTTGGTTTACCATTTTCTGTTAATAATGGAGGTCACAACGGACCCAGGACTCTCGTTTTACTGCTGGAATAAGCTGCTTTTGTTCACCATCTAGTTTTTATTATTGATGGAAGCTGTTTTTAACTCTAGCTTGTTACATGCCCCTGAGGCAGCCTCTCAGGCGAAACACATCGGGCACCGTTCCTGGGAGCACCTTGATTAGATCTTGCTTTTATCTCCATATGGTCTGCTTTAATGAGTTCTGTTTCACGTTGGATTCTATAGTGGACCGATTGCCTTGTTTTCTCACACATGTATGCATAAACATACATATTGCACAAAGAAACAGACACGACATACACGTGCACGCACAAACATACGAGGGGCCACTGAAAAGTTCTCAGCTCAGCCAACAAAGTTGGGGCAGTCTCCATCGAGGGCTAAACATGCAGTTCAATGACTTTTCCCCTTTTTTTCATTCCCTATTTTTCCGACAACAAAAAAAAGTGGAAAATCGTTGGACTAAGTGTATAGCCATCGATGGAGACTGCCCCAACTGTGTTGGTTGGGCTGAGAACTTTTCAGCAGTCCCTCCTAAATACAAAGATGCAACACAAATGCATGAAAACATAATCAAAATTTTTACTTGCATTGATTCCATCACAAGAAGATGCAGGTTCATGTACTATTCGGGGGAATGCTTAGGAAGGGATGAAACTCTGGCATCTAGAGATTTAATTTTATTATAGGTATGGTTAGATATAGTTTTTATTTACCTTTTTTTCCCCTTATTTATTAAATCATAGCTCATCTTTCTCTCCACATCCTATATAATAAAAAGCTAGCCACGCATGTGCACTCAGACCTGCGTGATCTGTCATCCCTGATCCGTAGGTCCGTGGCCAGAGTGCGTATGTGGCGGACAGATCGGGAAAGCACAGCACAGCCGGCGACTCCCCCCCTCCCGCCCTCACTCACTGCCAAAACCACCACCTCCTCCTTCTCGCCGGCTCACCCGCTTTTAAAAATAAAGAGAAAAGCACTACACTGCGCTAACGCTGGCTTTGCTGTCTTCTGTCCACTGCGGCCCGCCCTCTCTGACTACTTCCTGTTTCCGCTAGGGTTGGCCGCAGTGGATAGAAGACGCCAAAGCCAGTGGCTGTAGCCGCTGATCTCCGTTCCTCCGGGGGGGGGGGGGGTCTGGGAGGAGAGGGTTCGCGGCCACTCAGCGCCCCCACCGAGGAGCCCTGAACTTTCCGCTGCCCGGGACCAGAGTCATTTGCCGCCCCCCCCCTTCCCTTACTGCGGGCCCGACTGGCGATTTAAGCAGCGTGTCAGCAGTCTTCACACGCTGCTTCGGGCCCTTCTACTACCCTGATTTGCTCCGGACGTGCCAGAGTAAATCAGGGCAGTAGAAGGACCCGAAACAGCGTGTGAAGAGTGCTGACACGCTGCTTAAATCGCCAGTCGGGCCCGCGGTAAGGGAAGGGAAAGGGGGGGGCGGCAAAGGACTCGGGCCCGCGTTTGTAGTCACGACTGTGGGAAGGGAAAGGGGATAGAGGAAACGCTACAAGAAGAAAGACACAGGGGAAGGTGCACAGGGAACTGGTGTGGGGGAGGGAAATGGAGGGGGAAGGAATGCTGCTTTGGACAGACAGACAGAGGGATGAAGGGAGACAGAAAGACAAGAAGAAAGACACAGGGGCAGGTGCACAGGGAACTGGTGTGGGGGAGGGAAATGGAGGGGGAGGGAATGCTGCTTCGGACAGACAGAAAGAGGGAGGAAGGGACACAGAAAGAAAAGAAGAAAGACACAGGGGCAGGGAGATATACAGAAAGACAAATAGACAAAGGGGGCCAGGAACAGAGACAGACAGAAAGAAAGACAGCGGGAGTCGCGTCAGGAGGGGTGCGGGATGCCGCAGAGGGAACTTTTCCAATGGGTGCAACTGGGCGGCTGTCGGGAGCCTCTGATCAGAGGCAGAGCAAGGTAAGTGTATCATAGGGATAAGAAGGAGGAGGGGGGAGAAAAAGGAAGGGACGCCTACTGCTGGACAGGGGGAGAAGGAAAGAGGTGCTGATGGACAGGGGTGTGTGTGAAGAAAAAGGAACGGAGGCCTAATGTTGGACAGGGGGAGAAGGAAGGTGCTGCTTGACAGGGAGGAGGTAAAACAAAGGGAGAAGGGCTGCTGCTGCATAAGGAGAGCTGTGAAGGAGTGGTGATGGACACAGGGGAGGTAAAAGGAAGGGAGAATGGACAGGGGGAGCAAGCAAGGGGTGGTGATGGACAGCCAAGGAAAAAGAAAGAAAGAAAGCGGCTAAGGAGAGAGAGAGAAAGAAATAGAGAGACACACACACATATATTCTAGCACCCGTTAATGTAACGGGCTATAAGACTAGTTATATATAATGTCTGGGAAGGATAGGTTTTTTTTTTTTTCTTATGTTGGAAGTAGAGTTTCTTTTTTATAGTCTTGCTTTGTTTCCTTTGATCTTTCAGTATGAAGGATCATTATTCCTCTTCCTGTGAACAGACCTTTTTAAGGGGCCCTTTTACTAAGCTGTGCTATATTTCCTGCCCTATTATTAGCAAGGGGTTTTCCCGAACACTGAGATTACTTTCAACACAGCTGTAAAATGGCTGCATTTCCTATTAATGGCCATGTGCTAATTTCTCAGTCAGCTCATGGCCATTACTGTGCACACCCCTACCGCCATCTATTTTGTAAGTGGTGAGGACTCTTGCACTAACCATGTGCTAATTGGTTCACGTGCGGTGATGTAGCTGTGCTAACCAATTAGTGCAAAGCAGTGGCATAAGTAAGGGGGGAATGAACTTTCTCAGATGCCTTCTTGGTGGAGGCACCGGCGCCTCTCTTCCTCACTCCTTCCCATCCCTCTCCCGCTGCACGCTTTCACTTCCACCCCTGTTCCTCTAGCTCTTCACCGGCGCGGACAGCAGCTCCAACCTGCCACTCGCACTGGCCTCGGCTCTCCCTCACAGGAACAGGAAGTAATGTCAGAGGGAGAGCCGAGGCTTGCGCGGGCAGTGAATTGGAGATGCTGCTCACGCCAGGGAAATTAAAGAGGTATGGGAGAAGGTAAGGGGTGTGCACATGTGCGGCAGGGGTGCCACCACCCCAGCCACCTCCTACCTTCGCTGTGCCACTGGCGCAAGGCATGCCTACTCCTTACTTCCAAACATTTTCCTGTGCTAACAAAACCTAAAATCTATTATTTTAGTTCATGGATAGTAGATGCCGATTCCAAAACTATTGCTGAACACCTGAGCACATCCCGTGGTAGTTCCGTTGCATACATAGGATTATAGAAATTGTTTTGAAAGTTGAATAAAGATTAGATATTTAAAAATGTATTTTTACTTACTTAGCAAATGTAACCACATCAATGTGTTTGCCTAATCGTATTTTGTTTAAGGGCTGAGTCCTTTCCACATGTCTCAAAAGGAATTGCTATTTATGGTCGTCTCGGTTTCAGACAGTTTTTTCTTCGTGCATCCTTTTTTTTTTTTTTTTACATTTTAGGATTGTCTTAGTTTCATAGGTGTGGAGATGTGTGTTATAGGGCTCTCTGCATCGTAGATTGGGTTTACTTCTTAAATTTTACATTCCTTATCACACTAGTTTATTTTGGGTGTATTGTGTTTGATCTGTATTTTATTTTTTTAAATTAAGGTTTTGATAGCGAATGCCTCCCTTGTTATTTTGTGTAAGGTTGCATTTAAATTGTATGGGGACAGACTGTATTCTTTAGGAAGGTACAAATCTCACTTTTTATCTCAGTCTTTTCTACTTTCTACTTTTTCCTTATCCCATATGTATTTTGAAGGGAATCTCTGGAGGATTTGGTGTGGGACACTGCTTGGTGGAATTTGTTTTGATCTGTTGATAAACAGGGCCTTGGGGCTCTTGTCTGATAGATAAGATTGAGCACTCCTCTCTTTGATGTCTAGGTCTCATATTCCTTAGTCCACCACGCCCTTCTTTAGCATTAAAAGTAAACCTTCTCTTTCTTTATGGCTTACACAGCAGTCAGTCGGTCCATCCATTTGGTCTAGAGGCCCAACAGGCTGGCAAGGTAAACCTAGTATGAATAGCTACAGTATATCCAGAGGGGAAAGGGCCAGAGCCCTGGGGAAGGCTGGAATGTACATCTGCCCAGGGGTTTATACTTTCTTTATTTGGCCAGTATAGAGGAAACACAGCACTCCAGAGGCACAGAGGGGCTGATGCAGGAAGTTTGAGCAGATGTTGGTGTGGGTTAACATGATGTTCTCTGCAAATTTATGGGTTTTTGGTGTAGAGAGGTGGTTGTTTTTTTTTGTAGAAGATAACTCTACTCAAATCCATGCCTAGGACAGCAGTGTACCGCATATTAAAATGAAGCAGAGATGTGCACAGATAACTTTAAGGCTGTAAACAAGGCTGGAGCTTTAACGTCTTCCTCTGAGAAGGTTAAATGGTTAAATTTGATCAGATAATCCCAGGATAACCCCCAGTCCTCCACAATAACCCTCTGGTCCTTCAATCCTCATCCCCCTGAGATATCCTGTCAATCCTCTCATTCCCCTCCCTCAAGATGACTTCCTGATCTTCCAATCCCCCCATTCTAGAAAGATCCCCCATGCTGAGTTCCTGATCCATGCTGACACACCAAAAATAAATCCTTATTAGTCTATTGACCCCCCCCCCCCCAATATACCTTGAAGAAAAGGCAGGAGCGATGCCTACTTTCTCTTGCCTCCATCTTCCAAAATTGCAATTCCTGACCCCACATACTGCATCAGTCTGCTAAATAAGGAAATTTGTGCTTTTTTTTTTTTTAGGTCTCCCCCCAGATTACCAAAATAAAAGGAAAATTCCTATATTTTGCAGGATGCAACACTTAGGGTCAAGTACCATCATTTGGAAGATGACAGCGTGGAAGCAGTGGGCCTTGCTCCTACTTCTTCTTCAAGATCCATAAGGGGGGATTTAGGGGCTCAAGAGGATCCTGGTTAGGGGGCTCAATTAGACTACCATAAATTTTGTGGGATGGTGGTCAGGAATGGGGGACTCGATTACTAGGAATTTTTTTTTGGGGGGGGTATTGGGTGGGGGGTGGAGAACAAGGAAAGGTGAGGTGTAGTGGATGGGGACCTATCTTGGTGGAGGGATCAGGGCATTATTTTGGATAGGGTGGAGGCAATACCTCACATAACAATAGGCTTTTTATTATTATTCTTGCAAACTATGTGAGCTTATTTATATGGATAATTTGTCTCACTGTTTTCTGTATTCTTATGTTCTTTACCAGAGTATCCATTAAAAGGATATTCTATTTTAAATCCAACAGTTGCCTCCAGTACTTTCTTTTTTGCCTGTTTATCTCTACCGTGCCTAATTAATATTGCATCAACAAGTTTAGGCTCATTGGAGGGGAACTATGTGCTGTGTGCTGTGAGACAGGAAGATAGGGCTTCAGCCTTTGACCCCCCTCAAAGGGGAAGATTCTCAAAACTAAAATATGCCTTTAACATGCTCACTAAACCGATTCCAATCGGTTTAGCATGCATGTATTTTAGCAGCGGATTATTAAAACGGCTTACCGTGGTCTTTTCTGAGTTTTCTAGCAGTCTCCGATACTGCCATGTAAATGTAGTACAACGAGGTCATTAATATTAAAATGAGCACTCCAAATGATTCTCTATAATCGCCGAGTGATTCCCTAAAGTCGTTGTGCCACATTTGCAGACCGGTCTGAGCTGTCGTAGCCTTACTTTCGGATCAGTGCCTGATTGGCTCAGGCACTGGCAGGAAAGTAAGGTTTGACAGATCAGACACCCCCCCCCCCCATGTAAATTAAAATAAAAAACAAATCCCAAATCAAAGATTGGCAGAAGAGAAACCCATTCTCTCTAGCCATGTTCGCACAACCTCTGGACACCCACCCCTGGCAGCAGGAGAGATACCCACTTTCTCCCGCAGAGCTTACACAGTCCCCTGACTCAACCCCCCTCCCCTCCTGTAGTGAGAGGGATGCCCACTCCCTTCTGCCATTGCCCAATCCCCCCAACTCCCCCTCTCCTTCCTACCTTATTCAGGAAGTTCGGTCAGAGGAACACCTACCCTGCTCCAGCTGGCAGGCCCATCTCTTTCAAAATGGCAGGCCTTCCCCTTCCTGGTGCATCATGGGATGCATCGGGGAGAGGCCTAAGGCTCTGATTGGCCCAGGTTGCTTAAGGCCCTTCCTATGGGCAGGGCCTTAGGCTTCTGGGTCAATCAGAGCCTTAGGCACCTCCCCAGATGGGCGATGACAGGAGGGAGTAAGCATCTCGCCCATTGCCAGGGATTGGGTGTCCGGAGGATGTGGGAGAGTGGGCAACTCTCCTGCCACTATTTTTGATTTGGTTTTGGTTTTTTTAAAAAAATATACAGGTGTATTCCGCACAAGTGCTGATCACTACCACCAGTGACACATCTCAAGCAAATTTAGCGAGGCTATGTGAACATCCATGAACTTCATTTGCATGCAGGGTCTTTTGAGAATGACTCGCCTTTTTGAAATCATTACAAAAGCAACCTCCATAGCAGCCTGTCAGATTTTATCCTGGTCCCATTACTTGGGGCTGCTACATTCAAATTGTGGTGTAATCTCAACAGCAATAAAAAAAAACTTCTTTCTACTATCAGGCATTCTGTGAAGTAACCCCAAAATCTGGAAAAATGCACTCAAAACATATACAGTGTAGTAAACCCTGCCCTACCACAGCACCCAGAACCCAAACAACAAAAGCCTATAAAAACAGGGGATCCAAACACTGCAACATGATCTAGAGCAGTAGTTCTCAAACCTGGTCCTGGAGGCGTCCCAGTCACACAATGAATATTCATGAGAAAGATTTGCATGCATGCAGTGGAGGCCCAAGATTAGGAAGGTTGGTTCCCACCAAAACCATCTCAGGTACAAAAAAAGGCCATTAAAAAAGCCTATATTACAGCTGTACAATAATGATCTTAAGATGATTTTTTGTGGTTCCAATTTTGTTTTTCATCGACATCTCTGTGGCTGTGATGACACAACTTTGACACCTGAACCCTGGGGAAATTTGAAATTGAGAGCAACTTTTACAGCATTTTATTGTCTTGATGAGTGCATTAACATATTTATTGAGATTTATTAACTGCCTTTTTCATGAAGAGATTCACCCAAGGCTGTTCACAATACATTGATTACATAGTAATCAGGTACTCTTGAGTATTTTCTTTATCTGTTCTGCCACCAACATGCAAACTTCTAATTAGTGCCAATTTTTGACAAGTAGGGAAAGTTATCAATATGGGCTACCATTAAGAAATATTTTGCTACGAGGTTTGCTATTGTAGCACAGGGTCCTATATATTATGCTATGAGAACCTGCGCTAAAATGGCACTTGTGATAAAATATTTATTTATTAAATTTTTTTAGCCCATCATCCCAAAGGAGCTCAGAATAGGTTACAATCAGGTACTCAAGCAATTTTCCTATATGTCCCGGTAGGCTCACAGTCTATCTAATGTACCTGGGGCAATGGGGGATTAAGTGACCTGCCCAGGGTCACAAGGAACAGCGCAGAGTTTGAACCCACAACCTCAGGGTACCTGGGGAAATGGGGGGATTAAGTGACCTGCTCAGGGTCACAAGGAACAGCACAGAGTTTGAACCCACAATCTCTGGGGAAATGGGGGGATTAAGTGACCTGCCCAGGGTCACAAGGAACAGCGCAGAGTTTGAACCCACAACCTCAGGGTACCTGGGGAAATGGGGGGATTAAGTGACCTGCCCAGGGTCACAAGGAACAGCGCAGAGTTTGAACCCACAATCTCAGGGTACCTGGGGAAATGGGGGGATTAAGTGACCTGCCCAGGGTCACAAGGAACAGCGCAGAGTTTGAACCCACAACCTCAGGGTACCTGGGGCAATGGGGGGATTAAGTGACCTGCCCAGGGTCACAAGGAACAGCGCAGAGTTTGAACCCACAACCTCAGGGTACCTGGGGCAAGGGGTGGGGAGGATTAAGTGACCTGCCCAGGGTCACAAGGAACAGCGCAGAGTTTGAACCCACAATCTCAGGGTACCTGGGGAAATGGGGGGATTAAGTGACCTGCCCAGGGTCACAAGGAACAGCGCAGAGTTTGAACCCACAACCTCAGGGTACCTAGGGCAATGGGGGGAGGGATTAAGTGACCTGCCCAGGGTCACAAGGAACAGCGCAGAGTTTGAACCCACAACCTCAGGGTACCTGGGGCAATGGGGGGATTAAGTGACCTGCCCAGGGTCACAAGGAACAGCGCAGAGTTTGAACCCACAACCTCAGGGTACCTGGGGCAATGGGGGGATTAAGTGACCTGCCCAGGGTCACAAGGAACAGCGCAGAATTTGAACCCACAACCTCAGGGTACCTGGGGCAATGGGGGGATTAAGTGACTTGCCCGGGTCATAAGGAGCAGTGGAGTTTGAACCCATAACCTCAGATTTTGTAGCTGTAACCACTACACCACAGACTTAAGAATGGGCTACTGCTAAGTGCCAGTTTAGGCCAATCACACAATTAAATTTCTTTCGTAGGGTATTCTCTAAATAGTGTGCACCATTTTTCCAAGCACCTTGTATTAGATATTTCATTGTTTGTGAACCGCTGTGAACTTCGAAGAGGTATTGGCGGAATACAAATAAAAATTGTATTGTCTGTATAGAATCAGGAGGTATGCAGCCAGGCTGAGATTACAGAATCTGTGGATGAGAAAGGTACAGATTGGTGCATCTTACCCAATGAGTAACCTAAGGGGAGATAGCAGAGGACAGCTAGTTTCAGAGTGGGTGAGAAGCAGACAGGGGGCCAAAGCAGAGCTAAAACTGCCGGAGGAATATACAGGAGAAAGAGAGTTCACCAGGAATCCTAAATTTGGCCTAGCTTTAAAAATAGAACATGAGCTTTGCAGGCTTTTAAAAATCTGCAGTAAAAGTATGAAGAAAACCTGCAGGCAGTGTCAATTTTATTGTACTTTAACTGGATATTGATGTAGGTTTTTTTCCACATGTACAAAGAAAGAACTGTTTGTATTTTTTGAGCTGGGTGTACAACTCAGCAGGTAATTTGTCATTCAGGCTTTCCTGTCAGGAGAGAGAGCTCTTCATTATGAACTGCAAGCTGCCAGAAATTGAAGGTCTGTAGGGACCCAGAACAGCACTCTTGAGTGATCAGCTGTGTACAGATGTACAGAAACAGTTGGAGCTCATGGGTTGAGGCAGTTTGCCTACAAAAACAAGCCTTCTTCCAAATATCAGGCCTCTTTTCAAAAGTAAACAAACCTAGTGCTTGAGCAGTGGGCCAAGCTATGCATTTCTCTCAGCCATATGTGCTTTCATTTATTGATTTTATAATTTGTGTGTAATTTCTCACTTCCAACAAGAATATGCAGAAATGAAATTGAATTTAACAACTTCAAAAGGACACACTTATAACATGGCACAATGGTGTTTGCAAACTGAGAAGGGGAACACTTATACTTTCTGGGTGGAGAACTGGTGGGAAATGTGTTGTAACAGGATGGCAGAGCTGTGCTTTCAGTGGGTGCAGGGGAGCTGTACGAGGTGTGTGCGAGACATATTGCGTGTATATTTATACTTGAGAGTATTTGAGTGGGAGAAGGGGGAGAGAGAGTGTGTGTGGATGGGGATGTGGATGTGTGTGTGTGAGAGAGCTGGAGACGAGGGCTGTGGTGGAGGATGAGGGCTGTATGTGAGAGAAGGGAGGAAATAAGGTATGGACGCGAGAGAGAAAAATATGGAGGTGAGAGGAAAAAGAGGAGTGGGAATGAAGTATGTCTGTGTGGATGAGGGCTGTTTGTGAGGGGCAGAGATTAGATAGAGTTAGAGCTAAGGCAGTGGTCTCAAACTCAAACCCTTTGCAGGGCCACATTTTGGATTTGTAGGTACTTGAAGGGCCTCAGAAAAAATAATTAATGTCTTATTAAAGAAATGACAATTTTGTATGAGGTAAAACTCTTTATAATTTATAAATCTTTCCTTTTAGCTAAGTCTTAAGACTCCTTTTATAAAGGTGTGCTAGGGTCTTAACGCGCGAAATAGGAGGTGGTGGATTTTTGGCTACCGCATGCTATTTTGTGCGTGCACTAAAAACCCTAGCGTCCCTTTGTAAAAGGAGCCCTTAATAATAATATTGTAATTTATAGTTAAAGAAACTGTTTTATTTTACAATTGTGATTATGATAAACATACTGAGGGCCTCAAAATAGTACCTGGCGGGCTGCGAGTTTGAGACCACTGAGCTAGGGCGAAGTAGTGATGCATCATCAGAACAGGTGCCAGATGTCAATTTGTGCATAAGGTTTGTGTCCTGCTGGGGCTGGTTCTAGGCATCGGATCCAACTTTTCAAAATGATTGGGGTGCACAAAAGCCTCGTCCCAGACCCCACCCCCTAATAATAGTACTAATTATAATGCCATTTTTCCATTCATTTTTCATATATACACACAATATATTCTTATTAACATACATAATGGTTGACCACAAAATTAAACTACACTGTATGCTTCTCAACATTCTTTCCTACCAGAACACCTGGCCTTGGTCACACATGCAGAACACAGATAACCCCTATGCAAATACAAGACCACAAACTACAAGGACCTTAAGATGCCAGACTCTACATGCAGTACAACACCAGAGAAATAGAAAGAAAATAATTTCTTCCTGAACAGTACAAAATATAAATTCTCAATACTGACACATCTTGATCACTAAATTGAAAATAAAATACATTTTCTTTACCTTTGTTGTCGGTGCTGCTCTGAAGCTTCCCCTCTGCCACAATCCACCCAGATGGAAACAGGAAGTTGTGTCAGAGCAGTGGCATACCTAAGGTATGTAAAAATAATAAACACTTTCAATGGTAGATGCGTGAGACGGTCTTTTGGCGTCCCATTTGAAAGAAGTCTAATCGGTCGGGATACACCCTGAGGCAGCAAAATCGTGAAACGCTGGCCACCGTTGGTGTACTGATTAGCCAAAGATAAGTTGAAAAGTTTTTCTTCTATCTTTTGTTTTTCATTAGTGAAGCACAGCATATGGCTTTTATTTCTTTGAAGGTTTTTTGCCAATGAGGTGACCGCACAACTACCTTAAAAACCACTTCGGTGGTGGTGGGAGGGCCCTTATCTGAGGCTTTTCCTTCATTTTCAGTTATTTAATAGCCCATGTTGTCCTTATATTATACCGCTAGTATTTTAGCCCGTTACATTAACGGGTGCTAGAATATATGTCTGTCTGTCTGTCTTTATTTCTGTCTCTCCCTTTCCCTCCCGCTGTCTTTCTTTCTGTCTGTCTGTCTCTCTCACTGACCCCCTTTGTCTTGTCTGTCTTTCTGTGTCTCTCCCTGCCCCTGTGTCTTTCTTTTCTTTCTGTCTCCCTTCCTCCCGCTGTCTGTCTTTCTTTCTATCTATCTGTCTCTCAAATCCTGCCTCCTATGCAGCAGCATTTCTCTCCCACCACTTCCCTGTGCAGCAGCCACAGCAGCAGCATTCCCTCCCCCTCCATTTCCCTCCCCCCACACCACTTCCCTGTGCAGCAGCAGCGTTTCCCCTACCTCCCCCTTCTCTTCCCGCGGTCTGGCCGACTCCCTTACTGTCCCCCCCACCCTTCCTTTCCCGCGGTCCCGACAAACCTGCCGATTCCAGCAGCGTGTGCAGCACTGTACACATGCTGCTTCGGGGCCTTCTACTGCCCTAATTTACTCTGGCACGTCCGCGGCGGAGGCTTAGAACAAAAAAATGAACTTTGTCTGGCCGGAGCCAGCAAGCCCGCTGCAAGACAGAGAGATGTGTGGTAAGCGCATTGCCGGCCACGGATCTACAGATCAGGCAACACGGCATTAAGAGTGTGCATGCGCGCTTAGCGTTTTATTATTATAGATACCCAGCGGAGGCATTTCTTATGTTCTTATGTTCTTATAGGACATTACAGCATCAATTACCATTGAAAGTGTTTATTATTTTTATACATTGTGTTTTCATGATATCTGAGTCATTTGTGGATACCTAAGGTATGTGACACCCGGGATCAATCATTTTTAACACACACCCCATATTAAAAAAAAAAAAAAAATTCACCCTCCCCATGTGAATTTGAAATGTATGGGCTCATTTTTCAATAGAATATCTATGTGAAAAATCCAATATTGTCTGTTTATAAAGGTGACATAGGAATCTCTGTACCTTTTAAAAACAGACTGCCAGAACCAGCTCCAAAAGCACACTAATTTGCACCTCCTTCAAAGAAGGTGTAAATAATACATCACAATCCTGTCTCCTTTACTGCACCCAAGCTACATGCAGGGACCAGCCAAATGCAGATCATATGAAAAGAACTGCACGCTGGCCGAGGGTACTCTACATATATAAGCGGTCATGCAATTTTATTTTTTTTGAAAAACCCTTTCTGTATGTTAAAAAACAGGCTGTAAAAACTGTATAAACTTATTCCCATCGATGTACGTGGCTGATTTTATAAACCTGCATGTTACATGCTGATTAGAAAGCTATCCTCGAAAAGCTAATTTTTTGCAAAGAGAGATGGTTTTAAAAGCACCTGTAAAATACTGATGGGTAAAAATGCTGCTGTATATATCACCACTGTAAAATATAGCAATACACGTACATGTTTATATGTATTAAGGCACTTAAACATCAAAGCGGTTTACACAATATAAAGGAGGAAATGAACTACATCAAACGATAGGATGGAGAAGTAAGAGAGAGTGAGATAAAAACACTAAAATCACTGAGACAGCCAGATCGACTCATCCCTCCAATGGGAATGCTTGCAAAAACATACGAGTCTTAAGGAGTGCTTGAAACTTTGGATAAGAAAGTTCTGAGCGTAGATCTGCAGGGAGACGATTCCAAAGTTAAGGAACCATAGCTAAGAAGGCTGAATGACATGTAGATGTAAGCCTTGTCTTATGTACTGAAGGTGTAGTTAATAAGTGTCCAGATGCTGGGCGAAGTGAACAAATAGGTTTATAAGGGACAAGAAAAGTTGCCAAGTAAAGAGGGAAACCAGAGTCCCCTACTTAGACTACTGTAACTCCCTCTACAGCTGCATCGCAAAGACCTTAAAAAACTGCAACTACTGTACTTCAAAATAGAGCAGTAAGGCTGTTCCTGCGCAAGACCAAATTTGAGAGGGCAATTAAGGAATTACACTGGCTGCCAGTTCAAAATTGCATGTGTGGTCCATAAAGCCATATACGGAGAAAACTCAGCTGGACTCACTTCTGCTATCCAGGTCACACAGTCCTTCAGTGATTTGAGGACAATTCAATGTTGGAAGCAATCACTTTCATCCCCACGCCAGGTCCGGAGGAAAGCTCTTTTCGAGACCTCCATTGAATTCCAAGGTCCCAAAATCTGGAACAAACTCCCAAGCAGCTTACATCAACTTCCCACATACTGTACTTCCAAATCAGGAAGGCACTGAAAATGCATCTATTCTCTTCACCAATAGTACAACCATAAGAAGTTATCTTACTGTTGTGAATAACTTCAATCTATTCAGTTCAATATCATTCATAGGTCCTCAGCGGGCCACCACATACTCAAATATTCTCATTGTATGTGGCTTTACGCTCCAAATCCTCATCGGACCATATATTCATTTTTGATTTTTTTATTTTAAAGCTTATTCGAAATAAGATTCTAAATATATGCTAAGAATACTTAGCTTAGTGTATTCGACGTTAGTCAGGAGGGAACAGATGTCGCCAACATGTTTCGCCCGGTCAATCCCCAGGGCTTTATCAAGGCTCCCTCTCCTACATCAATATAAAATATGTAAAAGTGACGTAAACCAGCATATATTCGTCCCCATAATACTTTAAACCTATTTAGCCTTAAAAGTGTATAACAATAAAATTCACTCACACCACTCGTTTAGCTCACTCCACCATTACGTCGGAACCATAATGGCGGCCACGCTTCAAGTCAGCTGTTTTATACGTAGCCCCGGCTATGACGTCAAGGGGCCACGTCAAGATAATAACAATGTCTTATACTTTCTTAGTAGGATGGAAAATTATTGTCGGACCCCCGGGATCATCTATTACATTAAATTAGAGAGCCCCAATCCAGCTCGTTGTTCAAGCCGTTCGGAACTACCGTATTGAGGCGGTAAATCCACCTTTGTTCGAGTAGATTCAGTTTCCTCTCCCAATCCCCCTCCTGAATATCTTCACTGATGTTATCAATAATCCTCCATTTTAAGTGTTGGATATCATGCCCTTTCTCCACCCAATGAGGTACTATAGGGGCCAACATAGCCCCAGTGTTAATCCGTGACTTATGCTCATTAAGCCGTACATTGATGGCCCTCTTGGTACGACCCACATATACTAAGTTGCATGGGCAGACTATAATATAAACCACCCGAGTGGTTTTACAGGTTGTATCACCCCTAGATTTAACTATTAGACCTGTTTGGGGATCCATCCATTGGGGCCCTACTAGAGTATGATTACACCATTGGCAATGGGAACAGGCTGTATGCCCAGTTAGTACCACCTTTCCATCTACACTATCAGGTTTATTCAAAGCCTGCCCAATAGTCCTACCTCTCCGGTATGAAAAAAGGGGAAGTTCAGAAAAGCAACCATGTAACTGGATTATATGCCAGTGTTGTTTTATGAGAGAGATAAGAACCCCAGAAGCCTTAGAAAACGGGAGGACACAAATTAATCGTTCCTCCTTTTCCTGAACCCGAGGCTTATCCATAAGCAGAAGGTCTCTCTGGGCATAGCGTGCCCGAAGATAAGCTTGTCTTGTAGAGCTTCTGGGGTACCCCCTCTCCTGAAAACGTGCTTCTAAATCTTTAGCTGCTTTCTTGAATTCCTCCAATGTGGAGCATATTCTCCTTGCTCTTAAATATTGACTTATAGGGAGGCTATGTTTCAGGCGATAAGGGTGAAAACTGTTGAAATGAAGCAAGGTATTCCGAGCTACCGGCTTCCTGAATAGGGTGGTATCAATTTTTAAACTCTCTTGTTTAATAAGGATATCCAAAAATTCTACTTCCTTAGTGCTGAAATGAGGGACAAACTGTAAATTCGCACTAATAGAATTAATCCAGGTAAAGAATTCTTGCAAATCCTCTTCGGAGCCCTCCCATAAAAACAATATGTCATCCAAAAATCGCTTCCAAAATAAAATGGACCTAAAGAAGTCATTTCAAACTTATGCATGTATAGCGTGGCAATAGATGGTGCCAAAGTGGCACCCATCGCTATTCCTTCAACCTGCTGGTAAAACGTCCCATTGTATTCAAAAAAACTGTGTTTCAAGACCCATTGGGCCAATTGCATAAGAAAGGGGGTGGGAATCCTGAGATGTTCAACTCTATTAGTCATAACTTCTTCCACAATATTCAAAGCATCATTCTGAGGTATCTTAGTATATAGAGATACCACATCCAAAGTGACCAGGATGACATCTTTATGGGGGATCACAATATCCTGAAGGGCCCGTAGAAGGTGAGAAGAATCCTTTAAAAATGATGTCACCTTGCCCGCCTCAGCCCTTAGGAAAACATCCAAAAACTTGGATAACGGTTCTAGCAGGCTGTCTCTAGTGTTCACTATCGGTCTACCAGGTGGTTTAAAGAGACTTTTATGGATCTTAGGGACAAACCGAATTTTCGGGGTCCTGGGGTATTTTTCTAGCAGGAACTGGTATTCTTTACGGGAAATGTGACCAAGTTCATACGATTGGGTAACAAAATCAAAAATATCCTTCATCAGTAAAGGAGAAGGGTTAACTCCTAGCTTTTTATACGCATTCAAGTCACTCAATTGTCTTTCTGCTTCTTGCTGGTATTGGGACCTATCCTGAACTACAATAGCACCACCTTTATCCGCTTTAGTGATGATAATATGATCCATATCACTCAACTGGCGTAATGCCTGATGGTAACAATAAGGAAGGTTAAATTGAGTTTTCAGGGATCTCGCGGAGATCTCATAACGGGAAATCCCATCTAGGATAAGATCCTTAAAGGTAGTCAGTATAGGGTCCATTGTTCCCGGGGGAACCCATTTTGATTCTTTCTTGACAATAGAGTGATCTTCAGAATGCTGAATCTCATTCTCCGAATGGAAAAACAGCTTAATATTCAGTTTCCTGATAAATTTGTGGAATGCAATCTTAAGTTGGAAAAAATCTGGCTTCTCCTGAATGACATATCCCAAACAGGTCTAATAGTTAAATCTAGGGGTGATACAACCTGTAAAACCACTCGGGTGGTTTATATTATAGTCTGCCCATGCAACTTAGTATATGTGGGTCGTACCAAGAGGGCCATCAATGTACGGCTTAATGAGCATAAGTCACGGATTAACACTGGGGCTATGTTGGCCCCTATAGTACCTCATTGGGTGGAGAAAGGGCATGATATCCAACACTTAAAATGGAGGATTATTGATAACATCAGTGAATATATTCAGGAGGGGGATTGGGAGAGGAAACTGAATCTACTCGAACAAAGGTGGATTTACCGCCTCAATACGGTAGTTCCGAACGGCTTGAACAACGAGCTGGATTGGGGCTCTCTAATTTAATGTAATAGATGATCCCGGGGGTCCGACAATAATTTTCCATCCTACTAAGAAAGTATAAGACATTGTTATTATCTTGACGTGGCCCCTTGACGTCATAGCCGGGGCTACGTATAAAACAGCTGACTTGAAGCGTGGCCGCCATTATGGTTCCGACGTAATGGTGGAGTGAGCTAAACGAGTGGTGTGAGTGAATTTTATTGTTATACACTTTTAAGGCTAAATAGGTTTAAAGTATTATGGGGACGAATATATGCTGGTTTACGTCACTTTTACATATTTTATATTGATGTAGGAGAGGGAGCCTTGATAAAGCCCTGGGGATTGACCGGGCAAAACATGTTGGCGACATCTGTTCCCTCCTGACTAACGTCGAATACACTAAGCTAAGTATTCTTAGCATATATTTAGAATCTTATTTCGAATAAGCTTTAAAATCAAAAAATCAAAAATGAATATATGGTCCGATGAGGATTTGGAGCGTAAAGCCACATACAATGAGAATATTTGAGTATGTGGTGGCCCGCTGAGGACCTATGAATGATATTGAACTGAATAGATTGAAGTTATTCACAACAGTAAGATAACTTCTTATGGTTGTACTATTGGTTTCATGAATATATACTTCAAGCAAGACTTATACTAACGTTGCCGGGTAATACATTCTATTCTCTTCACTGCACTGACATACTATAATGTATCCATCTGTGTGAAGTCTATACCTCTGTATCATTTCAAATATTATGTAAGCCGCAATGATTCCTAGCTGACATTTGCAGGATGCAAGAATCAGAATGGTTCAGTATGGTATGATATGTTTTATGAGCCAGTGTCAACAATTTATGATCTTTGTGGGATTTGATTAGAAAACAGTGATGTTACATGATTGAAATATTGGGCACGAGTAAACAACCTAATAGCAGTGATCTGAACTGTTTGAAGTTTTTTGAGAGTGATTGCTGGGAGTCAAGCATAGATAATATTGCAGTAATTGAGTTTAGAGGAAACAAGGACATAGAGTAGAGTTGCATAACATTAATAATTTATGTATGGCCGGATCGACCGAATCAACCAAACAGAATAAAAACTGGACTTGGTAACAAGACTTAATTTGTGATCGAAAGGTAAAAAGCTGTGTCAAGCCAGACCCTTAGGTATTTAAGAACATAAAAACTGCTGTACTGGGAAAGATCGAAGGTCTATCAAGCCCAGCATCCTGTTTCCAACAGTGGCCAAGCCAGGTCCCAAGCTAGATCTCAGTAGTAAAACAGATTTTATACAGCTTATTCTAGGAATATGCCATAGAATTCCCCAAGCCATCTCAATAATGACCTATGGATGTCTCTTTTAGGAAATTACCTTGGACAACAAAGTTTTTGCTTCTTCAACACTTTTGGGTGTATCTTACAGAGTTTGGCTGCTGATCACGAAAATCACGTTTACAATTACATATCACGTACCGTTTAAAAAAAAAAAAAGTAAATTTTTTCAATTTCTTGTTATACTTTCAGGCTAATGCAATTAATTCTTAATTATTAATACAGACCTATTGTTCATGTTATACCATGTTGGATATAGTGTGGGCATGTCCAGGCATACATTCAGGGCAGGTTGCCTAATGTCCATGGAAATGATGTAGTCTATCTACCGGCCCAACACCCCTGCCCGGCCCGACACCCCCCCCCCCCCTTGTATATACAAGTTGAGAGCAGTCCCTCCTGGTCCATTGGCCTCCCTTCTTCCACAGGCCCCACTTGCTCAACCGCCGCACCCCCGATCGGCCCACAGGATGCACGACCAGCCCACCCCAGGCCAGGCCCTGCCCACTTACCCCACGTATCTTACGAATATTGGGAGCAAGAGGGGTGCCTGGTTTCTCCTACTCCTTAGGCCCCCAGGATCCATCTGTGAGAGCAGGAGGGGTGCCCGATCCCCTCCTCCTTAGGCCTCGATCCTCTTTGGGAGCAGAAGGAAGTGCAAAGTCCTCCTGCTCCTGCCAGCCGCTATGCAATAGCAGACTTAGGCCATGCCCCAGTGCATCATCTGATGCATGGGGAGGGGCCTAAGGCCCTGATTGGCTGAGGCACCTCAGGCTCCTCCCCTCCTCCTCTGGGAGGAGCCCGAGGTGCCTCAGCCAATCAGGGCCTTAGGCCCCTCCCCATGCATCAGATGATGCACTGGGGCGTGGCCTAAGTCTGCTATTGCATAGAGGCTGGCAGGAGCAGGAGGACTTTGCGCTTCCTTCTGCTCCCGAAGAGGATCGAGGCCTAAGGAGCAGGGGATCAGGCACCCCTCCTGCTCTCACAGATGGATCCTGGGGGCCTAAGGAGTAGGAGGGACCCGGCACCCCTCTTGCTCCCAAAATTCGTAAGATACATGGGGTAAGTGGGCAGGGCCTGGCCTGGGGTGAGCCGGTCATGCATCCTGTGGGCTGATCTCGGTTGCGGCGGTTGAGCAAGTGGGGCCTGTGGCAGAAGGGAGGCCAATGGACCAGGAGGGACTGAGCACCCCTCCTGCTCTCAACTTGTATATACAGGGGGGAGGGGGGGGGCGGGCCGGGCAGGGGTGTTGGGCCGGTAGGTAGACTCTCCTGCTCTTTACCAGCCCTGACTCTCTGGCTCTCCCGACTCTCCTGCTCTCTGCCTCTGTTCCCCACGGTACAGGCCTGCTTTAAAACCACGTGCTTGCACTGCGGGGAAGGGCGGCAGAGAGCAGGAGAGTCAGAGAAGGCAGAGAGAGTCAGGGCGAACAGGCAGGGAGATGTGGGCAGAGCAGGGCAGTGATTTGGGGAGAGATCCAGGGAAGAACATCGGGGCGGCAGGCAGGAGAGATTTGGGGCAGCAAACAGCAGGGCTGGCAGAGAGCAGGCCTTTAGATGGAACTGGGAGTCAGAAAGCCGTTTTGACTGGTCCCCAGAAGTCACTTTTGGGTTTGATCGGCCAGCCCAGGATTGGAAATTTTCTTTAGTGAATTGCATCCCTGTCCACTTTGCAAGCGTTTCTCCTCATTTACGTGCACGGATTCAGAGCAGATCGCAGGAGAGGTTAGTGAATAGTGCAGGAGTGAAATCTGGTTGCAAAGGGGTCGCAAACCGATCGGTACATGATCGGTTTGCTTTGTGAATCTAGCCCCAAGTACTGTTGTTTTATTTGTGAATGGGAAGCCGTGCTAAGGAGTTGCATTACATTCAAAAGAACTGGCCACTCTGTATGAATTTGGTTCTAGGAGAGAAAAATGTGGTACATGAACCACTTGTTGACCCGACAAAGATATTTTTGCCTCCTCTTCACATAAACTTGGACTGATGAAAAATTTCATAAAAGCAATGAATAAGGAAAGCAAAGGTTTTCTTTATCTAAGACAGATGTTTCCAAGAATAACTGATGCCAAGATTAAGGAAGACATTTTTGTTGGTCCACAGATCAGACATGTCATCAATGACAAGAAATTTGAAGATCTGTTAGTCGGGCCAGAGAAAATCGCCTGGAAAGCATTCAAGGAAGTCGGTTAAGAATTTTCTTGGCAGTTACAGAGCACTAAACTATATTCAACTGGTTGACAAACTTCTTAGAGCATACAAAACCATGAAGTGCAACATGTTACTGATGATGAACTTGGACTTCTTTCCCACAAATCTTGATGCAGTCAGTGACGAATGTGGCGAAAGATTTCACCAGGACATTGCCACTATGGAAAAAAGATATCAGGGCAACTGGAATCCATCAATGCTGGCTATTGTTGGACACTGCAACGAGATGCACCGGACACTGAGTACAAACAAAAATCAGCAGGAAAACACTTTTAGCCATGGCAAATTATCACAGCATATCAGAAACTTTGTGCATTAAAACATGTTATAATCAAATAAAGATACCATCGTGTTTCTCAAAATTCCTACTTGATACTGTCAGTGGGAAATAATATTTGTGTTTATTTTGAAGGGGTCTATCATAATCACCAGTTTCTTTTAAGGAAGCAAAACATTTGGAAAAATTTCCAATGTTATCCAAACTTTTTTTTTTAAAATCCTGCTAAGCTGATTTCCTCACATTCTCTGGCATTGAATTCTAGAGTTTAATTGCACCCTTTCCATTCCACTCAGTATTTTATAGACCTCTTATCATACCACCCCCGAGTCGTCTCTTCTCCAAGCTGAAGAACCCTAGCTCACTGATTCCCAACCCTGTCCTGGAGGACCACCAGGCCAATCGGGTTTTCAGGATCACCCTAATGAATATGCATGGATCAGATTTGCATATCTATCACTTCCATTATATGCAAATCTCTCTTATGCATATTCATTAGGGCTAGCCTGAAAACCCGATTGGCCTGATGGTCCTCCAGGACAGGGTTGGGAACCACTGCCCTAGCTGATTTAGCCTTTCCTCATAGGGAAGTCGTCCCATCCCTTTTATCATTTTCGTCTCTCTTCTCTGTACCTTTTCTAATTCCACTATATCTTTTGACCAGAAGTGCACACAATATTCAAGGTGTGGCCGTACCATAGAGCAATACAAGGGCATTATAACATTTTCATCTTTGTTTTCCATTCCTTTCCTGATAATTCCTAACATTCTATTTGTTTTCTGTGCCGCTGCCGCACACTGAGCTGAGGGTTTCAACATATCCTCAACAATGACACCAATGGGTATTGCAAAGTGATGGCACTACACTGGAGAGGAATGAGTACCCAGAACATGTTCCCTTTAAATCCCTCTCTGCTGTGTTTATTAGTTTCACTTTTTCTAATATGCTGATTGATTGATTGAGATTTATTAACTGCCTTTTCTAAAGAGATTCACCCAATTCACACAAACCAGTCTATTTTTTTACACATGCAAATTGTCCTAAGGCTTCTAAAATTCATAAATCACTTCACAAGTTGTTTTGTCTTTAGCAGGTTCGGAAAATCACCAGTTGGGAAGGAAGCATGGTTTGTTAGCAGTTTCTTTCACTGTTTTACAGGAAGAACCTGCAGGAACTCATGAGATGTCTTGGAGATACAAGAAGAATATAATGTTTAAATTTAAAATTATTTTGACCCATTCATGATAGATATATCTCCTATCTTAAATTGTTCCTTCTGGTCTAGGAGCAATTCATCTTCCCCCCCCTGTGCTTGATGAAAGCAATTAAAAATAAAAATCATGGTAAAATTGTCTTATGGAGGAATCAAATGCATGAGTTCTGCGTGCAAGGACGAGGGGGGAGAATTTGTGCAAATGTTTGAACCCTTTTTGAATTCCCTAATAACAACTTTATTTTTCTATACTGCCGTTCCACAAACAGTTCAAAGCGGTTTACAAGGGAAGAGACGGTTACAGGCAGCGACATTACAGAGAACTTTCGAAATCACATTGGCCTGTTAAGCTTAGTCAAGTTTATCTGGAAGTGTATTGGAAGTACATCAAGGTTGAAGTGGGGTCAGAGAAATTTGTCAAAGAGAAGTTTTGATTGACTTCCTAAACGTTTGGTACAAAAGTGCGTTTGAGATGAAGTTGGTTAAACATTTGTTCCATTTGCCTGCTTAGAATGATAATGTTCTGTCGAGGTATCTCTTGTAGGTACAGCCCTTTAGGGATGGAAAAGTGAACAAGTAGGCACTGCATGTATTAGTTGTGCCTGGGAATTCGAACTGGTGAGACAGATAGGTTGGGGATGAACCTGTCATGGTTCTGAAGCAAAGGCAAGCAAACTTAAAGATGACCCTTGCTTCCACAGGCAGCCAGTGTAGTTTTTTTGTAATATGGGCTTACACGGTCTGATTTCTTGAGGCCATAAATGAGACTAAATATGAGAATGCACAGTACCCTAAATTTAAAGACTTTAATCCCCACCGGATCATGCGCATTGAAAGGAGTGGGGGGGGGGGGGGGGAAGAAAAGCAAGTCAGCCCCGATCCTAGAAAAACCACCATAGAGCCACTCAGCCTGTGCTTAAGTCCACTGTGGAGGAACCTGGGGGTTCCTTGAGCCCCCGCACTGTTAGTTTAGGCTGTCCAAGTGGGTGCACTGCAAAGCAGTCTGCTCCTTGGAAGCAGACCCTCGATCTCAGAGTCTGTCCCAAATGCGGGATCCTCTGCAGCACCGAAAAGCCTCACAAACGGTTAGCAAAAAAAAAAAAAAAAAGACTGAATTTAAATGAAAATGAACGTGGGCATAAAAGACAAGCTTGTAGAGAGACACCTGAAGAACTGGAGGACAGCCCAGAAGGATGGGAGGTGGAGCAAAAGAATGTTAATGAAGCTCCCAAGAATTCTTGTGAGAAGGGATTGACTACCAACACATTCAGGAATGGAAGTGTCCGTCGCATTAGAATGTACTAAGATATGTTATGCGCTAATGCACATCTAACAGCAAAAATGGCCTAACACAGGACACACTAAAGCGTTTTGTGTTAGTTTGTAATCTGTGCGCGGTCTTTAATTTTTTTTAATTGGGGGGGAGAATGCATTGGGGGGGAGAATGGGCATAAAAGCACTATTTATCTACTGTGCCGACAGTGTGCGCTAACCCCCTACTTTACAAAGCCGCGCTAGCGTTTTTAGCTCTGGCCGCGTGGCTTTCTACAGTTGGGCCTATATGAATAACGCTGACTTAAAGCAGAAGCTCTTAGCACCTCCTCAATAGGAGGCACTAAGGCCTTGAGTCTATAAAAGACACCTACAGTTAGGCATCAACATTGGCTTGCCTAGCCAATCTAGGCATCTACTTTACCCCTCCCCCCTTTTACTAAGCACCATCTACTGTGGTGCAGAGTGCTAAATGCTCCAATGCTCATAGAATTCCTATAAGCATCGGAGTAGCATCAGAGTATTTAGCGCCCTAGGCCGCGGCTTAGTAAAAAGAGGAGGTTCATTTTTTAAGTGGCTGATAATTGAAAGTGTCATTTAAAACCAATTGCAAAACAGGCGCCTGGAATGACAGCATTACCACCTGATCAAGTCTTGCTTAGAGGAAGAGTGTTTCACTGAGATGGAAAGATTCATTCTAGTCTTATCTCACTCCAATTACCCCTTCTAGGGTCCTTAGATCTACAAATCAAAACCTATTGACAGTACCTTCAATTAAGGACCTATACTATACTAGAAATTCCATTTTCTCAGTAGTTGCACCCTCGCTCTGGAATGCAATGCCATCTTATCTTCCCAATGAAAATTCCCTAAATAAATTTAAAACAGATCTCAAAACATTTCTCTTTAAAGATGCCTACCCAATAAGTGAGAAATAAGTGTGTGTGGGGGGGAAGCTTTTAAGAAGCGATATCCCTGTTTCCCACTCGTTACTCTTCATCCCTCTACCCCCTTTTATTTTTATCTATCATTGTAATTAAAACTTCCCTATCCCCCAAAACCTCTCGTTTCCAATCAGTCTTATCTTGTTATACTAT
This sequence comes from Geotrypetes seraphini, assembly GCF_902459505.1. Taxonomy (NCBI): domain Eukaryota; kingdom Metazoa; phylum Chordata; class Amphibia; order Gymnophiona; family Dermophiidae; genus Geotrypetes; species Geotrypetes seraphini. The sequence continues at coordinate 48,015,757 of NC_047097.1, forward strand.
TAGGTTTATCCTCTTTTTATTTTATTACACCTAAATCAAAAATTATATTAGACCGCTCTAATTTTTAATATTGTAAACCGTCCAGATACATGTGATGGTCGGTATATCAAGCCATGAATAAACTTGAAACTTGAGCTGTAGACTGTGTTTTGAAATCTGACCATCTGAATATGCTGTATGGTTGAACTAATGCAAGAGGTCTTATGGACCAGAGGATATTTGACTCTGTAAAAATTATTTACAGGAAGTTTGGGGAGTGACTTCAACCCAAACACACACACACTCTTGAATGCTTCATAGCATACGGTAATCAAATTTTGTTGTATTCAATAACTAGACCCCAGAAGGTGGTGATTACAATTGAAACGTAGTCTGTGTCGGGTCCGGACCACAACCATTTGCTGTATGTTATATGTATCGACTTTACTTTGACTGCATCACTTTTAATTTGTGAAGAATCATTACAATTTTTTATATCAAGAACATTGTCTTTTTTTTTTTTTACTGTATGGATGGAGCCATAGTGACCCTGCCCTAAAGGTTGGCCCTGAAAGAAGAGTACCAGTACCCTTTTTCATACCAAAAAAAAAAAGCACTGGTGAGAAGTAAGGTTTAATAATATGTTTCTTTTGTTTAAAAGGTTTAAGAAGCTATGTTCATCTAAACCAGCGGTCTCAAAATAAAACCGTTTGGATTTGTAGGTACTTGGAGGGCCGCAGAAAAAATAGATAATGTCTTATTAAAGAAATGACAACTTTGCATGAGGTAAAACTCGTTATAGTTTATAAATCTTTCCTCAATTGCTTCTGATAATTTCAGCCACACACAGCTGAAAGCAGTGCAACATGCAGAAAGTGAAGTTTAGATAGTTTTTCACTTTCTGCATGTCGCACTGCTTTCAGTTGTGTATAGCTAAAATTATCAGAAGCAATTAAGGAAAGATTTATAAACTATAATGAGTTTTACCTCATGCAAAGTTGTGATTTAGATTCTAATCTAAAGTATCAACTGCAAGAGACAAGATTTGGTGTAGTCCTCTAGGCTTTTTTATAGAGGGGAGAATCAATATCCATCTTGTGCCTTAAGTGTCCGGTGGTCACATCCGCAACCGCCTTCAGCTCTTACCTCCTCCAGCACTGGACACAATTGCCATCTTACATCAAGCAGTCACTGTCAGGACAGGTGCCGAATTTCGCGAGAGTTTGCGAGATTACGTACACACGCACAAGCTGCCCTGCCTCCAGTGGTTACCTTACGTTCTGGAACGTTGCCCGCCTCACTGCTGTAACCTCACGCAAGCGCTTTCCTGCGTCTGTATGCGACTGTCCTCTCCACTCCACCTCACAATCGCGTACAGACGCAGGAAAGCGCTTGCGTGAGGTTACAGCAGTGAGGCGGGCAACGTTCCATAACAATGGTAACATACTGAGGGCCTCAAAATAGCACCTGGCGGGCTGCAAGTTTGAGACCACTGAACTAAACAGAACAGATGTTTGTCTTTATTTTCAATAAAGACATTTTCAAATATAAATTGTGGTAAAAAGCAAGACCATCTTTTCTCCACGACCAATAACGTTTCCATGACTGTTTAGAAATGTTTACTTCCGTTGACTTGGGTTTATGCAGAGTATTACAAAAAAGCTTTTATTATAGGTACATCTGCCCTCATCAGGACAAGGGAATGAGAATAGCTTTGGTGAGTAGCTACACTATGTTATGTGTAATCTTATATCCCTCCGAATCTTTGCAAATCAAAGTTCTAGACAGGTTACATAAGAACATAAGAACATAACATAAGAAGCGCCATCTCCGGATCAGACCTTCGGTCCATCAAGTCCGGCGATCCGCACACGCGGAGGCCCTGCTAGGTATTCACCTGGCTTATTTTATAGCCAACCATATCTTTATATGCCTATCTCAAGGAGATATGCATCTAGTTTGCTTTTGAAACCTAGGACTGTCGATTCCGCAATAATCTCCCCTGGGAGAGTATTCCAGATGTCAACCACTCTCTGTGTGAAGCAGAACTTCCTGACATTAGTCCTGAACTTGCCCCCCCTTAGCTTCATTTCATGTCCTCTTGTCCGTGTCAAATTGGACATTGTAAATAATCTTCTCTGCTCTATTTTGTCAATTCCTTTCAGTATTTTGAAGGTCTCGATCATATCCCCACGCAGTCTCCTTTTCTCAAGGGAGAACAATCCCAGTGTTTTAAGTCGATCCTCATATTCCAGTTTCTCCATACCCTTCACTAGTTTAGTTGCTCGTCTCTGCACCCTCTCCAGCAGTTTTATATCCTTCTTTAGGTAGGGAGACCAATGTTGGACGCAGTATTCCAAGTGGGGTCTGACCATTGCCCTATAAAGCGGCATTATAACTTTCTCCGATCTACTCGAGATTCCTTTCTTTATCATGCCCAACATTCTATTTGCCTTATTTGCCGCTGCCACGCATTGTGCCGACGGCTTCAGGGTCCTATCTATCAGTACACCCAGATCTCTTTCTTGTTCACTTTTCCCCAGAGTTGCACCTGACATTCTGTACTCGTATTCCTTATTTTTACTGCCTAAATGCATTACCTTGCATTTCTCCACGTTGAACTTCATCTGCCATTTCTCCGCCCATTTTTGTAACCGACACAAATCGCTCTGGAGTTCCTCACTGTCCTCCTGCGATCTGATTGCCCGGCAGAGTTTTGTGTCGTCTGCAAACTTGATGATCTCACTGGATGTTCCGTTTTCCAGGTCATTGATATAAATATTAAAAAGGATCGGCCCAAGTACCGAGCCCTGGGGCACACCACTAGTCACTCTCTCCCAGTCGGAGAACTTCCCATTTATGCCCACTCTCTGCTTTCGGTTTTCCAGCCATTTGCCTATCCATCTTTGTATATCTCCCTCTATGCCATGGCTTTGTAGCTTCCTGAGAAGTCTTTCGTGTGGAACTTTGTCAAATGCTTTCTGGAAGTCCAAGTATATTATGTCCACCGGCTTTCCACTATCAATTTGCTCGTTCACGGTCTCAAAGAATTGGAGTAAATTCGTCAGACACGATTTCCCTTTCCTGAATCCATGTTGACTGGGTTTCATCAAGTCGTGTGTGTCCAAGTGCTGAACTATGCTATCCTTGATCAGTGATTCAATCATCTTGCCGGGGACAGACGTAAGACTCACAGGTCTATAGTTGCCCGGTTCTCCTCTCGATCCTTTTTTGAAAATTGGCGTGACGTTCGCTTTCCTCCAGTCGTCTGGTATCTGACCAGTTCTGATTGACAGGTTTGCAAGTTTTTGCAATAACTCTCCAATTTCAATCTTCAATTCCTTCAAGACTCTCGGGTGAATTTCATCCGGTCCAGGTGATTTGTCACTTTTAAGTTTGTCGATCTGATAGTATATCTGGGCTAAGTCCACTTCAACTGTGGTGAGGCTGTCTTCTATTTCTCCTGCAAACACTTTCTCCGCTTCAGGTATTGTTGAGGTGTCCTCCTTCGTAAAAACGGACGCAAAGAAGGAATTTAGTTTGTCTGCGATTTGTTTATCTTCCTTGATGTACCCTTTTCTTCCCTTGTCGTCCAGGGGTCCCACTGCCTCTTTTGCAGGTTTTTTCCCTTTCACGTATCTAAAGAAGGGCTTGAAGTTTTTGGCCTCCCGGGCTATTTTTTCCTCATAGTCCTGTTTTGCTTCCCTCACCGCCTTGTGACATTTCTTCTGTTCATCTTTATGTTTGTTCCAGGCTTCGGTTGTCTTCGTGCATTTCCATTTTTTGAAAGAGTCCTTCTTTACCTTTATGGCTTCCTTCACCTGTATGGTAAGCCATGCCGGTTCTCTTTTGCCTTTAGTTCTCCGATCTTTGGAAATCCTCGGAATGTAGAGATCTTGTGCTTCTGCAATAGTATTTTTCAATAGGCACCATATTACAAGCAGCATATTGCTACATAGAAACATACATGCTACATAAGATTACACAAGCAATGTAAGATAAGACATTTAAAACAGTAAGTAACCACTAACTGTCATTTTATAGAGCAGTGTCTCGCAAACTTTGCGCAGGCGTGGCACACTAAACTAGTGGCCGTGGCTCGAGGGCATACGGAAATGCGTGGACGTCGACACAATGTTCACGTTGATGTCCAGGCACTCCAGATGGGGCATTGAGCCACCAGTGGAGGGTGCTGGAAGGGATGAGGGCACAGAAAGGCGTTGGCACTTCTCCTCCTCCCCGCCGTCTCGCGGCACAGTTTGCGATACACTGCTATACAGTAACATTTATTATAACGTCTGAGTCTCATTAAGCCCCTAACTGGGACTTCTTGAAAAGCCATGTTTTTAAACAGTGCATATACAGCGGTTGTACGAATTTCGATGGGAAGTGAGTTCCACACTTTTGCATTTTGGTAGGTTAAATGATTTGCTATGAAGCGTCTTGCATTTTATGTCTTTTAGAGTTGGGAATGATAGGATCAAGCGGTCAGAGTTACAATGATCAAGCAGATTTACCTAATACCGTGCCTCTCCTTGAGCTTGGAAAGGTGAGGCGTCAAATCTAAATTGTGGGACTAATCAAGTCAACTGGTCCAATATCAAGGAGGGTCCACACCAGACATCTTCCGCGGATACAGAAAAGTGGCCCAAATAAAGGGACCTGGTTGAAATCATGCCCTCAAATTTTGAATATCTTCATTAGAGGTTCCTGAAAAAATTTCTGAGATGGTCGAGTGGGGAGTTCTGGACCACTTGACATGGAATGACCCCACTTTAACACAAACAGAATGATTTTGTCAGTTTTAGGCCTTGGGCCCACAGTTTCAACTGTTTACATCATTTTCCACTCCTTTAGATTTCACAGTGAGGAGATGTGAAAATGGCTCAGGAAACGTAGGCTGCCTGATTCACATTTCCAGAGGAAACGCGGTTCATACTGTTACCACAACATGGTTCTAATTCCTTTCTCATGTACTCTCTGTGATTAAAGGAGAGAATAAAAATACCAAGTAACCGTGTTAAAAAAAATGGCACATTTATTGCTACATAAATGTTATATACATATTGTGTTTTCTGTTACACTGACAGAAAAAAATTTTGAACTTCTTGCTGCTGGTTGAAAAGGTTTATCAACAATACCTTGAAATTTGACACAGGGTACAAATCTGCAATAAACCAACAATGGAAACTGGAGAACAAGATGAGAAGCAATTCATCTCGGACAATTAGCTCTTACAATACTCCATAGGTACTACACGGTATGCTATAACCCTACTATGTTCTTAAAATGCTATTGTAAATTTCTGATATTAATGAACAGGTTATGGTAAATAACCCTACATTTTTACTACCTAATATAGTAAAATAAAGTAAGAAACTTTTTACTGAAAACTTTTTTTTGATTTCAAAAATCTAGAAAGAGTAATATTTAGAATTCAAGAAATTTTCTTACAAGATTATTGTATAAAAGACTAGCTACAGTGAAAAATAAGCCAAATGTTTTTTTCTTTCTATTTTTATGAAGGAAAGCTTCTGGGCATACTGCAAAGTCTAATATAGCCATAAAGACAACAAGCTTAGAAACAGGCTTGGATGGAAAAAAAAGCCAGGCAGTGGGATGTGATCACTTTCACACGTCATAAGCAACCGGTTTTGTTTTTTAAGCAGATAAAACACTGAAATGAAGAACAAGGCCACGGATATAGTCAGGTGTTATTTGACAATAACTGCAAAGTCTAACAGAAGAAAGACCACTAAGTTCACAAGTAACTGAAATGTTAGGAACCATAGTAACTCGTAGTTTTCCGTAAGCCTGTTTTGAGATTTTTTTTTTTTTTTAACTCTTTAAAATGACAGTAACTCAGGTTGTTAGACTATGACTTGGTTCATTCATTCTGTTATGAGCTGATTTGCCATTGATATCATGGGCAATGTTTGAACACTAGCTAAGACAACACCAGTGAATAGTTTTCTCTCAAGTTCATTGTAGTGGAAGACAGTAGACACGGAAGTTTCAAGAGATCAGGGATAGAGGGATATTTATCAGCACTTTTCTGGTGGATCATCACTTTTGCATTCAGTAATAAAGCCAAAATAAGCCTCCTCTTCTTGGGAGTGGGCAGCTTATTTCTTTTGGATTAATGTCACGTACCAAGTCCCTTCTGCAAGACAAGGCCATAAAGATGACAGGAAAACTGAAGCATTCTGCAAGGAAGGGCTGGTGACCATTGCGCTTCTATTCCATGTGATCTGCCTACAGCTGCAGTTTGTTCATCTTCACACTACCTGCCAAGGTGAATCTAAGATCTCACCACAATTACAGCCTGAAACCTCCTTTGTATTGTAACGCATTTTGTGCTTACTTACAGCTAACACTTTACATGTACTATATGTAGTATGTACTGCCTGGAAAAAAAGCAAATCTAACAAAGTAGATTCTCTCCCCAATTTACACATTACAAAGCTTTACTATGAAGCCTAGAAGCCTAAAAATGTTTTGTTTATAGTTACAAATAAAACAATGTTTGAGGAAAGTGAGATGGTGGGTAGGGGAAATACACCTTCTTTCAATCTAAGAAATGCTACGGTCATAGTACCACTCCAGGCTGTGATCTCTTGTACAAGTGCTAATGGCTTCAGGCATGGAGCGCTGCATATGACCACAACTGTTCAGATTACCAGAGACCAAAAATAACATTTAAAAAAAAATAAGAAGCTATTCCAAGAAATATTTCCTATTGCATGGAAAACACTATTTATATGGCAAAAGGAACGAAAAAGACAGCCAAAGACTTTTCCTTCCCTTTCTTTAAGACACTAATAGGTATGCTGGGAATGCTAAGGGTCAAAGGTTGCCACAGCTTTTGTTCTCTGCATGTGTGAACAGCTCTAACAAATGCTGGCATCAGTTGAAACGTTATCAGTTATCAAAACAATAACATTTTCCCTTTATAATGTAGACATTTATAACAGTTCCATAACAATAAATAAAATTTGTAGATACAATGCATTTGTCAATTCAGTTTAGGCACAAGGCAACTTCCACAATGTGTGGAGACCGCACGAGAGTTTGATTGTGCAGAAGCGAAGCACGGCTTGCAACAGAATGATATGTTCAGAGTATTCCATGGGCTGAAATTCTAGGCGAAGACTTTCAGCTCTTCACTTTCGGTGCAGATGTTGACCAGTTACTTTGATCGTAAGATTGCATTTGGATTTCTTGCTTCAAGTGTTTTATCCTGTCAGATTTGTGTCTTCATAGAATTTTAGTTGTCTATGTCCTTGTGAAAAAAGGTCTATTGATAGCTCTGGAATTCTAGAATGAAGATTTGAGAGGGAAGACAACATTAGGTACGAAAAAGAAAACTATCGGCAAGCATATGTAATGGATTCAAAGACAGGGTCTACAGCTGCCATTTTGTCATTATATTAAAGTATTATTTTATAACATGGATTTAGCATAAAAAGAATAAATACCTTTTACTCGTGCACAAAAACAATTTAAAAAAAAAGAATGTATGAAAAGTAGATTTAGCCAACGTAGAGCTCCTTTTACAAAGCAGCGTTATGCTTTTTTTTATCGCCGGCTGTGGCGGTATGAGCTCTGACATTCATAGAATTCCTATTGGCATTGGAGCTCATACTGCCACGGCCGGTGATAAAAAAAAAAAAAAAAGCCTAACGTGGCTTTGTAAAAAAAAAAAAAAAAAGGGGGGGAGGGGGAAATAGTGTTTCATGATGTTGGGTGCACAGGGCTAACCAATTACTGTACTTTTCGCTCTATAAGATGCACTTCCCCCCCCCCCCAAACCCGTTACCAAAACCCGTTACCTTATTAAGTTTCTCCAGCGGTCCTGCCCTTCCCTCTAGCTGACTCCTGTCAGAGCGGCACAATAGGCAAGCGTGCGCTTTTCCCGGGCCTGCCTTGTCCCGCACTGCTCAGCCATTCACGGAGCAGCGCAAGACAAGGCAGGGACACAAAAAGCGCGTGCCTACCTTTTGCGCCACTCTGACAGGAGTCAGCTGGAGGGAATAGGTGCCGCTTTTGGATGGTCGGAAGCACCAACTCTGCCTGCTCCTGCTTTTAGCCTGTTACTTTGCACAATTCCTGATCTTTTTGTCAGCTCCTCCCGAGAACACCAGCTACGTAAGAAAGCATCGTGATGCCCTTCCTCTCTCTCCCTCGCTGTGTGATAAGACGCTTAACTAGCATTAGCTATTTTCGTGAAAAGCCCTCCAACAGATGCATGCATCAAGCCCTGGAAACCCTCAGCTGCACAAAGATGAATCCTGCTCTTTTTTACACTTTGTAACTGCCTCAAAAGGGTTTGTTCTCTCTTCCCCACCCTAACAGCGTCCAGTAATCCAAATGCATCTAGCAGACTGCCTACCACACACTCCAAAGAACTGTGCTTTTACTAAAAGGATCCTCAGAGGCAGCAAAATGATGTCCAATTTGCTCTGCACGCATAAGGCATTTAAAGAAGGAAGTACCGTACTCAGCCCGTGCAGGATAATTGCCAGCTTGGTTGCTGTCGCGAGGCTCTCAACCTCCAATGCAGGAGTCAGCTGGAGGGAAGGACAGGACCACCGGAGGAAGTTAAATAAGGTATGGGGGAGTTTGGGATGGGGGGCTCTGCCTGCCTGCTTGCCTGCCATTAGACCGGCCTGCCTGTCACTGGGCTACTAGGCCTTCTCTGTGCCCTGTCCCTGCCTGCCCTGTTCAGGCCTACCACTAGACCACCAGAGGGGGACAGGGTGCAGAGCCTGGCAGGAAGAATTTGGTTCAGAATGTTTTTTTTTCTTGTTTCCTCCTCTAAATCTAAGGTGCGTCTTATGGTCAGGTGTGACTTTGGAGCGAAAAATACAATATAAATATTTGCTTTATCCTTGTCTTTTTGTAGCTCTAGATTGCATAATGACTTCCTGTGGCTAAAGATTTATCCTGACTGATCACAAACGTGGGGAGATGTCTCCTATACACTGATGTAACATTAGAACTCAGATGATAGCTAGGTATATGTACCTTAGGGTGTATTTATCAGTGCAGACTACTGTTAAGATGCATTATTTTACCACAAAGTCCCATTTTGTGCAATGAGACATATTACTAATTACTGGGGTTTACAGCAAAGTACTTGGCACTCAGTGCAGTTTACAGTCAGGAGAGCTTCTCGCCTGATTCTTTTGCATGATTGAGCAATTATTTCCACCCTATTGGTTCTTGAAAATATATCCTGGACCCCCTGAGGAGGAAGTGTTTTTCGAAACACGGACCATGTTGGGTCTAGTACGCTCTACAACAAGAGCCAGCCTTTGGATATAATTATTATCATCATCATCATATTTTTTTTATTACTTATATTGTTGCTCATTTCTATGTTTTTAATGACTTTTAATTGAATAAATTCCTGCACTTTGTACATTTTCTGACGTTTATTTTTGGCTGTTTACAGTAAAGTAGCATGTCTTAATAGCAGCCCATGTTGATAACTCTACCCCCTTAATCTGCATTTCCTAATCTATAAATATAATTCTCCTCCCAGAGTTATGGAAATTCTTTTCATTGCATGTGAAGACTCAGCATAAATCCTTAGCTGATAACCAACTATAATGTAATCTGCTTATATCATATATTGATAATACTGAGTCAAATTTCAAAGGATGTAGGCACTAAAGCCCAAATTCTCTAAACAACACAGTAAATTAGGTGGTGGTGGTGGTAAATTAGGTGGTGGTAGGCCTAACTGAATTGGTTTAATTGGTAATTGTGCCAATAAGAAAACAGTCAAAAAAATGAAGGCGCCCATAGGAGCCTCCAAAAACGGTGCCGTTGTCCCAACTAAGGAAGTGCCTTGTGGCAACTACGTTCGCTGTAGGCGTGGTTAACACCAGCTGGGGCCTTCTGTGGACGCAATTCTTGTGAAAGGCGCCGGAGGCCAACATTTCCAGCACCTATTTTTCAGGTAACTGCAAACAGCGCTTTTGTGTGATTGACACAAGATTAGCATAGCTTTTGTAAGCGGATGTTGATATAGCTATCATTTGGAGAATCTGGCCCTAAACTTGTAATCTAAGTCAGCCCTCAGAAAATTAACTTGGTTGCAGCTCTTAAATCTCGGATCCTATTTTCATTTTTTGGTATGGGCAAAGTACAGATTCTCTGAGTATTGCTTGTTTGATCCTGTTTTGGAGGGAGGGGGAAGGAGGGTTGATTGGGGGGCATAGTGGCTGTATGCGGTTTTGGGGTATGCTGTGGTACCTTTTGTTATTCTTTGCTGTAAGGATGTATGTCGTATGCCCGTGAACCACATGCTTGTAATTGGCACTATTCATTAATAAAAATTAGAAGGGTTTTTTGTGGGTTTTTTTTTTTTTAATCTAGGATCCTAAAAAATGGGCAGACACAGAGAGTCCCCAAGCAGGTCTCAAACCTGCCCCTCCTTAAGGCAGCACTTGCAGTCCTGACTGGGCCTTGTACAGGTAACAGGTTAAGGTCTGCATAAACTAGGGTTCCAAATCTGCAGGGCAATCCTGCAGCTTGTTCTCTGTGGAGCTCTCTCACTGAAGGGATGGGCCAGAGGCCTCCTCCAACTTGCCGTATGTTCAGACTATACCTGTTTTTGCCACACAGGAATGAATGCAGACCTTATCCGATATGGCCACTGTTCCCATTGGCAGATCTCTGGTGGCTGCAGCTATCACATGCATATGCCCCCTGACATGCTGCCAAGCAGAAGTCAAGAACCCTGCATTTGCTATCCCTCAAGCCAAAAGTGTCTCCCCATTATAAACGAGGCATAAGAAGCTGGCTATGCTGTTGATGCATGGGCTCCCACAATCCTCACAGTGATGTCAGTTAGGCATCCTCTTCTCCAACTCTAGCATAGCCTGAGCTGAGATACTCAAATCTCCACCCCCCCCCCCCTCCTACCATATCACTGATGGAGATTGCCTGGTCCTGCCACCTCTAATCCCTATGATTTTCTTCTGCTTTTTTTTTTTAACTTTAATATTCAGTTTCACCATAGAGGCATCCCTAGTCCAGAACCTCAGATAAAGCCAGATACTACTGGAGAGGGGAGGATGTGGAATACTACCAAAAAAGGAATCATTTTCACTGGCAGTAGGCCAAGTCTTGGGGCCAAGGCTCCTCCTTCTGCTTAATCAGGGTAATACCAGAGAGTCTCAACTAGCCAAGGACTTGGCCACAGGCTGCACCCCATGGAGTCAGAACCTAAAGACAGTTATAGAGTATTACTATACAGGTCCTGGACCTGATGGGCTGCGTGTGAGCGGACTGCTGGGCATGATGGACCTCTGGTCTGACCCAGCAGAGGCACTGCTTATGTTCTTATGTTATCTGTTAGAGGCAGAGAAATACTGGCAAGTTCCAGGCAGCACCACTGGTGTAGACATAGCAAAGTCAGGTTCTCTGCCTCCTTCTGCTGGTAGGTTAATATAACCCACTGAACTAGAATGGTATTGCAAGACAAACAAAAGACATTGATAGCCAGAGTCCACAGCAGTGCTTTAACTTCTATAAATAAAGAATTTTTCTGGGAGCATATCAATTTCCCCACCAAAGCATTTTTTGATAAGATGGTGTCATCGTGTGACCAGGCCGGTTATACCTGTCACATATCCACACCCCCAGGCACCTTAGTTCTCTGTAAAAACAACACACAACCAGATTAAATACCCAATGTTCATTCATTCCCTTAAAATCTATGACCAGGGACCTTCCTAACCCTCCTGGTCATTCCTTGAGGTCCTTCCTGGACTCCTCATTCTTCCCGGGTCCTCCCTGAACTCTATCCCCTCCAAGTTTCTCCTACCTCTGGCCCTGTATTGGCCTTCCGGATCTTCGGCAGCTTCCGGTGCCATTACCAGTCACTCCGCTGGTTAACACCGTCCCAGCCAGTCCCTCTGCTAGATCCTTAGATCTTGACCAGTGCTCCCAGAGTCTCTCAAGCTGCTTCACCTGGGGTCTTCTTTGATGGCTCTCGGTGCCATCACCAGTCTCTCCATTGGTCGCCAAATGGTCCTGCAGGTCCCACTACCGAACAGCCGCCTGACTTCCTCAGCTTTGGATTCTGCCAGCTCTTTCCGCTATCTATGGGGTCACTGTCAGTCCCTCCCTCCCTGGCCTCTTGGGTCTCCACCATCTAGATTAATCTTCAGCAGTCCCGCCGCCAGTCATCAAGTCTGAGGCCCTTCCCCGACTCCAAGCTCTACTGGGCCATCTGGCTTCTTCTAGCTCTTTCTTGCCAGTGTATAGGTCCCTGCGGACCCTTCCACCATTGGGTTTTCTACTGCTGCAACACTCCCCCCTTTCAGGACTGGTCAGTAGCCACTCTACTCCGCTGCACCGGGCCCCCTGTCAGCACCAGTTAGTGGCCTTCAGGACTTACCAGGAGTTAGGCCAGAGGTCAGCATTCCTCCTCCCGAGGGACACCCAGCTCCCAAAGGAGCTTCTTGCCTTCAGAGCTCTCTGTGCTACGAGCTGTTCTTTTCAGCACCACAATCCACTCAGGGTGATTGGACAGCTCACAACAGCACTAGCAGCTCTTATGCAAATTAGCTCTTCACTCAGCTCCATTGCTCAGGATCCCTCCGCTGTCCTGGGAGAGGAACTTCATCCTATCACAGATGGTTAGCAGCCCTTTATGGTACCATACTATATACACATACCTTAGGCAACATTGCATATGAATTCAAATTGGTACAAAAATCATATGCCATATTGTCAGGGATTACCAACAAGTGTTTATTACTATTTGGAAATTCTATGAAATTTGAATGTCACAAAATAAGGACTATTTAACTAACTGGTTCTGACAGATATTAGAGAATGAGTAGTTCTAAAGAGGCTCACTCCCATGGAGGATGAAAAACTGTTATGAACAGTGAAATGTCCACGTTCCTACCTTGTTCAACCACAAAAACAGTAAAAAAAAAAAACAAACAACCTACGTGGCTGGTGTTCACATATGACCCATAGGGTTGGTAGATTCGTTTAGTCCAGGGTGTGCTCCTGGGTGTGTTGGTGGTGGCTCTGCCGATACGGCAGAAACTTTTTCTTCTTCCCTTCTTTTAAGGCAGGCTGCTTTGGGGTTCAGGTTTCTTTCTATAATTAACAAAGAAAAAATATCATCTGTAGTGATAAATAAAGTTACAGGAACCAAAGATAGTCTCTATCAGTGGGAAGGTAATACTTTCATGCATGAAATTAAGTTTACTCTTGTATACCTGCATAAAAATCCTGTCATTAGATCACTGATTTAAATATCAAAATTATGAATGGGCTTGTCTCAAATAACAGAATCAAAATCCCTAACATCGAAAAGCCTTATGGCTAGATAATTAAGCACATTAGACATGTAATTTATTACTGTACATTTTTTATTACCCTATATACGCTGAATATAAACAGTGGTAACGTTTTTTTACCCCCAAAAAAGGAGGAGAAAAGGTTGACTTGAATATAAATGAACAAACCACAGCAGAGCTGTTTGTGTGCATGGAGACCAGTATGATGACTTCAATCAAATTTAGAATATTTGGATGAGGTGATTTACCCAAGTAATTGATTATTCTTAGAAAGGCTCCTGAGGCAGGCCATATTGGCCGAAACAAGTACGTGTTGAGCCACCACACAGACTTTTATGATTTATGAATAAACTGCACACCAACATCACTGCATATCTCCACTGTGGTTTATTCATTTCTACTTGGATTGTGGAGATCTTTCTCCTGGTTTGCCTAACCATCTGACTTAATATAAACCAGGGGGGTTAATATTCAAGTGTCCTGCCCTGTCTTGCACCGTTCCCCCTCCCTTCCAGCCCTGCCAGGCTCTGTACCCTGTTCCCCTCCCTCCCTGTCAGGCTCTGCACCCAAACCCCCTCCCTCCCTACCAAGATCTGCATCCTGTCCCCTCTCCCTCCGTGCCAGGCCTTTCCCCCTCACTCCCTGTCCATCTCTGTACCCTGTCCCCCTTTCTTTCCAGGCTCTTTACCCTATCCCCCCTCCCTCCCTGCCCTGTGCTCTTTACCCTGTCTCCTCTCCTTCCTTCCCTCCCAATACCTTTAAATTCCTCATGTAGTAGCTAGAGTGAGGTACATTTAGGTATTTTCCTTTCCCTGGAGGGCTTACAATCTAATTTTGTACCCGAGCATACAGGAGGCTGAAAGAAGGGAAGAAATATTGGATGCACAGTGAGAAGAAGAAATGCAACCAGAGACTCATGAAATTACCAAACAAAGGTAGGAAAAATGATTTTATTTTCAATTTAGTGAACAAAATGTGTTCGTTTTGAGAATTTATATCTGCTGTCTATATTTTGCACTATGGCCTCCTTTTACTAAACCGCAATAACGTTTTTTAGCGCAGGGAGCCTATGAGCATCGAGAGCAGCGCAGGGCATTCAACAAAGCTCCCTGCGCTAAAAACCGTTATCACAGTTTAGTAAAAAGGGAGGGGGTATATTTGTCTATTTTTGTATAGTTGTTACTGAAGTGACATTGCATAAAGTCATCTGCCTTGACCTCTTTGAAAACCTGCGGAATATAAATGATAATTAACATTTTCTCTGCGTACAGTGTGCTTTGTGTTTTTTAAAATTTTATTGTTGGTAGATCATTTTGACTTGGCCACGAAGGTAAGGGGGAGGGAGGGAGGGGAGCTGCTGAAAGACATCTAGTAATCCTTGCAGGCTTGACTGTGCAGCAAATTATTTTTGTAAATTCATGTTTTGTTATGTGACTGGCATTATTTAGACTTTAATTTCTATGAATGAATAGAATAGAATAGAAATGATCTAAAATTGATTGCTTGTTTTTATGTGCATGCGCTGAAGGGAAGTGGAGAGAGAGTGGGCTGAGGACGCTGAAGGGAAATGGGGAAGAGAGAGTGGGGAGAAGATGCTGATTTATAAATTGACAATTGTACAGAATATTGTTTCTTTTTATACTTTAATATAATAAGTCCAGTATAAAATTATTTGAGGCTTGTGTGGATGGGATCAGGTCGTTTGCGGGGATGGGGACCGAGCTCACGGGGACTGAGACAAATTTTTTCCTCGTGTCATTCTCTAGGCTCTGCCACAAATCGATTTTGACTACATGCGGGTGAGTGGGGTGTCAGTCAGGTTGACGTAGCAGTCGTAGTGCAAGCAGGCACGGGGTATGACTCTCAAAAAAAAATCTTAATCGTTGTACTGCTGATTTGGGCCTACCACTGCCCTAACTGTATCCATGACATCCTGTTTGTCTGTTTAGATTGTAAGCTCTTTGGAGCAGGGATTGTTTTCTTCTTTGTGACTCTGTACAGCGCTGCGTACATCTGGTAGCACTATAGAAATAATAGTAGTGGTAGTGGACCCACAGTAAAAGTGCTGCACTGTCTCTGATTGTCTTTCTTCTCCTGCGGCCCTGGTGCATACTTTGAATTTAGGACATAAAATCATGCTGCAGAAAGAGGAAGAGAGAAAGACAGTGCCATGCAGCTGCTGACATGACAGAGGGAGAAAAACATGAAGAATATAAAGGGTTGGAAGCCGCAAGGGATAAAATGCAGGTAAGGAAGAAAGAGAGGGGAAATTGAAAGGAGAGCTGGATGGTGTTAAGATGACATCAGAGTTGAGGAGAAAATAGAGGACAGTATACAAGGTTAGTCCTCCTTTGGGAAATGCATTAGTGCAAACACATGCCATACTGAATAGTTTGACAACTGCCTGCAGTCCACTGTCACAGTAGATGTGCCCAGTCATAACAGATAAAGTTACACATGTGACCTTCTTGCGAAGAGACAGGACACTAACAACTAAGCCATCATGAAAATAATACCACCATCTGAACAAAGAATTCAGCATATTTGTCACTGAGTATCATTGAATGGTAGCTGAGAAAATACGTGGCATCATACTGAATATATAACACTAGTATTTAAGCCCGTTACATTAACGGGTGCTAGAATAGATGTGTCTGTCTGTCTGTCTGTCTTTCTTTCTTTCTGGCTTTCTCTCTCCTTGGCTGCTGTCTGTCTGTCTTTCTTTATTTCAGTCTCTCTCCTTGGCCGCTATCTGTCTGTCTGTCTTTTTTTCTGTCTCTCTCTCCTTGGCCACTGTATGTCTGTCTGTCTTTTTTTGCTGTCTGTCTTCTTGGCCGCTGTCTGCCTTTCTTTATTTCTCTCTCTCTCTCAGTGGACACTGTCTTTCTTTATTTTGGTCTCTCTCCTTGGCCACTATATGTCTGTCTGTCTTTTTTTGCTGTCTGTCTCCTTGGCCGCTGTCTGTCTGTCTTTTTTTCTGTGTGTCTCTCTCTCCTTGTCTGGGGTTTTTTTTTTTCCTTTCTATCTCTCTCCCTGGCCCCCTGTCCTTCTGTGTGTGTCTTTCACTCCCACCTACCTGTCTTTCAGTGTGTGTCTCTATTTCTGTCTGTCTGTCAATGTCCCTGCCCACAGCCTGTCTGTTTATCGTGCCCATTCTCCCACCTACCTTTTTATTTTTTTTTTAATCACACTGTGTTGTATACAGTGGAAAGGGCAACCGGCGCACAGTAACCGCCGCAGGATATAGGAAACCGTCATGTGCGCATGCTTCAACGTGCGCACGTGCTGAACGCGCACACACCGCACGCTTTAACATTTCTCCGCCACGGAGCTACAGATCACAGAGGCAGGGATCACGCAGGTATGAGTGCACATGCGCACTTAGGGTTTTATTATTATTGATAAAATCAGCCAAAAGCAAGACAAGATTATCCACCGCATTAACTATACCTTGCTTGAAAGGAAGTACTTTAATGACCAGCTCAATTCAAAACACTTCAACCACCAAAATAAAAAAAAAAATTATGGACAAAAATATTAAAAATGCTTGTTTGATCTCTGCCATGGCAACTCCAGTAAGGAAAAAAGTTCCCGCATTGTACGCATCCCTCTGGTGTTTAGATGTGCGTCATCATGATCTTCTGCATTATGCAAAAAAAGTTTAAGCACTACTGTCCATAAATAATGGAGCTTAAATATTAAAAGAAACTAAATTATTGCAGAAAAGAGAGACTGTGAGTATAGCTCTTGATATAGATAAAAAGGAACAAAGTAAATGAAACACATTGAGCTTTTATAACATTAGGTGATTTATAAATTTATTATAATAAAAAAAAAATATCACTATGGTGTAATAAAGATGAAGCATTTTAACTTCATAACCAATTAACAAAATGGAGTCAACAGAAAACAAAGAACACTTCAATGTAGTTGAAACAGACATTTTACTGTTTGTACGAGGCATAGATCTATGAACAAGAACAAAGAGACTAATTTAGCCGATAAACATACACAAAATGCAGAAAAAATATCTCAGTAGAATGTACCAAATATTAAGGGACATCCAGCTATGCTTTGAGTCTAAGATTTGGCTCAAGGATGACGGGACAGAGATAAAAGTGCCAAGGTTCCATAAATTCAAAGAAACTTGATACTCTGAATTTCTAACAATCAAGCGATGCAATTTGTTGTCAGAGGATTTGGGATTAGCATTTAACACAGTTGAATTCAAAAGTGGTTTGGACTGGTTCCGAGAGGAAAAGTCAGCAATTCCTAGTCAGGTAGACATGCAAAAGCTATTTGCTCATCTCTGGAAGTGAGCTGCAATGCATGAATGTATTCTTTGGGATTAACTGGGCATTTCCTAGTGACCTGGATTTGCCACGGTTATAGACAGGATACTGGAATTGACAGAACTTTGACCTGATTCTACATCCTAGCCCTTATTGTAGAAGCCCTACTGGTGATTTACATGTCTAAGTATTAGCGCATGTACACATGTAAACCACTTAAAACAATGCATTAATTAGGTGGCACATCAAATAAATTTGAAACTTGTTAGAAACCAAACTACAGTATGAAAAATCAATATTAAGGAGTGGAGGAAACCTAACGCTAGATATAAACCGCTCCACCAAAATGCTCTAAATCAGTGGTTTCCAACCCTGTCGTGGAGGACCAGCAGGCCAGTTGGGTTTTCGGGACAGCTCTAATGAATATGCATGAGAGAGATTTGCATATAATGGAGGTGACAGGCATGCAAATCTGCCCCATGCATATTCATTAGGGCTATCCCCAAAACTCGACTGGCCTGGTGGTCCTCCAGAACAGGGTTGGGAACCACTGCTCTAAATAACCACTGTGAACACTCTCAAAGCAGAGAAGGAAAAAGCCTCAGATCATACCACACACATCACAGGCACAAAAAAACCTTATGCAATATTGTATCACCCCTGTGCCTAACCTATATGCTTTGCAAACCCCCCAAATGTTTTGTTTTTTAATACATAACACAGCCCCCC
This sequence comes from Geotrypetes seraphini, assembly GCF_902459505.1. Classification (NCBI taxonomy): domain Eukaryota; kingdom Metazoa; phylum Chordata; class Amphibia; order Gymnophiona; family Dermophiidae; genus Geotrypetes; species Geotrypetes seraphini. Next base: position 48,034,091 of record NC_047097.1, read on the forward strand.
CCCCAGCACTCCATGATCTTATTTTATTTTTATAATAATTTATATTCCGCATATCCTGCAATTCTATGCGGATTAAAAATTATTCAGGTACTCAAAAATTATTCCTACTCTATCTAATGTACCTGGGGCAATGGGGGATTAAGTGACTTGCCCAGGGTCACAAGGAGCAGTGCAGGATTTGAACCCACAACCTCAGGGTGCTGAGGCTGTGGCTCTAACCACTGCATCATCTCTGCTATGAGAGTGTTCATAGTGGCTATTTAGAGTATTTTGGTGGAGAGGTTTAGCCTACAGTTTGAACATGCGGCAAGATAGCATGGTTTGAGTGGGACTTAAGCCTCCAATTGAGAAGATGGATGTATATTATCACTATAATCCACACTGAGATTTACAACTGCTCCCAGGTTTGTGTAGATTTTGTAAAAGTACAAATATTGGGCAGATCTCTACAGGAGGGATGAGGGGAAGTTGTTTCCTTAATCCACAGGTGTCAAAGTCGGTCCTCGAGGGCCGGAATCCAGTCTGGTTTTCAGGATTTCCCCAATGAATATGCATGAGATCTATGTGCATGCACTGCTTTCAATGCATATTCATTGGGGAAATCCTGAAAACCCGACTGGATTCGGCCCTCAAGGAGGGACTTTGACACCCGAATCCCTCAGTGGTGTTTTTTTTTGTTTGTTTTTTTACCCTCCCTTCTTAAATCAATTGTGCTCAATGATGGCAGATTCTGTACATATTTAGGAGCATTTAAACATGTAGGGTTACACATCTAATTTCCAAAATACCAACACATGTAGTATCAACAAAGAAGTGTAGGTTCCCTCATTGACTCTGTTGATATTTTAGAATTGCCGCTGCTGGGTCAGACCAGTGGTCCATCATGCCCAGCAGACCGCTCAAGCAGCGGCCCTCTGGTCAAAGACGAGACGAGCCGAGCCCCATCAGCGTATGTCTTTGTTCAGCAGGAACTTGTCTAACTTTGTCTTGAATCCCTGGAGGGTGTTTTCCCTTATGACAGACTCCGGAAGAGCGTTCCAGTTCTCTACCACTTTCTGGGTAAAGAACTTCCTTACGTTTGTACGGAATCTATCCCCTTTCAACTTTAGACTGCCCTCTTGTTCTCCCATCATGTTAGCCTGTACATATATGTGCATTCTTGCATGTACTATGTCATCAGATCTTTATCTAAAATACCACTGCAACTGCATACGTCATTACCTGGTCATCTCTATTCTGGTTTCTAAATTTTATCTAAAAAGGGCCTGAATATATTCTTAACCATTTACTTCTTACTGATCACTGCTTGCAGGAAAAAAAAAATCACTATTTGCACTCAGTTATGCATTTCTTTTTTCCTTAAATGAGATGTATTACCATTCTTACTGCTAATCTCGTTACCCTTTTCAAGAGCCATGCCAGTTCTTAAAACGAATTTCACTAATTATCACTATGTAATTATCCTTTTGTTTGTTTAGTGCTGTGTTAGATTCACATTTCACCATTATTTGATAAAGTTAACAATAGAAAAGAGGGAGGAGAAGGAGGAACATTAGAGGAGTCTAGGTTACAGTTCAATTATAAAACCATAATGTAAAGGTCACCTAAGATAGAAACAGAAGGGATGTTGTGAAGGCAACTAAAGAATGACACGGTGGCGGTTACCCGTGGCTAGCCGCGTTTAGCTGCGGGTAGCCCGCCAAAACGGGGAATGAAAAAGAGCAGTCGCTGCGGGGACGGGGACAAGGCCATTCACCGCCCCGTGAAGCGGTGAATGGTCTTGTCTCCGCAGTGAGGCATCAAGGATCACGCGGTCCCCGCAGCCCCCACCCGCTCGATCAATCGTTTAACCAGCTTCCTCTCTCCACCTTACCTTAGTTTAATGGCTTTCTTTTTCGGCGACCCGCACGCTTTCAAAGAGCCGCGCATGCGCGGCTGTTCAGTATTCAATCTTCTGCTCTGACGCAACCGGAAACAGGAAGTTGCAGCAGAGCAGGAAGATTGAACTTTGAGCAGCCGCGCATGCGTGGCTCTTTGAAAGTGTGCAGGCCGCCGAAAAAGAAAGCCTGCAAACTAAGGTGAGGTGGAGAGAGGCTGGCTAAACGATCGATCGAGCGGGCGGGCGGGCGGTTTGGGGCTGCGGGGACTGCTGTAATGGAAACCATACTGAGCATGCCTGGGCCATGATGCGATCTAGGGGCAAGAAGTCAAAAATGCATGCCCACACGTTTTTTTACCTCCACATCACACTATTTGCATACTCCTTGAAACAACTTCTTCCACTAACCCATAACTCAACTTCAAAAAGAAAATTGAAGTGGTTCACTACATAAAATATATTAAAATAACAAAAATATATTAGAAAATATATTTTAAAAAGTACCAAAACATCTTAAAACACTTCTTCACATGTTTTTTTTTTTTCTCACTAAGGACACAGGGATAAGTTAACACCCGTTACCCAAATGAAAGACTAGGGGCAACTGCAGTGGAATTTTACTTATTGTCAGCATTTCCCTCCCCTGACATAATAAGCAAGTGAGGGAAGGGCTACATAAGAGCCAGGACCGAAACAGTTGACACAGGAACCAGCAACATTCCTTAGTGGCATAGGAGGATATGTGAAAGAGGCACTGGGGGCACTAAAGACATGGGAAGGAGGCACTGAGGGCACTAAAGACAGGAAGGGGCACTAAAGACATGGGAAGGAGGCACCGGAAGGAGGCACCGGGGGCACTAAGGACATAGGAAGGAAAGAGGGAGGGAATAGAAAGGGACAATTCTTGGGCCTGAGTGCAGAAAGAAAGAAATGAAAGAAAGGATACACAGACAGAAGGAAACGCAACCAGAGACTCATGAAATCAATCACCAGACAGCAAAGGTAGGTAAAATGATTTTATTTTCAATTTAGTGATCAAAACATGTCAGTTTTGAGAATTTATATCTGCTGTCTATATTTTGCACTATATTTGTCTATTTTTCTATAGTTACTGAGGTGACCGAGCTCACGGAGATAGGGCAGAAACGGGATTTTTAAATTTTAGTCCTAGTAGTTTGCCGGTCCACAAAATAATTCTTTTATTTCTGCCGGTCCACGGGTATAAAAAGGTTGAAAAACATTGATGTAGAGTATGCCGGCTTTCTTTTTCACCCAGCCGCACGCGTTCAAAAAGCCGCGCACGCGCAGCTCGAGTTGATCAATCTTCTCCTCTCCTGCAACTTCCTGTTTCCGGTTGCGTCAGAGGAGAATATTGAACAAATGAGCAACCGCGCGTGCGGCTGGGCAAAAAAGAAAGCCGGCATACTCTACATCTAAGGTGAGGTGGCGGGAGGGAGATGGCGGAATGCTGCAATTGGTCGGGTGTCTGCTGGTTTTGTATCACTGCCTGCCTGCGCTCATATTCCAGATCCTCCTGTTGCTCATTGTACTGCAGCATCTGCATGATTATGTGCTCAGGTGGGCATTTTTAGTGTGCACAATTGACCTGATTCGAGCTATAGGTGAACATGGGGGACACGTCATTGCAAGGGAGGACAAGTCAATTGATTTATTTTATGTTCTGTTTTTACTACAGGGCAGAGGCACTGAAACAGATTCTCAGTGCAGTAGTAGTAGTGGCAGGACTCTCTTCTGTCTTCATGGTATTTCGCAGTACTGAGGCTTATATGGATGCTGCGGGGACAGTGACGGGGTGGTGAATGGGATGGCAATGACGGTGAAGGGGATGGCGGTGACGGTGATGGGCTGGGTGAAGGGAATGGTGAGCCGGGGACGGGGCGGTGACGGGGACAGATTTTTTCCCCGTGTCATTCTCTAAAGAAAACAGTGCAAAAGTGAAAGGATGAGGGGATGCTGCTGTAGGGTACTATGGACTAGATTCACTAAGCAAACCAATCGGTTTGCGACCCCGACCCGATTCCGATCCGCGAATGCAAATGAGGGTAAACGGCATGCAAAGTAGGAAGGATGTGATTTACTAAACTTTTTCAGGAACCCCAGCTGGGCTGGCTGATCCAAAAAGAAGCGACTGGTGGGGACCAGTCGTTCAGGTCTTTTCCGACTGCCCTGCTCTCTGCCCCAACTCTCCTCTTGCCGCCCTGCTCAGCCCCGACTCTCCTGCTCTGCTAAGCTCTAACTCGCCTGACCTGCTCAACCCCGACTGGCCTGCCCCTCCCCGTAGTGCGAGCCCATGGTTTTAACCCACGGAATTAAAGCGGGTTAAAACCACGGGCTTGCGAAGTATAAAAGAGTTTTAAAAACAGGAAAAAAAGCAGCTCGCAACTTTGTAAGCATGCGCAGACCATCTACAGACAAAAAATATGGTCTGTGCATGCTTCAGGATTGCTCACTAGCGATCCATGTGGTCGATTAGGGGGGGGGGGCGTTCCTCTGATCGCCATTTGCATGTTGGCTTTTAGTGAATTTCTCGGCCTGCCACAGATTGGCCACGGATAGGGCAGGTTAGTGAAGCAGTGAGACCCAAGCTAATGAAGTAAGTTTTCAAGGTCTGTTTCAACTTTTTGAAAGATGTTTCTAGGTTGCATTATTTATCATTTTATGAAATGATGCAATATATCTCCTTATTTACAGACCTCTTGTCATATACGAGGGTAAATCAAAAAGTAAAGGCAAAATACATTTGATGGCTTTAATAGAAGTAACTGTGAGGAACTGAACATATCACTTTTCCACATAGTCCCCATGCAAGATGATGCATTTGTTGTATCGTTCAACTAGTTTCTGCATTCCTGCAAAGAAGAAGTTTTTTAGCTGCTCCTGAAGCCATGTGAACACCGCTTCCATTACTTCATCATGCTTTGTCTTTTGCTCTCCGGGTTGCAGTGATGCACCCATGTCTCGTCACCAGTGACTATTCTCTCCAGAATACTCTGATATTTTTCATACTATCTCAGGAACTGTGTCACAACTTTCACCCGCTGTTGCTTATGCAGATCAGTAAGCTGTTTGGGAACCCATTGTGCGTAGACTTTCCTATATCCTAACTCATCATGTATTATGGCAAATGCAGATCCATAGACGATATCCAAATTTGCAACCAATTGAGACACTGTTATCCGTCGGTCTTCTCTAATCAAGGCATCTACCGTGTCAATGTGCTCAAGGGCGCGATGTTGATGGGTGACCAGAATGTCCTCTCATAAACCTTTCATTGATTCACGGTGCTATGCTCACACTGAGTCAATATCTGACAGTGAATTTTCACAGGCTTCACTCCCTCTGCCCAAAGAAAGCACATTACTGCACATTATTCTTTGATGGTGCAATCTTGCAATGGCGCATCCATGTTTCTGACCTTGTGGCTGCCACATGACTAAAGGCCGAGGGCTGCACTGCGCATGGACAAGATATCTAACGGGCAATGTACGAGTATATATGTTGCATTTTGCTAGCTCTGTTCCGGTTATCGCATAATTTAACAATTGCCTTTAATTTCTGATTCACCCTTGTACCATAACATCCTTATTTCATCCCTAATAACTATACCTTTATTGTTACTTTATTTATTAACCAATTGTGTAATAGAATATAATCTACTGTATGTTCATTGCATTGACTTGTTCTTTATTTATTGTTCATTCATTCTGGTTGCACACCTCATTTTACATTAATGCTTTTTTCTTCTTTTGGTCTGGCAATTTCTTCTGTCTCCTTTGAGCTGCCTGATTATTCAAAATCGGCCTCTATAGAGTAATGGTGCCTTAAGCCTTCATTCACCACTCTTCCACATTGTAATACTATTTTACATCTGGACTCATTCTGGAATCCTGCAATCACAGGCCCAAAATTTGTCCCTTAGGTGTCACCGGTGAGCAATAATTGGGATTTGTTCCCTTTCCCCCATGGATTTTGAATGCCATTTTCACTGTCTCCTCATATCCAATCAACATAGGGAACAAATTCCTCTTTAGAAATTGAATCCGATGACGTCCAGGCAATGTGGTGTGCAATGCTGCCACATAACTGGTCCACTTTTACTTCTTTTTTAAATAAATTGTGCATTGCTTTGAGTTTATCCATCTTATCTATACAAAGAACAATGCTCAGGGTCTTTTTCAAGAATGTTTATTTTTCACTCGGAGCCTTTAGTCCCCTTTTATCAGGCGTTTTAGCATGGGCTGGTGCGGTAAATGCTACGACATTCATAGGAACTGAACGAGTGTTGAAGCATTTTCTGTGGCGGCAGCACTACCGTGGCTTGGTAAACTGGGGCCTTATTTTCCTTTTGTTTTCTAAGCATTTCTCAATACGCAGGCAAACAGCAATAGCCCCCTGCAATTATTTAACAATACCAAGTCATCATTTTAGAATTTAATCATGCTGTTCCCCTGGGGCAGCCATTTTAGCATGAGAGTCATTAATTACCTTTCACCAATTGTTCTATATCTATTATGATTTATTTTTTGACATCTCTCACACAGTGCACATTTCAATACATGCAAGTCATGTGACATATGGGGTGAATTCCCAAAAATATCTTTTTTTTCCATATCGTATCTAGCCTGTTTTACATGCACAAAAAGGCTTTTGGAAAATTGCACAAATGTGCAGTGGCGTAGCGAGGGTGCGTGGCGCCTGGGGTGGTGGCACCCTCCCTTCTCCTTCCCGACCCCTGCGCATGTGCCCCCTTTCCCTTCCCCTGTACTTCTTTAATTTTCCTGGCACAAACAGCACTCCAAACTCACTGCCCGCATCGTGTCTGCTCTCCCTCTAACATCAATTCCTAAGGATAAGACCTGAAAGTGATGTGAGAGAGACAACACCGATGTCGGGTGCATACACACAGTGGGGAGGGGGCAGGAAGGAGTGAGACGGCAGACAGGAGGATGGGTGCCAGCGCCCCTACCGGAGCTCAGGGCTAACTGCCCCCTGCTCCCCCCCTTAATATGCCACTGCAACTATGTATGCATTAGAGAATGACACAGGGACCGTTTACCGCGGTAAACTGTGGTCACTGCAGTAAATCCGCAGGAATGGAGACATTTGCAACTGGTTTACCGCAGGAATGGGGACAAGACCATTTACCGCCCCGTGGGAGCGGTGAAAAGTCTTGCTCCTGTGGTAAAAAAAATTGTGCCCGTGTCAGACTCGGCCTTTCCTCCCCAGCTCTTCTTGCGCCTATTTTACCTTCAGAAGCCAGCCATGCCATGATGAAGACAGAAGGAACCTGAGACCAATGTGATTTGAAGAATAAAATTAACAGACAACAAAAGATAGAAAAAAAAAATTATTTTATATTTTCTGATTAGAATATTTCAGATTTGAAATATGTATCCTGCTAGAGCTGGTATTAGACATAACTGGGACCCGCAAAGCCCATGCTGTGCTTCTTTAGCTTCCAGCTGGCTTAGGGCTCTCTCTCTCTGACCAGGGGGCAGTTGCCCTAGTTGCTCTCCCCTAACACTATTCCTGCCATGTGTGACTGAAGTATTCTGTTAGCTTGATTTTTCTATGTAGCATTCTGTAGTAATTTGGTTTGTTCAGTTTTCACAGTAGTGGAGGGGAAATTTGTGAAAGAGAAGGGAGACAGGGGTTTTGTTGATCCTTGCTTGGTATTATTTGTGTTTTTAAAATGACAGTTGTACAGAATATTGTCTCTTTTTATACTTTAATAAAATAAGTTCAGTATAAAATCATAACTATTCGAGGCTTGTGCGGATGGGATCTGATAGTTTGCAGGGCGGGGACAGGGACTGAGCTCATGGGGACGGGGACTGAGCTCACAGGGATGGGGACTGAGCTCATGGGGCAGGAACGGTGATAAATAGTATGAAAAACGTACACCCATATTGACACAATTTATGCACAGGCATTCCCGAGACAATAATCTGAATGGAGTGGAGGTGGGGTTGCACTGTTCATGCATATTTGACAAAATACAGATATATACACATAACACACAGATTTACATCAGACATCTGATTTATTTCCTTTGGGTTACAGCATGCCACAAATTCCTAGATTAGATAAACATAGCGGTGATTTTCTAGCTGTCATTTATAAATGTTTCCTTCATCTGATGCTGATAGATTATATCACTTCACCACATTTAGAATATATGATTTTACATTTAGCTCTTACCCTTTTACAAAACCGTAGCATGGTTTTAAACTCCGGACACAGTGGTAATGCTCATCTTGCTTATTTATTGTCCCCCAGGACCCTGCTCTAACTCTGTTTGTAAATTACAGGAAATAATTTCTTTGTATGCTTGTCAATTTCTAGATTACTAATGTTAGGTGATATCAATTTACCAATTTGGAATCAGAGGAGAATATCAGGGTTTTAGATTAAAAAAAAAAAGTCATCATCTTGTTTTGTGGAATTGCTGTCATGAGGGTCTACTCATGAAAAAGGCCACTTGATTTTGTTGCAGTATCTAACTCATTCTACTGTATACAGTCAAACCTCGGTTTACGAGTGCACCAGTTTGCGAGTGTTTTGCAAGACGAGCAAAACATTCGCAAAATCGGTGCCTTGGAAAGCGAGTTTGACTTGATTTACGAGTGCCCCCCCCCTTGCGATCTGGCATCCACCCCAGCGATCCGGTATCCACCCCCTGCTCGAGTTGTGTCCCCCCCCCGGCGATCTTACATGCTCTCCTGAGCACCAAAACGATATCCCTTACCCCGATTGGGCACCGGCCCCAGCACCAACGCTGGGCATCGGCGATCCTTCCTTTTGCTTGTGCTGGGCTGGACTGGGCCTTGAGCATTTGCGCATGCTCAAGGCCTTCTGGTCTCGCTCTCTCCGAGATTCTCAGATTCAGAATGCTCAAGGCCCAGTCCAGCCCAGCACAAGCAAGAGGAAGGATCGCTGATGCACCGCCCAGCCCAGCACAATACGAGCAATTTGGTTTACGAGCATACTTCTGGAACGAAATATGGTCGTAAATCAAGGTTCCACTATATTTAGAGCATAAGAGTTGCCGCTGCTGGGTCAGACCAGTGGTCCATCGTGCCCAGCAGTTCGCTCATGCGGTGGCCCTTAGGTCAAAGACCAGTGCCCTATTTGAGTCTAGCCTTACCTGCGTATGTTCTGTTCCAGCAGGAACTTATCCAACCTTTTCTTAAATCCCTGAAGGGTGCTTTCCCCTATAACAGCCTCTGGGAGAGCATTCCAGACCTCCACCACTCTCTGGGTGAAGAAGAACTTCCTTATGTTTGTACAGAATCTTTTCCCTTCTAACTTAAGCGAGTGCCTTCTCGTTCTCTTCACCTTGGAGAAGGTGAACAATCTCCCTTTCTCTACTAAGTCAATTCCCTTCAATATCTTGAATGTTTCGATCATGTTCCCTCTCAGTCTCCTGTTTTCAAGGGAGAAAAGGCCCAGTTTCTCTAGCCTCTCATTGTACGGCAACTCCTCCAGCCCCTTAACCATTTTTGTCACTCTTCTCTGGACCCTTTCGAGTAGTACTATGTCCTTTTTCATGTACAGCAACCAGTGTTGGATGCAGTATTCCAGGTGGGGGGGCATATCATGGCCCGGTACAATGGCATGATAACCTTTTCAGATCTGTTTGTGATCCCCTTCTTAATCATTCCTAGCATTCTGTTTGCCCTCTTCGCCACTGCTGTGCATTGCGAGGACGGTTTCATTGACTTGTCTACAAGTACTCCCAAGTCTTTTTCCTGTGGGTTCTCTCCGAGTATAGCACCGGACATATTGCTGCATGAATGGTCCATGCTACCCTGGACAGACTACTTTTTATAATCTTTTAACCGCCATTTATATAATAATGATAGCTTTATTTATATTCCTTCATACCTTTTCAGTTCAAGATGGTACACAGTAATAGAAAAGTACAATGTGGATACCATGGGAACAGGTATCAATACAAGTAAAGGGAATAGGGTTCTATTACTCAAATTAACCAAAGAAAAATTATTGTGTAAAGGAAGATAGACAACTTTTTTGGTAACAAAATTCATAGATCTTTAGATTTTTTCATTAACTTGTCCTTTAAAAATGCTTAATCTTTGAGACCATACAATTTGAAGTACATAAAATGATATACAGTAGATCCTGTTTAGGTCAAATCTATAAGATTCAGTAAATATAATTTCTGGTATACTAATGAATTGAGAATGGAAAAACAAAAATTTGGACAACTGGAGATATTCTGGCAGAAGAATAATACAATTCAGGCCAAACATAGAAACATCATGTCAGATAGAGACCAAATGGCCCATCTGATCTGCCCATCCGCGGTAACAATTATCTCTTCCTCTCTCTAAGAGATCCCACCTGCCTATCCCAGGCTTTCTTGAATTCAGACACAGTCTAGGTCACCACCTCTACCCTTTCTGTAAAAAAGCATTTCCTTAGATTACTCCGGAGCCTATCATCTCTTAACTTCATCCTATGCGCTCTCATTCCAGAGTTTTCTTTCAAATGAAAGAGACTTGACTCATGCACATTTACATTACGTAGGTATTTAAACGTCTCTATATCTCCCCTCTCCCACCTTTCCTCCAAAGTATATAGATTGAGATCTTTAATTCTGTCTCCATTCGCCTTATGATGAAGACCATGCACCATTTTAGTAGCCTTCCTTTGGACTGACTCCATCCTTTTTATATCTTTTTGAAGGTGAGGCCTCCAGAATTATACACAATATTCTAAATGAGGTCTCACTAGAGTCCTATACAAAGGCATCAATACCTCCTTTTTCCTACTGGCCATAACTCTCCCTATGCAACCTAGCATCTTTCTAGCTTTTGCCGTCGCCTTTTCAACCTGTTTGGCAACCTTAAGATCATCACATACAATCACACCCAAGCCCCGTTCTTCCATCGTGCGCATATGTTCTTCACCCCCTACACTGTACCGTTCCCATGGGTTTTAGCAGCCTAAATGCATGACCTTGCATTTCTTAGCATTAAATTTTAGCTGCCAAATTTCAGACCATTCTTCAAGCTTCGCCAAGTCTTTCTTCATGTTATTCACACCATCCGACGTGTCTACTCTATTGCAGATTTTGGTATCATCCGCAAAGAGGCAAATTTTACCCGACAACCCTTCAGCAACATCATTTATAAAAATGTTAAAAAGAACAGGCCCAAGAACAGAACCTTGAGGCAAACCACTGGTAACATCCCTTTCCTCAGAGCGATCTCCATTGATCACTACCCTCTGTCGCCTTCCACTCAACCAGTTCTTGACCCGGCCCATCACTTTGGGACCCATCCCGAGGGCACTCAGTTTATTTATTAGATGTCTGTGTGAAACACTGTCAAAGGCTTTGCTAAAATCTAAAATACACCACATCTAGCGCAATCCCTCTATCTGGTCAGCCAAAGAAATGGATCAGATTTGTCTGACAAGACCTATCTCTAGTGAATCCATGTTGGAAAATGGCAATAAAAACCCCTATAAATTGCATATCTTAGGGGTTTAAAAAATGTATTATGCCTCTGAAATACATACAGTTAATTGCAATTTTAGGAAATTGTTTCAACTTGTGCACAAATTAATAACTACCCCTTTTAGGTGATTCTGTGTGCGAACATCAGCCTTCTGCTCAGAATTTGACTATTTTAAAAAAATTATTACTATACGACAAGATCTTGATAAAACTTTAATTTCAACTAAACACAATATGTACCAATCAGATATCTATTACTCCGGAATTAGAGCCGATTAAACATGGGATACAATTACAGTTATTACTACTGAAGACTTAGGGCTCCTTTTATCAAGGCGCGCTACAGGGGTTAGCGCGTCGGACTTTTCATCACGCACTAACCCCTGCGGCAAGACAAAAAATTAATGCTTCGTCAATGGAGGCGTTAGCGGCTAGCGCGGCAGGCGGTTTAACGCTCGGTATTCCGACCGTTAAATCCCTACCTCACCTTGATAAAAGGAGCCCCTAGCTCCTTTAGTAAAGAGTTTATCTACACGTACTTGTGCTTTGGATACATATATGTCCTTCATTTCTTTTCTCCAAATTTATTCTATAATTTGTTAATGGAAGGTTCTTTATCTATAGAATTGGGCTGTATTGTTATTTATCCTATTCCCAAACAAAACGGTGATTTGTCCCAGGCATCCAGTTTCAGGCCTATTGCTTCTTATGACCAAGATATTAGAATTTTTAGTGACAGACCAAGTTTCTTGTCTGCATTCTATACAATTTGGGTTTCGCCCTAAGCCTAGCACTGAGTTGCTGTTATTAACATTAACAACTAAAGTTAAGGTTGTCAATCTATCCTACTACAATTTGATATTAGTTGATCATTCTTTGCTACTTAATATGTTGAGTGAGTTGGGTATAGGCAGATCAGTTTTCAATTGGTTTAAAGAACTATTAACCAACCAGAATTACTGCGTACTGAAGAACAGGGATTCTTCCCAGAATCTTTTTGCGGACTTCCACAGGGTTCATCAATTTCTCTTATGCTTTTTAACATCTTTATGAGCTCTTTGCAAACAGTGCATTTATCTGATGAAAATTGCACGTTGTCTTATGTTGATATTTCTTTGTTACTTCCACAAAGGGGGCTCAATGCTCATAAGTCCACATTAAAATCCAGTGTGGCATTGAAGTGCAAGTCTATTTTACGATTTCAAAATGATGAATGATGCTCAAAAAGTTTACATGCAAATGAGGTTCACAGAAATTCTATTAAACCGGTCGTTGGAGAAAGCGACCGACACGTGCACAGAATAATTCTCGGAAAGAGACAAATGTGCTCACGTGCCAGGGAAAGTTACATCATAGGCACACATGAGCATCAATCATAGGTATGCCATACCCCCTGTTTTACTAAAGTGCGCTATGTGTTTTAGCACGCGCTAACTGCTAACGCGTCCACAGACTAATAATAATAATAATTTTATTCTTATATACCGCCATGCCCATCGAGTTCTAGGCGGTTCACAACAATTACATTAGGATCCGCATTGATATGCCGATTTACAAACAATGTATTGGATTTACAACACCTTCCGCCGAACATGGCTGAAGAAGCAGAAGTGGGAAGGAGAGAAGCGTGCATGCGTTAGCGTTTAGCGTGTGGTTAGCGCATGCTAACATTAAGCACGCGCTAAAACGTTTAGAACACCTTTGTAAAAGGAGCCCTTACTGTAGCGCATCATAGGAGCACGTCATAAGTGCCCTTGAAGGGGGGATGGAGAACTACCAGCAAACCATGCAAATGTGAAAACGCAAGATATATGCTTTTTTCCTACACTGATGAATGTATCCTGTATTTTTTTTTTTAACTTCCACCTCTCGTCCAATTGGAAGCCCCAGACCTGCCTGCATATGCTTTTAACACATGCAATTCAATGCTACGGCACCTCCAGACCTGCCAGCAATTTTGGAGCATTATATTCTATGGACGTGTTAGCATTTAGCCTTAGTAAAAGGACCCCTAAATGTTAAAGTCTTCTTTGTTTTATCTAGCAGCATCTCTTTGGAACTTGTTACACCTCTTTCTATTTGCTCTCAAAAGAATTATTATCTTTTTAGGAAGGTTCTGAAAACTTTATTTGAAAAACATATTTTAAGGAAATGATAATACATAGGTTTGGATTTCTTTCTTTTTTTGCATTTCTTTTTCTGATGATCCATATTGTAAATTATCATTTAAGTGTTATTTTCCTGGATTTGAACTTTGAGGTAGTGGCAACCTTTAAGAATTAATATGTGCACATATGCCACTATTGTAAACATTTATGTGCACAATCAGCATGTAATTGTTAGCAGCCTATGAAACAGAATTGCTTCTGTAGTGACAAAGTTTATGCACTCTGTACAGCTGGGTTATCGCAGTACTTTGAAAAACCCAAATTAACTTACTGTGAAAGACTCATTTGGAATGACCAGAATAAGCCTTGAAGTCCATGATGGCCTCTCTTTCCAATCTCCTAATGTTTTAAAGTGAGAGATGTTCATGGTATTACCAACTAATGACAGACCAAAGGCAAAACTACTAACCTCTAACTTGTTGTTCTAGATTTAGAATGACAGCTACAGCCTGGTGAAGAATAAGCAGTTTCGTCTGTGGTTTTTCACTCTTCAAATGAAGCTGACACATGCGGCCCAGTTCCTTAAATGCTTCATTAATATCTCGAACACGTAGGCGCTCTCTGGCATTGTTGGCCATTCTCCTTTCCTTTTCCCTTTCCAATTTCTGTTCCGGGTTCAGATCTTCGTCTTCATTAGTGCTACTGGTAAATCAAATGGAGCAATGTCAGAATCACATCTATACTGTTAAACCCAGAAGGAAGACAACAGGCAAAGAGAGCCACCATGCAATTGGATATCAACAAATAATGAGCAAAAAAATCCACCTTAATAACAATCACTTTATTGAAAGACTGTAGATAAAGCAAGCAAGGACAACAGCTGATCCCTGACAAAAGTCTCATAAGTGCTTCCTGTTCATACTTTCTTCCATGACTAACGGCCTCTTTTACAAAGCTGCGCTAGCAGCCCCAAAGCCCATAGAGATTTAAAGGGCTTCGGGGCTGTTGCCACGCGGCAGCCACTAATGTGGCTTTGTAAAAGAGGTCATAAATATTCAGGTGAGTGGCTTCTGTACCAGGACCAGATTTAAAATTATGGCACTCAGAAGCAGAGAACTGGCAGGAATCTTCCAAAGACTGGACAGTGGGAAATCCAGAGCCCTATTTTCAGAATTTGGTGCCCTAATACATGCTTGTGTTGTCTTTGCCTAAATCTAGTCCAGTTCAGTACTGTATCTCCAAATATTCAGCTATAAGAGAAGACAGGCTTAATATTCAGTCGACAGTTGCCAGCTTTATTCCTAGACTAGCTTTATAGCCCGTTATATTAACGGGTGCTAGAATATATGTGTGTGTGTCTGTCTTTATTTCTTTCTCTCTCTGGTTATGTTCAGCCTTTAGGTATGTCAACTGTATCGAACTACCAGGAGATTGTTCCCCCCACCTCTCCCCACTTCCCTTCCCCTTTCTATTTCCTTCCCTTTGCTCCCTTTTATTTATCTGCCCCCCTCCCTCCTTACCATTTTTAGTTCATCAGTCTTTCTTATATTATATATATTATCTATATATATAAAATCGGAGGTGTGTATGTGTGTATGTATGAATGTGCCGCAATCACGCAAAAACGGCTTGACCGCTTTGAACGAAACTTGGTATGCAGATCCCTCACTACCTGGGGTGATATGTTCTGGGGGTCTCGCGGCCCACAACTCTATGTTGCTTGCTCAAGGGTGGGTTCACCCAAGAATTTATATGTTCATGCTCCAGGAGGTGAAACTAAAAATGTTGTTTATAATCAAGTTTTGCGTTAGTTGTATTGTATTCATTTTGTCAAATATTTCACATTATAATTTGAATATTGTACTTTTTATTAAGCTGTAAAAAAATAATTTCATTCACCACTATAAAGTATCTTTATTTGAATCCATTTACAGTGTTATTGCTATAATTAAATACCCGTGCAACGCCGGGGCATCAGCTAGTATATTATATATATATATATATATATAATATTATATATTTTATATATATATATAATTTTATTCTTTATCTTTCACTGTCTGCAAGTTTTATCAAATTGCATACATTATTATTTATTGTAGAGAATGACACGGTGAAAAAATTGGTCCCCGTCACCGCCCCGTCCCCGTCTCACCATCCCCGTCACCGCCCCGTCCCCGTCTCACCATCCCCATCACCGCCCCGTCCCCGTCTCACCATCCTCTTCACCGCCCCGTCACCGCCACTGCACCCCATTCACCGCCCCGTCACCGCCACTGCAATCCCATTCACTTTTCTTTATTTACGTATAAAGGAAACATTCTTTAAAACTTTAAAACTTAGTTAAATATTAGTTAATAACTATACAAAAACAAAACACGCAGAGAAAAAATTAATTAATAAAAATTCTCAAAACTGACACATTTTGATCACTAAATTTAAAATAGTTATTTTTCATACAGTTTTTCAATCACTAATCTTCCACCACCCCTGGGGCTAGCAATGCAAAAACAAACACGACATGTACTTTAAATGCTGCCGTGATTAGCATAGTGACCGCGGCTACGGCTGCAAGTCTCCCCTCCCCCCAGCGATCACGGCAGGAGGGCACCCAACCCCTCCTGTAGACCCCCCCAACGGCCCTCCCGACAATCGCAGCAGAAGGGTACCCAACCCCTCCTGCCGGTCCTCCCAATGGCCTCCCCTAAGATCGCCGGCAGGAGGGTACCCAACCCCTCCTGCTTGACCCCCCCCCCCAACGAACCCTCCCACCCCGGAACCCCCTTAGTCTTACTTTCCAAGTTGGACCGGACGGCTCCTCACACGTATGGCCAGCAGGCTTGCCTCCGTCCAAATGAGGCGGGCCCGCCCCTACCCTGCCCAACCCACAGGATCCTAGGGCCTGATTGGTCTAGGCACCTAAAGCCACTCCCGCTATAGGAGGGGCCTTAGGTGCTTGGGCCAATCAGGCCCTAGGATCCTGTGGGTTAGGCAGGGGAGGGGAGGGGCGGGCCCGCCTCATTTGGACGGAGGCAGGCCTGCTGGCCAGACGAGCGAGGAGCTGTCCGGTCCAACTTGGAAAGTAAGACTAAGGGGGTCCGGGGTGGGAGGGTTCGTTGGGGGGGGGTCCAGCAGGAGGGGTTGGGTACCCTCCTGCCGGCGATCTTAGGGGAGGCCATTGGGAGGCAGGGGAGGGGAGGGGCGGGCCCGCCTCATTTGGACGGAGGCAGGCCTGCTGGCCAGACGAGCGAGGAGCTGTCCGGTCCAACTTGGAAAGTAAGACTAAGGGGGTTCCGGGGTGGGAGGGTTCGTTGGGGGGGGGTCCAGCAGGAGGGGTTGGGTACCCTCCTGCCGGCGATCTTAGGGGAGGCCATTGGGAGGACCGGCAGGAGGGGTTGGGTACCCTTCTGCTGCGATTGGCAGGAAGGGTTGATCTGACAAATGAGGAGCACGGTGAAACACAGGTAAATAGCGGTTCCTAGAAGGGGTACATTGGCCCGCGGGGACAAACCTGTTCACCGTTTCCGCGGTCGGTGAATGGCCTTGTCCCCGTCATCGCAGCGACTGCTAGTTTTCTTCCCCGTTTTCGGCGGTGACCCGCGGCTTAAATGCGGTGGCCGCGGGTAAACCGTCACCGTGTCATTCTCTAATTTATTGGTCTTACTATTTTATATTGCTTTGATTTTACTTTTTTTTATTTTTAGCATTTATTTAGTTTTCCCAGTCTACATATAAGTAACACAACATCTTATCCTAGTCACAGCCATTTGGCCAGGGATTTGCTAAGTCGTGCCTGCTTTTTCAATGTTATGTCATGAAGCAGTTTTTACTTTTGTTTGGTTTTGACCTTCATTTTTCCTCCTTTTATTTTCTTCATTCATTTTTACTCCGGGTCCATTTTACCAATATTTTCAAACCTTCAGTCCACTTTGTAGCACAGCCAATAGCAGATTTCACGTTTCCCACCTGATAATTTTTCTAAAGTTTTGCACTGTTTTTTTAAATTTTTTTATTCACCGTTCCCTTTGACTACCCTCAAGTGGTGTAACAATATGCATAATTTGTACTTATGTGCACAACTTTTAAGACTTTTGTTGTTTCGCAGTTTCTGTATTGTCATGTGACCTCTTTACTTGGTGTACAGGGCTCACAGTATATGAGCTGCCTTCACTTGCATTTTGTGCTGCTCCGTGTGCTGCTGCTTGACTACTGCAAGGTAGGGCTCCTGTGGCTCCTCTTGTTTTCACTGGTGTAACGGTCGCTGTAGTTCAACAGTTAACGGGATTGGCAACTAATCACAGCGGTGGATTTGCAAAAATAACTCCGGCAAGGGAGCCGGCTAACTGGCAGTTCAATTCGGAGCTTCGGTGCGGCCTGCTCCCTTCGTGCCATGCCGTATTATATTTTTTAGTTGAAAGACGCGGCGGCGGCTCCTCTCATGATCCCCACGGCAGGGATCATGAGAGGAGCCTTCGCCGCGTCTTTCAACTTAAAAATACAATACGGCAAGGTGAGCAGGGAGCAGGCCATACCGAACAACAGGACGAAAAACACAACCCTAAGCGCGCATGCTGCACTCCTACCTGCGGGACCCTACAGCGCATGGAAAACGGAACACGCATGCGCAGCTAGTGTTTTATTATATTAGATATTCAATGCTGAGGCATATCTGGGCACCAGCATTTAATATCCGGGAATACTTGGTCAGATAAAACCTAGCCAGTTAAGTATGATAGTCAGCACTTAAGTTCTGAATCTCTGCACTTAACTGGCTAAATGCCAACTGTGCTCCTAGAATGCCCACAAAACAGCCAGCTTCAGCTTAGGGCAATGGTCAGACCACACTTGGAATACTGCGTCCAACATTGGTCTCCCTACCTAAAGAAGGATATAAAACTGCTGGAGAGGGTGCAGAGACGAGCGACTAAACTGGTGAAGGGTATGGAGAAACTGGAATACGAGGATAGACTTATAACACTAGGATTGTTCTCCCTTGAGAAAAGGAGACTGCGTGGGGATATGATCGAGACCTTCAAAATACTGAAAGGAATCGACAAAATAGAGCAGAGAAGATTATTTACATTGTCCAATTTGACACGGACTAGAGGACATGTAATGAAGCTAAGGGGGGACAGGTTCAGGACTAATGTCAGGAAGTTCTGCTTCACTCAGAGAGTGGTTGACACCTGGAATGCCCTCCCAGAGGAGATTATTGCGGAATCGACCGTCCTAGGCTTCAAGAGCAAACTAGATGCATATCTCCTTAAGAGAGGCATATAAAGATATGGTGGACTATAAATTACGCCAGGTGTACACCTGGCAGGGCCTCCGAGTGTGCGGATCGCCGGACTGAAGGTCTGATCCGGAGATGGCAGTTCTTATGTTCTTACTAATTGGGTATTTTCCATGCCACAATCCGGTTAAGTGCTGTTGAATATGCACAGCTAGGCCTGGACAAGCAATTTAAACAAAAAATGCAGAGTGGAAAAGCCACAAATTACCACGATGAAAGCAGGAGTAAAAAATAAAATCACTTTATCAAAATACTATATGAAACAAGGCAGCAAAATCCAGATGAGTGGATATACTAAGAACCCAACACGGTCCGTGTTTCAGCAGCCTATACTTTCCTCAGGAGTCCTTGTATGAAGTTTACAAGTTTATTAAAATTTGATTCATCGCTTTACATAAAATTCTAAGTGATTTACAATTAAAATGAGGGGGAAACAAGTAATATATAACATAACACACAATTGCAGGAAGATAATCAACTGCTTAATGTATCAGCATTGCTGGAACTTTCTGCTTGAGAGACCGCATCGGAGGCAGCATTACTTATTCCAGCAGCCCTTGCACCAGATAAAAACTGGTTGCTTCGGCTCTTCTTTAATAATAAGCAGAAACTTTCTTGGCTATAAAATATTAATGTTTCCAGATTTGGCGTGGGACACACAAAAAAGGAGACGTGAATTTCTTATGTTAAAGCCAGGGGTTATCTCTCTTGGAGAGACATTTTTTCTTCGTCATCCATGTAAATGTATAATACATTATCGTATGAAAAAATATGTTTTCTTTGAACCTTTCCAACTGACAGCCTTCCTGGCGGGAGCTCGAATGGATGAAGAGAAACTTTGAGTGCAGTTTGAATATTAAGGGATATCCTCTCTCAGCCGAGGGACCTTATTTTCCTTATAAATGTCTTATATTATATTGTCTTAACTCGCTGAAGTCAAGCTATGTGTTTTATTTTCTTTTGATAATTTGTATTTGAATAGCAGAGCGCTAATTGTTTGCTTTTCTTCAACTTTCCGTACAAGTGTATACTTGAAATGTAAATTTGAAATCCAATAAATATATAAAATAAAATAAAACCCCACAAAAAACCTAACAAAAGACAGAGACTTCAATTGCAATCTGGAACATAATCTGCACCATATAAAATTGTGTAAATGGGGCAAAAGCCAGGTTGATATGCGTTAATCTGTTAAAATTTAAATAGGTTTGCATATCGACCCCTGATATTTTTTATGCAGCTAAACTTATAGTCAGCATTATGGTTGAAGATCCTTTGCCTCCATCTTTTTAATAGGTATTTCTGTTTCCACAAGAAATGAATGCACTTTAATCTTTTTCTGCAAGCAAAACTGGTTAACTTCCAACTATGTCACAAAAGAGTACCAAATAATGTGTTCTTATTTAATCTCACCTAATAACTATGTCGTCCCTTATCGTGTTGAATTTCCTGGTGAAGACAGAAATTCTCTATATGGAACCATCAGGGTTCTCCAGTCATTGACATCAAAATGGCAATGAATAAATGTTTGGGACAGGCTGCAGTGGGGGAGAGGCCAAGCAAGTGATCTGTGGAAGAAGATCTCTCTTGGAAATAGAGCCTGGGAAATGGAGGCCAGAGACAGTAGAAAATGACACGATAACAAAATTCATCACCGTTCCCATCTTGTGGCTAACTGGGGAAAAAAAAATCCTGTGTCATTCTTTAGTGTCTATCTCAACCTCAGTCCTTCTTCACCAGCATTCTTCAATGCACGGCTGGGCCCATTCATATTCTGATTCTTATGTGAGCCAAGTATAGGACAGTCAAGCCATTGTGACATCACTGATGAGGTTGGCTCTTATTGGTGGAATAAAGCATTATGACATCACAATATCTGCTCTGGATACCACAGACTGTCACTCCTTAGTGTCTATCGCAACCTCAGTCCTTCTATACCAGCATTCTTCAATGCAAGGCTTGAGGGTCAGTGGCTGGACCCATTCATATTCTAATTCTACCCTCTCTCCTTAAAGAATGACATGGAGATGGTTTCCCGTGGTTATCTGTGGGACAGTGATGAATTTTGCCACCGTGTCATTCTCTAATTTCCCAGCTGGATCCACAATAGATAAGATTGAACCTTTCAGCACAATGGATGTGGTCTTCAAGTTTTAGTTAGCCCACCTCCAACTTTGGAGGTGCAATGAAGCCATTTTGAAATAGCTGTCCGACACTGAAGAATATGGTGATTAACAAAACGCTTGTTGCCCTTTTTCTAGTTAGCACATTCCTTTGGTTTAAGGGTATCCTTTAGTCATGCTCCTCAAATTTATAAGGAATTTTGCATTGATTCTAAGAAATATGTTAGCTTTAGATGAAACGTTGATGCAGCCATTCACCACACACAGCTTGTTTATACTTGGTGCATATTTCACAAGAAATACACTTTAGAAAAACAAATCCATGTCCTTCTCTGAGGCTCCTTTATATCGCTGCAGCATTGTGTAAAGAGCAAGCTACAAAAAGCATTTCAAAGGAACAGTCAGCTTCGAAAATTGCCTTTAAAAATCTATGACCCCACTGCTTACTCACTGTGTTTCATTTAGCTGATTACATTACAACAACAACATTCTCATTACCCAGGGCAGATGTTATCACACGAGAGAATGCTAAACATAATCTTAATAGAAATCACAGCTTAACAGTCATCAGGCCAATATTGAGCCACTGTGGTCAGTTTTTGAAACACTGGCTGCAGCAGTCAAAAAAAATCCCGATATTTCAGCACCACTATCCAGAGCACCAGAACTTATTACGACAGTGGCAAATATTCTGCTATCCAGATAACTCAGGATAGCCTTCTATGTATCTTAAGTTATCTGGATAACAGATTGAATATCCAGAGACCATACATGCTTTGCCCCAGCATAATCTGTGTACAATTCTGGAGGCTGCATCTTCAAAAAGATATAAAAAGGATGGAGTCGGTCCAGAGGAAGGTTACTAAAATGGTGTGTGGGCTTCGTGATAAGGCATATGGGGACAGACTTAAAGATCTCAATCTGTATACTTTGGAGGAAAGGCGGGAGAGGGGAGATATGATAGAGACGTTTAAATACCTACGTAATGTAAATGTGCATGAGTCAAGTCTCTTTCATTTGAAAGGAAACTCTGCAATGAGAGGGCATAGGATGAAGTTAAGAGGCGACAGGCTCCGGAGTAATCTGAGGAAATACTTTTTTTACAGAAAGGGTAGTAGATGCATGGAAGAGTCTCCTGGAAGAGGTGGTAGAAGCAGAGACTGTGTCTGAATTCAAGAGTTCCTGGGATAGGCACGTGGGATCTCTCAGAGAGAGAAAGAGATAATGGTTACTGCAGATGGTCAGACTAGAGGGGCCATTTGGCCTTTATCTGCCATCATGTTTCTATGTAAAGTGTCGAGGATATTCAGAGCCACTGTCTAGATTAGGGGTGGGCAATGAGAGCCGGAATCCAGTCGGGTTTTTAGGATTTCCCCAATGAATATGCATGAGATCTATTTGCATGTGCTGCCTCCATTGTTTGCAAATGGATCTCATGCATATTCATTGGGGAAATCCTAAAAACCCGACTGGATTCCAGCCCTCGTTGCCCATCCCTGGTCTAGATAGTACCTTTGAATATTCCGGTCAGCAGCATTTATTCTGGTAACAGGCACTGTTATCCAGACACATACTGCAGAATATTGACATGCATATCTCTTAATAATTGTTTATTGAGAGCTTCTATACCGCTACTAATGACTGGGAAGTCAGTTTAGAGCGGTTTACATTAACTTCTGTAAAGGTGTTATAAAACAATACAATAAACATCGCTGTCTCCAACTAGAAAGTACATGAACCCCAGCCCGACCAACTTTTCCGTCGCATTGTCCCGAACAGTATAAAGCAAATACCTACCGCGTGTGGATACCTGCACTGACACTCTTATCGCGAGACTACAACTGCGAGATCAACCCCAGAATACAAAGCGTTGTCACATTGCGCTCTTTTCCTAAATGATATGACTAAGATGTTGACGCTTGTACCTGTCGGCGGGCCAGCTTAAGTGAAAATGTGGAATTGTTCGGCAGGCCAAATTTTACTACACCGTGGGCCACATTTGGCCCGCGGGCCACAGTTTGACATGTCTGCAGTACGTTATTCCTTTCATACCTACTGGAGAAGAATGCATCATAGCCTTAGCATCCTAACGTCTGTACATCAAACATACAGGAAGCCTATGTTTAGGGGCTGCCGGGATTTGGGTATTGCAGAGGTTTTATTTCAAACCTCCAGGGAAGACTAAGTTGCATGTTTCTTGGGCCATCTCTGCTAGCAAAGCAGAGTGTTGAAAGACCTTGAAAGTGGATCCCCTATCAAAAGGAGCTAGGTCATTAAAAGTAAAGTTTGGATGACTTTGGTAACCCTGTCATTCTCCCTCTCCTACAATTCTGTTCCGTGTCTCCCTTTTAAGAGGATCATTTTATAAAGGACTTGAGCATGTAAAGACAAAATAGGCTCCTATATGCACCTACCAAACAACTGGGTAGTTAGCCATTGCATCCCCCAGTCATTTTACTCACTAAGGATGGGTACTCCTTTACCAACGGATATTGGATAGATGGCTGAATTGACCAGAGGCTGGCTACTTGACACAAATGCCACTGTGGGATTTGAACTCAGGACATGGGTACAATAGGCAAGTGACCTATCAATTGCACCAAGGGATCGGTATTTTACTTGCTTAAGTGGGAACTTATAAAATTGCCTGGGGCACACAAACATAGCACCACTCATATACTATTCTTAGAGGCAGAAAATAGGCAGAGTGGGGGTGGGCTTAGCGCTTATGATCTTAAGGTGGCCAAACAGGTTGAAAAGGTAACAGCGAAAGCTAGAAGGATGCTAGAATGCATAGGGAGAGATATGGACAGTAGAAAAAGGAGGTATTGATGCCCCTATATAAGGCTCTGTATTTAGAATATTGTGTACAATTCTGGAAACCACCCCTTTAAAAAATATATAAAAAGAATGGAGTTGGTCCAGAGAGAGGCTACTAAAATGGTGTGTGATCTTTGTTATAAGGTGTAGGGGGACAGACTTAAAGATTTCAATATGTATACTTTGGAGGAAAGGAAGGAGAGGGGAGATATGATAGAGACGTTTAAATATCTATGTGGCATAAATGCACATGAGTCGAGTCTCTTTCATTTGAAAGGAAGCTCTGGAATGAGAGGGCAAAGGATGAAGTTAAGAGGTGATAGGCTCAGGAATAATCTAAGGAAATACTTTTTTACAGAAAGGGTGGTAGATGCATGGAACAGTCTCCCAGTAGAGGTGGTGGAGATAAAGACTGTGTCTGAATTCAAGAAAGCATGGGATAGGCATGTGGGATCTCTTAGGGAGAGGAGGAGATAGTGGATGCATGTGTGCACTTACTTTCCCTGAGGTAACTTTATTTAAAAGCACATAGCTGCATATAGTGCTTTCCAAAAACAGGCGCAACATATGCACTTATGTAGTTCTTCTGATTAAGTGGCTAGTTATAAAATTACCTTTCACAAGACCAATCAATGATTCTACAATTATGATGTCTAATTACATTTTCTCTTTCCAGCCCCATATATTAAACGCAGATCAAATCTTTTTAGTTATGCTGAACCACTCTAAATTAAAAAAAGAGCTTCTTACAAAACCTAGCAGTCATATTTTTCTTAGAAGAAATTACCATGTTCTTGTTCTAGATGTAATTTTTAAATCCTTTTGGGACGATTCATCATCTGACTTCATATCATCGGATAAGTCAGGGTCATGTGCGTTTTCATCCTTCTCTTTCCGTTCTAATTTGACGTCTTCTGGACTGGACACCCCGGGCTGGCTCGACAAACCACTTGACAATGCTTCAAATAAAACAAAGTCAAGCAAAAGGATAAAAATGCAGATTACATGATTCAGAGGCAGGTAAATATGTTAATCACTGAAAAGGGTAAATAGCTTTATTGACATGTAGAAAACCCTACATCACCGTTACTCCACAGATCTCTATTTGCCAGTGAATTAGTTGTTGCTCATATTCACTCTTGTTCTTTCTCCAGAGAGTGTGGAGTAATGGTTAGAGCTACAGCCTCAGCACCTTGAGGTTGTGGCTAGAGAATGACACGGGGAAAAAAATCTGTCCCCGTCACCGCCCCGTCACCGGCCCACCATCCTCTGCACCGCCCCGTCACCGCCGATCCCTTCACCGCCCCGTCACCGCCATCCCTTTCACCGCCCCGTCACCGCCACTGCCATCCCATTCACCGCCCCGTCACCGTCCCCGCTGCATCCATATAAGCCTTTTTCCTTTCACTCCCTCCTTCCAATTTGAGCCGGGAACACTAGCGATCGCACGGTCCCCGCGGCCACTACCTGCCTGCCCGGTCGATCCTGGTGTTTGGCCGGCTCTCTCCCTTCTCCTCACCTTGGTTTGTGGGTTTTCTTTTTCGGCAACCTGCGCGCTTTCCCAGGGAGCCGCACACGCGCGGCTGCTCAGTGTTCGATCTTCTGCTCTGCTGCAACTTCCTGTTTCCGGTTGCGTCAGAGCAGAAGATCGAGGCTGAGCAGCGGCGGGTGTGCGCGGCTCTCTGGTAGCGTGCGGGTCACCGAGGAGGAGGATCTGCGGACTGGGGTGAGGAGAGGGGAGAGAGCTGGCTGGACACTGGAATCGATTGGGCGGGCGGGTGTGAGCTGCGGGGACCGCGCGATCCTTCATGCCTCACTGCGGGGGACAAGACCATTCACCGCCCCGCGGGCGGTGAATGGCCTTGTCCCCGTCGCCGCAGCGACTGCTAGTTTTCTTCCCCGTTTTCGGTGGGTGACCCGCGGCTAAAATGTGGTGGCCGCGGGTAAACCGCCACCGTGTCATTCTCTAGTTGTGGCTTCAAATCCCACACTGTTCCCTGTGACCCTTGGCAAGTCACTTGATCCACCATTGCCCCAGGTAGATTGTGAGCCCACTGGGACAGACATGGAAAATGCTTGAAGTACACTTCTCCCTCCGTATTCGCTGCGATAGGGGATTAACAGAACCGCAAATACAGAAAAACTGCAAATAATTTTTTCATATGTTATTTGCTGTTTTCTGTTAAAAACCTTTATCAATATGGTGAATCTGTGAATAACATGGTGGGAGACCTGGCCTGTTCCTGAAGGAGAGGCAAAACACGCGGAAGAAAGTGCTGGGAATCAACGGTTTCTCTAAGCAAGCCGATGTAATTTTGGGGAAGGAGCCAGCAAGCTAAAAACCGTGAATAGTCGAAACCGTGAATATGGAGGGAGAAGTGTACCTGTATGTGATCTCTCCATCCTTGCTTTAAGACATGTTCTTGTGAACCAAAATTGTTTGACATATTAATATCTGTGGGTATACAGCAAGTTTTGCAAAATTGGAAATCCGCTTCCTTGTTAAATTTCACTTTCTGGTGGAATTCTATTTGTTTATATAAAAGATATGAGCAATATGCTCTTGATAAAAGGAAAACTAACCATTTAATTCCAACCCGTGCTATTTGGATACCCATTGACAAATACTTACAATCTCTTTAATTCAATGATTTTATATTACCTTATTACTGTACATTTGGATGTTCTGTTTTCTGCAATGTTATATTGTCTAATGCCAATTTCTGTACACTGTTTTTGTTGTATGATGTAATTTTTTTCCTTTACTTTATTACTTAAATAAACAAATTGAACTAAAAAAAAAAAAACTACAAAAAGGCAGTATACAAGTCCCAATCCCTTTCAAAAACTCAGCGTGCCATTGGCTTCTCAGATTGCTCATCTAGGACTAGCCCTAAATAAATTCAGCTTTTTAAAGCTCACGAAAGACACAATGGTCTTCTTGTCCTCTTTTAATATCCTCATTCATAAGCTCACTCTTTCATAAATACTGAATGATGCAGCTGGTTACCTCTGTAGTTGTCTTGCGTTTTATGGTTAAGTTCTGTGCCTGCTGCAGACACCGTGCTGGAGAGGACTGAGTGGTTATTGTTGACACTTGAAGATTCTTCTCGATGATTACCAACCTAATTGAAAATAAATATAATTTTTAATACACTATAGCCTTCCTCCACTAAATAATTTACCAGTAGGTACAGGGTGTTGCAAAATAGATGAAGCTTACATATTTTAAATAAGCCAATGATTATATAGGTATGCCTGAGGGATTTTTAAAGGTTTATTCACCTAAAATGATCAAATGTTGCATTAAAGACAATTACACAATGGCAGCATGGCAAGTTAATTTCCATGTGACCTTTAGATCAGGGGTTCTTAACCCAGTCCTTGGGACATACCCAGCCAGATTTTCAGCATATCCACAATAAATATGCATGAGATAGAATTCCATACAATGGGGGGGAATAAAGCATGCAATTTTTTTCTCATGCATATTCACTGTGGATACCATGATAGCCTAACTGGCTGGGTGTTGAGAACCCTTGCTCTACACCACAGGACAGATGTTCTCAATGCACTCGTATATCTCAGATTGGTACATTCATTGCTATAAATAGTCAGATGGAGACTGGCTTGTACAACTAGTTGTATCTCGCCATTAACTATTATCTAAGAAAGGCCAACATTCTTTTTTTTTGTAAAATTCTAGGGTGTCTGTCCTAGTCCATCACTTCCAATATTCAGCAGAGCATCCTTCAAACTCAGGGCTGAGACCACCCATAACTTTCCTCCTATGAAATAAGTGCTTGACCTTAAAACTGTTTCTAGTTGCAAAAGGTTCACAGTAGAGAATGACATGTCCCCCATCCCCACAGGAACTCAATTTTCCTGTCCTGCCCCTGCCCCATTCCTATAAGCTCTGTCTTAACTGCACAAGCCTTGAACAGTTATGATTTTAAAGTGTTTGAGGCTTGTGCAGATGAGGATGGAGCTTGCAGGAATGGGGCAGGGACAGGAAAAGAACTCGTGAGGATGGGATGGGAAAATGGAGTAGTAGCCTAGCAGTTAGAGCTCGGTTCGAATTCTACTGCTGCTCCTGGTGATTTGGGGCAAGTCACTTAACCCTCTAATTTCTCAGGTACAAAATTAGATTGTAAGTTATGAGCTAAATCTTAATAAATAAAACAAATACCGTATTTTTCACTCCAAAAGAAACACTTTCCCCCCCCCAAAAAAAATTGTGGAAATAAGGGTGCTTCTTATAGAGCGAATACCCAAATCACCCCACCCCCACCCGTCAGTTATCTTATTTTAATTCTGATGCTCTCTAGCGGCAGAGCGGTGTGAAAGGCTGCCTGCCTGGTTGGCTGATACGGCTGCCTCCTCTTCCCTTCTTCCCTTCTCTAGCGGCAGAGTGGCGCACAAGGCTGCCTGCCTGGTCCCAAGCCACTTCGGTTCTTGTGGGAAGTGGTGCAGGACCAGGCAGGTAGCCTTGCATGCCGCTAAAGAGGCAGCCGCTTCTCTACACGAGCAGCAGCTTCCCTGCGTGCCGGGCGCAAGCAGCAGCCATTGGAACCAGAAGCCACTGAGAGTCCTGGCATGGTGGCATGGCCTTAACAAGACAGCGAGTGGCGGTGGCTTCCAGCCTTCAGCTCTCCTCCCTCCCTTCCCCCATGGCAGCACTGGGCGGCACATCCAGACCTCAGCTGCCTCAACCGCCATTCCTCTGACTCCCTTCGCGTTTGCCTCAGGCAGGACATGGCTAATCAGGGCACCAGGAGGAAAATAAAGTATGGGGAGAATTTGGAGGGGGTAGGGGGGCCCTGCCTGCCTGCCTTGGGGGGGGGGGATGAGGAGTACAGGAAGAAGGAAATGAAGCTTGACATGGGGAGGGAACGAGACAGAGCAAAGAAATGCTGAAGGAGGAGGGAGCTTAAGTACAGGGACATGGAATAATGCTGGAAAGGGGAGGAATAAAGAAACAGAGATGTGATACTTAATGGAAGGGGAGGAAATGGTACACATAGATAGTGAAGAAGAGAAGAAAGATTGTGCACATTGGGGGGCCCTGCCTGCCTGCTTGCCTTGGGATGGGGGACCTTGCCTGTCACTAGGCCTGCTTGCCTGTCTGTCACTAGGCCTGCCTGCCCTGTGCCCTGTCTCTGCCTACCACTAGACCACCAGAAGGGGGACAGGGTACAGAGCCTGGCAAGGAGGGTGAACAGGGTGCAGAGCATGGCACGGAGAATTTGGTTCAGATGGGGTTTTTTCTTGCTTCCCTCCTCTAAATCTAGAGTGCGTCTTATGGTCAGGATAGGGGAGAGAGGCGAGCCTTGTGGGACTCCACAGATCAGGTTCCAGGGGGAGGAAGAAGTGCCCTTCATGTTGACTGTGTAGGAGCGGGAGCATAAGAACTTCGAGAACCAGTCAAGGACTGAGGAATTAATGCCTATCTTGGTGAGTTGGTAAAGTAGGATATCATGATGGACGAGATCAAAAGCTGCAGAGAGGTCGAATTGAAGAAGGACGGCAAACTTGTTGCGAGAATGGAGATGTTGAACTTTTGAGATTTAAGGAGGTCAGAAGGGATTCGGTGCTGAAGTTGGGATGGAAGCCGTATCGGTAGGGTAGCAGAATGGTGAATTTTTCAAGGTAGGAAGATAGTTGAGTGGATATGATGGATTCTAGCATCTTGGTAAGGAGAAGAATGTTTGCTAATGGGCGGTAGCTGGAAGGTGTAGAGGGGGTCTAGATCAGGTTTTTTCGGTAGTGGGGTTAAGGAGATATGGCCCATTTCTGGGGAGAATAGACCCGAATGGAGGGCGGAGTTTATGAGAATGGTAAGAGATGAGATGGCCTGAGGGGGAGTGTTCTCGTAAAGATAGGCGGGGAATGGATCCAAGGTACAATTGCAGGATTTCAATTTGAGGCAGAGATTATGGACCAGGGATTCAGAAACAAGAATAAGGGTCAAAATGGTGCCCAATCTGACCACATGACCACTGGAGGGATTAGGCATGACTCTCTTTCCTCCCCTCCCACCACCCAAGGACGTGAAAGAAACAGTATACTTTAAGGGGTAATGCAGTGAACAAAAAGTCCCAGGTTCATGGTGAACCCTCCAAAACCTATTGTACCTACTAACGATGACTCTTGCATAAGGGCTATTGTTATGGTGTACAGGTGGGTACAGTAAATTTTGGGTGGGTTTTGGAGGACTCACCATACCATTGAAACATATCAGTATAATGAGGACTACAATTTTCTCCATTAGTGCCCCCTCTCTTTGGAACAGTATCCCAAATTACTTACGTGAAAAAACAACTCTTGCCAGTTTTAAGGTGTAGTTAAAGACATTTCTCTTCCTTGATGCTTTTGTAACTTAAACTGTCCTTTTAAGGACAACTTAGATTCAAGAAAGATTTCTACCTTCAGTTTCCCCTCCCTTTGTTATTCTTTCCCTTGAGTGTTTTCTTTCTTTCTATCAATTGTAGTTCTAACCCTTCTTCCCTTTTGTTCCCGTTCGTCAATGTCTTATGTCATTTCCCCTGGTTTGTTTTTGTTTAAATTGTATTTTAATTGGCGCATTGTTTTAACGTTTTTGTACACCGTCTAGAAGGCTTGATTGGGTGATATAAGAAATTTTAAATAAACTTGAAATTTGAAACTGTACTAATGTGCCCTTTGTCATCCTTCTCTCCATTTTGTGTCCCAAATTCATGCCTCCCTCCCTCCATACCTCCCACTGACTGGCTGCCTCCTCCCAGCCGCACTTCTCTTTTCAAGGCCGCGAGCAGTGGCTTCAGCAAACGGCTAACCCTGAAGCCTTCTCTCTGATGTCAGAGGGAAGGCTTCTGGATCAGCTGCAGGCTGCATGTAGGAACCACAGCTGCGGCTTTGCAAAGAGAAATGTGGCTGGGAGGAAGGAGCCAGCTAGAGGAGGTAAACATTTGTGGGAGGGAGGCACAAATTTGGGAGCCAGAAGAGAGGGAAGGATGATGCGGGGCATGTTGGGACATGGAAGGAAGGAGGAGGGTCACACTGGGACAAGAAGGGAGGAAGAGGGAGTGCGTTGGGGCACAGTTGATAGGGAGGGAGCAGAAACTTTGGACAAAGGATGGAAGGAAGGAAGAGAGGAGGGAGAGATCATGAACTTGGGACTCAGAATGGAGGGAGGAAGGAAGGAGGGCATGAACTTGGAACATAGGATGGAAGAATGGAGGGAGTGAGGGAGAGATGCTGAGGTGGGGAGGGATTAGAAAGGGAGAATTGTTGGGCATGTGTGTTTGAGTGAGAGGAAAAGAGAGATGGTGCACATGGGGAATTGAAGAAAGTGAATTGTTGGACAAAGGGAGGGAGAGAGAAATATTGCTTACGGTGGTGACAGAGACATGAGGTATAGATGCATGGGGAAGAGGGAGAAATGTTAAATGTGGTGATGGAGAGGGAACGGTGGGTCAGATGAACAAAAGTGTATACCTCCTATCTTTTCTATTTAAACTACAGTACTTTATTTTGAGGACTTGGGTGGATGTCTGAAAATCCCTGTATGCCTGAGCATTGACGTGTTCACTATTAACACTACCACCTGTGGGAGTAATTGTATGATTGAGTTGGTGAAGTGAATAAGAGAAAAAGTATATTGTCAAATGGCTTTTATAGAATAGGCTTCTATCAGATACACAGTAACAGCATGGCACCCTAAGGGCCTGATATACGATGGGTTCCCAAACAGCTTACTGTGACCCAGAGAGCAAAAGACAAAGCACAATAAAGTAAAGGAAGTGATGCTCACCTGACTTTGGGAACAGTCAAATAAACTTTTCTGCAGGAATGCAGATGCTAGTTGAATGAGACAACAAATGTTCTCTTTCCTGTTTTATATTGTAGTTCCTCCCCTTTTCCATCATGTTTCTCTGTTTGTCTTATTATGTACGGTCTTTGTTTTCATCTTGATAAGAGCGACTACTATAGTTAAGGGGCTGGAGGAGTTGCTGTACAATGAGAGATTAGAGAAACTGGGCCTCTTCTCCCTTGAAAAGAGGAGACTGAGAGAGGACATGATCAAAACATTCAAGATAATGAAGGGAATAGACTTAGTAGATAAAGACGAGAGGGCACTCTCTAAAGTTAAAAGGGGGTAGATTCTGTACAAACGTAAGGAAGTTCTTCACCCATAGAGTGGTAGAAATATGGAACGCTCTTCTGGAAGCTGTTATAGGGGAAAACACCCTCCAGGGATTCAAGACAAGGTTAGACAAGTTCCTGCTGAACCGGAACGTACGCAGGTAAGGCTAGACTCAATCAGGGCACTGGTCTTTAACCTAAGGGCCGCCGTGGGAGCGGACAGCTGGACACGTTGGACCACTGGTCTGACCCAGCAGCGGTAATTCTTATTGTTGTAAAACGCGTGGAGGGGCATAATCTAAAGGGACGTCTAAGTCCGTTTGCGTCTAAGTCACAAAACAGCCTAGGACACATTTTTGAAAAATACGTCTAATTTTTGTTTCGAAAATCGTCAAATTATACGTCCTGCTGATCTGATTGTCCAAGCTGCTAAATCGTCCATCTTTATACCACATTTTCGTCCAACTTTTTGTCCAAGTCAAAAATGCCTAGAACAAGCCCTGTTGGACGTGGGAGGGGTCTGCAAAGTGATGGACTAAACACCCAGACATGCCACCTAAATAGTGGGGTACCTTACAGGGCACTGCTGTGAACTTCACAAAAAGGGTGCCATGTCTTCTCCTCACTACAGCTCCCTTATAGGTCATGGTGAGCCCTCCAAACCACCTCCAGAATCCCCTAGACCCACTTATCTACCACCCCAATAGCCCTTATGGCTACAGGAGCCACTTATATGCCAGTATAAAAGGGGTTTGGGGGTGCACATGTTTAAGTATCAATGCAGTGATTACTGGGGCTTATGGGCATGGGTCCTCCTCTACATGAGTCCCTAACCCACCTCCAAGATGGCTTAAGCCGCCTCTGTGCTGGACGACTAGGCTTTCCTATGCCAGGCTGCCAGGTGATGATGGTCTGGAGGCTGAATTTTAAAGGTGTGATTAATATTTTTATGGGGTCGGTGATCACTGGGGTAGTGTTTGAGGGTCTGTGTTATGTGTTTGCAGTGCTTATCTGGTGACTTTAGGTGGTTTTTTGTGACTTAGACCATGTTTTACATGGTCTAAGTCATAACGTCCAAGTTCCATTGATCCTGGGCTGTATAATAGAGAATGACACGGTGAAAAAATTGGTCCCCGTCACCGCCCCGTCCCCGTCTCACCATCCTCTGCACCGCCCCGTCACCGCCATTCCCTTCACCGCCCCGTCACCGCCACTGCCACCCCATTCACCGCCCCGTCACCGCCACTGCAACCCCATTCACCGCCCCGTCACCGTCTACGGCTGCAAGTCTCCCCTCCCCCCCAGCGATCACGGCAGGAGGGCACCCAACCCCTCCTGTAGACCCCCCCCCAACGGCCCTCCCGACAATCGCAGCAGAAGGGTATCCAACCCCTCCTGCCGGTCCTCCCAAAGGCCTCCCCTAAGATCGCCGGCAGGAGGGTACCCAACCCCTCCTGCTGGACCCCCCCCAACGAACCCTCCCACCCCGGAACCCCCTTAGTCTTACTTTCCAAGTTGGACCGGACGGCTCCTCACACGTATGGCCAGCAGGCTTGCCTCCGTCCAAATGAGGCGGGCCCGCCCCTGCCCTGCCCAACCCACAGGATCCTAGGGCCTGATTGGTCTAGGCACCTAAAGCCACTCCCGGTATAGGAGGGGCCTTAGGTGCTTGGGCCAATCAGGCCCTAGGATCCTGTGGGTTAGGCAGGGGAGGGGAGGGGCGGGCCCGCCTCATTTGGACGGAGGCAGGCCTGCTGGCCAGACGAGCGAGGAGCTGTCCGGTCCAACTTGGAAAGTAAGACTAAGGGTGGTGTTTCGGGATGGCGGGGCTTGTTGGGGGAGGGTCCGGCAGGAGGGGTTGGGCACCCTCCTATTGGCGATATAGGGGGCCGTTGGGGGTGCCGGCAGGAGGGGTTGGGCACCCTCCTACCAGTGATCATAGGGGGGCTGTTGGGGAGCTGGCAGGAGGGGTTGGATATCCTCCTGCTGCGATCGTCGGGGGGGCTGTTGGGGTAGGCAGGAGGGGATGGGTACCCTCCTGCCGCGATCGTTGGGGAGGGCTGGTTCTGTCGGCATGAAGGGCTGAGCACCTTCCTGCCGGCGATCGTCGGGGGGGGGGCGGGTTCTATTGGCAGGAAGGGTTGATCTGACAAATGAGGAGCACGGTGAAACACAGGTAAATAGCGGTTCCTAGAAGGGGGTACACTGGCCTGCGGGGACAAATCTTTTCACCGTTTTTGCGGGCGGTGAAAACTTTTGTCCCCGTGTCTGCGGCGATTTGGCTTTGGAGTCTCCATAACCCGCAGCCAAACCGCAGCCACGCCGCAGCTCCCTGCGGGGATCGCTCCCCATGTCATTCTCTACTGTATAATTTTCGGTTATACATGCTGTACGACTAAGTCTAAGCCAGCCCACATCCCGCCCTCAACACTCCTTCTGAAACGCCCCGTTTAGCTTTGGTCGTTCAGCGGCACTATGAAGGCCTAGGTCGTTTCGAAATATGTCCCAAACCCGTTTTTATTGGACGTTTTAGGGGAAATGTTCGTCCAAGCGCCGACTTAGGCCGGTTTTTGTATTTATTTATTTATATTTTTCACAAATTGTTTAACAACAATCTAAAGAAATTAACAATTGAAAAAGAAAATAATTACATTAAATTATATATATAATTCCACATGTGTGACTAATCAGAGTCCACATACTGAGGAGAGAGTCCATCACCTCCAAGGGAAGTTGGATCTAAAAGAAAAAGAAAAACTCATACAAATTACAGAGTGCGGTTGGATTTAACCATCTGCCTGGGTGAAGGACTCCATGGGAGGATCTGGGGCTCTAGACACCGTCTTACCCTCTAGAAAGAAATTTAATTGGTCAGGATCATAAAATATATATCTAGCATTCTGATAGGTAAGACAGCATTTACAGGGGAAATGTAACTGAAAAGTTGCTCCCATATTCAAAGTTAACTGACGATAGGCCAGGAATTTCTTCTGTCTGGCTTGCGTCAATTTTGATACATCAGGAAATATTGAAACTTTGGAACCATGAAATTCCGCATTCTCAGTCCTATAGAATAAACGGAGAACTGCCTCTTTATCCTGAAGGAAACAAAGGTTACCAATAAAGTTGCTCTAACAATTATTTCTTCTTGAATTGATGTTTCCAGCATACCAGTGAGATTCAAATCTCCTGATACAGTCCCTTTGCTTTTATCTTCTTTGGGAATGTTCAAATAGTATAGCTTTTGGAGCGGTGGCATATTATTTTCAGGAAATTTCAACACTGATTGTAAGAAGGAATTGAATAAATCTCTTGGAGTTTGAAATTTGGATACCGGAAAGTTCAGCAATCTAAGATTTAAATTTCTATTTGCATTTTCCAAGTTTTCCATTTTTCTGACCAACAAAGACTTTTCCTTCAAATGTAAATTCATGGAAGCCTTAACTTCTGAGACTGATTTTTCCAGGTTATCCATTCTATTGGACTGCTTTTGGAGTTTCTCTTCCAAAGTTTTTACTTGTAAGTTAGTATTCTGTACTGAAGAAAAAAGTTGTGTATTGAGTCAAGTCCACTCCAGATTGCTTCCATGTCGATGACTTCAGGTCTTACTAAAGGAGGAGGCAAGGATATTCCGGGGATTACCCCAATAACTCACTGCTCCTCCGTCCCTGCTTCCTCGCAGGTAACTGCTCCTCCGCTCTCCATTGTCGATTGCAAAGGAGTCGGCAAGCTGTGGAATACTTCCGGGGTCAGGGGTGAGTTCAGCAGCATCAACGGAGAACTCGTCTCCGGCACTTCCTGCACTGCCGACGGCGTCCCCGACATCATCCCGGGACACGGAGGAGCTCCAGGACCCATAGGGCTAAGTGAAACCTCGCTCTCCAAGACCGAGGTCTGCCCACCTCGTCAGCGGATATGCCCGATCCAGCCGGTGTGGCATACGCTGTAATTGCCACCTGTCTCACCATTGAAGTACCAGATGAGGCTGGAAGAACGCCTCTCTGTTTGCCTCTGCGCTTAGGCATAGTTAAGGTAAAGTAATTTTAATTGAAATAGAAATTGCCTAAACAGAGCAGGAGCAGCTTTCAAGGGGGGACTCACTCCGTTGCCATCTTGGACTCTCTTTAGGCCGGTTTTTGGACGTTTTTCTCTTTCGAGTATGAGCTCCTTAGTATTTGATAGGGGTTTATATCAAATCATTAATAAACAGTCTTGCATGGGAACTATGTGGGAAAGTGATATGTTCAATTGCTCAGTTACTTCTATTAAAGCCGATAAATGTATTATGCCTTTACTTTTTGATTTACCCTCAAATTAAAGGTGTTTTCATATATTTGTAAGAAGAGTGCTTAGGATACAGGCCCTACCGATGGTAGTCGTTCCCTAAGCCTCAGTTTGTTAAAACTGTGTTTGCCTAATCTAATCTTCTATTTGTATGTTGTACATACCTATTCAGGCTCATAGAACATTTTCACATGAGAACACTGCAATAGTTATAATCATCACTCAAGCCGTGCTCAGCACACAGACATTCAATAAACCTAAAACAAAAACTTCTGACTGCATCAGGCAGGCTAAAATTTTTCAACACAATTTAACCAACCATTGAGCTTTGGCCTCCTCACCACGACATCCCTTTCTTCCCCATAACCCCATCCCCGTTTCACAAAAGCCTTTTGTATTCTCTCTGAAGAATTCAACTTTCATAGTCAACATTATCCTGTTCTAACCCAGGCTCATCTCGAGCCCCCCACCTCCATCCCATTTTTCACTCTTATCTTTACATTTTTGAATGGGACTGTCCGCACACACAACAGGTTTACAAACAACTCTTGGTCTCAGCGGTTGCCCCGATTTGGACGTCTACGATGGTGTCCAATTGTTCTGTTCATTAGCATACAGCTGACAGGCTTCTATTTGGGTAAAGAGAACTGCCACTTATGTTAAAACTTCAGTCACTGCAAAACCTTGCTTTGAAACAAAAGTCCTGACTGCAAACGTGACTACTGTCTTGGTTTCTTAAGTGCCTGCATTCTTATAGACCTACAGCCCCAAATCAACACGAGTGTTTTCATCAGGGGCAGACCGACAATATTCTGGCTCTCGAGTAATAAGGGCTGTGGGCCCCTAACCACCTATCTAAAATGATTCAATTAGATGGAAGCCAGGGGAGAGGGGGCTACCTACTGCTGTCAGCCCTTAGGCACTGCCCTATTATTCCAATGCTTAGTCTGCTCCTGGCTTTCATTCATTCTCCCCAATAAAAATGTAGAACTTTTCAAAGTCAGAGCCAATTAGTTGCTTCATGCAGGTTGTTAAGAGTTATGGCTTTTGCTTGAACACAAGTTCCATATCAGTGTTTTATTGTATAATACTCAGCTGAGCCAAGGGTAAGGCACATCAGAGGCACCTATGGGCCAGCCTGTTCTGTGGCTGGCTGGAGAGCGAGACAGGCGCTACAAAGCCAAGCAGAAACCGATAACGTGGAAGAAATGTGGTCGACTTTGAAAGCCACCATTCAGGAAGCAACAAACTGCTATGTTAAATTAGTAAGTAAACGGCGAAGAAACAATAAGCCGCAGTGGTTCACTGCGGAGATCTCGGACCTCATCAAGGAGAAGAAAAAAGCATTTATCTCTTACAAACAATCGGGGAAACTGGACTCTAGAGTAGACTATCTGACCAAGTCAAAAGCCGTCAAAACAGCAGTTAGGGAGGCCAAATTCCACATGGAGGAGTCTCTAGCGAAGAACATCCAGAAGGGAGATAAATCCTTCTTCAGGTACATCAGTGACAGAAGTAAAAACTCAGGCGGGATAGTACGTCTTAGGAAACCAGACGGAGACTATGTAGAAAAGGACTCTGAAAAAGCCCAACTGTTAAATGAATACTTCTGCTCAGTCTTCACCCGAGAGGCACCGGGACTCGGCCCTCAGCTACAGGGTTGACTCAGTTGACCCGTTTAGTAATTTTGAGTTTATGCCCAGCAGTGTCTACTGTGAGCTGTCAAAGCTCAAGGTTAACAAGGCAATGGGGCCTGACAATCTACACCCCAGTGTGCTCAGGGAGTTGAGTGATGTCTTGGCGGAACTGCTATCCGCGCTCTTCAATCTCTCCCTTAGTACAGGCAGCGTCCCGTTGGACTGGAAGACGGCTAACGTCATTCCACTCCACAAGAAAGGCTCAAGGATGGAGGCAGCAAACTACAGACCAGTGAGTCTCACATCAATAGTGAGCAAACTAATGGAAACTCTAATCAAACGCCAATTGGATACGATCCTGAATGAGGAGAATCTACGGGATCCCCGTCATCATGGATTTACTAAGGGGAGATCCTGCCAATCCAACCTGATCAGCTTCTTTGACTGGGTGATGGGAAAGCTGGATGTTGGGGAGTCCCTGGACATCGTATACCTGGACTTTAGCAAAGCATTCGATAGCATACCTCACCGCAGGTTGCTGAGCAAGATGAGTTCTATAGGATTGGGCGACACATTGATGAAATGGGTTGGGAACTGGCTTGGAGGTAGGCTTCAGAGGGTAGTGGTGAATGGCATCCCCTCCAAAATGACGGAGGTGATCAGTGGAGTGCTGCAGGGCTCGGTCTTGGGCCCTATCCTATTCAACATCTTTATAAGAGACTTGGCAGAAGGGCTCCGAGGTAAAATAACATTATTCGCCGATGACGCCAAACTAAGCAATGTAGTGGGCAAAAGCACAACGGACAAAAATCCAATGCCCAACAACATGATGCACGACCTACTCCTACTAGAGCGCTGGTCTAGGTCCTGGCAACTCAGCTTCAATGCCAAAAAATGCAAAGTCATGCACCTGGGCAGCCAAAATCCATGCAAGACTTATACTCTTAATGGCGAGATCCTAACAAGAACTGTAGCAGAACGAGACTTACGGGTGATCGTCAGTGAGGACATGAAGGCTGCCAATCAAGTGGAGCAAGCTTCATCCAAGGCAAGACAAATCTTAGGTTGCATACACAGGGGTTTCGTCAGCCGTAAGCCTGAAGTCATTATGCCATTGTATAGATCCATGGTGAGGCCCCACCTGGAATACTGTGTGCAATTCTGGAGGCCGCATTATCGCAAGGATGTGCTGAGACTGGAGTCGGTCCAGAGAATGGCTACCCGGATGGTCTCGGGACTCAAGGATCTCCCATACAAGGAACGGCTAGATAAATTGCAACTATACTCACTCAAGGAACGCAGAGAGAGGGGAGACATGATCGAGACGTTCAAGTATCTCACGGGCCACATCGAGGTGGAAGAAGATATCTTCTTTTTCAAGGGTCCCACGGCACGTGGAAAATCAGGGGCAGGAAACTGCACGGTGACACCAGGAAATTCTTTTTCACTGAAAGGGTGGTTGATCGCTGGAATAGTCTTCCACTTCAGGTGATTGAGGCCAGCAGCGTGCCTGATTTTAAGGCCAAATGGGATCGACATGTGGGATCTATTCACAGAGTAAAGGTAGGGGAGGGTCATTAGGTGGGCAGACTAGATGGGCCGTGGCCCTTATCTGCCGTCTATTTCTATGTTTCTATAGTCCAGTGAGATAGGAGCTTGGGGACAGGAGGAATAGGTGCCATGGATTAGCTTTCTTTCTCTTCTCCTGGACTGTTCCAATATTCTGACATGTACTTAACTTCCCACCAGAGAATTAAATGGGAACAACTCAATTTCCCCATCCCATTCCTGTGAGTTTTGTCGCTGTCCCTGTCCCTGTCCCATTCCTATAAGCTCTGCCTTAACCACACAAACCTCGGACACATGATTTTAAAGTGTTTGAGGCTTGTGGAGATGAGGACAGAGTTTGCAGGAATGGAGCAGGGACAAGAAATTGAGTTCCTGCAGGTATGGGGAAAAATTTGGTCCCGTGTCATTTTCTACTTCCCACCATGTTGTGCCATAACAAAGTAGGAGGGAAGCTTTCCACTGAGTGTGTGCA
The DNA here is from genome assembly GCF_902459505.1 of Geotrypetes seraphini. NCBI lineage: Eukaryota > Metazoa > Chordata > Amphibia > Gymnophiona > Dermophiidae > Geotrypetes > Geotrypetes seraphini. Next base: position 48,073,908 of record NC_047097.1, read on the forward strand.
CAGTTTTAAATCCCACAGCCCCTTGCCCACTTCTGACAGTACAGCAGGGTCATGTGAGTGTATGAGATGGGACTGCTCATCCTCTCCTTCCATCCTTGACCACTCTTTCCCTCCCTCTCAGGCCTTTGGTGCCACATTGACATCCATTTGTTGGATATTGTCATAGCCACCAGGGGTAAAAAAAACCAACAACCCTGGAACTCCTTTGTTATGGAGGCTAAGGTTGGGGGCAAAACCTGAGGAAAATGGGGGTATAGTAGAGCCAAGGTTGGTTCCAATTAGGAGCAGTACCTTACCACTGGAGAGGAGGAGTGATCTAGTGCAGTGTTTCTCAACATGTGGTATGCAGGCTGCTTGTTGGGGGTACATGAAATGGCCACCGCAGAGAATATTCAATTCCTGTCCATCTGTCGAAGCTGCGCTACCACCGGCGGGGATCCCTCCTTGCTGCCCACCCCACCTGCTGAAGCCACTGCCAGAAATCCCTGTCCGCCCCCTCTCCTCCCTACCTCTCAAAGCCGACCCAGAGCTGACATCAGAGGAAATCCTTCCAGGTCAGCTGGGGTGGGGGAGGTTCCCAGTTACCTCCTTGCCACACTTGCTCCTTCTGCTTTCAGTGGCTTGTTGGGGGAACATGCAGCCAGCAGCAATTTACATGCTGCAAGTAGCTGACTCAGAAACCTTCTCTCCAACGTCAGAGGGAAGGCTTGTAGGTCAGCCACGTGCAACATGTGAATCGCTGCCTGCGCATCCCTCCAACAAGCCGCTGAAGGCAGTTGAAGCGAGTGCAGATCGAACAAGTAAAGGGACCCAATCTTTCTGGGACAAAGGAAGAAAGGAAGGGGGGAAGGAGGGGTACGATTTTGGGATAATGGCTGGGAGGGGAAGGAGCACAAACTCGACTCAGAAGGAAGGGAGGTGGCATGAACATGGGACACAGAAGGGAGGGAGGAAGGGGGCACTATCTTGGGATATAGGAGGGAGGGAATAGAAAGGGAAAATTGTTGGGCATGAGTGAGAGGGAAAGAGATGGTGGCACATGGGGAAAGGAAAAAAGAGGAAAATTGGGCATAGAGGAAGTAGAGATGCCTGGGTAAGAGAAGTATGAGAGGGAGAAATGTTGGATATAGTGGTGGAGAGGGAACAGAGGGAAAGATTGAAGGGGAGGAATATTGGACATAGTGATGGAGGGAGAGATGTAGTATTGGGCTAGTGATAGAAGAAGAAATGGGGAGGTGATATCCCAGCTTACAAATTTCCTTGGGAAATCAAATTGAGCAACTTTCCTCAAGGTATACCATGGCGTTCTCAGAAAATTTGGAATTTAAGACTAAAATATTACGTTTGGAAAATAAAGCGGATGATGCGGATACCAAGATAAAGACTTTGGAGGCCCAGGCATTGACTTGAGTTAAAGACAGTGCAAGTTTACACTTTAAACAAGAAATTCCATTATAAGATGTAATCTCCAGATTATTAGTTTCCCAAAAATATTTCCGACAACTGCTTTAGTTATGTTTAAAAGATACTTGAATGAAGTTCTTAAGGTACCCGAGACCTTATATCCTCCTATCTCCAAAATATATTACTTACCTAGACGAATTAAAGTTCAAAGTCCTAACCAGCAGAATTTATCTGCTGATAGTTTAGACTTATCTAATTTCCTGGAGAAGTCGGATATGGAGGTCCAGACTTCAGCTATATTATTGGTATAATTTGCCTTAGATTCAGATAGAGAATGGATGCTTAAGTTGTTTTTCTAATGTTATAAGAATGTATCCAGATATGTCTTTTTCTACCCAAAAGTGAAGGAAACAATTTTTGATCTTGAGGCCGAAGGTCACTCAGCTGGGAGCAACCTTTGTTTTGAGATATCCCTGCAAGTGCGTTATGGTCTTTAATGGAAATAGATATGTATTTTATGAGCCGCAGCTATTATCCAAATTTATTTCTGCTAAAGCACAACTTATAGAAGCTTCCTGAGTTATGTTCCAGTATGTTAGCTCGAAAAGAAAGAAAAATTTAGGACCTGTATCGCCTCATCTTTAGTTTTCCTTTAAAATTTATTTGTTTATATTAAAATCAGCTCCTTCTCCAACCTGAATTTTTTTTCATTATTTCCTGTAATATGAAATATTTTGTATTAATACACTTTAGATATACAGGCTGTTTTTATTTTTATAGATTGTCAATTGTTAAAATTATAAATAAAGAAGAAGAAATGTGGTGATAAAAGGAGAAATGGGCATTGAGCTGGTGGGCAGTGGTGAAAAATGGTGCACATGATCTAAGAGATGAGAGAGGGAGAAATGTTGGACTTATGGAGAGACAGAGAACGAGATGTTGATTGGGGAAGGGAATGAGGTCCAGAGGAGAGGAAGCGTGCAGGAGGCAGAAAGAAATATTGGATGCACAGTCAGAAGGAAGTGCAACCAGAGACTCATGAAATCACTAGTCAACAAATGTAAGAAAAATTATTGAAAAGTGATTGAAATGTGTCCGTTTTGAGAATTTTATATCTGCTGTCTATATTTTGTACTATGATTTTCTGTTTTTCTATAGTTGTTACTGAGATGACATTGCATATTTTAACATTTTCTCTGCATACAGTGTACTTTGTTGTTTTTTTTAATTTTGTGGTTATCATAATGTATTAATAAGATTATATTGTGTGTACATTAAAAAATGGATGGAAGAAATTGCATTACAATTAGTACTATTATTATGGGGTGGGGTCAGGGGATGGAGCCTGAGCAGGTTGGGGCAGAGCTTGGTAGGGGTACTTGGTTGATATTTGTTAGACTTAGGGGGTACTTGGCTTGAAGAAGTTGAGAAACACTGATCTAGTGGTTAGGGAAGTCTGATTAAAATCTCAATGCTGCTCCTTGTGATCTTGGGCAAGTCACTTAACCCTCCATTGCTCAGGTACAAAATTAGATTGTGAGCCCATCAGGGAAATACCTAGTATACCTGAATGTAACTCAATTGGAACTATAACTGAAAAAGTGTGAGCTCAATCCAAATTAATAACAACACACACCTAGGATGTCTGATACCCAGTGGAGAGAGGATTTTAGGTAAGGCACTTGAAACCTGAGAAGCTGAAGGCTATCTCTGCTGGGTCTTTGACCCAGAAATAACAAATAAAAAAGACATTTTAATTTAATCATGAAATTGTGATTACAGGGCACACTGGATGGACCATTCAGGTCTTTATCTACTATGTGCCAGGAGGGTATGGTCTAGGCACACAGGAGTGTGGTAGAGATGGGGGATATAATGGAAGCAAATACAATAAGGGCAGGGAAGTTATATTTGTAAAGGCTTGGGTTAGGGCTAGTCCAAAAATACTAGGACTAGGGGGCATGTTTTGAAGATACTAACCCCCTCTTTTACAAAACTACAATAGCAGTTTCTAGCGCGGGAAGCCACGCTGAATGGCCTGCGCTGCTCCCGACGCTCATAGGAACTCAATGAGTGCTGGGAGCAGTGCAGGTCATTCAGCGTGGCTCCTCACGCTAGAAACTGCTATCGCAGTTTCGTCAAAGGAGGCTTAAGTAGTAGATTTAAAATGAATAGGATAAAATATTTCTTCACTTAACATATGATTATACTCTAGAATTAATTGCTGGTGAAAGTAGTGAAAAGCAGTTAGTTTAGCGGGATTTAAAAAAAAGGTTTGGATAACTTCCTAAAAGATCAGATCTCTTGAAGGACTCCTCAACTTTAGAAAAGCAATAAAACATACCTCTTCATCTAACCTCCTGCCCTTGATTCATGGACTACAAAGAATTGTATGTTGGTAACTGAACCATATGTGTCGCGTAAGGAAAACTTACTTTGTAAAATCTTGCACTGTAACTAAGGCAAATCTAACCTATAAACTGTCCATTTGAGTCAAATTAGGAATAAACGTGTACTGTAAAGATAACTATAGCAAATCGTAACTGGGAAACTGTATATGATATATATTAATATCAGACAGCTAATATGTGCCAACTTAGGATAAAAACTTGCATTGTAATGTTGAACTGAAATTATGTATGTTTAACCTGTAACCCGGTTCTGAGCTCTTTGGGGACAACGGGATAGAAACCGAATTTAAATACATAAATAAATGTCTAAAAGCCATTATGAAGATGGATGTGGGAAAATCCACTGCTTATTCCTACGATAAGCAGCATATAATATGTTTTACTCTTTGGGATCTTGCCAGGTACTTATAACCTGGGTAGGCAACTGTTGGAAACAGAATTCTGGGCTTGATGGACCTGCAGATTGTCTCGGTACAGCAGCTCTTCTGTTCTTATGGTGGTGGTTAAGAACATTGCCACCCTTGTTAACTCTGCCGTCTCTGTTCACTTGATGTTTATCCCTGTGAGGGATGATTCGTCTTATCCTGCCTGCCCTTGTTAATACTGCCATATGCTGAATATTCTAGACAAACTGATACCTTGATAAACTTATTTTCACATGCCCAAATTAATGTAATAAATATGATCACAGTGAGACTTGGCAAGAGGGAATGGTTTTCTTAAAACAGTGGTTCCCAGCCCTGTCCTGGAGGACACTAACTAGTCAGGTTTTCAGGCTAGCCCTGATGAATATGCATGGGGCAGATTTGCATGCCTGTCACCTCCATTTGAGGAGTGTGTGGCGCAGTGGTTGGATCTACAGCCTCAGCACCCTGGGGTTGTGGGTTCAAACCCTGTGCTGCTCCTTGTGACCCTGGGCAAGTCACTTAATCCTCCATATCCCCAGGTACGTTAGATAGATTGTGAGCCCACCGGGACAGAGAGGGAAAATACTTGAGTACCTGATTGTAAAAAACCGCTTAGATAACCTTGATAGGCGGTATATAAAATCCTAATAAACTTGAAACTTGATTTATATGCAAATCTCTCTCATGCATATTCATTAGGGCTATTCCGAAAACCCGACTGGCTGGTGGTACTCCCGGACAGGGTAGAGAACCACTATCTTAAAAGAAAAAAAAAACAAGAAGAAGAAAAAAAAAAAGTCTGTGGCCATAATAGGAGATTCACAGTTTAAGCAGGGAGAGGTAATTTTCAAAACCATATTCTTTGGTTAAATGGTACATTATCTGAAGAAATTTGCTTTCGTAAAATTGGTTGCCTTTCCTGGGGCTAATTTCACAATAAGATGCTTATAAAAATTAGCAAAACATGCCTATTTTATGCAGCAACAAAGGCTGTAAGTCCTTTTATAAGATAGGCTGCTACATTCATTCCTAATTGCACACTAATACTTTTTGAAGAAATTTACTTCAGCTCTGAGGCACATGCAAACGTGGGCCCAATAAGGTACCTGTTTTATTAAAACAGTATAGGTGCCTATGAGTCTGTGTAAGATGGGCTCCCAGAACCAGCCTCAGTAGCATTCAAATGCCCATTGACAGATTTAACCTTACTTTAAAAAAAAGGTGCAAACATGCATAGGTATATCCACCTAGTTTATAATATACAGTCATGTACTTCAATTCCTCCTCCGCCTGAAATACACCATCAAACACCTACATGCAGATTGCAAAATGCAAAACTCTTCCTGTGCACCTACTTGTTACATATGGCTCACAGTCATAAGCATGCGGGACAAAGCCGTGCCGACATTTGAGAGCAGACAATTGAGCGCAAGACTCAAGTGCGCCGTTGTAAAAGTATATTTTAAAGAGCTCCGACGGGGTGTGTGAGGGGGGAACCCCCCCCCAGCTTACTTAATAGTGTTCGCACTGCCGTTGGGGGTGGTTTTGGGGGGTTGTAACCCCCCATTATAGAGGAAATGTAACTTTTCCCCTATTTTTTAGGAGAAAAGTTAAGTTTTCTGTATAATGTACACCCTCCCAACGGCAGCACGAACACTATTAAGTAAACTGGGGGGGTTTCCCCCCACACCCCCTGTCGGAGCCCTTTAAAATAAACTTTTACGGCGGCACGCTGGAGTCTTGCGTGCAATTGTCTGCTGTGAAATGTCAGTACGGCTTTGTCCGTCACGCTTTTGTCCCATCACCGTTACATACATGAGTGGCTGCAACGCTGTATAAATGCAGGAAAAACCTGCTTTAAGTGCATATCGAAGAACACATACATTGTAACTCTGGGAATGCCTAATGAATCCAAATGGAGACACTAAACTCAATACTTCCAAAAAATTGAGTGATTAAAGAAAGTGTATCATATCAAATAGAAAATCACTCTTGTGAAGAGTAAAACTCAGTACTTAAAAAGTATATCAACTAGTAATGAAACTGATGCTCAGAGACTCGAAGGCAATAAACAGGGAAGAACCTCAAAACTACTGCCTCACCACCCAATCATCACATGTTGAAAAATCTTTAGTTGATATCAGGAATGATGGATTTTCTCATAGCACTGTGTACCACACAGTCTACTGTATTCACATATACGGCTTCTTTTACAAAGCCACGCTAGTGGCTGTGCTGCGCTAACAGCCCCAAAGCCCACAGAGATTTAAAGGGCTTCGGGGCTGTTGCCGCGTGGCTTTGTAAAAGAGGCCGCTAATTAGAATCTCCAAGTAGCAAACTTATCTTAGCTTGCAGGGAATGCCTAAGCACAGAGTTCCTGATTCTGTAAACGGTGCCTAAGCACATTTACATTGTAGGTGCTGCTCAATTCTGGAGGCCACATTACCGCAAAGATGTGCTGAGACTTGAGTCGGTCCAGCGAATGGCCACACGGATGGTCACGGGGCTCAGGGATCTCCCGTATGAGGAACGGCTGAATAAATTGCAGCTCTACTCCCTTGAGGAACGCAGGGAGAGGGGGGACATGATCGAGACATTCAAGTACCTCACGCACCGTATCGAGGTGGGGGAGGATATCTTCTTCTTCAAGGAACCCACGTCAACACGTGGGCATCCATGGAAAATCAGGGGAGGGACATTACATGGCGACACCAGGAAATACTTCTTCACCGAGAGGGTGGTGGATCGATGGAATGGTCTTCCGATGCAGGTGATTGAGGCCAGCAGTGTGCCTGATTTTAAAGCTAAATGGGATCGAAAGGTGGGATCTCTTCGCAAAGGGAGGTAGGGGAGGGTCATTGATGTGGGCAGACTTGATGGGCCTTGGCCCTTATCTGCCGTCACCTTCTATGTTTCTATGCTCGGCGTGGTTGTCAATAAACCACTAGGCACTGCTTATAGAATCACTCCTAGCAGCACCTACGCGGACTTACGCATTACTAGACACCGTAAAGGTAGGTGCCGGTACATTAGGCCAGGTTTTACCAGGCCTAATTTACAGGCGCCTAACTTGGATGACTAGCAACACCTAAGTCAACCATGCCTACTCTCTACCCCTACTTTTCAGATAGGCATCATTAGGTATCACTAGGTGTCCTAAGAATTCCACCCAGAACTCTTAATTAGTAATTTTATATAATTATTTTTGGGGGATTGGCTGAAAACTGGCACAGTAAATTAGCGCGCCAATATGTGGTACGTTACTTCATGTTGAGCCTACTTTAGACAAGTATAAAAGTCGCCTTTTCCTGATCATGACAGGAATAGGTGGTCAACTGATCACACATAATTGGAAGAACCATGACAGGATTAATTATACTTTTTGTTGGTAAATATGTGTACCACATATAAGTATGAAAGAATGATGGCGGATCGTTTGGGGACTAGTAAGTTCTTTAATGATGTATGGAGTCCATTGACTACTTTTGTTGCATTACAGTAAGGGTCATGTTTCTTCCCTTTTCATTAGATTTCTTTACACTTCCAGGGTGGGTGGGGGGAGAGAAATGTACTTTGAGGAGTTAAAATATTTAATTATAATATTGAAATCACAACATATGTATTATTGTATTAATAATTAAGATGAGGATGGGAGTAAATGATTGTTTAATGTAGTTATTGGTGCGTTCCATGCAGTATTTATGATTTACCAATTGTATTGTATTATCAAAGTTTGAAAATCAATAAAGATTTAAACAAAAAAAAAAGTTGCACGTTGATTCCTAAGTTAGTTTTTGCTAGGCATCCTTGATTAAAGCGGCTAGCGGCACTTAACATAGGCATCCTTTATAGAATCTGGCCTAGACTGCATAAAAGTGACATGCTTTGTAGCAAACACATTTGTACATGCATATGCACTGCAAAGGTAAGATAGCAGACGAGATGGGCAGTCAGTCATACATTTATTAAAGCTACTATAACATTTGAACTAATAAATTAATACCATGCATATATATATTTGTGTTTATTCATGTATTTCTAGTATGCATGTGATTTTTTATTGTTTATTCTATGTTATGATTATTTATTTGTTTACACAGTTTTATTGCCGCTGATGCAGCCCATATGCTGGGTGAAACATGGCCATGTCGGGCACAGGTTTCTAATTAGTTCAAGTGCTGCAACAGCTTTACAAGGGGGTGCTGAAAAGAGCATTATTTTATTTTGCAAAGTGCCAATCTGCAGAATCATAAGGCTATGTTGGCTTTTCAGGTTGCTATTTGGGAGAAAAAATTAGGCCCTATAATACAAGCATCTGTATCTTATGATTATTATAGGAATCATTATAGGAAAATGTTAAAAACTTTCTTATTTAAGCAATTTGGAGGGGACTAATGTGGATGTAATGTATGTTTGCCTTGCTATTTTGTAATTCTATGTGAATGCACAGTTCTCTTTATGTTAATTGCATAGAACTGCAAGTTGAGTGTGATGTTATGTTATATTTCAGCTAACACAAAACTGTGACCAGACATATACAATTCAAATAAATCTTATAAGTAAATAATATCACCATCCATTCATTAGAGATTGTTAGAGATTATGGATCAATGAGCAATCAGAAGTAGCACAACTTATCTTTAATGTCCAGATTCAGCCAAAGATTTAACTTGTGCTGAGTGGTTCAATAGCATTGCCGCCTATTGCCTATATTTCTTTTTCATGCTCTTGATGGCTGCCTCCTACACATCTGAAGGAACTTAAGGAAGTTCTGGTAGCTCCACTGACTGACCTTTTCAATGAGTCTCTAGAGTCGGGAGTGGTATCGGAGGACTGGAGAAGGGCGGATGTGGTCCCTCTCCACAAAAGTGGAAGTAAGGAAGAAGTAGAGAATTACAGGCCGGTAAGTCTGACTTCTGTGGTAAGCAAATTAATGGAAACACTTTTAAAACAGAAAATGGTCAAGTTTCTGGAATCCTGTGGATTATAGCAGTGGTTCCCAACCCTGTCCTGGAGGAACACCAGGCCAATTGGGTTTTCAGGCTAGTCCTAATGAATATGCATGAAGCAAATTTGCATGCCTATCACTTCCATCATATGCAAATCTCTCTCATGCATATTCATTAGGGCTAGCCTGAAAACCCGATTGGCCTGGTGTTCCTCCAGGACAGGGTTGGGAATCACTGGATTATAGGACTGGAGGCAACATGGATTCACTAGAGGTAGGTCTCGTCAGACAAATCTGATCAATTTCTTTGACTGAGTGACCAGAGAACTGGATAGAGGAAGTGCGCTAGATGTGGTGTATTTAGATTTTAGCAAAGCCTTTGACAGTGTTCCACACAGACGTCTAATAAATAAGCTGAGTGCCCTTGGGATGGGTCCCAAAGTGACGGGCTGGGTCAGGAACTGGTTGAGTGGAAGGAGACAGAGGGTAGTGATCAATGGAGATCGCTCTGAGGAAAGAGATGTTACTAGTGGTGTGCCTCAAGGTTCTGTTCTTGCGCCTGTTCTTAACATTTTTATAAATGATATTGCTGAAAGGTTGTTGGGTAAGATTTGCCTCTTTGCAGATGATACCAAAATCTGCAATAGAGTAGACACGGCAGATGGAATGAATAACATGAAGAAACTTGAAGAATGATCTGAAATTTGGCAGCTAAAATTTATTGCTAAGAATGCAAGGTCATACATTTGGGCTGCAAAAACCAGAGGGAACGGTACAGTTTAGGGGGTGAAAAATTTATGTGCATGACGGCAAAGTGGGACTTGGGTGTGACTGTATGTGATGATCTTAAGGTGGCTAAACAGGTTGATAAGGTGATGGCGAAAGCTAGAAGGATGCTAGGTTGCATAGGGAGAAGTAGGGCCAGTAGGAAAAAGGAGGTATTGATGCCTCTGTATAAAACTCTGGTGAGACCTCATTTAGAAAATTGTGTACAATTCTGGAGGCCGCACCTTCAAAAAGATATAAAAAGGATAGAGTCAGTCCAGAAGAAGACTACTAAAATGGTGTGTGGTCTTCGTGATAAGGCATATGGGGACAGACTTAAAGATCTCAATCTGTATACTTTGGAGGAAAGGAGGGAGAGGGGAGATGTGATAGAGACGTTTAAATAAGCAGCCGGCAAGGGAGGAGGTGGGACCGCTGGATGACGAAGATAGGAAAGGAGTGGTAAAGGAGGAAAAAGAAGTGGCGGATAGACTAAACATGTTCTTTTCGTCATTATTTACATAAGAGGACACATCCAACGTGCCGGAACCTGAAAAAATCTTCAAAGGAGATCAAGCAGAAAAACTAACATCCATCGAGGTTAGCCTTGAGGACGTACACAAGCAGATAGATTAAAAACTAACAAATCTCCAGGCCCGGATGGAATCCACCCTAGGGTACTGAAAGAACTAAAGGAGAAAATAGCGGAACTACTACAGCAGATTTGTAATATATCCTTGAAAATAGGCGTGATCCTGAAGGATTGGAAGATAGCTAATGTTACGACCATCTTTAAAAAAGGGTCGAGAGGTGACCCGGGGAACTACAGACCAGTGAGTTTGACTTCGGTTCCGGGGAAGATGGCGGAAGCGCTGATAAAAGACAGCATCGATGAGCATCTAGAAAGGAATAAACTGATGAAACCAAGCCAACATGGCTTCTGCAAGGGAAGATCGTGCCTAATGAACTTATTACACTTCTTCGAAGGAATAAATAAACGGATGGACAAAGGGGACCTCATAGACATCGTATACTTAGATTTCCTTTGACATGGTACCCCATGAACGCCTACTACAGAAACTGAAGAACCATGGGGTGGAAGGAGACGTACACAGATGGATCAAAAATTGGTTGGCAGGTAGAAAACAAAGGGTAGGAGTGAAGGGCCACTACTCAGACTGGAGGAGGGTCACGAGTGGTGTTCCGCAGGGGTCAGTACTCAGACTGCTGCTGTTCAATGTATGTATAAATGATCTAGAAACAGGGATGAAGTACGAAATAATAAAATTCGCAGACAACACCAAACTATTTAGTGGAGTTAGGACTAAAGAGGACTGCAAAGATTTACAAAGGGACCTGAACAAACTAGGAGAATGGGCAACGAGATGGCAGATGAAGTTTAATGTAGAGAAATGTAAAGTCTTGCATGTAGGAAACAGAAACCCGAGGTACAGCTATACGATGGGTGGGCTGGTAATGGGTGAAAGTACCCAAGAAAAGGACTTGGGGGGTAATAATGGACAAGACAATGAAGCCGTCGGCACAGTGTGCAGTGGCCTCTAAGAAGGCAAATAGAATGCTAGGTACTATCAAAGAAAGGCATTACAACCAGAACAAAAGAAGTTATCCTGCCGTTGTATCGGGCGATGGTGCGCATGCATCTGGAGTACTGTGTCCAATATTGGTCGCCGTACCTTAAGAAGGATATGGCAATACTCGAGAGGGTTCAGAAAAGAGCGACATGATTGATAAAAGGTATGGAAAACCTTTCATATGCTGAAAGATTAGAGAAACTGGGCTCTTTTCCCTAGAAAAGCGGAGACTTAGAGGGGACATGATAGAGACTTACAAGATCATGAAGGGCATAGAGAAAGTGGAGAGGGACAGATTCTTCAAACTTTCAAAAACTACAAGAATGAGAGGGCATTCAGAAAAGTTATGAGGGGACAGATTCAGAACCAATGCTAGGAAGTTCTTCTTTACCCAGAGGGTGGTGGACACCTGGAATGCGCTTCCAGAGGGTGTGATAGGACAGAGTATGGTATTGGGGTTCATGAAGGGATTAGACAATTTCCTGAAAGAAAAGGGGATAGAAGAGTATAGATATAGGATTACTATACAGGTCCTGAACCGATGGGCAGCCGCGTGAGTGGACTGCTGGGCATGATGGACCTCTGGTCTGACCCAGAAGAGGCACTGCTTATGTTCTTATGTACCTACGTAATATAAATGCGCATGAATCAAGTCTCTTTCATTTGAAAGGAAACTCTGCAATGAGAGGGATTAGGATGAAGTTAAGAGGCGACAGGCCCCGGAGTAATCTGAGGAAATACTTTTTTATGGAAAGGGTGGTGGATGCATGGAATGGTCTCCCGAGGAGATGGTGGAGACAGAGACTGTGTCTGAATTCAAGAAGGTGTGGGATAGGCATGTGGGATCTCTTGAAGAGAAGATGAGATAATGGTTACTGAGGATGGGCAGACTAGATGGGCCATCTGGCCTTTATCTGCCATCATGTTTCTATGTCTTCTGGTGGCTGAGTCCAACCTCCCTGCCACTGGCTTCTACACTCGTTCAGATGCACCATCTAGCCTCCTGGCTTCTATTTCCTTTGCCACTACCCTTGCTGAATCTGTCATGGTGGGACCCAACTTCTCTACCATCCCTTTGCTTGTTGCTAACTGATCCAACATTTCTCTGAGACTTTGCTCATGTGCACATAAGGACAAACAGAAAGAAGAATGGATTTTCTGACACTCCACAATAGGTGCCAAACATGCCAAGAAAATAAAACATACCATAACATATTTTTCCTTTTTATCTTTATGAATATCCTCCTAATCCTAGGCCAAAGTAAATACAGAAGATTACAGTTTATCATTCAAGAACCATCTTGGCGCTATCTGGTTTTCAAACGCCATTGTGTTTCACCCAGTGGGCATAAACACCCGATAAAAAGATTCATGCTGCATCTGCAGTATTTCATTGCAAAAAAAAAAAAGTTTGTGCCTCTGTTTTATTCTCACAAGTTCAGCATCTGTATCCAGTTATAACATTTGCCTATTCTTGAACGCTTTTATTTCACATATCGTGAAATTTAAAAAAAAACCCCAATGATTTGGCATTTATGCAGTACATGGCGACAAACCGCTGGGAATCTCCTATCTCCTTTTTCACAAAACCCGCTGCCTCATCGGCATCACAGTGGCGGCGGCTGCTGACAAATAGAACCCACCCAAAAAAACAAAAAAAAAAGCCCGTGATGGGCTCCAGTCTGCTGAGTAACACACACAGGAAACCAGTCTTTTTTCATGTTTACTGCTTAGGCTCTAAGTTGAACAAGAAAGGTGGTTTTCTGTGAACTGTAAAATCTGGTGGCAATTTAGTTTTACAAAATGCATCTATACAAAGGGCAGTAATCTTATAAATCTTTTTCAGTATGTAAACTTTTGATAAAATTTTGTGGCGACATTCATATCTACAGAAAAAGTATGCCTATTTCTACACAGTCTGCACAGAAGCTGGGGGGGAGGGGAGGGCTTAGTTTCAGCAGGTGTAAATTTCTGCATGTAATTGGGCTTGGTTTTGGGTGGCTATATAATAAATACACAAAGCATCTATGTTGCCTTTGTAAAATAGGTACCTTTAGAGGTGCTATTCAATAAAGCATTTTCTGTGTAGAAAGCTTATGAAAAATGACTATTATAAAACTGTGTAAGAGTCTACTGTACACTATTGCTGCTGTTTAGTAAAAAATTTTAATTCCCATTAATTGTATTTTTAATCGCTGTCCTGAACTTGCCCAGGAGCATCCTCTCTTCCAAACAGCCCCTACCCTGAAGAAACCCCCCTCCCAAATACCCATCCTAGAGCATCCACCCTTCTCCCAAAGACCCCACCCCAACTCCAAGTAGCCCCATGTAATTCAAAACAGCAGCTGTGACTTTTACCAGTAGTTTTGTAGTTCTACCACTAGGGGTCAGATTCTAGCATACTACTATGAGAATACTACTGGAAATCACAGCCATCATTCTGAACCTGGGCCAGCATGAGCATAAGCAACCTATCTCCTTCCTCAACCTATCCTAGAGCACCAGAACATCCTTAAGGTAGGCCCAGAGAGCTTATTGGGGATGGGGGTGGAGTGGCTTTGGGAACCAGAATGGATACCCTTGGGGATCTGCTTTAGGAGATGATTTTCTTCTCAGGTGGGCTCTTCTGGAGGGGATGGATGCTCGAGTCAGGCTTCAGCAGGCATCATTAGTCATGCTAATAATTTTAAATTTCAAATAGGGCTTATGAGTTAACCATTATCGTTACTGGAAATTAAATCAACAGCAATGGTTTAAATGCTGAAAGAAAGCATCCGTTTGAATATGATCTGTGTAAAGGTGATCCCTGGGGCATTAGTTGTGGCAGAGCAGTAATGAAAGTACATGTGCATAAAATAAGCAGGCACTTGCCTAGAACAGTGTTTCCCAAGTTGGTCCTGGAGTTGCCGGTCAGGTTTTCAGGATATCTGTAATGAATCTGCATAGAGATTTGCATTCAGTGGAGGCAGTGTATGCAAATCAATCTCATGCATATGCACTGTGGAAATTCTGAAAACCTGACCGGCAAGGGAGTACTCCAAGACCGACTTGGAAAACATTGACCTACAACACATGTATGCACTTACCTCTGCCTTGAAGCAGCTGTGAGAGCATTTGTGCATTATTGGGGATGGTCCCTCAGAGCCTCATTAATAAAGGCACACAAGAATCTATATGGCTTTTATAAAATATGTATAAAATTACTCCACGGAGGGTAATTCCACAGGTGACTTGAATGTGCAGAATACACTCAAGTAAGCTCTTACAAAAGTACCCAGGGCATGCTGTAAAAAGCATCATTCCAACTATATGTCATATATGTTGATGGATGGATGGATCATGCCACCTAGTTGGCCACTGACTTATGGCAACATGTACAATGAGGAATCCACCCTGTGATGTTTCACAGCAGAGTACAGGAGTGGTTTGCCATTGCCTTCTCCCCCACACTGTGCGGCTCCACTATGTTGCTGCTGCCCAACATAAGGACCCTCAGCCTACAGCACTTGGTATTCCTATGTGGTCTCCCATCCAGGAACTAACTAGGCCCAACCCTGCTTAGCTTCCAATAGTAAGAGCAGGCCTACTCAGGGCGGCCAGGCTGTATGATGTCATATATGTTACCAGAGGTGAGACTGGCTGTTACACCCACTTTGGAGTAGGTATAAACAAGGAAAATTTTATAACAAGCTGCCTTGTACTTTCATAAATTTACTCCAGATAAGCATGCGAATACCTAGTGCCCCTACATTTTTTTGTTCCTGTCTTTTGTCCTGGTTCTCCGGGGCCTTGTGGGAGAGGGAGGGTGGTGTGACTGGTGGAGTGACTGGTTTTTTTTTGGGTGGGGAGATTCTAGGAAGAGAACGGGCTGGGGGGGCCCGGTTCCTGAAGAGTCAGAAGGCATAAAGAGTACATCTTTCCGATATCTGATTCGGACCTGTTGTTTTTGCATAGGGGTGGAGCAGGGGTAGGGGTTATATGGAATGGGTGGGGGGGTGAAACGGAAAACTATTACTATTGTTGAACTGTTTTTGGCTGCTGTTCATGCTGGGGTGTAGTATATTGTTTTGTACTGTTCAACAATAAAAAAATGATTTACACTAAAATCCCACTACATTTTTCAGTCAGCAGAAAGGTCTCAGCTATTTCTCTCTCTGTAACATTACATCTCATACAAGAGTTTTAAGTTTTAATCCCTCTTTTTTTCTGAATGGTTCCCATGTTTTTGAAAGCATGGATTGAATTATCGTGCTCTGCTTGGGGATTAATCTAGAAATTGTTTCCTTTCCACTGTTATTTTCATGACAGCTGCACTCAAACCCTTTTTCATTTAAGAAGAAAAACTTAAAAACTTTTGTGCCGACACATACTGAGGTCTGCACTGCAGCCACTTTCTGCCAGCGTCTGCTATTGAAGCTTAGCTCCAAATTGCAACAAACGTCTTTTCCAGACCAGAATGCTTGAAATTCAGTCCCTCTCGACTGCTTTTCCCATTCGGTCTCTCCACACTCTATTTCCAGGAGAAAAAAAAAATGTTCTGCCAATTATTACACATCTGGAAAAAATGCATGTGTAAGCTAAGCTGAACTGTGCAGAAAATCTCAGTTCACTGCCCATGGTCACAACAAGATTTCACAGGCCAACAACAAGGCCAAATTCTTTACCTTTTTTTTTTTTGTTAATTCTTTTTTTTTCTAATACTAAATTTTACCTCTAAATAGTGGAAATCATCAGCAGGTGCAATTGACTCCCATGTACTGACAATGTTATAACACAAAGAAAAAGTCAACGCAGAGAGTTTGCCATAATTAGTTGAACATTTGGTCCCTGGAAACGCATTGCTGACTGCACTCATTACGTGAATACCAGTGTTTTTCATCATCCTCTCCTTTAGCAGTACATGTGTGACTTATAAAGTGTACACGGATCTAAAATTTACTGGCTATAAATAAGATTAAATGTTAAGACACTATAATAAAAGGTTAACTGATATTCACAAACAACAAGGAACCTCATCAGTTTTCTTAACATTTCAGGAGACTACCATTGAAGTAGAACGTCCGGTTGTGACGAGGCTGGATGATCCATAATTTGATGATATGCTCGCAACTGGCCCATTATGGGATGGCCCCAATAAATTATGTAGGTCTGTGTGGGCACCAGACATACTCGTTGATGGCCCCACAGCATGGTTTCGTAGCACATGGATTGCATCATCCAGTCTGTCCAAACGATCCTCCATTCGAGACTGCTGTTATAGAAAGGAAACACTACAGTCAGTATTTTTGGTAAGCATTTCTTACATGTTAGATTTATTATGCAGTCGTATTTGCCACTTTGGGACACATGAAGACATGTCAAAAGAAGTGCCATACTGAAATATTTTAAGCGCAGCCATCATGACTCAAAAAGAGAACAAAACATCAGAGGTCTCAGAAACAAATATACTGTAGACCCCTATAATACAGATGTTGGGCTCTCAGATATTTAATCATATTATAGATCAACCCACTTCATATTGTGTCTACATATGTAATAACAGCAAAAAAAAGAGGTGGTCCAATTCTTGACCACATTATAAACTGTCCTGTTTTTCGGTGACTGCATTATATGGGGTCTAGAATAAATTACAAACACATGCTTCATAAAATCGGGTTATTGAAAGGTTAATGGTTTTTAGCTCCCACAAAAGGTTTAAGTCATGGATTATCAAATTATTAGTAAAGCAACAGTTTCACTGAGAACTATTGAGAATTCAAAGCAATTAATAAGAATATTTACAAACATTAGGCACAAAATGATAAGCTACTATAATTTTCTACAGCAGATCTAGTACTCTCTTGAGAGCCTTCAGAAGATGGGGAAAGCATCAACCAATCCTATGTGAAACATGAGGAACCTCTGTGGGGAACTCTGACCATATGATCTAGGCATGCAAATGGATTATTAAACTCCAGTGCTCTGTGATAAGTAAAGAAGTTGGTACTGTGGCTTAAGTTCACATAATGAAACATAGGAGAGAAGTCCCAAAACAACGAAGACACATTTCAAAGGCACTTGTGAAAAGGTGCACATTAAAAACGTGTCTTTACTAGGACACGCAGACTAAAAGTTTTGGTAGGTAAAAGAAAAACGATTGTACTTTCCAGCCCCCCCAAACTCCCCCCCCCAAAAAAAAGTCTCTATAGTGACTGAAGAAAAACAGCCAGTTTAGTCTGTATTGCTGGAGTTGTGTTTAATGAGTGTGTGAGTATGTACTCTGTCATCACTGCATCTCACTACAGCAGCTCATAGAGTGCCCAAAAATTGGCACTGAAAAAAAAGCGTTATTCTATAAGCTGCACTTAAAAGTTAAGCGCAGTTTTAGAGAACCGTTTTTACACCTGAGAAAGGTGACTAGATTTGGACTTGGCCATGTGCACCAATGAAAATTTAGGTGCAGAGGCCCTAATTCTGTAACTATGTGCCTAAATGAAAGGATTGCCCCCGATCTGCCCATTCCCCGCCCATTTTTGACACAGGTATAAAATCTGAGTCTAATGTCAATAATTACTTGCTAAAATGCCAATTATTGGCACTAACTAGCAATTAAATTGTGCATGCAATTTTTGGCGCTTTTTATAGAATTAGGTGGAGAATGGTTTCACATTGAATGAATGAGGGTTTCTGCCATGCTACCTTATTTGCAAGTACTACTGTACCATCCCAATTCTGAACCCACTCTCATAAGACTGGGGGATACCAACCAATAACTAGTTTTTTGCTATTTTTTGTATGGACCTTCAGAATACAACCAGGCACAATATACTTCTGGTTGTTTCTAGCTCCATTGGTCCAACTTTTATTGAATTCATATAAAAAAGATTTTGTTTTTGTGCTTTTCTTCTTCTTATTCGCTAATTCTTTATTTGAATAACTATCATTAAGCTTTTAAAGTAATTCTTCATTGTAGTCGTCATCTTCCATTAGATCACAAAGCTAACGGCCTCTTTTACAAAGCTAAGCTGCGCTAACGGCCCCAAAGCCCATAGAGATTTAAATGGCTTCAGGGCTGTTGCCACGCGGCTCTGTATAAGAGGCCGTGATAGTTAAAAAAAAACCAAAACGATGAAGATAGAAACAACCAGAAGTATACTGTGCCTGGTTGTATTCTGAAGGTCCATAAAAAAATAGCAAAAAACTAGTTATTGGTTGGTATCCCCCAGTCTTATGAGACTGGGTACAGAATTGGGATGGTACACTAGTACTTGCACTGTGTGGTTTACAATTTTGTACTAGGTATAGTGGCCTGAAATTTGACCTAATTTGCATAGGCAGAACCTACAGTTTTGTGCTAAATTTTAGATTTATCGGCTGCCTTTATGAAGAGATTCGCTGAAAGTGGTACAATTTGATAGTGTTTCATTTGGATGCGATTATTTTATGTTTTACACACTGTATTTGTGACTTTGTAAGTATTGCTTGTGCACGTATCTATGCATTAACGCGCATATATATATCCTATATGCATCCAAAAATTTTTTTTCATTCATATAGGGCTAGATTCAGTAAATGGTGCTCAAAGATGAGCACCCATTATAGAACAGCACCGAGTGCCAATTTTGGCATCCAGATTTGGCATCAGCACTTACACCTTCTGAAACCCATGTAAAATATTGCACACAAATTTCAGGAATGTCCATGCAGTGCCCACCGCCCCTCCCCCCCAATTTGGGTTGTGCACTATGAGATTTGGGCACACACTGCTATAGAATCGCTCATAGCACATTCATATAATGCCGATTAGCACCTAATTTTGGGCGCAAATTGGTTATATGCATGTTACTTCTTATTACCAAAAATTACACTGGCTACCGATTGAGGCTAGAGCTTTATTCAAAGTCACATGGATTTGCTTCAAATCAATCTTCGGTATGTCCCCAGGTTACCTCGTTTCCCATTTCTCTTTAAATCACTCCAATAAGCCCACACTTAAAGTCCAGTTATTCACATGTCCTACTGTCAAATCGTGTCGGTTGAAGAGATTTCTCGAGAGAACTCTCTCTTTCCAGGCAGCCAAAATGAATGCCTGGTTTGGCAAAATCATGCCAGGAGTTTCATCCTATTATTTTTTTTTAGAAAACTATTAGACACACAACTATTTGACAAATTTGTAACCCAAGCTTCCTAATGCTTTTTAAATATAACATGTATTGTGTACATTCTAGAAATTGATGTATCTTTTTGAACTGTATATTCGCTGGATGTTCAGCCTTATGTGCTGTGAACCGCTTAGAACCATTTGTGGTCTGGCGGTATATAAGAATAAATTATTATTATTATCATTTCCCAATTTAGTTGGGTGCACATCTTGGATCAGTACCATATATAGAATCCAGTAAATAACATGCACAAAATACTTGAAAACTGCAAAAATCTTGTTTGAAACAAAGACTAATCTAATTTTGGCCATGCACACCTCTTTTGAGTAACTTTCTGCACAGCTCAGGAAGGCAGTTTAGAAATTCTTTGAAAAAAAAATGATGGGTCATTTATTTGGCCAATTGAATGAAAAGTAAATTGCAATTTCTTTTCTCATCATTTTATTAAGAGTAACAAATCTTGACAATTTTGTTTAGGTGCATTGTGATTAGTGTTATGACATTGTAGGTTAATGTGACAGATATCATATAATGTGATATACTGTTACGTAAACAAAGTAAAAAACAAAAAAAATCATGTACTGCAGTGGTATTTGGAAATGGGATGATAACCCTTCAAAGCAGTACGGATAAACAACTTCTGGGGCCACTTTCTCCCCATAAATGCGTCCCCACGGATAATTGTGGGAAACTATCTAGTGTCATTCTTTAGTGTCTTATCTCAACCTCCATCCTTCTACACCAGCATTCTTCAATGCAAGGCATGAGGTCAGTGGTTGTGCCCATTCAAACTGTGATTCTTTATTTGAGACAAGTATAGGACAGTTAAGCCATTGTGACATCACTGATGAGGTTACTCTTAGGCACTGGTGGAATGAGGCATTATGACATCACAATCTCAGCTCTGGAATGTTGATACTCTTTGGATTTCTGCCAGGTACTTGGATTGGTCACTATTAGAAACAGGATACTGGGCTAGATGAACCTTTGGTCTGTCTCAGTGTGGTCTTATGGTCTTATGTTCTTACCATCCTGTGTCATTCTTTAGTGTCTATCTCAACCTCAGTCCTTCTACACCAGCATTCTTTAATGCAAGGTTTGAGGGTCAGTGGTTGTGCCCATTCATACTCTGATTCTTCCCTCTCTCCTTTAGGAATGACATGGAGATGGTTTCCCGCGGTTATCTGCCAAATTCTGTCACCGTGTCACTCTCTCTGCAGTCAACACTGAATTAACACAGTCAAGAAAGTGACAAAATGGTTGCTCCCTATTTTTCTCTGCAGCATAAGGTTGTATGTTTGAAAGACTCCTGAACTATTTGGAAACTGCAACTGGTAGCTGGTCAGGCATAATCTTACGAGGAGGAGGAGGAAAATAGAGATCAGAGGCCATTTCCTTTGGATGCAATTCAATGTTGACTACATTTCAAGGGCAATTCTTGCGAGAAATGATGTGGCAGCTAAGTTAGTCTACTCTTAAAGATAATATGCAGAAATAAAACCAAACAAAAATCCAAGTGATCCCTTTTTTATTCTGCAACTGTGTCCCTTTGTGTGTAAATATAGCAAACAGTAGCACTTATGCACATAAGAGACCTACGTGCTATTTAATAAGGACATGCATTAAAACATGCAACTGCAGGGTGCATGTGTGTGGGTGGTGCATGGGCAGGACTCCTAGTTACAGCTACAGTTTACAGAATAGTGGGCATTATGCATGTCCTTGCCACATATGGATGGTTAGCTACATTGTGCCTATATATAAGTGGCACCAATATCACTTTATGCTAGAATTCTATAACAGATGCCTATTGGCTCTCACTGCACAGCAGAATCTGGGATGCACATTAAAAAAAAAAAATCAATAGAGCGAAGGACGCCTACAATGTAGGCCTTGTTCACATGTATACAGAGACATTTAGGCATGTCTACAGACGTCTAAGGCAGGTGTAGACATGGTTTACACTGGTAGTGGCCTTAGGCATCCTTAGGCATGCCTAGGCGCTTTCGTAAGCACGAGTCAGAAGCCTTAAATGTAGGCCTATAAAACATTGGCCTACATTTAACGCATCTGTAGAAGAAAATAGATGCGATTCTGGAAACAGCACCTACTAGTGACTGACACGGAGTAGGTGCCTGTTTTGCAGGCACCACTTCCAGAATCAGGCTCTAAAGGTGTAACTTTGTGGCCCACCCTTAAACTACACATCATCAAATTTAGGCGCCATTTTACAGAATAGCGTGTAACCAAAATATCAGCATTTAATGGCAAATTCTATAAGAAGCACCCAAAAGTTAGGCACCTATATAGGCACTGTTCAGCGCGATTGAAGTAAAATTGGGTGCTGTTTAGTGAATCATGCTGAGCGGCACCTATTTTGGAGGCGCCCATTATATAGGCCAGCTCTAGGCACAACTAAAAGTTAGGCGCCCACGTGAGCGCTTAAGCACACTTAAGAACAGTGATTCTGTAAGAAGGCGCCTAACTCGTAGCCACGCCTACGCCTAACATGCATAGCGTCTAAATTTTTAGAGGCGCCTTGTTACAGAATCGCGCTTTCTTGATAGGCGCCTATGTTTCAATAAGTGCTTAATTGAGCTTGTTGTTCAATTTAGATAGACGCCTATCTAGTTGGGCGCCTCTGAAAAAGGTGCCTAATTTTAGGTGCTGGTTACAGAATTTGGGCCTTACTTTCTCTGTGCATCTATACAAGTGTATACACTGATATTCTGATCACTTATGCGCATTTAAAATCTTTGCGCCTTTTTCATAAAATTACCCTCTTCAGGAATAACCGGTTAACGCATTCTTCCAATTTTGTTTCTATAGGAAACAGGTATAGCACATTTGGCCTTTATTTTCCAGTGGGGAGCCAGGGCATGGTTGGCCCTCCCTGTTTGTGGCATATTTTCATTTTCCGTGACTAGGGATTACCAGCGTTTCCTATGTAGACATTATATTGCCAATGTACTGTCGAGTAAACAGTGTGCTTCAAGCTAGAAAGCTCTACTCTGTGATCTATCGAAAGGCAAAATGACAGAGGTTAGGGATTTAGATCAAACGCTACCCTACCAGGCTATAATGAAAGATGTTTAAAGTGGAGTTAATGGATATATACAAAGAAGGCACCAGCTAAAGAAAATACTACCTCACAGACATCCTTTAAGAAGGACATCGCATCTTGCAAATGCTCGTGAAGTTGCTGCTCAACTCGATTTTTCTGGCAAAGTCAAGACAGAACAGGAAGCAAAGCACAGGTTAAGATTAATCCATAAAAGAGAGGAGGAAACGGCTGACAAGCATATCAGCTTAAAATGTTAGTTGAGTTAATGCAACAGAGGTTTGATTAAGATATGAAAAGGTTAAGCTCTGAACACTACAACTAGACAATGCTAGCAATAAGAATTAAGCATTTCTTCTACAGTATTTAATAGCACAATGTGAGGAAAAGCAGTTTCTAAATAAAAATTTCTGGTCAGATGGATAAAATTCTATTTTTGGAAACATTAACAGATATTAAAACAATTTGCTGAGCAATTCCTTTTTTTGGTAAGAAAGCAATATGTCGGTCACCGTAAAAAGAAATTCCTATTACTCTTCCTTTGCTACTTTTTACCTTCTCTAAGAAGGCAGTTTTCTCAAATGTATTCTATCCATAAAATTCACTGCCAACAACTTCCCCAAATTCCAAAGTTTTAAATACTTCATAACGGCTCACATACAATTTTACTTTTACTATTTAATTTGAACTGTAGAAAAAAAAAAAAAAAAAATCAATCAAAGGTTATGAAAGGAGTTACATCACTCTCTCAAGGAAAATACAGGGGAGATAAGAATTAGCCATGGATTTATGGAAGGATACCGAAATTTCATAGCAGTATTTCAGCACCAGCTGTCTTGGGAAACAGAAGACTGATACCAAAGGACAGATGGTGAAAGACACACCCTGTGTGTTTTATGTTCTACGATCAAACCACAGCATTTGTGAGCAAATAAATCATTTGTTATGCTATCTTTCTGTATTTCTTAACGATATGCAGGATTTATATAGAAATAAGTTAACAAGCAAAATAGAAGTACTGTTTAAAGACCAAAAGTCTTCTCACCAGAGAATGGAGTGAGTTTTCATAATTTGGAGATGAGGGGGTTTGTCCTCCTGCTCTTGACCACTGGCTGGCACCTGTCAAAAGATTAAGATGGGCATTCATAAACAAAACATTCTTTCAAAAGTTTTTTTTTTTTTTCAGTTTATTCACCCCAGGACAGGATTGGTTCTTTTTTCAGTGACGTTAGCTTGCTTATTTAGCAGGAGCTTTAACCCTTTCAGGACCAAGGGACATATTTGTCCCATAACTTTAAAATCCTATAAATTTTGATTGGGATAGTCTACAGTTCTAAATTTGATATGTACGGATTCCATATGATACTGCCTTTATGTAAACAAACTGGTTCCGACATTCATTCATTAGCGTCGTTGCTAGATTGACGAGAAGATTCACTTGCCACACTGTCCATAAGCCAGAAGTGTGATTTTTTTAAATAAAAATAATGATATTTCACAAAAAAAATCAATTTTTTGGCATCTGCAAGCCCTTTTTACCATAAAAATGTCGTCAAAACCACAAAAATTGGCCTACGATCCTTATGGTCCTGAAAGGGTTAAAAGTCAGGTGAAAACACTCAAAAAGTCAGGCACATGGTGGGGAAGAGTGTCGGGATGCATGGCACTTCCTCCCTCGCTGCTTCTATGGTCTTATATTGAAACTGTGCATTTGCCTAAAAATCCTTAGTACTTACTGTCCTAAATTACCTTTCATGGGACCTATTGATAGAACAGTAACTGCTGCTTGGTACATTTTTCTGTTATATATTTCTAAGGTAGAAAATATGCAACTCGACAGAAAAAGAGGAGCCTTCCTTTGCCCAGCACAACGAGAAGTACACTTTCGGTTCTCACTGAGAGTTCCTTGACAAGTTTCTTTAGAAGTTTGGCTGTCAGTACGTTCCTAAACGTCTTTTTCAAGTCTACCTGAAATAGAAATACCACTGTAATATCCTGTTATCAGCTTGGTATGTCCCCTGAGGAAGGCAGTGTCCTGCCAAAACCAGGATCCTAGTTGGGACTTCCCATAGGAACGTTCAATAAAATCCCTTGTGTTGTATTGTGACATCGGCTTTGCCTTTCTTTTGCTTTGCTTAAGGTCGAAAATATGCAAGTCAGCATTAGATCATGCCAAGATTTTTTTGTACCTGTTTGATTCGTTTGCTTCTATAACAAGGGTTGCTCAACCCAGTCCTCAAGGCACACTGGGCCAGTCAGGTTTTCAGCATACCCACAATGACAAACATGAGATAGATTTGTATTGAATGGAAGTAGTACATGAAAATTTATCTTATGCATATTCACTGTGGATATCAAGAAAACATGACTGGATCGGTGTCCCGAGGACTGGGTAGAAAGCCCCTGCTCTATAATAATGTTACTATAGATACCAATCACAGAAGGGATGACTGTCTATTACGAGGCTCGCTGGAGGTAAAGGAGAACCTCACAGACTATCAGCAATCGTCCTGGAAAGATGAAAGCAGGTATGGGAAGGAACTTGTTCATTTAAGGAAATCATTAATCAAGACATAATTATATGTTTTCCTACAGCTTAGCTGTTTTAATATTAACAGAGAAAGGAAGGGGGGAAAAAAACCTCTTGGTAATATTTAGCTAAATATAATATAGCTAATGCAAAAACACTCGAGTTTGAGCACTTTGATGGATCTTGGCTTCCATGAAAACAAGCGTGGTACACAGAAGCAAACTAGCATTTGTTGTTTGCTTGTAAACATTGCTTCAATACGAGCTTCTCCAACTGGGTGACTCGAGGTTGAAAATAATGTTCTGTGTATCGTTATGGGGCTTGGTAAACACTTTCACGGTTTTCCTCATATGTTTGTCTAAAATGGGGAGAGTGTGGCGCAGTGGTTAAAAGCTACAGCCTCAGCATCCTGAGGTTGTGGGTTCAAATCCACGCTGTTCCTCGTGACCCTGGGCAAGTCACTTAATCTCCCAATTGCCCCGGGTACATTAGATAGATTATATGAGCCCGCCATGACAGAGAGAGAGAAAAAATGCTTGAGTACCTGAATAAATTTATGAGAACAGTATAGAAAATTAAATAAACAAACAGTGTGAAAAGTTTCAGCCTCTGATAAACAGAGTTGGCATTGTGATGTCATAATGCCTCAATCGACCAATGCCTAAGAGCCAACCTCATCAGTGATGTCACAATGTACTATACTTGGCTCACTTTTACTACATTTTGATTTCTAGAAAGGCACAGTGGTTAAAGCTACAGCCTCAGCACCCTAGGGTTGTGGATTCAAACCCATGCTGCTCCCTGTGACCCTGGGCAAGTCACTTAATCCCCACATTGCCCTAGATACATTAGATAGATTGTGAGCCCACTGGGACAGACAAAGTAAAACGAACTTATTGCACTTCTTCGAAGGGATCAACAAACGGATGGACAAAGGAGACCCCATAGACATCATATATCTAGATTTCCAAAAAGCCTTTGACAAGGTGCCCCATGAACGTCTACTCCGGAAACTGAAGAACCATGGGGTGGAAGGAGACGTATATAGATGGATCAGAAACTGGTTGGAGGGTAGAAAACAAAGGGAAGGAGTAAAGGGTCACTACTCCGACTGGAGGAGGGTCACGAGTGGTGTCCCGCAGGGCTCGGTGCTCGGGCCGCTGCTATTTAATATCTTCATAAATGATCTAGAAACAGGGACGAAGTGCGAGATAATAAAATTTGCGGACCACACCAAACTATTTAATGGAGCTCGGACTACAGAGGACTGTGAAAAGTTGCAAAGGGACTTGAACAAATTAGAAGAATGGGCGGCGAAATGGCAGATGAAGTTCAACATTGAGAAATGTAAAGTATTACATGTGGGGAGCAGAAACTCAAGGTACAACTATACAATGGGAGGGATGTTATTGAATAAGAGTACCCAGGAAAGGGACTTGGGGGTAATGGTGGACATGACAATGAAGCCGTCGGCACAGTGTGCAGCGGCCACTAAGAGAGCAAATAGAATGCTTGGTATAATCAAAAAGGGTATTACAGCCAGAACGAAAGAGGTTATCCTGCCGTTGTATCGGGCGATGGTGCGCCCGCATTTGGAGTACTGCGTCCAATATTGGTCGCCGTATCTTAAGAAGGATATGGCGTTAGTCGAGAGGGTTCAAAGGAGAGCAACACGTCTGATAATAGGTATGGAAAACCTGTCATATTCTGAGAGATTGGAGAAGCTGGGTCTCTTTTCCCTGGAGAAGAGGAGACTTAGAGGGGATATGATAGAGACTTACAAGATCATGAAGGGCATAGAGAGAGTAGAGAGGGACAGATTCTTCAAACTTTCGAAAAATAAGAGAACAAGAGGGCATTCGGAAAAGTTGAAAGGGGACAGATTCAAAACAAATGCTAGGAAGTTCTTCTTTACCCAACGTGTGGTGGACACCTGGAATGCGCTTCCAGAGGACGTTATAAGGCAGAGTACGGTACTGGGGTTCAAGAAAGGATTGGACAAATTCCTACTGGAAATGGGGATAGAGGGGTATAGATAGAAGATTACTGCACAGGTCCTGGACCTGTTGGGCCGCCGCGTGAGCGGACTGCTGGGCACGATGGACCTCGGGTCTGACCCAGCAGAGGCATTTCTTATGTTCTTATGCTTGAGTACCTGAATAAATTCATGTAAACCGTTCTGAGCTCCCTGGGGAGAATGGTATAGAAAATGGAATAAACAAATAAATAAATATTAGTCACACTGTAGAAGTACAGCACTTCACTTTCATGTGCTCTTCCAGTGTAACGTTAAAAGAGACTGCTCATTTCATTCTGAAGCCTCTCTGTGCTGATTCTGCTTGTTGCATTGATGAAGTTATTAGCAGTTATGAGAATTGGATCCATCTGCTATCTCTGATATACAAATTAAGTTAAATTACTACACATATTTCATTTTAGCTCAACAAACAGTTCAGTACAGCTGTGTGGAAAAACAGTAATTATATTCACATTTGCCACACAGTTAATCTGTTCATTAGAAAAAGTCTTATGTATCCAAATAGAATACTTCTAATAACTAGATAAAATGTAAAAATACTTAATTAACTACAAATTATAGCACTGAGAGAGAATATTTTAAACTCAAGCAGAAGTGTACCTTTTTAAAACCAACAATACATCTTCCCAAGGATAAACACAAGCATATGAATACCTGTGTCCGTAAGATACTTTCTACTTAATCTTATAACATGTAATAAAGCAATTATATTAACAATCAGAAAATACAAACTGACACCACTGTTCATTATGGAAATGTCTCATAGGCCTCCTTCTTCAATTAGAGGTCTGAGCAGAGAAAATTAGGAACTTCATAACAATTAACTTGGCTCCATGTGACATGAAAATTCCTCTCTGAAATACGAGTTCCTTGCAGCACAACTATACAGATTCAAAGAATAGTTTGAGTGTCCTATAAGAACATGAGTTGCCTTACTGGGACAGACTGAAGGTCCATCAAGCCCAGAATCCTATTTCCAACAGTGGCCAATCCAGGTCACAAGTACGCAGCAAGATCCCAAATTTTTTTAAAAAAAGATTATATGCTGCTTATCCTAGGAAGAAGCAATGGATTTTCCCAAGTTCATCTTAATAATGACTTATGGATTTTAGGAAATTGTCCAAAACTTTTTTAAACCCTGCTAAGCTAACTGCTTTCACCACCTTCTCTAGCAACAAATTCCAGAGTTTAATTACACACAGAGTGAAGAAACATTTTCTCTGTTTTGTTTTAAATCTACTACTTAGTTGCTTCATTGAATGCCCCTTAATCCTAGTATTTTTGAAAAGATAAACAAGCAATTCACATCTACCCATTCCACTCCACTCAGTATTTTATAGACCTCTATTATATCTCCCCTGAGCTGTCTCTTTTCCAGGCTGAAGAGCCCCATCCCCTTTATCATTTTCATTGTCCTTCTCTGTACTTTTTCAATACTACTATATCTTTTTTGAGATGCAACGACCAGAACTGCACATAGTATTTGAAGTGCAGCCGCATCACAAGGGCATTATAACATTCTCTTTTTTGTTTTCCATTCCTTGCCTAATTCCTAACATTCTATTTGCTTTCCTAGCTGTCTCTGTACACTTGGTTGAGGGTTTCAAAGTATCATCAACGATGACACCTACATCCTTTTCTAGATGATGACTCTTAATGTTTGGCTTCCTCTTTCCCACAGGCATTATTTTGCACTTGTTGACTTTAATCGTCATCTGCCATTTTGACGTTCAGTCTCCCAGTATCACAAGGTCCTCTTGCAATTTAACAACTTTGAACAACTTTGTATCATCAGCAAATTTAATTATCTCGCTAGTTATTGCCTTGTCTAGATCAGTGGTTCCCAACCTTGTCCTGGAGGACCACCAGGCCAATCGGATTTTCAGGATAGCCCTAATGAATATACATGGAGCAGATCATCTGCATGCCTTTCACTTCCATTATATGCAAATTTCTCTCATTCATATTCATTAGGGCTAGCCTGAAAACCTGATTGGCCTGGTGGTCCTTCAGGACAGGGTTGAGAACCACTGGTCTAGATCACTGATAAATTTGTTAATGAGCAGCGGTCCCAGCACAGATCCCTGGGAAACTTCAATATTTACCCTTCTCCACTGAGAATACTGACTTCTTAATCCATAACAGGCCATTACCTCCTATCCCATGACTTTCTCAATCCCTCAGAAGTCTTTTATGATGTACTTTGTGAAATGGCTTTTGAAAATCCAGATACACAATATTGACAAGTTCATCTTTATTCATACATTTATTTGCTCCTTCAAGAAATGTAGCAGAATGGTAAGGCAAGGCACGATTTCCCTTGACCAAATCCATGTTAGCTTTGTCTCATTAAATCCATGCTTATTCACATGCTCTGTAATGTTGTTCTTTATAACAGTCTTTCCTATTTTGCCCGGCACCGACCTCAGACTCACCAGAGTATAATTTTCCGGATCACCTCTGGAACCCTTTTTAAAAACTGGTGTAAGATTGGCCACTCTTCTGGTACCATACAGGATTTTAAAAGAAATTACAAATGACTTAACAATAGCTCTGCAAGTTCATTTCTCAATTCTATCAGTACTATGTGATGTATTCTATCTGGTCCAGGCAATTTGCTGCTCTTCAGTTTGTCAAATTGCCCCATTACATTTTCCAGTGTTACAGAGATTTGTTTCAGTTCCTCTGACTCATCAGTACTGAATACCATTTCTATCGCCAGTATCTCCCCTGCATCTTCCTTGGTGAAGACTGAAACAAAGAATTAATTTCATATCTCCACTTTGGTCTTGTTTTTCCTGAACACTCTTTTTATTCCTCGGTCATCTAGTGGTCCAAATGATTCTTTTCCAGGCTTCTTGCTTCTAATATACCTAAAAAGGTTTTTACTGTGTGGTTTTACACTAGAGTAGACACACCTGATGGTGTGGAAAACATGAGGAAGGACCTAGTAAAGCTTGAGGAATGGTCTGAAATTTGGCAGCTAAGATTTAATGCTAAGCAATGCAAGGTCATGGATTTGGGCTGCAGAAATCCAAAGGAATGGTACAATTTAGGGGGCTAAAAAACTTTTGTGCATGAAAGAGGAGCAGGATTTGGGTGTGATAATATGTGATCATCTTAAGATGACCAAACAAGTTGAAAAGGTGACTGCGAAAGCTAGAAAGATGCTAGGGTACATAGAAAGAGGAATAGCCAGTTGGAAAAAAGGACGTATTGATGCCCCTATACAAGATTCAGGTGAGACCTCATTTAGAATATGGTGCACTTTCAAAAAGAAATAAACAGAATGGAGTCAGTTCAAGGGAAGGCAACTAAAATAGTTGATGGTCTATGTCATACAGCATATGGGGACAGACTTCTAAATAGGAAGACTTTGGAGGAAAGGCAGGAAAAAGGAGATATGATACAGATGATTAAATACCTATGTGACATAAATACACAAGAGGCAAGTCTCATGTATTTATGTCACATAGGTATTTAATATCTCTATATCTCCTCTCGTCCGCCTTTCATTTGAAAGGAATCCCCAGAGCGAGAGGGCATAGAATGAGGTTAAGAGGTGATAGGCTCAGGAGTTATCTAAGGAAATACTTTCTTATAGAAAGGGTGGTATATGCGTGGAATAGGCTCCCGGTAGAGGAGACGAAGACTATTTAAATTCAATAAAGTGTGAGAAAGGTACATGGGATCTCTTATGGAGAGGAGGAGATAGTGGATGCTGAGGATGGGCCATTTGACCTTCATCTGCCATCATGTCTCTATGTTAACAAAAGTCTTTCTATGTTTGCCAAATGGCTGTCAGAGCCTAAATTGATTCTTAATCCAGAGAAATCTGAAGCCCTTTGACTTTCAAGTGATTGCTCACCTACTATACTCATCCCAATGAAATAGCGGACTCTTATCCTATTTAAGGATACTCTTTTTTCCCTAGTTTTAACTTTCAATTGAACGCTCTGTTTTTAGCCACATATCGCTAAATATATTGCTGCACCATAGGGAAATGCTGCTCTGATTTTACTGGGACTGTATGTTTTCCCATTTCCTTCTGGGTTCAATGCTTTCGAAATCAGAATCTTTTTGGAAGTTTTATTGGTCTATTTCAGTCTCCTTTCCTTCCTCTACCCTGGTCTTTTTATTTCTGTGGTTTTTATTGTGTGTTTTCTCTGTCTGCACAATCCTCTCAACTCTTGTAAACTGCTGAGACGGCGACAAATAGCAGTATAGCAAATGTGACAAATGTGAATAAATAAGCCACAGAAACAGCTCCTACTCGGGGGCAGACATACATGTTAGTGTGTCAACTATGGGGATCATAATCAAAACTTTAAAACGTCCAAAAACCTGCCTAAGTCGGCACTTGGATGTCCTTAAAGCAGAGACGGCAAAGTGCTGATAATTGAAACAAACTTTCTGAACATGCAGCAGCACTTCTAAGCTGCTGTGCGTCCAGAGCTCAAAGGGGTGTGTTGGGAGGTGTGCTATGGGCGGGCTTCCACCTGGACATCCTGAAGCAATAATCGAAGCACTTCCATGACATCCTAGGCGAAATTTATACGCTGGGACTTAGACCAAAGTAAAACAGGTCTAAGTGCCCCAATCAGGGTCTTAGGCCCCTCCCACTGCATCCCAAGATGTAATGAGAGGAGGAAGGCCTGTTATTTGCAGCATGTGTCCCTATAGGCAGGAGGGTGTGGGTTTCCCTCCTGCCGATTTTGCAGCGCAAGGTACAGGGGTATCAGGTGATGTGGGGGGGGGGGGGGGCGCTGTTGCCTGAAGTTGGGTGGTATCCGGTGAAGTGGGGGCTGTTGTCTGATGTCGGGGGTGTCCAGTGATATGTGAGGGGGATGATGTCTGATGTCAGGGGTATCTGTTGATTGGGGGGGGGACAGGAATGTTGAGAGATGTGAGGGTGATGTGGGGGGGGGGGGGAGGGCTCCAGCTGATCCTGACAGGGGGAATCCCCTTCAGCTGAGATGGCAGGAATCCCCAAAACCGGCTCAGCTAAAGGGGATTTTTCTGTCCTGATTAGACAAGGTAGTTGGGTGTGTCAGCAAAACTTGCTTTTGTGCATTTTTCAGGTGGACATTTTTATTTTTGAAAATGGCCAAAAAAGGTAGATGTCCTAAGGACCAAAAAACTTATGCCTGGCCATTTTCAAAAATAAAAGATAGCCATCCGGCAGCTTTGAAAATGGACATTTTTTTTCTCCTGGGTTTGTGGATGTCCTGCCCAAAACGTCCAACCTTAGACTTATACAGCCTATCGAAAATGCCTCTCCACATGTGTAAAGTATAATTCTGTCTGCGCTCTGCTCAAATGCCTCCCCTGAAGTTTCAAGTTTTATTAATTTTAATATATCGACCATCGACATGCATCTAGCCGGTTTACAATACTAAAAAATGAGAGGTTAAAATAATTATTATAGGTGGGGGAAAGAGTGAACATTAAAAAGACAAATTACAAATACAGAAGGGGAGGGGGGAGTCAATAATTACATCATTAAAAACAAAATTAAAAAAGAAAGAAAAAAAGGGAAGAGGGGGAGGATATGACATCAGGCGAGGGGATCGTTTCTTAAAAGCGGTTAATGTTAAATTTTGCTAGCTATTGAAGAGGAAATATTTAAAGGCTATGGTATGCATCTTGAAATAAGAACATTTTTAGTTTAATCTTGAATTTGTCGAGAGAATTTTCAAGGCAGAGTTGAGGTGGCACGAAGTTCCATAAGGTTGGAGCGACAATGGAAAAGTTAGTTTTTCTAGTGTAGCAGAATTCTTTGATGGAAAGGATGGTCAATAAATTCTGATCAGCTGATCTAAGGGTCCGGGAAGGACAAAAAGGGATGATGAGTTTATCAAGAAAAGATGGGAGGTGCGAAAGTTTGATTTTGAAGACCAGCCTACTCTCAAGTTGTTTACAAATACTCGAATTGCACCATGTGTACTTTCATACCTAAGCTAATTTTTCAAAAAGCCTTCTACACACGAAAAAAAAGTTTTGAAAATTATCTCCTTAAAGCCCAAATTAAAAAAAAAAAACCCTGCTTATGGGTATTTGTACTTTAAATCTAAGGGAAAAGTATTAAAAGCCAGATAAGTAAAAGGAATCTGTATAGTGATGTAAATGGCTCAACACATCATCCCTCTTATCTTCAGTGATTACTGAAAATATGAAGTCTGTGCGATTACCTTGTGGTTGCTCCAAGGGCCAAATTTTACTGTACTTGTGCTATAAGACTTTGGGGAACTGTGTGCAGCAAAGAACAACTTGCATCCTCGGTTTCACCTTTCGAATCAGCTTTTATCAGGGAAGGCATGACCTCCACCTCTTCTGCCTTTTAAGAGTAGACACAAAGTTCTCAGAGTTAAGTTATATCTTTCTGGATAGTGGATACTATGTTCTCATACCACAGCAAACACTCCAAAATAAAGAGTAAGACACTACTGAACTAATGGCTAGGTCATATCCAGCGACCCTCTGATTTTAGCAGAATAATTCACACTTAAAATTTCTGGCACATCGTGGGAGTGTGTGGTGCAGTGGTTAGAGGTTAGAGGTTGTGGGTTCAAATCCTGCACTGCTTCTTGTGACCCTGGGCAAGTCACTTAATCCCCATTGCCCTAGGTGCATTAGAATGAGTGGGAGCCCGCCAGGACAGTTAGGGAATAATGCTGGGGTACCTGGATAATTTGTAATCCGCATAGAATTGTAGGATATGTGGAATATAAATTATTAAATGAATAAATAAGGCAAAATATCTCTGTGTCATAGGATTTTAGCAAATAGTGCCATAGGCTTAACCTCTGTTGTATAGTGATAGATGGAGGACACACAGCTGTGAACACACTGGCTGACATTCCATCACACTGTCTCTGGGATGGCTCATGGGCAGAGCATGGATGTAGCCAGAGGTTATTCAGTTAGCAGCGATATTCAGACTGTTAACCAGTTGGCTAGCAATTCAACATTGACTTTATCCAGTTAGTGGCCTGAATATTGCTGCAAACCAGATACGTACCTTTGCTCAGCACGGCTTCCCAGATAATTCAACACCAGGTGTTATCTGGATACTTGCACTTAATATCTGGTGGATTTTCCCCCCCAACCACAAGAGGTCTCTAAAAATGGGAGCAGACACAGCAATAAAATTCATGGGAATCCCTAACCTGCAAAAGACCTCTGCTAGGATGTGCGTGTCTAGTCCATTACTTTTTTTTTTTTTTGCCACACTGCCTCAGCACACTGTACTAATCACAATCACTATTTAAACTGCCAAATACTGCAGAGTGAAAAATCTTTTATGCAGCTTGAGCAGTCTCCTCCAGCAGTGATGAATGTCTACAACCGGAAGAGGACAAAACTGTTTATCTTCAAAAGCCATTTCCTTTCTGAAGTAACAGTGCGGCAAGTAAGTGATTTAATGATGCCCTGAAGAGATCTGACCTGGAAGTCACATGGGTAGGTCAACGTTCCCTCCAAGAGGAGCGTCAGTTCACTCAAAGCTCCTCTGTTACTGTGCTTGCCTGGACCAGCGCCACTGTATTACGTTCACCTTGATGCACTGACCTCCATACCAAAAATATGAAAGTAGTAGGAGTTATTTGAACCTGCTGCTAGGATTTCCTTTAATGGCCATGCATGCTAGAGAGAACTTTGGGTTGGGCCCACAGTTCTACTGCTATATCCTATGGCTACTTTATAGCCTCAAACATGTTGAATCTTACCTACTTATTTAGTCATCATATTTATGTATTACATAGTAACATAGTAAATGACGGCAGATAAAGACCTGAACGGTCCATCCAGTCTACCTATAAGTGATACTCATTTAAAAAATACATGATTTGATTAACTTGTCTCTTTGATATTTCTGGGCCTTAGACTGTAAAGTCTGGTATTGTCCTAGGTTCCAAATGCTGAAGTTGCCATCTAATCAAGCCATTGTGACATCACTGCTGAGGTTGGCTCTTAGGCATTGGTGGAATGAGGCATTATGACATCACAATCTCAGCTCTGGAATGTTGCTACTCTTTGGGTTTCTGCCAGGTAACATTGTAACATAGTAAATGACGGCAGATAAAGACCTGAACGGTCCATCCAGTCTGCCCATAAGTTATACTCATTAAAAAATACATGATTAGATTAATTTGTCTCTTCTTTGATATTTCTGGGCTGTAGACTGTAAAGTCTGGTATTAGGTTCCAAATGCTGAAGTTGCCGTCCAAGCTCACTTCAGCCTATCCAACCATCCCGTTGTTTGCAGAATATCTACCGTAAAGTCTGGCCAGTCACATCCTCCTGTTCCATATTCATGGAGTTCACATTGATGCCCACCTCAGCCCACTATTAAACAATATTTAATTATCTTAAGCTATGTCGATGTTGCTGACATTGTAGCATTATTACCTAGCAATTTTTGAATTTAAAAAAAATGTTTTGAGCTAAACCACAATAAAACAACATCATTGCCAACAAATTTTCTTCCCAGTGCTGATCTTTTAGCCACCATCACTTTTGTTCCGAAACCTTGCTCATGCAGGGTCTCATTTTCCCTGCTACTGACACCTTGCCCATGAATCCAAAATGCTTTTAAAGAAATCATCTGTAAACTATCATATTATCAAATAGAAATTATTAGAATTTATTGTTTACAATAATCTATGTCACTGTGACATCATTAATAAGCTACTATCCCTTTTTTTTCTTAAATAATGGTTTTTACAGTGCATTTTTTTAATGTGCAAAAATCAAGGGGGGCAGTTAGACAGTTCTAAATCTAATAGATGCTGGTACTGTCATCTAGACATAAGGACACTGGATCATCTGCTGTTCTATTGTCCTTTGATACTCAATTTCTGGAAGTCAATATGGGGACAGATTAACCTCATACTGGAATCAACAATCCCTTTGACATATAAGGCAATTATATGTGGAACATTGCTGCATATCAAGCCTCCCATGGATCGTTACAAAGGCAGGCTTTTCCTAATTATGACAGGGATCGCTATGCAAATGATAACCCGCAATTGGAAAAATTGCGACCGCCTCAACTTTCCTTTTTTGTGAGCCAGTTTATGTTTAGGTTACAAATACAAAAAGACGAATGCTGATATGTTGGGGCGTAGCAAATTATTTAAATTGACATCCTTTGTTAATTCAACATAGTTGTCTTTCTTTAAACTTTTTGTTAATTTTTATACATATCCAGGACAGGGTGGGTGGGGGGGGGATATCTTTTTGGTTTATTTCTTGATTAAATTGTTGTTTGGGAGGGGAGGGGTTATTTTTTTTTCTGCATTGTTACTGATGGAATTTAAGTGCTTATGTTGATTATAAATGTCTGTGGAGAAGTGTGTGGCGCGGTGGTTGAAGCTACAGCCTCTGCACCCTGGGCCTGTGAGTTCAAATCCCACGCTGCTCCTTGTGACCCTGGGCAAGTCACTTAATCTTCCATAACCCCAGGTACGTTAGATAAATTGTGAGCCCACCGGGACAGATAGGGAAAATGCTCGAGTACCTGATTGTAAAATCGCTTAGATAAGCTTGATAGCCGGTATATAAAATCCTAATAAACTTGAAACTTGTATAATTCCTGGCACTTTGTATTAGTTTTGAAAATTAATAAAATAAAAAAAAAATAATGTGCATGCTAAAAATTCTGTAACTTTGCCATTGTTAAAGATCATCTCATTCCACTCGGCACATAAATGGAGATAGTAATAAATAAAGCTGGAAAATATGGTGAAATTCCAAGTGGTTGCTGAGAAAACAGCATAAAACTCTAAGGGTTACTCAGAACAGACAGATAGATAAAGATTGTCCTATAGTCTTATTAGGCCTTGGTTATTGTAATTTAGGGGTCCTTTTACTAAGGTGCGCTAATTGATTTAGTGCACGCTAAAGATTAGCGTGAGCTAAATGCTAAGGCACTCATAGATTTAGCATTTAGCAAGCGCTAATCTTTAGCGTGTGCTAAATCGATTAGCACGCCTCAGTTAAAGGACCCCTTAGTTTTTCTAGGCATACCTGTATCGGCACTGTGTGCTCTGCAGGTTGTGCAAGATTCGATTGTTAGGACACATATGTTGGGGAGGCGTGACCATGTGTCAGAATGCTATATAAAGTAGATCGTGCTGATCTACATATTCCAAAAGATAAGCATTTAAGGCTGAAGGTGTCCAGGACAAGTATGTTTTCCTATATAGGCTCCCGAGATTGGAAAGAGATTCTGTTGTATATACGACAGCAGGAAAACCTGAATAATTTAAAAAGATTATTGAAGAGGTATTTATTCTGTAAGATGAAGAATGTGGATTGAATCTCCCATTGTACGTTCGAGCGATGGCCGCTTACACGCTTTTTTCATTGTTTTGATTATTTTATTGTGTGTGCATTGTTGGCTTGGTATGTATTTGTTGTGACCTGCTTTGTATAAAGCGGGATACAAATAAATAAACTATATAGATACATACAGAGAGAGATGTATTCCTAATATATAGATACGTATAACACTGGAAAGCTCAGAAGAAGTAGACACTTAAGGAAAGGATCTGTGGGTTCATAAAACGTATGCAAACCCAACTTTACCCTTCAGATTTGGTTTGTACACTTTTCCTGCCTTTTTAGAAAGACCGTGCACACATCATCTCCTTGCTGCCATCCAAATGCATGCATCATCAGGCGCCTTCTCCAGCAAACAATGTAAGTATCAGGCAGGCAGAGAACTCTCATTAAAGAGCAGCTCTGAATGCACATGTTTTCCAGGATTTTGCTGGCTGAAAATCAAAATGCACCTGCAGAAATCCAAATTCTCTCAGATTTGCGACCTCAGCAGGACAAACATGAACAAGTCAATTTAGATATGAGAGCAGAGTAAAAAGGTGTGTGTGTGGGGCAGGGGGGGATAGTCATTGTTTTACTACAACACTCAATCCAATCTCGTAGCATAAAGGTTTTTCAGTTGATACAGAAAATATATCTGCAGCAGCTACTCAGGCACCCTGGGCTTCTTCCACACTGACCCTTGCCTTTTAAAAAATCATATATAATATGCAAATACAGTGAACTTCTTCCAGACAGGTATAGTTCTCCTGTTAGCCCGCAAGACAGATGAAAATCAGCTGGCTGAATGAAACTCACTATTGCTATATTAAAACTGAAAAGGGAGCATATAAATTGGATTAACACTTGTTTGTGGCCTGCTGGAAAATGCATTTTGTATTTGCTAGCTACAAGCCCCAATTAATGGCATTATGTGAATTATATGAAGAAGTCATTAAATTCTTTGTGCTTTATGCATAAAAGTTTTGATTAATGATGACTTAACAGAAGACAATATAAAATCACTGTGGACATGAGAAAAAAAAAAATCAAAATGGGCAAATCAAAATCTGTTCTATGTATTATTTCTTTCCCTGCCATGCCGGTATTTTCTGCATTATATTGTATATGCTTTCTGTCTTTATCTGTTTTTAAGTCCATTATTCTAATTTTTATTTTGTCTGTATCCCATGTATTAGCTCACCTTGTTGTGAACCGCCTAGAACTTTTTCGGTTTGGTGGCATATAAGAAAAAAATTATTATATATATAGACTAGTATTTAAGCCCGTTACATTAACGGGTGCTAGAATAGATGTGTGTGTCCGTATTTCTTTCTCTCCTTGGCCTTTTTTTTTTTTAGCACACCCCTCCTCATACAGCAGCCCCCTTTCTCTCTCTCCCTCCATTTCTTTTGTTTTCTTTTCGCCTGTTAGCTGTAGTGTTGTAGGAGCGCATCTTGGTGTGGGCCAGGCCCTGGGAGAACTCGCGCAGACCTCCATCACGGAAAAACAGCACTACCAGCCAAAGTTTATTTTAAAGTTTAAAGCCGCTGCGCACTCTCTCCCCTCTCTCCCCCCATCCAGTCCACTAAAAATGCTCAGCCTCGGCGGTTTCGCTTATGCCGTAGCGAGCGAGACAGGTCCCTCTCCTGGGGCGGGGCAGGGCCACGATGTGGCAGTAAAAAAAAGTTTAGATTTTTGCACTGGAGCAGCGGACCCTTCCTAACATGGTTCCCGGGGCGGTCCGCCCCCTTACTATGCCACTGGTTATGATCCCCCGATGGTGGCTATTGTTTCATGGCTCCACTCCGCACCGCCTTTGCCTTTGCGTGCATGCGCACTCAGTGCCGAGGCCGGGGCTTGCGGGATGGTGGGGAAGCCGGGGCTGCGCGAGCGCTGAGCCGCACCATGGGAGAGGCAGGAAAGGAAGGCCGCCGCTCTTCTTTGGCGGCTCCTGAACGAAGGCGAGACGCGAGTGTGGGGCCGTTACTGCAGCGGCGCGAGGTGGAAAGCAGGGAGGCTGTGGCGACGTACTAAGCGCGCATGCGCACTCTCATGTCCGCGACGGATCAGGGAACACGACTTTAGAGTGCGCATGCGCGGCCTAGCATTTTATTATATTAGATATAAATAAATAAAAGCCAACCTGATGTAAAAACTGCTGTTGCTAATTTAGCAGTGCTCAACTATAGTGCAGAACAGCACTGAAATGATATCAGCCCAAGTGTAATTCCAGATCCCTGTTAAACAACAGACTTAAGTCAATGGGCCTTTCACAGTCCTGTCTACGGGCAGAGAACAGCTGTTCAACTTTTGCTAGGCAGCTGAGGCCAGAAAGCTGCAGTTGGCCACTAATAGCTTCAAGCAGCTGCCCACAGTTTATCATCATCCCTACACTGAAAGACATCTTCTTCGATCCACAGCACTCCAACACTCATACTGCAGGTGACAGAAAAGACGGCATTAGTGAACATTTATTTTGAAACAAAGAATCCTTTGAAATGAATACAGTGTGCAAAATCCAAAGTATGTGAGAAATACGGAGTGAACAGCCTGTTGCATCCAAGCAAAAAGATTTCAAATTGAATACCGCACACATCTTAAAAACTTATGAAGGCTGATAACTTGTTGCCAAAAACTATATTTAGAAAAATTGAGACTTTTAGCATACCTGATATAAAACAACTTACAAGGAAGGCTTTTCACAGCTGCTACGCACATTACAAAACTAAGAAACTATAAAGGCTCTGCTAGACTGAAAAAGAAGCCACGATACACCCACCACCAAATTCCAGTATTTTGGGAACAATTACACCCCCCCCCCCTCAATATTCAGCTGCCAACAGTCAGTTTTTTAAAGCACCGATTACTGCCGGCTAAATTATGCCCCAGTGTTCAGTGTCAAGCCATGTCCTCATTTCCCGCCAGAGTCAAAGTTTCACCACCCCCCCCGCCAATCCGGCCACCCTCTCCCCCAGGCCTACCTATATACCTTGTGGCCCAGTTGGGGGTCTTCAGGGGCAGAAGCAGTCTCCTCGCAGCTGCCTCCCAAAATGGCTGTCACAACTTCTTGTGGCAGCTCGCAGGGTGGCCAGAAAGGCAATTTGACGATTGCAGGAGGGAAGGGGGAGGGAAGAGAGGAGCATTGTCGGAGGGGATGGGAGAGGGGTTGGGGTACTTATTTTATTTTTTTTTTACAAAGGAAAAATACTTTTGAGCCGTCCTAAATTCACCTGCTTGTCTTATGCGGGCCCCAACTGATTGAACACAAAAATTGTCTAAATACCAAGTTTGTTGACTTCCCCTATGTCCCACACTATATCAATATGGACCACACTTTATTTTTTAAAATCTTAAATGGCTCATTATTGAACAGATTCCTGATGATTTTATTGGCCCGATTACAACTACGGGAACAGTTTTGGATCTTTGAGTTACAAGCGGTTTATCCATAGGGATTAAATGATTTTATTGAGTGACATATTGTCATCTAATCAGCTATTTACATGTGGTGAAAGCTGAGATCATTTAAAGAATATGACAGAAATTGTTAATGTTATCTATAAAGTTATTTGAGCACATTGCAAGAGATATGTCATCATGCTTTTTCTATTTCCTGCAGGAAACGGGTTGGCGTTCTCTCTTACACTTTGCCATTCATAACACACGCTGGTCTCCCTCTTGCAGCGATGGGTTCCTGAAGAAGGAAGATAGATTTCCAAAATGGAACACTTTCAAACCTGCTTTTGATATTCATCTGGGAGTTCAACAGATAAGTGCCAAGGGAATTGTATGTACATAACTGATGATATACTGCTATGAATTTTACAACTGTTCATATTGATACAAGTGTGGAGCTTAACATTGGATTACAGGACTTATGGTGTGTTTGGAGGCAAACATTTGAATTATTTGACTAATGTT
This sequence comes from Geotrypetes seraphini, assembly GCF_902459505.1. Classification (NCBI taxonomy): domain Eukaryota; kingdom Metazoa; phylum Chordata; class Amphibia; order Gymnophiona; family Dermophiidae; genus Geotrypetes; species Geotrypetes seraphini. Next base: position 48,115,452 of record NC_047097.1, read on the forward strand.
TGCTTGCATGAACTTGGACCAAATTGAGATTTAATGATTAGTTATTAAGATATTTTACTTTCGCAATGCAAGAGGTCCAGGGATATTCCTACTGATCATACTAATTTGGGTTAAGATCTAAGCAATCCTCCATTGTGGGGTCAGGTTTTTGGTAAACTGATATTGAAAATGAGGACCCCTCACACACATTTTATAATATTTGGATTTATTCATCATTGATGTTTGATTTTGTAAAATTATTGTGACAAGTTAAAAATATTGTGTCATGCAGACATGATAGTCTCCTATTTTATATATACATAAAGGATTTTTGTGGTGTTCTGATTTTTGTATTCCTTTGTTGTGGGTTTTCTGTTTGAACAATACAATATTCCTATTGTCCACCATCTCTCTTTCTCTCCAAGTGGAGCAAGCTTCATCCAAAGCAAGACAAATCATAGGTTGCATATGCAGGAGTTTCGTCAGCCGCAAACCGGAAGTCATTATGCCACTGTATAGATCCATGGTGAGACCGCACCTGGAGTACTGTGTGCAATTCTGGAGGCCGCATTACCGCAAGGATGTGCTGAGACTGGAATCGGTCCAGAGAATGGCCACCAGGATGGTCTCGGGACTCAAGGAGCTCCCATACGAGGAGCGGTTAGGGAAGTTGCAGCTCTACTCACTCGAGGAACGTAGAGAGAGGGGAGATATGATCGAGACATTCAAGTATCTCACAGGCCGCAAAGAGGTGGAGGAAGATATCTTCTTTTTCAAGGGTCCCGCGACAACAAGGGGGCATCCGTGGAAAATCAGGGGCTGGAAACTGCACGGTGACACTAGGAAGTTCTTCTTCACTGAAAGGGTATTGATCGCTGGAATAGTCTTCCACTCCAGGTTATTGAGGCCAGCAGCGTGCCAGATTTTAAGGCCAAATGGGATAGACATGTGGGATCTATCCGCAAAGATAAATAGGGAGGGTCATTAGAGTGGGCAGACTTGATGGGCCGTGGTCCTTATCTGCTGTCTATTTCTATGTTTCTAAGGTCACAAAATTCACCTTGAGTTCTCAAGTAGGCCACCTCCTCCCCCATTCAACCCCTAACACCTTTTCCTCTTTTTCTGAAATCACTATAGAGGAAACTGCACATCTTCTCTCCTCCTCCAAACCTGCTGCTCTAATCCACCCAAATACTTAGCGCTCTTTCTCCCATTGTCATCCCTCCAATGTCACATCCTCAACCTATCACTCTCCACTGCAACTATTCCCAATGTCTTCAAACATGCTGTAGTTCCAACTCTCCTCAAAAAACTATCACTAGACCCCACATCCCCCTCCAACTATAGCCCCATTCTTATCCTCCCATTCTTATCCAAGCTATTTGATCGTGCTGCTCACCACCGTTGCCTGGACTTCCTTTCAACTCAAGCTATTCTTGACCCACTTCAATCAGGTTTTTGTCCACTTCATTTCATGGAAACTGTTCTTGCTAAAATCTCTAATGACCTGTTCCTGGCCAGATCCAAAGTCCTCTACTCTATCCTCATTCATGTTGATCTATCCGCTGCTTTCAATACTGTTGATGATCATATACTCCTCGATACGCTGTCCCGGCTGGGATTCCAGGATTCTGTTTTCTCCTCTCTCTATCCCACTTTCATTGTATGCAATGGGGGATCCTCCTCCACTGTTATCCCACTGTCAATCAGTGTACCTTAAGGCTCTGTCTTGGGACCTCTCTTTTTGTCCATATATATCCACTCCCTTGGTACACTGATTTCCTCCCATGGTATTCAGTATTACCTCTATGCTGATGACTCCTAGATCTACCTCTCCACTCCAGACATCTCTACAGGAATCCAGACTTGAGTCTCAGCCTGACCCACCTCCCCCATTCTCTATTTCTGTGGATGACACTCTCCTCCCTGTCTCATGAGCTTGCAATCTTGGGGTCATCTGACTTCTCTCTCTCCTTTTCTGCTCAGATCCAACAAATTGCTAAAGTCCGTCACTTCTTCCTCTATAATATTACCAAAATCCGACCTCTCCTTTCTAAGCACACTAACAAACCCCTTACCACACTCTCATCACCTCTTGCTTAGATTACTGCAACTTGCTTCTCTCAGGATTTCCGCTCAACCATCTTTCTTCCCTTCAATCCATTCAAAATTCTGTGAGAGCTGCCATACTCACATTACCCATCTCCTTTAGTCACTTCACTGGCTCCCATCTATTTCTGGATACAATTCAAACTCCTCTTACTGACCTACAAGTGCATTCACTCTGCAGCCCCTCAATATCTCTCCTCACTTATTTCCCCCATGCTTCCCCCCCACATTATGCCTTTGGGCTGCAAAAACCCAAGGAAACAGTACAGTTTAAGGGGTGAAAAACTTTTGTACATGAAAGACGAGCGGGACTTGGGTGTGATAGTATGTGATGATCTAAAGATGGCCCAAACAGATTGAAAAGGTGATGATGAAAGCTAGAAGGATACTCGGGTTCATAGGGAGAGGTATGGCCTGTAGGAAAAAGGATGTATTGATGTCCCTGTATAAGACTCTAGTGAGACCTCATTTAGAATATTGTGTAAAATTCTGGAGACCACACCTTCAAAAAGATATAAACAGGATGGAGTCAGTAAATGATCTTCAATATAAGACATATGGGGACAGACTTAAAGATCTCAATATGTATATTTTGGAGGAAAGGTGGGAGAAGATATGATAAAGACATTTAAATACCTACATGGTATAAATGTACATGAGTCAAATCTTTTTCATTTGAAAGGAAGCTCTGGAATGTTGCTACTCCTTGGGTTTTGGCCAGGTACTAGGGACCTGGATTGGCCACAGTGAGAACAGGCTACTGGGCTTGATGGACCATTGGTTTGACCCAGTAAGTCTATTGTAATGTTCTTATGACATAGGATGAAGCTAAGAGGTGATAGGCTCAGGAGTAAGAGGTGGTAATGAAAAGTTCTCAGCCCAACCAACTTCCTAAATTCAGAGTGCTATTTTGCCACTGTAGCTGAAAAGAGTGTTATATTATTTTGCAAAGTGCCAATTTGCAAAATCATAATGCTATATTTTTTCAGATCATTGATTGAACCATGTCAACGAAAAGTGTGACATTTTCAAGTGTGGAACTCTGAGCCATCATTAAGTTTCTATTCCTGCAGAAGAAAACTCCATTAATGTATGATGCAAACATTGAGTGTCAAATGCTCATCATACTCCACAGTGAAGAAGTGGTGTGCAAACTTTCAACATGGAGTTTTCAAGATCAAAGATGCAGCAAGGTCTGGGAGGCCTCAAATTATGCCAACTCCTGAAATTGTTGATCATGTCCATGACCTGATTTTGGCAGATCAGCAAATATTGACTACAAGAATTGCCGAGACACTACAGATATCCAGGGAATGTGTTGGGTGTATAATGTACAAGCAGCTGGGTATGCAGAAATTGTCAACCAAGTGGGTACCCAAGTGTTTGAATGATGATGAGAAACTACCTCGAGTGGACCCTTCCAAGTTGATTTTGCAGCATTTTCAGCGAGCTGGTGCCAACATTTTGGAACAACTAGCTACTGTTGATGAAACATAGTTACACCACTATGATCCAAGACAAAACAACAGTCCATGCAATGGCAGCACTCCAAAGTCAAGGAAATTATAGCAGGAAAGGTCATGGTCAGTGTTCTGGGATCCGGAAGGTGTTGTAATGACTATCTTCTAAGGGGCCAAATGGTTAATACAGAATACTACTGTAACTTGCTGTGCTGATTAAAGGAGGCATTGAAAAAAAAAGAGAGGGAAGCTGCGGAAAGGAGTTCTCTTTTTGTAAGACAATGTACTTGCTCAGAAGGATGGCAAAACAATGGCTGTTTTGTTGCAGTTGGGAGTTTCAGTTAATAGACTTATCACCCTACTCACCATATCTTACTCAATCTGACTATTTTCTGTTTCCAAACCTTAAAAACAGTTTGAAAAGACGACAATTTTTGAGTGATTTGGAGACGATTGCAGCAGTGGAGCAGTATTTCAGTGACTAGACATCAGAGTATTTTTGGAAGGGTTTCAGAAACTTCAGACACAATGTATCAAGTGTGTTGAACTTAGGGGTGAATATGTGGAATAACTTGTAAGTTTCATGGCTCTACGTCATTCCCTTCTTGGTTGGGCAAAGAACTTTTTCGCACTCCCTTGTAACCTAAGGAAATACTTTTTTCACCACTAGAGGTGGTGGAGACAAAGACTGTGTCTGAGTTCAAGAAAGCATGGGACAGGCATGTGGGATCTCTTAGGGAAAGGAGGAGATAATGGATACGATGGATAGGTAGACTAGGGTCTTTTTATGTTCATCGCTACTGTCCACAGGCAAGACAGCCCTAGTCTCCGCGCAAGGCAGCAAGTCCTCTAGTGGAGAGTGATTTCAATGTGATGTCAGAAGGGAGTCAACGTCGACACAAGCTTGAAGTGGAATATGTTGCTCATGCCGGCAAGCATTTAAAGAGGTACATGGGAGTGGGGTGCACCAGCGCTCCCCATAAAGATGGCACCCGCAAGGTCCGCACCCTCCCGCCACCCTCTTGCTACACCACTGCAGATGAGCATACACACAGGCAGGACTTACTTTTGCAAATAACTACAGAGCACTATAAATTATGCACATTTCTCTGGCTTTTAGGTGTGAACATTTACACCAGCTCTCTCACCAATATAAACGCTCCTGCTTTTTATTTTATTTTTTTTATTTGAGGAATTTACTATACTGCTTTAACTATAATGTAGAACCAAGCAGTGCACAGACTAAACAAGTGTACAATAGTAGATAGGGAAGGCAGCCAATCAATCGTATCTAATCTGCTATTCTATAAATTAAAATAGGTGCCTGCTTTTCTTTATAGAACAGGTGTCACGAAGGCACACAGATACACAGCAGTTAGCACATGCCAATAGTGAACACACTGTGCAAACTTAACAGGGTACTGCACCGTTAAAACACATTAAAAGCCACTTTAAATATCTAACACGTTTTAGTAAATATGTACCTTCATGTTTTTCTAATACTATTCAGTTCTTCATCACTTTTTCTTAATATTTATGACATAAGAACTTTTACTAAAAGATAAAACCATTCCTGAACAGAAACAGAACTTTGGACAAGAAAGCTGAAAGATAAAATAGGACTTACCTGTGAGAGGTGATGGTGATCCGACTGGCGTTGATGGGTTTGATGGAAAGCTACTGCTGGTGTGGTCAGGAGAATAAATCTAAAAAGAAAGAAAGAAAGAAAGAATGAGAATGCACTAAACCAGTGAGAAAAAAAAGTCATAGCTCTCTGCATAAATACAAATCTGACTACTGGGATTTGCTAGGACTAAACTGATGCCGATGTAGTTGAAAAGCATGCGCTCATCATTCAGAGAGATGCTAGTGACAAACTTTATGCGAGAAGAGAATATGCACAAAGTTCATTCAAAAAGTGAAAACAAAGCAGACCCCAACATCGACCTTCAAGCTGATTTTCAGAGGGAGGAGTGGCCTAATGGTTAGTGCAGTGGCCCGAGAACCTTGTGACTCTGGGTAAGTCACTTAACCCTCTACTGACCCAGGTACAAAAACAAGTACCTGTATATTATATGTAAACCGCTTTGATTGTAACCACAGAAAGGTGGTCCTATCCCCTTTCTCATGTTCCCTTCCTTCCTTAATGCTGCCCCTTTCTGCTACAGGGAAGTGTTGCTGATATACTTATAAAAGAGACTTATATATAAAAAAAAATTTTTTAACTGATGGTATATAATTATAATGATGAATTGATTAAATGATATTAGATTTAGCAATTGGTAAGAAGTGTAAGGAATTGACCATCACAGAGATAGAATTATAAAATAACTTAAATTAAATAAATCAAATAAAGATACTAGTTAGCGCATTAAGGGAAGGGAAGGAGGTTTGGTATAAATGATTATTTGAACTTGGACAGAATACAGACTTGAGATAACGTACGTTATAGGAGGTCCTATACACTGACATCTGTTTATTATGTATGATAATGTACCTCAAAAAGGACATGGCATTGCTTGAGGGAGTCCAGAGAAGAGCAACTAAACTGATTAAGGGTATGGAAAACCTTACATACACTGACAGACTGAAGAAGCTGGGGCTGTTCTCCCTGGAAAAGCGGAGACTCAGAGGAGATATGATAGAGACCTTCAAGATCCTGAGGGGCATCGAAAAGGTTGACAAGGACAGATTTTTCAATTTGAAAGAAACCACAAGAACAAGGGGTCACTCGATGAAATTGAAGGGGGACAGATTTAGAACAAACGCAAGGAAATTCTTTTTCACACAGAGGGTGGTGGACACATGGAACACCCTTCCGGAGGCTGTGATAGGAAATAGCACAGTACAGGGTTTCAAGGAAGACCTGGATAGGTTCCTGGAGGACAAAGGGATTGAGGGGTACAGATAAGAGTAGTGGAAGGTTTAGAGATAAGTGTAGAGGTAGGTATAAAATTAGTCAGGGACCGCTGCTCAGGCGTGAGCGGACCGCTGGGCGGGATGGACCTCTGGTCTGCCCCGGCGGAGGCGACTACTTATGTTCTTATATACCTTCCTCCTAGTTTATCGAGGGGTTGAAGATTATTCAAAGTATTTATTTAATTGACAAAATTTCTATGATAAATTTAATTTCAATCAGGTGAGATAAATTTTATAAAGTACATAGTGATTACTATAAATAATGAAATTAAGATTGAATAATTTCCTGCAAAGCCCTATTCACTAGAGTCACAGGGAAATTTCAGCCCAGGGAATGCAGAATACGTTCAAAACTATCCCTTATGAAGCACAAGGAATCAAAATCGTTTTGCCGTTCTGTTCTATAACAACCCCTCCTCCACTCCACCCCAAAATAAAACAACACCCGCTGAAAAGAATAAAGTGCTTAGTAAGAAAACACAATTTAAGTTTCTTAAATTCTATTTGCAACAAGGAGCTCTGTTATACTTAAATGTGGCAGGTCATTTATTGAGCCTTCCAGGAACAGCTTCCTGAGCAGGGAGAATACCGAGAAATGGTATGAAATCTTGATGGTGATGTCACCTAATAAAATGAAAAAGTCATCTGTCCTTCCGCTTCTATCCACAGAAAGCAGTCTGCACATTAAAGCAGATACTGGCATGCTCCTCTTTGAATGGCCTGGCCACGATTGTTATTGCTCTTTTTGCTCCCTACATGACACTTGTAGCTTCTGATTTTAGGTTGTAGCTTGTAAACATGATAAAACTCCCTCAATGCAAATTTACCACCCCCCTTTTACAAAAGCGTAGCATGGTTTTTAGCGCCGGCAACAGCAGTAACAGTTCCAACGCTCATAGAATTCCTCTACACTACAGTTTTATAAAAGGAGGGAGAGGGGGGGGGGGGTTAATTAGGTGTTTATTGGATAAACACTAGAAAACCCCGCTTCCTCTAGTCCTCTCACCCCTCTCCCTGGCTTGTCTTGTATCCTCCACCTCAGTTTTTCTGACTTTTCCACGCTGACAGCTCCTAAGAGACACAAATGCACATATTTGATTTCACCAGAAAAAGGTACCGCGTCATAGTACCTGTGGCACGAAAACACTAACAGACACTGACTTTTCTACCTTCAAAGAACACCTAATTAACTGGAAAATAAACCAAATATACAATTTATAAAGCCCTAAAAAACGAAGCTTTACTTATATTCTACTAGAAAAACCTTCATCAACCATTTCTAAATGGGTATTACTCACAGTTATGAGGCCAATTTAGAAGGCTTGTGTAGTCCTACAGTGTAAATAGCACCATGTACATGTGTGTGTGTCTCATAATTAGATTGTAAGCTCTATTGGGCAGGGATTGTCTCTTGCGTGTCTGTCTGCGTGCGTCTGGTAGTACTATAGAAATAATAAATTACTGTTACTGTGTTAAATGACCAACATATATGAGTAGCCATTCTAGAAATCAGCTATTTACATATGCAGATACTACAGCATGCAGAGTTTCCATGGGAGCATGATGTGGGTATATTATGAGTGGGATGGAAAAGTATGTACATCATTTCTGGTTTTACAGCAATGCATACATACATACTTCTGTTAAAAATAGGCTTCCAAAAATCTCTTTAGTACAGGCTAAAGGGTCATGGATTTGATATATTGACTTTCTGAGGTACAATCAGTGTGGTTTATGTTTGATCATTGCAGGTACTTTCTCTGTCCCCAGTGAGCTCACAATTTTAAGTTTTTGTACCTAGGGCTACGAAGCGTTAAGCGACTTGCTCAGGGTCACCAGGAGCTGCAGTGGGAACTGAATCCAGTTCCCCAGGATCTCAACCCACTGCATTAACCATTAGGCTACTCCTCCGGATTTCTATGAAGAATTTTCCACAGGTAAACAGGTTTTACATTTAGGAAAAGGTTTTCATGTTTGAAAACACTATCTACTGTACACTTTTCACCCCCAGCAGTATCACCTCTCAATGCAATTGGGGGTGTAAATCTATACCAAGAAGGCACTTATTTTAAAAACAATAACAAAAAACGAGAAAAGAAATACCTTCTCAACAAATAATTCAAATAAGGGGAAAAAGAGAGAAGGTATATACCAATACAGTGTCTATTACTTATAATAATTTATTTAATCATTATTTTGAGTATATTTTCTCAAAGATCAAAAATCTATTGCACATATCCATAACACAATCAAAAATTAGCACTTAACTTTCGGCCTCTTTTACAAAGCCGTGCTAGCGGCTGCCCTGCGCTAACGGCCCCCGATGCCCATAGAGATTTAAAGGGCTTCGGGCCTGTTGCCACGCGGCTTTGTAAAAGAGGCAGTTACTGAAATCCAAATGGCTTGCACCTTAATAAAGTCTTTTTGAAGTCCTCAAGTGCATATGTCCATATCAAGATCAGAAGTTCAATGGATTTCAATGGAACCTTGAATTTCTAAAGGACTCTAACAAGTTACAAGCGTTTGAATTATCCGTTCAATGTCTGTTTGATCTTGATATAGACATATGCCCTTGAGGACTTCAAAAGGACTTTATTAAGGTGGATTTCAATAAGTTAAGTGCTGATTTTTGATCGTGTTATGGATATCTGCAAAAGATTTTTTTAATCTTGGAGAAAATAGACTCAAAATAATGATTAAATAAATTATAAGTAATATAGACTAAGGGCTCCTTTTACTAAGGTGCGCTAGCGTTTTTAGCGCACGCAGGAAATTACCGCGCGCTACGCTTCTAGAACTAACGGCAGCTCAATGCTGGCATTAAGGTCTAGTGTGCGCAGCAATGTAGCGTGCGCTATTCCGCGTGTTAAAGCCCTAGCGCACCTTAGTAAAAGGAGCCCTATATTGGTATATACCTTCTCTCTTTTTCCGCTTATTTTAAAAAGACAATATAGGCTTCCGTGAGCTTTTTAAAAACATGCTCTTAGAATCAGTCCAAATAGCGGCAAGATGCTCCAGCACACATTCAGACCTGCTCTGAGGATGTAAACATCTGCATGTAATCTGTGTGAATTTTATAACCACATGTGTATCCCACAACTGCATCCGAACTAAGCCCCTAGACAGATTAGAGATAAAAGGGATGGGATGACTTCCCTGTGAGCAATGGTTAAAGTGGTTGGTGCTCTTCAGTCTGGAGAAGAGATGGTCCAGGGCAGATATAATAATAATAATAATAATATCTTTATTCTTCTATACCGCCACAATCTTGCGACTTCTAGGCGGTTTACAGTAAGGAGAGCTGGATACACAGCGAAATACAATATGCAGATATTCAGAGGAAATACAGAGAGCAGAGACCTTAAGAGGCAATAGGACAGAAATGCAATTTGCTGAGCAAAATATAAGATACTAGTTGTTTAGCCCGTTACATTAACGGGTGCTAGCAGCCCTTCTCCCTTATTTTTACCTCCTCCCTGTCCAGCAACACCTCCCCCCCTTTCCCTGCTCCCCCCATATAGCAGTAGCCCTTCTCCTTTTATCTCCCCCTGTCCAGCAGCACCCCTCCCATTCCCTCCTCCCCCTGTCCAGCAGTAGCTCTTCTCCTTTATGTCCTGCTCCCCCCCCCCCCCCCTGTCCAGCAGTAGCCCCAGGAAAAGAGTGAGGATCACAGGACCAAAGCTTTTACTCCAATCCTCTTGATGCCTGACATCCAAGTAGGGGAAATCCATTCTCCCCACCTCCTTGCTCCTGCTGCACTTCCTCCTCGGCTATACACACGCGCACACACACACTTACATACAGCTCTCCGGCTCCTCACGCCCCTCCTCCACCTTCCACTTCTTCGGCGGGGGCCAACATTTTCTTTTCTTTTCGCGTGTTCCTCCATCACGGAAAAACAGCACTACCGGCCAACTTAGTCCCTTGCCACCCCTTCCCGCGGTCCCAACAAACGTCCTTACTCCAGCAGGGGCCACAGCACTCTAAACACGCTGCTTAGCGGTCTGCTACTGCCCTGATTTGCTCTGCCCGTGCATTATTTGGAGACGTCTCATATTCTTTGCTGAGATTGCTAGGTAGGCGATGTTGCAATAGTCAAGTTGACTCAATATGAGGGATTGCACTAGGATTCTGAATGTTGATGTATCGAAGTATGATTTAATGGTTCTGAGCTTCCAGAGAGTGAGAAAACCCTTTCTGAATAGGGAATCCACTTGTTCCTTCATTGTTAGGCATTGGTCTAGAGTAATGCCTAATATCTTCATGGTGGGCTGGATAGGGTAGTTGAGTTTATGGATACATAATGGGGAAGTATTGTCAAGCGGGTAAGGGGAGGCAGCGAAGAATTTTGTTTTTTCTGGGTTGAGTTTGAGCTTGAAATCTGTCATCCATTGTTCCATTTCATTTATGGCATCAGATGCCTTGGGAATGGTTTTTGAGATAGAGTTGGCGAATGGGATGATGATCGTGAAGTCATCTGCATAGCTGAATAGTTTTATTCCTAGTTGGGTTAGTTTCACCCCTAATGAGGACATGTAGATATTGAAAAGCAGTGGGGAATGTATAACATACTGAATGGAGGGGAATGGGTAGGTTTGAATTGCTTGTTTACTCTTTACAAAAATATTAGGACTAGGAGGCATGCGATGAAGCTACCTAAAGAATTCTATAAATTGTATGCATAAGTGGGATACATATCCACGTCCCACCACGCTCTCCACCTATATATTCCATCTTGCAATTGTGCCATATACCAGTTGTGCTTGCTTTTATAGCACAGTGCTTAGAATACCTGCATCCATAAGTGGCTCTTTTTGGTGCATTACTGTATACACTTCTCCCTCCGTATTCGTGGTTTCAGCATTCGCGGTTTCGATTATTCACGTTTTTTATCTTGCTGGTTCCCTCCCCTCCCCCCAAATGACATCAGCTTGCATAGAGAAATTGCTGATTCCAAGCGTTTACAGAGAAAATCGCTGATTCCCAGCACTTTGTTCACCATATTTTGCCTCTCCTTCAGAAACAGGCCAGGTCTCTCACCATGTTATTCGCGGTTTCACCATATTCACAGTGGTTTTTAATAGAAAACAGCAAATAACATATAAAAAAGTTATTCAGGGTTTTTCAGTATTTGCGGTTCTGTTAATCCCTTATCACAGTGAATACGGAGGGAGAAGTGAGTTAGAGAAGTGCCTGTTTTGCCTACATCATGAATAGACAATCACAATTTAAAACGTAGAAATGCCTCCTGACGTGGCATTTACTTACACAACTGATGTCCAAAACAACAGAAATATGATCATGCAAATCCATTTACCAGACCTGAACCTACTTCTGGAAATAAGAGATTAAAGAAGTATCGCTACTGGATAGATTTTTAAGATGAAGATGACATCAAGATTGATTTCCTTGGATTTAACAAAAGGGCAATCTTTTGGGGGGGCTACCAAAAAAAGTCCACTTTTTAGCAAGAACACAGATGTACTTTTCCATGGTTCGAGGGATTAAACTACAACACAGTGCATTGTTAATCAGCAGCTGAAATCTTGATTATGCTACTTGTTTTACTGATTAGAATTCAAAGTTTAAGAAACCAGAACCTAAGCAGAAATGCATTCGGAACACAGCTTTTCACAATTAGAGAAAATTGTCGCACCATTTTTTTTTTGCCGGCATCCATTACATTTTGAACAAATGTATTCTGGTGTTGAATAAAAATATACACAAGCAGATCTCTGAAAAGAAACAAAAATTGTAATTTCAAAGTCATGGTATCCATGTGAAGTGAAAATGCATTCTTCATGCAGCCCATGCCTGCTACACTGCTAAATGGCCAGTGATGAAGAACTGTGGTACCTTCTGCTGGGCTGAAAACAGTGTCATGGCTCATTTTCCTGCAACAAATGAGACTCCTCCTCCTATCAGTCATGGTCCATTCCAGTCAGCAGGGTACCAATATGCCAAGGTCTAATGCAAAGGGACCGAGACAAAAGCAGGACAATAGAAAGTCCACAGAGTCAAACCTCGGAGCTGTTAGCCCACTTTTTTTAAACACTGCAGTGTACATTTCAGTTAAGCTTTGTTATGCTAATGTTATTGAGTCTCAAAGTGACAAAGAAACTCAATTCATGAATCGCTTCTTGAAGTCAACTACCCTGCATTTTTTTTTTTTTTTTGTTTTGTTTGCAGGACCACTGGCTATTTAGCTATCCAGATCACACAAAGACATTTGCTCTAGCTGCTCTGAGGCAGGAGCCACCACACGGGTGATCATAAAGAAATTGGCTATAACCAACAAATTCAAATTGAGCTTCTGCTTGATCCCTCTAAATTAAATACCAAACGTTTTGGTTTGGTATTAGGTGCTGAAGTAAACCAGATGTTTCTTCCTCCATATAACCCTCCACGGCATAATCTTAAAGGGATATTGTTTGGCAAACATTCAGGGAAACACATTTGAAATAGCATACCCCTGGCTTCCTTTTCTTTCTATTTGAAGCAATTCATTATCCAAACTAATGCCTAATCCACAGAGCTTTTGAAACTCTGTGTAAATACTTTCATGCGCAATTCTCTTTCTTTTCCTACTCCGAGATTAAGACCACAATTATCCAGGCTTAAAACTAAAAGAAAAGAACCTTTGCAAATGTATTATCTGGTCTTACATGTTTAATCACACAGTATTCTCCATGCTCTTTAATACTTAAATTGAAGAACAAATGTTTCATCTTTTGATGTTTCACACATGAAAGGCCATTATAATATGATATCAACTGGCCATTTTGTAATTAAAAGTACCTGATTAATGTCTTAAGTTGATATAAGTTTAGTTCATGAGTTTTAATACTTCTTTGGAAAACACCACATCTCAACATTAAAAATCTCATGTAGTTATTCCATTTTTCTAAGGCTGAATTGTCTCATTTAAGCCTACATTTCATTCTTCTACTCTACTCATAAAACAATTATTTAAAAAACCAACAAACACAACTGCATGAAATAGGTGTGGGTGAGAGAATGAGCAGATGGATTGAAGCAAGGGATTTGAAGAGTGCAGACTGTGGCATGCACTGATAGAGCAGATGGAATGCATCACCATTGGCTATGACAGAAATGATTTATGGAACGACCTAGCTGCTCCTGCCAAGCAACAACATAGGATGACAGAATAAAGTCACCATGACAACCAAAGCCCACCCACCAGAGAGATTAAACATTTCTGTCTTGGCTTCAACTCACAGGTTTTTGAAATCTTTCTAAACAACCACCTAGTTTACTTAGCTAGTCACAATAGAGGAAATACCTTGGGAAATCTATTCGGTGGAAAGGATTTGCAGCCATCCGGAGCATGCAAGATCACGGATCTGGCTTCCACAGCATGCAAAACCATTCAGCATATAATTTGGTCAAGCTGTGGAATCATTTCCGCCTGGTTCCTTGGGGAAAGCTGCATAGGTGGAGAGAAGAATATCCCACCCAATTCAGTAGGATCAACAATCTATCTCCAAGCAACCATGGACGCAATATTTTGGAACCAAAACTTAGTCCTGCTAAAAATGTATTTCCTCACACAGACACAATCAAAGCTAGGTGAATATGCAGCATAGCTAACAATCTTTTTTATCCTCATCAAATGCAAAACCTGGCTTGAGGTCACAGAGTCCTATTGTTTCTATTTTAACATGTCTATATTTTTAAGGCATTTATAAAGAATTTTCTTTGGCATTCCATGCCAGGCCCACATCTGGCCTGCTGGTTGACAGACAACTCACAATTGGATTACTAGCAGAGAGCATTAGGAAAGCTTTGTCACTTAGAAGCTGATTCTCTAAAGTCGCCAAACATTTAACGATGGCACTAAACCAGTGTGTTGCAAACCTTTTAAGCTGCTGGCACACTAATCTCAGGGCTGCAGATGGAGGGCACCTGGAAATGTGTGGATGCCCTCCAGCTGCAGCCCTGAACCTCCTATTACAGAAGGAGAGGTGAGCAGAAGGAGGAGAGGCACTGGCGGCAGCTGACTGACTAAAGGAAGTGCGTCTTTCCTTATTTTCCTGTCAGTGCCTGAGTGCTGATTGGCTCAGGCACTGATAGGAAAAATAAGCTGCTCTCAGACCCAACAGCCCCAATTCTTTATATATGTAGCCCAAAAAAGGCCTGGTGGTCTAGTGCCTCCCCCCTCCTGCTCCCTTCCCCCATGCAGAAGATCAGAAGAAGGGATGGCCACTCACTCCTGCCTGCTGGCTTTTTTTAATGGCTGCAGCTGTTGTGTGTTAATAGTACAGACAAGAGCTTACATATTAAACAAGCGTGGTGGTCTAGGCCATTCCCCCTCTGGCCCCGTAACCACAAGCAGCAAGTTCCACCCCCCCCCCCCACACACACACACACTACACAAACCTGGTGGTCTAGTGGGCCACCCCCGCCATACCTTATTTTAAGAAAACTGATAGGATAGGTGCTCACTCCCCGGCAGGCCTGCCTCTTCAAAATGGTGGGCCTTCCCCTTCTCGGTTTATCCTGGGATGCACCAGGGAGGGGCCTAAAGCCCTGATTGGCCCAGGTATCTAAGACCCTCTCCTATGTCTTCTGCTGGACTGAAAACAGTGTCATGGCTCATTTTCCTGCAACAAATGAGACTCCTCCTCCTATCAGCAGTGGCGTACCAAGGAGGAGGCGGGGGGGGGGGGGGCGGTCTGCCCCGGGTGCACGGCTTGGGGCGTGCACAGTCGGCCAGGTCCTCCAGCCCTTCCTTTTCCTTTGCCGCTACAATCCTACCTCCCCCGCCGACAAGAAGTCTTTCCGACATCAATTCAGACGTCGGAGAGGACGTTCCGGGCCAGCCAGGCAGTAATTGGCTGGCCCGGAATGTCCTCTCCGACGTTGGAATTGACGTCGGAAAGACTTCTTGTCGGCGAGTGGAGGTAAGATTGCAGGCGCGGACCGGGAGAAAGTAAGGGGAGAGGCGCTTTTTTTTTCTATGGTAGGTAGTGCAGGATGTAGGCAGGCAAGCTGGCTCTCTTTAGCGCAGCAGGAAGGGAGGGAAATAGGTAGGCAGACAGGCAGGCTGGCTTTAGGGATGGAGAAAATCTGGAAGGCAGTGGGGGGGGGACATAAGGAGGCACTGGGGGCACTAAGGACACGGGAAGGAGGCACCGGGGGCACTAAGGACACAAGATGGGGCACTGGGGGCACTATGGACACAGGAATGAGGCACTGGGGACACTATGGACACAGGAAGGAGACACTGGGGACACTAAGGAGACAGGACGGGGCAATGGGGGCACTAAGGACACAGGAGGGGGCACTATGGACACAGGAAGGAGGCACTGGTGGCACTAAGGACACGGGAAGGAGAAACTGGGGGCACCATGGACATGGGAAGGAAGGAGGGAGGGAATAGAAAGGGACAATTGTTGGGCCTGAGTGCAGAAAGAAAGAAATGAAAGAAAGGATACACAGTCAAATAATAGATGTCCCCTTTTGATGAAAAAAATAAATGGTCACATTACCTCTGACTTACTTTTTCTGCAGCAGAGTTGGTAGCTGCGCTGAGGTGCAGGAAGATTCCGTGATGACTCATCTGCCGACTCTGCTCCGGAAGAAGTAAGTTACGTCCGAAGGGATGGACCCAGCAGACGCAATCATTGCGGGACTTTGCCACAACTCCCTGCGTCTGCCGGGTCCACTACCTCCGACGTAACTTACTTCTTCCGGAGCAGAGCCAGCAGATGAGTCATTGTGGGACCTTCCAGCATGTGGCTGCTGAGTCCACTCCAGAGCAAGTACGTCGGAGTGGGGTGGACTGGCAGCCGGCAGCTACAGTCATCGTGTGACCTTGCTGAATGAAGGGAGAGAAAGGAGCAAGATTGCTGGAATGGAATAGTGGTGGAGGGAAAGAAAGGGGGAAGGGTGGTATGGAAGGGTGGTGCTGATAAAATTGATGTACAGAGAAAGGGGAGAGACATAAGGGGGAAGGATATTGGAGGGAAAGAAAGGGGACAGATGCTGATTGAAGAGGAGTGGATGGCGAGAGAAAGGGCAGACATTGGATGGTAGTGGGGAGTCTATGCTGGATGGAAGTGCAGATGGGAGAGATAAGGGAGCAAATGCAGGAAGGAAATGGGAGGAGAGAAAGAGGGGAGCAGACGCTGGATGGAAGTGGACAGAGAGAGAAGGTACTAGATCAGTGGTCTGAAACTCGCGGCCCGGGGGCCACATGCGGCCCGCCAGGTACTATTTTGAGGCCCTCGGTATGTTTATCATAATCACAAAAGTAAAATAAAACAGTTTCTTGATCATATGTCTTTTTAGCTATAAATGACAATATTATTATTAAGACTTGGCCAAAAGGAAACATTTATAAACTATGAAGAGTTTTACCTCATGCAAAATTGTCATTTCTTTAATAAGACATTAACTATTTTTTCTGCGGCCCTCCAAGTACCTACAAATCCAAAATGTGGCCCTGCAAAGGGTTTGAGTTTGAGACCACTGTACTAGATGGAAGGATTGGAGAAAGAGGGTACATGATGGAAGGAGGGGATAAATAAAGGAGGGCTCATGATGGGGAGAAAAGGATTGAGTTAAGGAAACACTGGAGGGGTGAGGGAAAGAGGTGGCAAGCTATAGGTAGAGGGTAGTAAGAATGTAATCTAGACAGATGCAGAAAATAAATTGAAAAGGAAAATGAGGGAAAAAAGGGAAAGGGATTGCAGAGGAGAGGTGTGGGAGAGGGAAGGAGAGGAGAGAGATGCTAGACCAATGGAGGTGAAAGGAGAGATGGAAGGGGGAGGCATACAGTTTCTGGAAGGGGCATAGAAGGAAAGAAGATGCCATATAGGGGAAGAGAGACGGCAGACAGTGGGTGGAAGGAAGAGAGTTACAAGAAGATGAGGAAAGCAGAAACCACAGAAGACAAAGGTAGAAAAAAATTTTCTATTTATTTATTGCTTTAGGAGACATGTGTCACTGTTTCTGTGGTGTTGCATTGTATGCAGAGCTTCTTACTGGTTCAATTTAACCTTTGTCTATGTATTTCTATTTTATCCCCCCTTTTACAAAACTGTGGAGCGTTTTTTAACGCCAGCCGTGGTGGTAGCAGCTCTGATGCTCAGAATTCTATGAGCATCAGAGCTGTTACCACTGTGACTAAAATCCACACTACAGTTTTGTAAAAAAGGGAGAGGTTAGTTTGTGATTACATATTCCATACTAGACGAAGGTGTTTTCTGTGTTCTGTGTGTTCGAAAGACATGGTTTTTTTGTTAGTTTCAAGTTTCAAGTTTTATTACCATTTGATGAATCGCTTATACAAGTTTTCTAAGCGATGTACAATTTAAAAAGCCACTAGATAGTGGTCTCACATACAATTGGACAACCAAAACAACATACAAATTAAATAAATCAACTAACATTTTTGCAGTCATGTTAAAGACAGACATGATTGAAGAAGGAAAGTGGGGAAAAGTTACAACTTCATTCTATATTGGAAATTACATAAAAGGAAAAAAAAAAATGATAGGGAGGGAAAGGGGTTAATGTGTTTGATATCCGTAACAAAATGTGAGGGGTCCCAGATAAGGCATATTAAACATCAAAAGCGTCTTGAAACAAAAAAGTTTTTAATGATTTTTTAAAAGATGAGAGATCTTTTTCATTTCTAATATAGTGAGGCAGTGAATTCCATAATTTAGGAGCCATAACAGAAAACATATCATTTCTTCTTGTGCCAACGATTTTCAAAGAGGGAATTGTTAGTAAATTTGAAGAAGATGATCGTAGAGAACGCGGGGCATTGTATGGAATAATCATTCTTGTCATAAATTGTGGTTCGTTAAAGATTAGTTCTTTGAATACTAAAAATAGGATCTTAAAGTTAATTCGGTGGGAAATAGGAAGCCAGTGTGATTTAATCATTAATGGTGTGACATGGTCATATTTTTTCCCTTGATGAATAAGTTTTATTGCCGTATTTTGAATTATCTGAAGCTGTCTTTTTTCTTTATGTGTTATATTGATTAGAAGAGAGTTGCAGTAATCGATTTTAGATATGATCATAGAATGAATTAATATATTAACAGATTTAGGATCTAGAAATGTAGAAATTGAATGAATCAGACGTAATTTATGGAAACAAGATTTAACTATTTGACTGATGTGATTATGAAATGATAAGTCAACATCAACCACTACTCCGAGAATTTTCAGCATAGGTACAGATTCTAGGGGGATATTATCTAGGATGAACGGTGATATTGGCGTTAAGTCTCTTTTCCAGGTAAAAAACATGGTTTTGGATTTTTGAATGTTTAATGCCAATTTATTAGAACTTAACCAGTCTTTTATCAAGTCTAATTTTTTATTGAAGGCCATTATTTCTTCATCATTTTCCAGGTCGAAAGGGTGCAGGAATTGAATATCATCTGCATAAGAGAAAGATGTAAAACCCAGTGATTGCGAAATGGTGAGAAGAGGAGATAGAAAAATATTAAATAAGAGAGGTGACAGAATAGACCCTTGAGGTATCCCATAGGTAGAAGAATAATATGTAGAATAGTCATCATTAAATCTGACTCTGGAGGAACGGTCTGAGAGAAAAGAAGTTAATCATTTCAGAACTTGACCACCTATACCTAAGGATTCCAACTGATTCAATAAAAGTTTGTGGTCAATGGTATCGAACGCTGCAGATAAATCTAATGAGAAAAGGGCAACGGATTTATGATGGTCTAAGTAGTAATGGATATTTGTTATAAGACCAATCATTGAATATTCTGTGTTGTGATGTTTTCGAAAACCAGTTTGATTTGGGTGGAGGGCGTTCGAGGATTCGATAAAATCTGAAAGTTGTTCAAAAACTAGTTTTTTAGTTAATTTCATTAGAAAAGGTAAATTGGAAATTGGGTGGTAATTGGAAGTATCATCCTGACTTACTTTAAAGTTTTTTAATATTGGTGTGACAATTGAGGTTTTCCAAGAAATGGGAACGGTTGCAGTGAGCAGACTATTTTGAATAAGAGAAAGAATGAAAGGTCCGAAACCAACAAAAATTTTTTTTAGATAAAATGGGGGGATGATTTCTAGTCGAGAGCCCTTTAGATTAATTGATTTAAGGTAGCCTTCTATGTCCCCTAAAGATGGTGTTTTGAAATTAATGCATTTAGCTGTGGGTATGAAATTAGTTGTATCATCGGCTGAAAGCTTATTTGTCTTATTACCAACAAAGTTTTGTCTGATGGTGGCAATTTTTTGGCAGAAGTAGTCTGCCAGTTCCTGTGCTTTTAAAGTTGATATTTGGTTAGTAGTTTTGGTTTTTGTCTCTGGGTTAATGGATTTTAGGATAGCGAATAGGGCAGTGGAATTTTTTGCTTTTTGAATTTTATTGGCATAGTATGTTTTTTTTGCCTGAGTGATTTTATTTTTGTAAAGAGAAGCCTTTTCACTAAAATGTTGAAGGTTAGATGGAGTTTTGGAAGATCACCATTTCCTTTCTAAAGAGCGAAGTTGTGTTTTTAACAGAGATAGTTCTTCCGAGTACCAAGGATTTCTCAGTTTACGAGCAGAGAAAGTTTTTGAGATCAAAGGTATTTTAGTATTCACAATAGATTCGAGAGAGGAATTCCAGAATTGAAGTTGTTCCTCAATGGAGTTAAAGTTGGGGAAAGTAGTGGAAGTACCGAAGAAAGGTGTGATGTCAGAGGTTTCAAGTTTGGAAAAGTCTCTAAATGAGATCTTTTTGATTTCAGAAGGATGGTTTGGAAGTAATGGTTAGGATTGACTGCAGGATTGATCTGTACTAGTCTGGCTTGTTTAGTTTTACAATGGGTTTATTGATGTTGTACTGCTCACTGCAGTATGTAAGATGCTGCCTTTTCCTAGGTACTCATGTGTGACATGTGGCTTGTTACTAAAAATCATGTTTTTTGTACAGATGGGGGGGGGGTGTCAAAAAATGATGGGCCCCAGGTGTCACATATGCTAGGTACGCCACTGCCTATCAGTCATGGTCCATTCCAGTCAGCAGGGTACCAATATGCCAAAATCTAATGCAAAGGGACCGAGACAAAAGCTGGACAACAGAAAGTCCACAGAGTCAAATCTCGGAGCTGTTAGACACTTTTTTAAACACTGCAGTGTACATTTCAGTTAAGCTTTGTTATGCTAATGTTAGTGAGTCTCAAAGTGACAAAGAAACTCAATTCATGAATTGCTTCTTGAAGTCAACTTCCCTGCATTTGTTGGTGGTTTTTTTTTTTTTTTGTTAGCAGGACCAGCGGCTATTTAGATGCCTGGGCCAATAAGGGCCTTAGGCCCCTCCTCGGTGCACCCCAGGATGAACTGGTAAGGGGAAAGCCCACCATTTTGAAGAGACAGTCCTGTGGCTGTAGGGAGTGAGCACCCCTCCTACCGAGGGAGGTATGGTCCACTAGACTACCAGGCTTATTTAGTGGGGGGCTGTGGGAGACTGTCGGGAGTGTGGGGGATGGAAGCTTACTGCTGGTGGTTACCAGGATGTGTCAAAAGAGGGGGATGGCCCACTAAACCACCAGGGTTGTGTGGTGGGGGTCTGTCGAGAGGGGAAGCTTGCTGTTGGGGGGAGGGGGTTTATAGGTGCAGTTCTCGTGTGTGTGCTCTGCACACACAGTAGCTGTACCCATTAAAAAAAAGTAACCCCTGTTCTCCCTGCTTGCCGGTTCAGGCAGAGAGAGCAGTGGCTGCTTTATTATTTTTTTGACAGGCAGGCAGGAGGAGGAGTTGTGCTAGATATTTTTCTTCTGACCACATCTCCTCCCATCTCTTTACCGGCAATTTTCTGCACACATATAATTTGTATGCTATTGTGCCGAGAATCACCAGTAATACAAAAATCACTCTTTATCACGGTAATCTTTTTTACCATGGTGTTGGAGCTTAGAGAATCTGGCCCATAGTGTGGACTTCCCTGAAAACCCTAAATATGCTCAAAGTCCATTTGAAATTTGAGTGGATCTCTCTTCAGTCAGGAGCTCAGCTGGGGGACCCAACTCATCTAAGAACCAAGGAAATAAACACGGGAACATAAAGTAAATACCAAGATGCTGTCACACAGCTGGAAAGAGGAAGTCCTTTGTCTCCTGAATGAGGATTATCCTCTGTGGGTGATAATTTAAGGAAGTTTGCACATCCTCTGTATTCAGCATCCACTGAGCTGGAAATTTTGGTGAATGGCCTACCAAAGTAGTCTAACTGCAATCTCTCATCAAGAATCACCACACTTTCATTGCTAAATTACTGTCATAAAAAAAAATCAATTTTCACTTGCAGTTTTCTACAAATATAGCTTTACTCAGTTTAAGACATTCTGGAAGATATAAAGGGAATGCTGGAAGGATTTGTAAATTTCACTATCCATAAATATAACCATTCATTTGTTAGAATTTGTAATTTCACCTACAAAGCACAGTACATTCAGTTATGCAGACAGCAAATTATCTAAGTGAATGCACAGATGCAATAAACACCACATGCCATGTAAGCACGACATCTACACTCCCTTATGAAGAAATTTAGTACTTCCAAATTTTATAAATAGACTCACTTTGCAACTCTGCCTTTTGTATAGACCTTTTAAAAAACCCATGCTCATTTTAGACCCTCCATTTTACTAAGACAAAGTTAAAAACAACTTCCCCACAATGATAAACAAAATGTAGTCAAGGGTCTTACGAGCTCGCTTTGACTTTAAACCAATCATATTACTTCAAAAGAGTCAGGGAAATCAGGATAATGAGAAACTGCATGAAAACTTTGATAGCTTTAAACCAGTGTCTCTCAAACATTTTTAGCTCCGACACACTATATGGAGCAAATGTTTTCCATGGCACATTATTAATGAAATTATAAAATTTGCAAAACTAACAAAAAATTAAATCTGAGAGTTATTTATTTAAAGTTCTTTAAGCCATGTAAGGGTAATTGCAACAACGGTAAAACTAAAGTAGATAAAATAGAATTGCTAATCAATGCGATGGAAGAGCTTGTTTTTGAATGCAAATTAACTCAAAATGCAGCGCGGTACTTGATAAGCAAACACGCATTTCATCATCTACCATCTGCCGGCGTTCTCTTTTTATTCCAATTTAATTTCTGTCAGAGCTGAAAATCCAAATTTGCAAAGATAAGAAGATCCAAATGGTAACAAAGCCTTGCAGTTAGTTTTCAAGGACCAATAGCGTCACAAAATGATGCATGTCTGGGCGGTTGTATCCTTACGCACACAGATGCTCATAACATTGACAGACTCTTGCGTACATGACATATATGTCATCTAATCTAGCATATACTTATGAAGGGAATTTTTAAAAATAAAGTACAATTCTGGAATCTCTCAGGGCACGCCACTGTGCTGTGGCACAAAGTTTGAGAGACACTGCTTTAAACTGTATCTACATTTTGAACAATATAAGAATGAAATACTCACAGATGCCAAAGCTTTACCGAGTGCATCACCAGTTTGTGAGCTCCCAGCTGTGTTCCCTCTGCTTCCTGTACCTTACAAAAGTAATACAATACTCAGTGCAATGTTATAGCATAAGGACAGTTTCATTATCCTAAAATGTTAAATTAAAGGGTAATTTTATGCATGAGCACATGTATAAATAGAGCATATTTTCCCCTGTGTGGGTACCATCAAATTCTCAAAATGAAAGTATGCGTGTACCTTCACTTTTGAAAATTACCCCAGAGAACATGTGCTGACATTTACACACAAATCTGCAGGATTAGTTTAGATGCATCTATGCATATTTTCTGATGTCTGTGCATAAACAGCAACCCCTCCTCAATGCCACTCCTGGGAAAATTTCCATTTAGGGAGGGTAAACTTGCATGCATATAAGTTCCAGATCTATTAAAGTGCTGTAAGCAATTACTAAATGAATTAGTGTGTGTTCCCTATTTGACCCTTAATAACAGTACTGCAAATGCCTCTGAGCATCTGAACCCCCCCTCCCCAATCCCCCAGTATTCATCAGGGAGACTCCTTGGGATAAGTGCTGGGGAGGTTGTCAGGGTGGAGGCGGAGCAGGGGCGGTTCTTTACTAAGGAGGTCATGCTCAATACATTGCCAATAATATGGGCACATTTGTTTTATCGGCTATGCATTGACCATATGGTAAAGTATGCTCTGTATAGTAACTGCATGGGCAGATGGTGGCCACACCCCTATCAGTTACTGAAGTCCCTGTGTTCTTTTTGCATTTAATGCACTTACAAAGTAAATGCAAAACTTAAAGGCCTGTTTGCTAAAGCACCGTAAAGTTTATCTGCCTATCAGGAAGCATGTTATAAAAGGCTCTCTATATACATAAATGCACTGATTTAAATATGCATTCTTGGTTTCAACTATTACATACATGTTGCAAAGAAAATACTAGGTTGAGTCCAATCAAAGATCCAGCAAGCCTAACAATTAGTCTCCAACCGTGGCCATTCCAGACCTCTTCAGGTACCCAGAAGTTCCATCTAGGAAGATCAAACTCATTTGGAGACACTGCCCCGAGGAGATGTTCCCTACTGATCCAGAAGTAAGAGGTGGAAATGCCTATGCCTATCCGGCAAAATTATTCTAAGAACTGACTTCTAGAAACTTTTCCAAACCTTTTTGAAACATAGCTTTAAATAGCAGACTTGATCACATTTGTGCAGTTCTAACTTCACAGCTTGATTGTGGACTGATTGGCAAAATGCGTGTTTGTTTTATATTTGCTACCAGTCCATTGCACGGTGCACCCCTTAGTCCCAGAACTATTTGAAATAACCATTCCTTATTAACTTGTTCCACACTATTTCTATCATATTATGTCTCTCCTCAAAGCTGAAGAGCCTTAGCCTCTCTAACTCTGTTTACATTTCCCATCAGTGGTATCATTTTTACTGCCCGTCTCTGTATCAGTTACGCTATATCTTTTTCAGAAATGAAACCACCAGATTTGCGCATAGTACTCAGGATGCGTTTTACACCATGCATCGATGGAAAGACATTATGCAATTCATGCAGACTGTTTAGGGTTTAGTAGTTCGTTTAATAAAGTGTGGAGCCCATTTACTACATTTGTTACTTCGCAATAATGGTCATTTATCTCTCCTTTAATCAGATTTCCTTACACATCCGGCAAGGGGGGGGGGGTAGGGGAGGAAAATGTATTTAGAGTAAAAAATTACTTAATTATAATTATATTCACATAATATGTCTTCTTGTATTAATAATTGGGAGGGGGAAAATGATTGTTTCTTGTATTAATTGTGCATTTAATAGTGCATTTTATGCAGTGTTTATGTTCAGTTAATTGTTTTGCACTGTCGAGGTTTGAAAAATAAATAAAGATTTATAAAAAAAAAAAAAAAAGACATTATGCAATTCAGTTTTGGTTTTCATTCATTTCAGAATAACTCTTGACATTCATTTGCTTTGTTGACTGATATTGCACTCTGAGCCAAGGACTCAATGTATTGCTCACAGTGACTCTAAGGTTATTCTCCTGGGGAATTAATTCCTAATAATAAACTCAGCATTAACATAGAAACATAGAAAGTGACGGCAGATAAGGGCCAAGGCCCATCAAGTCTGCCCACACCAATGACCCTCCCCTACCTCCCTTTGCGAAGAGATCCCAGCTTTTGATCCCATTTAGCTTTAAAATCAGGCACACTGCTGGCCTCAATCACCTGCATCGGAAGACCATTCCATCGATCCACCACCCTCTCGGTGAAGAAGTATTTCCTGGTGTCGCCATGCAATGTCCCTCCCCTGATTTTCCATGGATGCCCTCGTGTTGACGTGGGTTCCTTGAAGAAAAAGATATCCTCCCCCACCTCAATACGGCGCGTGAGGTACTTGAATGTCTCGATCATGTCCCCCCTCTCCCTGCGTTCCTCTAGGGAGTAGAGCTGCAATTTATTCAGCCGTTCCTCATACGGGAGATCCCTGAGCCCCGTGACCATCCGTCTGGCCATCCGTGTGGCCATTCGCTGGCCCGATTCAAGTCTTAGCACATCTTTGCGGTAATGTGGTCTCCAGAATTGTACACAGTATTCCAGATGGGGTCTCACCATGGATCTATATAATGGCATTATGACTTCGGGCTTACGGCTAACGAAACTCCTTCGTATGCAACCCATGATTTGTCTGGCTTTAGATGAAGCTTTCTCCACCTGAGTTGCAGTCTTTATGTCCTCACTGATGATTACCCCTAAGTCTCGTTCCGCTACAGTTCTCTCTAGGATCTCACCATTAAGAGTGTAAGTCTTACATGGATTTTTGTTGCCAAGGTGCATGACCTTGCATTTTTTGGCATTGAAGTTTAGTTGCCAGGTCCTGGACCAATTCTCCAGTAGGAGGAGGTCGTGTGCCATACTATTGGTCTTGGATTTGTTGTCAGGTCCTGTTGTGTTCTTGTCCACTATATTGCATAATTTGGCGAATAACGTTAATTTACCCTGAAGCCCCTCAGCCAAGTCCCTTATGAAGATGTTGAACAAGATTGGGCCCAAGACTGAGCCCTGCGGCACTCCACTTATCACCTCTGTCGTTTCAGAGGGGGAGCCATTCACCACCACCCTCTGAAGTCTACCTCCTAGCCAGTCCCCCACCCATGTAGTCAAGGTATCTCCCAAACCTATAGAGCTCATCTTGCTCAACAACCTGCGGTGTGGTACGCTATCGAATGCTTTGCTGAAATCTTAGTACACGACGTCCAGGGACTCCCCAATATCCAGCTTCCTTGTCACCCAGTCAAAGAAGCTGATCAGGTTGGATTGACAGGACCTCCCCTTTGTGAACCCATGTTGACGGGGATCTCGCAGATTCCCCTCGTTAAGGACCGTATCCAATTGGTGTTTGATTAGAGTTTCCATTAGTTTGCTCACTATTGATGTGAGACTCACTGGTCTGTAGTTCGTAGCTTCCGTCCTGCTTCCTTTTTTGTGGAGTGGAATGACATTAGCCGTTTTCCAGTCTAGCGGGACTTTTCCTTTGCTAAGGGAGAGATTGAAGAGTGTTGATAGTGGTTTCGCCAAGGTGTCTCTTAACTCCCTGAGTACTCTGGGGTGTATGTTGTCTGGCCCCATAGCTTTGTGAACCTTGAGTTTGGATAGTTCACTGTAGACACTACTGGGCGTAAACTCGAAGCTGCAAAACGGGTCTATCGAGCCATCCCCTGTTGGTAGCTGAGGGCCGGATCCCTGCGCCTCACGGGTGAAAACTGAGCAAAAGTATTCATTTAACAGTTTAGCATTCTCGGAGTCTGATTCTACATAGCTCCCGTCCGGTTTCCTAAGGCGTACTATCCCTCCTGTGTTCCTGTTTCTATCACTATTATATCTAAAGAATGCTTTATCGCCCTTTTTGATATTCTTTGCTAGATTCTCCTCCGCCTGCAATTTGGCCTCTCTGACTGCTGTTTTGACGGTTCTTGACTTGGCCAGATAGTCTTCCCTGGAGCCCTGCTTCCCTGAATGTTTGAAGGAGATGAATGCTCTTTTCTTCTCTTTTATGAGGTTGGAGACCTCCGTAGAGAACCACTGCGGTTTGTTTTTTCTTCGTCGTTTACTTACAGATTTGATAAATCGGTTTGTTGTTTCGTGTATGGTAGCTTTCAGTGTTGACCACAATTCCTCTACATTATCAGTCTCTGCTTGGTTTTGCAGCGACTGATGGATGAATTCCCCCATGTCCTCGAAGTTGGTGTCCTTGAAGCTGAGGACCTTAGTTAATGTGTTGGATTTGGTGAAACCTTTTCTGAGGTTAAACCATACCATGTTGTGGTCACTGGATGACAGCGTGTCTCCCACAGAGACATCTGTGACACTTTCTCCGTTGGTAAGTATTAGGTCTAGAATCGCCTGATCCCTAGTTGGCTCCAAAACCATTTGCTTGAGTCTTGCTCCCTTTATAGAGTTTAATAGCCTCTGCTGCCGGTCGCAGAGGAAAGTGTGTTCCAATTCACTTCAGGCATATTGAAGTCACCCATCAATACAGTGTCCCCAAGCAAGGTGATATTCTATATATCCTCGATTAATTCCATATCAAGGTCTTCCTGTTGCCTTGGAGGTCTGTATACTATGCCAAGGTACAGGCATTTGTCCTTTCCCCTGGCCAAATTTACCCAAAGGGATTATTCTGTCTTGTGTGCAGCACTTTGCACTTATCCACATTAAATTCCACCTTCCTTTTCGATGCTCAGTAAAATTCATCTTATAGGTGGAAAAATGCAGCAGATATGTTTTATTACAAGGGCTTATTTCAGGATAGTCGTTGGAGTTCTACTTGTTCAGTGGTTGCATTTATAGGTAATTGCTCTAACCTTTAGGCTATGGCTCTATCTGTTCGGAGGGTCAGTGAACATGTCATTTTCACCTGTAAGTTGAAATAAGTGGGTGTGGCTGCATATATCTAGTGAATCTTACAATTATGAAAATGACACAAAAACTTTATCCATTGATGATCTTAAAATTTGAAATTGCGACTTTATACTTTGGGGCCTATTTGATAAATTAATTCTCACATTAAACAAGTAGCTTATCACAGCACTTTGATTGTACATAGTAACTTCCCTGCTAAGCAGACAGTGCTGAAAGAGACATGGAATGGATGGGCACTGTGCTTTACTGTTACTAAAAATTAAATGTTAACATGGCAGATAAAGCATAGTTACTCACCAGTAGCACGTGTTATCTGAGAACTGCAGGCAGATTCTCACGTGGATGACGTCAACCATAAAACTCCAGCACAGACTGTCAAAAAGTATGCTGTCACTTTAAATCTTTAAGACCTCCCATACCACTTGTATCGGTGCCTTCCTGCCTGATATCAGCTTGCTGGACCATCAGTTCAGTATGAAAGCTAAGAAGATGCGGTGACCAGGGCAAGACGTGTTTCAGCTGCGTTCCAGAGGGCCGGGCCACATCCATCCCCACTGGAGTAATTAATTACCAATTTTGGCGCACTGAGCTGCTATACCTTTCGTGGAAAAATTTGTTTTGCGCTCTGACTTGATCACGAGTGTCAAAAACAGTTGGAAGGAGAAATAAAAAGAAAAATCAAAGGGCCTTGATGACAAGATGGTGAGTGTTGCTGAAGAACCTGCCTTATTCATATCCCTAGAGCATATGTCTGAATTTATCTTGGCAGTGGTACAAGTGTTGGTGCCTTGTTTAGCGCAATTGTCAGGATAAATATTGAATTTAGAAATATTGCTCACAGACATAGCCCAGAGAATGGGAAAGCTGGAAACACACATAGTAACTGTGGAGGATGTAGTAAGCTCAGCGTCGACAGAGGTTGCAGCCCTGCAGGGGAAACTAAAAACAAAAGCAGAGAAGATTGAGGATTTGGAGAATCGCTCTCGCAGGGACAACCTTCGATATGTGGGTCTTCCAGAGACCATTGCTGAAGTTCACCTTGTCCCAAAATTGGAGCGCTGACTGCAGAAAGAACTACTTCTCCTAGACAGTATAGGGCCTGTGTGGTTAGAACAGGCTCATCGGTTGGGCAGGAGACTGGAGGGGTGGCAATGACTGTATGCAGTAATTGCAGAGGTAAACAACTATGTACTAAGACAGTGCTTCTACAATAATGTATATCAAATAGGGACACACTTTGTTTTGACAGGGAGTTGGTGCGGATCTTTCAAGATTACTCAGCAGCTATTCTGGAGAAGACATTTCATATTGATTTATCCAGCCATACTTTGAGCTTTTACATCAGAAGATTGGCATATGTTGGAGACAGGATTTCCTCAACATTTTCCAGACAGAGATGTCATCACTGGTAACTTGACTTAGTGTCCATCTTTCTGCTAGCAGTGTCTGCTTTGGACTTCTGGACTTTATAGATTATATATATATATATATATATATATATAGTCCCTTTGAGGAGATTAGTGAGCTGTGAATGTGTGGGTTGAATGGTAAATGGAGCACGTGCATGACAGGGGTATTTTTGGGAGTTAGTTAGTGATATGAGTGCGGGTCTTTGGGTGTTGGGGGAGTTAGAGCAATTACTATAGAAACATAGAAACATGACGGAAGATAAAGGTCAAATGGCCCATCTAGTCTGCCCATCCACAGTAACCATTATTTCTTTCTCTCTCTAAGAGATCCCACGTGCCTACCCACGTGTAGTGGAGGGGGTGTGCATACTCACAAGCTGTTTCATTTTATTCTGAGGAGCAGCTTATGGACACTTTTGGGGGAGGGATGCGCTCAAGTGGAACTGCAAGTGGAAGGACAATGGATGCGAATGGTAAGGAGATTGTTGTGCGAAGTGAAAATTGGACAGGAGGTGGCTTGTATTTTATAAATGAGTTAGGCACATAATTTGTTGGGAAAAAGGCAGGAGGCTAGGTGACATTTCCCGTTCTTCTTGCATACCTCTGCTGGTAAAGGAGTAGTTATGTGGTAGGCTTCCCATTTTTGTTTGCAGGGGATTCAGAAGGGAGTGTGGATGCCAATTACTAAAGTGAAACTGAAAGTAGATGATGCAAGTGGAATGGGTGGTAGTGAATGGAAATGAAGACAGATATCTGTGCTTGGCTTGTTGGTTCGGTGGGGATGGGGGTCAGGGACCTGCTTGCATCAGGTTGTGACTTGAGTGTTCTAGTTCCTGTGCATAGCGGGGGTTGGAAATGTCTTGCTGGGGATGGAGTGAGAAAATGGGTGGGGGGGAAGGAGGGGGAGGCTCAGAGGGATACAGAGATCTTGAATTTGAGCTTGTTTAGCTGGCTGGTTGTTGTATCATGGGTGGGAGGCAGGGTTTAGAATACTGTATATGCATACTTGGTTGGTTTCTTGTTGCACAATAGGACAGAGGGGGAGGAGTTGTGGGAGATTTTGCAAAAATGTATATAAGTGGTCTATTGTTGGGGTTTTACTATTGTTTTTATGGAACAGTGTATTTCTTCAACTGTTGCTTTGTCAGGGTCAAGCAGTTACATGCTGTCTTGTTGGGAAGCCTCTAACTAAGGTATTTTCAATTCCAGTTGGAACACCCTTGGTAGGAGTGCAGGACTATTTGGTTGCCTGGTAAAATAATTATACCTCTATACATAGATCCCTCTAAGATAAAACTAGTAACTTGGAATGTTTCTGGGATTACCTCACATATAAAATGAACTAAAATCCTCTCTCAATTGAAGTGGCATGCTGTGTAAAACAGACTAAAGTGACTGATGGATTGGATTGGTTTATTTATAATTCGCCTTTTACAAGGTGAAGTACATCATCACGTTCATAAACATACACAAATGACATTTCAATCATTTTGCAAAAATTAAAATTGACTGCACCAGATTACATAACAAACTGACGTAACAACGTTATCATCAGACAAACTTCTTATACCATTTGAAACATTTGTACAGCTCGGTGGGTCAGGTCTTCTTATTCTTCCAACCCACAGAAAAAAGGAGGGGTAGCAGTCCTGGGACATAAGGGTTTTATGGGACAAATTACAGAACTTCAAAAAGATAACCATGGGAGATAAATTTTGTTACATATTCAAACGCCTGGTCTAGCATTCCATCTACTTGCTATTTATGTGCATAATAATTATGGGCATGTCTTTTTTAGGAAGCTGGTCCAGCTGTCCATGCAAACTAACCCGCTTCTGGTAGTATTAGCAGGAGACTTTTTTTTTTAGATGGTGTCAGGCTAGGTTGTTTGTTGTGGTGCCTCCTATCACCCTTTTGTCATTTTCTTTTTGTTTTATTTTCTCTTATTATTTTTATCTTACTTTCACTTTATTTTTACTATTTTGTGTTTTTATTCTTCTAATTTTAATTTTATTTTGATTGATCCTTGGCCCAATGTGATTCCATGTGCTAAAAGATAGTAAAGGTCACTAAAACATCAGACATACATTAGAGCTATAGTTCATAATTTTTCTAATAAATGTATGTGGAGCCATCGTCTAATTGGGACCCCCCTTTAACAGACTAGAGGATTCAGGCTTGCCCAAGCTTTCACATACCCACACAGATCAGCTCAATGCTCCCTAAATGGCCAAAGAACTGCAACGAGCAGTTAAATTGCTGTGCAACTCAAAAGCACCTGGCCCAGATGGTTTCACTCTCAAGTTTTATAAGGTGCTGTTGCCGCAGCTGTGCATTCCCCTGTTATTTCATTTTGAGAGAGTGGTATCAGTAGGGACTTTCCCAGTAGGTTCTAATTCAGCATTAATGGCTCTGTTCCCTAAGCCTAGTAAAGATTTAATGATGCCCGAGTCTTCAATCTATCTCCCTTTTGAATATAATTTAAAGCATTTGTTCCATATCCTGGGTGACAGCTTAGCACTTATCCTCCCTGAAATAATTTGTCCAGATCAAATGGGATTTGTTAAGGAATGTCAATCTGTAGTTAATATAAGAAAGGTACTGATGCCTGTTGCCCACTGTAACTTGCATTTTATCCTAGTAATTCTGGTCAGTTTAGATGCTGAGAAAGAATTTGACAAAGTGCAGTGAGAATATCTCTTTGATCTATTACAGCATATAGGCATATCAGGGTGGTTTTAGCAGGCTATTCAGGCATTGAACCATCAACTGGTTGTGATAGTTAATGGTCAATCTACTCCCTTTTTCCCAATTAGGCAAGGAACATGTCAGGTATGTCCCCCGTTGCCTTTGCTTTTTCTTTTGTATTTTTTGCATCTTATTATTAGATAGAGATGATAGAAGTAACCGGGGTGGGGGTGGGGGTGGAGGTGGGGGAGATGGTTAAAATCTTAGCCTTCATGGATGATATTTTGTTGGCTCTGATCAGTGCACAATTGTCTTTAGCTGCCTTCATGGGAATTACAGATGAATTTTGGTATTATTCTGGCTTTCAACTGAATGGACACAAGTCTATAATTCTCCCATTAGACCCTGCAATCCCTGCTCAATGGGTGGAGGAGTTCCCTCTGATCTGAGCAGATGAAGCTATATAGTATTTAGGTATCTGGATCCCAAGAGACTTATCTAAATTATACTCCCTTAATTTTATTGCGAGACTACAGGCTATGGAACAAAAATGATCATTATGGCAAGCATATTCTTTTCATAGTTGATGGGATTGCCTTATATAATATATGTTACCTTATTGGCTCTACCTCTTCCAGATACTGCCTCTAATTATTTCTTTGTTCGCACATAAATCCATAGTATGAACTTTAAATAAATTTCTTTGGAACGGCAAAAAAACAAGGTTAGCCTACAAGATAGTAGCCATCGCCTCAGGATAAGGAAGATCTAGGTCTCTTAAACATCCGATTATTTACCATGGCTTGCCTACTTTTCCAAATCAATGACTGGTACAGGGACATATCCACATTCTCATTTACTTCAGCAGAAACAGAAAACTTTTCTTTTATCTCCATATCACTTTAGTACCTCGTTCCACACCCCTGCATGTTTTTTTGCACAATTTGATAGGTGCCTATCCTGTATATTCCCCTATTTGGAGCGTTTGGCGATGGCTAATGTTCCTTACTCAATGTATGGGCAGATGTTTCACCATTACTGCTGGTAAGAGATAATCTGGAATTTGTGCCTGGTAGGACTTTGGATGTCCCAGGGCATCATCTATCTTCATCAGGTCCTTAATGACAATGGATCCCAAAAGCAATTTGTGGATTTGCAAACAGACAATGAGCTTCCCACACAGGATCTTTTTGCTTATTGGCAGTTGCATTATTATGTCCTCTCATTGTCCCAATCCACATTAGTTCAAGATTCTTTGGAGCTGCTGAAAGAAAGTTTATGCATAGATGCACAGCAAGATATCCCATTGAATTTTCATCATAAATATTTACAGGAAATGCAGGCGGAATATGTCTATTCATGGCTTAGTCATCAGTGGTCGAGGGATCTGGGAGTTGGAATTTTGATTAAGACTCTTCAAAGGTACTTAAAAATGATGTTCCAGTTGAAACTATCAGTCCCTCTTTCAGAAATAAGTTATAAATTGGTCATGAGATTATATATATCGCCTAGATAGTGGTAAACGGTACCCTCTCCGATACGATGGAGGTGATCAGCGGAGTGCCGCAGGGCTCGGTCTTGAGCCCAATCCTATTTAACATCTTCGTAAGAAACTTGGCTGAGGGGCTTCGAGGTAAAATTACATTATTCGCCAATGACGCCAAACTATGCAACATAGTAGGCAACCGCACAACAGATGAAAGCACAGTGCCCGACAAAAGCTCAATGCCCGACAGTATGACGCAGGACCTACTCCTGCTGGAGCATTGGTCAAAGACTTGGCAACTAAGTTTCAATGTCAAAAAATGCAAGGTCATGCACCTTGGCGGCAAAAATCCATGCAGGACTTACACCCTAAATGGTGAGATCCTAGCAAGGACTGTAGCAGAACGTGACTTGGGGGTGATCATTAGCGAAGACATGAAGACTGCCAATCAAGTGGAGAAAGCTTCATCCAGGGCTAGACAAATCATGGGCTGTATCCATAGAAGTTTCGTCAGCCGTAAGCCCGAGGTCATAATGCCGTTGTACAGATCCATAGTGAGACCCCATCTGGAATACTGTTTACAATTCTGGAGGCCGCATTATCAAAAAGATGTGCGGAGAGTTGAGTCGGTTCAGCGAATGGCCACCAGGATGGTCTCAGGTCTCAAGGATCTCCCGTTTGAGGAACGACTGGGTAAGTTGCAGCTGTACTCACTCGAGGAACGCAGAGAGAGGGGAGACATGATCGAGGTGGAAGAGGATCTCTTTTTCCTTAAAGGACCCATGGCAACAAAAGGGCATCCGTTGAAAATCAGGGGTGGGAAATTTCATGGCGACACCAGAAAATATTTCTTCACCGAAAGGGTGGTTGACCGCTGGAATAATCTTCCACAACAGGTAATTGAGGCAAGCAGCGTGCCAGATTTTAAGAAAATATGGGATTGGCATGTTGGATCTCTTCGTGGAGGTAGTTAGGGGGTGGGCCATTAGTATGGGTAGACTAGATGGGCCGTGGCCCTTTTCTGCCATCATTTTTTTCTATATTTCTATGAGACGTTCAAATATGTCACAGGCCGTATCGAGGTGGAAGAGGATCTCTTTTTCCTTAAAGGACCCATAGCAACAAGAGGGCATCCGTTGAAAATCAGGGGTGGGAAATTTCATGGCGATACCAGAAAATATTTCTTCACCGAAAGGGTGGTTGATCGCTGGAATAATCTTCCACAACAGGTAATTGAGGCCAGCAGCGTGCCAGATTTTAAGAAAAGATGGGATTGGCATGTGGGATCTCTTCATGGAGGTAGTTAGGGGGTGGGCCATTAGTGTGGGCAGACTAGATGGGCTGTGGCCCTTTTCTGCCGTCATGTTCTATGTTTCTATGTTAGGTGAGCTAAACAAATAGCACTGCAGCAAGACTCCTGGTGCCAAAATGTCGACAGCAGGATTCTACATTGGGTCATATGTTCTATTCTTGCACTGCTATTCAGACCTTTTGGAAAAGGATTTTAAATCATATAGCCACATTATGGCATGCTAGTTGTACTTTGACACCAAAAGTTGTATTCTGTCAATGTCTGGTAGTAGCACTCGTTACAAAGGGCATGAGAGATTTTTTAAAGAAAGCCTTGCTATTGAGTATAAAAGCTCTTCTATTACACTGGCTGGCTGAATACTCCGCCCTCTTTGGAACAGTGGAGGGCGGTTCTTATACAGTATCAACAGATGGAGCGACAGATTACAGATTTGAACTCTTTTGGTGGAGATGGTTCCAAACCATATGGGAACCTTTTTGGAATTCGTTAACACCTATTGCTTGTTAAATTTGTGATTATACTTTATTTTATGTTTTAAACTTTCATTTAAACATAGTTGGACAATGCTGTGAAACTGGGTTTAGGTTGGAGGGAGGGGGCAGAGGGGTATGGGAAGCGGAGAAAATGAAAAGTTGCTATAAATATTTACTAAAATTCTGTGTTTATCTTGCAGTTGAATTTGGATTTACTGTAACTTTTGGATTCAATAAAGATGTATAAAAAAAAGAAAAAGAAAGGAAAGTTAAGAAGCCAACTAGGGGAGGTAGGGGAGTTGTGAGAATATCTGTCTGCTGTCCTTGGATAACACCTGCTACAGGTGAGTAACTATACTTTGTCTGAGGTCAAGCAGGCAGTAAAGTCTCACATGTGAGACTCCCTAGCTGCCAGGATCATGCATCTTAGAAGAGGGTTATTGACGACTATCATAAGCCTGGCGAAACCAGAAGGGGTGGAGGGAAGTTGGCATCTAAGTGGAGAATAAATTTTGTAGAACTGCTTAGCCGAACTGACTATCCTACCTGGAATGATTCTCCAAACAATAGTGGGATGTGAAGGTATGAACTGAGGACAAGTTGGCTGCTTTACAGATGTCCTCAATGAGAGTGAAACGTACATGAGATACTGAAGCCATCATTGCTTGAACTTTATGTGCAGTGACATGGCCTTCTAGTGTCAACCCAGCCCGAGAATAGCAAAAGGAGATACCATCCGACAGTCTGCCAGCCATGTGGAGATGGTTCTCCTGGTGACAAGAGTTCCTAATCTATTTGGATCAAAGGAAAGAAGGTTTGGTGAGGTTTGGTTCAATCCAAGTAATAAGCAAGAGAACATTTATAGTCCAATGGAGTGCCACTTCATTAGGGTCAGAATGTGGTCTTGGAAAGAAAACAGGAAGAATTATATACTGGTTCAGTTGAAATTCCAAGACGACTTTGAGGAGGAACTTCGGATGAGAGTGTGGCATAGTGGTTAGAGCTACAGCCTCAGGATCCTGACATTGGGGGTTCAAACCCTGTGCTGCTCCCTGTGACCCTGGGCAAGTCATTTAATCCTCCACTGCCTTAGGTACATTAAACTAAACTAAACCTTAAGTTTGTATACCGCATCATCTCCACAGAAGTAGAGCTCGACACGGTTTACAGTAATTGGTATAGAAAGAAACTACAATGAAAAGTAGAAGGGCTTAGAAAGAGAGGCTTAGAGGGAATTAGTAAATCGATGAGGGAGAGGTCATTGCATTTTGGAGATTGTGATAGATTGTGAGCCTACCGGGACAGATAGGGAAAATGCTTGAAGTACCCATATGTAAACTGCTTTGAGTGTGGTTGTATAACTACAAAAAGGTGGTATACAAGTCCCAATCCCTTTCCCTTTTGTGGTAGAATGTTGTTTAGGTTGATCCAATATGAGCGCTAGAAGTTCACTGAGTGCAGACATAAGCAATATGTGGAAGACTACTTTCCAAGTAAGGTGCTTGAGAGATAAAGTCGAGAGTGACAGAAGGAGGCTTGAGAGGTAGCTTGGTATAGTAAAGGCCTTTCATGAATCTGGACACCAAGGGATATACAGATAATGGGGAGGGGGGGAGGGGGTGTCCAGCAGGGTGTGACAAGCATTAATAGCATTGAGATGAACTCTGACTGAAGTAGTTTTGAGATCAGTTAGAAAGATGCAGGGGATAGTCCAGAACTGAAGGGAGAGGAGGAGCAATCGGGTTCAGCGAGTGGAGAGTACACCAATTTATGAAGCAGGTCCACTGGAAATGGTAGCAGTGCTGTGTGGAGGGCTTTCTAGATGCTTCAATGATGGCTGACACTGGTGCAGACAGTGGGAAAGCAGCTACTTGTTGGGAGAAATATACCATACTCTGAGTGCTAATGAACATAGATGGAGATGAAGGAGAGACTCCTCACTCTGTGTCAGCAACATTGGAAAGATTTGGAGTGTGATGGGTTCCTTTATGCTTAGTTTTAGGCATCTTGAAAATACTTCTTCTTA
This sequence comes from Geotrypetes seraphini, assembly GCF_902459505.1. Taxonomy (NCBI): domain Eukaryota; kingdom Metazoa; phylum Chordata; class Amphibia; order Gymnophiona; family Dermophiidae; genus Geotrypetes; species Geotrypetes seraphini. The sequence continues at coordinate 48,152,715 of NC_047097.1, forward strand.
GGTTAATTAATTAATTAAGTAGTATATTAAAAAACATCAATACACTGTCAAATACTAATCCAAAAAACAATTCCAAACATATGTATAATATTTATACTAAGGGCTCCTTTTACAAAGGTGCACTAGTGTTTTTAGTGCACACACCGGATTAGCACACGCTAGCCGAAAAATTACCACCTGCTTAAATGGAGGCGGTAGCGGCTAGCACGCACTAAAACCGCTAGCGCACCTTTGTAAAAGGAGCCCTAAGTTCCTGAAGTGTTTAGAAATGGATTTTCAGATGGCTGACAGAGTATATAATTGAAATAGTGCAGCTCAAATCTTCATTGCTCCCTTTTTTTATATAATCACAATCCTCTTACAAAAACACAATGGTGTTTAATAAAAGATAGAAAACTTATCTTGAATGTAGTAACCGGGCTCATTAATCATCCCTCCTGTCATGAATTCAACGTTTCACTTTCTTCATCAGGGTCGAGGTGTCATGGAAAAATGCCATAAGGTATATTTTCTGAGCTTGATGAAGAACAGGCTATAAAGGCATAGTTTAGAAGGACTTAAGATCAACTTGCAGCCACCCCAGTATTCCACCAGGGTTTGTCTACAACAGGGGTGCCCAAAAGGTCGATCGTGATCGACCAGTAGATCGCGAAGGCAATGTGAGTCGATCACGTTGCCTTCACATACTACTTGCTTCCTGACTCAGAAGCGCCGAGCTGATCAACTTCTCCCACCCAACGTCAATTCTGACATTGGAGAAGAAGTTACGGGCCAGCCAATCACTGCCTGGCTGGCCTGGAACTTCCTCTCCAACTTCAGAAATGACGTCGGGGAGAGGAAATCTGGTCAGCCCGGCACTTCTGTGTGGGGAAGCAGGGAGAGCTTGGGGCAGCGGTGGTTTAGAGGCTGTTTCCCGATGGTGGTGGCAGCGCCTTGGGAGCAGGAAGGAAGACAGAAAGAAAGAAGGGAAAAAGAAAGAAAGAAAGGGGGGACAGGAAGACAGAAACAAAGGGGTCATGGAGAGAGAAAGAAAGAAGGGAAGGAGACAGAAAGAAAGGTGAGGGGGCAGGGAGAGAGGAAGAAAAAGTTGGCGGAGGGAATGAGGTCTGGAAGCATACAGCAGGCTGAAAGAAGGGAAGAAATATTGGATGCACAGTCAGAAAAATAAAGTGCAACCAGAGACTCATGAAATCACCAGACAAAAAGGTAGGAAAATATGATTTTATTTTCAATTTAGTGATCAAAATGTGTCCGTTTTGAGAATTTATATCTGCTGTCTATATTTTGCACTATAGCCCCCTTTTACTAAACTGCAATAGCGGTTTTTAGTGCAGGGAGCCTATGAGCATCGAGAGCAGCGCAGGGCATTCAGCACAGCTCCCTGCCTTAAAAACTGCTATCGCGGTTTAGTAAAAAGAGAGGGGGTATATTTGTCTATTTTTGTATAGTTGTTCCTGAGGTGATATCGCATAAAGTCATCTGCCTTGACCTCTTTGAAAACCCGCGGAATATAAATGATAATTAACATTTTCTCTGCATAGAGTGTGCTTTGTGATTTTTAAAATTTTATTGTTGGTAGATCATTTTGACTTGGTCATTTTAAAAGTAGCTCACAAGCCCAAAAAGTGTGGGCACCCCTGGTCTACAACATAGGGTGCTATGGATGCATTAAGTTTACTAGACAGCCTGAATTTAACTAACTTTCTTGAGACATTTATGCAGTTAATGGTGTGATGCTGCTTACGTCATTCATCCTGGAATCAGAATATGATTTGACCCTAAAAATGGGTTTCACAGACAGTCAATTTCTATGTCACGGTGGTAAAGTGCTTATATTCAATTATTTATCTCCTGCAACCCAATCTTCATGAAATAAAAATATTTTATTAGGCCCACATACAATTGCCTTGGATGCAGGATATTTTTCTTCTAAAATTTTCTTTTAAGTGTATTCTTAAACACAAGAGGAATGTTTATGTCTTTTAATGATCCAGAATGGTCAACATTTTCTTGCAGGATAATCTCCTATCCACACCTGTAGATAAAGTGAGTGATTGATGCGTTGTTGTTGAATTTAGGATGCAGATACATAATGCTCCTAATATTATCATTTTTGTTGTTGTCATTGACTCCACCCCCCCCACCGCCCCACCCCCCCTTATTTTGTGGACTTGGGATGTTCACTTCCTGATGTACAAATTTTCTTTCAAGTTATATTGGTGTACTTTTCTCGATTTTTAATTTCACCAATGAGTGATTATTTTTTTATACGAAAATGAAATTACACACTTTTACACTTACCCAGGAGACTGTCTGAGCCATTGATGGGAGGCGTGTGTGATGCAGCTACGTAAGGAGAACTACTAGTAGTGCCACGATGGAAGCTGGACATTGGAGGAAGACTGGCATTTATATCTGTTGGGGAGACTGAATGTGGTGGGTAATTCTGAAATACAGAGATACAAAAAGAGAGGCTGCATTATCTATAAATTGATATCAAAGCCTCCAGTAACAGCTAGGCAACATTAAAAATGAAAAATGCATGAGTCCAGTGCTAAAAATTAGCACAACCAGTTAACCACTAACCACACAGTTGATAATAACATAAGAACATAAGAATTGTCGCTGCTGGGTCATACTAGTGGTCCATCGTGCCCAGCAGTCCGCTCACGTAGCGGCCCTTAGGTCAAAGACCAATGCCCTAACTGAGACTAGCCTTACCTGCGTACGTTCTGGTCTGCGTACTTTGTCTTGAATCCCTGGAGGGGATTATGCTTATTATGTGAAAGAATACCTCATGGTGATCTATTCAAACTCTGAAGAGATGTTACAGGGTAAAACAGAGGGGGGTGGTGGGTGTTCCACACTCTGGAGAAGATAGTAACAAAATAGACAGACACTGGCTAAATAGATTATTTTCAGTTCTTAGATCTTACCAGGCGGTCATGTGTGTGCAGACTGCCATAACTGCTGGGCTGCGGCATGTGAGAAGAGGAGGTGCCCAAAAGTCCACCATAGCCAGGCTGGCTCATGCCATTGGATGAATTCCAAAGGTCCGAAGAGTTGTGAGTCCCATCTATAATGAAAAATGTTTTCTTTTTCATGCAAGAAATTGGTAAATGTTCCCTCTGCCTAGGAGCAAAGATAGCAACATAGATTTAGGTGGAAAATGACCACACGGTTCATTCACTCAACCCACTTCTTTCTGCCTATTGTGACCTCACAGGTCATAATTAATTTGTGGTCTTCTCTCTTTGCCACTAAGATCCCTCTTGATTTGCACCAAGCATTCTTTAATTCTTCCACTATCTTGACTCCAATTATTTCTGCTCAGTCAGGTAATGTGTCTACTAACACATTAATTTTTCTGTGTTTCTATGCACCTTCAAAAAGATATACATAGGATGGAGTCGGTCTAGTGGAAGGCTACTAAAATGGATGATGGTTTTTGTCACAAAGTATACGGGGACAGACTTAAAGAAAGGCAGGAGAGGGGAGATACGAAAACTCTGGAAACAGGGATGAAGGTGAAAGGGGATAGATTCAGAAGTAACCTCAGAAAATACTTTTTCACAGAAAGGGTGGTGAATGTTTGGAACACCTTCCCAGTGGAGGTGGTGGAGAAAAATGTGTTTCTGAATTAAAGAAAGCTTGGGACAAGTACGTTGGATCTCTATGGGAGAGGAGGGGATAGTAGATAGCATGGTTTGGCAGACTAGATAGAAAAAAATGAAGGCAAATAAATACTATGGGGTTCATAATCGAAAGAGAAAAACGTCCAAAAACTGGCCTAAGTCGGCACTTGGACGATCATCAGTCAAAAACGTCCAAGTGCCGATAATAAAACCAGGTTTTGGACGTATTTCAAAATGACCTAGGCCTTCACAGTGCTGCTGAACGACCATAGCTAAATGGAGCGTGTCAGGAGGAATGTTGAGGGCAGAATTTGGGTGGGACATGGGCAGGCTTAGACTTAGTTGTACTGCATGTATAACTGAAAGTTATACAGCACAGGATCGACAGAACTTGGACATTGCGACTTAGACCATTTAAAACATGGTCTAAGTCACAAAAACCCCAAACCCTTTTGTACTGGCATATAAGTGGCTCCTGCAGCCATAAGGGCTATTGGGGTGGTAGATAAATGGGTCTAGGGAATTCTGGAGGTGGTTTGGGGGGCTCACCATGACCTATAAGGGAGCTGTAGTGAGGTGAAGACACGGCACCCTTTTTGTGAAGTTCACAGCAGTGCCCTGTAAGGTACCCCATTATTTAGGTGTCATGTCTAGGTGTTCATCACTTTGCAGACCCCTCCCACATCCAACAGGGCTTGTTCTAGGTGTTTTTGACTTGGACAAAAAGTTGGATGAAAATGTAGATGATTTAGCGACTTGGATGATCAGATCGACAGGATGTATACTTAGACGATTTTCGAAACGAAAAAAAAATTTGGACATATTTTTCGAAAATGTGTCCTAAACTGTTTTTTACTTTGGACGACTTGCGACTTAGACAAAAACGGACTTACACATTCCTTTCGATTATGCCCCTCCACATGGCCTATGTTTAAAAAGTACAGTCGACTCCGCTTAAGTGTAAGCCCTCTGTACAGGACTGTACGCTTAATCGGAGTACCACTTTTTAGTCATGAAAAAAAATCACAGTACACTGTAGTAAAATGCAATAAAACTTTTGTTCAACAAAAAAACCACACAATTTAATACAGTTCAGCTTTAGAAACAGCACTGATCCGTCTAATGCAAAACACTATAAACCTTTTTTTAAACCAACATTCTACTGAAATAATCAGTCATTGTTTTCTTCATGCAGATTGCACAATTCAGGCTGTTTATTTGACTACTGATGCTGTAAAACTGTCCATAGTCATGACATCCAATTATCTCCAGATAACAACACAGCGTGTGTAGAGACTTCAGCGCATCTGAGAAGGAAACAGTCTCTGCAGGTGTTTCATTAGTTGTGATGACCGCAGCCGTATCTTCGTCCTCATCAGACTCTTAGTTGTCTGCAGTGTCCTTTATGACTGTACAGATATTGGAATTAGTGCTGTCAGATGATGTGGACACACTGTTGTCAACGGCGACATACAGTTCAAACTCTTGTGGTGAGAGTCCAACTGGGAGTTCAATGGATGAAGTGTCAGCTTCATTTGTCTCATCAGATGCGTGAATGAAGCTTGCCCGTCGATAGCAATTTGAAATAATTGATGATGAGACTCAACTCCACACCTCCCATACCATGTGAAGAGAGTCAAGCAGCGTCATTTTTCTCGTGATCTCAGCAGCTCATGGGCTGGATTCCATGCTTGCATCAATCACTGCCATCACATATCTTAAGACGAGCAACCTGTAATGACGTTTTAAGTTGGCGATTATGCCCTGGTCCATCAGTTGGATCAAAGATGTCGTATTTGGTGGCAGAAACACGAGTTTGATGTTGGTTAGTCTTACGTCATTACTGTGTACTGCATAGTTAAGAACATTGTGCCAGCAGTCCACTCCCGTGGTGGCCCCCAAGTCAAAGACCAGTGCCCTAACTGAGTCTAGCTTTACCTGCGTACTTTCTGGTTCAGCAGGAACTTGTCTAACTTTATCTTGAATCACTGGAGGGTGTTTTCCCCTATAACAGCCTCCAGAAGAGCGTTCCAAATTTCTACCACTCTCTGGGTGAAGAAGAACTTCCTTACGTCTGTACGGAATCTATCCCCTTTTAATTTTAGAGAGTGCCCTTTCGTTCTCTCTACCTTGGAGAGGGTGAACAATCTGTCTTTATCTACTAAGTCTATTCCCTTCATTATCTTGAATGTTTTGATCATGTCCCCTCTCAGTCTCCTCTTTTCAAGGGGGAAGAGGCCCAGTTTCTCTCATCTCTCACTGTATGACAACTCCTCCAGCCCCTTAACCATTTTAGTCGCTCTTCTCTGGACCATTTCGAGTAGAAACATAGAAGATGACAGCAAATAAGGGCCATAGCCCATCAGGTCTGCCCACTCTATTGATCCACTCCCAAGTCTACTATCTTAGGGATCACACTCCTGGTGACAGGTTTCCTTGGCTTAACCCTCTAAGGGATCCCACATGGGCATCCCATTTGCTCTTAAATTCTTGCACGCTGTTTGCCTCGATCACCTGCACCGGGAGCTCATTCCAAGGATCAACCACTTTCTCGGTGAAGAAATATTTCCTGGTGTCGCCATGAAATTTTCCGCCCCTGAGTTTGAGCGGATGCCCTCTTGTGGCTGAGGATCCTTTGAGAAAGAGAATCTCTTCTTCCATCTCGATACGGCCGGTAATATAAACGTCTCGATCATGTCTCCTCTCTCCCTATGTTCCTCGAGTGAGTACAGCCGCAAATTTTTCAGCCTTTCCTCGTATGATAGATCCTTGAGCCCTGAGACCATCCTGGTGGCCATCCGTTGCACTGACTCTACTCTCAGCACATCTTTTCGGTAGTGTGGCTTCCAGAATTGCACACAGTATTCTTCATGTACAGCGACCAGTGCTGGACGCAGTATTTCAGGTGGGGGCGCACCATGGCCCAGTACAGCGGCATGATAGCCTCCTACGATCTGTTTGTGATCCCCTTCTTAATCATTTCTAGCATTCTGTTCGCCCTTTTCGCCGCCGCTGTGACTTGTCTACCAGTACTCCCAAGTCTCTTTCCGGGGGGGAAGGGGTCTCTCCGAGTACTGCACCGGACATCCTGTATAAGATTTTTCTTACCGACATGCATCACCTTACACTTATCCATGTTAAACCTCATTTGCCATGTCGCAGACCATTTCTCGAGCGTGTTTATGTCACATTGTAGGTCTTCGCAATCCTTTTGTGTCTTCACTACTCTGAATAACTTTGTATCGTCTGCAAATTTAATCACCTCACTCATCATACCAATTCCCAGGTCGTTTATAAATATGTTTAATGCTTATCAGATTGTCAAGCTTCTGCAGCTATTCAATCCACAGTATTGCCGTTATTCATGCGTTTTTGTTGCTTTAATATTCAACAGGCAGGTGTTTAATGTTTTTGAAGCTCCGAGGATTTTGATTTGTCCCAATCACCAGTGGCTCAAGCTTTTCGCTACCGTCCATAATGCAACTGAGCAGCAATGTCAATCATTCCTTTGGTACCTTGAAGTCAAGAGTTTTGCTGCATTTGAAAGCCAATGTTCCATCAGGGATGGCACGCCAATACAGGCCTGTCTCATCGGCGTTGAAAACATCACATGGTTTATATCCACCAATGACTGATGGCAACACTTCCATGACCCATCTTTCTGCACCAAACTCATTCACATCTTGTTTTTTGCCATGCTGCTTCTTAAACTTTATGCCATTTCAAACTTTCCACCTCTCTAGCTATCCATTTGTTGCTTTGAAGTCTTCTACGCCCAGTTCTTTGGATAGCTGTGCTGCTTTCTCCATCAGCAGAGGCCCACTGACTTCTAGCTTCAGCAAACCATCACAGCAACGCCTGTTCAACGTCTCCAGCCTTCCCAATTCTTTTCCGTTTCCTGGTAGGATTGCTGTTGTTTTGCCAGCCTTTCAATATGGCTTGCTTTTTTTTGTGAATCCAAGAAATCTGGCTAGGATGAACGCTGTAATGCTTTGCAATAGAGACCTGACTCTCCATTGGTCAAGTCTCTTTAAGACATTGACACGTTCAGCCAAAGCCAAAGATTTTTCTCCACATGACGCCATGGTGCAGTTCTGAAAGTTTGAATACCTGGCCAGGCCTAGAGTGCTGATCCGAAACACGAAGCTCAGCCACGTGAGAAGGAAATTGCTTTTAACCAGAGTGAACACAACGTGAACGAATAGAGGTGGGACCTATAACATCGGTACGCATAAGAATTGCAATTATCCGGAGTTTACGTCCATTGACTTTAATGTAAAAAAACAGGACCAATGAAAGTTATAGGAATTAGACGGCACAACATGTTTTCAGTTATGGCCCCTCAATCGTGGAATCTTTTACCCCAATATATTAGAGAATTAAAAGATTTAACCTTATTTAAAAAAAACCTTAAAACATTTATTTTTAAAGATGCATACGATTCCTAGCATACTAATTAACGATTTTTATTTAGGCAGTTAAAATTACCCCCCTTTTTGTTCATTCCTTTTATGTTTTTCTTTCTCTCCTATCTAAATATTGTAACTTTCTCCCTACTTACACACACAATTCTTGTAAGTTTTAACCCATAACAAAAGTTATTTTGTATGTTAACACAAATATTTTATCTGTATATTTTATTATGTTGTACATCGCTTAGCAATTTAAATAGGCGATTCATTAAGAACAAATAAACTTGAAACTTGAAACTTGGTAGGCTGCGGATAACCAAAGCGTGCGCTTAACCCATGCACTTAGGTGGAGTCGACTGCACTTTGGTACATTACATTTGAACTTCCCTCCCCCCTAATTAAAATGCTCAAGAACATGGTGTATTCTATGGAAAATGCTTTATTCTGGTACTATGAAATATTAGAATGGCTGCATCATGTGTCTCCGTTCTCTTTCTTCTTCTAAAAGAGCATACAATTTCAAATTATCTACTATTCTTTTCACACCAACACCATTTTGCAACTTTTCTTAATTTTCTTTACTGCCCACTGTCGCTATATTTAAAGAAATCAAGGCTTTGAAGCTGAAATACAATACACCCACAGCTGAGAAAACACCAAGTTTGCCTGCTAATTATAGAGAGGTTTAAAATGGTCTGTTTTGTATAAATGGGATGGTTAAAATAAAAAAGGAATAAGCAGTATAAATATACAGTGAGAAGAAAATTCCAATTCATAATGGGCAATGTATATATTTTGAAACACAGCCCGGTCTCAAACCGCACAAGTTTGAGAAGTCACTGTTTTATCACCCAAGTAGAGCTTGTATTGCTACACAGGTTAAATATACTCAGACTTCCTGTCATACTGCTTTGTATATTCCTAGGCAGAGTAATGGGTTTACTGGGTAACCAAGTCACCCCACTCTGTGAGGAGTTTTACAGTATGTAAACAGATGTAGCATAGATTTCTCAACGAAAAGCTATCAATCAGTGCATATCATATTTTTCCACTCTATACCAGGGCAGGATTAATTCTTCGAGGACCCCTAGGCACACAAGTACACTGCCCCCCCCCCCCCCCCCGCTGCCCCTGCCCCACCTGTATCCTGCCCCATTTATCTGTTTTCTTATTTACTTCTTTATTTCCACCTGTATTTCTTTTTTTTTTTTAATTCAAAACAAAGATTAGCATACCAGTGCACAGTTTTTCTTCTATGCAACCCCAAACATCTCTGAACAAATCCCCCTTCCTGCCCACCTACTTACCCAGGACTTTAACTCTGAACCATTTCCATGCATATATAAAAGTGTTCAAATATTTGTAAAGCAGTAATACTATCCAAAATATAAGTCTATATTAATAACCAAGTTTGCAACGCCTCTCAACTGCCTCACTCTACATCAACCAATTGTAACCCATATGTATAAACAACCAAATCTGTAACTCCTCTAGCACGTTCCACTCCATGCATATTAACTTGTAACAAAACAACAAGGCAAGCAGTCCAAGGAATCCAACATGAAACAAAAGAAGATTGACAGACAATACTGAAATTCAAATCAGGTTTATTCAAGATGCTCCCAAGAACCATGCTCGATGCATTTCGCCAAACAAGGCTAGTCAATGCTAACAGAAAACCATGTCTTTCAAACACACAGAACACAGATACACCCTCACCCAGTATGGAGGGAGCCCTACCTTCATGCGAAGCAGTGTCGGACCAGCAGCCCTCTAAACAGGCTGCTTAGCCTTGTCCATCTGGGATTTCACTCTGCCGCATTACTGAGTGAAATCCTCGACGGACAAGGCCAAGCAGCCTGCTCAGAGTGCTGCCGGCCTGACGCTGCATCGCTTGAAGGTAGGGCTCATTCTTGGTCAGCGGGGAGGGAAGGATAGAGGGTCAGTGGGGGTTCGGTTGTGCAGCGGGGGTCGGAGGGTGCTCGAGGGTTCTGCTGCGCAAGGGATGGGAGAGAGGGGAGGAAAGATGCTGCAAATGTGGGGGAGAGAAAGGAAAGAAGAATTGGGGTGAAGGAAAGGAAGCATACCCTGAAAATAAGACCTAGTGCCTTTTTTGGGCCCCAAGTAAATAAAAGACACTGTCTTATTTGGGGGACAACATGGTAGGTAAAATACATTAAATAGAAAACATACATATCAATAAAACTAATAAAGGCAGGGGGGCAAAAACAAACCAGAGGCACATACAACCAGGGAAATGCTGTTAAAATTGTTTTGTTGTTATTCAAGCTAGTTTTTCTAATTTTTAACATAAGGATAATCAAACTATAAATAAACCAAAATTGTTCACAAAGGAAATACTTGATAGAAACAATCAAGTTACCTCAGGGGCAGGCAGCTGGGAGGACCAGGCAGACTTGAACGGCAATGGCAGCCGTGAGGACCAGAGTACAGGCAGCCGGAAAGACGAGGTGGAGCCAAGCGGCGACAGCAGTCGGGAGGGTGCATGCGACCACGAGCGGCGAAGGCAGAGAAAGGCAGGAGCACAGCGTCGCAAAGCATGGTGGCCGCAAGACTTGAGGCATGTGAATCAGCTGATGCAGCAGCAGTAGACAGTATAGTCGTGGCGGCTGCGAGACTTGAGGGCAGTGTCATCCGGGAGGTTCGTTTTCAGAAGGGTCCGACATGGCAGCATTTCTCACAAGCTGCAGCAGCTGCTCCAAAGTTTTTTTTCTGACGTAACATCCTGTTTCCGACAGGGCAGTTCGCTGCAGAGAAGGAAAGCTTCGGGGCAGCTGCCGGAAGTTTGTGAGAACGGCTGCCCTGTTGGGCTCCTCTGAAAAGAAAAATTTAGCTTTTTAATAAAGCACTTCGGACCGCGGGGCCCCCTGGATCTGTGGGGCCCAGGGCAGCTGCCCTGTTTGCTCCCTATAATGCCGGCCCTGGGGCCCCCTGACAATGTCGGGCCGTAGACCTATCCTTTAATCTGGCCCTGTTCTGTACAAATCTCTAACAATAAATTTTTAAAAATAAAACAGATTTGGGAAAATATAATTCCCTGTATCTTCTAGGTGAGTGGTTCCCAACCCTGTCCTGGAGGACCATCAGGCCAACTGGGTTTTTAGGCTAGCCCTAATGAATATGCATGCCGGTCACTTCCATTATATGCAAATCTCTCTCGTGCATATTCATTAGGGCTAGCCTGAAAACCCGATTGACCTGGTGGTTCTCCAGGACAGGGTTGGGAACCAATGTTCTAGGTTTCTTACAATTTTGTTTTATTTTGGCAATCTAAGCTTGTTCTTATTATTTGATGTTTAACATAACAGGTACAAGTGTGTGCTTCTTAAAGTAGAGGCACTAGCAAAAGTTTTTTCAAAGGTTATCAGTGTTTTTTGTTAGCTAATTGGTTGTTAAAAACTATTCAGATCTCTAATTTTGGTTTTGATTCATATCAAATTCCTTAGAAAATTTAAGGCATCAAAGTTCTTAAAAATTCTTACTATCTTGCTCCCCACATTAGCAAGATGAAAGTACGAATGCAGCACCAACAACTGAAACGTGGACAAGGGGAACAAGTTTCATAAAGTACGAAAATACAGTTAATAAAATACAAAATCATGACAAGATAATAGAAGAAAAAAAGATCGAAAGAGGAAGAAACAGAACCAAGGACCCTAGCAATTTGGCTCTAGCCAATGCTGCTGTTTTAACTTGGGATGCAAATCAACTTTTGTCTGTTCTGTAGACAGAAACTTATTGAATTTGTCTTAATTACTATGCTATCTTTAAGCCCCTACGTATGAAAAAAAACCAAGGAAATTTGCTTCATCTTGTGCCTTGAATGATCCCCTCTAATTGAAGCTAACAGTTCATAAAACAGACACGTAAATCAAATCATGCCTCTTTTCATTTATGAGATTTTAGGCAAGTAAACAGAATTTGTCTTAATTCCATCATAGCAACGAACTCCCTCTCCCCTCACCACTACGGTAATCTAGTTGACCTGCTAGTAGAAAAGGAAGCTCTCATATAACTAAAAGAGAAATGTTGCATTTATCATATCCACCTACCTTGCATAAAGAAAGTGCTAGCAAACATACTGCTTGGTGGTTTAGGTGATGGGTAGCTTGGAGATTCCCTGTTGAAGTCATCGGAATTTGGAGAGGGTGCATATACCTGTAACAGGGATGAATTACAGAGGGAGAACTATTAATGACAATGTAACACACTGCCTAGAGAACAGCCCTGTACACTAGAACTGAAAACAGGCTAATACCCCTGAATTACTGAGAAAAACCAAGTGTGTTCTGGAGGTGACAAAGGGAAAGGGATTTAGTTTACACCTTTTGTCAAGGCAAGCTATATTCAGATATGGAAGGTACCAGTACACTGGCCACACACTATGAGAGTAGTTACAATAGGGTATTTATCGTATGTGAAATGACCTACAAAGTGGTCTATAATTAGGTAGACAACCAAAGTGCCTATGTCTTTATAAACCAGGCTTGCAAAATGAAATCCAGTAGGCACCAAGGAGGCAAGTGATCAATGTGGGCTACTCATAAGATGTGTTACTTTTCTGTCAACCCAGTAATTAGTAACTAGGTCTCACGCTAAGCTAAAGCATGTCTTAACAGTTGCTCAAGTTGATAACTACACCCCAAAGTCTCTTGCAAAAACTTGCGCCAAACAAATTGCCGGTGTGTACTTTATATTATATGGATGTCCAATGCAGATTGGACTCTGCTCCACCCAAATTATGCCCTCAGGAAAACCTATGCACAGGATGCACAAAAGCAGTTGTGCCTGATTTTCATATGTGTATACCTACATGAAGATCTACAAAATTCATTTCCCATGTGCAAAATAGGTTCACACAATGACCCCCCCCCCCTCCATTTTCTTTACAGTGGCATGCAAAATCAAATCTTATGGGCAGCACTTCATATCGAAGTTTGGAATTTTAAAACTAACCCGCTCAAATTGTCGCAATATTTAGAAACATCAGCCGTGGCCTTTTGAGAAAGATGCATGGAAAACTCTTTTTAACCTACCTTTTACAAAACCGTAGCGCAGTTTTTAGCGCTGGTTGCATTGGTAACATAGAATTCCTATGAGCATCCGAGCTGTTACCGCTTCGGCTGGCGCTAAAAACCGTGCTACAGTTTTATAAAAAGGGAGGGGTGGGGATAAATTATGAATGCAGTGCATAGTCCATTCAGAAACCTACTCCATTGTAGAACTACCAAAAGGCAAAACTAATCTAAGGTCGGAGCCTACTGAGTGATCTTAAAGCCTCAAACCACCTTTGAAGTGTCACTCTTATTTCACAAGAGCACAGCACAAAATATTTTGAATGGGCAAGTGACCAATATTCTCAATATTTTGAAAACTTTACAAGGAAGCAAAATAAAGCTAATGATCATACACACAGCCACAGTCAGAAGAAAGGTGATCAAAGCTGGTGGTTCTTTGGCTCATGCCACAAAAGCTGCCGGCTGCAATGCAGTAGGCTTGAGTTTCACTTGGATGTTTGTCAGGGTTTGACTTGGGCCAGATGTGCCACACAGATGTGTTTGGTGTCAGAGAGGCAGGGAAGGAAGGTGGCTCGTCATGACTGTGGCAGGCCTTGATGGCCAGAAAAAGCAATGTGGAGGAATTGCTTTGAAGGAGACTTCCTTCCAGACCTTGCATCTAGTGAGTCTTGCCTAGGCATGCCATCTGTAGCTGGGAAAGGGTGGATCAAAGCAGGGAATAAATGAAATGTGTCTGCACAAATAAAACTGGAGAGAAGAGAGTTGTGGCATCAATCTAAATTTATGTTCTCTATGTGCAGCTAACCATTCACACGTTATGGTAAACCTGAATCTACTTCTTGTGCTTTTACCAGTATGAAATCATCATATGCCATGGTTAACCAATCATCATAAGCATAGAAAACAAAAATTATAATACATAATCAAGAATGCCCTGGACATGTACTAATGTCAGCAAAAGTCAAGAGAACAAACTCACAAAATTCTTCTCTACATTCCACTCAGACGTATTTTAAGAAAATTAACAGCCCACCTAACTTCTGCTCCCAATATGCACAAAAAGTTATACCACTTTTCAAGGGAAAGGACTTGCATACTCTTCCTTTGAAAATTATCTCTCAGAAAATAAGTGCAGCTACCCTGTAAATTCTCAACAAGTTATACCTAAATTTTGAAAATCCAAAAGCCTGTATATACTGTATTTTTCATTCTATAAGAAGTACTCCCCAGGTAGAGGAGGAAAAACCAAGGGAAAAAAAATTCTCACTGCTCTGCCCTGTACCCCTGCCCCCCTCTGGTGGTCTAGTGGTAGGCTGGGACAGGGTACAGGGCAGGTCTAGTGGTAGGCAGGGCCCCCTCCACCCCGTACCTTTTTTTTTTATTCCGGTGGTGCAGCGCTGTAAAGCATAAGAGGATGCCAAAACTTACTCCCCTCGAGACCAGGTCTGGAAGCCACCGGGACACACAGGTGCTCTAGCCCCTCGGCTTACTGCTGCAGCGATGTCCCTCGCTGGATGGCTGCCTCCTCTTGCAGCAGAGCGGCGCACATGGCAGATATGAGCTTTTTGGGCTGCTGCCTGGTCCTGTGCCGCTCCCTGAATGGCTGCCATCAGTTCTCGTGGGACTGTGAGAATCGACAGCAGCCATTCAGGAAGCGGCGCGGGACCAGGCAGCAGCACGAAAAGCTCACGCCAGCCTTGTGCGCTGCTCTGCCGCAAGAGGAGGCAGCCATCCAGCGCTGCAGCAGTAAGCCAAGGGGCTCGAGCACCAGTGTGTCCTGGCGGCTTCCAGACCTGGTCTCAAAGGTGGTAAGTTCTGGCATCGTCTTTTGCTTTACAGCGCTGGACCACTGGAATTTTTAAAAAAAAAATACAGGGGGGAGGTGTTTAAAAAATTGCTATCCGCTCCATAACACGCACCTATATTTCCACCCACTTTTGGGTGGAAATAAAGTGTGTCTTATGGAGTGAAAAATATGGTAAGTTCAAGCTTCACCCCCAAAATCTGCCCCCCTTCCCCCCCCGGGAGAACCTTTGCTTGCCATATGTAAAAGTATATGCAAAATGGCATTATGGAGGTTATTTCTTACAGAGTAATAAGATAAAATGTGCAAAAAAGGTGCCTATATTATACAGTACCTGTTTTCTAAAGACTCAAAACATTACTGTAGTAGCAGTTTCAAATTCAAAATATTTAGCAAAGATGTAAGTGCATATTAGAGGATTGAAATACAGAGCCACAGACTGTGTATCAGAAAGGCTCTATCATCTATTTAATTGGTGGAAAACATCAGTGCAGGAGTTCATTACAACACATTTAATTCTACTGAAATATAAGACAAAAAATAGTACTTGTCATTGCAAACGAACAAGCAACTTTGCAGTTCCAAATTATGTATGTTTTATAATCCCACAGTTCGGAAAGCCAAAAGAGAGTATGAAGAGAGGCTAGCCAGGGAAGCAAGAAATTTCAAACCATTCTTCAGATATGTTAAAGGGAAGCAACCGGCTAGAGAGGAAGTGGGACCGCTGGACGACGGAGACAGGAAGGGAGTGGTGAAGGAGGAGAAGGTAGTGGCAGAAAGGCTTAACATGTTCTTCTCGACTGTATTTACAAACGAAAACACGTCCAACATACCGGAACCTGAGCAATTCTTCAACGGAAGTCAGGCAGAAAAATTAACATCCTTAGAAGTGAGCCTTGAGGACGTTCGTAGGCAGATAGAAAAACTAAAAACTGACAAATCCCCGGGTCCGGATGGCATACATCCAAGGGTTCTGAAGGAATTAAAGGAGGAGATAGCGGAACTACTGCAGCAAATTTGCAACTTATCCCTGAAAACAGGCGAGATCCCGGAAGATTGAAAGATAGCCAACGTTACGCCCATCTTTAAAATGGGACCAAGAGGTGACCCGGGAAACTACAGGCCGGTGAGCTTGACTTCGGTTCCGGGGAAAATGGCAGAAGCACTGATAAAAGAAAACATCGATCAACATTTTGAAAAACATGAACTTCTGATAACCAGCCAGCATGGTTTCTGCAAGGGAAGATCGTGCCTAACGAACTTATTGCACTTCTTCGAAGGGATCAACAAACGGATGGACAAAGGAGACCCCATAGACATCATATATCTAGATTTCCAAAAAGCCTTTGACAAGGTGCCCCATGAACGTCTACTCCGGAAACTGAAGAACCATGGGGTGGAAGGAGACGTACATAGATGGATCAGAAACTGGTTGGAGGGTAGAAAACAAAGGGTAGGAGTGAAGGGTCACTACTCCGACTGGAGGAGGGTCACGACTGTTCCCTCTAAGCTGAGCAGGAGTCCTCCACCCACAGTCTCACCAATAGAGGGTGCTGTTTTACTGTCACATTTTTCAATTGTGAGGGACAGGCAAGTTCTGCAGGACTCCAGGGAACATACCTGTCCTTAGCGACTGAAAATATTCCACCCCCTAGTGGTAGCAATGCAGCTGGAGGACACCTGCTCAGCTTAGAGGGAACACTGCTTGAGCCCGCAGGGCTCGGTGCTCGGGCCGCTGCTATTTAATATCTTCATAAATGATCTAGAAACAGGAACGAAGTGCGAGATAATAAAATTTGCGGATGACACCAAACTATTTAATGGAGCTCGGACTACAGAGGACTGCGAAAAGTTGCAAAGGGACTTGAACAAATTAGAAGAATGGGCGTCGAAATGGCAGATGAAGTTCAACATTGAAAAATGTAAAGTATTACATGTGGGGAGCAGAAACTCGAGGTACAACTATACAATGGGAGGGATGTTATTGAATAAGAGTACCCAGGAAAGGGACTTGGGGGTAATGGTGGACATGACAATGAAGCCGTCGGCGCAGTGTGCAGCGGCCGCTAAGAGAGCGAATAGAATGCTTGGTATAATCAAAAAGGGTATTACAGCCAGAACGAAAGAAGTTATCCTGCCGTTGTATCGGGCGATGGTGCGCCCGCATTTGGAGTACTGCGTCCAATATTGGTCGCCGTATCTTAAGAAGGATATAGCGTTAGTTGAGAGGGTTCAAAGGAGAGCAACACGTCTGATAATAGGTATGGAAAACCTGTCATATTCGGAGAGATTGGAGAAGCTGGGTCTCTTTTCCCTGGAGAAGAGGAGACTTAGAGGGGATATGATAGAGACTTACAAGATCATGAAGGGCATAGAGAGAGTAGAGAGGGACAGATTCTTCGAACTTTCGGAAAATAAGAGAACAAGAGGGCATTCGGAAAAGTTGAAAGGGGACAGATTCAAAACAAATGCTAGGAAGTTCTTCTTTACCCAACGTGTGGTGGACACCTGGAATGTGCTTCCAGAGGACGTTATAAGGCAGAGTACGGTACTGGGGTTCAAGAAAGGATTGGACAAATTCCTACTGGAAATGGGGATAGAGGGGTATAGATAGAAGATTACTGCACAGGTCCTGGACCTGTTGGGCCGCCGCGTGAGCGGACTGCTGGGCACGATGGACCTCGGGTCTGACCCAGCAGAGGCATTTCTTATGTTCTTATAAGTTGAGCTTTCAGATTTAAGATAATATGTTGGATCATTCAGTACCACTGATTCATTTTTAACTGTTTTCTCAAGGAAATATAGGTGCCTATATGCCTTTATAAACAGGTTTCTACAATGATTCTCAATAGTGCACAAATTCTGTAAAAGTATGTTTTCATTCATATTTGCCCCAGCTCTGAGAACACCTATAAGCACACATACTCATACATGTGTATTCAGACACGCTGTTTCGGGGCCTTCTACTGCCCTGATTTGCTCTGCCGCGTCTCTGATGATGTCATCAGGGACGTGCCAGAGTAAATCAGGGCAGTAGAAGGCCCTGAAGCAGCATGTGTACAGTGCTGTACACACTGCTGGAATCGGCAGGTTTGTCAGGACTGCGGGAAGTGAAGGGGGGGCAGTAAGGGAGCCAGCCAGACTGCGGGAAGAGAAAGGGGAGGTAGGGGAAATGCTGCTGCTGCACAGGGAAGTGGTGTGGGGGAGGGAAATGGAGGGGGAGGGAATGCTGCTGTGGCTGCTGCACAGGGAAGTGGGGGAGAGAAATGCTGCTGCATAGGAGGCAGGGAGAAAGACAGATAGATAGAAAGAAAGACAGACAGTGGGAGGAAGGGAGACAGAAAGAAAAGAAGAAAGACACAGGGGCAGGGAGAGACACAGAAAGACAGACAGACAAAGGGGGCCAGGGAGAGAGACAGACAGAAAGAAAGACAGCGGGAGGAAAGAGAGAGACAGAAATAAATAAAGACAGACAAACATATATTCTAGCACTCGTTAATGTAACGGGCTAAAATACTAGTCTAGGAAATACTATTTCACAGAAAGGGTGGTAGATGCATGGAAGAATCTCCCAGTAGAGATGGTAGAGACAAAAGACTGTGTCTGGGGACAGGCACATGGGATCTCTTAGGGAGAGGAGATAGTGGATGCTGTGGATGGGCAGACTGTAAACTCTTTCGATCAGGGAATGTGACTCTGTACAGTGCTGTGTGCGTCTGGTAGAGCTATAGAAATATTAGTAGCATGTAACGTTTCTGAGTATAAACAACATTATAAAGCATTTTTCACATGTGGCATATCTCCTACATATGTAAACTTTTAGCTGCTTAGCACACCTGGCTTATTTTACAAAGGCAAAGTATGTGCCGATGTACCCAAATAAAATTATCTTCATGTAAAACACATTGACATCTTCTCTGAGGAAGATATAATTATGTCATAGAAAGAACAGATGCATATGCATGAATTTTGTCATCCATGCATATTAAGTACCATGCTACCATGTTTCCCTGAAAATAAGACAGTGTCTTATATTCATTTGGGGCCCAAAAAAGGCACTAGATCTTATTTTCGGGGTATGCACATGATCATCTCTCCCTTCCTCTCCCTCACCCCAATTCTTCCTCTTTCCTTTCTCTCCCACACATGTGCATCTTTCCTCCCCTCCCCCCATCCCCCTGTGCAGCAGAAGTTTGCCCAGCTTCTATCCTTCCCTCCCTCCCATCCCTTGTGCAGCATCCCTTGTACAGCAGAACCCTTGAGCAGCCCCCCCCCACACCAAGCCAAACCCCTGCTGACCCTCCACCCTTCCCTCTCCGCTGACCGCAAGCGAGCCCTACCTTCAACCGAAGCAGCATCGGGCCGGCAGCACTCTAAACAGGTTGCTTGGCCTTGTCCGTCGGGGATTTCACTCAGTCGTGGATTAAAGAGTTGTCAGCGAATTCCAGGACTAGGGCTTATTTTTGGGGTAGGGCTTATTTTCGAGGAAACTCGGTAAGGAGGAGTGGCCTAGTGGTAGAGCTGATGCCTTAGCACTCTGAGGTTGTGAATCGATCCCAGCACTGCTCCTTGTGACCCTAGGCAAGTCACTTAATTCTCTATTGCCCCAGATACAAAATAAGTACCTGTATATACATAAATCATTTTGAATGCGTAAGCACAAAAAGGCAGTATACAAGTCCCCCCCCCATCCTCTGCTCCCAAATATATCACATAAATGAAGGCCTTCTATTTTTGTGCATCTACTTTTTGTATGTGTGTAACCCCAAGCAATTTTAAAAGAATCTACTTGAGTTGTAAAATGTTTCTCAACATGCTTATAAAACATGTCTAAGCAATTTTATAAGAAGGCATTTCCAGGAAAAACCACTACTTTATGCATGGAAAGGACTTTGAAAATTACCCCCAGCTGTTCTATACCTAAATTAAAAAAAATATCTTAATTCAATTTTCACTGAGTTTGGACATACAGTGGAACCTCGGTTTGTGAGTAACCCGGTTTGCGAGTGTTTTGCAAGACGAGCAAAACACTCAGCAAACTTTTGCCTTGCAAACCGAGCATGTTCTGGTGTACGAGCACCTTTCCCCCCCCCCCCCGCTCTAACCGGCATCGCACCCCCCCGAACCGGCATCGCAACCCCCCCCCCCCGCGAGAATCGCAAAGCACCCCCGTGCTGAAAGTGGCATCTGCCCGCCCTTCCTCCCAAGCACGGTCCTTACCCCTTCTGCTCGTTGTAAGGGTGAATGCAAGCGCCCGCCTCTTGCCTGGGCTGGGCCTTGAGCATCTGCGCATGCTCAAGGCCTTCTGGCTCTCGTTCTCTCGGAGATCTCATTCTCTCCAAAAGAACGAGAGCCAGAAGGCCTTGAGCATGCGCAGATGCTCAAGGCCCAGCCTAGGCAAGAGGCGGGAGCTCACATTCACCCTTACAACGAGCAGAAGGGGTAAGGACCGTGCTTGGGAGGAAGGGCGGGCGGATGCCGCTTTCAGCACGGGGGTGCTTTGCGGTTCTCGCGGGGGGCGTTCGCGGGGGGGGGGGAGGGTTGCGATGCCGATTAGAGCAGGGGGAGGGGGTGATGGAGCAGCGCTGGTAGCCTCGGGGGGTGGGGGTGGGGGGGGGTTGGTGGAACGTGGAACGAATTGTTCAAGTTTCCATTATCTTCTATGGGGAAAGTTGCTTTGATATACGAGTATTTTGGTTTAAGAGCATGCTTCTGGAGCGAAGTATGCTCTTAAACCAAGGTACCACTGTATATATTTGTACCTGGTACATTGCACCTGCATTTAACTGAAACACAGTCATCTAGCTATCAACATGCAAGATGAAGATTTACACTGTTTTACATTGCTACATCCTACAATTAATAGATATAAAAAAAAACTGTACAAAATCGTTGCATGAACGCTTGCGTCTGAAACCAGATTTTGCTTATTCTTTTTATTTTCCTTTTGAATCTTATAACCATCACGTGCAGCAACATAGCTGCAATGTTATTAAGTTGCATTTGTGCCAGCCTAGATTTTTAGGATCAAAGATTTCTTGCGGCAAAACACAAGTGATGTGGTCTCAAAGGCTTTATTAACTCCAGATGTAGGGAAATAGCTGGCCAGTTCCATGAAAAGAGCAAGTCTCTTTAAGTTACAATCAGGACTGCCCACAAATTAAAACCAGATCTCTTATGTCATCTGATCACCTGCAGATGCATGCCAAGTTTTGGTTTTTTTGTTGTTTTTTTTCAGCCAATGACTTCATCTTCAGTTTTATTTCGTGTTACTAAAAACATCTTTTAAAACAGTTCCTGAGATGAGGTTTTGACTAGCGGTGGTAATAATTTGGAGTAGCTAAATATTTGATAATATTGGAAGACTCTTAAAATGTTGCCATACTTCAATGAATATCTGCCGCTTCTGTGTCCATAGCAGCACAAGCTACAGTAAAAGAAATTTCACAGAATGCACAGGGACCTTAGCTTAGAGATTTTATGGTAGCTTATTTTTCCCAGGAATTTTATCAGTGTTTATTGTGAGAAAAACAAATCCAGGACAAAAAAAAAAAATCAGTGGAAAAAGTGACTCACCATTTTCTAGGTAAATATCAGACTTTAGTGTAGCTAACCAAATGATAACATTTTCCCTTGAGAAAACTGTTTACTTTGGTATATTGTATACCAAAATCACATATTTAACATATGCACAGAATAGGCAGGTTTTTTAAATGGCTTAACCATGGTGGTCACCCACATCCTAACCCTCTTCTATGCACCATCCACTGCTTTTCTCTGCTCTCAGTCCCACTCTCATGCCATGTAGTCATCTTCTCTCTCAATCCTCCATTTCCAAAAGCAGTCACTTGCTCTCTCTTTCTCTCAATTCCCTGCTTTCCTAGTAGTCAAGTCTCTAAAGACTCCTACCCGCAGCAATCTCTCTGTCCCCCTAAAATTATTTTTCACTCCCTTCTCTAGTAGTTATAAATACATAAACATTGATGCACTGGGCCAGTCCAGGTCACATCGCAAGTACCAGGCAGATCCCAAAAGAGTAACTAGTCCATCTTAGCCATTGTTTATGGACTTTTCTTCTAAGAACTTGTTCAAAGATTTTTCAACTCTGCTAAGCTAATAGCTTTTACCACACTGTCTTGACAATGAATTCCAAATGTTATCTATAGAATGGGTGAAGAAATATTTTCACTGGTTTGTTTTAAATGTGCTATTTATAATTTCATGGATAAGAGTAAGGCTACTGAGGATGAACACATCTTGACACAGTCTAACAGTGAAACATGATGGAAGTTCCCTTTCAAGATCATCGGAAGCATTGACAAGATGAGTGTTGCTTAAATTACTATGGAAACTATGAAAGTGATTTGATAGAGAATATTGAAAAAAAATATTTAAAACTGTTTATGAAATATTTAAAATGATAAGATATGGACTTATGAAGATTTGAGCTACGAGATTCTTCTGAGCTATTTCATTAGACTCTGAAGGCAGCCGCTGAGGTCCATGAAAAAATTATTTTGAAATATTTTAACGTGAAGCTCTTTTTCTTATAATCGACTTAGTGCTTTTGGATAGAGTAAACAAATGACTCCCATCTCCTCATTTCACTCCACCCATGATTTTATAGACCTCGATCATATCTCCCTATCAGCTGTTTCCTCTCTAAACTAAGCAGCTCTAGTCTTTAGCCTTCCCTCACTGGGGGGTCGTTCCATCCCCTTAATCAATCCTGGTTGCCCTTCTCTATAATCTTACAACCAAATGGGGAAAGCTTACTTAACTCTGATGAATCTCTTCAATCTCTCTTGAAAGGATATATATTTATAAATTAGTAAAAGTGCTCAGACCACCTAACCCTATGTTTAGTGATGACACCAAACTGCGGGTAGAATCAGGACCATCATAGCATTTTTACTGTCCCTGACCCAACCTTTAACTTTAATGATATTCACTTTATTCTAAAAAAAAATAGTCACTTATCTGTATATCAGCAGGTTGGGTACTCTATTCACCGCAGTATTATCGTGCAAATGTGTAAACTGTGCATTAAAGTGTTTTTCTACTACTGTGTCAGCTCTGGTAAAGCTTCATGACCCCCCGACTCGAGTTTCGGCTCTTCATCAGGAGGGGGCACTTCTCTCGGCAACCTGTGCCTGACTCAGTGGCGTACCTAGGGTATGTGGCACCCGGGGCCCATCATTTTTTGACACCCCCCCCCCCATGTAAAAATTTTTTTTTTTTTTTTTTTTGCAATAACCATGAAATGGAATAAATGGTCAGAATAGAAACAGGCAGTGAAAATTTTCTTTTATTGAACCTCATATATGTAACCATTATTCCAAACATAACAAAACATAAATTATGTCTAAATTGTCATGACATTAGAAGTACATATGGAGTAGTTGCAGGCAGTGGCGTACTTAGGGTATGTGGCACCCAGGGCCCATCATTTTTTGACACCCCCCCCCCATCTATATGAAAAATATGATTTTTAGTACCAATCTACATATCGCACCACAAGAGTGTACCTAGGAAAAGGCTGCATCTTAAACACTGCAGTGAGCACTAGAACACCAACACATACATTGTAAAACTAAACAAGCCAGATCCCGCACAGTCAATTGGTCCTGTAGTCAATGCCAACTGAAAACTATGTCTTTTTCATACACACAGAACAGAGATACACCCTCGCCCAAAATGGAATAATCACAAACTAAAAATAGAAATATGTAGACAAAAGTTAAACTGATCCTCCAAGAAACCAGACCCTGGATACAATGCAACACCACAAAAAACAGTAACACATGTCCTCTAATACAGTGCAAAATATAAAGACAGTAGATGTAAATTTGAAAAAACTGATACATAACAATCACCACTTTATAAATTAACAAATAAAAATAAAACAAATAATGAGATATAAAAAAATACAATTTTATTGGACTAATCCCCGTAAGCTCGGTCCCCATCCCCGCAAACCACCTGATTCCATCCACACAAGCCTTGAATTGTTTATATTAAAGTATAAAAAGAAACAATATTCTGTACAATTGTCAATTTATAAATCAGCGTCTTCTCCCCACTCTCTTCCCCATTTCCCTTCAGCATCCTCAGCCCACTCTCTCTCCACTTTCCTTCAGCGCACGCACATAAAAACAAGCAAGTAATTTTATATCATTTTCATTCTATTCATTCATAGAAATTAAAGTCTAGATAATGCCAGTCACATAACAAAACATGATTTTACAAAAATAATTCCCTGCAGTCAAGCCTGCAAGGATTATTAGATGTCTTTCAGCAGTTCCCCTCCCTCCCTCCCCCTTACCTTTGTGGCCAAGTCAAAATGATCTACCAACAATAAAATTTTAAAAACACAAAGCACGCTGTACGCAGAGAAAATGTTAATTATCATTTATATTCCGCGGGTTTTCAAAGAGGTCAAGGCAGATGACTTTATGCAATGTCACCTCAGTAACAACTATACAAAAATAGACAAATATTCCCCCTCCCTTTTTACTAAACTGCGATAGCGGTTTTTAGCGTAGGGAGCTGCGCTGAATGCCCCACGCTGCTCTCGACGCTCATAGGCTCCCTGCGCTAAAAAACTCTATTGCGGTTTAGTAAAAGGGGGCCATAGTGCAAAATATAGACAGCAGATATAAATTTTCAAAACGGACACATTTTGATCACTAAGTTGAAAATAAAATCATTTTTCCTACTTTTTTGTCTGGTGATTTCATGAGTCTCTGGTCCTTCTTCTGATCCTTCTTCTTTCTCTCTCCCCCTGGCTCCCCTCTTTATTTCTGCCTTTCTTTCTCTCTCCTCCTGGCCCCCCTCTTTCTTTCTGCCTTTCTTTCTCTCCCCCTTGACCCCCCTCTTTATTTCTGCCTTTCTTTCTCTCCCCTTGGTCCCCCTCTTTCTTTCTGCCTTTCTTTCTCTCTCCCCCTGGCCCTCCTCTTTCTTTCTGCCTTTCTTTCTCTCCCCCTTGACCCCCTCTTTATTTCTGCCTTTCTTTCTCTCCCCTTGGTCCCCCTCTTTATTTCTGCCTTTCTTTCTCTCCCCTTGGTCCCCCTCTTTCTTTCTGCCTTTCTTTCTCTCTCCCCCTGGCCCCCCCTCTTTATTTTTTCCTTTCTTTCTCTCTCCCCCTGGCCCTCCTCTTTCTTTCTGCCTTTCTTTCTCTCCCCCTTGACCCCCTCTTTATTTCTGCCTTTCTTTCTCTCCCCTTGGTCCCCCTCTTTATTTCTGCCTTTCTTTCTCTCCCCTTGGTCCCCCTCTTTCTTTCTGCCTTTCTTTCTCTCTCCCCCTGGCCCCCCCCCTCTTTTTTTTTTCCTTTCTTTCTCTCTCCCCCTAGCCTGCACAAAGCCATCGTGCCGATTTCTCCACTTCCACGATTCTTTCCCTACCCTCACCCCCAAGCCAGCAGCCGATTTCTCCCTGCTCCTTCCCCGATGTCCTGAACTTCATCGGGCAGCAGCAGCATTCACAATTCACTGATGTTGCCCGCTTCAGGCCTTCCTCTCTGTCGGGTCCTGTCTTCATGAAAACTGGAAGTAGGCAGGACCCGGCAGAGAACAAGGCCTGAAGCCGGCAACAGCAGCGAATTGTAAACGCTGCTGCTGCCCGAAGAAGGTAATGGAGCACCGAGGCAGTCCGCTTCTCCCCCCTCCCAGCCGAACCCCCGCTGACCCTCCTATCTCCCCCCCCCCCCCGTGAACCTTTCCGACCTTCCCAGCGAGAGCAGCAAACCTCCTTCGCGGCTTTCTCCTCCCTCTGCCGCGTTACTGATGACGTCATCAGTGATGCGGCAGAGGGAGGATAAAGCCGACGCTACTGGAGGGAGGTTTGCTGCTTTCGCTGGGAGGGTCAGAAAGGTTCACTTGGGGGGGGGGAGAGAGATAGGATGGTCAGCGGGGTTTCGGCTGGGAGGGGGGAGAAGCGGTCTGCCTTGGTGCTCCAAGGCCTGGCGCCATTACCTTTTTCGATAATGGCGCCGATGCTGCTTTCGCTGGGAGGGTAGGAGCGCGATAGGGACCGGGCCAGCTGTGCACCCCCCCCTAAGGCGGCACCCGGGATGGACCTCCCCCTCCCCCCCCTTGGTACGCTACTGCCCTGGGGAAACAGCCTGCAACAAGATCGCGCGATGCCAGAGATTTTTGCCTGCTTCGGCTGTTTCCTCCGCCGCGGTCCCGCCCCTCCTCTGACATCAGAGGAGGGGCAGGACCGTGGCGGAGGAAACAGTCGAAGCAGGCAAAGATCTCTGGCATCGCGATCTTGCTGCAGGCTGTTTCCAGACGCGACACCCGGCGCAGGGGGGGTAACTGGACCGGACCGGGAGCACCCCCTCAGGGCTTGGTACCCGGGGCGGACCGCCCCTCCCGCCCCCCCCCCCCCTTGGTACGCCACTGGCCTGACTCTCTCTCAATTCCTCCTGAACACCATCAGTAATTCATTCTCACCTCCTCAATCTTTAGTAGTTACTCGTCTTTATATCTTCCCTCATATCCAGTATTTTTTTTTAATCCTATCTAAGCTGGCAACCAAAGGCAGTGTCTATCTTCCCCGCTTGGGGCCTGCATGGCCAAAGACAATACTTTTCATTTTTAGTAGAAGAGGCACCCCGGTCCTGCTGGCATGAGAGGAGGCAGTGGGGGTTCCACTGCAGTAGGTAAATTCTCAAAAAGGTGCCAAAATTTAGGCCCAAGTGCAAGGCCCAAATTTAGGCCCAAGGCCCATGCTAAGTGCAAACTGTACTAACAGCAATTGTGGGCACAACTGTCATTATAGAACACTAGCATAAATCTACATTTATATGCTTAATAACCTGCACACCTAACTGCCTGACATGCCCCAGATCGTCCCATGCTCCTCCCAAGTCCATACTCTCAACGCGCAACTTATAGAACAATGATTCAGGGTAATTATACACACAACTGCTGATGCCAATTAAGGCCAATTATAGCTTGTTTTTGCTGTTACAATACTTATCAGTGTTTGAGCGCACTTACATGACATGAGATTGTATACTGATTTCTGTTTCTCTTAAATGGTGTATTATTTGGCCATTTGCGATGCAGCTGCTATTTTAGGTTCGTATGTTTGTCAGGTTTATGTACGATTGTTTTTTGTTTTTTTTTAAAAAGCTTATTTTTAATTGATTGTTTTATGAAGTTCCCTGTATTGTTTATTTTCAATTGTGCTTTGTATGATATTATGTATGTTGCTTGTTACCCGCATAGAACTGTTGGATATGCGGAATACACATTTTTTAAATAAATACATAATTAAATTAACTTACACACACTACTGACCTTATGCCCAGCATCCTGTTCCAACAGTGGCCAATCCAGGTCACGAGTACCTGGCAGAAACCCAAATCTGCCTGTGCAACTTTCTAGATTTAGGAGATAAGTGTGTAGGCAGCAATAGCATTCCCATTTAGCTCCTAATACTGTGAAGGAACGTGTGTGTAAAGGTAGTTGCAGCAGAGGCACATAACAGACAGGGTCAGAAGTGGTCAGGAAACACTGTGGTCGCTGCTGCAGAGTCAGAGATACATTAGATAAGAGCAGCTGAAGCTCTTGTGCCGAGTGGAGCAGGAATGATGTGGAAGCACCGGGGGGGGGGGGGGGGGGGGGGGGGAGGGGGGAGGGTGATTCTTCTGGCAGCTGAGTGCACATGTGTGCAGGTTGTGTTGCCATCTGAGCCATGGGAATTGGAGATGAACAGTGGTAGGGTGCTGGCATGAAGGAAAAAAAAAAAAAAGATAAAAATAGGTTTTGATCCCAGGAATTTATGAGTGAGAAATCAACTGACAATGAAAAAGGAAGGATCAGCTTAAGCAGCAATGCCTTCTACTCATAGCAAACACTTATTTTGAAAGTAGGCAAACAAACCCCCCCCCAAAAAAAAAAAAACAACCCCCCCCCAAAAAAGGGAATGTGAAATACAAGTTTCTGATCTAAACAAGTTTCATTTAAAAAAAAAAAAACTGCAATTAAAAAATCAGGTAGACTTCAAAAACATGCTGTCAGTAGACCAAAAGTAAACCAATCAAAGTTTTTATATTTGCTGAGCCACTGAGGAGAGAGACAGAGAGAAAGACAGAGAGATAGAGAAAGTCGCATCATTGTAATGGGCCGGCCTAGCAAAGGCTGTTGATGAAAACCGCACCCAGTGGCGTACCAAGGGGGGGGGGGGGGGGGGAGGGGAGGTCCGCCCCGGGTGCCAGCCCTGAGGGGGTGCTCCCGGCCTTGCCGTTCAGTCCCCCCCACCCCGAAGGACCGCTCACCCCACTGACCTTCCTGCACCACCTGTGAAGCAGCCCGCAGCGTCAGCGATCTCTGAACTGCTTGGGCGCTGCTTCCTGCGCCGCGGTCCCGCCCCTCCTCTGACGTCAGAGGAGGGGCGGGACCGCGGCGCAGGAAGCAGCGCCTAAGCAGTGCAGGGATCGCGTCGCGATCCTGCTGCGGCTGCTTCATAGGTGGTGCAGGAAGGTCAGTGGGGCGAACGGTCCTTCGGGGGTGGTGGGGGGGGGACTGAACGGCAAGGCCGTGAGCATAGGTAGTGCTGCTTCATAGGTGGTGCGGGGAGGCCAGGGGGGCGAGCGGGTCCTTCGGGGTGGGGCGGGCGGGCAGGCAGGCAGGCTTTCAAGGGGGGACAGGCCTTCAAGGGGGGGGGGACAGGCAGGCCTTCAAGGGGGAGGGACAGGCCTTCAAGGGGGGGGCAGGCAGCCTTCAAGGGGGGGACAGGTCTACAAGGGGGTGGGACAGGCCTACAAGGGGGTGGGACAGGCCTTCAAGGGGGGGACAGGCCTTCGGGGGGGTGCAGGCCTTCAGGGGGGTGCAGGCCTTTGGGGGGGACAGGCCTTCAAGGGGGGGACAGGCCTTCAAGGGGGGGAGAGGCCTTCAAGGGGGGGACAGGCAGGCAGGCCTTCAAGGGGGGGGGGACAGGCCTACAAGGGGGTGGAAC
The DNA here is from genome assembly GCF_902459505.1 of Geotrypetes seraphini. Taxonomy (NCBI): domain Eukaryota; kingdom Metazoa; phylum Chordata; class Amphibia; order Gymnophiona; family Dermophiidae; genus Geotrypetes; species Geotrypetes seraphini. The sequence continues at coordinate 48,181,573 of NC_047097.1, forward strand.
AGGCCTTCAAGGGGGGTGCAGGCCTTCAGGGGGGGTGCAGACCTTCAAGGGGGTGCAGGCCTTCAAGGGGGGGGACAGGCCTTCAGGGGGGGTGCAGGCCTTCGGGGGGGTGCAGGCCTTTGGGGGGGTGCAGACCTTCAAGGGGGTGCAGGCCTTCAAGGGGGGGGGAAGGCCTTCAAGGGGGGGGACAGGCAGGCAGGCCTACAAGGAGTGACAGGCCTACAAGGGGGAGACAGGCAGGCAGGCCTTCAAGGGGGGGACAGGCCTACAAGGGGGTGGGACAGGCCTTCAAGGGGGGTGCAGGCCTTTAAGGGGGACCCTGGTTTAGAAGTACACGGAGGGAAGGGGGTGTTCAAAGAGACGTGCATATGCCAAACTTTTGGGGGGGGGAGGAAGAAATAATGGGTCTGAAAATAGAGGAGAGGGAGAGAGATGATGGACCTTGGGATTTAGGGAGGGAAGGAACAGAAAGGGAGGGAAATTGGACACAAGGGATGGTGTGGAGGAGTGATAGAGATACTGGATAGGAGGGTAATTGGGAAAAGAAAGGGAGAGATGGTGGACTCTGGGGTGGTGGGGAAGGAGGGAGAGATGCCGGATGAAAGAGTAGTTAAGAAAAGGTGGATCTGTGGAGGGAGATGAAAAAAAGGAAAGATACCAGACTTCCTGGGGAGGGAAGGGAAATGGAAAGGGAGGACAGAGTTGGCAGATGGATGGTTAGCATGCAGAAAGAAGGAGACCCTGGCAAGCAAGTTATCAGAAGAAAACCAGAGCCTTGGACCAACAAGATTTGAAATATAACCAGACAACAAAAGGTAGAAAAATTAATTTTATTTTCTGTTTTGTGATTATAATATGTCAGATTTGAAATGTGTATCCTGCCAGAGCTGGTGTTGGACTGCAAACGTGAGCTAGGATTTAACAGAGAGAGGAAAAGTCCTTTTTGTTTCTTTATTTTATTTACACCACAGCGCCAGTGTGGTTAGGAGAAGCCAAAGGGGGTGAAAAAGCTATAAAACCCACCAGGAGTTTTGAAAAAAATCACCCAACTGGGCAGGAAAATCGAATTGAAAAACCAATTCAATAGGCTGAATCGAATCAAAATTTTTTTTCCTGAATCTGGCAGCATTAGTTTGCGCTACTGTCTTAGACTTTAGGACCTGGGATTGGGTAGAGATTGCATACTCAGTACTTTATAATGCAAGTGAAACGAGGATTTGGTCAGACTTTTGAAGAATCTGCAGAAAAAAAATATTGTATAGGCCGGGGACATGAGACAGCAGGAAATGGGAACTTTTCTTCCTTCTATTTTTGTGAATGGAAAGGCTGAGGATGTCAGAGAGTTCAGTTAAAATATGTGCTTTATAAGAAAATATAATAACGTGTTTTATAAAGTTTATAACATAGCTGGCCTACCCAGTGAGGTGTTCCTAGTGGTGGTGGTGGCAGCAGCATGTCAATGTGTTGAGAGGAAGAGGTGGTCTGGGAAATTCTGCTGGGCAAACTCCGGGCCCATTTACACCCCCCAGTTAGTCCACTCCACTCAACTGGTTCACACACTGAGTGGGTCTTTGGGTGTTGTTTTGGGATCTCTTCCAGTGGTTTATCAGTATCTCCTTCTGTCCAAGGAAGGAAACTTTGTTATCCTTAGCATTGACCTACAGAATATGTTTGTAACAGTGCTGCTTGTGTGGCATTAGGCTATGTAGTGATTGAAAGAAAAAAACAGACCTTTGCACATTTTTGTACTATATGGTGGGTATATGAGGAGATTCACATTTCCTGCACAGCTAAGTCCATGTGAAGTTACCTTGTGCTGTATTTGACATCTAGCAAGGTCTCTGTTTGAAAGGAAAGATCTAAACTTAAAAATGAAGTGGCCAGAAGTTATGGTAAAAGCAGATAGTGTAGCTGGTTTTAAGAAAGATTTGGACAAATTCCTGGAGGAAAAGTCCATAATCTGTTATTAAGACATAGGGAAAGTGTCTGCTTGCTCTGGATCGGTAGCATGGAATGTTGCTACTCTTTGGGTTTTGACCAGGTATTAGTGTCCTGGATTGGCTACCATGAGAATGGGCTACTGGGCATGATGGACCATTGGTCTGACCCTGTTAGGCTATTCTTATGTTATGTTCTCATCTGTAGGGGCCTTTGTTTTCACTTCTTATTTTAATGTATTTTTTTTCTGGGAACTTATCAGTGTTTTTTATAATGGGAACAAAAATGGAAGAGAAGGGATGAGGGGGTAACTAATTTCTTCAGCTAAATAATTCAATCCACTTCAAACAGACATAGGAGAACTCACGCACCATTCACACACCCTCCAACCAAAAACGTCAAAAGAAAAAAACTGTTCGACAACCTCCTAGCCATTCGAGCTGCAACACTCGACCCCCAACTCTACAACCAATTGACATCGACCACAGACTGCAAAACTTTCAAAAAGAAATAAAAACCCTTCTATTCAAAAAACACATAAAACCGAACTAACACAATCAGAACTGTCCCAAGCATCACCTGCAACTACTCCATATGTACTTCTGATGTCATGACAATTCAGACATAATTTATGTTATGTTATGTTTGGAATATAAGAAAATTTTCACTGCCTGTTTCTATTCTGACCATTTATTCCGTTTCATGGTCATTACAAAAAATATTTTTTTACATGGGGGGGTGTGTCAAAAAATGATGGGCCCCGGGTGCCACATACCCTAGGTACGCCACTGACCGCACCTAAATTAATCCTCGTGGCAGCTCTATGGCCAAGTTAAAAGCACATTGAGCTGCTGCTAGACAGGAAAAGTACTGCTTGGCAAGGGAGGAGGAAAAGGGAAGAGAGAAGGGGTACATGGAGAGGAAGTGGTGCTGCTGGACAGGGGGCAGGGAAAGGGAAGGGAGAAGAGGTGCTGTGGAACCAGGCAAAAGGGGAGGGAAAGGAAAGATGCTACACACTGGAGGGGAGGTTGAGATGGTGGATGGGGAGAGAGCATATTAGCTGTGAGTGGGGTTGGGGGGAGGAAAGGAAGGAAAATTGTTACAGGAGGAGTGAGAGTGATGAGAGGGAGAAATGGATATGGGATGGAGGAGAGGGAGAAATGGTGCATGGGGAGAGAACATGGGTTGGGGAGTAGGAAGGAAAGATGTCACTCGAGGGAAGAGGCAAGGAGAGAGAGAAAAAGTGTGGACTCATGGAGAAGGCGAGATGGATGGGGAGGACAAAAAGGAGGGAAGGAGAAATGTCACACTCTGGGGGAAGGGGGAGAGGGCAGAGAGTGAAAAGTTAGACTCATGGAGGGAGAGACAAAGATGTTGGTTAGGGAAGGGTAGGAAGACCAGAGGAGAACCATGCAGGAGGAAAAGAGAAAAAAAATGTTAGACTAGTGGAAAGGAGAGAGAAATGTTGGACTGGGAGGGGGACCAGAAAGGAGGAAGGGAAGGGAGATGGACTGCAGGGGGCTGAAAGGAGGAAGGGAAAGAGAAATGTTACACTGGGGAGGGAGGGGAGATGACTAAAGGAAGGGAGAGATATCAGACCAGGGAATGGAAGGGAATGAGGGGAGTCTGGTAGGTTATAGAAATAATAATATTAGTATTAGTAGAAATGGTTGCCAGATTATGGGAAGGAGAGGAGAGATATGCCAGACTGGGAAGGGGGGAAAGGAAGGAGAGATATGTCGAACCACTGGGTGGGGGAAAGAGAAAGATGTCAGACCATGGAAATAGGGAGGGAAGGAGAGAGAGATAGGAAGGGAAGACATGGAAAAGTAGATTTTGAGAAGAAAGCAGACAAATTGAAAAACTGAATGTTAACTTTATGCCACAGATGGATGCAAGGCAGAAAGTGAAGACGGAGCGAAAAACAGTCAATGGATATGAAGGCACTGGAAACATAGTTAAAAGCACAAAAAAATGAAGTCAACAGACAATAAAGGTAGGGAAAATGATTTTATTTTCAACTGAAATGTATATTGTGTGTATATGAAAAATGAATGGAAAAAATTGCATTACAATTAGTAAAGGGGCGGGATCTGGGGAAGAGCTTGGGTGGGTCTAGGGTGGAGTTTTGGAGGTCTAAGGTTGGGGGTACTCAGTTGATATTTGTTAGACTTCCCTGCTTGCATGCCTTACTGGCATTTCAGGGCCTGTCTGGAGGACCTCTGCACTTGCGTGATGCCCTGCATGCACGTGATGTCATCACAGTGACGTCCTTGCACTTCTGGATGCCTCGAGCCGTGGCCACTACCTTTAGTGTGCCCCAGCTCAAGAAAGTTTGAGAGACACTGCTCTAGAAGTTCACAGTCTGCTGTCAGGTAGAGATTTCGGCTGACGATCTACCACGCTGGGTCATGAGATCATATAGCCCCTTTCCGAACAACATTTGTCCCTAGAAAGGAAGTTTGCTGAGGGTAGCCTTAGAGGCAGAATCTCCCGCCTATTGCCTGATCCAGAGCATTCTGTGGGCTGAAATCGAATAAGCTGAAACTTTGCTCATGATTCTGATGCCATAGAGAGCATCAGCTACATAATCATCTCCAACTAATAGGAGTTGGGGTAAATGCTCACCCTCTGCCAGCTCAAAACTTCATAACCCGGTATGATAGGCATGTGTCACATAACAAGCTGCTGCAACTGCTTTGATTCCAAAGGCCAGTACTTTGAATTGTCTTTTAAGAATCACATCCACTCTGCAATCCTTCATATCCTTTAATACCATGCTTCTCTCACTTGGTAGGGATGTGCACTTGGTTACCTGGGCTGCCAAAGAATCTACCTTGGGCTGAATGAACAGCTGCTGGCACTCCTGTGCCATTGGATACAGCTGAGCCATTATCTTGGCTACATTAAAGGACCCTTCAGGAGCATCCCAGGGAAATGAAGAAGATTGGGCTCATATGCAGCTCGTTATAGAGCAGGGAGCAGAGTGGACCTGCTGGGAGTCCAAGTTTAACTCCCGCAGAGAGTCAATGATAAGCTCTAATAGAGACGAGGATCTGAACAGCCGGCAGACAGTGGGGTCATCCCCTTGATCGAGGGCCACCACTGTATCTAGCACACATGCACCTGCCTGTGACCCTGCATCTTCCGACAGAGAGGACTCACTCTATGACATTAAGGACATAGAAATAGACCCTTCATCCTCTTATTTTCCCTTGGAAATGCTCATCAGATCCTGGCCAGCCTCTGAAACTGAAGCAGATGTGCTCTGGGAGCCACAGCCCCCTCATGCACCTCCTGGTGTGCTGCCAGACATCCCTTGGGGATTTCAGCCATCCCAAAATGTTCTCTACATTAGACTAACAAATTCTGAAGAAAATTCCACTAGGCAATATAGAGTCTCCTTTTGATGACTGCAGCTTTCATCCCTCGGGCTCTTTGGCCTCTGCACCCATGTTTAGGATGAGTGCCATTCCGGGACTCTGGAAGGGATTTTCTCCCAACCAATGGACCCCATGACCATTTCTCAGCCCTAGAAAGTAAAGGGGAGGCTAATCCAACCACTCCTTCCCCTCTTCAAATGCTGTGAAACACGTGGTACAAGGGCACTCTTTGGGCATCCATCCAGTGCCAAACTGGCATAAATTAGGGGTAAAGGAGCCCGAGGACAACATCCCTGTCAGCTTTGAAGCAAAATTAGGTTTGAAGTTCTGGAGAACTTTAAAAAATTACAATTTTTGGGAAATCCAAGATGACCATCACAGCAGCATTATGATGCTAAAAAAACGGCATTGAAATGCTTTAAACAAAAAAAACAACACAAAAAAACCAACAACTATTTTAAGATTTTGGAGGTGGATAAACTTAAGGGAAGGGGTAGAAGCCAAAAAAAGGGTTTTAAAGACACCTCCCCCTCCATTTTCCTCATAGGCTGTAACAGCCTTACTCACTGTGACCTGTGCTGGAAATGTGCTTCAGTCTGCCTCAGCTCCAAAGGTAGCTGGATCAGGGAGAAAAAATCACTGCCTCAGATTGCTCCTCCAGCACTAAATCTTTGAACCGCCAGTATGACCAGTGTCTGACTGAGCCTAGAATCCCCACTGACATGAAAAAGGGGAGGTAAAACGCAACTAGCAGCCTACAGGACCCCACTGAGTCCCCTTTGACTGCCTGACAGCCTGCACTCAAGCCCCTATGACACAGCATGCAAGAAATGCTATAAGGGGAATGGACTCCGAGTACCAAAAGGTTTCTGCAAACTGACCAACAGGTACCAGAGGGACTGGCCTGTCAGCTGCAGACCTCAGTCTGCTTCTCCTCCACACAGGCAGAGCTGGACCCTCGACTAGAGCTCTCAGCATCAAAACCAGTCAAAATAATGTGAAAAAGACTGAAAAAAAAAAAAAATAGAAATAAACGGAGCAGATAGGAATGACTTCTTCCAGCTCATGTACAGAAGGAAAAACTGAAGGGTGCAGCTAAGCCCTCTAGTGAAGGAGGGATATTACCTGTCCGTCCAGCACTGGGATATTACCCGTCCGTCCAGAATGACACACCTATTGCACAATAATAAGCATTAAGCTTTACATAACTTTTCAAAGCTATTGATGTTCTGAAAAATACATGGAAAGATTTTAAAACTAAAATTTAAAGGCCTTCTAAAACTCATTATCTGTAACTACTACTACTACTAATTATTTCTCTAGTGCTACCACGTGTATGCAGCGCTGTACAGAGTCATGAAGAAAACAGTCCCTGCTTGAAGGAGCTTAGAATCTAAACAGAAAAGACAGACAAACAGGATGCCATGGATACAGCTAAGGGGAATGGTTAATCTGCTGGCTAGGTTGGTGGGCAGTGGGGAATGGGGTTATGGATTGAAGGCTATATCACTTTTAAATGAGAATCACAAGGGCTTCATTTACTAACGTGTTAATCAATGAACATGCATTAACCTGAGTTAAACACATAGGCCCGATATCGGCGGCAGCCTAAAAAGTGGCCACCGACTGCATATCAATCACGTAACGGCACCCTAGAGAGCATCGTGCCTTCAGGCTTTTCTGGCGCCTATCTTTGTCGTGAATCGCGCCTACTTAGGTGCTTTGCGGCGCCTAATGCTGCTTCCAGCATTAGCCACGCCCATAGTGGCGATAAGCAACTATGTAGGTGCCTTTAATTTAGCCAATTTTTGCCATTTGAAATGGTGTTTCCGCCGGTAGGGCGCTTACTAGCGTCTAAATTTCAGAGTTTTCTTATAGAATATCCCCCAGCAAGTCCCTTTTACTAAAGCTTAGTGCATGCTAACATACATTATCATATGCTAAGGTATATAATAGCATGTGCTAAATGCTGCACAACCTAATTCTGTTAGCGTACACCAGTGGCGCAGTAAGGGGGGGACAAGGGGCGGTCTGCCCCCGGTGCCATTTTCCTCAGGGCGCTGGCACCCCTCAACCTCTCCGCCCCCCCTTCTAACTCCTCCCCCTGCCATGCGTATTCCCCCTCCCCCATACCTTTTTAACTTCGGCGTGAGCAGCCATCAACTTGCTGCTCGTGTCGGCTTCGGCGCTCTCTCTGATGTCACTTCCAGGACCTGCACCTAGAAAGTTATGTCAGAGAGAGCACCAATGCCAACGCAGGCGGCAAGTTGCTGGGTGCTTGCGTCAAACTTAAAAAGGTATGGGGAAGGAGCGCGCGTGCACACGCACGTGGCAGGTCGCCGCTCACCCTCGCTACATCACTACCATGCACTAAGCTTTACTAGTAGGGCCCCATAGTTAGGTAACAGACCCCGCTGAAAATAATGGCTTTTGCATTATATAAGGCACATTGTTAACACATTTGGAAACAAGGCTGACAACTTGTTTTTACCAATTCGGACAGCAAGCAAGAACCAAATCTTCAGAGCAGGGGATTGTCCCCTACATGTACACCCTGCTGCAGAGATAAGAAAGCATTCCAGGATGATGAACTGACCAAGACTAATGTCAGTAAAATGCTGCAGGACTTTCAAATAGAATTCTAAAAAGCCCAAAGATGCAAATCTATAGGTTTATCTCATATCTGTAATTTATATTTTGATACACTAGAAGGGTCTGTGTACAAGGCAGAAAGATCTCCTTGTTTGGTTTTGTAGTATTTTTCTTTTTTTTTTTTTTTTTTCTTTTGACAACGTGGCATCAGATAATATGCATCTGTAGGCAGTCGGAGTATTTCTTTTTGTGTAATTCTATTAACTTGCCAATGTATTTTTCCATCAGCGCAAGCTGGATGCTATGAGTATGTGCTGATGAATGATTTGAGGAAGTTATAGGATTTTATGATTTATTACCCGTTCATAGCAAAGGCGGCTTCTGCTGAGAGGAGAACTTTTGTCGGAGCAGAGACATACTTCAGAAACAAAAAAATGTATGGAATTGTTTAAGGGAAACATAATGTTTAATTCTTATGTCTTATAGCAAGACAATGAAAATATTTCAACCCTTTCTCTTTTTTTTGCACCAATTTGTTTCAAATGTCTTATCTTAAATCTTTGTTGACAGTGTACATTTAAATGTTTCTTTAATATATTGTTCATGTTACTTACTATCATATACCTCAAAAGAATAATATACTTTCTAGAGATAATCTTCAAACACAACTCATGTTTATAAAATCAAATATCCTGAACAAATGACTGCTTGCATCTTTCGGAAATAAAGTTCTAACCAATGTTAACACCTGATCCCTTCTCCTGATTGCTTGCGCCCACACAAATGGACATAACCTTTACTTTCAAACATCAATAAGACATGCTGTAAACAACACACTCTCCTAGCAGGGGACCACAGTTCAATAGGTTGGCAGCTCAACTTACTGGAGCTGAACTGGGCCAGCTCTCCTAGGTCAGTCCACTGCTGTTAGCAGTTATTTGGGAAAAGAGAGAAGAAGGGGAACAAAGTTATAGATTCTTTATTCACCATCCCTTCAGACTTTCTGGATGATCTTAATTCACAAACGATACCTTTCATCTTGCCCAAGCAGGAGGGGACAGCATAGCACAGAGGACAGATTTAACCGATACATACAACCAGTTGACATTTGCGGGATATAAGAAACAATATGGTATGGTATTTTCAGGAAACAAATGAAAGCATTTATGTTTAGAAAAAAAAAAGTTAAGCTCTGGAACGCATTGCCAGAGGATGTGGTAAGAGCGGATAGCATAGCTGGTTTTAAGAAAGGTTTGGACAAGTTCCTGGAGGAAAAGTACATTGTTTGTTATTGAGAAAGACATGGGGGAAGCCACTGTTTGCCCTGGATCGGTAGCATGGAATATTGCTACACCTTGGGTTTTGGCCAAGTACTAGGGATCTGGATTGGCCTGATGGAGTATTGGTCTGATCCAGTAAGGCTATTCTTATGTTCTTATAATACAGCAGATGAGATTGGCAGAAACCCAGTCTAAACTAGATAGTGCAGTTTTGGAGGTTTTTTTTTTTAGACTGTGCATTTTTATTGATCATTATTTGTGTGTTTTTTGGATATGTTGATAAGTTTTATTGCGAATGTTTTTAAGAACATAAGAATATAAGCAGTGCCTCTGCTGGGTCAGACCAGAGGTCCATCATGCCCAGCAGTCCGCTCACGCGGCGGCCCATCAGGTCCATAACCTGAATGTAACCCTCTATCCCCTTTTCCTTCAGGAAATTATTTAATCCTGTCTTGAACCCCAATACCGTACTCTGTCCTATCACACCCTCTGGAAGTGCATTCCAGGTGTCCACCACCCTCTGGGTAAAGAAGAACTTCCTAGCATTGGTTCTGAATCTGTCCCCTTTTAATTTTTCCGAATGCCCTCTCGTTCTTATAGTTTTCGAAAGTTTGAAGAATCTGTCCCTCTCCACTTTCTCTATGCCCTTCATGATCTTGTAAGTCTCTGAGTCTCCGCTTCTCCAGGGAAAAGAGCCCCAGTTTCTCCAGTCTTTCAGTGTATGAAAGGCTTTCCGTACCTTTTATCAACCGTGTCGCTCTTTTCTGTGCTCTGCCTTGTGAAAAGCGGAATATAAATACTGCATATAAACAGACTGCTCTTGCATCTTTTTGCTCACTGGTTGAATGCCACAACCGGGTTGAGAAAAAAATAAATAAAATAAAGCGTCTTGCCCATGCAATAAAACTTAAATTCCAGAGACCATAGACATAAGTTTGTAAAACCTCCATGTGAAAACATCAATCAACTCTTGCTTTGTATTTAATGCCCCTTCATAAGATCCAAAGCCGTAATAAAATATTTGAGCGTAAACACCCCGGTGGCAGTAGTAAAAGAAACACAGAGACCAGTGTTAATATCATGTCAGTGAGACTCCATGTGGTTTCTGTAATAAGTTTCCATTTGTGCTGCCTCATTTTCAAAAATATTAGCAGTCGGGAGGCTTTTGTTTGGAGTTATTATTGCGCAGCTGTGCACTGCCCAATAACATTAATAAAAGACACCGTGAACTGCTGTATTGCAAAGGGTGGCGCGCAGCAGCTCAGCAGTCCCACAGAGCTTAGGCACCTGTCAATCAGAGCACCAGTGGCCTAGTTTCCTGCCTCCTCCTCGTCACCCCTCCCCCCATCTCTTTTTCCCTCTGCCACTGTCCTATCAGGCCGAGCCATTAAAACTGCCATGTACCAGCTTTCTTAGAACCGTTATTAATACCTTATTGCTCCAACACTATTGGGTAGAACCCAGTTCCTCAATTATTTTTTTTTTTTTTAAGTTACCGAACACTTACAATTTTTTTTTTCACTGCCCTTTGTAGAAGTCACACTAAAAACACAAGGGTCATTTTTCAGCAAGTACAATGACCGCATTGTTCAGCATCCACACAGATGTTTAACTTAATCCATACATTTGGCACCATTAGCCATATAGGCAGCAGTGGTAAATTTACATATAGCGCATTTACCATATTTGCACTTTATCCGTATAAGAAAATGGTGGAGTGAGGGTAGGCAAAAAATCATCCACTATTCAGATAAATTGTTTACTTTAGGCCAGGGGTAGGCAATTCCGGTCCTCGAGAGCCGGAGTCAGGTCATGTTTTCAGGATATCCACAATAAATATGCATGAGATAGATTTGCAGGCAGTGCATGCAAATCCATCTCATACATAATCATTGTGGCTATCCTGAAAACTTGACCTGGCTCCGGCTCTTGAGGACCGGAATTGCCTACCCCTGCTTTAAGCCACTTAGCAATTGAAATAGTCCAATACTGTCTAAATAGCTTTTATAAATGATAGAGAGGGCAGTAAAACTTGTTTTGACTATCAGCCCAATATCAGATAGCAGCTATGTTACAAAAAGAACTACCCCAAATAATCATAATCATAATCATAAAAAAAGAAATGCATTTTGCGTGGCTGGGAAATGTATTTTGTATTCTTACAGAAATTTCCTTTTATCCATTTGCTGACAAGCTTCTCCTCAGTTACACCCAGGAGCCACGCATGAGTAAGAAAAAGGATCAGAGGCAATTTATTCTTGGCCAAGCAATAGCAGGAAACTGGAAGGCCTGAAAAAAAAACAGGCACCTTGATACTTTTGTGGTGGTCATGGATGCTCTTTGGGCTCCTTTTACTAAGCCGCGGTAGTGTTTTTAGCTTGTGCTGCAGATTAGCGCGCACTAACCTCCGCGTTACATGGAAAAACTAACGCCAGCTCAATGGAGGCGTTAGCGTCTAGCGTGCGCTAAAACCGGTAGCACAGCTTTATGTACAGCAATCATGGCAATGGAGCAGGATCCCGTATGTAGAAAGATTTCTGTAAACTATTATGGAGGGCTTTTATTTTGAAGCATTACACATAACCCTCAGGCCCCACAGGGTGCCAAATTCTATTATTTTAGATGTGAAGAATTATCATCTTGACCTTCAACAAACTCAAAATGGAACTTAATCTCTGGACAATGTGAGTTGCACTCAATGAAATTTCAACTCTGCCTGCAGAGACCTAAAGCACTCCCTCTGCAAAACAACTGGAATTTTTTGGCCCAAGGACAGGGGGAGCAATTCATTCATGCACACAGACCGCCGTCTAAAGCAAGAAAATACACTGACCAAACTTTAGCACAAAGTGTAGACCGGCACTCTGCAAACTCTCTAAACTGAAAGGAATCGACAAAATAGAGCAGGAAAAACAGTTATTTACAATGTCCAATGTGACACGGACAAGAGGGCATGGACTGCAGCTGAGGGGGGACAGGTCCAGGACAAATACGCAGCGAGTGGTGGACTCCTGGAATGCTCTCCCAGACGAGGTAATTGCGGAATCCACCGTTCTAGGATTTAAGGGTAAGCTAGATGTACATCTCCTTATGAGTGGCATAGAGTGATATGGAGACAAAAACTATGCCAGGGTACACCTGGCGGGGCCTCCGCGTGTGTGGATCGCCGGACTTGATGGACCTAGGGTCTGATCCAGAGATGGCAATTCTTATGTTCTTATCCCTTTACGGAATTCTAGTAATCTCATACTTGAAAAGATGAAAAGCAGATGGAACAACACTGACTTTAGCAAGTCAGCTATATCCTGCTCATTCGTTATTTCACTTATACAACATACTGGAAAATCCCCTTTTCAGAACCAGTTTTACATAAAATTTCTGCACCCGCTGAACTAATTGAACATTTAAGGCAAACCAAAACACTCCACATTTAGGGCCTTAAAGCGCGGAATAGTGCACGCTAGCCGCTACCGCCGCCTCTTGAGCAGGCGGTAGTTTTTCAGCTAGCGTGCGCTAAAAATGCTAGCGCACCTTCATAAAAGGAGCCCTTAAACTTTTAGCCAGGAACATGCAGTTTTGATTGCAACTGGCTACATCAAAGTACTTTCATCTGAATTGTCTAATAATTCAAAGGAGCTACTACAAACTGACTTGTACAAGCATGTTTTACTTTGAACAACCCCTTTCACCTCAAAACATCAATCTTTATGCCCAAGGGGTGGAAATCTAGATGACATTGGGGGGGACACATGTTGCCCCATCCCCAAGGGAACTCAATCTCCCTGTCCCGTCCCCACGAGTTTTCTCACTGTCCCTGCCCCATTCCTGTAAGCTCTGCCTTAGCCGCTCAAACCTTGAAGGCTTATGATTTTAAAGTGTTTGAGCCTTGTGCAGATGAGGATGGAGATTGCAGGAATGGGGCAGGGACAGGAAAAAGAGTTCCTGTGGGGATGGGGGGAAAATTTGTCCCCATCTAGAGACCTGTACAGCAAATGTACTTTCAGCAGTAACAACAGGTAACTGCTTTGCATCTCAATTTTCAATACTTTGAGGAGCTGGTTTGTTTTGATTAATCGAATCTTCCTCCTGTAAAAGCTATCTAGGTTTTGGGTCATGGAAACTATGACAAGGCTTTTTGTATCAACAGGTGAAGAGGGGAATCACTTACAGCTGTAGGAGAAGGAAGTATTCCATCATTTCATGTTCACTCTCTCTGCTGATAAGTGCCATAAACAAGCTTATCTGCAGTTGTATTGTTTAAGGAACATGGAATTTCTTATTCTCTGCTTCAAATGTAAATGGATTAGCACCTTAATTGAAGATTTAGGCTTATGTAGCCAAGGCCAGGATTTCTTACTGTATCCAATATAGTGCTGTGAAGCTTTGTCCCCACAACAATGTGGCTGTAAGATAGAACACAGAACCACAAAAATGGCAGCAGATAAAGGCCACACAGCCTATCTAGTCTGCCCTCTGTAAACCTTTCCTCTCCCTCAGACACACTTATTTTGGAAAAGTTATTTTTCCCCACTACTAGAAAACCAAAATCTCTAGCGTCAAAACGAGATTTAAAAGCCTTGAAATAAAAATGTGAAAAAATGATTTAAATTCTCTTTTGTATTTTTATAATCCTTAAGATGTCACTTTCTGGATCAAATTTGGGATGTTCCGACTTACTGGAAAAACAAACCAAAAAAGATTACCAAGAAAGACTTCTCAGCTGAAAATAATAAACTTGAATGTATACATTCAGACATGTTTCTATTTTCTTTTACAGAATTGCCAATAAATATGGTTTTTGAAAAGAAGCAGAAATCGTGAACACAGGTAAACCTTCCAGCATAGACAGAGCAACACAGACTAATCTTAACTGTTGCATATCATGGTTTACTAACTCTACAGGCTGATAAAGGTCACCTCTGACCGCTAGCAGGCACATGCTATCAATTTTCAGACCATCCCTCTCTCTCTACAGTACCAACTTCACCCTAAGCCTGGAAACACTTAATGAGATCAAAGCTTTTCCCTGCAGCAGAACAAAGAGAAATGTTGTAATGGGCGATTCGTGTATAAGAAAAAATAAAAAAAAAATCTCCATGCAAGTTAGATTCTGTCTGCTTTGAGGGGGTATTGTACTGTTAATTTTACTTATGTGTAATATATAGCATTGAGTAAAACTTCAAACAAACCGTGCAAGCAGACATGAAAGTAGTAGGGGGGGGAAAAAGCCATTTCACATCTGAAGGGGCTGGTATTTTTGTCAATGGAGATGAAACAGAAAGCAACTAATTGCCTCACTTCCCCTGCATCCTCTCAGACTTCATACTCCTTTGTTTTGGCCAAGGTTTAAAGTCAGATTACTTACACATTAGTTAAAAACAAGTTCATAAAACATGTAACACACAAAGATTGTAGGCCCAGAAGAGAGCTCTTGGGGAACAGAACCCAGCCTTGAAAGTTTCAGTTCCCTCCACCCTAGCATTCAGCAGTCAATTTAGAAATCCTTGTGGAAGACAAGCGAATAAAACAAATCTTAACCCAGTGGTTAAGCAGCTTTCCTACCTCGAGTAGAAAGATTTTTTAAAAATCTTTAGAAATGTGATGTGAATGTACATTATAAACAGTCTTTTGCTGTTTGGGTTTTTGCAAACTCCTACACAGAATAAACTAAAAATAATTAGGAAGAGCTTTTGAGGTAACGTCTGCTGCACAGTCATATTACAAGGCTGCAAAAGCAATTACAAAAAAAAAAAAAAAATAATAATAATAAAAAGATAACTGAAGGGTATTTTTGATTCTCCATGGTGTAATAAGCACTTTGGTAGCTGCACCAATTGTATGTGCTGCCTTAAATACACTTATTTGGAAAGTAGTCAAGTTCCTGAAAACAATTTATTTGCACAGTGACAAATTATTCAGACGTTTGGTGTTTTTATGCAGTTCTGTACATGGTAACTCCTGAACTGTCAAGTTCAAATTGGAAAGAAGTTTATAAAGATAATTAAAATACAGAAAATTATTTAAACCTTTGGCCAGATCCTAGATTGTTTTTAAAACCATCACACAGCATTTATCAATAAGATATACAGCACAAAGCTAACTTGAAAATTAATGCTTTAAAATGCTGAAAGCTGCAGTGAAAATGAGACTAACTTTCCTATAGGGTCAAAAAATGGCTTTGATTGAAAGCAGATGCAATAATAAGAGGAGTGGGGCTTTGAACCTCAAACTCCAAACAGGAAACACGAACCTTACTGGTTGACTGCTTCCCTAATCATTCCCAGAAATTCATACTTGTTATTTTTATAAGGAACCAGGAGACGACTTTCATCCTATTTTCCCCTGGCAGTACAGAGAACTCTTTGAAAGGAAAAAAAAAAAAAAAATCAACTACTGTATATATAAAGGCTATTTTCAGATTTTACACAAAACTAATTTCAATGTATTACACAAATATGCAGACTTTTGTTTTGATTTGTTAAAGAAAGAGCAACTGCTACGCTATTCACAGAATAAGCTCCAGCTTCTGAATAATCGAAAGCCAAAATAGTCGTTCAAATACATAAACATCTCTATTTTGTCATATACAAAGCTGTCAAAAATATGCACACATTTCCTACATAGTTCACACGGAGTCCCGAAAGTTCAGCTGAAAGCAGCACATTCAAAACCAAAGTTAGCACAGTGATTTCTCTCTTTTTTTTTTTTACCCTTCCTTCGGTTTTTCAGCCAGCAAAAACTACCGGAACAAAGAAATGCTTTCTTACCGTTTTCCCGTTGTAGTAGTACATCAAGGAATTGCTGCCCATCCCAGGCACAGGGTATGCACAATACATGTTGATTTCTCGGTAACGTGGCTGTGCCCAGTTAAAGTACGCCGCTTCCCTCTAAGACATACATCCAGTCGATGAGAGACTAATTCCTCCAGTACTGTGTACGCACACATGCAGCGAGCGACTCGACAGAACCTTATGCAAAATAGGGCTGAACCATTTTGCACAAGGGGCTGGGGGGAGATTCTGTACTCCACACCCTGCTTTTGTAGTGGGAATGCCAACAAGTTAAGCCTCCCTGAAGCATATCAACAAAACATATTCCAAAAATATATATTAAAAAGTGTGTTCGTCTGCACAGCCACCTCACAAAGTAATCATCAGCTTTGTCCATCTTAAATGGGGAAACTGCGAAGGCGGCAAATCCTGAGCTATTTAATCTTCTTTTTTTTTTGGGTTCTAATTAAATTAGTATATTTGTGGCAGCGGAGGCAGTATTTGATACTTCTCCAGCGACATTACCATCTGGTGCTGCCTAAGCTTTGACCAGCGCAGCACAGAGCAGTCGGGGACAGGGACCCTGAATCCTCTCTAACAAAATTCCAGACACTTTAAGCCTTCATGACATAATCACTTCCTTAACCAAAAGTCAGATCATGTCTCTAATACAAGGCAGGAGTTTAATAAACAGGCAAAACAACATTGATTTAATGTTAAACAAAGCTCAGACTACTGATATATAAAATGTACACGTGCAGAGCTAAATTCATAGAGGAGAGGGGTGCTGAAAAGTTCTCAGCCCAACCAAGAAGGGAATGACGTGGAGCCATGAAAGTTTCAAGTTTATTAAGTATTTGATTAATCGCTTACTCAAATATCTAAGCGATGAACAAATCATTCAATTTACAGATAATACAGGGGTTATAAAAGACAGATGGACACTGAACAAAACATATTAAATTAACGACTAACAGAATAAACAGAAAAGGAAAACAAAGGGAAAGGCAGGGTAATGAAATACAATAATAATGATAGAAAGAAGGACGATTGTGGTAAAAAACAATAGGAGGGAAATAAAAGAAGTAGTCTTATGAAAATAAGCAAAAATAGGCTGGGATTCCTAAATATCATAAGCGTCTTTGAAAAGAAAGCTCTTAAGTTGACTTTTAAATTTATCTAAGTTCTTTTCTTCTCTGAGATAAATAGGGAGGGAGTTCCAAGTTTGAGGAGCTGTAACAGAGAAGATAAAGTGCCGCCGTGTATTAATAACTTTAAGTGAGGGCGTAACTAATAGATGTTGGTCAATAGATCTCAGTGATCTGATTGGGGTATAAGGGATCAATAACTTGTAGATGAAAGCTGGGGTTTTATATAACAGGGATTTGAAAGTAAGTAGATTTAGTTTATATTGAATTCGATGCGCTACTGGAAGCCAGTGTGCTTTCTTAAGAAGAGGAGTGACGTGATTCCACATATTCTCCGCTAAGTTCAACACACTTGGCACATCGTGCCTGAAATTTCCGTAAGATCTGGTGAGTAGGGTGGATGGTCTATGAATTGTGGCAAAACATCCATTGTTTTCCAGTCTCGTGAGCGGGTGCATTATCTTGCAAAAAGAGAACTCCTTTCTAAAGCTTCCCTCTCTTTTCTTCTTTCAATGCCTCCTTTAATCATCACAAGTTACAGAAGTATTCTGCATTAATTGCTTGGCCCTTTGGAAGATAGCTAGTACAACTCCTTCCTGATCCCCAAATACTTTTGCCATGATCTTTCCTATTGACTTTTGGGTCTTGAATTTCCTTGGTCTTGGAAAACCGCCATTGCATGGACTGTTATTCTGTCTCAGGATCATAGTGGTATAACCACGTTTCATCAACAATAACTAGTCATTCCAAAAAGTTGGCACCAGTTTGCTGAAAACACTGTTCACTCAATGTTGTTTCTCATCGGCATTCAAACATTTGGGCACCCACTTGCTTGACAGCTTTAGCAAACCAGCTGCTCGATCCATGGATATCTGTAGTGTCTCAGCAATTGTTTTAGCTGATATTTGCCGAGCTGCCAAAACCAGGTCATGGATATGGTCAACAATTTCAGGAGTCGACACCGTTTGAGGCCTCCCAGACCCTGCTGCATCTTCGGTCTCAAAATCTCCACACTGAAAATTTGCACTCCACTTCTTCACTGTGGAGAATGATGGGCATGTGTTACTCAATGTTTGCATCATTACATTCATGGATTTTCTTTGGCGTTTTCTTCGGCAGGAATAGGAACTTCATGACGGCTCGGAGTTCCACACTTGAAAATTCCACACTTTTCATTGACACGGTTCAATCAATGATCTGAAACAATGTGAAAACATAGCATCCTGATTCAGCAATTGTCGCTTTGCAAAATAAAATAAAACTTTTCAGCTACAGTGGCAAAATAATGCTCAGAATTTCGGAAGTTGGTTGGGCTGAAAACTTTTCAGCACCCCCTTGCACACAACTGACAGGGTCCTGTGATTTTTTTTTTATATGCAACTCAGCCCCCTACTTCCAGTAAACTCACATTTTACCACTAGAAAGGCAACAGTTCTTACCAGCAATACAGCTGATAAACAAGAGGACATGAGCTATGAGACTGAGTGTCTGCCATTAATTTTCAACTCTCCCCTAATTCAAACCCAATGGTTTGACTCACTGTTTGCTCTTTCTCCTTTGAACAGCTAGCTCAGTCATAAAGACTGCTTGGATATGCACATACACACAGACTTTCCCCACCTTCCACTTAGTCAGGTAAATGCACTGAAAGGACCCAGGTAGGAAAAGTGCAGCAGGGCTCCTCTCAAAACCCTGTAATCATCTACCCTGAATCCTACCACTAGGTGTCACCCTTAAATATGACCACAGCTCCCTTCCTTCCGACCCTGGGGGCTGTCAATACTGCAGCATCCCTAGCTCTAACTGACCTGGGGAATAGTAGACCCCCTTTGAGGATTTATCTGGGGACTTCTGCATGGCAGGGCACAGTACTGACCATCTGAGCCAGTGGGCCAGCAGTAATTGCATTTTTAATTATAAAAAAAAACAAAACACTTTATAGTCCTCCTATTCCTGTCAAAATTTCACTATTCCATAGACCAAATTAAAGCTGGAACATCCCTCACCACTCCCCAATCAATATCCAGCTCTCAATTTGGTACGATGAAAAGTGTAGTTTGTAAAAGGGTGGATTCTCATCTGTGCTGCCTGCTGTGAGGATGATATGGTGGGAGGAACCTAACCAGACTAAACAGAGGGCAGAAGGGCAACAAAACATTAATGGAGTATCAGGTCACACAGTTTTCTCTCAAAGCAGTCTACTTCTCCCCTCTTCTTCCTTATCATTTCTTCTGAAGTTGTTTTCTTGATTCACTCTTCACAAGGCTTCATCTCCTTTTTTTCAGCTTTGAAATTTCAGCACATATACAGAAACTCAATCATAAGGCTCATGCCGGCCAACACCTAACATCACAAACAATAGCAGAGTACCTGGTTAAAGGTATGGATAGCCCAAAAAACCAACACCCCAAAACCAAGTTTTTTCTGCTTTCAATTTTTTTGAATTGTTCCCAATTTTAAGTTTGTTTTTTTAATCATTCATTTTAACAACTTTTTTGTGTAAGCATTAGATTAGAACGTGTAACATACTCAATTCAATTGTACACGTTAACTTATGGTTTATAGGTATACAATTAATTTTGAAAGCATTTAACTTACCTAAAGAAATGAACTCACAATGAATGTACATCAGAGAGCTGCACGGGAATGGGGCTGATGGGACTCCTGCAGGAATGGAAGTACCTCTTGCAGGGCTCCCACTGTGTACCTGTCACATGTTTAAGTAGGCCCCCTCTTCCTTCCAGTTGTACTTGTTTCATCACAAAGTTGCGGGCAGCGGTTCCTATACACTTTGGTGGCCCTCCTCCACCCCTAACTGAGGTTGGAACAAAGATACCTGGGCCATTCCACCACCTGAGTCCTCCCCTCCCCCCCTCCGGGTTTGTCCGTTGCCGCAAAAAAAGCATTGTGTAGCAACTGGACAAATTCTGGCGAGAAGAGCTGCGTGCCTGCCTGCGAATCCTCCCCGTTCACTTCTCCCTGTGACATCCACCCCTACATCCGCCCCTACTGCCGCAGCCCACTCTCGCGAGGGCGCTATCTTCACTTCATCCAGCGCTTCTTTTACCCGTGGCGCCAGCTTGCACTCCTGGGTCAAACTAACCGCCGCATCTCCTGAGCTCATGGTGGAAGCCACACCTGAAAGCGTGCGGCACTTACCTCGCTTAACTGCTTCTGACGCCATTCCCAGAACAACTGTTGTTCAGACTCCTCCTGAATTCGAAAGGCAAACACCACCAGAAAAATCAGACTCGGATTTTATTTTTTTTAACTTATGGGAAAGAAACCCTCAAACCAATGAAGCTCCTCAGGTATTCAGGTATGGAGGGTGGGGAAGGGACCTAGGTGGGCCAAGGTGTTGCCCCCAAAGTTGGCACCATTCAGCCAACACCCTGCAGCTCAACTGAGGCCTAAGCCACAGGAAGATTTCTCAACTGAGGCCTAAACCACAGGAAGATTTCTCAACTGAGGCCTAAACCACAGGAGGATTTTGCCCTTCTGATCCAGGAAACTGAATCCAGTAGCTGAAGCCAGGAGCCTAGAAGAATAGCAGTCATCCAACCTGCTGGAGGTAGAGCATACTGGTTGGCCAGGAGAGATTCCATCCAAGATATACACCTGCGAGTCAGTTCTCTATCTCTATCTGCTGGTAATAATAACAGTTTATATACCGCAGGACCGTGAAGTTCTATGCAGTTTACAATGATTAAAAGTTACAGATTGAGTAATACTAACAGAGTTAAGATTTAGCGGACAGTTATTGTGGGGAAAGATTGTTCAGTGTAGCTGCCTAAATACTTTAGGAACAAATATGTTTTTAGGTGTTTCCTAAATTCCCCATAAATATTCACAAGCATGAGTAATTGTTTCAGGTCTTTACCCCATAATGCTGCCTGATAAGAAAAGAGATGTTGATGGTGTCTTTTAAATTTACATCCTTTAACCAGTAGAGAAAAAAAATTCAAGTTTGAGCTTCTCTTAAGTTGAATGGTTGAGAAAGAGAAAAGGTCAGTTATATATCTGGGGGCTAGGCCGAAAAGTACCTTGAAGCAGAAACATCCGAATTTAAACTTCACATGTGCCTCCATCGGCAGCCAATGCAGGAGTCGGTAGGAAGGGGTTATATGGTCAAACTTCTTCAGACCCCAAATCAGCTTGATCACCGCATTTTGCACCAGCTGTAATCATTGGAAGTTCTTCTGTGAAATTGCTAGATAGGCTATATTACAGTAGTCAAGTTGGCTCAGTATAAGGGACTGTACCAGAATTCTGAATGATGAAGCATCAAAATATGCTCTAATGGACCGAAGCTTCCAGGGAGTAAAAAAACCCTTTCTGACCAAAGAGTCCACCTGGTCTTTCATGGTTAGGCCCTGGTCTAGTATTACACCCAGTACCTTCATAGTAGATTGGATAGGATAACTGAGTTTGTTTTGGTGTCAAGTGAGTGTGGCGAGGCTACAAAGAATTTTGTTTTTTCTGAGTTTAGTTTCAATCTAAATTCAGTCATCCATTGTTCCATCACATTTAGTACTTCTGTTGCCATAGGAGTGACTTCGGAGAGAGAGGTCGTGAATGCGATAATAATTGTGAAGTCATCTGAGTAACTGAATAATTTTATCCCCAGTTGGGATAATTGTGCACCTAGTGATGACATGTAAACATTGAAAAACAGTGGAGACAGTGAAGACCCCAGCAGAACGCCGGATGGTTTACTCCAGGTTTCAGATAGACTGTAGTTAAAGCGTACTTGATAAGTGCGGGATGTAACGAAACCTCGGAACCAGTCTAGCACCTTGCCTCTGATACCATTGTAACAGTTTCCCATGGTCTACTAGGCCAAAGGCAGAGCTCATATCAAATTGCATAATCAGTGCGTTAAGGCCCCTACTGAACAAGGAGCATAAATTATCCAAGATGGCCGCGATTACTGCTCAGTGCTAAATAGAGGTCTGAAACCAGATTGAGTTTCATGTAAAAGAGAGAATTGATCAAGATATTCCATCAATTGGGTGTGTACCAATCCTTCCATGATTTTTACAAAAAGTGGAATGGATGCTACTGGTCTATAGTTGGTTGCCACTGCTAGTGATTCTTTATGATTTTTTGGAATTGAGGTTATGATGTGACCATTATTAGTAAGGAAATTTGCATTTTTTAAATTATCGATCAAATAATTCAACAAAGCTAGTTTAAAGCTTGATGGGGCTGCTTTCATAGTTTCTGGGGAACAGGAGTCCAAGACGCAGTATGATTTAGTGTACTTGTTATATAATTTGATATAATTATTCCATTCTAAATTTTGAAAGGAGTTCCAAATCATATCCACTGGTATTTCATTCTTTGTATGTTAACTATTTGATGTTCATGTATATCATTTGCCGCACAGTTATTTCTTAAGTTTTTAATTTTTGAATCAAAATGCTGTGCTAGATCGTTTGCTGAAGGTAGCTTACTGTTATGCATGGATTGAGTGTAGCATGTAGTGTCGAATAACTTAAGAACATAACACAAGAAATGCCTTCACCGGATCAGACCGAGGTCCATCTAGTCCAGTGATCCGCACACGCGGCGGCCCATTTTGGTACTCCTTTATGGAGACCTGAAATTACCATATCCCTCAATATGATTTGCAAGAAGGTGTGCATCCAACTTGCGCTTGAAACCCAGAACCGTAGTCTCCGCCACAACATCCACCGGCAGAGAACTCCAAGCGCCCACAACTCGCTGTGTGAAATAAAACTTTCTGACATTTATCTTGAACCTGCTGCCACTCAGTTTCAGGCTGTGTCCTCTTGTCCGTGTCACATCAGACAAAGTTAGTAATGCTGCTTCCTGGTCTATTTTCTCAAATCCTTTTAATATTTTAAAAGTCTCTATCAAATCCCCTCTCAGTCTTCTCTTCTCAAGTGTAAATAGTCCCAGCTCAAAGTTTCCATTCCTTTGACAAGTTTCGTGGCTCGCCTCTGCACCCTCTCCATCAGAGTTATGTCCTTCTTGAGGTAAGGAGACCAGTGCTGGACACAGTACTCCAAATGTGGTCTAACCATTGCTCTATAAAGTGGCATTATGACATCTTCAGCTCTACTCGTGATCCCCTTCTTAATCATGCCCAGCATCCTGTTTGCTTTCTTCGCCGCCGCCGCACATTGTGCCGATGGCTTTAGGGTTCTGTCAATCAGTACTCCCAAATCCCTTTCCTGATCGCATTTTGCTAATGTCACCCTCAACAATCTATACTCGTGTTCTTTATTCTTCTTTCCTAGATGCATCACTTTGCATTTGTTTATATTAAAATTCATTTGCCACTTAGTCGCCCACGCTTCCAGCTGTCTCAGATCCTTCTGGAGATCCTCGCAGTCCCTTAGAGAGCCAACCGCCTGACATAGTTTTGTATCATCGGCGAACTTTATTATATTGCATGTTATTTCCTCCTCCAGGTCGTTTATAAAAATATTGAACAAGATAGGCCCAAGAACCGAGCCCTGGGGCACGCCGCTAGTCACTTTCACCCAGTCCGAGAATTTCCCTTTTATGCTAACCCTCTGCATTCTGTTCTCCAGCCATTTACCAATCCATCTGTGCACTTCTTCTCCTATACCATGTATTAGTAGTTTCTTCATAAGCCTTGCATGTGGGACCTTGTCAAACGCTTTCTGGAAGTCCAAGTAAACTATGTCCACTGGATCTCCACTATCCATATGTTTGTTCACTTTCTCAAAGAATTGTAGTAAATTTGTCAAACAAGACTTCCCTTTCCTGAATCCGTGTTGACTATCCCTTATTAGGTTGTGGTCCTCCAAGTGTTGTACAATGCTGTCTTTAATTAGTGTTTCAATTATCTTCCCAGGAACCGATGTGAGGCTCACAGGTCGGTAGTTTCCTGGATCACCTCTTGAACCTTTTTTGAAAATTGGGATGACATTTGCTGTCCTCCAGTCTTCTGGTATTTGCCCTGTTTGAATTGACATGTTAGCTACGGATTGTAATAGTTCGCCAATTTCCACCTTAAGTTCCTTTAATACTCTCGGGTGAATTCCGTCCGGTCCAGGGGATTTGTCACTTTTTAGTTTGTCAATCTGAAAGTATATCATGTCCAACGTCACATTTACTGTTGCGAGGCATTCCTCTTTGCCCCTGGTTAATATCTTCCCTGTGTCTGGCACTGTTGAAATGTCCTCATTTGTGAAGACAGAGGCGAAGAATGAATTTAACCTATCGGCAACTTCCTGGCCATTTCAGGTTTCTTAACGTTTGTTGTTACTTGTTCTTGGTGATCCTTGGCATTTTATTCAGTTGGTTCACTACTTTGGGCTGTAGATTACCCTTTTTTGCTGTTCACTTATAACAAAGTCAAATATCTTGGACCCCAAGTCAGTCTATGTATAGCAGGCGTTTTCAACCTGGGCACACCCAGCCAAAGAAGTTTCTCAGGATATTAACAAGGGATATGCATGAGATAGATTTGCACATAATGGAGGCAGTGCATGCAAATTTATCTCATTCATGTTCATTGTGGATATCCTGGAAACCTGACTGGATAAGAACCACTGATCTAGAGTGCATGTATTGTTGCAAAAGCTGAGGCATCCCTGATCACAGAACACATTTCAATGAATCTGTAAGCAAACAATCTGACAACTTCTTTGTGGTACAAAGTAAAACACAACAGGCCTGATAGTAAAAGCAATACAATATAATATTTATTCTTACATTCCGCTGGATACTACAAGTGGTTCTATGCGGATCAAACAAACAAGTTAGCCATTTCTAGGATACACAATAAAATATAGTACATATAACCTGAAAATATCAACACCAAATTTTTTAAAAAACAAATAAATCTTAAATTAATTACAAAAACAAGAATATGTATTCATCAGCAAGTGGTGAGCATATAACTCATCTGTGTATTTTTTTTTAAGTATCTGGATATCATTAGGCTGGGTTGGTGGTGTGTGTGTGGGGGGGGGGACAAGGATAGGCATAGGAAGTGCTAGAAACTATCCATTTAACAATGATATTCAGCTGTTAAATGAATGGCAGACCTAAATTAAATGAATAGTGCCAGTCCATTACTATTTACACTAATATAAGTACAGCAGCACTACTTAATAGGACAGACAATCACACAGGGATGGGTAACTGCGGATAACCACGGGGCAGGGACAGAGCCCACCGGGACAGAACCTGCAGTGACAGGACAGGGACAGAATCCATAGCAACAAGATACGGATAGGGATGGGGACAGGGACTAACTTTGTCCCTGTGTCATTCTCTAAACTTGAGACTAGTATCAATGTGTAAAAACTAAACACATTTTAGACAATTGGCAACTGAATTCAGTTATTTAAAAAACTGCATAAGCTGCTTTTGGATTTAAATTAACTTTGCTGTGGCAACAAGAGTCTTGTCTGCTGATCAGACTCCTACCATCTGCAAAGTCCTTCCATCATGTGCCCAGTTGTTCATGCATCTTGCTGTTACTGTAACAAATTCATCTAGCATTGCTGGCATCAAAGAACATTCCCAATATTTAAAAGACACTTATTTTCCTGTTCATATGAAACACAGTTTAGGCTCTCTTCTACATCAATGTCTGAAAGACAATCCGATTACTTCCCAAATGATGTAAAAACATAGGCAACTGAATCTTTGGGAAGGTTGTACCAAAACCAGATTGAAATGGAAGACTCTATTTGTGATTTATAAACAGTTGTACAGAATGTTGTCTCTTTTTATACTTTAATAAAAATATTTAAATAGAAAATCAAGTGTTTGAGGCTTGTGCAAATGAAGACAGTCTGCAGGGGCAGGGACAAGGCAAAGATGGAGAGAGAAACTGCAGGGACAGGGCAGGAACGGAGCCTGCAAGGATGGGGACAGAGCCCGCAGGGACGGGGACAAACTTTGTCCCTGTGCCATTCTCTATTACAGGGACAATGCCACTAATCATATCATATTAGTGTTTAAGCCCGTTATATTAACGGGTGCTAGAATAGATGTGTAAACTTTTAGCACAATGGGGTGCTGAGGCCATTCTTTATTTAGTTCTCTTTCTTTATTTGCTTCCTGCTCCCCCTGTCCAGCAGTAGCCCTTCTCCCTTCCTTTTACCTCCCCCTGTCCAGCAGCACCCCTTCCCTGCTCCCTCTGTCCAGCAGCAGTCCTTCTCCCTTCCTTTTACCTCCCCCTGTCCAGCAGCACCCCTTCCCTGCTCCCCCTGTCCAGCAGTAGCCCTTCCTTTTACCTCCTCCCCTGTGCAACAACAGCATTTCTCTTCCCCCATCCCCTGGTCTTCCTTCTCCCTCTTTCACTCTGTCTCCCCAAAAAGGTGCTGCAGCAGAATTTCCCCTGCGGTCTCACACAGCTGTTGGCAGCATTTCTCATTCTTTCTCCTCCCCCCCCTCCCGGGTCTCAGACAGCCGTCGGCAGCGCAGCATTCACAACTCGCTGCTCCTGCTTGCTTCGGGCCTTCATCACTGCCGAGTCTCATCTACTTTCTGTTTCCGCGAAGGCAGGACCTGGCAGCGAGGAAGGCCCGAAGCAAAGAGGAGCAGCGAGTTGAAGCCTCCCTCCTTAACCTATCTTCCGCCAATGCCGCTCTAGCCAGGAAGCGACTTCGCCCATGCTCTGGGGACTGTAACACTGTGCTTGCTGGTTTCGCTTCTCCTCCCTCCCCCTCTCCGGTTTTGGAGGAACAGGGTCGGGAAGCCGGGAAGCACAGCGTAGTCAGAAGTCAGCCGGCGTCAGAGATCAGGAAATCAGCTGAGGCAGGCACTGCGCGTGCACGGTCACGGCACCACAGACCCAACAAGTTTGAAGTGCGCATCTGCGCTAAGGGTTTTATTATAGCGGATTAAGCTAAGCACCAAAGCCAGCATTTAAATGGCGGTGATCCCAGCTGAATGTTGACCCCGACATCCTTCTGCAAAGTTTAATACACAATTGCTATTTATTTCTAGTCTTTAAAAAAAAGAAAAAAAATAGATTCAAGACTAGAGCAAGGCAAAAATTTGGACACTCTTCGGTCATGGTCTTGCTGAAGTATCCAGTCTTGTTCAGTCTCAGTTTCTCCACCTACTTGGAGACATTAGTCTCTTAAATATGTTAACATTTAGTTATATCCATTTTTTCCATTCACCAACAAAATGCTTCTTGTGCAACTGGCTGCCACACAACTTCAAAGCATAACAGATCCATTCTCTTGCTTAATAGATAGCAATAATTCCCCCACCCCAAATGTTTCACTCTTTTTTCCAAACACATCTTGTGTGGTTGCAGATAAAACAGTTCCATTTTCATTTTGTCTGTTCAGAGCACTTTGAGGGTATTTTTTTTTATAAAGTAGACATTAACATTTGCACACCTATTATGAGTATAAATATTTAGAATACTGGCATATGCACTTGTATGTTACTGTTTATTGAAAGCTTCTATACCGTTACTAATGGCTAGGGGGGGGTCAATTCAGAGCAGTTTACATGAGCTTCTGTAATGGTGTTACAATACATGGTAATACAATAGATGGTACTCACTGACGGTTTAGTATATCATTTATATGCACTATCTTTCCCTATATATACACTAGAGAATACCATATTCACCCTATATATACACATTCATCTTGCGTATTTATACCATAGTACATTAAGCCTATATATCTACATTCATAATACTAGTATCATGTACTGTGCTAATTTTAAATCCTACTTATGTATGCGCATAATGCCCATATCATGTACTATGTTTGTCCATTGGATAGATCTTTATTCTTCAGAATGGGCTTAATGTGTGAACATATGTACTTAAATGCCAAAAATCCATATAAGCAGTATGCTCTAAATATGCACATATCTTGCATAGTACATATTTGATAAACAGACAAATGTTTGGGTGACATTTGGTCTCTCCACTTAGCACATGGAACATATAGAATACAGAAAGTTATGGGAATATCTCTAGTAGTTAGGAGGGAGCTTTATGGCTGGGGTAAGTGGTTGTACCTTACCATCTATCATGCATGTCTTTATGAATTTGGTTATGTTAGTATTCTCTAAAAGAGAGTAAGGGCTCCTTTTACGAAGCTGCGTTAGCGGCTTTAGCACGCGCGACTTTTAATCACGCGCTAACCCCCGTGCTAGCCGAAAAACTACCGCCTGCTCAAGAGGAGGCGGTAGCGGCTAGCGTGTCCGGCAGTTTAGCGTGTGCTATTACGCGGGTTAAACCGCTAATGCGGCTTCGTAAAAGGAACCCTAAGTGTCTACTTTCCTTTATAGATTAGGCTTCTATCAGGGGCTCTATATACAGGTGAACTGTTATAGAACTTGCTCCTTTGTTCCAAAATGTTTCAGGCTTGTTAAGTTTTTCTTTGGCATAGTTTTAACCAGGGTGTATTAAATCGATGATTTTTTAAAAAAATTTAAAGAAAATGCTTTTTTGAGGAAAAACCTATCTCAAGATAGTTTTTTATTTAAGATACATTAAAGTCCACAAGTTATTCATCATAAAATAAGGATTAGTTTTTAATTATGTTACATGAGGCTGTATTGTCATGCAATGTTTACATTTTTGATAAATGAATTGTCATGGGCAATTTTTCTACCTAGAAGATATTATCACAGATACGTTGCTTTGCATTTCTCAAAACTGTGAATTTGTGTCTTTAGAGATAACATACTTCTTCACAGCAAAAATGTTAAAAAATATACTTCTTCTTTTACTAAGATATGATAGCGGTTTCTACTAGTGAATGACAAAGTGGTTGTTACCCATGGCTAGCCACGGGTAGCCGCAGGTAACCCGCTGAAACGGGGAGAGAAAAAATTGTGGTCACTACGGGGACAGGGACAAGGCCATTCACCACCCCGTGGAGTGGTGAATGGTCTTGTCTCCGCAGTGAAGTAAGCACGGATCGCGCAATCCAGCAACCCCATCCGATCAATGCATCCCGCGTCCTGCCATCTCCCTCCCTCCATCTCACCTTAGGTGCCAAATTTAATTCTTCTCCCAGCAGCACGCTTTCAATAACTCGCGCGTGCGTGGCTGCTTGAGTTGTTGATTCTTCTTCTCCTTTGACACAACTTCCTGTTTCCGGTTGCGTCAGAGGAGAAGATTCAACAATTCAAGCAGCCGCGCATGACTTATTGAAAGTGTGCCGCTTGAAGAAGAAGAATTAAATTCAGCACCTAAGATGAGTTGGAGGGAGGGAGATGGCAGGATGCGGCGATTGGGCGGGAGGTGGCTGCTGGACCGCGTGATCCATGATCGCACATGTTCCTTCACACTAGGAAGAAGAGCGTGAAAGGGAATGAGATGCTGGGCCAAGGGGATGAAGAGGGAGAGAAATAAACCCACAGCAGGAAAGAAAGGGGAGGAAAGACTGGTGAGCCAGATGCTGGAAGCAGGGAGGAGCGGGGGGGAAGAGGGAAAGAAACTAGATGGGGTTGCAGAGAAGAGACACATTGGTGTGGAAGAGGAAGAGAGGGAAAATCTGGACACAGGAAGGTAACAGAAACAGAGGGATAATTATATGCATGGGGGCATAGGGACAGAGACATAAAGGGGACATGCATGGAGATGGTATTTGGACACGGGGGGGGGGGGATAGCAGAGATATTAGAAATGGGAAAAATAGGAATACAGAAGCAAGATGGTTTGTGCAGATGGGATCAGATAGTTTGTAGGGATGGAATGAGGACCGAGCTCGCAGGCTCTGGTGGATTGCATAAATTACATTGTAACGTGCCTTGAAGGTAAGAGGGAGGAAGGGAGATGGTCGGACCGCGCGAGGGGTGCTGAAGGGTGGTAGAAAGGAACAGATGCTGAAGGGGTGACGAGAGGGAAGGATGGTAGTAGAAAGAAATGGAACAGACACTAAAGGGGGGTGGAGAGGAAAAATGCTGAAGTAAAATGTGGAAGACAGAGTGGGGAGAAGACGCTAAAGGGAAATGGGGAACAGAGAGTGAGGAGAAGACGCTGAAGGGAAATGGAGAACAGAGAGTGGGGAGAAGATGCTGGAAGGGAAGAAGACAGAGATTCCAGACTATGGAGGGAGCGGAAGGAAGATGGGTGCCAGACCAATTGGGGGGGGGGGTGAAGGGAGAGGCAGAAGTATCAGAGCAAATGGAAGATACAGAGAGAAGACAGACAGTGGATGGAAGGAACTGAATGAAAAGATGAGGAAAGCAGAAACCAGGCAACAAAGGTAGAAAAAAAAATATTTATTTATTTATTTTTGATTTAGTATATTAGTTGTGTTGATAAAAATTTATAAACAAAGCCCTGCCAGCTGAACATCTCTCTCTCTCTAGTTCAGCAGCCAGGACTTTGATTTATAAGGAAGGCATAAGCTAAATATTGCAGCACTGAGGCTTGTATGGATGCTGCGGGGGCAGCAGTTGTGGGGACGGGGCGGAACAGTGGTTGCGGGAATGGGGATGGGGCAGTGACAGGGGCAGTAGTCACGAGGATGGGGCGGTGATGGAGACAAATTTTTTCCCCATATCATTCTCTAGTTTCTACTGTAGCCTGAAGTGCTAAATGCTCCAATGATGCTCCGATGCTCATAGAATTCATGTGAGCATCGGAGCAGTGCTGGAGCATTTAGCACCCCTGGCCACAGTAGAAACCTGTACTACAGCTTAGTAAAAGAGGGCCATAGAGTTCAGAAAAAGACCTTAGCTATAGTGTTCTATTGCAAATCAATGTACAAAGAATCAACCCCTTACATCTTAAGTGCTAAGTTTATATATCTGCACAAGGAGCTAAGTGTGAGGAGGGAAGGGCAAGAAGTAAAAATTAAAGTGAAACCTTTTGAACAGAATACTCCACAAGTCTTGGGATTTTTGTGTGTATAGCCTGAGGTTTGTCATATTATTCTCTCCTTGTAAGAGAGCCTATAATGGCACATGGCTCATAAAAGAGACTCAATTTTGGAATATTTTAATGAAGTTTCTCTACCTATGAGTAAGGTAGGCATAGGGTTGGCAGATACCCAGGAAAACCCAAACATTCTTCTTTTTCGAGGACTGTCCAGGTTTTTTAAAAACGGGGGAGTCTGGATTTAGATAGCTTTCCTGACTCCCACACTTACCTCTTCCCTGGGCTCGGCCATTGTAATTTAATTTTTGGGCAGCTGGCAGCAGCAATGAGGTAAACCTGCTACCACCAGCCTGCTCCAGAAACCACCTCTCTGCAGTAACTTCCTGTTCCTGTGTAGGTGGGACTTGTACAGAGGCGGCTTCTAGGGCAGGCTGGCGGCAGCAGGCTTACCGTGTTGCTGCTGCTGGCTGCCCTAAGATTAAATTACAGCAGCTGGGCCCGGGGAAAAGGTAGGTGAAGGAGTTGGGAGCTAGAGAAGTCATGAGAGGAAGCAACATCGGGAGAGGGGAGGGTAAAAATATTATTGGGGGCTGGAAAAATAGCATGAATGAAGGGAGAGAGGGAGGGCTGGAGAAACAGCATGGAGGGAGGATGAAACAGCATGGCGGGAGGACAGTTGGAGAAACAGCATGGCAGGAGAACAGCTGGAGAAACAGCATGGCGGAGGACAGCTGGAGAAACAGCATGGCGGGAGGACAGCTAGAGAAACAGTATGGTGGGAGGACAGCTAGAGAAAACATGAAGGGAGGGCTGGAGAAGCATTATGGAAAGGAGAGAGTGCTGGAAAAAAGAGCATGGAGTAGGGTAGTGCTGGATAGGAGGGGACAGAAACAGGAGAGAAGGTTGGAAGAAGAGAGAGAGGGGTATCCAAGGTGGGGGGAGGGGGGGTTGGAAGGAGAGAGAGAAAGAAAGAAAGAAGCTCCCACAGGAGAGGGGAGTTGGAAGAAGAGAGATAGAATCATCCATGGAAGAGCAGGATTGGAGGAAGGGGGGAGAGGGAAAGAGAGAGAGAGAGAGAGAGAAGAGCATTAAAAGGGCACAGAGGATGGGAAGGGGGACCAAGGAAATGGATGGTGTGTGGGCGGGGCTGTAGGTGAAGTCATGTGTTCTCTTTTTTGTCTTCACAAATATGGTAACCCTAGGCAGGCATGCATGCAAAATGCAAACACTGCAACATAGAAATGCAAGGCCTGGTGGCCTGCATGAAACAACATCACGAGAAGTGCTTTGATGAAGATGACAAAAGGAACATGTTTGAACAAGTATTATTATTATTATTATTATTATTATTATTCTTTATTCTTATATACCGCCATACCCAGTGAGTTCTAGGCGGTTTACATCAATAGGATCTTCAGATTTGTAAATGTTTTGATTTCTTAAAATTTGAGCAAAAATATATTTGTTATTATTATTTCAATTTACTGTCATTTTGATACAGCTGTTATAAAGAAATAAAGAGTTGAAACAAGCAACTACTGTATTCCTTTTTGGGGCAGTATTAAGTGGCAGTGAATACAATGAGAAACCATGATTTAAATCAAGTCTTTCTGACTAGTGATTTAAATCAAATCCACCATGGTTTTTAACAATGACTTCTATAATGACAAATCTGACAAATCTCTTCCCATGTATATCATATTAGGAAAAAGCATTAACCATGTGGATCTGCTGACAATTATTACAGTTTCAGCTAAACTTTTCAGCAATTCTTTTGTAGTGATTGATGGGGTCTGTTTTGCATAAATGTTTCATGGTCACCTAGATCTTACACCTTAAGTTTTAGGTTAATGCAAAAAAGTGTGCTTAGCCTTTTTGCATAATTATGTGTATGCCCTATGTAGACATTAGCTTCATACATGAGCAACTGTGTGCAGTTTCAACTAGATATTAGCAAGCCACATTTAATCTGGGTAATGAAGCTATTTGGTATTCTGCACAGAAATGTACAGGAGTGCAAAGATGACAAGAAGGGGGCTTTAATGCAAGGCCTGATGAGGAGTCAATGATTAACTAATTCTTCTGTGGCAGCATTAGTGAGTATTTCATGCCTGTTTCTTCCCTCTAGTCTGAGCATAAGGACCTGCAACTTGTTTTTTTGGCTTCAATGAAGAGCATGGCTTAATAAAGACAGAGCTGAGGGGATGTATGCTGAACAAAGGCGCTGGAGAGTTGACAAATAGATATCACTGCTCTTTGGGGTTGCGTGTGCATATACCCACATGTACTAGAATGTTATTCTGTGCATACAATATTGGTATTAAAAAATGTACATGCACAAAATAGCATTCCAGCATACACACAGATGTATGCACATGCAATCTGATGGGTGCTGATAAAATCTTTTGTGTGCAAGACATAATTGCCACTATGGATTTGTTTGGTGTGCAGTGTTAGGATTTGCATGCTCACTTATTACTGCACTGGGGAGTAGAAATTTTGTATTACCCCTGCAGTAAGAAACTATGTGCTAAGCTTTAGTCCACGGCTCTAACTTCTATTTCTTAATTATGTTTTGTTTCTGACAGTTGAAATTGCTAGCTGGAAACATTTAGATATTTTTTATAGCCTTCTCCCACTTTGTAAAAGTGAATGTTATGCATTTTAAAATGCTCAGACAGCTGCTTAAAGAAGGCCATGTATGTTGGAAGCAGACAGAACGATCACAAGTTTGTAATAAGTAGTTTTTGGGGGGTTTTTTAGTCAGGTGCGGGAGCTGTGAAATCAGGCTGCCATTTCTTGCGGGCTCAGCAGCGCCCCCAGAACGATCACAAGTTGAAGAATTAGAAGGATCAGTGTATTTGTTTAACCATGCAATGCTTTTCACACGATGACCTGAAAGCCTAATGAACAGAAATACCTTTGAGCATTATTAACAACTTTAAAGAAAAAAACGCAGCAATGAATCAACTGAAAGAGTATCTAAATTTTTATTTTTTTTCCAACCTGTAAAAAACTACAAATAGTATGTATCTATTAAAGTTGCAGAATAAGACAGTCATGTGAGAAGATGTGTGGGAAGTGTTTTAAGAAGTGGGAATTGGAGACTATGGCTGACCTGGTATACATTTTCAAAAGGAAGTGGTTCAGTGCAGAAGAGGGGTGGTATAAAGAGTTGAACTCTGAGAGGAAGGAGAGAACATAAGAACTGCTGCTGCTGGGTCAGACCAGTGGTCAATTGTGCCCAGCAGTCCACTCACCCAGTGGCCCTTAGGACAAAGACCAGTGCCCTAACTGAGACTAGCCTTACCTGCGTACGTTCTGGTTCAGCAAGAACTTGTCTAACTTTGTCTTGAATCCCTGGAGGGTATTTTCCCCTTAATAGCCTCCCCTATAACAGCTTTCTACCACTCTCTGGGTGAAGAAGAACTTCCTTACGTTTGTACGAAGTCTATCCCCTTTTAACTTTAGAAAGTGCCCTCTCGTTCTCTCTACCTTGGAGAGGGTGAACAACCTGTCTTTATTCACTAAGTCTATCCCCTTCAGTACCTTGAATGTTTCGATCATGTCCCCTCTCAATCTCCTCTGTTCGAGGGAGAAGAGGCCCTGTTTCTCTAATCTTTTGCTGTACGGCGAAGAAGTTCTTAGGGTTTCAAGGAAAACAGTCTTAGAGTTCAGGAGAATATATATATATAGAAAAATATACTTGCGGTTAAATAAAGTTTTGATGGAAAAACCCGGTTGTTGACAATGAAAATGTTGATGATTTGTTGTTTGTAAAATGTAGTAAAAAAATTAATAAAGAAATGCACAAAGATGTGTTTAATTTTGCAAAGTGTAAAGACTGGGTTAGCTAGTGCTCACTTTGGGACCCTTTTACAAAAATACACTAAAAAGCGGCCTGCACTATGACTAGTGCATGGGTTTCTTGCACGCGGAGGCCACTTTTAGCATGGCTGTAAAATAGCCATGTGTTTCAATTTCCTCAATCCATGGCCATGTGCTAAATTCCCAGTTAGTACATGACCGAAGCCCTTAAAGATACCTATTTTCTTAGCAGTAAGGGTTTCTGTGCTAAGCACATGCTTATTGAGAATGACACGTGGACAAATTTGTCCCTGTCCCCGCAGGAACTTAATTTCCCTGTCCCCGTGAGTTTTGTCGCTATCCCCGTCTCATTCCTGTAAGTTCTGCCTTAACTGCACAAGTCTTGAACACTTATGATTTTAAAGTGTTTGAGGCTTGTGCAGATGAGGACAGGGCATGCAGGAATGGGGCAGGGACAGGAAAAGAACTCGCAGGGACATAACAGGTAAATGAGTTCCCATGGAGACAGGGAAAAATTTGTCCCCATGTCATTCTCTAGAACAGTGTTCTTCAACCACCGGACCGTGGACCAGTGCCGGTCCACAGAAATTTCCTGCCGGTCCACAGGGCCAGCACGTGCATCAGGCCCAAAACAGAGTTCTTCAACTGCCGGTCCACGGTGCGATCGATGCGGCGTTATCTTCAAGCCAGCTCCCTCTTCCTCACTGATTCAGTGCACAAAGCTACAGGCAGTGGCTCCTACGGGCATCCTGCGCCTGAACCGTAAGCCTTCTCTCTGACGTTGCAACGTCAGAGGGAAGGCTTCCAGATGAGGCACGGGACGTGCAAGGTGCAATTAGTACTATTATGGGGGTGGGGTCTGGGGTTGAGATTGGGTAGAGATGGGCGGGGTCTGGCCCACGACTTAGACCTGTGTTCTTCAATCGCCGGTCCATGGACCGATGCCAGTCCACAGAATAATTCTTTTATTTCTGCTGGTCCATAGGTGTAAAAAGGTTGAAAAACACTGCTCTAGAACATACTTACTCTCAACCCCAGGTACATCTCCAGCCATGGGGCACCTGAGCACGCTCTTAGGTAGTAAATTTTAACCTGTGGTAAGCAGGTTAGAATTCACTGAAACATATCATTGACTAAGGGTGCCTAACAACTGTGGTATTTTACAGATATGGTAAATTAAGAGTTTCTACAAATCATACATTAGACTGGTCCTGCCACAACTAGGGAAATCTGGACAGAAAGAAAGAAAAAAAAAAAATCTATAAAATTGTACTCACTTCAGCAAAATATTTTCTTTCAAGAAAAGGTGTTCATTTTGTATCTATAGTAACTCTCTTTTATTCAGGTTGTGATTCCTTTCATTGGACCAAAAGAAGACATTGTGCCACCTCAGATAGTTTGGTTCCTGCTGAATTATTTACTACGTGGTACATAGTTCCAGATACAGTTTGTGGGTGGTTGCCCGACTTCCACATTGACTGTGGCCACTCCACAGACTTGCTTCTTCTCCTCTTGGGCCTAGCCATGCAGGCACTGCCAGTCTTAAATTCACAAGACAGTTTCCCAATTAACAGGTTTATACTAAATTAGCTTTATAGCCCGTTACATTAACGGGTGCTAGAATATATGTGTGTGTCTGTCTTTATTTCTTTCTCTCTCTGTCTCCTTAGCCACTTTTTCCTGTCCATTCTCCCTTCTTTTTACCTCCCCTGTGTTCACCACCACCCCTTCACTGCTCCCCTTATCCAGCAGCAGCCCTTCTCTCTTTGTTTTACCTCCCCCCTGTCCATCAGCACCTCTTCCTGCTCCCCCTGTCCAACAGTAGGCCTCCCTTCATTTCCGCCCCTCCCGTGTCCATCATCACCTCTTCCTGTTCCCCCTGTCCAGCAATAAGCCTCCCTTCCTTTTTTTCCCCCCTGTCCATCATCACCTCTTCCTGCTCGCATTTCCCTCCCCCTCCAGGTCCCTGTGCAGCAGTAGCAGCATTTTCCCCCACCCTCTTCCCTACTCTTACCACAAAATGGCCTGCTCCTTTTGGCCCCTCCGCCTTCCATTCCCGCGGTCTAGCCTGCTCCATGGGGCCCTCCCCCCTTCCCTTATTGTGTTCCCCGCAGGCAGGCCC
Organism: Geotrypetes seraphini; assembly: GCF_902459505.1. NCBI lineage: Eukaryota > Metazoa > Chordata > Amphibia > Gymnophiona > Dermophiidae > Geotrypetes > Geotrypetes seraphini. Next base: position 48,218,456 of record NC_047097.1, read on the forward strand.
AGCTTCTCCCTGCACGTTACCTTTTTTAATTCTGTTGCTCTCCCTCACATGGCTGCCTGCCTGGTCCCATTGAGCGGCTCACGGCTGAAGTCTTTTTTGTTGGCGCTTCCCTGCCCTGTGTTTGTTTTGGTGTTTGTCTCTTTGGCTGATGTATGTGGATTTTTTTTTCTGTGTCTCTCTCTCCTTTTATTTTTTTCTTTCTTTCAATCTTTCTCTATTGCTCCTTGTCTTTAAGGGTTTTTTTTTTCCTGTGTGTGTCTCTCTCTGTTTGTATATGGAGGTGTCATATATAACCTATTTTTTTTTTTTGGTAATAACTGAAGTTTCACAGAGTAAGTTTTTTTTAATGTATATTACCAGCATTTCTTCCCTCTCCATTTCCCTCCCCCCACACTACTTTCCTGTGCAGCAGCAGCATTTCCCCTACCCCCCCTTTCCCTTCCCGCGGTCTGGTTGGCTCCCTTAGTCCCTTTCCGGCCCCCCCCTTCCCTTCCCGCGGTCCCGACAAACCTGCTACACCAGCAGCGTCTGCAGCATTGTACACACGCTGCTTCGGAGCCTTCTACTGCCCTGATTCGCTCTGCTTCTGTGCCAGAGTAAATCAGGGCAGTAGAAGGCCCCGAAGCAGCATATGTACAGTGGTGCTGGAGTCGGGACCGCGGGAAGGTTTCTAGAGAGTAGCTGAACAGGTCACCGGCAGTCAATGAAGGGCTGCTGTCCTCAGGGGCAGAGCACGCTAAACAGGCTGGTTCGCGGCTTTCTTCTGCCGTTGAGTCTCTATGTTGCGTCATTGATGACATCATTAGTGACGCGGCAGAGGGACTCACTGCAGGAGAAAGTCGCAAAGCAGCCTGTTTAACGTGCAGCGACTGCCAACGCTGGAGGGAGGTTTGTACCGGTATGTGCAGAAGCGATATGTCTCTCCCCCTCCAGTATCTGTGCAGCACTTTGCGGCGCATCCTCCCATCCTGAGTCGGCCACAGCGCTCGAGTCTGTTTCTTGCTTTGTCTAGCCGCCGCATACGCACTCTGGCCACGAACCTACAGATCACGGATCAGGGATTACAGATCACGCAGGTCTGAGTGCGCATGCGCGGCTAGCGTTTTATTATATAGGATATTCAATAGTCAGGCTTCCAAATTCCAAAGCAATTTCTGACACAGTCCTGTTTCTTAGGTTTACCACATATTCAATAGGTAGGCTTTTAAATTCACAGGACAGTTTATTCAGCAGAAACTTTACCTTGCTGTTTTTTTTATTTGTAGGTCACTGGCTCAGCTTCAGTTAAAAGGCACCCTCTGGACTGAAAGGGAACCAGGACGAGGGAAGTCATCTTGCCACTGTATCGAGCGATGGTGCGTCCGCATCTGGAATATTGCGTTCAATATTGGTCGCCGTACCTCAAGAAGGACATGGCGGTATTCGAGAGAGTCCAAAGGAGAGCAACGAAACTGGTAAGAGGGCTGGAACACTGCCCATATGCCGAGAGGTTGGATAGGCTGGGGCTCTTCTCTCTGGAAAAAAGGAGGCTCAGGGGTGATATGATAGAGACCTTCAAGATCATGAGGGGCATAGAGAGGGTGGATAGGGACAGATTCTTCAGGCTGAAGGGGACAACAGGTACGAGGGGGCATTCAGAGAAACTGAAGGGAGATAGGTTCAAAACGAATGCAAGGAAGTTTTTTTTCACCCAAAGGGTCGTGGACACTTGGAATGCGCTACCGGAGGACGTGATTGGGCAGAGTACGATACAAGGATTCAAACAGAGACTGGACGGATTCCTGAGGGATAAAGGGATCGTGGGATACTGAGAAAGCTAACCAGAAAATAAGTATAGAAACCCGACCAGGTCGTGCATGTGCAAGACCGGAGGGCTAGGACTTTGATGGGAAGATAGGACTCAATAGGAAACCAAGGTGGCATGGGGGCCCCTTCTGGTGATTTGGACAGGTCGTGACCTGTTTGGGCCGCCGCGGGAGCGGACTGCTGGGCAGGATGGACCTATGGTCTGACCCGGCGGAGGCACTGCTTATGTTCTTATGTTCTTATGAAAGAACCTGTTCCTATACTAGCTTTTCATCGGATTTTTGGCTCATCTCTCTCCTATATTGCTCCCTTGCTTTCTCAGGCCAACTCCCTGCTTTTTGGAATTTATAGCTTTCCTACATTTTGAAAATGTGTTTTCCCTTCTTCTTCTCCACCTTTTTCTCTTTCAGGTTTGAAGTTTGATATATCGTTTATCATAGAGTTTACAACAATATGTAGTAAAAATTAAAAGAAGAATAAAAACTTATCTAAACTAAAAAAAAAAAAAGGGGAGACATTTACACATGAACATACATAATACATTAGGAAAGGATGGGAAGGAAAAATTAATAAATACATCAAGATAAAAATAAAAATAAAAGAGGGAAATGGGAGAGGGAGGTACAATTAGGCTGGGGAGATCGCTTCTAAAAATAGCGTTTTGGTTGTCTTAAAATTTCTGAAAAGGATAATCAAATTTCAAAGGGAATAGCATTTACAAGGTAAAGGCGTCTTTAGAGAGGAACATTTTAAGTTTGGATTTGAATTTATCTAAATAATTTTCTAGACAAAGATCAGTGGGAAGAGCATTCCACAGTGTAGGAGCTGTGATAGAGAAGATGGATTTGCGTGTAGTGTCGTAAAATAATTCTCTTATTGGAGGAATAGTGAGCAGGTTTTGATTGCTAGATCGGAAAGTTCTATAAGATGCAAAAGGAATTAAGGGCTCCTTTTATGAAGCCGCGTTAGCGGCTTTATCACACGCACATTTTTAGCGCGTGCTAACCCCTACGCTAGCGGAAAAACTACCACCTGCTCAAGAGGAGGCGGTAGCGGCTAGCACAGCTGGCAAATTAGCGTGCGCTATTACGCGCATTAAACCGCTAATGCGGTGTTGTAAAAGGAGCCCTAAAAGTTTATCAGTGAAGGTTGGTTGATGCATGTTTTTTTGTTTTGAAAGCAAGAAGTTATATTTTATAGGTAGAATGGTGAGAGATGGGCAGCCAGTGAGCTTTGCGGAGAAGGGGAGTAACATGATCATATTTTTTGGCAAGGTAGAGAAGTGTGCAAGTACCAGGTATGTTTCTCCCCTCCCCTTGCTTTCAGATTCATAACATGATTTAACCGTGCAATAAAATGTAGACAGAAATAGCTTCAAGCATCCCTTAGTTATTCTTTTGCCTTGTCATTGCCATGTGCACTGTTGCATTGTGGGCTTTAGTGCCCGGTTTTGAACATCAGCTCCCAAATGCTCCTGTTTTAACTGTGCATTGACTTGTTAGCATGCAATAATGTAACATGTTAGTTGGTTAATGCTTCAATGCCCAATCTCCACTCATGCCACACTCCCTGGCAGAAATATTCTGAGAAATTAAGGCCTAGTTTACTGCAGGGTAACAGGCAAACTACTGTAAGACCCCTTAGTGCAGTCACATGGCAGCCAGTTTCTGCACATTAGCAATGTATTAAGAATAGTTAAGCTCTGGAACGCATTTTCAGAGATTGTTATAAGAGCGGATAGTGTAGCTAGTTTAAAAAAAAGGTCTGGACAATTTCCTGGATGAAAAGTCCATAGTATGTTATTGAGAAAGACATGGGGGAAGCCACTGCTTGCCCTGGATCGGTAGCATGGAATATTGCTACTCCTTGGGTTTTGGCCAGGTACTAGTGACCTGGATTGGCCACCGTGAGAATGGGCTACTGGGCTTGATGGACCATTGGTCTGACCCAGTAAGGCTATTCTTATATTTCAGTTCTATGAATGGCACCCAGATTTGGGTGCTGATAAAAATGAAAGATAAGTGCTATTCTATAAATGGCATTTAGAATTGGGCACTGTTTATAGAACAGCTTTTGATTCCGGGATCTATGCCTAATTTTGGTCACTGTAACCTGGATTAAATTGTTGCACCTAAATTAGGTGCGGATCTCCCTTATTCCGTAAAACTATGTGCAAATTCCAGGACTAACCCTGATCTATCTATAATCCTCCCATGGACGCTCCCCCATTTTGCACTGCCTCCACTGCATGCAAATCTCTCAAAAGAATATTCATTATGGATATCCTGCAAACATGACTGGTTGGGGGATGCCTCCAGGTCCAGGTTTTGGAATCACTGTTGTAGAGGAATGTGAGCGGGGAGGTTTAGGACCAGCTGTTTTCATCTGCTCCTGTGGACGTCTAGCCAGTGTTGGACCATGGCACCATGAGCTTCCATCACAGTTATCTGGGGTATTTTTTTTCTCTATTATTTTATCTCCTTCTTAGTTTATTTAACCCAGTCACTGCAACAACAGTTATTGTACACCAGGGATCCTCTCAGGAACTTGCATTCATGAGAATTAAAACCAGCCACCAGGTGCTTCTTCATTCGCGTGATGACTGCATCCTCCTGCTCTCGAGAGCCTGTGAAAGCTACTGCTGCAGCACCCACAGTACCAGATGATTCAGAGGGTGGAAAAATTGACCTAGGATTACCAGCCAGGTTCTCTGCTTGGCAGCACACAGCATTTACCATTGGCCACCTGCCAGTCCACAATGACTTTTGTGAAGCTTGTTTAACTTTATTATTTCTAATTAATTTCCATTGACTTATTTGTTATTTATTAATATTGGGCATGATAGGCTAATAAAAAGCAAAAATAAAGGAAACAAAAAGAGTTGATCATCTAGATTCAGACACTTAAGACAGTCACTGTAGGAAAACTTCCATATTAGCTGCCTAATGCCAAAGAGGGCGGGATCACAGAGTGACATGGGTGAGTGGAAGAGTGGCCAGCTATGACATCTACTGCACTGGTCATTACCATGTGCTAGCTGTCATGAATGCCAATGGCACTGCCAAAATTACCTCTACCTCGAGACAATAAGTGCAGCTACATTGCCAGCAGTCCAGTAACACAGCAAACCTGTAGGGGCTATATGCTATAGGCTTGTCCCCTCCACCTTTCCACATCCTTTCCCTGACTCCCATTCATATATTCTATCCTCCCTCTCAGAAAATACCCTATCCCTCCTCCGGAGCCCCAATTCACCATTAATGTACTTCTGTACCACTAATCAGCATGAAGGAAGCCCCTCGTACCCCCTGAGCAAAACATCAAGACTGCCCCACTTCCCCTAAAAATACAGAGGGTTTTGTCTGATTTGTGGTATCCCACAGGGCTTCCCTTGTTTAATTTATTCTTATGATCTCTAGGGATTACCCTTGATAAATTTAAAATACAATCTTTATATATGCAGATATTACAGTGCTAATGCCAGTACCTAAAGACAATTCCAATATGTTCAGAGGTATTCAACAATGTTTAAAGGTTATAGAACACTGGTCCTCAAATTCTTTTGTTAAAGCTTAACCAAGAGAAAACAAAATTCTTGTGGTTAGGTCCAGCCAAGAATATTTTGGATTAGAAGGATTCTTTCTATTGAAAATAAGTTTACTTTTGAACTCTCTTCTCGTATCCTTGGTGTAGAGGTAGAAAATCAACTTTCTAAGGTAAATCAGGTAAATAAAATAGTAAAAAAATTCCTTCCTGCTGTTAAAGAAACTGAAGTCTATATGAAAATATTTTGAGATAACAACCTTTTGTCTTGTAGTGCAATCATTACTACTACCATATCTAGGATAGACTACTGTAATGTTGTTTATGTAGGCTGTACAAAAATAATTATTAAAAAGCTACAAATGATTCAGAATCTAGTGATTAGGGTAATACACTCTTTATGAAAGATGAATTGATTACTCCTTATTTTATAAGCTTCACTTGTTAACAGCAAGAATCCAGTTTAAATAATATAATTTTATTTTTAATGTTCCACATTTAAATAAACAGGGAGGATAAGTCCATAGAAAAGAGACTGAATAAATTATTTGCTTCGGTCTTTAAATTCTTTGCTTCAGTCTTTATGGAAAAAGATGTAAGAAATCTATCTGAACCAGAAATGGTTTTCAAGGGTGATGATGTGGAGGAACTGAAAGCAATCTAGGTGAACCTGGAAGATGACCACACCATACTGACAAATTAAAGAGTGATAAATCACCTGGACTGGATGGTATACATCCCAGGGTGCTGAAAGAACTCAAACATGAAATTGCTGATCTGCTGTTAGTGATCTGTAACCTGCTGCTAAAATCATCTGCAGTACCTGAAGATTAGAGGGTGGCTAATGTTATGCCAATTTTTTAAAATGATTCCAATTACAAACTGGTAAGCCCAACTTCAGTGTCAGGCAAAATGGAAGCAATTAAATTGTGGAACACATACACAAACATGATTTAATAGAACAGCCTGCATGGGTTCAGCCAAGCGACGTCTTACCTCATCAATTTACTTGACTTCTTTGAAGGTGTGAATAAACATGTGGATAAAGGTGAATTGTTTGATGTAATGCATCTAGATTTTAAGAAAGCTTTAGACAAAGTTCCTTATGAAAGGCTCCTGAGAAAATTGAAGCATCATGGGATAGGAGACAATGTTCAATTGTGGATTAGGAATTGGTTATCGGACAGAAAACAGAGGGTAGGGTTAAATGGCCATTTTTCTTGGTGGAGAAGGTTAAACAGTGGAGTGCCGCAGGGATATTTTCTGGAACTGGTGCTATTTAACTTATTTATAAATGATCTGGAAAATGGAATGATGAGTGAGGTGATTAAATTTGCAGATGACATTAAACTGTTCAAAGTTGCTAAAACTTATGCAGACTGAAAAATTGCAGGCAGATCTTAGGAAATTGGAAGACTGGGTGTTCAAATGACAGATGAAATTTAATGTGACCAAATGCAATTGGGAAGAATAATCCAAATCATAGCTCCCAGATGCCAGGATCTACCTTGGGGGTCAGTACCCAAGAAAAAGATCAAGGTGTCATAGTAGATAATATGCTTAAACCTATTACCCAATGTGCAGTGGCGGTCAAAAAAGCAAACAAGATGCTAAGAATGATTAGAAAAGGGATGTTAAGACTAACAATGTTATAATGCCTCTGTATTGCTCCATGGTGTGACTTCACCTTGAGTATTGCGTTTAATTCTGGTCGCTTTATCTAAAAAAAGATATAGCGGAACTAGAAAAGTTTCAAAGAAGAGTGACCAAGATGATAAAGGAGAAGGATCTTCTCTTGTACGAGAAAAGACTAAAGAGGTTAGGGCTCTTCAGCTTGGAAAAGAAGTGTCTGAGGGGAGATATGATTGAAGTCTACAAAATCCTGAGTGATGTAGAATGGGTACAAGTAGATCGATTTTTTTTACTACATCAAAAATTGTACAAACTAGGGAACACTCAAAGTTAAATGGAAATACTTTTAAAACCAATAGGAGGAAATATTTTTTCACTCAGAATAGTTAAGCTCTGCAACGTATTGCCAGAGGATGTAGTAAGAGCAGTTAATATAGCTGAATTTAAGAAAGGTTTGGACAATTTCCTGGAGGAAAAGTCCATAGTCTGCTATTAAGACAGACATGGGGGAAGCCACTACTTGCCCTAGATTGGTAGCATGGAATGTTGCTACTATTTGAGTTTTGCCAGGTACCTTTGACCTGGATTAATCACTGTGAAGATGGGATACTGGTCTAGAAAGACCTCTGGCCTGACCCAGTAAGGCTATACTTTACAGAAATAGTTGATACTAAGTTTTCCATCAGTGAAGTTGGTTAGAACGTTTAGATTATCATCATCTTCATTAACATATCAAGCAGCTTAAATTTGGAACTCTCTACCTTCATGAGTTTGATCTTTACAAGATTATTTAATCCTATATAATAAAAGACAAAGCGCACATGCGCACTTAGGATTTCATGTTGCCTGCCGCTGTGGTGTGTGTTCCGTGGCAGCCAACCCAGTGGCAGGGAACATTCTGGCCACTCCCCTCCTCCCGCCCTCACTCACCGTGGAAGCCAGGCAAGATCTCTCCCTGCCCGTGTCCTCAGCAGGGAACACACCTCAGCCCTCACTCGCCGTCGCTGCTGATCCTCCTGTAAAGAGCAGCCTGCGATGGTGGCTGGCTTTAGCGAACCTCGCAGGCCGCTCTCCAACTCGGTAGCACGTTCCCTCTGACGCGATCCCGTGCGTCAGAGGGAACGTGCTACCGAGGCTGGAGAGTGGCCTGCGAGGTTCGCTAACGCCGGCCACCATCACAGGCTGCTCTTTACAGGAGGATCAGCAGCTGAGAGGAGCCGCTGCCGGCACTTTTAAAACTTAAAACAAAAATCTTCGGCCGCAGCAGGCCAGCCCGCGGGAAGGGAAGGGGGAGGGGCCGAACTGAGCAGGCCAGATCGCAGGGAGGGGCCGAAACGGAGCAGGACAGCTCAGGTAAGAGAAGGGAATTGCTTCAGCAGGGACCTGGAGGGGAAGGGAAATATCACTGCTGCTTCTGCAAAGGAAAGTGGGGGGGGGGGGAGAGAAGGGAATGGGGGGTGGGGGAAAATGCTGCTACTACTTCACAGGGACCTGGAGGGGAAGGGAAATACCGCTGCTGCTTCTGCAAAGGAAAGTGTGTGTGGGGAGGGGGGGGAGAGAGACAGAAAGAAATACAGACAGACAAAGGAGGCCAAGGAGAGAGACAGACATAAAGAAAGAAAGACAGACAGGCATATATTCTAGCACCCGTTAATGTAACGGGCTTAAACACTAGTATTTTATAAGTAGCTTAAAACTTTTTTTTTTTTTTTTTAATATGTGGGATAATTTTATCATAATGTAATTCCCAAATGTAGAGTTCTAGTTTTGTTACTGTAATCCTCATGGAACTGAGCAGGCTTTTGTGGAATATAATTCCAAGTGTAATGCAATATAACTCTAAGGGGTCCTTTTACTAAGGCACGGCAGCCATTTTAGCGGGCGCTAAACGCTAACGCATCCATAGGATATAATGGATGCGTTAATGTTTAGCGAGTGCTAAAACGGCTAGCGTGCCTTAGTAAAAGGAACCCCTAAATCTATCCCATTGCCACTCACTTTTTAAACTTGAAAATTTAAGAGACTAGTAAAACTAGGAATATAAATTTAGGCACTCAGTTCTAATGCATTTTCAGAGATCAATTTTAGAGCCTAACTCTTGAAGTTAGGAGCATGAACCCATCACAAATTGTACTGATTTGTATAATTATTTTAAGGTACCATAAAGCAACTGAAATTATTACAGAAATATTTCTATGACACTGTCCTAGGGGACCCCCAGCCAGTTGGGTTTTCAAGATATCCCTAATGAATATGCATAAGACATATTTGCATGCTTGTCTCCTCCATTATATGCAAATCTCTCTCATGCATATTTATTAGGGATATCTTGAAAACACGACTGGCTGGGGGTCCCCTAGGACAGGGTTGAGAACCACTGCACTAGAGGGTCCTTTTACTAAGGTGCGCGCTAAATGCTAACGCGTCCATTATATTCTATGGATGCATTTAGCGTGCCCTAAATTGGCTAGCACGCCTTAGTAAAAGAGGGGGTAGATGAAAAGGCAACGCTGAACAGACATACATAAAAGTCAGCCCTTCAAATTTATTCTTAAGATCTCAGAAGAAGAACAATTCTTCACTACACATTTTGGGGAAAAAAATATACATTTTAAAGTTTGCAACAGCTACACAAAAAATGAGAGAACTGTTTATAATAAGAAAAAAAAAAAAAAGTTATATGTAGACTGTGATACTCTACGCACTATTTTTGGTCCCACGATGATATCTCAAGGGTTAAACTTGTGACTCACTCTGACAAAACAAGTCAGCTGGAGACAGGCCCCAATTCATTAGACTTGATTTCAGATAGATGTGCGTCAGCAGAGGTGCACTGAACTGAGGTGCACTTTGTGGTCTGAACTGTTTCCATTCACACAACCCCTACACTACGTGTTAGAAGTTTTAAATGGGTGCATCTCTGTTAAGTATATAAAAAGATTACAAGATAAGACTCAGTAAGGAACATTGGCCAACAATTAAAATTGCTACTGGACAATAAAATGAAAGCTCTGTCAACTGTAATCACAAGCGTGACACAGTAGGCTTTTTTTAGTGCTAAATGTTAATTATCATTTCTGCTTCATTGCTGCAGAAATTAAATTTGCTATTGCTGTACAAATCTCTAATGAATTCCAAAAGAGAAGAATTGCTGACAATTTTCAACTCTCCTACAATTAACAAATTACTCCCCCCCCCAATACACACTTTTACTAAGCCACAGTAAAGGTTTCTACCTTGGCCCAGGGAGCTAAATACTCCAACGCTCATAGAATTCCTACGAGTGTCAGAGCATTTAGTGCCCCGGGCCACGGTAGAAATCTCTACCATGGGTTAGTAGAAGAGGGATTAAATTAATTTTCCATCCCACAAAAGCTATAATAAGGTGCAGCCTGTTTTCAGATCAAAAATAGCTACCACACAGTTTTTTTCTTGTTGAAAATAGGCCTTTTCTTTTTCAACATGTCAAATGAAGTATAAGTCTAAAAAATATTCACTAGGAAAGGTAGACTTGACTTAGTTCTAAACATAAACTGATTTTCTTGTCATCCAGCTAAATACATTTTCTCACCTACTATATCCTAGTACTTTACCGCCCATCTGGGCGGCATCAGATGGGCAGTGTTGGAGGTGGACGATCATGCTTTCATGCAACAACAGCAACGACACTGAGTTTCTACTGCGCAGAAGAAAGGCCCGGCAATCTTCTTCTGTATTCCGCCATGAAAACTTGATGATGCTCATCAAGTTGCTGGTACTTGAACATGAGTCGATGGCACCTAAAAACTATATCATCATGACTGCCTATTTATTTGCCCTTAGAAGTGAAGGAAGTATTACCACTAACCCCCTCTGCTACTAAACCGCGTTAGCGGTTTTAGCGCGGGGAGCCACGCTGAATGGCCCGTGCTGCTCCCGACGCTCATAGAAGTCTTATGAGCGTCGGGAGCAGCGTGGGTCATTCAGTGTGGCTCCCGGCGCTAAAACCACTAGCGCGGTTTAGTAGAAGAGGCCCTATGTCTACTCAAAATGCTAGTTAGGCTGAAAGGCTGCATGAACTTATATCATCACAGTAGTGTCCAACTCATTCAAAGGAAAAGAAAGCTCTTAAAAGAAAAAATTGTATGCTCTGTAACTCAGTACTTGATATACATGGTAAGACCACTTGTGTAATTCTTTTTCAGGTTATGTTGCATCCCTGATATGTACAGCCCAAAACTCCAACAGCAGTTTTTTGATAGTAACAAGGTGGGTGGGGTGGGGTTGGGGGTGTCAGAGAGTGGTCAAATGTTTTGCACTTAGAAACAATTCCTATACTTTGCATATGTATATCTTTATGTTGCATTTCAACAGTCAACATTTTAAAAATGCTTCTTTAAGAGCTACCTTTAAGCAACTCTCTTGTAGCATAAACACCTTATAATTTCTCTCGGATAATATCTCTCAAGTTTCAGCTTCTTATTAGAAAAGGTTTTGTGCGCTCTATAGGCATTTGTTATATTATATTATAACATAATATAAAATTTTATTTGTAACCCGCAAGTACCTTACAGTTCAATGTGGCTAACAGATTATAGAAAAAACTGTACCTAAACAGCAAATAACAATGATCAATTTTACAAATATTTTACATATTAAATTTTTTAAAATCAATTTCTGAAATTGAAAATATGAAGTTAAACTAATTTTTAAAGCCTAAATCATTCTCCCATTTAACAACTTGATAGGAAATGAAACTTTGAAAATACTTTTTACTGAAGGAAAGTCAACAAAATTTCATCTTTGCATCAAACGTCTAAATTTGGCAAATAAAAGTTAATCGACAAAATACTCTGTCGTATCATGTTAATAGGTTTTGTATTCCACTTTTACTTATTCAGTTCAAGGTTGGATTAGATTACAAGAGGTTGGGTCAGTTACCCAGGAAGTTACAATGGACAGTTTGACACAAACATTCACTAGAGTTGCTAGTACAGGTAAATCAGTACAGTTACTAATACAGTTAGGCTCTAATTATAAACATATAATTAATTATAAATTCAAGTACATTGCTGGCTCATCGTTATGTCCCAAATATTGCATTAGAATGGGCTTTTACAATTACAATTATTAAGGTATTAGTAAGGAAGCTGCCAAGTTAGTCCAACTGAATTGACAGAAATAAAGATGAACAAACAAAAATGCCCCAAAATAAGGCAAGATCTTATGAGCAAGATAAGACATTGCCAGAAAGCACAGGTGAATCATAAAAAGATTGCAATAGCATGATATGTTAGAATGATCAAAAAGTGAGATGAGGTAAAAACGTATGGCATCATTGTGTCAAGACACTCGGGTTTCTGTTGAGTCCCCTGTTGACCTTTCCTAAAGCCATACACCTTGAAGCTCCTGGCTTCTGGATAGCTTGTCTTCTCATATTCAATGGCATTTAAACAGAAGGGCAGACCCAGGACCATTCTCTACTGTTCCTCACTCTAGCTCTGTTGCTGGGTTAATAGAATAATTCATGGTCTGTCTACCATTTGGTACCAGGGATAAGTTGCTGGGGGTTGCATGAGGGCGATTTGTGAATCAGCCCCCGGACACCGATCCGATCCGATCCGTGCCTTTAGTGTTCTGTTTATAGTTAAGTTAGAAAGTGAGGGTAAAGGGGTGTGATGTGGCAGACAATAAGTACAGAATGTCACTTTCATTTGCTCCTTTTCATATATAGCTTGCACCCTCATTACAGCCCCAGACATTTCTTTCTAGAGACGTCACTGACTCACAATAAATATTCCAGATATGCCAAACACGACAAGAAACAACCCAAGGAGACAGCAGGAGGGGATAAGCATAGAACAAATAGCTAAATCCCAAAGACAGACAATTTCAAATTCTCCTCAGTCTCTAGGGTGTTTTATATGCCTTCATTTAAAAGGAAAGTCACATGAAGGAAAGGAACATGCTTTTCCCAATACAGAAAACAGTTTAAATTTGACAACACATTTGGAAACTATTACTCTATTGGTGACTTTGGATCTGGATCCTAGCCTGGATTAGCTCTTGAAGCTATTTTATTTGGCATAATAATATATTGTTTCTTTAACATGAAATGGTATTTAAAGGTGATGATTCAGAGGAACTGAAACAAATCTCGGTGAGAGAGAACAGTGTTTCCCAACTACTCCTAGACTGAAAAATTTTCAACCGAGTACCTCCGAGCTCTGAGCAGCAGAGACTTTGAAATGGACATTGTATTGCTAAATAGTAATTAACTAGGCAACATACATAACAAATACATTCAGACCAAGACATACTTGGCACAATGTTATATTTCAGTCTCATATAAACGGCCCCTTAACATTCTTGCAAACTGAGTGAAAATGAACAATAACATTTAGATGGGGCCTATTTATAAGAACAATAGAAAAGGAAGACCTCAAAAATAGTTGTCTTTAGTGGCCAATAGAGTTTCATCCTTTCTCTGGGAAAATGAAATATGAAATCTGATTGGTCATTATGGACAAGTTCTCACATGCACATACATCCCGACAGCCCTCAGCCACTTAGGCCTGGATGCACTAAAGATCGCTGTTGGCCAATTCCCTGACTGATTCTCGAGGAGCAATCAAAGCGCTATCACATTTGCATGCAAATGATGCATCGGGGTGGGGGTGGCCCGTAATTTAAAACTGGTGGACCTGAAGCGGGAATCTCAGAGCTGGTTTCCTGCTTCCAACTTTTTAAAAAGGTACGGGGGAGGTTCAGGAGGGAGTGTGTGTGTGTGTGTGTGTGAGGGGGGGGGCGTCCAGTGGCAGGAGGGAATGGGCATCCCTTCTGCTATTTTATGGGGGTTTGGGGGGCAGTGGTTCAGGGGTGCCTGATGCGGTGGGGGGGCATGGCACAGGGGTGTTCTGCGTGGTAGGAGGGAATGGGCATCCCTCCTGCCAATTTTCTCTCATGCTGTGTTTGTGAGGGGTCGTTAGGGAGGACCGTCATTGGCGGTAGGGGACTTTTTTTCTTTTTTTGGAATAGCCAAGCGATGTTAGTGCATTAATCGCTTGGCTACTTTGCATGGGGTTTTAGCTAATTTGCATGGCTGGATCGGAAAATGGGTGATCGAGGGGAAAAACATGCGGCAGGATGTTTTATGAATCATGTCGGTAAAAGTGATCGTTGCTAAAGCTGTGAAAACAGGTTTAACAATGATTGCTGACTTTACTGCATCTAGCCCTTTGTCCTTCTCTCTTTTGCTGTCTCATGAGATTGGGAGTAATAAGATCAACAGGTTCTTCTTGCACCTCAACACATCAGTTACTGCAAAACGTCTAAAGCCTTGTCTGATGTTATGACAAACTAACACTATATTAAAGAGTTTTAATATCACCTCAGTAAGGCTAATACACAAACCTGGGACCTTACCATATCATAACAGCACTAACTTTCAGAACTCAAGCAGTCAACAACCTTATCCAATGTAAATATTACACCAGGTCCTAAAATACAGGCAAGACACAGACAGACCGTCAACAAACATGAAACAAGGGACCACAGATCAGTGATAGAGATATGAAGGCAACATTTATGCAGTTTCTATAATCTCAAATGCATTTGTAACGATACTATGGCATTGTATTCTTAACTGGAAACCTCAAAAAGTTAGCATATACGGTAATGCTAGAAAAACTGAAACCAAAATACAATATAGCAGAGATGTGTATTTCCAGTAACCGACAAATTCCAGTTAATACATTCAGAATAAAATACTTTTTTCTATCTATGGACTTTTCCTTCAGGAACTTGTCCAAACCTTTTATAAACCCAGCTACGCTAACCAATATTATAACATCCTCTTGAACTATTCCATTTAAAACATAAAAAATAAAAAGCTTTTTTTTTTTTTTTACCTTTATTGTCTGGTCATTTTATTTTTCCATCATATCGGTTCCAGTTTCTCTTTTCTGCTGTCCTATTGTCTGCTAATTCTTCTTCAAGTGCCAGCTATCCGTTTGTCTTTTCTCCTTTCTCCTTTCTATTCCCTCACTACACCTGCCTCTGACATATTTATCATTCCTTTTAGCTCTTTTCTGCCTCTTTCCCACCCTTCAGTTTTCAGTTACCTATCATATTTCCATATTCTTCTACCTATTAGCTCTTCCATTCCCCAATACACTCCTTTCTCAACCTTCCATTCCCTTTCATCTTTAATTTACTCATTATTACTATATTTATACTCTCTGTAATCACTGTCCTCTCATGCCAATGAAAGATTAGGTTCTTACCTCAATAATCTTCTTTCTGTTAACACAGAATATGAGTCCTGACAAGTGGGTTAAGTTCCCCCAATTGTGAGCTGTTACAGAAGAAATCATGCAATTTTTTTTCAGCTCTACTTCCTTCCTCAGTGGGCTGTACTGCTTCTCTTCAGTTTGTACCAAAGCAGTCGATAACTACTACAATAAGAAACATAAGGAGGGGGAGGGAGGCGCGGTCCAAGATGGCGGCAGTGTAGTGACGTGCTCCCAACTTGGACTCTGAGTGTTTTTGTTTCCTCATCCAAAATGCTGCAAAGAGAAAGGGAAGTGTTTGGCCTGAGCCCTTGGCAAGCAGAAGACACTTACCTTCTCAGTGTTCCATGATGGAGTTTGGTTTCACTTCAACCCCGCAAGCGACCGGAAGCCAGTCTGCAGTGCCCTTGGTGGGAGGAGTTGCCGAGGACCCTAGACTTGGGTTTTAACATCTCCCTATCTCCTATGGGTTCTGGGCCTCCGCCTTGCTCTGCTCCCATCACGGCTCTGATGGGCGAACCCAGTGAGGGAGTGTCGGCTGGGGAAACCCCAATCCAAGGGGCAATAGCCATGAGAAGCGAGAAGGAGCAGAGATAGCTGGGAATAGTACGAGAGACAACTACCCGACTTGGAACATCTAAGGCGATAACGCTGGTGAGCATTTGGGAAGCTCTCCAGACTTTGAATGCTTCAGTTTCCAGATCTTCAAATGAAGTTTCTACATTAGTAAGTACTGTGACTGCCCTGGGGAACAAACTAGATGGGACCAGGGACAAATTTTCCATACAGACTCCGGAACTTGGAGGCGAGGAGGATGGCAGTTTGAGTGCAGAGCTCCTCTCCCTGGACAATCTGCCTGCTTTTAAATATCAGCAGCAGTGGGAGATCAATTGCTTTTACACCTAAGCAGCAACGGGACCAACCCACCAAAAACCCACAGTCCCGATCCTGCAAAAATATGAGCTCCACCCTCCCTGCAGTTCGCTAGGAAAATCAACTGCTTTTACACCTAAGCAGCAGCAGGACCAGCCACCACTACCAAGAGCCCTTTGCCCCGATCCAGCCAGGCATGTGAGCTCCTCCCTCTGCAGTCCATTGGAGAGATCAATCTACCTGCTTTTAAATATCAGCAACAGTGGGAAATCAACTGCTTTTACACCTCAGCAGCAGCGGAACTATCCGCAACTACCAAGAGTACACAGACCCGATCCAACCAAGAGTGTGAGCTCCACCTCCCCCTGCAGTCCACTAGGAAGATCAACTGTTTTTTACACCTAAGCAGCAACAGGACCAGCCACCACTACCGAGAGCCTTTTGCCCTGATCCAGCCAAACAAGTAAGCTCTTCCCCCAGCATTCCGTTGGAAAAATCAATATGCTTCCTTTTAAATATTATCAGAAGTAGGAGATCAACTGCTTTTACACCTAAGCAGCACCAAGACCAGCCGCCACTATCGAGAGCTTTTGTCCCAATCCAGCCAGACGTGTATGCTCTTCACCATACAATTTGTTGGAGAGATCAATCTGCCTGCTTTTAAATATCAGCAGCATTGGGAAAACAACTGCTTTTACACCTAATCAGCAGCGGGTCCTTCCGCAACCACCAAGAACCCACAGACCCGAACCTGCCAGGAATGTGAGATCCGCCCCCCCCTACAATTCGATAAGAAGATCAACTGTTTTTACACCTAAGCAGCAATAGGACCAGCCGCCACTACCGGGAACCCTTTGCCACGATCCAGCCAGACATATAAGATCTTCCCCCAGCATTCCATTGGATAGATCAATCTACCTGCTTTTAAATATCAGCAGCAGTGGGAGAACAACTGCTTTTACACCTAAGCAGCATTGGGACCAACCGCAACTACCAAGAGCCCATAGACCAGATCATGACAGGAGTGTGAGCTCCACACCTCCTGCAGTCCGCTAGGAAGATCAACTGCTTTAACACCTAAGTAGCAGCAAGACCAGCTGCCTATAATAGGAGCCCTTGCCCCGATCCAACCAGGCATGTGAGCTCCTCCCCCTATATCCCGTTTAAGAGATCAATCTACCTGCTTTAAATATCAGCAGCAGTAGAAAAACAACTGCTTTTACATACAAGCAGCAGCGAGACCTACCGCAACCACCAAGAGCCCACAGACCCGATCCTGCCAGGAGTGTGAACTCCTCCCCTTGCAGTCCATTGGAGAGATCAATCTGCCTGCTTTTAAATATCAGCAGCAGTGGAGATCAACTGCTTTTACACCTAAGCAGCAACGAGACCAGCCACAACCACCGAGAGCACACAGACCCGATCCTACCAAGAGTGTGAACTCTTTCCCCCATGCAATCCGCTAAGAAGATCGACTGTCGGCTCCGGGCGGCTTTCCTGCAAAGGAGAGAATCCTGCATTCACCGTGGGCCTCATCTGGGGCAGCCTCCTTGGAGCGGCTGGGGCACGGGCAGTGTGTCTGGGAGGGAATGCATGGATGGGAGAACATCGCAGGGGAGGAGACATAGGCATCCTGGGACTGTCTGCCAAGTCTCTTCCCTGAAGAAGCCCTTTCTCTCCTCCTAAACTTACTTGCTCCACTTCATCACTGATGCTGAAACCGTGGATTGAAGACAAAGTTTTATTTTATTTTTCTTTCCAGCTTATGATTTATCTTTAATCTTATCTATTGTTTTGCCTTTTGTCTTTGTTTTGTTCTATTTCTATCATTTAAATTTCTCCAGAATTCTACTGTTCAACGGCTCCCCCTTCTGCTTCTATTCCTTTCTCTCTTCTCTTCTACCTTCCAAAGTGTTAGATCAATGCTGTCTTGTTAATATGTTTATTTTATTTTTATTTTTCCTCTAACTCTACTTTTCACTTCTCTATTACCCTCCAGGTACTTTAGTTAGATTGTGAGCCTTCGGGACAGTAAGGGAATTTTTCAAGTACCTTTCTTATTTCTAATCTTAATGTATATTTTCTGTAAACCGCTTAGAACCTAACGGATGTAGCGGTATATAAGAAATAAATTACATTACATTACATTACAGACGAAGAATGTTACAGATAAAGCTGAAAAATTACAAGAATTAACAACTGAAATTGTAAAAGAAAAAGTAATTCTTAATCGTAAGATTGAACAGCTCAAAAACTATAATCGTAGACTGAATTTGAGACTATTACATTTTCCTAAGTCTCTGAGTGTGTCTCCTTTTGAGTTGCTTAGGAAATATTTGATTGAAATTTTGGGCTTTTCTTCTGAAAATATACCTCCTATAAATCGTATCTACTATTTACCGAAGAAAAAAGAAATGGGAGCCGCCCCAGAGACCTTGCAAATTAATTTAAATCAATCACCATTAAACATCACAGATAAATTGGAATCAACTATTATAGAAAATTCTGAAAGAGCAACCTTATTGGTGTCCTTTGTATTCGAACAGGATGTTAACAATATTTTTAGGATGTTTTTTCATAATTTTCAAAAGCTGAATTATGGAAAAAAAAATTGGGATATTTCCAGATGTGACTAAACAAACTCAAGATCGTAGGAAATTATTTCTTGCATTGAAATCGGATGTCATTTCTTTAGGAGCTTCGTTCTTATTATCCTATCCCTGTAAGTGTTTGGTAAAATATTTAGGTGTAAAATATGTATTCTTTACCCCAGAACAGCTCAAAGCATTTGTAGATATGAAGAGACTGGTAACTTGAAGCATTTATTGTCACAGAATAGATATCATAAGAATGCGGGATACCCTGTTAAGCCATTTTGATTAACTATATTTTGAATTGATAATCTCCTTGATATATATGGTCTAAGGAAGATGTAATTTCTTTTTCATGTGACAATTTTTCCGTATAATACTTGTTTTCTGTAACAAGAGTTGTTCTTGTAAAAATTTCAAAATTGTATTAAAAAGAAAGAAACATAAGGAGGGGAACTTCCCCAACAAGACACTTCTGTTCTGCTCTGTAACAAGTACAGAATAATGAACAATGTTAATTGAAACATATTATATAAAACAAAGTGGAATAACCAATCCACCTATCTAAGTACAACAAGCACTAACATTTATGGAGTTTGCATACTTTCAAATGCATTTTTAACAATACTATAGCATTGTATTCATAATACCAGACTAGCATGAGAAAATCTCAAGTTCTGGACAGACAACTTCTCCAAGCCATTAAACAGGCAAATAATTACACTGACAGGGCAGGGCGACAGGACTCGTATGCCAAGATTATCGAGGTAAGAACCTAATCTTCCCTTCTGTTACACAAGGCATATGAGTCCTGATTAGTGGGACTTGTCAAAGCAGTCCCTAGAATCTAGGGCAGAATAGATGAGCCTGCCCTTAACACTGAGAACTGAAAAGCAGCATCCTTTTATGCTGCTATATCCAATCTATAAAACTTTGTAAAATATGAAGTGTGGACCATGTAGCCACTCTGCAAATCTCCTCGCTCAGGATCACCCTTGCCTCTGACTATGAAGAAGCTACACTTGTGGTATGTGTTCTCAAAGATATTATTTATTTATTTATTTATTTTGATTTCTATCCTGTCCTCCCAGTAGCTCAGATTACAAGCCAACATTCACAATGGAAAACATTTTGGACAGTACAAGACTATATAGCAACTTAAGTACAGGAGAGTGCAGAAAGGAGGGGGAATATAAGGGGGTCAAGGGGTAGTTTGCAGTTAAAATTTCAGTTGAAGAGGAGGGTCTTTACTGCTTTCCACAGCCAATGTACACTGACAAAATCGCCATGCAAATTCATCTGGAAATAGGTGTTTTAGATGCTGGCTTGCCCAGCCTGGTAGTACTAATGACAAAAAGATGGTCTGAGAGCCGAAAACCATTTGTTACTACAAGAAAACACAGGAGAACTCTCCTCACAACTGGTAACTTCAATCGTTTGCCCTATTTCTTCGAACCTGTGGGCTAAAATGTGGGCAGCCAGACCTCTTGATTTGACATGAAAAGCTGAAACTACCTTCAGTAAAAAGGAAGGAACCATGTGCAGAGAGATCCAGCTTCTGTAACCTTGAGGAATAGCTCTCGGCATGAAAGTGCCTGCAAATCAAGACCTGCCTTCCTGAGGCAATAGCCACTAGAAAGACTGTCTTAATCGTCAGATCCAGCCAAGACACATCTTACAAAGGCTCATACAGAGCTTACTGAGACCCTGTAACACAAAGTTAAGGTTCCATAACAGAAAAGGTTGGTTACTGGAGGATGCAGTTTGAGCATCCCTTTCAGGAATGTGGCTATATCTGGATGAAAAGCCAGAGAACCCTTTTCCAAGTTGGCTCTGAAACACGAAAAGCCGGTTACCTGTACTTTGAGAGATCCAACTGCTAGACCCCTTTTGAGATTAGCCCACAGAAATGCTAGGACTACCATAACTGGAATCCTGAAGGTTTTCACACTGCCCTTAGCACAACAAAGTTGAAACCTCTTCCAGGCCTTAACATATTCTGCAACCATCGTTGGCTTCTTAGCTCTAAGGAGAGTAGCAATAACCACCTCTGAATATTCTTTCTAGGTTAAAGTTGTGCACTCAAAAGCCATACCATAAGACCAAAGTGGACTGGATTTTCCATGGGTTCCAGACTCTGTGACAGTAAATCTGGATGCATTGGTAGATTGAGACTTTTGTCTCTCTGTGACGCACTAAATCCACATACCAGGGCTGTCACAGTCAATTTGGAGTGCCCAGAATTATCAATCCAGGATGGAGGTCTATTCTGTGAAAAACCTGGCCTATCATGGGCCACAGGGGAAACATGTACAGCAGCTCTTTCTTCAGTCATGGTCATGCTTCCAAAACTCGGATCTTCAGCTGAAGAAACAGATTTCTTGTTCACTACTCAAGCCATCAGATTGACTGCTGGTCGTCCCCAACGCTGTGCAATGCATTGAAAGGCTGCTAGAATAACGATCACTCCCCCGGGTTCAAAGTCTGCCGGCTTAGATAGTCAGCTTGTACATTCTCGACTCCTGCTACGTGAGATGTAGAAATCACCAGCAGATGGATCTCCACCTAACAGAACAACAATTGGGCCTCCAGTCTTAATGGAGCACTTCTAGTGCTTCCCTGCTGGTAGACATTTGCCAGTGCTGTGGCATTGTCTGAAAACACCCTGACAGCTTAGCCTTCCAGGGATTTCTTCAGGGTTTGTAATGTCAACCATATGGCTCTCAACTCCAGTCTGTTTCTTGACCTTTTCCTCTGCAGTTTCTTTTGTCTCTATTTTTTGCCTGTACTATGTTCCACAAACATCTGAAAACTTGGCTCTTCAAAAACTTCTATGAGGATCCGACTGCGACCTAAAATTCCCACTAAGATCTACTTGATACAATAATAAGACTATCAAAATCTTGCTTTCAAGACAGTGTTGTGTATAAATAACTATTAATGAAACTTGGCAGGATTTAAGACTACATATAATATAACATAAGACAGCAGTTATCCAGTGGTGGCACTGAATATTGCTACTAATTGGATAACCTTCAGTTCAGCCCAATTTCTACCCATGGACAGCCTTGACGCTATCCAAACAGTGAAGCTGAACAACCTCTCCTGGTTTAATCCTAGTAAGATATGAAGCCCCACAGCGAGCCTCTGCATATAAACCTACATGCCCCAGGGCCACTCCTGACCCCTATTTTTCCCTTCCCGCAGCCCCTTCCCACAATCTGGTACACAGAAACTCTCCCTTCCTGCAGTCCCTACCCCCCCCTACCTTGCATACAAACACCCAAATATCTCCCTGTCTCTTCAAGCCTCTTCTTAAGGGTTAGTCCTGTTACCAGGTAGACTAGGTATCCCTCTGGGGCAAAAGGATTTGGGGGGATAGTTGCTTGGCTGGGCTTCAGTATTCAACTTCCCAGGTCAAAGGGACAACTGGATTCAGCACTGGCATATGGTCTTTAGCACAAGCATGTGCTTGAGTGCTGCTCTGTTCTATCCCCCACCCGAAAGACGTAGTTGAGGAGGAGTGGTACACGACAGCACTGGACTGCGAACCTGTGGTTAAAGACCCTGTGCAGGTGTTAAATCAACTTGTCCCTCTGGCCCAAAAAGGAGGAGGGCAGTGAAGCCAGTGACTGCAGCCCAAGTCCAGAAGGAGAGAGGAAAGTAGGGGGCATTGTGAGGGGGGCTAGGTAAGAAGAAATGCTGGACAAATGGGGGAGATAGGAAGGGAAATTGGAGATGTTGGATTATGGGGGAGTAGAAGAGGGAAATGCTGGATTACTGAGGACTAACACCTTGAGCCTCCCTGGGATGGGGATGCAAGGTGCACAGTTAAAGACTACCTAGGGCATTGGATCTTTGGGCCAGCCTAGTGCTGATCAGCACCAGCGAAGGAGGAGGAGGACAGTTGAGAATCAGGATGTGTTCTCCTCCTCTGCTGCTCTGGCACTCATTGCAAACTTTGAACCGACTGGGACACTGAAAAGGCCTGAAGTTCAAAGTTTGAACTGAGCACTACATCAAGCAGAGGAGGACATGGCCCAACGCACAGCTTCTCTCCTCTTCCTTCTCTGCTGGTGGTGATCTGTGCTGGGTTGGGGTTGACTGCAGATTGTAAATATCATGGGAGGGGAGGAGTGGAAAAATAGAGTAGGAGAGGGAGGTTCTGCAGAAGGAGGATGTATGTCTGCACGCTGGAAGAGGATAGATCTAGAGAGCAATAAGGAGTTGTCACTGCCGCCTGGGCCCTGCGCAGAATTCTGCATGGCAACAACAGAATTCTGCCCAAATTCTGCATGTGCAATAGCGTGGAACTCCCCCTTGAAAATACCATCCACTCAACCACTATTTGTCTTTGTACTTGTTTAGGGTCAGGGAAGTTGCTTTCTAGCTGATTTCATTGTGCCTATATGAGAGCAGATGGAGGTAGGAGCCACACAATATCAATTATTGTGTAAGCCTGAATCTAAATTTAAAGTGAGTCTCTAGAGATATCATTTTATTTAAAAAGATTTTATCTTTCACATTGTGTGCACAAGGCTTTGGTCTTTTGCAATTAGTAGGCCATATTTGCTGCACGGACTCACTGAAAATCAGAATTTTATTTTCCCTTTTCCACAAACACACTAAAACACAGGATGAGTCACTGACATCACCGGACAAAGCCAACCCTACTGTCTGCAGCTATCAATATCCTAAGCTTGAAATCCTGTTCCAAGAACTTTTTTTTTATTGGGGAGGGAGGGGAAGGAAATTTGCTTAAGGCCCACTTTTGAAAAAGACAAAATAAAAATGCAGTTTTTTTTATTTTTTAAAACATTTCTTTATTCAGTATAACCAAGTACAAAGACACTGAAACAGACTGTATAGAGAACTCATGTTGCGAAGTCAAATACATTAGTATCTTATCTGTGCACGGTGCAAAGAACAAACAGAACAGACACATGCATCAACAGTCTAGTTAGCATAATAATGTCTTGGCCATACCGTATTATTTTTATATATAAACTCCTCGCATCCCCCATCCTTCCCCCACCCATAACCATTCAAGCACAAAACCCGGATCAGAAACTTAGGGAACTGGGTACACTGCACCAAAAACCTGTACAATGAATCCATTTTATGAGAATAGAAGTAAGCAAAAGAAAGAAAATGATCTGTTTAAGAGAATACTATACTCTTTATGCGATAATATATACCAAAAGCTCCCAGATACTGTAATTCTTTGTATTTGAACTTATTAACATCAAAACAGATTTAAAAAATTGCAGTTGCTCTAGAATACAGCATTGAGATTAATTTTTGGTCTAAAAAGATATGAACGTGCTGCATTAGTGTATAAAAATCTTCACTGGTTATCAATTGAGAGGCGAATTAAGTTTAAATCCGCTTGCCTAGTTCATCCTATATTACAGAGAATCTGATTTTGCTTTTTTTCTCATTTGCATTACTTTATTACTACATTTTTCCACAGATTAGAGGAATACGGTATAAACGACAGCTCAATTCCTGTTTTGCTTACACTGCCATTATAATTTGGACTAATCTACCTGTTTACATTAGGACTGATATCAATAAGGTTTTGTAAAAATTTGAAAACTTTTTAATCTCTTGTTGTAATATTCATGCTAGTATGATATTTTAATTATTGATTGCTTTTGTACTTTCCCATAGGTTTTACAGCCTCTTTGAATGTAAATCGCCTTGAACCTTTTTGGTATAGTATGATTAATATGTTGTGTATTTAATTAGATTAGAAAAGCCAACCACTTAGTACCATCATTGCTGCCTGCCTTCTTCCGTTCCAGAAGAGCCAAGCCAATCATCAAAGTCTTCTACTGTATAAACGGTTCATAGACATAATCGCGGAAGACAAAGGCGCGCGCCGACAACTGAGCGCAAGACGGAGAAGAAAATTACGCGCCAAAGAAAATTACTGTTTTTAGAGTCTCCGACGGGGGTTTTTGTTGGGGAGCCTCCCCACTTTACTTAATACAGATCGCGGCGCTGTTGGGGGGGGTTTGGGGGGTTGTAACCCCCCACATTTTACTGGAAACTTAACTTTTTCCCGAAAAACAGGGAAAAAGTGAACTTTTCAGTAAAATGTGGGGGTTGCAACCCCTCAAACCCCCCACAATGCCCCCACAATGCGGCGCGATCTGTATTAAGTAAAGTGGGGGGGTTTCCCCCCCACGCCCCCCCCGTCGGAGCCCCTAAAAAAAGTAATTTTCTTCAGCGCGTGCCTCCGTGCTGCGCTCAATTGTCTGCGCGCGCTTTTGACCTGACACCGTATAAACTGTAGCACATTTGGTGATCTCCAACAGAGAAGGATGGCCTTTCTGGTCAGGAGCAGGGCTTTAGTCACTAGAAGCATCTTGCCGTCATCTGGTAATGTTCAAACTCCAAACAACACTAATTCAATAGTACAAGTGAGAGAACATTTTAACCAATAGTAAGAAAATGCCAGATACTGTTTATAAACTTCTACTGAAGGGCAGGACCAAAACACATATGCAAGAGTCACTTTACAAAATCCACACTTTGGGCAAGACCCATTGGAGTTCATATTGGCCCTATGCACCCTCCACAGAGAAATATAAGCACGATGTTAAAACTTATATTCTTGTTCTCTTATGTATCATCCTTTCAGACACTGTGGGCAGACTACCAAAGACATGAAGGAGAGTACCTCTAGGGAAACTGAATAGTCAAAATCTCAAAGCTTGAGCCAAGAACTATTTCATGATAAAAGAATCTGGGCTTCTTTGAACATAATGAGATCTACACAAGAAAGAAGGCGACAATTTATTTCTATGTGACAAGAGACAAGGGTGCCACGTTTTTACTGGTGTCCATGTAATTGTATTGTGAAATTTGCAGAAGTTAAATATATTTTCTTTAGCCCTGAGCAATTGAGAACCTTTCTGGAATTGAAGAAAATCACCTCGACATAACTGATCCCCCCTCCACCCTACCACCACCCAAAAAAAAAACCAGAATAAGGGACAGATTTAACAGTATTATAGCCTTTCTTTTAATTATATTCTTTAAAATTTACTTCTATTTTTGGTGCTTTCTCTCCCACTTTTTCTGGTCTAAGGAAGGAAATGTTATACTTGGATTTAACTTTAGTGTTGATCATTATTATTCCTGCTGTATTGCATTAACAAGTTCTTCTTGTAAATTTTTGTTGAAGTGCTAAATAAATACGGTAACTAAAAAAGTTGAACCAAGGTTGTCATACGTGTAATAGGTAAGGATTGCATAAAGAATGATGTGGGATCTCTTGAAGAGAGAAAGAGATAATGGTTACTGCAGATGGGCAGACTAGATGGGCTATTTGGCCTTTGTCTGCCATCATGTTTCTAAGGGCTCCTTTTACAAAGGTGCGCTAGTGTTTTTAGCGCACGTTAACCCTGCGCTACATAGAACATAGTAACGCCAGCTCTATGGAGGCATTAGCATGTAGCGCGTGCTAAAATTGCTAGCGCACCTTCATAAAAGGAGCCCTAAGTTTCTATGTCTAATGACCCAATTTTGGCAAATTTTAATCAAAAGCTGTAGGCATAACTTTATCCGCTCCACTCTTACCTTAGAGAGGCATTTAGGCCCTGATTCTCCAAAAGTGCGTCCCGATTTTAGGCAGCTGTAGGCGTCCTACAGCTGTCTAATCAGCCACTCGGGATGCACGTTTTTTAAAAAAATGCTCCCCAGGCAGGCCGCCTATATTGAAGACGAGGCCCGACCGCCCCCCCCCCCCCGACACTACCGATCGCTGGCAGGAGGGTGCCCAATCCCTCCTGCCGGAAGATGCACCCCCTCCCCGCGCTAACAGCCCTCAAACCTCCCCCCAACCAAACTAACCTTTCCTTGTTGGGCAGACAGGACTTGCCCATCCAGCCGGCAGGCCAGTCTCATCGAAATGAGGCGGGCCCGCCCCTTCCCGGCCCATCCTTCCGAAGCCTAAGGCCTGATTGGTCCAGGCTCTAGAAGCCTGGACCAATCAGGCCTTAGGCATAGCGGGTCCGCCCATCCCCACTTAATCTAAGGTCTGATTGGCCCAGGCTCTAGGTTCCAAGAAAAGAATATAGAGAAACAGAGACAGAGGGCAACCCTGTCTAGTTCCTCTCTCCAAAGAGATGCAAAGAGATCTCCAAAGAGATCTAAGAATTTGTGAATGGCATCCCCACTTCCCAAATTATTAGATGCATACAAGCATAAAACTCCACAAACAGTTCTTCTATTTGTTTATGTCCCGTAATAATTTGACAAACTTATTTTCAAGTCAGTGATATGTGTAGGCCCCACCCAACTTTTAGTAGTTTGCCAAAAGGTGACCAGGTCTATTACCATACCTATGTAATTTGCATTTATATAAAAAATAATTGTTTATGATTCTGTGCTTGCCTATTTTGAGTAGAGGGAACGTGCAGATATATCCTTTTCAGCCTTCTAACTTTAGCCTCAAGATCGTAAATCTATGCAGCCAACATTTTCCTGCATGTACTGACATACTTGTAAGCCAAGATATCACCTCTTAAAACCACTTTCACAGTTTCCCAAAATAATATAGCTTAGGAAGCATGCATCTCATTAAAGCTTGTATAATCTAACCATTTTTGTTCTAAATATTTACGTAACTCCATGTCAGAATATAAGAAAGCAGGAAATCTCCATCTGCCAAGATCCCCTGGCACTCTGTCTTCCCATGGCTAAATCGACCAATATGGGTATATGGTCAGACACCACTAATACACCAATCTCTGCTCCCCTCACTAATGAGAAAGAATGCCCAGATATAAAAATATAATCTATTCTAGACATAGTACTTGGAAGGGTGTAGCACCAAGTCTAGGAAGGGTGTCTAGGAAGTCTTGGAAGGGTGTCTACCAAGTCTAGGCTGCTAAGCCATCCACCCAACTGATTATCAATGCATGGCATCACCCTTTGAGCTCCAGCAGAATCTATTTGGCTATCTAACATTGTATTGAAATCCCCCATTACAATCCTAAATGCTGAAGGTGATAACCCAATATTCATCATGATAGACAAAAGAGATCTATAGAAAGATTGTGTGACACTGTTAGACACTGGTAATTTTCTACACTAGGGTATCCTCAGCGGGTTCCATCTTAGATTCAACCACAATTATTAGCCAAGACTTGTAAGTCCTTGTCCTTTTTTTTTTTTTTTTTTGCTGGTTTACTTGAAGTGTCCACTCCATGTTTGAATACAAATTTTTCCATGCATTGAAGTAGTCACCACAATCGTTAAAACCCACAGATGTAACCGATTTTTGTCAAACAGAGAGTTGAAGGAGGGGTACAGGATGGAGAGCTCAGGAAAAGATATCTCCTGGCTCAGTGCATCACATGACCACCATAAAAATGATGTTTAAAAAGTAAAATCCCCAAAGTGCAAGATTTGTAAAACAAATAAAAGGAATTTTCTTTTCAATTTACAAAGTTTAATTTTTCACTATTCTTAGCACATAAGCACATAAGCACATAAGCATGGCCTCTGCCGAGTCAGACCATAGGTCCATCATGCCCAGCAGTCCGCTCCCGCGGCGGCCCCCCAGGTCAATGACCTGTAGTGATCTATTACCCAAGAGCATTTTGTCTTGTATAGTAACCCTCTAATTGTACCCCTGGATTCCCTTACCCCTCAGGAATTCGTCCAATCCCTTCTTGAAACCCAAAACCGTACTCTGCTCAACCACCCCCTCTGGAAGCGCATTCCAGGTGTCCACCACCCTCTGGGTAAAGAAGAACTTCCTAGCATTTGTTCTAAAACTATCTCCCTTCAATTTTTTTGAGTGTCCTCTAGTTTTTGTTGCCCCCGCCAGTCTGAAAAATCTGTCTCTCTCTACCTTCACTATACCCTTCATGATCTTATAAGTTTCTATCATATCCCCTCTAAGTCTCCTCTTTTCTAGGGAAAAGAGCCCCAACTTCTCCAGCCTCTCAGCATACGAGAGGTTTTCCATGCCCTTTATCATTTTTGTCGCTCTTCTCTGGACCCTCTCGAGTATCGCCATATCTTTCTTTAGGTACGGCGACCAGTACTGGACGCAGTACTCCAGATGCGGTCGCACCATTGCCCTGTACAGCGGGAGGATAACTTCCTTGGTTCTGGTAGTGATACCTTTTTTGATAATGCCCAACATTCTGTTCGCCTTTTTTGAGGCCGCTGCGCATTGTGCTGCCGGTTTCATTGTTTTATCCACCAAAACCCCCAAGTCCTTTTCTAGGTTGCCTTTTCCCAATGTCATCCCCCCCATCATGTAGTTGTACATCAGGTTCCCTTTCCCTATGTGCATAACTTTACATTTCTCCACATTAAAACTCATCTGCCATTTATCTGCCCACTCACTCAGTTTGTCCAGATCCCTTTGGAGTTTTTTACATTCCTCTACAGATCTAACCTTACCGGAGAGTTTTGTGTCATCCGCAAATTTTATAACTTCACACTTTGTCCCTGTTTCCAAGTCATTAATAAATATATTGAATAGCAGCGGTCCCAGCACTGACCCTTGTGGGACGCCACTTGTGACCCCTTTCCAGTCAGAATAGTGTCCCTTTACTCCTACCCTCTGTTTCCTGTTTGCCAACCAGTTTTTGATCCATCTGTGTATGTCCCCTTCCACCCCGTGGTTCCACAGTTTCCTTAGAAGGCGCTCATGAGGTACCTTGTCGAAGGCTTTCTGGAAGTCTAGGTATACTATATCTATGGGGTCACCTTTGTCCAAATGTCCGCTTATCCCCTCGAAGAAGTGCAGTAGGTTCGTTTGGCAGGATCTTCCAGTACAGAAACCATGCTGGCTTGTTCTCATCAGCTTATTTTTTTCTATGTGCTCACTGATACTGTTCTTGATCAATGATTCGGCCATCTTCCCCGGAACTGAGGTCAAGCTGACCGGTCTATAATTCCCCGGGTCGCCTCTGGTTCCTTTCTTGAAGATAGGTGTAACATTTGCTATCCTCCAGTCTTCCGGTATTACCCCTGTTTTCAGGGATAGGTTACAAATCTGTTGCAGTAACTCCGCTATTTCGTTTCTAAGTTCTCTTAGTATTCTTGGGTGAATTCCGTCCGGGCCTGGCGATTTGTCAGTTTTTAGCCTATCTATCTGTTTGAGTACGTCTTCGAGGCTTACCTCCATGCACGATAATATTTTCTCTTGGTCCCCCTTGAAGAATTTTTCCGGTTCCGGAACATTGGATGTGTCCTCTTTTGTGAAGACCGACGAGAAGAACGTGTTTAATCTGTCCGCCACTTCCTTTTCCTCCTTTACCACTCCTTTCCTATCCCCCTCATCCAGGGGTCCCACTTCCTCCCTCGCCGGCTGTTTCCCTTTCACATATCGAAAGAAAGGTTTAAAGTTCCGTGCCTCTTTTGCAAGTTTCTCTTCATATTCTCTCTTTGCTGTTCTGACTACGCGGTGGCATTCTTTTTGGTGCTTCCTGTGCTTTTTCCAATTTTCCTCAGTTTTATCCTTTTTCCATGTCCTGAAGGATTTTTTCTTATCTCCTACCACATTCTTAACTTCTCTTGTTAACCATGCTGGGTCCTTTGCTTGATTCTTTCTGCCCCCTTTTCTAAATCTGGGTATATATCGGCTTTGCGCCTCGTTCACTGTGTCCTTAGGAATTGAGCTCTGCATTTAAAGTAGTAAAGAATAATTTAAAAATACTTTTTTGAGCATCAGAATAATCTCCACACAGCAGTGCTTGAAACTTTATTTTTTTTTTTTAAGTTCAATAATTTTTATTAAGTATTTTAAAGGATACAAGAATCATTTAAAGTACATAGAAACAAAATAAAGCTTTCTGTATATAAAATATATAAATCTATGTTTAACTGTATAGGAGCAAAGGCTCCAATTATTAAAAATGTATGTAAGGGATATATAAGATAAAGATGAGAGAGAGCAGTAAAGAAAAAGGAAAGAAAAATGAAAGAGAGAAGAGAGGAGAAGAAAAGGATAACAGGAGTGTCTAAGAAGATGAGCGTACATAGGAATCTAAGAATGACCATGGAGATTTGTTGTATTTCAAGTTCATGCAGGTTTGGAATGTAACTCTCTTCTCATATGCGTAGGATTCAAATCTATGATACATACTCAGAGAGTTCCACCAAAAGGTATAATCTAATAGCGAGGGTGATTTCCAATTTTTTAGAATGTGCATGAGGGCAGTCACCAACATGGAGAAATAGAGGACAGCCTCACCACAGTTGAAGTGAACTTAGATCAGATATACTACCAGATCGACAAACTTAAAAGTGACAAATCCCCTGGACCGGATGAAATTCACCCGAGAGTCTTGAAGGAATTGAAGGTTGAAATCGGAGAGTTATTGCAAAAACTTGCAAACCTGTCAATCAGAACTGGTCAGATACCAGACGACTGGAAGAAAGCGAACGTCACGCCAATTTTCAAAAAAGGATCGAGAGGAGAACCGGGCAATTATAGACCTGTGAGTCTTACGTCTGTCCCAGGCAAGATGATTGAATCACTGATCAAGGATAGCATAGTTCAGCACTTGGACACACACGACTTGATGAAACCCAGTCAACATGGATTCAGGAAAGGGAAATCGTGTTTGACGAATTTACTCCAATTCTTTGAGACCGTGAACGAGCAAATTGATAGTGGAAAGCCGGTGGACATAATATACTTGGACTTCCAGAAAGCGTTCGACAAAGTTCCACACGAAAGACTTCTCAGGAAACTACAAAGCCATGGCATAGAGGGAGATATACAAAGATGGATAGGCAAATGGCTGGATAACAGGAAGCAGAGAGTGGGCATAAATGGGAAGTTCTCCGACTGGGAGATAGTGACTAGTGGTGTACCCCAGGGCTCAGTACTTGGACCGATCCTTTTTAATATTTATATCAATGACTTGGAAAACGGAACATCCAGTGAGATCATCAAGTTTGCAGATGACACAAAACTCTGCCGGGCAATCAGATCGCAGGAGGATAGTGAGGAACTCCAGAGCGATTTGTGTCGGTTAGAAAAATGGGCGGAGAAATGGCAGATGAAGTTCAACGTGGAGAAATGCAAGGTAATGCATTTAGGCAGTAAGAATAAGGAATACGAGTACAGAATGTCAGGTGCAAGTCTGGGAAAAAGTGTACAAGAAAGGGATCTGGGTGTACTGATAGATAGGACCCTGAAGCCGTCAGCACAATGCGCGGCAGCGGCAAAGAAGGCAAATAGAATGTTGGGCATGATAAAGAAAGGAATCTCGAGTAGATCGGAGAAAGTTATAATGCCGCTTTATAGGGCAATGGTCAGACCCCACTTGGAATACTGTGTCCAACATTGGTCTCCCTACCTAAAGAAGGATATAAAACTGCTGGAGAGGGTGCAGAGACGAGCAACCAAACTAGTGAAGGGTATGGAGAAACTGGTATATGAGGATCGACTTAAAACACTGGGATTGTTCTCCCTTGAGAAAAGGAGACTGCGTGGGGATATGATCGAAACCTTCAAAATACTGAAAGGAATCGACAAAATAGAGCAGAGAAGATTATTTACATTGTCCAATTTGACACGGACAAGAGAACATGAAATGAAGCTAAGGGGGGACAAGTTCAGGACTAATGTCAGAAAGTTCTGCTTCACACAGAGAGTGGTTGGCATCTGGAATACTCTCCCAGGGGAGATTATTGCAGAATCGACAGTCCTAGGCTTCAAAAGCAAACTAGATGCATATCTCCTTGAGAGAGGCATATAAAGTATGGTTGGCTATAAAATAAACCAGGTGTATACCTGGCAGGGCCTCCGCGTGTGCGGATCGCCGGACTTGATGGACCGAAGGTCTGATCCGGAGATGGCGCTTCTTATGTTCTTATGTTCTTAATGAGTTTGGGTGGACAATTTGATTGTGTGAAACATGGGTGTTGAGAGCGAAGGATTACAATGTCTATAGAGATTTCTTCTGAGCAGTTAGTAATAGATTGTATGGTGTTCCAGACGTAGGTCCAAAAAGAGCGGACTAGAGTACAATGAAATAACATATGATCAAGAGTTCCTTCCTCTTTCAAACAGTTCCAGCAAACAGAGTCTTGCTTTAAGTTAGCTTTCCACATGCGAAGTGGGGTCCATATTGCCTGCCACATAAGGAAGTACATTGATTGTGATACTCTAGAAGATCAGAGCGGGCGATTTGTTGGTGACCAGAAAAGCTCCCAATCAATGTCAGAAAGCGGAGTGGTAAGTATAGCGTCCCAGTGCTTCATAGAGTGAGGTGAAAAAGTGAAGGAGTGATCTCTTAAAATATTGTAGAAGGATGATATCGCCTTGCCTTTTAATAGAGACAGAGAAGACCAGTTGTAAATAGTATTTTTGGAAGTCATATAGTCAAATCGTATATGTAAAGACGGCAACACTCCAGTGAGAGAACGCCATTGTGAATAAGTAGAAGGAGGCAGCGAGTATGTAGAGCACAGTATATCGAATGGAATTAACGAGTTGAGGGTAGACAATTGATGGACAAACCATATACCTGCCCGCTGCCACCTTTTCCATGATAGAGATTTGTCGTGATTTTGAATTTTGGGATTGTTCCAAAGGGACATGAGTGGACTAACCTTAACTGAGATTTCAGTCAATGTATCTATAAGATAAAGAGCATGCTGCGTTGCACCCAATAAAGAGTATCTCTTTAAGTGCCTTGGTATTGACACCGTTAGTAAGCATGAGATGTGTAAAGGCGTACATAAAAAACATTCCATTTCAAACCAGGCAGGAAGATCTTGAGTGGGAAGATTTTGAATGGAGGAGTTAGTGAGCCAGTAAGCTCCATATTTGGCTAATGAAGCAATATAATAGTGATAGAAATCAGGAAAGTTGAGACCACCGTTGATCTTAGAGGCTTTCAATTTGGCGAGAGCAATTCGAGGTTTTTTCTTGTTCCAAATGAATTCAGATATTTTCATATTTAGCCAATGAAATAATGATTTCCGGCATAACAGAGGGAGCATAGAAAGGATATAATTAATTTGAGGGGCCAGAGTCATTTTGATGGATGCAATTCTACCCCACCAGGATAGAAAGAGTGGAGTCCATCGAGATGTAGTGTTTAGAACTAGATTTTTGACTTTAGATATATTAAGATCTTGAGCATGAACCGAATCTTTATGTATTAAAAAGTGCTTGAAACTTTAATACAGGGACAGATGCCCACAAAACAGCAGTTTTCAAGCTAGAAAATGATAAACAAAGGTATTTAATCTGTTTAGCTGAAATATTCCACCGGTGAATTCCTTCTGTTGCGTCACTGATGATGCCATCAGTAACATGGCAGAGGGAATTCACCAGCGGACAGGGTCAGCGGGGATTTGTCTGCGCGGTGGGGGGTGGAGGAAGCACTGCTGCTGGTGAATCCCGGGATTAGGGCTTATTTTTGGGGTAGGGCTTATAGTAAGACCTATCCCGAAAATCATGCTAGGGCTTATTTTCAGGGTATGTCTTATTTTCGGGGGGAAATACAGTAGTTCTTTAGGTTGGTTTGGAATCTGTCCCTTTCACTTTCATCCTATGCCCCCTCATTCCAAAGCTTCCTTTCAACTGAAAGACTCACCTCCTATCCAGATGCCATAAAAGTATTTAAATTATTTTTATCATATCTCGCCTTTCCTGCCTTTCTCTTAACGTATATATATTTAGATTCTCAAGTCTGTCCTCATATGCTTTATGACAAAGACCACTAACCATTTTAGCAGCTGCCTTCTAGACCAACTCCATCCTGTTTATAGTTTTTTGGAGGTGTGGTCTCCAGAATTGTACACAGTACTCTACATAAATGATGCTTATAGAGAGGCATTACCACTTCCTTTTTCCTGTTGGCCATTCCTCTCCCTGTGCACTTCTGGATTTTGCTATCACCTTTTTTTTTTTTTTAAATCTGTTTGGCCACTTTAAGATCATCTCATATGATCACCACCCAAATCCTACTCCGCTTCAGAGCACAGAAGTACTTCACCTCCTATAATGTACTTCTCTCGCGGGGATTGTCACTTACAAAAATGTTAAAAAGAACCAGCCTTAGGACTGAACCTTGCGGCATATCATCTTTCTTAGCGAGAGCACATTTACCACCTACCTCTGCTACCTTCCTAACCCAATAAGCTGAGGGCATTGAGGGGCAAATTCTATAAATGGCGCCTTAACTAAGACGCCGGTAGGCGCCCTTCCAGCACCTAAGTTAAAAGGAAAATGCAGTATGAAATGCAACTTAGGTGAAAATTCAAAGCGTCTACCGGTGCCTAAACAAACGGTGCCAGAACTGTGCCTTCGGAGGCGTCTAACGCCACTATAGGTGTGGCTAATGCTGGAAGGTGCCTACCATAGGTACAGTTCATGTCAAAAGTAGGCCTTGAAAACCCTGGCCTACATTTCCGGCACCTATCTTTCTCAGAAGTGCGATTCTCTAAATGGCGCCATCGCTTGACTGACAAGCGAGCAGCGGCCGCTTTTAAGGCAGCCACCACCAATGGTGCCGGTTAGAGAATCCGGGCCTCGGTTTATTTATATGTTGTTTATGTGGGGCAGTGGCAGAGGCTTTGCTAAAATCTAAATACACCACACCCAGCGCTCTCCTTCAATCCGATTCTCTAGTCACCCAGTCAAAGAAATTAATCAGATGTGTCGGACAAGACCGGACTCTGGTGAAATCATGCTGCCTCACACACCCTGCAATCCACTGAATTCCAGAAAACTCATTCTTTGTTTTAGAACCACTTCCATTAATTTACTTAGCACTGAAGTCAGATTAATAATAATAACAGTTTATATACCGCAGGACTGTGAAGTTCTATGCGGTTTACAATGATTAAAAGATGTTACAGATTGAGTAGATTTAACAAAGTTAAAGGTTAGTGATTAACAATTCTGGGGATCAGTAGTTGTGAGCTAAGATTGAATAGGTCAGTTACCTAAATACTTCAAGAACAGATATTTTTAGGTGTTTCCTAAATTCCCCATAAGTAGTATGCATAAGCAGTTGTTCCAGATCTTTACCCCATAATGCTGCTTGATGTGAGAAAAGATGTTGATGATGACTTTTAAATTTACATCCTCTAACTGGTGGGGAAACAAAATTCAGATGTGAGCTTCTCTTATGTTTGTTGGTTGTGAAAGAGAAAAGGTCAGTTATATATTTAGGGGCCAAACCGTATAGTACCTTAAAGCAAAAACATCCAAACTTGAACTTCGCACGCGCCTCCATCGGCAGCCAGTGTAGAAGTCGGTAGGAAGGTGTTACATGATCGAACTTCTTCAACCCACAAAGTAGCTTGACCGCCGCATTTTGGACCAGTTGCGATCGCCGCACTTGTAGCACTTAAGTGTGTGATTGTTACGTAAAGGCTAGCTGTGCACTTAGCGGTATTCTTCAACATAGGCACCCAACTCAATATGTAAATACAAAGGGGTGTATACTCAGGGGGTGCTTGTGCAGGTTCTACATTTATACACATAACTTACAGAATACTGTAAGGTTACATGCAAAGATAAGAACATAAGAACTGCCATTTCCGGATCAGACCTTTGGTCCATCAAGTCCGGCGATCCGCACACTCGGAGGCCTAGCCAGGTGTACACCTGGCGTAATTTTAGTCACTCATATCCCTCTATGCCTCTCGTACGGAGATGTCTATCTAGTTTGCTTTTAAATCCTAGAACGGTGGATTCCGCAATAACCTCCTCTGGGAGAGCATTCCAGGTACCCACCACTCGTTGCGTGAAGCAGAACTTCTTGATATTTGTCCTGGACTTGTCCCCCCTTAGCTTCAGTCCATGTGCTCTTGTCCGTGTCACATTGGACATTGTAAATAATTTTTTTTCCTGCTCTATCTT
This sequence comes from Geotrypetes seraphini, assembly GCF_902459505.1. Taxonomy (NCBI): domain Eukaryota; kingdom Metazoa; phylum Chordata; class Amphibia; order Gymnophiona; family Dermophiidae; genus Geotrypetes; species Geotrypetes seraphini. The sequence goes on from NC_047097.1 coordinate 48,255,040, forward strand.
GTCGGTTCCTTTCAGTATTTTGAACGTCTCGATCATATCCCCTCACAGTCTCTTTTTCTCAAGGGAGAACAATCCCAGTCTCTTAAGTCGTTCCTCGTATTCCAAGTTCTCCATACCTTGACGTGTAAATGTAGATGTATGCTAGTATTCTAACGCAGAATCTGGGCTTAGCTTGATACATCTTGGTGCCTAACTTTTGGTACCCTTTATAGAATTGCCTCCTTTGTGTGTACTGAACTGCAGATATAAATGTGTGTATCTATTTTCCCTCTGAAAAATGATGCAATTTAAGCATATACAGTCAAACCTTGGATGGCAAATAACGTGGTTTGCAAGTGTTTTGCAAGGCAAATTTTAACTCGATAAATGAGCATTGTCTTGCAGTTCGAACACGTATACGCACGTCATGTCAAGTATGCACAATATACACGCATTGCTGAGCGCGGTTGAATGTAATACAAGCACTTGCAGTTGACGCTTGCACAACATATGCACATCTCGCGCTGACCGCAGCTGAAGGTAATAAAAGCATCACGTCCAATTCACCCGCAGTGCAGTGACTGTTCGAAACGAGCGAGGTCTTGCAATACAAGTACATACATTACTGTATTTTGTATTAAAGTTTTTGGGTGGTGGAACAAATCATCTGAGTTTCTATTATTTCTGATGGGGAAATTCACTTTGATATACGAGTGCTTTGGATTACAAGCATGCTTCTGGAACGAATTATGCTCGCAAGCCAAGATTTTACTGTACTTCCTGTACTGGAGCAGAGGAGTAGCCTAATGGTTAATGCAGCAGCCAGAGGACTTGGGGAACCCGGCTCATTCCCCTTTGCAGCTCCTTGTGGCTCTGGTCAAGTCACTTAACCCTTCATTGCCCCAGGTACAACATAAGTACCTGTATATAATATGTAAACCACCTTGATTGTAACCATCGAAAGGTAGTATATCAAATCCCATCCCCTTTTCCTTACAAAATTATGTAGAACGGTAATAGCACAAAATCTCTGAAGTCAAACATTTCAATGTCTTGGGAAATCACCATCTTGCTGTGTAGAAAGTAAATTGCCAGCCAGCAACAGAATAATAAAATACAGTAAAACATCCACTCATCACTTGAGAAAGCAAATACATGTAAGAAATGAAACTTTTGCTATCCAGATTCTCCTCCTGCGGACCATGAGACATATGCTGCACAATTAGTTATACTTCATGTTTATGTCACAGTAATGGAAAATACTGTAACTCAAATGATGCTCAGATGCAGTTTTCAAAATTTACCTGCAGATGGCTCTACAATCAAGATCCTGCAAGCAAGGAAGCTAAAACAATTGTATCCTGTTTGTTCAGAGTTTCACCCTATTCAATAATCAGTATCAGGGGAACAGAGAAACAAAACGATTTAAATACGTAAAGTGCATGTAAATCTCTGCTATTAGATTACCTTACAGACTTTTGGAAGAATAAGATAAAGCAGTAGAGAGGCTGAATTAATCTACTGTGTGCTTACTGGCCTTTTATTTCTGTGCACTACTGTGATACCTAGTTATTGCACTAATTTAAACTGAAAAAATCAGATGAAATCTACCTTGCCTTGCCTTATTGCCCAACATCTTTTTTTTTTTTAAATCAGGATAAAGGAGGTAATTTTAGAAAGGATTTTTTGAAGGTATATGCCCCTACCTTTATACCCCCAGGTGGCCAGCAGTTTCCTTACCCCTCTCTATCCCTTCTCCATCCCTTCTCCTAAAGGTAGCTAGTATCTTTCCTTCTTTCCCCTCACTCATGCTTCTAGTGAGCCAGCATTTCATCTTCTTTGCCCTAGCCCCACCCTCTGTCAGCTGCCAAAGTTTAAAACAGAAGGATTGCTGAATGGGTCTTGTAAGAAAGAATAAGCCATACCCCTCTCCCCTCCTCAGAGGAAGACTTGGGCATCATCCTATACTTACTGGACCCACAACTCTTTTTTGAGCTTTGGAGTCCACATGGGAGGATGCACAAGATGTGCACCAAAACCATGCCATTGGACCCCCAATTTTGCCACTCTAGATGGATCCCTCTTCTGTCTAATGGCAGGCTGGTCCTATCTGTATATCTGTATATTGTGGTTCTTTGCCTTGACCAGTGAGGTTAGATTTTATTATTTTGTAATTTAATTCTTATGTTTACATGTAGTGACTCAGTTCAAACTTCCTTTACTGAGGATGGAGAGTGAGATTTACTACTGTACTACAGCAATCATTGTACACTACCTCATTAGCACACACTAATGTCATTAGTGTACACATTTCACCACAGCTCAAATTTTGTGCGATAGGACCTAGTTCCTAATAATGCACAAATGTGCTGTTCGTTGGGTGCTAGGGTTCTGTTGCTCTTAATCTGTTATTTTAAATAGCTTTGAACTGTTTTATACAATCTTTTCAAATTTGTATTTAACTTTTTCAATATACAGTATACTGCATTTAATTTTTTTCAAATGTATGAGATCTGTTCATAAAGTTCCAGAATTGATTTTATAAAAATTTATTAAACAATCTTACAACTTATTCCACTGGATCCCCTTCAAAGTACTCTCCTTCCCAACATCATTTCTACTTCTGGAAACAGTCCTTAAACGCATCTTCAGGAATCGCCAAAAATTGTTACATCGAATTTTGATTTTTGTCTTCAATGGTGTTGAATCACTTTCCTTTCAGTGTGGATTTAAGTTTAGGAAGCAAGAAGTCAGCAGGAGCCAAGTCAGGAGAACAAGGTGGCTGAGGAAGAACTGTCATTGCATTTTTGGCGCAAAATTTGCAGTTGTTCTGGTCGTCGGTCATCAACCGTGGAACAAACTTTGCCACAACACGAGACATCCTCAACTTCTCGGTTAGAATGTTATGGCATAAACCAATGGAGATGCTGCATTCCTCTGCCAATTCTCTAATAGTTAATTGCTGATTAACGCACACAAGAACCCTCATCAGTTGATGTTGATGGTCTTCCAGTTCGCAAATCATCTTCCACTGATTCACAACCACTTTTGAAGTGTGAATGCCATTCAAAACACCTTTCATGGCTCATGACATGTTCCCCATAAGCCACTTTCAACATTTCATAAGTTTTTGCAGTGGTCTTACGCAATTTAAAACAGAACCTCACCTTGCAGCGCTGTTCATTGCATGTGATGAAAAATAGCCGATCACAAAAACACATTTTCACAAAAACTGCTGTAGCTTGGAGACGAAAACAGATATCAACAAATGGAGAAAAGGAGGTTACTCGTGAGGTTTCAAGCCTCAAAAGAACTTCTTGTTGGCATACAATTCAAAATGTCCTGGAACTTTCTGAATAGACCATATGCTCTAAGGGCTCCTTTAAGAAGGTGCGCTAGCAGTTTTAGTGCGCGCTACAATGCCACGCATGCTAGACACTAACTCCTCCATAGAGCTGGCATTAGTATTTTCCATGTAGCATGCTAAAAACGCAAGCGCACCTTCGTAAAAGGAGCCCTAAGTCACTTTGGGAGGTTTAATATGACTAAAAAGATATGAAATAAAGTGAACGATTAGATTACCTAAGTACATTTTTTAACTAGTTAGGCTTTCATACCATCCCCTCAAAATAGGGTTGCGAACGGGATCCAGGTTCATTCAACAGGATTGAGCCAGTCTTTGGTTTAACTTATTGCAAGCAGGGACTTGTAGACTTGCTTTTCATATGGAATGCAACGGGGAAATCAGAACTATAAGTCCCTGGTATAATGGGGTAAACCAAGGACTGGATCACAAATATGACAGGTGAATTTGGATCCAGTTGGCAATCCCTGTGCCAAAGGTAAGCACATAACTTTGCCTAGCATGGACCTACTTGAATACTGAATTAATTTGAATTGGCTTGGTTAACTTTGGCAGTTAAGCAATGGGACTTGCCAACTCCTGGACTAGAAATCTCTTCTCAATCTTCTAGGTTACTGGCCAACAACAAGTGGGGAGAGACACCATATATTCTGTGAATTATCTGTATCAAATGTTACAATCAGCTTGATCCAATATCAGAATGCATTACTCAATTTTATGCAGTTTGTACTCTCACCTTTCTCCTCTAGTATCGTATCTATATCTAATCACCATCTAGCCAAAAAAACACATAAAAAAGCCTTTAAAAGTGATATACTGTTGGTTGCCATAGTAAAATGATGTCATAATTAATGATATTAAAACTAGTTTCTAAGGAGGTGTTGCATTCTGTGATTTATAATAGCAGTTATGGCAATAAGATGTGACCTTTTGTAAACTGGTTGCACTAATGTGTTCACTTTATCTATTTCTTTAAAACAAATAAATATTTAAGACTACCCAGGTCTATATTCAGTTTTGAAACTATAAAAACACATTTATGCAGGTCTGTATTTCTCCATATTTTTCAGTGATCAATCTTTTTCTAAATAGTACTGTATTGCCCTTAAAAAAACCCAGTATACAAATATGCATAATATCAGTGGTATACTTAGGGTCCTTTTATCAAGCTGCAGTATGGGTTTAACGCGCATAATACCGTGCGTTAAACTGCCTGCCGCGCTAGCCGCTAACGCCTGCATTGAGCAGGCGTTAGTTTTTTAGCCGGCTGCAAGGGTTAGCGCGTGATGAAATGTCCGACGCGCTAACCCCGCTAGATAAAAGGAGCCCTTAGTGGAAAAATAACATAAGTTCTTTACAAGCCAAATAAACTGATTATGTGATAGCTGGGTGTCATGAGTGAAGTCAAGTCTGTTAGCCTTTTCATATTACAGTTGACTGACTCAAGGTTTATAACCGTTATGTTGTTTACTGTAAAATATCCGACTTGGAGTCTGGTTCCATTTTCTATTTTAATAATTTTTATTGGTATTAAAAGAAAAAGAATCATAAATATGTAAATCTCAATACTATACAATATAATATAGATCATAAACAAAAGATAAAACCAACCAAAACAAACAAGCAAATTAAACAGTAGATTAACATTTAAAATTGTTAATGATCATTAATGCCATAAATATATCAAAAAGGACAGTATGGATGTACTCCTTAATCAAACAAATCGTTATGGTTTAATAGGCGCATGACTATAAGACTCCAATGGCTCCCATATTTTAGTAAAATTTTTTAGAGCATTATATTTCTCTGCAGCAACACGCTCATACTTGGCAGTTATACAAACTGTGTTCCACCAAGTTATGTATTCCACTCTAGAAGCACCTTCCAGTGTTGCAATATGATTTTAATAGCCAAATTGATCAAAATTCTTAGTAATTGTGCTTTATCAGATAGAGGGGCATAATCGAAAGGAACGTCTAAGTCCGTTTTCGTCTAAGTCGCAAGTCGTCCAAAGTAAAAAAAAAGCTTAGAACACATTTTCAAAAAATACGTCCAAATTTTTTTTTGTTTAGAAAATCGTCTAAGTATACGTCCTACCGATCTGATCGTCCAAGTCGCTAAATTGTCCATCTTTATACCACATTTTTGTCCAACTTTTCATCCAAGTCAAAAACACTTAGAACAAGCCCTGTTGGACGTGGGAGGGGTCTGTAAAGTGATGAACTGAACACTCAGACATGGCACCTAAATAGTGGGGTACCTTATAGGGCACTGCTGTGAACTTCACAAAAAGGGTGCCATGTCTTCATCTCACTACAGCTCCCTTATAGGTCATGGTGAGCCCCCCAAACCACCTCCAGAATCCCCTAGACCCACTTATCTACCACCCCAATAGCCCTTATGGCTGCAGGAGACACTTATATGCCAGTAAAAAAGGGTTTGGGGGATGTATAGGGGAGTGGATATGTTTCAATATCAATGCAGTGATTACAGGGGCTTATGGGCATGGGTTATCCTCTCCATGGGTCCTTAACCCACTCCCAAGATGGTTTAAGATGCCTCTGTGCAGCACGACTAGGCTTTCCTATGCCAAGCTGCCAGATGATGATGTTCTGGAGGCACAATTTTCAAGTTGTGATTAATATTTTTTTTTTTTGGGGGGGGGGGTCGGTGATCACTGGGGTAATGTGTGGAGGGTCTGTATTATGTGTTTGCAGTGCTTATCTGGTCACTTTAGGGTTTTTTTGGGACTTAGACCATGTTTTAAATCTGTTCAAATCTGTTCCTAACATTGCTCAGATACCTCCTTCTTATTGTCAAATTGCCATATATCTTCAGTACCCTTTGGGTGTGAAAATGAGTTGAACTGTAAGATTTTGTACCATTTGGAAGCAGCCTCTTTTTTAGATGTTATCACTGAAAAGGGTTTGTTTAGAAAATTACTCAAGAAGCAATTATTTGTAGATGCCTTTTTCTAGCTAATAATTCTCTTCTCTGGCATAGTTGATGAACTCTTAGTGATTTTCATTATATAAGCCATGGTATTAGTTTGTAGATATAATTTATGAGGCTTTTTTGTGTGTCTGTTTTATTATGTTTTTATAATATTATGTATGTAAATCATGTACACCGTTTAGTTTTAAACGGTATAGAAATTTTTTAAATAAATAAACAAAAAGACAAAACGACAGTAGGCTTGGAGTGGAAGAATAAAGAGGTTTACTCTTCAAAAAGGCATTAAGGCAATGTTGAAATTGTATCCACTTATAAAATTGGCTGGCAGGCAACATGTATTTATGCTGTAATTCCTGAAAGGTTAACCACTTATCATCTTAAATAATGAATTGACCATATGCCAGCACGTTGCCACAATGACCACTCCACCATCTTCCCTTGAATTCTAATAAACTTATTATCCCATATAGGTAGGCAGTCATCAATCCCTGGTATAGTGGAAGTATATAACTCACTACAATATATAATTCAAGGTTTTTAACCGTTATGTTACTTACTGTAAAATACCTGACTTGGAGTCTGGTTCCAAGTAGAATGACATTGAAAAAACAGAAATGAATCAGAGCATTGCAAGCCTAAAATACAAGCTCTATGCAAAGAAGCTGAAGAGCTCAAAATGTGGTCTACAGAGAAAAGGAACAATGGTAAAGACTATAGCTATATTTAAGTGTCTAAGGGGTTTCAATACAACACAAAAAAGTAGCACGGATCACGAGTTATGATATGATTTGGAAAGGAAGATTCAGAGGAAATACTTGTGTATTGAGAGGGTAGTGGATGTCTAGATTAGAGAATGACACGGTGACAGAATTCATCACTGTTCCCGTCCCTGCGGATAATCACAGGAAACAATCCCCATGTCATTCTTTAAGAAGAGAGGGAAGAATCAGAGTATGAATGGGTACAACCACTGACCCTCATGCCTTGCTTTACAGAAAGCTGGTATAGAAGGCCTGAGATTGAGATAGACTCTAAAGAATGACATGAGATGGTTTCCCGCAGGGACAGGAAAGATGATGATTTCTGTCATCGTGTCATTCTCTAGTCTAGACCATAGCCTATCAGCAAAGTGAAAGTAATCCAAACAGTAACAGAATTCATGTATATACAACAGGAGAGAGATTACTGGACATATGATTGTATCGAGGCATACCTCTAATAATGCATTAAGGAGCGGGAAACAGAATGCTGTCCTTTCTCTCTCTATCCCATTCTTGCACTCCAACTCTACCCATTCTCTTCCTCTACTTCCCTCAGCCTCTTCTCCCCCCCCCCCCCTCCACTCTGTATCTTTGTCTATTTTCCCTCTTCCTCTACAACTCTATATCCCACTGGTTACTGCAGCCCTCCCTCTTCTCAAAGATGCTGCCTGTTCTTATTGGGACCACAACCAGAGCTGAAGACATAGCCTACACCTCCAGATGCTAAAGATGCTGCTCTTGCCAACTTCTTCCATACCATGTTCTGATAGTGAACAAATAAGCCACTTCCCTCTCTGTCCCCCCCAATCAAAGCTGAAGTTGTTGATGCCTACCTGAGGCGCAAGGATTTTTCAACCTCTAATAGGAATATGAAGTAGCTATTCATTTACGAACCTTAAAACAGTGGACTGAAACAATATACTGTATGAATTAACATACATACAATTTCTGCAATTTAAAAAGTTGTAATGCATCTTAAAAAATTTAACGGAAAAAGGTATGGCTGAACCACAAGAAAACAACAAAATCAGAAAAATATTCCAAAAATGAACTAACAATCAAACAATTTTCCCTATTTGCGACTACAGTATATATATTTGGCAAGTTCTAAAGATGAAACTATCTTTACATTTTTTTTCATGACTTTCCTGATTATTCCTATTGCTAATTCAAAACGTTAAAAGTAAATATGAAAGTAAACTCTATTCTAGAACCTAGACTGAGGGCCACAATCCCAAATATTTAGGGTTGTGACCTGAGCAGGCCCTGGGAGTTATGTGCCTTTCGGGGCTGCAATAATGGGGATCATGGTCGGAGAATGTTTGATAAGCGTTGCTCTGTTCATTTTATAATCTTTAATTATAGACAAGCAAACTTGACTGATTCAATCTTTTCAGACAGAGGTCCCTCGTATGGGCAATATGTATTATGGGCCTGATTTTATATATCATGCCTAAAATATCGGTGCCAACTAGGGTGGCATTAAGCGCAATTCTATAAAAGTTATGTGCAACTTGTAGAATCACACTTAGCACCACTTATCCATGATAACTTTTAGGCGCACCCATTACACCAGCTAAAACCAAGCCTAAATACCTGAACCTGTTGTGCGCACATCAGTGCATATTCTACAAACTTGCACATAACTCAAAATCATACCCGCAATTCACACCTAATCAAGCCTCCTTTCAGCATTGCACACTTGAACTGATACATAACTTTAATAAAATTGCACCTGTCATGTTATACGTGTACTTCCAAGTAACATCAATTATGAGGTGTTAATTGTCAATTATTGGTGCCAATTAAGCCTATTATTCAATTAAGTTGTACGCATACATCGGCTACGCACATTGTTATATGTGCAGAACTTTAGGTGTCATTTATAGAATTGGGGGGTAAATGGATAGGTCTGGAACAGCCTCTTCACCCCAAAATACCAAAATGCAATTTAGAAACAAGATTGGTAGAGTGCACTCCATAGAGTATACAACATTTCTAAATGCATTCCCAAGGTTTGGACAAAACAGGGACTGTGTTGCAATATATATGCATATTATATAAAATACTGATATTTCAAGAATAGTCTGACTTCGACTTCCTCTTGATCGCCCTCATATGAATTGGTAATAACCCTAGACCCTCAGAAATACCACCAAGATACTCAAACAGATTTCATAGTATCTGGCTTTATGCATTGGATCTTCACCGGGTCTCTCAACTTAATTTTACATGTTACATATTTCCAATTTACTATAAGTGTCTTTGAATTGATAAATGCTTAATAAATACTTTTTTCTATAAATACTTTTTTTAGATACTTTTTTAGTTAATACTTAGCTTTGAGTGGTCAAGTTCTAAGGGATAAATATGCCAACATGTTTCACCCTGGGGGTTTCTTCAGGGCTACAATCCCTTATGTGAATCTAATCACCCGCACCGACAGGAACTTGGAGGTCGGTGTGGGTGATTAGATTCACATAAAGGATTGTAGCCCTGAAAAAAAACCCCAGGGTGAAACTTGACCACTCAAAGCTAAGTATTAACTAAAAAAGTAATTTAAAAAGTATCTAAAAAAATATTTATATAAAAAAGTATTTATTAAGCATTTATCAATTCATAGTAAAATTGGAAATATGTAACATGTAAAATTAAGTTGAGAGACCCGGTGAAGATCCAATGCATAAAGCCAGATACTATGAAATCTGTTTGAGTATCTTGGTGGCATTTCTGAGGGTCTAGGATTATTACCAATTCATGTGAGGGCGATCAAGAGGTAGTTGAAGTCAGACTATTCTCGAAATATCGGTGGATATACTCTCACAATCATTTAGATACGCCAATCATCAATTTATTATATAAAATATACACAGAATATGTTTATTCATTTAAAACATTTATAACCTGCCTATCCATAGTTCTGGGTTAATTGCAAAATAATATACAAAATAAAATCTTTACATAAAACATGAAGGAAAAAATCCAAATCAAATCAAAACAAAGAATACAACCCATTCAAATCAAATTATAACAAACCCAACACATACTGTAGATCTAATACAAGAAATAACCTGAGTCTTGTAGCCAACAGAAACTAATTAGAGAAATGTCTGGCCAAAAAATAATTTCTTCACCTGCTTTCTAAAACTCCAATAGTTTTCCAGTTCAGTGAATGTTTTATTCCATTGCACTGGCCCAGCCAGACAAAAGCACCTACTATACATCTCCACTAACCAATATCACCATTCTCAGGGTAATTGCAGGGCCCTTGTGCCCTCACATCTTAAAGCTCTCACTTGTGCATGAAAATACAAAATAATAAAACTAAACCTCTCTAGATATTGCTCAATAAATCAAATAATCCCCTTAAACCTAATACACCAAATTACTGGCAACCAGTACAAAGACAAAATTGACATTACATGCTCAAAAAAAGTGGGCCAGAATCAAAATTTGAGCTACAGAATTCTGTACTGTTTTCCTCTCTACCACCTCCCTCGAGACAGCATTCCAGGCATCCACCACCTTCTCTGTGAAAAAGAATTTCCTAAATTTACTCCTAAGTCAATGGTCTCATACCCGCGTCCTGGGGGCCACATGCAGCCCGCCAGGTACTATTTTGAGGCCCTCGGTATGTTTATCATAATCACAAAAGTAAAAACAAACAGTTTCTTGATCATATGTCTCTTTAGCTATAAATGACAATATTATTATTAAGACATAGCCAAAAGGAAAGATTTATAAACTATAAAGAGTTTTACCTCATGCAAAATTGTCATTTCTTTAATCATTAACTATTTTTTCTGAGGCCCTTCAGGTACCTACAAATCCAAAATGTGGCCCTGCAAAGGAGTTTGAGACCACTGTCCTAAGCCTACCACCCTTCAACCTCAATTTATGTCCTTTAGCTTTACCAATTTCCCTTCTCTGAAAAAGATTTGGTTCTATATTAATACCTTTCAAATATTTAAATGTCTATTATCATAGCACCCCTGTCCCTTATCTCCTCCAGAGGTCCTTTAGTCTCTTCTTATACTTCTTTTGGCTCAGACCCCCCAACCATTTTTCTTGCTTTCCTCTGAACCGCTTCAAGCCTTCTTATATCCTTGGCCAGATGCGGCCTTAAAAACATCTGGATAAATTTCTCAGGCAAATACAGGCAGTCACTAGGTTAAGAATGTCTGACTTATGTCGGGCTTGTACTTATGAACTGAGGTTTTATTCTCCCTTCCTGTGCCAATGCGCCCCTCTTCCTCCCTTCTATGTCCCAACACGCCTCTCGTCATCCTTCCCTCCCCTTGTGCTGTGTCCCAAATTCATGCCTCCCTCCCTCCCGGGGTGTTTACCTCCTCTGGACAGCTCCCTCCTCCCAGCCACAAATATCTTCACAAAGCCATAAGCAGTGGCTCCTGACGCTAGCAGCGGTTGACCTGGAAGCCTTCCCTCTGACATCAGGGGGAAAGCTTCCAGGTCAGCCAAGGGCTGTATGTAGGTCTTAGCCTTGCGTTGCCCCATTGGAGCTCTCTTCTAGAATCTACAAAATCTCTAGTCCACTGTGGCTCCACTGGTGCTCCAAAGTGGTTCTTAAGGGGCCTGGCTTGCACCTAATTCATGCCCCTTTGGCCTTGCCCTGTGGCCATGCTGCAGGAAGCTGCTGGCTTTTAGCCCTGAAGGGGACTCGTACTGATGATGTCAGTAGGCCACCGAAGTTCTCTCTTCATAAAGAGGAGGTCACAGATGGAAAAAAACAGCTGCAGGGCACCGCCAAACTCTCCAAGCATACTTCCCCTCTCCTCTCAGAAGGGCTATTCTATCACTGCATGCAAATTAAGGAATTCTGACATTTCAAACACTGAAAAGCATTAAGGAGCCTAACAAGACACCATAGCTCAGACCAAAGGTAAGTGTGGTACTACTAGCATAGAATGCATAGAGTGATACTAGCTGTCTCAGAAACTGAATGTCTTACTATTTCATCTTTATTAGCTATTCATAGAATTACTTGATGTTGGGGGATGTGCCTATTTACATAGCTGTTGACCAGTGGTCCTATTAAGACTAACAATTTTAAGAAAGATTCTGGAACACATTTGAGCTTAGGCCCAAAAGGACCCAGAAGAGTTTCTAAGCAGTTTTCTCTGAACACTGACAGAAATATTCAAGCTGAAGAAGTTCCTCTAAACTACAATGAACAAACTAAACATGATTTAATGTTTGCTACTCATATAATCAGGACACCTGGGAATGCTCCTTTATATAACTGGGAATATACCTTTGTGTGAAGGCAATTTTGGAGTCATAAGCTCCAAGAAGCAATAATCATATTAGCCAAAATAGACACTGCACATTGAAAAGCATTATACCCAATTGAGGTTTTATGTCCTTTCCTCTCTCTTCCTCAATTATATGGCATTTAAAAACCTCATTATTGAAAAATGTCCTTTCATTACAGAGTTCTCTAAGACAATGATTACAATGGGAGAGACATCACATAAACATTCAAACGGTATATATAGTATTTCTAATTTTTGAACAATATGAATTGGTGGAAAATCTCCAGTACTTGATATATTTTGCTTTCTTGAATCCATATTCCTTCAATCATCAAGAAAAGTAACAAGAAACATTAAGAACATATACATTGCAACTTCAAATTAACAGCCTTCAAGAAAAACAAGTTACCGGTATATATTTCACCTACTAATATGATTTCTTTTAACCTGTGCAATCCCACTAAATATTAATGTATAATTTAACTTTTATTACTCAGACAGTATTATAGTAATAAATTACATGAAAACTGCATAGTTACACATTTTAGCCAGTCTGTCTCATAGGAAATATAAATTTTGCTAATCCAGCTGTAATCATCTGATAGACTGTAAAGCCAACTCTGCACAACACTTAAGTATTCAAATATAAACTGCTATGATATTTTTAGCCAATGCTAATATATCTATCTATAAATCTATCTACATCTATACTGTGAACTGAAAAAAAACCCCACACCAAAATGTTTTTTGTTATATCTTCCACAGAACTCGAACAAATCTTATGAAATTTAGTGAGTCACGTCCCAAATGAAGTTGATGTAAAATGTTGTTACGCATTTCTAATTGGATCGTTAATATAAGGAACAATTGGTCTGGTCAAGCCTACAGATTACTACTCAGGAAGATATTGGGATTTTAATCGACTCATTATCAAGTTAAGAGAGCTTCATTGGGCCTGAATGTCTTCAAAACTTAACATCATTAAGAACCTTGAAGATTGATTGATGGACTCTATTTTAAAGCTTTAGATAGTACCTGTAGCTTTTCCAGCCTATGATTTTGTTATTAGTAGCACTTTGCACTTTGTATTACATGTTATTGTAGATTTTAAATGTAGATGAAATAAATTTTGTTAGTTTTTAGGATATGAATTGAATTAAAGAAATCAATAAATTATATATTTAATTAATTTTATGTTGTGGTATTCTTGGTGTAGTATTTTAATGAATTGAATATCAGTAATTGACTATATTTACCCTACTTTGTATAGTTGTAAATATTTCCCCACCACACCACAATACTAACTTGTGAAAATGAATTGTTGCTATGGGATATGCACAGAAGCAGACAATTGTACAGTCTCTGTATCAAAATGGTTTTCACTGCAGAAGACCAAATTCTAAGAAAGAATTTTGTATTGCCAAAAGGTTACAGCAGTTGATGATTGTTGAAAGAGTTTCCACAGAAGAGTTGGAACAAAAACGGCCTTGATGAGCAATGGGCACTGTGGATTGTAAGCCAGGCAGCAGATGACCGCGCTCGATTCGCACACAAGAGTATATTGATGTTGTATGCAATCTTGTACTGAGTCAGGAGAACGAACCACACACACATCAAACTCTTCACCAAAAAGCAAGAGAAGTAGGAATAAGCCAGACAAGGATTATTGGAAAGGCATTCTTGAACTGAAGTTTCCAGATCAAAGACTGTAAGCCACGCCAAGCGGCACACTACAATTGTCACTGCAGATGTTCAGGAAGAAACACCAAAATCATCATAAGTTCTAACCATATACGAGGAATTCCTCAAACTCTGACAGTTTAAGTATGGATTTAAAATAAATGTTTATGTAGAATTGGTGGTTCATAATTCTATTGATGAGCATAGATGATTGGAAAATGTGTCTGCCAAGAGTGTCCAATGTTTTGGCTTCTCTGCCTGGAGGAGCAGAAGTGTAAGATCATGAGCTGTGTGATCATTTGAGGGTAGATTCCACAATTAATGAATGATGTTGAACTTGAGTTCTCTCATAGTCTAGAAACTTTTGAATTCTATACATTGTGCCTATCTTTTTAGGAGCTACCTGAACTGACAGAGGATTCTCCCAATTCTTAAATATAGCTTCTTTCATGACCCTATGCTAAGGTACCTTAATGCATTCATTTGGTGGTGCCTCAAAGTCAAGGAATTCAAAAGGTTCAGAGCAATGTTCTTCCTCTGTTTTCAATTTGATGGGCAAAACCTGACCCTTCTGCCCCATGAAGCCAGATGGTGGAGACTTGGGTTGCTGAGGAAGAGAGTAATGATCAGAAGGTATACCATAGGGTTCTTCTGTTTAGTTATCTGGCAAATCCTCCTCTGAATTGTTAAAGATAACTGAGTCAGATTCCTCAAATATTCATGACTAGGTGAATGACTAGGTGAATGAGGAAGTGTGCATTGAGAATCACCGACTATGTGTTGAGGTGTAGGTTGATGGTCTGATCCAGGAGATAATTTCTCCAGCAATTACAATGCCTATGATGAGTAGGTCCTTGCTAACCCTGATGTTCTGTGGATTCGGAGATGGTAGTTTCTAATAATTCAGTAACATTGAGGGAGTCTGTTGGCAAAATTTCCTCTACACATGGGGCAGTTCCTACTATTTTCTTTTTTGGCAAATAATAAATTCTATTAAGTGGAGGAAAATGTTTTGGGGAAAACTTTAGTGTTTCGGTTAAGTACCTTTTCCACATTTCAGTAGGTGCAACCCCCAAGGCCTTCGGAAAATTCAACAGGCGTACATTTAATCTTCGGTTGTAATTTTCCATTTGTTCAATTTTTTTACTCAAAACTGTTCGTTCCTTTATCAAGTTATTAGTTACAGCTTGAATATTTACCACATTGTCCTTAACTTCTTTTATCTCCGTTGAAAAGTCTCCTTTAGTTTTCTCCAAGAATTTACCCAGAGCATCTACAGTACTTACAAGTGCTAGTTCTTGTGAAGATCTAGCCACCTGGATGTTTAACCGCTTGAGAGAGTCCCAAATCTTCTCGAGGGTAATCCCCTCCGACTTTGCTCCCCTTCAATCCTCGCTAGTCCAAGCCCCTGATATGGGATCTCCCCAGTGCTGACTTCCGCAGAGGGAACCTCCGTTCGTACTGCGAGTTGAGCAGGGGGCGTGGCAGAACAGTCTCCGGAGGGGAGAGAGAAACCTCCTGCCCGAAATCCCGTCACTCTTCTGGCTGGCGAAAGCCCGAGCCTACCTCTTGGTACATCGGGGCCACTGCATTAAAGTCCAGGATAGATCGCTGAATAAGGGTAGAGATCCGGGCCGCAGCAGGCTCAGAACGGACACTACCCTTCCGCTTAGAGTGAGGCATTTGAATAGTTAATAGAGGAAAAATCTACTGGACCGCTGGTAACACCGCCGGCTTCACGCTTCCGCCATCTTAACTCCTCGTCTTTGTAAATCTTGATCTTGTACCCGTTCTACACCACTCAGGACTTTGTAGAATTCAATCATATCTCCCCTTAGCTATCTCTTTTCCAGGATGGAAGCGCCCTAACCTTTTTAGTCTTTCCTCATACGAGAGGAGTTCTATCCCCTTTATCATCTTGGTCGTTCTTCTTTGAACTTTTTCTAGTGCCGCTATATCTATTTTGAGATAAGGAGACCAGAATTGAATGCAATACTCAAGGTGAGGTCACATTATTGAGCGATACAGAGGCATGATAACATTCTTAGCCTTGTTAACCATCCCTTTTCTAATAATTCCTAGCAGCCTGTTTGACTTCCTGGCCGTCGCCACACATTGGGCGGAAGGCTTCAGCGTATTGTCTATGATGACACCCAGATCCTTTTCTTAAGCACTTGAGCGCTGACCCCTAGCATCTGATAACTATGATTTGTATTATTCCTCCCCGTCAATGCATCCGATAACTATGATTTGGCTTATTCTTCCCCATCAATGCCTAAATCATAGGAGGCTGGGTGTTAGGTTCCAAGTCAATGCAGTACTGAGAAGTTTTTCAAACTGAGGTTTCTGGGCTTTCAGTGACCTCTTCTGAATGCAGAGACAGAGGTCACAACGAATGTCCCAATGTTCAGGACCCAGATACTGGACATACCAATTATATAGGTCAGAGCCTGAAATGGTCTAATTACATCAAGAACATTTCTTAAAGCCACTCGGTAGCCTCTTTGATATGGAAGGAAAAACAGCTAATGCTAAGTCAAAGGGCTCAATGACACAGGGAGGTTGAGTAACTAGGATGCCAAAAACTGCTGATGCTCCTGGGAGGAAAAAAGTGCTCGAAGCTGCCCAAAGGCCAGAAACAAAAAAATTGAGAAAAAATCAGATAAAGTACTGTAACATAATAAAAACAAGAAAAAAGTTAAGGAAAATATAGGAAAGCACAAAAAAAAGGTTAAAGTTTGATGCAGTGATGAGAAAACTGGAGATATAGCTTCTAAATTCCATGGAAAACAAATAATTGATGGTTCCACAAGGCAGCATCGGATGGGAAAGCACCAGCATGCGAATGGTACGAACACTGCCTAAAGATTTAAAGTGATAATGCACTTGGTAGTATCTGTACTGGGTTCCATGCATGATTTCACCCACACACACACACAGAGTTCAGGCCTGATGAATACTGATTTGAGGTATTTTGTTCATATTGTTTATCAAGCAGCTATTCAGGTCCTAGTGAGGCCCAAGTGCTTATGTACGGGAAAGCTTTCAAGAGTGCCTGCAGCTGCAAATCCTGGTTTCCAGGTAGGCTGCAGGTTCAGAGCACAGCTGCCCCAAGCTATACAAAAATTCTCAGCTCCATCTGGAAGAATGGTTAAAATAGCATTTCAGAACTCAGGTTTTGTATATCCTACAGGAGGGGAGGAGGGTGGAGAGAAGCAACAACTCCAAGATACCATCTAAACAGCAGACCTAATACAAACTAAAAAAGGGCAAACCCATTTTGCTCTTTCTCTGGTATTGTTGCCTGTGCAGGATGTTCCATTCAGTCTACACGGCTTTGAGTTATGACTTATCCGTGTACACCTGCGCCCATGTGTTAAGTACTGCCAAATAAAAGCCCTACATGCATTTACACAACAAAGAGACGTGCTCCGCAAGGCAGCAGAGCTTCCCGCCCCCCCCCCCTCCTCCCCTCTTGTTTGTTCTGCGCCCTGCAGAAAAAAAAAACCCTCTTTCAGAGCATTGGGGATTTTTCACTTCATGTTGATTTTCAAACGGGATTCATTTATAAACAGTTTTCTTCCTTTACAGAATAAAGCATATTTAATACACAGAACACCCTTACAGCATTAGATTATCACAGCCATTAATGATTCCCCCCACACCCCCAACAAAACCTTTCCAACCTTTTTCATCAAAGCCCTTTATTCTCAAAGGATAAATTTTCCGGCAAAGAGGGATCAACAAACTAGTTGCTTGAAAGCCTTCCTGATGCTAGACTGAAGTTAGGAAAAGCTTAATGAAGGCTTTAAAATCCACCAGGGCTTCACAATGAACATCTGACTTGGTGATTTATGCATATTAATAACCTCAGTCCTACTGAGGCAAGCTGAGCTGTACATGTCCTCCGAATCTTAATGTCTTCAGCTCCATTGGGATTATTACAAATGTAAATTTCTAAGTTTCTCAGCTATTAATCTCTGTCTGTCCTCCTGCTCAGCAACATAATGACTAATTAAACATCAAAAGACCTGTACAGGAGATCTAGTTTGACAGATTCTGGCCCAGCTCTCTTCCCAAGAGGGAAATTCAAATGACAGAGACAAGGGGGTAAGAGCATATGAGTGAGTTACAAATCAGTGCTGTGAATTCTAAAAATGACACATCAAATAAGAATCCTGGATCCAACTAAACCACTCCCATTATCCAGCTCAGCATCTTCTGGTTATTAGGCAAAAACCATTCTTCAACAATTAATTAGGAACTGTTTGTTAACCACATGTTATAACTCAAGACAATTCAGTACTCACCGAAGAGGGCAAACCAGGGGGCACCTTTCTTACTTTTTTTGTCTGTATAGGATCTGCAGTTAGAAAAGAATATATTTATTAGCTAAGTTTTAAAGGTATAAATAATGAACTCTTCAATGCAGCTGTGTATATGTTATTCACAGCATTTCACTTAACTTTTTAACGGAGGCGCGTTAGCGGTTTAACGCACATAATAGCGCGCGCTATACCACCGGCCGTGCTAGCCGCTACCGCCTCCTCTTGAGCAGGCGGTAGTTTTTCAGCTAGCGCGGAGGATAGCACGTGATGAAAAGTCACACGCGTTAAACCCACTAACGTGCCTTCGTAAAAGGAGCCCTAAGGTCTTGATAAACTAACCCCCTCTTTTATTAAGGCATAGCGCAGGTTTTAGCGCCGGCAGCTGCGGTAACAGCACTGACGCTTATAAATGTCCTATGAGCGTCACAGCAGTTACCGTCGCTGCCGGCGCTAAAACCCACTTTATGCCTTCGTAAAAGAGGGGGGGAGGGAAGCTTTTTTTTCCCCATAGGTAACAGAAAAGGGAGGATAAAAATTTAGAAAACGGAGGCCTAACTGTGATTTTCAGACGAGGGAAAGAAAACAACATTCCCTCATTTTTTTTTTTTCCACGATGAATATGGGGAAGACCAGAGACACTCACAGACCTGCAGGGAAAGGAAACCAGATCTCAAGCAGAGAATCAACAATTATTTTAAGTCATAATAAATCTCTGTTAAAAATGGTTTGAGGTAATAGATCATTGTGCCAACACTAGCTTATAATAAGCACAGAGCAGCAGAAGAGGCAAAGGTTACCAAGGGTGACCTTCCCCTAAGGCGGTGCCTTGATCATACCGTCTTTGATCTCAGAGGATTCTCCTTCTGAGAAAGCAATCACCCGCAGGATTAGTACCATTATCAGGCAGCAGCCAGAGACTGGGGCCTGATGCACAGCTTTTCAGGCACAGAACAGGCAGCAGAATAAAGGAAAGCCTTTAGCTAACTATTCCCATTTGACTAAACTGCGATAGCGGTTATTAGCGCAGGGAGCCGTGCCAAATGCTCCATGCTGCGCCTGATGCTCAAAGGAACTCCATGAGCGTCGGGAGCAGCACGGAGCGTTCAGCGCGGCTCCCTGCGCTAATAACCGCTTTCGCAGTTTAGTAAAAGGAGGAAAGGGGGGGGGGGTGGTTATGAGCTCAGCTTTGCCATTGCAGGTCAGTGACGTAGCCAGAAATGAATTTTTGAGGGGTCAACGGTTAACAAGAGTGGACACTAGCCACGCCATTTCCTCTGCTCCACCCTCACTAAAATAAACATTGAAAATACTTTGGTTGGTGAGGATCCCCAAGCCCTGTCAATTGAAGAAATCCAAAGCCTGGTTGTGAAATGCAACAGTAAGACAGTCAGCAGCAATATTTTGACTCACACATACTCGTGATTCAAATGTAATGTGCCTGGAAACAAGTTTGGCTATAATGAACCTTGCATCTATGAGAAGTAGCCATGGTCCCATCCATTGTTCCCTCTAAATTTTCATAGGCTTTGTGCGCAAAAAATTTCATCTGTGCGCATTTTAAAGAAAAACTAAATTTGTGTGCGCTATAAATATGATTGCTAGACGGCCCGGAATTGAGTTATGGGCATTTATGGGCAGGTCTTTGAGTTTAGTCTGAATTAACGAAAACACAATGTAATTTTAGTTACACTTTATGTAACATAATGTCTCATTTCAATAAATCATTTTAGGCAAAAATTTATTTTTTTGTGCGCACTATTTTAATTTGTGTGTGCAGGTTCGGCAAGTTGTGTGCACGCGCACGAGCGCACAGCTTAGAGGCAACAGTGGTCCCATCGCCTTAGTTCACATTCTTATCATTACAGACAAACAAAGTTTTAGAACATGGCTACCAATGGGATTCAGGTTTATTTCATTTTTGTTTGTCTTTTCACCAAAATTATTAACACTGTGCTAATATGTTTAAAGGTTTTTGGCTCCTGTTTAGTACAGGACACTAAAGTTTTATATCTAACATATTAGCTGCAAAATCTCTGCAATAAATAGTGAGGTTGTGCCCAGCACTATAAAGCACTGTGGTGTGGTTAACAATCTCCCCTCCCCCCACCACACACTTTTTACAAAACCACGTAAGCGATGTTTAGCGCCATGCTGAATGCTCTGCGCCACTCCAACCCTCATAGGAACTCTAAGATTGTCGGAGCCATGCAGAGCATTCAGCACGCTGGCCGGCGCTAAAAACCTCTTAAGCGGTTTTGTAAAAGGGAGAGGGGTGGGGAGTTAGCTACCATGTAGTAATACCATGGCAGATAAAGGTGGAATGCAGCCCCTATACCTCTGGAGGTCTAGCTAACTGAACCATTAGCACTGAACATAACAAAACATAACATAAAATCAGATTTCTAGAAAGACTGTATTTTTGATAGATTCATTTCCTAAAGAGAAGTTATACTAATTACAATAATTTTACTCTGTCTATTCGCTGAAAAAATATGACCACATCACAGAGGCATACCACGACTCACACTGGCTCCCAATACAAGCAAGAGTACACTTCAAATTCTATTGCCTACTATGCCCTGAATATGTATACCCTAGAGGAAAGGAGAGACAGGGGAGATATGATTCAGATGTTCAAATACTTGAAGGGTATTAACGTAGAACAAAATCTTTTCCAGAGAAAGGAAAATGGTAAAACCAGAGGACATAATTTGAGGTTGAGGGGTGGTAGATTCAGGGGCAATGTTAGGAAATTCTACTTTACGGAGAGGGTGGTGGATGCCTGGAATGCGCTCCCGAGAGAGCTGGTGGAGAGTAAAACTGTGACTGAGTTCAAAGAAGCGTGGGATGAACACAGAGGATTTAGAATCAGAAAATAATATTAAATATTGAACTAAGGCTAGTACTGGGCAGACTTGCACGGTCTGTGTCTGTGTATGGCCGTTTGGTGGAGGATGGGCTGGGGAGGGCTTCAATGGCTGGGAAGGTGTAGATGGGCTGGAGTAAGTCTTAACAGAGATTTCGGCAGTTGGAACCAAAGCACAGTACCGGGTAAAGCTTTGGATTCTTGCCCAGAAATAGCTAAGAAGAAAAAATTAAAAAATTTAAATTGAATCAGGTTGGGCAGACTGGATGGACCATTTGGGTCTTTATCTGCCATCATCTACTATGTTACTATGTTACTATGTTAAAGCTATAAACGGAGACAGCCCAACCTACTGGAACAACCGACTAACTCAATCCACCTCAACCAGACATAGGAGAACCCACTCACTATTCACACACCAACCAACCAAAAATGTCAAACAAAGAAAACTATATGACAACCTGTAGGGTCATGAAATGGTTAACTGTTGTTTGAAATACTACTCTGGCCTACATAGCTGGAAACAGTGTACAATCTGCTGACATCTGCTTGAAATATATGACCCTGCCTTACCACATTGTAAGCTAAATAGATAAGAGTTTGAGCCATGATGTACCCTGCCCTCCTGAACATGTAACATTTAGAACTGCAAGGCTTAGATAAGCAGGTAAATGAACTAGCTTCCTATAGGACTATAAGTTGTACCCCTGAACCTATCACAAGTGCTGGCTTAGGACCAATAATAATTGTAGAAAAGTTATAGAAGTAACAAATGAGAAGTTGTAGATTTTGTATATATTAGTTTGTGAAAAGGGCATAAAAGTCCGTGCATTTCCTGTTTCTGGCACTCTTGTAAGCAGGCTGCTCACTGCACATGCTGTAAATAAACCTCTTGTACTTTCTTCACGCCTCTAACTTTGTGTGTTCAAGTGACCTTTCATTTAACCTAATGGCCACCAGAGCAGCAAAACTAGACAGACAACTCACCTATCTGCTGCCTTTAACCACAGATTACAAAACCTTCAAAAAAGCAACAAAAACCCTACTCTTCAAAAAATACATAAAACCTATTAAACACAACAAGACCCATCCCAAGCTTCACCTACTATACTATCTACTCCTTATCAAATCTAAAATGTTCAAATTACCCATTATGTATTACCTAATTTCACGACAATTCTTATGTAATCCGCCTTACATATTTTGTAACATCATGACAATTCCGCAAGGTAATGGTGGAATAGAAATCACTAATGTAATGTAATGTATTCTTAAGAAGTATGGTACTTTTGCTATTTGTATTTTGTATTTCGCTGATTGTCCAGCTCTCTTCAGTGTAAACCGCCTAGAAATTGTCTGATTGTGGTAGTATAGAAGAATAAAGTTATGTTATAAAGTTCAAAGCGGTTTACAAAAGATTATATTAAGTAAACACAGTACGATGAGCGCGGCAGGGAAGAAATCTAGTTGACTATAAACTTGGAGAAAAGGAAAGTTTTTTGTTGTCTTCTAAAATGTAAAAAGGAATAAATAACAAATGCCGAAAGTCCTTATTGTAAAGAGCTGCTTGAAGGGTGAGGGTGCAGTCATGATGTTTTTTATAATTTGCAACCCTTGGCAGACTGAAATGCAAAAAGAGCATGGAATCTTCTAAGATTCCTATGAGAAACCATAGAAAATGAATTAATTAAGTAAAGAGGAGCCTGACCAAATGCGACTTTGTAATACATATGGCAACAATCTCCACGTCTGCTAGTTGCGGTCCCAATCACACCCTGCCTTCAGGGGAGATTTCTGCAGTATTAACTGTTAACATCTAGCGTTAACTGTTAACGCAGGCTCTGCAGTCAGCATGCATTCATTTCTGCATTAAACAGCTTCCCCAGTTTAGTAAATGGTTTAATGCACTTTACCTCCCTTTTACAAAGCCGCAAAAGCGGTTTGTAGCGCTGGCTGGCACGCTGAATGCTCTGCGCTGCTCCCGACACTCAGAGTTCCTCTGAGCATCGGGAGCAGCGCAGAGCTTTCAGTGCCCTGGCCTGCTTTTGCCAGTGCCCTGGCCGCTCTTGCGGTTTTGTAATAGGGGGGCATTTTTGGGGATGTGTGAAAAGCCTTTATGAGGAGATTCACCCAAGGCACGTACAGTTTAATGTAAAACTTACAGTTTTGTTAACAGCAAGTAAAATGACTAAGGGCTCCTTTTACTAAGCTGCGCTAGTGGTTTTAGCATTGAGCTGGCGTTAGTTCTTGGCACGTAGCGTGGGGTTACCGTGCGCGCTAAAAACGCTAGCGCACCTTAGTAAAAGGAGCCCTAAGTATAAATCGAAATACAATCAATGGGGTAAACCTGGAAACAGTGAACTTGAAACCTGGTAATAGGACTAACATGAAACGGTATCAGAAATATGCATATTATTGCCTACTTCCTTTTTCTTTTTTAAGGCCCTCTTTTACTAAGCTGCAGTTGAGGTTTCTACTGCAGCCTGGGGCACTAAATGTGCTGACGCTCATAGAAATTCTATGAGCGTCAGGGCAGCGTCGGAGCATTTGGCGCTCTGGGCTGTGGTAGAAACCTCTGCTGTGGCTTAGTAAAAGCGGGGAGGGGAGGGGGTGTAAATAAAAATCACTCAAATCAGCGTACATAGGCAGTGCCTAGAGTTTTAAGACTGACCAAAACAAATTGGTTTTATTATTAATATTTCTTTATCAAAGGGCACAACAGAAAGAGCAGTACGGCAAAAAAAGCACAAATGCAAAAACCAGCATAGCACTAACAAACAACCAAGCTCAAATAGGCTCTTTAGCAGTACCCTAATTTCCAAATAACCTACTCCCCAACCTCCCCTTCCCCCTATCAATCATCAACCCTCCCAAACTTCCCTCCCTCCCATGCTTCTTTTCCAGCCTAGAGGAACTAAGGGCTCCTTTTACGAAACCGCGTTAGCGGCTTTAGCGTGTGCGACTTTTCATCATGTGCTAACCCCCGCGCTGGCCGAAAAACTACCGCCTGCTCAAGAGGAGGCAGTAGCAGCTAGCACGGCCGGCGGTTTATCACGCGCTATTACACACGTTAAACCGCTAGCGTGGCTTTGTAAAAGGAGCCCTAAATGCTCTAACATTCATAGGAATTCTATGAGTGTCGGGAGCAACATTGGAGCATTTAGTACGCTGGGCTGTGGTAGAAACCTCTACCACAGTTTGTTTGGTTTTTTTAATCTTTATTAATTTTCAAAACGGCCATGAATTTTAAAAACATTAATAATCAACATAAGCGCTTAAATTCCATCAATAACAATACAGAAGAAAAAATATCCCACCCTTTCCTTCCAACAATTCAATAAAAAAAAAAATAAACCAAAAAGATATCCCCCCCACCCCCGTCCTGGATATGCATAAAAAGAAATAAAAATTAAATAAAGAAATTTTGTTGAATTAACAAAGGATGTCAACGGGCCCCAGACCAATTTAAATACTTTGCCATGCCCCGACATATCCGCATTCATCTTCTCCTATTTATAGCCTAAACATAAACTGGCCCACCAAAATGACAAATTGAGGCGGTCACAATTTTTCCAATTGCGTGTTATCATTTGCATCGCTATACCTGTCATCATAAGGAAAAGCCTGCATTTGTAACGATCCAAAGGAGGCTTGATATGCAATGAAGCTACTAACAAACCAGAGAAAATATTTCTTCACTCAACGTGTAATTAAACTCATTTTCGGAGAATTTGGTGAAAGCAGTTAGCTTAGCAGGGTTAAAAAGAGGTTGGGATAAGCCATTATTAAGATGGACTTGGGAAAGCAATTGCTTATTCCTAGGATAAGAGCATAAAATCTGTTTTTCTCCTTAGGATCTTGCCAGGCAGTTGTGACTTGGACTGACCACTGTTAGTAACAGGATACTGGGCTTGATGGACCGTCGGTCTGTCCCAGTAGGGCAGTTCTTATGTTCTTAAGATATGTTAGGGCTTAATGCCCTTTAATAGCCATATCCCGTAGTTAGTATGGTTAATAGTAAAATAATACAGTACATCTTAATGGTAGCCCATATTGATAAATTAATGTAACAATTTAGGAGGAAGTTATCTATTGTTACCCATTATTTCAACAAACAGCTAGTCCTATTGCATTTTCTGGCTATAATTGTGCAAAACTTAAAAACCATTATTACCAATTGTACCAACAAGTGCCATTCAATTTTAAAAATTCTTTTCATGGCAAATACTAATTGCAATGATATGCCAAATATTGTTGAAACAGTCTCCAATCCTTTAAGCCAAAATACATGTACAATGGGGCAGTGAAATAATATGTCCTAAAACAGTGGTCTCAAACTCAAACCCTTTGCAGGACCACATTTTGGATTTGGAGGTTACTTGGAGGGCCTCAGAAAATATAGTTGATGTCTTATTAAAGAAATGACAATTTTGCATGCTAAAACTCTTTATAGTTTATAAATCTTTCCTTTTGGCTAAGTCTTAATCATAATATTGTCATTTGTAGCTAAAGAGACATATGATCAAGAAACTGTTTTATTTTACTTTTGCGATTATGATAGACATACCGAGGGCCTCAAAATAGTACCTGACGGGCCGCATGTGGCCCCCGGGCCGCGAGTTTGAGACCACTGTCCTAAAGGGAGTAAGGTCTGTTTTACATAACTTCATAGTTCTCTAGCAATTAATCAATTAACTGCTTCGGTTCTGCCAGAAAGAATCTAGTTCATCATACTACATCGATTCACATGCACTGCTTTAATTTCTAAATTACTAAAGCATGGCTTCTGTATAAAATACAAAAAATAACTTTACAATCTACTATATACTGCCTTGGGTGAATTTCTTTTATATATCCTAAAAAATCCCTACAGAATTACCGAGTCACTAAAATTGGTGGTAATGCCCAGTTGAGTTGTCAGGTTGCAGCACTGTGCCCTATAGTTCGAGAGAAAGCGTGGTGCGCTAAAGTCCAGGGAGGGGGAGGAGGTGGCTGCTGCATGGCATCCTAGGAGAATGTATTCAACCGAGCTGTGGTGATCTTTCCTGTATCAGAGGACACCATTAAGATAAGTGCGGGTTCCTTACACTTTCTAAAGAATTTCTATTTAAAGAGACTTTGAAAATATATTTATTTAGATGCAAGAGCACTGATTGCATTTAACGGAGTTTTTCTCTGATCGAGGATGTGTTTTCAATGACAACTTAATAATTGTCATGGTAGTTTCCTGAGTTTTCCCTCGGGGGAACACTGAGGTCTTTTATCCGTATTAGGAACCTGCTCTAAACAGTCTCTGAAAACGGAATTTATTGAGTGAATATCTTTTGGTGGTTATATATATATTTTTTTGATATTCTGCTTGCCTAGTTCTATTTTTTATCCTTAGAGGGAGACATATGGGAATGATCTCAGAGGAAAAAGGACCCCCCCCCCTTCCCTCAAGGCCAAAGAATGCAGAGATGCTTGGAAATCTGGCTAGGGGTTGGTAGGGGGAAAGAATGCGGATGTTTTTAAAAAATTGTTATGCAGAACATAAATGACTTGCATTACTTTCTAATCAGGGCTGTATTCCTTCTCCTGAATAAATAAAATCAATATTTGCTTCTAAGTTCTTACTTCAGTCCACTTTGGAAATTTTTGTTTTGTTTAGGTATCTAAGTATTATTCCACAGATAGCACACAATACGAACCAAGGGCTGGAGCATCATGTAGTGGTCTTCTGCGTGAACTTGCTGTGGCTGTCAACGCATAGTATGGAGTTCCAGTCTTTCCTGAGGATGGTAACTGCCCCGGGCTTCCAAGTCCTATGTCCGGTCGAAGAACACTAGGCTGTACAAGACAAAGTCATCTATAATTTTTATACTTACAAATATTGCCATGACAAAAATAAACCACCATCACTTAATTAACTGCAGTAAGTTGCAAACTGAAGTGAGTATCATAGAGTAGCACGAATATGAGGCAAAGTCTGATGGGCAAAAGGTTTTTACGTGTTTGTATTCAGTGTCCATAAAAATGCATTACTAAAAAAAAACCCAAACAAAGGGCATCCAAAACCAACTGTGCATAGGATTTATAATGGTCCACTCTGATATCTTTCCATCATCCCATAAACAGGATTCATTATAGTAACATAGTAGATGACGGCAGATAAAGACCTGAATGGTCCATTCAGTTTGCCCAACCTGATTCAATCTAAAAATGTTTTTTTTTTCTTAGCTATTTTTGGGCTAGAATCCAAAGCTGTGCTCAGTACTGTTCTTAGGTTCCAACTATTGAAGTCTCCGTCAAAGCTCACTCCAGCCCATCCTCAACCAATCGACCATATACAGACACAGACCAAGCAAGTCTGCCCAGTACTGGCTTTAGTCCTTCAATATTTACTAGCATTTTCTGATTCTAGATCCTCTGTGTTACTTGAAATAAACATACAGGTGAAGTCAATTATCAAAACCACTCTGAGAACCCCCCAGCCAACTCCCCGAATAACCCTACACTTAGCG
Organism: Geotrypetes seraphini; assembly: GCF_902459505.1. Classification (NCBI taxonomy): domain Eukaryota; kingdom Metazoa; phylum Chordata; class Amphibia; order Gymnophiona; family Dermophiidae; genus Geotrypetes; species Geotrypetes seraphini. The sequence continues at coordinate 48,282,749 of NC_047097.1, forward strand.
GAAAAGTGTGTCCATAAATCTTGCTGGTGAAAGGGGGTGCCGCAATGATCCAAGCACCCCAGGAAATGGGTTCAACTAAGCCCGGTTTCGGAAGTTCAACGTTCCTTCATCAGGAATCCATGCTGCTTGCTGACTGACTGAAAAGCAAAAATCCGGGATTCTCAGAGTGGTTTTGATAATTGACTTCACCTGTATGTTTATTAGTTTCACTGTGATTTTTCACTATTTTGATTTAACGCACGGGAGGTATCCTATGATGGTGTGCAGGCAGAGGTTTGTCTACCTTTGCCTTGTTGTGTAAAGCGCTGGAGTATTTCTCCCTTCGCTGATCTCTCACGCTGAGGATACCCCTTCGCATTTATAAATGTTATAGTCTATCTAGTTTATTTACATCTCATGTTATTTCACTTAGGGTTGTCCATTATCTATTTTACCACTCTCAAAACTCTAGACCCTTTACTGCCTTGTGGTCTCCGTCCTGACTAAGGAGGCACCACAGTCACTGTACACGTGGTTAACACCAGAAGTGGCCTTAGAAGCCATTAGGTGCCTCTGTCGACCCAATCCTAGTGAAAGCTAGGTGCCAGAAATGTAGGTCTTTAAAACCCTGGCCTACATTTCTGGCGCCTACCTTTCACGTAGCTGCGATTCCCCAACAGCCATTTTGGTGACCTGTTCAAAGACATGTATATTGTTTTTAGTCTACATTTTTAATCTGGTATTGTTATATCGACTGGACCCCTGAGGAAGGTGTGTTTGCCGAAACACAGACCGTGTAGAGTCCGGTGGGACAAATATATGTGGACTATTAACTTAGATCTGTATTTGTTTTTATTTTGGTTTTATTGTGAAGAGTGATAAATAAATCATCTTTCAGAACATCCTCATCCACGGTTTTTTGTTTTTACTATTTGGATTGCTCCCACTGTGCAATATTGGGTCTTCTTGTTTTTTGCTGTATTCCCCAAACAACACGATCTGCGCCATTTTGTAGGCGGCCACCGATTATGGTGCAATTTGGAGGATCTGGCCCAAAGCGTATGAGCTTACTCACTTAAGAACAGAGAACCAAACAGAATAACTATTAGCCCAACACTTCTATGAGGCAGAATATTAACTAGGTAGGTGTACTGAAAACCCAAACACGCATGCAGTGTAAATCAAGCTATGTTTGTTGCAGACTAATTCATTCTCGTTTGGAAAATAATCTAAAACATTGTAGCAGGCCATAAACCGCAATTTAAAAGACCAAAAGAGGAAAAAGCCTCAGTACCCCGGCACCACTTTTCATGCACTTGACAGTGAAGAACTGGTTGGTCTAAATTCTAGAATTGGAATGGAGTCATTTTTAGTTAACAGTGGAAGCATTTAAATGTACACACTTCTTTAAGGATCTGTTTTTTTGAAGTTCGATTGCTAGTGCTTGGGGAACATGATATCAGTATGCTTAAAAAAGGAGCCGTAGCACCACACTTGTGAAGCAGGAAGACATTTCAGTCACAACTTAATTAGAATGAGGTTTGTTTGTCTGTTTTTTTCAACAATTGGCATAGTTTCCAGGCTTTCAACATGTATTGTTGGGGTTCTTTTTACAGAGAGTGTTTGGAGAACTACACCCTGAGGCAGCTGGGATACATACACCAGCGAAACGTTGGCCATTGTTGGTGTTCCTGGACCCCTGAACTCAGAGAAATAGTTTTATTATGGATGCTTGTCATAAATAGTTTTTGACTTTTTGCATCATAATTTTGGAATCACTGCATTGTACAAGGCTTTCTAATTAGCTTTGATTAATGAAGATTTTTATGCCGATTAGGTTCTCTTTCCCCTGTCTATTAGTCAACCACATACTTTTGAAAAGTGGTACCAGGGTTCTGAGGCTTTTTCCTCCTTTTCCTTTTAAATAGCGATTTTTGGCCTGCTACAATGTTTTTAATTGTTTTCCAAACGAGAATGAATTAGTCTGCAACAAACATACCTTGATTTACACTGTGTGTGTGTGTTTGGTTTTTCAGTAATAACAATAGCCTTATTTATATCCCGTCATACCTTTCAGTTCAAGAAGGTTTACGACAAGAGAGGCAGCATGAATGCAGCAAAGTTACATCATGAGAATGAAGTAGGAGTGAACAAACAGGCGTATAACGTAATTATATATAACAGGAGGCAGGAGCATGCAAGTAGATGTAGAGGAAATCATTTGAGGAAGTTTAAACAAATTTGTCAAATAAAAGGGTTTTCAGTGGTCTTCTGTATGATTGGTATGACGATGAGTTAAGGAGTAACTTGGGATATAGGACGTAGTTAATATTCTGCCTCATAGACGTGTTGGGCCAAAGTGTATGAGGACAGACAAAGTTCTCAATATGTACACTTTAGAAGAAAGACGGGAGAGGGGAGATAAGACAGACATTTTAAATATCTCTGTGATATCAGTGCACAGGTAAGTCTCTTTCAATTGAAAGAAAGATGTGGAATGAGGGATGAGGGGGCATAGGATGAAAGGGAAAGAGGATATACTCAGGAGTAATCTAAGGAAATACTTCTTTATGGATAAGATGGTGGAAGCCATAGAACGGCCTCCCAGTGTGGGTGGTGGAGACAAAAATAACCTGAAATCAAGAAAATACTGGAAAAGCACATAGGATCTCTAAAGGAGAGGAAGGGATAATAGTGATTAGTAGATAGTACAGGCAGTCCCCGGGTTAAGAACGAGTTCCGTTCTTAAGTTGAATTTGTATGTAACTCAGATCCTGTACAGTACACAGCCTATAAAAACATTAAACATTAAATAAACAGTCCTCAAAATAAAGTACTGTAGTATAAATAGAAAGCAAAGATAGGTATACACTAACTTTCGCTCTTCATCCCATCCCACTGTTCCCTCTCCACTACCACATCCAACATTTCTCCCTCTTCCCCATGCATCTGTACCTCACGCCTCTCCCACCACTATGTCCAATATTTCTCTCTTCCTCCCTATTCACCACTGTCTTCATTTCCCCATGTGAACCATCTCTCTTTCCCTCTCACTCAGACACCCATGTCCAATAATTCTCCCTTTCTATTCCCCAACCTCAGCATCTCTTTCCCTCACTCCTTCCATTCTTCCATCCAATGTCTCAAGTTGAGCCGGCCAGAGGAGGTAAACACCCACGGGAGGCATGAATTTGGTACATGGAAAGGAGAGAAAGATGACGAGGGGCAGGTTGGGACACTGAAGGGAGGAGTAGGGTCACATTTTGACAGGAAAGGAGGAAGAAGGGGCATGCTGGCACAGGAAGGGAGAGGCAGGACCCTAGTTCATAAGTACGAGTTTGACGTAAGTCAGGTGTACTTAAACCGGGGACTGCCTGTATCAATGGGTAGATTGGACAGGCCCTATGGTCTTTATCTGCTGCCATATCTATGTTAAATGAGTACCACAGTTTAAAGAGCCCTGTGGTAGGGTCCCTTCAGCTAGGAAAATGCAGACAAGTTTGCCAGCAGCATGGCAAAGGGAAGGCTCAAGCATACCAATGCCATGTTTGGTGATGTTGCTGCAAGTACATATGCCAGCTGCCGGTCATAGGAAATTAATCTAATACCCAGTCCATTCATGTCTTACTACCACACTTTGTAATAATGCTAACAAAATTAGTCAGGTTGTTACCTGAACATCCAGCCTCCTAGGTCCCAGATGCTGTTTAACTGCCCTCATAAAACATTCTCATAGTATAAGCCCAAGGAAATAGACAACATATCAGAGCAATATAATTATACTGCTGATGAATTTACTTAAAATAAAAGCATAGCTATGGTATCACTATTAAAGTCTATTCTTTCCTGCTATAGTCTTCAATCCATATATGCAAGATACTTGACATTTCTCTTATACAGCAAATTAAATATAAAGAATATTCTCTGGAGCATTTGGTAATTGTAGGGTTTTATTTTGATAATGTCTGAGTAAGATTTTTTTATGTTGCCTTGATGCCTTTCTTTAATGAGATATTGTTCGCTTGTTTGATATTCCAACAGCTTACAGCAGCTGTTACACACACAAAATTCAGTTGAAAGTCATCATGGTTAACAGCAGAGAAGCTGCAAAGTATCAAGGATTCAATTCTCAAGTTTGTTTGCTTGTTAGGAGTCCCAGGCTTCAAAGCTGTGGGTTTTCAGTCTGTCAGCACACCTGGGAGGAAGCTACAGGCAGTGGCATAAGTAGCTAACCTGTATGGAAGAGGAGTGGTGCCAGTTATGGATTTAACATAGCTGCTTCCACATAAGGGGCAATATTGTTTTAACTATCCAAGCCAACAGCCATATAAGTTTAATCAGTTACAATACTCTTCCTTATCTGTAGCAGAATGAAAGGAGCAATTTCAAATGGCTCTCACAGCTGTAAAATTCAGAGTCTTTTACATATACAATCAGTGGCATAGAGAGGGTGAATGGAACACGGTGGTACCCCTTGCCCTCTTCTCCACCCCACACCATTGCGCAAACCTCTTTCCTGTACCTCTTTAACTTTCCAACTTGCTGCCTATGCCAGACTCAGTTCTTCCTCTGACATCACTTCCTGGTCCTGCAACCTGGAAGTGATATCAGATGGAGAGCCAAATCCGGTGCAAGTAGCAGATTGGAGATACTGCTCATGCCGGTGATGAACTGGGGGGGAAGAGAAGGCACATATGTGCAGCAGGGGGAAGAAGGGGTGCAGAGAGGAGGAGAAGCACCAACGCCCCCCTCCCCGAAGACGGCGCCCAGGGTGAGCCGCCTCCCCCCTCACCCTTACTATGCCACTGTACTCAATCTCTGCTGATTTTCAAAGATATAAAAGGGGCTATTTTCAAAAGGTAGGGTTGCCCGGACACCTTATACCTGCCCCCAGGCCTGCCCATTTCCACTCCAGGCCTGCCCTAGCTCCGCCCCACGCGGCCTGCTTTGTTTGGACAGGAGCCAATCTGCGCATACGTGGATTGCCTCCTGCCCAACATGATAGAGAGGAGGCTTTTCAAAACCCGGACAAAGTGCTGGGTTTTGAAAAGCCATCCAGGGAAATCTGGACGTCTAGTAAACCTATCAAAAGATTGCCTAAAGTTAGGCACAGGCATGCTACAAACTGAGGCCCTGATTCTGCAAAACGTGTCTAACGTTAGACGCCTAAGTTAGGTGTCCTTTGAGGAATTGTGCTCAGTGTAGTTCAGCACTGTTTAGGCATCCTTTAGAGAATCAGGTTTTAGGTGAGATTTAGACGTCCAATGTCTTTAATGTTATAATATTTTGTTATTAGAATGGCAATTTTATGCTGTTTTTCATTATAATTGTAATACTGGGAGTTGGATCTGTTTAATGCTTTTATTTATTCCTCTTCCATCAGACAGAGTGACTGGGATTCAAACCAGCAACATTAGGGTAGAAGGCTGTAGGTTTAACCAGTGTGCTACAGAGTGAGCTAACAAGCTGCATAGCAATTGTAAAACTAGCCCTCTCTTCGACAAAGCCGTGCTAGTGGCTAACGCGTGGCAACAGCCCCGAAGCCCTTTAAACCTCTATGGGCTTCGGGGCTGTTAGAAGAGGGGGTAGGTCTTATAGGCATTGTAAGGAAGTCTACTTCTGAGCATAGTTTAGGCTTCAGATATTTCTGAATTCTAAGGACGGAACTTAGGCACAGTTCGGACGTGCTCAATGCGATCTGCTAAATAGCTCTCTGGGTTTTTATTTTTGCTTCATTAAGCTCAAAATACATTTAATAAGCCACCACATTAACAGGGCACATCAGTACAAAGATATTGCATGCAAAACCTTCTATTTTCTGGGCAAACAGTAATACTATTTGCTAATTAGAGGGAAAGATACATTAACTGAAGCACAGCACATGAAAAAAAACAGCTCTATATTTCTTGCTAAAAAGCTACCCTTTTTTTCTTCACTAAAGATTGCTCCAATGAGATCATTCTTGAAACAGGTGCACATGACAAAAATATATAGATTGCATATATAACTTCATTTGCAAATTAGCAGATCTCTAAGCTATCATATCACAGGGCAGTCAGAGACACCTGCCTGGAAGCTGCTATAGCTCAATAAGTAAAAGCCCTGTGCTCTTCTTCCAGAGGTCATACGTTCAGCTCTCCAGCATATATTTTAATTGTAGCATTCTACCTTGATGATCTCACAAAGAGGTCACCATTGTACAGCTGCAAACCTCCATTTGCAATGAAGCAGAAGCCATGCTAAGGTCTGTATCTGTTTTTTTCTGGTTTTAACCTTTTGCAAATGAAGTTATGTATGCAATCTATATATTTTTGTCATGTACTTTCTTTGCTTTCAAGAATGAGCTGATTGGAGCACTGTTTAGTCAGAAAAAAAGGGTAACTTTTTAGCAAGAAAACTAAAGCTATGTTTTTCATGTGCTGTGCTTCAGTTAATGGATCTTTTCCTCTAATTAGCAAATAGCATTGCTGTTTGTCCACAAAAATAGAAGGTCTTTGATGTGCCCTGTTTATGTGGTGCCTTATTAAGTGTATTTTGAGCTTAATAAAGCAAAAATAAAAACCCAGAGAGCTATTTAGCTTGGCTTATTATAGGTTTAAGCAGTTATACTAGCTCAACAGCTGCTGTACATGCTTGCACCTAATTTTTATCTACTTGAGCCTAACTAAGAAAAACCTTCATAGACTTCAGCGGATTCAGAATGCCGCAGCCAAGCTCATCTTCGCTAAAAGTAAATTTGACCATGTCTCTCCGCTCCTGTCCAAGCTTCATTGGCTTCCGATAATCGCCAGGGTCCACTTTAAATGTGCCTGTCTAGCTTTCAAAATCCTACACGGTATCCTCCCTCCCTTTATCCCTCTTTCTTGGAATTCTTCAAACCCTAATACCACCAGACCCTCCCACAAATTAAAACCTTCCTTCCCCTCACTAAAAGGCATTTCCCGTACAGGAAAGCTAGGGACCTCCCTCCCCTTCAAAATCACTGCGCTCTGGAACAACCTTACCTCCCCTCTTCGGAACTTGAGCTCTCTCCAAGTTTTCCGCAAACATCTGAAAACCTGGCTTTTCTCAAAAATGTAAGCCTCTCTCCAACTTTGGTATCCCAAGTCCTCAAAAAACTCTTCATATCTGGCATCCCAAGTCCTCTAAATATTCTTCATACTTTGACCCTAACTCTTTATTGTAGTTCCTTCCTATTTCATCTCCTGTAAACCGTGTCAAGCTCTACGAACGTGGAGAAGATGCGGTATACAAACCTAAGGATTAGATTAGATTAGATTTTAGTTGTGTAATTATTAGTATTTTACATGTGCGTGTACGTTTCAGGCATGCCCCTGTGTTGCACATGACCATCACTGTGCACCATGGATTTTGCATGCTCAATTTCTACAATCCCAATTAAGGGTAGTTATACTGTACATGTAACTGCAAATTAGTGTCCATAGGTGCCAATGTACACTAATTACAGCCAACAACTGGTTAATGTCAATTAGCAGCTAGTTATTAAGTTCATTTATAGAATTGGAGACAATGGGGGCAATTCTAGAACTGGACACAAGTTAGGCACCCAAATTATGTGAGCTGAGAGTCTATTCTATATGAATTCATATAGAAAACAGCGTAATTCTTGCCCAGAAAAAATTTAAATTGAATCATGAAGGGCAGACTGGATGGACTACTCGGGTCTTTATCTGCCGTCATCTACTATGTTACTATGTACGTCTACATCTATGGGCTTACGTTTAGAAGCACTGTCAATAGCAGAAGTAAATGTGCACACCTAAATGTAGCAGTTTAGCATATGTGGTAAAAACTGAGTAGCTGAAGTCGGGCCAAGAGAACACTGCTGAACCAGAGGCTAATGAACATCTATTGAAGGACTCAAAGTTTCCTCGTGGTGAGAAAATTTTTTTGATGGCCGATATTGTGCTTTCTTTAACATTGAAGGGGGAGATTGAAGATACTCCTAGAAGTGAGGCAGAGGGAGCTTGTTCCTTGGATCAACTATCTGGTCTTCATTTGCTAGATTTTCTTTTGACTAAACTGCCTGAGGTAACCCTCGATTCCTTATGGATGTTAATAGCAAATTTTGGGAAATCATTATGCCCACAAATACCTTCTTTAGATATAAGAATTAAGAAATGCGAAGAAAGCTTGATAACTTTAGAAGCCTTGAATACTCATTTAACAAAAGCCGAAATAAGATTATAGTGAAATTAGAAGGAGTACTTATTAAAGATGTTAAAAATTTAAGGAAAAAGGTTGAATCCCTGGAAAATAATGCACGTAATAATAATCTGCAATTTTTGAACTTCCCTCAGATATTTTCTGTAACTCTTAGAGAAATTCTTCAGAGATATTTTTTGAAAATTGTATCTGTTCCTGAGTCAATACCACTTTTTTCACAAGTGCATTATTTGCCTATGAAACTTATGCAGAATCAACAAGTGACTCAAAATATGGAGTCACAAGATCTATCAGCTATTTTGAATCTTCTGTTAAGGATTTGGCTAAAGCTTCCACATTAGTGGCTACCGTAGCTTTAAAACCAGAAAAGATTTGGATTTTAAAAATGTTTTTCAAGAATAGGCAAATTGTTTTTGGGTATGAAGATTCAGATTTTTCCTGATGTTTCTCAAGAGACACAAAGTAGAAGACATCAATTTTTATTATTCAAACTTGGCGTTACCCAGATGGGAAGAACTTTTTTATTTGAGATATAATCTCAAATGTATAATCAGATATCAAACTGTGAATATGTTTTCTTTGAATTATCTCATCTTACAGCCTTTCTGGCGACAAAGCACACTGAAAGAAGTTAACTGGACATTCCTGTTTAGTTCTCATAATTTAATAACTTAGCCTCTTGATGTTAGGTGTTTTTTCTTCTTTTCTTTTTTAATTTCCTATTCCATTCATTGTAATCTTGATTCCACATTTAGGGCTCCTTTTATAAAGGTGCGTTAGGGCCATAACGCACGGAATAGCGCGCGCTAGCCGCTACTGCCTCCGCTTGAGCAGGTGGTAGTTTTTCAGATAGCGCGTGCTATAGCGCACACTAATTTGGGTACGTGTGCTTGGAGCTCATATTGGACTTGAGAAATGTATATTTTAAATACCTGTATTATTATATTTCCTTGATTTTTAATAGTATATATTTCTTTTCTGTACAAGTTGAATTGCTTGGTAAAATATTGAACTTCTAATAAAAATATAGTTAAAAACCTGAGTAGCTGCACTGAGTAAAAACTCAAGACCAAAATATGGTCCAATAAGTGTAACAACAAGTTCTAAAAATTAATATGATACATATGATCCTTTTAGCAATTAGTACAGCAGAAAACTGTGTCAATATTGGATGATGACAATGTGTGGAATCAAAAAGACCCAACACGGTCCGTGTTTTGGCTATAACAGCCTTCTTCGGGGGTCCTAAGCATGAAACTACAGACTCATAAATAGATCAAATGAATCAGAATAAGGAACCAATGTGCCAAAGTATGTTGTTCTTGTAAAACTCTCACCTGTCAAAGACGCTCCAGGTAAAATCTCATATGAAAACAGAGATGATTTTATATATCTATCAACATTCAATTCAAAATTCTTTTTGTTCAACCCAGTGGCACTCAAAATAACTGGGAATATTTCTATATCATGGTACCATATTTTCTTAGTCTCCGATTACATTTCTTAGAATTAAGGATATTCTGTCTCTCCATGCACTGTACAGAATTGTCACTTGCTACTGACTTTTTTCTTTTTTTTTTTTTTTACCACTAACGCTATTCTTTTGTTTTTTAGTGCTACATCTAGTTTTCTTGCATCAAGCATTCTGCTAGTTGGAAACGGATGTCCTGGTGATCACAGCCTCTCAATTTACCACAATTCCCTTGGAATTGTGATCCAAATGTACAGCAATGTTATGTGTTTATAAAGTTTCAGAGGATGTGCCAGTTTTGCTTTATGGAAGCTGCATTTACTTTTTACAGAAATGGTGGCAGATGTGTGGAATAGTCTCCCAGTGTTTTTGTTTGAATTCAAGAAAGCGAGGGACAGGCACGTGGGATATCTTAGGGAGAGGGGGAGATAGTGGATGCTGCAGATGGGCAGCCTGGATTTGGCCTTTATCTGCCGTCATTTTTCTCTGTTTATTTTATCGCTTATGCTTGCTATGAACATCTTATCTATAGTCCTCTGACCTGTGTTGCAGCTATCGATGCCTCTTTAAGTTTAAGTTCACCTCTCCTTAACAATTCCCGTGTCAGGTCTTCAACATTTCCTGAAATAATACTTTGTATTCACTTGTTATGTTTGTGCTTTTGCCACCTGTATTAATTGTTTACTGATCTGATTCTTTAAAGACCTTTAATTTTATTTTTTTTTTAAATCTTGTTTTGCTAATTCTGTTGCTTCCTTTCTTGTCTATGCTGGTGGATTAATATTTATTCCTTTTATTTTTCAGAATGCTTGCCCAAATCAGATTCTGGAAGTTTAATTTTGTACTTCAACAATTTCTGTATATTTGGATTTGGGGGGAGGGGGGCAGCAAAACACCTTTTTGGTTGGGGTGGTTCAAACAAAACAAATTCCAACTTACCCCCAGACTTCCATACTGTAGTTGCTAAATCTGCATAGGGCAGAAAGCTGGTCATGTTATATCATGTTATATGTTATAGCCAGTTTCACTGCCTATAGATCTTTTGAAGCTTTTAAGTAAGCCTGGAGACCTATGATAATAGCTCTACTATTTATAATATAATTCTATAAGGCTTATTTCTTCTTCAGCTCTTGAAGCACGGTGTCTCAATTCCGACTGACTATGTCATGAGCATGTAGCTGTGCAGCTGGTTTTTTTCCAAGATCTCTGTGGGTTCTGTCTACTATTCCAAAGATGTATGCATAAAGGAATTGCAAGCTGACTGATGGCATATATTTTATTCCATAATGTTAAAGCACTTTTCAATTCCAGTTTCAGTCTTCTGTTAACATTCTTTGCTAATCTTTTCTTTGATTTGTATGCTAGATTGTTGCACTGGATTATTAATGAACTATATATATTTATATCCAACAACCTCCATGTTACAATCTTTATTCAGAAATATATTTTTAGTTTTACTTTGTTTTCTTAGAAGAAAGGTTTCCTTAGCATATTTGTCTGGACCAAATGTCATTATGATGTCATCTGAGAAGCTTTTTACTACCCAGTCTCTCTCCTTCCTATGTGGGAGAAGTATGAGCCTTGTTGGCAGGGAGCCTCTGATAACACAGGAAGGAACACAATATGTTACAAACAGGGGTTAAAGTAGAGTCAGCAGTACAGCTCTCAGACTGCAGAGTAAATAGTCCTCTGATATCATTAACAGAAGTGCATCTTGGGATAAAGACTGACATCAAGAGAGAGAAAAATTTCCTTTATGTTAACTCCCCTTTTCCTCATCTTCATCCAGTCTGCATCATATATGGTAAAGAACCATTTACTGAAAATATTCCAACATCAGTTGTTGAGGAAAAAAACTTTGATCAAGCCTCTTTTTTCCCCAGGATCCATTCTGCTATACTTCAATCTTCCACTGGGCAACGGATGATGTATCAGTAGTCTTCAAACACCACTACACTTGTCCAGCTTTATACAATTTACTTCTGCACAACCCCTAATGCAATTCATATATCTATCATTTCTAGAAAATTCATACATAACTTTTCCCCTCCCCGAGGGGCTAAATTCTCAAACCTAGTCCCAAAACTATAGCTTTCTACCTGACAAAGATTATGACCAACATACTCTTACACATTTTTTAAGAAAAACTTTTTCCTTTTGAAGCTAATTCTCTTATCCCCCATACCAGTGAATGAAATAAAATCCTTTATTCAGGACAACCTTAATACTGTATTTGGCAAACTTACTTAAGAGCATTTCCTATTGCCCGTAACTTGAGGAGGTTGATATATAGGGTTTGGGCTCAACATGAACATATTCCCTGAGTTTGGAGCCCATCTAGATTAACCCAGCCTCCCCCCCCCCCCAAACACGTTAACATACAACCCATCATAGAAGCATCTATGGTGAGTTTTTGTTGCTGAGGAGGTTGGAAAAACAGACCCTGAGTTAGATGGTACAGCACCATTCATCATTGGAAAATGTGCCATACCGTATTTTTCTCTCCATAAGATGCACTTTCACCCCCCCCCAAAAAAAAAATTGGGTGGAAAAAGGGTGCATCTTATGGAGCAAATACCCCCCCCTCTACCTCTCACTTCAACAGCCTTTCTCGGGTCCCATTTCCTGATTTCTACCACCTAGCACTCACCAAGCAGCTCCTGCACCACGCTGAGGGGGTTCAGCAGCCAATCCCCGCTGTTCAGCATTCTCCCTCATGGATGGATGCTCTCGCTGCTGCTTCTGCCTCTGCTGTTCAAGTGAGTTGCTGCCATTCCATTGGATCGGACCCACCCCCATTGTGTGGTTCCCTCGTGTCGAGAGCCGGCGTTGGATTGGCTGTTTGGCGCGTGTGCGCAGGATCCGGCTTAGGGCTCTGATGTGGAGACTTGTAAGAGCGGCTCAGACATAGCGGACAAGATAGCGAATGGCTCCTCCGCCACCATCATGCTCTTCTCCTCCGCCACTAACTTCAGCGTCCCCTTTATCCCCATGAGCCAGCTGGCAAAGTCTGCTCTGCTGCCTGAGGGTAAGAGAGGCTGATCCACTACTACTAATCCCTTCTATGGTGCTGTCAAACGCAGCAGAGGGAAGGGCAGCAGTGCAGGATTCAGTGCTGGATGACAGCAATTTAAAAAAGGCCCTGCCTGCCTGCCTCGGGGTCGGAGGCCCTGCCAGGAGGTGGGGGGCCCTGCCTGCCTGTCTATCACTAGGTCTGCCTGCCCTGTCCCAGCCTACCAGTAGACCACCAGAGGGGGGATAGGGTGCAGAGCCTGGCAGGGAGGGGGGGACGACATGGTACAGAGCCTGGCAAGGAGTGTGGGGTTGGATGCAGAGCCTGGCAGGGAGAATTTGGTTCAGAATGTTTTTTTTCTTGTTTTCCTCCTCTAAATCTTGGGTGTATCTTATGGTCAGGTGCGTCTTATGAAGTAAAAAATCCAGGGTTACATGTATTGGATGAGGATTCCTTGGCTTGAGGCCATTGGGTTGATAAAAGTCCACTGTGGGAATCTGAAGTGAAGGTGTGCATATGGGGGCATGTGAACTGTCCGAGAAAGTGCAACATCTGACATATAAATGTGCACTTAAGGGTGGAGATTGTTCAACATAGGTGAATGAGATTGTCAGCCCTCTGTTCAGGTAGAAGAGCTCGTACTTAAATGGTTTGAGATGGCTGTAGATGTGACTTTTGGTAGTTGACAGCAAACCCTAGAAGCTCGAGAAGACGAATTGTTGAAGTGATGGCAATCTAAACTTACTGCAATGATAAGGTCTTGATCAACCAGTCATCTAGGTAGGGAAATAAGTGAAAGCCTCTTGGGCGGAGGGCTGCAGTCACTACAACTAAGCATTTCATGAAGACACAAGGAGCAGAGGCTGGAACGAATGGCAAGACTTTGTACTGGATATAGTGAGATCCTATACAGAAGCATAGGTACTTCCTGTGTGCAGGTAAGATTGAATGTGAGTGTGTGTCTTTTAGATCTAGAAGGCTGAGCAAGTCGCCCTTTTCTAATAGGGGTGGGAGAGTTGCCAGAGAGACTATTCAAAACTTCTTCCTTCATCAAGTATTTGGTGAGACCTCAGATGTCTAAAATGAGTTGAAGGCCTCTGGTCTTTCTTAGTCTTTATTTTATTTTTAAAAATTTTATTCCACTTCAAACCTAAGCGGGTTACATATAAAATAAATATATCCATAAATTCACAAATTTAACAATTTTAACGAATATAACAGACTGCTAGCTACAGTTATGTTACTCAAACAAAACATAAAATTTATTGTGTCCAATTAAAACAGCAACCAAGACCGCAATGTATCATATACCTAAAGCACTGCAAAAGTTAGAAAAATGCTTTTACAAATAAATGGGTCTTCAATAATTTCTTGAAAGCCATCTTGTTACAACACAGCTTCAAAATCCTTGGCAGGGCATTCCACATCTGTGGGCTGGATAATGAAACCACTGCCACCCATGTTTTCATATAACGTACCCCTTTCACTGGTTCCATAGCTAATTTCATTGTTGTATGAGATTGTAAAGTACAGATTGCTATGTATTTTCATCAAAATTTGTGCTAAATACCAAGGCGCTTCCCCATACATCACTTGATGAAAATATTTTGAGTAGAACCCCTGGCCTCTCTACTGAAGAGGAACAGGCTCTATTGCATTCTGTTGGAGAAGGGCCAAGAGTTCTTGATGAAGGAGGGTCTTCTGGAGGGAGCTGAAAAGAGACTCTTTTGGTGAAAGATTTGGAGGTCTGTGGATTCAATATAAGGCATAGTCCAGAGCAGGGCAACCCAATTCCAGTCCTCGAGATCTACTGGCAGGCCAGATTTTCAGGATATCCACAATGAACATGCATGAGAGAGATTTGCATATCAAGAAGGCAGTGCAGGCAAATCTCTCATATGCATATTCATTGTGGATATCCTGAAAACCCTTGAGGACTGGAATTGGGCAGCCCTGGTCTAGAGAGATGACTTGAAGCACTCACTGGTCTGTTGTGATAAGAGTCCAACATTAGTGGGGAAAAAATAGTAGTCTGTTTCCAATAAGAAGATTGGGAGACAGAGTCAGGGGGATGGAAGCAATGTTCTCTAGAAAGGGGTCAAAAAAACAACTGCTGCTTGGACTAAGTCTGAGCTCATGCCTTCTGACTCTTTTCTTGCCTTAAATGAGAGCATTTATTAGCAGACTTAGATGATGATGAAGATAGCTGATTGTAAGAACATTTAGTATTACAGTAGTATGAACATCTGGATGGGGAAGAGTACCTTCTTTAAGAAGATGTAGAGGCCGAAGGTTTAGACAAAGTTGACAATGTGTCTGTGTGTTTTTTAATTAGATCAGTGATCTCAATCTTATCTCCAAACAGATCATCACTGAGGTTTCAAGATCTGAGACTCTGAACCAAGACATATGGTGCATTGCTACTGCCACTCATAGGGAACAAGTTCTTAAATAATTGTTGCAACTCCCTAAGTTTGTCCTGAAGGAGGACAAGCTTAGGGAGTTGTTTCAAGTAAAGGACAAACTGGAAGTTGTTCTAAATAAAGATTTTTAAATAAATAGAGGAATATTATAGTACTGATAATCCAAGATTCTATTTATTAGTATGGATGATTGAAAAATATATTTACCAAAGGAGTCTAATGCTTTTTCTTCCCTTCCTGGAGGAGCAGAAGCATAAGTCCTTAAATAGAGAATGATGTTGAAATTGTGTTCCCGCAAGTGCCTGGACACTTCAGTATTCTATAGTGTCAATTTTATTAGTAGCTACCTGGACTGACAGAGGGGTCTCCCAGTTTTTAAATAGGGTATCTCTAATGACTTTATGTAAAGGCTCTTTAATAGAGTCATTTCGAGGTAATTCATAGTCAAGAAGCTCAAAAGGTTCAGAGTGATGTTCTTCATTTGTCTCCATTTTAATATGCAGAGATCCATTTGTCTTACAAAGCTAGTAAAAGATATTGGGCTCATAATAAAAAAAAAAAAAACGTCTACAAAGTGTCCTAAATGGGTACTTGGACGATCAAAAAGCTTGATCGTCCAAGTACCCATAATCAAAGCTGGTTTTAGAAGTATCTAAAACCAGCTTAGGCCTTTCCCCTGCCTCTAAATGCACAGAGAGAAAAGAGGCGTTTATAGAGGCGGGGAAAGGGCAGGGGGTGGGCGAGAGGTGGGCTGACCTACACCTAGGCGTACAACAGGTATAATCAAAACTTTAGGCAGGTTGTCTAGTCGGCACTTATATGTTTTGACTTACACCAAGTCAAAACAAGTATAAGTGCTGAAAATGGGCTGCTGAGCTGATTGCAGCTGGCGTGATCAGCTCAGTGGCCCGGCAACCTACCCATCCCCCATCGCAACCATCGGGGCAGGAGAGATGCCTCATCTCCCCTGCCACAATAGTGATACCACCAAGGGCTGCCAAACGTGGCACTTGTAATCGCTAAAGCGGCAGGAGAGATGACCCATCTCTCCTGCAGTGATCCACCCCTCCCCCCGATACAATCGGGCCAGGAGAGAGTCCAAGCCCTCCTGGCCTCACCGACAACAATTGGGGCAAGAGGAAGCCCAAGCCCTCTTGCCCCGGCAGCACCCACCTTCCCCGACACGATCGGGGCAAGAGGGAGCCCAAGCCCTCTTGCCTTTTGGCACCCCCACCCGCCGATGAAGATCGGGCAGGAGGGATCCCAAGCCCTCCTGCCCAGTCGAACCCCCCCACGACCGCCACTCTGCCGACCTGCAAGCCCCCCCAATCCCCCCCGTACCTTAAAAATCATTGGTCGGATGGACAGGTACCAAGCCCGTCTGTCCGACAGGCCAGCCATCCCCAGAATGGCTGGTCTTAGGGCCTGATTGGCCCAGGCAGCTCAAACCCCGCCCACAGGTGGCCTAAGGCTACTGGGCCGATTCCGGTTGGCCCAGGTGCCTCAGGCCCCACCTGTGAGCGGGGTTTGAGCCATCTGGGCCAATCAGGCTCTAAGGCCAGCCATTCCAGGGATGGCTGTCCTGTCGGACAGACGGGCTTGGCACCCGTCCATCCAACAATTTTTAAGGTATGGGGAGGGGGATTGGGGTTTTTTGCAAAACCGGAAGTTACATTGAAGCAAGGACTCCGGTGGCAGAGGGAAATCCCGAATGGGTCTCTGGTGCAGATCGGCGGCAGCAAGGCCCTCTCCTCTCCTCCCTGGCCAGGCAAAAGCGGCGGTAGCAAATGCAATTCACTACCCTGCCGCTACTCTGGGCGTCTTCTCTCCATTCGGCCGCCCAAGCAGAAACAGGAAGTTTTCACTGAGGGCGGGCTGCAGTGGAGAGAAGACGCAAGGAGTAGTGGCAGGATCGCTACCGCCACCAGCAGACCTCTTCCCAGATGAATCCCTCCTGCCGAACTCTCTTTGGGAAAGGTGCGGGGGTGTGGTGGTGGTGGTGGGGGCTTAGGAGTGCCATACAAAAAAATAAAAAAGGTAGATGGAGGGAGAGGGGAGATGGGGAGTTGGTGGACTGGAGGAGAGATGGGGAGAAGATAGATGGGAGAAATGAACTTGGTGGAGGGAGGAGATGGACTTGGAGATCATGGAAAGGGGAGATGGGGGGAAGGATAGAAGAAATAAGGATCTAAAAACAGGAGTGGGAGAGAGATGGTGGACAATGGGATTTAGGGAGGGAAGGAAAAGAAAGGGAGAGAAGTTGGACACAAGGGATGGTGTGGAGGGGGATAGAAATACTGGATAGGAGGGTAGTTGGGAAGAGAAAGGGAGGCATGGTGGACCCTGGGGTGGTGGGGAAGGAGAGAGAGAGATGAAGGAATGAAAGGGTAATTCAGAAAAAGTGGATCTGTGGATGGAGACGAAAAAAAGGAAAGACACCAGACCTCCGGGAGAGGGAAGAGAAATGGAAGGGGAGGACAGAGATGTAAAATGGATGGTTAGCATGGAGAAAGAAAACAGAAGGAGACCCTGACAAGCAAGTTATCAGAAGACAACCGGAGCCGGGGACCGATAAGATCTGAATAATGATCAGACAAGAAAACGTAGAAAAAAAAAATTATTTTTTATTTTGTGGTGTTAGACCACAAACGTGAGCTAGGATTTAAGAGAGAGAGGAAAAGTCTTTATCCCAGGACAAGCAGGCAGCATATTCTCTACATGTGGGTGATGTCACTGACGGAGCCCCCTAGTGGACGTTTTCGCAAGCAGACTTGCTTGAAGACCTTCAAGCTAGCAATTGGCCTGCGCATGTGCGCGTGCCCCTCCCGCCCGATCTAGGGCATGCGTCTCCTCAGCATGGCCTCAGTTCTCTGTTTTCCGCGGAGCCAGAAGCAATGCTCCCTTGCTCTGCACGATCTTGTTGTCCTTCTTGCACCGCGGCTTGTTTGGTTAGTTTCAGTTGAGTCGCTGTGCCAGCGTCTTTTGTTTTCCTTTCTTTTTCATTTTTTTCAGTTCGTATATTTTTGACTGGGTTCCCGGTCTTACTCTGGCCGCCTGGCCTCACGGGGCCGCGGCCGTGTTTTCTGCTTATGTCCCAGCCTTGTTCCCGGTTTAAAAACTGTACTAAGTGCAACCAGGTTATCTCCATCACGAACCCTCATCGTTGGTGTGTGGAGTGCATGGGTGCAGGGCACCACGCTGAGTCATGTCCCCGTTGTGCGACTTTGCAACCGCGGGCTCTTCATAGGAGGGTGGCCTAGATTCTCCAACTCTTTGGCACCATGGATCCTGCGGGACAGGCCTCGAGCTCGGCCTCAGCGCCCTCATTGGGTGCCTCGGCCTCGAAGTCCCCGTCGGCTTTGAAGGCTCCGGCCTCGGCTCCTCCTGCTACTCCGGCCTCGGGTAAGTTTCCTCTTTCCTCCTCAGGTGTGCCGGCAAAAAAGCCTACCTCGGAGTCTCATGTCAGTGCCGCCTTGTCGGCGTCTTCGAGACATCACTCTAAGCGTGCCTCCTCACGTAGGGAATACTCTTCCTCGAGGTTGCCCCCGAAGGAACGCACTGCTACACCTAAGACCTTTGGTCTCGGTGCCTATGTTCGAGGACATGCTTAAGGCTATACTTACCACGCAGCTTTCCTCGGTGGTGAGCCAACTGGTCCCAACTTCAACACCTCTGACCTCGGCCTCGACCCAGTCTCGTTCTGACCAACCTGAGCGTCCCCTCATATCTCAAGGCCATGCCCGCAAGACTCGCCAGGTTCCCTCGAGCGATTCTTCATCTATAACTATTCGGGGGTCCAGGCCAGGGGCACGTTTTTCCCCCACTACTATGTCGCGGCTTGCCCCTCCTAAAAAGCCCTGGTCTTTTCCGCCCCTTTGAGGCAGATGTCCAACCGCAAAACCTTCCAGGCACATGCTTGTCCTCGAGTTGGACTCTAGTGTGTGTTCCCCATCGAGGCAGCTGCCAGCCTCTAAGAGGTCTTCTTCGAAACCAGTGGAGGAATTTTCCTTTGCCCCATCTTCTCCGAGGCTTCGCCAGCTGTTTCCTCGGACCCCGGGGTCTTCCCCAGTCAACCTTGCATGGGGTTGTTCCTCGACGCTCCCCGGACACTTTAGTTGAGCCTCTTCAGTCTCCCATTCGCAGGTCTCCGAGGCCCCGGCTTACTATTCGAGGGAAATTTCTCCCTCTTCCTCAACTGCCCCAGATCTCGCTCGGGGTCTCCTTAGGAGGATGTGTCTTCTTCTTGAAACTCCTCCTTTACTCATTTCATCTCTGACATGGGTAGGGCCTTGAACATGGACCTCCAGTCTGAGTCCTGTTATACAGGAATACCTAGCGGATATGGGTGTTGATCATCCGCCCCGTGAGGCCCTACGATTACCACTGTACCAGGTTCTCCGGCAGACTTTTCTCCAGAACCTGGAGACCCCATATGCAGTCACAGCCATTCCCTCCAAGTTGGAGTCCCGTTACCGGACGATCCCGGTTAAGGGGTTTGAAAGTTCTCAGCTTTCTCACCAATCCTTGGTGGTTGAGTCTTCCTTGAAGAAGTCTAACCCCTCGAAGGTTTACACTGCCATCCCTCCGGGGAAGGAGGGCTGTACGATGGACAAATTTGGTCGCCATGTTTATCAAAACTCAATGATGGCGAATCGTGTCCTCAACTATAATTTTATCTTCATGTCCTACCTCTGGTTCTGTTTGGATGCCCTCCGCTCGTTCCAGGAAGCTGTGCCTGATTCTTGGCATCAGGAGTTTCGTCTCCTCGAGGAGACCCTCTCCCAGTTCCACCTTTATATGTTTCAGGCGACCTACGACGCCTTCGAGTTGTCATCAAGGGTCACGGCCTTTGCGATCGCCATGCGTCGCTTGGCTTGGCTCCGGATTGTGGATATGGATCCGAATCTAAAGGATTGTCTTGTCAATCTCCCGTGTGTGGGTCATGAGCTCTTCGATGATTCCATCGAAGCGGCCATCAAGCGCCTCTCGGACAATGAACGGTCCATCGCCTCTCTGGTGAAACTTAAACCGAAGGCCTCTCCGGCTCGGCAATACAAAATTCCTCTCCGGAGGTACCCACAGAAATCTACTCCTGCCTTCTCTCGGCCTCCTTCGAAGCGGCTGCAGCAACAGCAGTAGCGTCAAACTAAGGCCCAGCCGCTGGCTCCGGCAAAGACTGGGCCGTCTTTTTGACAATTCTGGTCCAAGCCTTTGGGCTCCCTTCCTCCTGGAGCCTTCTCCCCTCCCCATCGGGGGTCGTCTCCATCATTTCTATGCCCATTGGAAAAGTCTTACCACCGACAGTATCATCCGGGAAGGGTACTCCCTTCACTTCAGTCACGTACCCCCGGACCTGCCTCGGCTTCAGCTGCCTCTCCTTCTGGAGGAAGCTCAGGCCCTTTTTCGCCTTCGGGCATCAATGAGGTTTCCCCGGACCAGCGGAACACCAGATTTTATTCCCAATACTTTCTGGTACCCAAGAAGACAGGGGATCTGCGTCCGATCCTGAACCTCCGTGCTCTGAACAAGTTTCTGGTCAGGGAACGGTTCAGAATGCTCACCCTTCCTACGTTGTACCCTAGGGGGACTGGCTGTGCTCACTGGACCTGAAAAAGGCACATTCCAATACACCGGGTTGTCATATTTAACAGCAAGCTTACTGCAGCTTAAAATGGCTTACGCACCTTGCAAACAGTTCCAAACCAAGGATTCAGGATTCAAGGATTCAGTTCAATTTAAAAATACATACAGCTAAGCTCAATAGCTGAACAGGATCAGGCTTTATATTCATGTGCACCTTTTTACTTTAAGGAAGACGTGTGTATCACCCAAAGAGGGCACTGAAATCAAAGAACTCACTGGATTAAGTGTTAAAGATGCACTATGCTGACATGAGGACTTCTGCTTTTTTGGTAGCAGGACCCTTGCTATGTAATACTCTGCTTCACAATTTAAGAAGTTTTTGAAAACCCATTTTTTAATTTATTTAATTCATTTTCTATCCAGCCCTCCCCGAAGAGCTAACTCGACACATACTATGGACCTAATACCAATATCCATAATATACAGTTTACAGGTTAAATTTATCAGTTATATTACAAAATTTTACAATACAAGTTTTTATCCTAACATGACACATACCGAGAATATTTAGTAAGGGAAGATTAGGTCTTTACCTTGATAATCTTCTTTCTAGTAGATAAGATACATCATTCTGGAAATGGTGGGGCAGCGACCCTCGATCACGAGATCTGGTGTAGAGAGCCTCACTAACATCCTTGCACCCTGCCTCCCCTCACTCTTTGTTAAAGCCTTTTGTAATGAGTGGAAGAATGGCCCAGTGATTAGAGCAGCTGCCTCAGCACCCTGAGGTTGTGAATTAGATTCCCACTGCAGCTCCTTGTGACTTTGAGCAAGTCACTTTACATTTCATTGCCCCAGGTACAAAAGTACCTGCACATATGTAAATCGCTTTGATTGAAACTAGAGAATGACACGGGTGGCAGTTACCTGTGGATAGCCACCGAAACGGTGACAAAAAAAAAAGTACGGGGACAAAAGTACGAGTACGGGGACAAGGCCATTCACCGCCCCGTGGAGCAGTGAATGGCCTTATCTCTGCAGCTAAGGGAAGGAGAACACGCAGTCACTGAGCGCGCGATCTGGAAGCCCCCTCCCTCCCGCCGTCTGTCCGGGCATCTCACTCCCTCCCTTCCCCTTACCTTTGTGGTGATTTCTACAAGGCTATTCTTTCTATTACAGCTGGAGCCTTGAAGTCACGTCATGTGTGGCTGCTGGAAAGGTCTCCTCTGACGCAACTTCCTGTTTCAGGTTGCATCAGAGGAGATCTTTCTGGCAGCCACACGCGACACAACTTCAAGGCTCCAGCTGCAATAAAAAGAATAGCCTTGTAGAAATTGCCACAAAGGTAAGGGGAAGGGAGAGAGGGAGATGCCCGGCCGGCGGGAGGGAGGGGGCTGCAAGACCGCGCAAAGGGTGCTGAGGGGGAGGGGTGGAGGTGGAAAGAAAGAGGGGGATAAAGAGGAGAACAAGCTGAAGCAGCCTGAAAGGAACTGGGGAAGAGAGAGTGGGGAGAAGACGCTGAAGGGAAATAGGTAAAAGAGAGTGGGGAGAAGATGCTGAAGGGAACTGGTGAAGAGAGAGAGGGGAAAAGATGCTGGGAACTGGGGAAGAAATAAGGGGAGAAAACAATGGAAGGAACTGGGGAAGAGAGAGAGAGGAGAAGACGCTGAAGGGAACTGGGGAAGAAAGAGATGCCAGACTATGGGGGGAGCAGAGGGAAGAAGATGGGTGCCAGACCAATGGGGGTGGGGGGGTGGTAGAGGAAGGGAGAAAGAAGGCAAGAAGTGGATGGAAGGAATTGAATGAGAAGATGAGGAAAGAAACCAGACAACAAAGGTAGAAAAAAAAATTTCTATTTATTTTCTTTTTTTTGCTTTAGGATAAAGTAGTATATTAGTTGTGTTGATAAACATTTATAAACAAAGCCCTGCCAGCTGAACATCTCTTTCTCTAGTTCAGCAACCAGAACTTTGATTTATAAAATGACAATTGTACAGAATATTGTTTCTTTTTATAGTTTAATAAAATAAGTTCAATATAAAACTAATCGAGGCTTGTGTAGATGAGATCAGATGGTTCGCGGGGACGGGACAATGATGGTGATGGTGACTGAGTGGTGACGGGGACCGAGCTCACGAGGAAGGAACAGTGACTGAGCTCACGGGGACGGGGACTTGTGTCATTCTCTAATTGTAAGCACACTGAAAAAGTGATGTATTAAGCCCCATCACTTTAGTGTTAAATAATGCAGGCATAGAGATGAGTAGGACTAGTGTTTTGTCTTTGAGGTGAATTTTTTAAGAGATTGAAGAATGTATGGTATTAACATTTTGTGCTCATTTGTTCTGATGTTATTTGTTTATTGATGCATTATCTATGAGGAATTGTAAGCCATCTAGGATACAGGTAGTATATACATTTTTTAAAATAAATAAATTTAGTAATTTTTCTTTGGCATTTTGCACGCCTCATGCAAAACCGATAATTGAAATACAACTATGTTGGTGGGATTCATGACTCTATGAACAGCACTCTGCCAACTTTTGATGTAAAAACATTGGAGAACTTTATTTGATAATCATCTGATAAAGAAAACTTCCAGTTGCAGTGCGATTTAAGTACTGTATTATTACATCAAAATTGGGAGTAGTTATTATATTTGAAGGTCAAACTACATTTAAATGCTGATAAAAACTTGGGGCTCCTTTTACAAAGCTGTGTTAGAGTTTTAACGCGCGGAATAGCGCGCGCTGAATTGCCCCGTGCGCTAGAACTTAACGGCAGCATTTAGCTGGCGTTAGTTCTAGCCACGCAGCGCGCGGTAATATCCTGTGTGCGCTAATAACGCTAGCGCACCTTAGAAAAAGAAGCTCTTGGACTAAAGATAAAAAAATTGGGCTGATGATTTAAATCCCTTGAAGCATTCATTTTTCAAATTAGGCTTCAGTTATGATTGTCCTATAACATTTTTTAAATTATAATTTGTATAATTTGGCATATTTGCCAGCAATATAGAGGGGCAACTGATGTAAGTTTTTGAATTTTGTTCTTCAGTTTTTGGATTTATCTATTTGCCTTTATAAAATGCATAATAAAGTGCTTTGGTATTCCACATAAGCACTCATAAAAATCAAGCCCTTTGATGGTTAGTATAACTGGATATTTAGCTCTACCCATAACTGGTTAAGAACAGCTGAATGTCTGGACAAAATTAACCAGTTAGCTTCATATGTTCGGCTGCAGCTGAAAAACTGACCCCTATGCCTGCCTCTAGGATTAAAACAAACTAGATTATAGAGTTCTTTGGCTTATCTTGTTGTGTTTGTGCTTTCCTAGTACCTTCTGGAAGGAAAAAGCAATTTAAAGCTCTCAAAAAAAGAAGGGTTGGACAGAGCACAATAGAAGAAATAATTTTTTCTTATATAATGGTTGAAGAAGTCTGCCAATTATTTAGCTGGCCAGTTGATTCCAGTAAGCCAATAAAAGGAATGAATGGAAAGACTAGGTATTTGAACAATTCTTCAGTAAGAGCCTTTCACTGCAGCACACAATTAAATCCTTCTAATGTAATGTTTGAAATGAGTGTACAACTATTAAAATCCAATGTTATGTATTTTTACAGTAAGGGCTTCTGGACTTGTTCGCTCTTTATTAAATTCAGCAATGAATGGAGAAAGTAAATTGAAAATAAGCACAGATAACACAGGTTATAAAATAAAAATGGATTTTCTGATTATTGTAGAAATATTGCAGCCCTTACTATTACCATCAATGATAATAATACAAATTTTCAACGCAAATTTAATTCTAGTGAGTTTGTAGAAAACAAAGGAAGCTTTACCCATTCCTAAGACCTACATATTAATATGTTTAAATCTTTGTTACAGGGATCTTCCAAGACTAGTTTATACTAGCAATTTGTTACCAACTTGAAAAAGATATGTCAAAGGAAATGTTACATTTTTTTTTCTATTGCTGCTGAGACAAAACAAAAATCAATGTCATTAGCCCATTATATTGATTTTTCTAGATGTTTGAGCCAATTGAGAAACACTATTGATTAGGACTTATCCTGTCCTGAGGGTATCTGAAGCAGAAAAGAATACATAAAACCCAAGCAGCAAAACATAAGCAGCAAGGAAGTTTTATATTTATCACTATTTGGCTCACCCTGGACCATCTGTCTGAGATCTTCAGAGACATCAGTTCACAAAGACAACACAAAGCCTAGAGGTTAATTTTGTAACAAGCCAACTAACTTGTATGGCCAATATGCGTCTATGTTACGTCAATTTTCAAAGAGAAAGTATTTAGACTCTCAGTTAACTGGCACCCATGGGGATTGGTAGATGCCGGATAAAATGTAGTTTCTGGTTGCTTAAGAGTTATTATTAAAAATAGGCCTAACTAATACTATACCCCATACTATGCCATACCATCAACTTTTCCAGACAAACTATCAGACATGTAGTAGGCAAAGCGTGGGTGTACTCAGGTGTGGGGAGCCAAGTTGAAAGGGGATAGATTCCGTACAAACGTAAGGAAGTTCTTCTTCACCCAGAGAGTGGTAGAAAACTGGAACGCTCTCCTGGAGGCTGTCATAGGAGAAAACACCCTCCAGGGATTCAAGACTAAGTTAGACAAGTTCCTACTGAACAAGGACGTACGCTGGTAGAGCTAGTCTGTTAGAGTGGTGGTCTTTGACCAAAAGGGCCGCCGCATGAGCGGACTGCTGGGCACGATGGACCACTGGTCTGACCCAGCAGCGGCAACTCTTATGTTCTTATGAGAAAATTAAAGAGTCATGGGACAGGAGGCAATGTTTTGTTGTGGATTAAACAGAGAGTAGGGTTAAATGACTATTTTTCTCAATGGAGGAGGGTAAGTAGTGGAGTGTAGCGGGGATCTGTACTGGGACTGCTGCTATTTAACATATTTATAAATGATCTGGAAATTGGAACGACAAGTGAGGTGATTAAATTTACAGATGACAATAAACTGTTCAAAGTTGTTAAAATGCATGCAGACTGTGAAAATTTGCAGGTAAACCTTAGGAAATTGGAAGACTAGGTATCCAAATGACAGATGAAATTTAGGGCTCCTTTTACAAAGGTGCGCTAGCGTTTTTAGCGCATGCACCGGATTAGCGCATGCTATAGTGTGAGCTACCCGAAAAACTACCACCTGCTCAAGAGGAGGCAATAGCGGCTAGCGCGTGCTATTCCGCGCGTTAAGGCCCTAACGCACCTTTGTAAAAGGAGCCCTTAATGTGGACAAATGCAAAGTGATGCACATTGGGAAGAATAATCCAAATCATAGTTATCAGATGCTAAGGACCAAGAAAAAGATCTAGGTGTCATCATAGATAATACAGATACCTTCCACCCAATGTACGGCAGCAGCTAAAAAAAGCAAACAAGATGCTAGGAATTATTAGAATAGTGATGGTAAATAAGACTAAAAATATTATGATGCCTTTGTATCGCTCCATGGTGCAACCTCACCTTGAGTATTTAATTCAGTTCTGGTCACCGTATCTCAAAAAAGATATAGCAGAATTAGAAAAAGTTCAAAGAGCAACCAAGATGAGAAAGGGGATGGAACGCCTCTCAAATGAGAAAAGACTAAACAGGTTAGGGCTCTTCAGTTTGGAAAAGAGACGGCTAAAGGGAGATATGATTGAACTCTAGAAAATCCTGAGTGGTACAGCGAATCGATTTTTTACTCCATCAAAAATTGCAAAGACTAGGGAACACGATGAAATTACAGGGAAATACTTTTAAAACCAATAGGAGGAAATATTTTTTCACTCGGAGAATAGTTAAGCTTGGAATGTGTTACCATAGGATTTAGTAAGTGGTTAACGTGGATGGGTTTAAAAAAAGGTTTGGACAAGTTCCTGGAGGAAAAGTCCATAGTCTGCTTTTGGGACAGACATGGAGGAAGTCAATGTTTGTCCTGGGATCGGTAGAATGAAATGTTGCTACTATTTGGATTTTTGTCAAGCACTTGCGAACCTGGATTGCCCACTGTGGAAACAGCATACCGGGCTAGATAGACTATTGGTCTGACCCAGTAAGCTAGTCTTATTTTCACACTCGCTGGATAACATTGCTACAACCATTCCAAGCCTATGACATGCCCCTTCCTGAAAAAATAATAGTGATATAAAAAAGCAACACACTGAAAGGCAAACCGCAGCAACATGCTTTAACATGTTTTCCTGTGTTAAGCATTTAATGCAGTTTAGTAAAAGGGCCCCCAATGTTTTCTGCCATTCTGTCAAAAAGAAAAAAATAATTTTGTCTACTTAAATGTATTTAGGTTATTCATCTGAAACACTGATTACTAGGGCCTGGATTAGGTTTCTTTGCACAGAAATATGCAGTACGTTCCTATTAAACACCCTTTTCTTTGAGATATATACAAATGGAGACAACATTTAAAAATTTCAGCTACGAAGTATGTGCAGCTTGCAAGTCAGTTTTTGCTTATACAGTTTTGAAATTATACATATGTTGCCCAGAGTTTTAATTTGAGGGGGAAGGGAATGCTAAAAATTTAGACAAACAAAATTTCAGTTTGCTACACGCTAGATTTTGCCTGCACAATTTTTTCTAAGCTGGAAAACCAGAGAAAATTAAAAGATTTACAATTTCAAGATTGTGTGAGGAACCAATTTATAAGCTACTTGCACTTTTCCCCCAGAAACCTCAATCTGGCCTAATGCTAGGGTAAATGCACATGGCAATTCATGTGAAGGGATTTCCCATATGATCTGTTGTGTGCACTGGCTTAAAACAGATTTGCTTCAATTGTTTTATGAGAACCTCTCACATGGTCTGTAGGCCCTCAGAATTCCACTTTGAAATTTGAAGGGACCAGTAGTACTTATAGAAAAGTTTACAGGTGCAAAACCCTTACCAGAAAATATGTATGAACAGTGAAGAAAATACTTTGCAGCTCACACTTTTCCAGGACAGCCCTGGACTTGAACTCATCTCTCCATGGGGTGGGAGGTGGGAGAAGGGGGAGGGGGAGATGGTGGAAGGAATTTTTAATCAACGGTCCTTTGAAGATTCTCCCTCCTCCCTTCTTGAAAAAAATTTGAGTTAATCTGAAATACCGTATAGCATTTACGTTTCTAAAACGGGTGTACAAACCAGACCATCAGATCTTGAACATTTTAATTCATAAGGCAATGTACTGTAATCCTAAAGTCCAGGAGGGCTGACTTCAAGAAGAGTGATAGTGTTGAGGAAGCCCCAGCAGGAATCCAGGATCTGACAGCTGCAGAAGTATGGGCAGCAATAAAAGAACACAGACAGAGAGCAACAAATCTCTGCAAAAGGCAAGTTAGAATGGGGAACATGAAAGAGACACACATATAGCTCACTAACGATATATGAGAAATTGTAGAAGCAGAAAGACTAGCAGTCAAAAGAATAAAATAAAACACACACACACACACAGAAGATGAGAGGACATGTAAAATTATCAGGAAAACAAAGTGAGGCATGGAAGACAAGAAAAGACACGGAGCAGAAAACAGCTTTATCAATAAAAGGAGATAAACTCTTCTATGGTAGCAGTGAACATTAATTCATGCATTACCGTAACTCAGGGGTGTGAAAGTCCCTCCTTGAGGGCCGCAATCCAGTCGGGTTTTCAAGATTTCCCCAATTAATATGCATGAGATCTATTTGCATGCACTGCTTTCATTGTATACTAATAGATCTCATGCATATTCATTGGGGAAATCCTGAAAACCCGACGGGATTGCGGCCCTCAAGGAGGGACTTTGACACCCCTGCCATAACTGCTTAATGCACTTTAGTGCAAGAGTACTTTAATATAGAAGATAACACAGAACCATTACTACCACCTCAAGTAGGTCAGGATTATTCTTTCGATGGGCCCTAGGCACACAAGTACACTGGGCCCCTGCCTCAGACCCACCCCCTACTATGCCACTGAACAATACAAAGCTAACATATTCCAGTTAATAATTTCCTTTGTCTGGACATTTTGTTTTTCCATCATGTTAGTCCCAGTTTTTCTTCTGTCCCTTGGACGACCAGGGAAGAAAAGGGTACATCAAGGAAGATAAACAAATCGCAGACAAACTAAATTCCTTCTTTGCGTCCGTCTTTACGAAGGAGGACACCTCAACAATACCTGAAGCGGAGAAAGTGTTTGCAGGAGAAATAGAAGACAGCCTCACCACAGTTGAAGTGGACTTAGACCAGATATACTATCAGATCGACAAACTTAAAAGTGACAAATCCCCTGGACCGGATGGAATTCACCCGAGAGTCTTAAAGGAATTGAAGGTTGAAATCGGAGAGTTATTGCAAAAACTTGCAAACCTGACAATCAGAACTGGACAGATACCGGACGACTGGAGGATAGCGAACGTCACCCCAATTTTCAAAAAAGGATCGAGAGGGGAACCGGGCAACTATAGACCTGTGAGTCTTACGTCTGTCCCCGGCAAGATGGTTGAAGCACTGATCAAGGATAGCATGGTCCGGCACTTGAAACATAGAAACATAGAAACATAGAAAGTGACGGCAGATAAGGGCCAAGGCCCACCAAGTCTGCCCACACCAATGACCCTCCCTACCTCCCTTTGCGAAGAGATCCCACCTTTCGATCCCATTTAGCTTTAAAATCAGGCACACTGCTGGCCTCAATCACCTGCATCGGAAGACCATTCCATCGATCCACCACCCTCTCGGTGAAGAAGTATTTCCTGGTGTCGCCATGCAATGTCCCTCCCCTGATTTTCCATGGATGCCCTCGTGTTGACGTGGGTTCCTTGAAGAAGAAGATATCCTCCCCCACCTCGATACGGCGCGTGAGGTACTTGAATGTCTCGATCATGTCCCCCCTCTCCCTTCGTTCCTCTAGGGAGTAGAGCTGCAATTTATTCAGCCGTTCCTCATACGGGAGATCCCTGAGCCCCGTGACCATCCGTGTGGCCATTCGCTGGACCGATTCAAGTCTCAGCACATCTTTGCGGTAATGTGGTCTCCAGAATTGTACGCAGTATTCCAGATGGGGTCTCACCATGGACCTATACAATGGCATTATGACTTCGGACTTACGGCTAACGAAACTCCTTCGTATGCAACCCATGATTTGTCTGGCTTTAGATGAAGCTTTCTCCACCTGAGTTGCAGTCTTCATGTCCTCACTGATGATTACCCCTAAGTCTCGTTCCGCTACAGTTCTCTCTAGGATCTCACCATTAAGAATGTAAGTCTTACATGGATTTTTGTTGCCAAGGTGCATGACCTTGCATTTTTTGGCATTGAAGTTTAGTTGCCAGGTCCTGGACCAATTCTCCAGTAGGAGGAGGTCGTGTGCCATACTATCGGTCTTGGATTTGTTGTCAGGTCCTGTTGTGTTCTTGTCCACTATACTGCATAATTTGGCATCATCGGCGAATAACGTTAATTTACCCTGAAGCCCCTCAGCCAAGTCCCTTATGAAGATGTTGAACAAGATTGGGCCCAAGACCGAGACCTGCGGCACTCCACTTATCACCTCTGTCGTTTCGGAGGGGGAGCCATTCACCACCACCCTCTGAAGTCTACCCCCCCAGCCAGTCCCCCACGACTTGATGAAACCCAGTCAACATGGATTCAGGAAAGGGAAATCATGTTTGACGAATTTACTCCAATTTTTTGAGACCGTGAACGAGCAAATTGATAGTGGGAAGCCGGTGGACATAATATACTTGGACTTCCAGAAAGCGTTCGACAAAGTTCCACACGAAAGACTTCTCAGGAAACTACAAAGCCATGGCATAGAGGGGGATATACAAAGATGGATAGGCAAATGGCTGGAAAACCGAAAGCAGAGAGTGGGCATAAATGGGAAGTTCTCCGACTGGGAGAAAGTGACTAGTGGTGTACCCCAGGGCTCGGTACTTGGGCCGATCCTTTTTAATATTTATATCAATGACCTGGAGGAAGGAACATCCAGTGAGATCATCAAGTTTGCAGACGATACAAAACTATGCCGGGCGATCAGATCGCAGGAGGATAGAGAGAAACTCCAGAGCGACTTGTGTCGGTTAGAAACATGGGCGGAGAAATGGCAGATGAAGTTCAATGTGGAGAAATGCAAGGTAATGCATTTAGGCAATAAGAATAAGGAATACGAGTATACAATGTCAGGTGCAACTCTGGGGAAGAGTGAACAAGAAAAGGATCTGGGTGTACTGATAGATAGGACCCTGAAGCCGTCGGCACAATGCGCGGCAGCGGCAAAGAAGGCAAATAGAATGTTGGGCATGATAAAGAAAGGAATCTCGAGTAGATCGGAGAAAGTTATAATGCCGCTTTATAGGGCAATGGTCAGACCACACTTGGAATACTGCGTCCAACATTGGTCTCCCTACCTAAAGAAGGATATAAAACTGCTGGAGAGGGTGCAGAGACGAGCAACAAAACTGGTGAAGGGTATGGAGAAACTGGAATACGAGGACAGACTTATAACACTAGGATTGTTCTCCCTTGAGAAAAGGAGACTGCGTGGGGATATGATCGAGACCTTCAAAATACTGAAAGGAATCGACAAAATAGAGCAGAGAAGATTATTTACATTGTCCAATTTGACACGGACTAGAGGACATGAAATGAAGCTAAGGGGGGACAGGTTCAGGACTAATGTCAGGAAGTTCTGCTTCACTCAGAGAGTGGTTGACACCTGGAATGCCCTCCCAGATGAGATTATTGTGGAATCGACCGTCCTAGGCTTCAAGAGCAAACTAGATGCATATCTCCTTAAGAGAGGCATGTAAGGATATGGTGGACTATAAATTACGACAGGTGTACACCTGGCAGGGCCTCCGCGTGTGCGGATCGCCGGACTTGATGGACCGAAGGTCTGATCCGGAGATGGCATTTCTTATGTTCTTATGTTATGTTCTTATGTTCTGTCTTTCTGTGTTTTCTACTAATTCTCTTTCCAGTGTCTGCTATCCATTTGGCTTTTCTCATCTCTCCTGTCTTGTTTCATTCCCTTATTATATACTAACCGTTCCCTTTTATTTTCCTCGTTTTTTCTTTTCTGCCCTATCCATTCAAATTTCATCCTCTTTCTCACCTTGCTTTTTATTTTTCAACTTTCATCTTCTTCGCTCATGCTGTAGCACTGTCATTTCCCATCTCATGCCTTCCTTAACCTCCTGTTGCCTGCTTCCTTTCATCTACACCTTATTATCACACTTCAACCTCTGTGCTCACCATCCTCCTCTCACTCATCTCCTTGACACCCCCTCCCCATTGATCGCTCCCACATGATTCCACCGTTTCTAGTATCTCCCATCCCTCCACTTTTGTAGCCCAACATCTCCTCTCCCTCGCCCCTCCACCATCTTCCTGGCCCATCTCTCTTCCCTCCCCCCACCATGGTCCATCTCTCCTCTATCTCCCCTCATCCAGTTCAGCTCCTTCCCTACTCCTGCCCCATTATCCAACATCTCTCCTTCCCTCCCCTAAGTCCAACATTTCTATCTCTTTCTTCCCTCCTTGTCCAGCATTTCTCCATCCCTCCTTCCATCCCCCCATCAGTGACTGCCTGCCCTCCATGTCATCCAGGATGTTGCCTAAAAAAAAAAAAAAAAATTAAAAAAATCAATATTTAGCACTGACCTCCTGAGTTAGGTGGGTTTATAGATCATACAGAGCACCCGTCTGCACGACTAACATTAGGCGAAGGCATTTCTGCCAATGAAAATCAGGCCTAAATGCTTGCACCTAAGTTATGCACACATTGGGCATATTCTATAACAGCGCACTTAACTTTTAGGAATGCCCACAACCTGCCCATTCTCCCTTTTGAAATCTGCACACTAGAATTTACAAGCACCATTGTACAGAATATGCTTAGAAAAAGCTGTGCATGTAAATTCTAATTAGCATCAATATTTGCTTGTTAAATGCCAATTATCAGTGCAGTTTGGTTTGCGAGACTTTTGCACTTAAAATATTTGAAAGAGGGAGCAACGATGTGTGGTTATTTGATGTAATTTTGTTTTGTTATGAAGATTATGAGGAAAAGAAATTTTAAAAATAAATAAGCTGTGTGGGCAAATCTGCAATGTGCACAGATTTGTGGGTGCAACTTTGGGCGCAGTTTATAGAATTACGGGGGGGTTGAACAAATCATGATTCTACCCACAATGCGCACATACTTTTACATGTGTTACTGCTGGGGAAACTTGATTTAAGCCCCTTTTTGTGTGCAAGAAAATAAAATTCCCCTAAAGTATGCATAAGAACATAAGCAGTGCCTCTGCTGGGTCAGACCAGGGGTCCATCCTGCCCAGCAGTCCGCTCACGCGGCAGTCCATCAGGTCCAGGACCTGTATAATAATCTCTATGTATACCCTTCTATCCCTTTTTTCTTCAGGAATTCATCCAATCCCTTCTTGAACCCTGATACCGTATCCTGTCCTATTACACCCTCTACCTATTACCACCTTCTATAGATTGCGGAAAATTCGATCCATTTCTAAATTCCTCTGTCCCAGAGCACTTAATATTCTTATTCACTCTCTGGTGATGTCTAAAATCGATTATCGCAATTCATTATTTACAGGAATTGCGTTACAAGAAATTAAACGTTTACAAATTATTCAAAATGCTTCTATTAAATTAATAACAAAATCTAAAAAATTTGATCATGTGACACCACTCCTTAAAAAGGCTCATTGGCTTCCAGTCATACATAGAATTACACATAAATTATGTACTATTATCTTTAAAACATTAGAAAATAAGACTCCAGCATTTTTATTCAGACTACTTATCCCATATTCAGTTAAAAGAACTTTAAGATCTAGTGAGCGGAACCTCTTATCAATTCCTTCGTTAAAAGTAATTAGCACAAGAAGACAATTTATCTTCTCATGTACAGCTCCCCAGATCTGGAATGCGCTTCCTATGTTTTTACGGGAGGAGAAGGTGTTTGGGAAATTTAAAAGCGAATTAAAAACCTTTTTGTTCAAAGACGCATTTGCAAATTAATTAAATTTTATTATAAAGTGTTATTCTAGCGAATTATTTTTCTATCTTTTGTTTTTTTAATTTCCTTATGTGTTTTCCCTGTATGATCTTTCTTTACTATAAAAAATGTATTTCACCCCCTCTTACCTTTTGTTTACGTTATAATTAATTAACTGTATGTAATGTTTTCGTTTCCTTACATGTATATTTTATTGTACATCGCTTAGAAATCTGATTAAGCGATTCAACAAGCAAACTAATAAACTTGAAACTTGGAAGCGCATTCCAGGCATCCACCACCCTTTGGAAGAAGAACCTCCTAGCATTGGTTCTGAATCTGTCCACTCTTAATTTATGCCTGCAGCCATTTATGCAGGCAGTTTCACCACATATATTTTATGTTAATTTTCAAATACAAAACTATGGTATTTTTTCCATGAAAATTAAAGTACAAGTAATTTTAAAAAAAAAATACTCGTACACTTTATACCTCCTGTTTAGTGCATACACACATATTTGAAAGCATCATGCACATGTGCTAAAAGTGTAGCTGCGCTAGCGGCTGCCGCGCGGCAATAGCCCCAAAGCCCTTTAAATCTCTATGGGCTTCGGGGCCGTTACCGTGCGGCTTTGTAGAAGAGGGGGTAAATCCACTGGAAGTCTGCATGCGTTTTCAGCTAGGGTGATATAAGGATGCTAAACCATTTTCCATGTGGTTTCATAGTTTCATAGTTTATTTGAATTTGATTAAACGCTTCTCCAGGGGTACAAAGCGTTGTATATAGTAATTTAAAATAGATAGGAGATGAACATATTAAATAATTAAACGTAGACCATTAGGAGAAAAGGTAAGAACTACAATTTATTACAAAAGAATACATAAAAGGAAAATACAATAGGGAAGGGAGACAAATTAAGTAATGCGGAAATAAGTACTTATGTAAGAAATCAAGTATAGGCGTCTTTAAAGAGAAAGCATTTTAGACTACTTTTAAATTTCTGCAAGTTTTGTTCAGCTCCGAGGTATAGAAGGAGGGAGTCCCAGTTTAAAGGGGCAGTGACTGAGAAAATGAAAGATTGCTTTGAAAAATTGCCCTCCCCTTTACCATGTTAAATCACTATTGAGAGCATCATTTGATTTTAGCAATACAATGAGGAAATTAGAGTGTTTTCAGCCTCGTTATGAAGGTGAATAAAAGCTACCACAGGAGGGAATTCTACAGAAAATATCACTTCTCTCTAAGAACGATAAGTAGGTTCTATCCAGATGGGCTGTAACCTGCTAAAGGGGCACTGGTATTCCAGAGAGTTTAGTCTGGGGTTAGAAAGGAGTCAGAGGAACAAAAAAACACAAAATATAGTAGAACACAACACTACATGATACCGTCAGCTGATCTGCAGAGATAGCCATGAGGAAACCAAATGACTTCTTAAAAAGAGAACAGGATCACACCAACCGTCTTCAAGAAATACGACTCAGCAAACAGGGTATTCAGCTGCACAGAAATGATGGGGACTTAACATTCCCCAGATGAATTTAACAAAATGATCAACCACCATTTTAATAAATTTACAGAATTAAATGGAGCATCATAAATCTTCTCTTTCCCCTTTCCTCCAAAGTATTCATATTGAGACCTATAAGTCTGTCTCCATATGTTGTAACCATCCAGCAAAGTTTTATCCATTTAACAGATTCAAACTTCCACTATACTTACTGTAGTCTGGTCAAAGCTGTATATCAGGGGTGCCCAAAAGGTCGATCGCGATCAACCAGTAGATTGTGTAGTAGTAGTAGAAGGCAACGCGAGTCGATCGTGGAGCCCATCCCGGGTTCAGTGATAGACTCGCGTTGCCTTCGCGTTCTACCTGCATCCCGATGCAGAAGCTCTGGGCCGATCAGTGTGGGGTCAACCAGCATTCCTTTCTCCGATGTCAATTATGACATCGGAGAGGAAGTTCCAGGCCAGCCAATCGCTGCTTGGCTGGCCCAGAACTTCCTCTCCGAAGTCAGAATTGACATCGGAGAAAGGAATGCTGGTTGACCCGACACTTCTGCATCGGGAAGCAGAGAGAGCTTGGGGCAGCGGTGGCTTGGGGGCCTGTTCACAGACGGCAGTGGCAGTGGCTTGGGGGAGGGCAGGGAGAAAGAAAGAAAGGGGGCAGGTAGGGAGACAGAAAGAAAGTGGGAGGACACAGGGAGGAGGAAAGAAAGAAAGGTGGCATGGAGAGAGAAAGAAAGAAAGGTGGACAGGGAGACAGAAAGACAGACAGAAAGAAAGAAGGGGGCAGGGAGATAGAAAGAAAGGGGAGGGGCAGGGAGAGAGAATGAGGTCTGGAAGAGAGGAAGCATGCAGGAGGCTGAAAGAAGGGAAGAAATATTGGATGCACAGTCAGAAGAAGAAAGTGCAACCAGAGACTCATGAAATCACCAGAAAACAAAGGTAGGAATAATGATTTTATTTTCAATTTAGTGATCAAAATATGTCCATTTTGAGAATTTATATCTGTTGTCTATATTTTGCACTATGGCCCTCTTTTACTAATCCGCAATAGCAGATTTTAGCTCAAGGAGCCTATGAGCGTCAAGAGCAGCGCGGGGCATTCAGCACAGCTTCCTGCGCTAAAAACTGCTATCGCAGTTTAGTAAAAAAGGAGGGGGGAATAATTGTCTATTTTTGTATAGTTGTTACTGAGGTGACAGTGCATAGTCATCTGCCTTGACCTCTTTGAAAACCCCCCAAATATAAATGATAATTAACATTTTCTGTGCGTACAATGCGCTTTGTGTTTTATAAAAATTTTATTGTTGGTAGATCATTTTGACTTGGTCATTTTAAAAGTAGCTCGCAAGCTGAAAAAGTGTGGGCACCCCTGCTGTATATACTCAAATATAAAACCCATCCAAATATAAACCAATGTAACCTATCCCCTCCCCCCCAAAAAAATGTTGACTCAAATACAAGCCAAGTTCAGAGCAGTCTTGCAAGGTTACCGTATTTTCACGCATATAACGCGTGCGTTATACACGATTTTTACAAACCGAGTATAACCATGCGCGTTATATTTGTGAGCGCGTTATCCCCTTTTTTTTTTACATAGTTCCCCCCCCCCCGACGTCCGATTCACCCTGCAGGACCGCTCGCACCCTCACCCCGAAGGACCGCTCGTGCTCGAACACGCACCGCACCCCCACCCCGAAGGACCGCTCGCACCCCCACAGCCTCCCCACCCCCCCCCATAATGTAGAAGCTGCCTACCGTCGTCCAGCTGCTTCCTCTGCCGGCGGTCCTGCCCCTTCTCTTAGCCCTGCGTCTACACTGCTTCCTCTTCTGGCGGTCCCGCCCTTTCTCTGATATCAGAGAAAGGGCGGGACCGCAAGGGGACTTCAAGGGGGAGAGGAGAGTCGGGGCGGGCTAAAGGAGAGTCGGGCTGGCCAGAGGAGAGTCGGGGCGGGCTAAAGGAGAGTCGGGCTGGCCAGAGGAGAGTTGGGGCGGGCTAAAGGAGAGTCGGGCTGGACAGAGGAGAGTCGGGGCGGCATGCGCGGTATAGGGGTGTGCGCAGTATATAAAAATTTATTTACATAAATTACAGTTTCCCGCGCGCTATACCCGTGTGCGCATTTTACACGGGTGCGTGGTATATGAGTGAAAATACGGTACTGTGAGAGCTGCAACAGCCGTTTTGAGTAATGAGGCTGCACAAGGCAGGAGCACTGGAAAATCACTCTTGCCTTGACTCACCACTTGACCAGCAGTCATGAGATTTCACCTTTAATCATAATCATGAGATCCCCTACCTGGAGCTATGAATGTTGTCCTTGTAATAAACAGTGGCATACCATACATTTTCAGTGCCTAAGAGTCAATGTTCTCATTTGTGACCCCTCCCCATCCAGCATATTGCCTTTCTCTCTCTGCACAGCAAAGCATCACCTGTTTCTCTGCTACTGCATTTTCTCACTCTTGCCTGCAGACTGAAGTGCCCAGTAAGCAATGACGTCAAAGCCATTTAGGAACTCAAGGCTCTGCTTCATCCCTATCTCTTCCAACTCAACTTTTCTCAATTCTGAAAAGTGGAGGGATGTGGGAGGGCCTTAAGCATCATTTATTATTTGCTCAAATGCCCAGTGCTTACCTTTGTTTTCAGTGCCACTGAGGCTCAAATGCCAACTCCTCATGCCTGGGGGGACCATGGATATCCCTCCCCCGCCCAAACAAACACATTTCAGTATCTTACTTGCACCATTCCCAGCCCTGGCCAACCTGTGGTACAGAGGACCCGAGACAAGAACCAAACTGAGAACCCTCCTCATGCTAACAAATTGCACTCACACTGTGCCATTGTGCCAACCTTATTTTTTATTGCTTATTTTGTAAAACAACTCCCACATGCTTTGATGTATTAGCTTACCAAAGATTCAATAAGTTAAAAGGAAATGAACAAAGCAGTACTGTAGAAGTGATACCTTTGTACTGTATTGGCTGGAGAAGGGCTCTTAGTAGCCTTGAAACTGCATCTGAAATACTTCCTAGCCACTCATTCACAGTGGGGGGGGGGGGGGGGGTTCTTTTAACTTAGTTTGATGTTAGAAGAACTCTGGAAAGCTAATTTAGAATCAGAATTTTATATGTTTAAATAAAACAAACTCCTTTCATCTCACATTAAAAGGGAGAAAGAAAGGTAAGTTTTTTGCATGAGAAATAATAATGCCCTCCCTACAATCTGTGTGCGATGCATATATGTTCGTACAGGACTCGATTACATGAAAGTTTTACTAAAGAAAGCACTATGGTCATGTGGCTGTATGAAAATCTCTCATCTGTAGTCACATGGCATTTGTTATAATAAGTCCACATAAACATCTGGGATATGAAGGGTTTTAATTTTCAAGAGTTTCTTCCATTCTGAGTGCCCATGGCCAAAACCCTTTTGAAAACAGGGCCCCCCAAAAAAAACATTTAACTTTTAATTAAGTATTTATTAGTCTTCTATTAATTTTCAACAAAATAACTGAAAAGCACCAGCAACAAAAACATTGCATTTGGAAAACAGTGAAATTTGTGAAACCAAGGCATTATAATGCAAATTCATTTTTTAAATTGAAATTCTAGGGATACACGAGCAATTATCAGCACACTGTTTAAAGAATTCTATCCAGAGAATCTCATTAGATAGGGATGTGCAATACAGTGGTTGCCATTTTCAGAACAAAGGGATCTTGAATGAGTAATCAATAGCAACTGGCAGAAAATAAGACGTTAATTATGATTCTCTCTGGCGTTTTGTCTCAGACAGGGTTTCATTAAATGCTTTGTGCTAACCTGTACAGTGTGAAGTTAGCTGACCATATGTTCACAAATTGAAAAAGCACAGGGGAAAAAAAGAGTAAAAAAGCATGGGCATGAGTGAGATTAAAATCTGCCTTTCCTCATTCAGTAAGAAAGCACTGACCACTAACAAAAATGTATGCCAAAAACACAGGGAGGGTAATTTTGTATCAAGGTGTCAAGGCAGAGAAAGCACATATATGTTGTGCTTAAAATAGCCAACTCAAAAGCTCCCAAACAAAGTTACTCTTGCTCCAAGGCATGAATGAGCCACTAGAAATTTATTTTCTCAACTTGATATACTACCTTTTGAGTGTACAATAAATTTAATAAAATATAAGAAAGAGAAAAGTAGTTAGAAAGGAAAAAGAAAAGAACAAAGTCTGGAGGAGGAGTATAAGAAGATAGCCTGACTGCAAGGAAAAGAGAAAAGCTGGGGAGGGTAAAGTATAGTAAAGATGTTGCTTGAACACCAGAATACTGTAGCCTTTAAGGTCTCTGGGATTTTAGTCTATTTTAGGTTGCATTTCAGAGCATATAACATCAGTTTAGAGCACAGAGAGCAGTCGAGGAAAG
The DNA here is from genome assembly GCF_902459505.1 of Geotrypetes seraphini. Lineage (NCBI taxonomy): Eukaryota > Metazoa > Chordata > Amphibia > Gymnophiona > Dermophiidae > Geotrypetes > Geotrypetes seraphini. The sequence goes on from NC_047097.1 coordinate 48,322,333, forward strand.
CCTTTGTATAGTGTTTAATTCCGTCTCATCCACCCCAAGACTGATCTTTTTATTAACTCATATATGCTCTACAGACAATTAGGAAGAGGACATTGCTTTGGTATGGATTTTTTTGCTTTCTTTTTTCTTTCATCAGGTGCAAGTACTTCTGCAACAATATAGCTGGGAAACATTGTGTCACCAAAGCTGTTGCTCAGGTTATAGCTTCTGCCTCTGTGCAGACAGAAAATACTACGAAGGAGAAGGGGTGGTTCCATGTGCAAGATGTCTTCAGTTTGAATCTCTCATAAAGGATGTGAAGGAACTAAGAGAGGAGGTGGAAAGACTGAGAAACATCCACAAGATTGAGAGGTACATCGATGAAATGCTATAATCTGTTCAAGAAAGACAGGGTAGAGAGAAAAGGAGGGGAGTGGCGTTAAATATCATATTAAAGCCATGATCTGTGAGGAAGAGGCACTGTGGGTCATTCTGGAAAGAGGGAATGGAAAATGTGTTTACATTGGTGTGATATACAGTACAGGCTTCCTTCACAGACAAAAGAAGTGGACAGAGATTTAATAGAAGACATTCCAAATATACCGGTAGCTGTAGTTACGTCACCCTGCGCTGAAGCTGTAAGTAGCAAGACAGAAAATGCTTGCCCGGCTCTTCTCTAGCCCAACGCTGCCGATGTTAGCACTCTCCCTAGCAGAGTGCGATGGCAACAGCTTCTCTGCTCATTGTCATCCCTCAGTTTGTGTGAGCTCTTTCTGCACAGTATATTAAATTTTGGAAATTCATTAATAAATACTCTGATCATAGCTTCCCCCATCTCTACCTCACTACCCTCCTTCTCTCCTCCCTCCAAATATAGTGATGTCAGATTTTCAACTTTAGAAAAATCCAGTTTCAATGCCCTTTACTCTCTTTTTGTTGGGGGTGGGATTCAAGGAACACAAATGTGTAGTTAAAATAAAATTCCATAACTTTATGAAAAAGAGCAGCTAAAGGAGAATTCACTCCTTTTTTAAAAAAATGAAATTATCTTTACTACTCCCTTCCCTGTTTGCCTCTTCAAATGCTCAAAACAGTTAAACAAACAATTTGAAATGTATTCCAAAATGGTTTTTTTTCTGGCTCCATTCAGACACGTTTCTAACATTAGAAATTTACTAGACATAGCTCAACATGCGTAAATTAAAAAAATTGTCTAATGAAGCTTATCTTTTTTTTTTTTTTCCTTCTCAACAGGATTAAGCAGAAAGACTCCTTTTACAAAGGTGCAGTAGGGCCTTAACGCGCGGAATAGTGCACGCTAAAATGCCGTGTGCGCTAGCCGCTACCACTTCCTATTGAGCAGGTGGTAGTTTTTCAGCTAGCGTGCGCTAATCCGGTGCATGTGCTAAAAACGCTAGCGCACCTTTGTAAAAGGAGCCCATTATTTCAATTTCTCTATAAATTTAGTAATCTTTCAAAAAGAACGAAACCAAAGACTTTGCCATCAACGGATTGTCTAATGCAATATATTGCTGAAAAAATTCAAACCATACATAATTAATTTGGTTCATCTTCTTTGAATATATTGCCTAACGAAATAGTCTTGCAGCTGGAATGTCCACCTGGAATTCATTTTCTTCCCTTTCTTTAACCCTTTCAGGACCATAAGGATCGTAGGCCAATTTTTGTGGTTTTGACGACATTTTTATGGTAAAAAGGGCTTGCAGATGCCAAAAAATTGATTTTTTTTGTGAAATATCATAATTTTTTTTTAAAAAAAATCAAACTTCTGGCTTATGGACAGTGTGGCAAGTGAATCTTCTCGTCAATCTGGCAACGACGCTAATGAATGAATGTCGGAACCAGTTTGTTTACATAAAGGCAGTATCATATGGAATCCGTACATATCAAATTTAGAACTGTAGACTATCCCAATCAAAATTTATAGGATTTTAAAGTTATGGGACAAATATGTCCCTTGGTCCTGAAAGGGTTAACAACATTTACACAAACTGTTCAGCAACTTCGGATAACTTCCCGTCCGTTGAATCCTATGCCCTCTTCCTGGTTTACAGTTCCTAAACACGCTCTGATGGCGTTAGCTTTTTCTTTGATTTCATGGAATCTTGTCTATGGTTTGGCACCTGATGTTTGGAAGAAAGCAAGGGTTACGCCAATTCTAAAAAGTTATCAAAAATTTCTTATATCTCGTCTAAAGAAAATTGGTATTTCTGGTATAGTACTTGATTGGTTCTGTTCATTTTGTATCTCTATAGGTATTCATCAATCTGGGGACCATCACATTCAACAGTCCTTTCACCAATATTTTTCTTAGTCCACTCGCAGTACTTATTTTGTCGTTTAATATTAGGTTTTATATGTATGCAGATAATAATTTATTTCTGTTCCCGTTTTCGCCATTTAATACTGATTTAGCACCATTACAGGATTGCCATAATGCAGTTGCCGATTGGTTATCTCAAAAACAAACTTATGTAAATTGAATCCAGGTAAGACAATAATGTGTTGGATATCAGGTTCTCTAAGTCCCCCAACTTCCACTTTAACACTCTTAAATCAATCTATTTCACCAGTTCTGGATTTTCGATATTTAGGAATTTGGTTTGATTATAAATTATCTTTTCATCAACAGATATCTAGTAAATCTGGTTTCTTGTCTTGCGTTCCCTTAGATCCCTTAGAGAATTTTTGGATTTTTGATTCCTTACATACAGTGATTCAAGCATTGCTGATTTCAAAATTGCACTATTGTAATACAATTTGTGCAGGATTACCTTTGAATCAAATCAAGCGGTTGCAAACAGTGCATTACTGTGCTATTCAATGATTATGTAGATCTTCAAAATTTGAGCATATTACACCCCTTTTTACGTGGTTACATTGGTTGCCAGTTCATTAAAAAAAATCAAATTTAAGTTGCTTATTCTTACATTTCTTGTACTCCCTACAGGATTACTGCTTTATCTATCAGTCTTTACTATTCTGTATACACCTTCACGTGTTCTTCGATTGTTTGATTCAAATATATTGGTTCTTCTGAACCCTATGCAGGTGCATTTAGAATTGACTAGAAATTCTGCTTTCTATTTTTTTGCCCCTTTGTGGTTGCATGCTCTCCCTGAAAATATAAGAGATGAACAATCTTTTGCACACTTTAAGATCTTATTAAAAACATATATTTTTTTCAAAGACTATGAGTTTTTGGATAGTGGCCACTGGGGATTACATTTGCAGATGACGGCAATAAACATAATTAAATATGGATAGTATGAATGGATGACTAATTATGTGTGAGATCTTTCCTATATGTTGTTGGCATTCCTTTCATTTATATTTTATTGATTTTAGTTTTGTAAGCCACTAAGATCTTTGGATGGTAAAAGCGGGACATAAAATTAATAAATAATTATTATTATAAGGAAAGAAATTCAGGTAAGGGCAGCCTAAAGTTAGGTGACAACAGGCATAGGTCCCTGTGAACCATGTCTCCATGATCGCCACTATATCCAACTCATCTTCTTCCATCACAGCTTCTAGATCCAGAATCTTGTTTCCCATACTTTGAGCATTAGTATATACTGCTTTCCAGACATTGCCCCCTTTTCCATTCCATGTAGAGGTATTCAGTGATTTACTTACCTGAGGGCTTATATTCACCTGGAGGTTGTGATCATCCTGCCCCATCGCTTCTAGTTTAAAGCCCTCTTCAGTAAATTATCCAGCCTGCTGCCAAAGACACATCTTCCCTTCTTTAGTAGATGCATACCATCTCTGCTCAGCAACCCTAAGAATATCATCCAGGAAGCCAAAATGCTTTTGACGACACCATCCACGTAGCCACACATTCATCTCCAAGATGCAAGCTTCTCTGCCCTGGCCTTTGCCCTTGACAGGGAGGATGGACGATAATATCACCTGTGCACCTGACTCCGTCACCTTCTCTCCCAGAGCCACAAAGTCACTTTTGATACATTTGCAGGGGTACCTGACAGTATCATTAGTGCCAACGTAGATGAGCAGCTTCGGATAATAATCATCAGGCTTGATGAGTCTCAGCAAGCTCTTCATAACATCTTGAATTTTGGCATCAGGTAGACAGCATACCTGATGCATCCAATGTCTGGTCTGCAGATGGATGCTTCTGTACCCCTCCGTAGGGAATCGCCAACCACTACTACCTTATGCATCCAAAGCCTACCCGGACCCCACAAGTACCTTTTTAGTTGGCTGGCCGGCAGGCCCACCTCCACTGAATGGTAGGCCGTCCCATTCCTGGTGCATTGTGGGATGTACCAGGGAGAGGCCTAAGACCCTGATTGCTCCAGATGCTTAGGAGGGGCCTTAGGTACCTATGTCAACTGGAATCTTAAGCCTCTCTCCCAGTGCATTCTGGGATGCACTGGGAGTGGCCTAAGATTGTGACTGGTCAGATTCCTTAGGCCTCCCCCCCATCCTCGGCCCTGCTGTGGGGAACAGATGTTGTGCGATTGAGAGGGAGGAGTTCTACAGTCGTGGCTCAGCGTAGTATCCAGCCCAGGGAGATCTGCTGTGCTTCCACTCCCTGCCGGCATCTCCAGCAGACCTCCCTCTGACATCATGTCAGTTTATAGCCTCCCAAAAAGTCCTCCAGCGAGCCCAAAGCTGCTGGCGGCATTCCTTCCTTGCCGTTTCGGCATTGAAGAAGGATTTCCCGGAGCCCCAGGACCACACCGAACATAGGAAAATCAAGAGACCAGCCATACATCAGGTGAGTTTGGCCATGCAGAGCTTTAACTATTCTGAGTGAAAAAATATTTCCTGCACAACACTACACTGTGGAATGATTCACTTCAATAATTACTTTCATATCTTTTAATACAAATGTTATTTTACAAAATAATCAAAAGAATTAACAGTCTATTAGAATGTAAAATGGATACCTCCATCACAGAGCTAATGATGTCTTTCTACACGCAAAAAAAAAGCTGAAAGCAAGGAGCGTGAATTCAGAAGCAATTAATTGTCCTGCAGTATTTTTCACTTGTTTCTCCCCTTTATTTTTACTCAGCCACAGTCCACCCTGTTCTGGGGTAATCTGTTCTGAATTTCAGGGCATCTGTAATAAATAAGCATGAGATATTTGCATATAGTGGAGACCCCAAATATGCAAATCATTCTCATACATATTTTTTGTAGTTTCCTGAAAACCAGTGATAAGTAGGGGAGAAGAGGTTCCAGGACTTGGTTGGTAAACAGTTCTATTATATTTGTTGGTATGCTGGTTGTTTGAGGAAGGTGAGGAGTGGCTTAGTGGTAGAGCTGCTACCTCTGCACCAAGAGGCTGTGGGATCGAATTCCCATGCTGCTCCTCCATTGCCCCAGCTACGTTAGATAGATTGTGAGCCTGCTGGGACAGATAGGAAAAAGCTTGTGTACCTGAATGTAAACCGCTTAGACCAGTGTTTCTCAACTTGGTTCTGGTGTACCCGCTTGCCAGTTGGGTTTACAGGATATCCACAATGAATATGCATGAAAGAAATTTGCATAAAAGTGAAGCAGCATATGCAAATCTGACTGGCAAGGGGGTACTCCAGGACTGAGTTGGGAAACACTGGTATAAATACAACATCCATTGATAGGCGGTATATCAATAACTTAAAAAAATAAAAATACTTAGACTCCACTGGACAAATATTAATTCAGACTGAGAGAAGCAAGAGAAACAGGTACCTTAAGACAGTGTTTCTCAACTTGTTCAAGCCAAGTACCCTCTAAGCCTAACAAATACCAACCCAGTACGCCACCCAAGCTCCGCCCCAAACCTGCCCAAGTTCCACCCCAGACCTGCCCAAGCTCTGCTCCTGACCCCACCCCCATAATAATAGTACTAATTGTAACATAATTTCTTACATCCATTTTTCCATATACACACAATATAATCTTATTAATACATAATGGTAAAAAAAAAACCCGCAAAGCACACTGTACGCAGAGAACATGTTAATCATTTATATTCAGGTTTTTTTCAAAGAGGTCAAGGCCGATGACTTTAAAATATGCAGTCAATAACAACTATAGAAAAATAGACAAATATAGAGCAAAATATAGACAGCAGATATAAATTCACAAAACTGACATATTTTAATCACTAAATTGAAAATAAAATTATTTTTCCTACCTTTGTTGTCTGGTGGTTTCATGAGTCTCTGGTTGCATTTACTTCTGACTGTGCATCCAAATTTCTTTCTTTCCCTCTGACGTCAATTCTGACATCAGAGAGAAGGTTCAGGGTCAGCTACGCAGCCTGTGAGTTGCTGCTTGCATCACTGCATGGAGTGCTGCTGGGGGAGGAGGGAGCTCCAACGAAGTAACAGGGTCAGCTTCGGGAGTGGGGGGTGGTGCAGTGGGCAGGCAGACAGGCAGGCTGGGAGGCAGGGAGGGATCCCTGACAACGGCTTCAGCAGGGGGGCGAACGGGCAGGGAGGGATCCCTGGCGTCGGCGGCCAGGCTGTGTACCCCCAAGGGTACGCGTACCACGTGTTAAGAAACACTGCCTCTAGACAACACTGTTTTTGGAATCCTTTAACAAAACTGTAGTAAGTGCTAGCGTGCACTTACTGCAAATTAAAAAAGGCTTATTGCGGGATGTCCACTAGCGTCCCACAGTAATTTGCTTTTCAGCGTGCGTATATTGTGTGCTAAAAAATACTTTATTTTCCTCTAAAGGGGCAGATTAGGGAGAGGACAGTGGCTGTGAGAGAACTAATCCTTCTTAGCATTTTTGTTGCTACTTCAGCTTGTCTGCGGTGTTCTTTGCTCACATGTTTAAAGACAATAGACTGTTTTCAGTCCAATTCTTTATATGTGAATTTGCAAACCATTGGACCCCTGAGGAAGGCGTGTTCGCCGAAACACGGACCATGTAGGGTCCGGTTGGATTTTTATCACAGTACTTTTTATCATTGTACTTTTTTAATTGAATTTTCATGGTTTATATACCAGTGTTTAATAAATTATCTCCAGAACATCTGTATCCACAGTTTTTGTTTTCATCAGAGAACTAATCAGTGCATGGAGCATTGTTGTCAGCTAATTGATCAGCATTGGGTCCCTTAAAGCCTACAAAATAGGTGTCGGTAGGAGCTCACAAGGTAAATTTTTTTTTTAATGACTGCGTGCAAATGGCAAAATTATCATGTGGCCATTAATCTGGAAACGGGAAGATGTGCCATTTTCTGGCTGCAGCACAAATGGCCTTAGCGCAAGGGAAGACCAGTGTAAGGAGCCTGCTAAGGCCACTTTTGCCACGGCTTTAATAAAAGGGCCCCTTTTGCTAGCAAGACAAGAAATATTTTATAAACAGTCTGAAGATGGATTTAACAACATTCAGGTGCGCAGACCCAGAGAAAGATGTTGAAAAAAAAAATGTCTTTGCACACATAATCCCTTTTATTTACTTACTACACCAAACAATAGTCTGTGAATCAGATTGAGATACTGTATAAATGTACATAAGAACTTCAGAAAAGAAAAATTGCTACCAGCAAATCTACCTTAAATGTATTTTCTTGTGACTGAGTCCCAAGGGGAACACTAGCAATGTTGTTAATGTGCTTATAATGCTCCTGACACACTGCAAAACCCAAGCTAATTTAATAATGCCTGATGTGCCTTACATCATATTTAGATGATGTAATAATATATTGCTAAATGAGTCACCTCGCATTAGCTTCATGGCAACAGCATAATTGATGAGCCATTAAAGGAGAAAGTGGTCATGCCAACAGAGCTGGAAACATAGACAAATCATTTTGGTATTGATTTTTTCTTTTATTGATCTAACATGAAGGCTCATGAAATAGGCATTTTTATTAATAATACACAGAATACTTGTAAACAGCAGTAGTCATCGTTAAATTAAAGCACAGTCTATCTGATTTTCAAAGTGATTTAAATGGCCCGGAAAGGCTCCTGGCCATTTAAACCGCTTGTCCATATCTAATCATGAATATTCAGTGGCCTTTAACCAGTTTGTGTCACTGAGTATTCATGGTTTTAGCGCCTGAGCCAAATCTGGCTGATGTGAGGGCGTTCCAGGGCGGAGTCACATAACATAACATTGTGCTTGTTAACCTCATAACCATAAGTTCAACGCGGTTTACAAAAGATTATTAACAGTAAACATGATCCAGGGAATAGAATAAGTTAATTAGTCGAATGTTTGGAAAAAAGATAAGTGCCGATATTCAGCCCTTAACTGCATAAAGTAGGCCGCATACAAGGTGGACCTATCTTAAGTGGTTCATCTTATGCAGTTAAGGGCTAAATATTGCATTTAACTGCATAGGTTTTAGTAGCCAACATATAACCAGATATTCAATGCTGGTACCCAAACATGGTCAGGCACTGAATATCGGGAAATATAGCTAGCAGTGGACATGAAAATACTGACCGCCACCAGCTGAATATTGTTCAGAGTTTCATTTTATAATGACACTTTGTTCGGAGTAAAATTTAAATTAATGCATCACACCATGAGGCCCCTTTTGACTTATCACACACAAAACTGATGCTTTATGAACAAACCACAATTCATACAAATTTGTACTTTTTGTAATAATTTTTGAAATAAATTTGATTAAAATTCTAATCTACCACTTATAATGCATTCTAGCAAACATTTTACTCCCTCCAATGATCTAGCATTCTTCAGCTTGCTATACTGACTGGCTCACCCAGGAGTACACAAACCTATTACATAAAATAACATGTCCCTGGAAAACTGGAACGCTCTTCCGGAGGCTGTTATAGGGAAAAACACCCTCCAGGGATTCAATACAAAGTTAGACAAGTTCCAGTTGAACCGGAAAGTACGCAGGTAAAGCTAGACTTAGGGCACGATGGACCACTGGTCTGACCCAGCAACGGCAATTCTTATGTTCTATTGGTTTTCAGACTGCTGCTGTGCTGGACTTTATCAAAAGGATAGATGCAGAAAGCTTGCGTTAGATCTGTGTGCTGATGACTTTAGATACTATCTTTGCTCACCAACTCAGTATGCAAGTTATATGCTCATGGGACCAGGAAGTGATGTCAGAAGGAAGGCTCAGCTGGCATGGCCAGTGGATAGGAGAGCCTGCTCACTGATGGTGAAGATTTGAAGAGGTATAGGTGGGAGGGCAGGAAGGGGAGGTGCTGTGATGTCAGAGCAGTGGGGAAGAGCGCATCAGAAAGCTTATGGTGCAGTGATGCCATGCGCCATTACCTCGCTATGCCACTAGAATGAGGTAATTCATCTACATCTCATCTGAAAATGAAAACTGCTGCATTGTGCTCAGCCTTAAAATCTTTTGCATGCTTCTGTTACAATTATTACAATTTGTCCACAGATCAGGAAATACAGGAAAACAGAGATCCCTGAAAACAATTAATAAACATTCCAGTAACTAGCAAACACAATCGATGAATAAAGAAAGAGTTGCTAGCCTAAGCAGCATTTGTATCTATAGGAGCAACTTTCAATTCTTCTCTTGCCTCTAAGAATTCAACCAGTTGTTTAGGATCAAAGAAGTGAAATGATTTTAATTCATAAAATATTAAATCACATCGATATTATTAATGAAAAGTGTATATTATAATAACTCAAATATTTGTTTTGTTTTTTTAGTATTTATAGACCACTTATAGCCTAAGTCAGGGGCGCCCAAAAGGTTGATCATGATCGACCAGTCGATCCCAAAGGCAACGCGAGTTGATCGCAGAGCTCATTCCGGGCTCCGCGATTGACTCGTGTTGCCTTTGCATTCTCTCTGTTCCCCGACACCACAACAGGCCAGCAGTGACTACAGAAGTGCCGGGCAAGCCAGCCTCCCCCCCCCCCCCCCCACGTCAGAATTGTCTTCAGAGGGAAGGCTTCTGGCCTGTTGCAGCGTCGGGAAACAGGGAGAACTCGGCGACAATGGTTTGGAGGCCTGTTTCCAGACGTTAGTGGTGGCTTGGGAGCTTGTTTCCAGACCACAGCCCGGGTGGTGGCTTGGGGAGAAAAAAAGGGGAGATAGAAAGACAAGAAGGCAGAACAGGGAGACAGAAAGAAAGACAGGGAGGAAGAACAGGGAGATAGAAAGAATGAAAGGGGGGCACGGAGACAGAAAGAAAGACAGCAGAGAGAAAGAAAGTAAGAAGGGAGGCAAGGAGACAGAAGGAAGAAAGGGGAGGGGGGCAGGGAGAGAGGAAGGAAAAGGGGGAGGGAATGAAGTGTGTCAGGTGGCAGGCAGGGAGAGAGGAAGAAAAAGTTGGACTCATGGAAGGACAGAGATGCCTCCTCTCAGTCTCCTCTATTCAAGGGAGAAGAGGCCCAGTTTCTCTAATCTCTCACTGTATGGCAACTCCTCCAGCCCCTTAACCATTTTAGTCGCTCTTCTCTGGACCCTTTCGAGTAGTAGTATGGATAGAGGTAAATTTATGGATAGAGATAAACCTATTACCACTCTCTGGATATCGCCAGCACTGATTGCTCTAATCAAATACTCAGCATCAGCCATTATCCAGATATTGATGCTGAATAGTATAAAAAAAAAATTTTTGGCTGCAGCAGCTGGCATTAAAAAAAAAAAAAAAGAGTTGACTGCTACAACTCAAAATATCACCCTACACATTTTGAAAAGGCAGGTCTTGTAAGACAAATCTGATCAGTTTATTTGACTGGGTGGCCAGAGAATTAGATAGAGGGAGTACGCTAAATGTGGAGCATTTTAGCAAAGCCTTTGACAGTGTTACACACAGACATCTAATAAATAAACTGAGTGCCCTCGGGATGGGTCCCAAAATGACAGACTGGTTGAGTTGAAGGCTACAGAGTGTACTGGTCGATGGAGATCTCTCTGAGGAAAGGGATTTTTACCAGTGGTGTGTCTCAGGGTTCTGTTCTTGGGCCTGTTCTTTTTAACAATTTTGTAAGCAATATTGCTGAAGGGCTGTCAGGTAATATTGTATCTTTGAGGGTGATACCAAAATCTGCAATACGAGAGAGTAGACACCCCTGATGGTGGGGATAACATGAGGAAGGATGTAGTGAAGCTTATGATTTAATTCTATGAAATGCAGGTTCAAGTTCAATTTATTCAATATACTGCAAAATATAAACAGAAGTTTAGTTTAAGAGGTTTACAATAAAATCAAGGGAGGGAAAACGGTATTATAAAATAATAAAAACAAGTACAAAAACAAAAGACACAACATGACCAACAAAATACAAAAGGGTTGGAAGTTCTGGTATGATTACAATATTTATTGAAGGGAAAGCACAAAAGGGAATCAGGAAATAGAAAGAGAAATTCTAAACCAATTAAAATAAGCTATGAGATTCATGATGTTGTGGATCCAAATGCCAATTAAAGACATAGGTCATGCATTTGGGTTGCAAAAACCTCACAGAATGGTACAGTTTAGGGAGAGGTATGGCCAGTAGGAAAAAAGGAGGTACTGATGCCCCTGTATAAACTCTGGTGAGACCTCACTTAGAATACTGTGTGTAATGCTGGAGACTACACTTTCAAAAAGATATAAACAGAATGGAGTTGGTCCAGAGGAAGGCTACTAAAATGGTCAGTGGTCTTCGTTATAAGGCATATGGGGACAGACTTAAAGATCTCAATATGTATACTTTGGAGGAAAGGTAGAAGAGGTGAGATAGGATAAGAGATGTTTAAATACTTATATAGCTTAAATGCACACAAGGCAAGTCTCTTTCATTTGAAAGGAAGCTTCAGAATGAGAAGGCATAGGATAAAGTTAAGAAGGGATAGACTTAGGAGTGCTCTAGGAAATGCATTTTTACAGAAAGGTTGGTTGATGCATGGAATAGTCTCCCGATAGAGATGGTGGAGACAAAGACTGTCTGAATTCAAGAAAGTGTGGGACAGGCACATGGGATCTCTTAGTGAGAAGAGAAGATAGTGGATGCTGAGGAAGGGAAGACTGGCCTTTATCTGCCATCATGTTTCTCTGTTTCTATGACAGTGAAAATAAAGTCTTTTTCATCACAGACACAAAATAAAAGCCCTCCTTAAAGGTTGTATGCCCAGGTTGAAACTTATACATGTCGTCATTCTAAGAATGAAATCATTTTCTGCCTTCTGCTATTCTACATATTCTAATCTATGCATATTTATTTTATTTATTAAAATATTTACAGCCCGCATATCCAACAATTCTAGTAGCAATAAGTAAAAAATAGTCAAACATACATTCAAGATAAATCAACTAAAACAGATATAATAGTGAAAAAAAATGGTCTTGCTTCTCTTCAAAATCACAGGTCTTTGGAACGACCTTACTATCCCGCTGCGGAACCTGGGCTCCCTCCAATTATTCCGCAAGCAACTGAAAACTTGGCTCTTCTCTAACATGTCATTCTATTTCCCCCCTTACTCTTCCATTCTATATATAAACTCATGTAAACCTTTTCCTTTCTCTTCTTATATTTTAAGTTCTTGTAAACCGTGCCGAGCTCCACTTCCATGGAGAGGATGTGGTATATAAACTTAAGGTTTAGTTTAGTTTGCTCCGCAACTCCTCCTAATCAATTTGCAAAACAGATTAATGCAAAACATATAGATTAATGCAAGGGGAATTTTCATTCAAGACATATTGGATCTACTAAATTCAGACGTAATTATGGGCTCCTTTTACTAAGCAGCACTACATCCTTTTACCGCAGACCAGTGTGGTAAATGCTCCGACGCTCACTCAATTCCTTGACGGCCCATGGTAAAAGGCTCTACTACGGCTTGATAAAAAGAGTCCTATATATGTGATGATATTGAAAAGGAAACATGAATTCCATACAATGAAGGGCAATATCCCCATAGTGATACATCTAGGGCTCCTTTTACGAAGCCGCGTTAGCGGTTTAATGCGCGTAATAGCGCGTGCTAAACTTCCGGATGCGCTAGCCGCTACCGCCTCCTCTTGAGCAGGCGGTAGTTTTTCAGTTAGCGCGGGGGTTAAAAGTCACGCGCGCTAACGCGGCTTCGTAAAAGAAGCCCCTATTCTTAGACCTCTGAAAAATGTATGTGCATATATTGGAGTGACAATAACAGGTAGGGAGGGATATGCATTCGTTTGAAATGACATGGGAAAAGCAAAAACAAAGAAGCAAAACGCCACACAAGGAACATAGAGAGCACAAACAGTGGAGATGTCTTTAATGATGTTAAATACAACTCGAGAAACTCAAGTCCTATCACATATAGATGCCTATGTCAAGGGCACTATTGACTGTAGATCTATTTCACATTTATTTGTTTGATTCTCTCACAAAAGATGGCTGATGTTTATTTTAAGATGCCACCTCTGACTTGAGTTCTTCCAAATACTGCTAAGTATATCTTTTTTGTAAGAAAAAAAAAAGAAAAGACACACACTCGGGGTAAACGATTAAACCACCTCCTAGAGAATCTATGTTTTATCACACTTCACAGTAGTTCTTTTTTTTTTTTTTTTTCTTTTATATGATACCCCATATACACATATAATTTTAAGCTTAAGGTGTATTTGAATATTGAATTTATACTGTATTCAGATTGGTGGACTGCCCTGTTCCCAATCAGGTCAGTAAACCCATTACTTCCAAAGTCACACTAGAGACTTCAGAGCATGATGGCTGAAATGTCGGTTTCTACCTGACTAAGATGCAGCGAGACCCGGAAACCTGCAACAAGCACAATGCCAGATGCGGAAACCCTGAGAGAACATCTTATACTGTATTATATTTATTAAGTTTTTTTAAAGTTTTTAAGTTTTATTAGGATTTTATATACCACCTATCAAGGTTATCTAAGCGGTTTTACAATCAGGTACTCAAGAATTTTCCCTCTCTGTCCCGGTGGGCTCACAATCTCTCTAACGTACCTGGAGCTATGGAGATTAAGTGACTTGCCCAGGGTCACAAGGAGCAGCACGGGGTTTGAACCCACAACCCCAGGGTGCTGAGGCTGTAGCTTCAACCCCTGCGCCACACACTCCTCCATTCTTTCACCATTAATATTTTGATCATATTTTTGACTAGTAGGTTGGTCAGGACTTCTCCCTCAGAGCTCTGCACGCTTTCACTTTGCACTGATTTTGATCTAGTGCTCCACAGATAGCCCAGCTAGCTAATCCTAGTTCTGCTGCTACCCATCTGCAGACATCCCTGTGAATTTGTCACAGTCAGGAAGGCCGGGCTCTCTGTCTGTTTCCATAGCTCTAATTGGTCAGGGTTTGCATTAATACTACTGACCCTTAAAGATGGAAATTATTACTGCTGCTTATTGGACATAAGTGAAGTAATTTATAGAATAAACAAAATCACACTTTTTGCTTAACATTGTCATTATTGATCACACACTATCCAAAAAGTAAAATTATTGTACAACTATAATAATGTACATCTGGCAACACTGATTCCTAGCTACTCGCCAGCATCCCACCTGGCTGTTTTCTTATTTGTAGTGATATTGTGCTTTATTTTAATGCTCTCTGGTTAATGCCAGATCCAGCCATATTGATTCATATTTGCGATATGCTACCCATGTTATGGCTCATACTAGAGTGTTTTTTCCCTCAATATGTCTAGAGGATTTCCTGTCATTAGAATTGCCAGAATCTTCTAGAAGTAAATCTATTCTAAAGGGCCTACAACTCAGCCTGAAATTCTGCCACTTGATTCTGGCTTGACGCAATGGCTGCTGCCAGATATTCAGGGGGTGTCAGCTAGGTACAATGACTAATGTAAATAAAGGGAACAAGGTGCTGAGGTGTTAACTTATGCCAACTAGTAATAATGGTGCTGATATTATCATAAGATGGCTACTCTGTCCTTACTTGCCTTGATGCCTGCTCAAGACTTTAAATAAAATTTTCATTAAAAACAAATTTACCGATTATGATCCAAGATGGCGTTTTGAACAGACGCTAGGCGGTGAGCTCCATGCTAGCGCTGTTCCATAAGCCCTCCTCCCCTTTACCTGTTCTGTGCGGCTTGTCCGTGGATTCTTTGATATTACTGGCAGTTGCTTGTCTCTGCCAGCGTTTGAGTTTTTCTTGCGGGCCTCGAATGGTGCTGCGGGTCCAAGCATGGAAAGAATCCTGAATGGGGAAGAGGAAGGGAACTACCCGGTCTATTCCTCCGGTTGCCAGAAGTTCCAAGACTTTGGTGCAAACAACGTTGGACGGTGGGTTCTCTCGCCAGCCTAAGGAGACACCCCCGATTCTGGCAGGTGTGCCGGGCTCAGCAAACCTCAGTGATGATGGGGTTTTCTTAAGCCCGATTCAAGGGCAAAGTCCTGTCCAACCAGGAAGCAGCCCTGCAGAGAGAATGGCTGAACAGCTTACTCTGGAAGGTGGATTGCTGTCTAGCCCCGGAAAAGCAGTGGGAGGAGAAGTAATGGAGGAAGAAGTCCCCACTGGAGCCCAGACATTGGTACTCAAAGCAGAGGCAAGAAAAAACTATTGTGAGTAACAACATTGAATTTGGACAATTGACTATGCCAGCAGTAGTGAATTTAGAGGAACTGTGGAGGGCTATATAAATCATGGACTCTAACCTCCAGAAGGCGATGATTAAGGTACAGGCAGACTGTGTCTCTGTCAGCTCTCAGGTTGAGGCCCATGAGGAAAAGTTAAGAGAACAAGCAGATGAAATTAAAATACATGAAGAACAGATTACTCAAATAAAAAAGGTAGAAATGGAGATTATTAAAGAAAGATCTTTTATTTAAAAAAAAAAACTAGAATATATGGAAAATAAGCAGAGAAGAAACAATTTAAGACTTTTAAATTTTCCCAGATCTCCAATATTATCTCCACTTGAGATACTGCACAAATATTTGAAAGAAATTTTAACGATTCCGCAAGATAACATGCCGCCTATCACTGTGGCTCAATATATATCTACAGGGAAGAAACAGGATAGTTCTATTCCTGCTGAAAGGGGAGAAACGGAGAAGGGAAGAATTAATTTAACAGATTTTTTGGGAAAATTCCCTGGAAGTAGTTACGGAAAGGATAACTCTCTTGGTAACATTTGCCTTGGAGCATGACAGAGACTTTGTATTTAAACTTTACTTCAGACTTATGATTGATAAGTTCTTTGGTTCGGCAATCCGGATTTTTCCTGCTATTGCTCAAGTGACACAGAAGAGACGGAAATAATTTCTTCTTTATAAGGTGCATCCTTCATTTTGAAATTTCCAGCAAAATGCTATGTTTCACTACAAGGAAAACATTTTTTATTTTTTGAACCAAAGCAATTGTTGGAATTTATATCTGCCAAGGAAAGGGGGGCGGGAATGGTGATTGGTCCAATAGCTCTACCAGCAGTTTAAGTCCAGGCTACTGGGGGTTTCCATCATTGTCTCCTGAGCTGTTCTTGTAATTAATAAGTATATTTTCTTTATTATTATACTAATACTTGGATCCATATTTTTAAGTTTGTGGACTAAATAATCTATACTATTTATTTTCCTTACATTACTGTTGTAAGTGATGTTAGGTTTATTAATTTTCTTTGATTAATGGTGTAAATCTGTATTCAAGTATTGAAGTGCTTGTTTAATAATTTGAAAAATTGAATAAATAAATAAATAAAAACAAATTCACCACCTCTAGCATATAAAATTATTCAGCCAAACTCCATGAATCAGTGATTCATACTGCCACCCAGGAAACCAGTGTTCAATTTCCAGATCAGGGGCAGAGGGCCCTGGGGTAAGGTTCAGGTACAGTTCAGTGGTGACACCTAGAGGCCAGATATGGGTCTACTGTATGTGTGCCAGGTTCCAGAGGGAGCAGCACTTTGTGGTCCCTAGTTAAGAAATGTCACTGTGATGGATGAGCTGAGTTGGTAGGGAGATATAAAAAATAGTTTGGAAATGAAGGCTCATTGTGCCATAAAGCAACAGGTGCCAATTCTGACTGAGACACAACCCAAAGGGACAGGAGGAACCTAACATGCCAAAAATGTAATCTGAACCTGAGTTAAACAATGGCTTCCCCGTGTACTGCTCCTTTCCCAAATAAATCACTTTTATAGTTGCCTTCACTCTGCAGCATGTGCTAGATTATTGGCAGCATTACAATATACAAATGGCTCATTATTCCTTTTTAGACATGAAAAATCACCCTGCAGATTTCAGCATCTGGAATTGGGCGGAGAAAAAAGCAAAAAGCATGTTCACAGGCATGATGTAAGCAAAATATATACCTAAAAAGTCAAAAATGCTTAGCTACACCTCATTCAGTGTTCAGTCTCGTGCAATTATGCTCTGAAATGGTTGCTCCATGGGAAGCAATGGCGAGAAAAACAGCAGCAGTAGATACACAAGAAATAAAATTCTTGTTGCATTTAAAGAAGATAAAAAGCCAATAATGTAAGAAGGTAGAAACTAAGCATGAATAACTTCAGCCTTGAAAGGCAAAACATGAACATAAGAACAGACTTACTGAGTCAAACCAATGGTCCATCAAGCCCAATATCCCGTTCTCATGGTGGCCAATCCAGGTCACATGCATCCAGGTCCCCCTTTACACACACACACACACACACACACACACACACATATATATATATATATACTAGTGTTTAAGCCCGTTAGATTAACAGGTGCTAGATGACCGCCTCTCCTGCTTTTGAACCTGGGCAGGGGCAGAGGCAGAGCCGGGATGGGAGGGAGTGAAGGTGGGAGAGCAATTTCAAAGCCTCGGCAACGGCGGCTCCTTGACCAATCCACGCTTACAACGGCCCCACACTCGCGGTCTGGCTGGCTCCCCCACCAAAGCCCTTCGCAGCGGCAGCCCTTCCTGCATCCGTCCCCGCGTCCCAAGCCTCTCCGAAGGCCAGCTCCCACGAAAATGGTACCCCTTTGTCCAAAGCGGCGGCGGCAGCCTCCCTCAAGACACATTTCAAATCTGACATATTGTAATCACAAAACAGAAAATAAAATTATTTTTCTTACCTTTTGTTGTCTGGTCATTATTCATACCATGTAGGGGTCCCAGGCTATGGTTGGCTTTTGATAACTCGCTTGCCAGGGCCCCTTCTTTCTTCTTCCCTCCCTCCATCCCTGCAGCTGAAGACAGGAACCTCCCCCCAGTGGTCTGAGACAGGAGGGAGCAGTTAGGAGAGGGTCTGAGGGCAAAGAGGGGCTCAACAGCGCACAACCACCTTTCCTTCCCTCCCTCCATCAGGTGCAGTGAATCCACCAATGTTAAAAGGAGCCGCTTCGAAATCGGAGGCCTGCCACTGCCGTAGCAAGTTCCCCTCTGCCTTGGTCCCGCCCCTTCTCTGACATATGGGACCGCGGCAGAGGGAACGTGTTACGGTGGCGGCAGGGCTCCAATTTCAAAGCAGCTGCTTTTAGCGGAGCTGAACTGTACCTGATGGAGGAAGGGAAGGAACGGTGGGGCAAATTTCGGCAACGGCAGAAATTTTTTGGCGGGCCAAGCACCGTGAAACTTTTTTTCTTTAGGCAGCCCCGGGGGGGGGGGGAGTCGTCGACGTGCAGGCCGCTGTGAACAGGAGCGGCGGCAGGACCATGAGGCGGGAGTGAGCAGTTCGGCTTCCCCTATCTGGGGAAACCGGGGAAATCGCCGTGCCGAACTCAGCTGCGCGACGGGAGTGAGTTGTTCGACTTCCCCTATCTGGGGAAACCGCCGTGCCGAACTCAGCTGCGCGTGGGGCCGTAGTAAGCGCGGGGCATGCTGCACTCTTGGCGGCCACGGACCTACAGATCATGGAAGCACACCGATAAGACTGCGCATGCGCCGCCTACAGTTTTATTATATAGATGACTGTCTCTATGGGCTCCTTTTACTAAGGTGCGCTAGCGTTTTTAGCACACGCACAAAATTACCGCACGCTAAACCGCGTGGTACGCTTCTAGAATAATGCCAGCTCAATGCTGGCGTTAAGGTCTAGTGCACGCGGCAATTTTGCACGCACTATTCCACGCATTAAGGCCCTAATGCACCTTTGTAATAGGAGCCCTATGTCACTTTCTTCTTAACTGATAAACAAGTGTCTAACCTATAAAAGCTGTACCACTGGCACCTCAGGTGGCTTACTCAGAGGATTCAATAATCAACTAAACTAAAACTTAGCTTTATATATCGGGTTTTCAGACAAAAAGGAGCTCGACTTGATTAACAATAACTAAAAAAATACTTTAAAAAGTAACAATCAGAAAATATTAATATGAATAGTTTCCAAAGTGTTTGGCAAATAAAATAGTTTTTAAAGATTTACGAAAAAGTTAAAAAGGACCAGGACCCCTTAAAAATAAGAGGAAGTTCATTCCATAGTTGAGAAAATTTGAAAACCAAGGATTGACTGACATTCTTGACTCCTTTGATTCCTTTCACTGAAGGAAGGGAGAATTTGAATTATTGGGTGCCTCTTGCATAGGAGAATCTATAAGCATTCCATAATAAAGGGACAAGAGGGATGAAGATACCATATAAAATTTTAAAAGTAATACATGCACATTTATAGTGAATCCTGAGATAGACCGGAAGCCAATGAAGGTTTAAAAGCAAAGGAGACACATGGTCAAATTAACTTTTTCCAAAATTTATTTTGCAGCGGTATTTTGTATCAGTTGGAGTCTTTGAAGGCATGTCTTTGTTATGCTGAGATAGATAGGGTTACAGTAATCTAGCCAGAATATGATAGATTGGACCAGAACAGAGAAGTGTTGGTGGAAAAGGTTTCTGACCTTTCTCAATATTCAAAGGCTAAAAAAACACTTCTTGACAAGAGAGTTTATTTGATCCTTAAAGGTAAGAGAAGAGTCTATGAGGACTCCCAATATCTTGGAAGAGAACTCGATCTGCATGGAGACCCCGGAATCCAAAGTTACATTTGGAGGAAGACAGTCCAATTTTGGGCCTAGCCATAAAATTTTGTTTTTCCAGCATTTAGCTTCATCTGGACAGACATAGCCCAGGCTTGGAGTTTGAAGATACAATGATTTATTTTAAAGGCTGGGTTGGCGAGATCTGAATCAATCTCAATCAATATAAAGATGTCAACAACATAGATGAACAGTGTTTCCCAAGCTGACAACTTGTAAAGGTTCAATGTAGTCGTATAGAGATTGAACAGGATTAGGGAGAGTAGAGAACCCTGAGATGTCACCTTTAATGTTAACTGAATAGAAACGAGACAATAAGAATTTGGAGAACCAGTCAAGAACAGCCTGATTAAGACCAATGTCTGAAAGTAAATAAAGCAGAATGTCGTGATGCACTACGTCAAACGCCGCAGATAGATTAAACTGAAGCAAAATAGCATATTTGTTTTGTAGTCGTAATTGTTGCTGCCAATGACTGTCAGGGAGAAGGAAAACTGCTCTGGCCAACAGGTTAAAGCTTCAAGACAAACTGAGGTGTCAAAGGGAATGAGCCCAATGCCATGATCAGTAACCATACCCATAAGCAATGGGATTGGACCTTCAGCCTTAAAAAGGGATGGCTAGGTACCAGGAAGGAGTTTCTGGCAATTTGAAGGCTACCTTGCTGCATACCAGAACTAAGATTCTACCTCTGCATTATGAAGAGGAGATATTCTACTGAGAAACAAGATCTGCAATACATATTTCGCTCCATAACACGCACCTGACCATAAGACGCACCCACCTGTAGAGGAGGAAAATCCAAGAAAAAAACTTTTTGAACCAAATGGTGTGCCCTGTACCCTGTCCCCCCTTTGGTGGTCTAGTGGTAGGCTGGGACAAGGTACAGGGCATGTCTAGTGGTGGGCACGAGTAGTGGCAGCCAGCCAGCTCCCAGCCCCCAGCCAGTCCCAAGCCAGTCAGCCAGCCCCAAGGCAGCCAGCTAACCAGCCAACCCACCCCAAGCCAGCCAGCCCCAAGGCAAAGGACGTAATAGAATGAACTGGCTTCAATAAAGGAAAAAAAGGAGTTAATGAGAAGTGGCCCAATATGGCTTGAAAAAATGCTCAGAGATATGAAACTCTGAAGGGAAGGCTGTTAAACCCCCCTTGGAGAAGAGTTCACCTTCCAGTCATAGCAACTTGACAAGTAAATGGGGCACACTCAAAAAACTCCAATATGTATTTGAAAGAACAAGGTTATTGCACATAAGCAGATGGGAGCGCAATACCAACCACACAAAAATAGAACCTGGTTCCTACCAGACCACAGAAGAGTTCAGGATGCACAGAGTCACAAAGTAAAGCTTTCCAACTTCACATTTACCTCTCTGGTCCTTTAAAGTTACATTGTGTAAGCATGCTCTGTAGATCTGCTTTTCATGCTGCCCCCTTCCCCTTCTCCCTTCAGAGGTTTTATCATGTCATGATCTAAAATGTACTGTCATGCTCTATATCACTATACCCTGTTATGTTTTATTATGTACTAGTCTTATAGCCCGTTACATTAATGGGTGCTAGAATATATGTGTGTGTGTCTGTCTTTATTTCTTTCTCTCTCTCTCCTTAGCCGCTTGCTTTCTTTCTGTCTTTCTTTTTCCTTAGCTATCCATCACCACCCCTTGCCTGCTCCCCCTGTCCATTCTCCCTCCCTTCTCCCTCCCCTGTGTCCACCACCACCCCTTCACTGCTCTCCTTATGCAGCAGCAGCCCTTCTCCCTTTGTTTTACCTCCCCCCTGTCCAGCAGCACCTCTTTCCTTCTCCCCCTGTCCAGCAGTAGGCGACCCTTCCTTTTTCTCCCCCCCCCCTCCTTCTTATCCCTAAGATACACTTACCTTGCTCTGCCCCTGATCAGAGGTTCCCGACAGCCGCCCAGTTGCACCCATTGGAAAAGTTCCCTCTGCCGCATCCCGCACCCCTCCTGACGCGACTCCCGCTGTCTTTCTTTCTGTCTGTCTCTGTCCCTGGTCCCCTTTGTCTTTCTGTGTATCTCCCTGCTCCTGTGTCTTTCTTCTTTTCTTTCTATCTCCCTTCCTTCCTCCCTCTGTCTGTCTGTCCGAAGCAGCATTCCCTCCCCCTCCATTTCCCTCCCCCCACACCAGTTCCCTGTGCACCTGCCCCTGTGTCTTTCTTCTTTTCTTTCTGTCTCCCTTCCTCCCTCTGTCTGTCTGTCCAAAGCAGCATTCCCTCCCCCTCCATTTCCCACCCCCACACCAGTTCCCTGTACAGCAGCATTAGCGTTTCTTCTACCCCCCTTTCCCTTCCCGCGGGCCCGACTACACATGGCGATTCAAGCAGCGTGTGCAGCAGTCTTCACACGCTGCTTCGGGTCCTTCTACTGCCCTGATTTACTCTGGCACGTCCCTGATGACATCATCAGAGATGCGGCAGAGCAAATCAGGGCAGTAGAAGGCCCCGAAGCAGCGTGTGAAGGCTGCTGCACAAGCTGCTTGAATCGCCGGGTAGGTATCGTGCCCGCGGGAAGGGAAGGGGGGCGGCAATGGACTCGGGTCAGCTTAAGAGCCGGGGCGGAAAGTTGCTGGGCTCCTCGGTGGGGGCCCTGAGCGGCGGCGATCCCTCTCCTCCGAGACACCCCCCCTGCCCGCTCGCTCGCTCGCTCGCCCGCTGGAGGAACAGAGATCGGCGGCTGGCTGTGGTCCCGGCTTGTGGAGGCATCTGCAGCTGGTGACGTAAGCGCGCATGCACACTCCTACCTAAGGTGCCCTACACCTCACAGAAAACGGACGCACACAGATGGGAGTGTGCATGCGTGGCCTAGCATTTTATTATATTAGATGCAAACTTGCAACCCGTTCTGAGCTCTTCTGGAAGGACGGGATATAAATCCAAATAAATAAATTGCCCTGACTAAACTACAGAAACAATGGGGGGGAGGGGGCCCAATGGGTATGCCCCCATACAGATTTTTAAAAATCACTTCTTCCTTTGGACAGGGGAGCCATGAAAATACTATTTTGCATCTGTTTTACAATAGAGTCTTTGTTTGGCAGAGCATCTTCTAAAATTCAATGAGAATTTTCCACAGCCTGATGGTGACGTGTAAATTGTCTCCTCTATGCCCTATCTAAAATCTGCCTTCATGTCAGGAATACGTGATCAAGAGCGATTCCAGAAGCGGCACCTGTCAGTGATTCACATGCAACAGGCACCTGTTTGGTAGTGCCTGCCATAGCAGGTGCCACTTCCAGAATCAGCCCCTATGTATTTATATGTGCATTTTACACACTAAACATTTAGAACAGTTCCTGAGAAAGTATAAATATTAGTGCCCACAATCTGGGTGCTCTCTTGAAGGATTTACCCTTGTATTTTATAGAAACATAGAAACATGACGGCAGGTAAAGGCCGAATGGCCTATCAGTTATCTTGTCTTCTCCCTAAGAGATCCCACATGTCTGTCTCATGCTATCTTGAATTGAGATATAGTCTTTGCCTCCACCGGGAGTCTATTCCAAGCATCAGAAACACTGTATTTTCTTCCATTACTTCTAAGCCTATCACCTCTTAATTTCATCCTAAGCCCTCTCCTTCCGGAATTTTCCTTCATTTGAAAAAGATTAACTTCTTGTGCATTAACACTATGGAGATATTTAAACGTCTCTATCATATCCCCTCTCTTTCCTCTAGAGTATACATTTTAAGTTATCTACCGTATTTTCACGCATATAACGCGCGCGTTATACGCGTTTTTACCTACCACGCATACCCCTCGCGCGTTATATGCGTGAGCGCGGTATACAAAAGTTTTAAAACATAGTTCCCACCCCGCCCGACGCCCGATTCACCCTCCCAGCAGGACCACTCGCACCCCCACCCCGAACGACCACTCGCACGCGCTCCCACCCGCACCCGCATCCACGATCGGAGCAAGAGGGAGCCCAAGCCCTCTTGCCCGGCCGACTCCCCGACGTCCGATACATCCCCCCCCCCCGGCAGGACCACTCGCACCCCCACCCCGAACGACCGCTCGCACGCGCTCCCACCCGCACCCGCATCCACGATCGGAGCAAGAGGGAGCCCAAGCCCTCTTGCCCGGCCGACTCCCCGACGTCCGATACATCCCCCCCCCCCGGCAGGACCACTCGCACCCCCACCCCGAACGACCGCTCGCACGCGCTCCCACCCGCACCCGCATCCACGATCGGAGCAAGAGGGAGCCCAAGCCCTCTTGCCCGGCCGACTCCCCGACGTCCGATACATCCCCCCCCCCGGCAGGACCACTCGCACCCCCACCCCGAAGGACCGCCGACTTCCCGACAATATCGGGCCAGAAGGGAGCCCAAACCCTCCTGGCCACGGCGACCCCCTAACCCCACCCCGCACTACATTACGGGCAGGAGGGATCCCAGGCCCTCCTGCCCTCGACGCAAACCCCCCTCCCCCCCAACGACCGTCCCCCCCCAAGAACCTCCGACCGCCCCCCAGCCGACCCGCGATCCCCCTGGCGACCCCCACGACCCCCCCACCCCCCTTCCCCGTACCTTTGGTAGTTGGCCGGACAGACGGGAGCCAAACCCGCCTGTCCGGCAGGCAGCCAACGAAGGAATGAGGCCGGATTGGCCCATCCATCCTAAAGCTCCGCCTACTGGTGGGGCCTAAGGCGCGTGGGCCAATCAGAATAGGCCCTGGAGCCTTAGGTCCCACCTGGGGGCGCAGCCTGAGGCACATGGGCCCAACCCGACCATGTGCCTCAGGCCGCGCCCCCAGGTGGGACCTAAGGCTCCAGGGCCTATTCTGATTGGCCCACGCGCCTTAGGCCCCACCAGTAGGCGGAGCTTTAGGATGGATGGGCCAATCCGGCCTCATTCCTTCGTTGGCTGCCTGCCGGACAGGCGGGTTTGGCTCCCGTCTGTCCGGCCAACTACCAAAGGTACGGGGAAGGGGGGTGGGGGGGTCGTGGGGGTCGCCAGGGGGGTCGCGGGTCGGCTGGGGGGGCGGTCGGAGGTTCTTGGGGGGGGGCGGTCGTTGGGGGGGAGGGGGGTTTGCGTCGAGGGCAGGAGGGCCTGGGATCCCTCCTGCCCGTAATGTAGTGCGGGGTGGGGTTAGGGGGTCGCCGTGGCCAGGAGGGTTTGGGCTCCCTTCTGGCCCAACTACCAAAGGTACGGGGAAGGGGGGTGGGGGGGTCGTGGGGGTCGCCAGGGTGGTCGCGGGTCGGCTGGGGGGGCGGTCGTTGGGGGGAGGGGGGTTTGCGTCGAGGGCAGGAGGGCCTGGGATCCCTCCTGCCCGTAATGTAGTGCGGTGTGGGGTTAGGGGGTCGCCGTGGCCAGGAGGATTTGGGCTCCCTCCTGGCCCGATATTGTTGGGGAATCGGCGGTCCTTCGGGGGGAGGGAGGTATCGGACGTGGGGGGGGGGGCATCAGGCTTTCAGGATGGGGACAGACCTTCAAGGGGGGACAGTGCACGGAAGTCAGGGGGGGTGAACGGAGAGTCGGGACAGCACACGGAAAGTCGGGGCAGTGCACGGAAGTCAGGGGGGGGTGAACGGAGAGTCGGGACAGCGCACGGAAAGTCGGGGCAGTGCACGGAAGTCAGGGGGGGTGAACGGAGAGTCGGGACAGCGCACGGAGAGGCGGGGCAGTGCACGGAAGTCAGGGGGGTGAACGGAGAGTCGGGCAGCATGCGCGGTATAATCGTGAGCGCGTTATACCAAAGTTTTTGTGCTTATCATCGTGATTTCTGCGCGCTATACACGTGTGCGCGTTTTATACGGGTGCGTGTTATTTGCGTGAAAATACGGTAAGTCTGTCCCTATATGATTGATGATAAAGGCCACGAACCATAAGTGTGTGTGTGTGTATATATATCATAATCATATCATATATCATAATCATAAGGATATATATAGACTGACATGCTTCATCTAATCTAGACTCTCCAATTACTTTCTGTAACTTTTTTTTGTGGAATATTCTTCCTAACTTTCTGTGGTGTGGGCTTTCTCCATGCTACCTATATCCAGCAGAATAAACTTTCCCATGGAAAAGATCCCCTGTATAACTCATATCAGGAATAACTGCTTTGTCATCATGTGAACAAAAAAAAAGATAACACTGTTATTGAAGTCACTGACATAACAAAACTTGGTTCTCAGTATATTTACTCCAAATTGGAGAGTTAATGGCTAAGTTTTAATACACCGCAGCTGCTGTGGAAAACTGACCTCAGAATCTCACACGAAAAGCTGTATGTGCTTAAAAATATGGGCACTGATTTTGTTATGGAATCAGTTATCACGAGATTCTTGTACAATAACTAAGTTTTTACACTTGGGAGGGATAATTTATTAAGGTGCATTATTGTCATAACATTGCATTACATGCAATTGGATGTTTATGGCTCTTCAACTGTTAATATATAATTTTATTTATTTTTTTATTTTATTCAATTTTCTATACCGTTCTCCCAGGGGAGCTCAGAACGGTTCACATGAATTTATTCAGGTACTCAAGCTTTTTTTCTCTCTCTGTCCAGGCGGGCACAAAATCTATCTAATATACCTAGGGCAGTGGGGGGATCAAGTGACTTGGCCAGAGTAACAAGGAGCAGCATGGATTTGAATCCACAACCTCAGGGTACTGAGGCTGTAGCTTTAACCACTCTGCAATGCATTCTTTGATCAATTTTCTTAGATTTAGTGCTGAATTCCTTCTCTCAATGCAAACACATGCTTATTTACAGAAAACTCTTATCCTTAATCTGTGCTTTCACTTCACATAATCCTTCTGTTTGTGAGATTGCACACACCATAAATAGAGCCCACTCTCTAAGTTGGCAGGACAGGACAGGAGAAAATAAGAGCCCTATTGAAGCACTGGGTTGGCAATATGTACTCCTAATATGGGCTGCCTGAGAGAAACAAAGGAACGAACAGTATGCACATGTGTTGCCATTAATGTAGAGCAGTGTATCGCAAACTGTGTGCCGTGGCGAGATTCCCGGTATGCCGCGAGATGCTGGTGAGGAGGAGAGGTGCCGGTTGACTGTCTACAGAATGCGAGAGACATGTCCTGTAGGCAGTCAGCCCTTGCTAGCGCCTCTCCTCCTCTCTCACCTCCTCCCCCCACTGGTGTAGTAATAGCAAGCTCAGGTCCCCATCTGGTGGACCTCCCTGCATGCGCGGATGTCAATGTGATGATATTACACACATGCATGACATTATTGCATCGACATCTGCACCCTCCAGACACAGCCCCGAGTTTAGTGTGCTGCAGTTTCAAAAACTTTGCGCAACCCTGATATACGGAAAAGCTATTAGAAAATGGACTGAATTTTGTATCTTCAAGATGATGATAATGAATTTATAAGGTGAGCTTTATCAAAATAGAATCTTTGTGCACTTTGTGCACTTAGGCCCAGATTCTCTAAAAGTGCGTCCCGATTTTAGGCAGCTGTAGGCGTCCTACAGCTGTCTAATCAGCCAATCGGGATGCACGTTTTTTTTAAAAAAAAATGCTCCCCAGGCAGGCCGCCTATATTGAAGGCGCTCGGCCCTGATTCTGTATAGGACGCCTGGGAGAGGCGTCCTATTCAGAATCGGCCTAAACTAAACCCCGATTCTGTAACCGGCGTCCATGTTACAGACGCGGGTTAGAGAATCGGGTTAGATTAGACACGGCCCGCTACAATTATCGCGGCAAGGGATCTCTCTGCCGCTATAAGTATAGCGGGCCGCGGCCTGTCCGATCGGATGCCCCCCCCCCCCCGACACTACCGACTGACCGCCCCCCCCGACACTACCAACCGCCCCCCCCCCCCGGCATTACCGATCTCCCTCCCACCCCGACACTACTGATGCTGGCAGGAGAGTGTCCAATCCCTCCTGCCCGAAGACGGCACCCCCCCCTCCTGCCCGAAGACGGCACATCCCCCCCCTCCAACCCGAAGACAGCACATCCCCCCCCTCCTGCCCGAAGACGGCACATCCCCCCCCTCCTGCCCAAAGACGGCACATCCCCCCCCTCCTGCCCGAAGACGGCACACCACTCCCCGGCGCTAACAACCCCCAAACTAACCTGTTCTTCGGGCCAGACGGTTCTTTCCCGTCTAGCCGGTAAGCCCGCCTCGTCGAAATGAGGCGGGCTTGCCCCTTCCCGGCCCATCCCGCCGAAGCCTAAGGCCTGATTGGCCCAGGCTCTAGAAGCCTGGACCAATCAGGCCTTAGGCATAGCGGGTCCGCCCATCCCCACTAAGTCTAAGGTCTGATTGGCCAAGTGGGGATGGGCGGACCCGCTATGCCTAAGGCCTGATTGGTCCAGGCTTCTAGAGCCTGGGCCAATCAGGCCTTAGGCTTCGGCGGGATGGGCCGGGAAGGGGCGAGCCCGCCTCATTTCGACGAGGCGGGCTTACCGGCTAGACGGGAAAGAACCGTCTGGCCCGAAGAACAGGTTAGTTTGGGGGTTGTTAGGGCCGGGGGGTGGTGTGCAGTCTTCGGGCAGGAGGGGGGGGTGCGCCGTCTTCGGGCAAGAGGGGGGTGCGCTGTCTTCGGGCAGGAGGGATTGGGCACTCTCCTGCCAGCATCGGTAGTGTCGGGGTGGGAGGGAGATCGGTAATGTCGGGGGGGGGGAACAGGCCGCGGCCCGCTATACTTATAGCGGCATAGAGAACCCTTGCCGCGATAAGTATAGCAGCTGCGTCTACTTGCAATGTAGACCAGCATTTTGCTGGCCTACATTTTTAAGGTTTCTTCCTTTACTAGGGAGACGCGTAGGGCCACCTAGGTTCGCCTAAGGCCCTTAGGCGAGCTTAGGCGTCTTGCGGGTCTCCCTAGGCTCCCGGAGGTGCCTTCAGGCCTGCCTGGGGAGCATTTTTTTTTTTTAAACGTGCATCCCGATTGGCTGATTAGACAGCTGTAAGACGCCTACAGCTGCCTAAAATCGGGACGCACTTTTTGAGAATCTGGGCCTTAATGTGCACTTTGTGCACTTAATGTGTCGATTATCCGGACCCTCTGAAAGCTGGTAAAAGTTAGGGCTCCTTTTACAAAGGTGCGCTAGCATTTTTAACGCACGCACCGGATTAGTGCACGCTAGCTAAAAATCTACCGCCTGCTCAAAAGGAGGCGGTAGCGGCTAGCGCGCACAGCAATTTAGCGTGTGCTATTCCGCGCATTAAGGCCCTAGCACAGCATTGTAAAAGGAGCCCCTAGTTTTAATTCACATGCACATGCTTCAATATGGGTGGCCTGAGTACTCTATGTATCAATAAAGCAGCATTTCTAGACAGATCATGAAAGCAACAGCTACCATTACTTACTTGACCTGGTGCTGTTGGGTCTCTGGCATACAGTGGAAATGGGCCTCTTTCTGAATTTTTTCCTATAAACAGAATGAAAGTCATTAATTAAAACATTCATTACTTAATCAAAACTTACATATACAGCTGAACAAAATTGTAAGTTATCTGCAATTCTTCCCCTCCCCACCAAACTAAGAGATCCCTTGAAAAGATGCAGTCTGTTCTTGTTATTCGCAATAGTATGGCTCCTGGGAAAGTCTGCAAACTGTGAAATCGCGAATAACGAAACGCTGCATCTGTGGGAAAATAGAGGCTAGGCTCTAGCAGTAAAAATTGTGCTTCAAAATAGCAAATAATGATCCTATAGTAAAATGGAATAATGGATCCTATAGGAAAACCAAACATAGAAAACTCATACTCCATTCATACACCCTCCAATCAAAGAAGTTAAATGGAAAAAAACTATATGATGGCCTCCTAGCCACTCAAGCAGCTAAACTAGACAATCAAATCTCCAATCTGCTAATAACAATCTCAGACTACAAGATGTTCAGAAAAGAAATAAAAACTATACTCTACATGAAATCCCTAAAAAAAATCATAATTCTATAAATTCCCCATTTCTCTCCACTAACTTCCTGACTCCCCAAAACTACCTGATCTTCTCTCTATTATTTCCTGGAAATGACCAGATATCTTCTTTGTACTCCACCTTCTATAACTCTTCTGTAACCCGCCTTGAACCACAAGGTAATGGCTGAATAGAAATCTCTAATATAATGTAAAGTAATGTTAGGTTCCTGCATGGGACAGCATTTGACAAAAATCATAGTAGAACATTTAGAATGTTGCAAACATTTTTCTTTATTTGCAATATTGCTTATAGAAGTACTGTAACATTCTTAAACAAAATAATTGCACAGAGCAGTAAGAAATTAACCTGCTCATTAACCAATGCAATGCACCATGGTTTGCTCACCATGGAAATACAGTAACCCCTGTCTTGATGCTTGGTGGCCATTCTCTTTTGGAGCTGTGCCTGCAGATGCTTCTAACTTACTCTCTTATGCTTCTAACTCACTCTCTTGATACTTGGTGGCCATTTCTGAAAGCAAAGCCAAAACTGAAAGTAAACATGAAAGGTTGGAAGTCCTTGACTACACAAACACATGGTGGAAATAGTGGTCACAATGCATGCAACTGCAGATAAGCGAAACCGCAAATTGGGAATGTGCGAATTATAAGAACGGACTGTATCAGGATAATGGAATGATGCAGCTTCCAATCTCCCTCTCTTCCCTGGCTTGATAACCTCCTAGTTAGTTATCCTCCTAGGCTTCAAAATATCTTCTCCAATTATTTTAATTCTTCAGAAAAGCTGTCTACAGAGAGGTGGCAGTAAGTAAGGGGCTTCAGAGGATCTTTGCAATCATACACTTGGTCCTTTGAAAGAGTCTACTCAGTCTTTACTTGCACTGGTGAACTACTGCTGGTAGACCACACTGTATGTTCAAGCCTCAAAACGTTGACCTTTTGAGATGTGTTCCACCACCTCTGTATCTGAACAGTATCACTGATGAATGTCAAAAAGTCAAATAAAACAAGAACAGAAAACATAGGTATGGACTTTTAGCATGCCCTAAATGCTATCAGGCAACTGTCATTTATGACCACTTGGACTTTAAGCAGACCCCTAGGATAACCTTCATGCATTGTCATTATAAGCAGCCAACATGGTAGATAGGTTCAAGAGATGTTTATATAATGCTTGATATGTTACATAACAAAAGGTGACAGCTCCACTCATGTGCAGCATACTACCTTGTCCACACCCTCGTAACCTCACGCTTAGACTACTACAATTTATTTCTATCAGGTCTCCCACTGAACCGCCTCTCCCCATTGCAATCTGTGCAAAACTCTGCTGCACAACTTATCTTCTGCCAACCTCGCTACACTCAGGTTACCCCTCTCCTCAAATCACTTCACTGGCTTCCTGTCTGCCTTTGAATACAGCTTAAGCTCCTATTACAAACCTACAAGTATGTTCATTCTACAGCCACTCAGGATATCTCTTGTCTCGCCTTACATGCCTTCTGTTCCTCAGAAAAGTTGCTTTTATCTGTACCCTTTTCCTCCACTGCCAATTCCAGACTTTGTTCCTTTCATCTCATAGTACGTAGTAATAGTATAAAGTGCAGGATACACAATATAGATAGTAAATACTGGCGTGTGAATGAAAGTCCAACCTGGAACAGGCTTTCCTAAAAATAGTGCCCTAAGTGGTAGAACTGTTGCCTGCATATTTTGTGAGAAAGAAAAAGAAACAACCACAGAAGCAAGAGAGAACTATGTAATTGATAGTAACTTTTGTTTTGTTTTTAAAACAAGCGTTCATAATTATTCATTCCACAGGAAAGAATCACAAGGATCTGCTCAAATACATTTATATTTGAAGTCAAACCAAAACCAGTAACACTCATACAGAAAGTACAATATGAGGGTATCTTACAGGGCTCTTTGTTCTGCTGGAACAACATCTGCCCCAACAAATATAACCAGAAAACACACTGATGAGTTCTAATTCAATAGCTGACTTAGAAGGTCAGCAATTATTTGTTTGATAGGAAAATCCAAGCTCTAGTCAAAATATTTGAAAATTTCCAATTCTTCTAAAAATAAAAAACACTTTACTGCTGGCAAAATAGAAAATAAAGACTATAAGGATTCAGAAAGGCACGAGGCAGGACCACAGCATCAACCAATATAGGCAATACTGCAGTAAGTACATGGATGGAACATATGAATATATCTAGGAATTATGTTTCTGTGTTCTAAGAAAGGCTGTTGCTTTAGCGGAGGATAGTGTGGCACAGTGGTTAAAGCTATAGCCTTTCAAACACACGCTGCTCCTTGTGACTCTAGGCAAGTCACTTAATCCCTCCATTGCTCCAGGTACATTAGACAGATTGTGAGCCCACCAGGACAGACAGGGAAAAATGCTTGAGTACCTGAATAAATTCATGTAAACCATTCTGAGCTCCCATGGGAGAACAGTATAGAAATCTGACTAATAAATAGTGTGAAAAGTTTCAGCCTCTGATAACCAGAGCTGATATTGTGACATCATAATGTCTCATTCCACCAATGCCTAAGAGCCAACTTCATCAGTGATGTCACAATGGCTTCATTTACTCACTTCTACTACATTTTGATTTCTAGAGCTACAGCTTTAGCACCCTGAGGTTGTGGGTTCAAACCCATGCTGCTCCTTGTGACCCTGGGCAAGTCCATTAATCCCTCCATTGCCTCAGGTACATTAGATACTGTAGATTATGAGCCCACCAGGACAAAGAGGGAAAAATTGCTTGAGTACCTGAATAAATTCATGTAAACCATTCTGAGCTCCCCTGGGAGAACGGTATAGAAAACTGAATAAATAAATAAAGTGATCAAAAATAACCTGGAGACATGCCTGTGCCCCTCATGCTCTGCTCATGTGTACATCTCTCTTGCAGTTATTGGTTATACAATAATGTGTAGTGCTTTTAGGCATACAAGTACCAATTTTGCTGGCATTTACACACACTCATTCCATTTATAGAATCGCCCTTAGAGATACATGTAAACATGTCTCATACAGTCCCTGTCATGGGTGAAAAGAAAGTGCAACATAAGATGCAGCTGAGAGGGTGAGAAAATAACATTTTCTACTGAAATTTGGTTGAGTTCCATTAAGTTTACACCAAATTTCAGCAAGGCGACACTACAGTAGAAGTATGATTTGAAAGAAAATAAAGAATACATACTGGCCATACATCACTCTGGATAAAAAGGTGCCCAGACATAGTTTACCTAGATATATGCTGTAATGAAGATAACATCCCTGCTGCAGATAAAGGCTATGGTGGACTTGTTCATGGACCCACTGCAGCAGTAGATAAGCCACAGAAGTTAATGAAAAAGTTAAGAGGATTAAGTACAATTAAGTGGACTCATGCAGATAAAGAGGAGATAATGGATTGCCATCATGCTAGACACCCTATATTAAAATCAAGGGGATATACTAAGACAGTTTATAAAATACAGAAGGAAAAGAGGGATATTACCACAGGAAAAGCTGCAAAAGAAAAAGCAGCTGATTCAAATTTAAGATCCTTTATTTCACATATGTGAGGGAAAACATCTTTAATACAATTGAAGGCTTCTGTAGAAAAAGCGAGAGAAAGTAAAAGAAAAAGAAAAAAAAAAGAGACCTCCGTGGGAGCATCAGAAGGAAGGTACATGCCTAAAAGGCACAGGTGCCTCAGAAGCTTACAACAGGAGAAAAACTGCTATAGTAAGAGAAAGAAAGGGTATGAAAAAAAAAAAGCATCAGAAGAAAAGCTGACACAGAGGAAGAAGGAGGGGATAAAAAAAGGAACACAAGTAGAAAGACTAATGCAGAGAGAGAAAGAAGGGCTCTGGAAAGAAACATCAGGAGAAAAGTTAAGAAGAGACAAGGAGGAAGCCCAGAACAAAGTACTTACATGAAAGTACTGATAGAAAGAGGAGAACTAGAACTACAAGAGAGTGAGTTAAGTGACAGACAAGCTAAGATATTAACTGAAGAGGAAGAAGATAGGAAAGAGAAAGACCAAGAGGTGCTACAATTAACAACTGAGCTCTTAGCCTATTTGGCAATAGATAAATATGCTGGATTCCAGGAGAATAAGAGTATTCAAGTTGAATTTAACACCCCAAAAGCAAAATAAATATGATAAAATTAATAAAATAAGGTCATCACATATTTAAAGGAATAATCTGTTAATAAGACGGAAATTGATAAAATACAATACTAGGCAGCAAAAATTATGACTGGGCTTTATCAAAAAGGATATAGGGGCAGAGGGAATAAGATAATTCATCCTCTTTGGAAAATAAAGTCATTGTGAGCAGAGGTGTCCCTGATAGATGGGTATCTACAATAATCACGATTGATGTTTTCGATCTGTCTCATTTTCTTTATTGACAACAGACAAAAATACATGGTGTATTAAAATAGAAAAAAAAATTACTGCAGGTGCTCCAATAATAAATTTGAAAATTAGCAGCACAAAAACTGCAAAGATATGGAGAAAACAGAGCAGAGATAAAAAAAATAAATTGTTTAGAGAGAACACAAAAACAATTCTACAGGGAGCTGAGAAAGAGCATAGGTACAGATAACAAAAAAAAAAGATTATCCAAGGACTCTGCAAGAGTACAATCGAGAAGTAGAATGGCAATCCTGCATACAGAAGAATCTGGAAAAGTCAAGCAAATAAAGGAATGGAATGGTCTGATGTAACAAAAGAACTGGAAATTAGGTTGAAAAGAGCTCAAAACTTGAAAAGCCCTGGCTCAGATGGCATGACCAATTTTTGACACTCCACCAAGTCAAATTTAACACAATGGCTCACAATAGGCAGAAGATTTCTTCCAAAGGGAGATCCAAGTAATGTTCCCAAAAATAGGAAACACATAACCAACAGTCTAGAAGCTGCCAATAGAATATACAATCATATCAACTCTAACAACATTACATTACATTAGGGATTTCTATTCCGTCATTACCAACATGGCAACAGAGCAGAAGAATAATAAGAAGGGAGCATATGGAATCAAGGACCATTTAATGCTGAATGAAGCCAATGTTGACAGTGCTAAGAAAAACAGAAATCTCAGTATAGCAAGAATTGACTATAAGCATCTCATGTTCTTAGACAATAAATTGTCTTGAAATCTACTCAATCATTTCAGGATTTATTTTGTACATAAAATCCACCATGAAAATGTGATAAACCACACTCCACCAACAATATGCAGACAGTGTGTCATACCTAATATCTAGAACCAGGGAGACTCATCACCACTCTTGTTTTGATTCATACTTAAATTCACCTTTATTAATTATTTTGGCTATGGATTCAGCCTTATTCCTAAAGATGGTAATGATACCGAGGTCACATCACAATTACTGTCTGTAAATGAGCTGGTTCTACAGTTCCAGTGACCAACAATTAGCTCTGAATCGTGGTCTGGAAATGTGCTAAAGAAACTATCCTTAGAGGAAATGTTGAGAAAAATTGAAAACATCCCTCTGACTTGATGATTGTGAATATATAGGCACTTGAACAACGTGGTATATATAAATATCTAAGAGTGGAGGAAGATGCAACAATCAAGCGAAAGCCATTGAGAGAAAAAAGATCAGAAAAGAATATCATAGACCAGAATTGATACTGAAGAATGTATTAACATAATGAAATAAGATACAAGCCATTAATCAGCTGGCAATTCCTGCATCCTCATACAGATTTAGAACTGAAGACTGACCTCTTAAAGATGTTGAAAAAGTGGATATATGAATAAGAAAACCCCTCCACCCCCACAAAGTCATTTACAAGAATCTGTGTATTACAAAAATATATATTGTCTGAGCCAGAGGAGGAATAGGTTTCAAAGGAATAGATTATACCTACTGAGCTACTATCAAAGGCCTCCAAGTATACTTACTGTAACAGCATCATCAGATCTAAACGCACAAAAAGTGTTGCAATATGAAAGTAAACATCCAGAATCCATCACCATCATTAAACTTCAAGTAGAAGAAATACATGAGAGTCCATTGATGCCAAAAGGTAAGGAAGCAATATACTTTGCGAAGGAAGGGGGAAAAAAAACTTTTCAAGGAATTAGATCAACAAATAAGATAAAAAAAGAGGTAACAACAAAAGTACAGCAGAAAAGACAAACTGTAAATCCAGGAATTGTTTATTGATTAATACCAGACACATAGATGGTTAAGGAGAACTGAGTTGAAACCTAAGGACGAGAGATTGATAGTTACAGCTGAGGACAGTGGATTAAGGTGAGATGGTTTACAGAAACTGAAAAAAGTGGTACAACAGACATCTATACTGTATATTCTGTTAGGGATGGAAATGGTAACTAATCTCATGTGAATTTCTGATGTTAGAAAATTTCTATATAGATAAGCACAAGGTGGCATGTCTTTTATTCATTCAAAACTGTGTAAACATTACAACATCATTATACATAATAACATAGTAGATGATGGCAGATAAAGACCCGAAGGGTCCATCCAGTCTGTCCTACCTGATTCAATTTAAATTTTTTTAAATTTTTTCTTCTTAGCTATTTCTGGGCAAGAATGCAAAGCTCTACCCGGTACTGTGCTTGGGTTACTACTGCCAAAATCTCCGTTAAAATCTACTCCAGCCCATCTACACCCTCCCAGCCATTGAAGCCCTCCCCAGCCCATCCTCCACCAAATGGCCATATACAGACACAGACCGTGCAAGTCTGCCCACTACTGGCCTTAGTTCAATTTTGAATATTATTTTCTGATTCTAGATCCTCTGTGTTCATCCCACACTTCTTTGAACTCAGTCACAGTTTTACTCTCTACCACCTCTCTCGGGAGCGCATTCCAGGCATCCACTACCCTCTCCGTACAGTAGAATTTCCTAACATTCGCCCTGAATCTACCACCCCTCAACCTCAAATTATGTCCTCTGGTTTTACCATTTTCCTTTCTCTGGAAAAGATTATGTTCTACGTTAATACCCTTCAAGTATTTGAACGTCTGAATCATATTTCCCCTGTCTCTCCTTTCCTCTAGGGTATACATATTCAGGGCTTCCAGTCTCTCCTCATACGTCTTCTGGCGCAAGCCTCCTATCATTTTCGTCGCTCTCCTCTGGACCGCTTCAAGTATTCTTACGTCCTTCACCAGATACGGTCTCCAAAACTGAACACAATACTCCATGTGGGGCCTTACCAATGACCTGTACAGGGGCATCAACACCTTCTTCCTTCTACTGGCTATGTCTCTTTTTATACAGCTCAGCATCCTTCTGGCAGCAGTCACTGCCTTGTCACAGAGTTTTTTTGCCTTTAGATCTTCGGACACAATCACCCCAAGGTCCCTCTCCCCGTCCGTGCATATCAGCTTCTCTCCTCCCAGCATATAAGGTTCCTTCTGATTATTAATCCCCAAATGCATTACTCTGCATTTCTTTGCATTGAATTTTAGTTGCCAGGCATTAGACCATTCCTCTAACTTTTGCAGATCCTTTTTCATATTTTCCACTCCCTCTTCGGTGTCTACTCTGTTACAAAGCTTGGTATCATCTGCAAAAAGGCACACTTTTCCTTCTAACCCTTCAGCAATGTCACTCACAAACATATTGAACAGGATTGGCCCCAGCACCGAACCCTGAGTCCACTACTCACCTTTCCTTCCTCCGAGCGACTTCCATTAACCACCACCCTCTGGCGTCTGTCCGACAGCCAGTTTCTAACCCAGTTCACCACTTTGGGTCCTAATTTCAGCCCTTCAAGTTTATTCAACAGCCTCCTATGAGGAACTGTATCAAAGGCTTTGTTGAAATCTAAGTAAATTACATCTAGCATATGCCCTCGATCCAGCTCTCTGGTCACTCAATCAAAAAATTCAATCAGGTTCGTTTGGCACGATTTACCTTTTGTAAAGCCATGTTGCCTCAGATCCTGTAACCCATTAGATTCAAGGAAGTACACTATCCTTTCTTTCAGCAACACTTCCATTATTTTTCCAACAACTGAACTGAGGTTCACCGGCCTGTAGTTTCCTGCTTCATCCCTGTGACCACTTTTATGAATAGGGACCACATCCGCTCTCCTCCAATCCCCAGAAATCACTCCCATTTCCAGAGATTTGTTGAACACATCTTTAATAGGACTCGCCAGAACCTCTCTGAGCTCCCTTAGTATCCTGGGATGGATCCCGTCTGGTCCCTTCGCTTTGTCCACCTTCAGTTTTTCAAGTTGCTCATAAACACTTTCCTCCGTGAACGGCGCAGAATCTACTCCATTTTCTCGTGTAACTTTGCCAAACAATCTCGGTCCTTCTCCAGGATTTTCTTCTGTGAACACAGAACAGAAGTATTTGTTTAGCACATTTGCTTTTTCCTCATCACTCTCCACATATCAGTTCCCAGAATCTTTTAGTTTAGCAATTCCATTTTTCATCTTCCTCCTTTCACTAATATATCTGAAAAAATTTTTGTCTCCCTTTTTTACATTTTTAGCCATTTGTTCTTCTGCCTGTGCTTTCGCCAGACGTATCTCTCTTGGCTTCTTTCAGTTTCACCCTGAAGTCCTTTCTGCACTCCTCTTCTTGGGTTTTTTTATATTTCACGAACGCCAACTCTTTCGCCTTAATTTTCTCCACCACTAGTTTGGAGAACCATATCGGCTTCCTTTTTCTCTTGTTTTTATTGATTTTCTTCACATAAAGGACCGTAGCCATTTTTATCGCTCCTTTCAGCTTAGACCACTGTCTTTCCACTTCTCTTATGTCCTCCCATCCTAACAGCTCTTTCTTCAGGTACTCTCCCATAGTGTTCCCGCTAAGCTGCGCTGGGGTGCGCTGGCGCACAAAATATTACCTCGCAGCGCACAAGTTTCTCGTCACAGCGCACACAGTGTAGAGCACAGTTCTTCAACCGCCGGTCCGCAAACAAAATCTTGCCGGTCCGCGAAGGATTCGGTCCCCGCCGCAACGAAAGGCCGGCGTCAGCTGACTTGCAACTTCCTGTTGCAGTCGCTGTGCCGGGACTCCTGCCTTCGCCGGGACTCCTGCCTTCCACCGCGTTTGCCTCCTGCCTTGTCTCCGCACCTCCAGACCAGCAGCGGCAGCTGTGTATGCTTTTAACTTCGGCACAGAGCTGCCCCTAATCAATAGTTTAGCGCGGTTTCATAAGGCAGCCTCGGGGCCTTTGCTAGGCCGGCCCACATCGCATCATCGAAGCGGGCCGGCTATCAAAGGCCCCGAGGCTGCCTCATGAAACCGCGCTAAACTATTGATTAGGGGCAGCTCTGTGCCGAAGTTAAAAGCATACAGAGCTGCCGCTGCTGGTCTGAACTCTTGGGCCGCTGAAGGAGGGCAAAAAGCAGCTGTCCTGGAGGTTTCCCTTCCTCTCGCCTTTACAGGTTCCTTTTTTCCACCTTTTTTTTTTTTTCCTTCAAACGGCAACGGGCCCCAGCATCGACATCAATCAAGTAAGTTCCACTGTCAATCAAGCGGTTCTGCTCGGCCAAAGCTTCCCCTGTGACATGAGCCACCCTCAGGGGAAAGAAAGTGACCCACAAAGGTGAGGGGAAGGGGGGCAGATGATGGAAGTTGGGGGGGGGAGAGAGAGAGAGAGAGAGAAGGGGCAGATGATGGAATGGAGGAGATGAGAGAGAGAGAGAAGGGGACAGATGATGGAAGTGAGAAGAAGGGAGAGAGAGCAGAAGGCAGATGGATGTCAGTTGAGAAGGGAGAGCAGATGCTGAATGGAAGTGGGGAAAGAACACATACTGGATGGAAGGAGGAGATAAATAAAGGGGGAAGAAAATAGTAAGATAATGGAGGGGTGAGGGAAAGGGGTGACAAGCTGTGTGTAGACAGTGAAAAGAGGGAAACGGGACTAAATAGTAAGAAAGAATTTAATTTAGATGGAGGCAGAAAATAGAGAAGGAAGACCAGAGAAGAAAAGGGAAGAGAGAGCAGAGAATGATCAGATCTGAGTGGAGGAAATGAGAAGAGAGATATGCTAAAAACCACAGGGGGGAGGGAAGGATAGAGATGCCAGACCATGAGGGGAACAGAAGGAAGATGATGGATGCTAGACCAAATTGGGGGGTGGGGGGGGGGGCAGGAGGAGAGATGGCAGGGAAAGACAGACAGTGAATGGAAGGGGCAGATGCTGGACTGAAGAGACAGAGAAGGTTATCATGCTGCTGTACCGGGCCATGGTACGCCCTCACCTGGAGTACTGCGTCCAGCACTGGTACTTTAAGAAGGACACGGTACTACTCGAAAGGATCCAGAGAAGAGCAACTAAAATGGTTAAGGGGCTGGAGGAGTTGCCGTACAGCGAAAGATTAGAGAAACTGGGCCTCTTCTCCCTTGAGCAGAGGAGATTGAGAGGGGACATGATAGAAACATTCAAGGTACTGAAGGGAATAGACTTAGTAGCTAAGGCAGGGAGAACGAGAGGGCACTCTCTAAAGTTGAAAGGGGATAGATTCCATACAAACGTAAGGAAGTTCTGTGGTAGAAAGCAACATATTTATTTGGCTCATAACTTGCTGGCGCCCGATATTTTTAGCTCACAGTGAAAAAAGTTTGCTCACAACACCCGCCCGCTTAGAGGGAACACTGCTCCCATTGCATTAAAGTCTGTACATTTGAAATCTAGGACTTTAAGTATCATGCGGCCGCTCTCCACTTTAGCCATTATACCAAACCAAACCGTTTGATGATCGCTACTTCCCAGGTGAGCACCCACTCGAACATTAGAGATACTCTCTCCATTTGTGAGGACCAGATCCAATATCGCTTTGTCCCTTGTGGGTTCCGTCACCATTTGTCTGAGAGAGTCTCTTGAAAGGCATCCACAATCTTTCTGATTCCGCAGATGGAACATTGCAGTCCGCATCCAGCAGGTTGAAATCTCCCAACAGCAGAACCCCCTCTTTCCTTCCAAACTTTTGGATATCTACAATCAGATCCTTATCAATTTGCTGCGATTGAGTCGGAGGTCTGTAGACTACACCCACGTAGATAGAAGTTCCATCTTCTCTTTTCAGAGCGATCCATATCGCTTCTTCCTCTCCCCAGGTCCCTTGCATTTCGGTCACTTGGATATTGATCTTTACATAGAGAGCTACTCCTCCACCTTTTTAACCATCTCTGTCCTTCCTAAAAAGATTATATCCCGGTATGTTTGCATCCCATCCATGTGATTCACTGAACCATGT
Organism: Geotrypetes seraphini; assembly: GCF_902459505.1. Classification (NCBI taxonomy): domain Eukaryota; kingdom Metazoa; phylum Chordata; class Amphibia; order Gymnophiona; family Dermophiidae; genus Geotrypetes; species Geotrypetes seraphini. The sequence goes on from NC_047097.1 coordinate 48,363,333, forward strand.
CTCTGTGATAGCAACAATATCTAGATCTGCCTCTAACATCAGGGCTTGCAGATCATGAACTTTGTTGCTTAGACTGCGAGCATTTGTGGTCATCGCTTTCCAGCTATTTTTCAGCGGTAATCTCCTTTTTCGTATGGATTTTTGTTTCGTCTCACTTTCCATTGCAATACTAAGAAAGGAGTTGCTGATATTGTTTATGTTGCAATCTTTACTACTATCATATCTTTTCTTTTGCCGGGGGTGGTCTCTATAATTGTCCTTCGTACATACACCACCCCCACCTTCTAGTTTAAATGCCTAGAAAAATATTGTCTAAATTTCTCTGCAAGGTTTCTTTTTCCTGCTGTAGTAATATGTAGCCCATCAGTGCAATATAGCTTCTTGTCCTTCCATTTATTTCCCCATCCTCCTATGTACCTAAAGCCTTCTCGATGACACCAGGCTTTGAGCCATCTATTAAAGTCCTCTGTGTTTTTCTCTCTTTGCTCTCCCTTTCCATATGCCGGCAGTATTTCAGAAAAAGCTAAAGTCTTTGCAAAAGGTTTCAAACCCTCACCAAGCTCCCGAAAAGCTTTCTGTGCTGCAAGTATGGAGTTGTTGGCCAGGTCATTTGTTCCCAAATGGATAACAACATCAGTGTTAAAATCCTTAGTTCCTTCCTTAATTATAGTCTAAATCAGGGGTGTCCAACCTGCGGCCCTGTGAAGTATTTTGTGCAGCCCCGTGAGGGTCGAGGGCGATACAGTGTTTTCCTCTGCTGCCCCCGGGTGTTTACCATCTTGCCGACTCCCTCCTGTGTCTTGCTGAAGCGTTTGAAAGTTTGTGTGGCCCCAGAAACATTTTTTTCGGCCAATGCGGCCCAGTGAATCCAAAAGGTTGGACACCCCTGGTCTAAATAAAGGTACTGGGATTATGACCATAAGAGGACAAGTAGAATTAAGAGGTAATCACCACCTGGGGCATTACGATTGTGATTAAAAAAAAGCTGGATGCAAAAAACCAGATATAGTGGAAAAAGGAAAAAAATCACCAGAACAGCATTGATCATAGAGGTGTCAGTCCCAAGCAATTATGCTGTGAATCATGTAGAGAGAAAAAAGTCCTCAAGTAGTAAAACATTCATCTAAGTCCAAGAAAATGAGGCAGAAGGATACAGAAACACTTCCCATCATTTTGGGTGCCACAGATTTGATTAAAAACATTTTAATGCACACCTGGATAAGTTGCCTATACATGTTATACCTTATGAACTGCAAAAGGCACAATGCAAATACTATATAATAAGCATTAGCATTAAATCTGAGAGACTGAAATCAGAGTCCACATAGCCTGGCGTAAAAGCAAGGTTCATTGCTGTCATGGTATGTGCAATACTGACCCATTTGGAGACATTGTCCTTATCCCACTGCCCTAACAAGGCATACTTGGAGAAAGGCAGATGTGGTCCCTCTACACAAAAGTGGAAGTAAGGAAGAAGTAGGGAATTACAGGTCAGTAAGTCTGACTTTTGTGGTAAGTAAATTAATAGAAACACTTTTAAAACAGAGATTGGTGAAGTTTCTGGAATATGATAGATTACAGGGGACCAGAGGAAACATGGATTCACTAGAGGCAGGTCTCGTCAGAGAAATCTGATCAATTTCTTTGACTGAGTGACCAGAAAATTGGATAGAGGGAGTGTGCAAGATGTGGTATATTTAGATTTTAGCAAAGTCTTTGACAGTGTTCCACACAGACATCTAATAAATAAACTGAGTGCCCTCGGGATGGGTCCCAAAATGATGGGCTGGGTCAGGAACTGGTTGAATGGAAGACGACAGAGTGGTCAAAGGAGATCGCTCTGAGGAAAGGGATGTTACCAGTGGTGTGCCTCAAGGTTCTGTTCTTGGGCCAATTCTTTTTAAAATTTTTATAAGTGATATTGCTGAAGGGTTATCAGTTAAGATTTGCCTCTTTGCAGATGATACCACAATCTGCAACAGAGTAGACACCCCGGATGGTGTGAATAACATAAAGAAAGACCTAGCAAAGCTTGAAGAATGGTCTGAAATTTGGCAGCTAAAATTTAATGCTAAGAAATGCAAGGTCATGTATTTGGGCTGCAAAAACCCGAGGGAACAGTACAGTTTAGGGGGTGAAGAACTTATGTGCACGATAGAAGAGTGGGACTTGGGTGTGATTGTATGTGATGATGTTATGGTAGCCAATCAGGTTGAAAAGGTGACGGTGAAAGCTAGAAGGATGCTAAGGTGTAAAGGAAGAGGTATGGCCAGTTGGTAAAAGGAGGTACTGATGCCCTTGTATAAAGACTGCGGTGAGACCTCATTTAGAATATTATGTACAATTCTGGAGGCCTCACCTTCAAAAAGATATAAAAAGGACTGAGTCGGTCCAGAGGAAGGCTACTAAAATGGTGCGTGGTCTTCGTCATAAGGCATATGGGAACAGACTTAAAGAAAGGCGGGAGAGGGGAGATGTTTAAATACCTACGTGATGTACATGTGCATGAGTCGAGTCTCTTTCATGTGAAAGGAAGCTCTAGAATGAGAGGGCATAGGATGAAGTTAAGAGGTGATAGGCTCAGGAGTAATCTAAGGAAATACTTTTTTACAAAAAGAGTGGTAGAGTCGTGGAACAGTGTCCCGAAATAGGTGGTAGAGACAAAGACTGTCTGAAAGCATGGGACAGGCACGTGGGATCTCTGAGAGAGAGGAACAGAGAATGGTTACTGCGGATGGGCAGATTGGATGGGCTATTTGGCCTTTATCTGCCATCATGTTTCTATGTTTAACCGTGTCCTTTCATACCAACAGATAAGCATGAGTTATGAAAACAGAGGAAGGGGAAAGATGCAATTTTGTCAAACTAAAGGGGGGATTCATGAAAGGGTGATAAGTGTGTTAGTGCACACTAACTGCTAAGAACACCCATTATATTCTGTGGGCATTTTTAGTGGGTAGTGCACGCTTAACACCCTTTCATCTAATTTTAGGTTTTAACCAAGAAATACTGTTAAAATGCCCCAATACTAAAAAAAAAAAAAAAATTAAATGGGTGTTTACTGGATAAACAGATAAACACCACTTTCCCCAGTACTCTACATTGTTCATCTGAAGCCCTCCCCTAGCTGCCAAGAAGGAAGGGATTTGGTTTTGGGGATGGGGAAGGGGAGCCTAGGAAGAAAAATAACTGGAAGGTGGTCAAAGTCTGGTGAAAAGGATGCAACCCACACAAAGAAAAAGACACTGGCTGGGAGAGGGGGTAATTGAGAAAAAATGAATTAGTGGTAGAATCAGGGAGGGGGGTTTGAGAGAAAGGGGGTTAGAAACATAGAAAGATGACGGCAGAAAAGGGCTATAGCCCATCAAGTCTGCCCACTCTACTGACCCATCCTCTTAAGTCTATGCCCTAATGACCAATTCCTCAGCTCGACCCTCATAGGGATCCCACATAGGCATCCCATTTATTCTTAAAGTCTAGCATGCTGCTGGCCTCGATCACCTGCACTGGAAGCTTATTCCAACGGTCAACCACTCTTTCCGTAAAGAAATACTTCCTGATGTCGCCATGAAATTTCCCGCCCCTGAGTTTGAGCGGATGCCCTCTTGTGGCCGAGGGTCCTTTGAGAAAGAAGATATCATCTTCCACCTCTATACGTCCTGTGATGTATTTAAATGTCTCAATCATGTCTCCCCTCTCCCTACGTTTCTCGAGATTGTAGAGCTGCAATTTGTTCAGTCTCTCTTTGTACGAGAGACCTTTGAGCCCCGAGATCATCCTGGTGGCCATCCACTGAACTGATTCGATTCTGAGCACATCTTTACAGTAATGTGGCCTCAAGAATTGCACACAGTATTCCAGATGAGGTCTCACCATGGTTCTGTACAATGGCATTATGACTTCAGGCTTCTGGCTGACGAAGCTTCTACTGATACAACCCATCATCTGCCTTGCCTTAGATGAAGCCTTCTCCACTTGATTGGCAGTTTTCATGTCTGCACTGATGATTACTCCTAAATCTCGTTCTGCTGAAGTCCTAGTTAAAGTTTCTCCATTCAAGGTGTAAGTTCTGCATGGATTTCCACTACCGAGGTGCATGACCTTACATTTCTTAGCATTGAAGCTCAGCTGCCAGGTCGAGGGGTTGGAGGGAATAGAGAGAGATGATTAATGTGGACAGCATATAGGGCTCATGTTTATGTTGCAGTAAGAGCTAGGGGTATAGATGACAGGAGCAGATGATGTCTACATATTTAAGAAACAAGTGCTGAGGTGAGGGTGGGGAGAAGTGTCATAGCAGGGGCAAGGCGAGTGAATTAGCTCCTCTGGCGAATGTCATTAGGTCTCAGCTAGTTAAAATGACCTTGTGCACTCTACTGCTGGCAGTGCTTGCAGCCCTATGAGTACTTTGCACCTTGGGGTTGGTTTTCCTTTGAAAGCTTCTTTTCCAGTGGGGACATGAGTACATAGCTACCCAGAGTCTGATTACTTCCTGGTGTGAAGTCTGCACCTGCAGTGACAGCACCATTGTACTCCTTGTGCATACTTTGTGGAGATAGCTCTTGAGGCTGCCATTTTTCCTCACCTGTAAAAGTACGCATGCTGTGGACAGTGTATGTACTTTTCTGCAGCCTGAGGGTTAGAAAGAAAAAGTTTGGAAGGCATGCCTTTGTAGGTAAACACCTATTTATCTGCTTTAAAAAAAGCAGCTTCTAAAAATTGTTCTTTATATAAAGAGGTTTTTCCCCCCCCCCTGTCACCTACACCCCTGCATCCATGCATAAAATGTGCTCATTTCAGTTTACATGTTTTGACTGTTGTCTCAAACAGTCCTTTCTTACATAAATCATCTCTCTTTAATCATTTTTCCAGCCCTGCAATTTACTGTTGCACGAATATTCATTCTAAAGCCTGCCTGGAAGACTGCATACTTTAGCAAAGTTGTTTATCATTTGGTGTGCGATTCTCATTTTCAGGAGCAAAAATGCTGAATCTGGTTAATGTGAGCAGCATGATTCATGCTACTTCAAATAATTTTGCATGCTAGGTACTTTATTTGCTTTGTGTTAGATGGCAGTTACAGGCAAATTGCTTCACCAGAAATATTTAAAACCTACTTTTTTTGTTTCATCTGATGAAGCTGTTTTACAAGCTTCTTCATAATACAATTATGTATGAAAACTACTGTCTTGACTTTCTAGTGACAATCTTTAAATGTCTGTTCAGAAATTTATCGGTTTTATTTTGCTAAGAGGATTCTTTACTTAAAATGTTACACTTACTGCGGAATTTGCATATACACTAAACTAAACCTTAAGTTTATATACCGCATCATCTCCATAAAGATAGAGCTCGGCACGGTGTGTTTACAAAAGTATTCTCATTCGTTTGCATTTAACATTTTTGCTTCACACAGAATTTATCAAATGTCAACTTAAGGGCAGTTTACCACACTTTAGTAAAGTTAAGCATTTATCATAAATTAGGGAACAGGCCTTGATATACGGCTTTTCCTGTGTGGTTTACATGGGGGAATAAAGTGTTAAATGCCCAGGAGCTGCAGTGGGAATCAAACTCACAACCTCAGGGTGCTGAGGCAGCTGCTCTAACTACTAGGCCACTCTTCCACATGCTAACACATGTAGGATAGAGAATGACACTGGGTCAAATTTGAACCCATTCGCATCCCGAGTTTTGTCACTGTCCCTATTCCTGCCCCATTCCTGTAAGCTCTGCCTTAACCGTACAAGCCTTGAACCCTTATGATTTTAAAGTGTTTGAGGCTTATGCTGATGAGGACGGAACTTAGGCATTGGTGGAACGAGGCATTATGACATCACAATCTGAGCTCTAGAATGTTGCTACTTATGATTTTAAAGTGTTTGAGGTTTATGCTGATGAGGACGGAACTTAGGCATTGGTGGAACGAGGCATTATGACATCACAATCTGAGCTCTAGAATGTTGCTACTTATGATGTTAAAGTGTTTGAGGCTTGTGCAGATGAGGACAAAACTTAGGCATTGGTGGAATGAGGCATTATGACATCACAATCTGAGCTCTAGAATGTTGCTACTCATGATTTTAAAGTGTTTGAGGCTTGTGCAGATGAGGACGGAGCTTGCAGGAATGGGGCAGGGACAGAAAAAGAACTTGCTGGGATGGGAAAATGAGTTCCCGTGGGGACGGGGAAAAATTGTCCTCGTGCCATTCTCTAATGTAGGGTTACCAGACATCTGGGAAAATCCGTACATGTTCTCTTTTTAGAGAAGAGGACTTTTTATTAAACAAAAAGGGGGAGTTTGTCTAGGTTTTGCTAGCTCTCCCAAATCCCTCACCTACCTCTTCCCCTGCCACTGTACTGAATCTTCAAGTAGACCAGCAGCAGGAATGAGGGACGTCTGCTGCTGTCAGCCTGCCTCGGAAGCCGCCTCTCTGCAGTGACTTCCTGTTCCCGCATAGGAAGGACTTGCAGAGGTGGCTTCCAGGGCAGGCTGGCGACAGCAGGCTTCCCTTGTTCCTGCTGCTGGCCTACCAAAAGATTAATGCAGCAGTCGGGGTGGAGGTAGGTGGGAGAGTTGGGAGCTGGAGAAAGAGGTCTGCGGATCCCGCTGGAGGGTGGGGTTTGAATTGGTGCAGGCTCTGGCGTTAGGGTGCGTTTGGATGAAGAGAGATAGTATGTCAGATGCTGGAATGCGGAGGGGGAGAGTTGCAGTACCATGGGGAGGTGCAGGGGAGAGAAGAGAAGTCCTGGGGTGGAGTACAGGAGAAAAGGTAAAGAAGGAAGAGAAGCTGGGTTGAATATGGGGACAAGGATAGAAGAATGGACATGGAGACAAGGGAAAGAAAGATAGAAAGGGGAGTGGAGGATAGATGAGGGCCAAAAGGGTGCAGAGGATGGAAAGGGGGTCTAAGGAAATGTGTGTAAGGTGGGGGGATGGGCAGGGGCGGGACTGGTACTGGTGGGAGGCAGCGGTAGGGCATAGTGAAGGAAGGGTATGGGTGGGGCCAGGCCAGGGCCATGTGTCCTTTTTTTTTTTTGTCTTCATAAATATAGTAACCCTAAACACATGGTAAGTGCACAGGCTGTATGTTAACTGTTGAATGCTCCCAGTATGTATCTCATAGAAAAGCTCTTGACTGTGGGAAGAGCATATTATTCTATCTGTAATGTGAGGAGGCCTTTGCCCACTCCCCGACCATAATATTTCCATTTACTGCTCCTTAACACAGCTATGTGGTTTGTGTGTGAATTAACATATTGTCACATTCCGCAGTAAGTTACCATGCTCATGCACCAACAACGTATGCTAATTCACACCCCAAGAGTTTGATTGGGTGGGACACTGAGTATTAATTCATCATACTATTTGATGGAATTTTCATGACACATGCTTCCTTTTAAGATCCCCGAAACCAAAACAGGTCAATAATAATAATAATTATTGTATGTAGATTTATTAATTGCCTTTTCATGAAGAGATTTACTCAAAGTGGTTTATTTTATTTATTTATTTTAAAAATTTATATACCGTTTAAAACTAAATGGTTTACATAATGTACATACACAATACTAAAAAGAAGACAAACTAAAAACAGGTACATAATAAAATACACCTATATTAAAATGAAAATACATACAGTCTTCAAGAAAGCATCATAATGTGGATCGTAAAAATTCATCCATTTTAACTGGGGTAACTAAAAGAAAGCATCTTATGAATAGCTGCGTCTTTAGTAATTTTCTGAACCTACCCTTTTCACAAGTTTCGTATCTGACCCACCAAGGAGTTCCAGAACTTAACTCCTATTCAACAGAAAGTCCTTTTACCAGTCTCAACAAGTCTTGGATTCACGGATGTCGTCAGTAAAGCTAAACTCTCAGAATGCAAAGATCTTTTTGGCGTAAAACTGAGGATATTACTTTTAAGTAATTCTGGGATTCAAGACAAAGTTAGACAAGTTCCTGCTGAACAAGAACGTGCGCTGGTAGGGCTAGTCTCAATTAGGGCGCTGGTCTTTGACCAGAGGGCCGTTGCGTGAGCAGATTGCTGGGCACGATGGACCACTGGTCTGACCCAGCAATGGCAATTCTTATCTAATATAATAAAACGGTAAGCCGCGCATGTGCACTTCCTATGTGTGCGTCAGTTTTCCGTGAGCTGTAGCTAGGAAGTGTGCATGCGCGGCTTACTGTCTCTCCACCTGCAGAGCGGCGGCTGCCGGCCGCTAGCACCCCCTGCCCTCTCCGTCGCCTGGCTCCCTTGCTGGGGTTTTTTGCGGTGGCGGTTCCTCTTGCGTCCGGCCCTGTGTACTTACCCGCCAAACAATTTCTGCCGTTCCTTCCCTTCCTCCATCAGGTACAGTTCAACTCCGCCTATGTTAAAAGGAGCTGATTTGAAATTGGAGTCCTGCCGCCACCGTAACACGTTCCCTCTGCCGCGGTCCCCTATGTCAGAGAAGGGGCGGGATCCAGGCAGAGGGGAAAGTGCTACGGCAGTGGCAGGCCTCCGATTTCGACGCAGCTCCTTTTAACATTGGTGGATTCATTGCACCTGATGGAGGGAGGGAAGGAAAGGTTGTTGTGCGCTGTTGAGCCCCTCTTTGCCCTCCTAACTCCTCTCCTAACTCACTATCTGCGCATTGTGCATGCTCGCTCTTGTCTCAGACCACTGGGGGGAGGTGCCTGTCTTCAGCTGCCGGGATGGAGGGAGGGAAGAAGAAAGAAGGGGCCCTGGCAAGCGAGTTATCAAAAGCCAACCATACCCTGGGACCCCTACATGATATGAATAATGACCAGACAACAAAAGGTAAGAAAAATAATTTTATTTTCTGTTTTGTGATTACAATATGTCAGATTTGAAATGTGTCTTGAGGGGGAGGGGCTGCCGCTGCGAAGGGCTTTGGTGGGGGAGCCAGCCAGACCGCGAGTGTGGGGGCCGTTGTAAGCGCGGATTGGTCAAGGAGCCGCCCGCAAACAGCTTTGCTCTGGGGGGGGAAGACAGACGGGGCCATGGAGGAGACAGGGAGAGGGTTAGGGGGGAGGGGTGTGCTGGGGGGAGACAGAAGGGGCCATGGAGAGATAGGGAAAGGGGGCTGCTTTGGGGGGAGGGGTGCTGGGGACAGACAGCTTTGCTCTGGGGGGGGGGAAGACAGAAGAGGGCCATGGAGAGACATTTGGGGGGGAGGTGGGTGCTGGGGGCAGACAGCTTTGCTCGGGGGGGAGGGGGAGACAAAAGGATACAGACAGCGGCCCAAGGAGAGAGAGATAAAGAAACACAAACAGACAGACACATCTATTCTAGCACCCGTTAATGTAACGGGCTTAAAGACTAGTGTTCTTATATTTCCATACAGAAATTAATGACAAATCATCACTGCTTTATATTGAACTCTGAAGGTGACCGGAAGCCAATGTTTGAGATATGGTAATTGTTTGAGATATGGTGAAATATGATCATATTTAGACACACCCATTATCAGATGTGCTGCTGCATTTTGTATAACCTTTAGTGCTCTACATCTTGCCTTTGTTATTCCTAGGTATAGAGCATTGCAGCAATCAAGTCACGACAAGACCATGGCCTGAACAACAGTTCGAAAGTCATAAGGTGCAAGCATTGGTTTCAAACGAAGTAGCAAATGCATTTGTGCAAAGCATGCCTGAATAGTCTTAGTTACTTGCAAATTCATTGTTAGGCCGGAATCAAGTTTTACACCAAAGATAGTCAAGGACTCATGTACGGAGAGAACATCATTGAGAACTTTTACCTCATTGAATACTAATCAGGTACTCTTAAGTATTTTCCCTATCTGTCCTGGCAGGCTCACAATCTGACTGTGGTACCTAGGGCAATGGAGGGCTAAGTGACTTGCCCAGAGTCATAAGGAGCAGGCTGGGATCAAACTCCAAACCTCAAGCTGTTGAGTCAGCAGCTCTAGCCACTATAGCACTATAGGTGCACCAATCTCTTGTGGAGAGCACAAAACTTACTACACTAGAAGGATAAGAAAACCACAAACCATAGATCAATATAAAGGTCGTCTTTTCTTTATAATGACTGGGATAGCCATCCAGATGATCACTCGAAACTGGAAGAACTGTGATCATTTAAATTTTTCGTTCTGGTGGGCAAGTCTTTGCTCTAGTTATAGATATGAAAGAATAAATGCTGAGAATTTGGAGCAAAGTAATATATCTAAATTGATATGGGGCCCATTGGCATCATATGTCACTTCCTTATAACTGTTTGTTGACTGCGAGTCAGTTTTTTTTGTTTACTTTGGTACATATCCAGGGAAGGGTGGGAGGGGGTTATTTATGTTTTAAATTGATTTTTGAATATTCACACTTGGGATGGGTGGGAAGATATCAATATTCAGAATAGGGTACGTTTTTTTTGGCAATATATGTTTTTGTGTTTATTGAATCATTATTGGATTGGTGGGTGGGGGAAAATGGTTGATTATGAACATGTGAAAATTGAATGTGCTTTTGTCGTATCATTATATGTTGCATTTGTTGTATTGTACTGTTGAAGTTTTGAAAATTAATAAAGAATTATTAAAAAAAAAAAAAAAAAGAAAACCACAGATAGGACCCTCTTGGTAGTGACATACGATCCAGAGCTGGAAAAACTAAGAAAAATGATAAGAGATCTACAACCACTACTCCAGGAAGATGAATTACTAAAAGAAATATTCCCAGCTCCACATGTGCTGGCCTTCTGTCAGCCACCTAATTTGAAACAAAAATTGGTAAAAAGCAAGCTCCCCACACAAACCCATGAAGAAGAGAATGGCACACATCCTTGTGGTGTGACAAAATGCAAATTGTGCAAGCATATCTCAAAGGATCTCACGGTAAATCGTATGGGAAAAACATTCAACATAGGGATCCTTCATATGTTCATCTTCTAATGTGGTAAATCATCATTCAGTGCAAAAAGGCATGTTACATCGGTGAAACAAGTCAAATGCTAAAGACCAGAATCAACCTACATTTCTCAGTGTTGGTACAATCCATTGTGCTTTCTCAGCTAGATTATTGTAACTCAGTTTATCTGGGCATTAAGCAAGGCAGTCTAAAACGGCTTCAGTTAATACAGAATACTGCAGCTAAGCTCATTTTTGGGAAACGAAAGTATGATCATGTTTCCCCTTTGTTGATAAAGCTTCACTGACTCCCAGTTCACTTTAGGATCCAGTTTAAATACACATGCATAATCTTCAAGCTTCTCTATGGAATATTTGATCCTTTTGTCCCCTTATGTTGGAATACCCTTAGACTTTGCCATTTGAGAAACACACAAAGATATAAGTTAGTCTTCCCTTCCATTAAGGGAATTAAATCTGCTGGGAAGCTCAGTCGATCTTTTGTTTTCAAGTTTGTAGAGATCTGGAAAGAACTTCCTGACTCTATTAATAATAATTATAATAATTTTATTCTTATATACCGCCAAAGCCATAATAGTTCAAGACGGTTTACAATAAGAAGAGCTGGACAATCAGCGATGATAGGTACAATGTAAAGACATTGAATATATATAAGTAGGATACAGAGATAAGAGGAGCTGGAACAATCAGAGAAAATAGGCATACTGTAAAGTCATCGAATGCATGTAAGTAGAGTACTGAGAAGGCTTGAGAGTTCTTGGTTACAAATCGGTTAGAGAATAAAGAGATAGGGCTTTAAAAGATCTTAGGTTACAAATTTGTTGTACAAGTTTGTTTTTCTAAAACTTAGATAGGATGAGGAGTGCGTAATAACGTTACCCAGCCAATTGTTCAGCAAGTGTTCTGTCCAGGTATCTTTTATATCGGCAGGCCTTTATTGTTGGATGGGTAAACATGTGAATTCTGCATGTCGGCCTAATGGAACAATCCAAGTTGAAATGAGAGACCAAGTACATAGGGGCCAAACCAAGAATAGATTTGAAACAAACAGGCAAATTTGAACAGAACTCTTGCCTTCAGGGGAAGCCAATGAAGTTTTTGATAATAGGGGGTTATGTGATCCCATTTTTTTATACCAAAAATCAATCGTACTGCCGAGTTTTGAATAATTCAGAGTTTTTGAATGGTTTTCTTGAAAGACCCCAAATAAATGATGTTGCAGTAGTCTAGCATGCTTAGAATGGAGGATTGCACCAGTAAACGGAATGAAATTGCATCAAAGTACTTTCTGATGGTTCTTAGTTTCCATAAAGTCGAGAAGCCTTTTCTAACCAATAACTCTGTGTGTGCGTCCAGAGTAAGGTAACGGTCCAGAGTCACTCCCAGAATTTTTATGGAATCGACAATAGGAATTTTATGGAATCAACAATTAGGCTTTTAGGCCAGCTGCAATTATTTCGTAAATTCCTGAAAACTTGGCTGTTCTCACAATTTTTAAATGGTTTAACTACAGTCTCAACAAAATGATATTATAGTTATTTTTCTTATGCTTTTCTTATGTACTTTAGTTTTAAATTAGTTCTTCCTTCTTCTATGTTTTCTGCTATGTACTCTAGTCTTAATTATATGTGAACCGAGTCGAGCTCCACTGGGAGATGACCTGGTATATAAATCAAAGATTTGATTAAATTAGATATCATATTAAGAACTGCAGTACCAACCAGGACAACACTTTGGAAAAACTGATTTAACGGTGAGAACTTTGAAACAATCCAAGAATATAAAACAGTTAAAATCAAAATAAGGTATTCTCATACCTACCAGACAAGATTTAACAGCGATCTGGGCTTTCTTTCCCACTATAAAGACATTTAAAAGTGCTCTGTCACATTTCTGTCTCCTGCACACACACACCTCCACTCCTCTCTCTTCCTATCCCTGAAAAGCTTTTATGTTTTCCTTATATATACTGATATTTGTCAACATTTGCTTTTTTCTGATCTGAAGAAGAAGGGTTATCTTTGAAAGCTCATCATAAAATGCATTGAGTTAGTCCAATAAAAAGGTATCACCTTATTTCCTTTGTTTTTTTTTATATTACCAACAGCTATTTTGAATGCAGAGATGGTAGAGGCAGGAGCGAGTGGGGATTGCTCCTGCCCTGGTTAGGCCTATAGACCACCGGTGTTTAATGTTGGCCTGGGTGGGGCTGAGGTGGGGGGACTGGTTTCAATGGGGGGAAGAAGTCTCTATCTGATCACAAGAGGGAGGAAACAAGTGCTATTTGGCAGCCAGGCCAAGCTGGTTTCACAGTGAATTTTAGCTCAAATCTTAAAAAACAGGTTTTGGTCAGTTTCTAATAAACAATTTGGTAGGATTTCCAATAGATGAAGTTTATATTTACTCCCTATTATACTGAGAACCAAACTGTCTGACATTGCACTGGGCTAACAGTTTACACAAAATGTTAGCCTTAACCATGCAAAGGTTTTCTGAAATGATACTGGGATACTGGCTATGCCTTTCTGGATCCTGTCAAAACTCCATACCAGGTTTTGTATGGGGGAGTGTATGGAGGTCCTCTGCTGTCTCAGGAAACAGTAAGGACATTCATGCTGTTAGGGATGAAGGGTGACGAATAGTACCTCTCAAGAGGAAAGAAGCGTGTGTCTGGTGTCCCAGTCAAAATGTCCTAAATAATGCATAGGGTATCTCAGAAGCAAATAGAATAATTGTTTAAGCCGCAGTGGAATGCAAGGTCTGAATTCAGTAAACGCACATGCAGATGTTCCAGTATAATGAATCTTATTCAGATCTGGCACCATCAGGTGTTTACTGAATTCATGCACATTTCCACAGCGGAACCAGTAATATGAAAAATGCTTCCAGGGTACATTCGTTTCTGTACATCATTTTCTCAGTTTAAAAAAGTGCTGAAAATGTTTGTTTATGCAGGCATTTTCTTAAAGTATTTTTAATGCAATCTAAGGAGACTTTATTGTTAGGTTTTTTTTGTTATGAATTGTTTTAAATTATGCATGTCTGAATTTATAGGCGGGATTTAGTTTTAAAAATAAATATATAATAGTTTGCAGAAAGTGTCTAAAAACAGTGGTCTTTTATCTGATCCATCATTTCCTTGACTATCTGCAAAGAAATCTCCTACCCCACCCCTGAAGCACACATCGGCAAGCATATCCTGCATATCTGACCTAAGTTTGAGGTCCACAGTCACGTTAGTCTATGGACACCAACAACCTACTGCAGAAGCTCTAGAGCAGTTGCCACACTGGCGTAGTAAGGATGAGCGGCGCCTGGGACGGTGCCCCCCCCCTCCCCTGCTGCTCCCCTTTCCCCATACCTTTTAAAATTCTCAGGCGTGAGCAGCATGCTCACATCGGTGTCGGTTCGCCCTCTGACGTCACTTCCTAGGTGCAGGTCCTGGAAGTGACGTCAAAGAGAGTGCCGATGCCGACCAACCTCACACCAGGGAAGTAAAAATGGTACGGGGGGCAGCACGGAGAGGAGCATGGGGGGTGGAGAGGAGGAGGGGTGCCACACCCTTAGGAAGACAGCACCCGGGGTAGATTGCCCACCTCCCGCACCTCCTTTATTGTCCTGGAGGACCACCAGCCAGTCAGGCTTTAGGGCTAGCCCTAATGAATATGCATGACAGAGATCTGCATATTACAGAGGAGACAGGTATGCAAATCTGCCCCATGCATATTTATTAGGGCTATCCTGAAAACCTTACTGGCTGGTGGTCCACCAGGAAAGGGTTGGGAACTGTTGCTTTAGATACTGTTTCCAAAACAAAATTTGGCCTCTTATAAGCTAGAGCAGTGTCTTGCAAATTTTTTCTGCCCTGGCACACTAAACTCAGGCCCGTGCTCGTGTGGACGTCGATGCGATGCCATCACATACAAGCGTGACATCATCACGTTGATGTCTGCGCATGCGCAGAGGCTCTCCAGACGCAGGCCCTGAGTTTTTGGACTTCCAAAACCCAGATAAACTGCCGAGTTTTGGAAATTCCTCTATCTGTTAACCCTGAAATTACTACGCTGGGGGGAGGGGGAGCGGAGAGAAGGAAAGGAGCCAGTTGACTTGTATACAGGACTTCTCTCGCAGCACACCCAGAATCTCGCCACGGCACAGTACACAGTTTGCAATTCACTGCACTAGAGTCAACTAGCAAAGACAGCCCTCTTTTTCTGGAAAGGGAATTCTTGATTTATGGTTAAGTTGTATACAGGCTATATGCATGTTTTAAATTATTATCCGTCGAAAATGGTGGGATCGAGTGGGATATAAATAAATAAGAAAACTATCTTCAACTGTTTCTTCTGATGTAAAAAAAACAGACAGTCTCGTTGTCTTCTGCAATATGTCATGCATGTCATGGCTTATGAAGAGTTGCTTCCCAAGAATATGCCTCACAAAAAGCTTTCCTATCTTTATAAACTGGTGAATGTCCTACTACTGTATAATACGTTATCTATTTCTAATGTACAGTTGCTTTAGGATTCTCCACAGTGATATATCTGCATCAGTGTATTGCAAACTGTGTGCACCAGAGCAGTGGTCCCACCAACCCTGTCCTCGAGGACCACCAGGTCAATCGGGTTTTCAGGCTAGCCCTAATGAATATGCATAAGAAAGATTTGCATATAATAGAAGTGACAGGCATGCAAATCTGCTCCATGCATATTCATTAGGGCTAGCCTGAAAACCCGATTGTCCTGGTGGTCCTCCAGGACAGGGTTGGGGTCCACTGCCCCGGAAGATTCCAGGTATGCGCCGAGATGCCGGTGAGGAGGCACGTCCTGTAATCAGTCAACCGACGCCTCTGTTCCTTCGCCTCACCTCTCCTTCTGCAGCACCCGCCATCGGTGATAATAGGAGGCTCAGGGCCGCAGCTGGAGGACATCCGCGCATGCACGAAAGTCAATGTGATGCATGTGATCTCATCGCGTCGATGTCTGTGCATTTGCGGGTGCCCTCCAGCTGCAGCCCCGAGATTAGTACGCCAGCAGTTGAAAAAGTTTGTGACACCCTGATCCTACATCATTACACTACTGATCAGATGTAAGAAAATTTTATGTGGCATTCCAGACCTATTTATTTATTTATTTATTTTTAACAGTGGCCCCAGAGATGTGGAATAGTTTGCCGGAGATATTATGGATAGTTCTGCAAGTTTGAAAACATGGTTTTCTCCTAAATAAGGGCCAGCTACTGTGTGGGAGAGAGATCAGCTGCTGTCCTGTGGGTACAGGAGGCTATGGGTGGAGGGGGGGGGGAGAATGTTTGATGTAATTTGTTTTTATGTTTTGTACCCTACTTTGATTGCCTCTGTAGGAGCTTGTAGGCGGTACAAAATAATTCCAAATAAATAAACAGCAAATTGTTTACGTGTTGCTGGCTAACACTCATGCCAAGCTGGCCACACTGAAAATCTTTAAAAATTCAATGCCAGCAAGCGCAGCTGCTGGGTTTGCTCCATGCTGCTCCTGCTCACTCCATGCCAAATTACTCACTCGGCTGTGAACGATGAGGCAGCAGCCTTCTAAAATGCCAAGTGCAAGCGAGATTAGTGATAAACCAGAGGATCCCTACAGAGGTCAGTGATTAGCAGGTCTCTAGCTGTTGTCACTGTTTTAACTCGGGCTTTATCTCATTACACCCTCTCTCTTCACACCACACAGTCTTCCCCTGACAGGCATCAGAATGTGCAAGCAGGTTCCTGATCAATATTCCTTGCAGCCTTGCTGGCACACCACCCGTGGGTCATTCTCGACACCATCACAAATCAAAGCTCAATGATTTGATTTTTAAATCTTTTTTGTGTGGATTTAAAAATATATATATATATATACTGTATATAGAAATCAAGATTTTTAAGCTGTTCCATATGCTTCAACATGAGAGATATTTCCTAGAAATTTTGGACGCCTATAGCTATAAATAAGCTAGGTCCAAATGAATTACAATGGTTGATTATATGTTCTAAATACAAACTATAGTGCAATAGCACACCCCCCCCCTATTACTAAATCGTAGCACGGTTTCTGATGCTGGCCGCGACGGTAACCGCTCCAATGCTCATAGGAATTCTGTGAGCGTTGGAGCTGTTACCACCACAGCCAGTGCTAAAAACCATGCTACAGATATGTAAAAGGGGGATTTATGAGCAAATGAGTTCTTGCAAAATGTTATTGCTGCACAGACCTTTTACATGTACTTGAATATAAACTCATCCCGATTATAAACCAAGATAATATTTTTCCCCTAAAAAAACAGAAGAGGAAATGGTTAATTTGAATATACTGAGGGTTTATATTCAAGTTTTCCTTTCCTTCTCACCTCCTTCTGGCGCTCTGCATTCCTCCTGTTCCCACCCTTCCCTCGCGGTATCCTTCCTGCACTCCCCCAAACCATAAGACCTCCTGCTACTACTTCCATCACCCCCTCCTCCCATGCAGATGACGCTCCCTCCTCCCACCAAACAAATGAATCCCCCCCTCTCTCATCCACCCCATAGCTCCCCCCCCTCCAAGGTCTATTGTATATAGGGTTACCAGACATCTGGATTTACATAGACACGTCTTCTTTTTAGAGGTCTGTTTGGATGTCTGGATGGTTTCCAGGACTGGAGGGAGTTTGTCCAGGTATTACACTCACTCACTCTCTCCAGTCTGAATCTCCCCTGTTCCCAGTACCTCCTCCGACACTGCAATTTCAAAACCTCAGGCATCCGGCAGCGTTAGTAACATGATCCTGCTGCTATCGGCCTGCCCCAGAAACCTTTGATATGCAGCATCCTGCCTATGTGGGAACAGGAAGTGCTGCTGAATGTAGGCTCATGGGACAGGTTGACGGCAGCAGGATGATGTTGCTAATGCTGCTGGCTGCCTGAGTCTTGAAATTGCAGAATCGGAGGAGCCAGTGGGAACAGCGGAGACTCAGAGAGCCATATCTGACTCTGGGGTAGCCTAGGTGGGGAGCTGGAGAGAGACTGTACTGCAGGATGCAGGGATGAGGTGGAGAACTGTGGGTGGGGCAGGGCTGGGGACAGGTGTCCTCTTTTTTTGGCTTAACAAATATAGTACCCCTAATTGTATAGAACTGGTGGTGTAGTGGTAAGCTGTGGCAAGAGTGATCCCACACACCCCTGCCCATGCAGTCTCCATAATGAAAATGGCTGACGTGATTTCCAGCTACAGTCTTGTGAGATTGCAGCTGGAGGTCATGGTAGCCATTTTGAGACTGGAGCTGGTTAGTTCCAAAATAGCAGTAAATTACAAAAGAAAAAAATGCAACATATAGTGAATGCATAAATACTGTATATCAAATTAATAAAATTTGAAGGGTAGATGTAAGAAAGGAGCAAAACAAGGGGAAAATTTCTGTTTTCTTGGATCCAGATTAATTACAAAAGGAAAACTGAATTTCAGAAACATTTATCTGCTCACAGATAAATCTACCAAAGTATAGATTTTGTTCTCCAATATCCTTAGGCTGCACAAATTCTATGGCTCATGAAATATGTGAATGAAAAGAATATCAGAATAAACTGAGAACCTGAAAATCCAGTATACTACAGAGCATGCAGTTTGTGGCTTTTGGGGCTTTTCTGGGGATTCTTACGTTTATTATTGTTTAACATTAACAATCTCTCTCCCTAACACACACACACACAAAAAAAAATCAAACTCAAAAAAGACCCTGAAAAAGGCAGTGATGGGGGACATCCCTTAAGCCCTATATTAAAAGTCTAAATGCAATTATTTAAGAGAGTTGGGTGGTGGTGTTTTGTTTTTTTTTTTTTAACATATAACCACATTTCCTGGTTCTATCTCAGTTTTCCAGAGCTTTCAAAGAACAAACTAAAATGTTTGCAGGTGCCTGTCATGCAATGACAACAAGTCCAACATACTGAAAAGCTTTTGCTTCTTACTGCCATCCTACTGCCAGTAGCCACACTATTTTGATTAATACACTCTTACTCAGAAACATTTACAGCCAGAACTAACATACATTCTCACCATCAATGCAGGCATTTGACTGCAGGTCTCTCTTTATGTAAAGGGATCTGGTAACTAGTAATAATGTGTGAACAGTGGTAGAATGCAGTAATGGAATAGCAGACAGTAAACCTATGCAAATGGAACATTTAAAATGAAAAAAGGAAAACGTTTAACATCAGTATAAGGGACATTTTAAACAATTCCATCAGAATTTTTCACTTGTGTTGAAGGGACCAATGTACTAAGCTGTGATTAGCAACCATTTTTGAGAAAGTATCCTACAGGATGAATGTAAGTGGCATCATTTACATCCCTTAAAATTTAGGCTCCCTTTTATCAAGCCACGGTGGCGCTGCTGCTGTGGGAAATGCTCCGATGCTCATTCAATTTCTATGAGCGTAAAAGGGGGTTTTAGTGAGAATATTCTTGTGTTCCCTATCACATACAAACTGAAGTTTCCTACAGTAGGTCAAAGGTATGCCAGTCTCTCTTCTCTCATACTCATTTCACAAGTCCTGAAACCCAGACCTGTTGAATATTAGGGAGCTCTTTTACTAAGCTGTGCTAGGTACCAACATGTGCCTAATGCAATAGAAATTGAAATACTGGGGAACAGTGGCTTAGTAAGGGGGGGCAGTCCACCCAGGGCGCCGTCTTGGTGAGGGTGCAGGCACCCGTCCTTGTCTCTGCCTCTTCCCTCTTCCTGTACCTCTGTAATGTTCCTGGCGCCAGTAGCAACCCCCAACCAGCTGTCGTGCCAGCTTTGACTCTTCCTTTGAAGTCACTTCCTGGACCCACGCCTAGGGAGTGATGTCAGAAGAAGAGCTGATGCTAGCGCGGCAGCAGGTTGTGGGTTGCTGCTCGCGCCAGGAATGTTACAGAGATACGGGGGAAGGGAAGCGGCACGCGGGGTGGGGTAGGAGGGTGGGGACATAGAAGAGGGTGGGGGAGGGCTACCATCGCTCCGGGCACCTTTCGCCCTCACTATGCTACTACTAATCTAATCTAATCTAATCCTTAGGTTTGTATACCGCATCATCTCCACGTTCGTAGAGCTCGACGTGGTTTACAGTAGGAGAAATAGGAAGGAACTACAACAGAGGGTTAGAGGTAGAAGTGTGAAGAAAACTTAGAGGACTTGAGATGCCAAGATATAAGAGTTTCCTTGATTCCTAAGTTGGAGGGAGACTTACATTTTTTGAGAAAAGCCAGGTTTTCAGATGTTTGCGGAAAACTTGGAGAGAGCTCAAGTTCCGAAGAGGGGAGGTAAGGTTGTTCCAGAGCTCAGTGATTTTGAAGTGGAGGGAGGTCCCTAGCTTTCCTGTGTGGGAAATGCCTTTTAGCGAGGGGAAGGATAGTTTTAATTTGTGGGAGGATCTGATGGTATTAGGGTTTGAGGAATTCCAAGAAAGAAGGATACAGGGAGGGAGGATACCATATAGGATTTTGAAAGTTAAACAGGCGCATTTATAGTGGAGTACTCAACCACTATGTTAGGCAAAAAAGTCCTCATATGAAAAACAAATCCAACCAACGCATAGGAGGACTAAAACAGAGATCAATCCTTGCTGGTTATAATACCGCTCTCAGAAACCTGTGCTGTCCTCACACTACGGTGTTCGGAACCATATTCACAGGTAAATGGTGTCTTTCATTGAGTCGGTAATTTCTGTGCAAAAACCACAATCATGCAAGCTCGTAAAAAGTGCTGAGTGCAACAAATAAATAACTTTAAAATAGATATCAAAAAACTTTTTGCACTTATCTTATAAAGAGCTGGCTTGTAGTTCTCAATTATTCGTTACATGGCTAAACGCCCTGTAACGAATAATTGAGAACTACAAGCCAGCTCTTTATAAGATAAGTGCAAAAAGATTTTTGATATCTATTTTAAAGTTATTTATTTGTTGCACTCAGCACTTTATATGAGCTTGCATGATTGTGGTTTTTGCACAGAAATTACCGACTCAATGAAAGACACCATTTACCTGTGAATATGGTTCCGAACACCGTAGTGTGAGGACAGCACAGGTTTCTGAGAGCGGTATTATAACCAGCAAGGATTGATCTCTGTTTTAGTCCTCCTATGCGTTGGTTGCATTTATAGTGGACCTGGCGATTATCGGAAGCCAGTGGAGCTTGGCCAGTAGCGGGGAGACATGGTCAAATTTACTTTTAGCGAAGATGAGCTTGGCCGCGGCATTCTGAATCCGTTGCAGTCTGTGGAGGTTTTTCTTAGTTAGGCTTAAGTAGATAGAGTTGCAATAGTCCAATCTGGAGAGGATGATGGATTGGACAAGGAGGGTAAAATGTTTTTGATGGAAGCAGGATCTAACTTTCCTCAGCATGTGAAGGCTGAAAAAGCATTTTTTATCAAGGATTGGAGGTGGTCATTGAAGGACAATGTGGAATCAATGATGATGCCCAAGACCTTGCTCGAGAACTCAAGCTGCAGAGAGGAGCCAGGGGGTAGTGGGATGGAGGTGGGTAGGTGATCTAGTTTTGGACCGAGCCAAAGAAGTCTTGTTTTGGACTCATTCAATTTCATTTGCACAGTGTGGGCCCAGGATTGTAGGTTCATTATACAAGAGGATATGTTCTTAGACAGGTCGGTGAGGTTCGAATCGGTCTCGAGGAGGACGAGGATGTTGTCTGCATAAGTGTAAATTGTTTCAAGGGGGGATAGGTGGAGGAGTTTTAGGGAGGATATATAGATGTTGAAAAGGATAGGGGATAGTGGAGAGCCTTGCGGGACTCCACAATTCGGTTTCCAGGGGGAGGATGAGGTGCCATTCATGTTAACAATGTAAGAACAAGAGCGGAGGAATTTAGAGAACCAACCTAGGACTGCTGTGAGACACGCTATAACATTGCGCAGTAGGTTAGGAATATACATGTACCTACTGCACACAGAAAAAAACTTTTTTTTTAGGGAACGTAGTGTGTGGCCATTCCTATGGTAGCTATCTTTGGATTACTACCATCATACTTATCTTCCCAATTAAATCCTTTCACATCAAGCAAGAACACAAGAAACTCGGGCATGTTCATGTACCCTACTCCAAAAGCCTGCCATTATAAAAGTTTTTTTAGACAAAACTAGCCTTTCAAGCGGGGAGAATGAACTCTTGGATGTGTTCTCTGATTGTCCACTCCCAATCTTACTTTGAGTTTAGAAAAATCACTGAAAACCTATCTGTTTGGTAAATTTATGCGATGACTTCGTTTTCCTTCACTCTACATTGTATCATGTTGTATTTTATTGTATTGTATAGCATTGAATCCTACTGATTCCTACTGTATCTTGCATCTTCACTGATATGCCTCAGTTCTCTTGCTTTGAACCGCCCGGATCTTCTGGTTGGGTGGTATATAAGAAATAAAATTATTATTATTAACCAGTTAGTGCTAACTGGTTAGCTCACAGATAATGCAGGAGCCCTTACCTCCTATAGAATATGAGGCAGCAAGTGCTCTTGAATACATTTCTAAAAAATGGACGTGTGCTAAGCTACTATTTATGATATATTACCTCAGGCTGTATGTATAGTTTAATAATGATTTGATAACTTTAAGTAGCATGTATAACTCTAAACAAAATTTAATGAGGATTCGGAGGGCTATAAGACTGCAAATAGCATAATAGCAACATTTCTGCCACTTTTTATTCATATTTCTTGGGGACCATGGCATTCTTCACTCTCTTGAATTTCACTTCTTGATAAAGCTAAGTAAAACCTTTCATTTTTCCTTTTGCGTTTTGAGTAGATTGCATGGAGCGAGTTTTTTTTGACTAATAGAAGACTGGATGTGTTTTGACCTGTGATGTGACCCTCCCTCTGTTAAGCTAGTAGAATATTTTGGGAAGTTTAACTTTCGAGGGGTTGTTGAGGTGTTTGCTCCAATTTTCCCCATTGTACTTTTTAACTGATTCATTATTCTGAGTGCTTTTTGGTTGACATTTCTAAGTATGTAGCAACTTTATCTTAATATTAGTACGTTACCATTAATGGAAAAAATACAAAAAAAGGCATTTTTTACTGCTGTGGTAAAATTAGCCTCAGTACCCAAGAAAGACCCACGTAGGGGGTCATGCAGGCCTATTTTTACTGCAGCATAGTAAAAGGGCCCCTATATTTGTACACCACACCATTTGTACATCAGTGCATCCAGAACCAAACTAGTACCAATGACTTTTTTAACCTTGAAATAAAAGCTCACTATGGGGTCCTTTTATTAAGGTGCACTAAGCAATTTAGTGCGCGCTAAATGTTAAGACATCCATTATGTTCTTATGGGCATCTTAGAATTTAGTGTGCACTAAATTGGTTAGCTCACCTTGATAAAAGGACCCCTATGTTTCCTCTACATCACAGGTGTCGAAGTCGGTCCTCGAGGGCCGGAATCCAGTCGGGTTTTCAGGATTTCCCCAATGAATCTGCATGAGATCTATGTGCATGCACTGCTTTCAATGCATATTCATTGGGGAAATCCAGAAAACCCGACTGGATTCCGGCCCTCGAGGAGGGACTTTGACACCCCTGCTCTACATGCAGACTGTTCAAAACAAGGAGCCAAATTCTACAAACAGCACCTGGCGGCACCTACATTGTAGATAGCGCTTGACACGGTTATCAATCAACTGCTAGGCACCATTTATAGAATCACACCTACCAGTACCTAGGCATTGCTAGGTGTCTTGGAGGTAGGCGTTGGTATATTAGGCCAGGTTTTACCAATCCTAATTTAGCGGTGCCTAACTCAGATGCCTAGCAATGCCTAAGCCAGCCAAGCCTATTCTCTGCCCCTAATCATGCCTATTTTTCTGGTAGGCGTCATTAGGTGCCTCGACAGGTGTCACTAGATTTCGTGTGGAATTCCGTGCTTAACTTTTAATTTAATTTTTTTAAATTAATTATTCAAATAACTTCAACAGCACAGTCAATTACCACACCATTTAAGCTAATTAGTTAGGAATTGCTAGGCGGCCTCATTTAGGGTGCCTAGCGGAGCCTAAGCAGGGCACCATTTATAGAATCTGGCCCAAAATGACTAAAGCATCAGTCCATCAAAGCAGGAATTTTATTTCTCCTTCAGCTAGATTCATCCTGCCTCTCCTCTCCCCTCACTCTATCTCAGCTAATAACAGCCTGTCCTGGCAGCTCGCCACCTTGGTGTCATGTTTGACTCCTCTCTCTCCTTCTATGCACAAATCCAACAGACTGCCAAAACCTGTCACTTCTTTCTCTATATCACCACCAAAATCTGACCCTTCTTCTCTGAGCACACTAACAAAACCCTTATCCACACCCTCATTACCTCTTGCCTAAACTATTACAACCTGCTTCTCTCAGGCCTCTCATATAACCATTCATCTCCAATCCATTCAAAATGCTTCTACATGACTTACATTCTGCCAGAGTCACTATGCTCACATCATCCCTCTCCTCAAGTCACTTCATTGGCTTCCCATCCACTTCTGAATACAGTTCAAACTCCTCTTATTATTTACAAGTGCATTCACTCTATAGCTCCTCAATATCTCTCCTCTCTTGTCTCTCCTTACACTCCTCCCCAGAAACTTTGTTCATCAGGCAAATCTCTTGTCTGTGCCCTTCTCCTCTGCTGCCATCTGATCCCTTCTCTCTTGCTGCACCATAAGCCTGGAACCTCCTAAATCAGTATGTCAAGCTCGGTCCCTGGAACTTTTCATATTCAGACTAAAAGCCCACCTCTTCGAGAAAGCATTTAACCCATAACCCCCTCATCCTAAGCACTCTGAGAAA
Organism: Geotrypetes seraphini; assembly: GCF_902459505.1. Lineage (NCBI taxonomy): Eukaryota > Metazoa > Chordata > Amphibia > Gymnophiona > Dermophiidae > Geotrypetes > Geotrypetes seraphini. Next base: position 48,388,044 of record NC_047097.1, read on the forward strand.
CTCCCTGAGCCTCTACTTCTGTTGTCTGTTTTGACTGTAAGCTCTACTGAAATTCCGTCAGTCCCGACTTGCCCTGTTGTCTGTTAATTTAGATTGTAAGATCTACTGAGCAAGAGCCATCTCTTAAATGTGTTGATGTACAGCGATGTATATGTTTATCAGCGCAATAGAAATGTTAAATGGTAGTAGTAAATCTTCCACTTGGCATATTTAACATCTGACTAGTGGTATATGCTTTAGGGTCTTTATACTGGCCATGGAAAGGCTGCTGTTTCTGCTTCCATTTACTGTTTTAATAACCCCCAGTGATGAAGTGTTGATAATCCACAACCATGAATCAGAAAGCTGCAAATGCATTCCACCACCTTCTTGTTCTTCAATGAAAAGCAGGGAAGAGACAAGATTAAGAAACACAGAGTCCGATATTCAGCCAGTGACATTAAACCTGGTTATTTAAAGCCAGGCCGTTTTTGGTGACCAGCACCGACTATCTGGACTTTAATGTTGGCTAGTGCATGGCCGGTTAAGGCGATATTCAGACTTAATCAGCCATGGCTAAGTGGGCAAAGATAGGCCGGCTTTTTATGTGGTCTTATTTGTCCACTAAGCCTAGCCACTTAAGTTCCGATTCTCTAAACTTAAGCAGTCACGCCTCCAGAATGCCCCCAACATCACCAGCTTTTTTTCATTGCTAACCAGAAATTTTCAACGGTGATAACCAGTTAAATGCTGCTGAAAATGACCGGTTAGCCGCCGAGATGCAAGTTAACCAGTCGGCAGCCGTTCCCGGCCAGTTAACTCACACTGAATATCGACTGACTACTTTTGCAATGACTAATTCACAGACTTTCAATTTTGATTTCAAATAAAGCACACAGAAACATTTAATAAATACACATACTTTGGCCTAACCCAGATATAAATGCCAATGTATATCTTACAAAGGAGAAATTACAAGTTAAGAAAGACCTAGTTGAACAGTCAGATTGATTAGTTTGGCTTTTCATGGCCTGGGCATCTCTCTTAGGGATTCAAATATAAACTGGGCTCATCGCCGGTTACAATTTGCGAGCTGGTCAGAGGTTTTATGACATTATTAGCCATTGTAAAGGTTCTATCTGCAGCCATTTGCCAATACTCAACTCCATATGCAAACAGCATTTTTGTGATAAACTACACTAATGATGGCAGAAACATCCCAACTAAATTATGAAACAAGAGAAGAGATCCAATACATACAGACAATAGCTGAGGCCAAGAAGATCATCAAAATATATTTACAAAAGCTACAATGTTCAGCTGGGTCAGCTACCATTTAAAGTTAAACACTGGCACCAATGCTTAATTAAATATGTAAATTTGATGCCATTATCCATTCAAATAGCACAGCTAGAATATATAAATAAGAAGCGAGCACACCTGCTCCTAGGCCTAAATATAAATGCATACCCTAGTTTAAATCTTTTTTAAATTATTATTATTAATGAACAGATATCATATAGAAACCAAGAAAACAGTGAAGAATTTTTCACCTAATACATCCCCCTTTTACCAAGCTGCCGTACCAGTTTCTGCCCGAGCGCTAAATTACCCGATGCTCATAGAATTCCTATGAGCTTCCGAGCATTTAGAGCCCTGAGCATTGGCTTAGTAAATAAGGGTCACACATTATAACTTTTTTCACTTGCTCTACCTCCCTCCCTTTTCACCACAACCTCCCTCTTACCTCACACACTCCAGTTAACCTACAGACTCTTCCAATTCACACATATGCAAACCAGAGTAGATGGTATAATTCAGGGGTCTCAAAGTCCTTCCTTGAGGGCCGCAATCCAGTCGGGTTTTCAGGATTTCCCCAATGAATATGCATGAGATCTATGTGCATGCACTGCTTTCAATGCATATTCATTGGGGAAATCCTGAAAACCCGACTGGATTGTGGCCCTCAAGGAGGGACTTTGAGATCCCTAGTATAGTTGAAGTATAACTAGCAACAAACATTATCACTAAACAGAAGAGTTCAGGCTCTGACTTTGCTCCTCCCCAATCCTGATCTTCTATTGTAAGAACAAAATTTAGCCATTTAGTGAGCTAAACGGCTGGATTTTATCTATATAACGGCTGAAAATATTAAGAAAAGCAAGTCATGCATCTGCCATACAACAGCAAACACATAATTCCCAGCTTATAGCGTGTAGAGTGCTGAGTACGACTAGAAGCGCCTTAGAAATGATTAGTATTAGTAGTTTCTTTGCTAGGTCTAGAAGCGCTATAGAGCTAGAAATAGAAATATAGAAACATGATGACAGATAAAGGTCAAATGGCCCATCCAGTCTGCCCATCTGCAGCATCCACTCTATCCTCCTCTCCCTAAGAGATCCCATGTGCCTGTCACATGCTATCTTGAATTCAGACACAGTTATTTCTCCATCACTTGTACTGGAAGACTATTCTACGCATATACCACCTTTTCTGTAAAAAACTATTTCCTTCAATTACTGCTGAGTCTCACATCTCTTAACTTTATCCTATGCCTTCTCATTCCAGAGCTTCCTTTCAAATGAGATTTGCCTCATGCATATTTATGTCACATAGGTATTTAAATGTCTCTATCATATTTACCTTCTCCCGCCTTTCCTCCACAGAATACAGATTGAGCTCTTTAAGTATGTCCCCATATGTCTTATGATGAAGACCACCGACCATTTTAGTAGCCTTCCTCTGGACTAACTCCATCCTGTTTATATCTTCTTAAAGGTGTGGTCTCCAGAATGATATACACTCTTATAAATGAGGTCTCACCAGAGTCTTATACAGGGGCATCAATACCTCCTATTTCCTAATGGTCATACCTCTCCCTATGCACCCTACCATCTTTCACCAATGCCTATTCATACTATCACTCCCAAGTTCCACTCCTCTTTCATGCACAAAAGTTCTTCACCCCCTAAACTGTTGTTTCTTTGGGTTTTTGCAACACAAATGCATGACCTTGAATTTCTTAGCATTCAATCTTAGCTGCAAAATTTCAGACCATTCTTCAAGCTTTGCTAAGTCCTTCATCATGTTATTCACACCATCAATGGTGTCTACTCTATTGCAGATTTTGGTATCATCTACAAAAAGGCAAATCTACCCGACAGCTCTTCAAGCACTATTGCTTCCAAAAAAGTTATAAAGAACAGGCCCAAGAACCAAACCTTGAGGCACACCATTGGTAGCATACCTTTTCTCAGAGAGATCTCTACTGATCACTATCCTCTATAGCCTTCCACTCAAGTAGTTCCTGACCCAGTTTGTCATTATGGAGCCCGTACTGAGAGCACTCAGTTTATTTATTAGACACCTTTGTGGAATACCGTCAAAAGCTTTGCTAAAATCTAAACACACCACATCTAGCACACTCTTTCTATCCAATTCTCTGGTCACCCAGTCAAAGAAATTGATCAGATTTGTCTGACAAAACTTGCCTCTAGTGAATCCATGTTGCCTCCGTTTTAAGTGTTTCCACAGAAGTCAGATTTACAAGCTTGTAGTTCCCTACTTCTTCCTTACTTCCACTTTTATGGAGAGGGACCACATCTGCCCTTCTCTAGTTCTTCGATACCATTCCCAGTTCTAGAGAAGCATTGACCATTGTAGTCCCTCTTTCTGTTTCTTCTGTTGATACTTTACAATTTATATCATCCATAATTCATACATTAGACTCATGGATGAAAGATGAAATTAAAACTTAATCCAGACAAAACAAAATTTTTCCTAGCATCACCATCTAATAAGATCAAAGAGAATACTTTACAACTGAACAAGACCACTTATCCCATTTTGCCAGTTATTAAAAACTTAGGGATTTATTTAGACTGAAATCTATCATTAAATGCCCAAATGTACACCTTAGTTTAAAAAAAAAGCTACTTCTTCTTATGGAAACTTCGAACAATCAGATCATATTTTGATTTTTCTTCTTTCAAGCTTCTGGTACAATCATTCGTATTAAATTCCCTGGATTATTACAAAATTATTTATCTAGCTTCATTTAATAAGCATATTAAAAGCATGCAAATTATTCAGAATACAGCAGTCCGGCTAGTATTTAATCTGAAATTTTTTATCACAAAATGAAATATTACTGCAAATTACACTGGCTGCCAGTCGAGGCAAGAATATTATTTGAATTTGGTTGCATTTATTATAAGACAGTGCTTAGTCTTGTACCCAATTATCTTACAGACCACTTTAAACTTGTCAACAGAAGGTATTTTTCTCAGGATTTTAGATTCTCTGCATTTCCATCAGTAAAAGTTGTTTGTATAAATGATTTTTCCATAGAATATTATCTTAGGCTGGCATGTGGAACAAATGTTTTTGCAGTTGTTAAATTCCAACTCCTATCAAACTTTTAGAAAACTTAATTTTTTTTATGGGATTATAATTCATTGTGAGTGTTCAGTATTTTATTCTTTTGTTTACCACACTGAACTGAGAGGAAGTTGTGGTATATAAGTGAATTGTTATTTTATGTTATGAAAAGGTCAGCCAAGGAGCGCCAGAACTTCCCTATGTTCCTTCAGTACCCTCGGATGTACATCATCTGGCCCCATCGCTGTGTTCACCTTTAGTTTAGCTAGCTCCTCATGAACACAGTCCTCTGAAAATCGATCAGGGTCTACCACACCTCTATCCCTACTTGGATTTGTCTTCTGCGGTCTCGCTCCCAGCGCTTCAACTGTGAACACAGAACAGAAATATTTGTTAAGCAATTCAGCTTTATCTTTTTCAGCTTCTACATATTTCTCCCCTTCACCTTTGAGCCTCATAATGCTACTTTTTCACTTCTTCCAATCTGGGACGTACGCAGGTGAGGCTGGACTCATTTAGAGCACTGGTCTTTGACCTGGGGGCCGCCATATGAGCGGATTGCTGGGCAGGATGGACCACCGGTCTGACCCAGCAGCAGCAACTCTTATGTTCTTAATCACTAATATACCTACATTAGTTCTTGTCCTCCTATTTTACCACATTGATTATTTTTTTCTCCCATTTGCATCTTTGCTTTCCTGACTACTCAACTAGCATCTGTTAACTTTTCCAGATATTTTAGTCTGCCTTCCTCTTTCTGTGAACTTTTTTAGTTTATGAAAGCTAACCTCTTTTACCTTACCTTTTCAGCTACTAGGACCAAAATAAATCAGGAAAACAATTTTGATTTTGCAGTGGGTGTGTATTACATTTAAAAGCATTGGCTGTTTTTACCACCTTATCTTGAATCTTCTCTAGCACATACATTCTCTTAGTTGTGCGAATTCCTAAACAATCTTGGGATCCACCAGTAAAAATAAGTTTTGACTAGATCTTATTGTACCCTCACTATTTTATCTAACAGTGCTTTCTACTTCTCCAGTTCTGGCAGCTTTCTTGGAGCTTCGGGTATTTAACACTTAACCACTGCATGGTTGGTTTAGTGGAAAGAAAACAAATGAAGCATTTCTCCTCTCTGGCTTCACTTGTCTCATGGGTCACTGAGAACCATTATCAATCTCCATACAGTGGCATGCAATACGTGTGCCAAAGGGAGAGAGGGGCAGGGAGAGGGAGGGAGGGGCACAGTATATAGAAGGCAATTTACTGGGGTAAAGTATTGTGCATGGAGAGTTGTTTTGACTTTCAAACTGTCTGCTTTCTCTTTGGCAATTTCTTTGTTGATTCTGTAGCCTGTTGAGAAAGCATACTTTAGCTAATTGTGAGTTTGCACCTCCTCACGACTTCTGTCATACTGTTTCATTCTTCTGCGTAGTTCCTTTTTCACCTCCCGATATATATGTATCACAGTCACCACAGGGTATTACATAAACACAGTTGTCCATTTGCTATGGTGAGAGCTCAGAATGCTGTGTTGCACCTGTGCTCCGCCATGCAATAGTCTCATTCCACAGGCTTCAAGTACCCTTTTGCAGCTTTCAGCTGGAGAACGCCTGCTGTGTAAAGGGTACACATCGTGGCTTTGGTTAACGTTTTTCTATTTTCTAGTAGTTTGTGTTTAAGAATGAACGTGTACCTTTGGGCTTCCATTTTCCTGCTATAATATTTAATTTTATGACATATTCCACAGGAAGAATTTTTTTTTTTTTTTAGTTTTGCATGAAGCATCCATATTTCATTGCTGTACTTGCTACTGTTTTTCTACATACCTCGAGAGCCACAGCTTAGAATATAATTTGCATTCCTGTACACTTATCTGCCTTCTGCTGTCCACTTATCTGACAGCATGTAAATCTGAAAAGAATATCTTTTATTTATTTGGATTTGAGTTTTCTCAATTCACCATATACATGGAGTAAGTTTATAAAGTCAGGACTGTAGCAGTTTTCTAGGTCTCACCACATCTGGGTAGGTAGAACCCACGTTTCAGCCATCATGCTGTGGTTTTCTTCCTGGTATACTGTGAGGTCTGCAGTGTGTCTTTTTATATAGTGGGTCCACGGACATGATTGAAAACAGGGCGGTCTACAGGAGGGGTGGCGGGGTGGAGGGAGGGGAGTAAATATTGATAGAGATATTTGGGTAACTTTATTCTTCATTTGTATTATATATTAGGTTATATTGTGCTATTATTATATGCAAGAAAATGAAATTATTGAATGGTATTTATGTTACCTGTACAGATATTAGTGTAATGTGTGTAATACCTACTGTTCTTTCATTTGTATGACATTGTTTTTGATTAAAAATCAATAAAGTATTAAAAAAAAAAAAAAGAAAACAGGGCGGTCTATGGGTGAAGAAATTTGAATTTTTGGCGGGAAAGTTTATCAAGTCATTTTTGCATGCACTGTAGGTGGTCCTACATAAGTGGCTTGTTATAAAATTCTGACTGACAAATGCCTGCACAATGACAAAATGGTGTATTCTTCACTCATAGGTGTATACAGAGGCATATTTTGGAGAGAGGGAGGCCAGAGTTCACAAGTACAGAGCAGACATCGATTATAAAATATGTTAATCTACATGCATAGCAGAAGTAGAAGGTACATGCATTTAGACCTGGTACAGGGCAGGCGTACATATCACATTTCTAATTTAAGCCTGATTTCTGCCATCCACACTAGTATTCTACAAAGATAAGTAGACGCCTACTTGTCTTTATAAAATTGACATAAAATAGGGACCCCATTATAAAATTACCTTTCATAAGGACTTTGGAAGGATTTTAGTGAAACCTTGACAGAAGGTATTTTTAACCAACACTTTCCATTCTTTCCTATTTACCGTCTCCTAGAAAGGAAGCACAATCATGGAACAAAGTTCCTTTTATAAAATGATGCTTCCATTGAAAATCATGGATACTTTGTATCTGGAGATTCACATCACAAATTCTATTCTGATCAGATTAAAACAACCTAAGCTTTCAAGTACTAAAGGCCACAAATTTACTACTAAGGGCCCCTTTTATCAAGCCTTGGTAGAGCATTTTAGTGCAGGCCGGCGAGGTAAATGCTCTAATGCTCATTCAAAGAAAGAAAGCTTGACTCCCCGATATCTTCCCAGACTCCCAGTCTGAAAACAACCAACATGGGCTGGGAGTGGGAGGGAAACAGAGATGCTGCACAGGCTGGGGGATGGAAGGGAAAGAGAGATGTTGCATGGACTGGAAGGGAGGCTGGGGAGGGAGGGAAAGCGAGATGCTGCCAGTGGAGGGAGAGAAGAGAAAGGGAAAATGGTTGGACATGGGTGTGTGGAGCAGAAGGGAAAAAGAGAGGGTGCACATGGGAAAAGGAGAAAAGAGGGAGAATTGTTGGACATGGTGGAGAGGAGGGCAGGAGAAATATTGGATGCTGTGGTGGAGAGAGAAGGGTGGGACAGATGCAAGAGAAAAGAATGCTGGACATGGTTGTGGAGAAAATGGAAGGAGAGATGTGGCATGATGCTGGAGAGGGGTGAAAGAAGGAGAAATGTTGGGCATGGGGCTGGTGGGCAGAGGTGAAAGATGTTACACTGAGTCCGGGGGATAAGAGCGGGAAAAATGTTGGACGTGGAAATAGAGGGGGGTAGGAGAGATGCACCCTGGATCCCTCTCTCTCTCTCTCTTTCCCCACTCCTTTTAGAGCAAGGGAGGGAATGAGAGAGAAAGATGGTGAACAATGAGAGAGAGGGAGATATGTTTGTTGCACATGGTGATTGAGTAGAGAGAGGAAGAAATGCGGTGCAAGGGTTGGGAGGGGAAAAGAAGGGAGATAGATCCAGGACAGAAGGGAGTGAGGATTCTGTACAAGGGGGGGTGGAGGGAAGAGAGAGAGAGAAAAATGTTGCACTATGGTAGGAGGAACCAATGGACAGCAACCGCTTGAAGAATTTGCATAAGGCAGGAGGAAAGGAGAAAAAAGAGAAACTGGAACCAACTTGATGGAAAAATAAATCTCAAGACAACAAAGGTTAAAAAAAAAAAAGAATTTATTGACTGAAATACGTTAGCTTTGGGAAATGTATATAGCAGATGTCTTTGTGCTGTGTTCAACAGAAAAGGAAATACATTTCTGTTTTTATTTCTCCAGTGTTGAAGTATTTGCTGACCACTGTTGTAACTGGTGGGGATTCCCAAGCACCACCAACTGAGGACCTCCTCCATAGGTGGCCAGAACTCCCTTCTACTAAGCATAGCAGTCACTGGCAGCATCCTTGAGCAACTGAGGTACCAGCATCTGTAGCTTAGGGACGTTGCTACTGTCTGTGAAGTGTGGTAAAAGGGATTTTTGGCCACCTTCAGAGAAAGTCTTCAGCTGATATAGCTTGAAGGTCCTCATCAGCTGGAGTATTTATATTTTATATTTACATTAGAGACTCTGGCTGAGACCCATTTACAAAGTATGTGATCTTTCCAATTAAGATTTGAAAATTAATAGTGTCTTTGCTTATTTGTAAATGGGTCTCTGCCACAGCCTCTAATTCAGTAGCATAATTAAATGAAATAACTACAGTACTTTGGAAGTTTATGAGGATGGAAGGGATGGAAGAAATTACTTGCAGGGGTGGACAGGAACAGATTCGATTCCAGCAGGGACAGACAGGGACGGGGTTGATTCCAGCAGGGAGGGGTTTAATTTAGTCCCCACGCAACTCTCTATTATGAACCCATAAGTCCTTAATGTACATTTTGTGCTACTGTTCTCTGCTTTTCAGCTCCTATTGGTTTACTGGTTGAGGCCACTTTTACACACTATTATTTCCAGACAGTGGAAGCTAGAGCTGATTTTTCCAAGCAATTATGAGGCAGCTTCCTGGGACAAGGACCTAAATTAGTTATTGTTGACCGCTAATACGTATCAGCAATTTAGGAAACATTTAAAAACATAACTATATGCTGAATTCTTAGGTAATTAATTCTTATTTTGATTGTTATTTCTTATTTTGAGAACCGCATGGAACTTTACGGTTATGCGGTATAGCAGTGAGCTGTTATGTTATGTTCTTATGATACATGAAGCTCCATTTTGCAAAAGGGCTCTATGTGGGAAATAGAACTTCCAATTTAGGATATACTTCCCCCAGTATTTTACAAAAGGCTCTGACAAATGCAGTCTTTTGTAACATATGTTTTAAGGCATGCAGGAGACTACGCATTCAATCGGAGAATTCATTCTACAAACCACATGAGCAGAAAAAGAGGCATCACTCAAGGCTTTACATGTGTAAACATCAGCATTATATGTGTAGGTATAGATTTTGCAATGTTTACCTGTTCTTGCCAGCACTTACATGGGAGTGTACTAGATTTTAAAACTGCAAGTGTAGTCAATTATAAGCCAGCTGAAATAACTGTTTTATTTTGTTTTTTTTAATTATGCAAAGGAAAAGAAAAATTTATACCTAAAGAATTAATCAACAAAGTTGGCCGTCCTACTCCAGGGTGCCTCCACTGGATATTCCACCAGAGATCTTTTTGACTTAAAATTCCCAGCATGCAACAATATAAAATCTACCAGGTAAATTATCTTATCCATCCAATATCAATTAATAAAAGCTGAAACCAACTACCTCTTACACTACGATCTTGTGATCACCATCTCAGGTTCAGAAAACTTTTAAAAGCATTTCTGTACCAAGACAGGAAGTCAACCCTGAAGTAGCTGAAATGGTAACTGTAAAAGCCCGTCTCTAAACTGTCTAATGCAGTGTTTCTCAACTCGGTCCTGGAGTACCCCCTTGCCAGTCAGGTTTTCAGGATATCCACAATGGATATGCATAAACTTGATTTGCATACACTGCCTCCATTATATGCACATTTCTTTCATGTATATTCATTGTGGATATCTTGAAAACCTGACTGGCAAGGGGGTACTCCAGGACCGAGTTGAGAAACACTGGTCTAATGCAACTCCCGGGATAAAACAAAGAGCCAACGATGACCTACTTATAACTAAGCATTTGTAACTATGATCTAATTGTATTAATAGTTTTACTGTACTGTACTAGCAACCCTATTGAATGTCCATGTTGAACTGTCCATCGTAACTTCCTGGGTAATTGGCCCAACCTCTTGTAATGAAATCTGACCTTGAACGGAATAGGCAAAGGCAGAATAGAAAACCTGATTAAAATAACACAACATTACAAATTTTAACCCATAATTTGGAAACCAAGAAAAGGAAATGACTTAAAGAAAAGTAAAACTACATCACAGAAGAAGTAAAGTAAGAAGACAGCAGCCAATTAAGGTGCATTATAAGAAGATTCAAGACAAAGACATTTTCCACAGTTGCTTAGGGTCGAACAAATAGTTACTACCACTATAGGTAACATAATAACACTAAATGTCAAGAAATGAGGCCCATTTGGCTCAGCCCAGTCTTAAAGGTCCCTCCCTGCTTATAACAAATGTGGTTCAACCATCATCCTTCCCATGCCCTTAGCCTTCTCTACTAAACATTTCAAAGCTGTGCTATGTAAAAGCAAAACTGCATTAAAGAGATTGTTCTTTATACTTTTTCCATTAGCATTAGGAACACTCATGTACAGTGACCTACCATCTGCCCAAATAATGACTGCAAGGATGCTGACTTAATGGAAGAAGGCAGTCTTTTTAAAGTGCATCGGAATTTCACTGCAAACATAACTCAGGTTCTAAATAAGGTGACCAACTAGTTACGTTATTGAGAATATGAGCTATGTTTGCAGTGGAGGAGTGGCCTATTGGTTAGAGCAGCTGCCTCAGCATTCCGAGGTTGTGAGTTCAATTCCCAGTGCAGCTCCTTGTGACTCTGGGCAAGTCACTTAATGCACTCCATTGCCCCAGGTACAAGATAACTGAAATAGATAAACTGCTTTGATTATAACCACACAGAAAAAGCGGTATACCAAGTCCCATCTCCTTTACCCTTTAGATAGGCATATGTTTTTATCCTATTGCATACATGGATTTGGAGTTCTGATTACGTTAATAAAGGCAGCTCTAAGAACATAAGAACTGCCGCTGCTGGGTCAGACCAGTGGTCCATTGTGCCCAGCAGTCTGCTCACGCAGCGGCCCCCGGGTCAAAGACCAGTGCTCTAAAATGAGTCCAGCCTCACCTGTGTACGTCCCAGTTTAGCAGGAACTTGTCCAGCTTAGTCTTGAAACCCAATACTTTATTAATATAATCAGAACTACAGTTCCATGCATGCAAATAGGGTGAAAACATCATGGCATTTGCCTGTCTTCAAGATGCAGAGCCAGCTGGCTACTGAGAAACTCTAAGATCTCTCTGGTCCAGCTACAGTTTGGCAGTACTGACTGAGAACAATATATTGGATGAACAGTTCATTTTATTGAATCAAAAGCAAGAACATCAGCCACAACATCCTATAATGTCACAGATTAAAACTTATTCTGAGGCTGGAAGGAATTCAATTTGCCAAGGATAGGCTTTAGCAGGGATCTCAAAGTCCCTCCTTGAGGGCCGCAATCCAGTCGGGTTTTCAGGATTTCCCCAATGAATATGCATTGAAAGCAGTGCATGCACATAGATCTCATGCAAATTCATTGGGGAAATCCTGAAAACCTGATTGGACTGCGGCCCTCAAGGAAGGACTTTGAGACCCCTGGCTTAAAGGCTTCCCAGAGTTAGGCCAATTCTCAGAATGTTTAGTGTTAAATTAATGCAAGTTTAGAATCCCAGTCACTCTAGGTGTGCTTGAGTGATTGGATTTCTTTTTCTTTTTTTTTTCAATATAATTTTTATTGAGTGACTAGGATTCTAATATTGCACTAATTTACAGAGTGCTCAAAGGATTTCAGCTTTGGAGGTAGACGTTATAATCTTTCTGTTTTCTTTGCATTTGTAAATTGTACTTACCTATGTATAAAACAAGAAACAACAAAGTGATTTTAGCAAATGGATTTATATTTTAGCAAATGGATTTATGATTCAAGTTGCAACACTTTATTCCTCCTCTCAGTTTGGGATTCTGTTTAGTGTTCAAGTACCTATTTTAAGAACTGCTGTGGATGTGACTGATGTTTTATGCAGGGAGCTGCTATTTTCCCAGATGAATAGAATATCCATTCTTTGGCTCACAGTTTCCATGACACTAAAAACAAAACATTCATCAGCACCAACTTAAGTGTTTGATGGTAAATGCAGCTGCAGCTCACAAGGGTTCACAATGTGTCTCAGCCCTCCCTTGCCAGTAAGGCGACACTATATATGATTCTCAAAGCAGTTCCACAATTTTACCAACATAATATTCTTCACAAGCATTTAAAACTCTCCCCTGACTCCATCGTTTCTCTCAAACGCTCGTCAGAAAAGCCTTCTCAGCACTACCTAGTGGCATTACTTAGTATCAATTTATGAGATATATTAAAATGAAAATTACAGTAAAACCAGTATCTTTACCATTTAAGATGTGTATATAATACAGACTTACCCCCTCTTCTACAAAGCCGCGCGGTAACGGCCACAAAGCCCACAGAGATTTAAAGGGCTTCAGGGCTGTCACCGGCAGCAGCCGCTAGAGCGGCTTTGTAGAAGAGGGGGTAAGTTTCAAAAGAAGTAATTATCTAGTTTCTGAGAACATTTACTGGTGTACAGTGGTGCACAAGCTTGCAATGATAGATAAACAGTAAAACAATCACCTACGACCTTGCCAATTTCCTGCAAGGAGCACAGGGCAGAAGTAGGAAATTTCAGTTTCCAAAACAAAATTCTGGTGTCACATCAGCAATGCAAGCTTTCTCTCTCTCTCTCTCTCTCTACCTTAGATCAGGCTTGTCCAACCTTTTTATATCAGGGGCCACATTTTATATTTTGTAACATTCGGCAGGCCAAAAACACGTCTGCACACATGCACTCATACTCTATGAATCACACACGCCAAGAACACACAAAACAAAATTTGAGTTACACATTAATTATTAATTTACTTATACAAATCTGTGTACCCATTCTAGATGGTATACAATAAAATTAAAAGAAATACAAAAATAGTCCTAAAATGCAACATCTAGGAAATCCAATTGTAATGTCTTTTAAGAACAGAGGTCAGTTTCCTGAGCCTATGTGCGGCCTATTTATTCAGACAATGGGCTATTGAGGAATGGGTTTCATGCCCCATCATTTCTTAGGAAATCTATTTTATCTCTCTTTCCCTACTTCCCTCCCCTCTTTGTCCCCAGCATCCTTCCCTTCTATCTTTTCCCACCCCACCCCCTTTTGTAGTCTTCAAAATTTTTTCCAACCCCTACCTCATCCTGTGCTCCCTCAATCCTTCCTTCCCTCCATTTACTTGCCCCCCACCACCACCAGGTGTTGAGATCTTACCTTCCCTTCCTCTAGCGCAGCAATGCAGCAGTTGGCAGCTATAGAAGAAGTATTATATCTTTCTCAAGCATCCATGCATGCTCAAGCCCTGCTGGCTTCCATCCCATTCAAACTTTCTGTTTTAGAGGCACTTCTGGCTTTTATGCAATCTGCTTCTGAAGATGTTTGAACAGTGCATTCAACCTTCTTGACTGAATAGTATTCTTTGATACAGGCTTTAGCCATTAGGTCAAGCCAAATATGATGCTCTATTTCAATGTGATTTAAAGTCTTCAAGCACAATGATGTGAAATTTTGATTTTCTCTAAAAGACCAATGGGATAAACTTTCATTCACCCGTATTATGATGCTTCCTTCTAATAAAGATTATAACAAAAAGATGATAAACTTTAAGAAAAGAGGATAGAGTACTATTAAAAAAAAGAAAGAAAGGAGAGACATATGACATGAAACTGAAGCTGCCAGTTCTTCTACCTTGCATTCAAGCGTAATATCTAATACGTGTTTCTGATATTTATAATGAACAGGAAAGGTATTAAGTGTTAAATTTAGACTCCAATTAGGAATAGGGTACTACATATACTGTCCTAATTCTGGGACAGTCTCTAAGAACTTAGACTTTAATGGCTAGGATCCTACTGAGCCATCCATTAATCTCGCCTGTCAATGTACTAATAGCTGCCGAGCAAGAAATGTGAAGTACTTGAGTATAAACCCTTATCTAAATCTGCTCATAGAGAACTAAAGATATGAGGAATAGAAGTAGAAGTGGTATTAAGAATTTGAAAGCCAGTGAGGAAATAAAAATCTATATTCCCTAACAAGATATGAAACAAATTGTTTTCCCATAGAGAAGAGCAGACACATCTTTAGAATAGTTCCTTCTTTAAAAGCACACATCTTATGAATCAGGCTTACAGACTGAACAAACACATATCTGGATGCATAGCTAGAACTTTTAAAAAAGGAAGATAATTAATGGCCTTGGCAAACGAGAGATTAGACTGTTAAGAGAATGCTTACCTAAAGAACACAAATTAAATTTGCTTTAGTTTGAGAGGCCAACATTACTATGGAGTGGGGTCTTGTTTTATTTTATAAATTGTTAAGATAATGACAAGAAGTAAAGAGAATGCATGTACCAGGTCAAACCATTACACTGAGTTCACGGCATGAACATAAGAACTGCCATACTGGGAAAGACTGACGGTCCATCAAGCCCAGTATTAGTTTCCAACAGTGGTCATCCCAGGTCACAAGTACCTGACAAGATTCCAAAGATTTTATGCTACTTATCCTGGGAATCCTAGGTGCCACTGACTCATTTTCAAGTCCTAGCAATTTAATGAATTACAGATCTAAAAAGAAATTGGTTTTGTGCTAGTCTGGTAAGGTCCTTCAGCATCATCCCCATGGTTGTTTTCAACGTGTCCAGCCATCTGATTGCAGGTTGCCCTCTTTGACTGCTTCCTTCGATCTTCCCAAACATGATGTCCTTCTCCATTGATCTTTCTCTTTTAACCGTGTGACCAAAATAAGACAGTCGTAACTTCATCATTTGGGCTTCGAGTGACATAGCCGGTTTGATCTCTTCCAGAATCAATTTGTTAGTTCTTCTGGCGGTCCATGGCACTCATAAAATCCTCCTCCAGCACCAAAGCTCAAATGAGTCAATCTTCTTTTGGTCTTGTTTCCATAGTGTCCAGCTTTTGCATCCTTAATTGACCACTAATAAAATGAGTTCGTGGACAAGTCTAATCTTTTTTTGGAGTGTTATTTTTTGGCCGCTGAATACTTTGTCATGAGCCTTCAATGAAAAGTGACCAAGTACTATCCTGCAAGGTATTTCTTCCCTGACAGTTGCTTCTTTGTTTATGAAAGAGCTCAGGAGATAGAATACAAGTTGTAAAGGATTTCAATCGCCTTTAAGCTCAAAATCTTCATCATTTTATGTGTTCATGATCTTTGTCTTGCTTATGTTCAGTTCTAATCTCATGTTATAACTTTCAGCTTTGACTTTTCTCAGTAGATACAGCATGTGTTCTTTGATGCTGGTGATCATTGTATCATCTACATAGGTTGATTATATTTTGGCCATCAACTTTGAAACCAATGTTCCCTTCTGCCAAATTTGCTTTTCTGAAGATGGCTTTACCAAAGTTGAACAGGTAAGGTGACTAGATGCATCCTTGCCTGATGCCATGTTTTATTGGAAACCAATCATTGTTGCCATATTCAGTTCTTTCCGTAGCTTCTTTATATTTTGTAGAGGCTCTTTATAAGCTGAGTTAAGTGTTTGGGTATTCCCATTTGTGCTAGAATTCTCCATAGCTCATCATGATCCACACAGTCAAAAGCTTTGCTGTAGTCCATTGGCTCTGTTGCCTGCTAAAGCCCATAAACTAGCTTGTTTTATTTTTACTGCTGCTAGACTTTTATTGGCAGCCCATTGGAAACAGCCTTTTCCCCCAGGTCGAACTCACCTATTGCGGAAAGTGGACTTTATTTTTCGTATGTCTAAACTGACTGCTCTATTACTTAATCGTCTTACCCCCTTTCTTAAGGTGTGAGATCCTATATTAGATGGTGTGACAGTTCCTCATGACCTAGGAATAGTTATATATTTGTTATTTACAACCTTTTCAATTGCTATTGTTTGCATTACTGACCCTGGAGTGGGGGAGGGACGGGTGGTTTGGGTTTAATGGTTGTGTTCTAGTGGATTGTACTGAAGAGCTACGGTACAACAGTCTGTGTTACTGAGAATTTGGGGGGTACACAGGAACTGTTTACTGTGGATTTTGTTGATTTTGGATTTGTTACACCTCTGAGGCTTTATATTTCTTCTGAAAAAGTTTCAATAAAAATCTTAAAAAAAAAAAAGCTTTGCTGTAGTTCATGAAGCAATAGTATAGAGGCTTTCGGTATTCTTTGCTGTTCTCTTGTTCCTCAACCTTTTCTGAAACCAGCCTGAACTTAGGGGTAGATCTTGTTCAACATATGATTGTAACCTTAGTTGCATTATTTTCAGCAATATTTTGCTGGCATGTGGAATTAATGCAATCATTCAGTAGTTGTTACAGTCCTTAGTGACACCTTTTCTCAGTATAGGTATGAACAGTGATCTTCTCCAATTGGTTGACCATGTTTTTTCCTTCCAAATCTGTTGACACAGTCAAGTGAGAGCCATGATAGCACCTTCTGAGCATTTGATTAATTCAGTTGGAGTACAATTGATACCAGGTGATTTGTTCTTCGATAAAGTTTTAATTGCTGCTATGACTTATTCTTTTTAAATATCTGGTTCTTTTTCTATGTTAGTCTCCAGTTCGATTTCCCAAATGTTATCCTCATTGCCTTAGGCGCCTGGGCTAATCAGGGCCTTGGGTCCCTCCCAGGATGCACCAGGAAGGGGAAGGCCTGCCATTTTGAAGAGGCAGGTATGCCGAGAGGAGGGAGTGAGGATTCAACAATTATCAATGTCTATAACTGATAGAACTCTGCTCAGAGACATGAAGGCAATATGTTCCGCCTCACCACCCAATCATTGCAGTGTTCACAGTGAATTTGCTCCAGGTGAAAGATTGTTCTTAATTGTTATGCTGCTAGCTACTACGGCTATGCTTAGCTTTTTATACAAATCTAAAATGTAAAAACAGATTTGCTCAAACTTTGCTTTGAAAAAGTAGCTGGTTCCGACGTGTCACGTTTTGGTCTTGCGTCAGGGAACCGACAAACAAACACAGTTAAACTGGAGGTGAAAGCTCATATAGCATAAAATACAATTAGCTTATAACATCCAGCTAATCGTATTTTATGCTATATGAGCTTTCACCTCCAGTTTAACTGTGTTTGTTTGTCGGTTCCCTGACGCAAGACCAAAACGTGACACGTCGGAACCAGCTACTTTTTCAAAGCAAAGTTTGAGCAAATCTGTTTTTACATTTTAGATTTGTATAAAAAGCTAAGCATAGCCGTAGTAGCTAGCAACATAACAGTTAAGAACAATCTTTCACCTGGAGCAAATTCACTGTGAACACTGCAATGATTGGGTGGTGAGGTGGAACATATTGCCTTCATGTCTCTAAGCAGAGTTCTATCAGTTATAGACATTGATAATTGTTGAATCATCATTTATGAATATTATTCATGTAGTGACTTTTCTTTAATTTAAGCAACTCTCTTTAGTCACTCAACAGTAACAACATAGTGGTTGAGCTTGTTACCCCTTCAGTATTTTTTGAGAGAGGAGGGAGTGAGCATACCTGCTGGAAGTTTTCTAGAAAAGGTATGGAGGGGTCGGAGGGGAAGATTGGAAGGGGAGACACAGCCCATTAGATCACCAGAGCTTCGTCTTAGGGGCTTGGTGTGGTGGGGGCTTGTTGGGAGGGAGCTTGTAGTCAGGGGGGTCCCCTGGCATGGGGAGATCCCCGGCCCTGCGACAGGAGGGAGTAAGCATCCCTTCTGCCGATCTTTTAAAAAATTTGTACCCCAAAGTCGTGAGTGGGGGGGGGGGGGTTTCCAGCATCGGTGTGAGGGATTTTTTTTATTTATTTATTTTTTTAAATAGGCGTAGCTCGTGTGTGTGTGTGTGTGTGTGGTGCATGCACAACAGCTGTGCCCATTTACAAAAAGCAGCCCCTGCTCTCTCTACTTGCCAGTTCAGGCAGGGAGAGCAGGGGCTGATTTTTTTTTTTTTTGCACTCTTTACTACTAAACTCAGTCATAACTTATAAATGTTATATATTGGATCCTCATATGGCTGCCATGGACCTACAAATTTGTAGTCCAATGCTTCTGCCCAATTCTTCACAGGTCCATATATAAATTTTCTGCTCTTCTTTTTTTTTTTTTTTTGAAGGCAGACAGGAGGAGGAGCTGTGCTAGCAAATGTTCTTCTGAGCAAGCGCCAGGCACCGTTCCTCCCCCCCCCCCCTTTACCAGTGATTCTCTGCACAAATAGTAGGCATATACTTTGCATGCTATCATGCTGAGAATCACCAGTAAAACAAAAATTGCTCCCACCACAGTAATTTTTTAATGTGGTGTCAGAACTTAGAGAATCTGATTCTCATAACCAGATTCTCTAAAGTCATTGTGCATTTAACGATAGCGCTAAACCATCATTAAATGCACATATTTTACCACCCAATTATTAAAATGGCTCACTGTGGTCTTTTCTGTGCTTTCTAGCAGCCTTCGATTGTACTATGCAAATGTAGTACAATGAGGTCATTAATATTTAAATGACTTCTCTAGGTGATGCTCAAAAAGGAACGCCCTTCCATTTATGAGGAATTGGGGTTGATATGTACCAGCAGGGTCTGCGTTGTCGTAGCCTTATTTTCCTGTCAGTGCCTGAGCACTGATTAGCTCAGGCACTGACAGGAAAATAAAGCAGTTCAGTTCTGCCACCATGAATGGCCCCGATTCCTCCTAAATGGAGCCTGGTGGTCTAGAGTCATCCGCCATTGCCACCCCCACCAATGCCCCCCACTCCATGCATAAGAATGGCTGGAGGAATGCCCACTTCCCTCCTGCTGCAGGGTAGGAGACAACCCTCTTCCCCCCCCCCAACAGCAAGCTCCCCCCTGATAGCACCTCACCACACCAATCCTGGTAGTCTAGTGGGCCATCCCCCTGACCCGCCTTCCAACACCCCTCCAACCCCCCCCCCCAGTACCCCCTGACAGCAAGTTCCCCTCAACAGCCCCCACCACACCAATCCTGGTGGTTTAGTGGGTCACTAACCTCTCTGATCCCCCCCATTTCATTTTTAGAAGACCAGCAGGAGGTATGCTCACTTCCTCCTGCTGGCAGGCCCGCCTCTTCAAACTGGCGGGTCTACCCCTTCCCAGTGCATCCTGGGATGCACCGTGGAGGGGCCTAAGGCCTTGAATGGCCCAGGTGCCTAAGACTCCTCCTATGGGTGGGGCCTTAGGTACCTGGGCCAATCAGAGTCTTAGGCCCCTTCCTGGTGCATCCAAGGATACACTGGGAAGACCTACCATTTTGAAGAGGTGGGCCTGCCAGCAGGAGGGAGTGAGCATTCCTCCTGCTAGTCTTCTAAAAAAAGGTATGGAGGCTTTGTATGGTGGAGGGCTTTCGGGGGGAGCTTGCTGCCAGGTGGTACCGGAGGGGAGGGTTTGGGGGATAGCAGGGTTTGGGGGTTTGGGGGATAGCCCCTCACCACACAAGCCTCCAGGCTTGTGTGGTGAGGGGCTGTTGGAGGGGGAGCTAGCTGTCGGGGGGAGGGATTATTTGTAAAGGCACATCTCTTGTGTGTGTGCTGTGCAAGCAGAACAGCTGCATCCATTACAAAAAGAAACCAGCCCCTGCTCTCCCTGCTTGCCGCTTCAGGCAGGGAGAGCAAGGGCTGCTTTTTTTTTTTGACAGGCAGGAGGAGGAGCTGTGCTAGCGATTTTTCTGCTGAGCACAGCTCCTTTCCCCCTTTACCGGTGATTTTACACACACATAGTATGCATATAATTTGCTATTGTGCTGAGAATTACCAGTAAAACAAAAATCACTCCAATGGTATATTTTTACCGTGGTGTCAGAGCCTCAGTTTGTTAGCCTCCCTAATTTTTAATAATATTTCAGCATCTGTCTGTTCATCCTGGTCAAGCAGACGGGTTATACACTCCTGTCACTATTCTTTGCTTCTTTACTTATGGAATTTCTATCCCTAGGGATTCTAAGGTGTGTTTTGGTTCCTGTAGAAGACTCCTTTCTTCAGATATACACATTTCTGTATTGATTTTGATATCCTCAAAATTGGGTCAAAACACCTAAATATTCATGATTTATACACCCAAAAAGATTGAGTGCACAAGACTATCAACAGATTGAGTTTACCCTCTATATAAAAGACTTTAATGGTCCATAGAAAGCACATGGATGATAGCACAAGCAGAACCAAAATCACTGCATATGATGTATGATAGGTACACCATCAATAGTGCGCAGGACAATTGCATCCCAACAGTTCCACTCCGTCAAATGTGCGCACCGACAAGTGTGCGCATGATGGGAGCGGGGTTTTCCAGTCGAAATTGTAAGTATGGGGGGGGGGTTGCGGCAATCTTCACGTCAGCATCCACCGAACTAGAGCATGACTACAGTGGGTGTGGTTTCCCCCCCCCCCCGAGAGCGGAAGAGCCGGAGTTCGGGAGGAATACGGGAGCACGAACTGTTTTAAGTTGTACCACCACACCCCTTCAGAGCACAAACGAGAGTGGTCAGAGAAGCGGCGAGCATTAGTCCTGCATGCAAATGTGGGGGCGTGATTGTTGGCATGGCAATGTCTTGCGCGCTTTTGACGGGTCACCTTATAACATCAAGATAAGGATGATGTGTACACACCATCCCCCTAACCAGCCCTGGCTCACACACCAAACAACTGGGTGACACAATTTAGGAGACAAGGCATGCCAGCTTCTACTCACTACAAAACAGAAGTTCAGAGGGGGCAGGATACAGCAGAGCTAGAACATGCCAACTGCTGTGCCACTGCCCTGAAGAAAAGGAGGTAAGATATGAACATCTCACAGGTTAGGTGGGGAGGGGGGGATAAAAGTGGGAAAAGAAGGAGTAAGAGAAATGCTGGAGGCGGTTGGGGGAGCAAAAGAGAGAGATGCTGACTGAAAGGAGGGAGCAACAGCAGATAGAGTATGAGAAAAGATGCTAAGGGCCGAGTGAGAGGAAAGTGGAGAGAGAGAGAGATGCTGGATACCATGGTGGAAGGGGGGAGGGGTATTGAGCTGCAAGCTGCCCCTTAGTGGTGGTGGAAGGGAGGGATCCACGGCTGAAGGTTTGCCTAGGACATCAGATACCTGCTATGTTCTTGGATATAGTTAGCACATCCACTAGTTTGCCTCCGACCTCACAAAAATATATTTAGTTCAAGTCTTCTTGTCACCCTAGTTACAGATTATTTTATGTGAGGGGCTCTGCTAAGCCTAGCTCATTCTAAACTGCTACTGCATTGCAGTGTATCGTGTCACAGGTTATAACAACTAAAAGAGCAAATAAAGGTGATGTTCACAAGTTTTGCTTAAAGGGTTTCAAAGTTCCAGACAAGAAAAAGCTCAGCATGTCTTAAAATTTGTTGCTTACCTGCTGATCCAAAACTTCTGCATCTATCATGGCTGGCAAGAGTTATCACTTCAAACTTCCTTACCCTAGAGCTCCGTCAACATCTGCTATTGAATGTTCTGAAACTCACATGTAGACACCAACCACCTTTTTTCTTTGTTAATCAAAAGCAAATCCAGGAATAGACCAGCCGATATTCACAATGATTTATGTGGGCAAGAGAGGCTTCTGCCTGCTTAAAACACCTGGGGCTGCCCGATTGCCAATACTCAGCAGCACTTGGCTATACCCTGACCAGCCCAAAAAATTGTGGACAGATCAGTAGCAGTACACAAAGCAGCACCGGAGAAGAGCGGGTAGTTTTGTGGGTGCCAGCAATATTGAGTGCCATGATCCGCATAGCTAAGCAGTCAAAATTAGGACAGTGCAGTGCGGGCCCATATAACTATTTAAAAGATATATGAAAATCTGGGAGCTCCCACTCAGGGCTGCTCTTTCCTGCCTTCAGCCATACTTGTTCTTTGCAGGGATGCAGGTAGCAGCTCTTGTGCACTGCACGTGGCTGACCTGGAACCCATTTCTCCTGACGTTGGAGAGATGGCTGCCAGATCAGCCATGTGCAACATTCAAGAGCCAATGCCCGCATCCCTGCAAACAAGTGCTGCTAAAGGCAGAAAGGAGCAACCCAGCTGGATGGCCCTGAAGGGAGCGAGTGTGGCCCTGAAGGGAACAAGTAAGGGAGCGAGGGGATATCAACATGGGATAAATGGAGAAAGGAGTGGGGGGGAAGGAGCGAATTGGGAAATGGGAGGGGCATGAATTTGGGACAAAGGCTGGAAGGCAGTGAGGGGGACACGAACTGAGGACACAGAAGTAAAGGAGGGGGAATGAACATAAGAACATAAACAATGCCTTCGCTGGGTCAGACCTGAGGTCCATCGTGCCCAGCAGTCCACTCACGCGGCGGCCCAACAGGTTCAGGACCTGTGTAGTAATCTTCTATCTATACCCCTCTATCCCCTTTTCCAGCAGGAAATTGTCCAATCCTTTCTTAAACCCCAGGATCGTACTGTGATCTATTACGTCCTCTGGAAGCGCATTCCAGGTGTCCACCACACGTTGGGTAAAGAAGAACCTCCTAGCATTCGTTTTGAAAATGTCCCCTTTCAACTTTTCCTAATGCCCTCTTGTTCTTTTATTTTTTGAAAGTTTGAAGAATCTGTCCCTCTCTATTCTCTCTATGCCCTTCATGATCTTGTAAGTCTCTATCATATCCCCTCTAAGTCTCCTCTTCTCCAGGGAAGAGAGACCCAGTTTCTCCAATGTCTCAGCGTATGAAAGGTTTTCCATCCCTTTTATCAGACGTGTCACTCTCCTCTGAATCCTCTCGAGTAGCGCCATATCCTTCTTAAGGTACGGCGACCAGTACTGGACGCAGTACTCCAGATGCGGGTGCACCATCGCCCGATACAATGGCAGGATAACTTCTTTCGTTCTGGTTGTAATACCCTTCTTGATTATACCTAGCATTCTATTCGCTCTCTTAGCGGTCGCTGCGTACTGTGCCGTCGGTTTCATTGTCATGTCCACCATTACCCCCAAGTCCCTTTCTTGGGTACTCTCACTCAATAAGATCCCTCCCATCGTGTAGTTGTGCCTCGGGTTTCTGCTTCCCACATGTAATACTTTACATTTCTCAACGTTGAACTTCATCTGCCATCTCGATGCCCATTCCCCTAGTTTGTTCAAGTCCCTTTGCAATTCTTCGCAGTCCTCTTTAGCTTCACTAAATAGTTTGGTGTTGTCTGCAAATTTTATTATCTCACACTTCGTCCCTGCTTCTAGATCATTTATGAATATATTAAATAGCAGCAGCCCGAGCCCTGAGCCCTGCAGAACACCACTCGTGACCCTCCTCCAGTCCGAGTAGTAGCCCTTCACTCCTACCCTATGTTTCTTATCGGCCAATCAGTTTCTGATCCATCTATGTACGTCTCCTTCCACCCCATGGTTCTTCAGCTTAAGGAGTAGATGTTCATGAGGCACCTTGTAAAAGGCTTTTTGGAAATCTAGGTATATGATGTCTATGGGGTCTCCTCTGTCCATCCGTTTGTTAATTCCTTCGAAGAAGTGTAATAAGTTAGTTAGGCACGATCTCCCCTTGCAGAAACCATGTTGGCTGGTTATCAGAAGCTCGTTTCTTTCAAAATGTTCATCGATGTTTTCTTTTATCAGTGCTTCCGCCATTTTCCCAGGAACCGAGGTCAGTAGTTTCCCCGGTCAACTCTTGATCCCTTTTTAAAGATGGGCGTAATGTTGGCTATCTTCCAATCCTCCGTGATCACACCTGTTTTCAGGGATAGGTTGCAAATTTGCTGCAGTAGTCCCGCTAACTCCTCCTTTAATTCCTTCAGAACCCTTGGATGGATTCCGTCCGGACCCGGGAATTTGTCAGTTTTTAATTTTTTGTTCTGCCTGCACACATCTTTAAGGCTCACTTCCATGGATGTTAATTTTTCTGCTTGATTTCCATTGTAGAATTGCTCAGGTTCCGGTATGTTGGTTGTGTCTTCGTTTGTAAATACAGATGAAAAGAACATGTTAAGTCTTTCCGTGACTTCTTTCTCGTCCTTCACCACTCCCTTCCTGTCTCTGTCGTCCAGCAGTCCCACCTCCTCCCTTGCCGGCTGCTTCCCGTTTCTAAAAAACAGTTTGAAATTTCGTGCTTCCCTGGCTAGCCTCTCTTCATACTCTCTTTTGCCTTTTTGAACCACACGGTGACATTCTTTCTGATCCTTCCTGTGCTCTTTCCAGTTCCCCTCAGTTTTGTCCTTCTTCCATTTCTTGAAGAATTTTTATTACTGCCTATCGCTTCCTTCACTATTTTAGTTATCCACGCCGGGTCTTTTGTTCGACTCTTTTTGCACCCCTTTCTGAATCTGGGGATATACAGATTTTGCGCCTCGTTCACCGTGTCCTTGAAAAAAGACCAGGCATGTTCTACCGTTTGCCATTTTTTGGAAGTGTTCCTAAGTTTCTTCCTTACCATTTCCCTCATTGCTTCATAGTTTCCTTTCTTGAAGTTAAAAGTTGTCACTATGGTTCTCTTTCCTTTCGGTATTCCTACCTCAACCTTGAACTTGATCATATTATGATCGCTGTTTCCTAATGAACTTGGGACACAAGGGAGGGTGGGGACATTAACTTTGGACACAAGAGGGAGGGAGAGAATAGAAAGTGAGAATTGTTGGGCATGAGTGTGTGAGTGATAGGGAAAGAGATGGTGCACATGGGGAAAGGAAGAAAAAGGAAAATTGTTGGGCATTGAGAGGGAGAGAGGAATGAGGTAGAGATACATGGGGAAGAGAAGGATGAGAGGGAGAAATGTTGGATATGGTGGTGGAGAGGGAACAGAGAAACAGATTGAAGGGGATGCAAGATGGAGGAATGTTGGACATATTGATAGAGGGAAAGGTGTGGCATGGCACTGGAGCGGGGTGATAGAAGGAGAAATGTTGGGCATGGGGCTGGTTAATTGTGCCTGAAACTGTCATCGTGAAAAAAAAAAGAAACCTGCTGACTGCAATGTGCTGAATATTACCTCCATTCTTTATTTCTCTCTTCCATTAACCCCTCCACACACCCATATACATAATTATGTATCATGAAAAAGCAAACTATAGGGATAGCAGGACTAGTCCAAGGGTATCTGGCATCCTAGACAGACCTTGACTAATTCATGACCCCATCCACCTACATCAACCCTTACCCCTCCCTGCCCCCTTCCCAAACCAGGTGCCCCACATATCTCTGTCCTGTCTCTAACCCCCATATGCCCAGTATTTCTTCCCCTTCCTCCAAAGCTGACGGGCATATCCTCTTCTCTCTGCCCCTTCTCCAATGTGTAGCTGTCCACCATATCATATTTGTCTTTCCTGCTAACACCACCCCTGCCAGCACCACCATAGCCTCAGCCCAGCAACTCCAAAGTCCTGTAAAGTGGCAAGTATAGTGCAGAGACTCTGATTATAGGCATAGCTCTGTTGGGCCTATAGTCCATAATCATGATCAAGATCAACTTGGGAAAATCCACTGTTTAGACTTGGAATAAGCAGCATAAAATCTATTTTATTCTTTTGTGATCTTGCCAGCTACTTGTGACCTGGATTGGCCACCATTAGAAACAAGATATTAGGCTTGATGGACCTTTGGTTTGACCCAATATGTCAATGCTTACGTATTCATGTCCTGCTCCCTCGAGCAGGATGTCTGAGACCCAGTAGAACTTGAGTGCTCATCTGTATTCTGAGGCCTCATATTCTACATGCTAATTTACAGGCTTCATGGTCGATGGTTAAAGACAGGGTAGTAACAGTGAGAGTAGAGGAGGGACAGAAATAGCGCCACCTCCAAACTCAGCCACCCTAGACAAATGTCTAGTATGCTTAGAGGCAGAGCTGTTCCTGAGGAACTAGGTGCCTTACTCTGAGAGCAGTAACAAATAGGGTCTCTGAGATAGCAGTTACCTGCTCTCTCAATCAGTGCTACTGGCTGGATCTGCCCAGCAATTTTCAGCAGCACCATCTAAGCTGCAGACAAAATCATGGCGTAAAGTTGTTGAGTGGCAGTCTCACATGACTGCAGCTAGAAGGTTGCAGCAGCTGATTTGAAATTGAAGACCACACGGGCAGGAGCAACTGGGGATTGCTCCTACCCTGACCATGCTACTAGACTACCAGTGATTAGAAGGTAGGCTGGGGGGGGACTCCTTCTTTTAGGGAGCATGGAGTGAAAGAGGGCTCCTCCTGTTCATGGCTGGGCCATAGTGCCAATTTGGGGCTACTTTTGGCTGAAGGGTGAATTTCGGCCACAGATTTGGTTTCTGCCAAAAACCAAATCCTCCAGCTTGGCCCTGAGCCTCCTAGTATCACTGGGGGAGAGGGGAGGGGGGAGGGGGTGCTGCAGTAGGAGAGGTGAGGAGAAGGAGCAGTTTATACATTTTTAAAATAAATAAATAAATATACAGATCTGAATCATAAACACCATCTACAACAGGTACTATAAATACAGTATAAATATCTTTAGATGTATTATAATTACTGTATACCAAATAAAAATAATGAGGATACAGTGGCAAAGTAAGTTCAGCCTCATCAAGCAAAGCGCATTTCTCAAAACGTTATTCAAAGGCAACCACTAGATTCGATTTAACCAAAATACAGTAAAAGCTTGGTTTACGAGCATAATTCGTTCTAAAAACATGCTTGTAATCCAAAACACTCATATATCAAAGCGAATTTCCCCATAGGAAATAATGGAAACAGACAATTCGTTCCACAACCCAAAAACTTTAAAACAAAATACTATACGTACTCATATTGCAAGACCTCGCTCCTTTAGAACAGTCACTACATTCCCGCAACGTCAGAGAGAGAAGAACCATCGGCTCAGTTGTGATGTGTGTATACTATATGTACTTGTATTGCAAGACTTTGCTTGTATATCAAGTTAAAATTTAATAAAATGTTTTGCTTGTCTTGCAAGACACTTGCAAACCAAGTTACTTGCAATCCAAGGTTTTATTGTAAGTGTAATTCGGATGACACTTCCGTAGGTAGGAAGCATGAAGGCAACTAGCTCTTAAAATATTCTCTGCGTTTAAGTTCAGTAAATAGGACAGGGAAATGACTCCATGCAATCTATGACCTCGTATAATTTATTAGAGAAGAGTACCTGGCAGTCACCCGATGGCAAGACCTGGCATGCATTAGATGTGCCCTATATAATCTTACTGCCAATATGGAAGTTTAATCTCTTTGTTGCCATCGCTCTGCTTCCTTTCACTTCCCAAGCCTAATATGATTACTTTCCCTTAAATTTCATTTTCCAATAGTGATAGTTCCATTCTCAGTAGTCTTAACGTTAAGCGGAAACTGTCATGAGCATTTTGGTTAAATAATCAACTGGCTCATAGTGAATAAAAAAGCTATTCTAAATTAAGTTTACATACTAGCTACATGCCCTATTCTATTAAATTACAAGCCTTGAAGCTACTAAATTCTCCAAACTATCTGTAAAGTACAGTTTGATTTGTATATTACATTTTGGGAGAGTTTAATCAAAGGAGAGCTGCTAAATATGTTAAACATTTTTAGAAACAACTGTATAATGACTTTTTAGAATTAACACCTTTAGAGAAAAAAAAAACTTGCTATGCATGCTGCCAAGGTAGTTATATTTTTATTTATTTATTAGGATTTATTTTACCATTTTTTTTAAAGGAATCTACTTAAGGCAGTGTACCTCAAGAATGAGATCAGAAAGGTGCTTGAATATTCTCTCAGCTAGGGTTGAAGTAGATAAACATGTCCTGCTATCGTAGCTGCAACCAATGCCACTCCTTGAGTGTGTGACTAGCAACTTAGGGCTCCTTTTACAAAGCCGCGTTAACAGTTTTAGCGCATGCTAAACCCCCGTTACGCAGCTAGAACTAACGCCAGCTCAATGTTGACGTCTAGCGCGGCCGGCAGTTTAGCGTGCGTTAAACCGCTAACGCGGCTTCGTAAAAGGAGCCCTTAGTTATATCTTCCATTAGAGGCCTGGTTAAAAAGCCAAGCTTTTCACATGCTTCCCAAAGTAGAGATAGTCTTGTGTTAAGCGAAGCCTTTCAGGGAGTACAATACAGAGTGTGGGAGCTACTCCGCAGATGGCTCTTTGGCACGTGATATTTTTTGGAGAGGGTGTGGCTAGGGATACTCCGGTGTGTACAGAGAGATCCTGGGCCGTTTCCTTTAAGGGCCTTGAAGATCAGTCATAGTGTTTTAAATTTAGCCCTGTTTTGTACTTGTAGCGAGTGAAGTTTTTGTAAAAAAGTGGTGTGATGTGGTAACATTGCCTATAACATTTTATTAGTTATATGACACACACTGAATTAATTTTGAGTTGATTTCCTCCATATGCGAGTCCAAAACACATATGGACTTATCCTGTGGCTTGGACCACATTTCTGCAGGGCAGAAAACACTGGCTCAGAAACCCCTAGAAACAGTGCACCCAGGCCTGGGGAAGGAGGGAGGGCAACATGCATGCCAGTGGCTTTATGAAAGACCCTGAAGGTAGGGGGGGGGGGGCTAAAGTCCAGCAACCCACACAAACCATGTAGGAAAAAAGTAACAAAAATGGTAGGGTTAAAGGGGAAGAAGGTGTTTAAAAAAATCTTTAAATATTTAAGTATCTCACAGAGTTTGTGGCTGAACCTGTTCTATTAGGAAACAAACACTTTCAGAAATACATACTAATTATGTTTTTAGACGCTAAGGACAAAAAAAAAAGTTTCAGACACTTTATAAAAGCACAAACTATCAACCATCTGTAATTTCAAATGTATGCTATCCTATTTAAAGATTTTGAGGGGAAGAAAAATCAACTTCTGTCATGGAACAACAGAAACTCCAGGTTCATCTTTCCATGTTAGCAGTATTAGCCAGTGAATGCGTTTAGCTTGTAACATATCACAAACTACAGTCATGCTAACAATTCACCCCCTGCTATAGCATCGACAGGCTGGGCAGAAACCACAGAGCATCTTAAAGAAGCAGTACAGAAGAAAAGCTGGCAATTCAAAATAGGAAATAATTAGATAGCTTTATCCATTACTGCCCTTTTTTTTTTTCATCTTTTGTATTCTATCAATCTCTGAAAATGAGCATCAGGGAAAAGCACAGGTTCCCTTGCTAGCCAGGTGTTGGTGAAGACAACAGTTTAAAGACTAAATCCCAGAATGCCACTGGGAACAAGCTGCACTCCCTCTCCCCCTCCCCCTCAACTCTTCCTAGGCACAGGCAAAGCATCACTATTTGCCAAAATAACTAGCCTGAACAGACCGGAGACTTGGGCCTGAGTCCTACACCACTGTGCAAGTGAATGGGCCACTCTTCATTCAAATTTTTATTTTGTGAAGCATTTCCATCATCATCATTAATCTGAGTAAATTGGGGGTTGACCCTTACCACAACTCCACACAGGCACTGTGCCACATGTTAAGTGAAAGTATGCCGTGAATGGCTGAAGAGTGAACTCAGGGAAACAGATTTTTAGCACTGGAAGCAGAGGCTGTAATACAAGACGTACGTAAAGCATTTAACAAAGAAGTAAACAGATATAAAAATCTAAACAGGAAGAACGACAGTCGAGAAGCAGACAAGAGGATATTTTGAAGAATTTCATTGCTGCAGCTACTTTGAAACCTCCAAGATGATCAGCAATCAGGAGAGCTAATCTACTTCTGACTTCTACCTGCAGCCGAGGTAGGAGATTCTAGGCATGATTAGCTTTAACTCAAAACTGACTGACAAAAAAAGCTAATTTTTTAAACTACTACTGACATGTGTGCTTACCATAGGTGTACTGAATTAAGATGATTTCCATACCAAAATTTCATTTCCTACCTAACAGCCAGCCAGAGGGTATTTATAAAAGAAGCTTACTACTACTACATTTAAAGAGGAAAAAAAAAAAAAATATTTCACTACAAAAGCTGTATACATGTGATTATAATCCAGGAAATGACAAGCAGCACTACCAGAATACTGGCAGACAATACCCAGTTCCTGCAATCAAGAGTTAGCATTTCACTTGAAGGAAAAGCCAGCCTTCTTTCACGTTACAAAGAACTCCCTGTCTTTGCAGAGGCTGCAGCCTATTCTCAACAGCGTAAAAACAAAGATGTCTTCCCACCTTAAAAATGAACACACTCCATTTAAAGCAGTGGTCTCAAACTCAAACCCTTTGCAGGGCCACATTTTGGATTTGTAGATACTTGGAGGGCCTCTGAAAAAACAGTTCATGCGTTATTAAAGAATTGACAATTTTGCATCAGGTAAAACTCTTTATAGTTTATAAATCTTTCCTTTTGGCTAAGTCTTAATAATAATATTGTCATTTATAGCTAAAGAGACATATGATCAAGAAACTGTTTTTACTTTTGTGATTATGATAGAAATACTGAGGGCCTCAAAATAGTACCTGGCGGGCCGCATGTGGCCCCCGGGCCGCATGTTTGAGACCACTGATTTAAAGGGTGTGATAATGTAAATGAGGAGTTGTTCCGGTTAAAGCCATTTCCAAAATTTTTTGCTTGAAAATTTAATTAAGTTCCTTCTCCCCCGCCAGGGTTGTTGGGGGTCTAAGAAGATTGTTAATTGATGTTACCATTATTTGATTTTCTTCTTATGTATTGTTACTTTTTGTTTTACTTAAACAAGTGTGTTACTTGTTAATGATTTCCAAATAATAAATAAATAAATAATATAGATATATATATGAACACACTCTAAACATTTCCAACTAAGGGCTCCTTTTACTAAGGTGCGCTAGCGTTTTTAGCGCACGCACAAAATTGCCGCACTCTACACTGCACGGTACACTTCTAGAATAACGCCAGCTCAATGCTGGCGTTAAGGTCTAGCGCACGCGGCAATTTAATGCGTGCTATTCCACACGTTAAGGCCCTAACGCACCTTAGTAAAAGGATCCCTAAGTAATGAACAATGAAGGCTTAGGCATAATTTAGCTTTAGGTAACTGTTTGCACGGACGATAATGATTTTCTTCCAGTCTCACAGAAACATTTTTTTATTATTACATAAATTGTGAGCCCTCCAGGACAGATAGAGAAAATGCTTGAGTACCTGATTATAAACCGCTTAGATAACTTTGATAGGTGGTATATAAATACCTAAAATAAATAAATACATTTAATTTTTAAGAAAAATGTCCCTCCTCTTGTTAGCATTACCAAAAAAAGAAAAAAATAAAGCTCTGGCCTCTTATTCTTTTCTCACTTACAAAGGGGAAATATAAAGGAATATAACGGCTTTATGTAATGTAAATGCATGTGGATTTTTGTTACATCCTATACTATAAAGCTATAATCCCCAACCACAATGAGTTATAGTGAGGCTGCGGGCAAAATCATCTCCATATACCACAATCCATTATCCCTGTCAAGTTAATGTTCCATGTTGAGCCATATGGCCCGGGTGCACATTCAATGAAGGAAACTCCTTAAACTTGTTACAATCAGCATTTGCAGTCATCCAAAGAAACTGACATAAACAGTTTTATTGTGTTTTATGCATTCCAGTTAATATCCACAACAAAAGAAAAGAAGAAAAAAAAGGAAGCTATAAAGGAAGAAACTGGTAGAGCTGTAATAGAAGAGGGAGAGAGATGCTGTACATTTTATACATATTACAATTACATGATGTTTTCCTAAGCAACAACTGGCCTAAATATAAACGCACTATTTTATATCCATTCCACATTCAAACCAAGATCCTGAAGCCCCAAAACACCTGATCTGAGTAGAGCATTTCACAGAAAGCAATGAGTGTCACTAATTCTTCATGTTTGTTTTTATTATTTCTTCTTCTTTCTATAGTTCCTGAAACCAAGAAGAAGTAACAATGGTTTGATTTAAAAAAAAAAAAAAAATTACATAAAACATTTTTATCTGTGCTCACTGCAGGTCACAGAAGAATTAAGAACTCCCAGAAGCTTCTGGTACCTGGCACAACCTATCACATCAAGCCTGAGTCAAGACACAAGTAGAGCAGAACTTCATTTCAGCCCCTGCAGTGACAACAATAAAATGCTGAGAAAACACACTATCAAATACTGAACTCAGCATCAATTTCGGTTAATTACAGCCTTGTCAGCAACGTGATTATTCAAACAGCTCATGCAAATGTTAATGAGTTCTTATTTGCATATTTATTTTTTCCTTTGTTGAAATGTCATTGATTATTACATTCTACGATGATGAATGCGGCTGCTGATGTGCTCCGATATGTAATTAGTCATTAGGTGGAATGAATAGATCAATTATGAAAAAGGACTGAGATTAAGAAATAGCAAACAAGACCGCCCAATGTAAGCAGTGTATTTTTTTGAGTAATAATAAATATATATATTTTTGTTAGCATTTAAACTGCAATATCAGTAGTTTTCAATAAATAAACTTACTTCCGCAAGGTTAAATGACAGCTTAAAAATGTATTATCATTCTGACAGTTCAATCATAATCCTATAGATATATCATGGGACTAGAGTTCATTGTCAATATAACATTTACCCTCCCTACACAAAAATCTTCTCAACATTGCCTGGATGGTTAAAGGCACTACTGAAGAACTGCTTCCCAAGTCAGCATATACAGTACAAAGTGAAAGGCATATATTCTTATAAGAAATTTAATTTCTTAGCAAATTTTTCTTCTTCAAGTCAGACTTTTTGTTTCAGAGCTAATGACTTGTACAGCCTCTGCAACTGCCTACTGTAACCATCTCGCTAGCACTTGCTATTCCGCAGATGAAGAAGAAAAAAACAAAACAAAACACATTACTGCAGACCAGATGGGAACATTCCACATGACCAAACCAATCAATCACCTCGGTGGGGCGCAGGTGCAACACAGCCGTGTAGCAACACACCATTTCACAGTCTATCGGGCACAAACACATGGTCACCAATCAATGGCACCCTAAGGACCTCGGAGGGGGGAAGCTCTCTCGAGTCTTACTGGTCCATGCCTGATGACTTCATAATCACACATCATTTCATTCACTGGAGGATACAAACTAGCATTCTAATAACCTTCTCCTGAAAATGGCCATGTTGTGCATATTAATAGAGTGCTGTTTATGGCAGAGCAACTGACTTTTGTGCTGCAGTCTACGCATAGCATGCAGGACTAAAACAACCTACAGCTAAAAACTTCCTTGTCTCTCACAAAGGATATTCCATTCTGGCTTAGATCAATGACAGCATTAGTCACTGTGCCACATCAAACACTGTGATCCCTGCCAAACAATAGGAGTTTAAGGGAGACAAAAGATTACCAGGCACACTTAATTTTTATAGCATCTACTGAAAATAAAAAAAAATCCCTGTCCATGTGCATGTGCATGAAATACTACTAAATGCCATGTTTGCCTGAATTTTCATATGAGCTGACGACAGATACATTTATCCCTGGATTCCATATACGGAGACTAAAGTTGCGCAGCCACGTGGCCAAACTGCATGCGCAACTTAACTGGTTAACAAGCCAATCAGCACCAATTAGTGGCCACTAGCAATCATTTTTAATATTGGCATTAATTAGAATTTATACGCGCAACTTTCTATTCTATAAAGTGGTGCACGTAAATTAATATATGGATTTCAAAAGGGGTCTGGCTATGGGAGGGAAATGGGCAGAAGAGCTCAGGATCACCCCCACATGGGTCTCCATGGGAGGGGCCTAGGGGATCTGGCCAATCGGAATATTAGGCCACTCCCAGTGCATCCCAGAAAGGATTCCAGTTGGCCCAGGTGCCTAAGGTCCCTCCTATAGGAGGCAAATCAGACCCCAAGGCCCATCTCCGGTGCATCGGGAAGGGGCAGGCCTGCCATTGTAACAGAGGCGGGTCTGCCTGCTGAACACAGGCAGGAGTCAGCCAACTGACCATCAATTCCAGGTTAGGAGGGGGATCCGGGTAGGGTTAGGAGGGTCCTGGTGGGGGTGAACTTTCAGGGAGTGGGGGTGTTGACAGGAGGGACTGGGCATCCCTTCTGCCTCCGATCATTGAGGGGGGGGTTCGCAGGGTGTCGACAGGATGGATTGGGCATCCCTCCTGTCGGGGAATATTGGGGTGGGTTCGGGGGTGCCAGGAAGGAGGGACTGGGCATCCCTTCTACCACGATTGTTTGGGGAGTTCCAGCAGGAGAGATTGGGCATCTCTCCTGCCGCAATCATGGTGGTGGTGGGGGGAATCCCGGCAGGAAAGATGCCCAATCTCTCCTGCCGAGGAACATTGGGGTAGGTTCAGGGGTACTGGGCAGGAGGGACTGGGTATCTCTCCTGCCTCGATCATTCGTAGTGTGGGCATCCCTCCTGCAGGCGATGTATCGGGGGGAGGGGACGGGTGGCCGCTATACAGGGAGATCCCTTGCTGTGATAAGCTCAGCGGCTGCGGCTGCTAACAATGTAGCATCTTCTGCTGACCTAGGGAAACGCATATGGCTGCCTAGGTGCCATCTAAAGCTACTTCTGTGCCAAGCCACGCCCACTCCTAGCCTTAGGCGAGCTTAGGCGGGCTTGCATGCCTTCCTAGGCTCCCGGAGGCACCTCCAATGCAGGCGGCCTGCCTCCGGAGGTTTTTTTAAAAAAGCGTGCATCCCAATTGGCTGCTTAGGCAGCAGTTGGCCGCCTACAATCAGGACACTGTTTATAGAATCCGGGCCTTAGCGTGCATCGTCCCAGCACCTAACTTTGATTGTCATTTACTCTACCCCTCTATCCTTAATTTATTGTAATAAAACTTCTAGAGCCATCATAATACAAATAAGAGCCTCCTTCTATGACCTCAGAATATGTCCTAGAACATTGTTCATAGTATATTTTGAAAGACTGCCCAAAACATGATTCCTTGAGATCTCCGTGTATTGCCATCTATACAAATAAATGGCACCATTTCTAAAATCACCATGTGATATATGCCAATTGATGCAAAAAAAAAATCCACCTTTTATATGTATAAATGGTCCCTAAGGTTTCTAAAATTCACTCCTATAGTTATAGTTTTTCACTTCTGTAAGATTTTCCTCAAAGCTAAACAGCCAAACTTAACTTAATTCTTTCTCTTAAGGGCCCCTTAACAAAATTTTTCACAATTTCACCCAATATTCCTATGACCTTTAGTCGCAAACCCACCAGACCTAAGCTTGCAAATTTCGTTATGCAGTACTTATAGGTATGGATTTACCCACTTTTAAACCAGCATGTTGTTAATCAGAATAAAATGATTTGCTGATTTACCCACACACCTGTAGTTTCACAAAGAAATGCATAAACTCTTTAAGCTATGCTCCAGTGGTCAGGCAGAATGTAAATATAAATCTCCTGGGATTTACATTACAGAATAATAATAAATATTATATAACAATGATTTCCAAAGTCTTCAAGTAAGCCCCATAAATCACAATTATTAAGATATTTTACATGTTAGATATGGCATGGAAGAATATTCTATTAGTTAGAACACAGGGTCAAGAACTGGAGAAGTCTTGAAGTCTCACTGAGTCTTCTTGTGATCTTGGGCAAGTCAGCTTAACCATCCACTGCCTCAGCTACAAAATTAGATTATAAGCCCTCTGGGGAAAAGAAAATACCTACTGTACCTCAGCATAATTCGCTTTGAACTGCAACAAAATAAGGCATAACCTAAATTCAAAAGTCCATCCCCACCCCACCCTATAAATTTATGTATTTATGTACAAACTTAAGAAATTAGACCACGAATCACATGCTATTATTTGGTTGTACCCCCCCCCCCCTAGAGATAATGGAAGATGCAACTGAGCACTCTGTAGCATGATCTGAAGGTAAGCCCCACAAAACATAAATCCACAAAAAAAGTAGAAGTGGGGGTTGAACAATAGACTTCCAAGCAGAAGCAAAGAATTTCATGTAGGAAAGTTTACTGACAAAATCAGACCTGACCCAGCACCGTGTTTCAGCTGCTTTAGGGGGGTCAACACATTGTGGAGGAGGGGCAGAGATAGAGAGCCTTCTGTATGCGATACTGAAGGCAGAAGTTATGTCATATTTCAAGCAAAACACTCCACAAGTCCTGCCACATAGCTGAGTATATACAGTCAGTGGCTTAGTAAAGGGGTGTGGGTTCGACTGTCCCTGGTGCCGCATTTGTTGGGGCGCCAGCTCCTCTCCTGCTCTCCACCCCTACACCTTCTCCCCCTCCCCCACCCCTTGCCTCTTAACTGCTTGCCGGCACAAGCATCAGCTCCAACTTACTGCTCACACTGGCCTTGGCTCTCCCTCTGAAGTCACTTCCTGGTGACAAAAGGAGAGCCAAGGCAGGTGTAGGCAGCAGGTTGGAGATGCTGCTCACGCCGGTGAAGTGAAAGGAAAGAAGGGGCAAACGCATGGCAGGGAGGCGGGAGCAGGGGATGCCACCGTCCCTGGCGCCTCCTAGCCTCACTAAACCACTGACTAATGTAGTACTGCAATTTCAGCCATTATCATAACGGAGTTTTTTTTCTAACACATACAGTTGAGGTTCTCTATCTCCTCCCCTCCTCCACAGTGCATTGACCCCTGAAACAGGTGTTGGGTCTGTTTGATTTTGTCAATAAACTTTCCACTGTGGAATTCTTTGCTTCTGCTTGGAAGTCCCTTTGTTCAATCCCACTCTACTGCAGATTTTGGTATCATCCTGCAATATCGCTTATATAAATGTTAAAAAGAACAGGCCCAAGAACAGAACCTTGAGGCACTCCACTGGATGTTTTAAACTCTTCAGTATCCAGTATCCAGTATTAGGTTTTAATTTTCTGTTCCCCACCCTCTCGTTTTTTCCTATTTTTGTTCTTTCCTATCATTGATTGTAGTTCTTCCCTCTCCTCATGTGACAGTTTGTTTTGTTCTGGTTAGTCATATCAGTCATGAAAGTTTGTCTCTTGATGTTTCTTTGATGTAATGTATCTGATGTTTATTTGTTCCCTGCTCCTTATAATTTTTATTGTGTAAAGACACTTTCATTACAGAAAAGGTGGGATAACAAATTTTAATAAACTTGAAACTTGATCTCCATTAACCAACACCCTCTGTCGTCTTCCACTCAACCAGCTCTTGACCCAGCCTGTCAGTCAGTGGAGCCACCAGAATTTCCATAAGTTCTTTCAGCACCCTCGGATGTACATCATCCGGCCCCATCGCTTTGTCTACCTTTAATTTAGCTAGCTCCTCACAAACAAAACCCTCTGAAAATTGATCAAGGTCTACCACTTTTCCATCCCTATTTGCATTTGTCTGCTTTGGTCCCGCTACCAGTGCTTCAGCCATGAACACAGAACAGAAATATTTGTTAAGCAATTCAGCCTTTTCTTTATCAGCTACTACATATTTCTCCCCTTCACTTTTGAGTCTCACAATGCCACTTTTGCACTTCTTCCTATAGTTTAATAGTTTATTAAAAATTTGATAAAACACTAATCATAAAATTCTAAGTGTTGTACAATAAAAAAAAACATAAAATGAGGGCAACGAACATCTAGTAACAAAAAGACAAATTAAAAACATAACATACTAGTCTAAGGTACATATTATGAAACATTAGGTAAAGAGGGAGAACTATCACTGATATATCTAAAAAATGTCTTGTCTCCCCATTTTACCATGTCAGCTATTTTTTCTTCCATTTGTATCTTTGCTTTCCTGACTACTCAACCAGCCTCTCTTAACTTTTGCAGGTATTTTTGCCTGTCTTCCTACTTCTTTTGTAGTTTATGAAAGCTAACCTCTTATTCCTTACCTTCTCAGCTACTATTAAAGCGGCCTTCTTTTCATCTTACTTTTACTTACTCACAAAAATGTTTGTCACCCTTACAATAACTCCTTTCAGTTTTATTCATAATAAAATCTTAAACAGTACAAAAAAATTAAAATTGAGTTATATATCAGCTCGTACTCATTACATATTCACTGCATTACAAATGAAAAATGTACACATTCAGGAAATATTTACTTCAGCACAATGAAATTTGCTCATTATATGCTTCAAAAATTAGCAAAGTTTTTAGTTCCTGCTAGAATGATGCAATAGACGTAATAGATCTCAAAGACTGAGGCCATCTATCCCACAGACTAGGATCACTTATTTTAATCACTGACAAGCAGTATACATCCAATCATACAACAAAGAGGGACCATCCAGCAAATTTGCATCAGAGGATCTTGAGGACCTTGCAGGCTGATAGGCTTTAAGTAGAAGCAATCAATGGGGAAACCAAATTATTACAAACCTTAAATTTCTGAACCAAGCAGTTTTTAGATAGCCTTAAAATGGAAGGCTTCATGTTTTAGTAATAAATTGTGACTGCAACAGTCATCATCAGCATGACATTTTGAATTTGCAGTGAAACACATGTACTTTGCAAAATGTGTTTCGGCACGCACTTTGGAAAATGTGGAGTACAGATGACCACGAGGATACTGGAGCCTTGACTAGAAGGAAGGGTGAAAAAGAAGAAACCAGCTCAGATCACCCTGGGAGACAGCACGGAACACTTAGGTCAGGCTGTGCTTGCAGGCAAAGAAGGCAAGACAAGTTTGGCTGATGCTGCATTTAAAACGAGGAAGAAGAGTATGATGGGCCAAACTGCATGGGGAGTAAATCATCCCCACTAATTGTTCAACAGGTGGCAGTTATTTAAACTTAACCTGATAATAAAAAGTAATGGCCTAACACTCAAAGCTAATTATTCAAGTAGCAGGTGCTGATACTTGGATAATGCTCACTGAGGCCAGTCAGTGATTTTCGGCAGCATCCTCTATAATGCGCACTTAGGAGGTCGTGTTCCCTGATAGGGTGATGTGTCCCTCTGTGCCAAATTCTATTTCAGGTGCGTGGGGTGGCTTGTGATGGCTTGCGCGAGTGCAGAGGTTTCAGCGGCGGTGGCGGTTTGGCTCTGACCGCTCTTTCGCCTGTGTGGTAGAGCAGTTCGGTGTGCGTCAGCGTTTGCACCCGTGCGAGGGATCCGGTGGTTAACTGGGCAGGACCCGATGGCATCTCAGAATATGGACCCGGCGATCGTTGAGTCTGTGGCAGTGGGGAAAGGAGCCAACCCGGCAGCAACACCGCTAAATTCTGCCAGAGTTCTGCTGCCTTTGTGTTCAAAGGGCTGTCGTTATTAGGCTCTCCAAGTAAACTCTGTAAGGATAGCAGAATAGTCCTGACATCATACAGGGCCGATCATTTGTCTTTCAAGATATCCAGGAAAGGAGAAGGCCTACTGCTGGACAGGGGGATCAGGTAAGAGGTGCTACGGGATAGGGGGAGGTAAAAGGAAGGGAGAAGGCCTACTGCTGGACAGGGGGGAGCAGGGAAGAGATGCTGCTGGACAGGGGGAAGGTAAAAGGAAGGGAGAAGGCCTACTGCTGGTCAGGTAGAGTAGGGAAGAGTTGCTGCTGAACAGGGGGGAGGTAAAACAAAGGGAGAAGGCTGCTGCTGGACAGGGGGAGCAGGGAAGGGGTACTGCTGAACACAGGGGAGGTAAAAGGAAGGGAGAAGGGCTACTGCTGGACAGGGGGGAGCAGGCAAGGGATGGTGGTGGACAACCGAGGAAAGAGAGAGACAGAAAGAAAGACAGACAGACAGAAAGTGGCCAAGAAGAGAGAGAGAAAGAAAGACAGACACACACATCTATTCTAGCACCCATTAATATATTGAGCTTAAAGACTAGTTATCTGAATAATGCCACATTCCAAGCTGGTACTTAGGTAAGAATCTGGACAAGTTAGGATAGCAAAATAATGGTACTCAGATAATTTCTGGAAGTCAGTCTAGTCCCAAATATCCAGTGCCAGTATCCATGTATCAGCCCATAGGAAGTATCTAGGTTTCTGGAGGGAGTTGAATTCAACAGACTAGCATTTAAACAAAGTCTGAGTGTC
Organism: Geotrypetes seraphini; assembly: GCF_902459505.1. Taxonomy (NCBI): domain Eukaryota; kingdom Metazoa; phylum Chordata; class Amphibia; order Gymnophiona; family Dermophiidae; genus Geotrypetes; species Geotrypetes seraphini. The sequence continues at coordinate 48,428,449 of NC_047097.1, forward strand.
ACTATTGTTTGAACATGTCAAATAAAAGTTAGACCTTGAGTACAGAAGCCTTGCTAAACTAACTTTCCCTATTTTCTTCCCTTTGCCTACTGACTTCCCTACAAGCCCTTCTCTTTTGCAGATATTCTGTGCGTGTCTCATGTCTTCTTGAATTCAGATACAAGTCTTGCCTTCACTGAGAGGCTTTTCCATGCATCTATCAACCTTTCTGCAAAGAAATATGTGACTTCCTCTGAACTTTAATCATGCTTTCCCAGAAATAGTCACATATTTCCTTAGGTTACTCGTGTCTGCCCCTTTTCATCCTCATTCTATGATACTTTTCTAGAACTTCTTTTCTAATGAGAGAGACCCACTTCCTACGCATTTATACAGTGGAGGCATTTACCTATCTCTATAATATTTCTCTTTTCATCCCAGGTATGCAGAAACATCAGATAAGTGCGCAAGTTAACCCTATTGTGGTAAATTCTGGTATAGGGTGGATTTGAGACTAGTACTTGAAATTCACTAACTCGACGTGTAGAGGTAAATGCAATGAGGAAAATCACTATCCATGTGAGATTTGTCAGTGAAACAGATGAAAGCGGTTCAAAGAGAGGCTTCATCAGCATGGAAAAAACAATGTTCAAATTCCAAACAGGTGGCAGTCTGAGCGGAGGCTTAGTATGGTAAATGCCCTTCATGAATTTGAAGACTAGTGGATACACAAAAATGGGTTTGCTATTCAAGTGGACATAAAAAGCACTGATTGCACTGAGGTGTACATGTACTGAAGAGGTTTGAAGCCCAGAATTGGAAAGATGAAGCAGATTGTCCAGCACAGACGGTAGAGGGCACTCACTGTTCCCTCTAAGCTGAGCAGGAGTCCTCCACCCACAGTCTCACCAATAGAGGGTGCTGTTTTACTGTCACATTTTTCAATTGTGAGGGACAGGCAAGTTCTGCAGGACTCCAGGGAACATACCTGTCCTTAGCGACTGAAAATATTCCACCCCCTAGTGGTAGCAATGCAGCTGGATGCTTGAATAAAGTCCAAGATTGGAACTGAAAGTGGACAGGCATCTACGTCTGGGAAGATATATACTAGACTATGAGTGCTAATGAGCGTATACTGGGGTGAAGGAGAGAGCCTTCGTTCTGAGTAAGCAGAGTTAGAAATAATTGAAGAGTGATGGGTTCTCATACAGTGAATTGCAGGAGGAGAGGAAACCAGGCTTGATGTGACCAAAGAGGTGCAATGAGAATCATGGAGGTGTGCTCTTGGCAAATCTGAGTAGAGTTTTCTCAATTAGTAGCAGTAGAGGGAACACATAGAGGAAGCAATCTTGCCAGTTGAGGAAAAAAAGCATATGATTCAAGACAGTTCAGAGTGAAGAGTCTGAAGCAGTAAAGGGGGTAGCTTGTAGTTGCAAAGAGATCCACTTCGGGAGTCCTCCACAATGTGAAAATCTGATGTATGACTGATGTGTGGAGAGACTGTCTTGAGGAAGATGTTGTAAGACAAAGAGGAAGAGAACCTATGCCTCCTTGCTTGTTTAAGCTGGTACATTGCCACTTGATTGTCAGTGCATATGAGAACTATGTGGTATTGAAAGTGATCCTGAAAGGTAGAAAAGAGCATTGTGGATTGCCTGTAGCTCCAGTAGATTGATTTGTAGAGTTTTCTTGTGAGAAAACCGGACTCCCTGAGTGCCGAGGCCATTGAGGTTAGCCCCCTAGCCAAAAAGTCATGCCTCTGTTGTTAGGATTTCTGATGTGGAGGAGGTTGGAAGAGTAGGCCCCTAGAGAGGTTGGACAGAGTGAGCCACCATTGAAGTGACTGCCAAAGTTCTAGAGTTACTTGAATGTGTTCAGAAAGAGGGTCTGTGGCCTGAAGCCAACGAGAAGAGAGTCCACTGTGGTGTTCTGAGATGGAGGTGTGTAAATGGAACTTCATAGATGGTGGAGGCCATGTAACCCAGAAGGCATAACATTTGCCATGCCTTGAGATGTTTTCGGGAGGAGTCTTTTTGACAAGGGTGTAGCAAGTTGTCAAGTCTCTGTTGAGGTAAAAAAGCATGAGTTTGAATAGTGTCTAGGACAGCTCCAATGAACTGTGTTTGAGTAGGAAAATGTTCATGATGAATCCCAGGAGCTCTAGGAAAATTGTGTAGGTGGTAGCCTGGTGAGCTAGACTCAGTGAAGAGGTCTTGATTAATCAGTCATCTATGTGAAGTTATGATAGCCATTTGTGCAAAGGGTTGCAGTTACCATTATGAGATACTTGGTGAAGACTCTCAGGGCAAAGGCGAATCTGAAAGGAAGTACTTTGTAGAGGAAGTGTCAAAACCCCACTTAGAATAAAAGGTATTTCCTGTGGGCTGGTAAGGTATGAGTAAAAGCTTCCTTCAAATAAAGAGAGCAAAGTCAATCGTTCTTTTCTAGCAGAGGTAAAAGAGTTCTCAGAGAGACCATGCAAAACTTGTCCTTCACTAAGTATATGTTGAGGGCACGGAGGTCTAAAATGGGGCGAAGACCTCCAGTTTTTTTCGGGTATCAGAAAATACTTGGAATAGAACCCTCTTCCCCTCTCCTTCAGTGGTACTGATTGTATTGCATTGAGCTGGAGGAGGGCTAAGAGCTCTTGGTGAAGGAGAGATTTCTGGAGGGAATTGAAAAAAGGCTCTCTTGGAGGTTTGGTCAGAGGTGGGTCCAGTAGTGATAAAAATGTTGGCTTCGACCCCCCCACTGGCAACTCTGGTAGGAGAGAGTGAGTTTCTTCAAGATGCTCTCCAGGAGAAAGTCAAAAAGACTGCTGAGACCTATAAGGGTGAGATGAATGATATTTCTGTTTTCTCCAATGAGGACGCCTCTGGTTTGAAGGACATGGTGAGGAGGAAGGTTGAGAGTAGCAACACCTGGAGGTTTAATAGGGTTGTCGTCTATAAGGTATAATATAGTAACAGAAAAATTGAGGAGGTTGAGTAGATTGTATGATCACATTGTCAAAGGTGCAATGAATATGTTTTTTGATCTTCTCAGCAGCTTCCTTTATGTGATACCCAAGGAGGTCGTCACCTATACTATAGGGGGGATATTTGAAAGGCAGTCCTGGACATTGGGCTCTAGGTCAAAGATACGGAGCAAAGCCTGTCTGCACATAGCAATAGAAACTGCTGATGTTCTAGATGAGATGTTAAAATGTCAAAGACAGACCCAACCATATATTCCCTTATTTCTAATAAGTCAGTTATTGGGAAAACCTTCTGTTGGTCAGAAGCAACAGAATTTTAGTAACTGCTGAATTAGAAACTAAAGGTAGAATGTCAGGTAGAAATTGTAATTTAGTATGCGGTTGGTAAGCATAGAAAATTAGAAAACACACCTTTCAAACCTATCTAGAGTCCTGCCTCCCTTCCAGGAGGAGTGCTGGCATAGGATAGTGAACTATGAGCACATTTTGGAACTGTTTTCATTACTAAGGACTGATGTTGCAGTTGTGGTCTGTCGAAGGCAGGAATAGACTGGAGCCTGTATAGTGTGTCTAATTTGCGAGGAGCTATAGGGACTGTGAGTAGAGTCTCCCAGTTTTTAGAAAGAGCTTCTTTCATTAAATTGTGAAGAGGAAGTTTGGGCTATTTATCATAATCCAAAGCCTCCATGAGCTTCACTTGAGGCTCCTGCTGTGTTCCATATGGATTGTAAATGAAAGACTTTCAGGTCCTCATCCTCAGCCCAGTCTGATATAAGGCAACAACAGTCTGCTTTGCAAACTCTGCTGCCTCGATGCCAATCTTCATGACGATGTAGAGCTTCAACATTTTAATATCAATATTCTTCTCGACACCATTCATGACATGCCTCCTCATCCAGGTATACCTCCTTGGCCTCCTCTCGACACTCTTCGTCTTGATCAAGGCATTCTTGATGCACCACTCCTCCGCATTCTTGATGTTCTTTATGACATTCTCCTCGATGTTCTATATCCCATTCTACCAGAAGACATCACGTCGATGACTTCAACTCAGATCTCTCTATCCACTTGTCTGAGGTCGACTTTTCTACTGAGGAGTCTTATGGAATTCCTAAGGAGAGGAGGTGAAGGATCCAATGGAATTCCATAAGACTCCTCAGTAGAAAAGTCGACCTCAGACAAGTGGATAGAGAGATCTGAGTTGAAGTCATCGACGTGATGTCTTCTGGTAGAATGGGATATAGAACATCAAGGAGAATGTCATAAAGAACATCAAGAATGCGGAGGAGTGGTGCATCAAGAATGCCTTGATCAAGATGAAGAGTGTCGAGAGGAGGCCAAGGAGGTATACCTGGATGAGGAGGCATGTCATGAATGGTGTCGAGAAGAATATTGATATTAAAATGTTGAAGCTCTACATCGTCATGAAGATTGGCATCGAGGCAGCAGAGTTTGCAAAGCAAACTGTTGTTGCCTTATATCAGACTGGGCTCAGGATGAGGACTGCTGAGTCGAAGGAAGCAGTGTCTGGGACAGAAGTAAGGATGCCAACTCTTGCTGCAGCAGCACTTTTAACTGTTCCTGCAGTGAAGGTACCAATACCAATGTGGACAAAGGTACAGCTGGCTCTAATTGAGACTAAAGTTGAGGTGTCAGAGACTTAAGTGCAGGAAGGTTTTGGGATAGAGACAGCAGCTGCAATGATGGGGAGTGCTATGAGCATCAACACTTTTGAGGTGTTGAAGATAGTGAGGAGGTGGAGGTCTGCCTAGGAAGTGTCTGCGCTTCTTTGTCTTTTTCCAGGGATTATCAGATACCCGACGCACAAAGGAAGAAGAGTTTGAGCCTCCCTGAGGAGGCACTGGAGCTTGCAGACCCGATGCAGTTGTCAACATCAATGCTGGAGGCTGTAGAGGCACCAGTACCGAACCATCTCCAGACATTGAAGATGTAGAACCAAAAAATGTTTCAAATTGAAGTTGTCATGCTTTTAGAGCCCTTCTTGGCATGCGACCGCAGAAGTCACAAGAAATGTCCTGATGCTCAGGACCAAGACACTGCACACACCAGTTGTGAGGGTCCAAACCCGAGATTGTCCTACTACATCAAGTGCACTTCTTGAACACACTAGGCAAAATCAAAGGGCTCATCAGTAAGGGAGGTTGAGTAGAATCGTAGCCGAAAATGAATCAATGCTCCTGGCAGAGCCAGAAGGTAGAAAACCACCCCAAATCCCCCCCCCCCCAACCTAAAAAAAAAATAAAAGAAAAAGGGGAAAAATGAAGAAAAAAAGAGTACAGGAAGGCACAAAGTGGAGAAAATTTCAAACACACTGAAGCATTTGAAAACCACAACTTTTTTGTTCCACCAAAAACGAAGAACTGAGGGTCCTGTTAGCCAACATCAGGCAGGAAGGCACATGTGCACAAGCAGTACTGGCAGTGCTAAAGTTTTAAAAGTGACAGTACACTTTGGTACATGTCTGTGCCAGGCTTAGTGGATGATGACGCCCATATGTGAGAATATACAGCCTGCTTGTTTTTGGAGAAGGTACTGACCTTACCTACATACCTTCTACTTTCTTAAAACAGTATCTGTGTGTTCTGTCACAGCTATCTAAGAAGACAGACACAGTCTACTTCTTTGAAGATAAACACCAATACAATCAACATGAATCCAACAATCCTTCCAATGTTCGGTTAATACATTTGATTCCAAGTTTAGTTGTACACATTTTCTGCACACACATACATGCAATGCAGGATAGAAATCAACAGCAGCCTAATTACAATAGGTGTCTTAAACAATGTTTTTAAAATCTTAGCTATTAAGTAAGTCAAGCTGAAAAGAGACCAGGCTTGTTCACAAAAGCAGCATACTTCTGTAATGTTTCTTAGATTCCGGCCCTCCTACCAAAACCACCATTTGCCTGATTACACATTCCAATTCTACTGCTTGATTTGACACAACTATAGCAGGCAGCAGGGGGGCTGTTACATTTTAAAACGCTTCTGCCTAGCAAATACTACATGTGTTTTCTCAAAAGTTAATGCTGTAAAACAGTAGAGATGAGAATAGAAGTAAAAGTCAACTTGGTCACTGCACAATTAAAATATGGCTATTTGGTTTCCCTCCAAAATTGTAGGACAGATCCCAGGCAACCAACAATTACTAGCTGACAGTTCAAGACAAAGCTATAAAATGCATTTACTATACTCAATTTTATTCTTGAAGTGGATGATTGAAAAACATGAGAACTACCACAAAATTGCCTATTTGGTTAAGAAAAAGCTATAAAAAAAATCATTCCACAGCTCAAAAGACTCGCATTTAGGGAGGGGATGGGGGAATTTTATAAGTGAGTGCATCTGTAAATACTGCATTCATACTTTTCCCCGTGCTGATACTGTCAAATTATGTTAAACAAACTTATGTGCATATTTTTGCTTTGACTATTACCCAAGGACATTAAAAACAGCTATAAATGGTAGTGCATTAATCACACACAAAATAGCCAAGTTAATTTATGTGCATATGTGTGTATTTTCCAGGTCTGTATGTAAACATTAACCCCTTATACAATCCCACTCCCATGAGTGTTTCTGTTCAGAGTACACTTACTGTATATATTTACACACTGTAGGCCTGATATAGTGTGACCTCAGTTGCACATGAAAATCTGTATGTATTGCCAATTTGTACGGCAACCTGTTTAACAAGCTAATAAGCACTGATAATTAGCAATTAACAAGTAATTATTGGCATTAATTAGAAGTCAGGTGTACAACTTTCTTAGTGTATTCTATAAAGTGGTGCGTATAAAATGTAGTGCACGGATCTCAAAAAGGGGCATGACCAGGGAAGAACAAGGGCGAGTCTTGGGCGTTCCTAAAAGTTAGGTGCACTGTTATAGACTATGCCCGATCCAAGCACAATATAGGCGCAGGTATTTAGGCATAGTTTTCATTGGCTTAAACGAGTGTAGCTAAATGTTAGTCACGCATACGGGCGCTAAGAATGGATTTAATAAACAGCACCTAACTTTGGAGGCGTTTTATAGAGTCATGCTTTGCATCATCCTTTTCAACACTGATTTGTTAAGCGTCATATATAGAATATGGTCCTGTTTCACATTTGGAGACAGCACAACTCTATATAAAGGCAGCCATTTTGTGACTGGAGCCACGATGGACAAGAGTAAGTAGGCATTGCTCCTGCCTATTTAAATTAAAAAAAAAAAAAAATGCTGACCACTGCAGGCTAAATGTTGACCAGAATCTGCCTTACATTGTCCAATCGTGTGGAAGGTAATTTTGAAAAGCTCCTCTGCACATAAAGCATTTTTACTCTTAAATGCTTAAGAGTAAAAATGCTTTATGTGCAGAGGAACTTTTCAAAATTACCTTCCACACGATTGGACAATGTAAGGCAGATTCTGGTCAACATTTAGCCTGCAGTGGTCAGTATTTTTTTTTTTTTAATTTAAATAGGCAGGAGCAATGCCTACTTACTCTTGTCCATCGTGGCTCCAGTCACAAAATGGCTGCCAGAACCTCAGTAGCAGTCTCACAGTACTAGCAAGTATAATGAGAAAAGTATTGTGAGGTTACCACTGAGGTTCTGGCAGCCATTTTATGACCAGAGCCGCATCAGGCAGAGTGAGTAGGCATTGCTCCAGCCTGTAGGACGCACTCTCCCAGACCACCAGGGATATACAAGGTAGGCCCAGGGGGGCAATTGAGGCCTTCATGTCAGACTCCAATATGGAATATTCCAGCAGGTAAGAGGCTGAATCCATAGAGGAATCAGCACCTTGAGGAACTAGACTAAGAGATGTTCTAGACACATAACAGACCAACACTGTTGCTTGAAGACACAAGACAACCACCTCAAAGGGCATCTTAAGCAAAGCCTCAACTCGGTGGTCTTGCATGTCTTTGTAGCTCATGGTGAGTTATATTCAGATACAATAGCTGTACCCCCTTGTACAGGGGCTGTAGCCTTTTTTTATAACTGCAGTGACTAACAAATCCACTGTAGGCAGCTTAAGCTTCAGTTCTTCAGGAAGGAAAGAATAAAGACAAGACATAGCCCGTGTTACCCTAAGCCAAAATTAGCTCTGGCATAGCTTTGTAGACGTGAAATGTCTTAGCAGGCCATTTGGTACCAAACATCACAGGATGAGAATTTGAGATGAAGGCGGAGAAAGAATGAGAACTTTCATTGTTCCTCCTTACAGAACATGTGGGCCACAGTAGGATCACCTACCATCATTGGGCATCTCCCTCTTCCTCCCTCACATGAAGCAGAAGGAGGGAGCCCCTCTAAAGGGGCCTCCGAGATCAAAGATCCTGCTTCCCAGTCCACTGGATGCTGATGCTTTTAGAAACATAGAAACATGATGGCAGATAAAGGCAAAATGGCCCATCTAGTCTGCCCTTCCGCAGTAACCATTATCTCTTTCTCTCTCTGAGAGATCCCAAGTGCCTATCCCAGGCCCTCTTGAATTCAGACACAGTCTCTGTTTCCACCACCTCTTCCGGGAGACTGTTCCACGCATCTACCACCCTTTCCATAAAAAATATTTCCTCAGATTACTCCGGAACCTATCACATCTTAACTTCATCCTATGCCCTGTCATTGCAGAGTTTCCTTTCAAATGAAAGAGACTCGACTCATGAGAGACAAAGAAAAGTCTACCCGAGGAAGTAGAAAATTCTGAGACAGAAGCCCCTGAGAAAGATGAATGCTTCAGGAAGAAGGCACTATGCACTAACACCACAAATTCTAAGGAGAACAGTATCTCCTCCTGTAAAGAATCAATGGAGCCTGAAGAATGTTCAAACAATTTCCCTGATGCAACAGAGGCTGGAGGCTGTTCAGAAATATGGGTCCCAGGTAAAACCAGCCTACCAGAAAAAGAGCCTGCTTCCAGCACATTAGACTTCAACATGATCACCGTTCCTGTGCTCACCGTAGGGAGAGCCAAAGCATGCCAACATGCAGCTCCTGATTGGTGAGGTCCGACTTTAGTACAAGAAGAGGTGGTCGGAGCATACCCTGAGTGATTTCTTGCACTCGCCGGCGCTCCAGCTGCCCTCTCCTGTCTCCCCTGCTAAAAACCTTATTCGCAGTTTTTCAACATTCGTAGGGGTTCCTGGAACGGAACCCCCACAAATATCGGGGGAGTACTGTATTAGTCCCAGTTCTGAGGCATTTACACTTTGTGGGTTTTATTACCGTTAGAGTAATGTTTTAGGCAAAACGAAAAAGAAAAAATAGTGAGGAGAGAAAACTCTGTGACTACTGATGGGAGAATGTAGAGAAGTTGGAATGAAAAACTGGCTGACTGGGGGTGAGGCCATATGTCAGCAGTAGTACTAAAGAATGGCACGGGACAAATCTAGGGTGCGTCTTATGGTCAGGTACGTCTTATGGAGTGAAAAATACAGTAATCAAACAAGACCAGAAGACTGTAGTGAAATACAGATGATTCCACCGTCTTAACTTGACAAGTACTGTTTCAATATGACCTTAAATGATGGCAAGTCCTGCATTGATTTCAGCACAAGAGGTAACTTGTTCCATTCCAAGGAGCCAGCCACACGAAGAGAGCCAGTTCAAGTGAAAATGGACAATTATGTCATGGGTTCATCAGCAGCCTGAAAAAGTTATGTTTGAACTTCTGTAACTGTTTATTTTTCACATAAAAGGATGAGATTCAAAAAATTTTTTTTAAATAAATTGATCGCTCTGGGTTCATTAAAACCTTATTTTTTGTTTCTGTAGACTTTAGTCACTTTTTTGCAGAGATGGTCTCATTTAAGTGACAAAAATGCACATAAATTACTGGAATGCCAGCACAAATGTGCAATGTACATGCCAATATTTTGGTTATAAATTACAGAATATAAGTTACATGTGTGTAGGGATTTAGCAATATAGGCATGAGCATTTATATCATTTTTATAAATGGTTACGTGGCTGGGCCTAAACTATGGGCTTTTACTAAGGTGCACTAGCGTTTTTAGCGCATGCTGAAGATTAGCGCATGCAAACCCCGCGCTAAACGGAAAATACTAATGCAAGCTTTATGGAGGCGTTGGCATCTAGCGCGCACTAAGCGCACCTTAGTAAAAGGAGTCCAATGTGTATTTGCCCAGACACAGCAGGTATAGAATTTACAGAATAATGCTAAGTCGGTGGGTTCCCAAAACTGTACTCATGGACCCTCAGCCAGTCCAATTTGCAAACATTCATTGGGAATATCTAGAAAACTCAACTGGTTAAGGGGCCTCCAGGACCGGTGGGGGAATCTCTGGTCTAAGTGAGCTAGGTTTTAAAATGCTGAATTATGAATGTGTATCTGAGTTTGGTGCAGCATTTCTTTGTGGTAACTAAGCATCTCTAATGTATTATTTATTTGGATTCAACTCACACCTTTTTAAATAGTAGCTCAGGGTGATTTACATTCATGTACAGTAGCTATTTTCCTATCCCCAGAGGGTCTACAGGCTAACTTTGCATCTGAGGCAATAAAGGATTAAGTAACTTGCCCAAGATTACAAGAAGCAATAGTTGGATTTGAACCAGGCTTCCCTGGTTGTTAGCTTGCTGCTCTAAACTAATGTTTCACACGGATTTTAAATTCTTTTGAATGGCAAAGTACACGAAGCAGTATTCTGTTTCAGGATCTTCATAAGGTATACAATACAAAGCTGGTATTTGTGTGTTAGTCAATGTCAGTCACACTGAAAATCACCCATTTCCTGGGAATTTGGGGAGCAGCTGTAGACAGATCTGGTGTCCTTTGGCTGACCTCATGATTCTGCAACCAAAATAAAATAAACAGATATTGATAAAGAAATTAAGGTTTGAAGACTTGACTGAATTTGTGTTTTCCCCAGTATCAGGCAAGAGGTCAAACATTCATTAAATTGTATTTGCATTGTATAGTATTATGTGCATACTACTTGCCCATTAAAATGGGGTTTATCTTTTATTTTTGCTTTATTTTTCCTGTTTTCTTTGCGGTTCTTTGATATTGAAGTTTTCTCTTCTGTTGTGCCTTTTATATACCTATAGTAATAAATTTATTGGATCATCTTTTCCCTCTTACTTCTCTTTATATAGGTAAATGCAAGTAATTATTTTTTTCATACGTACTATAGTTAAATTGTGAGTCTGTTGGGACAAAGATGATTAGATTTAGCGGTATATAAGACACCACATTTAATTCAATTAGATAGATAGTCACATGCTACGCCTTTAACCAAGTCACTAGGCAGCGCTAGCTCTGAAAGACCTTCAGGATCTAGGCATGTTCCCATGGAATGGGGTAACCCTTCAGGTAAATCTTATAGTATAATTGTCCCAAAAAGGGATACACCAGTGCAATTTCAGACTTAAGTTAGGAAACTTTTATTTGGGGCTTTGTCTACATTTCAGATCATTCCATTAAAAAAAAAAAAAAGGAAAAAAACATACAGCCAAAAACATTCTTCACAGCACTGGTTTAAAGTTCATGTGTTTCACACCCAGCCTGGGATTACAGACTTCAAACCCTCTGCCTCTTCACCAGAACAGGGTGACAAACAGAAATATTACTTTACAAGTAAAAGGAAAGAAAAACAGAAAAGTGCATGGCTTGAGTCACTCATAATATGTGCATAGCTTGCACTACAGGGAACATGGAGCTCTGAATCAGGTATCTGAAGCACCTGTGCTCTCCTGCTGGCAAAAGGGGAAAGGAAATCCTCTGGATCCAAAATTCATACCTTGCGATAAAATACCATAGATTTCCCCACAAACCTCCAGCTTCACATAATTTCCAAAGCATTTTGATTTGCATCAGAGCTGTGATAAACATTTATATTCCTTGATAGCACAAGACAAGGCTTTAATTCAAAAATTAAAATATAAAAAACCAATAACTTTGTATTTCTCTTTTTCCTTTCTGGCCTTCTTCCCCCACAAGGTCCAGGTTGCACCCAGCCCTGATCATAACCCAGCCTTTTAGGTTGTCAAAGGAAGAATCAGTTCACTGGCATGGGCCACCTCTCAAAAGAAAAACTTTGGAGAAGCAAAAGTAAAACCATGCCACCAACTTTTAAAGCAAAGTTCACTGTTCCCAAGCACTAAGGACCCACCTCAAGGACTCCTGACTCAGCAGGCCATTCCATAGTGTCGATAGCTTCCACTCCTTCTAGACTTTCTGTGAGTTCAAGTTGACAATCCTCACTTTCCTCCAGCATATCTATTTCGTTCCCTTGTCATAGCTCCAGTGGATTATGCCACCTTTTCCCCTGCTCAGGCCCAACTGACTCTGACTTCAGAGCTTTCTCTTTATATCTCATGAAACCACACCCTGACCTTCTGAGAAAGAAGATGGTTTCTAGTACTATAGGACTCTGTATGAGCTGTCATAAAGGGACAGAGTTCTCCCTACAAAATGAAACCCTATCAGGTTTGAAAGTAGTTTTATTCCCACAAGGATCCTGTTGTCTGCTTTTAATAATACTATCTCTATTCTGTTCCCCTTCATTCTCAGAGTAGTCAGCAAACTCCAGCTCTTCTGACCCTGGGGAATACGTTGTCCCTCAATTTCTTAGTGACACATCTGGAACTGGGGCTGTCACATTTTATATAATAAGCACACATACAGTATATCTTAACCATACACTCAAGAGAAATAAAGCGTTGTATCGATAAATAACATGTACTCCAACAAAATAAGATGTGCAAAGCTTATACAGAATGACAAGAGAATACAAAACCAATATAGCAGAGATTAAATAAACCGGAGAATACTAAAAGCAGAGCACCTCTGTGAAGGAGTGAGACTGAGTGGGGGTGATAGACCAATTAGGTGTGTAAGAGAGCATGTATGATCTCAAGGCAGTTAATGTGAACTTAATGTATACAGTACTTGGACCCATAAAGAAAGGTATCACAAGTAGTAGAAAGAGGGAAGTAACATTAAATTGCTCTAGGTCTCTGGTAAGACTCATCCTCTCCACATTTAGTATTGTACTGCATTTAGGAAACCACATATACAAAATAATATTGACAAGGTAGGGCAGGTCTTACTCCCTTATTCCTGGCTAGTCTTCTTATCTCCACTTTTCTGCTTCTCTCCTGCTGCAGGGTGTGTGTGTGTGTGTGCTGTGGCAGGGGAGATCGCTTGGCGGTGAGAGGGAATGGGCATCTCTCCTGCTACAGAGAGGGGAGGTTGTTTGTGGCGGGAGAGACTTGGAATCTCTCCCGCTGCAGGGGTTTTAAACAGTGCTGCCACTGTACCGGCACCTCTGGACCAGTCACTGATTTTTGTTGCCAAGAGCCGATGCCGCTCTTAGAAAATGGCTTGACGATTTTAAAGAATCCACTGGAGTGCTCATTTTAATGTTGAAGAGCCCATTTGCTTAGCAGTGAGATTGCTAGAAAGCTTGCTAATGACAGAGATAAGCCATTTTGATAATCTGCCGCTAAAATGCATGCAGCCTAAACTGTTGGAAACCATTAAAGTTTTAAGAATCTGGCCCTGTATTCTATAAATGTCAGGCACCTGTCAACTAATTATTATGTAATTGTAATGCTAACATGGTTTGATCATTCCAGATTATCTGTGAATGTTAATCTAGGATATGGAAGTGTTAATCTAGAAAGTTAAACTATACTGCACAATTGTCACTGTAACCCATTTGGCTAATTATCATTATATAACTCACTTGTCCAAATATTATGTATGTTACCTTGTAACCCATTCTGAGCTCTCTGGGGAGGACAGGATATAAAACAAAATAAATAAATAAATGTTTCACTCTTCTCAGCAACGTTATTCTCAATTTCCATCAGGTCTGTTAGGACACTACCAGGTTTTCCAGCTTCAGGGTTTCAACTTCAATATTTGAAACAGTCTTCCCCTATACATTAAATCTGAACCTTGTTTTGATAAATTCAAGTTTTCACTCAAAGCATACTCTCTCTAGCCTTTCCTGACTTTCTCTTGGCTTAATGGGCCTATGCTAGGGTCCAAATTCAAATGCACTCCCCTCCCCCCCCCCCCCTTTCATTCTGCCTATCTGTTTCATGACTATTATGTATGACCTGGATATTATTATGTTAATTTTCTATATGTTCTGAATAGGGCTGCACTTACCATTAGAAGCTAAACAGGGTTGGGCCTGGCTAGTAGCTGGATGGGAGACCACTGGTGAATAATAATTGTTAAATTTGCTTTAACTAAGGCCAGTACTGGGAAGACTTGCACGGTCTGTGTCTGTATATGGCTGTTTGGTGGAGGATGGGCTGGGGAGGGCTTCAATGGCTGGGATGGTGTAGATCAGGGGTGTCCAACCTTTTGGCTTCCCTGGGCCGCACTGGCCGAAAAAAATGTTTCTGGGGGGCCACGTAAATGCTGCAGCAAGATATGAGGGAGCCGGCAAGACGATAAACACCCGGGGGCAGCAGAGGAAAACACTGTATCGCCCTTGACTGGAGCCGCCCAAAATACTTCATGGGGCTGCATGCAGCCCTCAGGCCGCAGGTTGGACACCCCTGGTGTAGATGGACTGGAGTGAGCTTTGACGGAGACTTCAGTAGTTGGAACCTAAAAACAGTACCAGGCAGAGCTTTGGATTCTTGCCGACAAATAGCTAAGAAGAAGAAAAAAACACCCCAAGAAAAATTTTTATTCTTTTGTTTCTGCTCCCTCTAATCTTCTCATAATTTTGTAAGTTGCTTAGATACCTCTTTTCTATGGGCACCAAAATGTTATGTGGCTGCACTATGCATAGGATGAGAGAACTAAAGATGGGCTCTCCAGAAGAAAGAAGGCAGAGGGATGATATACGTCTATAGCAGCTCAGCTGCTAAAGGGGGCAGCACAAGAGAAAAGTGAGAAAATGCCTATTTTATTGATAAGATGACAGTGAACATCTGGAAGAGTCTAGCTTCGGATGTTATAGGAGCCAAAATAGTACCTGCTCAGGATAAACTTAAAAGGATCTTAGTGGTGGAAGCAGGCAGAAGACCCCCTTATTAAAACCTGTGATAACAAACAGGCACAAATGAGCATGCTAGATAGATGGAGCAATTCTTTTCTGCCAACACTTTCCGTATGTGTGTGTCTCTCTCTCTCTCTCTCTCTGAGGTTTCCGCCTGTTCATAATTTCTGCTTCCCATTTCCTTAGTTATACTCATGCAGCTCCCTCTTCATTTTCCAGACCCCAGCGACTCTACTCGCCTCCACCCTACTTTTGATTGTGATCACGGTTATCAAGATGCCTCCCTCTCTCTTTCCCATATGTCATTTTTAAGGATGACATGAATACACAAAGCAGGGCACAGGTTACTGCATGTGGAGAACTGAAGAAGGCAGCTTTCTTTCATGTGCAATGACCTGTGTCTGGATTAGGTTAGTTATTTAAGAGATGGAAGCTGCTGTCTTTCCGTTGCAGCCTTCTTGTCTTTCAGTCTTTCCTCTCGACGCCTCGTAATTCAGAGGTAAGCTTTTCTGGGCAAAAGATTATTAAACCCACAAATAAACACAGTCACAGCTTGGACAATAACAAAACTGTTGAAATAATATTATTGTATGCCTCTTGATGGTTTGCTTTTATGAAAGTATTAACACCAAGGGCCCATCAAATATCATAGACAAAAAAGGCTGTGAAATACTCTCTTTAACGCACACTGATGGTGTCACAGGAAGTCTCGGCAGCCCTTGCCCTA
The DNA here is from genome assembly GCF_902459505.1 of Geotrypetes seraphini. NCBI lineage: Eukaryota > Metazoa > Chordata > Amphibia > Gymnophiona > Dermophiidae > Geotrypetes > Geotrypetes seraphini. The sequence continues at coordinate 48,444,137 of NC_047097.1, forward strand.
GCATGGGGCAGGAATGAGTGGAGCTCATACCTGCCCCCAAAGATGCTACTAGGACATCAGGGGAGCGTGTGGTGTAGTGGTAGAGCTACAGTCCCAGCACCCTGAGGTTGTAGGTTCAAATTCCACACTGCTCCTTGTGAACCTGGGCAAGTCGCTTAATCGCCAATTAGATAGAGTGTGAGTCAACCAGGACAGACAGAGACAAATGCTTGAGTACCTGAATGTAAACCACTTAGGTTATAAGCGGTATATAAATACTGAAATTAAAAAAAAGATTATTATTATTTATTAATTTCCAACAACTTTAGAAGAATACATTTTGCTTTAGAAAATCAGAAAGGCATATTATACAAGAAACTTATTTGAGAAAAAAAGGAAAAAGAACCTTTATCTTCCTTAGACCGTATATAGGGTGGAGGGGGGGAGAGAGATAAACCTGAAAGGATGAAGAGTTCCAAAAATTAGGAAAAATGGTAAAGAAAAGGCCTAACAGTAAGTTCCACAATTCTTATAACCAGAATTATAAACGTAGTCTGATTTTGTGTCTTTTGAATTTTCTGAAGTCTCTGGAAATTTTCCCTATGGATATGTATTGATTGAGGGTTTTAGGTTTTCCCCGACCATATTCCCCCAGTCAAACATAATTATTATTTTCCAGTTAGGAAGTTAATGGGGGAAAGCCCTGAGACTGAAGTTTTGGCTTTCAAAGGAGCAGAGAATTTGAACATTTCAGAGATACTTGAGACCGATCTGAAATTTCTGAAAGAGCTACTCTAATATTGTCTCTAGTTTTTGAACAAGATGTGACTGTTATAATGAGACTCTATTTTCTGAATTCCTAAAAAAATTTTGGGATGTTACAAGAGAGACACAGAAAAGACCACCAGGTTAGATGAAAATAAAGGAATAATTGCCCATATTGATGGTATTTTTATTTTAAATGTTTTTTCTTTTTCGTTTTCTTGAAACAAGTGTACTACTTGTAAAATGTATTCAAATAAAATAAATAAATAAAGAGAAAAGACCACCAGGCCATTCTAAGGTAGGTTAGGGGGAAAGTGATCACAGGGGAGGGGATGCAGGGGGGGGTCACCACTGGGGAAGTCGGCTTGGAAGAAGGGAACTTTTTTGGTCAGGTGTGAGGGATAGGGTTACCAGATTTTTTTTTTTACGATGGTAAAATCCGGACCCATGGCCCTGCCTCCCAGGCCTGCCCAGTTCCACCCAGCCATGCCCTGTTCTGCCCCATTCTGCTCCCCCCCCCCCACCCCCAACATATTCTCGTGCTTGGAGCCATGTTGGGAAGGCACCTGCGTATACGCAGATGTGATGCGACGACGTCCAATGCATGCACACGTGTGCAACATCACTGATTGTGTCTGCGCAAATGCCCTCCCAACACGGTCCCGAGCTGGAATCTTGACAAAATCTGGAAAAAATGCCAAGTTTTGAAAACTGTCCCGATGCCTGGACAGTCTTCTAAAACGAGAACATGTCCAGGTAAATCTGGACTTCTGGTAACCCCTGTGAGGGAGGGAGTATTGAGGGGAGGGGTATTCTGTTTACAGTTTTTGTGTCTGTCAAAACTGAATGGTCAATTTTGGCTACAAATTTGATTTAAACAGAAACCAAAGACCCTGGGTTTGGTCAGGCTCTACATTCCCTTCACTAGAGTGGGCTCCACTGACTACTACTCTCCATGTCCTGCTGCTCAGCCAATTTTTCACCTAGTTCGAACGGGCCACATCTTTCATACCTCCTTGATGAACCACTGTGGTCACTTAAAAAAAAAATTAAGTTTATTAAATTATATTATCTCTGATCCAGATACCCAAAGGCTTCAAGGCACTTCATTAGTCTATCTTTTAGCAGTGCTTCTATTATCTTGACCACTGAAGATATTAAATTAACAAGACTGTGGTTTTGACTCCATTATTCTCATCCTTGTAAAGTCACACTCCATCTGCTCCTGTAGTCTCTTTTAATTTCTATCATTTCAAGTGCACAGTTGAGCTGTGCGGAGGACAGGCTGTACTTCTTTTGGCATTCTAAGATATAGATATATATATATATCATCAGGTTTCATCCTTTTTATTTTTTTATTCAAATTTTTAAATTCACATTACAAAAAGAAAATAGCAAAGCAAAACTACTAACAGAGAAAAACGATAAAACATAATATTCTTTAAGCCCATATCATAATCACCCATTTATTTGAATTTGGCTCACACCTTGTTAACTTTAGATTACACTAGTGTCTTGAGTACTATCTCCTGAGTAAATGGTAATGTTTTCACTCCACAGGCCATTATGTCTATGCCTTTTGTCTTCAATTTATCATTCTTTTTCCCTCTAGTTTAAACAGTGAGCAAAGTCTTTGTTTAAGACATCTGCTGTCTTTTGATCCTCTCACTGCATCCATGCCTTTCCTTTAAGCTTTCGCCTTTCACTATATATCTAAAGAAAGTTATATCTCTTGTCTCTATTGACTGGAAAAAGAATTTAAATGGGGACACTTGGATCTGAACTTCAAACTACTTGCTTTATCACTGAGCTGTACACTACACCAAAGACATCTAGTCCTGTGCCTTCCATCTGTCCTCTACAGCTTCTCCCTATATTTTATGATAAAAAGTGTCCCAGAACAGGAAAAATGCACAGGAATGTGAGTGAGGTCAGTAAAACTAACAATTAGTGCATACTATCTGCAGTAGGACCCACTGGAGTAAAATGGGCCCTGTGACAGATACCTATTAGTAAAAGACCCCCTAAGGACAGCAAGAAAAAGTTGGTGTAACATCTAAGAAGCAGAAAGCAGAACATAAGAGACATCAGTAAAAGAAAACACATGAACTGAACAGAGAATATAAACACATAACATAAGAACATAAGAATTGCTATACTGGGACAGACCAAAGGTCCATCAAGCCCAATATCCTGTTTCCAACAGTGGCCAACTTAGGTCCCAAGTACCTGGCAGAAATCCAAAGAGTAGCAACATTCTACAGCTGATATTGTGATGTCATAATGCTTCATTCCACCACCAATGCCTAAGAGCCAAACTCATCAGTGATGTCACAATGGCTTGATTGTCCTAAATTTGGCTCACATAAGACCATAAGAAGTGCTGTACTGGGACAGACCAAAGGTCCATCAAGCTCAGTATCCTGTTTCCAACAGTAGCCAACTCAGGTCCCAAGTACCTAGCTAGATCCCAAGTAGTAAAACAAATTTTATGCTGCTTATCCCAGGAATAACCAGTAGATTTCCCCAAGCCATCTCAAAAAAAAAATAAATAATGGTCTACCGACATAACCAGAGGAAGCACCAAGTTAGTCTGAAAATATCACGTATTTTAGCTCTAATCTTATTAAACTTATTTTCAGATTCTTTTTCAACTCTGTAGTAAAAAAACATGGCGGCTCCCCAGTATGAATCCAGATATCCAGATTAACAAATCCACATCTATACTATGTCAAGCTGCAAAACTTTAGAAAAATTTACCAGTTCAATTAACTTCTGATAATAATTATAAAAGTTTTAAGGCAGCTCTGAAAACTTAACTGCTTAATGAACACGTGTTAAAAGCAGTAGCAAATTTAATGTTGATTTTAAGATTGTAATTCTGGATACTGTCTCCATTTCATATTGATGTTAAACCACAATGAACTTTTTTGAGGTATTTGTGGTATATAAAGAATATTGTATTGTATTCCGTACGTAAATTACTTTGGTTGTACCACAGAAAGGTGATATGTGGCACAGTGGTTAAAGCTATAGCCTAAGAACCCTGAAGTTGTGGGTTCAAACCCATGCTGCTCCTTGTGATCCTGGGCAAGTCACTTAATCCCCCCATTGACTCAGATATATTAGACAGATTGTGAGCCTGCCGGGTCAGACAGGGAAAAATGCTTGAGTACCTGAATAAATTCATGTAAACCATTCTGAGCTCCTTGGGCAGAACAGTACAGAAAATTGAATACATAAATAATTATAACAAGTACCTCACATGTACACATAAGCAAGAGACCCAAGTGCAAAAGCATTTATGTGTGAAAATAGCAAAAGAGTGAAAAGCTAAAATAAACCTCCAAAGGTATGAAGCAAACCCAAATGCCACCAACAGCTGCTATTCTGCAAAATTTCTAAACAGTATACCGTATTTTTCACTTCATAAGATGCACTTTTTTCTCAGCCAAAATAGGGTGGAAATTTTGGTGTGTCTTATGAAGCGAAGGTAACTTTTTTAAAACACCCCCACCCACCCCGTTGAACCTTTACAAAATGTCCCACTCATTGGGGGTACGCGGGCTGACTGCCGCCCGCCTGCTTGCCGCCACTGCTCCCTGCTGGCCGCCACTGCGCTGCAACTTCAGGAAGGGAAGGGCCAGCATGCCACGCCGGACACTGCCTTCCTCCCTCCCTGCCGAGCTGATGAAGCCTGCCTACCCTCTGCCAATTCCTCCTCCTCTGGCCCGGGTCTGCTGCCGCCGCACCGCCATTCAAAGAAGGGAAGGGAAGGGCCAGAGTGCAGCGATTGCATGTTGCCGGCCCACAAACCTTCTCTCGATGTCAGAACTGAAGGCAGTTCTGATGTCGGGAGAAGGCTTGTGGGCCAACGACGTGCAGTCGCTGCACGCTGGCCTTCCCTTCCCTTCTTTGAATGGCGGCATAGTGGCAGCAGACCCAGGTCAGAGGAGGAGGAATCAGCTGAGGGTAGGCAGGCTTCATCAGCGTGGCAGGGAGGGAGGAAGATAGTGTCCGACACGGCAGGAAGGACAAAGGCTTGGAAGGCAGTGAGGGGGAAGAGGCACGAACTCAGGACATGGTAGGGAGGGAGAACGAAGGACAAAGGCTGGAAGGACGTGAGGAGGCACGAACTTGGGACATGGGAGGGAGGGAGAACGAAGGACAAAGGTTGGAAGGACGTGAGGAGGCACGAACTTGGGACATGGGAGGGAGGGAGAACGAAGGTCAAAGGCTGGAAGGCAGTGAGGAGGCACGAACTTGGGACATGGGAGGGAGGGAGAACGAAGGACAAAGGCTGGAAGGACGTGAGGAGGCACGAACTTGGGACATGGGAGGGAGGAAATATAAAGGGGCAATTGTTGGGCCTGAGTGAAGAAAGGAAGGAAGGAGACTCATGAAATCACCAGACAACAAAGGTAGGAAAAATGATTTTATTTTCAATTTAGTGATCAAAATGTGTCAGTTTTGATAATTTATATCTGCTGTGTGTATTGTGTGTATATGAAAAATGAAAGGAACAGCCTGACAGGGAAGGGGAAACAGGGTGCAGAGCCTGGCAGATGAGTGTGGGGTTGGGTGCAGAGCCTGGCAGGGAGTGAGGGGGGCTGGGTGCAGAGCCTGATATATATTAGTACACAATTTGGTTCAGAATGGGTTTTTTTCTGGTTTTCCTACTCTAAATCTAGGGTACGTCTTATAGTCTGGTGCGTTTTAAGGAGCGAAAAATACGGTATATGGGACAAATACCTACTGTAGAAAGAATTGTGTTAATTTGCTTTATAATGCAGTAATTTGAAAATAAGTGCATCTTACAGTATATGAGAATTCTCAAAGAGAAGAAGATTGCAGAAAAATATCACTCTTACGAATATCTGTTTACTTTTGGAAAAGTGAGGCAAAGGGGATACAGCAAAAGTCACACGGAAACAGCTGAAAAGAAAATTCAAATTTGCACCACAAAAGTTCTCTTGTCTCACAATTTGACACTCTTCCCACTAGACCACATCTCCCTAGCCTTGTATTAGTGTATAATTATACATAAGATAACTGAACTGGCCTAAAATAAAAAGGGACCTTGTCTGTTTTTGCTTTTCTGATGCCCACTGATTGCATTAAACAGTTCCCTTAGGTATAGTTGTTATAACTGGAGGAAAGTTCAAGAGTTTCACTGCCTGGAGTACGAGGAGCGCGGGGGCCCGAAGGTCCGCCTGGAGATCCTGGACACCAGCGGCAGTTACTCGTTCCCGGCCATGCGGAAGCTCTCCATCCGCTGCGGCGATGCCTTCGCCCTAGTCTACTCGATCGAGGACGCCGAGTCCCTGGAGAGCGTCCGGAGCTTGAGGGCAGAGATCGCGGCCCTGCGAGAGGACCGGCTGCCCCCCGTCATGGTGGTGGACAATAATGGTGGACCGGGAGGCGGAGAGGAAGGTCTCGGCCCAGCAAACATTGGCCACAGTGGAGGGGGAGTGGGGCGGCCTCCACGTGGAAGCCTCAGCCAAGGAGAACCGGCAGGTGTTGGAAGTCTTCCGGCAGCTCCTGCAGCAGATCGATGTGCCCGGCCGCTGGAGCCCGGCCCTGCGCAGGACAAGAGAGACCATCCCCAAGGAGAAGGGCCCCTCCAAACCCCCCCTGAATAAAACCAACAGCTCTAGCATCTGCTAAAAAAGGGGGTGGGCGAAGCGCACTGAAACCCCCCAAGACAGATTACATGTCTATTTGTTTAGTTTTCATTTAAAAAATTTTTAGAATTCTATTGTTTAACTGTTTCCCTTTCCATTCTATTCATATGCCTTCCTCTACCTTTTCTTTTTTCCTCATTTCTAATGTTTATTTTTCTTTTTACATTTCTATATTTGATTTAATTCTTAAAATTATTTTCTATTTAATTAGTTTCTTTCCATTACATTATTATTTTGGAATGTACGTTTTGTTTAACAGTATGGTATTGAGAGTTCAATGTATTCTTGTTAGGATGCTTCATATCTCATTTTTTCCTCTATCTTTATTTTCCTCTCTATTATTTTGCTAATTTGTTTGTTCTTTGGTACTTTAGTTAGATTGTGAGCCTTCGGGACAGTAAGGGAATTTCAAAGTACCTATTCTTTATTTATTTATCTTATTTTTATTGTCTATTTTCTGTAAACCGCTTAGAATCCTAACGGAGTTTAGCGGTATATAAGAAATAAATTACATTACATTACATTAACAGCAACTCTGATGCTTCTTCCAAATTATCTGCTGAGCATTCTCTGATCCATAGTGAAGCATATAAGTTTTCCACATTGAAAACTACAGGGGTGTTTTGTAAATGCTGGTTTTAGAAATGAAGGTATAAGTATCTAGAAAACTTCATAACGATTCAATGAGATATACATGTATAGTATTTACATGAGTATAAGTAAGATCTCAAATTTTTCACACACCTGGCTATCAGCAACAAAGTAGGCATGGCATTTAAAGAGAAAGCAAACCTGTTTCAACTTCTCTTCTCCAATAATCCACAAATCCAAGGAAAAATCCTGGCATGCTTATAAAAATATATCACACAATACAAAGAAAAAATCACAACCCCATGTGCAGGATATGACAACGAAAAAGGAGTGGGGAAGGGACACAAAGTCAAACCGCTGTGAGGACAATCAATTTATTAAAACATCATATATCTACATCATACATATATCATGTACAAAAATTAAGGCGGGCATACAAATTATAAACTGGACCCCAACATGGTCTGTGTTTCGGCTAAGGTAGCCTTCCTCAGGGGTGTTCTTGTGTTATCCAGTTGTTTTATCCATTTGCATAATATTGATTGCTATATACATGTTTGTTTAGCATCTGTAAACATATGTTTTTACATATGCTTTTATATTTAATGGTTTTATTGTGTATTTATGTTTATATTGCTATCCATCTGTATATTTTGCCATTTTAGTGTACGCATACTCCATATTTACTTTGTAATTATATATGTTTTCAGATTATATATATGTTTATGGTTCATTTTATTTTGCTGTTCTGTCTTTATAGGCTTCTATTTTATGCACCCCTGAGGAAAGCTACCCTAGCTGAAACATGGACCAGTTTATATTTTTATGCCTGCCTTATTTTTTGTACATGATATAAGTATGATGTGGATATATGATGCTTAAAGAAATGACATTAAAATCGAGCACTGGCTCAAGTGTCACTGATGACTTCAGAGTCAGTTACCATAATAATTGTCCTACACATAAAAAAACATGTCATCTCATTCCAAAGCAAAACAACATTTAAAGTGTTAAAATAATAAAGTTAATATTTAAAATTTAACATGTGGTTTGTTATCTAGTGTTTAATACATGTTTTAAAAGCTTACTTCTCTTCACCAGCTGAATTAATCATATGTACGTGCACATGTAATCTATGTCAGGCTATAATATTCATTACATTATTTGTGGTTTGACAGAACGTAGCTAAATGCTTGAAATTATCAGCTGTTAACAGCAGCAACCCATCTGAATTTTATTCTGACTTTATAACTGGATTCATTACAACAAAACATGCAGGGATATAAAATATTCTGAAATATTAAGAGCAAGTCATGACTGATTTTACTTAACATGATGGATTTTTTTTTTCTTGTACCGACAATGTTTCAGCTATAAAACTATGCAACATTTATTCCACTCCTTCCTACTTCCAAGTTACTGAAAACACTGAAGGGCAGTTGGAATCTTTGCTATGAAATGATAGACATATTTTCACCAGTAGCATACCAAGGGCAGGGTGGAGAGAGCAGTCCCACCCTAGGTGCAGGCAAAAGAGGGTACATTTTCTGTAGATAATTTAAAAATAATAATAAAACCGACTAAAAGTTGGTCTGATTTTTATCATCATTCATAACGCACTGGCAATTCTAAACAATGAAAAGTCCAGGACAGAGAACCCACGGGTATAAAACAGTACAAAGGAAGTGGGAATGGGCAATGAACACTCCACTGAAGATCACTGATGTAAAACCAACTTGTTTATTTCATAAAAGGACACAAGCAGAAGCTGTGGACCCGATACGTTTCGGCGTCTGAGGAACGCCTGCATCAGGGGTCACTAAAAATGGAACCAAACCTGTGGCATATATGTTCACAGATGACAGGTCTGGGATAAAACAAAGCTCGGTCCAACTAACATGCCAGAATAGCCAAAATCACTGAAAAGCTATGGAAGCATTGTCCATTCCCAATTCCTTTTGTACAATTCTAAACAACGTCCTTGATAAAATACTCCTCTCAGGGGAAAAAACAAAATTTGGGGAGGTACAGTGGTACCTTGGATTACGAGCATAATCCGTTCGATTCGGCACTCCCCCCCCTCCCCGCAATTTGGCGCCCCCCCCACGATTGGGCACCCCCCACCGCTTCTTACTGTCATCTGGGTACCAGCACCAGCATGTCCTATGCGTTGGTGCCGGTGCCCGAAGATCGGCCTCTTCTTCTTGCTGGGCCTTGAGCATCTGCGCATGCTCAAGGCCTGCGAGTTCACGTTCTCTCCGAGAATCTCAGCAAGAAGAGGAGGCCAATCTTCGGGCACCGGCACCAACACACAGGACATGCTGGTGCCGGTGCCCAGATGACAGTAAGAAGCGGCGGGGGGTGCCCAATCGTGGTGGGGGGTGCCGGATCGCGGGGGCGAAGGGTGCCGGATCGTGGGGGGAGGGTGCCGGATCGCGGGGGGCGCCGCTTGCAAATCGAGGCACACTCGGTTTCTGAGGCACTGATTTTGCAAAAGTTTTGCTCATCTTGCAAAACACTCGCAAACCAGTGCACTCGTAAACCGTGGTACCACTGTATTTGTATTTGTTTATTTATACCGTCACGATAAAGTACATACACAAACAGAATTACACACAGTACAACAAATCGAACATGAATAAAACATGGTGATAATGTAAAGCCTCCTAAAATTACAAAGAGGCTACCAGCCTACCAGGGTAATACGGAAGAAGGAGATGGTGTTAAAAATTATCTGCTCCTTGTATCAAATACACTAGGGGCTCCTTTTACCAAGCTGCAATAGCGTTTTTAGCGTGTGCTGCAGAGTAGCACGCGCTAAACCCTGCGCTACATGGAACAACTAACACCAGCTCCATGGAGGTGTTAGCATCTAGCGCGTGCTAAGCGTGCGCTAAAACCGTTAGCGCAGCTTAGTAAAAGGAGCCCTAGGTATACACTAATTTTCATTAGTCGGAGGTAAAATGAAATGAAACATTTTCAGAATACATTCAATGATCTCACTGCAAGCGTTAATGGAAAGAAAGAAGAGATCTCTAAGCTATGGTCTTGCAAAAACACATATGAACACACTATCCTTGTGCCCTAGAAAATAATTATACCTGGAGACCAAAAAGCCTTGAGCTGTAATAATGACCTCTCATAAACCAGCCTTGTTCAAATAAAGCCTCTGAAATATTTTTGGTTTAAGGCTTTAAGCACTTGTATAAAATAAGGAAAACAACACAGTTCAGCCATTATATAGGAAATTCATTTGACCTTCTGACAAAAGTTAAGCAACATTTTTAGAACTACAAGTATATTATCTATAAGAAAAAAAGAAGGAATAAACTCCTGGCTAGTAACTTAAACAGTAGGCAAGATGACAAAAACTGACAGTGCAGAACATCCTAAGAGATTGAAAAGATGATACTGAGACAGCATGTAGCACTAAGTAAAATGTCCAAGAAAAAATCAGGAAGGAGCCACAATATTCTTCTTTCAAAAATAAAATCATATGCACAAGGAAGGAATGCAAAGAAAAATGGTTTTCCTAGAGACTCTAAAGGCTATCATCTGGACTTGTAGATGGAGAACAAAATGGAATATCACTGTACGTAGAATCAGTGGCATAGAAAGAGTAAGCAGCACCCTTCCCCACCCTCTTTCCCACCACGTTCCCTTTCCCCATACCTTTCTAACATCTCCGGCAGTGTTGCCTCACCCTTTGACGTCACTTAGGCGCAGGTCCCGGAAGTGACATCACAGAAATTGCTGATGTGGGCAGCAACCTCGCATCGAGGAAGTAAAAAAAAAAAAAGTATGGGGGAAGGAATGGGGGGCATGGCAAAGAGAGGAGGAAGGGAACTCATTTTCCCTGTCACGTCCCCGTGAGTTTTGTCGCTATTCCTGTCAGCTCTGCCTTCACCACACAAGCCTCAAACACATGATTTTAAACTGTTTGAGGCTCGTGCAAATGAGGACAGAGCTTGCAGGAATGGGACAGGGACAGGAAAAGAACTCACTGGGACAAGAAAATGAATTCCTGTGGGGATGGGGAAAAATTTGTCCCCGTGTCAGTCTCTACTGTACAGTGCTCTGGGGGAAAGATTCAGTCAATAAAACAAGACATTAAAATTTGAAAGGACGCACATCCATGGTGAATGGGAGAGGGGTGGCATTTTAGCAAAATTGTTTTACTATCTTTGGCCCTCTTTTACTAAGCTGTGGTAGAGGTTTCTACCACGGCCAGGTGTGCTAAATGCTCCAACACTGCTCTGATACTCACAAGAGTGCTATGAGCATCAAAGCATTTAGCACAGCGGGCCACGATAGAAACCTCTACAGCGGCTTAGTAAAAGGGGGGAGGGGGGGTTATCATCTCAGGGCAATTAGAAGACCCAAATCTCAACAATAATTCTAATTTTATTTATTTATTTATGCTTAGTATTTATATATCACTTATAGCCTAAGTGGTTAACAAACAGGTACTCAAGCATTTTCCAGATCTGTCCAGGTGGGCTCACACTCTAATCACAAATTTTGGTACATATCCATGGAAGGGGGGGAGGGGTTATTTTTGTTATATTTGGATTTTTAAGTATTTACACTTGGGATGGGTGGGAGGATAGTAGGATATGGCTAAAAGGGTTGATGGGGAAATCTATGTTTCTGTGTTATATTAAATTATCATTAGGAGGGTGAAAATGATTGGTTATGTGTATTTGAAAGTTAAATGTGCTTATACTGATTTATTATATATGATGTATTTATGTATTGCACTATTGCAGATTTGAAAATCAATAAAGATTTATAAATAAAATGATTTGTACAAATTGAAAAGGACAGTAATCAGGTGAAGAAAGCTGTTGACTGAGGTTGTCATAAATGAAGCCCAAGATCAGAAAAAGAAAGATGAAATTTCCAACAAAATACAATACACAAATCTCAAAAGAAGTTCAAAATGGTTAAATTAAAAAGATAAGACAATATTCAATACAATAAAAACATTAAGAAAATTGCAACTTTTTCAAAACATATTCCTTAAACAAAGGCCTTTATAAAGCTCTTTACAATCACACATTGAACTGATCGGATCTGGCAGAGCTCTCCAGAGTTTGGCAGCTTGATAGGCTAGAGTGGAAGTAAACATTTTGGTATATTTTAACCCTCTTACTTCTGGAAACTGAAAAGGTGAGTATTGTCTCAGACCATTTAATGTAGTATCTGAATAACACAGCAATGGGGGCATATAAGACGGTACCTCCCCTTGACGTATTTTAAACATACAGAAAAAAACGTGAACTGAATTCTAGCTTCTTTAGGGAGCCAGTGCAGCTTTAACATATATGGTGTAATTCTGTCACTTTTTTCCAATCCAAACATCAGCCCTAATTTTGCAACGTTTGCAATTTGTGCAGTATTATTTTGGGAAGTGTTAAAACTTGGCCTTTCTGTGCTATCTAGAAATGTTTACAACTTGTTATTCATGATGTGAAAGACCCATTCAAATGCGCTACAAATACTAAAAATTCACAAGAATGCTAGAGGTTGTTTTCTCCGTCTTCCACATCAATGAACAGTGTGAACTCTTAGAAGATATTATTGTTTGTTCCCTGATGAGGGGAGCATAGCTCTTGAAAATTAGTTCCAGAGTTGCACAGATAAAGAGATTGGCTAATGTATTAGCTATATAAAAGCTTCTTTGTTGACTTATTTCAATGATTACTAAGTATGAGATAATGCCTGATATGAACAATGTTTTGAAAAAAGGGAAGGTGAACAAACTCATTTTATGCATATTTGACTTTAGCAACTAAACATTTCCCTGTAATAATATTATTTTAATGTCTCTCTCTACAATATACTAAGAGCATTTATTTTATTTATTCCTGTATTTGACTGATCACAATCAAATACGGGAATCACTGTGGTTAAGAGTAAAACATACAAATGAAACAACAACAATTATAAGTAGAGAGCATACAATCACAGCAATCCTTCGCCATCACGACTGTCTGGATCCCAGAATCAAATCTCCCGCACTACCTACCACAGTGTCTCTAACTCTTGCTTTCTTCATGCCCCTCCCTAAATCCTTCAGGAAGACAAAAAAAATTATATCCTACTGAAATCTTAAAAAAAAAAAAAAAAAAAGGGCTCAAAACATTCCTCCTCCAATTGCACAGTACATTTAGCTTCCTGCTACACTTGTAACCGGTGCAGTACTGCTAGAAAGAGAAAGGGGATGGGATTCGACATACTGCCTTACAATCAGAGAGGAGGAGAGAGTGGATGCTGTGGATGGACAGATAGGATGGCAAACCCAAACCCAAAAGAAGGACCAGTTGCTCCACAGACAAAATCGGGATGCGAAAACACAAAGAGGAACACAAGTTTCTGGATGCCCAGGAGAAATGATTTATTCAAAACAAGCAGTTTAAAAATCAAGAAAAAAGCTACCTCTAGACCAGTGTCTCTCAAACTTTCTCGAGACGAGCATACTAAAGGTAGTGGCCATGGCTTGAGGCACCCAGAAGTGCACGAATGTCGCCATGATGACATCACGCTTATGCGTGACATCATTACGTCGACGTCCGCGCATGTGCAGAGGCCCTCCAGATGGACCCTGAGATGCCAGTAGGAGGTGCTAGCAGGAAGAGGACCAGAGAGAAGGAAAGGCACTGGTGCCAGCTGATTGCCTACAGCAGTGTTTCTCAACTACTTCAAGCTACGTACCCCCTAAGTCTAACAAATATCAACTGAGTACCCCAACCAGAGATCTCCCTAGGCCCACCCAAGCTCTGCCCCAGATCCCATCCCCTTTACTAATTGTAATGCAATTTTTTCCATTCATTTTTCATATACACACAACATACACAGCAGATATAAATTCTCAAAACTGACACATTTCAATCACTATATTGAAAATAATATCATTTTACCTACTGGCGATCCTCTGCAGGCAGCTGTAATTAACTTTAAAGGTGAGACTGGGAGGCCAGGGCGAAGCTGGAGGACGCTAGAGAGAAGGGGAAACATGCAAGCGCCATACCGTGTAGGGAAGTAAGTTGGCAGGCGCCTCTCTTCCTCCTCAGTGTGCCGCGGCACACTTGGAATCTCAGGAGGCACACAGTTTTAGATACAGGATTACACTCGCACACATTTTGAGTTGCACTGTTCTAGATGAATTAGGTACAAATTGTGTCACTGATGGTACATTCTCACAAGAGACATTTGGCCTTTATCTACTATCATATTTCTATGCTTCTATTTACAGATACTTATATTGTACCTCAAAGAAGAATTACCTGACTTGCCTAAAATCACAAGGAGCTGTTCTGGATCAAACCCAGTTTCACTAACCATTAGGCCAGGGGTGTCCAACCTGCGGCCCAAGGGCCGCATGCGGCCCCATGAACTATTTTGTGTGGCCCCGATCAAGGGCGATGCAGTGTTTTCCTCTGCTGCCCCTGGGTGTTTACCATCTTGCCGGCTCCCTTCTCTGTCTTGCTGCAGCATTTGCGCATTTGTGCGGCCCCAGAAACATTTTTTTCAGCCAATGCGGCCCAGGGAAGCCAAAAGTTTGGACACCCCTGCATTAGGCTATTCCTCCACTCTAATGGGAGTCCCTCTATGCCTGGCCTTTTCTCTCTCCAACAACTTAGTGCTACACAGGAGCAGAAGCAGATAGAGATTGCGCATCAAAACTGAAACCATTCAAAAAAGAGCACTGTAATCGGGCATCGTCTGATAATTAAGAATAAGCTTTTAACTGTCACCTATTATTAAAGGTGGGAACAAAATTATGATTCTGATTGCACTTTCGATCTGGTAAGCTTTTCACATATGTACATAAGAGTTTGAGAAACCGTGTTCAGTGAAGGAAAAATGCCAAAGAAAGGTTTGGACAATTTCTAGGGGAAGCGTTCATAGGCTGCAATTGAGACAGGAATGGGGGAAGCCACTGCTTGCCCTGAATCAGTAGCATGGAATGTTGCTACTATTTGGGTTTTTGTCAGGCACTAGTGACCTGAATTGGCACCGTAAAGACAGGCTACTGGGCTAGATGGACCTTTGGTCTGACTTAATATGGCTAGTGTTATGTTCTTATCATACAAATAGATATACTGTATATGATTGCATACTAATAAACGACATTAATATTAAGAAGTTCTAATCTGTGAAAATACCATGGAAATAGAATTTTCTATTAGATATCATAATCCAGAGATAAAAATCATAAGATGACATCTTCAAACTGTGCATAGAAAAATATGAAGCATTTAGGGAAAAGATATCAAGTCAAAATTATATATATATATATATATATATATATATATATATATAATAAAACCCTAAGCGCGCATGCGCACTGTTACCTGGGTGTTCCATTTTTCCGTGAGCTGTAGGTCTCCGGCAGGTAGGAATGTGTATGTGTGCTTAGGGTTCTGTTTTCCGTGCTGTTGTTCTGTCTGGCCTGTTCCCTGCTTGCCTTGCCGTACTGTATTTTTAAGTTGAAAGATGCGGCGGTGGTTTTTCCGTGCTGTTGTTCGGTCTGGCCTGCTCCCTGCGTGCCTTGCCGTAGTGTATTTTTAAGTTGAAAGATGCGGCGGTGGCTCCTCTCACGATCCCTGCCTACGTCGGACTTCCGATCCCAAAGATGAGCAAATCCACTGCCTGACAGAGGGCTCAGTTTTGAAGCTGTGGCTCTCATTGAACTGCCAGTTGGCCAGCTCCCTTGCCGGAGTTATTTTTCAGTTTACAGTTGCCGCCACGGCTCCACTCACGAGCCGCACCTGTGTCAGAGAAGACTTCCAATGCAGGTGGGGATCGTTAGAGGAGCCGCCGCAGCACCTTTAAACTTAAAAATAACTCCTGCAAGGGAGCCAGCCAGACAGCGGGAAGAGTAGGGGGGATGGAGAAATCCTGCTGCTGCACAGGGAAATGGAGGGGGAGGAAATGCTGTGGCTGTTGTACAGGAAACTGGGGGGGGGGAGGCGAAAAAATGCTACTGCACAGGGAAATGGAGGGGAAGAGAATGCTGTGGCTGATGCACAGGGAAGTGGGGGGAGGGAAAAATGCTATTGCACAGGGAAATGGAGGGGGAGGGAATTCTGCGGCTGCTGCACAGGGAAGTGGGGGGGAAGGAAAAAAATGCTGTTGAACAGGGAAATGGAGGGGGAGGGAATGCTGCTTCGGCTTCTGTACAGGGAAGTGGGGGGGAGGAAAAAAAATGCTGCTGCACAAGGAAATGGAGGGAAAGGAAATGCTGCGGCTGCTGCACAAGGAAGTAAGGAGGGAAACAGAAAGAAAGGAAGAAAGACACAGGGGCAGGGAGAGAGACAGAAAGACAGACAAAGGGGGCCAGGGAGTGAGACAGACAGAAAGAAAGACAGCGGGAGGGAGAGAGACAGAAAGAAAAAGACAGGGGTAGGGAGAGAGACAGAAAGAAAGACAGACATATATTCTAGCACCCGTTAATGTAACGGGTTTAAAGACATATATATATATATATATATATATATATATATATATATATATATATATATGCAGCTGCATCAGAAGGCATATTTTGGTAGCCTGCTGCTCTTGGTTTGTGAAAAATCATGGAGATATATATATCATATATATATATATATATATATATATATATATATATATATATATATCTCCATGATTTTTCACAAACCAAGAGCAGCAGGCTACCAAAATATGCCTTCTGATGCAGCTGCAGGAAGAACTCTGGGCCCCTGCTCAAGAAAGATGTCAATCAAATCTGGGTAAGGGGTGGTCTATGATCATCTTGTGCTTCAAATATGACAGAACCTCAATAGATAATGGATTACAGTTTACTACTTTATCTGATTACAGCTCTTTTCAAGTTGTGCAGAATGTGATATTTCCAAGTTAGACCTACTGCTGGGACTCAGGTCTTCTCATGGCCCTAAGAGCGATAATATTCAAAGGATAGGAGCCCAATAAAATTAAGTGTTAATTTTATACCGCCTTCAAAAAGCTGAGTTCAGGGAACGATCTTATCCTTCCTACCCCCTAGAGATCTAGAATAAGGAGCATGTAGAACTACAAGCAGGGGAGTTACCTCACTCAGGGGCAACCCGCACAAGGGGCTAAAGGAGGAATAAAAGTACAGGGTTTGTCTGGTGCACAGCTGTCCTCTGGTGTAAACTGAAAGGAGAGAAGGCCATTCCCCCAAAAAAGACTAAACTAATCAGTGCTTTCCAGTCTAAGCCACACATCTCCTGAGGCACAGAATGCCATAAAAGAAGGGATAGAGGCCGCATTGGCTGAAAAAAATGTTTCTGGGGCCACACAAACGCACAAACGCTGCAGCAAGACAGAGGAGGGAGCCGGCAAAACGGTAAACACCCGGGGGCCTCAGAGGAAAACACTGCATCACCTTGGACCGGGGCTGCACAAAATACTTCATGGAGCTTGGGATAGATCTTTTGGGAGACCTGATTCTAATCCTCAAATGAGAAAAAACTGAGAAGCTGCTGCCAAAAATACAGTCCTTATAGGAGCAATGAAACTGGTGCATGCTGATTCCTTAAAGCAGTAATCGTCAACCCAGTCCTCAGGGCACACCTAGCCAGCCAGATTTCCAGGATATCTACTACGAATATGAATGAGAGAGATTTGCATGCAAAATCAAGCAGGTCATACAAATATACCTCATGCATATTCCTTATGGATATTCTGAAAACTCAACTGGCTGGGTATGCCTCAAGATCACGACAAGATATAACGCCCAACTCTTGGATGTTGATCAACCTGCCTCTTCTGAGAGAAAAGAAGCTGTGTGGAATGCTGAACTATAAGAGATTGAGTGGGTAGAATGACACAGTGACAGAATTTGTCACCATCTCATGGCTTTCCTAGTCCTTGTTTTATATATGGATTATATTTGAAAGCGATATAGAAAAAGCCCGCCTCCCTTATCAATCTTTTTGCCGCATCTGATGGACAAAGTTCTTAGCGGTTTTTTTGTCTTTGATTAATGATGGATTCCTGAGGAAGGGGCTCTTGTCCCTGAAACCAAGCCTGGTCGAACCTCTTCTTGGTGGCTTCTTTGCGAACAGCGGCCCCTGCATTTTGATAACATCAACTTTGGATGACAGCATGAACAATAAGCTAAGTTAATTGTTGCTGTTCAGATTTAAAATTGCTGAGGGGAGGTGTGGAACTGGCGAGAGTGTTACATTTATATATGGTGGTCGACACACCTTTAATTTGAGTGCACTATAGAGTTAAGATTAATTATCACTAGCACACTTAGGGCTAGATTCACTAAAGATAGCGACTCAATCACTATTGGCCGATTCGCTGGCCGATTTTCCAACAGCAATTGATTCACTATCAAGTTTGCATGCAAATGTTTTGCACAAGAGAGCAGTGGGGCACCTTACAGGGCACAGCTTTGAACTTCACAAAAAGGGTGCCACATTTATATCTCACCATAACCTCCTTATAATTTATAGTGAGTCCCCCCAAACCTACTAGATTCACCTGTCTACAACCCCAATAGCCCTTTTGGCGGCAGGTGGCACCTATATGACAGAATAGTAGGGTTTGGGGGGATTTGGTGGCCTCACAGTATGCACCATTAATGTAGTGGTTAAAGTGACTTATGGGCCTGGGTCCTCCTCTCTATGGTTCACTAGCCCACCTCCTGCCTACTCCCTCCAGATAGCTGGCCCGCCTTTTCAAAATGGGCCTTCCCCCCCTCCCCCCCCCCGGTACATCCTGGGATACACCGTAAAAGGGCCTAAGGCTCTGATTGGCCCGGATGCCTGCTTTTGCTATCCCCCCGAAGCTACAGCCCTAGGCAACTAGGTAGACTTGTCTATTGGATGAGTCAGCCCTTTGCTCATCCTTTCTAAGTTGTATTTGTTTCCAAATCGGTAGCTGCAGACTCTCCTGGTAATTTACAGCAAGTGTTAGCAAGTATTTCCATATGTATTTCACCATCAACTTGCTGTAACTCAGAGTAAAATAATGCAGTTAGTGAATGTTTTGTGCACTAAACTAAATAAGAAACAAGTCATCTCTCTAATTTCAATATTCCGTATATAAAAATTCAGTCGAATAACCAACCATGCATAAGGCTGTTCCTCTGGAATTCACAGGATGAGTCAAGGGGTAGTACAGAGATCTATTTTATCTCCTTACTTATTCAATATTTAAGCTTCTTCATTACATAAGAGAATCAGAGAGGTGGAAAAGTGGCATTATACTGACCATTTTTAAGTACAGTACTGATGTCAGAAGAGTGATGGAAGGGAGGAACTGAGATTAGTGAAGGTTCTTGTAGCGAGTGAAGCCTAGTTAAGGTTAAACAGGCTGAAACTGAATAGGGCAAGCAGGATCTGCATCTGTCATTTCAAATTAGTTCAGGGGGTCAGCAAATTCCTTACAGTCATGTAATCAAGAGTCAGAATATAATCTGAAATTTTAAAGTTGTTGGTTATAATAAACTTGCTTTGGCACGTTACACACGATTTACCATTTACATTCCTATTTATCACTGGAGAAATTACATATAGTAGTTCAGGCTTTCATTTTTGTCAAGTCTGCACTCCTGTAATAATGTTTAGCTGGGACTGCCACAGCAAGTGTTACGGAGGCTCACATAGCTCAAAATACCGCAGCAAGAATACTGGAAGATTTGAAGTTCAAGGCAGCATGTTACACCAGTGCTTCAGTCTCTGTAATGGCTACCAGTGTAGATTAGGTGCCAGTTTAAAAACATTGTCTGGAGTTGTAATGCCCTAATGGAGATGCATTTTAATGCTGATAATTATTTTTAATTGTGTAAATTAAGCTGTTGTCCATTTAGAACTTTAGATAATATGGGATACAAATGTTTTGAATATGTATTTCCTGGCCTGGACTCTCCAGTTAGCTTGGGATAGAAAACTGGGAATCCCACCAAGAAATGGGGTAGGTTTTCAGGTAACTTGTGATTGAGCTTTTGCTATGTGATGCCATTTTTAAGGAATGTTGTTAGGTGCCATCGATTTGTATTCGAGTCCTAGCGACTTGATGAAAATCATCAAGATTTCGTGGTAGAATACAGAAGTAGATTGCCGGGCCTTTCTTCTGCGCAGTATAAATTCAATGTTGTCACTGTTGTTGTATCAAACCTAATCCTCTGCCTACAACACTGCCCATCTGCTGCTGCCCAGATGGGTGGTACATCATTAGTCTGACATCTTTGCTAAAACCTGTCCGCCTTGGGAGGCCCTGCTGGTAGTGAAACTACCGAAGGCAAAGCTTTCAGCTTCTCAGATGCACGCAAGCCCCAGTGGCACGTCAAGCCCATGTACCAAGACTGGAGAAGGAATGTTACCCCCTAACAAATAAAAATGATGTCAGGTAACTCAACTTTTCATAAATATGTCAAGATGTATTTTTTTTATTCAGACATATGGTGAAGAAAGATGAGGAGGTGGGTAGAGCTCATGGGTTTTTACTCTATTTTGTGTTTTTATGCTAATCAAAGGTGCATTTGCATTGTGTATGTGCACCTGCTTTGTAAGCCACTACGTGCTATTTAGTAGTGATATCCATGAAATGTATTAAAATGAAATAAAATGTTTCAACACGTACAATATGATCAAAAACCAACATAAGGCATATTAACATTCTGCCGCCTCCCATTCCCATCCCCCAATCATATCTAAGAAGAACAAACTAGGGTCTATTATAGCAACTGATAAAATTATCTCCCTGTATAAGCTATATTTGTCTACATAGAGACGTTTAGCCACTGGAGAGTACAGGCATACACACTAGCAGCATATAATTTTCAAAAATGTACATATGCAGTATGCACACATAAGAACATAAGAATTGCCGCTGCTGGGTAAGACCAGTGGTCCATCGTGCCCAGCAGTCCGCTCCCGCGGTGGCCCCTAGATCAAAGACCAGTGTCCTAACCGAGACCAGTCCTACCTGCGTACGTTCCAGTTCTGCAGGAACTCATCTAACTTTGTCTTAAATCCCTGGAGGGTATTTTCCCCTACGACAGCCTCCGGAAGAGCGTTCCAGTTTTCCACCACTCTCTGGGTGAAGAAGAACTTCCTTACGTTTGTACGGAATCTATCCCCTTTTTACTTTAGAGAGTGCCCCCTCGTTCTCCCTACCTTGGAGAGGGTGAACAACCTGTCTTGATCTACTAAGTCTATTCCCTTCATTATCTTGAAGGTTTCAATCATGTCCCCTCTCAGTCTCCTCTTTTCAAGGGACAAGAGGCCCAGTTTCTCCAATCTGTCACCGTACGACAACTCCTCCAGCCCCTAAACCATTTTAGTCGCTCTTCTCTGGACCCTTTCGAGTAGTACTGTGTCCTTCTTCAAGTACGATGACCAGTGCTTGACGCAGTATTCCAGGTGAGGGCGTACCATGGCTCAGTACAGTGGCATGATAACCTTCTCTGATCTGTTCGTGATCCCCTTCTTAATCATTCCAAGCATTCTTTTCGCCGCTGCCAACATTACGCGGGTGGCTTCATCGACTTGTCGACCAGTACTCCCAAGTCTCTTTTCTGGGGGGGTCTCTCCGAGTACTGCACCAGGACATCCTGTATTTGTGTACAAGATTTTTGTTACCAACATGCTTCACCTTACACTTGTTCATGTTAAACTTCACATTTCTCGAGCGTGTTTATGTCCTGTTGCAGGTCTTTGCAATCCTCCTGCGTCTTCACTAATCTGAATAATTTCATATCATCTGCAAATTTAATCACTTCGCTCGTCGTTCCAATTTCCAGGTCGTTTATAAATATGTTGAAGAGCACAGGCCCGAGCACCGAACCCTGCGGCAATGTGTATATTTCATGCTATTGTTTAACATTGTGCAGATTTATGCACATACTTTCACTGCATAACAAGCCATGTCCATAAGTATTTTGTGCCTGAAAATTGACTGGATCTGTGCTCATGTACTTTTAACAGTAGGCCCACTAAATGCAACTACTCGACACTTAAATAAAATTTGCTCTCAATATAAGTACTGATCCAGTCAGCTGTAAATACTAGTTTCATGCTCTTTACCTTTAACCAAGCAGCAATTCTGCATCCTGATAGTAGATATTGCATTAAAGCAATCCAATTATGGTACACGGACAAATTTGTCCCTGTGGGAACTCAATATCCCGATCCCATCCCCACAAGTTCTGTTCCTGCAAGATTGGCCTTACCTGCACATAACTCGAACACTTATGATTTTAAAGCATTTGAGGCTTGTGCAGATGAAGACAGAGCTTGTAGGAATGGGGTGGGGACATGGACACATTTGTTCTCGTGTCATTCCCTATTATATACAAGAGACAATTCAGTTTTGCAGAAATAGAATAAATGCATTTTCAAGTCCTAAGCATAGTCCATAACCCACATAGTTCATAATCCTCTTACAATTCAAAATGCAGTCTCTAAATATTATAAGGTGAAACTTTAAACTGACTGATTCTATAAACGGCACTCTAACTTCTGCTGCCTAGTGAAGCCTAAGTTCAGGATTTGCGCCTAACTTTTATATTTGAATTGGCTTAATTGATGTGGTAATTGACCATGCTAGGTTTCAGCCTATCAAAAAAATTAATTAAATAATTTAAGATTTTGGTGCTGAACTCTTAAGATGCCTAGCAATGCCTAAGTGGAGGCACCCTCCCACACCTATGGATGTCTAATGACACCTATCTCAAACAGTAGATGTGGAGAATAGGCATGGTTGAGTTAGGCATCATTAGGTGTCTGACATAGGCAACGTTAAATTAGGCAAGTGAAAAGCTGGCCTAATGGAGCGGTGTCTATGTCTAGAATGCCTAACAACACCTAAGTTTGCTTAGGCACCACTAGGCATAATTCTATAAATGGCGCCTAGTGGTTGATTGATAACTGTGCCGTGGTGCCATTTATAGAATCCAGCCCAAAATGTTTACATATTTGGGCAAAAAAAATTTAAATTTTCAAAAACATTTTAAAAAATTTATAGGGAGGGCACATTTCAGAAATCATGTTAACATGATGCCTGAAGATTACATACACTTTCTCCCAGTATAAAACATGCATTAAATTCAGCACTATGGCCCTGATTCTCCAAAGTGCATCCCGTTTTTAGGCAGCTGTAGGCGTCCTACAGCTGTCTAATCAGCCGATCGGGATGCACGTTTTTTAAAAAAAAAAATGCTCCCCAGGCAGGCCTGAAGGCGCCTCCGGAAACCTAGGGAGACCCGCAAGATGCCTAAGCTCGTCTAAGTGCCTTAGGCGGGCCTTAGGCTGAACCTAGGCGGCCCTACGCGTCTCCCTAGTAGAGGAGAAGCATAAAATGTAGGCCAGCAAAATGCTGGTCTACATTGTAAGTAGACGCGGCCGCTATACTTATCGCGGCAAGGGATCTCTCTGCCGCTATAAGTATAGCGGGCCGCGGCCTGTCCGATCGCTGGCAGGAGGGTGCCCAATCCCTCCTGCCTGAAGACGCACCCCCCCCGACACTACCGACCGCCCCCCCCCCCCCGACACTACCGATCACTGGCAGGAGGGTGCCCAATCCCTCCTGCCCGAAGACGCACCCCCCCCACGGCGCTAACAACCCCCAAACCTCCACTCCACCAAACCTGTTCTTACGGCGAGATGGGTCTTGCATGTCCAGCCGGCAGGCCTGCCTCGTCGAAATGAGGCGGGCCCGCCCCTTCCCGGCCCATCCCGCCGAAGCCTAAGGCCTGATTGGCCCAGGCTCTAGAAGCCTGGACCAATCAGGCCTTAGGCATAGCGGGTCCGCCTGGGCCAATCAGGCCTTAGGCTTCGGCGGGATGGGCCGGGAAGGGGCGGGCCCGCTTCATTTTGAAGAGGCAGGCCTGCCAGCTGGACGTGCAAGACCCATCTCGCCGTAAGAACAGGTTTGGTGGAGTGGAGGTTTGGGGGTTGTTAGCGCCGGGGGGGGTGCGTCTTCGGGCAGGAGGGATTGGGCACCCTCCTGCCAGCGATCGATATTGTCGGGGGGGGAGATTGGTAATGTCGGGGGGGCGGTCAGTAGTGTCGGGGGGGTGCGTCTTCGGGCAGGAGGATTTGGACACCCTCCTGCCAGCGATCGGTCAGGGGGCCATGGCCCGCTATACTTATAGCGGCAGAGAGATCCCTTGCCGCGATAAGTGTAGCGGGCCGTGTCTAATCTAACCCGATTCTCTAACCCGCGTCTGTAACATGGACGCCGGTTACAGAATCGGGGTTTAGTTTAGGCCGATTCTGAATAGGACGCCTCTCCTGGGCGTCCTATACAGAATCAGGGCCTAGGTGTCTTGCGGGCCTCACCTTCAATATAGGTGGCCTGCCTGGGGAGCATTTTTTTAAAAAAGCGTGCATCCCGATTGGCTGATTAGACAGCTGTAGGACGCCTACAGCTGCCTAAAATTGGGACGCACTTTTGGAGAATCAGGGCCTATATGTACTTCTATTCAGTAAACAGATTTGGAGATGTTAGATCCGAGAGATACAGAAATGTGTAAGAAAGTAGAGGATTTTATTTTGTCAGACAGACAAATTAAGGTTTCCCGAATAGCTTAAGAAATGGGCCTCTCGGCAGGTACAGTTTGGCATGTCCAAGGTTAGTGCAATATGGAATTCCAAGAATGCTGCCACCATGTCAGGTGGCCATGTGGCTGCTGTCAGGAGAATTTGGAGATGCTTCGTGAAGACAAAGTGAAATTTTTTTCATCATTTAGTGACTGTAGATGAGACTTCAGTTTATCACAGAGATCCTGAGTCCAAAATGGAGTCAATGCAGTGGAAGCACAAGTCATCCCCCACCCCAAAAAAGGTTCAAGACAGAAAAATCTTCTGGGATGAAGGACTTTTACTTCTAGAATTCATGCCACATAAGACAACCATAACCAGTGGAGAGTTTTGGGAGTCAATCAAGGAGAAAAGATGAGGTAAACTCACAACAGGCATTCTGCATCTTCACAACAATGTGCCAGCGTAAATGTCACGATAATCAAAGGCTGCCTTCCAAGAATGTGGGTTTCAACAGCTGAACTATCCACCCTACAGTCCTGACCTGGCTTCCTCAGATTATTTCCTGTTTTGAGTTTTGAAGAAATTTCTCCATGGGCAGCGGTTTTCAAGTGACGAAGACGTCAAGGAAGCTGTGGCATCCTGGTTTGAAGGTCAAACAGAAAAACTCTTTTCAAAGGGGTTAAAGTCAATGAAGGAAAGTGGATTAAGTGTATGAAGCTATCAGGGGACTATATTGAAAAAAAATACTGAATTTTTTTGAAAACTCTTTTCTTCTAAATTATTGAACGACCCTCATATTACAGTAAGGGTCATTTACATACTTGATACATTCCTTGGTGTGCAATTACAAGTGCAGGAGGTTAATAAAGCATGTTAGATAGAGTCGAGGGTTCTATCAAGGGTTAAAGAGTATGAATGAAGACGATATAAGGGTAAGGTATAAGAGGACGTTAGTTTGATTTCTGCTTTGCAAGTTTCAAGTTTATTAAAAAATTTTATAAACTGCCCAATCGGCCTTCTAGGTGGTGAACACTGTCTTTAAACATATATGGAATAACAATACATCCTTTAAAACAATAACCATTATTAAAAATATTTAAAAACAATACAAAAACAAACAGAAACAAAAAAAGGGAAGAAGGGTAGAACTACAATTTATCAAGTAATAAGTGAGAACCTATAGGAAAAAAACAAAAGGGAGGGTGTCTAAAAGTACAATAAAACTATGTAGCCCTAAAAAAGGCATTTAGGTCTCAAAAGCATCAAGAAAAAGAAATGTTTTTAAATTTGTCTTAAATAGGTGAAGAGTTGATTCTTCCCGTAAGTGGACCGGAATATTATTCCAAAGAGATGGAGCGCTGACAGAGAAAATAGTAGACCTCACTGTGTTGATAAACTTCAGAGACAGAACAGATAAAAGATTTTTAGAAGATCTTAAAGTCTTAGAAGAACTATAGGTTATAAGAAGGTTATTGATAAATTCTGGTTAACTATTTTGTCTAGTTTTAAAGGTTAATAAAAGAATTTTGTATGTGATTCTATGTTCTACTGGCAACCAATGAGCTTTATAAAACAGGGGAGTAACATGGTCTAACTTCTTTGCATTAAATATGATCTTCACTGCAGTGTTTTGTATAATTTGGAGTCTTCTTATTTCTTTTTGGTTATGCCCTTATAGAGCGCATTGCAATAATCAATACAAGAAATCACGAGAGTGGATCAAGATATTCAGAGAAGTAGGCTCTAAGGCCCTGATTCTGCAAAGTGTGTCCCGATTGTAGGCAGCTGTAGGCACCCTACAGCTGTCTAATCAGCCAATCGGGAGACACGTTTTCTAAAAAAAATGCTCCCCAGGTAGGCCGCCTATATTGAAGGTGCTTCCTGGAGCCTAGGGAGGCCCACAAGCCCATCTAAGCTCGCCTAAGGCTAGGCGGTAGCCTTAGGCGAACCTAGGTGGTCCTGCGCGTCTCCCTAACAAAGCAGAAGATGTAGCAAAATGCTGGCCTACATGGTAAGTAGACGTGGCCGCTATACTTTATTGCGGCAAGGGATCTCCCTGCTGCAATTAGTATAGCGGTCGCAGCTACAGCCGCCAGTCTGTCCAACCACCCCCCCCCGACGTTTGCGGCAGGAGGGTGCCCAACCCATCTTGCCGAAAGAACCCGCCACCCCCAAAGATCACCGGCAGGAGGGTACCCAACCCGTCCTGCTGGACCCCCCAATGACCCCCCATACAAAATGCCCTAACTGCCCTCCCTGGACCCCCCCAATGGTTTCTCCAAAGATCGCCAGCAAGAGGGTGCCCAACCCATCCTGCCGGACCCCTCATTGCCCCCCGAAGACTGCTGGCAGGAGGGTGGTCCATTCCCTCCTGCCGGACCCCCTCCAACGAACCCCCCACCCCGGAACCCCCCTCAAGGTTACCGCCAAGTTGGCCAGACGGGACTTTGCACCGTCCGGCCAGCAGGCCCATCTGTCCAAATGAGACGGGCCTGCCCCATCCCTCCCCTGCCCAACCCACAGGATCCTAGGGCCTGATTGGCCCAAGTGCCTAAAGCCACTCCCACTATAGGAGAGGCCTTAGGCGCTTGGGCCAATCAAGCCCTAGGATCCTGTGGGTTGGGCAGGGGAGAGGCGGGCCCACCTCATTTGGACAGAGGCGTGCCTACTGGTCGGACGGTGCAAAGACCCGTCCGGCCAACTTGGCGGTAAGCTTGAGGGGAGTTCCGGTGTGGGGGGTTCGTTGGGGGGAGTCTGGAAGGAGGGGTTGGGCACCCTCCTGCCGGCGATCTTCGGGGGGCATTGAGAGGTCAGGGGTGGGCGATTAGGGCATTTTATTTGGGAGGTCATTTGGGGGGGGTTCGGCAGGAGGGGTTGGGTACCCTCCTGCCGGCGATCTTTGGGGGGATGGGTTTTTTCGGCAGGAGGGGTTGTGCAACCTCCTGCCGCGAACGTCGGGGGGCGTTGGGGAGGCTGGCAGCCGTAGTTGTGGCTGCTATACTAATCGCGGCAGAGAAATCCCTTGCTGCGATAAAGTATAGTGACCACGTCTAAACTCTAAACAAAAACCCGATTCTGTAACCGGGGTCTGCAACATGGACATTGGTTATAGAATCGGGTTTACTTTGGGTGGGTTTTGTTCCGATTCTGTATAGGACGCCCGGGACAGGCGTCCTATACAGAATCTGAGCCTAACAATTTGGATATAGATCTAATCATTCGTAGCCAGTAAAAACAGCACTGAGCCGCTGTGCTGATATGAAGATGATAATTGAGCTTACTATCGAAAGTGATTCCTAATAATTTTAAAGAGGTCACAACTTGAAGAGATTGAATTTTAAATGTAATGGAAGTTAATAGATTAAGTCCTTCCTTGTTGGGAAAAATCATTAATTTGGACTTTTCGATGTTCAAAGAGAGCATGTGTAAATCTAACCAGGAGTTGATTTTTTCCAATTTTTTGTTTATAAGATTTATTTCAGTTAAGTTATTTAAATCTATTGGATGAATTAATTGCACATCATCTGCATAGGCAAACATTGTAAAACCAATGGATTGTCCTAACATTAGAAGGAGTGCAAGGAAAATATTAAAAAGTAAGGAAGATAAAATTGAACCCTGTGGGATAGCATAATCAGTTGTAAATGGGTCTGATGAAGTTTTATTGAAAACTACCTTGGAAGAACGATCTGTAAAGAAAGATGAGAACCAATCCAAGATCTGGTCTGTGATTCTAATGTCGTAGAGACGCGCCAGTAGAAGCTTATGATCAATCGTATCAAATGCAGATGATAGATCTAAGGAAATGTTTAAAACAGACTGATGGTAATCAAGATGATAAAGAATTTTTGTAGTCAACCCAATAAGTGAAAATTCTGTGGAATGATGTTGACGGAACCCTGTTTGGTGTGGATGTAGTTTATTCAACGAAGTCTGAGATTTAGCGGAAAACAATTTTTTCTGTAAGCTTAGCCAAAAAGGGGGCATTTGAAATGGGTCAGTAATTTGAAACTTCATGTGCATTAATTTTGTAGTCTTTAATTATTGGGTAAATGATTGCTTCTTTCCATGCTTTTGGAAATGATCCTGTAGTTAAGCTAGAGCATATCAGATTTAAAATATCTGAACCAAAGAATGAAAAAAGCGTTTCAGAAAAAGTGGTGGAATAATCTCTGGATTTGGAACCTTTTATGTTTAGTGTATTTAGGGTTCTCTGTAGATCTTGAAGAGTGGGTATATTAAATCTAGAACATTTAGAAAGAGGAAGACTCGGGTAACAGCTAAAACCAGGCTTTTTAGAAGGAGGTCCCAGCCACCATTGAGTAGTAGTTTGCATTCAAGGAGGTTTGGAATATACACAGAAGGCAATAATACATAGTTGGAGGCATAAGTTTGGTAAAGTTGTTTTTGCTTGCATAATTGGTTTTGAGATACTTGTGCGATTGACTGATCTATCATGTCTCTCAATAACAGATTATGGACTTTTCCTCCAGGAAATTGTCCAAACCTTTCTTAAAACCAGCTACGCTATCTGCTCTTACCACAACCTCTGGCAACGCGTTCCAGAGCTTAACTATTCTCTGAGTGAAAAACTATTTCCTCCTATTGGTTTTAAAAGTATTTCCCTGCAACTTCATTGAGTGTCCCAGTCCCCTTGTCTTTCTAATTTCTGATGAAATAAAAAATTGATTCACTTGACATAACTCAGGATTCTGTAGACCAATCATATCTCCCCTCAGCCATCTCTTTTCCAAGCTGAAAAGGCCTAACCTCTTTAGTCTTTCCTCATACAAGAAGAGTTCCATTCCCTTTATCATCTTAGTCACTCTTCTTTGAGCCTTTTCTAATTTTGCTATATCTTTTTTGAGATACAGCGACCAGAAATGAACACAGTACTTAAGGTGAGGTCACACCATGGAGAGACACAGGCATTATAACATTTTTAGGCTTATTTACCATCCCTTTTCTAATAATTCCTAGCATCTTGTTTGCTTTTTTGGACGCTGCCGTACATTGGATGGAAGGTTTCAGTGTATTGTCTATGATGACACCTAGATCTTTTCTTGAGCGCCGACCGCTAAAGTGCACCCTATCATTTGGTAACTATGATTTGGATTATTCTTCGCAATGTGCATCACTTTGCATTTGTCCACATTAAATTTCAACTGCAGGACATTGGATATCTGACATTCTGTTCTCTTACTCAGTGTTATTTTGTTTATTTTATGGTTCATTAAAACTAAATGATATTGAACATTAAAAAAAATTTCAATTTGTTTTGGGGTCTAAGAAAGAAATGAAACTGTATGATTATACTGAATTGGTTGCAAGCAGCCTTTTCTTCTTTTGTTTTTACGTTTATTTTTCCATCTTATACTTGGAGGTTATTCTGTATTTCTGTAATGAGTGGATACTTGTGAATATGTTTTGAAAACGCATAAATAAAAAAATAATAAAAAAAAAAAAAAATTCATCTGCCAGTTGTATGCCCAAGTCTTCCAATTTCCTAAGGCGTGTCTACAATTTTTCACAGTCCGCATGCATTTTAACAACTTTCAATAGTTTAGTGTCATCTGCAAATTTAATCACCTGTCGTTCCAATTTCCAGATCATTTATAACTATGTTACATAGCACCCGTCCCAGTACAGATCCCTGTAGCACTCCACCATTTACCCTCCTCCATCAAGAAAAATGGCCATTTAACCCTTCCCTCTGTTTTCTGTCTAATAA
Source organism: Geotrypetes seraphini (assembly GCF_902459505.1). Classification (NCBI taxonomy): domain Eukaryota; kingdom Metazoa; phylum Chordata; class Amphibia; order Gymnophiona; family Dermophiidae; genus Geotrypetes; species Geotrypetes seraphini. The sequence goes on from NC_047097.1 coordinate 48,474,403, forward strand.
TCAATTCCTAATCCACAACAAATGAACAAACTGTAGCTCACAGGCTACCAGCAAAACTTATCTGAATGTCAAAAAATTATAAGGAAATCACCTACATTCAAGCTTTTGTCAATATCACTGACAAAAATTCTAAAACAGATTTCAAGCAGTTTTAGGGCTCCTTTGACTAAACTGCGATAGCGTTTTTAGAGCGCATGCTAGACGCTAATGCTAGCATTGAGCTGGCGTTAGTTCTAGCTGCGTAGTGCGGGTTTAGTTCGCGCGGCAATTCTGCGTGCACTACAAACGTTATCGTAGTCCTTAGTGTCTAAATTTCCCTCTCCCAATACCAGAGCAATTTTTCTCTGAATTATAGAACAGTCTTTCTCTGTGGAAACCTCTCTTTATTTTAGTAAGCCTTCTACCATATGGTGTGAATAGCACTTTATCTAAAGAGAAAGCCATAGCTTCCAAGTTGTCAAATAATTCAAGGTATGGACGACAGGTTAGAGCTATCCTTATTATATCCTTCTTGAAAAAAAAGTTAAAAAGGCTCTACTAATATCCTGATGAATTTCAGAAATCATTGCCATTTTGGCCATAATCAATTTAGTCTGTTTTTTAATTGAAATGTAAATATTCATTACAAGAAAGGTAAGGAAAATAAATAACACAAATCACAAGAACAATAAAGATATACAAATCAAATCCTTCTAGACATCATGGAGACATCCTCACACTTAAATTAATTGCTCAAAATACAATACATAAGGAAATACAGACAAAACAAAGATTTACATTTGAACGTTTTCTCAAACTGTGTTAAGAAAAAAGAAAACCTCTAATCATTTAGCAAGCAAATCTCCCTTTGCTGGTTTCCCGGCAAGGAAGAGCTCTAGCTGTAAAGGACTTTAGTTTGTTTTTATCTCTTCTACTATCTTCCTCAATATCATAACACTGAAGAAAAATATGACATATACAACAGTGATATGTACCATATCTGAACAGTGCATCTGTAGTTTTTAATCATGGATCACTGAATCCAAATTAAAACCATGAAACTTTGCTGTCAAAGCAAAATGATTAACTCTAGCAATAGGATGTTCTACCTCTGTATATGGATAGGTAAAACTTCATGGTCAACGTCTATTCAGACATGGCTTCTCTTCTTAGAGGAGCAGAAGAATGCGACCTTGAACTGCAGGAACATTTTAGAACCAACTCTACAATTAAAGAGTGCTGTTGTTGAAGTTGTGTTCTCTCAAACCCTGGACACTTTTGTATTCTGTACATCATGTCAATTTTTTAGGGGTTACCTGGACTGATAAAGGGGGTCTCCCAGTTCTCAAATAGGGTATCTTGCATTATGCTATGCAAAGGCACGTTGATAGGGATTCATAGTCAGAAAGTTCAGAGTGAGGTTCTTCCTCTGTCTCCATTTTAATGGGATGGTCTTGACCCATTCGTCTTACAAAAAAAAGTAAAGGATAAGCTTTCTGGTGGAGACACGCCTTTGAGGTAGAGAAGAAGGATCAGAGGGAATGCCATAGGATTCTTCTACTGAGTACTCTAGCAAACCCTCATCTGAATGGTTTAATGATTTAATGAGACGGAGTCAGAATGTGTTCAGCTGAGGGAGATCTTGCCTCACCAATTTGCTTGACTTCTTTGAAGGTGTGAATAAACATATGGATAAAGGTGAGCTGGTTGATGTAGTGTATCTAGATTTTCAGAAAGCTTTTGATAAAGTCCCTGATGAGAGGCTCCTGAGAAAATTAAAGAGTCATGGGATAGATGGCAAAGTTCAGTTGTGGATTAGGAATTGGTTATCGGATAGAAAACAGAGAGTAGGGTTAAATGGTCATTTTTCTCAATGGAGGAGAGTAAATAGTGGAGTGCCACAGGGGTCTGTACTGGGACCGGTACTATTTAACTTATTTATATACGATCTGGAAATTGGAACGACGAGTAAGATGATTAAATTTGCAGATGACACTAAACTTTTCAAAGTTGTTAAAACGCATGCAGATTGTGAAAAATTGCAGGCAGACCTTAGGAAATTAGAAGACTGTGCATCCAAGTGGAGGATGAAATTTAATGTGGACAAATGCAAAGTGATGCACATTGGGAAGAATACGATGAAACCTTCCACCCAATGTGTGGTGGCGGCCAAAAAAAGCAAACAGAATGCTAGGAATTATTAAAAAAGGGATGATTAATAAGACTAAGAATGTTATAATGCCCCTGTATCGCTCCATGGTGCAACCTCATCTGGAGTATTGCATTTAATTCTGGTCTCCTTAACTCAAGAAAGATATAGTGGTGCTAGAAAAGGTTCAAAGAAGAGTGACCAAGATGATAAAGGGGATGAAACTCCTCTCATATAAGGAAAGATTAAAAAGGTTAGGGCTCTTCAGCTTGGAAAAGAGACGGCTGAGGGGAGATATGATTGAAGTCTACAAAATCCTGAGTGGAGTAGAACAGGTACAAGTGGATCGATTTTTCACTCTGTCAAAAATTACAAAGACTAGGGGACACTCGATGAAGTTATAGGGAAATACTTTTAAAACCAATAGAAGGAAATATTTTTTCACTTAGAGAATAGTTAAGCAAAGACTGAAGCACAACAGAATGGATCTTCGGAAAAAGAAACAGAATGCATCTTAAGCTTCTCAACAATCTGGTAAAGTAGAAGTGCTGGGTTCTTGACTTTGGTACCGAGACACAAAAAAAATTAGTAGGCCATCTCTTTGGCTTAGGTAACAAGATTGTGTGCTTTGACACAGGAAATTTGTGTTTGTGTATCATGTTTGACTTGACCAACAAGGGTTGCATACTGTGGGGGCAGTGTGTTCATGCATGGGAAAAAAGAGATACGGAAGTTGCTGTTAGTACAGTGGCTCTTGCCAGCCATACAATCAGGTTGAAGGTAAGAGTAAGACTTCTGGCTGACCCTCATGTAACCTAAATGTGCTGGCTAGGGAAGGAGTAAAGGGAAAGAAAGAATTTCACATAGTTTCTCAGAGCAGCTTCTGTCCCTTAGCTTTCCAGGGAGGAAAACTCGAAGCCTGTATTCAGAGGACATGTTTTATAGCAGGAAACACAAAAGACCTTGATGTTGACCAACAATTGGGATCTTCTATCACTTGAAAAAGTGTGAAGAAAGAGATACTCTGCCCTCAGTTAACAGTACCAATAAATTGTATATGACTGAACAGTGAACCCATCAAGTTCGTCCATTTTCACTCTTTTAACACCAGCAAAAAAAGGACATACAACAACCAGTTATCAATAATCCATTCTGAGCTCTTTGGGGAAAACGGGATAGAAAATGAAATAAATAAATAAATTTAGGACTTCCTCTCTTAGTGGGCTAATCCCCTTCCTCCCCCACCCCATTGTGATGACATCTTCCAGAAGAAAATAAAAAACACAAGGACATCCAGCTAAAAATCTTTGCATAAGAAATTAATAGATATTTTGCTCAGATAAGAACAAAACAGTTTGCTAATCTGTAAAATCATAATGCATGTTGTTCAGTCAAAAAAAAATTTACAGAAACAAAAGAGAGGGAATCCGAAGCACAGTGTCCAAAGCACAATGGGCCCCAAGAATTGCTGTGAAGGAACAAATCCAATAAAATGTGTTCCTTCACAACAATTCTTCAGGCCAATTGTGTTTTTTTAGTGTGTTAAAAAAATAACCTTCACATGATGAACAGGAGAAAATTAACTTGAAGTCTATGAAAGGAAGAACACAAAATGTCATTTTTAATCCCTCTCCTACGTAAAACTTGAAAAATAAAATCTTTCCACTTAGAACTGTAATTGTTGCATAAATATTAGGTCAAACAGACTGTAAAGCTTGCAGTGGCTGAGTGGCAGTTGGGCCTGCGCCAAATACTGTTACCTTTCCAGCAGACAGCATCTGATGGACTAATAAATACCAGAAAGATGTTCAGATGTCAAAGAGTAATGGCTCATGTTACAGTGTTAAATAAATAACATGTTTTTAAAAGGGAATGGTCAAAAGGAAATGAAGCTGCTATTTTTAAGCTTAAATTCAAATCAAAGCTGTTCTCTTTCAGAAATTTGCTTAGCAAAAAAAAAAATTGCACAGATTTGAATGAGAATTTGAGTAACCTTCCTATTGCTTAACTTCTTTCTAAATCCATCCTCTTCTCTTTATTCTATGGATCTGTTGACGAAGGCAGAATGAGGCTCAGGGATGTTGCTGGTAGCAACAGGATTGTAACATCACTGTAAGCTTCCCAGCACCAAAGCCTGAGCAACCCACCCCCTCCCCCCACCCCTCCTCCATTCAGCAGCTGTGGAAAATCTGTAGCCCAGGCTGCAGAAGTGCCTCCCAACCCCCACAAATTATCATCTTTCACGGCTTAGATATCGAAACAAACACTGAGCTGAAAAGGCAACCCTCCCGCTTCCCTCCCTGTGGACCAGCTCCTTCGCGATTTAATAGCACAACGGTACTAAAAAGGTCATATGACATTTTAATTAATGCACTGAGCTAATCAGATCAATTTCACTCTTAAAGGACAGTACTGCATATTCTCGGAATTTTGTTTTCTCCACATACAATCAGACAGTGTACTTAGGGTAAGCTTTGGATTTATTATTATGATAAAATCCAGACAGGAAACAACAACATTTAGAAGCCGACAGTCATTTCCTTTGGAACAAGAGTGAGGTAAAAAAGCTTCACTTTAAATTACTCTTAAAAGTTATGATAGTAAACCACAGAAAAAGCTGTTTAATTCTAGACCCATGTGAATAATGATCATTAACAGAGGACTACAGAAAATAAACCACAGATAAATGAAAAAGCAGAAATTGAATCATGGAACACAAAAATTTAGACCTTTTTTTTACCAAAAGGAACAGAGAACTCTTTTATTTCATTACCTCGGTGATTTACCCTATGGCTCCTTAAGAAATTAGATTGTAGAATCTGTTTCTATGAACATATACTGTATATGTTACATAAACTGAGGGTTCCTTGGTGTATGAAAAAATATATTAGGGGCTTCGTCATAGTAAAATCCAGCATTGGAATTCACTGAATTACTACAATTATATATCTAAAGGGAAAATTAGCCCCACTACAAAGTAGGACCCTTCATTCAATTATTATATTTCAGAATATAGAACTCCAATCCTTGAAGAATTCCACAAAAAGGTCTAGTTTTGAGGATAATCACATTGAATATTCATAAGATTCAATTGTATTAAGTTGCTTTAAGAAACAGGTTAATTTAAATAGCTTGGTTACCCTGAAAACCAGACCCATGTGTGATTCTTCAGGACTGAAGTTACACCCCTTTTGGCATATGAATTCTAGACTATGCTTTATAATCATGCAAATGATGAAAAATTATTTAGAAAAATGACTGTACATTTAGAAAAATGACTGTACAAACAGAAATTCAAACACAGAGGGGGAAAAAAATGAAAACCACCATGTCCTGACAGGCATCGTGATGAGAAAAAAACAAGAGCAAGGCACATTAGTAGAATTACAAAATTATCTTGTAACCACCCATGTGATTTTGGTATTCTCTTATTTGTAACGATGATCATTATAATTATTATGTAGGTCTCCAAGCAACTATCTCCTGGGACAGTTGCACCATCAGCATCAAAATTCATCCCCTCCTCCAGCTCCCTAGAAAGCTGCCTGGCGCCACCGGACAGGATGAAATTAAAGTCTTACTACTTTGTGCAGCTGATCTCATACAGCTGGGGTCATTCCACAAAACAGTTTCAAGTACACACAGTTAGCAAAGCCACTGGGATAGCAACCCAGCCCTTTCAACACGTCATGCCCCAAGAAGATACTTCATGGATAAAATCTACCCTAGAGATGCATAATCTAACAGGGAAACAGGAAGGGTGGAACTTTCAGCCCAGTGCCTTCAGGTGTACATGTACCATGGCACAATATGCCTTTTTTTTTTTTTTCCTAATGTAGTCAATTACCACAGTGGAATGCTGAGCCTAAATTTCTTTTAAAGTGCCTTCATTCATGGACTTATAAGACGAAATAGATCAAATTGTCAGAGGTAAGAGGTAATGTTTACATACGCAGAGCAATTTTCACGGGATTTTTTTCTAAGTAAATAAGTATTTTGTCAAGGTGAACTGCTTTGGTTGGAAACTGGCCCCTCATAGTGGCTATGAGAATACACAGGTTTCCACGGTACATCAGCTTTAAACTAGATTAAAAAGAGGATAAAGAGGTAAAGTATTCAGGTCAAGGGAGTAAACAGGAGGCACTGGAATAACAGGGATATTCATAAGGGACCCCCTTAAATTTTTCTCTTTATTTATAATTTTTTCTCTTTATAGTTTATATTCCGCATATCCTACAATTCTATGCGGATTACAAATTTTTCAAGTACTCAAGCATTTTTCCCTAACTGTTCCAGCAGGCTCCTACTCTAATTAATGTACCTGGGCCAATGGGGATGAAGTGATTTGCCAAGGGTCACAAGGAGCAGTGCGGGATTTGAACCCACAACCTCAGGATGCCAAGGCTGTAGCTCTAACCACTGCACCACACACTGTTTGGGGTTTTTTTCCCCAAGTATCTGTATGTGTTTTATATGGCTCCGTATATTATTATGAGGAATTTTGCATGAGCAGCACAGTTTCAAACCATGACTAACATATCTGCATTTGCACAATGAATAAGCAGCTGATAATGTGCTAGTGAAGCTAACAGCACAGGGATAAATACTTTGTACAACACAAAGTCATGCAAACCTACAGCTTCTCATTACATATTTGTGCATTCCATAGATTTCAAACTACTCAGCACCTGCCCTTGCTTCCTATATTATCGTTTCATCTGAATAAATACAACAGTTCCTCTCTCACTGCAGAGGGCAGCATGTTCGTCCAACTACAAAGGCTCTTCTGAGCAGCTGAGAGGGAGCGTGTGGGAACGGCGTGGCGGACACCTGTGACCTGTGAACAGTACCTAACAGATTTCACACCTGATCACCACCTGACGACAATCACTGTATTTCCTCTGCCACAGCTGTTAACTGGAAGTACAATTCTCCAGGGGAAGAAAAAAAAATTTACAGATGGACATATGCTATGGGATGAGAGTACCACAGAGTACAAGGGTCTTTTTTTTTAATGCATTCTTAATGTAAAGCAAAATAGACACACATACATGCACACATGTGTGTGTATTTTTAAATATATATCATATATAATATACACACACACCATGAAAAAGAGAGATTACATTCACATATACAGTATATCTATTTGCACACAGATTTTACTATAAATAAAGGCACAGCTTAAAAAAAAAAAAGAAAGCAAGCTGAATGCATACTCTTGTGTTCAGAAATCCATGGGTAAAAATGCTATGCACTTAGCCTGTCACTAAATGGCTGCTTAATTTAATTTCCTGGAAACCTATTATCTTTCACAAAAGCAAAATGAAAAACAGATGAGAACAATCCTTTGGTGTGAGCAGAATTTATTTAATACAATACCTTAGAAGCAGACTACAGCAGTATCAATGGATACAACATAGCACATACATTGGGCTGATTCTGGAAGCGGCGCCTGCCGTGGATCAGAATCTTGGTGAGTAGGGACCCTAGGTGCTGGAAAAGTAGGCCAGGGATTAACAGGCCTACATTTCTGGCGCCTAGCATCCTGTCCGAATTCCAGTGCTGCCCCCTAAAAACACCCACTTCTGGGCTTCGGTGTCACTATGCGCTGCTAGCCACCAGGGACCTAGGCGCTGGTCCTGAGGGCCACGTAGCAATTTTTTTTTTTTTTTTTTAACAAGGGTTTAATGGTGCAACCACTTAAACCCAATGACATCACTTATGTTAGGTGCCGGTAGGCATGATCTAGGCACCTGTTGGCACCTAACAAAAGGCAACTTGTACTCACGCACTCCCAGCTATGTTGCAAATTGAAGTCTTCCAGTTATCCAGTGACACCAGCACAATATTGCAAGATACTTGAATCCTGCCTTCTTTGAATGTGCGGGGGTCTGCTGATTTGGGGACCCCTATTTCTGCCTAATTGCTACAAGTTACATCAAAGTCTTTTAAGCAGTCTTAAGAACATAAACATAAGAACATAAGAATTGCCGCTGCTGGGTCAGACCAGTGCTCCAAATGAGTCCAGTCTCACCAGTTTAGCATGAACTTGTTCAACTTTGTCTTGAATCCCTGGAGGGTATTCTCCCCTATAACAGACTCCGGAAGAGCGTTCCAGATCTCTACCACTCTCTGGGTGAAGAAGAACTTCCTTTACGTTTGTACGGAATCTATCCCCTTTCAACTTTAGAGAGTGCCCTCTCGTTCTCCCTACCTTGGGCTTCAATTCCCTTGCTTGAATTGCAATATAAACTGTTTATGCGTGTTTACATCTCCCCTTACAGGGCCTATCATGCTGCCCTTCGTCCAGATTCTAGTTACCCTAAATGGGGGGGGGGGGAAATGCTACTTTGGGGCACATGTTTTATTTTTGTCCTTTTGTTTTGCGATTTTGGAAGATTCTTCATCATCACATTGCTAAACTTTGGAATACTCATTGTTTGCCTCATCCGAAGATGCTTTTCACTACTTCAGTACTTTTTTGAAGCGTGCATTATTTTTGGAGAAGAAGTCTATTCTGGTACACTGGCTTGATGCACATCCCCCTACCATGTCACAATGGCGATCATCGATGATTTATCAATTGAAGATGGAACATTTGGAGATTCCTGAGATGGACTCAGTTAAAGGCCATCAATTGCAACTTCCTTGGGAGCCTTTTTGGGCCTCTTTGACCAGGTATGCTCATAGCCATATACTGAATATTTGACAGTGCATTTGTTATTTCCTTGTAGCATATGTTGTACTTGCTACTCCAGGGGTCCACAAAGTCCCTCCTTGAGGGCCGAATCCAGTCGGATTTTCAGGATTTCCCCAATGAATGTGCATGCACATAGATCTCATGCATATTCATTGGGGAAATCCTGAAAAACCTACTGGATTCGGCCCTCAAGGAGGGACTTTGGGGACCCCTGTGCTACTCCATGCCTTTTTTTTTTGGGGGGGGAGGGGTGGTTTCCTTGGTTTATGAAAATTTGGTCTGTGCTGCTTTGTTGTCACTGTGGTTTTTGACCAATAAACAGTTTTGAATATACTCGAATCCTGCACTGTTCAAATCCAGGTGCATGCTTTTAATTCCATCTCCTTATTCAATTTTCGTACCAAACAACCAAAACAAGTTATACAGAAATGGCATTACCATATAGGTACCACAGCATTGCTAGAACTAAGGAGCCCAGTGAAGTACAGCAGAGGAAAGAGAAGTGTCCTGCAAACTTTCTTGCACCGCAGCACACCAAATGAAGTGGCTGCGGCTCAAGACATCCAGAAGTGCGGGGATGTCACTGTGATGACATCACGCACATGCGCAAAGACCCTCCAGATGGGTCCTGAGAGGCCAATGGGGGCTTCCAGCAGGGAAGAGGGCCGGAGAGAAGGAGAGGTGCTGGTGCTGGCTGATTGCCTACAGGACGTGCCTCTGGCCACGAGAGGCATGTCCTGTAGTCAGTCAGCCGGCGCATCTCCTTCTCCCCAGTGTGCCGCGGTACACCTGGAATCTCAGGAGGCACACAGTTTGCAATACACTGGGCAAGAGGAAAAATCCAGCACGGATTCCTTCTGTAGATGCACACGGCTATGGGGATATAACCATCTGCTAGAATGTCTCATCTATTGTACTTGAAATGACATCACCCCTTAGGTATTACAGAAGTACTGCATACCTATTAACACTGTATCAGTATGAGGACTGCATTGAGAATGACACAGGGAAAAAAATTTGTCCCTGTCTCCGCAAGCTTGGCCCTGTCCCATCCCCTTCGAGCTAGGTCCCCGTCTCCGCTCCGTCCCCACAAACCATCTGATCCCATCCGCACAAGCCTTGAATAGTTTTATACTGAACTTATTTTATTAAAATATAAAAAAAAAACAATATTCTTCTCTGACGCAACTTCCTGTTTCCGGTTGCGACAGAGGAGAAGTTTCAGGCAGCCACACTTGTTTAAAGACTCGTGCCGCTCAGAGACAGAAAAATGAAAATCACCCGCGAAGGTGAGGGGAAGGGAGGGAGGGCGATGTCTGGACCGCAGTGGTCGAGAGGAAGGAGGGAGGGACTTCTGGACCATGCGATTGCGAGGGGTGATGGGTATTTTGCACGTGTTGCCTCACTTAACTGCGGGGACAAAGCCATTCATCTCTCCACGGCGCGAAGAATGGCCTTGTCCCCGTACCCGCGGCAACCAGGGTTTTTTTCATCCCATTTCGGCGGGTTAGCTGCGGCTATCCGCGAGTAACAATCACCGTGCCATTCTCTAGGACTGCACACCAGTCCACTGGAAAAGAGGATTCTATCCACAATACAATGGTAACCAGCTATCCATCATAGGAAAACAGGACAATTCAAACCAAGGGAGCTACAAAACTTAAGTCAGCATACATCATAACAAGACATTACAAGGGAACTAGATTATAAAAAAAAAAACCTACTACTATTTATTATTTCTTTGGCACTACCAGACGCTATACATGAAGCATGCAAGAAAAAGTCCCTGCTCAAAAGAGCTTACAATTTTACAGACACAGAGGACACAAGGTAGATCAATATATACTGTTCATGAAGGGGGATACAAAGGGATGAAGAGATAGAGAGTGCAGGGGCTGCACAGAGAATGAGAAACAGATATAGTAATTACACATTGGAAGCATTAGGACCTAAACACAGCTTTGAAAAAGTGGGCTTTGGGCCTGGATTTAAATATCACCAGAGTTGGAATCTGTGAAATATGTATTTTAACTATACATTTACAGGTAAGGTTTAACTAGAGTACAACCTCCAGCTATAGCAAATTTAGTCCTAAAAAAAAGTTTCTTTCTAGGTATAGGTTCAAATCCCATTTGAAATTACAAAAAATTAGCATGCAACGTACAACTTTTCATTTGGGCTTTAGAAAATCTGCATGTCACTAAAACAATGTCAAATTAAAGACATGCACGGAACGGAAGGAAAACAAAACTAGATCATGTTTGAAGCTGACCTTGTTATAGGTAAGGTAACTCAACTGGTGAAGCTGATCCCTTTAGACCAGCGGTTATCAACACCATCCTCGGGACACATCTAGCCGGTCAAGGTTTCAGAATATCCATAATGAATATGCATGAGTTAAATCTGCATGCGCAACCTGCATTCTATGCAAATCTATTTCAAACACAGTGTTCTCCTGAGGACATAGTTGTGAACTCTTGCTTGAAACTGATGATTCTCAAGGTCTTAAAAATCAGACTTGCATAAATCTTTTAACAAATTTTTTTAAAAAAGACTTGGGGGTCCTTTTATTAAGGTGCACTAACCGATTTAGCACGCACAAAAGATTAGCATGTGCTAACGATTCAGCGCATGCTAAAGATTAGTGTGCGCTAAATGCTAAGATGCCCTTAGGAATATAATGGATTTCTTAGCATTTAGCGAGCACTAACCTTTAGCATGCACTAAATCAGTTAACGCACCTTAATAAAAGGACCCCTTAGAACAGTGTTTCCCAATCCTGTCATGGAGGACCACCAGTCAGTCGGGTTTTTGGGATAACGCTAATGAATATGCATGAGAGAGATTTGTATATAATGGAGGTGACAGGCATGCAAATCTGCTTCATGCATATTTATTAGGGCTATCCTGAAAACCTGACTGGCTGGTGCTCCTACAGAACAGGGTTGGGAACCACTGCCTTAGAAGGACATTGCCCTGTAAGATTTGGTGTGCTGCCTTCCATTTCTAAGTGAATGCAGTATGTCAATCATTTTTAATGATGCCTTTTGAAAACAACCGATTGAGAATAAACAAAGTATTTTCAACTAAAACAAAGAATCCTATATTATCACTGCAAACATAACAATGAATCAAAGCATATGAAAAATAGACCACTAGAGCAAGATTTTTCTACAGATTATTTTTTTTTTAACTTACAATCATCTAAATAAAGTCTTGTAAAAAGTAACAAGAAGTTGACCATTTAACCAGAATCCAAGTGTTTTCTACAACATGAAATGTGGTTTGGAAAGAACAATTACAAAATGGGAGTAAGTCAAAGTAGTAGCATTTCTCTGACAACTTTACATTTAGATTAAATAGATATAGTCTGGGAGTATGGATAATTCTTCTGGCTTTGCTTTGACTTGATTAGTCTCCCCTCTCCCAGGTTATGTTAAGCTACTGTGCCCCGTGATTCTTCTAGAGGGGAGGCAGACGTCACATTCTGCAGAACGCAGCTGCCATGCTGCTAGTGATGAAATACTGTCGGAACGGTTCCACAGTGCAGCACAGTGGAGAATTTCGGGATCACCAGCATCACTGAAAGGGGCTCAACACAAAAGACCAGACCAGTGGCTGTGTATTCTGGCTATGGGACCTGGGAACATCACTTTGTTTACAAGACAGTACGGAGCAGTATTAAGGCTCCGAAAGAGTCAAAGTGGAATAGTGGAGCCCGGTTCAACTTTCCTAGACACTCCTCTGCCTTTTCTTTCCTTTTAAAGGAGAGTGTGTAATGATATTATGGGGGCAATTCTCTAAAGGTCACCAAGGTGGAACGTGCTGAGCACAAATTTTATAACGATGTCTGGGTATCCAGATTCTGTTATAGAATATTAGTGTAACTCAGCTCAAATATCACATATAAATGCATGCACCTAAATACAGCACTTTAGCATCTAATTTGCAGTATTCTAACTCAGTGGTTCCCAAGTTGGCCCTATGTGCTGCGGTAGATTCCAGGTGTGCCATGAGACACCAGCAAGGAGAAGAGGCACCAGCGCCGGCTGACTGCTTATGGGATGCGCCTCATTGGCATTTCTCCTCACTCTAGGGTCCCCAACCAGCGAAGTGACAGGTTCAGGGTCGCACATATACGGACGTCGACATCCGCGCACTTCCTGATTCTTCCGCCCACGGCACCGGATTTAGTGTGCCGTGGCACTGAAAGGTTTGCGGGGCACTACCCTAGAGTACTCCCGTGCCAGTCAAGTTTACAGGATAGCTAGTCTAATATACAATTTATGAATCGCACTATGCCAACAGGGTTCAAGGTGATTTACATCCAAGAAGCCGCACAGTTTTCGGGAAAATACAGAGGCAATTCATATTTAAAATATCGTCATATAATAAGATTATTATTATAATTAACTTCAGTCCTTATTTGAAGAGGTAAGTTATTCCAGATTGTTATAACAGCATAAACAAAAGAGGAGTTAAACTGCCATTTATACCGTATTCCTCTAATCTGAGGATAGAAACATAGAAACATAGAAGATGACGGCAGATAAGGGCCATAGCCCATCAGGTCTGCCCACTCTACTGACCCACCCCCAAGTCTACTATCCTAGGGATCCCACTCCTGGTGACAGGTTCCCTTGGCTTAACCCTCTAAGGGATCCCACATGGGCATCCCATTTGCTCTTAAATTCTTGCACGCTGTTTGCCTTGATCACCTGCACCGGGAGCTCGTTCCAAGGATCAACCACTCTCTTGGTGAAGAAATATTTCCTGGTGTCGCCATGAAATTTCTCACCCCTGAGTTTGAGCGGATGCCCTCTTGTGGCTGAGAGTCCTTTGAGAAAGAGAATCTCTTCTTCCATCTCGATACAGCCGGTAATATACTTAAATGTCTCGATTATGTCTCCTCTCTCCCTACGTTCCTCGAGTGAGTACAGCCGCAAATTTTTCAGCCTTTCCTCGTACGATAGATCCTTGAGCCCCGAGACCATCCTGATGGATGATGTAATAAAGCACTGCAGTCTAGTGAAAGAATGATGCAAATGAAGAAAAAAGCAGGATCAAATTATCTGAAGAATCATTTTGTAATATATGATGAACTACACAAGCAGATTTAAACTTAATTCCCCTCTCAACCAATAACCAATGAAGATTATTATATGCTGAGTCAACACTTTCGTATCTTTTTAGACCAAACATTAACCTCACCGCATCCACAATGAATATGCATGAGAGAGATTTGCATATAATGGAGGTAGCCCATGCAAACCAAGTTCATGCAGATTAATTCTGAATATCATGAAACCCCAGCTGGCCAGGACTGATTTGGGAAACACTGCTCTAAGTTACACACGTAGTTGTTGGACATGCGTCCAAAAGTTTTAAAATACCAGCTAGCTATACCTAGCTATAGCAGTCACGTGCCTCAGTGCTAAGGGTCCATTCAATTACACGCGAAAGGGGCTCAAATGTGGGTTCCTGGTTTGCCTTTTTTTGTGTGGGTAAAACTAAGTCAAGCGAAGACCAAAGACATTGCAATGCTCTCCTAAATGTTCCTTTTTAAGCATGGTTTATTTTAAATATTTCTATTCTGCTTGAGGCCTAAGCAGATTCTAGTAAAACCACCATAAAATATAACACATGATCGTCATTACAATGACAAAACTAACATCAGCAATCCACATATTATCGCTCCCTTTTGCAATTATCTAAGTACAGAAGTCTCTCCGAACATTTCACTCTAAAAGAATGCTTGTACAAATAAATAAGTTTTCAATTCCTTTTTTTTAAATCTTTATTCATTTCAAATCTTAAATCAAGTACAATATTGACATTTATCAATTAAGCATTCAAATACACTTGAAATCTTATAATTGATCATCATAAAATAAAATATTACCCCCCTCCCATATTTATTTATGAAAATGATTTGTTTCAATTATAATCAAAAATACCTCCCCCTCCCCCCTTAATGTCTTAAAATTTTTATACAGGGAAGAATATTTTTAATCTTTACAATAATCTATTAATGGCCTCCACACATCTTGAAATTTGTTCAATTCCTTTTATAAAGGCTTCAATTCCTAACATAATCTTAGATAACCGGGCAAACCATTCCAGAATCGTGGACCTGCAACTGATATTGCTGATGTCTGAGTTCTCTTATAATATATCTCCCTTGCTGACTCAACTGCCAATCTAACTGCCGTTTCTGATTTCAATGAGCGTGCCGGTCGATACCTCCCTGGTACCTGTGTTAAATAACATTAAAGCAGATGGTGCCAAATTAAAGACTTACTGGTTATGTTCATGTCCCTGCTAGTTAAACTGAGAATGGTATCAAAACAACAAGACTATAAAAGGCTGAGGCAAGTGCAGCTTTTCACAGTGTTAACCAGGCACTTAAACTGAGAATTGTGGGCTGTGCATAACAGGTCTCGGAAGCGAATGGAGTCCTGACAAGAGAAGAGAAATAATAGCATAAAGGGCATCTAATACCATCGGGGCCATAAGGGTGAACTATGATAGAATTCTGACGCAGCTAACCTTGCAATTTCAAACCATCTCTCAACTAAGAATGATCATAGGGATCACATGGTCATAGGGATGAATGTGTTTTTAATCAGAAAATAATTTTACATGCAAAACAGACTAAAAATCTCCTCAATCATTTTAAATGTAAAAAAATACGCATTATTCTTAATAGAAAAATTAATAAAATATGTTCCATGGGCTGGCCTGGCAGTAACAGCTATTCACTACCAGGCCATTCAGCGCGGCTCTCTGCGCTAAAAAACGCTAGCGCAGTTTCATGGAAGAGGGGGTAAGTCTGCCACTCCCCAGGTTTAGGGTTACTATATTTGAATATGGAAAAACCCGGCCGCATAGCCCTGCTCCATTTTGCCTCTAGCCCCACCCCCCAAAAGCCGCATCTTTTTTTCCGACCTCCAGCCATGTCTGGAGGGCCTCCAGCATGCGTGGATGCGTGTGACGTCATCTGCGCATGCTTATTGAAGGCTCTCCAGATGTGACCAGACAAACTGTCGGGTTTTGGAAAGACTGTCCTTGAACCCGGATAGTCCTCTAAAAAGAGGATATGTCCGGGTTTTCCGCGGATGTCTGCTAATACTACCCAGGCTGGCTGGGGGGCAAGAGCTGCCAATGGGCTTCAGATATTCAGGATAACCAAATGCATTCCTGAATTTACCCCATTACCTACAGTTAATACGTCTGGTTGAAGGTCCTGGTTCGGGTGTCCTTTCTCTGAAGCTGCTGTAATTGATCCGATATTGAATATAAGAAAGAAAGTGGAGCCTTTTCCAGTCATAGCTGCTGAAGACACTAAGCTCCTTTTACGAAGGTGCGCTAGCGGTTTAAGCGTGCGCTACACCCTAACGCCTCCATAGAGCTGGCGTTAATATTTTTCGTGTAGCGCAAGGTTAGCGTGCACTAAAACCGCTAGTGCACCTTAGTAAAAGGAGCCCTTAGTAGCAAAACACAGACTTATGTTGGGCTTGACTGATTGCAGTGTGACATCTTTTGGAAGAACTGTTGAGCGCAACAATTTACCTGGAGCACAGAGATGATTTCGACACGATACTGAAAATCTAATTTGAATAGTGCTATGAAATGAAAAAAATTAATTTACCAATTGCACGGACACTTTAGGGTTATTTAATATTTGAAACGACAGGGAAGGCTTTGTATGTATGATAAGTGGATTCATTATGGGAAACTTGTGAAAATTGATTGATATATTATGTTTTATAATATGAATTAATAGCTTTTTTTATATGTTAATACATATCCATTGGGGAAATCCTGAGAATCCAACTGGGTTGTGGACCTCGAGGACCAACACTTAGCGCTCCTGGATTATTGTCAGTTGCATGCTGTTGCTTGGAACAATTGGGTTTACACCTGCTATCGACCTGGCATATGTTGACATTAGAACATAAGAACTGCCATCTCCGGATCAGACCTTCGGTCCATCAAGTCCGGCGATCCGCACACGCGGTGGCCCAGCCAGGTGTACATTTGGCGTATTTTTAGTCACCCATATCCCTCTATGCCTCTCGTAAGGAGATATGCATCTAGTTTACCTTTAAATCCTAGAACGGTCGATTCCGCAATAACCTCCTCAGAGAGGGCATTCCAGGTGTCCACCACTCATTGCGTGAAGCAGAACTTCCTGATATTTGTCCTGGACTTGTCCTCCTTTAGCTTCAGTCCATGTCCCCTTGTCCGTGTCACATTGGACATTGTGAATAATTTTTTTTTCTGCTCTATTTTGTCGATTCCTTTCAGTATTTTGAAAGTCTCGATCATATCCTCTCGCAGTCTCCTTTTCTCAAGGGAGAGCAATCCCAGTCTCTTAAGTCATTCCTCGTATTCCAAGTTCTCCATACCTTTAACTAGCTTCATTGCTCGTCTCTGCACCCTCTCCAGCAGTTTTATATCCTTCTTTAGGTTGGGAGACCAATGTTGGACACAGTATTCCAAGTGTGGTCTGACCATTGCCCTATAAAGCGGCATTATAACTTTCTCCGATCTACTCGTGATTCCTTTCTTTATCATGCCTAACATTCTATTTGCTTTCTTTGCCGCTGCCGCGCATTGTGCCGACGGCTTCAGGGTCCTATCTATCAGTACACCCAGGTCCTTTTCTTGTTCGCTCTTACCCAGAGTTGCACCTGACATTCCTTGTTCTTTCTGCCCAAATGCATTACTTTGCACTTTTCTGCAATTAATAAGGAGATTCAAAAATATCTAATATATTTCACATCTACCCCACAAATTGCATGCCATCAAAAAAGAGAGAAACCGAGTAGTGTTTATCACTTCACTTCTTCAAAATGAGTAAAATAGCTCCAATTATCATGCAAAAATCTCTTTGTCTTCTATCTTCTACACCAAGATGGCTTCAAAAATCAGTGTTCAAAACCTCTTCTTAACATCCCATGCACCAGGTGGGTCTTTCACATGTCCTCACTACAAAAAACTAAGGACTCCATTTACAAAGCCGCGCTAGGGCCTTAACGCGCGGAATAGCACACACTAAATTGCCACACGTGCTAGTCGCTACCACCTCCTTTTGAGCAGGCGGTAGATTTTCAGCTAGCGTGCGCTATTGCGCACGCTAATCCGGTGCATGCATTAAAAAAGCTAGCGCACCTTTGTAAAAGGAGCCCTAAAACTAACCAGAACATCAGAAATTTAACTTGGGAAGGGGATCATGGGGCCTCTTACAGCACATAGCTAGTTTAGAATTTACTTCACCAATCCCAATACTTTAATCATCTGTTCCTCCCCTCCCCCCCCAACCTTCCTATTCCTATTTCTAAATTTTATTTACTAACCATTTCTTTTAAATTAATTAAGTATGAAATATTCCATAGAACAATCACAACAAAGTGCACTAGCAACTGTTATAGATCACAACGCGTGAAACTGCGCTTATCTACCCCTTAGGACTCCAGCGTTGTCTGAATTTCACGCCCACATCCTGGTTTGGCAAGGGATTTTGTGGAAGCAGTATTCACAGCCCCTGGAGTGCAGAGGAAGTCATTGTTATTATGGATGGCAATGGGTGCCTGACGCAGCCCATAATACAGGACTCTGGAGGGAGTCCTGGTGCTTAGGTTCCTGATATCAGGACTAGAAAGATATGTTGACACGCTGACATTTAGGCATGTTGATGTGAGCTAGATGCCCAGATGCTGATATAGAATAGGCATCCCAAGCTTCATTGGGGCACCTCCATCGATGTGCCCTTTTAGAAGTATTGCCACTTTTATATGCATAGACACCCCCCCCCCCCATGGGTAAAATCTGCACATCTGCCTCTAGGTGTTTGGTAGAGGGAAGGGCAAAAAAAGGGGGGGGAAATATCCAGTAGCTGTGAATGAATCTTGGGAGTCAAATCCCAGCCCTGGTTCTGACTCTCCTGAAAGCATAGCAAAACAGGAAAAAGCTGACAGGTTAAATAAAATGTGTTTTATATTCTTAAAAGGGAAATATTTAACTAAGCTGCAGAGAGGACTAAATCTGATGGCTTCAGCAACAATCTTTATGTGCTAACACCAGCAGCCTGACACATCAGCACGCTGCCTTTAGAAACTAATACCATTATTCTTGCTGCTATCATATTATTTCTGAGCCAGTGGCATCTCCCTGGGAAAACTGCTTCTGCCAGCACCAACTCTGCCTCTGCTACTTTTGACGCAATGAACATGGGGGCATGAACTCGATTAAGGTAGGTTTAAAAGGGAAGAGGCAGCTTCCACACCAGCGCTTGAGTGGAGCAGAAAACATGAACATTTACAACTTCCATATTGTCCACACAATATCTGGCAGCCCCAGTCCCTTCAAAATAGTTGTCATGGCAGTCAGCTATGGAGAGGCTGAAATGTTTAGATATGTTAGACTACGCCAACCAAAAGGATCGAGAACAGATTTACAGATTTTGAAACCTTGTGTGGGTCGGAAGAGCACAAGCTATCCAAGGTGAAGGTTTAAGCTAAACAGACACTGCTTCCCACGAAGGCAGTCTCAAGTGCATTAAGGCAGCTATGAAGGCTGAGTAAATCCAAGAAATGTAATAATTACTCATTTAATTAAAAGACATAGAAAATGGCATCTCAAGCTACATGGCAGCAACGCTGATTACACCTTCTGGCATTCTCAGATATCTGGCTTCACCCTGCTTTTCTTCCCACTCACCATTTCTCGTGATGAGAGATGCATCGACAACAGTTCACACAGTCCGAGTGCCGAGGAAAAAAAAAAGATATTAAAAGCTAATCTCAGAAATAAGTTAAAATGTTCTTTTGAAACATATACGGGGCCTGGCCTGGTGGCTCAGTTGCACGTGGTGTGCATTTCCAAATAAAAGATCCCTGGTTCAATTTTCGAGCTTCCACATCCTGGCAAGGGATTTTCTGGAAGCAGTATTCACGGCCCCTGGAGTGCAGAGGGAGTCATTCTTATTATGGATGGCAATGGGCGCCTGATGCAGCCCATAATACAGGATTCTGGAGGGAGTCCTGGTGCTTAGGTTCCTGATATCAGAGTGAGCGGAAATGTTTATTTAAAGAGGGGGAAACCATTTACTATGCAGGACAGCACTGTCCTTGATCATATTTAGAGTAGAGGTCTCTTTCTCACCAGACCATTTAACATTGTGGTCTTGATCACAAAACTTGTTTGTTGTTAATTCCGGTAAAAGAACATAACTACTGAATATGGACGGCAAAGGTAGGCATCACTCACAATATCACCAAAGGACAGTCCTGGGGATCTGTGGGATCTTTATTGCCAAACTTGCAGCAGGGATAGCCAACAGACCTACATATTGTAGGGCCCCCATCTAATCCTGTCGTAATTGCTTTAATTTCCACAGCCGACACAAAAGAGGCTCACAACTTTTCCCCTGCAAACAACTGTGATTCCCCTATGATAATGCTGCAAATAGTTTTAGAGACACAGAAGGAGCGCTGGCTACAAAAGTTCCTCCTCTGGAAATGATGATGTTTGCGTTCTTTTTTTTATAATACTTTATTTAATATTTGTTACATACGAAATAACAAAATACAGGAAAATCCACAGTACAGTAAAACAATAAAAGGAAATAAGAAAATAAATCTTTTCTTTCAAAGATACAGTCCACATTATAGGAGCGATATTTGAATTCTTAAGATCACTGAGCTTTCTGAATTCAGAAGAGGCCACAGCTAATAGTTTTCCAAGCAATCATAATAAAAAAAATTTCCTCACCCACTGCGACTTGAACATGCATCTCTTCAAATTCACACCAATATCTATAGGTAAGAAGCTTAAATTTCAACTCTTTCCTTCCTTTTATTCTTCTAAATGGGAAAATTCTAGTGCTAACAAGAAAAAAATAAGTAATATGGAGCCAAATGATACGATGCACATCCCATGGACGGATTCATGCAAAGTGGGCAGCACCTTGATTTTCCCTGGGTCAACTGATTTTTCTGAGATATGATGTCACTGGCCATTTCAGCACAGAATCTAAAAGCATTCTTTCTGTTTTCTTTAAAGTTATCCAAGTGCTGAACTATTTGTTGATTTTGGTTTTGTTATTTTTCCTTCTCCTTTGTCCAGCACATTCAGAACCATTGTTGGGAGCATGGTAACACACTTTCATTCAGAACCAACCTTTAATTTAGTTATCAGAGCAAATAGTTCATGGCCCAAGTTTATGAACTAAGGAGCCATCTGAAACCCAGGGTGGATGAGTAGCCTTATGGTTAGTGCAGCGGACTTTGATCTGAGGGAACTGAGTTCAATTTCTATAGCAGCTCCTTGTGACCCTGGGTAAGTCATTTAACATTCCATTGCCCCAGGTACAAAAACAGGTTGTGGATCCACTAAAGAGAGAGAAAGCACCTGCATATAATATGTGCAGAGCTGAGTACGTCTTGTAGCGCTAAAGAAATGATCAGTTGTAGTAATAGTATGTCCACTAGATGTTGCTGTTGTGCGGTGATTGGACTCCCTCTTCAAAAGGGTTGTGAAAGCTTCCTCTGCACCATTTCTTAGCCAGCCAGAGGAACAGAAGACTCAACCCAGAAAATGAATGCATGCCTTTCATAAGCAGTGTGAAGCACTACTACTGAGTCACCAGGCTGAATCACCAGAAAGATGATAATAATACACTGGAGCAATACCCCCCCCCCCCAATACACCCCAGGTAGTGGGAGAGATGTCCACTCTCTCTCGCCACTAGCAATACCCCCTTCCTCCCCAGCAGGAGAGATACCCACTTTCTCCTGCCACCAAGCAACACACTCCCAACACCCTCTCGGCAGAGGGAGAGATACCCACTCTTTTCTGCCATGAAGCAACCCTCCCCCATGCCTCTGATGACCCCAATCCTGTCCCCCTCTTCAAAATTGCGGGCCATCCCCTCCCTGGTGCATCCTGGGATGCACCAGGGGAGGGTCTGAGGCTTTGATTGGCCCAAGTTGTTTAAGGCCCCCTCCTATTGGTGGGATCTTAGGTGCTTGGGCCAATCAGAGCCTTAGGTCCTGGTGCATCCGGGGAGGGGCTTGAGGCAATGATTGACCCAGGTTGTTTAAGGCCCGTCCTATGTTAGGGGCCTTATGCGTCTGGACCAATCAGAGCCTTAGGCCCCTCCCCAGATGCACCACGGAGGAGCCTAAGGCTCTGATTGGCATGGCCACCTAAGGCCACCTCCCCCATAGGAGGGATCTTCAACAACCTAAGCCAATCAGAGCCTTAGGAGCCTCCCTGGTGCATCTGGCCGAAGAGAGTAGGAATCCCTCTGGCCAGCCATCTAAGTAAGTTAAGGGGGTGAGGACGGGAGTCGTTGGAGGCACAGGAGGGAGTTATGTGGCGGCAGAAGAGAATAGGCATCTCTCCTGCTGCCCTGGGAGATGTTTCTTGGTGATGGAAGAGAGTGGGCATCTCTCCCACTGCCGAGGGGATGTTTGGGGGGGGGTTGCCTGGTGGCGGGAGAGAGTGAGCATCTCTCCCACTGCATGGGGAGGGGGTGTTGATTAGTGGTGGGAGAGAGTGGGCATCTCTCTGCTGCACGGGGGGTGGGGGGTGTTGCTTAGTGGTGGGAAACTAAGGAGATCTCTCCCACTGCCGAGAGGATGTTGGGGGGGATATTGCTTGGCAGCGGGACAGAGTGGGCATCTCTCCCACTGCCCAGGGAGTGTTACTTAGTGGCAGGAGAGAGTGGGCATCTCTCCTGCTGCCGAGGGGGTGTTGAGGGGTGTGTTACTTGGTGGCAGGAAGGGAGATGCAACGTCGGATTTTAACAAGTGCGCAGAACACATGTCTTTTCTGGCACAAAAACTACTATAATTCATAAGACATGGCTATAACACACAAATGCGCTCAAGAAGCGTGCTTTTACCGTACACCCTAAAAAAAGACTATAATTTATATGAATCATGTAATTTTTATTTTGTTTCATTAGTCACAGTCAAAACACATGCCATGAGATGCACTTTTCACAGTGCTGGCACTGTACCAGCAGCCCCAGAGCAGTCGCTAATATTTTTTGCCAAAAGCCGATGCTGCACTTGGAGAATGATTCAGCGAAGTTTAAGAATCCGCCAGAGTGCTCATTTCAGTACTCAAAAGCCCATTTGCATGGCAGTATTGGAGACTGCTAGAAAGCTCGCTAAAGACCGCGATGAGCCGTTTTGATAATCTGCCGCTAAAATGCATGCAGGTAAACTGGCTGGAACCAGTTTAGCGACCGCACTAAAGGCAACGTTAAGTTTTGAGAATCTGGCGCTAAGAGGACATGAGATTAGAAAAGGAAACTTTTGGTAGAAAAAAAACAACACCCCAGAATAAAAAAGGCACAGCTAAGCAACAAGTGTCTAAGCATTTAATGTGTCAAACCCCTCTCTCTGTACCCAGAGGTTGCGAGATCAAATCGCAGGGCCGCTCCTTGTGACCCTGGGCAAGTCACTTTGCCCTCCATTGCCTCAGATACCATAGTTAAATTGTGAGCCCTTTGGGACAGATAGGGAGAAATTCTTAGAGTACCTGATTGTAAACCACTTCGAATAGACAAAGTTAAGACAAGTTCCTGCTGAACTGAAACATACACAGGTAGGGCTGATCTCAGTTAGGGCACTGGTTTTTGACCTAGGGGCCGCCGCGGGAGCAGACTGCTGGGAACGAGGACCACTGGTCTGACCCAGCAGCGGCAGTTCTTATGTTCTTATGAACAGCAAAGTGGGTAATAAGAAATGTCAGATGTTCAAGTGGAAACACAGGCAGCCACGCAGCTGGTTTTGTTTTGTAAGCTGCAATGAAAGAATTAACTAGCTGTTGGTTCTATTTAGCAGTGGCAGGCCAAAGGCACAGTAATAACTAAAAGCACTACCACAAACACAGTTGCTAGTGTATCTGAGGCTGTCTGGCATGGGACCAAGGGAGCTGGATGTTCAGACAACAGCCACACTAGCACTGTTAACTAATTAGATTACAAAACTTTAGCACTCACATTTTCCCTTCTGGCATACTAAGAATAATCATTGCAAAGCTTTGTTGTTCGACAAAAGGACACACAATGGATGAAAACTAAGCATTATAATTATCATCATCATCACCTATCATATTATAGAAACATACTGTAGAAACATAATGGCAGATAAAGACTAAATGGCCCATCCAGTCTGTCCATTCGCAGCATCCATTATTTCCTCCTCTCTCTAAGAGATTCCATGTTCCTGTCCCACGCTTTCTTGAACATAACATAAAATTTTATTTGTATACTGCAATACACCGTGAAGTTCGATGCAGTTAACAGGAGTTAAGGAGAAGACCGTACATGAGAGGTGAGGATACTAGTACAGTGGTACCTTGGATTACGAGCATAATCCGTTCCAGGAGCATGCTCGTAATCCAAAATGCTCATTTATCAAAGCAAGTTTCCCCATAGGAAGTAATGGAAACTCACTTTGATATGTCCCCCCCCCTCACGAGAACCAGCATTGCTACTCCTGAAGGCCACCCCTGCGATCCAGCACCCTCCCCCCTACGATCAGGCACCCTCCCCCCCCCGTGATTCGGCACCCCCTGCCGTGATTGGGCACCCCCCAGCCGCTATTGGGCCCCCCCCCCACCGCTTCTTACTGTTATCTGGGCCTGGGCACCGGCACCGGCATGTCCTGTGGCAGGTGCCTGAAGATCTGCCTCCTCTTCTTGTTAGGCCTTGAGTATCTGCGCATGCTCAAGGCCTGCGTGTTCACGTCGGAGAGAACGTGAA
This sequence comes from Geotrypetes seraphini, assembly GCF_902459505.1. Lineage (NCBI taxonomy): Eukaryota > Metazoa > Chordata > Amphibia > Gymnophiona > Dermophiidae > Geotrypetes > Geotrypetes seraphini. The sequence goes on from NC_047097.1 coordinate 48,499,021, forward strand.
CTCGCAGGCCTTGAGCATGCGCAGATGCTCAAGGCCCAGCAAGAAGAGGAGGCAGATCTTCAGGCACCAGCACCAACCCACAGGACATGCCGGTGCCGGTGCCCAGGCCCAGAAGACGGTAAGAAGCAGTAGGGGGGTGCCCAATCGTGGCGGAGGTGTGCCGAATCGTGGGGGGAGGGTGCCGGATCGTAGGGGGGAGGGTGCCGGATCGCGGGGGGGAGGGTGCCAGATCGCGGGGGATCGCTCGTAAATCGAGCCACGCTCGGTTTCCGAGGCGCTGATTTTGCGAATGTTTTGCTCGTTTTGCAAAACCCTCGCAAACCGGTGCACTCGTAAACTGAGGTACCACTGTACAAATAACAGAGGATCATGACAAGGTTAGAGTCAAATACAATTATGGTAAGGTAATATGAGAAGAACTCGAGTAGATGAACAGTTTTCGAATGTCTGTACAGATATGGAGACCCAAAAGGAGGAGGCAAGAGAGGTGAAGGGGGGGGGGGGGCAGTAGTAAAAGTTGAATGAGTCTGCGCATAGAGCTTTTTCCATCATCTTGAGGAGCGTGTGAGACACGCAAAGAGGGCATAGGGTTTAGTGCTCTACTAGGAATTTGTTGAACAGGTATGTTTTAATCCTCACCTGAAATGCATGTATGTTGAAGAAGACCCTATAGTGGGGAGTAGTTCCCGACTCAAGTGAGCTTCTTAGTAGGATAGTAATTTTGTCACATAAGCTTTTTTAGGTTTTCTTTGCAGGGAGGGTTAAGCGAAGATGGAGTTGGTGCGCAAAAGGCAGGTCGGGGGATGTAAACTCAAATACTTCAGTCATGTAGTTTGGTAGGAGACCAGGAGACTCTTCCATGCATCTATCACTCTTTTCTGTAAAAAAGTATTTCCTTAGATTACGCTTGAGCCTATTACCTCTTAATTTCATCCTATGCCTTCTCACTATGGAGCTTCCTTTCAAATGAAAGAGGCCCATGCAACCAGCTTTTGTAAAAGAGGGGGGTTAATATATTAAATAAGTGGTTCAAAAGAGAGATTAGTACAGTTTCAGTACTGTGTAATGACCTAAAGCCAGACAATAATGCAAAGAGATCCAAATAGTCTGATGGTTGTAAATTAACTAGTCTTTCCATCAGCTTGGTGTGACACGTATGTGAAACGGATGTTATGAAAGAATTATTAATATTGAATGACACTGCCTAGGATCCATGATAGCTGTTACAGGGAAACACAAGTATTATGAGAACGAGCAAGGACTTTTCAGCACCTATTGAGCAGATCCTCAGGCAGGCTAACACATAACATTCCACAAGCATTCAGTTAACTCAATCCACAAGGAAGGGGATGGGAAATTAGCTCATGAGGCAAACACATACTAATTGATAAACATCCTCCCGACATTGGGATGGGAAATTAGTTCACGAGGCAGGCTAGGAGTATATTGATTGGTAAACATCCTCCCGGCATTCACTTAACTCAATCCACAAGGATAGGGGGATAAATACTGTTTCCCCTAGAAAGAAAAGCAGAGAGGAACATTTCCACTACTGACAGAGAGGGACATTTAAGCTGTGTGATGACATTTTGTGAGTAAGCCTCCTGAACGTGGTCCTTCGACAGAATAATGATATAATAACCGGTAACGTATTAATTCAAACTCTGTACTTAATCAATGATTATGGCTAGAAATATTGTATATATGTAATATTATGGCTAGAAATATTGTATATATGTAATAAAACTTAATATGTATACTATTTTGATTTCCTGGCATTCTGTCCAGTGCGGAAAGTGACTGAAGGTATTTGGTAAGCCTTTTTAAATAGTAATACATTAATTGGCGTAGTCGGCAGGATTTCTCTAAAGAAAACCTGAGCGCTCTTGTGATACAGGAATGTTCAGGAAGAGAGAGAAATCCTCAAAAGAACCTATAGAGGTGCCCAGCTGGACCGAGGCACCGTATAATTTAATAGCACAAGAACTAGCCAATAATCATGGATTAGCAGAGTCATGGGAAAAGGTTCTGGAAAGTGCAGAACCAATTGATCTTGTACAAGTTTAGAGAAATGCCCCGATGAATCGGGTGATGTAGTTTGAAAAAAAAAAAAAAAAATTTGCCCCGATGGGTCGGGTGATGTAGTTTGGAAGGGTGCCCCGATAAATCGGGTGATGTGGTTGCTCTGGGTTCTGGGAAGTGCAGAACCAATTGTTCTTGTACAAGTTTAGAAAAAAAAAAAAAAGTTGCCCCGATGGATCGGGTGATGTAGTTTAGAGAAATAAAAATGCCCCGATGGATCGGGTGATGTGGTTGCTCTGGGTTCTGGGAAGTGCAGAATCAATTGTTCTTGTACAAGCTTTATGAAAATGCCCCGATGAATCGGGTGATGTGGTTTGGAAATATGCCCCGATGAATAGGGTGATGTAGTTTAGAAAGATGCCCCGATTTATCGGGTGATGTAGTTGGCTCGAAGGAGCTGGGTATTAGCAGTTCATATTGCTGCCACAAAATATAAGAGGGGGCGCGGTCGAGTAAATAGGATGTTGAAGTAAAAGTTCCTTTGTTTGAAAGAGCAAACTGCAAAGGGAGGGATTTTCACCCCCACCTTTTTCCTCCTTCGATGCTATCATGTGAGCTTGACGGCGGGCTTTTTTGAGTTTCTACTTTGTTTCCCCAGGCAGAGGGGAGGGGGAAGTGGGAAGAAAGAGAAAAAAAAAAAAGGAGAGAGACAGCATGGGGTCTGTCTGCAATTCTACGAATGTTGCAAAAACAGGGATCGATATTTAAAATATGCTTAAATATTAACAAATTATGGATTTAAATGTAGGAATTTGTAATGAAATTAATAATGTAAGCAAGGAACCAAAGGGTTTATGGATAAAACTTTACCAGCCTTATGTTATTTAGAGTTCCGATCAGCCAATATAAGGTACTTGAAGTTAATTGAAAGTTGTTTTGCTGTTCAGGAAACAAAGAAAGTTTATTTAAGTTTGAAAGAGTTTCTGCAAGGTAGATCTATGCTGTTAAGAACAATGGAGGTAATTAAGGAACTGTTTGCCTGATATAGTCTGAATTTTTTTTTCTTCAGCACTGTTAGCAGGCTAGCCGCGGACTTTTCAGCAGTCCGAAATAAGTTTTTAAGAACGATAAAAGAATATTGGAAATGTTATAAAATGTTAATGTATATTCCTGTAAGTAGGTTTCAGGTTTGTTTGAACGTGCCCAATCTACTTTTACTAGGCTACCACAGGGATGGTTACATAGTCCTACCATTTGTCCTCAAATAGTAGCGGAACATTTAGATGAATTTCAGAAATTCACCTCTATACAAATTTCTCATTATGTTGACGACATATTGATACAGGGAACAACGAAGGAAGAGGTGAAAGGGCAGTTGGATTTATTAATTGACCATATGAAAAAGAAGGGAAGGGAAATAAATCCAACAAAAATACAAGGACCGGCAACGTCGGTAAAATTTTTAGGAATTCAGTGGAATAGAGGATATTAGGGAAATCACAGAGAAAGCAAAACGAAAAATATTAGATTTTCCCACTCCAAAGAATAAAAAATATGAGTTTATGTGGGGAGAAGAACAGCAGGTTGCTTTTGGAAATGCTAAACAAGCCATACAGACAGCTGTAGATTTGTGGCCCATGAGAGAGGGGGAAGTGGAATTATATGTATGGCAAAAACAAAGTGGGAAACGGGTACCCTTAGGATTCTGGAACAGGAAATTCCCGGAAGCAGGTGAAAAATATATTCCCTTTGAAAAACAACTTTTAGCATGTTATTGGGCGTTGGCTGAGACCGAACAGATTACCTTAGGTCATACAGTACTATTGCGACCACAAATTCCAATTATGCAATGGATAATGTCTGATCCCAAGTCAAATAGAGTAGGATATGCTCAGGAACAAAGTATTATTAAATGGAAATGGTACATTTCTCAAAGAGCTAAAATAGGTGAGCATGGGGTAGCTACTTTGCACGAAAAAATAGCTAATATTCCTAACGAAGAGCTGGAAATCATAAAGCCAGTATATGCTCATGAATCCCCAGTGAAATGGGGAGTGGAATATCTTTTTACTGACTCCTGGTCGGTCGCTAATGGTCTTGCTACATGGTTAATGGGGTGGAAGTCCCATAATTGGTTAGCTGTGGGGTAAAGAATTGTGGCAAGACATAGAAAAAATTGTACAGGAGACAATAGTGTCAGTATTTCATGTAGATGCACATATGCCTGTTGATTCAATGGAACGATTGTTTAATTCCCAAGCAGATGCCGCAGCTACCATTTCTGTAACAACTACTAATGAAATTCCTAAGGTGGAAGAATGGTTGGAAGGTACAGCCATTTGGACACATCAGAAAAGTGGACATCTTGGAGAAAAAGCTACTTACAGGTGGGCTCAGGAATGAGAGATTCCTTTGACGATAGATGTGATCAAACATGTGATCGGAAAATGTCCGGTGTGTCAACATATCAAGAACGGGAAGTACCACATAAGGTAATGGGGCACATGGGCAGGGGGCGATTTGCCAGCCCAGATTTGGCAAATGGGTGTCATAGGACCGTTACCCGAAAGTCATAAATGTAAATATATGTGTACTACTGTAGATTATTATTAGCATTCCCTTGTGCTTCTGCGTCACAATGGAGCACTCTAAGGACTTTAGACATGATTATTCAGTATTATGGTATGCCCTTACAAATACATTTTACGGGAGGGCAGATAAAAGAATATGCTAAGGAAAATAATATTGAATGGGTATATCACATGCCCTATTATCCCCAGGCAGCGGGATTAATTGAAGATGAATGGACTTTTGAAAGAGACCCTTAAAAAACTAACTACAGATGACAAATATGGGCAGTGGAGGGATAATGTAACCCCCAATTTGACGATTGGGAAACTGTCCATAGCCAAAATCTGGATTAGCAATCCTAAAGGACCTCCGGAATGAGCGGAGGTGATTGCAATCGGGAAAGATAAGGCACTCCTTGTAATGAAACCGGGAGTGGAAAAATGGGAATATGCCTCAGGAAAAATGTTATTTGAGAGAGTAATAATGTTTTCTGAAACTTACAGATATGTGTGTGCCTTGGAATCCTTGGAATATGGTATGGGGTAAGAGGCGCTGCCCCCGGGCGACGTATTACAATTAAAGAAGGGGTCGTTACGTCATGGAGATGGAAGCATTCTTCAATGAATCGGAAGCAAGATAACTTCACTTGCAGCGCTAACTCCAGATGTATCATTGCAAATGTGACAACAAGAGACAGATTAAAAGCAATGAACACACTAGAAATGAGCAGATATAGAGGACCGTGTTTAATACAATGTAATGATACTCATGTGTAAATATATAGTGTTACCCCTCATACTAGGGGAACCTCAGAAGCAATTTTTCTGGGCACCTAAATTTAATTTTTAACATTTTGTGACTCCACATTGCAAGGGCGAATTTGTAAATTACAATCAATAATATATGATGTGTGTGAATGGACTATATTATTGAAATAGCACCACGCGTAATATGTGTGGTGACTAATGAGCCAATAATTACCAAAAATGATAGTACCCTTTGCAGGATGCTTACACAATATGTCAACACTTCTTTGGCAGAATCAAACTTATGTTTGAACACCTGATATAGGATTTAGAACAAATGTATTCTGGGAGAACAACTTTTCCGTTCCAAATTGGGATTTAAAGTTGGGAAAGTTAAAAGCTATAATACTAGGATAAATCAGTCCATAAGGAATTTGAACGAAAGCATCACTAGATTAGTAATTATACTAACCATAATAATACTTGTTCTGTCCTTGTGGAATTGTTATGTGGTTTATGGACTATGCTGTAAACCAACTCGGACCACGATGGTATCCTATGGCAGTATCACTGAATAAGGACCGAATGTGACACGTATGTGAAACGGATGTTATGAAAGAATTATTAATATTGAATGACACTGCCTAGGATCCATGATAGCTGTTACAGGGAAACACAAGTATTATGAGAACGAGCAAGGACTTTTCAGCACCTATTGAGCAGATCCTCAGGCAGGCTAACACATAACATTCCACAAGCATTCAGTTAACTCAATCCACAAGGAAGGGGATGGGAAATTAGCTCATGAGGCAAACACATACTAATTGATAAACATCCTCCCGACATTGGGATGGGAAATTAGTTCACGAGGCAGGCTAGGAGTATATTGATTGGTAAACATCCTCCCGGCATTCACTTAACTCAATCCACAAGGATAGGGGGATAAATACTGTTTCCCCTAGAAAGAAAAGCAGAGAGGAACATTTCCACTACTGACAGAGAGGGACATTTAAGCTGTGTGATGACATTTTGTGAGTAAGCCTCCTGAACGTGGTCCTTCGACAGAATAATGATATAATAACCGGTAACGTATTAATTCAAACTCTGTACTTAATCAATGATTATGGCTAGAAATATTGTATATATGTAATATTATGGCTAGAAATATTGTATATATGTAATAAAACTTAATATGTATACTATTTTGATTTCCTGGCATTCTGTCCAGTGCGGAAAGTGACTGAAGGTATTTGGTAAGCCTTTTTAAATAGTAATACACTTGGTCAAAAATCTGGTTGAGGAGGGGCTGGGGAGGGCTTCAATGGCTGGGATGGTATAGATGGGCTCGAGAGAGCTTTGACGGAGACTTCAGTAGTTGGGCACAGTACTGGGCAGAGCTTTGGATTCTTGCCCAGAAATAGCTAAGAAGAAGACATTTTTTTAAAAAAATTGAATCAGGTTGGGCAGACTGGATGGACCATTCGGGTCTTTATCTGCTATCATCAACTATGTTACTAGATTTGTCTTATGCACATTTATGCCACGTAGGTATTTAAACATCTCTATCATATGTCTCTTCTCCTGCCTTTCCTCCAAAGTATACATATTAAGATCTTTAAGTCTGTCTCCATACACCTTATGACAAAGACCACTAACCATTTTAGTAGCCTTCCTCTGGACTGACTCCATCCTATTTATATCTTTTTGAAGTTGTGTTCTCCAGAATTGTACACAATATTCTAAATGTGGTTTCACCAGAGTCTTATACAGGGACATCAATACCTCCATTTTCCTACTGGCCATACCTCTCCTTAGGCATCCTAGCATCCTTCTAAGTTTTGTCATCACCTTTTCAACCTGTTTGGCCATCTTAAGATCATCACATATTATCACACCCAAGTCCTTCTCCTCTTTCAGGCACAAAAGTTCTTCACCCCCTAAACTGTACTTTTCCTTCAGGTTTTTGCAGCACAAATGCATGACCTTGCATTTCTTAGCATTTAATCTTAGCTGCCAAATTTCAGACCATTCTTCAAGTTTTGCTAGATCATTCCTCATGTTATTCAAACCATCTGGGGTGTCTACTCTATTGCAGATTTTGGTATCATCTGTAGAGGCAATCTTACTCGACAGGCCTTCAGCAATATTACTTACAAAAATGTTAAAAAGAACAGACCCAAGAACAGAACCTTGAGGCACACCACTGGTAACCTCCCTTTCCTCAGAGAGATCTCCATTGACCACTACCCTCTGTCGCCTTTCACTCAACCAGTTCCTGACCCAGTCTGTCACTTTGAGGCCCATACTGATGGTACTTAGTTTATTTATTAGACACCTTTGTGGAACACTGTCAAAGGCTCTGCTAAAATCTAAATACACCACATCTAGCGCTCTCCCTCTATCCAATTATCTGGTCACCCAGTCATTGATCAGATTTGTCTGACAAAACCTGCCTCTAGTGAAACCATGTTACCTTGGTTCCTGTAATCCACTGACTTCCAGAAACATCACTATTTTCCGTTTAAAAGCATTTCCATTAATTTACTTAGCACAGACCTACCGGCCTAACTTCCCTACATTTCTTCAGTACCCTCAGATGTACACCATTTTTCAAGTACCTTTCTTATTTCTAATCTTAATGTATATTTTCTGTAAACCGCTTAGAACCTAACGGATGTAGCGGTATATAAGAAATAAATTACATTACAAATAAATTACATTACATCTGGCCCCACTGCTTTGTTCAACTTTAGTTCAGCTACCTCCTCACGAACACAATCCTCTGAGAATCGATCAGGGTCTACTACACCTCCAGCCCTATTTGAGTTTGCCTTCTGTGGTCCTGCTCATGGTACTTCAGCTGTGAGCACAAAACATAAATATTTGTTAAGCAATTCAGCCTCATCTTTATCAGCAACTATATATTTCTCCCATTCACCTTAGTCTCACAATGCAATTATTGCACATCTTCCTATCACTAATATGCCTTAAAAAAATGTCTTGCCCCTCTCCTCCACCCCTCCCCCCCCCCCCCCGTTTTACCATGTTGGCTTGCTATCCTGACTACCTGTCCAGTCTGTCTTAACTTTTCCAGATATTTTTGCCTGTCTTCCTCTTTCTGTGATCTTTTGTACTTTATGAAAGCTAACCTCTTTTTCATTACATTTTCAGCTACTACTTTTGAGAACCAAAGTGGCCTTTTTATCTTATTTTTACTTACTTTCCTTTCAAAATGGTTTGTTGTCCTTACAATAGCTCCTTTCAGTTTTACCCACTACTTTCTTACTTCATCCAGATGTTCCCATCCAAACAATTCCTTGACATACTCCTTCAACTAAACAAAGTTAGTTTTTAAAGTCTAGAACCTTTACTTCTGAATGAGCCCTCTCTACACACGTCTTAATATTAAACCACACCATGAGAAATCTTCCCTTCTATGTATCCTTTTCCTGTAATTACTGTATTTCATCATTACTTACCCATTGTTTTCATGTCCAGTCCATAATTTATCTTGTCGAATATGCCTTTGTAAGTCTCTCCCCCCTTGCTTTTAATATTGTAAAATGCTTAGAATTTATGATACGTGTTTCAACAAATTTTAATAAAACTTGAAAACTTGGTATCCAATGTCCTCTTCTATCATACTGCCTGGATATGTTTTTTATTGATTTCTCAATAAAGACACTTTTAACTTTTATTTGTATCGGCCTTTTTTGTCTTTTCCTGTGTTCATCCAGGTACCATATTTTTTTATCTACTCTTTGTGCTTTTGTTTTTTTGTGGATTTCCCCCCCCCCTTTTGTTTGCAGGTAATGAATGATGCAGATAGGGTAGGGGACTTCAGAGGGAATGACAAACAGATATGGGTGCTTTACGAGCAGGTTGGCTTAGGACTTAAATGAAATTCAGAAAAGTGGGATTTCAGCATGTATTTGAATACCAGCAGAGACGGAGCTTGAAGTATAAAGTCAGACAGGTTGTTCCAGGCATATAGGGCAACAAGATAGAAGGGAGAGTGGGGAGTTGGAAGTAGAGAATAAAGGTACAGACATGAGAGACTTACCTGACAAATGGAATTCCTGGGGGTGGAGTATAGGGAGAGATAAGAGAGGAGAGATACTGAGGAGCTGCAGAGTGAATAGACTCGTAGGTCAATAAAAGAAGTTTGAACTGTATGCAGAAACTGACAGGGAGCCAATGAAGTGACTTGAGGAGAGAGGTAATGTGAGTATGACATTGGTAGAATATGAGTCGTGCAGCAGAATTCTGAACAGATTGAAGGGGAAAGAGGTGGTTTAGCGGAAGACCTGTGAGAAGCAAGTTGCAGTAGTCGAGGTGACAAGAGTGTGGATGAGTGTGATCAGAAAGGAAAGACCAGATTTTAGCAATGTTGTAAAGAAACGACCTGTTTTGGTAGTCTGTTGAATATTTGAAGAGAAGGAAAGTGAGTCAAAGATGACCCCGAGGTTGCGAGCTGATGAGACAGAGGATGAGAGTGTTATTCACTGAAATATTGAACGGAGGTAGAGGAGAGGTGGGTTTAGGAGGAAAGATAAGGAAGTTCAGTCTTGACCATGTTTAATTTTAGATGGCAGCAAGACATCCAGGTAGCAATGTCAGACAGGCAGGCTGAGACTTGGGCCTAGATTCCCATACAAATTTCAAGTGTAAAGAGGTAGATTTGTGAATTGTCATCACAGAGGTGATATTAGAAGCCATGGGAGGAAATTACAGAACCAAGGAAAGAAGTGTAGAAACCTTGCTGGACAGTAACCTGGGCCCATAAAAGGGGGAAGACAGACAGACCAGATTGGAAGTTGGGGGAGAGAGAGCGGTCAATCAAAGGAACCAGAGGGAGGGAAAGATGCTGGACCACAAAGGGAGGATGGGAGGGGAAGGACAAAGAGAGATGCAGCCTGGCCCTGGGGTAGGGTAACAGGAACGAGTTATCACCAGTTAAGCAATATTCAAGGAGGGACCTACCAACCAATTAAAATTCTCTGATCAAACTGTGACTGGGGTCATGATGCCATAGCATCAAAGACAAATGCTTGGAACTTCTTTAATGAAATCTCTTCCATAAACAATGTAATATAAACTGAATATAAAAAGTATTAGGAATAGAATATGAAAGTGCAGAGGTAGCCAAAGCAATTCTCTTCGAGGGGGGGGGCAATGTGCTCTCCAGTAATCAGACCAGAAGCCATATTTTGAGTCCACTATAACATGTTATATTTGTACTGAACAAACCCACATAAATTGAATATGAAAAAAACTAAAAACTGGTAAACATCACTTAGAGTACCAAATAAAACTTACTAACATCTAAAATATTCTTAAGCAGATGTAACTGAAAAAAAACCAAACTGTATCAGGCCCTTAATTTGGGGTGAAAACTAAAAATTGACTTTATACTTATTCCCAGATATTTAACCTGTGCCCAAACCTAAACTCTACAATTTTAAAAGAAATTTCCTCTAGCATAACCATTCCAGGCTTCCTAGTTATAACCATGGCTTCATTTTTATTCATAATCATACACAGGGCTCTCTTCTACTAAGGTACGCTAATAAATGTAGCATGTGCTAAATATTAAGAAGGCCCTTCTATTCCTATGGGCTTCTTAACATCCAGCATATGCTAATCATTAGCATGTGTTACACTGATTATCACACCTTAGTAAAAGATCCCCATAATTTACTATTAATTGTATTAGAGATTACAAACTTTCCTGAACACTATCTGTGAGCTGAATCCAATCTCAAGACTGGAAAATGGATTAATTTCCTCACTATACATCCTAAATGTGATCCCTTTCCCCTTTAGTAGGGCACAAAAAGGAAAATATATTAAAAAAAAGCAAAAGAGAAAAGCCAAAACTCTACCGGAATCCATACTTTACATTCATCCAAACTGAACATTCCACTCCCGCCAAAAAAAACTCCTGAAACTAGTCATAAACCAGGGGTGTCAAAGTCCCTCCTCGAGGGCCGCAATCCAGTCGGGTTTTCAGGATTTCCCCAATGAATATGCATGAGATCTATTTGCATGCACTGCTTTCATTGTATGCTAATAGATCTCATGCATATTCATTGGGGAAATCCTGAAAACCCGACTGGATTGCGGCCCTTGAGGAGGGACTTTGACACCCCTGGCATAAACTCTCACAAATCCCAATTCATTTAGCCTTAGCAAGTATTATAATCAACTTTATCAATGAAGATGCTAAATCAGAAAAAAAAGCCACATTTCCCCTTAGTCCTTATTATTAGGAGCATCACATCAACCACTGTTACCAATAATGTCTCTAGCCAATGTCCTGGAAGGAAGCTATTTCGACTCTTACTTAATACCCTATACCAGGGGTAGGCAATTCCGGTCCTAGAGAGCCACAGGCAGAGGTCAGGTTTTCAGAATATCCACAATAAATATGCATGAGCTAGATTTGCAACTCAAGGAGGCAGTGTATGCAAATCCATCTCATACATATTCATTGTGGATATCCTGAAAACCTGATCTGCCTGTGGCTCTCAAAGACAGGAATTGCCTACCCCTGCCCTATACTAACCTAAAAACAGAGAAGCAGAAAGAAAAATGAAGGCAGATAAAAATCATATGGCCTAATTCAATCTGTCCATCTTGCAACTGAATCCTCACAAGCTTTTCCATCAATTTTTCTATGAAAAGTAGAATTGAAACTAAATAATGCCCAATTGTCCCAGGATCCAAATCCAGCTTTTTCAGTATAGGGTATATACTGCTCTGTTTATAATAACAAGATAACCGCCCTTCTCTCAATGGAGGCAATGGTGGATCTTGTATGATTATCTAGCTAAATTAGGAGAAGGCAAATGAGGAAAATGAAAAAAAAAACTCCATAAAACCCCTATCCTCAGTAAGGGGAGAGGAAGAGAGACTGCAACGAGTCTGGGTTCTATGTCTGGCAACTAGGATATACAGTGGAACCTTGGTTTACGAGCATAATTTGTTCCAGAGGGAGGGTCATTGGGGTGGGCAGACTAGATGGGCCATGGCTCTTATCTGCCGTCTATTTCTATGTTTCTATGTTTAAGCATGCTCGTAAACCAAATTACTTGTATATCAAAGCGAGTTTCCCCATAGAAAGTAAGGGAAACTCGCTTGATTCATTCCCACTCCCCCCCCCCCGAGGCACTGCTCTACCCTCCCCACCCCCCCCGAGAACCGGCATTGCTCCTCCCCCCCCCCGCTCACTAAGGTCCCCCCCCTTGTGATCCGCCATCCCCCTGCTTGATCTGCCATCCCCCCGCTCGCATTGCCCCCCCCCCCGCCACAATCCGACATCCTCCCCATACCCATCACCCACCCGAACACATCACTTATCCCCCATCTGGCACCCGGCATCAGCACCAACGCACAGGACATGCCGTTCCAGTGCCCGAAGATCTGTCGTCCTTTTTGCTGGGCCTTGAGCATCTGCACATGCTCAAGACCTTAGTTCCTGCTCTCTCCGAGATTCTCGGAGATCTCGAGAATCTCAGAGAGAGCAGGAACTAAGGCCTTGAGCATACGCAGATGCTCAAGGCCCAGCAAAAAGGACGACAGATCTTCGGGCACTGGAACCGGCATGTCCTGTGCGTTGGTGCCGGTGCCGGGTGCCAGATGGGGGGGTAAGTGATTGCGCGGGGGGTTCCAGATCGTGGGGGGAGGCGCTCGTACATCGAGGCAAGCTTGGTTTCCAAGGCGCCAATTTTGCGAATGTTTTGCTCGTCTTGCTGACATACAAAAATATCAGTAAGCGAAAACATTATTTTTTTCACTGGTTAACACTGAGGTGAAACCATGCAGTTCATCAGCAATATTGTTTGAAAACAAAAGAATGGCTGTGCAGATTGGCACATTTGCATATTAAGGTGGGACACAACCTTGGAGGTAGTGTTTTAGCTTAATTGCACATATAGGCCCCCTTTTACGAAACCGTGCTAGAAAATGCCATGCGACAAAAGCCCTGAAGCCCTTTAAATCCCTATGGGCTTTGGGGCATTTACCATGGCAGCTCACACTAATGGGCTTTATAGAAGAGGCCCATAGGTTGGTACCACCATCTACAATATAAAAATTGCAGTTTTGATTTGCCAACACTCTTCCACTCAGTAAGCAAAACTGCCATCAAAATTAAGAAAGCTCACTCCCACTTAGCTACCACCATCACTCCTTTGGAAGACTACCACTCAATTGATACAATCAGGAAATCATCAGGAAATGACCGGATTCAAAGCACTTCAATTAAGATGCTAGGAAGAAAAATTGTAAAAAAAAAAAAAAGTGGATGTAGTTTTAAACTCTTCATTGGATCAAACACACGAAAAGCTGAGTTTCATTTTACCACCCTTAACCTGTGGAAATTTCCACCAGTTTCCAACGCTAAGGCTAAACCAGAGCATCTCATTGCACTTTCAATTGGTAGATGATTGATTATTTTTTCACATTGTAGATTTCCAGACTGTGATTCTCAGTTAACACAATTTGGCAGTGGCTAAGCTGATGGAAGAAGCAGCTCGCAAGACAGTCGAGGAAGGAGCTAAAGTTGCATGTGAATACTGGCTATGCTTTAAAGAGCTCTGTAACTGACAAGCTAGAAAAAGAGAGATGAGAAAATGAATGTATATCAGGCTGTCCACACAATAATCTGTTTGATGCTAATTGCTACCCAGATGCCAAAAGGATGCCCTGTTTTTATCTGAACTGTGACAAGAGCCCCATCTATACACTGACAAATCAACAGGATAATTCTAGAATTCATTAGTTGGAAATACTAACAGATCTTACATAATAGCTGTGCTTCTTGCGCAAACACTTCAAAAATATCTAAATGAATATGGAAATGCATCTTTCTGTGGCAAATTGTTCATTATTGAATCATTATCAACCCTTGTTAGAGAAATTTCTCTCTTTTGCAATGTACAAGATCATTAAAGTGTTTAAGAGCGTCATCACGAACAACAGTCACACTTCATAATCCAGTATCTCTTCAGGCAAATATGCTTATGGCTGAGCATAATATACAAAATAACAACATCCCCTTGACATACAATTCTTTCTTTCTTAATGGCACTTTCAAGCCTTGACAGCAATGATGAAATATAGTGTGCTACTCTACTGGCATTAACTCTTTCGGTGCAGTATTTCAGCCATCTAATTTATGTCACAGTGGTAGCCATTATATCTACTGTCATCTAATTCAACAGAACTCCGTAAACCTAAATCGAAGGTCTTCATCAAGGCCAAATATAATATATCTATATTAAAGGAAGCATTAACTTCACTTTGTTCCTCTGCATATTGTGCTTCAGTCACTGCTTGGTTGGCTCGTGTCATGTGAATTAGCAACTGTTGTCTGCCTGCTCTGTAATTTGAAGGATGTGCAACATCCAAAAACAAGCTTTTCTTTTTGTCTGCTTGATAGATAATAAAGTTATATGGGCTTAGAAGACTCTTCCCATTTAATACATTCTGCCAGAATTTAAGGTGGTAAGCTACAAGTATAATAAAATCAGGACTAGCTGATGGCAATTGAAACACAGTTTAACAATTTATATAAAGTACATGAAATGGTTAATGTTCAGATGAAAACAAGTGAAAATTGTTTTTTGGGGTTGTTGTTTTGTTTTTTTTTAAATAAAGCAAAGCATGCTGAATCAGACTAACATTCCATGACTGCATTGGGTTACTTGTAAGTAAAAGAAAAGGGATAGGATTTGATATGCTGCCTTTCTGTGGATAAATTCAAAGTGGTTTACACATCATATACATTTTGCGGCTGGGGCTATGGAGGGTAAAGTGACTTTGCGGGAATTCACGGGAGCCAGTCAACAAGCCGCTCAGTGCCGAACAGGAGCACCAAACCGCGCTCCTGCTCATTGTTGCTCAGCGGCAGAAGAAACCAGATGTCATGGCAGTCACCACCAACCGGGTTAGCCGCAGGGCAGCAGCACGGAAAGTTTGCTCCTCCCCGCTGCACCTCTTGACCACCAGGGATTGGCAGAGGAGGTAGAAGGACAGGGCAGGGAGGGGGGGACAGGGTGCAGAGCCTGGGAGGGAGGGAGACAGGGTACAGAGTCTGACAGGGGAGGAAGGGAGAGAAGGGGGCTGGGTGAAGAGTATTACAGCGATTGGGAGGGAAGTGGGCTGGGTGCAGAGCCTGACAGGGAAGGAGGGAGGGAAGAGGGCTGGGTGCAGTGCCTGACATGGAGGGAGGGAAGAAGGCTGGCTGCAGTGCCTGACAGGGGAGGGAAGGGGGGCTGGCTGCAGAGCCTGACAGGGAGGGAGGGAGGGAAGAGGGCTGGGTGCGATGCCTGACAGGGGAGGTAGGGAAGGGGGCTGGGTGCAGCGCCTGGCAGGGAGGGGGCTGGGTGCAGAGCCTGACAGGGTAGGGCACTTGAATATTAAGCCACCTGACTTATATTCGAGTCAACCATTTTTCCTCCTTTTTGGGGAGAAATGGGGGGTCTCAACTTATATTCGGATCAACTTATATTCGAGTATATAATTTTCACTTTAACTCCTCGTTTTGCTCATAGGTATAGATGTCTTTCTATGTATTCAATGATTTTTCACTTGATGTCCTATAATTATTTCTATATAATTAGTTTGTTTAGCTTTATTATATATAGATATAGATATATAAAGAGAGAGAGATATAGATATAGATATATATAGATATATATATATAATATAAAGCTAAACAAACTAATTATATATATACTGTATATATATATATATATATACCCAGCTGGGAAATCAATCTACAGCACATTACAATAACCCTTATGTATAATTATTAAGAAATATACCACTCTTTTAAATGCTAGTTTATCTACTAGTGGCCTCACATGCTTGATCAGCTACGGTTTCCCATGAACCACCAACACACTATGGGCCTTCAAGTTGAATCTAATTTCTAAAATCACCTCTAAATCCTTCATCTGATTCATCAAATACTCACTCCATTAACTCCAGGCAAGGGCAATTAAGAACAAGGACTGCATTACCAATTCTGAAAACCTAGGCCTTTATTCCATTCAAAAGCATGTTATTAGCAGCACATCAGTCCAAAACTGTAAACAATTATTCAGTGTTATCATTGTTACTTGGCACGCGTTCTTAAGGGGAATTACTACCTCAGTGTTATCAGGGTAGTAATGATTCAAAGGCAAAGTAGTGAATAAGCTCACCCACTAGAGAAAGAAATATGCAGTGGAGACACATTCAAACCTTGTGGTAGCCCACAGAAAATGGTCTCACAGGTAACACTATCATTCTTCCAGCAATCAATTAATCTGCTCCTTACCCAGCAAACATGCAGACTTCCAGTTCCTAATTCCCCTTGCACGTCTAAACTAACCAACCTCTCCAATAACAATTCCATTAATAGCTTTGAAAATTGCTCTCATTACTACAGATTGATTTTTGTACAATACATTTAAAAAAAATTGTTAGAGTACTGTGTTTGACTTTAATCTTTTATAGATATTCCTAAATAGTATAATATTAAGGGGTCTTTTTGCTAAGCTGTGTTAACTGCTAATGTAATGCCTTAGTGATGCTTCTGACTTAGCAGCTACCATATATACTTGAATATAAGTCGATCCGAATATAAGTTGAGACCCCCTTTTTCCCCCCAAAAAGGAAGAAAAATGGTTGACTCTAATATAAGTCTAGTGACTTAATATTCAAGTGTTCTGCCCTATCAGGCTCTGCATCCAGCCCCTTTCTCTCCATCCCTACCCTGTCAGGCACTGCACCCAGCACCCTTCCTTCCTCCCCTCCCCTGTCCGGCTCTGCACCCAGCACCCTTCCATCCTCCCCTCCCATTAAGGAAGCCGATCAGCAGTGATCAGCTGCGCCAAATTGCGCATATGCTTGTGCTTCTCAGCGGCCGAAGACCCGGCAGCCAGTTATCAGCGGGGCAGGAACTTGGAAAGTTTGCTCCTGCTCGCTGCACCTCCACCGACGATCGGCAATAGAGGTATGAGACTAGGACAGAGAGGGCAGCAGGGTGCAGAGCCAGGCGGCAACAGGGTGCAGAGCCAGGCGGCGGCAGCCTGAAATAATTTTAGAAGGGAGTGTATTGGCTCGAATATAAACAGAGAACCCCATTTTTGGGCCAATTTTTTGGTCCAAAAATCCCAGTTTATATTCGAGTATATAAGGTAGATCAAAATATTTTTTGATTGTGCAGTTTCCAAAGAATTGAAAAACATTTTTTAAACATTTGATCTGCATGATCTTCCAATGTTAAATATTGATCTAACATT
The DNA here is from genome assembly GCF_902459505.1 of Geotrypetes seraphini. Lineage (NCBI taxonomy): Eukaryota > Metazoa > Chordata > Amphibia > Gymnophiona > Dermophiidae > Geotrypetes > Geotrypetes seraphini. The sequence goes on from NC_047097.1 coordinate 48,516,656, forward strand.
ACGCCCAGTATTTTGATGGAAGTGGCTATAGAAAAATTCTGACCCTGAAGATGGAGGACACTTTCTTTGATTTTATCATTAGGACTTGCCAGAAAAAAATTTGTCTTTTCAGGATTGAGTTTGAGTTTAAACTGGAGAGTCCATTGTTCTACTTGTGTCAAGATAAATGAAATCTGATTTTTTATATCTACAGTAAAAGATGTCAAAGGGATGAGTATGGTAATGTCATCTGCATAACTATAAAATTATAGGCTATAGGTGATGTTTGGATTGTGGATTTGTTTTTGTTTGTTTAGATCAGTGTCTCAGTGTTTGTTGAGCCGCAGCACATTAAATGTAGTGGTCACAGCTCGAGGCATCCGAAAGTGTGCAGATGTTCACGCAATGACATCACTTGCATGCGTGACAGCAGGTCAATGAGGTAAATGCTCCGACACTCATTGAATTCCTATGAGCATTGGAGCATTTACCTGGCTAGTCCACAGTAGAAACCTCTACTGCAGCTTTGCGTCAACGTCCGCACATGCACAAAGGCCCTCCAGATGGGCCCTGAGCCACTAGTGGGGGGTGCCGGCAGGGAAGACGCGTGGAGAGGAGAGGTGCTGGCGCTGGCTTATTGCCTACAGAATGTGCCTCTCGCCATGAGAGGCACGTCCTGTAGGCAGTCAGCCGGTGCCTTTCCTCCTCCCCCAGCATCTCCTAGCGTATCTAAAATCTCAGGCGGCACACAGTTTGCGATACACTGGTTTGGATGATCATGAATGTATTTATTGTAAGCCGCCTAGGTTTTTAGGTGGGTAATAAATAAATAATAAGGGGTCCTTTTACTAAGGCGCATTAACCGATTTAGTGCGCACAAAATGCTAACACGTCCATAGAATATAATGGGCACGTTAGCATTTAGCACGTGCCCTAAGATCTCTTAAAGCCCTTCCCTTTTTACTCTAACCAGTTTGTAACCAAGATCTCTCAAGCTTTCTTAGTACCCTGCCTACTTGTACTTGACGACTTTACAGTGTGCCTATTTTCGCTGATCGTGCGCTGATTGTTCCAGCTCCTCTTATCTCTGTATGCTGCTCACATGTATTCAATGACTTTTCATAAGAACATAAGAAGTTGCCTCCACTGGGTCAGACCAGAGGTCCATCGTGCCCAGCGGTCTGCTCCCGCGGCGGCCCATCAGGTCCATGGCCTGTGAAGTGGTTTCTGACTATTCCTATAACCTACCTATACTTCTATCTGTACCCCTCAATCCCCTTTTCTTTTAGGAACCTATCTAGACCCTCCTTGAACCCCTGTAGCGTGCTCTGGCCTATCACAGCCTCCGGGAGCGCATTCCATGTGTCCACCACCCTCTGAGTGAAAAAAAACTTCCTAGCATTTGTTCTAAACCTGTCCTTTTTCAATTTCTCCGAGTGCCCCCTTGTACTTGTGGCTCCCCACAGCCTGAAGAATTTGTCCCTGTCTACCTTCTCTATGCCCTTCATGATTTTGAAAGTTTCTATCATGTCTCCTCTAAGTTTCCGCTTTTCCAGGGAGAATAGCCCCAGCATTTCCAATCTGTCAGCGTATGAGAAGTTTTCCATACCTTTTATCAGCCTATCTTCGCTGATTGTCCAGCTCTTCTTATTGTAAACCGCCTCAAACTATTATGGCTTTGGCGGTATATAAAAATAAAAATTATTAATTATTATTAGTAGTAGTAGTAGAAGGATCCCTAAATAAATAAGAAGCAAAAAAAACAAAACAAAAAAACAACAGCAGCTATTTAATTCAATCTCTACTTTCCTTTGCCATTTTTCTCTAACCCAGTGCAAACAAAACATATTGCTCTATTTTCTCCCTCTATAACAATCTTCTGTCAGGAGTTCCTTTTCAAACTGCTACATTAATAGTAAAGACCTTTAATTTTGCCCTTCTTCATAACACTAATTAGCAGGATGTCATGACCTTTTGTGTATACTGAAAACATTCATTCGTCTTCACATAAAGCATTTTTGGCCTAATGGTAATGAAAAGATTTTTACTGGCGATATAATTCTCCTAAATTACCCTATCATTTACAAAGATCCATACAATAACACACAACAAGAACTCTAATAGATGTCTGCTTTTATCAATATGTACCCCGTAGTCTCAGGGCTGTCTGCTGTTTGCTCTACAGAGGATAAAGGAAGTCAAGAAGGACAAAGCAAAGACAAAAGATTTCCAAAAGAATTTGCTTTCTGCCAGGATTTGAATTTAGGATAATCCATTTAGATTACCATGGATGTACCTTTATTTTTTCCTAAGGAAAATACTAGGATTATAAAATATATTACACCCATGGCAGGAAATAGCTGAAACAATCTCAACTTTCTTCCCATGAAAGGCACATATGTACCAAGACCCAAGGTTAAGCCAAATGCTAGACAAAGGAAAAACCTTCCTACTTCCACAAATACAAAAAAAACCCCAACAAAAGCTAGAAAGAAACCCTGGTCTATAAATCTCACAAAGGGGTCGATGCAGTAACTAGCATGTTATACCACTGGCTGCATAAGGATTGCTGCAAAAAAAAAAAAATTGTTACGAGATGCAGTAATCAATAAGCATGCAAATTACTGCCACATTAAAATCATGGCAGTAATCCGCAGCTCATTGCCAAATGTCACCCTTCCTGTCAGTTCATTTCTGACAATTTCACTTGATAAGATTGTTTTAGATTTGCATTAGCATGGAATTTTCACTTTAACTCCTCGTTTTGCTCATGGGTATAGATGTCTTTCTATGTATTCAATGATTTTTCACTTGATGTCCTATAATTATTTCTATTTAATTAGTTTGTCTAGCTTTATTATATAGATAGATAGATACATATAGATAGATAGATAGATAGATACATACATATATGTTTGTATTATTTTAACAAACCCATGATGCAGGCATATATGCTGAAATACAGCCCAGGTTGAGTCTTCCAATAAAGATCTACTTGCTATCCCAATCCTGGAGGCCTTTGGTACTTTTCCTTCTGCTACCTTTCCTGTCAGTGCCAGAGCCACAATTGGCTCAGGCACTTACAAAAAAAATATCGTATAACAAACTGAAACAAGTGAAATGAAACCAGTTTCTCTGATATCACTTATAAGTGGGATAGTGAACTTCAAACACCCAAACATCCATATCTTTCTGGTGTTTTTACTGGGGTGAAAGCTAAGTATTTAAGTTTCATTGCAGTCTAAGCATAGCTGAATTAAAATTATTTTATAACAGCCTGCAGTGGGTTTCATGTGAACTAGTGATGATATTCATACCCCAGAAACAATATACTGCAAAGCATGACAATAAGGAAGTGGTCTGTAGATTAACAAATCTTGCAGTAAAAACACCAGAAAGTTAAGGGGTGTTTGGGTGTTTGAAGTTCACTATCCCACTTATAAGTGATATCAGAGAAACTGATTTCATTTCACTTGTTTCAGTTTGTTATATGACATTATCTAGTTGAGCAAGTTGTGCTCCGATATTACTAAACATACAAAAAGTATGACAAGAGGTGCCAATAGTTTGACTGGCCTGGCTGCATCCCCAATGTTAAATAATGGTGTCTACTGACCTCCCCCCCCCCCTTTCAATGGGACTGGGTTTGGATCGAACCTCCTCCCCTCTTCTTCCATCCCCCTCCCCCCACACCAGATCAATTAGCTCCCTCTTCCCTATTTAAAGCTATCTCCAAGAATTTTTTTTTTTTAAAGTTGTTGGTATCTTTTGGCACCCACCCCACCCCTGACCCCCTTTCTAAGCATTACCACCACCACCACCCCAGACCCAAGTACTAGGAAGGAGGAAGGCACAAAGCCCACTTACTCCTGCCTCCAGGCCTTCATCTACAAAATGGTGCCCCCCCCCCCCCCTGTCCTGACAGAAATGAACTGTACATCCTGCGATGCACTGGGCAGGGTCAGACTGTCAATAAGGAATGGTGCAGAGAGGAAAGAGATGGGGCTGATGCCAACTATGGGGGGGGGGGGGGCTCTATGCCAGCCTCAGTCCTGGCAGTAAGTTTCTGCCCTTAAGATCCCATGGTAGAAATCAGCAAATAGCCCTGTATGTTGTGAGGAAGTGGATCAGCTCTTTACCATACATTTTAATATGCTATGCACTGATGTCTAAGGCGGGAGGGCGGAAACCCTTTCAGTATACAGTGGCCTTTAACAAAAAGGTAAACTGTTCATTAAGGGTGTGCTGTAGCCCACGGTAGCTTTCTACCCTGGTCCCAAAGGCTGCTCACCACCTCATCCTATACACACACTCTTGCCTATTATGCTACTACCACAAGTTTCAAGTTTTATTAAAATTTTGATGTATCGCAATATCATTAATTCAAAGCGATTTACAATTAAGCCTATCTAGTCCTGCCGAACTCTAAGGATCTCAACTGAACAAGCACAAGAGCAAGCTCATGCTCAGGATTTGCCCCAACCTTACAGAATCCTCTGCCACGTAAAATCTCTGGGGTTTTGGGGAAACCTTCACCATCCTGGTTTTTTGAAGCTGCTTAGGGCCCACAGATTTAACAAGGGTTACCTGATTCTAAGCTAAAAACTCCCTAAGAATGCCCAATATAAGTATGCTCCACTCTTGGTAATCACCCCTTCCTAATATATTTGTACACAGTCCTCAATTTCCTAAACTGATTATTTTTCTGTGATATATTTATCTACATTAATTTTCTACCTCACTGTGACTGCTTTCCTTTTATCATGTATTTATTTTCTGCATTTCTGTCCCTTATTACATTTAGGAAATGTATTTATTCAGTCACAGACTCAAACTTGCTGGTAACTCACTTTGAGCTCGCTAGTTGGATAAGTGTCTAATAAATAAATGATGATTAATAAACAAGCCTTAGCAAAAAAATATATCAATGCAAATCAATTAGAATATGAAGAGAAAATCCAAATCTATACTGAGAGATTTGATGGAAATAAAAGAAGTCAACCAATGTAGGATATAGTAATAACTGAACTAAATACACATTGCTTTATCTCTGTTTGTTGCTTTTATAAAACAAAAAGATTAATTTAACGCGTTGAGCTACTGAATATATTTTACCACTACTGTGTACAGATAAATGAATGGGCCTGTTCTTATTAAATTGATTTCTTGACACACTTCCAACATAAAACAATGGAGGGAGTGCATGCCAATAGATCTCATGCATATTCATTTCGGAAATCTTGAAAATCCAACTGGGTTGCCTAACCCCAGACTTAGACAATTAAAAAAACTGCAAATCTCATATCTAAAAAGCTGAAATTCTTTTTACTGAATTCCTTAAAAGACTTACTGGGGGGGGGCAATCATTTCAGGGAAAAAAAACATTTTCCATAAAAACTCTGTTATATTGCTAGAGCCTTTGAGAAATAAACTGCTCAACTGCACACAGGTTATTAAAAGGTGAGTACTGAAAAATCTTACAGGAACTACAAGGGGGGTCAAGCCTCACTGTGGTCACTCATCCAGAAAAAATATACTGCAAAGCAAGACAATAAGGAAGTGGTCTGTAGATTAATAAATCTTGCAGCAAAGGTGCAGGAAAAAGCATCACACTTTGATCAGATTTCTCAAGCCATTTTATTCTTTAGTTTTGCTAAGGCTTGAAAATCATGATTTTTAATTTGATAATCTTCTTTCCTGTAAGGAGTAACAGGAGTTCTGACAAATTAGTTTGTTTCATTTACTCACGAGGATTGCAGAAGGCTTCATCTACATTTTTCAACTCCACCTCCTTGTGACATTGGGCAGTGCCCCATCTCCTCAGTTTATACCAAAGAGGAGAGAAAACAATGAGGACATGGAGAACTCCCCAACCAAATCAAGTCTTTTCTGCTCTGTAAAAAAGGCAATAAATTAAACAGGCTGAAACTCATTACAAAGGTAGACCCAAATACGCCACATACCTGAGTGCAAACAGCACTAACATTTATACAGCTGTTATAGGCTCTCCCATGGACTTTGCCACAGCGAACTATCACACCACGTATTGTACTTGTTTGATAGGTGAAAACAATCAAATTCATACTTACTTAGTGGCCCTAAGGCAAGCATTTGGAGACACACATCCCTGTCTGAAACAGGCAGCAGGCTGACATCTGACAAGGCAGGTGTCAGGACTCCTATCCCTCTTTACAGGGATTTACCAAAGCAGTCCCCTGAGTCTAGGGCGGGGCAAAAAAGCCTGCTGCAAGCACCGAGGGCCCAAAGGTGGGATCTACTTGTGCTGTCATGTCCACTCTGTAAAGGTTTATAAAGGTATGGAGAGCAGACCATGTAGCTGCCCTAAAAATTTACCTTGGGCAGAACCACCTAGCAACCTGCCCATGATGAGGCCATGTCTCTGATGGAATACACTTTCAAAGAAATTGGTGGCTATTTACTACAGCCACTACAGCAGAGGCAATAGCATTGCAAAACCAACTGGAAATGGTCACCTATGAGGCTGATTTCCCCATTTAGTAAAGTTGGTTAATATAAAAACCATGATCTGAGAGACAAAATTCATTCATCATCTCAAGAACTTTCCCGACATCCAGCAATGCCAATACTTTGTCCTCTTTCCTGATGCCTGCAGCCAGATTTCCTGATATATATGAAAAGCCAAGATCACTTTTGGTCGAAAGGAAGGCACTATGCATAGAGCCATGGCTGCCTCCATGAATCTGAGAAAAGGCTTCCTATATGATAGAGCCAGGTTCAGGTAAGTTCACTATCGATAACTACTGAACATAAGTTTGGTCATTTATAACTGTTGAACACAAATGAAAAATGATATACCGTATTTTTCACTCCATAAGATGCACCTGACCATAAGACGCACCTTAGATTTAGAGGAGGAAAACAAGAAAAAAAAAATTCTGAACCAAATTGTGCACCCAGCCTCCCTCACTTCCTGCCAGGTTCTGCACCCAACCCCACACTCAGGCTCTACACCCTGTCCCTCCTTCCCTGCCAGGCTCTGCACCCTGTCCCACTGCCCTGAAATGTAACCTGCCCTCCTCACCTCTGGTGGTCTACTGGTAGACTGGGACAGGAGGGATCCGTCCCAGCCGACTAACAATATTTTCCTCCTCCCCCTTCATGGTACCTTTTTAAAACACCCCGCCCACGCCCGCCCTTCCTTTTAAAATACTACCCGCCCTGCAGTATCTTTTTTTTTTTGAAATGCAAGATAGAGATTTTTATTTCCAAAAGCTAACATTTAAATTAATAAATGCAAAATAAAATGTTTTTTTCTACCTTTGTTTGAACACATTTTTTGTTTGTTTATTTTTTTTTAGGGGGGGGTAATTTACTTTGACTTCATGTGTCTCTTTTCTGGTTTTACCTATTTCTTCTGTTTGTGCATCTTTTCCCCTCTTTCCCTTCTCCAGTGCAGTCCCTTTCTTTCCTCTCCACCTGCTCTTCCCCATCCCCATGTTCCTCCTTACTTCTCCAGCAGCAGCAATGCAGTCTTCCCCGCAGTACCTTTTTAAACGCCCTTTAAGCCTGGTGGTCCAGCGGTGTATGGGCCAGCAGGAGTGTGCTTTCTGCGCTGCTGCCTAGGCCTGCCCCGCTTTCTGAATGACTGCAGGCAGTTCTCATAAGCAGGCCATATTTTTAAAGGGCGGGCGGGCAGTGTTTTAAAAAGGTACCGGGAGAAGGGGGGGTTGTTTTTGCTCCATAAGGCACACCCACTTTTCCACCCTTTTGGGGGGTAGAAAAAGTGTGTCTTATGGAGTAAAAAATACGGTAACTGTTTTCGTGTTTTTAATGGGCACTATAAATTTAAAAATACGGTAACTGTTTTCATGTTTTTAATGGGCACTATAAATTTTTAAATGGAATGGACACTGAGATTTATTAAGACTGTGACACTTTCATTTAGCGTTTTTGTGTTTAGCACATGGTGGAGTCATTTAAAATAAAGGAGAGATTACTAGTGATGCAAATGAAGCATTTGTGAATAGGGGATTTTCCCCTCATGCAGATATTGAGCAGTGGAGACTGCCAATGTTACTGAAACTCTCCTTGTATATATATAAGCAATATTATTATTTTTTTTTTTTATTTATCATTTTCAAACTTATATCAAGCATATTAACTTGTACAGAAAGAAGTTTAACATATAAACATATTACATCAGATTAACATTAAGACAAAAGAAAAGAAGAAAAAAAATAATATATATATATATATATATGCCAACTTTACTCAAGTCCTACATTAGGATCCAAGATTAACAAAATGCGAGAATATTAAGAAAATAATCACTAATATGAAACTGTAGAGCTGAGGACTAATGCCTATATTAAATAATGAGCTAATGATGTTGTTCTTCCTTCAGACGAGATGATACCAAGAAATTAGTTAACTGAAATGGTTCAAAGAAAACATACTTGATCTGGCAGTGATTCACTATACACTTACAAGGTTGCCTTAAATAAAAAGTAGCCCCTAAAGCTAAAACACCTGGTTTCAGAAGAAGAAATTCACGTCGTCGCTTCTGCGTTTCACGTGAGAGATCGGGAAACATCTGGATTTTCAGTCCAATAAATTCTTTTTGTCTATTTTTAAAGAATAGTCTCAAAATCCATGCCTTATCTGGCTGAAGAGCCACTGTTAGAATTAATGTCGCTGGAGTTGCCAATTCTTTTTCTGATGTTTCAAGTAAAGTTGAAACATCTAATGCTTCTTGGTTGTTAGTCACATATGGTTGAACTTGATTTTTTGTAGGCAAGTAATAAACCTGGGAGAATGGAGGCATACACTCCTCCGTGACTCCCAGTATTTCTTTTAAGTATCGTTTAACCATTTCTCTAGGGGGCACCATAGCGACCCTTGGGAAATTAATCAATCTTAGGTTATTACTTTGAGCATTATTTTCCAAAGACTCAATTTTTCTCCTAAGATTTGTATTATCTTTAATTAGTGTCTCTTGAACATTTTTAAAGGATATCAAGTCCTGTTCCATTTTCTCACTAGTCTCTTTAGACAAAAGCATATCATTTTGAAGTTCTTTTATCTCTTTTGTTTGTTCAATTAGTTTCCCTTCTATGTAAGCAATATTATTATAAATATACAGTTGGTTTATCTGGTGTCCATCCATGAACCTATAGGAGTTCATGATCTTATCAGTGGTTCCTAACCTTGTCCTGGAGCACCCCCAGGCTAGTCTAGTTTTCAGGAGAGCCCTAACCATTTTAGTCTTTCCTCATATGAGAGGAGTTCCAACCTCTTTATCATCTTGGTTGCTCTTCTTTGAACCTTTTCTAGTACCATTATATCTTTCTTGAGATAAGGAGACCAGAATTGAGCGCAATAGTTCAGATGAGGTCGCACCATGGAGCGAGTACCCCCTTGCAAGTCAAGTTTTCATGTGCATGAGATTGATTTACATATATATATGTATATACATACATATATGTATATACATATACATATATGTACATGTATGTATATATATGTATATACATATATGTACATATATATGTGTATATATGTATGTGTATATATATATATATATATATATATATATATATATATATTCATTGTGGATATCCTGAAAAACTGACTGGCAAGGCAATATTGCAGAAATGACGGGAACACTATTATAGAATTACTAGTCTTTAAGCCCGTTACATTAACGAGTGCTAGAATAGATGTGTGTGTCTGTCTTTCTTTCTTTCTCTCTTCTTGGCTGCTTTCGGTCTTTCTTTCTTTCTTTCTTTCTTTCTGTCTTTCTCTTTCCTCAGCTGTCCACCACCACCACCCCTTGTCTGCTCCCCCTGTCCAGCAGTAGCCCTTCAACCCTTCTTTTTATCTCTTCCATGTCCAGCAGCACCCCTTCCCTGATCCCCCAGTCCAGAACCCCTTCACTGCTCCCCCTGTCCAGCAGCAGCCTTCTCTCTTTGTTTTACCTCCACCCCCTGTCCAGCAGCACCTCTTCCCTGCTCCCCCTGTCCAGCAGTAGGCCTTCTCCCTTCCTTTTACCTCCCCCCTATCCAGCAGCACCTCTCCTTGTCCAGCTGCAGGCCTTCTCCTTTCCCTGCTCCCCTTGTCCAGCATCTGCTAGCCAGGGCAGCCTCGGGGCTTTTGCTAGGCCGGCCCTCACCTCGCATTATCGAAGTGGGCTAGCCTAGCAAATGCCCTGCGGCTGCTGCATTTGCTGGTCTGTGGGAGAGAAGAGGCGTCCCGGCAGTGGCAGCGCAGGAGTCAAACTGCCACTCAAATCGTTACACATGCCACAAGCCACCCCACGCGCCTGAAATCGAATTCGGCATGGAGGCGCACATCACGCTGTCAGGGAACACAGCATTGTACGTGCACGTGCACGCTTAGGGTTTTATTATAGAGGATTAACATAAGTTAGAAACATAGAAAGATAATCCTTCAAGTTTCAAGTTTATTAGGTTTTTATATACCGCCTATCAAGGTTATCTAAGTGATTTTACAATCAGGTACTCAAGCATTTTCCTTATCTGTCCCGGTGGGCTCACAATGTATCTAACGTACCTGGGGCTATGGAGTACTGAGTGACTTGCCCTGGGTCACAAGGAGCAGCGAGGGGTTTGAACCAACAACCCCAGGGTGCTAAGGCTGTAGCTTCAACCACTGCACCACACACTCCTCCTAATGGCAGATAAAGGCCAATGGCCCATCTAGTCTGCCCTTCCTCTCTCTAAGAGATTCCATGTGCCTTTTTGAAGTTAGCATCTACATTTAGGCACACCCATTTTGGCATGTCAATAGCTGGTGTAAAAGCGCATGCCTAAATTTGGACTTTAATGCATAACTTACAGTTTTCTCTAAGTTACATAGAGCCCAATATTCATACCACAAGATGCAGCCTGCCTAAGTCCTGCGCTCAGCAGTGAGCCTGGATATTTAATGCTGGGCCATTTCCGGTGACTGGAATTTGAATATCCATTTTTTTTAATTGGCTATAATTTAACCAGTTAAGTCGGTATTCAGTGCTCAGTGGTTACATTATAGGACTTATTTTTAGGTGGCCCAATTTGAGCGCAAAACTTAGCTAGTCAGCACCAAATACTGCCAGTTATCGTGATATATAGCCAGTTAACATTTAGCCGCTAACCACACATATTCAGCAGAGATAACTAGTTAGCTCATGCTGAATATTCAAGATTAGCTGGTTAGAAACAGAGAAACATGATGGAAGATAAAGGCCAAATGGACCATCCAGTCTGCCCAACCGCAGTATCCACTCTCTCTTCTCCATAAGAGATCCCACATGTGCCTGTCCCACACTTTCTTGAATTCAGACACAGTATTTGTCACCATCTCTACTGGGAGTCTATTCCACGTATCTACCACCCTTTCTGTATAAAAGTATGTTCTTAGATTCATCCTATGCCCTCTCATGCTGGATTTTTCCTCATTTGAAAAAGGCTCACCTCTCGTACATTAATGCCACAGAGATATTTAAACATGTCTATCATATTTCCTCTCTTCTGCCTTTCTTCCAGAGTATACCTATTGAGGTCTCTATGTTTGCCCCATCCGCTTTAAGACAAAGACCACTAACCAGTTTTGTAGCAGCTCTCTGGACAGACTATCTTATACATATCTTTTTGAAGGTGCAATCCCCAGAATCTGCACAGTATTTCAAATGGGACTTCACCAGAAACTTATACAAAAGCACTATCACCTCCTTTTTCCTACTGGCCATTCCTCTCCCTATCTACCCAAGCATCCTCCTGGCTTTGACTGTCGCTTTTTCTACCAGTTTTACTACCATGACATCATCAGACACAATCACCCCCAAGTCCTCGCCTTTTTTCGTACACAGAAGTAATTTGCCCCCTATATACTATACTGTTCTCTTGGATTTTTACAGCTCAATTGCAGGACTCTGCATTTTTTAGCATTAAATCTTAGTTGCCAACTTCTGGACCATCCCTCAAGTTTCATTAGATCTCAGTCTACCCAACAGTTATGTCTGGACCATGCTCCTCCCCTGTGAATTCCCTCCTTGTGTTTCAGTGCTAAGTGGGTTTCATGTGTCATTTTTACAACAACACCGTGCTCACCTAATGCTTATACCTGCAAGTGCTAGTATTCTATAAATTTAAGTGTGCAAAGCACCTATTTATAAATTTAAGTGTGCAAAGCACCTATTTATAGAATGAGGGGGAAGTACCTGTGGAAGAGAGATTAAGCTATCCTGAAAGTTCTAAATTCTAATCTCTTCCTCAGCTTCCTGAAAGGAGAGAGAAAAATGAACTAGAGAATAACACAGGGACAAATTTTTCCCCGTCCCCACGGGAACTCATTTTCCTGTCCCATCCCGGAGAGTTCTCTTCTTGTCCCTGCAAGCTCTGTCCTCATCTGCATAAACCTCAAACACTTTAAAATCATAAGTGTTCGAGGCATGTAAGGCAGAGCTTACAGGAATGGGGCAGGGACAGCGACAAAACTTATGGGGACAGGGCGGGGAAACTAAGTTCCTATAGGGACAGAAAAAAAGTTGCCCCCTTGTCATTCTCTACACAGCACCACTGTAGAAGTCAAAATGTAGTAAAAGTAAAGGACAATCAAGCCATTGTGACATCACTGATTAGGTTGGCTCTTAGGCATTGGTGGAATGAGGCATTACGATGTTACAATACCAGCTCTGGTTATCAGAGGCTGAAGCTTTTCACACTATTTATTTATTCAATTTTCTGTACTGTTCTCTCAAGTAGTGAATGACACGAAGACAAATTTTTCCCAGTCCCCACGGGAACTCATTTTCCTGTCCCAGCAAGTTCTTTTCCTGTCCCTGCCCCATTCCTGCAAGCTCTGTCCTTATCTGCACAAGATTCAAACAATTTAAAATCATAAGTGTTTGAGGCTTGTATGGTTAAGGCAGAGCTTACAGGAATGGGACAGGGACAGTGGGGACAGGGAAAAATGTGTCCCTGTGTCATTATCTAAAACAGGGGTTTCCAAAGTGCGGCCCGCGGGCCACATCTGGCCCATGATATGATTTTATCCATGGAAGAATTGTGCGGAAATGCGTCACTTGTACTAATTTTCCAAGGAGAATCCACCAAAAAAACAACAGATTGTTGATACATTTCAAATGCATTAATTAAATTGTGTTCAAAATATATTGATATTCCATATGACATAATCAGGCTTGAGGAATGGGCATCAACAGGGCAGATTAGATTCAACGTGGGTAAGTGTAAAGTGATGCATGTAGGTAACAAAAATCTCATGCACAAATACAGGATGTCCGGGGCGATACTTGGAGAGACCTCCCAGGAAAGAGACTTGAAAGTTATGATCGACAAGTCAATGAAGCCATCCACGCAATGTGCGGCGGCGGCAAAAAGGGTGAACAGAATACTAGGAATGATAAAGAAGGGGATCACGAACAGACCGGAGAAGGTTATCATGCCGCTGTACCAGGCCATGGTGTGCTCTCACCTGGAGTACTGCATCCAGCACTGGTCGCCGTACATGAAGAAGGACATAATGCTACTTGAAAGGGTCCAGAGAAGGGTGACTAAAATGGTTAAGGGGCTGGAGGAGTTGCCGTATAGTGAAAGATTAGAGAAACTGGGCCTTTTCTCCCTCAAACAGAGGAGATTGAAAAGGGACATGATCGAAACATTCAAGGTACTGAAGGGAATAGACTTAGTAGATAAGGACAGGTTGTTCACCCTCTCCAAGGTAGGGAGAATGAGAGAGCACTCTCAAAAATTGAAAGGGGATAGATTCCGTACGAATGTAAGAAAGTTCTTCTTCACTCAGAGAGTGGTTGAAAGCTGGAACACTCTTCCGGAGTCTGTCGTAGGGGAAAACACCCTCCAGGGATTCAAGACAAAGTTAGACAAATACCTGCTGAACCTGAACGTACACAGGTAGAGCTAGTCTCAGTTAGGGCACTGGTCTTTGACTAAGGGCCGCTGCGTGAGCGGACTGCTGGGCACGATGGACCACTGGTCTGACCCAACAGCGGCAATTCTTATGTTCTTATGTTAATATTAATATTATTCACAACTTTATTTAATATTGAACCGTAATTGTATATACTTCTACCTCGGTATTCACGGGGGATAGGGGCAGAGCCAGACCGAAAATTGAGAAAAACCGTGAATATCTTCTCATCTGGCTCTGACCCACCCCCGCCTCTCTCCCACCTTCCCCCCGGCATCCTGGCCTTACCTGGTGGTCTAGCAGGCTTTTGGGGCAGGAGCAATCTTCCTACACTCCTGCCCCGTGCAGATCGCCAATAGGAAATGACTGCCGTGAGTTCCCATAGTCTCTTGAGACTACAACGGGAGCTCACGGCAGCCATTTCCTATTGGCGATCTACACGGGGCAGGAGCGTAGAAAGATCGCTCCTGCTCCGAAAGCCTACTAGACCACCACATAAGGCCGGGATGAAGATTAGAGAGAGGCAGGAACGTGCTAAACTGGGGGTGGGGGTGGGGGGGTGGGGGGGTGTCCCTTCCCCCCAAAAAATTGCAAATATGTGAAATCACGAGTGTTGAAACAACGAATGGGGAGAGGGAAGTGTACTTTATTTCATACTTGTTCAGCCTCAGTTGGCAGTGTCAATTTGCGGCGTTGTAGGTAACTCTGGCGCTGTGACTAATCTTTAAATTGAATCTGGAAGTTCATTACTAGTTGTTACAGTTAATTGTCCATAAGAATACTCCATTTGTAATTGCATAAATTGATATTTAAAGGTGAATATTCACTTATTCACATTTGAAATCGCTACTTGTAATTAGCGTTTCAAAATTTGAACCTCACTTTTAAATACAAAAACAATTCCATCATTCACATTAATGGTTTTATTATAATTTGTGATGAAAATATGAGAATTTGCTGGTAGTGTTTGTTGTCATTAATATACGACAATTTAATCTTGCATACTCTGTAATTAATTTATAAAAATTTCTGCTTTCAATAGAAACATGATGGCAGATAAAGGCCAAATGGCCCATCCAGTCTGCCCATCCACAGTAACCATTATCTCCTCCTCTCTCTAAGAGATCCCACTGACTATCCCAGGTTTTCTTGAAATCAGACACAGGGCCTGTTTTACAAAGCCGCACTAGCAGCTGTTGTGCAGTAACGGCCCCGAAGCCCATAGAGATTTAAAGGGCTTCAGAGCTGTTGCCGCACGGCTTTGTAAAACAGGCTGACAGTCTCTGTCTCTACCACCTCTACCAGGAGACTGTTCCACACATCTACCACCTTTTCTGTAAAAAAGTATTTCTTGACATTACTTCTAAATCTATCACCTCTTAACTTCATCCTATGCCTTCTCATTCCAGAGCTTCCTTTCAAATGAAAGACTTGACTCGAATTTACATCACATAGGTATTTAAATGTCTCTATCGTATCTCCCCTCTCCCACCTTTCCTCCAAAATATACAGATTGAGATCTTTAAGTCTGTCCCCATTCGCCTTAAGACGAAGACTACGCACCATTTTAGTAGCCTTCTTCTGGACCGATTCAATCCTTTTTATATATTTTTGAAGGTGCAGCCTCCAGAATTGTACACAATGTTCTAAATGAGGTCTCGCCAAAGTCTTATACATGGGCATCAATATCTCCTTTATCCTACTGGCCATACCTCTCTCTATGCACCCTAGCTTTCGCTGTCACCTTTTCAGCCTGTTTGGCCACCTTAAGATCATCACATACAATCATATCCAAGTCCTGCTCTTCTGTAGTGCACTTAAGTTCTTCACCCCCTAAACTGTACTGTTCCCTCAGGTTTTGCAGCCCAAATGTATGATCTAGCATTTCTTAGAATTAAATCTTAGCTGCCAGAGTTATTTATCTTTTTTTTTTACTATGGCAACCTGAAAAGTGCTGAAGTACCCAATGTGGCCCTTGTGGCAAAAAGTTTAGAGACCCCTGCTTTAAAAGGAACTTCTCACTTTTGTCTGGACTGTCTTAAGGCTCAAACTGAGTCAGACAAGCAAGGCAGGCTCTAAAGCCATAGCTTCATTTGCGTCTGACCCCTTAGAAAAAGAACCAGATGTACTGTAAGGCATACTATAAAGGCATGCAGCTGAAAAAGTCCCTGATGGACCTATTAACTGTTTTCCACAGCATGAGAAACAGCACAGGGCTACAAGTGAGCAAGCACAAAAAGTGCATATCCTCCTGGGGAAAAGAAGCCCTTTCTCTGAAGAACAGAAACAAGACCAGTGTTGGGAAAGAAATGGTATCACCCTAAAAGGAATATGTGAATATGTGCTGGTCTCATTCTAGCAGATGGCATTTCTCCAATGGTCTTCTGGGTGAGATGCAACAAAGCTTGATAAAGTGTTTGTAATTTAACTTGCCCTGTTCCTAGAAAGAAAAATTCTTAACTAAAAAGCCAGCATAAATACCCCTATCTGGAAGCTTTTTTTTAAATTTATGTAATGATGATATTGATATTGGAAATGTAACTTTTCTTACCATTGTGTTTGTTTATAAATTGTATATGGTTTTATCTAACCCGCCCAGATTTTGGAAAGTGCAGGTTATAAATAATTGTAAATTTAAAAAAAAAAAAAAGTTCTCAGTTTAAAGAACATCAAAGTCACTTTGAGACACAGAAGCTAAATATTTGGAATAGACTGAGTATGGAACTGCAAACTAGCTCTTACCACTGGAGCTGTAATGTCACCTAAAAATTTACTTAATGCTCTTAGGACTGGATTTACTACAATGTTAAAGTGCTCTACAGCAGTGGTTCCCAACCCTGTCCTGGAGGTCCCCAGGCCATTCGGGTTTTCAGGCTAGCCCTAATGGATATGCATGAGAGAGATTTGCATATAATAGAAGTGACAGGCATGCAAATCTGCTCCATGCATATTCATTAGGGCTAGCCTGAAAACCTGATTGGCCTGGTGGTCCTCCATGACAGGTTTTGGAACCACTGCTCTACAGCACTAGCAAGTGATACTAATAAACAGATTTCATTCCATAGAATAGGAACTGCAATAAGTAACACATACATTCTTCATATTAAAGGGGACAGCGCCTCTGTAAGTCTAACCCAGAGACTGTTATTTGTGGTATTTATGTTGGCCTGCCTCATTTTTTTGCTATTTCAGTTTGTCTGCGGTGTTCTTTGCTCACAGGTTTAAAGACAATAGACTGTTTTCAGTCCAATTCTTTATATGTGAGTTTGCAAACCATTGGACCCCTGAGGAAGGCATGTTCGCCGAAACACGGACCGTGTAGGGTCCAGTTGGATTTTTATCATTGTATTTTTTATCATTGCACTTTTTTAATTGAATTTTCATGGTTTTATATGTCAGTGTTTAATAAATTATCTCCAGAACATCTGTATCCAGTTTTTGGTTTTGTCTCATTGTAACCATGCAAGCAACTGTGTTGTTTTGCTCTGAAAATACAACAAAAACGTTTGGTGTGTTGTTTGTTTTTTGTTTTTTTTTTATTAAGAAAAGCCAGCCTAAATAAAAGCTACCTCCATTTCTTGGTCAGGTCTAATCAAAAGGATAAAAAATGCCTCTTGATCAAAGAGGCTTTGAAAGATTATCTGCAAAATTTCTTTACATACCCATCAGATCTGAATTTATGAAAGGTGTTGGGGACAATCCACCTTCATGCTGTCCTAATCGACTGTCATTCAAATGATCACCGTAATGAGGGCTGTCTGCAAAACCCTGGGGGAAAAAGAAGAGCAGGGTGTTAGGAAGATTTGGCACTCTTGCTAATTTAGTATAATGACTCTCTACTAATTAATGTAGATTTGTAATTGGTCATTGTCACCATAAAGTTAGCACTGAAGCTCTAAAGAATTTGCAGAAAACACATGCCACACACATATATAATCTTATTTTACTATGTGTGTAAAAAAAAAAATACCAACTTCAGCATTCTACTGAATAGAGATCAAGATTTCTTAAACTGAAGCAGTGTAGCAGGAGCAGAGAGATTATTAAATGTACCCACTCATAAATCAAATAAAGCCAAAGTCACAAATCGTGTCGAGGTTTTAAGTTCTATCCAGAAAGATTTTGTATTGCAGATCCAAGTAGTATAGTGAGAAAATGTACATTGAAGGACAACATGAAACATCAGAAGAAGATTAGATGGCATGAAACACTGAGCACAATGGAAATTTTCCTCATTGCTAATTCCTATTCCATTAATTCTGACCCATGGCCATTATTGCCTGAGAAAATGTAATAGTGACCGGTATCTTTAAACAGGAAGTTGTATCATAACACTTCCTGTCCCTCCTTCTCTTCCTGCAGCACTACACCTCACACAGATTCAATAATCTGTAATACATATCTCATTCATGTGCTTTAATTTTTTATATTAATCTAAGTTCTACTTAGACCATCATAATACAGTATAGGCAAGCACTATGCCCCAAAATATTCATAGGATGGTTGTTCTGACATTTAGGAACAAGGGAACAAATAGCTAAGAAAAATGTCTTTTAAGCTCAGAAGGGTTGACTTGTTGGGTGCTACCTTGCAAGCAGGAATTCACAGTAGTCTAAAAAAATTCATCTCCCAAATGCCACAACAGAGGTGCTCTAGTAAAATGCCATATCATTGTTTTTCAAGTTTTGTCAGTAGAGAAATAAGTTTTTCCCATATACAAAACAGAAGCTGCTCTAGTTAACAGGGTAATTTCTGAACCAGTTGGATAAAATCTATTTGTGTATAAAAAGTGTCAATTTCTGAAAATGAAAGTATTCATACGCTTTTTCCCTTCTAAAATGGTTCCCTATACTTTTATGTACCAGGAGTTAAATACAGATCCCAGAAAACAAACTGGCAAGCGGTCCACAATTTCCAATTTTAACTATATGCCCATCACGGCCATGTATTGCAGAGGCTGCTTCAGGGGCTAGACATGATTATCAAAACAAATAAAACCATTAGGGGGGTCTTTTACTAAGGCGCACCAGCCGATTTAGCACGTGATAAATGCTAACACACCCATTATATTCTATGGACGCGTTAGCATTTAATGTGCGCTAAATCGGCTAGTGCGCCTTTGTAAAATACCTCCTATATGAGAACTGTAAAATTATACACAAAAAATATAAATAAGATCATCAAACAGAAAACACTACTAGAACCTCACACACATAAAAACCATTGTATTTTTCGCTCCATAAGACACACTTTTTTTTCCAACCAAAAGTGGGTGGAAATGTCAGTGCATCTTATACAGCGAAGATACTTAAAAAAAAAAAAACCCACCCTACCCCCACCCCAACGTACCTTTTTAAATACCCGCGCCCAATACGGCTCTTCCTAGCATCGGTGAGCACCCTGCTGACTCAAAGTCCTTTGGAAGCCTTCTCTCACTCTCACCCATGCTGTCCACATTCAGCGTCCCGCCGGGGCCCTCATGATGGGTGGGGCCTTACCTCCAAAGCTGTTTCCTGCACCCAGCGAGAGAGGTCATCTTGCACGCTGTGACCGCCACTGAGCTAATTATGGCAGCCTGCAGAGCGAACTTAGCAGGCTGCCATTGGCCTCCAAAGCACATTGCCTCTGCTGCGGTCCTGCCCCTGATGTCAGAGGAAGGGCAGGACCGCAGCAGAGGCAACGTGCTTCGGTGGCCAATGGCAGGCTGCTAAGTTCGCTCTGCAGGCTGCCTTAATTAGCTCAGGGGATGGGGCTGGATTGTGAAAGAAATGTTGGATGCACAGTCAGAAGGAAGACCAACCAGAAACTAATTAAATCATCAGACAACAAATTTATTTTATTTTCAATTTAGTGATTGAAATGTGTCAGTTTTGAGAATTTATATCTGCTGTGTGTATATGAAAAAAGAAAGGAAAGAATTGCATTACAATTAGAAGGGGACGGGGGTCACATGATGACGCACTGCTAAGCGCCTGAGCTCTGACCTCCCCCTATTCTAAATCGCCCTTTTTCGCCAGCAAGAACTACTTTTTTCTGCGCAAAAACTGGAGTATTTGGTGCCGACTACCTGCGGACATCGGAGGGTATGCAGCTTGGAGTGTGCAGGGGTGAATTGGCAGTGTTATGCCCGCTAAGGCCCCGTGGCCGTCCCGATATAGGCAGACCATGCTCTCCCCGAAAATGGCGTTGGAGGAGACTCCGGTGCGAACAACAGTTGTTCTGCAAGAAGAAAAGCTGCAAGAGCTCCTGAGGTACCTCTCGGCCCTTATCGACGATAAGCTGACTAAATTTTAGGTGTCCGTCAACAACGTCAAAGACAGCGTGGAGTAGCATGGGTCCCAGCTTACCCACCTGGAAAACAGAGTGTCGGCGCAGAAGACCGCGGTACTCATGAAGCTGAACGTATACGAGCCCTGGAGACTCAATGTTACACCCTTCAAGCCCGCTTGGAAGACCAGGAGAACTGCTGGCATCAAGATATCTGCGGATCCTTGGGCTACTGGAGAGCATCTGCGACACAGACCTGTGGAAGCTTGTGGAGCAGTGGCTACCAGAGCAGGTGGGCCTAGATTTGGCAGGGGTGGTGGAACGGGTCCACTGAATTGGTAACATCCACCAGTGTAAGCTGAAACCGCATCCCGTGATAGCCCGCTTTCTGAACGCAGCGATTAAAGATCGTATTCTTGCCCTATACCTTTTGTTGTCTGGTCATTTTATTTTCAGATTAAGGTTTCTATTTCCTTCTGTCTTTTCTTAACACACTTACCAGAGTCTTCCCCTTTTTTTGTATATCTCCCTGTATCCAACTTTACCCCTCTCTTACTCCCTTATGCCAATATGTCTTTCATTCTCTTTCCTCCCTCCCTTTGCTGTGTTCACTGTTTCACTTCCTTCATCTCCTTGGTTCAGCATCTTCTCTTTCCCTTTCCTTCTCTCCTCCTCTTCCCTGCAGGTCCAACATCTCTCTCCTTTTCCTCCAGGTCCAGTCACGCCCCAACATGGGTCCAGCACATCTCTCCCTTCCCTCCAGCTCCCCCCCCCAACATGTGTCTAGCACCCTGCAGGTCCAGTCTATCTGTACCGTCCACCCCCAACCAAATGGGTCCAGCACCTTTTTCTATTCCTTCTAGCTCCAGCTATCTCCCTTCCACTCAGCCCCCCAGACCAGATCCAGCTACTATCTCCCATCCACTCAGCCCCCAGACCAGGTCCAGCTCTAGCCTGCATCTCCCTTCCACTCAGCCCCCAGACCAGTCCATAGCAGCAGAATCCACCCCCAACGAGTCCAGCAGCACCCCCATGCAAGTCAGCATCTACAGTACATGTTCCTCCTCAACTCCCCTCTCAGCCCATGCCTATTTTACTGGATGTTACATCAGTGAGGGACTAAGAAGAGGGAAGGCCTCGGTGCAGGCCTTTGAAGATTGTTCTCCGTGGTGGCTGAGGCTAAAGGTAAAACAGGTGCAAGCTGAAAAGGGAGTTGAGGAGGAACATTTAGGTGTTCAGACTCGCATGGGGGGGATGCTGGACTCATGGAAATGCCAATCCGGGCACAATTTTTTTTTTTAAACTGGGGAAGCAAGATCTTTTATCACTCCCATGGGGCAGTAAAAGGCCTTGTTCCTGCTCTGGTGGTAGATGGCCCAATTTTTTTCCCATCCCTGCGGTCAAACCAAGGTTTGCACATTGTTCAGTCACTGTGTCAATCTCTATTAGTAATACAGTAAATGATGGCAGATAAGGATCCTATCCAGTTTGCCCAGCACATACAAACTCTCTTATGGAACACAAGATTCATCCTTCCTTTCCTTTGATACTCAGTTTTTGGAAATCAATATGGGGACAGATTAACCTCATACTGGAATCAACAATCCCTTTGACATATGAGGCAATTATATGTGGAACATTGCTGCATATCAAGCTTCCCATCGATCGCTACAAAGGCAGGCTTTTCCTAATCATGACAGGAATTGCTATGCAATTGATAACCAGCAATTGGAAAAATTGCAACCGCCTCAACTTTCCGTTTTGGTGGGCCAGTTTATGGTTAGGTTACAAATATGAAAAGATGAATGCGGATATATTAGGGAATAGCAAATTATTTAAATTGGTTTGGGGCCAGTTGACATCCTTTGTTAATTCAACATAGTTGTCTTTGTTTAAACTTTAGTTGATTTTTATACATATCCAGGATTGGGTGGGTGGGGGTTATTTTTCTGGTTCATTTCTTGATTAAATTGTTGGATGGGAGTGGAGAGAAATTTATTTTCTGCATTGTTATTAATGGAATTTAAGTGCTTATTTTGTTATTAATGTATATATAATTCATGGCACTTTGTATTAGCTTTGAAAATTAATATAGATTAAAAAAAAAAAAAAAAGGATTCATCCCTCCCCTAAACTTTCAAAGTTACAGTAGCAACTAACACTCCATGCAGGTTGCTCCAATACTTCATTTTCACTTTCTTGCCTCTTTATATTCTCATTTATCTCACTTTTTAAAAAAAATTCACCAACATCCTTTCTGCGAAAAAAATATTTTCTGACATTGTTCCCAGCCTATCCTCTTGGAGTTTCATGTTCTGACCCTTAGTTAAAAAAACTTTTTCATGGACAAGGGTTCATTTCTCTGACATTATTAATACATTTCAGGTCTTTACATGTCTCTATCATAGTCCTTGCAGAGCAGGGGCTGTGAATCAGGGAAGCCAAGCTTCATATCCTGTAGGAGTGTTTCCTTATTTGCACCTGAAGGTTAGGTTTCTCTGACATCATCAAGCCTGAACCAATGTTTGCAAGAAATCATTCCAGCCTAAACCTAGCAAGAAGAGAAAGAAGAATACATCTTTGCTGTTTCTGCCTGATGCATTCTGGGTATGTACCAGAACTGTATTCTAGTCAAGGACATCCAGCCATGCCTACATGTTCAGCCTGTGTGAATCTTGGGGGAGTCATGGCTCATATGCTGGTCTTATCTAACGAAGGCACTTCTGTTTCACGGCCTGAGCAAGACTCTATACAGAAAGGCTATTCATCTAAGTTTATGTTTTTGGTTGGTCCGGAGAGGTCATCTGATGAACCAAGTGGAATGTGCCTAATTATTAATTTAGTCTGTGTTGGGATGTGAGGGAACTTGCATCTTAACATAGGTTTTCTCTGCACATCTTCTATAATAATTAAGACCTGGAAAGTTACTTCTTGTGACTCTCTGCCAGAGAGAGAGAGAGAGAATCAGATTTTATACAGATCTGGATTCCATCACATAAAGGAAACCTTTGCTGCCAACCTAATTTACAGCTTCTCCAGTTGCTGACGGACTGTCCCTCAATAGAAGAATTTCTATATCTGCTAAGCTGAGAAAAGACGTCTTCCTTTCACCTGATTTTGTGCCATGGCCTAATTGGATGGTGAGAATAAGGAATTATATGTCTTTTCAGCTAGGTTAGAGAGGGAATCCTATTGTCTTTGGGATAAGGAAGTGAAGCACCTGCAGTGATAAGCTATATTTTTAGTTGCTGCTATTCAGGAATTATTATTATAAGGAATTATTTAGAATGTAAGAATTAGTTTTGCTCATTTATCTAACAAGTGTGGTGTGATAATTATGTACTGAGTTTTCATATATGTATTCGGATATTATGTAAACAATAATTAGTTATTGCTGCTGGCTTATCTAATATAATAAAATGCTAGGCCGCGCATGCGCACTAAAAAAAACGTGTTCCCTGATCCATCCCGAAAACACGAGTGCGCATGCGCGCGTTTTACGTCATCACCTACTCTCCACCTTGCGCCACCAATCACTGTCATCACCTGCTCTCTACCTCGCGCCACCGATCACTCCTCCTGCACCATGCCACGCCAGGCATGTCCGCAACCGGCCTCGAGCTCCTGGGGGCCGGCGGCGCGAGCCGCCCGGCGGTGCAGTGCTGAGGTCCCGCCTTCGCCCTACACGGCGCCGCCAGACCCGGCCCTACACTGAGATCCGCGATCGGGTTGCCATGGAAACCCCGCCGCAGCCTCGCGGCTAGGTAGGGGGACAACAATCGCGCTTATGTTCAAGCCGCCGCCATGACTCCTCTCTCGAACCGCACCAGGATCGAGAGAGGAGCTGCGGCGGGGGCTTGAGCATAAGCGCCATTGTTGTCCCCCTACCTAGCAGGCGGCCTTACTCACCCGGCCCCACCGTTCCTTCCCTTCAGTTCAGCTCCGCCTATGTTAAAAGGAGCTGCTTTGAAATTGGAGCCCTGCCTCCACCGTAACACATTCCTTCTGCCGCGGTCCCATAGGTCAGAGAAGGGGCGGGACCAAGGCAGAAGGGAACGTGCTACGGCAGTGGCAGGCCTCCGATTTCGACGCGGCTCCTTTTAACATTGGTGGATTCACTGCACTTGATGGAGGGAGGGAAGGAAAGGTGGTTGGGCGCTGTTGAGCCCCTCTTTGCCCTTAGAGCCTCTCCTAACTGCTCCCTCCTGTCTCAGACCACTGGGGGGAGGTGCCTGTCTTCAGCTGCCGGGATGGAGGGAGGGAAGAAGAAAGAAGGGGCCCTGGCAAGCGAGTTATCAAAAGCCAACCATAGCCTGGGACCCCTACATAATATGAATAATGACCAGACAACAAAAGGTAAGAAAAATAATTTTATTTTCTGTTTTGTGATTACAATATGTCAGATTTGAAATGTGTCTTGAGGGAGGCTGCCGCGGCGGCTTTGGACAGAGGGGTACCATTTTCGTGGGAGCCGGCCTTCGGAGAGGCTTGGAACGCGGGGACGGATGCGGGAGGGGCTGCCGCTGCGAAGGGCTTTGGTGGGGGAGCCAGCCAGACCGCAAGTGTGGGGACGTTGTAAGCGCGGATTGGTCAAGGAGCCGCCGCTGCTGAGGCTTTGAAATTGCTCTCCCACCGTCACTCCCTCCCGCCCCGGCTCTGCCTCTGCCCCTGCCCAAGTTCAAAAGCAGGAGACATCTAGCACCCGTTAATCTAACGGGCTTAAACACTAGTGAATTATATTTTTCTATTTTCATAATAAAGTATTTCTCATAGCCTGGGTCTCTGTGTCATGTAAGTAGGCAAAGCTTGCTGAACCTGGATGAGATATTATGGTCTTCCCTAGAAAACTAACAGGCACGTATTTGTTTATGTAACTGATTAGTCATCCATAAATCTTGCTACAATCCCACAGCTTGCCCTTGAGCAAAAACACTTAACTTTGTTGCCTCAAAGTACCAACTTAGAAGGTAAGCCAAAATAATAACATACTATACCTGAATGTAGTTCACCTTGAGCTACTACTGAAAAAGGCAAGAACTAAATCTCAAATCACTTCTCTTCCTCCTCTCCCTCATCTTTGCTCCCCTCTAGGATAGTCATATCATATGACTTCTGATTCAGATCCTGCATTATACGAGTTGGCTCTCTTATCTTTTTTTGAGATATGGTCTCCAAAACTAAATATGGTCTATTTATTTATTTATTTTAAAAATTTCTTCCCCACTTATTACCTAAGTGGGTTACAATACAGTGTGGCGCAGTGGTTAAAACTACAGCCTTAGCACCCTGAGGTTGTGGGTTCAAACCCACATTGCTCCTTGTGACCCTGGACAAGTCACTTAATCCCCCCATTGCTCCAGGTACATTAGCTAGATTGTGAGTCCAGACAGGCAGGCAAACATGCTTGAGTACCTGAATAAATTCATGTAAACCGTTCTGAGCTCCCCTGGGAGAAAGGAAAGAAAATTGAATAAATAAATAAATAAATATTTAAAAAATACACATTCTATCCTATTCTTCCAGATATATTTATTTATTTATTTCTATCCCATCCTCCCAGTAGCTCTGAACGGGTTACAAGCCAACATTCACAATGGAAATTTTGGACAGTACAAGGATATATTCATTGAAACTAGCATAACGCTAATAAAAAGTTCACACTATATGAACTATAAAATACATTTCTCTGCAAAACTAATGAAAAGCTTTGACAAATAAATTTTCAGCTGCTTCTTGAATGACAATTTCCTTCTAGATGAAGATGCCTCACCAATGATCTCTACAGAGGAATATTCATTTCCCATCTTCTGCTAGTTATGCCTCTTTCTATGCACCCCATTAGCCCTCTGGCTCTTGCCATCAACTTCTCATGTACTACGTCCTTGACATCCTATCATTAGACATATCATACTGAAGTCTCTCTCTTGGCTCAGTGTACATCGACAACTTGTTATTGTAGACAAAACGCTGAAATCTTCTGTCTAGTGTGCAGTGACAGCCAGAAAAGCCAAACAGGATGTTAGGAATTATTAGGAGAGTGATGGTAAATAAGACCAAGACTATTATACTCGTAAAGTCTCTATATCGCTCTATGGTGCGACCTCACCTTGAGTACTGCGTTCAGGTCTGGTCACCGTATTTCAAGAAAGATATAGCAGAATTAGAAAAGGTTCAAAGAAGAGCAACTAAAATGATAAAAGGGAAGGAACTCCTCTCATATGAGGAAAGACTAAAGAGGTTAGGGCTATTCAGCTTGGAAAAGAGATGACCCAGGCAGGAAATGATTGAGGTCTACAAATCCTGAATGGTGTAGAATGGGTAAAAGTGAATCGATTTTTCACTCTGTCAAAAAGTACAAAGACCAGAGAGCACTCAATGAAATTACATGGAAATACAAATAGGAGGAAATATTTTTTCACTCAAAGAATAGTTAAGCGCTGGAACATGCTGCTAGAGGATGTTGTAACAGTAGTTAGCATGTCTTGGGTTTAAAAGTAGTTTGGACATGTTCTTGGAGGAAGGTCCAAAGTCTGCAATTTGAGACACACTGCTTGCCCTTGGCTCAGTAGCATAGAATGTTGCTACTATTTCAGTTTCTGCCAGCTACTCATGATCTGGATTAGCCATTGTTGGAAACAGGGAACTAGGCTAGATGGACCATTGGTCTGACTTAGTATAATATACTTGAGAACTTAAGCAGAGCCAAACACTAAACTAAGTACATTATTGTAAACTGCTCAGACATTTGATGAGCGGTATGTCAAATTTGAATAAACTTGACACTTTTGACATTCTTCTCAGAACATCAGGATCAGGTTTTCCACAATGATCTGTCCTTATCCTTTTATGGCACTCTGGGTCTCAAGGAACAGTGGTGAATCAGACTGGCAACCCTTGATTAGTTAAGTCTCTTTGAGAATAGGCTGCACTAGGGGATAGCTATGGACTAGATTAGAAACACCTTTACTTTTCCCCTCCTCCCTTAACACCTAGAAGAGGGTGCCAAGGCTCAAATGAGCATCAGAATGGAGCTGACTGCCATTATCCATCTCTCCTTGCACTGGATCTCTCTGGGGAGGAAGACAAGGCCCTCTTCTTGAACTCAGAGTTATGTACTTCTTCCAAAAGCTTAAGTTTCAGTTTAGAGAATGGCACGGTGACAAATTTTTCCCCGTCCCTGCAGGAACTCAATTTCCCCATCCCATCCCCATGAGTTTTGTCACTATCCCTGTCCATGCCCCATTCCTGTAAGCTCTACCTTAACCACACAAGCCTCGGATACTTATGATTTTAAAGGTGTTTGAGGTTTCTGCAAATGAGGATGGAACTTGCAGGAATAGGGCAGGGACAGGAAAAGAACTCACGGGGACGGGGAAAATGAGTTTCTGCAGGGATGGGGAAAAATTTGTCCCCTTGTCATTCTCTATTTCAATTCTACTAGGTACTGTTGTTAGAATAGACCACCTCTCACTGTTCAGATTTGATTGGCACCTTTCTGGATCGAGGAGCAGGGACCAGAATGTTCTTTCTGCGTTTGCATAGGAAAGTACATTTTGGCAGCCTGCTACATGTATATAAACCTCCTACTGATTTGGCTTGTTTTTTTAAATGGTCTTTTCCCTTGTGTATGATGATAAATTCAGGAGTTTGGCAGTGCTGAGATTTTTATAAAATATATGCCCATTTTCCCACTTAAACAACCTATACAAAATTAACCTCTGTGTTTCTTTAGCATGCTTTATTGCTATAAAAAGATGTTTTATGGCTATAAAACATGCTGAAGATGCTCGGAGTCAAGGCTGCCTCAGTCCTCTTTTCTAGCTCATTGCTGTGCCTTACCTGTAGCTTTTAGCCCCCACCCAAGAGTAAGAAGGAGCACAGGTTAATCAGGTTTGCTGGCACTAATGCTAGTTTTATCTCACCTCAACCAGGAATTAAATTCCTGGCCTTAAATAAGCATACATTAAGCTTCTGGGCTTCCATACAATGTCTGCATGGAGCAGTAATAGCTGATACACTCATTAGCATAGAATTAAAATAGCAGTGCACTAACCCGTGTGAATATTTTTGTGCATAAAAATCCATTGGGTGCTGAGCTGTGTACATAGTTATGTGCATAGGGCTTAACACTTTTTATTTCATCAGTTCCTCAGAGTAGTAAAAAACTGTCTTAAAAGTATAAATGTCCACTTCTATTATCTCATATAAAAGGTAAAGAGAGAGAACAAACATTCTTACCTTTTTATGAGATTGATTTTAAAGCAAGGTACAAGCTTCTCCTCTTAAAACTATTCTTTCATTCTTGACAGAACAGTTTTTAGAGGAGAAGGTGGAAAAATAAAGTTTTAAGATGTAACTTTCATTTGGAGATGCTGGTGTCAATTATATTCACGGATGGGATAGGGAGAACGAGAGGGCACTCTCTAAAATTGAAAGGGGACAGATCCCGTACGAACATAAGAAAGTTCTTCTTAACCCAGAGAGTGGTAGAAAACTGGAACGCTCTTCCGGAGTCTGTCATAGGGGAACACACCCTCCAGGGATTCAAGATAAAGTTAGACAAGTTTATGCTGAATCGGAACATACGCAGGCAGGGCTAGTCTCAGTTAGGGCGCTGGTCTTTGACCAGAGGGCCGCCACGTGAGCAGACTGCTGGGCACGATGGACCACCGGTCTGACCCAGCAGCAGCAATTCTTATGTTCTTATGGATAGGGTTACCAAATGTCTGGATTTACCTGGACGTTTCCTCTTTTTCGAAGACAAGTCCAGGTGCCTGGACGGCTTTTCAAAACCCGGCACTTTGTCTGGGTTTTGAAAAGATTTCAGCTAGGACCGGCATTGGGAGGGCATCTGCACATGCATGGATGCAATGCAGTGACATCACGCACATGCACACATACATGTGACATCATTGCATCACACCTGCGCATGCGCCCTCTCAATGCCAGTCCAAACAAGTGAACAGGTTGAGAAGGGTGTAAAAGGGAGGGCATGGGGGAATGGCCATGGGTCCGGATTGTACTTCCGTAATATCTGGTAATCCTAGGTGGGGAGGAAGTTTCAAGTTTCTTTATTTTTGATATACCGTCTATCAAATCAAATGTCTAGAAGGTGTACAATGTAAAAAGATTGTAAGGGACAATTAAAATAGACAGTAACAAAATAATTCATCCATCAGATGTTTGTCTGCAGCAATCAATGTGGCAGAAAAATAATTATGCCTGCATTGCCAACAATCATCTAAGAAGAAATAAACATTTATAGTTTATACATTTATAGCCCACCTTTAACATAAGAAACGCCTTCACCGGATCAGACCAAGGTCCATCTAGTCCGGCGATCTGCACACGCAGAGGCCCATTTAGGTGCTCCTTGTTGGAGCCCCGGATTTCACAAGATTACACACATAATATAACAAACATCCATATAGAATCAGACGATTACAAAAACCCTCCCTTTTTAACCACTACGTCCAGCGTTAAGCCGCAAAATATAAACATTCAATAGCCATATTTAATTTTACAAAATAAATTTTGTTTTAATTATCTTGGTTTGGTTTCAGTGATTTATCTATCCGATTAATAAAGGTTCTATATTCTAATCCAACCACCAAACTTCGAATCAACGGAGTTTTTTCTGATCTATTCTTTCCATCAAGGGGCACTAGACAAGGTTGCCCGTTATCTCCCCTGTTATTCAATCTGGCTTTGGAGCCTCTATTAATTGCCATTAGAGCCAACTCCTCCATCAGTGGATTTCAATTGAATGATGTGACTGTTAAACTGTCAGCTTATGCGGACGATGTCCAATTGTATACTACTCTGGATTCCCTTCCTGCCATCATTCAAGCAATAGATGCATATTCTATCGTCTCAGGATATAAACTCAACATGTCAAAAACAGAAGTCATGCCACTGACTGGACAACCGTGTGGAGACATGGTACGAGCATTACATCTCAAATACACCCCAACGAAACTAAAATATTTGGGTATCTATTTTGGGACAACCATTGAAGAGACTCGAGAGTTTAACATCACTTATATCATGGACATCATTCATACCACTACATCGAGATGGTCTCCTCTGAAACTATCATGGTGGGGACGCTTGGACTCTATAAAGATGGTGTTAGCACCTAAAATTACTTACGTCTTATCCATGTTACCACTTCTCCTACCAATGGCTGCCTATAAAAAGTTTGAATCTTCTTTGGTTAAATTTCTGTGGCAAGATAAGACTCCTCGCATATCACTCAAGAAGTTGAAATGTACAAAGAATAACGGTGGAGTGAACTTTCCCAGTTTATACGAATATCATTTGGCTTTCTTATGTAGGCAAGGATCAAAATGGCTCGAGACCTCTGATCTACATATGATTCCTGCTTGGTTGAAATTGGAACGTGCGATGCTCACAAATGATCTACTATTATATATCCCTTTTACCGCACCAAACAATACCACACATAACAATCTCATTTTGTCATCTACTAGAATAGCGTTGAAGGCCTTGGATGACATTGCTCCGGTGCCCTGGAATTCTACTACTCATTCCTCTCTATGGCGCAACCCGCTTTTGCAAATTCAGGGAAGATATATGGAATGGAAGTCCTGGCGCAAAAAAGGAATCTGGTCAGTACATCAGTTATTATTAGACCACACTTTTCTGGCCTACCCTGACTTATCTGCGACCTATGGCCTTGACTCTTCTCATTATTTCCAGTGGTTGCAATTGAGGCATTGTGTAGATGCATATCTACGGAAAATTAAGTTGTCTGCTGACATCCCTACTATATTAAGATGGTCGACATCGATCAACTCTCAAGCTGGACAGGCATCGGCTTGGTACAAACTGTTACACAAACAAAAGTTTACACCACCCACTGCATTGTACGACATATGGGCTCATGATACCTCCATGTCTCCTGATGCTTGTGATTGGGAAGATAACTGGCTGACATCTTATAAAGCACTCAAATCGACCAACATCATGCATACAGTATTGTTTCTATATCATAGAGCTTTTTGGACACCTCTCAAGTTGTCGAAAATTAGTAATTCTAATTCAAACAAATGTTGGTCTTGCTTACAAGAAGTAGGCACTTTCGAACATATGCTGTTTCAATGTCCTCAATTGTCCGCTTATTGGAATGAAGTATGGTCTACCATATGCAAGATACTTCCCATTTCAGATTCAATATCCTTCGCAGTTATTATATATGGGGCTGCTGCTTTAAAACAGTCTCAATTAGACAAATTTGAAAGTAGACTGCTCAAGTGCTTACTACTAATTGCGATTAAGTCTGTATTAACCAATTGGAAGGATTTTTCGAACCTACATTACATGTCTTGGTGGAACACTGTTGGTTTATACTCTAAGTATGAGCTTATCGTTGCTGAAAAGACTAATTCATATACTTCTTACAGCAAAGTGTGGTCTCCTGTTATAGACTATTGCATATCTGACTAGATGTCTTTACTTTACTTACTTTTCATTTGTTTTTCTTGGTTTGCACCATTTTGATTTGATTTGATTGAAATTTGAATATATTGTCTCTTTAAGTTTATGTATTTTTATATTATGATTTTACATATACATTTTGCATATTGCACTACCGCTATTTGTATGCATAACACAGTTCGTTGTTTTTGTTGATGATTTTGCACTTGTAATTGTTTGAAAAACAATAAAACTTATTGAACTAAAAAAAAAAAAAGTATTCAGATCTTGCTGTCTTATGTATAATGGAATATTATTCCAGTTATTAGGACCTATACAGGAACAAGCACCTACTCTAGTTGCTTAAAATCTTACTAGTGCAACTGGCTTAATGTGCTCTGAAATTGTGTGTCATGTAAACAGGAAATACTGGCTTATCAAACAACTAAGTCAGAAGCCCGGGAAAAGCATGTGCAATAAAGCTTCAAAGAGAACATAAAGTCATTACCATTGTTCCACGATGGCATTTGTATGTTTTTGTTTGTTTTGGGGTGGGTTGGTGTTTTTTTTACAAACTCATATCTCTTTTATAAAACAATAAATTAATAAAAAGTGTAGAATGTAGTGTCAGGCTGCACCCAACACTAAGAGCTCTTTATACTAAACCTAAAACATTTTACTCAGGCTTACCTACAAAATTATATTTATGTCTATAAAGATTTTGTGTAATATTGTATTTAATGGTGTTTTCCTTTAAGTGTTCCATTACCAATATGTCCCATTTTCTTCATACTGCAGATGAGAAAAACTTCAAGCAGAGGCCAGCTTGAGGGGAGAAAATTGCTCAGGCTCACAGCAACCAGAAACCACCCAGAATCCCCTGGGACTATAAAATCATCAATCACTGAACATTTATCATTTTCCAGACTGCAGGCTAACATTCAAGACGACATTAATGGGGCTGAAACAGTCCTCACTATCTTCACAGGCGTGCTGTCAGTTCTACCATAGGGCTAGTAACCAAGAGCTAAAGAACTGTCAGATCACTACAACTGCTTATTGGATGCATGTCACAACTCCTTCTGCCACTCTGCTTTAAAAATAATCTTCGGGGACTCCCAGGTCCCAAATGAATCTTTGGCTCTTTCTATCTCCTTCTGAAATCAGTGATGTATGTGTGATAGACATTCAAAAAGAATCTCAATGACATTTACAACTTGGTTATGACCACAAGGGTGTCCTCTGGTAACCATGGTCATAGCTTGTTTGACAGATATGCAGTTTATAGCAGCAGCTGCCCAGAAATTCTGGTGGCTCCTAGCCAAGGTCAACACATCTGATTCAGCCTGGTCTTGAAATGGAAAATAAATACATGCAACTTGCCAAGCAAAAGTGCCACGATTTACTTTAACATAAAATGCTGGGTGCATTTGGCACTTGTTAAAGTTTCAGACACTTGAAAAACTCACATTTCACAGTTTAGATTCATCCATAAGATGTCATAGAGTTTGCTGGAATGTATCCCAAGAGATCAAGAGACATGATCTAACTTTGTATATGGGGTAGCCACTGTTAACTGTCTAACCATAAGATGCACCTCTTTCTCTAGTTCTTTTTTAGCAAACAGGTACAAAAAGGTAGACTGGGTTGCATAAAATTAAGAATCTGATTTTTTTTCCCCCAGCTTTTTCTGCAGGTCTCCAGTTCATCATATGGTTCATTGACAGTACTTCAGAAGGACCATGACCTGCCGAGTCTCATAGAATCCACAAATAGCTTCCCCTGTGTATAGCATGTAGATGGAGGCAGGGAAAAGTCAGTCACCAGAGAATGATACAGGACACAACTGTAGGTATCAAAGGCAGGTCCAGGCATTTCATTCCTTATGAGTGTCATTCAGATTCATTAAATTTGCCCACTGCTCTGTCTTGAATCTGCTGTGCTCCGTTTCAATGAATTTCTATCAACTTTAACAAAAAAAAGTCCTGTAAAATGTAAAACCAAAGAGACCATTCAAGTTCATGGAATTTATTCATTTGTTTACTTTAACTTACATATCCTTTCCCTTCACAATTAAATTTCATGTTTACATTTTGTGAATTTGCAGGGCAATTTTATTACAGGTCATTTTATAAAGAGCATAAGCACCAATGCACCTTTGTAAACACTGGTTGCAAAGCAGCAGAAATTGCAGCTACATAAGAACATAAGAGTAGCCATACTGGGACAGACCAATGGTCCATCTAGCCCAGTATTCTGTTTCCATAGTGGCCATCCAGGTCACATGTACCTGACAGACACCCAAAGAGTAGCAACATTCCAGAGCTGAGATTGTGTTGTCATAATGCCTCATTCTACCAATGCCTAAGATCCAACTTCATCAGTGATGTCACAATGGCTTCATTGTCCAATACTTGGCAGTGCCGGTCAGAAGCTTATCCAGGGATTCATAGACAACCCCGCGAAAGACAAAGGCGCGCGCCGACAACTGAGCGCAAGACGGAGGCGCGCGCCGAAGAAAATTTCAGTTTTTAGGGGCTCCGACAGGGGTTTTTGTTGGGAAGCCCCCCCAGTTTACTTAATAGAGATCGCGCCGGTGTTGTGGGGGGTTTGGGGGGTTGTAACCCTCCACATTTTACTGTAAACTTAACTTTTTCCCTAAAAACAGGGAAAAAGTGAAGTTTTCAGTAAAATGTGGGGGGTTCCAACCCCCCACAACACCCCCACAACGCGGCGCGATCTCTATTAAGTAAAGTGTGGGGGTTCCCCCCCTACGCCCCCCCCCCCCCGTCGGAGCCCTAAAGACAGTAATTTTCTGTGGTGCGTGCCTCCGCGCTGCGCTCAATTGTCTGCGCGCGCCTTTGTCCCGGCGCACTTTTGACCTGACACCCTTATCCAGGAATGAAAGCAAAAGTAAGCATCCCCTCCTGAGGAAGCCGTAATTGGGGGAGGGGGGGGGGCGGCTCGGAGGGCTTATCATTTGGTAACTTTATTCACCCAGCACGGCATTCCAGCAGTGATACCATCTTTATCAAATACACAGAAAGTTAAGTACAACATTAAAGTGGACTTCCTAGGTGGTTATAATGATAAGGTGGAGAGGCTTGATTTAGCAGTGATGGTCCCGTCTCAACCCGTGCTGGTGAACTGATTGTTTCACAATTATCATGAGGATGTGGCTCTGAGCACATCAAATTCACAAGACAAAACATTGATATTATCAGTATATTGGAAAGTTGAATATTATTTCAAGAAAGTCTGTGATATAAGTTGAAAAGTATCACATAAGAATAGCCATACTGGGACAGACCAATGGTCCATCTAGCCCAGTATCCTGTTTCCACAGTGGCCAATCTTGGTCACATGTACCTGACAGAAACCCAAACAGTAGCAACATTCCAGAACTGAGATTGTGATGTAATAATGCCTCATTTTACCAATGCATAAGATCCAACCTCATCAGTGATGTCACAATAGCGTCTTGGTGAGCATATTATTCAACATTACCTTTAATTTTGAAGTAGAAATGTGATAGGAGAGGGGCAGGACACAATTGTATGTGACAGCTTCTGCTCTATATTTTATAGGGAGACCCTTGATAAAACACTCGGTTGTGTGAAACATGTCGGGTCTGACTCCCTTGGTTTTGGCTGAGATAAGTACTATCTACTTTTAAAACGTATATCATGACACTGAGAAGCAAGGTGTTTTTGAAATATTTATCTCTTAAGAATATTTATTAAAGATAAAATCATAAACTATAAACTAAAAGGAGAAAATAACATTCAAAAATGGAAAGCCAATGATGAAGCGCCACAATATGCTTCCCGCTGTGTAAAATACTATAGGCAGTGGAGTGGTGGGGCTGAGGCGTCTTTTTTGAAAGTATGCAGAAAAAAGCTATTTAAAGTATTATAATCCAGATAATATCATACATCTACTAGCATAATATATGACTGGATATAGTATCATTGCACTACATTTTTGCCATATTTCTAATACGCATACAGCTGAATGTGTCATTTCCAACACTCTCTTTTCAATTATTTATAAGAGAACCAACCGCTCCCCATTTTTATACAAATGGACATCAGAATTCTATCTTTATCTATTTTTATGCAAACCCTTATAATAAAATTAGAAAAAAAACCAAGATATGGGGAAAAGAAATAACAATAAAACACTTGTTCCCAATATCCTTATGATCTGGTTCTTGTGTAAAATAGACACCCAAAAGAAAAAACATAAGATTTTAATGAAATTATTTTAAGTAGAAAATACAGTATATGTAGAAATAAACGGAACTTGTTTTTAAAAGCAAAATACATTAAACAGAGAAAAAAATAATGCAATAGAACTAAAAAATATGGTATTGCTGTTTATGCTGATTTGTATATATTGTGTTGTGCCTTTTATTTCATTAATAAAAATATTTTTTTTAAAAGAACTAAAAGCTAAACCCCAAATATACCACTAGTATAGAAACTAAGGGGTCTTTTTATTAAAGCCCGTTAAAGATTAGCGCATGCTAAATGCTAAGGCATCCATTATATTCTAAGAACGCCTTAGCATTTAGCGCGTGCTAACCTTAATAAAAGTCACAGTTTAAAATGTCCTAAGTCACAGTTTAAAATAAAACAAATTTTTTTTTTTTAAAAAGGTCTAAAATAGCTTTTCCTAAATACTCTAAAGTTCCTCAACTATCTTTTGAGTATGCAAATCTCTCTCATGCATATTCATTGTGGATGTCCTAAAAATCAGAATGGCAAAAGAACACTTGAGGTCTGATTTGAGAATTACTCTTGCAAAATAAAGGCCTGTTTTACAATATTACTGCTCAAATTACATGTATCAGTAAACCACATTGATAACCCCCCCCCCCTTCCACACACACACACACACACACTTTGGTGTCTTAATACCACCTCTTCTGCAGACCAGTGTTTTTCTCGTATTTGCAGAACATACATGAAATATGTCAGTGACAATTACCAACTAAGCATGCCTCATCCAGACTGTCCTTTCAGAATACATTCACTTCCCGCCTCTTTGGTGCTGAGATATTACATTACATTAGGGACTTCTATTCTGCCTATACTTTACAGTTCAAGGCAGATTACAAAAGAGCTAACTGGACATTTCCAGTGAAGTTACAACAGTTTGGGGGTTTTGTTTGTTTTTTTGGTTACAAGGGAGGAGAGGTACCTGGATTAATTCCGGAA
The DNA here is from genome assembly GCF_902459505.1 of Geotrypetes seraphini. Classification (NCBI taxonomy): domain Eukaryota; kingdom Metazoa; phylum Chordata; class Amphibia; order Gymnophiona; family Dermophiidae; genus Geotrypetes; species Geotrypetes seraphini. Next base: position 48,553,492 of record NC_047097.1, read on the forward strand.
GAACTTTCAAATTGGATATTAAATTGACTGTACGTTACTGTGTGATATAACAAATAGATTACAGTTAGAGTACAAATAAGATTACGTTACATTTCAGGGATCTGAATACTTGGTTGGTGTTTTGGGGAGGAAGAGATTATTTAAGTGGAGGTTTTGGGGGAGAATTTATCTAGGAGGAGGGGGAAGAGTTGGGTTAAGATATTTGGATAAATTTTTTGAAAAGTAGGGTTTTGATTTCTTTTCGAAAAGTTTTGAAGTCACCCGTTGCCATCAACAGGTTGGAGATGGAGTGGTTAAGTTTTGCTGCTTGCGTCGCCAGAAGGTTATCAAACATCTTTTTGTGCTGAGTGCCCTTGAGTGGAGGGAAGGCAAAAGGGTTTGGAGTTCTTCTTTGTCTTGAGGTGAGGATCTGGTTTAGGCCATTGTTTAGATGGGGGGGGGGGGGCGGAGCCGTTTAATGCTTTGAATAATAGACAGTAGAATTTGAATTGAATTCGTGCTTGCATAGGTAGCCAGTGAGAGTCTAGGAAGGCAGTTGTAATATGATCATATTTTCTCAGGGAGTAGATCAGTCTGAGGGCAGTGTTTTGTATAGTCTGAAGTTGTTTTATCATGTTGGCAGGACAAGGTAAATAGAGGGAATTGCAATAGTCCAGTAGACCTAAGACTAGGGATTGGACAATTAGCCTGAATTGTGCTGGGTCGAAGAATTTTCTTATTTTACGTAGATTTCTCATAATTAAAAAAGCTTTCTGGGATGTTTTATTGATTTGGGACTGCATTGTGCAGCATCTGTCTATCGTTACTCCTAGGAGTTTGAGTTCGGGCTGTATTGGGTATTTGGTGTTTTTAATTTTCAGTTTTGTAATGGTGGGAGTTTTGGCCTTTTCGAACAGAAGGAATTTTGTTTTATCTGAGTTTAGTTTCAGTTTGTGGTCTACCATCCATTTTTCCACTGCATCAGGGTTATTTCCAATTTTGCTGTAGTGGTGGGCTCTGATGGGTCGAAGGGGAGGAGTATGGTGATGTCGTCTGCGTAGCTGAAGGATGTAACATTTAAGTTATCTAAAGTGGCTCCAAGGGAGGAAATAAGGTGATAGAGGTGATCCTTGTGGAACTCCGCATGGGTTGGACCATGATTCTGATTTGATATTATTGGACTTTACCCTGTAGGTTCTTGATTTGAGGAATCCTTGGAACCAATTGTAGACCTTGCCTGAGATCCCAATGGCGTCAAGTATCTGTAGCAGTATGGAGTGGTCGACCAGGTCAAATGCTGTGGAGAGGTCAAGTTAAATTAGCATCAACTTTTTGCCTTTGATAATTTGCTGTCGAGCTGTGTCTAGTAGTTTTACAAGTAGTGTTTCTGTGCTGTGGTTCCACAGATACAGTTTGCAATTTGTATTTTAAAGGTGTTCAAGCATAAGCTGTTTCTTATTTTAAACTTGTAATATTTGCACTATCAGAGTCATTAGTAAGCAGCAGTTTGGAGACCTGTCAGCACTTTCTTGCACAAAGAATGCTCATCCTATTTTATATTTATCCTATGAGGCATATATTCAGCGTGACACCATCCATATAATTCTGTACAGATAAGATATCCATATAAAGTTATGCTTACATTCAGCAGCAGTGTCCGTATCAGCGCTGCAGTGAAATATACAGAACTAAAACTCCACACAGATACCAACTTTCAAAAATTATACCTGCTCTATTGCAAACTGTGTGTCATAGCACACTAGTGTGCCCCACAAGATTTCAGGTGTGTCACGAGACACTAGGGAGGAGGAGAGACAGCAGCACCAGCTGACTGCCCACAGGACGTGCCTCTCGCAGTGAAAGACATATCATGTAGGCAGTCAGCCACTGCCAGTGCCTCTCCTCCTTCCTGGCGTCTCTCTTCCTCTCTGCGCCTCTTCTTTTTCCAGACACACACACACCACACCCCCCCACACACACCCTTGGTTCAGGTCCCTGTCTGGAGGGCCTCCGTGCATGCATGGATGGCGACGTGATGAAGTCATGCATGTGCGTGATGTCATCGCAGCAATGTCGGTGCACTTTTGGGTGCCCTCGAGCCGTGGATGCCAGTTTAGTGTGCCACGGCTCGGAAAGTTTGTGAGACACAGATTTACATGGATAAAGGCTGAATATCTCTGCTTAATTTGAGGAGGGCATCAAAAACTTATCAACTAGCTTTGTACTAGGTTGTACAGCAATTTATATGGCAAATATTAGCCACTCTGTGGGGAATTCTATACATGATGCTCAAAAACAGGTATCAGAAAAGTTCAGCACTAAGCATTCTTCTAAAAAGGGGATTGCACCCTTTATGGACTAGCACTTAGCACCAGTTTCTGCACCCAACTCTGGACGCCAAACTTATACCTGCTGAATCCTTATGTAAATCCTGACGCCCAGGCTGGGTGTGGAGAACCCATTATTCTATAACAGAGCACGCAGGTTTTGGAATGTCCATGCCCCTCCAATGGTCATACCCCCCCCCCCACCTTTTGGGTTGCACACTATGGGATCTAGGCACTCAGCTGCATGCCATACATGGAATCTGAGCGGGAGGAGTTTAAAGATGAACATATGTGGTTGGAATTCACTGCAGACTGCATAAGCCCTATCAAAAGCAATCCACATATGTACGTATGTGCACTGCTTTGTTTCTGGGAAAATAAGGTGCCAGTACTCACATGCTACACCATCTTTAAGGATGGTGTGACTCATTTCCACAATAGTCATGCCCCCTACAAATGGCTGCAGAGTTTATAAAAAGGCAGATTTGCAAAATATGATAAGTCCCTAGAATATCATACACTCAAAAATAAACCCACATGAATATAAACCGAGGTAACCTTTTTTCTCCCAAAGAGGAGGGAAAAAAAGGTTGACTCAAATATAAACCGGGGGGGAGGGGGGGATATATTCAAGTGCCCTGCTATGCACCCAGCCCTCCTTTAATCCCTCCTTCCTTCCCAGCCCCCAATGCCACTACAGGTCTGCCTGAAACCTTGGTGGTCCAGCATTTAGCTGGGACAGGAATGATCCTTCCTGCATCTTGTCCTGGCCAACTGTAAACCACCACACCTACCTGACCCCCGTAGACCCCTGGAGGTCCAGCGGCAAAGCAGGGCAGGAGCGATCTTCCTACACAGTTTATATTTGATTATATATGGTACACCTCTTATTAGAAAAAGAAAATAAGCCAGACCTCTATAAATCCCTACACAGCAAGTATATGCTCAAGAAAATACCTCACCTTGGTCACATATGCAGAACATGGATAAAGCCTCACCAAATACAGAATGAAAAGCTAGAAATCTGATTGATACGTCATCCTCCATAGTTGTTTTTCGGCTCAAATATTCAGCACTGGTCTCTGGATACCAGTCAGCACTAAATATTCAGGTACAGTGGTTAAGTGCAGCCACTCTGCATAGTGGAGAGATTCAGTCTAATGTCTGGATAGCTAACCTAGTAAAGACAGGGCTAAATATCACCGCTACTTGGACATCCTAAGGCTCTGCCCTCAGAATTCTATAGCACTGTTTTGATAGCGATGAGTCAGTCTCTTAGGATATTCATCAATACTATCTGGATATTGTCACTGAATATTTGGGAACAGCACTGCTAGCATTTATCAAGATAAATGCAGGGATGGCTAAAGAGATTAATGTTCCCTGGCCCATGCCCAGTTCCATCCTCTGATGCTACTCCTCGACACCGACAATAGCCTACGAAGGCACATCCTGCCAGGACCAGGCAGTAGCATCAGAGGAGGAAGAAAGACAATAGAATAAAAGATGATCCAGTGTCCCTACATCAAGATGACAGTGCCAGAATCTATTAGACTTTAAATTATCCAACTTTTGTAAATGAACAGGTGTCTAAAAAATTCTATGTAACACAAAGAACCAAGTTTGTCTCATAGATGTTGATGCTGTACATTTCATTCTCCAAGTCCAAATTTGTGGCCATTGCGTAGCAGAAATATGCTGCTTTGTTTCTATACTCCAAGGGCTCCTTTTACTAAAGTGCACTAACGGTTTTAGCACGCGCTACAATACCACATGTGCTAAACACTAACGCTTGAGTTAGTATTTTTCGTTTGGCACATGCTAAAAACGCTAGCACACCTTAGTAAAAGGAGCCCCAAATGTCTCTTAAACTTGTTTTAGGTTTTTTCACCAAATATTCAAATATTAATTTGTATCACTTAGCGGCCTGATGCCCTTGAAAATCTGTCTGGAAACATAGACCCGGCAAGCTGTACTGATTTTTTAAGTTGCGCCAGTCAGAGAACCCCTTCTGAATGGCCTGCTTCAACTGCAATCATTTATAACAGGGGTAGGGAACTCCAGTCCACGAGAGCCATATTCCAGTCGGGTTTTCAGGATTTCCCCAATGAATATGCATGAGATCTATTTGCATGCACTGCTTTCAATGCATATTCATTGGGGAAATCCTGAAAACCCGACTGGAATACGGCTCTCGAGGACCGGAGTTCCCTACCCCTGATTTATAACCTTGAGACTTTGATATGCCAAATGATTGTTGTAACTGTAATAAATTTACAATTTTCCCATTCAGAATTACACCATTTACAGTACGAATGCCTGCCTGCAACCAATGTTTCTAGAGGATTTTAGACTCACCGATTTGTATCTTGGAGTTCAACCATAGGGAATGACAGCTGGTTTGCTGTATCGGAATAGGAATTAAAGCATCTATAAATTTTAACGTCACCCAAGTTGAACAAAAAATAATATTGTCCTTATATATTCTAAGAAGCTTGATAATAAATAGCTGAGATGAAGTGGGGCCATAAAATGACTTTCCAGAATCATCTAATCTAGTAGATTATTCATGAGTTCAGGAAGGATCCAATATATAACCTGACATAAAATGAAAGCTTGATGATATCAGTAAAAATTTGGAAAATTTACTCCTCCCACCGATTGAGATTTTTGCAAAGATACTAAGGCTATTCTAGAAGTTTTACCAAGCCAAAATAATTTTGTAAGAATCCCATTTCGTTTTTTATAAAAGGAACTCTGAAAATAAACTGGTAACATACTCATTTGGTAACAAACTACAGGCGAGATCATCATTTTGATGGTTTGGACTTTCCCCCACCAAGAAAGATGTACATTTCTCCCTCAATATTTGCGGGGGTTAGGGGCAGAGCCGGCCTGTGAATATTTAAAAAACACGAATAATATTCGGGCCGGTTCTGACCCACCCCCCGCTTTCCCCTGGAATTAAATCTGTATTCCGGCAGCCATTTCCTATGAGTGATCTGCACGGGGCAGGAGCGTAAGAAGATCGCTCCTGCCCCGAAAACCCACTAGACCACCAGGTAAGGCTTAAGGGATTCCGGGGAAAAGTGGGAGGGAGGCGGGGAAGGTCCAGAATACAGCTTTAATTAAAAAAATTTTTTTTAAAAAAAAAATCACGAATAACCAAATCCACGGATGCTGAAACTGTGGATTCGGAGGGAAAAGTGTAATGAACTCCAATGCTCACACATTTCTTTAACCTTCAACAATAGTGATTTTTCATTTACTGTTATTTTATCTTCCAATGATTTTTGAATCATTATACCCAATTATTTTATTCCCTCTTCCTTCCAAAGGAATGGGAATGGATCAAATAAACTTTTTATACAATGTACATTCAATGGAAGAACCTCTGATTTACTCCAATTTATCTTATAACCAGAAAATTTACCAAAACAATCAATCAATTCCAGTAAATGAGGGATGGTTGATTCAGGATTTTTCAAATGAAGCAAAATATGATCTGCATAAGCTGAAACTTTATAATCTCGACCTGCATATGGAATTCCCTGTATCTCCTTTGCCTGCTGAATGGCCAACAACAAGGGTTCCAAAACAACAAGGGTTCCAAAACAATATCAAAAAGCAAAGGAGATAAGGGACATCCTTGTCTAATTCCCCTCTTTAAACTAAAATGTTCAGAGAATGCATTATTAATATATAATCTGGCTGAATGAGAACTATATAAGGTTTGAATCATTTGAATAAATCCGGATCCTATTCCAAATCAATCCATTACTTGGTACATAAAAGTCCATTCTACTCGATCAAAGGCCTTCTCTGCATCCAAGGATACCAAGAAGGCCAGATCCTCTATAGTTTTTGCTAAATTAAGCATATGAAGTGCCAATCTAGTGTTATTTGCAGAATGTCTTTGAGCAACAAAACCTGTTTGGTGCATTCCAATCATATAAGGGAGAGCCTTAGCTAATCTCAGAGCCAAAAGTTTAGCCAGAATTTTTCCATTTACATTCATTAAAGAAATCGGTCTATAGTTTGAAACCAACATGGGATCTTTGTTTGGCTTTGGCAAAACAATAGTAAGCACTTCTGCCATTGTACCTGATATCTGACCCTTCATCAGTTGTGATTGATATAATTAAAAAAGATGAGGTAACAGTATATTTTGAAAAGATTTGAAAAACTCCACTGTAAATCCATCACTACCCCGACTGGACCCAGCTTTGAGAGACTTCAATACTGACTGAAACTCTGTAGATGATATAGGTGCCTCAAGTTTTTCTTTTATATGCTCTGGAATTTTTGGCCCATTAATTGAATTCAAAAAATCTCTTCCTTCATTCTTTGTATTTGAATAACGCTCAGAATATAAAGCTTTATAATATTCCAGAAAATGATTTAAAACATCTGGTATGTGGGTATAAATCTTACTCTTTTCATCCTTAATGGTCGCAATCTTTCCTCTTTTCTTTTTAGCTTTCAGATAATTAGCCAATACTCTTCCCGCTTTATTTGAGTTTCTGTAATACACCGCTTGCTGATAACATAAGAACATAAGAATTGCCGCTGCTGGGTCAGACTGGCGGTCCATCCTGCCCAGCAGTCCACTCATGCAGCGGCCCTCAGGTCAAAGATCAGTGCTCTAAATGAGTCCAGCCTCACCTACGTACGTTTCAGTTTAGCAGGAACTTGTCCAACTTTGTCTTGAATCTCTGGTGGGTGTTTTCCCTTATAACAAACTCCGGAAGAGCATTCCAGTTGTCTACCACTCTCTGGGAGAAGAAGAACTTCCTTATGCTTGTACGGAATCTATCCCCTTTCAGCTTTAGAGAGTGCCCTCTTGTTCTTCCTACCTTGGAGAGGATGAACAATCTCTCTTCATCTACTAAGTCCATTCCCTTCAGTATCTTGAACGTTTCGATCATGTCCCCTCTCTCAGTCTCCTCTTTTCAAGGGAGAAGAATTCCAGTTTCTCCAATCTCTCACTGTACGGCAACTCCTCCAGCCCCTTAACCATTTTAGTCGCTCTTCTCTGGACCCTTTCGAGTAGTAGTGTCCTTCTTCAAGTACAGCGACCAGTGCTGGCACGCAGTACTCCAGGTGAGGGCACACCATGGCTCGGTACAAAGGCATGATAACCTTCTCCGATCTGTTTGTGATCCCCTTCTTTTTCATTCCTAGCATTCTGTTCACCCTTTTCACCACCACCGCACATTGTGTGGACAGCTTCATCGACTTGTCAATCAGAACTCCCAAGTCTCTTTCCTGGGAGGTCTCTCCAAGTACCGCCCCAGACATCCTGTATTCATGCATGACATTTTTGTTACCGGCATGCATCACTTATACTTATCCATGTTGAACCTCATTTGCCATGTCGATGCCCATTTCTTGAGCTTGGTTATGTCACCTTGCAAATCTTCACAATCCCCTCACGTCCTCACTAGAGGTCTGCATGGGAACGGGGATCGTGGGTCATGAAGTTACACAATATCATCATGATTAGTACTCAGGAACTCTTTTGAACACGTACTACTCGGGTCTCCTGAAGCAGGGAATGAAACGGGGCCACGTTGGGACCCCATAAACCCTGTCTATGAGCTAAGTGAAAATCTTATCAGTCTTAAAGTGCAGTTACGGTTGCATGATATAAAAAGGAGAAAAAACATTGAATATTTGAATATTTGAAATGCTTCAAGAATTAGATCATATTTAATCCATAGCCTTTGAGTATGTGATCAAAGATTTTTTATGAAATGACAATGACTGGAAGGTAAACTCTTCAACTAAGGGAGGTTTTTCAGCCTTCCCTTCAGAGTTTCACATCTCTGAGCATTTTTATACATATCTTTTTAATCACTCTCTATAGCAGGGGTAGGGAACTCCGGTCCTCGAGAGCCGTATTCCAGTTGAGTTTTCAGGATTTCCCCAATGAATATGCATTGAAAGCAGTGCATGCAAATAGATCTCATGCACATTCATTGGGGAAATCCTGAAAACCCGACTGGAATATGGCTCTCGAGGACCGGAGTTCCCTACCCCTGCTCTATAGGCTAGTTACCTTTAAGAGGTCAGTTGTGTTCCATATCAATTATAAACCTCTTTCTGACCTTGTTCTTATATCTCAGTATCCATGAATTCACTAAAGGAAATTGTAATTCTAAAGCAGAAATAATTTGTTCTAAATTAGAAAATTCTAATCCAAGTAATTTCCTAATATGCGCCGAATATGAAATAATCTGCCCTCTTAGAGTTGCCTTGAAAGCATCCCATATAATTTCCAAAGAGATCTCCTTCAAGGTATTGAATTTAAAATACTCATTCGTTTTTATTTGAATTTCCTCAAGAAAGTTTGAATTAACAAGCAGTATATTATTGAACCTCCAAACAGGTCTGTTAGAATGTTCTTCAGTGAACTGATAATCAATCCAAATTCCAGCATGATCCGACAAAATGATAGGATCTATGCTGGCTTTTGTAATCTGTTGAATTAGATAATCTGAAACAAAGAAATAATCAATTCTTGAAAATGATTTATGAACTTGGGAACAAAACATAAATTATCGAGCATTAAAATTAAAAATCCGCATATATCTTTTAATCTACAATTATTCACAAAATTATCTAAAACTAATGATTTTAATTGTCTACTTGGTTGTTTATCCATTATTGGATCAATTACAGCATTGAAGTCTCTAGCTATAATTAAATTAGATGTAGTGAGCAAAAGAATTACTTGTGGGAGCTTTTTAAAGAATTCTGTCTGATTTGTATTTGGTGCATAAATGTTAAAAAGCATCAGGGTATCATTTCCTGAAGTCATATTAACATGGAGCCATCTATCCATTGGATCAGCCCAAAAGTTAACAAATTTAGCAGAAATCATCTTATTAATCAGGATTGCCACCTCTGCCTTTTTCCCCATTGCTGATGCAAAAAACAAACAAACAATGTTTTATCCACCCTTCTTCTAATTTGTCCACCTCCTTAGCTGACAAATGGGTTTCTTGTATAAAATATATATCTTCTTGTTACATCTTCAGAAAGTAAGAATCATTTTCTTCCATTAACGTTCAAGGAATAGAATTTTAAAACCATTTTATTTTATTAATACGTGTCAAAGAATGGACCCCTAATTTGCTTTTGGCCGAATATAAAAATAGTATTTTCACACACACCCAGGACCCTAATCTAAAATTCCCCCCACTCCCTCCCTTAACCCATCCCTGCATGTAACACGAAAGCATAACATATAGACTGGTAACAACATATAGACTGTGCAAACATATAAACTGGTAACTACTGTCTTCCCCCAAGCATCCTAAATTCATCCTCAAATTAACCCTCTACGTATCAATAAATATTAATAAAGTCATATTTAATCCCTATAAAAATTTACAATTCAATATGTTTTAAAAGTAAGTTATTACCTCATTTAGGTATTCAGTTTAACATTAAACATTATACACCATATCTTATCCAGAGCTACTTTACTCCATAATATCAAATAATTCATTTAGACCAGGGCTGCCCAAGTCCAGTCCTCAAGATCTATTGGCAGGCCAGGTTTTCAGGATATTCACAATGAATATGCATGAGAGAGAGTTGCCTGCACTGCCTTCTTGGTATGCAAATCATTCTCATGCATGTTCATTGTGGATATCCTGAAAATCTGGCCTGCCAGTAGATCTCGAGGACCGGACTTGGACAGCCTAATTTAGACCTTCTAATGATTAAAACAAACCCCCAGACCTAAAACCACTAGGAATCTCTGTAGAATTATCTGTTAATATTACTAAGACTATAACCAAATATACTATACTAGTGTTTAAACCCGTTACATTAACGGGTGCTAGAATATATGTATGTATGTCTTTCATTCAGTCTCCCTGCCCCTGTCTCTTTCTTCCTTTCTTTTTGTCTCTCTCCCTCCCGCTGTCTTTCTTTCTGTCTGTCTCTCTCCCTGGCCCCCTTTGTCTGTCTGTCTCTCTACCTTCCCGCTGTCTTTCGTTTTGGTGCGCTGCCTGCCTGTCTTTCTGTCTCTCTCTGTAGCCCCCTACCTGCCTGCCTTTCTCCATGGCCCCATTCTGTCTCCCCCCCAAAGCAAACCAAGATTGCTCCCTGCCCCCCGCACACCCATCCCCCCAAAGCAAAGCAAGTTTGAACCCTGGCCCTCTTTCCCACCCCAACTTCTCTGTGCAGCAGCAGCATGTCCCTCCTCCCACTTTCCTGTGCAGCAACAGCAGCATTCCTACATTCCCTCCCCCTCCATTTTCCTGTATAGCAGCAGCAGCATTTCCCTCCCCCACCCTCCCCCACTTCCCTGTGCTGCAGCAGCATTCCCTTCCCCTCCATTTCCACCCCACTTGCCTGTGCAGCAGCATGTTTGTTTTTTGCCGGCTCCCTTACCCTTTCCAATCCCCGCCTGCATTGCACGACACCCTCCTTCGCCACCACCGTTGACATGCCTGTATGCGTCGGAAGCCTGATGACGTCGGAAGCCGGAGCGCATGCAGCAAGTTTCACCCTGAGCGCAGCGGCGGCCACCGCAGTCGGCAATCAGGTTGGCAAGGACACTGTTCAGGAGACTGGGAAGATGTTGGCGGGCGGCGGCCTCCTCCTGCAGGCGCTTGTGTCTCAGGGGTCCGGCTAATCTCGGCAGGGAGAGAGCTTGCCTGCACTTCCTCGCAGCAACAGTTGGTGAGTGAGGGCGGGAGGAGGGGAGTGACCAGAGAGTTCCCTGCTGCCAGGTTCTAAAATGTAACATGGCCACGGATCACATACCACAGGGATCACGCCATTTTAAAAGCGCATGGGCCGGTAAGGTTTTATTATATAGGATAATACATAGTAAATTCATTAAGAACTGCAGTATTTCTTCAATTAATTAATAAAACAATTATTTAATCCAATAAGAAAAGATATATACTCAGAAGCAATAACCAGATGAAAATTGTAAAAATCAATAAACCAATAGGAAGGGCTCCCAAATTCATTACCCTATTAATCATGTAATATTAATAATAATTAAAAAAGAAGAATTGCCTAACTCAATAAAGGAAAAATCAGAATCACTGCAAAATAAACTCATCATTCTACTCTAATAAAAATATAGGAGTAACTTAATAAGAATATATAGCCTTCAAACAAACTGTCTTTGGAAGAAGGGACTCAGTCTTAGAAGTATTAATCTTCCTTCAAGCCGCTGTATCTTTCTGGATCCATTTCCACCAATTATATCCAGGATGTAGAAGAAGATGATTTACTCATTTCAGGGAACTGATGTCAATCTGATTTCTTTTTTTCCTCTGTCAGTCATTTTGCATCCATTGTGCCAGATAAGTCTATTCAATTTCTAATGGGATTCCCACCAACACTTATGAAACATTCCTCCAGTCTTTTTCTTCCTCATAAATAAATGTTAAGATGCTAGATGTTAGAGGAAATATTTCAGTGCAGGCAACATTTCTTCTGAAGATGGTTTACACTGCTGAGATTTTGCATAACTGTTTGTGATGGTCTCTATGAAATCCAATTGAGCTGTGCTCTTCATATTTATACCAAACAGCATGATATAAGCAATGCCCAGACTGAGGAGCAGATATACACCCATCCCAAACAAACTGAAAGCTCACCTGCTTTGCCAACTCCATTTCCATGGAAACACCATTCAGAATATGTGAGCTGAAGCTGAAAGAACAGGCAATCCTAGGAGATTGACATATGCAGTTCATTGTTGTTATAACAGCAAAAGCACTTTGAAGTTCCGCCTCCTTCACTTACTATCCTGTAATTCATTGGCTCTCTGAAAATCTATTACAAGTTTACCAACAACTCTTTCATTAGAAAAAATAAAACTAAATTCCAGAAATTAAAACTAATAACTTGTCCAGACCTTTGTATGATCTTCCATTAAAAATCCAAATTAAACAAAAAGATTTATCACTTTTGAAAAATAAATCGTCTTTTCTTGTGACTCTCTATGTCATAGGCTCCAAATGCTGATTAATATACTCTTGCAGCTTAGTCGGATCCTCATATTGACTCGTTTTGTTATTGTAAGTGATCTTCATAACAGTTGGATACAAAATCCCATACTTAGCCCCCAACTGCCGCAGCTGAGGTCTGAGGAACAGAAACTGGTTTCTCAAGCCAGCAGTAACTTTAGCAAAATCCGGCAGAAGATGGATTTTTGTTTCCTGCCATTTCAACGACTTCATTTGTTTTGCGGTAGATAAAATGTCCATAGCCTGTTGAAAATGCAGTACCCTGAATATCAAGGGCCTGGGACCATTTTGATTGTTAGAAGCCCTTGATGGAATGCAGTGTGCTCTTTCAATTTCTAATGGATATTTCAAATTGAGGGAGATAAGTTTTGGAAAGAAATCTTCAAGAAAAGAAAGGCATTTCTGCCCTATACCCTTCTGGAAGCCCTAATATTCTGATGCTGTTTCTCCTACTTCTGTTATTAGCATCCTTCAATTCCTTAGTTAGACGTGCCATAGCTTTATAATCAGTTTGAATTTTAATCAAACTGCTTTCCACCTCAGAAAGCCAGTGTTCTAACTGTCCAGTCCTGGCATCACATACCTTTAACTGCTGTGAGAGATTGTGAACTTCTTCTTTTACTGTTTTTACTTCAGTTGTATTATCTTGAAGCATATCTCTGATAGATTTCAGCTGCAGTAACACTTGTTCAAACATTTCTGAAGTATCTTTAGGAAATGGCACTTTAGATGGGGTTGGTGGGTCTGGTTTAGCCCACATAGCTGAGCCCCCCCCCCCCCCCCCCCCCCGCAGCAAATGCTGTCTCTAATCTGGACTGTCTTCCTGAAGCCATATCTGCTATAGAAGATTTCACAAATCAAAATATTTACTTTTTGAGAGTAAATTTGACCTCTTGTGCTGACAAATTAGCTGTGTAGTGCTGTTGAGGGAAGAGCTATAGAATCACTCATTCATCTTGTATTGCAGCCAAGCCATGCCCCTGGCACAGATGTCACTTAATAGCAAAACCTACCAGTCAGTCAAAGAGCACAACCAATTGCAACAGACTCTAGAAGGGTCTAACCAATCACATCCAGCTCTGTTTATGTCAGTGGGTCAAAATCTACCACTACAAATCTTACAGCAAGCAAGTTGCAGCGAGGAATAGGGTGGCTTAAATGAGAAAAAGCATCCAGTACCAGTTTAAATTTGATTTGTTTTAGGCATTCACATGATTTACTGCCTTTTGGGCAAAAGTTCCATGAAACAGTTTACAAATTACGACAAAGCCTATAAATCTCAATATGGATACTCTGGAAGAAAGGGGAGAGAGAGAAGATACAACAGAGATAAATGTCCAGGTGTTCGAGTCTCTTTCAACCGAAAGAAAACTCTGGAACAAGAAGGCATAGGATGAACTTAGAATATTTTACATTCAGGTGTAATCTAAGGAAATATTTTTCTTTTATAGAAAGGGTGGTGGATATGTAAAACTGCCTCCCAGAATACTGTCTCTGAATTCATGAAAGTGTGAGATAAGCATGTGGGATCTCTCAGGGATAGGAAGCAGTAATAAATGGTATGGATGCTATGGATGGACAGACTTGACAGGCCATAAGACCTTTATCTGCCATTATGTTTCTTTGAAACCAAGAAAGCAGCAATGCGCTGAAGCACATCCAGAAGGTCCAGATAGCTGAGAATCTAGAGAATGACATGGGGATAGGTACCACAGGGCGGGGACAGGGACAAAGCCCATTGGGGGTAGAGACAGTCCGAGATGAGGACAGAGCCCGCAGGGACGGGATGGGAACAGGGACAGAGTCTGTGGAGACAGGGTGAGGATGGGGACAGGGACAAACTTTGTCCCCATATTATTCTCTAAAAACTTGAGACTAGTATCATGTAAAAACTTTACACATCATAAACAATTGGCAACTGATTTCAATGATTTAAAAAACCTGCACAAGCTGCTTTTGGAACTATTGTTAAATGACATCATTTGTGTCTTGTCTACCATCTGCAAAATCCTTCCATCATGTGCCCAGCTGCTCAAGCATCTTACTGTTACTGCAGCAGATTCATCCATGGTTGCAGGCATCAAGGAACATTTCTAACATTTAATAGACACTTATTTTCCTGTTCATCCACTACACAGTTTAGGTACTCTTCTACACCCATGTCTGAAAGACAATCCAATTACTTTCCCAGATGAAGTAAAAATATAAGCAACTGAATCTTTGGAAAGGTTGTGCCAAAACCAGATAGAAATAGATGGCTCTATATGTGATTTATAAAAGTTGTACAGAATATTGTCCCTTTTTATACTTTAATAAACAAGATTTAACTATAAAATCATAAGTGTTCAAGGCTTGTGCAAATGAGGACAGAGTCCACAGGGACAGGGACAGAGCTTGCGGGGACAGGGATAGGGACAGTGCCCATGGGAACGGGGACAAACGTTGTCCCAGTGTCATTCTCTATGAGAATCACACGTCAGGAGGGATTGCATAAAAAGATACTTTTTAAGGTTTGACTTTAAAATGGGACTGAAAAACCTTACATCTTAGAGCAGAGGGCAGAGCATTCCAAAGAAGTGGAGCAAAGAAACAGAAAGCTCCATAGGTTAAGTTGGTCCTGGACAAATGTTAATGTTGGATGAGCAAATGAGAGGAGAGTACCACTTGATTAACCAGTTGTGAGCAAAGCAAGTGGGCAGAACATTGAGGAAGGGAATTATTAGCATAGCATAATCATACCTACTGGCTCAAGAGAGAAATTTTATTCACGTGCAAGTGAGGCTTATGATACCTCAGCACATTTTATCCAATTTCATTATATTTAGATGCAAAAAGCTTTATCATCATCATTTTTATCACTTTACCTTTAATGCCCTCTTTGCTTTCATGTTTCACTACATCCCAGCAGTTTCAACCTTGGTTCTGTGTGTGGACTGTAACTAATTTCTAACCCAGATGAAACCTCAACACCATACAGTGATGTGAAATAGCTTATGTGCAGTGCAGTTATAAAAGTGCACTGAAATTGATATTTTATAGGGACTGGTTAAGAAAAATGTAGCTGACATTTGTTTTGGAACGCTTCACTATTTACATAAGATGGCTTCAATAGAATGTCATTATTTTTTTTTTCAAATTTTCTGTCAAACAGAGCAAACATGATGTCTAACCAAGTATTTTACTTGTTTTGGATCATTGTTCTGAAATCAAGTAATTCATCATATTCGTCTTAATTCTGAAAGCTAAAAAATTGGACCTGAAAATGCAACATTTTTAGGGAACAAATATTAATGGTATTTTAAACATAAATCAATACAATTTCTCCACTTCTTTTATGAATAATTTACAAGATACCAAAGAACTGTATTTTACCAACACTCAAGCTCTAATTCTATCTAGGCTTCTGATCTCATAAAATGACAGAAGCTATACACTGCACCTTTTTATGACCTTGGACAAGTACTCAATCCTCCAATGCTTAGGGTTCTTTTTACTAACCTGCAGTAAGCATTAATGTGTGTTTACCACAGCTTAAAAGGACTTAATGCAGAGCACACTTAGGCATCCCACAGTAAAATTCAAATGTGTGCATGTTATCGACGCGTTAAAAAATATTTTTAATTTTTTCGCTGAGAGGGTATATTTAGGAACTGGAGAGTGGTCAATGTTAATCAGTTAACACATAGGCATTGCCATGCACTAAGGGTCTGGTTCAAAATTTAGCACCCAAAAAATTAGCACCAACTAGAACAGTGCTTAGCACAATTCTATCCAAGTTACACGCACCTTACAGAATCATGCTTAGCCAGTGCATGTCATAATTTTTAGGTGCACCTATTTAGGCCAAGGAAAACCAGGCCTAAATATAACTTATGCATGCATTAGGCATATTCTAAAACAGTGAACATAAATTCTAGAACACTCACACTCTGCCTATGCTCCTCCCCTGACCATGCCCCCTTTTCAGATTCACACACTAGAACTGGAAAGTAGTACTTTATAGAATATAACTCTCAAATTGTGTACATATACCACAGTTACTTACCATAACAGGTTTTATCCGGCGACAGCAGGCAAATATTCTCACATGTGGGTGATGTCATCCACGGAGCCCACATGTGAGAATCTGCTGCCTGCTTGTCCTAGGATAACTTTTAATTTGTGCCAATTAACATCAGTTATGAGGTGTTAATTGCCAATTATCAGTACTGATTAGGCTTGTTAAACAAGTTGTGTGCACAAATCGGCTATGCACACCGATTTGCATGCTCAACTTAAGGCACTATGGGCTAGATTCACTAAGCAAACCGATCGTATACCGATCGGTTTGCGAGCCCTTAGCGACCAGATTTCCCTCCTGCATTATTCACTAACCTGTGTAGTGATCCGCTTCCGGTGCGAGCATGCAAATGAGGGGAACTGCATGCAAAGTAGGCAGGGACGTGATTCACTAAACTTTTTTTCGATCTGACTAGGCTTGCAAAAAGCGACTGCTGCTGAAGTCCTTAGCGCCTGCCCTGCCTTCTGCCGCCCTGCTTTCTAACCTGTCAGCCCCATCTCCTGCAGCCCCGAATGAGCCTGCCTGCTTGCCCCGAACACGCCTGCCTGCCTGCCCCGATCTCTTCTGCCTGCTCGCCCCGACTATCCTACTCTCTGCCGCCCTTCCCCGCAGTGCAAGCCCATGATTTTAAAGCAGGGCTGCACACCGCAGTGCAGCGCCAGCTTTAAACCCACAGACTCGCACTGAAGGGAAGGAGGGACGAGGCTGCCTCTGCTGCCGCAGAAGAGCAAGAGAGTTGGGCCCCGAACATGTCTGCCCCGACTGCCTGTGTAAGCCTGTGGTTTTAACCCGAAGCGGGTTAAACCCATGTGCTCGCAAAAGTTTATAGTTAAAAAAAAAAGTCACAGCTAGGACGAGTCTGTTCCAATCTCCCCATCTGCATATTTTAGGTTAGTGAATTCGTCGGACCTGCCTAAATCGGTCTATGGGTTAGATTCACTAACCTGCCCGAATCAGAACAATCTGTTTCGCTTTTTGTGAGCAGTTTCGCTTTTTGCGAACAATCACTTTTTGCGAGCCCAGTCGGATCGAAAAAAAGTTTAGTGAATCGCATCCCTGCCTACTTTGCATGCAGCTCCTCAGCGGTCACCATGGGGAAGGGTGGGAGGGTCGAGGCAGGCAGCTCCAGGGATGCAGGCAATTGGGGCAGACAGGAGAGTTTGAGGCAGCAGGAGAGTTCGGGGCTGACAGGAAGATATCAGGTACCTTTAAAACTTTTTTTAGGTATTTTTTAAACATATCATGTGCTGTGATGGAAAAAACTTTTGGAAAATTAATTATCCTCAAGTTACATCTTCTAGTAGTATTCTCCAACATTTCTAACTTAAAGTGAAAGTTTCCACTGTCTCTAATCCAAGTTAACGCTTGCATTTCAACAGTTTTTAGTCTGGCCTCTTGGTCTTCCTTCTTACTTTCCAAAGATGACACCTTATTCTTTAAATCCAAATTTTCTGAAAGTACCGTCGTGTAACGCAAAAAAAGTTGCTGTATTTGTATACCCAAAGAAAGCTGCATACTTGATATTGTCTCCCAAATTGTCTCCATATTGAAAACCTTTGGCCTTTGCAGATAAAACCTAGTTTCCAGTACCAACTGAAGGAATTAAAGTACCTGTATTTATAGCAGTCACATCCATCATTTAAATAACTTTGTCAGCCTGTTCCTTTCTTCTCACCGATTGCGCTGGTAGAACAGGCTTCTCTAGACCCTGTCCAGAGTCAGAGCCTGCATTCTGTTGAGTTGGCACAAGAACGTTCCCGGGCCAGCTCTTTCTCCAACACTCCCTCCGTTTCCTTGGGGCAAATCAGTGAATTGTGCTCCTCTGAGGACAAGGTGGCGCCCTCTAAAGAGAGATTACACGACTCAGTCTGCATGTCTCTCCATGCCGAGGATTCTCTCTCCGGTTCCTGTGTTGAGTCCCTCGCTGCAGAAAGGCATCTATCGGTCCAATTGGAATACTGGATTCCTTCAGGGTAACACATGGTTTGGATTTTCTTTTTACCATAAGGTAAATATAAAAATAGTTTTAGTGGAAAAAAACCCTGCAGACTTCAAGCCGCCATGTTAGGTGAGCTCCACCCTCTCAAGTGAGGATTTATGTAACTGGTGAAACCTTGGAGAGATGAAAATGAAGACTCATATTGCTGATACCTCAAAAAGCACAGTTACTTTCCATAACAGGTGTTATCCAGGGACAGCAGGCAGATATTTTCAACATATGGGTGACGTCATCCACGGAGCCCCAATATGGACAGCTTCACAAGCAGACTTGCTTGAAGATCTTTTAGAAAGTTCGCAACTGCCACACCGCGCATGCACGTGTGCCTTCCCGCCCAACATAGGGCGTGCGTCTCCTCAGTTTAGATAGCTAGATAAGAAACCAAGCAGGGGAGGTGGGTGGGTTGTGAGAATATCTGCCTGCTATCCCTGGATAACACCTGTTATGGTAAGTAACTGTGCTTTATCCCAGGACAAGCAGGCAGCATATTCTCAACATATGGGTGACCTCCAAGCTAACCAGAATGGGATGGTGGGAGTGTTGGCAATTCAGGAGAATAAATTTTGTAATACTGCCTGGCCAAAGTGGCCATCCCATCTGGAAAAAGAGTCCAGTCAATAATGAGAGGTGAAAGTATGAACCGAGGACCAAGCAGTAGCTTTGCAGTTTTCCTCAACAGGAGTAAATCTAAGGAAAGCTACAGATGTCGCCATGGCTCTAACTTTATGGGCTGTGACTCGATCCTCTAGATGCAGTCCAGCCTGAGCATAGCAGAAAGAGATGCAAGCAGCCAACCAGTTGGAGATGGTTCTCTTGGAAACTGATGTCCCAACTTATTTGGATCGAAGGAGACAAAAAGTTGAGTAGAAGATCTTTGTGGCTTAGTCCTTTGTAAGTAGAAGGCCAAAGCACGCTTGCAGTCCAGAGTGAACTTTCTAAAAGTTCTTCAAGCAAGTCTGCTTGTGAAGCTGTCAGCACTGGGGCTCCGTGGATGACGTCACCCACATGTTGAGAATATACTGCCTGCTTGTCCTGAGATAAGGTGTCTTCCATTGAGAAGCACAAAGGAGCAGGAGAAAACTTCCACTTCCTTTCTTTAAAAAATATAGAGTAAGGTAATAAACTAATAATGTTCTCAAATAACTTTCCATCTGTGAGAAGAGTGGTGCAGTGGTTAAAGCTACAGCCAGCACCCTGAGGTTGTGGGTTCTTTGTGATCCTAAGGAAGTCACTTAATCCCCCCATTGCCCCAGGTACTTTAGACAGATTGTGAGTCCGCCGGGACAGACAGGGAAAAATGCTTGAGTACCTGAATAAATTCATGTAAACTGTTCTGAGCTCCCTGGGGAGAATGGTATAGAAAATGGAATAAATGAACTAATAATGAATCTGAAATGCATTCCATAAGAGCATGCACTCAAATGTATTTTAAATAAAGTAATTTAGTTATCATGTTAGTCCACTTAGACATGGAGAAAACAAGATAAACAAATAAGACACAGGTGGAAGCTTTCAAATGGACAGAATTAATCCAAATGGTCAGAAATGTACTAAAATGAGCATTGATAAGTAATGATGATGAGTAAGTGTTTGCAATTTGGGGTATTTTAGATGTATGTGTGAATTATAGGTGATTGAATGGGAAGTGAGATATGCATGGTTATTGTGTAATTGTATGTTTGTGTATTTATTGAAGGAATTGATGATATCTGGTTGGTGTCAAGGGGCTGACTGGTGTACTTCCGACCTCCTCTGTTTTGAGGACTGATTCCCTGACAAAGCAGTGGGCAAAATAGGCCCATTGGAATCAGGGCTTTGAATTTATGACTCACCACAAGTTAAATGAACAAAATATATAAAATAATTTCTCTCAGAATTTATCTTACAATGATTTTGAATAGCATATCAACAACTAATGAATTTAATTATTTATGAGGGTGTTTATGACCGAAGATTACAGCACTGTCTGATCCAACTGAACAGCCCTTAGGCTGGTTTGTAATGACAAGCAAGCAGTCTGAGGTCTTTCTCCCTCTAGATTTGATGGCCCAGGTATGATAACAATTTTTGGTGAAGAATTATTATGAAATGCCTTACTCATTATCATTGTGTTTCTTCTGGGTGTATTGATAAAGAAGAATGAAGAATTTTTGCACTCCACTTTTTGTATTGATCCTAAAATCAGGTAAAACATATATAAATTTAATTTAATTTTAAAAAATTATCTGCCTAATAAATGGTGGTAAAAAATAGACCAAATGAGTGCATTCAGTTAGCACTAGAGCAATTTGCTCACTTCAGGTAAATAAACATACAAATTTCCATATAGATCCCAACAGTACATCCCATGTCCCTTATCTACCCTATCAAAGTAGTCCTTTACAAATGCTGCCTTACTATTCACAAACTGAAGAGCCAGACAGGAAAAAATGTATGGCTATCATGTATGAGGGATATACAAAAAACAAAACTTGGGATAAGAGGTTAAACACCACGTGGGTAATACGTGAAATACAAACTACAAAGAAATCACCCCCTAATCGTTATAACACCACTTCATCAAAGTGTAAAAAGTGCTCAGGACCAATTTAATGGTAAAAAGATCGCAAACGGGGTTATACCCCATAAGCTGTGCCTTCTTTGTTCAATCACTGCACTTTAGTCACTTAAGTGGTCAATAAACGATCCAAACTTTCAAAAATATATCAATGGTTGTACTCATCTCAAAGAAGGTGTCCGATTTTTCTGGGTTCTGACATGTTTCGCCAAACCGGCTTCCTCAGAGAACCCACTGATAAATCCTTTAATACCAATGTGATCTACAAACAAAATCAAAAAACAAGCACTTAACTACTGAATCCTTATACAAAAAAGTCCCAAAACCGCTCCCGGTGACTCTGGAGGTTACCTCATGTCCTTGAAGGCTTCACTTCCTTTTTTCTAATGATTCACCTGCCCGCCTGTTCATTTAACCCCGTGTAGCGGAAATGATGTCAGTACTGTCAGGAGGTTACCTCATGACCTTGAAAGATTCATTTCCTTTTTCTAATGATTAACCTGCCCGCCTGTTCATTTAACCCCGTGTAACGGAAATGATGTCAGTACTGTCAATGTAAGAACACCCACCATTCAATCTCGCAGTTGAGACCGTGAGGCATAACAATTTGTCATTTGTAAATCCACGACTGTTCTTTCTTCCATAAACAAGTCTGTAAATTACCACCCCGTGACAAGGTAGGTGCCTCCAACACCACATATTTCAAATCTTGCACTGTATGACCATGGTCTAACCAATGTTGAGTGAGGGGAGGCTGTAACCTCGCCCCGTCATATCTTACTAAGATGCCCCATAATCTTCACTTTAATGACCCTGGTAGTACGGCCAATATAAAAAAGCTTGCATGGACATTCAATAAGATAAATAACTCCAACACTCTCACATGTGGTTTGTTGAAGTAACTGGTATGAGCATTGTAGTCAAGGATGGGTCACTGTGTTCATAGTCATGGCATGATCACACACATGGCAATGTCCACACTTGTCATGCCCCAGATGACTGATAATATGACTTGCTTAACATTTCCCGCAAGTTCTTAGAACGTGAAAAAGCAAACCGGGGAGCTGACTGAAAAACACTATGATGCTGCAAAATATGCCAGCTCTGTTTGATGATTCGTTTGATCTGGAAAGCATTATGTGAATAAGGTAATACACAAACAAAAGATGAATCTTCAGTTCGTGCTGATGGTTGTAACAATAATTCTCTTTGTGCATATAAAGCCCTCTTATATGCCTTTCTGATGACACCCTGTGGATACCCCCTTTCTTGAAATCTCAAACACATATCTACTGCCCAGGTCTTGAACTCAACAGTAGAGGAACATAATATTCTTAGTTGCAAAAATCGCTAAGCAGGGATATTTTCACAAAGATGTCTTGGATGGTAACTGTCGAAATTCAATAAAGTGTTTCAATGTTTGGGCTTACGATAAATGGTGGTCTCAAATACTTCATCTTTCAAAGTAATGCTGATATATAAAAAGGCTATAGTACTAACATTTGTAGTAGCTGTGATGAATCGATTAGAATCACATTGGTTAAGCCACTGAACAAACTCACGAAAGGTTTGTTCAGAGCCAGTACAAGCCACAAAAATATTGTCAATGTACCTCTTCCAAATGTATACATCTTTGAAATAAAGGGAGTTGTACAGAATTTTTTCTTCAAAAGCACTATATGTTAGCCACAGTAGCCCCAATTGCTGTGCCCTTCATTTGCATGTAGAATTGATTTTCAAATTTGAAATAATTTTTCCCCAAAGCAATTTCAGCCAGTATAATAAAAAAATCTATTTTTGCTGTAGATAACAACTGGGCCACTAAATGTTGATGAATCGCATTTATAGCTGCGTCCGTAGGTGTCCCTGTGTACCTCCATAGGCATGCATTAAAAAAGTGCCTCCCAATTGGTTCATTAGATGGCGGTAGGATTCCTACTGCTGCCTAGTTTCGGGACACTGTTTGGAAAATCTGACCAGATGCAGTAAAAGACATCAGGATACTAAAGAATTTCAATGACTGAAGTAATTTATTAAAATGAAAAGACACTTCACCACTCCTCCTCGGGGTTCCATTTCTGTGATTTCATTTAGCAGGATTCATCTTTGTAATTCACATGTCCTCTATTGGTGGAGTTGGTGGAGTTAGGGAAGGGATAGGGGATAAACGAGGTTAAAAACATTTTTTTTAAGTGACTGATGTTTATGCTGATAAGTTGCATTTATGCAGTTATCTTTGGACTTATGGCATTGTAAAGCTGGTTTGATTACGTAAGTTAATTGTGTTTGTTTGTATTGCAGCAATTTTTTTTTTTCAATAAAAGTGTCTTACCATAAATAAAAGTGAAAAAAAAGAAAGAAAGTGTAATCAGAATAAACTGCCCTACAGGAAGTTTAGTTTTCTGCCTTCAAATCTTTGCCTTATAACATTTCTTCACGTGGCTAGGGTACATGCAGTGCTGGTGGGGATGGAAGAAATTAGAAGAAGTGTCAGCTCTCTGAAATACTTTTAACATTTGTATCTGTATCTATATCATTTTATCCAGCTGCCTACCCATGCCACTAAATGTTTGTAGGCCACACTTCCAAAAGCCTTTTGCAATAGGGGGAAAAAACCCTTACTGAAATCTAGTCTGGGACCAGATTGATTTTTTTCTCACTTTTTAACCACCTGCAGGTGTGGGATAGCTATTACTACACACTGGATTAATTAGTTCTAACAAGAACATTATGTTACTAAGCTTCCACAACTGAATAATAAAGCTATCAAAAACAAATCTCATAATAAAACTACCAGCATGATAACAGTGTAGCACAGAAGAAATTATATGTCTGTCATAATAGCAGCATCAAATACTTAGGACACAAACTTGCAGCTAAAATTAAAACATTAGCTTACAATATATAAATTAAAGAGAAAAAGGACTGCAATTAATTAGAAAGCATTCTATTGTTTGCCAAGCAGCAATTTAAACATGTCACCAATCTCCCTCCTGAAAAACTCATTGAGTTGTTTCTTGAAGAGCTGCACCGATACCCTTGGCTCAACAGCTGGTACCATCGGTGCGGCAGGTTGTCGAGGGGTAGGAGACCTCAAGGAGGATGCACGCCCTGAAGGAGAGACAACCTGCAGAGATGGAGAGCGATGGTGTTGGTGTTTGGCCTGCATCGAGGAATCAATGCTGTAGAGACTTGCGACACTTAGCAGGCTTCCCCGATGCTGGAATCTCATCCGATGCTGATGCTGGTACTGCCAGTACCACAGGCTCAGAGTGTTTTCCGGTGGCCATGGCTGAACTGAAGAGCTTTTCTTACTGAATGCGACAAGCTTTTAGCGAGTGCTTTTGTAAGGTGGAACAGCGCACACAGATGTCAACACGATGCTCAGGGCTCAAAAACTGCGAACACCAACTATGCGGGTCAGTGATTGAAATAGGCCGCTGGCACTGACAGCACTTTTTAAAATCGGTCAACTGTTTCGAAATGGACAGAAAAATTGTGGCGGCAAAATTAAACTCAGCGATGAGATAGAAGAAAAAGCCCGCCACGGAACAAACAGGAAGGCTTAAAGGCCCAAGTGATAAAAAAGAAATATATTTTATTTTTTAACTAAGTATAACAAAATTATTCAAGTGAGAAAAGAAAACAAATACCAAAGGCCAGTAGAAAAAGCGATATGGATTAAAGGCAATGCAGACTGGACAAAGTCCAGAAAAAAGCACTTCTTCGCTCCTTGAAAATGAAGAACTGAGGTACCGCGAGCTGGCGTCAGGTGGGAAGGCACTCTTGCATGTGAGGTGCAAGCAGTCGCAAAGTTTCTTATAGCTTAAAGTGACAGTTCGCTTTTAACACTGTCCATACCAGGCTCCATGGATGACGTCACCCAAGTGAGAATATGCTGCCTGCTCGTTTTAGGATAAAAGTAGCATTTCAGGATCATTGTCTCTCCACAGTGTTTTTTTGGTTTCTCTTGGACTTTTCTCTCTGTGGATTTCCTGAGGTCAGTTTTCTTTGGTTTGTGCATATACTGCAAAGGCAGCTCCACCATTAAGATGGGAAGAAGTAGTTGGCACAAGAAAGAACAGGAATAGAGATGGGGCAAAGAAATTAAAGAAAAAAGCAACAAAAATCAAAATACTGATTGACATGACTGGGAGATATCCTGGTCTTGTACCAGTTGATGATCTGGTAAATTAGCAGCATTAGACAAACCTCTTTTTCAGCATGGAACAATTGCTTCTTTTAACTTATCTGGCAGCCTAGCTTGGCTTAATGATGGATTGATCATAGATAACAGCCAGGGACATAGTAAGTTTAAGTTTTTATATGTTGTGATATCAAAGAGTCAAACAAGTAATTGCCTGTACCTGATCCAATAATTTTTGTACTTTTTTGTATGATCTCCCTGAAAGTCTCTAAACATCCCAGGAACCATTCAATTTATCACTAGATGCTGTATCCCTTACTAAAATTACTTGTGACACAAATTTCTATTATAGGCTCTATGAAGGCTTGTACTCTAACTCTATTACACTTTGGGGATTGGAAAACAAAATTAAATTGAAAAATCTCATAGTTTGGGAACATATTAATAGTAACCCCTTCCTTGTAGTCTTCCACTCATCCAAAATTAGCCACTAAGACTTAGGGCTCCTTTTACAAAGCCGCGCTAGCGGGGTTAATGCGCGCAACTTTTCATCACGCGCTAACCCCTGCACTGGCCAAAAACTACCGCCTGCTCAAGAGGAGGCGGTAGCGGCTAGCGCATCCGGCGGTTTAGCGTGCGTTAAACTGCTAGCTCGCCTTTGTAAAAGGGGCCCTTAGTAAAGATAATCGCTTCTACTGCTTTATTCCCCAAACACACTGCTGGAAACCCAGAGAGGCAGCATTAAGGGCCCTTTTTATCAAATTACAGTAGATGAGGTAAATGGTCAGACGCTCATTCAATTCCTGTGAGCGTCAGAGTATTTACCTTGCCGGCCCACAGTAAAAAGCTATATTTCAGTTTGATAAAAGGGGGCCTAAGTTACATTCACTGTAACCCCTTCTAAACAACCATGTATAGAATACTGAATCCACTATCCATAATAGTATCACTGATTAATGGACCTTTATTAATTTAATGAGCTTTCAACAAGGAAACCAGTACCATAGAAGCTCCCATCTCCTCATTTATATCTAGTAATTCTACAGTGCATAAATGGGATGCTCTGCAAGCTCCTCTTTCGTTATTTTCTTCTTAAAATACTTAATAAAGTCTCCTTTTATGATGTACAAAACCAACCAAAAGGCTAATTATTGCAGAAGAAGAATGGCACATGAAGATGGCTGCCTTTATCAGTGCAGAGTGCAAAACCAGTCTAGCATGAGCAACAAGAAATATAGATGCATGATCTTAATAAAAAGTGCTAAAAATTGCACACAGAAACTTAGGAGGCCAACCAATTTCTGCATGAAATTTAATTGAGCAAGCCAATTAGCACAGATAATTGGGTGCTAATCAATTATTGGTGCTAATTGTCATTCATTAAAATTTATTCACATGTTTTTAGGTGCTTGGATCCATACGTAAATTATATGCATGATTCCAAGAAGTGTACGTGGCCATGGGAGGATTAGGGTCATTCCTGGAATTTATGTGCATTATTATAGAATAATGGGGATCCGCACCTAATTTAGACACAGGGATTTATACCAGGGTTGAGTTGATCTAACTCTTTGCACCTAAAGTTAGGCGTGGATCCTGGCAATAAGTGGTACTCTATAAATGACAACTAACTCCCCTCCCTCCCCCCTTTTACAAAACTGCTGCACGGTTTTTAGCGCCAGCCGCAGTGGTAACAGTTCCAACGCTCATAGTAATTCTATGAGCGTTGGAGCTGTTTCTGCTGCAGCTGGCACTAAAAACTGCACTAAGGTTTTGTAAAAGGGGGGAGTGTTGAGTGCTATTTATAGAATAGAATTTAGCATATTTTTTTTGTCAGCACCATTTAAAGATTTCAATCCTTAGTATTTAGTACATGCTACTGCTGCAATAGCTAAACACAAGCAAAAAGGAAGAACCAACAGGGTCTGCAGTAAAGGGTTGAAGACAAAACAAGGAAAACTGCAGTCACATGTACAATGATACAGGCAAAGTTTATTAAATTGATTGTGGTTAAAAACAACACCTTAAAACTAAGCCACGGGACCCAACACGGTCCGTGTTTCGGTACATGCCTTCATCAGGGTTCCCAGATGGAAAATGATCAAATAAAACTGCAAAACAAACTAAGACCTGTGTGAAGACAAACGCCAAAGGATAATCTATGCGTAGATTGTCCTTTGGCGTTCGTCTTCACACAGGTTTTGGTTTGTTTTGCGGTTTTATTTGATCCCTTTCCACCTGGGACCCCTGATGAAGGCATGTACTGAAACATGGACCGTGTTGAGTCCCATGGCTTAGTTTTAAGGTGTTGTTTTTTACCGCAATCAGTTTAATAAACTTTGCCTGTATCATTGTACGTGTGACTGCAGTTTTCCTTGTTTTGTTTTGCAATAGCTGTGAGCTACATTATAAAGAAGCTTCTGTATCATTTTTAAACAAAAACATTTATTTCAACTTAAAATTGGTCCTACTAGACCAGGGGTGCCCAATAGGTCAATCGTGATCGACCAGTAGATCGCCAAGGCAAAGTGAGTCGATCAAGGAGCCCATCCTAGGCTCCGTGATAGACTCACTTTGCCTTGGCAATCTACCGGGCCGATCAGCCTTCCTCTCCCCGACGTCAATTCTGCCATTGGAGAGGAAGTTCGGGTCAGCCAATTGCTGCCTGGCTGGGCCGGAACTTCCTCTCTGACGGCAGAATTGACGTCGGGGAGAGGAATGCTGGTCAGCCCGACGCAGGGAAGCAGGGAGAGCTTGGGGGGGCGGCGGCGGCATGGGAGCCTGTTCCCCAATAGTGGCAGCAGTGGCTTGGTGGAGGGCAGGGAGAGAGAAAGAAAGAAAGAAAGGGGGCAGGCAGGGAGAAAGAAGGGAAACAGAAAAAAAGAAAGGGGGCATGAAGAGAGAAAAAAAGAAAGGAAGGCAGGGAGAAAGAAAGGGCAGGAAGAGAGGAAGAAAAGTTGGGGGAGGGAATGAGGTCTGGAAAAGAGGAAGCATACAGGCTGAAAGAAGGGAAGAAAGATTGGATGCACAATTAGAAGAAGAAAATGCAACCAGAGACTCATGAAATCACCAGACAACAAAGGTAGGAAAAATGATTTTATTTTCAATTTAGTGATCAAAATGTGTCTGAATTTATATCTGCTGTCTATATTTTGCACTATGGCCCCCCTTTTACTAAACCACAATAGCAGTTTTTAGCGCAGGGAGCCTATGAGCGTCGAGAGCAGTGCTGGACATTCAACACAGCTCCCTGCGCTAAAAACTGCTATTGTGGTTTAGTAAAAGGGAGGGGGGTATATTTGTCTATTTTTATATGGTTGTTACTGAGGTGACAGTGCATAGAGTCATCTGCCTTGACCTCTTTGAAAAAACCCCGGAATAGGAATGATAATTAACATTTTCTCAGCGTACAGTGTGCTTTGTGGGGTTTTTTTTTATTTTATTGTTGGTAGATCATTTTGACTTGGTCATTTTAAAAGTAGCTCACAAGCCCAAAAAGTGTGGGCACCCCTGTACTAGACCACGGGTGGGCAATCTTTATACACAGAAGACTGAATGAATATCAATACTATCTTATATAATGCCAGAACCAGAAATGCACAGAACTCCATAGACCTTCTGTGATAAATAAATAAAAATTAAACTACAAATGATGGGAATAAACTTCTAGAGTGGCTATTCTAAAATATTTGTGAAATAAAGTTATTTAAAATTACCAACTCTGATTAAAGACATTGAGGCCCTGATTCTGTATAGGACGCCCAGGAGAGGTGTCCTATACAGAATCGGTCCTACACTAAACCCCGATTCTGTAACCGGCGTCCATGGTACAGACGCCGGTTAGAGAATCGGGTTAAATTAGACGCGGCCGCTATACTTTAGCAGCAAGGGATCTCCCTGCTGCAATAAGTATAACGGCCGCCTGTCCCATCGCCGACAGGAGGATGCCCAGTCCTCCTGTCGGAATCCCCCTGGAACCCCCCTCCCCCCCAAACTGGTAATCGCGGGCAGGAGGATGCCCAGTCCTCCTGCCGGAACCCCCCTGGAACCCCCCTCCCCCCCAAACTGGTAATCGCAGGTAGGAGGATGCCCAGTCCTCCTGCCAGAAAGCCCGACGACCCACCCCCCCCCAAACTAACCTTTACATGTTGGTCGGCTGTACGGGTCTTGCTGCCATCCAGCCGACGGGCCCGCCTCGTGGAAATGAGACGGGCCCGCCTTTTCCCGGCCCATCCCCGCTAAATCTAAGGCCTGATTGGCCCAGGCTCTAGAAGCCTGGACCAATCAGGCCTTAGGTATAGCGGGTCCGCCCATCCCCACTAATCCTAAGGCCTGATTGGCCCAGGTGCCTAGCCAGGGTGGTTCCGGCAGGAGGACTGGGCATCCTCCTGCCCGCGATTACCAGTTTGGGGGGGAGGGTGGTTCCAGGGGGGTTCCGACAGGAGTACTGGGCATCCTTCTGTCGGCGATGGGACAGGCGGCCGCTATACTTATTGCAGCAGGGAGATCCCTTGCTGCCATAAGTATAGCGGCCGCATCTACTTACAATGTAGACCAGCATTTTGCTGGCCTACATTTTAAGCGTCTCTTCCTCTACTAGGGAGATGCGTAGGGCCGCCTAGGTTCGCCTAAGGCCCTTAGGCGAGCTTAGGCGTCTTGCGGGTCTCCCTAGGCTCCCGGAGGTGCCTTCAATATAGGCGGCCTGCCTGGGGAGCATTTTTTTTTTTAAACGTGCATCCCGATTGGCTGATTAGACAGCTGTAGGACGCCTACAGCTGCCTAAAATCGGGACGCACTTTGGAGAATCAGGCCCTTTCTGTATATACTTCCTGTGGTCTTAAAGGCTGCAAAAAAAATAAAATTAAATGGTGTGTTACATTTGGCATGTGGGCTGCAGGATGCCCACTCCTGTACAGGACAACCTCAATAAATCCACACTCAATACTACATAAAATTTTCATGGGCGAACAACAAACATGAGTAGTTCCCCATATATCTTTCTTAAGCATACTGATCCTAAACAATGTCCGTTTCAAGGTCAAGTGTTCTTAGATTTTCAATTCTGGCTCCAGCCCCATTAACAACTAAGGGCTCCTTTTACGAAGGTGCGCTAGCGTTTTTAGGGCACGCACTGGATTAGCACGCGCTATAGGACATGCTAGCTGAAAAACTACCGCCTGCTCAAGAGGCTAGCTCGCGCGGCATTTTACCGTGCGCTATTCCGCGCGTAAAAGGCCCTAACGCACCTTCATAAAAGCCCTAAATAGCTGTTAAGTCGTCTTTTAATGCCAATGACCGGAAAACATTTTGTGATTCCCACAATTAATTTCATATTTGCTAACCAAAATATACAATTTAGGGGTGCTTTGACTAAGATGTGGTAAGCATTAACTCATGCTTATCGTAGCTTAAAAAGGCTTACCGCAGGATGCGCTAAAGTTTCACTGGGTAAGATCTAAAAGTGTGTACTACCACATGCACTAAAAAAATTTTTTTTTTTTTTTCTGAGAGGGCATATCTGAGAAGGCATAGCAGGTGTGTCTATGCTAATTAGTTAGCACATTGGCACTGCTGTGCACTGACTATCACAGGATTAGAGAGCGAGTTCTTACTGCCTACAAAATAGGTGGTGTCAAGAGCCCAAGCACTACTAGCACCTGGTCATTAATGCCAAAAATAAAAAAACCACACTAATTGTGGGAGGTGTTAGTGGTGGTCTCAGATGATTGAGGGCAATCAGTAGGTAGACTCCCAGACAGGTCGAGTTATACGAGCACACACCAATTCTAATTGTAACACTTCATGTGTAATATTCGTTTGGATATATCCTTGTAACCTGGTCTATCTATGTTGGATGTACAATATCCAAGCTCCAATTGTCCAACATTGGTTAGATAATTATCATACAGTTCATCACTTGAGAATGTGTATTATTGACAATGTAATAGTTGGCCCAAAAATCCCAGTTTATATTTGAGTATATATGGTAAATCTGCTCATGAAACTATCTTTGCATCCTTAGGGTCATTCTACTTGTAGTCTGCCTATGGCACTTTAAGAATAACATAAACATTTGAATAATTGAGGATAAAAGTCCTGTCTGAAATAGTTTAGTCCAGAAAGTCTTGCTTGTAACCTGTTTAGTGGATATTCTGAAACAGAATTTCAGCAAGCTTCATCTGACACATTAGCAGAATACAGTGCCTCTTCCAGCATATTAGTGTAGCTTTAGGAGATTTTTTTTTTCAGTTCATTGTCTCCAATTTTCAAATGACTCCTATTCCCAATTGTTCACCAAACTTACCCTTGAAGTTTCATATGAAGGACTTGGTTCACCACTTGTTCCCCACGAGGTAGCACCTGGTCGTTCATCCATACCTAACAATAAAAAATACATCACGTTTTAATAAAATATAAATATATCAATAGAGACAGTCCATTGTCTTGTAAGGTTATTTTAAAGTTGTACACCCTTGAATTGCTGGATTTTAAGTTGTATCCAGTGGTGCAGTTGCGGATGACAACCCATATTTTCTCCAAAGGCGCACAACAGAGGCCACATGTCTATGTGTGTTCATGTCTATAGTTTTTATGTTTCAGAATGTAAGCCAGCCTGAAGGTTATTCAGTTGGGCAGGATAGTAAATTTTTAATACACTCCTGAAATGATGCTGAAACAATTATCAAGACATACAGTGTGATAGGTGTTTTCTAAAACAGTTCAGATTATGAATAAACTATTCAAGCAAAGTTTAGAATGTGCTTGCACCCAATTTATCTTCTTATTATAGGAAAGGTACTTAGAAAGAGAATTAATTCATCAACTTCAAACTCTGCTGTGGTTAGCTCATCAACTAATCAGCTGAAAAAGAAAGGCCTTCATCCTCATCCTCAACCTACTCTCCTCAACAAACATGTTTTTCTAATTAGAAATAAAAAAACATCATAGGTCTAGCTCTCTAACCCCCCCATCCCTTTTACAAAACCACACAAGAGGCATTTAGCGTCTGATGGCACGCTGAATGCTCTGCGTTGTTCCTATGAGCGTCGGAGCAGCACATAGCATTCAGCGCACTGACTAGTACTAAAAGCCTCTTGCATGGTTTTGTAAAAGGGGGGGGGTAAGTATAAAGGGCCCAATTAATACCTATTTTAGAAATGCCTACATATTGAAATAGTGTCATTTCCACATGTAAATTGAATATACATTTATATGGGGATTCTAGAATGCCACCGTTTCCTCATGTAGATTGCTGGGATGCCGAGATTTCAAGTAGGTGTGCTTTCAGCATGGCAAAAAAAAGTAATCACATGTTTCCCATAGAAACATATGTGTATCTTTTAAAATTCTATGTTTTGAGGTACACGCAAGTGTTGGCTACACGGACTTGGACTCTCTACCAGTGATTCAGGGGTTCAGTAGCACAAACTTAAGTGGTGCCTACTAAAACCTCAAAAACAGAGAAAGAATTTTTTCACTCGTCTCCTTCATTGGTTCCTTCTGTATGTGCAGGTTTTTGAAATCCACCAAATATTTCCGTAGGCACCATCAATTACAAGCATATGTTGCAAAATCAGAACATAATTAACACTCTTTCAGCACATGTAGATTTATAGAAATAGCTGTTCCCACTCACTCTAATATCCTGGCATATACAGGTTTTTAGGTATTTTACAAAAAGGTCAGGAGAGCATTTTGTAAAATATGTGACTGCCTCCAGGAAAATATATCTAAACTCACCAGAAATATAAAATGAAGTTTTAATTAATTCTATTAGAGCAAGCAATCTGTAATACAACAGTCCAAACCCCATCCTTTTATGTGAAAAAAAATAACAAGCTTATGGAAATTCTGACATGTGACTGCGTTTGCACGCATGACATGAAAATTGGTCAATCTCAACGTTTTAGATCTGTGGTATATGGTTTGTCCATCAATTGTCTACTCTCAATTCGTCAGTTCCTTTTGATATACTTTGCTCTACATACTCGCTGCCTCCTTCTGTTTATTCACAATGGCTTTCTCTCACTGGAGTGTTGTCTTCTATGCATATACGATTTGACTACATGACCTCCAAAAATACCATTTACCATTGGTCTTTATTGACTCTATTAAAAGGCAAGGCAATATCATTCTTCTATAGTATTTTAAGAGATCACTCCTTCACTTTTTCACCTCATTCTATGAAACACTGGGATGCTATACTTACCACTCCGCTTTCAGACATTGATTGGGAACTCTTCTGGTCTTCAACAAACCGCCCGCTTTTATCTTCTAGAGTCTCACAATCAATGTTCTTTCTTATGTGGCAGGCAATATGGACCCCATTTCGCATGTGGAAAGCCAATTTAAAACAAGACTCTGTTTGCTGGAATTGTTTGAAAGAGGAGGGAACTCTTGATCATATGCTATTTCATTGTACTTTGGTCCGCTCCTTTTGGACTCATGTTTGGAACACCATACAATCTATTACTAACTGCTCAGAAGAAATCTCCATGGACATTGTAATCCTTCGCTCTCAACATCCCTGCTTCGCACATTCAAATTGTCCTCCTAAACTCATTGATACCATGTTTGTGACTGCCCTCATGCACATTCAGAAAAATTGGAAATCACCTTCGTTATTAGACTATACTTTTTGGTGGAACTCTCTGAGTATGTATCATAGATTTGAATCCTATGCATATGAGAAGAGAATTACATTCCGAACCTCCATGAACTTGAAGTACAACAAATCACCTTGGTCATTCCTAGATTCCTATGTACATTCTGCTTCTTAGACACTCCTGTCTTCCTCTTCTTCTCTTTTGTTCTTTCTTTCCTTTTCCTGCTCTTCCTCATTTTTTTCTTATATATTCTTCACACGCAGTTCCAATACTTGGAGCCTTTCTTTCTGTTTTGCTCCTATACAGTTAAATATAGATTTGTAGATTCTTTATACAGAAAGCTTTATTTTGTTTCTATGTATTTGAACTGCTTCCTGTATTTTTCAAAATACTTAATAAAAATTATTTAACTAAAAAAAAAAGATCTGTGACTTCAGTCTTGTTTTCCCAAAGATGGTCACCTATAGGAGGAACCAAGCACATCTTTAACCAGGATATTTAACACAACAGTGTTAAGTACAAGTTTCAAGTTTTTATTAAAATTTGATACTATCGCTTATCCAACTACTAAGCGATTTACAGAAAAAATAATAGGGAATACAAATAAAATAAAATAAAAAAATGGCAGCAACCATACAGTTAAAAAAAAAAAAAGATTAAAACAACTTAAGCAAATGGCGTATCACAAATAGGACAAATTGTACAAAACTAACAAGGTATAGAAGGAAGATGGGGAAGAAATACAATTGGATAGAAAACAATTATGGAACGGACAAAAAGAAGGGGAATGCTGTGATCTGATTCTTTTAGAAGAAGAAACCTAGAGGAAGATTTAAATATTAAAGGCATCTTTGAATAAATGGGTCTTAAGGAGGCCTTTAAAACGGTCTAAATTATTTTCTTCTCTTACTGGGGCTTAGAAGAGTATTCCAAAGCTGGGAGATTTTTAATATAGTCAGTTAGTAGCAACCCAAGGAGCCTCGTCACTGGGGAAACAAATCAGTTTGGCCCCTTTTATCAAGCCGCATTAGGGGTTTATATCACTGGCCACTGTGGTAAAACTTCCGATGCTCATAGAATTCCTATGAGTGTTGGAGCTTTTACTGCAGCAGCCGGATATTTAAAAAAAAACCCTAACGCAGCTAGATAAAAGGGGGCCTTATTTTTGAAAAACAAATTTCACAAAATTTCCTGCACCATATATGTTGTCAAGAAAGACATCTGCAAGGATCAGAAATAAAAAAAATTCTTAATATATAATCATAAGAGAAAGAAATAAAGAAACCTACAGAAACTGAAGTTCTGGGTATGTGTGGGGAGGGGGGGAATACAGGCAAAATTAAAAAGAGAAACAAGGGAAAAATGAAAGCAGATAGGCATCAAACAATATCAATCCATACCAATGTCTAAACATTTCAATTCCCCAAGGTCATGTCACATTTGAAGCAAGATGTTCCCTTGATTCTACAAACTTCTTCAAATTCTCAGGGTACATGAAGGAAGCAGCATTTTTTTTTTTTTTTGCTCATAAATATTTTATTCAAATTTTAAAGAAAGAATACATCACAAACAAACAAGAAATACAAACACAATATGAAGAAAAAGAAAAGGCCATAGCATTTTTTATCTCAATGAATAACAATCTAAATCAAGAATACTTTGATATAAGCTTAGGAAAGCTCTATTCTTCAGCTAAATGGTTCTGGAAGATTTTAGAAACATCCTAATCTTATCATTATAGAATATGAAAGTCCTATGAAGGACAGAAGAGCCAAATCACTATCAATTTAGTTCATCTGCCTGTAGCTCCATTAATATAAGGTTTCAATAATTCTTTGGCATTTCTAGAACTAATATTCAGACTCCTGAGGCAGGCCCTTTAGGCTGAAACACGATCGTGTTGAGTCTTGACTATATAATAAAGCAACCAGAGGTCACCTTTGTTGTTTCTTTGTGGCGTTCAATGTAAATGACACCACATGTATAGCTCTCATAATAATCTCTGTTGAAGTTTCCAATAGTGTAGTCTGCTCCAAACCATCCACTTTCCTGGATGCCAACTGGAACTAAGTGAAAAAGCTTCAGCAGAGCACTGCAATAATTGAAATATAAATATTTTGAGCGTATCTCTAGGAATATCATGAAGAAAAATGTAGGGAAGTTAATAAACCACATTCTCCAGTAGTTCCACCTTATCGGCAACAGCACGCTATCCTTAAAGGATTCAGCTCAAAATTTCTCACCCTGTTGCGCAGTCATAATCTCTATAAAAACTACAACAAAAAAGTCCCCTTAGTACATTTACAGCTCCTTCTACTAAAGAAAGCCAATCAAAGCTCTATCCATACAGGACACTAAGAACCCAACATGGCCCAAAATGGCACCTGTAGGAGGAACTGGTGATGATGGCATAATAAATGACACAGCAGCAAGAAAAGGTCTACCTCACAGCACTAGAGCTGTCCAATTTAGGAAAAATGTTTTGATTTGATTCAATACGATTCAAATCGCGTTCTATGATATGGCTTTAAAATAGCTGGTGGGTTTATTTTTGAGCCTTTTCACGAACCCCACCCCCTTTGCTCTTTCCAACCCCACGCCAGCTCTGTCAAGTGTAAACAAAACAAACACTGTTAGGTCCTAGCTCACACTCGCCGTTAACATCAGCTCTGGCAGGATATACATTTCAAATCTGATGTGTATTGTAATCACAAAATTCAAAATAAAATTACTTTTTCTACCTTTTGTTGTATGGTTATTTTATTATTCAAATCATGTTGGTCCCAAGCTCTGGTTGTCTTCTATTAACTTGCTCACCAGGGTCTTCTGCCTATTTGACATTTTCTTCTATCTCATGCTCACCATCCATCTTCCATCTCTGTATCTTCCCTTCCCTTCTCTCTCCTCCTCCTCCCTGCAAGTCCAGCACCCCACAAGGGTCCAGGTTTTAAGGACAAATTTCTGACTGTTTTTATGTCCTCCTCTGTTCCCCAGCTACTCCTAGAAGTTTGTGAGGGGCTAGCACCCTCTCTCTCTTCCCTTCCCTTCAGCTCCTCTACCCCATCTGGCCAGCACCCTCTCTTTCCTTCCTTTCAGCCACCACCACCACCCCATCCTCTCTCTCTTCCCTTCCCTCCAGCCATCAACACCATCATCGCCCCACCCCATTTGGTCAGCACTCACTCTCGCTTGCTCTCTCTTCCCTTCCTTCCAGCTCCCCTACCCACCAGCTGCAATCTCAGCCAGTAAAACCACTCCCCTTAACCCACAAGTCCAGCATTCTCTCTCCCTTCCAAGTCTTGCCTCTAAGCTTCCAGCTCCCCCTGGGTCCATCGGTGGCAGCAACACACATCTGCAGAGGTCTGAAAGCAGCACAAGTCCAATGGCAGAAGCAGCACATACAGTACCAAAGGTTCTCAGACTTTGTTGCCAATCTGCACAGGTCTGCTCTTGGGCTTTCCCTCTGCTGGATTCGGGAAGTTACATGAGAAGGAAGGACTCTGGCAGAGGCCTGAATCAGTGAGTCCAATTATTTTTTTCAAAACAAATCGATCCAAATTGATTCAGCCAAACTGAATCGTGATCAGGAAGCACTACTCAGCACTTTTTGCTCCTCTAGTATGCCATGTGCTGTTACTGGTTGGACCTAATCTTCCTGGTGCTTCAAAGGATCCAGCAATACCTGGCTGCCACTTCCAATAAGAGAAGAGGCCACCAGAGGCAAGTTCTAAGGACAAAGTCAAACTCTCCTTTCAAGCGGTGCAACTGGCATGGGAAGCTTCTTCAAAACAGCCTTGAAGGAACTGGCTGTGCTATTAATCAACACCAGGATGAGGACCATTATTCCCTCTAAGTTGAGCAGAAGTCCTCCAACTGCAATGCTACCAGTGATGGATGGTGCTTCAATAATATGTTTTCAATTGCTAGGGACAGGCATGTGCCCTGGAGTCCTGCTGAGTTTGCCTGTCCTTCACTATTGAAAATGTGAAACAGTGGCCCCTACTGGTAGGGCTATAGGCAGAGGACCCCTGCTCAGCTAAGAGGAAGCAGCGATGAGGACGGTTGTTGCTGATAATTATCAGAACACTGGAGCCAGCAGCAAAACATGATCCCCTGAATTCAGTGAGGGTCTGAAAGTTTGGAAAATGCAGACAACTTTTCAGTCTCCCCTGACAATCCAAACACCTCCAATACCTGGGTCACACACTAAAGATGCTGTATTATCAAGCCTGAACCCAGTGGCAACTTAGACATAATTCTGTCTTCCCTCTTCTTTCTCATTCCAATTAGACCTCAGAGTAGAGCTCAGCAACCCAGCGTACCCATATCTCCTACAATAGGTAAACTCCTTCCTCTACAGAGTTTCCAAACTGGTTAATTAGCAGATTCGGGCTTTACGGTGAACTACTAAATTCTCAATATCACATGCTCATTTAATGCTGCTTTTATACAGAATTGTTATTTTGTATCTAATTTATATTTATGTATTACATCTCAGGCCTTGATATATTTTCTTTGGGTATAGAAGCCAGTCTCTCTTTCCACCCTCCCCAACCAATCACTATTTCTCCCCTCCCTACCCTGTCAGCACCTAGTCTTGTGCTCTCTCATGCTTTCATGCTGGTCACACAATCTTTTTCTTTTAGACTGTTTGCACCCCAGTCTCCCTCCCTATCTCCTTCTTCCCTTAAATCAGTCAGCCCCTAGCTCTTAACCTCAACCCCCATCCCATCACCAAGCAAGCCAGTCAGCGCCTACTTTGACTTCCTATCTAGACAATCTCTTATAGAATTACCCTTCTATTGAGCACCTTGACGGACACGATCTGATGAGGACCAGTCAGCATGACTTCAGCTTGACAAACTTGCTGCACTTCTTCAAGGGGGTAAATAGACGGATAGACAAGGGTGACCCAGTTGACATTGTATATCTGGATTTTCAGAAGGCTTTCAACAAAGTTCCGCATGAACGACTACTTTGAAAAATTGCAAGCATGGAATCGAGGGTGAAATACTCACGTGGATTAAATATTGGCTGGCTGATAGAAAAAAGAGACTGGGTGTAAATGGACAATATTCTGACTGGAAAAGCATCACCAGTGGAGTGTCGTAGGGTTTGGTGCTTGAACCCGTGCTCTTCAACATATTTATAAACGATCTGGAAATTGTTACGATGAGTGAGGTGATTAAATTTTCAGATGATACGAAGTTATTCAGAGTAGTGAAGATGCAGGAGGATTGCGAATATCTGCAACGTGACATAAATACGCTCGAGAAATGGGCCTTGACATGGCAGATGAGGTTCAACATGGATAAGTGTAAGGTGATGTATGTCGGTAACAAAAATCTTATACATGAATACAGGATGTCCGGGGCGGTACTTGGAGAGACCTCCCAGGAAAGAGACTTGGGAGTACTGGTCGACAAGTCGATGAAGCCGTCTGCGCAATGTGCAGTGGCAATGAAAAGGGCAAACAAAATGCTGGGAATGATTATGAAGGGGATCTCAAACAGATCGGAGAGGGTTGTCATGCCACTGTACCGGGCCATGGTGCGCCCTCACCTGGAGAACTGCATCCAGCACTGGTCGCCGTACATGAAGGAGGACACAGTACTACTCGAAAGGGTCCAAAGAAGAGCGACTAAAATGGTAAAGGGGCTGGAGGAGTTGCCGTACAATGATAGATTAGAGAAACTGGGCCTCTTCTCTCTTGAAAAGAGGAGACTGAGAGGGGATATGATAGAAACATTCAAGATACTGAAAGGAAATAGACTTAGTAGCTAAAGACAGGTTGTTCACCCTCTCCAAGGTAGGGAGAACCAGAGGGCACTCTCTAAAGTTAAAAGGGAATAGATTCCGTACAAACATAAGGAAGTTCTGCTTCACCCAGAGAGTGGTGGAAAACTGGAACGCTCTTCCGGAGGCTGTTATAGGGGTTAACATCCTCCAGGGATTTAAGACAAAGTTGGACGGTTCCTGTTGAACTAGAACGTTTGCAGGTAGGGCTGGTCTCAGGGCACTGGTCTTGGGGGCCACTGCAGGAGTGGACTGCTAGGCATGATGGACCACTGGTCTGACCCAGCAGCAGCAAATTCTTATGTTCTTAAGTAACACACAATATTATTATTTTAGGGGTGCTTTAGGCCAGTGTTTTTCAACCTTTTTACACCTATGGACCGGAAGAAATAAAATAATTATTGGGCTAAGTCGTGGGCCAGATCCCGCCCATCTCTACACAATCTCCACCCCAGACACCACCCCCATAATAGTACTAATTGCATCTTGCACATCCCGTGCCTCATCTGGAAGCCTTCCCTCTGACGTTGCAACGTCAGTGAGAAGGCTTCCGGTTCAGGCGCAGGATGCCCGTGGCTTTGTGCACTGAATCAGTTAGGAAGAGGGAGCTGGCTTGAAGATAACGACGCACTGATCACACCGTGGACCAGCGGTTGAAGAACACTGTTTTGGGCCTGATGCACGTGCTGGCTCTGTGGATCGGCAGGAAATTTCTGTGAACCGGCACTGGTCCATGGACTGGTGGTTGAAGAACACTGCTTTAGGCAACATATACTGTCATTGTGCAACAATGACACCTAGTGGCCAGATTAATAGCCCATAACTGCAGGGTTCTAGCCAAGGTCTCCTGCTTGATAACTGAGCTACATAAACTAGAAACATAGGAGCCAACTTGTCAGAATGATTAAGGATGCTAAATCCCTCTCAAATTACCCCTCCTTGCACAAAGTAAAAGCATTTTTTTCAATAATGGTGCTGATCAAGTACTCCCCAAGCTGGCTCCTGTGACTGAGAAGTATAAAACAAGGGTAAAAAATCCCTATCTGGTTGCAAACAAAAGGCTTATTATGCCAGATCCCAGAATTGCTAGATTTACTTGTAGTTGTGCCTGCTGCTCTACTCACCTGCAACCTATCCACATTCTCCTCCTCTTATTCTGTTTCCACCATTTCCCCTCACAGGCTAAGTAGTAGGCCACAGTAATCAGGAAATCTGAGTTACAGGCAAATCTTGCATTTTAAAGAAGTTCTGCACCCCCTGGAAGCTGCCCCACTTACCCAGCGCCTTTGTCATGTCACTCACTGCCCATGACCTAACATGTCAGCAAATTAATTTGACCACTGGGGGTTTCAGTGGCTTCCTCAAGATCACATGGTGGTATCTGAACAGGAAATCCAGGTAACACAACAGTGCTGGAAGAAACATGTTATTCTTCCCACTCAAATAATCCAACGCTAAAAATGTACTTATACTTCCTACAGATGCTGCACGATTAAACATAGAACCAACCCAAGACTGGCTAAATTATCCCCTTTTCCTTTCTGACAATAACAAGTGCTACTTACTATACTTCTGGCAAAACATCTATAAGGTGCTACTTATGAATTAAAATGTCTCAGACTGAAATGATTCAAATTACAAAATTTTCTGAGAATAAAACTGCATTTGTGCTAAGTGAAATATCCATTTTTCAACACTGAATACAATTATTACAGTAGCATCTACACTGTACTCTCTGAAAGCATGAAAAATTATTACAAACAGATGACAAATTATAAAAGTTTTATTGTAATTGATTCCAGAGTTGAGCAAGTGGTCGTGTCTGGCACTGAAAAACTCAAAATCAATCTTTTGGCACAGTTGGCTTTTCTACCAACAATGACCAGAGTGATGAAAAGGCCTGTTGTCGTCTCCCTGTCTCAACAATCCAGATAGAATCTGGGAACAATTTTACACGCAAGATAGCCATCTTAAAATAAAGTATTATTAAATTTAGCTTCAGACAGATCCAGAAGGCAATGTATTAAGAGCTGAAATGGGAGAAGGGGCATTGTGTGCTACATTTCATTCCTATATAATTAAAACTAATAACTGATCGAGAAGGTTCCGAAACAAAACATTCATCCACTACAAGAGTATGGAAAAGAAAACTGTTATAGGTTATTATTTAAACTCACAAAAAGCTTTATTAACATTTTAAATTAAATTCATTTGGTAGCAACATCCCTAAACTGCATCTTAAAAGAAAAAAAAAGTTATGCCTGCCTACTAAACATCAATGTTAGAAATAGGAAAGTTAGCTTAAATTAATTAGGTGTGAGGAACCCATAGAATACACAAAGAAAGCAAAGAAGGGCACTTCCAATAAGACATGCAAATCAAACTCAAAACATCCAGAGTTGGACATCCAAAATACTGAGTTATAATCAAAAAAATGTCCAGGAAGATAGAACAATTTGAAAATGAACTAAGCAGATGTTTACAAAATCGCTGTATAAAACTCATTATCCTGATCATCCAAGAGTATCAATTATACAATCCCTAAAATGTCTGAGTTAGTCATCTCATGTTTCAATTACACAGCTTGCAAGACGTCCACAACTAGGAGCCCCTTTAAAATGTCTCTGATGATGTCCTACACATGTA
Organism: Geotrypetes seraphini; assembly: GCF_902459505.1. Classification (NCBI taxonomy): domain Eukaryota; kingdom Metazoa; phylum Chordata; class Amphibia; order Gymnophiona; family Dermophiidae; genus Geotrypetes; species Geotrypetes seraphini. The sequence goes on from NC_047097.1 coordinate 48,595,616, forward strand.
TATTTAGCCCTGCACGTGGAATGATGTTTCTTTGTGAGTGTAGTTAGGAGTTAGTTGTGTAGTGAGAGGAGTTAGTGCAAAAAGAGTCTGTGAGAGAGACAGAGGGAATGAGAAAATGACAGAGAAAGTGCGATATGTACAGTGAAAATGGGTGTGTGATGGGAGAAAGGAGGGAGCCCAATTACTCCCCATGTGAGACAGAGGCTCTTGTGAAGCTGTGTCACCATTATAGGAAACACCTCTTTGAGTTTCATCAACAGAGGCCCCCCTGCAGTGTCTCCTTGAGGGTCTGGAGATTTATCCAGAGCACCTTCCAGAGGTGAATGTCATCCAGTGGCCTCCACTATCTAAGCCCTAGACACAGGCAGACTGTAATTCCAAGGGCCTCAGGGGGCCCACATAACACCATTGGCCTCCTAATATGAGGGGACCCAATGATGTCAGCCCCCACAAACCGTCTCATCAAGCAGCCTCTCATTATTAGTATTATTATTACAATTATTATTTACTGAATTGTTTTTATTTTGGGGATAGATCTATTTATTTTTTGGTATTATTAGTGTAAGACCATATGTGGAATATTGTACAACATGTTACAAGTAACAATCATGTATGTGAATCCAAGAAGGCCCATCACCTGACCTTCTTGTGTCTTGCAGGTGCTTCAGCATCCACTGGGACCTGGAATCCCTCAGGCACTGCTATAGATAGGTGCGCCGGGAAAACCCATCCCTCATCTGGTGCATGAGATGGTGCCTCAGAGTTCAACATAAGTATCCTCCACACAGTAAACCCTACAACCTCCCTGGTCCCCCATTAGTCATAGATGTGATGTGCTTGCCTCTTCTCTGTACCTGCTACTCCCAAGGACCTCAACCAATGGGATGACATGGGAAGGTTTGGGGCAGGGGGGAAGGCATCCATCAGTTCTAAAGGATACATTCTTCTATACACACATATATTGTTCAATGCTGCAGCTGGAGAGCCCCCCCAAAAAACAAAAACAAAAAACCACCACCACCACAAAAAACAGTCACCACAAACACCAACAGTGAGTACAACTACAAACCCCCCCAAACCTTGGCACTACAACACCTCAGTCCAAACCACTACATCACACAATCAACTAGGGAAAGGGATGAAAAACAGTACAATGAGAGCAGGTACTCACTATATCCTTGGCCCCTGAAACTGATGGCCCCTCATACCCCCTAAACTACACTCATTGCATATACTACAGTCAGCTCCACAGGTTGTGATGCTGCCTTACAAGATATACCTAAAAGTCCACATATTTTCAGCACCGGATCTCCCCTACAACCATTCTCTCTCTCCCTCCCTACCCCAAAGACTCCCACCTTTCCCTCCCTGGGTAACTCCAAAGATTATTTCTCAGTAAGGGGCTACACTGCCAACCCAAATACCATTCAGCTGGCCAAATTAACATGATTCCCACATACAGAAGGGTACCCAAGGCTCTGATTGGTCCAGATTCCCTTATGGGAGGGGCCTCAAGCAATCTGGGACAATCAGAGGCTTAAGCTCCTCTTTGGCACATACCAGGATGCACTGGTGGAGGGGAAGGCCCATCATTTTAAGCCTGTTGGCCGGAGGTAGGAGGAATTTCTCTTGCTTGCCTATCTAAACAAGGTAAGGGGGGGGCAGAGGCATGAGAGGGGTCATTGGGGATGTGCCAATGGTGGCAGTGGGAGGGAGTGGGCATCCCTCCCGCTGCTGGGGGGGTGGCGGTAGGGAGTGAGCATCCTGCTGCTAGGTGGGGGTGCTTGACAGCAATGGCGAGAGTGGGCATCCCTCCCGCTGCTTGGGGGAGGGGGTTGCTTGATGTCAGAGGTTGAAGGGAGTAGGCATCCCTCTTGCCGATCGTAGATTTGGGGTCTTATTTTAAAAAATTTGTGCATTTATGTTGTGTATGTGCCGACTGCTATCTCCAGCAATCGGCACAAGCAAATTTAGTGACCCTCCGCCAACCTCATTTGCATGAGTAGTTTTTTAAGAATGGAATCTTTACAATAGCAGCCGCAATAGCGGACCATCGGATTTTACCGTGAACATTTGAGAATCTTCCCATGAGTTATTCTTCATCTAATTTCTATGTCAGTCCACCATCTTGGATCATCATGGTTTATTAATGAGCCTCCTACATGGGACACAATCAAAAAGCCTTGCTCAGATTCAAATGTATCATATCCAGTATCCACCTCAAATCTGCTATGATCATTAAGCTTGTAATGGTGGTATATCAATTCTTCTTTGAACAGGTTTTACACTGTTAAACATGTTACTTTCATTGGGAAGACCTGTGTTGATCTACTTAGACTAATGTGATATCATTCTAGCTTTAAGAAGCAATTTTTTCTATGCTTATTCTTGTATCGGTAGTCACCAACTTACGACCTACCCAACTAATAACTATTCGAACTTACGACCAGACCCAACTGCAGCAGCCACTCTCCCTCCCTCTGGAACCAGCAGAGGCTTCCCCCTGGGCCTACCTTAGACTCTGGTGGCTCAGAAGCGTGAATCCGGGCAGGAGTGATCCTCTCACACTCCTGTCCATGCAGTCTCACTGAAAAAAATGGCTTCTGTAAGTTCCCACAGCAACCTCGCAAGACTGCAACAAGATTTGACAGTCTCATAAAGTTACAATTGGTTGCCTGAACTGGATGTGGTCGTAAGTCCCTGTATTACAAGTACCTGTATTACTGTTTTGTTAACAAGTTTGATCATGTAACACCATCCTATCGACTTCTATACTGGCTGCCGATGGAGGCACGTGTGAAATTCAAGTTTGGTTGTTTTTGCTTCAAGGTACTTTACGGCTTAGCCCCTAAATATAACACAGACCTTTTCTCTTTCACAACCAACAGATATAGGAGAAGCTCACATCCGAACTTTGTTTCTCCACCGGTTAGAGGTTGTAAATTTAAAAGTCATCACCAACATCTTTTCTCACATCAAGCATCATTATGGGGTAAAGATCTGGAACAACTGCTCATGCCTACTACTTATAGGGAATTCAGGAAATGCCTAAAAACACATCTGTTCCTGAAGTACTTAGGTAACTGACCTATACAATCTTAGTCCTCAACAAATGATCTTTAGAATTGCTATTCACTAACTCTGAACTTTGTGTATTCCACTCAATCTGTAATACCTTTTAATCATTGTAAACTGCATAGAACTTCACGGTCCTGCGGTATATAAACTGTTATTATTATTATTATTATTATTCTAGTATGTCTATATTAATGTTGTGGAGAGATCCGGGAGGTGGGAAGAAGGCGGAGGGTGGATCAGAGTCAGCCCTAATAAACATACAAATAAACATGTGGATAAAGGTGGACTAGTTGATACTGAGTATCTGAATTTCTTTTTTTTTTTTGTAAATCTTTATTCATTTTTATACGTACAATAAGTATGATAATACTTAAACACATTTGCACATTGAGAATATCACTTAATATTCAGCAATAATACCAATCATAAAAACTTATCTCCCTCCCTTCCCACCCCTTCATAATAAGTAATTAAATTACTTTATATAAGATGTTATACTTAAAATCCCCCCCTCCCTGAAAAATGAACTTTTAACAATTAAGGGAAAAGTAACAACTAATCATTACAAAATTTTGTTAATGGCTCCCACACATCTTGAAATTTCCTAATATATCCTCGCTGAATTTCAAAAGGCATTTGACAAAGTACCTCATTAAAAACTCTTGAGGAAATTAGAAAGTCATAGAATAGGAGGTACTGTCCTATTGTGAATTAAGAACTGGTTAAAAGATAGAAAACAGAGTAGGGATAAATAGTTAGTATTCTCAGTAGAAAAGGGTAGCTTTTGGGTTCCTCAGGGGTCTGTGCTGGGATCACTGTTTGTTTTTTTTACTCTTTTGGGATTTTGTCAGGTAGTTGTGACCTGATTAGCCGGTGACACATCAAAAACATGCAGGACAAAACCGCGCCGACAATCCCGCATAGGACTTATGCGCGCCGCCTTCAAACAGTTGCTATTAGTGCTCTGAAGGGGGGTGTGGGGAGGGTACCTCCCACTAAACTGACGAGTGTTGGTGTTCCCGATGGTGGGTGGGGGAAAAACCCACTACACTGAAAACTGCTGAATACCCAAAAAACTAAGCAAAATGGCAGTTTCCAGTTCCCCTCTCCCCTCCCACCCCACACACACCCCCACAACGGAAGCGCCAATACTTGTAAGCTTACTGGGGGGTTCCTCCCCCCCCTCGGAGCGCTAACAGTGACTGTTTGAAGGCGGCACGCCATAAGTCCTGCGCTCGATTGTCAGCGCAGTTTTGTCCCGTGCACTTTAGTTACACTGCTGAAAACAGGATATTAGGCTTGATGGTTCTTTAGTCTGTCCCAGTGTGGCAACTCTTATGTTCTTCTATTCTAATAGTTTCTATCATTTGGTCCAGCACAGATGTCAGAATCAACAGTCTATAGCAGTGGTTCTTAACCTTGTTGGAGGTACTGAACCCCACCAGTTTCATATGCGTGTTCACCGAACCCTTCTTTATTGGAAAAATAAAATATGATTTTTACAAATTCAAAACATAGGTATACAGTGAGGGAAAAAATAATATCAATTTTGAAAACAAAAAAGTTCTCCTATATTTCGAATAATAATAACATAATAATGAAATTTACTGCAAATCAATGTGACTTCTGCTGTTGCCTCTCAGAGACCAGTTCAGAAATGCACGGCTTTACCTTGGCAAGTGCCACTCCCATGTCATTTTCGCAACAAAGTCTGTTCCTTTTCTTCGTTTTTATGTCCAGCATCCTCGAAAAGGATTGCTCGCAAAGATATGTTGTAACAAACGGTATGAAAATTTCCAGAGCTTTCTTAGCAATAACAGGGTACGTTACCAATTGTTGACACCAAAACGTTGAGAGCGTTGTTGTTCTGAAAAGTTGCTGTTGAACCCAGCTCTGCTGAATTTCAATGATTTCATCGAGGTATTCATCATTGACATCTGTTGTCTCAACACTAAACGTGAACGGCTGTCTCACCCATGCTGGATATGACTCTCTTGTAGGGAAGTATCCGTCGAGAGACTTTGCAAGCTCATCTAAGTGCGTGGCAATAATTTGCTTCAGTTCCACGGGTACAGAAATGTCTCCGATTCCAGATACATCTTCGATCTTACTTACACAGTTGTCTAGCAGGGGAAAGTTTGCGAAGTTATCGTTTTCTGTTCGTCGTTTCCATAATGGTAGCTTTTTTTGAAACGCTTTCAGGTTTTCTTCCGCTTCGATGATGTTGACTCCACCACCCTGCATCTGCTTATTGAGATGATTGAGAGCTGCAAAGATATCAGCCATGTACGCTAAAATGAGAATGAACTCAGAATTTTTGAAGCAATCTGCATGACAATGTTGCTGCTTTTGCAAAAACAGAGCTAATTACACACACCTGGCAAAAAAACACAATTCAGCACTTGTCCCCGGGATAACCACCGAACGTTAAAATGGTACAGAAGTACCTCGAATTCAGATCCCATTTCTTTACACAGCTCCTTGAAGATGCGGTGCTTCAGAGCATTATTTCGCACATAGTTCACGCATTCCACAACAATTTTTAAAACTTCTGCCAGTTTTGGAGGCAAGGTTTTTGTTGCCAACGCATGCCTGTGCAGAATGCAATGTGTAACAATGATGTGTGGTGCATCGGCATTCACTAGCGCACCAAAACTGGACTTTCTTTCGAGCATGGCTGGAGCTCCGTCCAAATAAACTGTAGAAACCATATCCCACGAAAGATTGTTGTCTTTGAAGAAGTCATCCACGAGTTTCTTCACATCAGTTGCCTTAGTTGTTGTAAGAGGCTTACAAAATAAAAAATCTTCCTTTATCACGTCGTCTTTCACATAGCACACGAATATTGCAAGCTGGCTTAGATTGGAAACGTCTGTGGTCTCGTCGAGTTGAAGGCTGAATTTTGCCAGGCTTGAAATCAGATCTGCAACTACTTGAGCCAAGATGTCTTTGCTCATGTCTTCTATTCTGTTGCTGATGATGTCATTTGAAAGAGGAATTTCAGATAACTGAACTTCAGCCGCTTTTCCCAGCATGATATTCGCCATCTTCAACACAACTGGTTTTATGAGTGTTTCACCAATGGTGTGTGGTTTGCCCTGCTTTGCGATCAGGTAAGCAACTTCGTACGATGCTGTGAGGATCGGTTTGTTGATGGGTACAAAGCCGAGAACAGGCAGAGTAGCCTTTTCATCGAATCTTGCTCTCTTCACCTTGAATTCAGCGAGCGTTGTGTTCTTGTATTTTCCATCTCCATGCAGCTTAAGGAAGTGTTCCCTTAGTTTTGCCGGAGCTAGACTAGAATTACTCAACTTGGCATTGCAAATCATGCAATTAGGACGCTGACTCCCATCACGTTCCGTTATACATGTGAATCCATATTGTACATATTCGTCCGACCACTTTCGTATTTTGCTCGACATAGTTAGTAAGGGATTAAAATATTAAGATAGGTATCACACGATGTACCATCACAACAGTTACAATTCGACTACTGTGCGCATCAAATCCCCTGCAGCACAGATAGGCCAAGCGATGTTGCGTGATCACCTGCAGCCAATTATGGACAAGCGGGGCGTATCATCACAAATCATAAGCGCTTCGGTCACGTTCAATCATCTATTAGTTAAATCACAAATTTTGATCAGGAATTGATTAATGTATATAAGGCGTTAGTTACAGATTGATAGATCAAGAAACCGAGTACACGATCAGTCTTGATCAAAATCACTGAATAACTGATAGCTGATTGAACGTGACTGAAGCGCTATATGAGTCGGAGGTGTGTTTTGACCTCCGCCGAACCGGCGAGACTGACTCACCGAACCCCTGGGGTTCGGTCGAACCCAGGTTAAGAACCACTGGTCTATAGAGTCCTGTATCTCCCCGGAACATTTTTTTAAAAAAATTGGTGTTATACTGGCCATTTTCCTATCTTCATGTACCATGGATGATTTTTTTTTTTTAATCTTTATTAAGTTTTCAAAGCTAACAAAAAGTGCAAAACACTATACATACATATATTAATAAGCACTTATAATCAATCAGTAACCATACAGAAATTATAAAACCCCTTTTTTCTTCCAGCTTTTTCAATCAGGGAAAAAAAACAAACAAAAGAAATACTCCCTCTCCCCCTCACCCTCCCCTGGATGTGTGCTAAAACAACAGAAAATAAAGATTAAAAAACAACTATAAAGAAGCCAAAGACATTACTGGACCCCAAACCAGTTTAAAAATTTTATTATGCCCCAGCATGTCAGCGTTCATCTTCTCATACTTATAACATAAGCATAAATTTGCCCACCAAAAAGTAAAACTAAAGCGATTCCAATTTTCCAATTGCTGGTAACCATTTGCATGGCTATCCCGGTCATAATAAGGAAAAGCCGGCATTTATATCTGTCCAATGCAATGTCATCCCACATATGACTACATCATATATCAATGGAATCGAAGACTCAAGTATGGTATTAATCTGTCCCCATATTAACCTCCAAAGGACAATAGAACAACAGATGATGCAGTGTCCCTATTTCAAGATGACACAGTGCCAGCATCTATTAGATTTAGAACTATCTAATTTCTGCAAACGAACAGGGGTTCAGAAACTTCTATGTAACAAAAAAAAAAAACATGTTTGTCTCATAGATGCTGACGCTGTACATCTCATCCTCCAAGTCCAAATATGTGGCCATTGAGAAGCAGAAATCTGCTGCTTAATCTCAGTGCTTCAAATGTCTTTTAGACTAGTTTTTGGTTTCTTGTTCAAGATTTCAGATATTAATTTATACCACTTGGCGGCATGATGCCCTAAGAAATCTGTCTGGAAGCACAAGCCCGGCCAAGCTATACTGATTTTTTAAATTACGCCACTCAGGAACCCCTTCCAAATGGCCTGCTTCAACTGCAACCACTTATATGCTTGAGACTTGGAGATATCAAATAATTGTTGCAGTCGTGAAAAATCAAGCATTTTCCCATTTGGTAGAACATCATCTAATGTACATATGCCTGTCCGCAGCCAATGCTTCCAGAGGATCTTAGACTCGCCAATTTGAATCTTGGAGTTTAACCACAGAGATTGACACACATGGATGATTTTAACGATAGGTTGAAGATTTGTAATGGGAAATTTGCACTTTGATTTTTAGTTTTTTCAGCCTTCTGGGATGTATACCATCTGGTCCAGGTGAATTACTGCCTTTTAGTTTGTTGATTTGGCTTCTTACATCTTCCAGGATCACCAAGGAATCCTTTTATCAAGCTGCGGTAGGGGTTTAACACGTGTTAAACCGCCTGCATTGAGCAAGCGTTAGTTGTTTAGCTGGCCGCGAGGGTTAGCACGTGATGAAATGTCTGACGTGCTAACTAACCCCACTAGCGCGGCTTGATAAAAGGACCCCCAAGTTTCAGTTCAATCTGTAGAAAAGGCAATCTATAAAAGTGTTTACATTTATAATAAATAAATACACGTAGATGTACATAGATATGTGAGTGTCTACCTAGGTATTTCTGTGAGTGGATCAATGTGTCTCGGTAGATGCATGTTTGTGTATAGGGTTATGTATCTGTGCTCGCTCTGAGTGCATTTGTGACCAGGAAAGGGGAAGGGACCATTTGAAAGGAATAATTAGCCCTTAGCTGCTATGTTTAAAATGTTGCTATGCTGCAGCTGCTGGAACTTTCTCTCTCACAGAAATGTATTAGGCTTCTTTGGGGGCGGACCCTGGTCAGACCTTGCCCACTTTAGAGCACTATGTATTTTTCCCCAGATTTTACCCGATGCCATTCTGTTAAGTTTTCAGGGGTCATTTTGCCCCTGCACATTCTTATTTATATTTAATGGGCTTTATTAACCACTTTTATGAAGAGATTAACCCAAGGCAAGTGCATAGTATTGATTTCTTATATATAATTTCTTTCTAATATTTCTTTGAAATAGAAAAAAGAGGCATTTTATAAAGGAAACCCCACAGGTAATGGTAAAAGAAAAAGAAAGAAAATTAACTATTAATGTGCAGGGATGAGAGTGCTAGTGAAACATGTCCGTTGAGCAAAGCAGAAAAGATAGGGACGTGGGATGCAAGAAGGCACACTCATCTTCAAAAACATTTTCTAATTGTTTCTGAGTTTTGAGAGAACTACTCCATCCCAGTGGTGCCAGATGACTATCCACTTTTGTGGCTGATTCATCCTGCTTGTCAACAAAGAAACAAGATACCATTCATATGAACATTTTTCTCATAAGAACATTCTTTAAAGTCCCAAAGTTTGTTTGTTTGTTTTTTGTCATGAAGAAAGCTGTCTTCCTAAAAGAAGTCTAGTGCAGTGGTTCTTAAATCTGTCCTGGATCCCTAGCCAGACTGGTTTTCAAGATATCCCTAATGAATATGCATGAGGCAGATTTGCATGTCTGCTACCTCTATTATATGCAAATTTGCCTCATGCATATTCATTAGTATAGGAAAGGACAGATTTAAGAACCACAGGTCTAGTGTATTAATGAACACTATCCCCAGAAGTTCTCTCTTCATATATTGAAGGTATTTTACTCTCTGGAAGTGCAGTGATATATTTGTCATTTCAAGCCCAAAAGGGTCCCATAAGCTGCCAAATGCAATATCATAAACACAAAATCCCCAAGTACACAGAACAAAAAAAACCCAACTATTTTTTTACATTCCATAACATTGCAAGTTTTCCAAATAAGTGCAAGAATAAACATAAAAGATAAATGTGAACTCCAAGTCATGTCATACTATATTAACCATGCTTTGTAATACTATGTGCTATGTTTTGCCGAACTATACTCGTCATGCTCTGTCTCACCATATCATGTTTTATCATATTATATTTTACCATGGTCCGTTAGCTGTATTTTGCTATCTTTATCTCTGTTTGCCATGCCATCTTTTACCATATTATGTCAGAGAATGCAGCACCATGGTTGAAGCCGCAGCCTCGGCACCCTGAGGTTTTGGGTAAAGGCTCACGCTGCTGCTTATGAACCTGAACAAGTACCTGCTCCCCCATTGCCCCAGGTACATTAGCTAGATTATGAGCCCACCTGGACAGACAGGGAATTATGCTTGAGTATCTGAATAAATTCATGTAAACCATTCTGAGCTCCCCTGGGAGAACAGTATAGAAAATTGAATAAATAAATAAAAGACAAATGTGAACTCCTTATTTTATGAATTACATTCCCGATGATCAGAAAGTCCAAGTACATTCAACTGATAAAAATATATGATACTGAATTTCAGAGCTATTTGAATTTAAAATTTTTGCTCTGATAGTAAAAGACTACAAACTATTTAAAACTTATTTTGAAAGAACCAAACCTCAACACCCCTGCAAACAGAAAAATAATATAGAGTATGTGTCTACCATCTGCTGTATGTTGATCAAATAGATGATTTGGGAAGAGAAATCTGATTTAAATGGTTATGGTAGGTACAGAAGTATGAGTTTCTATTTTATATAGCTTTTTTATTCAATTTTGTTTGTGGAGTAATGATATTCCTTTTAGATAAGATCCGAGTGAAAGCAATTGCAAAGATACATTGGAAAACAAGATGCTATTGATTACATTTACATCTGAGATCCCCTTCACATAAATCTATCACTGCACTTTGAAATGCTATGTCTCACATGAGAATTCACATTTAAACAGAAAGGTCCATATACTACTACTACTTATAGCGCTACTAGACATATGCAGTGCTGTATATCAAAACACAGAAGAGCTTACAATCTAGTCAAGACAGACAAACTGGACAAAAAGGTGCATCTATACACAGTGCTCAGGTGGGGGACTTACAGAGGGAATGATAAGACAGATATTGGTGCTTAGCAGGTGGGTTGGAGCTTGGAATTGAAAGCAGTTTCAAAGAAGTAGGCTTTGAGTTTTGATTTGAATACTGACAGAGACAGAGCTTGATATACTGAGTCAGGCAGTTTGTTCCAGCCATACGGTACAGCAAAGTAAAAAGGATGGAGTCTGGAGTTGGCCACAGAGGAGAAACGTACAGATAAGAGAGACTTACCCGATAAGTGCAGTGTCCAGGGATAGTGTAGGAAGAGATGAGAGAGGAGAGATACTGTTCTACTGGGCAGGCCAGTTCCAGGCTTACCAAGGATTAGGTCAGAGACAAGCATATCTCCTCTCAAGGGTCGCCCAAGTCACTAAGGAGCTCCTGCATTCTGAGCTTCAGCCTGGGAACTGTCCTTTTCAGCACCATAATCCACTCAGGATGAGTGGACAGCTCCCATCAACATTTGCAGCTCTTATGCAAATGAGCTCCATTTCGCAGGCTTTCTCAAGGAGTTCCATTGCTCGGACTTCCTCTACTGGCTGGTCAGTGACAGGGAACTTCACCCTGTCACAGAACTGAACTCAGTTTCCCTGAACTCAGGTTCTTAGGCCATTCCACTAACCATTAGGCTATGCCGCTACTCTATTTAACCAGCCAAGTGCTGGCTCCAGCCCCAGAATGCCCCCAAAATAGCTGGTTTTCACTTAGGCACTAAAGGCCAGATTCTATAAATGGCATCTTAGTTAGGTGCCATTAGGTGCCCTTTAATTGAGGCCACCTAGCAACTCCTTACTAAAATCCGCTCCTAATCTAAATTGCTTCAATTAGCTTAAATGGCATGGCAATTGACCACACCATTGAAGTTAATTGAACAATTAATTTTAAAAATAAAATTAAAATTTAGGTGTACAATTTCACAGTGTCTAGTAATGCCTACCTGAAAAGTAGGCGTGGTTAACTTAGGCATCGCAAGACATCCGAGTTAGGTGCTGGTAAATTAGGCCTGGTAAAACCTGGCCTAATAAACCGGTACCTACCTTCAGGATGCTTAGGGGCTGCTAGGCAGGATTCTATAAACAGCACCTAGTGGTTCACTGCTGGTGCCATTTGGCACAATTGTAAATATAAGCCTTAACTGTTAATCAGCTGTTAGTGAATAACCAGATGAAGCCTTGTTGCTAAGTTTTGATTATTGCTTTGCCGTACTAATATATTTATTCTTTTATATTATATATATATATATTATCAGTCAACTGTAATATATTTACTACCAGGGTTACACAGAGGAAAGGAGCACTCAGGTACAAATCATCCTTTAGACCAGGAGTGCCCAACACGTCGATCGCGATCGACAGGTCACTCGCTCAAGAGACCCCAGTTGATCGCAGAGCGGGTTCCCTTCTTCCCTTCTCTTTTTTCCCCTCCTGACTGGCCTGCTCCTGAATTCTGCTGCTGCCTCCGCTGCTCAACATTTAAAAAAAAAAACAAAAAACGGCTTGGAGAATTTATTCTGGCCAGCGGAACTTCCTCTCCGACGGCAAAATTGACGTCGGGGAGAGGAATGCTGGTGGGCCCGAAGCAAGGAGAGCTTGGCCGGCGGCGGGCGGCTTTGGGGGCCTGTTATCTGATGGCAGTGGCAGTGGCTTGGGGGAGGGCAGGGAGGAAGAAAGAGGGCAGGCAGGGAGACAGAAGGAAAGAAAAGAAACAAAAAAAAAAGAAAGGGGGCGTGAAGAGAGAAAGAAAGAGAGGGCAGGGAGAGAAGAAGAAAACGTTGGGGGGGAATGAGGTCAGGAGGATAGGAAGCATACAGGCTAAAAGAAGGGAAGAAAGATTGGATGCACAGTCAGAAGAAGAAAGTGCAATCAGAGACTCATGAAATCACCAGACAAGGTAGGAAAAATGATTTTATTTTAAATTTAGTGATCAAAATGTGTCTGAATTTATAGTTGCTCTCTATATTTTACAATATGGTCCCCTTTTACTAAACCGCAATAGAGGTTTTTAGCGCAGGGAGCCTATGAGCGTCGAGAGCAGCGCTGGGCATTCAGCACAGCTCCCTGCACTAAAAACTGCTATCGTGGTTTAGTAAAAAGGGAGGGGGTGGGGATTTGTCTATTTTTGTATGGTTGTTACTGAGGTGACAGTGCATAGAGTCATCTGCTTTGACCTCTTTGAAAAAACCCCGGAATAGGAATGATAATTAACAATTCTATGAGTACAGTGTGCATTGCGTTTTTTTTAAATTTTATTGTTGGTAGATCATTTTGACTTGGTCATTTTAAAAGTAGCTCGCAAGCCCAAAAAGTGTGGGCACCCCTGCTCTAGACCATGCCAGTTAGCCTATAGCAAATAATTTGGGCAATTATACAACCCCAAATCAACTATAACTCTCCCCCACTGCCTCTGCCATCTACTTAGGTTGTAAGTCCTCTGGGGCAGGCACATGATATACTTATACCCATTGTACAGTGCTGTATCAGAATAAGTATTATTTTCATATTCAGTCATTAAGAGGTCAGGGCACATAAGATGAGTAGAAACCAAATTCCCACCCCACCCTCCAGGAGATGGTATGATTGCAAAACTAATATGATAAGACATAGGGGTTTCTGTAAAGGAAGGAAAAGGAAAGTCTATTTCCAACACAGGAAGGCCAAGCTATTCTATGCACTATTGTCTATACATAAAAGCTGAGTAAAATGGATTTCAATAGGGTCCATTAGTATCATACGTCAATACCAAAATGGTTCCGGTATATAACAAAGAAAACATTGTGTTTGATGGTGGATTACCTAGCACAATATGCTATTTAAAACAGCTGCATGAGTAATTACCAATTTTAACTTGCAGTAATTGCACAAACAATCCTGTTAATTTCCTGTTATGAGGCCTATGCCCTCCTTGTGTATATCAGAGAATTGAATTCAACAGTGGCAGCCCTGAGCCTCCTTATAGCATCTTCCCACATCTAAATCTATAATGATCTACCCTTGACAGTGTACAATTTATAATTCTACTACCCACCTGGAATTTTGATTGATAATGCTCCTATCTTCCCTCTCCTCTTCCATTTGCTAAACCTCATTAATTTTCAAAGTGTAACAAAGTTCAGCCCAAACATGCAAACCTACTGGTAGACCATATTTTGAGATATATGGAATTTCACTCTACAGAGGGACTGTCATACCTTTATACATTTTTACAACCTCTCTTACCATTCAGCTCCTGTAATACATCTGCAGATGTGTTTATATCGGGGCTATGGACTTTGTACCCCAAACCTTCAACTCCAATTGCTCTATTTTTCTACTGACCGAACCCAACTCTGACTATGATTTCTTACTCTTTCAAAAAAGTACAAAGACTAGGGAACACTCGAAGTTACAGGAAAATAACTTTAAAACCAATAGGAGGAAGTATTTTTTCATTCAGAGAATAGTTAAGCTCTGAAACATGCTGCCAGAGGTTGTGGTAAGAGCAGTTAACATAGCTGGTTTTAAGAAAGGTTTGGACAATTTTCTGGAGGAAAAGTCCATAGTCTGCTATTAAGACTGGCATGGGAAAAGCCACTGCTTGCCCTGGAAGGTTTCCAGATACTTGTGATCTGGATTGGCTACCGTGAAGACAGGATACTGGACTAGATGGACCATTGGTCTGACTCAGTAAGACTATTCTTATGTTCTTATGTTCCTGCTATATAGGTGATGGTCTTAAATACCAGCCGTCGACCAATCAGAGTGTGCCACCTCAGGTTGATGAATTCCTATTAGACTCTGGAAAAAGAGAACTGATATTAGGCTTAAAAATTTTGTCATGGATCTAAAGTATTGGTACATTTTTACTGACATTTTACATTTATACTGACTCCATCCAAAATTGCTTCCGACTCCAACTCCATAGCCCAATGGAATAAAAACAATCAAAACCAAGATTTAGAAACAAAGGGATGATTTAATCAAGTTGATGCTTTCCGAATTTCTCAAAATTCTTTTACACGTTTCCATGTAATAAGAGATTGCTGAACAGCCAAAGCCTCTAATTTCCTGAAAATCCTCAGTTGTTGGGAATGTCACAGAAGTACCTCTTGTCACAGAACAGTGTATAAATGCCCATAGGTTGCTTTTAGCCTGAATTTCAAAAACATCAAAGGTCATTTAAACAAAATATAGTTTCTCTGTAGACATATTAATACTGATTAAGCTTTTGATAACTGGAGAATTATATAAAGGCAGAATAGGTGCCTATGAACTAAAAACACAAGACTCAATATACAGGAGCAGAATGAAGGTCAATCAAGCCCAGTATATGTTTCCAAAAGTGGTCAATCCAGGTCACAAGTACAACTACTACTTATCACTTCTATAGCGCTGAAAGGCGTACCCAGCGCTGTACGTTTTGACATTTATAGACGGTCCCTGCTCGCAAGAGCTTACATTCTAAATTGGACAGACATGACATATAGGGTTGGGGATGCAGAGCCCAAGGTAAGAGGAGTTAGGAGTCAAAAGCAGTCTCAAAGATGTGGGCTTTTAACTGGGCCTTGAACACTGCCAGAGACGGAGCCCGCTGTAGGGATTCCGGCAGCTTGTTCCAAGCATAGGGCACAGCAAGGCAGAAGAGATGGAGTCTAGAGTTGTCAGTTGAAGAGAAGGGCACAAATAGGAGGGACTTATCAGCTGAGCGGAGCTCACAGAGGAGAACCTAGGGGGAGATAAGTGAAGAGAGATAGTGAGGGGCAGCTGAATGAGTGCATTTGTAGGAGTTTGAATTGTATTCGGAAATGGATGGGAAGCCAATGAAGTGACTTTAGGAGACAGGTAACATGAGTAAAGCGGCTCTGCTGGCAGTGTTCAAGGCCCAGTTTTCGAAGATAGCTAATGTAACGCCCATCTTTAAAAAAGGATTGAGAGGTGACCCAGGAAACTACAGACCGGTAAGTTTGAGCTCAGTTCCGGGGAAGATGACGGAAGCGCTGATAAAAGACAGCATCGATGAGCATCTAGAAAGGAATAATCTGATGAAAACAAGCCAACATGGCTTCTGCAAGGGAAGATCGTGCCTAACGAACTTATTGCATATCTTCGAAGGAATTAACAAATGGATGGACAAAGAGGACCCCATAGACATCATATACTTAGATTTCCAAAAAAGCCTTTGACAAGGCACCCCACGAACGCCTACTATGGAAACTGAAGAACCATGGGGTGGAAGGAGACGTACACAGATGGATCAAAAATTGATTGGCGGGTAGAAAGCAAAGGGTAGGAGTGAAAGGCCACTATTCGGACTGGAGGAGGGTCACGAGTGGTGTTCCGCAGGGGTCGGTACTCGGACCGCTGCTGTTCAATGTATTCATAAATGATCTAGAAACAGGGACGAAGTGCGAAGTAATAAAATTCACAGACAACACCAAACTATTTAGTGGAGTTAGGACTAAAGAGGACTGTGAAGACTTACAAAGGGACCTGAACAAACTAGGAGAGTGGGTGACGAGATGGCAGATGAAGTTTAATGTAGAGAAATGCAAAGTCTTGCATGTAGGAAACAGAAACCTGAAGTACAGAAACCTGATGGGAGGGCTGGTAATGGGTGAAAGTACCCAGGAAAAGGACTTGGGGTAATAGTGGACAAGACAATGAAGCTGTCAGCACAGTGCGCCGCGGCCTCTAAGAGGGTGAACAAGATGCTAGGTATGATCAAGAAAGGTATTACAACCAGAACGAAAGAAGTTATCCTGCCGTTGTATCAGGCGATGGTGCGCCCGCACCTGGAGTACTGCGTCCAATATTGGTCGCCGTACCTTAAGAAGGATATGGCAATACTTGAGAGGGTTCAGAAAAGAGCGACATGATTGATAAAAGGTAAGAATAACCTTTCATATGCTGAAAGATTAGAAAAACTAGGTCTCTTTTCCTTGAAAAAGCGGAGACTTAGAGGGGACATAACAGAGACTTACAAGATCATGAAAGGCATAGAGAAAGTGGAAAGAGACAGAAACTTTCGAAAACTACAAGAACGAGAGGGCATTCAGAAAAATTAAGAGGGGACAGATTCAGAACCAATGCTAGGAAGTTCTTCTTCATCCAAAGGGTGGTGGATGCCTGGAATGCGCTTCCAGAGGGTGTGATAGGACAGAGTACGGTATTGGGGTTCAAGAAGGGATTAGATAATTTCCTGAAGAAAAAAGGGGATAGAAGGGTATAGATAAGAGGATTACTATACAGGTCCTGACCTGATGGGCCGCCACGTGAGCAGACTGCTGGGCATGATGGATCTCTAGTCTGACCCAGCGGAGGCACTGCTTATGTTCTTAATATAAGTCATGTAACCAAATTCTGGACAGATTGGAGGGGAGCGAGATGGCTAAGTGGAAGGCCTGAAAGTAGCGAGTTGCAGTAGTCTAAGCACAAGGTGATGAGGGCTTGGATAAGTGTTTTAGTAGTGTGCTCAGAGAGGAAAGGTTGAATTTTGGTAATATTATAGAGGAAGAAGCAGCAGGTTTTAGCGATATGTTGTATCTGGGAAGTGAAGGAGAGAGAAGTGTCAAATATGACCCCAAGATTACAAGCAGACAAAACAGGAAGGATGAGAGTGCCTGATAAGATCCTATAGACTTTCAGAACCATGTGGCTAAGATGATGATTAGGAGCTAGATACACTAAAAAGGATCGGCAAGACTGCATGGGTCTGATCCAATCCAATTCTTGGCCGATTCTTAGAGTTACTGATGCACTAAAAATTTTACATGCAAATGATTTGTGCGGAGGTTCATCGTAATCCCCGTCTCTCCTGTACAATTGATCGCTGTGAGACCAACTCTCACACAAGTGCAAACCCGAACAGCTGAGAGACAGGGAAAGCCTCCTGCCACTCAGCTGTTCGGGGCAGGAAATTTTTTTTTTTCTTTTTTTAATAGGCACAGATGCTGTGTGTGTGTGTGTGGCGGCAGGTCAAGCGCCAATACAAGTTCCATTAGCCATTTTAATCATTGGTCCCACTTCCTCAAAAATATCTCAAACATTTATGTTATATATCTCTCAGTAGTGATTATCCTCATAAGTGAACACTTGATGCTATTTATTTGCATTTTATTTTATAAGCAGCATTATTTTAATTTAATTTTTCTATATTTTGGGATTTATTGACTGCCTTTTTCATGAAGAGATTTTCCCAAAGCAGTTTATAATTCATTGAATAGTAATCAGGTACTCTTTAAGTATTTTCCCTATCTGTCCCAGCAGACTCACAATCTTACTATGGGGCAACTTTTTTTTTTTTTTTTAATCACTAAGGGCTCCTTTTACAAAGGTGTGTTAGGGCCTTAACGCGTGGAATAGCGCACACTAAAATGCCGCACGCGCTAGCCGCTACCGCACCTTTGTAAAAGGAGCCCTAAATTAATATGAGGTTCCAGAGATAAATTTCTATCTATATAGACACTGAAAATCTGAATAACTGATGAGACAGTAGATTTATATTGGATCCACTATTATAAATTTTGTTTTATCTCTAGTGAACTCTTGCATCCATTGTTCTATTAAACTCATACAGTTGACAAAATCACCCATTACTTCTACAATGATAAGAATAGGAATCAAAACTGGAATGTCATCTGCATACATAAACATACATAAATTAGATTTTTCCCATGTAAAAATCTAGTAAATGTACAAATATTTTGAAAAGTGTAGGTAACAGCGGAGAACTTTGAGGAACTCCACATGTCATATTCCAACTATCAAACATGAAAAAGTAGATCAAGAACCAAAAAAAAAAGCATCTACTCAAAAAAACATATGGTACGTAGGACTAAAATGTATATATAGTACATATGCACTTGCATCTAAATAACTATATATAAGGGGGGAAAGCCTCAGAATCCCTCCTCCACCCTACAGAGATCAAGTGGTAGAAGATCTCAAATGATAACACCTCATTAGCAAAAAAAAAAATCAAATGCTAAATGCACTTTCTGTAGGTCAAAAAAGTCATATATGCTTATCTGTGCTGAAGACCACACAACTATCTGACATAACAGAATGCATTTTAAACTGCCTTCTCTGTTATTCCAATATGATCTGTAGTTTTTAGTGCCGGACTATGCTATCTTTAATCAGTGCTTCAACCATCTTTCCAGGGACAGACGTAAGACTCGCAGGTCTGTAGTTTCCCGGTTCTCCTCTTGATCTGCCCATATAACACTAACAGTAACTTGACCAAGCAAAATATTTTCTTTTCTTCCGCCTACAATATCTATATAGACTAAAATTCGTACTCTATGCAACCTACTTCTGCTTATGTCACTTACATCATTTGTCACCGACATTTTGTTGGTTGTTGTTGATACTATTACTGTTAAAAGGATCGTAAGTCTTTAAGTGGCACTGCACAGTTATTGTGTTCCTCATGTGGGAAGTAAAATTATTGTACTTGGTAGTTGTGGCTGGGAAGCGAGAAGAGTGGCCCTATATGCTAGATGGCCCAGGAACAAACTATATGGATCACGGGGGGCGGGGGAACTGCCTTTGTCAGGTGGAATGGATGATCTACATTTGCAAAGGCTGGCATTTACACTTGGATATGTTTCAAAATACCTCATACCTCCTATATCAAACATCTCACCCTTATTCATATGTTCATCAGTCCCTTCAAATATATAGATCAGTAAGGAAAGACTTTTGTTTAATCCATATTGATCCTGATCTATTATACTATATTTATTCACAAGAGTTCAATTCACACATTTTTCTCTTAAAGAATGGCAGAGATAGACGGGTACTGAAGTGAAAAGCTAATCATACCTTCTGTTAGGGACATTATTTCTGCAGTATCAACTAGCTGTACAAACATGTGGCAACAGTTCAGAATGTAAAGTACTGTATCTCTAATTATGGCCACTATTAACGCCTCTGTCCCACCAGTAAACTACCCATGTCTATTTGTCACTCCCTCTATAATACCCTACCCTAATTATTCTGATTGTCTGATTAGACTATAAGCTCTGTCTAGCAATAACTGTTTCTTACATGGTTAATGTACAGCGCTGCATGCGGATGTCAGCACTATAGAAATGATAAGTAGTAGTAATTCAAAAACTAATTAGCAGGCTGGCACCATGAAATTTTAAGTTAGGCCAGTGAAAACTTTAAGGTTCATCACACATGCAGGTCAGATCTCCAGGAAGACTTGCAAAGGATGCCCAACACTAGCAAATAAACACCAGAACTAAGACAAATGACAGCTAAGAGCAGCGATGTCAAACTCAAATAACAGTGAGCCAAAATTAAAAACTTGGACAAAGTCGCAGGCCAACCAAAACAAGAGCCATGGTCATAACCATGTTTAAGGACAAGATAAGGCAAAAGAAACTAAAAGAGAGTGTAAACATTAAAACGGCCAAAGAAGCATCGCAGGCACACCATAAACTAAAACCCAACCAAAAAAATATAATATAAATAGTAAATAAATAATAACAAAACCTTGCATGCGGAAAGGTTTTAAATGCAGAAATAAAAAGTCTTTGCTGCAGAGCATGATAAAAGTGTAGCTGTCCTGCATTAACAAACATCGCAGTGTGGCAATAACTATAAAAAACATAAAAACCATCAGCTAATATTTTATGGGAACTTAAGATAGCTTAAAATAACTATGTGCATGTTAAAAATAAAAAGGAAGAATGAAATAAAGCCATGATGGCTCTTACCTAGTAGAGACAATCTGTAGTGCTCTGAGCTGAGCAAACCGAAAGTAAAACCGACTTGAAAAATGCCAGCAATTTAAAAATGGGGGTCACATCAGAGGTGCCATAGTCACAACTGTAATTATAAGCAAAAAGTGGCACAAAAAAAACCACAAAAGAAATCGATGGTCACATGATGAATTAAAACCCGATTATAAATAAATAAAAGTGAAAGGTCTAAAAACAACTGACACACATCATGAAGATAGTATAGCTGTCCTACATTGACATACATGGCGAACCATACCATGGCCTCTCCCGGGCGTCCTATTCAGAATCAGGGCCTAGGTGTCTTGCGGGCCTCGCCTTCAATATAGGCGGCCTGCCTGGGGAGCATTTTTTTTTTTAAAACGTGCATCCCGATTGGCTGATTAGACAGCTGTAGGACGCCTACAGCTGCCTAAAATCGGGATGCACTTTTAGAGAATCAGGCCCCCAGTGCTTGGCTTTCATCCTCTTGCCATGAAGGGAACCTCTGTATTTATCCTATGCCCTTTTTGAATTCCATCACTATTTTTGTCCCGCCATCCACTTCTCTTTTCAAGAACAAACCCTTTCTTGATATTGCTACAGAATCTATCTTCAAACCATGTGCCCTATTTCTACACCTTCCTTTCCTTTGGACAAGTCTTGCTTCTTGTGCATGAATACTTTTCATGTACCTAAATATTTCTATTATCCCTCCTCATAGCTTCCTTTCTTCTAGGGAGTACACGTTTAGGTCCTTAAGTCGCACCTCATATTTCTTTCAGTGCAGATCTCCCATTATTCTTTAGACCATCTCCAGCCTCTTTATAGTTTAACTGGGAAATGGCCTCCAAACTTGAGCACAGTATCCCAAATGAGGCCTCATAAATGACCTGCACAGAGGCATTATTATTTCCTTTCTGCAGATTATGCCTCTCTCAAACTCAATCACATTAAGGGGCCAAAATCCAAAACACAAGATAAGTCACCTAGGCCAGACCCTGCCCATCCCCGCTTCCATAATAGTACTAATTGTAACACTATTTTTTCCATTCATTTTTCATATATACACACAGTATAATCTGATTAACAACACATAATGGTTAACTACAAAATTAAACCACACAAAGCACTGTATGCTTCTCAACATTCATTCCTACCAGAACACAATTAATCTCCATGCAAATACGGGACCAAAAACTAAAAGTACTAATATATACAAACAAACCCTAAGATTCAAGACTCTGCATGTGGTACAACCCCAAAGAAAATTAAACAAATACTTTTCTTCCTGAACAGTGCAAAATATAGACAGCAGATGTAAATTCTCAAAATTGACACAATTCAGTCACTAAATTGAAAATAAAATCATTCCCCCTACCTTTCTTATCTCCCTCCTTCCATGCTGTGCCTCAATTAGGTGCCTCCCTCTGGCGGGCATCTTACTTTCTGGACTGCTCCCGCCTGGCCATTTTATGCTTCCCATGGTGCGATGCGCGTTTCATTGCCGCCCCCAGTGTTATCTTCTGGCTGGCTCCCTCCCTCTTCCTCACTGCCGCAGTGTCAACAAAGCCGTGTGTGGCGGCTCGAAGCCTTCCCTCTGATGTTGCGACATCATAGAAAAGGCTTCCAGTTCAGGCGCAGGACGCACATAGGAGCAGCCATCCACAGCTTTGTACACTGCGGCAGTGAAAAGGAGAGAGCTGGTCAGAAGATAACATCAGGGGTAGCAATAAAAATGCTGCGTTGATCACACCGCAGGCCGCATAAAACAGCCAGGTGGGCCGGATTCAGCTCACAGGCCTTGAGTTTGACACCTGTGCTCTAGTCCACTGTTCTTCAACCGCCGGTCCGCAGACTGGTGCCGGTCCGCAGAAAATTCCTGCAGGTCAGCATAGGACCGGCGAGATCAACATCTTCAATTTCCTGCCGGTCCGTGCAAGACCGGCAAGATCAATGAGCTGTAGTCATGGGGATCCTCCGACAGTGTGCTTTCTCTCCTCCCAGCGGCTCTCCTTACTTATCAGCACAGCGATTCAGGAAGGCAGCCTTGGGGCTTTTGCTGAGTCGCAGCCGCCTCTGATGATGCAACTTCCGCTTTCCTCAGAGGCGGTGCGACCCAACAAAGGTACCTGAGGCTGCCTTCCCGAATCGCTGCGCTGGCAAGTAAGGAAAGTTGCTGGGATGGGAAGCTGTTAGAGGCTGGGAAGCTGCTGGGCAAGGTAAAAAAAAAGGGACAGCTGCTATTGGACCTGGAGAGGGAGAAGGAGAGATGCTGCTGGGAGGGGAGGAGAGAAAGGAGTCTAGGAAGCTGCTGGGCAAGGGGGAAAAAAAGGGACAGCTGCTACTGGACCTGGAGAGGGAGAAGGAGAGATGCTCATGGGAGGGGAGGAGGGAAAGGAATCTGGGAAGCTGCTGGGCAAGGGGGGGAAAAGGGACAGCTGCTACTGGACCTGGAGAGGGAGAAGGAGAGATGCTGCTGGGAGGGGAGGAGGGAAAGGAGTCTGGGAAGCTGCTGGGCAAGGGGAAAAAGGGGACAGCTGCTACGGGACCTGAAGGGAAGGAGAAGGAGAGATACTGCTGCGATGGGAGGAAGGGAAGAGAGTTACTGCTGGACAGGAGGAGGAGGGTAGAGAGAAGGAAAAAAGGAAGGAAACAGCTGGCATGGAGATTAGAGGAGGGAAAGGGGAGAGACAGGCATGAGAAAGTAGAGAAACTGATGATGGGAAGGGGTCAGCAGAAAAATAAGCAGAGAGGGACAATGATGGTAGATCTGGTGTAGGAGAGATAAAAATGAAGAGAGCAGTTAAGCTGGAATGAATCATGTAAAAAGGAGAGAGGGGCGCAGGCTGGATGGAAAGGGGAGAGGGGCATAGAAAGAAGGGGGAGAGGACAGACAGTGGATGGAAGGGGCAGATGCTGTATTGAAGAGACAGAGAAGGCAGACGCTGGAAGGAAGAGAGTGGAAAGAAGATGAAAGCAGAAACCAGAGACGACAAAAGGTAGAAAAAAATAATTTTATTTCTATTTTGTGATTAGAATATATCAGATCTGAAATATATATCCTGCTAGAGCTGGTATTAGACATAACTAAACTAAACTAAACTAAACCTTAGGTTTGTATACCACATCATCTCTACATTCGCAAAGCTCGACACGGTTAACAGGAGTTAGAGTAGAAAGGAACTCCAGAGGAGGGAAGGATGAAGAGGAAATTTAGAGGACTAGAATAATCAGAGAGGGAGGAAGAATTACATTTTTGAGAATAACCAGGTTTTCAGATGTTTACGGAACAGTTGGAGGGAGCTCAGATTCCTAAGAGGGGAGGTAGAGTTGTTCCAGAGCTCAGTGATTCTAAAAGGGAGGGAGGAACCTAGTTTTCCTACAAGGGAGACGCCTTTTATAGAGGGAAAGGAGAGTTTCAGTTTTTGGGTGGATCTGGTGAAATTGGGGTTAGAGGAATTCCAAGAAAGAGGAATAAAGGGGGGGGAGGATGCGGTGTAGGATCTTGAAAGTAAGGCAGGCACATTTGAAGTGAACTCTGGAGATTATCGGAAGCCAGTGGAGCTTGGACAAAAGCGGTGAGATGTAGTCAAATTTGCTTTTTGCGAAGATAAGCTTAGCAGTGGCATTCTGAATCCGCTGGAGTCTTTGAAGGTTTTTCTTTGTTAGGCTTAGGTAGATAGAGTTGCAATAGTCCAGTCTGGAAAGGATGGTGGATTGGACAAGGACGGCAAAGTGTTTTTGATGGAAACAGGTTCTCACTTTCCTCAGCATGTGAAGGCTGAAGAAACATTTTTTTATTAGGGAGTTGAGGTGATCATTGAAGGAAAGTGTAGAGTCAATGATGACTCCCAGAATTTTACTTGAGTATTCAAGATGCAGAGTGGGGCCCGAGGACAGAGGGATGGAGGTGGGCAGTTGGTCCAATTTTGGGCTGAGCCAGAGAAGTTTTGTCTTGGATTCGTTCAGTTTCATCTGCACAGTGTGAGCCGAGGATTAAATGTTCGATATACATGAGGATATGTTCGCAGAGAGGTTGGTGACTGCAAACTGGGGATTGCAAAGCCCAGGCAGTGCTTCTTTAGCTTCCAGCTGGCTTAGGGCACTCTCTGACCAGGGGGCAGTTGCATTCCCCTAACACTTTTCCTGTCATGTGTGACTACAGTATTCTGTTAGCATGATATTTCTGTGTAGCATTCTGTAATAATTTGACTTGTTCAGTTTTCTTGATAGTAGAGGGGATATATGTGAAGGGGAGGGGAGGCAGAGGTTTTGTTGATCCTTGCTCTGTATTATTTGTATTTATAAAATGACAATTGTACAGAATATTGTTTCTTTTTATACTTTAATAAAATACATTCAATATAAAATCATAACTGAGGCTTGTGTGGATGAGATCAGATGATTTGCGGGGACCTAGCTCGTGAGGATGGGGCGGAAACGGGGTTTTAAAATTTTAGTCCTAGTAGTTTGCCGGTCCACAAAATAATTATTTTATTTCTACCGGTCCACGGGTGTATAAAGGTTGAAAAAAACTGCTCTAGTCTATACAATGTCATATCCCTGTGGCTTTGGTCACTGCCTTATCACACACCATCATCCTATGGCATCTCTTCTAACCTAAGCACATCAGCCTCTTCTCACTATTGTACATAAGTCCTTTGGATCTGTGTACACCAAATGCATCATTGTACAATTCGGCCCTAATTCTCTAAAGTGCATCCCGATTTTAGGCGTCCTACAGCTGTCTAATCAGCCAATCGGGATGCACGTTTTTTTTAAAAAAATGCTCCCCAGGCAAGCCTGAAGGCACCTCCGGGAGCCTAGGGAGATCCGCAAGATGCCTAAGCTCGTCTAAGGGCCTTAGGCTGAACCTAGGCGGCCCTACGCGTCTCCCTAGTAGAGGAGAAGCTTAAAATGTAGGCCAGCAAAATGCTGGCCTACATTGTAAGTAGACGCGGCCGCTATACTTATCGCGGCAAGGGATCTCTCTGCCGCTATAAGTATAGCGGGCCGCGGCCCCCTGACCAGGAGGGTGCCCAAACCCTCTGCCCGAAGACGCACCCCCCTCGACACTACCGACCGCCCCCCCCTGACACTACCGACCGCCCCCCTGACATTACCGATCCCCCCCCCCGACAATATCGATAGCTGGCAGGAGGGTGCCCAATCCCTCCTGCCCGAAGATGCACCCCCCCCCCGGCGCTAACCCACCCCAAACCTCCACTCCACCAAACCTGTTCTTAGATGGGTCTTGCACGTCTTGAGCCGGCAGGCACGCCTCATCGAAATGAAGCGGGCCCGCCCTTTCCCGGCCCATCCCGCCGAAGCCTAAGGCCTGATTGGCCCAGGCTCTAGAAGCCTGGACCAATCAGGCCTTAGGCATAGCGGGTCCGCCCATCCCCACTTAATCTAAGGCCTGATTGGTCCAGGCTTCTAGAGCCTGGGCCAATCAGGCCTTAGGCTTCGGCGGGATGGGCCCGCTTCATTTCGACGAGGCGTGCCTGCTGGCTCAAGATGTGCAAGACCCTTGTAAGAACAGGTTTGGTGGAGTGGAGGTTTGGGGGGGTTAGCGCCAGGGGGGGTGCGTCTTCGGGCAGGAGGGATTGGGCACCCTCCTGCCAGCTATTGATATTGTCGGGGGGGAGGGGGGGATCGGTAATGTCGGGGGGGCGGTCGGTAGTGTCGGGGGGGGGTGCATCTCCAGGCAGAGAGTTTGGGCACCCTCCTGGTCAGGGGGCCGCGGCCCGCTATACTTATAGCGGCAGAGAGATCCCTTGCCGCGATAAGTGTAGCGGGCTGTTTCTAATCTAACCCGTTTCTCTAACCCGCGTCTGTAACATGGACGCCGATTACAGAATCGGGGTTTAGTTTAGGCCGATTCTGAATAGGACGCCTCTCCCGGGCGTCCTATTCAAAATCAGGGCCTAGGTGTCTTGCGGGCCTCGCCTTCAATATAGGCGGCCTGCCTGGGGAGCATTTTTTTTAAAAAACGTACATCCCGATTGGCTGATTAGACAGCTGTAGGACGCCTACAGCTGCCTAAAATCGGGACGCACTTTTAGAGAATCAGGCCCTTCCTCTCCATCTGTATGAAAAACTGTGCTTCAATATAAAAAGCAATTATGTTATGTCATCAATTTCTATATGGTACGATGCCTAAAATTTTTAAGAGTATGATGCTTCATTATCAACCTCAAAGATCCCTGCGTTCCGAAAGTGCCGCATTGCTGAAAACAAATGCTAACCCTAAATATGTGGAAATAAATGCCATGACTTTCAGATGTGCAAGAGTCAAGCTATGGAATAGTCTTGTTGGCAAGATTCAAAAATGTGGAGAGAGGAATTCATTTAGGAAAATGTTGAAGACTCAGCTATTTATTGATGCATTTCTCTGAGCAATTTATTTTATGTAAGACTGAACTTGTCTGTTTTTATTTTTTATTTTATATAGACTTTTAATATATTTTATGTATGTAACTCCATGAAAACCGTTTTGGAAAAAAACGATATAGAAATTTTAAAAATAAATAAATAAACAAATAAATGCCATGGCCCTGACTGAAAATTGCCTACATTAATTTTCATATGAAGTCAAATTTTACTGCTAACCATTCTAAGCAAAAATAAATGTATCCACACGCTGTTTAATTTATTGAATATGAATCTAATTTATAAATGAATTATTTCCTTTAGGTGAATTCAAAAACACAAACAGACAAGAGAGCAGCACATCTAACTAAATTAATGATACAGGAGGCATTGTAGGTCCAAAATTCTGGTTAGTGAGTGTCACATGCAAGTTAAAAGGAATCCCTCCTGTCCATGACCCCTCACATATTTCCCTAAAGACAGAAGCACACTTTGAAATACAAAGTACCCCTCCACAATTAAGAATATGATTCTAAACATGGATCTATAATTTAAAAAGCCTCTCTCACATAATTCTGAAACTGCAGAACTCAATATATTCTTCATGTCATCTATCTTAGAGAAGTCTCTCATCTGACAAGAGTGTCATATGGCATTAGGCAAAATATAGATGATAAAGGAGACAAGATCGCAAAAGCCTAGAGAAATCATGCTGCTTCCACACAAACCTCATAAGCAGACAAATGCTCAGAGCCCTGATCTGTCATTATTCTATATCAGAGAGACATTACATAAAAACTGATCACTGGATGAGTTCTAAGACGTACAAACACATGCTTATATCCTTTAAAAGAGGCCAAATGCTCCCATGAAAGCCCTCGGTTGTTATGGCAAGTCTGTCTGTCCATCCATCCATATCAGCCCTGGATTAAACATTAAGTAAAATAAGCACAGCATGAGTACATCAAGGGGAGGCACCACAGAGTTTTCTCTTCTAGCTATCGTGCCTTTAACTCTTTCACTGCCATCCATCATACCCATTATCCAGGTTGAATTTCAGTGTTTTCCTAATTATAAATACATGATTGCTTTTATTTCATACAATAACAATATTTCTCAGCACTTATTGACTCTTGGGGCTCCTTTTACTAAGGTGCGCTAGCATTTTTAGCGCGCGCTAAAGAGTAGCACGCGCTAACCACTGCTAAATGTAAAATACTAACGCAAGCTCTATGGAGGCATTAGCGTGCGCGGCATTGTAAGCGCACGCTAAAACCGCTAGCGCACCTTAGTAAAAGGAGCCCTTAATGTCTTGTCAGTTCAGCAATGGAAGGGCCAAGGGGCACTAGTTGGCCTTAATCCAACCCTGATCCATATACATAGGGCTCCTTTTACTAAGCTGCGTTAGGGCTTTAATGCGCGGAATAGCGCGAGCTGCATTGCTGCACGCGCTAGATCTTAACGCCAGCATTGAGCTGGCATTAGTTCTAGCTGCGTAGTGCGCAGTCATTTTCTGCATGCGCTAAAAACGCTAGCGCACCTTAGTAAAAGGAGCCCTTAGTTTTGCTCCCATGTGTTCATCCTCTTACCCTCTTCCATTGACTTTCATCACAATACAAAAAACAAAACAAGGAAATCCAACAAAATCTGCAGTGAGGTAGAAACAGCACAAAAGAAAACAAAGAAAAACTGCAGACAAGCGTACAAGATGCAGGCTATGTTTATTATATCAATTATAAAATGCGGTCAATGTTACCACCTTTTGACAAACCAAGGAACCCGACACGGTCCGTGTTTCGGCTAACACGCCTTCATCAGGGGTCCCAGGTTGGCAAGGTATCAAAATAAACCACAAACAAAAATAAACATGAGCCTGTGCAAATCGAAGGTAATCATTGACCAAGGGTCTCTGTATAAACTTGCTCCAAAGCTTATACAGAGACCCTTGGTAAGCGATGTGTCAGGCAAATCAATCATTTGGTCTATAAGGCACATGGCTATAGGATATCGTTGGTCCCATGTTTTAGTAAATTTATGTAAAGCACTGGATCTTTCTGCAGCGACACACTCATATTTGGAAGTTAAACAGTATTCCACTAGGTTATATATTCCACAACTGATGTGTCTTTCTAATTTTGCAATATAATTTTAATTGCCAAATTGAGCTATTCTTAGTAATTTTGAGTGATTCTCTGGTAGTAGCTGCAGAAGACCAAAATGAATCAATACTATAATATTTAATGTAAGTGATTCCTTTATTTCCAGCAAAGAACTGATAGTATCCCATACATGAAGCCAATATTCATGTATATCAGTGGTCTCAAACGCACGACCCAGGGATCCTATTCAACTGCAACAATTTCTTGTTGCGCATGAGCAGAAATAGTATTATTCTTTTTGTATAGTTTCATCTCTAAGATTTTGAGGAGGAATGAATCCCTATAATAGTAAGGATTGAATAAGGTTCGCGAAGGCGAGCTGAGAATCTTTCCTTTATCTTTTCTTTTACTTTTTCTTGTTATATAAGTACCCTGCCCCCGTTTTGTGGGCTTAAAAATAATTTATGCATGATGAAATTATGTATTTTCCTGTTATTAATGGATAATGTATTATTCAAATTATAAGAAAAAACAAACAAGAACATGCGCTGTGATATTCCAAAAAGCTAGGAAAATTAACTTCTCCATATGACTTATTAGCTTTTAGTTTTTTGATAGCGATACGTGGTGGCTTATTGTTCCAAAGAAAAAAGTCGTGAGAATATTTTCTAGCCTAAAATAAACTGTTAAAATTAAAATGCAGCAGCTGGAGAGTATAATTGATTGTAGGCATTATCATCATTTTGATGGTATCTAGCCTTCCCCACGACAATCGCAATGGAGACAACTTTTTGTCAAATCTTGCGTTGATTTAATCAGAGCTTCTTCATTCAATTCTAAAGTTTGTTCAATGCTTGAGCCAAATAATATACCAAGATACTTCAATTTGGAGGTTACCATATTAAACTTATATCCCAAAACCTCAGTGGTAATTTCCGGACAATTAAGAGGCATAACTTCCGTCTTGTCATGATTTAGTTTATATCCAGTTAAGTCAGAGTATTTTTCAATGACTTCAAGTATATGAGGTATGGAGTCCACCGTAGAATGCAATAAAACATCATCAGCATAGGCTGAGTACTTAGCTATACGATTACCAAACTGAATATCTATAATATTTTGGTGTTGTTGAAATGCTATTAATAAAGGCTCTAAAGCAATATTAAATAGTAACGGCGACAGAGGACATTACATTACATTAGTGATTTCTATTCCGCCATTACCTTGCGGTTCAAGGGGGATTACAGAAAAATTGGTCATGAAGTTACAAGATTTATTAGGCGGATTACATAAGAATTGTCGAGAAATTAAGGTAATACATATTGGGTAATTTGAAAATTTTAGATTTGATAGGAGTAGACAGTGTGGTAGGTGGAGCTTGGGAAGGAACTGGTCGTGTTAAATAGGTTTTATATATTTTTTGAAGAGTAGTTTTTGTTTCTTTTTTGAAGGTTTTGTAGTCCATGGTCGAAGACAGCAGGTGGGTGATTTGTCTGTCTAGTTTTGCTGCTCTGGTGGCCATTAGGTTATCATATAGTTTTCTTCGTTTGACATTTTTGGTTGGTGTGTGTGTGAATAGTGAGTGGGTTCTTCTGTGTCTGGTTGAGGTGGCTTGAATTAGTCGGTTGTTCCAGTAGGTTGGGCTGTCTCCGTTAATAGCTTTGAATAGTAAGCAATAGAATTTGAAGTGTACTCTTGCTTGTATTGGGAGCCAGTGTGAGTCGTGGTATGCCTCTAGATGGGTTAAAGGCAGTTGATAACAAATTATTTATAAATAACCTGGTGGTTGGCTTGGTATAAAGAACTTTGATCATGTTAATCGCATTTTGTGAAAAACCAAACCATTTCAATGTTCCAAATAAAAAAGGCCACTCGACTCTATCAAAGGCTTTTTCCGCATCCAAAGAAATAGCCATATATTGATTATTAGATTCTGATATATTTTGCAAGATTTCAATAAACAACCTAGTGTTATCACTGGATACTTGAACATTCATGAGCCCATTTTGACTAATAGAGATAATAGTAGGCAAGATTTTTTGAAGTTGATTAGCTAAAATCTTTGAATAGATTTTGGCATCTACATTAATCATTGGCAGTGGTCGATAATTTTGCACTAGGGTAGCAAAATGGTTAACTTCTTAAGTACATCGGAAAACAGCAATGCCACCTTGACTTGGATTCTTCCACTGTAGCTTGTCAATGCTAACACTTGAACCTTCTGTGAATTAAGAGTTTTCTTTCTCTAATATTTTTTGAAGAAATGTTAATAGGTCTACCTCTGAGATTCCAAATAGAAAACAGCTCTAGTTCTCCTCTCTTATGCTTTAATATAGGTCAAGGATGTTGACCTTTTTCCCTCTAGCTCTTTCATGAACTAGTTCATAAGCAGTAATTTGTTTCCATGTGCATGTCATTCTATTGATGTTTTTATACCTCATGGTTTTTACTTTGTTAATTTCTTTTATATGTCCGCTTAGTGTCCCCTGAGGAAGGCATTTTTCAAACACCAAAACTAGGATCCTTGTTGGGACCACATGTTTGAATAAAGACTGATTTATTTGGCTGATAGGATGCCTTCCTTGCCTCTTTTGCTATACTGCTTTCATTATCCTTTGTAATTGGTCTGTTTATCAGGAGAAAGAAGGCAACACAGCAGCTACTGTGTAGGCAATGTATCAATCCCCTTGATCCTTGCCTCTTTCCAGCAGATTTGTGGCCATGTGACTGCACTGTGGGATTCCCACCCCCATACCTGCTTAAAGCATGACAAAGCATGTCCTATTACGAATTAAGAACTAATTAAAAGATAGAAAACAGAAAGTAGCGTTAAATGGTCAGTATTCTCAATGGTTCATAGACATAATCGCGGAAGACAAAGGTGCGCGCCGACAACTGAGCACAAGACGGAGGCGCGCGCCGAAGAAAATTACAGTTTTTAGGGGCTCCGACGGGGGGTTTTGTTGGGGAGTCCCCGCACTTTACTTAATACAGATTGCGGCGGCGTTGTGGGGGGTTTGGGGGGTTGTAAACCCCCACATTTTACTGGAAACTTAACTTTTTCCCGAAACACAGGAAAAAAGTGAAGTTTTCAGTAAAATGTGGGGGGTTACAACCCCCCAAACCCCCCCACAACGTCCCCACAACGCGGCGCGATCTGTATTAAGTAAAGTGGGGGGGTTCCCCCCTCCATGCTCCCCCGTTGGAGCCACTAAAAACAGTAATTTTCTTCGGCGTGCGCCTCTGCGCTGCGCTCAATTGTCTGCGTGCGCCTTTGTCCCGGCGCGCTTTTGACCTGACACCATTCTCAATGAAGGAGGATAGATAGTGGGGTTCCCCAGGGGTCTGTGCTGAGACCACTGCTTTTTAACATATTTATCAATGATATAGAGATGAAAATAACTAGTGAGGTAATTTAATTTGTGGATAACACAAAGTTGTTTCAAAGTTGTCAAATCCCAAGAGGATTTTGAAAAGTTGTAAGAGGACCTTACGAGAGTGGGCAGCAAAATGGCAGATGACATTTAATGTGAGCAAGTGCAAAGTGATGCATGTGGGAAAGAGGATCCCAAACTATAGCTACCTGATGCAAGGTTCCACATTAGGAGTCACCGCCCAGGAAAAGGATCTAGGTGTCATTGTTGATACTTTAGAACAGTGGTTCCCAAACCCTGTCCTGGGGGACCCCCAGCCAGTCGGGTTTTCAAGATATCCCTAATGAATATGCATGAGAGAGATTTGCACATAATGGAAGCAACAGGTATGCAAATCTCTCTCATGCATATTCATTAGGGATATCTTGAAAACCCGACTGGCTGGGGGTCTCCCAGGACAGGTTTTGGGAACCACTGCTTTAGAATAAGGTGCAATACAGTATATTTACAGACAATTTCAGTAAGGAAATCATCTTGGACTCATAACTAGGGGAACAGCACCTGATAAATTCCCTGAAATTCACCCACTGCTGCCTTATTGGAAGAATTAAGCCAAAGTATGAATGCATCTTATTTATTAGAAGAATAAACAAATCTTAGAAATATAGCAGGCAGTATACTAATATACTAATGATTATAAAAAGAGACTAGGTTCCTACCTTGCTAATATCTTTTCACTAATAGTAGATAGGTGTGTCATTCTGGACAAGTGGGTAACTTTCCCATGTAGCAGCACACAATTGGCAAATATGTATAAACAATTACAACCAGTAAATATCACTAACTACACCAACACAATATGTATTTTGTTATAATGCTAAAATTACCTGAGAAGATTATGAAACAGTAACAAATTATAGGGCTTAAGTTAATTACTAAAGTCCTGAAAATAACCTTATCTTTGCAAACCAAAGAATTACTATCTAACCCCTAAAACTGTAGAGAATATCTCTTCTCACCTTGTGTCAGCTGAGGTCAGCAACAGATGTTGTAGAGATGATCCTTTTTTGGTTACAAGTTTCAGCGAGCCCCGCAGTTCAGGGAGGTAAGATCCAGAATCCCAGCACTGCTTCAGTGGAAGGTATTTCAGACAGATAAAAGCCACCCAGCATTCAGTTGCCAATTCTTTGTGGGAAAGGTCGTAGTTCCCAGACAAAGTTCATTAGTGTCCAAACACAGAACAGTCTCTCCCCATCAGCCAATGGGATTGCATGACAATCGGGAAGATTTTTTCTCTTATTTGCTTCGTTTCTTCTCTAAATGCACAGGAGAATTCTCCAAGTTCAGACCCAAACTCCTCCAAGTCCAAACTTGACTGAGTCCAGTTTGCACGGTTTCTCTCTCTCGCCGTGCACAGGTGACACACAGGGACTCATTCAGGACCTGTCCAAAATGGAATTGTCAGACACACAGAATAGTGAATAGACTTCTTGTAGATGAATCCACTGGTCAGACAGCATGTCTCACCAAGATAATTAGAGCACAAGACACAATTCATAACAGCTTGCAAAGCTCTCTCCTACACATACAGCAAGAGGGGCCCAGTGTTGGTAGATGACCATGGCTGTGAACACACACATCTTGTAAACCAGCCATAATGTTTCTGGAGATAAAAGATAGTTCATAGACTGAATTAGGCCTCAAGCCTCCAAAAGTTAAAGCAGGGATACCCCTGCAATACACTGAAACCCTCCGCTCGAATGTTAGGAATTATCAGGAACCAAAAATGAAAATGCTATAATGCCTTTATATCACTCTATGGTGCAACCACAACATGAATTCTATGTGCAATTCTGGTCACTGCATCTCAAAAAAGATATAGTGGAATTAGAAAAGGTACAGAGAAGTGCAACAAAAATGATAAAGTGAATGGGATAACTTCCCTATTAGGAAAGGCTAAAGTGCCTAGGGATCTTCAGCCTTGAGAAGAAACAGCCCGGGGAGATATGATAGAGGTCTATAAAATATTAAATAGATTGGAGTGAGTAGATGCGAGTTTACTCTTTACAAAAATATTAGTACTAGGGGGCAGGCAATGAAGTTACTAAGTAGCAAATTTAAAACAAACAGGAGAAAATATTTCTTCACTCAACGTGTAATTAAACTCTGGAATTCATCATCAGAGAATGTGGTGAAAGCAGTTAGCTTAGCAGGATTTAAAAAAGGTTTGGCTAATTTTCTAAAAGAAAAGTACATAAGCCATTATTAAGATGGACTTGAGAAAATCCACTGCTTATTTCTAGAATAAACAACAACAAAAATTTGTTTTACTCTTTTGAGATCTTGCCAGGTACTTGTGACCTGGATTGGCCACTGCTGGAAAACAGGATACTGGGCTTGATGGACTTTTGGTCTGTCCCAGTATGGCAGAGTCTCTGTTCTCTTGGCATTAGAATTTATTTTTGCATAAGTAGTCTACTTTCACATTATCTATATATGCTATTGACAAGCTGCACAAGTTTTGTTCCATCACATCTCCTGGGCCAAAAGGCGACTCCTGGTACCACCCTTTTTGATGACATAGGCCATTAACACAGCAATGTTCAAGAGTATTCAAACCTTCAGAAAAAGTAGAAAATATTGTACAGTTAACAAATCTTTGTTCCTCTAAGGGCAACCAACCCTTAATAACTTGCCTTTGACAATGTGCACACCATCCCTTAAGGGTCTCACCTGCAACTGTCTGCCTTTGAGGAAACTCTCCTCGCTAATCCACTATGACGGGCAAATTTTTGCCTTTCTGTAGAGGGGTAACCTTATATCTTGGGGTATTCTGATGGCCACCTTGTAAACAACATGCTCTGAAGTAGCCTTGTATGTGCCCTTGTCCATGGAACTCAGTCTTGTAATGTTGCCACACAACCCAGTACACCTGTAAGTAGTTCCAGATTTGCAGCATTCGCAAATCTAATTTAATGTCCTGTAGTTTCTGTACTCTGTGCTCGTCAAAGAGTACTCTCTGGTACACCAAATGTTTGAAACAGTACATTTGGTACTCTAGGGATTCCAGTGCCTGTATTGCTCCAACTATGCTCTTATAAGCCAGTCTTCTAGACAAGTGTGCACCAAACCAAAGAAAGAAAAACAAATTTTTAAAAAGCCAAAGAAATGTAAAGCATCCCTAGAACCATGGAAATACTACAACACCAAGATTATTCTTGTCAAAATATCCGCCCCAATACACCAACCTCAACTATTTTCTTTTAAAAGAAATCTTGATTATAGCTACTTTGTGAAAGAAGTGAGGTCCTTGTATTTTTAACTGAATCTGTTGCCAAAACAATCTCATTTACATGCACTGCCTGTCAAACAGTGAATTTACATTTAGATTTTGTTGGTTTTACACTGTGCTTTCTGTTCTTCGCTTTGTCCCATTGTTGTATTAAGATTGGCAAGAGCCCTAGATCTTTGTTTAACTTAGCTCTTTTTTTCCCCTTACTTCACCATTACATTTGCATTGTAAAATTTGCATAAGCTTTCCAGCCTGATTCAAAACAACATCCTAATTCAAAATGAGTATTTGAAAACTCTCTCAGGATACTCAAGTTTCAGTGTAGTTCTGACACTGTCCCAGGGAGGAAGCCCATAAAACTGAGCAGCCCAGGGGTGGGTCCCAATGTGGTTGATTGGGTTTGAAACTGGTTGAGTGATAGGCAAAGGCAA
Source organism: Geotrypetes seraphini (assembly GCF_902459505.1). Lineage (NCBI taxonomy): Eukaryota > Metazoa > Chordata > Amphibia > Gymnophiona > Dermophiidae > Geotrypetes > Geotrypetes seraphini. The sequence continues at coordinate 48,631,791 of NC_047097.1, forward strand.
AAGAGAACAGCAGTGCTAAGAGAAATTATCAGCAGGGGCTCCTCTGGGAACAGATCTGTTCAATATTTGCATAAATATTGCAGAGATTAGTAGAAAAGAGTTTTCTATTTGTATATCATACAAAGAGCTGCAACAGGATGGACATTACAAGTGGAATGAAAACAACAACAAAAAAACTAATTTACAATCAAGTGCTTGGTAGGGAATGTAGAAGTCAAAAGAGCCATGCACAATCAATCAGAGTTAAGGTACTGCTGTGCACCAAGCAAGAGAAATCTCGGGGTTATCATTTCTGATCTACTCAAAGGTAGTGAAAAAAGAGCAGTGATCAGAGACCCAGGAATACTACAGTACATAAGAAGAAATAGTAGAAAAAAAGCATACGATAACACCATTGTGGAAATTATTACTGAGATCTCATTTAGGGGAGAGTGAGACACAGTGGTTAAAAGCTATAGCCTCATCACCCTGAGGTTGTGAGTTCAAACCCAAGCTGCTCCTTATGACTCTGGGCAAAGTCACTTAATCCCTCCCCCTCATTGCCCCAGGTACATTAGACAGATTGTGAGCCCCCCAGGACAGACAGGGAAAAATGTTTGAGTATCTGAATAAATTCATATAAACTGTTCTGAGCTCCTCTGGGAGAATGGTCTAAAAAAAATTGAATAAATAAATAAAAAGGTATTCTATCCCTAACATACTGTACAAACAGAGGTGTCCACAGTCAAAGCAATTTAATTGGCCAAGAATGACTCCTATATGGTTAAACTACTTGTTCAGGACTGCTGAAAATGACCACTTAACACTTAAAGCAAATCCATCTATTCTGTGGTGAAGTTGGCATTTGGTCACTTAAGTGCCAATATTCAGCACTTAAACAGCCAAAATTGAAACAAACAGGATCACATAAAAGTCAGTCCTATCTTTATGCATAAGAACATAAGAATAGCCATACTGGGTCAGACCAATGGTCCATCTAGCTCAGTGTTCTTAATCCACTGGTCCGCGGACCAGTGACGGTCCACAAAAATTTCCTGCTGGTCCATGAAGGATTCGGGTCCCCTCCACAAACTGCAAACTGCACACTGGGCAGGAAGAGATGCTCCGGTGCTGGCAACAGCTGACTTGCAACTTCCTGTTGCCATCGCATATGCCGGGCCTCCTGCCTTTGCCAAGTATGCCTCCTGCCTTTGTCTTGTCTCTGGACCCCCAGACCAGCAGCGGCAGCTCTGTGTGCTTTAAACTTCGCCACACATCTGCCGCTAGCAGTAGTTTAGTCACGGTTTCATGAGGCAGCCTCGGGGCCTTTGCTATGCCAGCCCGATTTGATGATGCCAGGTAGACCGGCTTAGCAAAGGCCCCGATGCTGCCTGATGAAACCACATCTAAACTACTGCTAGTGGCAGCTGTGTGGCGAAGTTAAAAGCACACAGAGCTGCCACTAGGCTAGAGAGAGGAAAAATTTGCTGGAGAGGGAAGGGGGAGATGGGGTACTGCTGGACAGGGGAGGAGGGAAAGGGAATATAGTTATTATAGGATAAGGGGAGGAGGGAAGGGAGATGGGGTACTGCTGGACAAGGGAGGAGGGAAAGGGAAGGGAAGAGAGTTACTGTTGGATAAGTGGGGAGGAGGGAAGGGAGAAGGGGGTACTGTTGGACAGAGGAGGAGGAAAAAAGGAAGGAAACAGCTGACAGGGAGATTAGAGGAGGGGAAAGGGTCAGGGTGGAATGGGGAGATCAGATGAGGGAAAGGGGAGAGACAGAGGAATGAGAAAGTGGAGAGAGATTGTTGCTGAGAAGGGGTTCAGCAGAGAAATAAGGAAAGAGGGACAAAGATGCTAGATCTAGTGTAGGAGAGATAAAAATGAAGAGAGCCGTGAAGCTGGAATAAATCATATCAAAAGGAAAGAGGGTGTGCAGGTAGGATGGAAAGGGGAGAGGGGCATAGAAAGAAGGCAGATACCATATGGAAGGGAGAGAGGGCAGATAGTGGATGGAAGGGGAAGATGCTGAAACAAGATATATTTTTATCTGGTATTCTTCAACTTCCTTGGACAGACTATTCTCTTATTGTATTCAGCCTAACTAATTCTATTCCTCCCTGCAGCTCCTCAAACACCCAGACAAGTTTTAGGGACTTCACTAAACTAAATCAAGGGTCCATTGTAGATTCTTTTGATCTCAATATAACAAAGTTTCAAACATTATCAATAGATACACAGATAGAAACATGGATAAATGTATCTCAAAAACTCTTAGATGATCTAGCCCCTATTCAACATCAAAATTCTTCCTCTACAATATTGAAAAAAAGAGCCCTGGTTCACATCAGAACTTATTCTACTGAGACACCAAGTTTGTGCTCTTGAAAGACACTGGCACCGTCATTGCACCCCCAGTTTACTTCGCCATTACCTATAAAAAGCCACTTTTTTTAAAACACAAATCCAGGGGGAAAAAAAAAACTTATAACAAAAAAAATTACTGCAGCCCAAAACACTTCAGCCTTGTATGCTATAGTGAAATCACTTACCATGAAAGGTAACAGCAACTTATCCCTTTCATCTACCATTCTTTCAGCGCATGATTTGGCAAACTATTGAGGGGTATAGATAGGAGTAGAGGTAGGTTATAGGGATAGGATTAGAGACAGTACAGAATTAGTCAGTGACACTATTCAGGCAATTAGGCTTGATGGGCCGCCGCGAGAGCGGACAGCTGAGCGAGATGGACCTCTGGTCTGACTCGGCGGAGGCAACTTCTTATGTTCTTATACGTAACACCATAATTTCTACAAATCCAGTGTCTCCACCCACATCGTCAGACAATTTCCATTCCATTTCTTTCAGCACATTTTCTAACTTTAACACACCATCTTTGATGGAAATAGAAAAAACAATGCACTCCATCAATAGCTCAGGAATCCTAGGACACTCTTTACCATCTTTCCTAATTAAAAGATATTTCTCTATCTTTGGCCCTTTCATTCAATCCATGATTGGCAACAGCCTCTCTTCAGGTACCATGCCCACTCACTGGAAATTAGCAAAAATAAGACCTATCCCCAAACTTACTTCTGGAAATATTGATGATTGTAACAACTACCACCCTTTAGCCAATATTCCCTATCTCACCAAATTAACAGAAAAGATTGTCTTTAATCAATTAACACCATTCCTCGAGCAAACAAATGCAATGCATCCCAATCAAACTGGTTTTAGACCACATTACTCAAACAGAGCTATCCCTTCTGGGCTTAGTCACAACGATCAGAAACTATTTGGTTCAAAGAAAATCAGTTCTCCTGATTTCATTTGATTTAAAGGCAGCGTTCGATACAATTGATCATACACTCCTCTTAAACCGTCTTGAAACACTAGGAATTTCTGGAATCACTCTTATATGGTTCATCTTTTACTTTTCTGACAGACAATATCAAGTTCACTTTCAAAACTCATCCTCAAAGCCATATTCTTAAGATTCAGTAGTCCCACAGGATCCTTTCTTTCGCCCATGCTATTTAACTTGTTTCTAGCACCGTTGTTAACCGTCACCCAATCTGTAGGATTCACAGTTTATGCCTACGTGGATGACATCCAACTAATCCATCCAGTCCAGAGTCATAATCATGTGGAAATCATGGATATTAATCAAAAATCTTCGCTCTCTTAATATTTCAAAAACCAAATGTATGCCTCTTTTACAAGTTTCTCTTTATATTCTGACACCTTTTGCAAGTATCTTACTTTGTTCTTATGGACTCTGTCTCATGGCTTTCCTAGTCCTTGTTTTATATATACTGTATATTTGAAAGTGATATAGAAAAAGCCTGCCTCCCTTACAAATCTTTTTGCCACAGCAGGTGGACAAAGTTCTTAGCAGTTCTTTTGTCTTTGATTAATGATGGGTTCCTGAGGAAGGGGCTTCTCGAGTTTCAAGTTTATTAGAAATCTGATAAAACGCTAATCATAAATTCTAAGTGTTTTACAATAAAAAATGTAAAAGGGGTCCAGTTAAACTATTAATCACATAACTTTACTTACATGAGACAATAGGATAGTGGGGAGAAATACAATTTGAAAGAAAGAGAGAACCATTAAGGATAATAACAAGGGGAGAGGGAAAAATCAATTTTGGTGTGGAAAATGAGCAAGGAAGGTCCCATAGGTCAATTGACAGTCATATGCATCTTTAAATAAGAAGCTTTTGAGGCCACCCTTGAATTTATCTAAATTCTGTTTAGATCTTAAATATGATGGTAACAAATTCCATATTGTTGGGGCTATCTTTGCAAAAGAAGAAGCCCTACGGGTACTAATGATTTTAAGGGATGGGACATGAAGAAGATGCTGTGATGCAGATCTTAACGTTCTCGGAAGATCATATGGAATCGGGTATTTATGGATAAAAGTGGGTTCCTTGGTTTTCATAGTTTTGAAGGAAATTAAAGCAATTTTGTAAGTGATGCGGTGATGAACAGGTAGCCAGTGAGCACTTTTTAACAGGAGAGTAACGTGATCAAATTTTTGTTTGTTTGTTATAATTTTTATGGCAGTGCTTTGGATTAATTGTAAACATCGGATGTCTTTTTGGCAAACTCCTTTGAGTAGAGAATTGCAGTAGTCAAGTTTGGAAATTATGAGGGAATGAATTAAAATGTTAAGGGACTGAGAATCAAGAATGTTGGCTTTGGATTTAATCATTCTGAGTTTCCAGAAACAGTTCTTAACAACTGTACTAATTTTAAAATGGTAGTTTATTGTCGATCTCAAACCTCTTCTTGGTGGCTTCTTTTCAAACAGCGGCCCCTGAATTTTGATAATGTCAACTTTGGATAACAGCATGAACAATAAGCTAAGTTAATTGTTGCCGTTAAGATTTAGAATTGCTACAGGGAGATGTGGAATTGGCGGGAGTGTTACATTTTGTATATACTACTAGTTTACATTCAAGCATTTTTCTCTATCTGGCCTGGTAGGTTCACACTCTACCTGGAGGATTATAATAATAATAATAATAATTTTATTTTTATATACCGCCAAAGCCATAGCAGTTTGAGGCGGTTTACAAGAAGAGCTGGACAGTCAGCGAAGGAAAATAACAATGGAGATTTTGGATACAGCAAAGAAGAAAAAATAACAGAGAGGATTTTGGTTACATAAAGTCACAATGTGGGGAAACAAGAAGATGTGAAAAGGAATGCAATAGTGGGTTTAAGGGTTCTTGGTTACAAATCGGTTGAACAGGTTTGTTTTAATTAGTTTTCTGAAGTTAAGGTAGGATGAGGAGAGTTTGATTAAGTTGCCTAGCCAGTTGTTTTGTTGACTTGCTTGGAAGGCTAGCGTTGTATTTAGGAATCTTTTGTATTGGTAGGTTTTTATTGAAGGGTGGCTGAACAGACATATTCTACGTGTGGGTCTGGTGGAACAATCAAATTTAAAGTGGGAGGCCAAGTATAGCGGGGCCATGCCATGGACAGATTTGAAACAAAGGCAGGCAAATTTGAATAGCACTCTTGCTTGTAGTGGTAGCCAGTGGAGTTTTTGGTAGTAGGGGGTTATGCGGTCCCATTTTTTTATACCGAAGATCAGTCGCACTGCAGAATTTTGCATGATTCAGAGTCTATGTAAGGTTTTCTTGAGGGACCCCAGATAGATGATATTACAGTAGTCGAGTAGGCTCAAGATGGAGGATTGTACCAGTAGGCGAAAGGATGCTGCATCGAATACTTTCTGATGGTTCTGAGTTTCCATAGTGTCGAGAATCCTTTTTTGATCAGTGAATCTGTGTGAATATCTAGAGTGAGGTAGCGGACTAGCGTCACACCCAGGATTTTTATGGAATTGACAATGGGGAAGGTTTGTCCGTTCAGGAAAATTGAAGTGTCTTTAATTAGGTGACTTGCCCAGGGTCACAAAGAGCAGTGTGGGATTTGAACCCCACAACCTCAGGGTGCTGAGACTGTGGCTCTAACCACTATACCACACACTCCCACCCCAATAAATGCAGATGGCATTTGACCACTTGCTCTATATACGAAGCAGTTCCCAAGCTCAGCTTCAATTTATAAAGTCTTACACTGCATCAAAATGTAATTGCTTGCAAGACAATAAGCTGATACTGAATATATGTAAAACTGAGAGTTTTGGATGGATCAGGTAGCAGCCCCTTCTGACCTTCTTACAGGGCAAGTTCTTACTGAAAATATGGCATTATTTATGCATGCTAAAATTCTAGCATTTAAAAAATATACCTAGCAATGTTCTTTATTGCTTCTTTGCTAGGCTACAAATAACATCTTAAGCATCTCAGTTTCATCAGGCACTCATTTTAAATGGCATCGACTATTGTAATGATTTGTTTTCAGGTGTTCCTGCAGTGCCTTTTAAAATATGTTGCAACAAATATAGCACACTGGTGCCCAACTACTTTGCAGGGTACATTTAAGAGATCATACCACTCCACACATTTACTTCAATAAATTGATATACCACATTCATACAACCCTTTATGGTGGTCTACAGTCTGGAGAAGGTATACTGAAGGTCAAAGAACAGAGGACAAAGGAAAAACCAATAACGTAGAAGAACCTTAAAATGAGGCTGTGAGTAGAGCATAGTATTTACTGATTTAAAAAAAAAATCCACAAATCGATCATGTGAGGGGAGCAGAGGAAAAAGGGAACAGAGAACTAGTGGAGCAAATCAACTGAACCAACCTAAGCCAATTTAAGAAAAAGCCTTGGACAGGAGCCAAGTGTGCAAGGCAACCTTCAATCTCTTCACTGAACATTCCAATCTTGTGTATCATTCAGAATTCAAGATTTGTTTTGTTTTCAGATCAACTGAACAAGAAGATCAGCATACCTGAAAGTTATTGGTGTCATATATTCCTGCCCTGGTTCTATGTTCAGCTAAGGCGGTACTCTTCGCTGTTCCATCATTGAAAAAGGCCAGACTGATAACTACACATGCCTATGCTTTGTCTGTAACAGGCCCAATGTTACCAAACTATTTGCCTGCGTCAATTCATGTACTGGATGATTACAGCCAATTAATAAAAGCACTGAAACTGGTTTTGTTTGTCAGAGATTTTGGACGCATGTCTCTGCTTAGTAGTCATGCCTGTTAATTTGGATTTTAGTTTTAATCAATGTTTTTGTCTGTTTTATTTGTTTCAAATATTTTATTTTGCTTTGCTGTTATTTTAATTAAACTATTTCTTTACTTTTGATATTTACCATACTCAGCTGAGAATGAGCTTTTGATCCGATAAGCAGATTTAAAATGTTTTAAATAAATAAATTATATGGCCTCAGTCACCATATCATATCATAGTGTAATTATTTATTTATTTATTTAAGGTATTTATATACCACTTATCAAAATTATCTAAGCAGTTTACAATCAGGTACTCAAGCATTTTCCCCATCTGTCCCGGAGGGCTCACAATCTATCTAACATACCTGGGGCACTGGAGGATTGAGTGACTTGCCCAGGGTCACAAGGAGCAGCATGGGATTTAAACCTACAACCTCAGGGTGCTGAGGTTGTTGCTCTAACCACTACACCACTCCTTCCTGTAGCTTAGTTTTTTTGTTGGTTTTTTTGCTAATTTCAAATGTAGTGTGTCACTTTAAGCCAGTGGTCTCAAACTCGCGGCCCGGGGGCCACATGCGGCCCACCAGATACTATTTTGAGGCCCTCGGCATGTTTATCATAATCACAAAAGTAAAACAAAACAGTTTCTTGATCATGTGTCTCCTTTGGCTATAAATTACAATATTAATATTAAGACTTAGCCAAAAGGAAAGATTTATAAACTATAAACAGTTTAACCTCATGCAGAATTGCCATTTTTTAAGTAAGACATTAACTATTTTTTTCTGAGACCCTCCAAGTACCTACAAATCCAAATGTGGCCTTGCAAAGGGTTTGAGTTGGAGACCACTGCTTTAAGCCAACTGTGCATACGTACAGTATATAACATTTTGTTCACTTTTCGGTTGTAACTCTCCTCAAACTGATTTTGTAGGAGCATATGTATTATATTTATTTATTTCTATACCGCACAATCCAAAGCTCTTGGTGGATCACATGAGAACATACATAATAGATCATAAACAAAACAAATATAGTAATCTGCTTGAAGTTACTTTCTATAGGTGTCTGATATTCAAAACTGGATAAGTTCATCATTTTGGCTGTTCAGAGCATGCCATGCTGCTGTTAATTACTTTGCTCTCCAGGCAGCGGGATATTGACATGGGGTGACTTTCAAGGCCTATTCCCCACTCCTATCCCTAGCCTTTCAAACAAGTATCAAACTTGCAGTGTTCTACAGGTCTAGGTAGGTGGCGTGGATGGAGCGCACACAATCATGACTACTACCAGCTCCAAATATTATGTGATTTCTTATTCTTCTATGTAGATTATGAATAAGGACAACAGTAACTCATAACAGTTTAGGAACAAAGATGTGCATTTTTTATTACTAACACTGCGACTGGAAGCAGCAATAATATAATCACAATAATACACAGCTGTCAAGAAATATTATAAGCAAAAAGAAGAAGAAAACCTCGCCTTAGGGTATGATTAGTGTTATAAAAGGCAAGGAGGACATCTATTCAACCAAGGATAAAGTCTTTATTGAAAACTCTTGTCCCAACAAGATCCAAGTTTCGGCATCTCCTACAATAGTTTTCAATAAAGGCTTTATCCTTGGAATAGACGTCCTCCTTGCCTTTTCCAAGAAATATTTTTTTTCCCCAATTCTTTATTCATTTTTAAAAACTTAATATAAGTGTAACAGCATTTATAACATTTGAAACTCAAATACAACACTTAATATTCTGCTAAAATCCATATCTGAATTATATCCTCCCTCCCCCCTAAACAATAACATTCTTTAAATTCAAGAAAACCTTCCACAAACCCCTTTCCTATATACCTTATTTAATATTCATATCAAAAACCCTTCTCCCCTTCCCCCCATCCTGAACGTGCATTTTTAAGGGGAAAAATAATATTCAATCACTACAATATTTTGTTAATGGCTCCCAAATCTCTTGAAATTTTCTAAAATTCCCCTGCTGTGTAGCTATTGTCCTTTCCATTTTATAAATGTGACATAAAGAGTTCCACCAGAAATATTATAACAAGCACCTTTGGCTATCTTTTGCACCTATGAAATCAAGGTATTATCTCTTGGCTGTTTTAAACTCAATGAGCTATAATATCAGCAAGAGTGTGAAAATGGCTATATTAAAAATTAAAGAAGATTTTTGTACAGGAAATTGGTTTAGTTTGACTTTGGCTCTGAACAGTTATCTTTTCCCTCTGTGTCACTCCATCTCTACTAGTCTGGGTGAACATCACATAAATTAGTGTATTGCAAACTGTGTGCCCCAGAGGATTCCAGGTGTGCCCCGAGATGCCAGCGAGGAGGAGAGGTGCCGGCTGACTGCTTACAGGACGTGTCTCTTGAGGCGAGAGGCACATCCTGTAGTCAGTCAGCTGGTGCCTGCGTCTCTCCTCCTTCAGTACCCTTCCAGGCCCCACCGGTGGTAATAGGAGGCTCGGGGCCATGGACGTCGACATGACGACGTCTGAGCATTTATGGGTGTACCCCAGCCGCAGCCCTGAGATTAGTGTGCCGCAGCTTAAAAAGTTTGCAACACAACGTCATAAATCGTTGATACAAGAGATGGAATGAGCCTCTTCAGCGTTTAATCAAACAATATGAATAAACTTGAAACTTGAAGCATCATCTTATACAGCTGCAAACAAATAACAAAGACCTTTTCCTATTTTTGTTTCAAAAATTGTTTAGGCATAATTGTCTTCAATCATACAACCTCTTAATACAATAACATAAATCTCCATTAAACTTATATCGTAGACATAAGAGAGCTCAAAACTATAACGCAATGATTGTTTAGTTCCATCCTTCTACAACAGATAAAGGAGAAAACAGCTATTAATAACACACTCTCCAATTTTGTTGCTTGGTTGAAAGATATGTTTACATTTACGGATATTACACGTGCAGGGTGAGTGAAAGAATAAAACATTAATCACTATTTTCTCTAGGTAATGCAGCCCTAGAAAGCCCAAAGGAAACCCAATCTCATTATTTGGGAAACTGCTAGTGATTTAATCCTCTTCAAGAGTTTGTTTCCTTCAGCTTTTCAATAGCAATCTGCAAAAGTATGAATACCACAAATGACCAACGATACAAAATGGAAGATAAATAACTTATTAGCATGAAAGGCGGTGTCAGCAAGGTTTGACTTCTAGTAGCAAATTTTACTTATGTCTGCTGATTTAGAGACACTTATACTAAACTACATATGGCAGCGTGGTAAGCAGATGACTGCAAGACCTCACGCAAATGTGGCAGACTCACACTCAGACTGCAGGTAACAGTCAAAAGTACTTTATTTATCTACACAAAAGGAATTATATTCAGCTCTGTTACTTCACTGGCTTAGTCCTTTTACACAGAATCTCAGTCTCTCTCTCTCTCTCTCTCTCAATACAATCCCAGCCTCCTACTAGGGCCCGAGCATTCTGGCAACTAATGCTACCTCAGGTCCCTTCAGGACATACATCAAATAATTATAGTTTCAGAAATGCACTGTAAGGTTCTCTCCATATCTTCTGTCCACATATCATTAATTCCTGAAGACTGCTTATAGTTTTCCACCCCAAGGAAACATTTAGCTCTGGCTACTTCTCTTCCCTGGCACTCCCCTCATGTACTGTAGCCTCAGTTGCCATTCCAATAGAGACCTTTTGACTCAGAGTCTCTTCCTGGAAATCTCTCCACTTGGGGCCTCTCTGATCTGTTCTACCTAAGGGCATTTTACTACCTCCCTGCCTCAGCCCCGCCCATCTGACTCAGCTGGTATAAATGCCATGTACCATAAGGTGGCTCAGTCTCAGTGAAGGAGTGATCCTATAGAAATCTAGCTACCGTATTTTTCGCACTATAAGACGCACCTAGGTTTAGAGAAGGAAAACAAGAAAAAAAAATATTCTGAACCAAATGGTGTACTAATCTATATAATAAAACCGTAGGCGGCGCATGCGCAGTCTTATCAGCGTGCTTCCATGATCCGTATGTCCGTGGCCGCCAAGACTGCAGCATGCCCCGCGCTTACTACGGCCCCACGCGCAGTTCAGTTCGGCACAGCGGTTTCCACAGATAGGGGAAGCCGAAAAACTCAATCCTGCCTCATGGTTCTGCCGCCGCTCACGAATTCCCCCCCCCCCCAATCCTCCTGCAACAGCCGCTACCGCTCCTGTTCAAAGCGGCCTGCTGAGGTTCGCGGCCGCTGTAACGAACCTCGCAGGCCGCTCTCCACATGGTAGCACGTTCCCTCTGACGCGACTGCGTCAGAGGGAACGTGCTACCATGTGGAGAGCGGCCTGCGAGGTTCGTTACAGCGGCCGCGAACCTCAGCAGGCCGCTTTGAACAGGAGCGGTTGCGGGAGGGGGGGGAGTTTTAACAGGAGGAGTCGCTGAAAAAAACCTTCAGCCGCAGCAGGCCAGCACACGGGAAGGGAAGGGGGAGGGGTCGAACGGAGCAGGGCAGCTCAAGGTAAGAAGGGAATGGGGGGTGGGGGAAAATGTTTCTACTACTCAGCAGGGACCTGGAGGGGAAGGGAAAACCGCTGCTGCTTCTGCAAAGGAAAGTGGTGGTAGGGGAGAGAAGGGAATGGGGGGTGGGTGGGGGAAAATGCTGCTACTACTTCACAGGGATCTGGAGGGGAAGGGAAATATCACAGCTGCTTCTGCAAAATAAAGTGGGGGGGGGAGAGAAGGGAATGGGGGGTGGGGGAAAATGCTGCTACTGCTTCAGCAAGGACCTGGAGGGAAAGAGAAATACCGCTGCTGCTTCTGCAAAGGAAAGTGGGGGGGGGGGAGAGAAGGGAATGGGGGGGTGGGTGGGGGGAAATGCTGCTACTACTTCACAGGGATCTGGAGGGGAAGGGAAATAGCACTGCTGCTTCTGCAAAGGAAAGTGGGGGGGGGAGAGAAGGGAATGGGGGGTGGGTGGGGGGAAATGCTGCTACTACTTCTCAGAGATCTGGAGGGGAAGGGAAATATCACAGCTGCTTCTGCAAAATAAAGTGGGGGGGGAGAGAAGGGAATGGGGGGTGGGGGAAAATGCTGCTACTGCTTCAGCAAGGACCTGGAGGGAAAGAGAAATACCGCTGCTGCTTCTGCAAAGGAAAGTGGGGGGGGGGAGAGAAGGGAATGGGGGGTGGGTGGGGGGAAATGCTGCTACTACTTCACAGGGATCTGGAGGGGAAGGGAAATAGCACTGCTGCTTCTGCAAAGGAAAGTGGGGGGGGGGAGACACAGAAAGAAATACAGACAGACAAAGGAGGCTAGGGAGAGAGACAGACAGAAATAAAGACAGACAGGGGACCAGAGAGACACAGAAATAAAGACAGACAGGCAAAGGGTGCCAGGGAAAGAGAGAAAAAAATTGCAGGAGGGAGAAAGACAGAAAGAAAGGAAGAAAGAAACAGGAGCAGGGAGAGAGACATAAAGAAAGAAAGACAGACAGCCATATATTCTAGCACCCGTTAATGTAACGGGCTTAAACACTAGTATATTTAATAAAATATACCAAGCTCTGCGCCCTGTCCCCCCTCCTTGCCAGGCTCTGCACCCTGTCCCCCCTCCCGGCCCTGTACCCTGTTCCCTCTCTGGTGGTCTAGTGGTAGGCCAGGACAGGAGGGATCCATCCCAGCCGACTAACAATTTTTTACCCCTGTACCCATTTTCACCTTTTTAAATCCTGGCGGTCCAGCGGCCAGTCACGTGAGAACTGACGGCAGCTATTCAAGGAGAGGCACGAAAAGCTTGTTATTACCAATATACCACTGGACCGCCAGAATTTAAAAACATGAAAAAAAGGTACGGGGAAGGGGGGGGGAAATTGTTAGTCGGCTGGGACGGATCCCTCCTGTCCTACCATTAGACCAGAGTTTTCTTGGCCTAATTGACGGTGCCCAAATCAATCCATGCCCAAACTCTACCCCAAATCTGCACCTAACCATATCTACTTGCCATGTAGACACCCACCTCGAAGTGGTAGATGCCTACCGGCAAATTAATTTTAAAATCTTTTAAAGTTGATTTTTAATGGGGCTGTCAATTATCAGCGCTGATTCAGCCAATTTAAAAAATGATGCACCTAGATCGGCTAGGCGCACCTATCTAGGCACTTAACTGTAAGCATATTTTATAGAATCAGGGCCTAAGAGCTTCCTGTACATCAGGGATCTCAAAGTCCCTCCTTGAGGGCCGCAATCCAGTCGGGTTTTCAAGATTTCCCCAATGAATATGCATTGAAAGCAGTGCATACACATAGATCTCATGCATATTCATTGAGGAGATCCTGAAAACCCGACTGGGTTGCGGCCCTCAAGGAGGGACTTTGAGACCCCTGCTGTACATACATTTACCTAAAATCAGCAAAAGTGCAACTAGTTCAGGGATAGGCAATTCCAGTCCTCGAGAGCCGGAGCCAGGTCAGGTTTTCAGAATATCCACAATAAATATGCATGAGATAGATTTGCAGCTCAGGGAGGCAGTGCATGCAAATCCATCTCATACATATTCATTGTAGATATCCTGAAAACCTGACCTGGCTCCAGCTCTGGAGGACCGGAATTGCCTACCCCTGAACTAGGGGAATGGAGTTAGGGCAAAGTTACAACTTATGCAGGTATGTATGTTACATAGATGTATGTAAGTTACAAAGTTACAGAGAAATACTTTTAAAACCCACAGGAAGAAATATTTTTTTTCACTCAAAGAATAGTTAAGCTCAGGAACGTGTTGTCAGAGGTTGTAAGAGTGGTTAATGTAGCAGGTTTTAAGAAAGGCTTGGACAAGTTCCTAGAAGAAAAGTCTATAGTCTGTTATTGAGACAGACATAGGGGAAGTCACTGCTTGCCCTGGGATCAGTAGCGTGGAATGTTGCTACTATTTGGGTTTATGCCAGGTACTTGTGACCTGGATTGGCCACAGTGGAAAAAGGATACTGGCCTAGATGGACCATTAGTCTGACCCAGTATGGCTCTTCTTATGTTCTTATGGTCCTAGGTGCAGAATCTTCTGTGCCTGCTTTTCCTCCACCCTCCCCCAATAACACAGGCAGGAGAGAGAAAGGAAGAGAACAGTGCTGGGGTAATGGTAGATTCTGTGAATGTGGTGTCACAACAAAGAGTCTCCCAAACTTACCATGGAGTTCCATTTAACCTTATTCTTTTACTATTACTTTTTAACTAAGCTTATGTCTCCACATTTAAACCCCCAGAATTCCAAAATTCCTAGATATGTATCTGTAAATAAAACCACTAGCCCTTACCAGTATCTCTGAGTAAAGTAAGACCCATAAGCTCTTGTTTACAACAAGAAATTATGACAAGATGCATCACCTAAAATACTAAGGGCTAGATTCACTAACCTCAATTGCGTTCCGGATCCGTGGCCGATCCATGCAGGTCTGACAAATTTACAAAACAAAAAAATTAAAATGAGGGTGAGCAGAGGAATGCCCCCTCCAACTGCATGGATCGCTAGTGTGCGATCCCGACGCATGCGCAGACCATCTGTAGATGGCCTGCACATGCATTTAAGAGTCGTCTAGAGCAGCAACTTTTTTTTTTTTTTAAACTTTTACTAGCCCAGCGAGTCCATGGTTTTAACCCACTTTAAATCCACGGGTTAAAACCATGGGCTCGCAATGCAGGGAAGGGCAGGAGAGTCGGGGCGGCAGGAGATATTTGGGGCAAGAGTAGAGTGGCGAGTCGGGGTGGCAGGCAGGAGAGAATCGGGGCAAGAGCAGGGCAGCAAGTCGGGGCAGCAGGCAGGAGAGATTCAGGGCATGAGATTGGGGCAGGCAGGAGACAGCAGGAGATCAGGGCTGAGATAGGGCAGGAGATCGGGGCAGAGAGCATGAGATTGGGGCAGGCAGGAGATTGGGGTTGAGACAGGGCAGCAGATCAGGGCAGAGAAGCAGGGTGGTAGAAGGCAGGGCAGTCGGAAAGGACCTCAGCGACTGGTCCTCAGCAGTCGCTTCTTGTGTTGATCGGCCAGCCCAGTCGGTTTGCAAGATTTCTGTAGTGAATCGCATCCCTGCCTAGTTTGCATCTCGTTCCCCTCATTTGCAAGCACGGATCGGAATCAGATCGGAGGAGAGGTAAGTGAATCGGGCCAGAGTAAAATCGGGTCGCAATGGTGTTGCAAACTGATCGGTACACGATCGGTTTGCTTAGTGAATCTAGCCCTAAGCCCTCAAATGAGAACAGCCCACCTTAATAGATAACCTTACAGCATTAAATGAATAAGCACTTCTGTACTGTGTTCAGCAATGGAAAGGTATGCTAAAAAGAAACAACTTTGAGTTGCAATGTCATTTAGTAATCAGTCACACACACATTTTCTTTTTCCTGAATGACAGCAAAAGGCTTTTCTACACAACCCCTAGCCTTAACCATGGGAACTGCAAGCTCTTTCATGTGGCACACAAAGAGAAAGCTGAATATAGGAATAATTCCATTAACCTGAAGGTTATAGAGAATACATTGAAAAGGTACATGGATGGACCTTTATCATGTTTGAACTTAGACATTACATCATCCCAAGCATCCAGTCTCATCATAAAAAAATGATATTCAAATAAAATGCAAAGCCAATTCCACTAAATGGCTGTCACAAACAAGTTTGATGCAACTAAGTACAGTAAAACTTTGGTTTGTGAACATAATTCGTTCCAGAAGCATGCTTGTAATCCAAAGCACTCGTATATCAAAGCAAATTTCCCCATAGGAAATAATGGAAACACAGACGATTCATTCCACAACCCCAAATCTTTAGTACAAAATATTGTATGTACTGTACTTGTATTTCAAGACTCTGCTCATTTAGAAACTACATTCCCGCAGCGTCAGAGAGAGAAGAACCATCGGCTCAGTTGTGATGTGTGTATACTGGGCTCTTTTGGGAGGATGGGTTAAATAAATGAATAAATAAAGAAAGTATGTACTTTATTGCAAGACATTGCTTGTATATTAAGTTAAAATTTACTAAAATGTTTTGCTTCTCTTGCAAAACACTTGCAAACCAAGGTTTTACTGTATTAGGTATATTGTTAGTGTTTGATTATTGCATTGCTGAATGTTGCATTAAAGATTGTATTAACCCTCTAAAGCAGTATGTAATTCTTGAATGATTTTTTGTATGTTTTGTCTTATGTGCATGTATTAATAATTTGTATCCCGCTTAAAACTGGGGATATGGGTACTATAAATATTTTAAATAAAAATAAATAAAATAATTAAAATTCAATACACCATGACATTTTACTTAAGAACATAAGAATTGCCTCTGCTGGGTCAGACCAGTGGTCCATCATGCCCAGCAATCCGCTTACGCGGCGGCCCTTAGGTCAAAGACCAGTGCCCTAATTGAAATTAGCCTTACCTGCGTACGTTCCAGAACTTGTCTAACTTTGTCTTGCATCCCTGGAGGGTGTTTTCCCCTATAACAGCCTTCGGAAGAGCATTTCAGTTTTCTACCACTCTGTGGATGAAGAAGAACTTCCTTACGTTTGTACGGATTCTATCACCTTTTAGCTTCAGAGAGTGTCCTCTTGTTTTCTCTACCTTGGAGAGGGTGAACAATCTCTCTTTATCTACTAAGTCTATTCCCTTCATTATCTTGAATGTTTCTATCATGTCCCCTCTCAGTCTCCTCTTTTCAAGGCAGAAAAGGCCCAGTTTCTCTAATCTCTCGCTGTACGGCAACTCCTCCAGCTCCTTAACCATTTTAGTTGCTCTTCTCTGGACCCTATCGAGTAGTACTATGTCCTTCATGTATGGCAACCAGTGCTGGATGCACTATTCCAGGTGAGGGCGTACCATGGCCCGGTACAGCAGCATGATAACCCTTCTCCGATCTGTTTGTGATCCCCTTCATAATCAATCCTGGCATTCTATTCGCCTTTTTTGCCGCCGCCACACATTGCGCAGACGGCTTCATTGACTTGTCGACCAGTACTCTCAAAGTCTCTTTCCTGGGGAGGGTCTCTCCAAATTCCGCATCGGACATCCTGTATTCGTGTATAAGATTTTTGTTACCGACATGCATCACCTTACACTTATCCACGTTGAACCTCACTTGTCATGTCGCAGCCCATTTCTCGAGCGTGTTTATGTCATGTTGCAAGTCTTCGCAATCCTCCTGCGTCTTCACTACTCTGAATAATTTCATGTCGTCTGCAAATTTAATCACCTCACTCATACCAATTTCCAGATCGTTTATAAATATGTTGAAGAGCATGGGTCCAAGCACCGAACCCTACTTGTCTACTGTTGCTCCAAAACATTCAGAGTAAAAGCACTTTGGCATTTTAAGGACTTGGAGATTCACCACCACAATTAAGGAGCTGTTTTACTAAGCCACAGCAAAATCTGGGCATAGTGCATAATAACATGGGACTTTCCCCACACACTAAGGGCCTTTTCTATCAAACTGCGCTAGCAGTTTTTAATGCAGAGAGCAGCGCTGAATGGCCTGCGCTGCTCCCAACGCTCATAGCAACTATATGAGCGTTGGGAACAGTGCAGGCCATTCAGCATGGCTCACCGCTAGCGCAGTTTGCTAGAAGAGGCCCTTAGTCCAGATTTACTGAGGCAGTGTATTAAGGATATATTCTATTTTTTTTTTCTGGGGGGTGGAATTTGTTGTGGGGTTTTGTTTGGGGTTTCTTTATTTATTTATTTTTTTGCAGGTCTCGTGCTATCTCCATTAGTACATGGGACTTGCAAAAAAAAAAAAAAAAAAAAGGCAGCATTTACCACTTCCTATTTCAGAGGTGTTAAGTCTGAATTAACCAACTAAAATACTCTAGCTCAGGGGCCCAAATGGTCGATCACGATCGATCAGTAGATCGCAAAGGCAACACGAGTCGATCACGGAGCCCATCCCGGGCTCCATGATCGACTCACATTGCCTTCGCATTCTACCTGCTTCCCGATGCCGTAAAGAGGAAGCTGAAGCGCCGGACCAACCAACCTTCCTCACCCGATGTCAATTTTGACGTCGGAGAGGAAGTTACGGGCCAGCCAGGCAGCGATTGGCTGGCCCGGAACTTCCTCGACGACGTTAGAATTGATGTCAGGTGAGGAAGGTTGGTCGACCCAGCGCTTCAGCTTCCTCTTTACGGCATGGAAGCAGAGAGAGCTCAGAACGCAGCAGTGGCCTGTTCCCCGATGGAGGTGACATTTTTTAGCACCAGCCAAGGTGGTAACAGCTCCGAAGCTCATAGGAATTCTATAAGCACCACAGCTGTTACCATTGCGGCTGGCGATAAAAACCATACTACGATTTTATAAAAGGGGGATAAATGCACAAACATGCCTTACTCAGTTTAATAAAAAGGCCTGTAATTTATTTATATAACCCAATAAATAATATTTTGAAATAGTAGAATTTTTTTAAATATAAAAGGTGCAAGTAAACATTAAACAGTACAACATTAAAAGTAACTAAAAGAAAAAATGTACTTTCTCTAGAATGCTTGACTCTATTGGATCCTATACGTTTGTGTTCTGTCAACTTCTTTTTAAGGTGAATAAGGCATGAGTTAAAGGCCAGTTTGTAAACAGACTCAAGAAAACCCTGAGTAAGTAAAAACAGATGCAATTACAAAATTTGTAACAACACAAATTGTATATGTTCAGAACTACAATGGTAATCTTATAACAAGTCACCTAACCTGTGCAGCAATTTTGCAAATAGGTTACACCAATGTTTTAATGAAACATACAAGTGCATACGTATTTTCCTTTAAAAGTTACTGCACAGAAAATGACCACAAATATTTACAACTGTTATTCAGTAGCACAACCTTCCCAGCTTATTTTATAAGAAAATAAGAATAGCCTTACTGGGTCAGACTAATGGTCTATCAAGCCCAGTAGCTCATTCTCACAGTAGCCAATCCAGGTCCCTAGTACCAGGCCAAAACCCAAGGAGTAGAAACATTCCATGCTACCGATCCAGGGCAAGCAGTGGCTTCCCCCATGTCTCTCTCAATAACAGACTCTGGACTTTTCCTCCAGGAAATTGTCCAAACCTTTCTTAAAACAAGCTCTGCTATATGCTCTTACCACAACTTCTGGCAACGCGTTCCAGAGCTTAACTCTTCTTTGAGTGAAAAAATATTCCCTCCTATTGGTTTTAAAAGTATTTCCCTTAGTGTCCCCTAGTCTTTGAAATTTTTGACAGACTGAAAAATCGATCCACTTGTACCCATTCTACTCCATTCAGCATATTGTAGACTTCAATCATATCTCCCCTCAACCATCTCTTTTCCAAGCTGAAGAGCCCTAACCTTTTTAGACTTTCCTCATACGAGAGGAGTTCCAGCCCCTTTACCATCTTGGTCGCTCTTCTTTGAACCTTTTCTAGCAACGCTATATCTTTCTTGAGATAAGGAGACCAGAATTGAACACAATACTCCAGGTGAGATCACACCATGGAGCAACACAGGGGCATTATAACATTCTTAGTCTTGATAACCATCCCTTTTTTAATAATTCCTAGCATCCTGTTTGCTTTTTTGGCCACCACCACATATTGGGTGGAAGGTTTCATCATATTGTCTACGATAACACCCAGATACTTGCTAACAGCACCCCATTTTTGTCCCCTGGATCAGTGCCACCCAGGTCGTATAAACAGGGTGTATGGACAACGTGCATAGAGTCAAGGCAACTTTAGAAAAGATTATTTCTGCTTGCAAACCCCATAGGAATGCCTTTAAAAATTACCCCTATGTTATAACTGAAAAAGACTGAAATTATAATTACCACTAACAGAACTTTTCTGTCCAGCAGACTTTTTAAATCAGTGCTTAAAATATACATTCTGTTATTAAACTTGGAGTTTCTGCCTAAGTGTAACAGATGTTTGTATCACTTTGGTATAAATCTAGAAACCGTTAGCACCTCCTACACATGATGCTTGCCAGGTAATGGAAGAGAGCCCTATACCTAATATATGGAAGAGTTGCTGGTCCTTATTTAGAAAGCAATGTAATAATAAGAAGTAATGTTCTACTGCAGACTTATGTGCTCTCCATCTTCCCCCTCCCCCCCCCCCTGCCCCAACCCAACCCTACCCCACACTACCACCTTTCTTCCTTAGCAAGTCCTTGGCCATCAAAGGGGCCTCCCTTTCACTTATAAACACAGCATAGCTTCCATACACTGACAATCCAAACATGCTTTTAAAAAATATGACATCATGTCTTTTTTTTTTTTTTATTAATGTATTTAATTCCCTAAGAAAAATAGTCTGCTAAGCTTGAGGAAGTCTATTTAATGTACATTTCTTGTAATATTTTGAGATGTTTGCTTGGCATATTTTTTTTCTTAAATTCTTTATTCATTTTCAAACTTACAATAAATGTGATAATATATTTAAACAAATTAACCATAAATATATCACTTAATAATCAACAATGGTACATATGATATTCTCTTATCTCCCACTCTACACACCCTTACCTATCATATAATCAATACCTTATACAACATGGTATTTTTTTTTTTAACAATTGTTTGCTTTGAAGTTTTGTAGATTTCTAAAAGTGGGATATAATACCAGCTTCAGGGTTAAGGTGTGCTTTTCAGTCACATTTCAGCACCCACAATTTTTTATTCCATAAAAATACTTTTTGAGCATCAGAAAACAAGCTGTACACTTGCATGATGCCACCTAGGGATGAGAGGTAAGGTGAAGTAATCTTTCTACCAAATGGTTATAGTGCTCCAGGTCAAAGCTTTAATTCAAGAACAAATATTTCTTTTGGAATGGTTTCTATTCTTCAATCAGTTAAATTACAGAGCATGTCCTTCATTCCTTGTTTATATATGTCGTAAGTAATGTACTGCAGGCAAGAGCGGGAAAAGTAAGCCTCCACTGATGATCAGACATAAAAAATTATTAAGCTCCTGTTGCTACTCATGCAAGCAGACATGACATCATGAGGTATGTTCTAAATGAGCCCAGTTGTATTTTCTCCCGAAAGCAACGTTTGAACTTTTTTCTCTAGAAATACTGGAGTTTAAAAGTTTTAAACAGATGATGTATACATTCATCATAATTTACATTTGTCACAGATACAAAAATAAAAGGCGTTCTTGATGGTGGTGAATTGGCTCCGACGAAGCCCCAGTTCTATGGGTGAAACCAGCAGCCTGGCGAAAGGAAAATGATTTTTGACACTTTAAAATTAGAAATTTTCAGATATTCAACTAATTAGTTATGTATATAACCTTTCTGCATTGGGATTTTATACAGGATGCCCACAAAAACATTCCTTGATTTTACATGGTTAGAAAATCAAAACTTATTGGAATATGTTTATAAATAAGATGACAGCAAATACATGTCCCCAAAAACACGGTTAGCAAGATCTTACACAATCGCTTGCACTTTCACCCTTATAAGCTGCAATTGGTGCAAAAGTTACAACCTTCAGACAATGCAACGCAACAAAATGACCAAGTGTTCCTCAAGTGGCCCCCGAGATCACCGGACATTACTGTTTGTGAATTTTTCCTTTGGGGGTATGTAAAAGACAGAGGGGGCTCCTTTTACTAAGGTGCACTAGCATTTTTAGCGCAGGCTACATTGCCTTGTGCACTAACCCCACGCTACGCACCAAAAACTAATACCAGCTTAATAGTGGCGTTAGCGTCTAGCGCACGCGGCAATGCAGCGCATGCTAAAACCGCTAGCACAGCTTAATAAAAGGAGCCCTAAGTATTTGGGGGTGAAATATGTTTTTGAACTTGAACTTGAAGAAAATGATATCGGTGACCAGCTAGTTGGGTTGGATAAAAGATATTATGAAGGGATATTCTGCTATGCCTTTTCTTTCTGTTCCTTTTTCTTTCTGAATAGCTTCATTTTTCAGTAGCACTCCCTGCTAAATTGTGGTCTAATGATGATATACCGTATTTTCGCGGATATAACGCGCACCATTGTAAAACGCGCGCAGGGGTATAGCGCGCAGAAATCACGATGATATGTACAAAAACTTTTCTATACCGCGCTCAGGAATATAACGCGCATGCTGCCCGACTCTCCTCTGGCCACCCCGACTCTCCTTTCGCCCTCCCCGACTCTCCTCTGGTTGCCCCGACTCACCCTGACTTTCGGTGCACTGCCCCGACTCTCCTCTGGTTGCCCCGACTCACCGTTCACCCGCCCTGACTTTCGGTGCACTGCCCCGCCTCTCCGTGCCTGTCCCCCTTGAAGATCTGCCTGTCCCCCCTTGAAGTCCTGTCCCCATCCTGAAAGCCTGATGCCCCCCCTCGACGTCCGATTCTTCTCCCCCCCCCGGCAGGACCACTCGCACCCTCACCCCGAAGGACCGCCGACTCCCCAACAATATCGGGCCAGGAGGGAGCCCAAACCCTCCTGGCCACGGCGACCCCCTAACCCCACCCCGCATTACATTACGGGCAGGAGGGATCCCAGGCCCTCCTGCCCTCGACGCAAACCCCCCCCCCCCAACGACCGCCCCCCCCCCAAGAACCTCCGCCCGTCCCCCAGCCGACCCGAGACCCCCCTGGCCGACCCCCACGACACCCCCACCCGCCTTCCCCGTACTTTGTGTAGTTGGGCCAGAAGGGAGCCCAAACCCTCCTGGCCACGGCGACCCCCTAACCTCACCCCGCACTACATTATGGGCAGGAGGGATCCCAGGCCCTCCTGCCCTCGACGCAAACCCCCCTCCACCCCAGCCGACCCGCGACCCCCCTGGCCGACCCCCACGACCCCCCCACCCCCCTTCCCCGTACCTTTGGAAGTTGGCCGGACAGACGGGAGCCAAACCCGCCTGTCCGGCAGGCAGCCAACGAAGGAATGAGGCCGGATTGGCCCATCCGTCCTAAAGCTCCGCCTACTGGTGGGGCCTAAGGCGCGTGGGCCAATCAGAATAGGCCCTGGAGCCTTAGGTCCCACCTGGGGGCGCGGCCTGAGGCACATGGGCCAAACCCGACCATGTGTCTCAGGCCGCGCCCCCAGGTGGGACCTAAGGCTCCAGGGCCTATTCTGATTGGCCCACGCGCCTTAGGCCCCACCAGTAGGCGGAGCTTTAGGACGGATGGGCCAATCCGGCCTCATTCCTTCGTTGGCTGCCTGCCGGACAGGCGGGTTTGGCTCCCGTCTGTCCGGCCAACTTCCAAAGGTACGGGGAAGGGGGGTGGGGGGGTCGTGGGGGTCGGCCAGGGGGGTCGCGGGTCGGCTGGGGTGGAGGGGGGTTTGCGTCGAGGGCAGGAGGGCCTGGGATCCCTCCTGCCCGTAATGTAGTGCGGGGTGGGGTTAGGGGGTCGCCGTGGCCAGGAGGGTTTGGGCTCCCTTCTGGCCCAACTACACAAAGTACGGGGAAGGCGGGTGGGGGTGTCGTGGGGGTCGGCCAGGGGGGTCGCGGGTCGGCTGGGGGACGGGCGGAGGTTCTTGGGGGGGGGGCGGTCGTTGGGGGGAGGGGGTTTGCGTCGAGGGCAGGAGGGCCTGGGATCCCTCCTGCCCGTAATGTAATGCGGGGTGGGGTTAGGGGGTCGCCGTGGCCAGGAGGGTTTGGGCTCCCTCCTGGCCCGATATTGTTGGGGAGTCGGCGGTCCTTCGGGGTGAGGGTGCGAGTGGTCCTGCCGGGGGGGGATGTATCGGACGTCGGGGAGTCGGCCGGGCAAGAGGGCTTGGGCTCCCTCTTGCTCCGATCGTGGATGCGGGTGCGGGTGGGAGCGCGTGCGAGCGGTCGTTCGGGGTGGGGGTGCGAGCGGTCCTGCTGGGGGGGTGAGTCGGGCGGGGTGGGAACTATGTTTAAAAACTTTTGTATACCGCGCTCAGGCATATAACGCGCGAGGGGTATGCGCGGTACGTAAAATCACGTATAACGCGCGCGTTATATCCGCGAAAATACGGTAACTGATTTCCTTATTTGTTCCTTGATGTAATTTCTTTCTCTATTTCCATCACAAGAGTTTTCTTGTAAAGATTATAAATTTAATAAATTAATAAAAGATCATAGGTTTCAATACAATAGCACATTAAAGGGAGAAAATGTTTTTAAAAGGTACAAGAATTTTACAGATGACTTAATAAACAAGACTGTTTCAGCAGACTAGGTCCTTTAGGTTTTTATATGGATCATTTTATTTTCATGTGGATTGATTAATTGTACCTTTGGAACTTTGATATTTTGAATAAAGTCCATCTCAGGAACATCGTCACTCCACAGTGTTTTTTTGGTTTTCCTTGGATTCTTTTCTCTGTGGATTCCTTGGGGTCAATTCTTTTTGGTTTTGTCTTAATAAACAAGACTACCAGGAGAATTAAAAAAAACAAATATACAGTCAAACCTCGGTTTACGAGTGCCACGGTTTGCGAGTGTTTTGCAAGATGAGCAAAACATTCTCGCAAATCATGACTCGCAAACCGAGCATTGACTCGATTTGCGAGTCCCCCCACCCGCAAAATGGCATCGCCCCCCCCCCCCCCCGAACCAGCATCGCTCACCCCCCTGTGCGAACCGGCATACCCTACCCACCCAAACTGAATGCTTACCCCCAATGTGGCACCGGCACGCAACACCAACCCACAGGTGCCGGTGCCGGAAGATCGTGCCTCTCCCCCGACTGGGCCTTGAGCATCTGCACATGCTCAAGGCTTTCTGGATCCCGCCTCTCTCCGAGATTCTCGGCGAGAACGAGAGCCAGAAGGCCTTGAGCATGCGCAGATGCTCAAGGCCCAGTCGGGGGAGAGGCACGATCTTCGGGAACCTCCTGTGGGTTGGTGCTGCGTGCCAGTGCCACATTGGAGGTAAGCATTCAGTTTGGGCGGGGGATGCCTGTTCACATAGGGGGGGGCAAGCGTTCGCGAGGTGGGGCCATGCCGGTTCGCGGGGGGAGCGATGCTGGTTTGCGGGGAGGGGATGCAGAAGCGCACCAGTGGCCTCGGGGGTGGGGGAGGTTTTGGGGATGTGGTGGGGTGGAGCAGCGCCGGTGGCCGGGGGAGGGAGGGGAGGTGGAATGAATAAAGCGAGTTTCCCTTACTTCCTATGGGGAAACTCACTTTGATATACGAGTAAATTGGTTTACGAGCCTGCTTCTGGAACGAATTATGCTCGTAAACCAAGGTTCCACTATATAAGTAAAAAAAGATTATACTGATATCAGAAGCTATGCACAGAGAATGAATACAGGAGTTGAAAAGATTTCTCCTCACACACACAAAAATACCTTTATGAAAGGAGAGAATGTTGCTATTTAACTTAAGACCCAATCTCACCATCAACGCTGCAAACCTGTATTACACTGATACCATGATGTTTTATTTTAAAAAAGGGTTCCAACACACAGAACTTATACTTGCATTATTCACGAAAATATAATGTCTCTTTCCAAAACTGCTGTCCTGTTCATGATATATATGATTTTTTCTCTGATGTCAATTCTTGGAAATCTTTGCAGTTTCTGATATGGTTTATGATTAATATCTGTGTGTGGGGGGTATTAAAGGTATTCCAAACTCAAAAGATGAAAATGAAATCTAACCACCATATAATTTAATGTTCGGAGTGTAACAAATGACAAATCAGAAGCACGAGCAGAGATATAAAGTTCCAATGCAAAGCTTTTTTTTGCACCCATGTAAACTGGAAAACTAATAGGTACAGCTCATGCCATAATCTGCAGTGAAAATTCCGTTGTTTCCATTATGAAAAATATTAAAAAAAAAAAAAAAAAAGCCTGAATAACAAAACTTTGATGTCAACACTGCAAACCCTGGGTCAGCTGAAGAACAAAAAAAAAAGGATATTATAAACTGGCTCTAAGTAACAGCAATATTAAAAACTAGTATTTTAGCCCGTTACATTAATATATGTCTGTCTACCTCTATTTCTGTCTCTCTCTCCCTCCCGCTGTCCTTTCTGTCTGTCTCTCTCCCTGGCCCCCTTTGTCTGTCTGTCTTTCTGTGTCTCTCCCTGCCCCTGTGTCTTTCTTCTTTTCTTTCTGTCTCCCATCCTCCCGCTGTCTGTCTTTCTTTCTATCTATCTGACTCTCTCCCTGCCTCCTATGCAGAAGCATTTCTCTCCTCCCCACTTCCCTGTGCAGCAGCCACAGCATTCCTTCCCCCTCCATTTCCCTGTCCAGCAGCATTTCCCCCACCCTAATTCTCTATGCAGCAGCAGCATTCCCTCCCCCTCCATTTCCCTCCCCCCACACCACTTCCCTGTGCAGCAGCAGCGTTTCCACTACCCCCCCCCCTTTCCCTTCCCGCAGTCTGGCCAGCTCCCTTAGTCCCTTACCACCACCACCCCCCCTTCCTGCGGTCCCGACAAACCTGCCAATTCCAGCAGTGTCTGCAGCAATCTACACACGCTGCTTCGGGGCTTTCTACTGCCCTGATTTACTCTGGCATGTCCCTGATGACATCATCAGAGATGCAGCAGAGCAAATCAGGGCAGTAGAAGGCCCCGAAGCAGCGTGTGTAGAGTGATGCAGATGCTGCTGGAGTCGACAGGTTTATAGTCGGGACCGTGGGAAGGGAAGGGGGGGCGGCAAAGGACTAAGTGAACCGGTCAGACGTCGGGAAGGGATGGGAGGGTCAGACCGCGAAAAAAACTTACGGAGTGAGTGGGGAGCCGGCAAAGGAGTCTTTTTGGTCAGCGCTTCTCTTCCCGGGCCGCTATTTGGGTTCTGCAGCCACGAGCGTGGGGTCGTTGTGATTCACTTTGGGTTCTGCTGCTGCGAGTGTGGGGTCATTTTAAGCACCCATACGCACTCTTGCCAGCCACGGACATACGGATCAGGCAACACGCGGTAAGTGTGCACATGCACGCTTAGCGTTTTATTATATTAGATAGTCATTGTGCCTGTATGTTACTACTGCAGGGTCAGTGGGACACCTCATGTGTGTTTAGCTTTCAAGTTTTTATGCTGCATATGCCCTCTGAAATTAAATCTATATGAAATACCAAGCTACAGAACATATCATACCTAAGTTCATTCATTTCACAAGATGAAATATGTCTCGTTCCACAGTCATTAATTGAAATATGGGCAGGGAGCACACAAGTTTGGACAGAGGCTTGCTCAGGTAGAAGAAATTAAGTCCCGTTTCTTCCCAATTTGGTTAGTCAGACATTTAAATAGACAAAACTTTTAGAATACTTACCCCCCTCCCTCCTCCCCTTTTACAAAGCTGTGTTAGGCTTTTTTATCACCAGCCACAGCGGTATTAGCTCCGATGCTCACTATGAGTTAATACCGCCGTGGCCGAAGATTTAAAAAGCCTTATGCGGCTTCGTAAAAGAAGGGGTTAGTTTCCAGTCAGAATCTTTCATCCAAGCCACGAGCTCATTGTACAAAAACTGATGAGTTCAATGGTGCATCTCGCTGCAGGTTTAACATTAATGTAACCATCTTCTAGATCAGAGATTGGCCACCACAGTCCTCAAGCATCACAACCCAGTCAAGTTTTCAAGATATTCATAATGAATATGCATGAGATCTATCTGCATACAATGGAAGTAGTACATATGAATCAAGCTCATGAATATTGCTTGTTAAAGTTTTTCAAGTTTCGCTTTGTCAGGTCCCATAGAACAGACATTTCAGCCATCATGCTGTGGCTTTCTTCAGGATAATCTGTGAGTTCTGCAGTTTGTCTTTATATATAGTAAGGCCTCAAACCCCATTGGTTGGGGCTTGAGGTGAATGAGGCAGGAAAGTCCATTAGTCACAAATTTGAAATTAGGTGGGAAAATCAATTGGGCGGGGGGTCGTCTCCCCCCCTCCCCCACCCACCACCTCCCCTAGAATGGAAAATTCTCTGGTAAGTTAAAAAAAAGAGTCTGGAATGATTTTGATGTTTGACATTAGTAGTTCTGATTAGATGTGCCTGAAGGGTGTTTTAGAGATTGTTTGTGTATTATATGTGTATTAATTATGATTGTCATATTATAATCCGCTTAAAATGGTGAGATGATGTGGAATATAAATATTTTTTTAAAATAACTGAAGGCACTGAACCTGGCAGGAATCACAACAACAAAAGTGGAAAAAAAGATCGCATCTACAAAGCACCAACAAGCATTGCAAATAATTTGCATCAAGCAGGGTCCACCAAACAAATGTGTTAGAAAAGGTCTGTCACACCAAGGATGTATTGTATAAAGGAAAAAACAACAAAAAGTGCCTGTGTTGTCAGAAACCATCTCAGTGATGTCTTGCTGCTTCACAAACCTGAAAGAAATTTGAAAGACTAAATTAAAAGCTGGCATGGAGTTCTTCGTTGCTGGATCAGCATTCAGTCTCATAAACATTTTCCGCCATCGTACACTAAACTCGAGGCCATGTATACAGGGCCTCTGAGCATGCATGGACGTTGACCAGTGACATCACACGCATGAGCTCTGGGGCTTTTCAAAACCTTGTCAAACTGCCGGGTTTTGGAAATCTCTCCATCACTGGGGGAGGGGGGGGAGAGCAAGTTTCAAGTTTCAAGTTTATTTAACTCTTGATGGATCGCCTATTACAAATATTTTAAGCGATGTACATAATATAATAAAACAACTTTAAACTTATTAATCCAAAAATAACTAACATGAAACGAAGGAAAGGGGGTGTAGTTACAATAAGGGAGGAGAGGCAGAGAGGAGGAGAGGCACCGGCAGTGACCAATTCATTTCTCTGGCAGCATATCTGGAACCTTGCCGCCGCACACACTGGTCTAGGGAATTGAGACCACTTTCAGCTACATTTCTGTTTATCCTTTGCCTTTAAGCAGGTGCATTTTGGGATATAAATATATGACATCAATTCCCCCTTTCCCTTCCTCTTTTTTAGTCCTGGATGGCATCTTGTAGCCACGTTTGTGAAGAGGTGGTTTCTGACTACACAGGTAGTCAAACCTCGGTTTGTGAGTAACGTGGTTTGCGAGTGTTTTGCAAGACGAGCAAAACACTCTAGCAAATCGTGCCTTGCATAACAAGCGCTGATTCAATTTGCGAGCCCCCCCCCCCCCCAAGAACCGGTGAACGCACCCCCCCCCCCCGGCGCATGAACCGGCATCCCTCCGCCCGCTCATACACAAGCCCTTACCCTGATCTGGCATCGGCACGCAGCACCACCCCATAGGACATGCCGGTGAAGATCCTGCCTCTTGCCTGGGCTGGGCCTTGAGCATTCTGCACATGGTCAAGGCCTTCTGGCTCCCACTCTCTCCGAGGCAAGGCAAGATCTTCGGGCACTGGCACGTCCTGTGGGTTGGTGCTTCGTGCCGGTGCCAGATCAGGGTAAGGGCTTGTGTTTGGGCAGGTGGGGGTATGCCGGTTTGTGGGGGGGGGCTTTCACGAGTGGGGGGGGCGAGGCTGGTTCACGGAGAAGCGTTCAAGGGCGGGGGGCAATACCGGTTCTCGGGGGGAGTGGAAGCGCAGCAGTGGCCTTGGTGGTGGGGGGTGAGGTGGAGCAGCACTGGTGGCCTTGGGGGCGGGGGATGTGGTGGAGCAGCGCCGGTGGCCTCGGGGGGGGGGGGGAACAAATCAAGCAAGTTTCCCTTACTTCCTAAGGGGAAACTCGCTTTGATATACGAGCACTTTGGTTTATGAGCATGCTTCTGGAGCAAATTATGCTCATAAACCAAGGTTCCACTGTACTTTTCATTGTTTTCGCATTTATATAATACTCCTAATGTATTTTTCAGCACTTATGTGTATGCATGTATCTGTTTTCTGAGGTTATTATGGTTTTTGCGCTAGGTCTGTGCAGTGTGTTCACACCCTTAAGCAGCCAACAATGTGAAATGCTGTCCATCTTCAGTGTGACAGACCTTTTCTAATGTAGATAAGCCTTAATTTTTGCAATTTCAATGGATTTACTTGCATTGCACAGAGCGCCAATTTGTATAAGAGAGGTTTTCATGCCTCACTTTTCATTTTATTGGATGTTCTTCTCTGGGCACTTTTTTGTAAAAAATAATTTATATTCCGCATATCCTACAATTCTATGCGTATTACAAATTATTCAGGTACTCAAGCATTTTTCCCTAACTGTCCTGGTGGTCTCCCACTCTATCC
Organism: Geotrypetes seraphini; assembly: GCF_902459505.1. Classification (NCBI taxonomy): domain Eukaryota; kingdom Metazoa; phylum Chordata; class Amphibia; order Gymnophiona; family Dermophiidae; genus Geotrypetes; species Geotrypetes seraphini. The sequence goes on from NC_047097.1 coordinate 48,661,977, forward strand.
AATGTACCCGGGGCAATGGGGATTAAGTCACTTGCCCAGGCCCACAACCTCAGGGTGCTGAGGCTGAGCTCTAACCACTGCACCACACACTCCCACTTGTTGTAGTGCTCCTGTATTAGTGTTTGTGATACACATATACAGCATATATCTATTTCATTTTTGATGACAAGTAGAAGCGTGTTTAGTTGTTACAGTATTTTTCTGTAATCTTTTGTATTGGTTTCTTTTAAAATTAAGTATGCCACACTGTCAAATTTAATTAGCATTAAAAGTGGTTTATTAAGGGCCAGAAAAAAAAAAAGCTCTGTACTAGTAGACATTTAGTTGGAAAGAGAATGAAATGGGCCAAGCAGCAATGTCACAGTTTAAATAAGATCAACATTTTATGAAATATTTGTGGTTTAACATACGCCTTCAGTTATAAAAGACCTGTTCAAAATCTCAGCTTTTAGCATGTGTATCTTGACAGCGTGCAAATCAAGGAATAAATAAATCTTTGATAAAAGTCGATGAAGTAATGTGGCTGTCATGTTAATGTCTGTGAAACTCTCAGTACAGCTGCACTAATGACAAAGCTTAGTCAAGCCATCAAACTGCACAGTCAAACCCAACATACTTGCAGAACTGTGACTCCAAGCCAAGAGAGAAGCACATACAACACAGCACACAACCGTTAGGCTTCCATTTTCAACAAAGACCTACATGGAATTAGGCCAACCTTAAAGGGACTGTGGCTGTGAGCTCGGTTCAACCCATATTGGTTTTGGTCTCTGCAGGTCAAACAGCTGAAAATATTTAGGTTTTTCCCAACAGTCAATGCTCAGTAAAACTTAAATAAGAGTTATGTGGAGAAATGTGGAATGCCCTGGTGGGCCAATTGCGACTGTGTATAAACCGGTTTCAATTTCAGCTGTTTTTTGTGATTTATTAGTCAGCTTTTGAAGAAAAGAATCTGTTTAACCATGTTTGCTATTGTACTCTTGTGATTTATTAGTTGACAATTGAAGAGAAGAAATTGATTCATTAGGTAGATTTTATGATATGGTTTGTTTTTATCTTATGTATGTTTGATGTAAACCGTTTAGCTTTTTGTAAACGGTATAAAAAGTTTGTAATAAATAAATAAATATGTCATAAACACAGTAACTTCCACAAAATTTTAAAGAAAACCCCACTGGCATTAAACCATGAAGCTATAAGGCCCGCTTATTTTATTTATAGGGTAAAGAGCCTTAGAATATGGAGCTGTCTACCCAATTTGGGTCTTAACATGAATATATTCATTGGTTCTTGCTCACATCAAGGCAAAACCCTATAAGTTTTTTTTCATTTTTATCTTCTTTATTTTTCTTAAATTTTCATTTTGTCTTAAAAATCTATTATCTTAAATGTAGTCCTTTAACTTTGTCATTTCTAGCAGTATATTTTTATATGACTATAACTGATAACTACCATTTAAATCTTCTATAGCACACTCAGTGCATCTTGCCTTACAAACTATTAATGGTACACAGAATCAGGAAATCATGCAAAAACTATCTTTAAAATTCTGAAGTTGAACTCAGTTCTGTATAGGCAATGAAGCAATTTACTTACCTCGAGAAATCACAGTAACGCCCAGTTCACCCAGTCTGCCCAGCTGAGAATCATCCACTTTGCATAGATACATGCACAAATTCACCTACACAGCCAAACACTAGCTTCAACCTCCCTAACATCTTTCATCCTATTCCTATCGTGCTCTATCACCTCCACTCCATTTCAGAGCTTGCCATTTTCAATTTTGATTTTTACAACGGCCAATACTTAAAATCAACAAGGTACCCCTTCTATATCCTAATATCAAATAATATATTAATACCCAGAGCCATCAAGATTAGTGAAGCTATTGTAAAAATCTCAGCCCTGAATTCTAGGTTTTTTATGTAATCTCTCTATGCAGATTATCCTACTGTTTTAAAGTCTGATGCTGTTATACTAGTTTTTATGATTGCAATGGGATAATCTACAGAGAATGGTAGTTACAATCACCTCACTCCTGTTTAGGGTTTTAACTGCCAGTCCACGCACATTATCCCATTGCTTCATTGCTATTATCTCTGCCATTAGGGCAGTGTTTCCTTGGCATACTGGTATGCCTTCAGACCTGATCAGATGTGGCATGGATAAAAACCACCACCACTGCCTGCTACTCAAGGTCCAGATAAACATCTGGCTTCTCTTTTTAGCACCTCAAAGGAATACGAGATCCCTACAATGGTTCAAGCACAAGCTCATTTCCTTGTACAGTCACACATTCCTTTCTCCTTCCTAGATACAGTATGAGCCATGAAGTGTGTGTATTAACAGTCAACTTGGAAAGCATCAACTGCCAGGCTCTGCTTCTGCAACACGAATCTGGGGTAATTCTCAAAAAGTCACCTATAGTCAGTAGCAGAGGAAAGGGGAGGATGCGGACCACCCTGGGTGCCGCCTTGGTGGGGGCACTGTCACAACTCCTCTCTGCTCACTTTGCTGGAGTGAGCATCTCCTACCTGCTGCTCATGTCGGCCTCAGCTTTGCGCTAGACATCGCTTCCTGGTTGCAAGGCCAGGAAGTGACATCAGAAGGAGAGCTGAGGCAGATGCGAGCAGCAGGTAGAAGCAAAGATTTCAAGAAGTATGGGGGGAAGGGGGGGCACACAGTGGGGAGGAGTTGATGCCAGGCACCACTGCCCCGGGCACCTCCTTCCGTCGCTACATCACTGCCTATAGTGATGCACTAGGATGATGCCTGCTTGGCACAAATTTTGTAATGGCAGTTATGCATACAATTGCCATTACAGAATACTAGCCAAAGAATGCACTTTTTTAAAAAATTGAAATTTCAATTACTTCACAAGAATCCTCGTGTTCAAGAAAAACAGAAAGAAAACGTATAAAAGAAATTACATCGCTAATGTTAATTAAAAATATTAATTAACTAACAAAATATATTCAATCTTTCTCAGACCACAACTTGAAGGAGGAGAATTCCATAGAGTAGAGAGACTCAAAAGGAAAAACAAAACAATAATCTGGAAATAGGCTTAACAGCTATAACACCATATTATAACTACAGTTTCTGATATTCCCCCCTTTCACCAGAGTCTTCAGATCCAAAAAGGATCGTAATTGTTCTGGTACAAAGAAGACATATTTGACTCCCAGATATTTTATTAAACACTTGCAAGGGTGAACAAACATTCTGGAATTTGAGCATACAACTTATGAAACTCTAACTAAGGGCAGTTACACGATTATGTGGAGACTCACAAGGTATCCCACCCCTTACATGCCTAATTTATCTTATGATATTTTGAAATGATGATTTTGAGATACAAATGTGTTGTTTTTTTTAATATATATATATATATATATATATATATATATATATATATATATATATATATATATATATATATAGTTGTGTTCAAAGAAATGGTGGTGAGGCTGTGGTAGAGCTTTTTTGTGGAAATGGTGCTTTAACAGGTTCCCTGAAGAAGCAGAATGAAAAGTTTCAAGTTTCAAGTTTATTAGATGACTTGATCAATCGCTTATTCAAATATTCTAAGCGATGTACATTTAAAATTCACAATTAAAATAACAAAAAAACAACAACAATATAATACATTACTATACATACAATCTTAAATAATGGATTAAATCTTCTTAATTTAACATTAATAAACATAAGGAAAGGAGGGATGAAATACAATTTTTAAAGTAAAGAAGAAACATTGAGGGAAAATACAAAAGGGATATAGTTAGAACAGGTATAACCAAGTAAAATAATTCATTTAGAGTAAAAAAGGCATCTTTAAAAAGAAAGGTTTTTAGTTCAGATTTAAATTTTCCAAGTTCTTTCTCCTCCCGTAAAGATATAGGGAGGGCGTTCCATGTTTGCGGTGCCGTACAAGAAAAAATAAATTGTCTCCTCGTATTGATAGTTTTTAATGATGGAATCGATAGCAGATTTTGTTCACTAGATCGTAAAATTCTCTTTGCAGAATATGGAATAAGTGCCCTATATAAAAAAGCAGGAGTCTTATTAATCAAGGTTTTAAAGATATGGATCATGCTGGGACATTGAAGCAGTTTTTCAGATAAGTGCATTTTTTTGTTTGAGATACTAGTGTTGAGACTTTGCAACATTTTTTTTTAACTGTTTTCATTAAATGTAAGAACTTTTTAAGTGTTGCAATTATAATAAGTTGACCACTGGTGCCATTGATCTGCAAGACTGTGGCAGTCTCTCAATTAATATGAGCACATATAATACATACAGTAATATATAAACATAAGAATAGCCTTACTGGGTCAGAACAATGGTCCATCAAGCCCAGTAGCCCATTCTCACAGTGGCCAATCCAGGTCATTAATACCTGGCCAAAACCCAAACAGTAGCAATATTTCATGCTACCGAACCAGGGCAAGCAGTAGCTTCCCCCATGTCTCTCAATAACAGACTATGGACTTTTCCTCCAGGAACTTGTCCAAACCTTTCTTAAAACCATCTACGCTATCCACTCTTACCACAATCTCTGGCAATGTGTTCCAGAACTTAACTATTCTCCGAGTGAAAAAAAAATTTCCTCCCTGTAACTTCATCGAATGTCCCCTAATCTTTGTCATTTTTGATGGAGTGAAAAATCGATCCACTTGTACCCGTTTTACTCCACTCAGGATTTTGTAGACTTCAATCATATCTCCCCTCAGCCATCTCTTTTCCAAGCTCCAAGCTGAAGAGCCCTAACCGTTTTAGTCTTTCCTCATACGAGAGGAGTTCCAGCCCCTTTACCATCTTGGTCGCTCTTCTTTGAACCTTTTCTAGCAACGCTATATCTTTCTTGAGATAAGGTGACCAGAATTGAAAGCAGTACTCCAGGTGAGCGATACAGAGACATTATAACATTCTTAGTCTTATTAACCATCCTTTTTTTAAATAATTCCTAGCACCTAATCCCCCCATTGCCCCTGGTACATTAGATAGATTGTGAGCTAGCTGGGACAGACAGTATTTCAGTTGCTTTTAGAATACAGTCCAGTCCACTTTTGTTTATATCAGTTAAGTGCACACTCTGCTTCTCTGCACTACATAGTGCCAGTCCCATTTTTCTCTGACTGATTTTAATGATCACTCACTTTGGTTAAAGCACACCCGCTGTTAAGCACATGCTCTTCTTCTATGCATGCATGTGATTGGATCAGTTTACATGCAAGCCCTTGATTGGTACTCTGTTTATGTGCACGGTTGGGTCATTCAAATGGTATCCTTTCGTTCGTGTGCTGCCACTGCTACTGTCCAATTAATTAATAAATGATGCTACACTGGCTTGCTCACTTAAAGTAGTCACAGAATTTCTAATATAAATTTACTGTTAATTATGTGAAGTGCTCAGACCCGCAACCAAAACTAATCAGTATAAACACCGAACTGAGGTTGCCGTTGGGACCATCATTGCCTTCACCATCCCAAACCACCACTGAATGATATTCTAAAATAACTCATGTTATCAAAAATGTTGAAGCACTTATCTGATGATCCTTGGCGGTCAACAAAATCTTCTTACTCACACGGCAACCGCAGTGTGAATATGCTTGTGCTGTAAAAATGCTTCTAAAGCTGCTTATATCGGTCCCCCGACTCGAGTTCACACTCTTCATCAGGAGGGGACTCTGTTTACGGCTTCTGTTACCAGCCAGACCAACAGAACGTGGACTGCAAAAGAACGCTTGACCACATTTATGCGAGATTACTCTGATGCTTTTACAAAACTGTCTATTGTCCTATTAATAAATAAATGGTGCTGCACTGGCTGAGACATGAGACATAAAGGGTCACATCAGTTATTGGCACACTCTGGTTATATGAGGCTCTGCACTTAACTGGCGTGCACTGTATGGGCTTCTAACAAGTTTCCTCCTTTTTCTATGATCATTTCCTTTTAGTACCAGACACGCATGAGCCTCTAAGGTCTGGATTCTATAAATGGCGCTGTCTGTGGCAGCCGCCTAAGAAACGGCTGCCAACTGCGTGTCAATCACACAATGGTGCCATTGATACAACATGGCTTCGTGAAAGGTGGGTTTTCAAGGCCTACATTGCCAGCGCTTACCTTTCATGTGAACTGCAGCTACAGAGGCAATTTATGAAGCCTAATGCCACTTCTGGCAGTGGCGTTAGGCATCAGAAAGCACCTCTGTAGTCGGAATGTACAATTTTCCCTTAAAAGCTATTAATTTTTTTTTTTTTTAATGGTTTTTTGCACTTAGGTTAGGCACCGTTTATAGAATATGGGCCTAAATGATAGTATCACGCTATAGAATGACCACAAATCCCTCTCTCACCCCCTGGGACTATGATGTTTTAGGTTTTGCAGCATGACTAGCCTTGGCTGAGCCAGGGAGAAGTGCTAGTGTATTACTTTATGCTTCAGTCATGCTACAGGTGTGATCTTTCTCAGATCAAAACCAATTAAAGTAGTATCATCATTCAGTATTTTTTTTCCATTACCTTTGCTGGTATATTGCCTGGAGATTAAATGCACATCAAATGTAGATAACATGGATAATTTCACAAGATAACTACCATCCCTTCCAGTTTAATTATGTGTTTAACCCACAACAACTAGAAATGGATACTGAATTATCTGAATTAATCCACTCTAGGTCAAAATATTCTATAATCAGAAGACCCTACAATTATCCAGTCATGTCTGAAAGATATCTGCTAATCAAAGAGTGACCCAAGCACATTTAACTGCACTTGTATCTCTTATTATTATGATGTGATAAATGTAAATAAAATAAGCAGTCATTTTTTCTAGTCTCTTCTTTATAGCTGAGAGTTTGTTGCTTCAGTTCTTTAACTAGAATAATCTGAACCTCAAATTTCCAGTAACCACTTAGGTCCTGGAGAGATGTCATACATGAGCTATTCAGACCACATACAGCCTATCAAGTATAGAAGTACCTATGTTCTAATTAGGTATAATACAAGGATTGAATCTGTTTGGTTTTGTTCCTATCTTGTTTTGATTTTTATAATATTTTATGTATGTAACTTTTTGCAAACCATTTTGGAAAAAAACAGTATAGAAATTTTAAAAATAAATAAATAAATGTTAAACATTCTAATTAATGTATGGTGTAAAATCATCACAGATGATGCAAAATTAATTTATTAGAAATGTGGGGTGGGTATATCTTTAGTGTGATTCCTTGAGGTAATTGTGGGGTGGGGGGCTTATATTGTTGCATTGCTACTGTTGTATTTAAGTGCTTATTTGTTATTGTTACTGATATGAATATTATCTTGCACTTTTTGTTAGTAATGGAAAATCAATAAAGATTTATATATATAAAAAAAAAAGAAATATGGATCATAGATCCTAAGACCTGTTGAAGAACTGTAGCTGCTATAAAGCACAGTTACTTACCGTAACAGGTGTTATCCAGGGACAGCAGGCATATATTCTCACATGTGGGTGACGTCATCTACGGAGCCCCGGCGCGGACAGCTTTTCAAGCAAACTTGATTGAAGTTTCAAGTTTGCACACTGCACCACGCATGTGCGTGCCTTCTCGCCCACTAGAGGGCGCATCCCACCTCGTGGTCCTCAGTTCCATAACTAGCAAGGAAGCCATCCCCGGGGAGGCGGGCGGGTTGTGAGAATATATGCCTGCTGTCCCTGGATAACACCTGTTACGGTAAGTAACTGTGCTTTATCCCAGGACAAGCAGGCATGATATTCTCACATGTGGGTGACCTCCAAGCTAACCAAAAAAGGGCAGGTGGGAGGATGGCAATTTAGGAAAACAGATTTTGCAAAACTGACTGGCCAAACCGGCCGTCACTCCTGGATAACGTGTCCAGACAGTAATGAGAGGTGAATGTATGAACCGAAGACCAAGTGGCAGCCTTACATATGTCCTCCATCGGAGTGGATCGGAGGAAAGCTATCGAAGCTGCCATCGCTCGGACCTTGTGCCCCGTGACTCGACCCGGGGGAGGAAGGCCAGCCTGAGCGTAGCAAAAGGAAATGCAAGCGGCCAACCAGTTAGACAGAGTGCGCTTGGAAACTGGATGCCCTAATCGATTGGGATCGAAGGACAAAAACAATTGAGGGACCTTCCGATGAGGCTTGGTGCGTTGAAGATAAAATGCCAACGCCCTCTTACAGTCAAGCGTGTGAAGCGCCGTCTCGCCAGGATGGGAGTGGGGCTTCGGGAAGAACACCGGAAGGACAATGGACTGATTGAGGTGGAAGTCAGAAACAACTTTCGGTAAAAACTTAGGATGGGTGCGGAGAACCACCTTGTCGTGATGAAAGACAGTGAAAGGGGGGTCCGCAACCAAGGCTTGCAACTCCCCGATCCGCCTGGCGGAGGTGAGGGCAATTAGAAACACCGCCTTCCAAGTCAGAAATTTCAAGAGGGATTTGTTGAGTGGCTCAAACGGGGGTTTCATCAGTTGAGCCAGAACCACATTCAAATTCCACACGACAGACGGAGGCTTAAGAGGGGGACAAACCCTGAGTAACCCTTTCATGAAGCGTGTCACCAAGGGATGGAGTGACAGAGGGCGTCCCTCCAGAGGTTGGTGGAAAGCAGAAATCGCACTGAGATGAACCCGCACCGAAGTGGTTTTCAAGCCGGAGCGCGACAAATGAAACAAATATTCTAAAACCGAGGATACCGGAACTGATACCGGATCCAGGTGAAAAGACGAGCACCAGGTGGAAAACCTGGTCCATTTCTGCGCATAGCAAAGCCTCGTCGAGATCTTGCGGGAGGCTTCCAACACCTCCTTCACCGATTGAGACAGGTCCGGAGGAGTCAGGGAACAAGAAACCAGGCTGTCAGGTGCAATGACTGCAGATTGGGATGTAACATGGATCCTTGACTCTGAGACAGCAGAGAAGGAGAGACAGGCAGGGGAAGAGGCTCTCTGGCACTGAGCTGGAGCAGCAGGGAGAACCAGTGCTGACGCGGCCACCGAGGTGCTATGAGAATCATCGTGGCCGTGGACGATTTTAGGTGTACCAACGTTCGCATGATCAGAGGGAACGGAGGGAATGCATACAGGAACCTCCCTTCCCAGTCGAGTAGGAAGGCATCCGCTTCCAGACGGTCCTGCGAGTACATCCGAGAACAATATAGTGGTAGTTTGTGTGTCTCCGGAGAGGCAAACAGATCCACTTGTGGCGTTCCCCAGCGAGCGAAGACCTCGCGTAGAACTGCTGAGTGTAGAGTCCACTCGTGCGGTTGCAGAAGTCGACTCAGTTTGTCCGCCAGGCAATTCCGTTCTCCTTGGATGTAGACTGCCCGGAGGAAGATGTTCCGGGAGGCCGCCCACTCCCAGAGGCGAAGCGCTTCGGAGCAGAGGGGCCATGACCCTGTTCCTCCCTGCTTGTTCACATAATACATTGCCACCTGATTGTCCGTGCGGACGAGGACCACCTGGTCCTGCAATATGTGAACGAAGGCTCGAAGTGCTAGGAAGATGGCTCGCAGCTCTAGCACGTTGATATGACACTGACGGTCTTCTGACGACCACAGGCCCTGCGTGCGAAGACCGTCGAGATGGGCTCCCCACGCGTACTCCGAGGAGTCCGTGGTCAGGACCTTGCGAAAAGGCGGAGTGCGAAACAATAGCCCCATGGACAGATTTGAAGAGTCTGTCCACCAACGCAGCGATTTCCGCAAGGGCGGAGTTACCGAAATGAGGCGAGACACCGGGTCGCACTCCTGGCGCCACTGGGACGCGAGGGTCCACTGAGGGATCCTCAGGTGAAGCCTCGCAAACGGCGTGACATGTACCGTCGAGGCCATATGGCCCAGCAGCATCATCATGCGCTTGGCCGACACCCTCGGTAGTTGGGAGACCTGGCGGCTCATCCGTACCAAGGTTTCCACCCGCTGGGTCGGCAGGTAGGAGCGTAGGCGCACCGTGTCCAGCACCGCACCTATGAATTGAAGAGACTGCGACGGTCTCAACTGAGACTTTGGAAAGTTTATCTCGAACCCGAGAGTTTGCAGGAAGGCAATAGACTGTCGGGTCGCTGAGATAACCCCCTCCCTGGTCGGGGCTTTGATGAGCCAATCGTCCAGGTAAGGGAACACATGGAGTCCACGTGACCTGAGGGCTGCTGCAACGACCACCATGCACTTCGTGAATACTCGTGGGGACGCGGCCAGGCCGAAGGGCAGTACCCTGTACTGGAGGTGGAGGTCCCCCACCTGGAATCGTAAGAATCTTCGACAGGCGGGGTGCACCGGAACATGGGTGTATGCTTCCTTCAGGTCGAGGGAGCACATCCAGTCCCCTTCCCCCAAGAGGGGGTACAAAACCGGGAGAGATAGCATTCGAAACTTCTCCCGGGCCAGGAATTTGTTGAGCTTCCTGAGGTCCAGTATGGGGCGCAGGTCCCCGGTCTTTTTTGGGACCAAAAAGTAGCGGGAGTAAAACCCCGTACCCCACTGGTCCTTGGGGACCGGTTCGACCGCCCGAAGCTTCAAGAGGGCTTTGGCTTCGGTTATAAGGGTCGGTAGCTGCGAACGGTTGCAGGGGACTAAACTTGGGGGACTGTCCGGCGGCGAGGACACAAAGTTGAGCGAGTAGCCCTCGGAGACGATCCGGAGCACCCAAGCGTCTGAGGTAATCCCGGTCCATGCCTCCCGGAAGAACCGAAGACGGCCCCCGATAGGAAGGGGTTCCTGAGAAAGTGCGGAGGGGAACCCGCCCCGTCCGCTCATCCCGTCAAAAGGAAGGCGCTGGCTTAGAAGGGCCCTGCGCCGGGGCTTGGGGTTGTCCCCCTCTGCCTCGCTGAGACGGACGTCTCGGAGGCGGTCTCGAGAAAGCCGGGGTCGACTTCTGAGGGTATCGGCGCGGCGGAGGCCGAAAGGGTTTCTGCGGCGGGGGCCTAGGTTTGGGGCGGACCAGGGATGCTAGAGAGCGCTCCTGTTCCGACAAGCGCTTGGTCGCCGCATCCAATGACTCGTCGAATAACTCGGACCCCACACAAGGCAAGTCTGCCAGGCGTTCCTGCAGGTTTGGGTCCATGTCGAGGGTGCGAAGCCAGGCCAAGCGGCGCATGGCCACCGCGAGGGCCGACACCCTCGAAACCAGCTCAAAGGCGTCGTACACTGCATGGAATAGGTACAACCGCAATTGAGACAGGTTGGACATAAACTTGTCGAATCCTGCTCTTTGGGAGTCCGGTAACGAGTTTCGATATTGAGGAAGGTCCTTCACCATACCACGCAAAAAGGAGGAAAAGGTGAAGGCGTAGTTTAGAACCCTGGTGGCCATCAGGGAATTTGAATAGAGGCGGCGGCCAAACTTGTCCAGGGTCCGCCCCTCCCTGCCTGGTGGAACCGCCGCAGAAACCCGTGAGGGCTGTGATTTTTTAAGAGCAGACTCCACCAGAAGAGACTGGTGTGAGAGCTGCGCCTTATCGAACCCCTTCGGGGGAATCGTCCTATACTTCGATTCCATTTTTGAAGGCACAGACGTGACTGTAAGAGGGTTTGACAAGTTCTTCAGCCAGGTTTGCAGAAGGACACTGTTGAGAGGGAGTCTAGGCACCTCCCTAGGAAGAATGGGGAGGTCCTGTTCCTCCAAGAATTCTTTGGAATACCGAGAGCCTACCATCAGGTCAATCCCCAGGGCTTGGGCCATGTCCTGAACGAAGGATGAAAATGAGGACGGCCTAGCCTGGGGAGAGGGGGTTCTCGACCGCCCCACCGAGGAGAGGGGGGAGGCCTCATGGGAATAATGAGGATCTCTAACCGATCCCGAATCCCAGGATCCCCTCTCGAGGGCCCTCGAGGGGGAAGGGGAAGTTGTCCTCCTCGCAGAACCCTTGGGTGAGGACCCCGGGGTTCGTGGGACACTCTCCCGTTTCCTCGGCGAGGCGGCCCGGGAAGACTTCCCATGGGGTGAGCGGAGGAGCCTCGGGTTGTCGAGGCGCAACTCCGACACCTGCAACGCCTTGCCCCCGAACGACGAGGAACGGTCGCGCCGAGGCGAGCCTCGGGGCCGCTTAGACTTCCTCGATCGACGCCCCGTCCGAGGTCGCGTCGAGGGCGAGGCGTGTCTGGAAGACCCGGAGGAAGAGGAGGAACTAATTCGAAGGGAAAAACAAACTAAACGCGGCAGCTAGAAGGCAAAAACACTGGAGCTCAGATCCACAGGGCTTTCTTGCTCCGTGGAAAAATTTGAACTGAGGACCACGAGGTGGGATGCGCCCTCTAGTGGGCGAGAAGGCACGCACATGCGTGGTGCAGTGTGCAAACTTGAAACTTCAATCAAGTTTGCTTGAAAAGCTGTCCGCGCCGGGGCTCCGTAGATGACGTCACCCACATGTGAGAATATCATGCCTGCTTGTCCGGGGACAATATGATTTACATCCCAGCTCAAAGTTAGCACGATGGAGCTTACAAATAAGCTGCTGAGACATTTTTGGCTGGATTTTCCTCCATGCTCATACAACAGTCTAACTTAAGACTGTCAGCTTTCTGTAATCTCAGACCACACAATCAATATTGCAACTGTGTACTGCACGGTTCATCTAATTTACTTGTCACCCGAACCAGCATGAGAGACTCACATTTTCAAATCTTTACTGTCCTCTCTTATTTGCTAAGTACCTTTCTAATTCTTCTAACTAGGCCAAGTCAGATGAATTAGGTATGTTTAGCATAGAAAAATGCACAATAACAGTAAAGATTTAAACTGCATGTTTGCTGAGATATTCCAAGTTATTTTCTAAAGACCTAGACAAATGTGGGGAGAGTTTGGCACAGTGGTTAAAGCTACAGCCTCAGCACTCCGAGGTTGTGGGTTCAAACCCACACTGTTCCTTGTGACCTTGGGCAAGTCACCTAATCCCCCCATTGCCCCAGGTACATTAGATAGATTGCAAGCCAGCTGGGACAGACAGGGAAAAATGCTTGAGGACCTGAAAAATAATTAAATAAATAAACGTTAACAGTTAAAATGCTCATTGGACAATCTGTGAACAGAGGTCACCAAAATTAGGCACAGATTCTCTTTCTCCATAACTGCGTGCATAAATTCAAGGAACACTCCCAATCTGCCCATTTCCACGCTCTCCCCCTTTTTGGGCCCATGCCTAAATTTACATGCGTAAATTTTAATTACAACCAATTTGCACCAATAATTGCTTGTTTATATCATAATTATCAGTGCTAACTGGCTCATTATTCAATTAAACTGCAAACGGAAATTGGGCATGTACCCAAATTTGCACTAATAGTTTTTAGCGCTTTTTGTAGAATTCAGAGTCATATACTGAACATGAAAAAAGCCATGTGCACAAAAAGAACTTGGATCACTGCTACATATCTTTTACAGTGTTAACTCCTCCTACCAAAACTTTTGTAAGGGCCTAAAAACCTAATTAGAAAAAACCTTACCCCTCCCCACCAACACCCAAACAGGCTACTACCGCCTGATACACACAAACACGCTATGACCACCAGAAACCAATCAAGACACAAATCATTTCTCCTATCTCAATGGTTGACCAAGCTCCCTTCAAACCAGAAAAGAGACATCCATACCAGAACTAATAATATCAAGACTACATCACCAGATATAGCCAATCTTTTCTCCAAATCATATGTCATAATCAAATGCCTACACAAACACAAACCAAATTATCTGTGTCAAGAACCCTAATAAAATAATGTAATCCCTGGATATAGCCATGCTTTTCTAAATCGTAAACCAATTTTACTTCTTCTGTGGTCATATTAGCGATCCATAAATACTAATGTAATTTTACATTAATACAAGTGCAAACATTATATCAGTCTATCATACAGAAAAATGGGCTAGCCCAACTGTAGGAGCCAACTTTTCAAAATAATCGAGGGCGGAAAAGCACATACAGCAAAGATACTTACCTGTAGCAGGTGTTCTCCGAGGACAGCAAACATATATTATCACATGTATGTGATGTCATCCATGGAACCCAGTAAGGACATTACCAAGTGAAATGTCACTTTAAATCTTTATAGTAAATCAAATGTATTGGCTATATTTCCAGGGATTATACTCAATAATCAATATTTAACAAACATCTCCCCTGGAACTTCTCATTCAAATTTTTCAAATTTTTTGATCCTCAGCAGGCTTATTTATAGATTTTGATTGTTAAAATTTATACCACAGCATCTGCATTCATCATCAGAACATTTTTTATCACTTTATCTTTGTAACTTTTTTCAAGCTTTCTGTTTATTACTTTAATCAATCTTCTTTATAATAAAAGCCACTTATCTGCTCAAACTCAGTAAAAGGAGCATCTCTCCAGACACAATCATGTTTCAATAAAAACTTCTTCAGGGTGGAGGCTCCTCTACTTTAGGAGCGTCTCTCCCGACACAATCATGTTTCAATAAAAACTTCTTCAGGGTCGAGGCTCCTCTACTTTAAATCTTTAGGCAATGCCTTCCTACCTGTCAGTTTGCGGGACCATAAGTTCAGTAACAAAACTAAGAAGCCAACTAGGGGAGGTGGGCATGTTGTGAGAATATATGTTTGCTGTCCTCAGAGGACACCTGTTACAGGTAAGTATCTTTGCTTTCTCTGAGGACAAGAGGACATAATATTCTCACATGTGGGGCTCCCAAACTGCCAGGATCTTGGTTCTGGATGAAGATAATGAATATACGAGATCCTAGGAAAATATGAGAGGGTTGGAGGGAAAGTTGGTGCTCAGGAAGTAAACAGATTTTTCAGACTGCTTGACCAAACCAACTGTCTCTTCTGGAGTTTTGTTCCAAAGAGTACTGAGAAGTAAAGGTATGGATTGAGGACCAAAGCAGCCGCTTTTCAGATGTCCTCCATAGATGCAGAGTGGAAATGAGCCACCGAAGTAGCCATAGCTCAGACATTATGGACTGTCACTTGAGTATACATGAAGAAGATATAGTTCACTAGCCAAGTGGAGATGGTTCTCTTGGAAACAGAACTCCAAGTCTGTCAAAAGCCACAAAAATCTGGGAGGATCCTCTATGACAGGGGTTCTTTATCTGGGGTCCATGGATGGGTTTCAGAGGATCCGTGAGGGTCAGATAAAAATTAACATTTATACTCACTATACAGCTCGGTACTGTTGATTTCTCTTGCAGATAACGAGAGAGTAGATGTAGTAATAGTAGTAACAGTAATAGAAAATGTAGTACTAGATCTGTTTTAATTTGAACAAGAGGATTGTATATCATAATTTTAATGAGTGACCATTACTTTTTGTATAAAAAAGGAATGGATTTTTTTAGATTATTTACTTTAAAGTTTAATAATACTTTGTGTATGGAATATACAGCTACAAAGATGATATCACAATACTACTCCCTTTCGACCAACTTCCATGATAGGCACAATACATGGAAAACTTGAAACAGTAGCAACATGGATGAAAGAACACAAACTAAAACTTAACCCGGACAAAACAAACTTCATCCTCCCAACCTTGACTAACCTAGTAATAAACTCGATCTCATACCCAATTCAACCCACACTAAAACTCCTCAGAGTGCTGATAGACAGAGGCTGGACCATGCAACCACAAATCAACAAAATAATAAAAACATCATTTGCAACTATGAGAAACCTAAGACAAGTTCAAAAATTCTTTGACAGAAAACAATTCCAACTTATGGTTCAATCACTAATCCTAGGCCTAATAGACTACTGCAACATACTATATCTCCCCTGCCCAGCAACAATGATGAAACAACTTCAAACAATAGAAAACACAGTCCTAAGACTTATCTATTCGTTGAAAAAATACGACCACATCACAGAGGCATACCACGACTCACACTGGCTCCCAATACAAGCCAGAGTACACTTCAAATTCCATTGCCTACCATTCAAAGCTATAAACGGAAACAGCCCTACCTACTGGAACAATCGACTAACTCATTCCACCTCAAACAGACACAGGAGAACTCACACAATATTCACATACCCGCCAACCAAAAATGTCAAACAAAGGAAAATGTATGACAGCCTAGTGGCCACCAGAGCAGCAAAACTGGACCGATAACTCACCAACCTGCTGACTTTGACTACAGACTACAAAACCTTCAAAAAAGAAACAAAAACCCTACTCTTCAAAAAATACATAAAACCAATATAACACAACCAATATTGTTCCGAACTCCTCCTGCATTACCACCTACTCCTTAGCAAATTAGAAAATGTTCAAACTATTCCTTAAGTACTTCTTAATATCTTATCAGTATGTACTTCTTAATATCATAACAATTGTTATGTAATTCGTCTTGAACCGCAAGGTAAAGGCAGAATAGAAATCACTAATATAATGTAATAGGTGTATGACACAATCACATCTCGATAAATAAAGTACATTATATTCATTGCATACAAAGTTGTGTTTATGTGAATATTTCTGGGGAAGGTGGTCCATAGCTTTCATCAGATTATTAAAGGGGTCCGTGACTCAAATAAGGTTATCACTACTCTATGAAGTTTTTCCCCTGTGTGATCAACATGCAATATGGCACACTACTGAACAACATTTATTGCTCAACAGTATGAATTATTGATGACCCTGAGACAAAACCAAAACAAACAAAAAACTGAATGAAATGAGAAATCCCAAACCAAACAAAAAGAACATTTTTGGTCTACATATCCCTCAAGAGTAGCACCAAGTTGTTTCACCTCACAGAAGGCTCCCTCGCTCAAGACACAACCAGTAAAGGAATCCTGTACAGCTAAAACAGGATGTATGAAAAAACTCAATGGGGAAATACAAAATAGAAGCTGGAAAGTATCACATATATATGCCAGTGTCTCTCAAACCTTTTTAGCTCCAGTACACTAAACAGAGCAATTCACCAAATGGAGCAAATGTTTTTCGTGGAACATTATAATTGAAAATCGCAAATCCAACAAAAAATTAAATTTGAGAGTTATTTATTTAAAATTCTTTAAATTATGTATGGGTAATTGTAACAACGATGAAACTAAATTAGATAGAATAGAATTGCTAATCAATGCAATGGATGTGCTTGGTTTTGAGTGCGAATTAATACAAAATGTGGCTCAATAGTAGATAAGCAAACACGCATTTCATCATCCACCATCTGCAGTTCTCTTTTTTTTCAATTTAATTTTTCTCAGAGCTGAAAATCCAAGTTTGCAAAGATAAGAAGATCCAGTTGGTAACAAAGCCTTGATTGCTTTATTGCTCAAGTTAGGATAACTATTGCACAAAAAATAAAACTTAAATTACTTGCCTTTAGTTTTCAAAGACTAATCATGTCTACTATTGAGCCACATTTTGTCTGGGCAGATGCAGATGCTCATAACATTGATAAATTATTGCATGCATGACATACATGTCATCTATTCTAGTGTATTATAACCCACACTCTCACATCAATGACAAATTACCCTTATAAAAAAAAAAGATGAAATTGAGGAATGGTTTCCTTTTGGATAAATTAATCAACTCATCTACTACTTCTTAAATCTTCTTATAATGTTATTACATAATGCTTAAACCAATCATAGTAACATTCATATTCAACTGATAACACTGGTAACTGAAGTTGCAATTGAACTGGGGATAAAGAAACCTCAAGTGCTCGCGACAGTTTGGTTTTAAGAACTAGTCTTAGTCAAATCTGCCTATTGCGGGCTATCACTGGTTTTAACAGTCTCCCTATAGACTAATGATACTTATATTTCACTTTTTTTAGATAAATATTAAACTGTAGCTTGTATACCGCAAGGCCTTTACGAAGGCCCTCTTGCAAGAAATCCAGAACCTGCACCACAGAAGGAGCCGAAGGATCCACCTGAGCCTTCTCACAAGCCTGAAAATACTGCCAGGCTTTCGCATAAGCTGACACAGTGGATTTCTACTTACTCTGCAGGAGCGTAGCTATGACTGCAGAAGAATAGCCCCTAGATGTTAAAGTTGTGCACTCAAGAGCCAAGCCATAAGACCAAAGCGATTCGGAACTTGTAGCGCTATGGGGCCTTGCATGAGCAGCGGTGGATGGCAAGGAAGGCACAGACCGCTCCCTTGCTCAAAAGCACCAGGTCTGCATACCACGGTCTACTGGGCCAGGCCGGGGCCACCAGGATCACCTGGCCCTCGTGTAAAGACACACAACGCAGAATGTGCCCTAACATGGGACACAGGGGAAAGACATAGAGGAGCTCTCCCTGTGGCCAAGGTGCACCAGGGTGTCCAGTCCTTCGCTGCCGACCTCTCAAAGGTGGCTGAAAAACCTGGTTGCCTTCTTGTTCTTGGACAAAGCCATTATATCGAAGGACGGACGTCTCCCACCGCCGGACTATGGCCTCGAACACCATCCTGGACAGGGACCATTCTCCCGGGTTCAGAATCTGCCGACTGAGAAAGTCTGCCTGGACATTCTCTACACCTGTCACGTGAGGCACGGACAAGGCCACCAGATGCTTTTCCTCCCAGGAAAATAGCATCCGAGCTTCCAGGTACATCATGCCTCCCTGGCGGTTGACATAAGCCACTGCTGTCACATTGTCGAAGAACACCCGAACAGCCCTCTGATGTAGACACTCCTGAAAGTGTAACAAGGCCAGCTGGATTGCTCACAACTCCAGGCGATTGATCAACCATCTGCTCTCCAGAGCAGACCACAGCCTTGCGCCAGGACAGATCCACACACTGCCCCCATCCGGACAGACTCGCATCCGTGATTAGAGGCACCCAGTCCAAGACTCTTAGAGGGAGACCAGATTCAGCCACCAGTGCATGCTACTGCAGGCTGCCGCCGTCCAAGGCTGAGACATACCCAGCGGGTCCCGCTGGGAATTCCACCGGGCAAAGAGCGACTGTTGAAGAGGCCGAAGCTGTGCTCGGGTCCATGGAATCATGTCTAAGGTCGCCACAATGAGGCCCAGGACCTGCAAATATTGCCAGGCCAACGGGGCCGGGACTGCCAACATGGCCTGAATGGAACTCCGCAACTTGAGCTTTCTGGGATCCAGGAAAAACCCCTGATGCTTGGCAGTGTGAAACCTGACACCCAGGTACTCCAATTCCTGCATCGGTTCGAGGTAGCTCTTCTTCATGTTGATCACCCATCCAGGACGCTCCAGCAGATGCATCACTTGTGGCCCTCTGCTAGTGAGGGGACTCTGATCAGCCAGTCATCCAGGTACGAATGGACTAGGACACCCTGCGAGCACAGGTGAGCAGCCACAACCACCATGATCTTGGAGAAGATTCTGGGTGTCGAGGCAAGGCCAAAGTGCAGAGCCGCAAATTGTAAATGCAGCCCCAGCACATGGAAACGTAGTTACCTCCTGTGTTCCAGAAAGATAATATGGAGGTACGCTTCCGTGAAATCCATGGAAGCCAATAACTCCCCGGGCACCACTACTGCAATCACTAAACGCACTGTCTCCATCAGGAAGCGCAGAACTCACAGGAAGGCATTCACTGCCTTCAGATCCAGAATAGGTCTCCAATCTTCAGAGCTTTTCTTTGGCACAATGAAGTATATCGAATATCTCCCTAAGCCCAAGTCTTCTTTTGTAATTGGCTCTATTGCTGCCAGTTCTAGCAGTGGGCTTTTTCTGGATGGCCCGTGGGAGATGCCAAAAAGAAATTCAACGGAGGTCAGTACAACTCCAACTTGAGACCTTCTTGGAAAACTTCGAAGACTCACTTAGCTGAAGTTACCCTCTGCCACTCTGGTGGTTAAGCCGTAAGCTACCCCCCGACCTGAGGGAGAGGCGCCAGAGGCCTGTCATCAGAACTGCTTCTTAGAGGGGCAGGAGGATGTTTGATGGAGGACTATTGATGGTACGGGCCTCCAAAGCGAGGTCTGGATGGAGCGCCAAAGCATTGACCTGTCACCGGGGGCCCGGCAAACTGATGAGTACGCTGGTAGGGATGAAAATTTGGCCGTCCTAAACCCAATGCTGGGTGAGGCTTAGAACCAAGGAGCGCATTAGGCTTACGGTCCTGAACACTGGCCATGAGATCATCCAGCCCTTGGCCAAACAAGAGCAAACCTTGAAAGGCAGCCTGCTCAGTGAAGCTTGAAGATAAATCGCCCGACCACTGGCAAATCTACAGCATGCGCCATGCGAACACTGAATAAGCTCCCAGCTTAGCAAAACCTACATCATATCATAGAGGGCATCTGCCAGAAAATTTATCCCAGAAACCAGGAAGTCCAGGTCCCGAAGGACAACCTTCTCGGGATCTTGGCGCAGCTTGGTGTGACTGCTGTAGCATCCCCTTCGCGGGCAGCAGTGCACATGATGCACAGCTATGAATCTCACAGCCATCTGCCGCAAACGAGGCATAAATTCATGCCATCATTTCCTGAGGAGGCCATCTTAGAAGTTTGGAGTGAAAACAAAGCTCCAAAGTGCAAAAAATAAACTTTTAAAAAGTATAAAGGAAATCTAAGATGGCTGGCGCAGGTGCTGATTTTGCCCTAAAACAACCCGGGAAAAACACAAGGAACCCGGGAAAATGGTGATTTTGCTTTTCAGAGGTGGTGGGGAGGATAGGGCATGCAGGGAAAACATCCAAAACCCACTTTTGAAGAACCCCAAAATCGCCAATGCAAGCATGCATACAGTGACTCATAGTGTCTGTGCTGCTTTAACAGAAACAGCATGCAAGCTGACAAGAAAGCATGGAGATCTATTACCTCAGGAAACTAGGAAAAACTGGATTTCTCACATCTTCTGACTGCTTCACCTGCCCAGTCACCCCAGTCAGTGACTATTTGGACCTCTAGCACAATCAAGGCAAGTACGCAGTCCGGTCCTGAACCCAGTCAAACCTTCATGGAACTGCGCAGCCTACGCTCAACCCTATAGCGGACGAACCCAGGGTGAGCTAGCTCCTGATCCCGGAGCTCCGATCTGTCCTGCAGGTTTTCCAGGGAGCACACCCCATAAACCAGACTTTCACAGAAAATCTGCAATCTCCTGCCGAAGAATTACCCCGTGGGGTGAATCCACAGCACCAGGGCAAGACCCGTGCCAAGAATAAATCAAGTGACTAAACTTTTAGAGAATAAAACACGAGTAGAAAAAATAAGCCCCTTTAGCTTAGGCTTGTAGGAAACAAAACTAGAAGTCCAGGGGTAAGTAACAGCAGATGCCTACAGAGAGAGGGGTTAGAAATTGGTTTCAAGTTCCCTATAGTTTCCAGGTTGGAAAAGGTAAATGACCCACTGGTGTAGAGTAGATTCCAGAGATTATTGTACAAGAACTATGGCATGGGTCTGCTTCCCTGAGTCACTAAAGCAACCTCCTAGAGATTTTCTCCCCTCTTCGTGTCTCTTTCCAGCTTGCTTTTGTTCAGTCACACTAGGGCCCTTCAGGAATCTGGAGCGACGGCCACTTCATCTGGCCACTGAAGAAGCGGCACATGCAGCATCTCTGGACTCAGCCAGCCCAAGAATCAAATCAGATTGCACAGCATGGCAGTACACCGAGGCACCAGGCCAACCCAATCATTATGATTTTTGCTGAACAACAATTAAACCTGGTTAAGGAACAAAATGCATTTCACAGCTTTGTAGCTCTGCTTAGGAAAATGGCAATCCAGAGGTGTAGCAACTGAGAACAATGCCAATAAAATGCAGAAAAGTAACAAATATCCTCAAGTCCTAATTTGCATATTTACCCCTCTGTAAAGCTGCTGAGAGTTGGGAGAAAGAGAAGAGGCGGTAGAGCGTTCTTCAAGCACTTCCCTAGGGGTTGGAGGTGGGGGAGATATATTGGCAGCCTATCCCGGCACGTATTACCTCTGCCCTTGGATCACCCATCTGCTACTCTCTGAAGAATGCCAGAGGGAAACAGCAAACATGTGGAGCACAGCTAATAGCAGCAATCCTGCCCATATTAGAAACTAATTAGCACTCATTCTCCATCACGAACAGTGCTGCCAGGATTAAACGTAATTCACCTTAGTAAATGCAGCCTAGAATTCAATACAAAAATCACCCCGTACAGGTGGGGAGGGGAGGTGTTTCTCTTTAAAATGCCGACTGGTCTACATGTTCGCAAAGAACATTTAGACGTCATTAAATTTATACACTCACCTCTCTGAAACGGATGCTCTATACAAAATGTTTTTCCTTAAAACACAAATGACCATGTTTGCAGCAAGTCTTAACACAAAATCCCCACCGGCTATGATTAAGTATTTCTAAATCTATCAAAAAAAAAGGAATGCTTTTTTTACAAGTAGGGATATTCAGGAAACAGCATGAAACCTTATTTCCTGCACCGCTCTGTTCCAAATATATTCCCTTTCATTAGACAAGCAGATTATTACAGATAAACAGAGATGGCACTTGGGCTGAACATCATAATTAAGCAAAAGCAGTGCCTTATGCACTAAACCTTTAGCTCAAAAGTTTAAATATTAAAACAAAAGGCAATTTACTACCATAAAATAAAACAGCTTTAAATCCAGGTTTTTACCAAGTTTCCACATTTCTTTATTCTTTGATATACCGTTTATCAAACAGGTACCTAAACGGGTCACAATGGAATGTCTAAAAAAAAAAATTTTTTTTAATATATCTAAAGAAAATAAAAGGTAAAAGGTAAGAAAATAATAAAAGAGGGCTGCATAACAGACTAACATACTGTAAACAAAATGGGAGGAGGGATATGGTAAGTTAATAAATACATCAAGATAGAAAATAAAAAATAAAGGGAGGAAAGTGGAAACGTTCTTGCGAAGTCCATAAAGGAGCTACGTGGATTCTATTTGAAAGAAATTAGATCAGAGATTTTGCTAAAACAATGCAAAATTTACATCCACGTTTGATTTTACAGAGTAGTCCTGCAGCAATAGGTGAATCTTTTCATAAAGGTGTTTAATAAATACTGCTTTAAACCAAAAGTCTCCAATAATCCACAGAGCAGACAGAGATATGTACCCACAATGGGGTCAATTTTCAAAACACATGTATACATTAATTGGCAGGCAGTGAACGAACAACTCCACTATCTGTGTATTTTTGGCCACTATGGGCCCGATTCTATATATGGCGCCTATAAAAATGTCACAGACATGAACAGCGCTTAGCACGATTCTACAAGGTGCGTGAATCTTTTATAGAATTGTGCTAAGTGCCAGTGCATCGCATAACGTTTAGGTGCTAATACCAAGCCTAAATGCCTGTGTCTAAGTTGTACATGGATCAAGCATATTCAATAATAATGCGCATAACTTTTAGGAATGCCCACAATTCACCCATAATCTGTCTCTGGCCAAGCCCCCTTGTCAAATTCACACACTGCAATTGGCACATACTTGCTATAGAATTGCACTTTACAAGTTATGCACGCAACTTTTATTTAGTGACAATTAGCGTCAATTATGAGGTGTTAATTGCCAATTGTCGGCAATAATTAGGCCACTTCACCTGTTCATGATTTTTTGCTGAATTCTTTACTGGAAGAGTGGAAGGGTGTAGGGAAGAGGGTATACTTTTTTGTGTTTAAATGTATTTATTGAATGAAAAAGTGCAATACAATACGCCAAACAAAATACATTTTTCTTCTATATTCGCACCATATATATCCCTCACCCCCACCCACCCGCTCCTCTCCCAATCAAACAATATTGAGCACATATTAAAAAGGAAGAGAAAATATTTTGCTACAAATGTTCAATAATCTGCTGCGAGCATGTGGGGTGAGATCCATCCAAAAATGTTCCCAAATTGAGCAAAAACGACATCCTGCCATAGTGTCCAGATCCCCAAACTGCCGACGCTCCAAAGAGGCATGGACGATCATCAAAGACTGCCAGTGACTATGAGTCGGCGGGTCATTAGACAACCAGCTGGACAAAATGACCTTCTTTCCCATTAAGATCGCTCTAGCCACAAATGCAGACAATCCTTTGGGCTTGGGAGAAGCTATCGTATAAATCCCCAAAAGATCTCTAGGTGTTGTAGTCCATCGCCTACCCCAAATAACGAAAATATACTGCCCCAACTGATTCCAAAATTGAGCATTATATGGGCAAGTCCAAAGCATATGTCCCAGCGATGCATAAGCATGGGTACACTTCAGGCAGCCATGATATGTAGTAATGCCCATCCGATAATCTTTCATAGGTGGAATATAAAGATGTAATATAATCTTAGATTGTAATTCCCAATGTACAATGTTAGCAGAAAGTTTTCTTCAAGACTTTAACGCTCGCTGGAGGTGTTGTGCTGAAAGAGAGCAATGAAAATCTTCTGCCCAGGATGTCGACAAAATCTCCAAATTAATGCCAGGTTGGCAATCCTGTAGTTCTACCTGATGAAATCTTAAACGGATACGTTGTTGAGCTGAGAGACTTAACATTTCAGAAAGGGCATCCCGACAAGTTTCAGTTAAATGACAAGCTTGTAATGAGCAGACATAATGGCGTATTTGATAATATGCAAAAATGTCCATCTCCAAGAGGCCATAAGTCTGTTGTAAATTTGTAAAAGAGGCCAACTGTCCAGATTCTGTAAACAAGTGAAAAAGATAAACATAATCCCCTTTGGGGCCCACCTATGAAAGGGCAAGTCCTGTAGCCCCAGTAAAAAGTTACAATTCCCCTGAATCGGGAGAAAAGGCGAGACATCTGAGAACACTTTAAGACACTTACAAACCCAGCGCCACGTCCGCCACACAGGGGCAAATAGAGGATACATTGCCACCACAGGTTGGAGGGCTGGAGCCAATACATGTAAGAGGAAACTGATATGATAAGGAGAAAGTACTGATAACGCCAAACTAGAGTCAAAAAATATGAAAAACCTCTATACCTATCATTAATGCGACGCATCTGGCAGGTCATTGCATACCAACGAATATTAAGCAATCCATATCCACTGAGGGTATACTTTTGTATGCTTCACATCTGTAAGTAATAGCTGTATTTTGTACATTTGATTCATAAAAATAAATAAATTAAAAAAAAGATTTAAACCTGCATTTTTGTAGGAAGAGCATTCCACAAGGTAGGAGCCAAATAGAAAAAGGTCCCTGCCCTTGTGGACGCACAATGAGCCTTGCTAAAACAGGAAACATAAGTTTAAACTCAGCCACAGACCTCAACACCCTCCCATGAATGTAAGCTAGTTCTAAGGCTGGAATAAATGGTGGCACCTAATTACGACAGTTGTACACAAAAACACAACTAGTCTAGAAAGTGTGTGCAAGAATACTCAGATTGCCTCTGACATGCGGTTCGTCTGTTGCATATGCAACTACGAATTCATGTCAATTAGGGCTTGTTAACGCCAATTATTGTATTTATCATGTTTTGCCAATTTAATGCCAATTAATTATGTTACATGCATAACTTGCCCTATTCGGAATATTTCTACTTCTGTGTAAACAACTTGGCACTTCCCGGCCTTGCAACACACAAACTGACGTTAACATCATTAATGTCATCAGATGTACACTGCTATATTCTCTAATTCGTTGTACGAAATATACACTGCTATACTCTTTAATTAGCTGTTCGTAAAGTTTCACTTGATTGTATTTACAGTTTCTTTTATTGTAAACTGCCTAGAAGTCGCAAGATTGTTGGCGGTATATAAGAATAAAGTTATTATTATTATTATTATTATTATTCTATACTTACACGCCCATGTCCATGTATAAATTAGAATTCTATGAGCGTCGGAGCAGCGTCAGAGCATTTTGTGCTCCAGGCCACGATAGACATCTCTACCATGGCTGAGTAAAAGAGGGTCAAAATTAGTCAACTAATATAAAATCTCAAATGGAGTTGATAGCAGCAAAACAGCAGGACAAATATCTAAAACACACAATTTACATGATAATCACAACAAACCCTTTAAATCTTATTGTTCTGAGACTTTGCCAATATAAATCTCCCATAATTCCTGTTTCCATATTAAAAATATTATAATCTGGTACTTCACATGGAACCAAATTTTTAAAAGACAATCGGCATCAGGCGGCCAAGTGGTATAAATTAACATCGGAATATTTGAACAAAAAACCAAAAACTAGTCTGAGAGACATTTGGAGCATTGAGATTAAGCAGCAGATTTCTGCTTCTCAATGGCCACAGATTTGGATTTGGAGGATGAGGTGTACAGCGTCAGCTTCTATGAGACAAACTTGGTTTTTCTTGTTACACAGATCTTTTTGGACCCCAGTTAGATTACAAAAGTTAGATAGTTCAAAATCTAATAGATGCTGCCACTGTCATCTAGACCTAGGGACACCGGATCATTTGTTGTTCTATTGTCCTTTGATACTCAATATGGGGACAGATTAATACCATACTTGAATCATCGATTCCATTGACATATGATGTAGTAGTCATAAGTGGGATGATATTGCATAGTAAACCCCCATTGGACAGATATAAATGTTGGCTTTTCCTTACTATGACCGGGATAGCCATGCAAATGATTACTCGCAATTGGAAAAACTGTGATCGCCTTAGTTTTACTTTTTGGTGGGCGAATATATGCCTATGTTATAAGTATGAAAAGTTGAACGCTGACATGCTGGGGCATAATAAGTTACTTAAGTTAGTTTGGGGTCCTTTGACGTTTTTGTGGCTTCGTTATAGTTGTCTTTTATTTTATTTTACCGTTGTTTTAGCACACATATCCAGGGGAGGGGGGGAATATCTCTTTTGTTTGGTTTTGTTCCCTGATAGAAAAATTGGAAGGGAGAGGGGGGTTTATTTTTCTGTATTATCATTGAATGATTATAAGTGCTTATTATATGTATGTATATTGTTTTGCACTTTTCTTAGCTTTGAAAAATTAATAAAGATTTTAAAAAAAGACAGTCAAATATTTTCCACGAAATGGTGTGGTAGCCATGTTAGTCTACTTTTTAAGGAAATATATAGAAATAAAACAAAACAAAAGAAATAAAGGTGATACCTTTTTATTGGACTAACAATGCATTGTTTGATTAGCTTTTGAAGGTAACCTAAATCTAAACATAACTAAATATAAGATGGGAAATATCTCAATGCTACTTTCTCTTGTTACTTATACACACTGTATAATAAGCTGGTAATAATGACTTCTTTCTAGATTTGTTTCCTGGAGGAAAACTGAACCAACCTTCTGTCTCTGTCCCCCTTTAACTTTTGAATCATTCATCCAATTTAATTAAAATTTCCATCAGGAGCACAGCTAAATGGCCCACTGTTTGTATTTTTCAAGTGTTGTTCCCCCTACACACACACTCATTCACTTCCCTCACATTCCCACTATTGAGATTATCTTTCTGTTTTTATCCCAATTCCCTATAGAAAACAAATCAGTTCAGCTGAAACCTCAGGAAGGACACAGCACACTATGCTGTCATCAAGTATTTTGAAAGCTGTATAGCCATTGGTTAATGCCTAAAGTCCCCAGCTGACTCCATTTATAGCCACCCAGTCTACGTCTTCAAACAGTAGCTCATATTACAAACACCGTCATAATCAATCTACAAATTCTATACCAATGAAGGAAAGAAGCTATAACATTTGTTTTTGGGGCGGGGAGAAGGGATTGTTGCCTGACTATTAATATTATCCCAGGTTTCTCTCCTTATCTAAATAACAAGATTTTGTTTTTCTTATATCAGAGAGCCCTCCCGCTGATCCCCCCCCCCCCCCATTTAATGCAAAGTTATTACTTAAAAAAAAAAAAAGCTAGTAGGAAGCTCCGTTGGAAGAAAACTGCTTTACATTTTAACTGGAAGATATCAGATTCAAGAGCCATTAATAAAAGCAATACATCACAAAAAATACTCTGCTTCTTCTGGGCCACGCAAATGATATTTTTGGGCTTTGGTTTTGTTTGTGTTGTTTAAGAACATATCTATAGGTAATGAATAATCCTTTTTCTTTGCATATGCTCTGCTGTAGCATATTAATAGCACACTGCCAGGAATGAAATGTATTCATGCCAAATGCAGAGCATAAGCTGCAGCATCATCAACCCCAGCATACAGGGGGATTTACATGCCAGAAAAGGCTGACCTTGCTAATCTGAGTGACCTATTCAGTTTATTCTGGCATGTAAATCCCTCCTCTGTCAGAGGTAGCTCCTAAGCACAAGATCTGAATCTGGCACATTGAATCTCATTCACATAATTTGTACAAGCAGGAATACCATTGTTTTTAAAATCAGGCCTTGGGGTAATTACATTTTTAACCACAAGATTTTTTATTTTTGAGATGCAGTATATTTCTTTGCATTTTAAATATTGTATACAGATAAGACTGCATATCGCTTCAGGCAACTTAGTTCCTATTTATGGTTTTCTACACTGGCCAGGATTTTAATTCAGTCTTAAATAAATGTAACAGATTACCATGGCAAAAAATTTGATATGCTTGAAAAATAACCCTCTTCGGGGTTCTACTTGTTCTTTATAGAAGTTTTAGCTCCAGGCTTTTGTGCCACAGCAGCCTGCCTGCTACATATGATCTGCTGTTTCCAGGAATGAAGTGTTGATTAAGTGGTTTCCATTTTTGCATTACAGTATGTCCTGTTGTAAACTGCTGACTGTGTAAAAATCTTTTAAGTCAAAAAAGCAGCTCTGGTATTTTATTACGGCACAGACCAGAAATAGAAATCTAGCAGTGGGTTTATAATCTTCTGAATGCTAGCTTGTCTTAGAAGATATTATGCACACAGTGTGGGATGCTATTATGAGTATTTTTTTCTGTTAAATAGATGCACAATATGGGCTAGATCGGGGTGTCAAAGTCCCTCCTCAAGGGCCACAATCCAGTTGGGTTTTCAGGATTTCCCTAATGAATATGCATGAGATCTATTAGCATACAATGAAAGCAGTGCATGCAAATAGATCTCTTACATATTCATTGGGGAAATCCTAAAAACCCGACTGGATTGCGGCCCTCAAGGAGGGACTTTGACACCCCTGGGCTAGATGGACCATTGGTCTGACCCAGTAAGGCTATTATTATGTTCTAATTTATGTTACTCCTGAGGGTACACTTTGTTGTAAAGCAGAATTCCACTCCCAACTCCCTACAGAATTTTACAACAGTCCAGCACAATTTAAACAGCTGTTTAAGTCAACAGTAGCAAATGCTTCTGGGGTCCTTCTACATCACTCTCTTTCACACCCAACCCCAAAACCTAACCCTCTAGCCAACCAATCCCCTTCCACCTTGCTCCACCACTGGCAATCAATCCATATCACTCTCCAAAACAGTTGATGTATTATACTACTATATGGCCACACAGCACCTGAACTCTTGGGCTAGTCTTGAGGTCTGTCATGCAAGACTAATGTGAAAGGAGAGGCTCTGTATGGTTCTGACTCACTGAGAGATGCATGGTCCTGGAAGGTGTCAGAAACTCCTGAGGAGGTGTGCTCGAAAGCACAACTGTGGCTGGGTGAAAAAAAAAAGACTTAAGAACTGTCTTGCTGGGAAACTGACAGTGATAGATTTGATCATCAGGAGAGCAAGGAGGCAGGATGACAGTAAAGGGAACTATGGAGAGAAATTCCCGTGGAAGTGATAAGTGATAGAAGAAATGAAAAAAGAAGACTGAAGCCAGGAGAATGAGAGAAGGAAGAGAAGTGAAATTGGATAGAGAGGCAGAAGAGAGAGAAATTGAGAAAAGATTAAATAGAAATATCAAGAAAGAAGACAGGAGGAGAGAATAGAAAATGGAAAGGAAACCCTGGAAAGGGACTTAAGAGAAGACCAAAAAGAAGAAAAGGCACTGGGACCAAAGCAATTAAAAATTAAAATGGCAGACAGCAAAACTAGAATATCTTCTTTTTCGTTTTTAGAGAAAAGGAACATGTCAGTTTTAGGAAAGGACATTACTGTACTCTTGGATAAAATTGCAACAAGAACTTTAAAATTTTGCATCTTTGAGCAAGGACTTTGCTCAAGATGCATAATTACTACTTAGAGAGAGGGCTAAATTTAGTGCATTACAGTGCTCACCCGCAAATTCGCGGTCGGTGGTTCGCAGTCCCGGTCATTCACGGTATTTTCCAACTGTGAATGACTAGGCAGGAGAGGGCAGCCGGAGCGCTGGCGAGTGAAGGAAATCACTCGCTGTATGCTCCGACCTCCTCTTCCTGTACTAAAGTTGGCCCTTATCAATCAGAAGCTGTATTGATAAATGTAGTATGCAGAAATTTGCATAATTCTACAATACTGTACACAGAATTCTTAATTTTTGCAAAGAATTCCTCCAAGAGTAAATTAATGCACTATTTTCACATGCCTTATCAAACCAGATGGGAATTACGTGGAAGCAGATTCCGATAAAGCCGAACTACTGAATGAATACTTCTGCTCAGTCTTCACATGCGAGGCACCAGGACACGGTCCTCAGTTAAGGGCTAATACAAGCGCGGAACACCCGTTTCAGAATTTTGAGTTCACACCAGGTGACGTTTACAGCGAACTGACAAGACTCAAGGTGAACAAAGCCATGGGACCGGACAATCTGCACCCATGAGTGCTCAAAGAGTTGTGTGATGTCCTGGTGGAACCGCTAGCCGTACTCTTCAATTTCTCCCTAAGTACGGGGACAGTACCATTGGACTGGAAAACAGCCAACGTCATTCCTCTGCACAAAAAGGGTTGCAGGGCAGAGGCTGCGAACTACAGACCGGTGAGTCTCACATCAATAGTGTGTAAACTCATGGAAACATTAATTAAACGCAAATTAGACACAATCTTGAATGAGGGGAATCTAAGGGATCCCAGTCAACATGGATTCAACATGGATTCTTTGACTGGGTGACAAAGAAGCTGGACTTGGGAGAGTCTATGGACATCGTGTACCTGGACTTCAGTAAAGCTTTTGACAGCGTCCCACACCGCAGGCTATTGAGCAAGATGAAATCGATGGGGTTAGGAGAGACACTAACTGCATGGGTCCATGATCGGCTAAGTGGAAGACTTCAAAGGGTGATGGTTAACCGTACCCTCTCTAAAACATCGGAGGTGACCAGCGGAGTACCACAGGGCTCAGTCCTGGGTCCACTCCTTTTCAATATATTCATAGGGGATCTGACTCAGGGGCTTCAGGGTAAAATAACATTATTCGCCGATGACGCCAAACTATGTAACATAGTAAGTGAATGCAATTTGCAGGATAGTATGGCACAAGACCTGCTTACATTGGAAAGATGGTCCTCGACCTGGCAGCTGGGCTTCAACGCTAAGAAATGTAAGGTTATGCACCTCGGTAGCAGTAATCCTTGAAGAACTTACACCTTGAATAGAGAAACTTTAACTAAGACTTCGGCAGAACGAGATTTGGGAGTAATCATCAGTGCAGACATGAAAACTGCCAATCAAGTTGAGAAGGCCTCATCTAAGGCAAGGCAGATGATGGGATGTATCAATAGAAGTTTTGTCAGCAGAAAGCCTGAAGTCATTATGCCATTGTACAAAACCATGGTGAGACCTCATCTGGAATACTGTGTACAATTCTGGAGGCCACATTTCCGTAAAGATGTGCTCAGAGTCGAATCGGTTCAGCGGATGGCCACCAGGATGATCTCGGGGCTCAAGGGTCTCTCGTACGAAGAGAGACTAAACAAATTACAGCTCTACACTCTAGAGGAACGTAGGGAGAGGGGAGACATGATTGAGACATTTAAATACATCATAGGACGTATCGAGGTGGAAGATGATATCTTCTTTCTCAAAGGACCCTCGGCCACAAGAGGGCATCCGCTCAAACTCAGGGACAGGAAATTTCATGACAACATCAGGAAGTATTTCTTCACAGAAAGAGTGGTTGACCATTGGAATAAGCTTCCAGTGCAGGTGATCGAGGCCAGCAGCATGTTGGACTTTAAGAATAAATGGGATGCCTATGTGGGATCCCTACGAGGGTCGATCTGAAGAATTGGTCACTAGGTATAGACTTAAGAGGATGGGGCAGTAGAGTGGGCAGACTTGATGGGCTATAGCCCTTTTCTGCCGTCATCTTTCTATGTTTCTATGTTAATTGGGAGATAACACTACTATCAAAACGGTTGTCACAACCTCCGGCAGCATTCTTATGAGCCTGCTTCTGGAGATCGTGGCAGCCATTTTTGCTATAGAGAAAGCATAAGCAAGGGTGAGTGGAGATCATTTCTGCCTCAACTTGCCATTGGATTACAAGGGCAGTACAGTAGGCCTGGGGGAGCCTATGGTTGGGTCCTGGAGAAAGGCTTAATTTGTTCAGGGGAAGGAAATAGGAGTTCTTCTGGTTCAGAGGGGGCAGAAGGTGGAGTGGCAACAGAGGACAAATACCATGGGGAGGAAGGGAAGGCTTGACTATAAACAGATATGTAATTTTTGATGGCTTTTTTTGGCCAAAAAAATCTCTTGTTTTTATTAGGAGTATACAGAGTATTTTAAAGCAAGAAAGAGATAGAAAATTTTCAAAGTAAAACTAATAAATCAGCCTGGAACCACAAAAGAGGTCTGACTTTACCACTACCACCTCTCACCAGGTTCTCATATCCCCTTCCCCTAGCAGGTTCCTATCTCCCCACCTCCAGACCCTCTTCCACCCAGGGACTTACTTGGAAGTGACGCCTGATAAGTCTAGTGCAGTGGTAGGCAAAAGAGCCAAAGATCAGCAGTATAATGATTAAGAATTATTTTGAAAGCCATACCCCGCGCCCGCTTGTGCTATGACGGCTACATCAACACGACTGACACCCAGCTCACCCTCACTTAGTCGAAATCGATTCGTGGCAGAGCCTAGAGAATGACACAGGAAAAAAATTTGTCTCCATCCCCGTGAGCTCAGTCCCCATCCCCGCAAACCATCTGATCCCATCCAAACAAGCCTCAAATAGTTTTATACTGAACTTATTATATTAAAGTATAAAAAAAAAACAATATTCTGTACAATTGTCAATTTATAAATCAGCGTCTTTTCCCCACTCTCGTTTCCCCATTTCCCTTCAGCGTCCTCAGTCCACTCTCTCTCCACTTCTCTTCAACGCACACACATAAAAACAAGTAAGCAATTTTATATCATTTTCATTCTATTAATTCATAGAAATTAAATTCTAAATAATGCCAATCACATAACAAAACATGATTTTACAAAAATAATTCCCTGCACAGTCAAGCCTGCAAGGATTACTAGATGTCTTTCAGCAGCTCCCCTCCCTCCCTCCCCCTTACCTTCGTGGCCAAGTCAAAATGATCTACCAACAATAAAATTTTTAAAATACACAAAGCACACTGTATGGAGAGAAAATGTTAATTATCATTTATATTCTGCGGGTTTTCAAAGAGGTCAAGGCAGATGACTTTATGCGATGTCACCTCAGTACAATTATACAAAAATAGACAAATATACCTCCTCCCTTTTTACTAAACCACAATAGTGGTTTTTAGCGCAGGAAGCTGTGCTGAATGCCCTGCGCTGCTCTCCATGCTCATGGGCTCCCTGTGCTAAAAAAACGCTATTGCGGTTTAGTAAAAGGGGGTCACAGTGCAAAATATAAGCAGCAGATATAAATTCTCAAAACGGACACATTTTGATCACTAAATTGAAAATAAAATCATTTTTCCTACCTTTGATGTCTGGTAATTTCATCAGCCTCTGGTTGCACTTTATTCTTCTGACTGTGCATCCAATATTTTTTCCCTTCTTTCAGCCTCCTGTATGCTTCCTCTCCTCCAGACCTCATTCCCTCCCCCAACTTTTTCTTTCTTTCACCCTGCCCTTCTTTCTTTCTTTCTCCATGCCCCCTTTCTGTCTGTCTCCCCATATTTCTGTCTCCCATCTCCCTTCTTTCTTTCTGTCTCCCTGCCCCCTTTCTTTCTTTCTCCCTGCCTTCCCCCAAGTCACTGCCATTTGTGAACAGGCCGCCACCGGGGAATAGGCTGCCACTGCTGCCATCGGGGAACATGCCACCGCCGAGTACTGAGTTCTCCCTGCTTCCCTTCTCCTTAAAGAGGACGCTGAAGGGCTGGGCCGACCAATTTTCACCACCCACCGTCAATTCTAACGTCAGAGAGGAAATTCCAGGCCAGCCAGGTAGTGATTGGCTGGCCCAGAACTTTCTCTCCAACGTCAGAATTGACGTCGGGTGGTGAAGTTTGGTTGGCCCTGTGCTTCAGCGTCCTCTTTACGGGGAAGGGAAGCAAGTTGGGCACCCCTGCTCTACACGAGCCGCGAGCCACACTCAAGTGGCTAAAGAGCTTCATACGGCTCGCGAGCCGCGGTTTGCCGACCACTGGTCTAGTGGGATGAGGTAGGAGCAGTAGTGCTGCCCAATTCAGGAAAAAAATTTTTGATTCGATTAAGCCTATTGAATCGATTTTTCAATTTGATTCAATTTTCCTGCCCAATTAGGTGGTTTATTATTTTGGTTTTTTTCAAACATCCTGGTAGGTTTATTTTATAGCCTCTTCACCCCCTTTGCACTCTCCTACCCACACTGGCACTGTAGTGTAAACAAAATAAATAAAAAAATCTTTTCCTCTCTCTGTTAAATCCTAGCTCACATTCACGATCTAACACCAGCTCTGGCAGGATACACATTTCAAATCTGACATATTGTAATCACAAAACAGAAAATAAAATTAATTTTCAACCTTTTGTTGTCTGGTCATTATTTAAATCATGTTGGTCCCAGGCTCTGGTTGTCTTCTATAACTTGCTTGCCAGGGTCTTCTGCCCATTTGTCATTTTTTTCTTTCTTGATGCTAACCATCCATCTTCCATCTCTATCCTCTCCTTCCATTTCCCTTCCCTCCCCCGTAGGTCTGGCATCTTTCCTTTTTTTTGTCTCCATCCTTGCAGCTGCAGTGATGGACCCCACCATCCCCAGATCCACCATCTCTCCTTTTCTTAATGACCCTGTCATCCACCATCTCTCCCTCCTCCCCATCACCCCAGGGTTCACTATATCTCCCATTCTCTTCCCAACTACCCTCCTATCCAGTATCTCTATCCCCCCCCCCACACACACACACCATCCCTTGTTGTCCAACTTCTCTTCCTTTCTATTCCTTCCCTCCCTAAATCCCATTTTCCACTATCTCTCTCCCTCTCCTCTGTTTTTAGACCCATTATTTCTTCCCCTCCTTCCTCCCCCCCAGTCCGGCATATGCAAGTCTCTTTGAACCCCCCTTTCCTCCATGTACTTCTACACCAGCCCACCTCACCCACCCTGAAGGCCTGCATGTTCCCCACTTCCTTCCAGCGTCCTCCGGCTTCCTCCCTGGCCTCCCAGTCTTACCTATACCTAATTACAGCAGCCTGTAGAAAGGATCACAAATGCTGTAGCGATCCTAGCAGGTTAGCATCAGCCTCTGCAGTACATTCCCTCTGCCGTGGTCCCGCCTCTCCTCTGATGTCAGGGGCAGGATCGCGGCAGCGGGAACGTGCTGCTGAGGACGATGGAAGCCTGCAAGGATCGCTACAACAGCGGCGATCCTCTCTGCAGGCTGCCGTAATTAGGTAAAGGTAAGACCGGGAGGCCAGTGGGGAAGCCAGAGGATGCTGCAAAGAGCGCCTAAGCCAGGGGTGGGCAAACCTTTTGACTAGTGGGCCGGACCAAGAGCAGATGTATATATATTAGTAATAAAAACAAGATGTAAGTTTAGTAACAAAGGACCTGGAGCACAATTAAGGGACGTCCAAGGGACCCGATGACTAATTAGAAGTTAAAAGTAGTGCTAGCACTGATTTACAAGCATATAACAGCTTATAGTAAAACTAGAGAATATATAATGTGCACTACTTTTATATAAGACTTGCCCAAATGGACCTGCCAAAAAACAAAAACTTAGCACAGTCATAATAAAAAAAACAACAAAGTTGCCAACAGATCTGCAGGGAAATGATTTGCAGCAACACACACACATGTTTCAAGGAGCTTCACAAACCAAAAGACAACTCCTCCAGCATCAAGAGGAGAAAGCAAAGTTTGTGGGGGATCTATGTACCAGATGTGTCCCTGTTCCTTTCCAGTTCATGTAGGCTACAGCACTTCACTTGTGGCTAAAAAGCTCCTTTTTTAACAAATTAAATATGTATGAGAGAGGGGAGAGCTGTGACCTGTTAGGAGCAGCTAAGAAAAAACTGATTTCACAGGGGAGGAGCTCTGAGGAGTGACACCCTGCACATGCTCAATAAGCAAAAAGCCTACTTTAGCTAGGAGAGAGCACATACACATAGGATCAGTCCAGGACTTCCCCATCCCCTTCCTATTATGTGCTCCTTCATTGTTGCCTGTCTCTAAAATTTTGTAGTTCCACCCGCTCTCCTCCTGTTGACTGTAAGTCTGTCTATATAATTTTGTCAATGTATTTGCAACTAAATGTTTTTTTGTCACCCCAATTTTTATTACATTTGTAGTTCGCTTTGAAATTATAAGTGTTTGCATCAAATTTTAATAAACATGAAACATCAAGTGTACCTACATCTCCCCTGCTTGTCTCCAGAGAATGTAATGTACTTGAATTACTACTGAAAAAAGTGTAAGCAAAAGCCAAATAAATAAATCCTAAAGATATTTCACTCCAAATCATGCACTCCTACATGGTCTATTTTAAAAGCTATTCTCTTCCAACAAATGCATGGCCATCCACTTGCCAAACCCTGGTGCACTTTGCCCTTTATTACTGCTTCTTGACAACATCTTGATCCTTATCATCACACAGTATGATTCTCATCTCACCTTTGCATCTCAAATTAGCATTCTTACATGTTCATCCTTCATTGCTATGCATCGTATTCCTGCTGTTAAGCCTTTACATACTCCCAACTCTATTCGTATCCTACTACTGGCAGTAGTCATTACTCAGATAGATTATACTTACTGTCCTTTGTCACCCACCCGGCCTTCGCTAGGGTAGCCGCAGTGCCGTGGCAGGTGACTACGCTGATATAAGCGCGCCACTCAAAAGGGAGAATGGCCCTTCAGGGTGAGAACGCCAAAACTATACAAGTCAGGTTCATTGCAGCAAACAACAAGAAAAAACCCTCCCAAACGGTACATGGTTACTCTCTGCTCTGTCCAGATTTTCATCATCAGCTACAATCTAGATAACCACTGAGGGGTCAATATTCAGAAAATATTGAGCATTTTGCTGGCCATTGCACAGAATGCCCAGTCTATGCGGAGCCCACTCACACATACCTGGTTATATCGATATTCATAACTTAAGCGGCAGTACCTCTCAAGATAGGACTGTGTTTATGCAGTCCCATTTATACAGTTACCCTGAATATCGGCATTCATACAGTTACCCTGAATATCGGCACTTAATGGTTAACTGCTGGCTCCACCCTGGTACACTGCCAAAATAACTATTTTTTACTTAGGCACCAAACAGATCATTATGTTCTGAAAATGTAGCTTTACTGAAGACAAATGTTAACCCAAGGCTTGTTGAGACTGGTAAAATGACTTTCTGCTGTGCAGGAGTTAAAATAAGGAACTCCCTTGTGGGCTAAATTCGAAATTGCCATGAATAGGGTACATTTAGGAAACTACTCAAAAGCAACTATTTGTAGATGCCTTTTTCTAGTCAATAATTGCCCTCTCTGGCAAAGCTGATGAACTGTTTACGATCTTTTTTAACATTGTTTTAGTTTGTAAAAATGGTTTTTAAGGATTATTTGTATGTATGTCTGTTATGATGATTTTGTTTTAAATTAGGTATGTAATTTTTTACACCGTTTAGTTATAACGGTATAGAAATTTTTAAAATAAATAAATAAACAATAACCACCAGTTAAGTACCACTGAAAATTAGCAGATAGCCTCGAACACATGATTTCAACATTCAGCAGCCATTTCTGGGCAGTTAAATTGTTTTGAATATCAACCAGTGAATATCTGTGGCCAGCGAGTAAATCATGAACCGCAGCAATTGAATAGTGACCTGATGTTATTTCTTAAGTGCCATCAAATTGTCCCAATAGTGCATGCAAAATAAATTTACATAGTAACATGATTAAAAAGTGTCACTGAAAAGAACGTGGGAAACAAACTGATTAAAACATCTGAAAATCAGAAAAAGGCTAAACAAAAACAAACCTAAAGATTTTGCCCTCTGCTCCTCCCTGATAGGAAGTAAGGACAGAAAAACTGAGAAAATTATGTGAATTGACTTGATGCTGCTAAGCCTTTTCCTTCTCCTTAATTAATGGTTTTCCTCACTTTTTCTTAGGCCTTCTCCCCCTTTTAGAAGTGGTCTAATGAAGATTTGAAATGTATTTCTTTTTATGAAATTCTTCCTATAATTCTTCCTTTCTGTATTACTTAAGCAAGATAATTTTTGTGAAGAAAATTGGAATTTACACTGTGAACTGGAAAAAACCCCACATCAAAATGTTTTTTGTCTCATCTTCCACAGAACTCAGCTGATTCTTATGAAATTTAGTGAGTCGTATCCTAAATAAAATTGATGTAAAATGTTGTAAATATTTCCTACTGCACCACACTACTACTTTGTGAAAATGAATTGTGAACTGAATAAAAAAACACATTAAAAAGTTTTATGGCGTATCTTGCAGAAAACTGTAAAGTCAAAAAGTAATGTTTCAATTAAGCAGATGTTCAAAGTATGCTCACTTTGCATGAAGACAAAGGAAGACAAGTTGTGATATGAATTTCTAGGAGCCCACCTACAAATATAACCTTCCAACTTAAGGGGAAGAGGGAGAAGGAAGGTAACCTGTACCCGGGGCTTCTTCATTATCCTGTCACCTGTGTTTTCCCATTAGTCTGCCCTGCAGGGCCCAGAACCTTTTGCCAGTTTGAAGAAAACTTTTCCAACATTGTACAAACAGGAATCTGCCCTTGGTTTTAGAGAGAAAAGCAAAGTTATGCCTCAAGCAACATTAAAAAGCATTTGTAGGAAAATAAAATATTCCAACATCCAACATCTTAATACCTTCAGGTTAAATCAACATAGAGAATTTAATAATTTATCTCCTTTGTATATCTGTAGGAAAACCATGTCCTCTTTCATACCATGATTAGCTCTGCCATCTCTCAAAGTATATACTCATTCTCTCAGTATCCCAAGGGCATTTACTTGCTAAATATTCACAATTCAGGGCACAGTTGCAAATTTAGTCACATTATCACAGTCTTATTTCTTGTTTCAGTCAGAATATGTTTTATCAAAAAGTATTTCATTACCGAATGTTTTTAGACGACTGGTTACCATATCCAAGTTATTAGATCATGGCCATGGGCAAGGCAGTGGTCCACATATCCAGCTGTCAAACCTAATTTAATCCATTAACTAAAGGAGAGCTACAGACAAAGCTGCCTTCCATTTATACACCATAAAATGCTTCATAACACTGGGCTATGGTAAAGCAAATAGAAAAAGAAGTCAGAATGCTCTAGTTTCAAAGAGCAGCAGTTTTGGGTTTTTTTCTTGAATTAATTCAGTCTATTATATACCTTTACATTAAACACTTTTGGCTTAGAAACAACATACTGCAAAATTGGTAGTGTTCACATTGCAAGAAAAAGATAATTTAATTTATAACAAGCATGAATTTTCAAAGTAGATTTCATCCTATGCTGCATTTTGTAGTCTGATGTGAACATAAGGATGGGGAGGCCTCACCGGGGGCTCCTGTCTACCCTCCCCTCCCCCCCCTCCAAAACATAGACAGACACCAGGTTAACTTTCCGCTAAGGAGTTTATTTATTTACGGCCGCAGCATATGCCTGCCCTCCTCTAATTGCTACCGGGCTTCTTAAGAATAGTCTTACTGGGTCACACTAATGGTCCATCATGCCCAGTAGCCCATTCTCACGGTGGCCAATCCAGGTCACTAGTACCTGGTCAAAACCCAAGGAGTAGCAACATTCCATTATCTCAGAGTAAGCAAGATTCCGGAACCTCAAATAGTAGTAACATTCCATACTACTGATCCAGGGCAAGCAGCGGCTTTCCCCATGTCTTTCTCAATAACAGAATATGGGCATTTCCTCCAGGAAACTGTCCAAACCTTTCTTAAAACCAGCTACACTATCCAAAATGTTTTCCTTGGGGAAACAGCCTGCTCAGCTCTGGTTCTCAAGGTGCATTTTCAAAATACTGTACTCTTAAAGCATGCGCATTTTGAGTAATTGCTAGATTCACAAAGCAAACTGATTGTGTACCGATCGTTTTGCGACCCGATTTTACTCCGGCCCGATTCACTTACCTCTCTGCCGATCCAAATCCAATCTGCACATTCAAATGAGGGGAACGGCATGAAAAGTAGGCAAGGACACGATTCACAAAACAAATTTCCTGATCCAACTGGGCTGGCCGATCAACCCAAGAAGCGACTGCTGGGGACCAGTCGCAAACGTCCTTTCCGACTCTCCAGCTCCATTGAAGCACTACTCTCTGCCCTGCTCTCTGCATGCCCTGCTCTCTGCTGCCCCGAATCTCTCCTGCCTGCCGCCCTGCTTTCTCCCGAATCGCCGCCCGAATATCTCCTGCCTGCCGCCCTGCACTCTCCCGAATCGCCACCCAAGTCTCTCCTGCCTGCCGCCCTGCTTTCCCCCAAAACACTGCCCAAATATCTCCTGCCTGCCGCCCTACTCTCCCCCAAATCTCTCCTGCCCTTCCCCACACAGCGAGCCCATGGTTTTAACCCGTGGGTTTAAAGCGAGTTAAAACCACAGGCTCGCTGGGCTAAAAAGTAAAGTGTTTTTTTTTTTTTTTTTTAAGTTTCTGCGTATGCAGATGATATTTTGCTTCATTTGAGAAATCCTGAAACTACCATTCTGCATTTACTAAATTTGATTGATAGATTCGGAAAATTTTCTGGATATAAAATAAATTTGAGTAAATCAGAGGTTCTTCCGCTACACGTACACTGTCCAAAAGGATTATTTCACACATTCCCTTTTCTTTGGAAGGAAGAGGGTATAAAATATTTAGGCATTTGGATTCAGAAAACGTTGGAAGAAACAATGAAAGTAAATGAAAGATCCTTATTGCTAAAGGTCTCAGAAATGTGTGAGCAATGGAACCCGTTACATCTGTCCTGGTGGGGGAGAGATCAGACGGTTAAAATGATGATTTTGCCTGTGGTTTGCTACCAAATGGGTATGTTGCCAGTTTATTTTCAGTTGTCTTTTTATAAGAAATTAAATAGTATTCTTACTAAATTTATTTGTCTGGGTAAAACTGCTCGAAATACCAATTGCGGCGGGTGGGATAAATTTTCCCAATTTTTATACATATCATCAGGCCTATATATTTAATTTTAATTTAATTCTTATATACCGCTAATAATGTGAGGTTCTAAGTGGTTTACAAAAATGATACATTAAAAGATACAATAAATAAAATAAATACTTGGAAGTTCCCTTACTGTCCCAAAGGCTCACAATCTAGCTAAAGTACCTGAAGAAACAATTTATGAAAAGTAAAGATAAAAATATAAAGATTGCGTCAAGGTATGTACTGGATCCTCCCCAAGCTCATGGAAAATCTCCCTGATTGATGGTATTTATTGTGGCAATTGATGTCCCCATTATGAAGCTCATTAAGACTGTTCCATGTGTTGAATATCAGATTACCCAGTTATGTAAAGGACAATAGTATTTTATTGGACACCTGGAAAACTTTGAAATTTATTAACAAATTAACAGATATTCCAGTAGAGATATCCACTTATCAATCCTTATGGCTAAACTCCAAGATTCAAATTGGCAAAT
Source organism: Geotrypetes seraphini (assembly GCF_902459505.1). NCBI lineage: Eukaryota > Metazoa > Chordata > Amphibia > Gymnophiona > Dermophiidae > Geotrypetes > Geotrypetes seraphini. Next base: position 48,703,749 of record NC_047097.1, read on the forward strand.
CTGGGATCTTCTGGAAGCAATGGATGCAGGCAGGTGTACGTACACTAGATGATGTTACGTCAAATGGGAAATTGCTTGAGTTTTCACAACTACAACAAACATTTGGTATTGCTAAGTCTTAAAATTATAAGTGGTTGCAGTTGAAGCAGGCCATTCAGAGAGGGTTCCCTGAATGGCAGAATCTCAAAAATCATTATAGCTTGCAGCTTCTAGACGGATTTTATAGGACATCAGGCTGCCAGATGGTATAAATTAATATCTGATTCCTTGAATAAAAAACCAAAAACTGGTCTTTGTGACATTTGGAGCATTGAGATAAAGCAGTATATTTCTGCATCTCGATGGCTGCGTATTTGGACTTGGAGGATGAGATGTACAGCATCAGCATCTATGAGACAAACTTGGGTTTTTCTGTTACATAGATCCTTCTGGACCCTGGATAGGTTACACAGGTAAATCGAATAGATGCTGGCACTGTCATCTAGACATTGGGATACTGGATCATCTGTTGTTCTTTTTTTTCTTTTACTTTATGTTGTTCTATTGTCCTTTGATACTTAACTTTTGGAGGTCAATATGGGGTAAGATTAACAACATATTGGAATCACCAATTTCACTGACGTATGAGGCTGTCATATATGGAACATTACTATATGTAAAGCCCCCTTATGGATCGATATAAATGCCGTCTCTGTTCCTTATCATGACTGGAATAGCCATGCAGATGGTTACCCGAAATTGGAAGAATTCTGATCATCTAAATTTCCCTTTCTGGTGGACAAATCTGTGCTCCAGCTATAGGTGGGAAAAAATGAATGCAGATAGTTTGGGGCCCAGTAATTTATTTAAATTGGTTTGGGGCCCGTTGACATCTTATATTACTTCACTATAGCAGGTCTTTGATTATGAGTCAGTTTTGGTTTGTTTTTGTTCACATCCAGGGAAGGATGGGTGGGGGAGGCTATTTCTGTCCTAATTTTGACCTTTGAGTATTTAAACTTAGGGTGGGTGGGAAGAAGGTAAGAGAATATCATTAAGCTGAATAAGGAAAGGTTATTGGAAAAATCTATGTTTCTGTGTTTTATTGATTAATCACTGGGTGGGTGGATGGGTGGGTGAGTGGATGGGAGGGTATTATTAATTTGAAAAGGGTAAGGTTAATGCGAAAATATATGTTTATGTGTTTTATTGAATAAGCATTGGGTGGATGGGTGGGAGGAAATGGTTGGTTATGTATATTTGTAAGTTGAATGTACTTTTACTGACTTATTATATGTTATATATTTGTGTATTACACTATTGAAGTTTGGAAAATCAATAAAGAATTTAAAAAAAAATAAAAAATAGTCGCGGCTCAGATGGGTCTTAGATGCATGCACCGACCATCTACAGATGGTTTGCGCATGTGTCAGGATTGCACACTAGCGATCCGTGCCGGCAGAAGGGGGCATTCCTCCGATCACCCCATTTGAATATTAGTTGTTACAGAATCCATCGGACCTGCCCAGATCAGACATGGATCGGTCACAATCGGGTAGGTTAGTGAATCTAGTCCTTAGAGCTAATCTGTAAATAATAATACTAACGGTTTATATTCCGCAGGACCGTGAAGTTCTATGCGGTTTACAATGATTAAAAATGCTACAAATTGAGTAGAACTAACAAAGTTACAATGTGAGCAACACCGAAAATCCTAACTGCATGTATCCTTGGAGAACAGAAGATGAGAGGCAATTTAGTCAGCCCCAAGGGGATGCAAATTGGCCCCCTGCCACAAAAAGATCCCTGGTGGCTCCCTCTCAGAGATCCAATCACACCTTGTGGCTTCACAGTTTACAATTTCAGCTAACTAACAGTGCTCGAGACACGGAGCAATAAGGACACAGTTAACATTTTAAGTAATCCAAAAGTCCAAAAATAATTTACGCCATGGAGCTTTTTCACTAACCCTTTCCATAAGATCTAGGTGAGGTGGGCTGAAGTCTCCCAAAAACAAAAGGGACTGTGGAAACGATGTTCTTGGTTTAAAAGTCTTTGATGGAAAAATGTTCTTCTCAGATAAAAGCGATGCAGACAATATGAAAACAATCTATATGATGCACAGCAAAAAAAATTGTGGTGCGGACCAGCCACGGTCCATGTTTCGGATATGGGGAACCTTCATCTGGGGTCCAAATGAATTACACCACAAAGTTAAAATATGACTAGGTATCCACTAAGATGTGAACTGCGTGGCTGAAATTCCCAGCGAGATGTGGCACATAGACCACCCCAAACACACAGCAATCACTGCCAATATGGCTCATTTCATGCAGATGTCTCCCTCCATTGTTGTTGCCACAGCCAGAATGTTTCCTCGATGCCTTACACAGCAGCTTGTGGCTGATGGTTCTGGAGTCCCTGTTATCGCTCTCCTCAAGTGTCTCTCTGCTTTATGCCCAGCTGCTCAACCTACTGCGGCACCTCTGCTCTTCTTGTGACCACAATGTGCAGTGCTATCTATTGTACACTAGGTGGTCCCAACACCTATATGTGAACCATGAAAATTGCAGCACCCTCCAAGCCTGGTGCTTTGCATGATCAACCAGCTTTCCCTCTCCACACAATAGTCCTATCCATGCAATACATGCCATAAAGATATCTATTTCCTTCTGATATCATGGGGGTAATACTAGTAAAAACTAGGAAAAGTCAGAAATTACTTTAGTCAAAAATGTGAACTGACTTTGCTGTTACAATAGTAACCTATCTATGGTGTGATCAAGATTTTTTCCAGGTTACTCAGAGGCATGAAACTCTACAAGGAAGGGATATACCCTCCTAAGAATGGAACAGAGTTCACTTTCCAATCATTGTAACTGTTTCATTAAGATCACACTTCAAGCTAGGATACAGATAAATAATGTATCACAATTTTTCAATGCTTCAATGTGTCATGGCTTTCTTTTCTTCATGAATAGTATTAAGTTAACATCACTGAAACTGGGTAAGTTATAAAATAATAACTTAACTTTATGAAGGGTTTGGGGTCCCAACGAAGCCCCGTTTCGCTTTCTTCCTCAGGAGACCCAATCATAAATTTGATAAAAGTCCTTTCTGGCAGTTTGAGAATAACTTTGTGAAGAGAGAGCAATTTCCAGCAGTGAAGCAATTATACATCACCAATTCTAATATTATTCAGAATTTTAAAGGACTTTTATCAATTGCTTTCGCCCACTACTTATGAGGAATTTAGGAAACGTCTAAAAACACACCTGTTCCTAAAGTATCTAGACAACTGATCCTCTCTTCTCTCTCCCCTCTATAGCGATTAACTTGTTCTATTGATCACTCTCTCCTCAAAAATCACTCTCTTCTGTCCTATTAACCCTCTTTCTTCCTCCCCTCTTAAAGTCAATCAATTTGTACCTTTGCTTAATATTTGTAAACCGCATAGAACTTCACGGTATTGCGGTATATAAGCTGTTATTATTATTATAATTATTATATGTCCCATTTTGAATGGGACTATCCTGTTTTTAGCTCACCTGTCCCATTTTTAGTTCATCGTTGTCCCGATGCACAGCTTCGGGATGCCAAAATGTCCCATTTTCAGAAGGAGCAGGGAGGCAAGCTAAAAACGGGCCACTGCCACCTATTTGTCCAAGCCACCTCCACACTAACATCATCTTCGTGCAGCGACTGCACAAGCCTCTCCCCGCAACATCAATTCTGACGTCAGAGAGGAAGTTCCAGGCCAATTTAGTGGGAAAAGGTATATTGGCAACCAAAGTAAAACTAGCACCATCGCCCGATACAATGGCAGGATAACTTCTTTTGTTCTGGTTGTAATACTCTTCTTGATTATACCTAGCATTTTATTCGCTCTCTTAGCGGCCGCTGCGCACTGTGCCGTCGGCTTCATTGTCATGTCCACAGTTACCCCCAAGTCCCTTTCTTGGGTACTCTCATTCAATAACATCCCTCCCATCGTATAGCTGTACCTCGGGTTTCTGCTTCCCACATGTAGTACTTTACATTTCTCAATGTTGAACTTCATCTGCCATCTCGTCGCCCATTCCCCTAGTTTGTTCAAATCCCTTTGTAATTCTTCACAATCCTCTTTAGTCCGAGCCCCATTAAATAGTTTGGTGTCATCCGCAAATTTTATTATCTCGCACTTCATCCCTGTTTCTAGATCCAGCCTTCCTCTCTGCTTGTGTTCTGTTGGAGGCCAGGTTCCTGAAGAAGGGCTCCTCCCGAAACCAGCGCGGTTGAACCTTTCCTCCTGGCGCGGTTTTTCCATTGTGTAACAGTTTTGGATAAGTATTGTTTCTTTTGGATATGATTTTCACTTTTTGGCATGGTTTTTGACTTTGTTTGTGATTTTGTGTGAGCTTTTTGAGGGGGTTTGGCTGGCAGGGTTTGTGTGGGGGTCGCTCAGGTTGTTTGTGTTGAGTTTCATTTACTCACTTTGATTGTTGATTGGTTTGATTTCTGCACACACAGGGCGCTCGATGATGGTGTGCGGGTGGAGGCTTATGGTTTGACCCAGAAGTGAAGTGTCGGAGCTGAGCTCCTGTCACTGAGGGTTCACACTGTGAGCGCCCTATAACATCAATTAATGTGACATGTTCTTTGACATATTACATTATATTTGGTTTGTAAGTTGTGAGCCAAGTTAGACACTTTGAGCTTCCCCCTCACAGACCTTGATGTGACTTGGTTGCCTTCCTTGTTTTTTCCTGCAATGCTACAGCAGAACTCTATTTTTTCACAATTAGGAATCTCCTGTGACTTTGAGGGTTTCCTCAATTCCCTTTCTGTTTTAGCCTCAACTATGTATCTCCACTTAGTTGACCCTACATCTATATTTCCTTTCCCTTGTCCCTTTTTTAAGGAATCTTATAGTGTAACCTCTTATTCTAAAACATTATTTCCCATGAAAAAGATTTTCTTCTCTTGCATTACTGATATCTTTCGCTTTACTGATATCTTTCAGGTATTGAAGGGTTTATTGTACCCCCCTCTCCCTCCTCTTCTCATGAACACATACATTTATGCCCTTTAGTCATCTTATATGAATTTTAGTATAACCATATATCGTTTGACAAGTGACTAATACAGGTAAATAAAAGGGTCACTAAAATTTGGGCTTTTTTCTTCCTGTAGGCACAGAGTAGAAGAAAAGCTTTAGCAATTCTGGCCTTGGGTGCTGCAAAGCAAGACTATGGTAAAGTAAAACCCAGTGACGTGAGAAATTAAAAAGCTCTCAAAATGAAAATCAACCGTCAGTGAAAATGAATGGCAAAAAGGAAACTGGAAAATTGTGTCAATGCAGCCTGAACACACCACACTGAAAACAAACCCAAAAGGCAGGTTTTCTTTCTTGGAGCTCATCCATAAATTGCAGCTGTCCTGTCCGGAGTCTAAGGCTTTTCTCCTATTCCATATTTATGAAGAAAAGGCTTAGACTTAGAGGACCATCCCTGATTGAGAAAACATGTGCAAGTTAGGATGTATTTCTGTGTGTGCACCACGGCTGATCTCTATTTTTCAATCCTAGCTCTCCCTTGCAGCCACAAAGCAAAGTTAGACTCAAGTCAAGTTCTCCAGTTTCAACAGTGGTCTCAAACTCAAACCTTTTGCAGGGCCACATTTTGGATTTGTAGGTACTTAGAAGGCCGCAGAAAAAATAGTTAATGTCTTATTTAAGAAATCCACTCAAAGGTTTTTCAAAATATTGTTTAAATTTATATCATGCCTTATGAAGCAGCTTATAATACTTTTAAAAGACACAAGGGGAATCTCAGAATGCCACTTGTCTGCTGTTGATTCCTGCAGTAAAGTGTGGCAGCACTCGTCATTGGCTCACCCAAAAGTGTCCTCTATTCTATTTTAATCTCTTTTTTTCCTCTTTTTTTGTATTCTTCACACTGTTTCTACTTCTGATTTTTCATAGAGTGCCTAATAGGATTGTGATTATTAAAGAAATGACAACTTTGCATGCTGGTTAAGTACCTACAAATCCAAAATGTGGATTATCTGAAATCAGAAATTATCAGAAGCAATTAAGGAAATATTTATAAACTATAATTTATAAATCTTTCCTTAATTGCTTCTGATAATTTCAGCTATACACAGCTGAAAGTAGTGCAACATGCAGAAAGCGAAAAACTATCAAATTATCAACTGCAAGAGACAAGATTTTGGACCAACTATTTTGGACCAACTAATTTGAGGCCCTCAGTATTATAAAGAATGATTCTTTATGGAAAACTTGTGCCTTTAAGTGTCCGGTGGTCACGTCCACAAATGCCTTGAGCTCTCCAGCACCAGACACACGCACAAGCTGCATTGCCTCCAATGGTTACCTTACTTTCTGGAACGTTGCCTACCTCACTGCTGTAACCTCACACAAGAACTTTCCTGCATCTGTATATGAAGGTGAGATGGAATGGAGAGGACAATCATGTAGAGACACAAGAAAGCGCTTGCGTGAGGTTACAGAATGAGGTGGGCAACGTTCCAGAACACAACCGACAGACACAATAGCCGGACACTTAAGCCACAAGTTTTCCATAAAAAATCATTCTTTATAATACCAAAGGCCTCAAAAGAGTACCTGGTGGGCTGCATGCAGCCTTTGGGCTGCGAGTTTGAGACCACTGAGTTACAAGAATGACCTGGTTAGACAACAAGTGTTCCATCACCTAAGAAAACCAGCTTACAAAGGTCTGATCTTCATCTCAAAAGCAATTTTTCACTATGCTATTAGATAGCAAGGTAAATAGGAGTGCTTTTATATATCTGTAATATGTGGCTACTTTTTTGGGTAGTTCTCTTTGAAAATGAACTTTAATCAATGTGGGGTATAAAAGTCCCTGCATATTCTGCACCTGCAATACCTGCAGATGGCTTAAGTATGCAGTATTTCTTAAAATTCAGATCATATGCAGGTAGTTTTATTCCCAGCCTAAACACATCTACAGGATCGCCCTTTTTTATAAGAGCAAAAATATACATGCTATGCAAGAGTATATATGTGGCCTTCTGCAAAGGATTGCTGCTACACTGGCTAGCTTATAAAAGGCAATTTAGAGAAATAAAGTACAATGTCTTGCACTTGGGAAAAAAATGGGAAAAAGTATAAAGCACTAGACCAGTGGTCTTTGCTAATATTTAAGCCAGGATGTTTTGGGTACATTAGCGCTTCTCAACATTCACTCCTACCAGAACACTTGGCCTTGGTCACACAATGCAGACCACAGATGAATCCACAGGACCACAAACTAAAATTCTTAATATACACAACTGAAACACATGAAGCCAAACTCAGCATGCAGTACACCCACCACCAGAGAAACAGAGAGAAATGCATTTCTTCCTGAACAATGCAAAACATAGATAGCAGAGGTAAATTATCAAAACCGACATATTTTAATCATTGAATTTAAAATACAATAATTTTTCCTATCTTTGTTGTCTGGTAATTTTATTTTTTTAATCATTTTTTCCCTGGCTCTGCTCTTAATTGTTTCCAAGACCTTCTTATCCTTCACTGTTTTTCTCTCCTTCACTTTCTGCCCTATATCCATCTTTGGCAATAACTTTCAGCCTTCAACTTTCTTCCATTTTTCTGCTTCCTTCTCAATCTGTCTACTTTTCCATGTCTTCCCCTCCTCTCCATCCATGTGCACCTCTCTGCCCTTTCCTCCCCATCTTTCTTCCCACATAGATCTGTTGGCATCTTCTTCCCCTTTCTACCCTTCCCCTCCCCCTTCCACCACCATTGGGATCCAGCAGTTTTTGTTTCAGGCGTTGCACTTTTGCACTCTTCGGGCAACAGGCAATGTGAATGAAGTAAACACGCTGCCTTTGGAAGCCCCAGAAGCTTTCCCTCTACTACAGCTTCCTATCACAGGGACAGGAAGCTATAGCAGAGGGAAAGCTTCCGGTGCTGCCCAAGGTAGCGTTTTTATTTCATTCATGCTAGCCGAGCATGGACTGCAGCACTGGAAACAAAAAGTGCTGGATCCCGAAGAGGGGGTAGGGGGGGATGATATTCTGCAAAGCTCCGCAGGCCACCACAGAGGTCACAGAGGTCTCATTGGTTTGCTGGCCTTGCAATGAAAACCACTACACTAGACATTGTGGAGGGAGATAAAATGTTATCCACCAGTCAGGAGATCAAAGCTAGGAGTGATCTCAGTGTAGTAAAACAGTGTGCTAAGATAGTGAAATGTAGCTGCATAGGGAATGCTATGCCCAATAAAAAAAAAAAAAAAAAGGGGATGACGAAGATCCTGTACAGATCTTTAGTGAGACTTTTGGCATACTAGGTTCAGTTCTAGAGACCATACAAGGATATAAAATGTAGACATCAATATGGTGCAGGGTCTGAAAGGAAAAACTCTTATGAGATGATTTAAAGACCTACTACCAGCGATCATAACATAAAAGACTACGTTTACATAGGGCATCTAAAGGGAAAAAGGAAGTCCAAGCCAAGATTTTTAATAATGACAAGATATTTACAAAAAAAGCTCACTGAATGCAGAGACTTCTGTAAAATACCTATAAGGTTGTGGGAAATGCATATATTTGGCAACATGCACAGTGGGAGCAACAAATTAATAACCACCAAACACAGACACACACGCACCATCTTGCTCAGGACGTCAGCACCCCTTCCTCCTCTCCGCCTCCCCCCCCCCATTCCCACTACTCCCCCTGTCATGCCCTTATGGTAATCTTTAACCTGAGATCCAAGGGGAATGGCTGTGAGTTATAAGCATGATTTCACGACACAAACAACTTCTAATGGAGAAAACGCGATATCTGACTGGAGATGGTAGTCTTTAACAAACTCCCTTAGCACAAGCATCAGCGCCCCTGAGGAAGGCAAAATACTGCCGAAACATGGCCTGTGTAGGGTCCTGTGTTCACAGAATATTTTGTGACCTAAGAGCATATGGTGCAATTACTGTTATAATCTCAATACAGACTTCTTGTACTTAAGGTAGATCTTTTTATGAAGTTACTAAATGACATTTTGAAAGCAATAAACATTTGCACTTGAAATCTCCTGTATGTCCAAGATCTTCTGTTCCACTGTTTTTGTTGTTGCTTGTATCAGAATCCGTGTGGAACATTGGTCCTTCTCTTCTAGTGTGGTTTGACTCTTGAAGAGTCAAATGAAAACACTTCATGAAACTTTGAGGTGGCTTTTAACAGTATATGTGTAATCACAGTTGCCCCCTCCCCATATTTACTGATAAAAACCCTATCTCCAAACATGCTGTCAGCTGACATGTCTACCTTACCCCCTTTTACAAAACTGTAGCGTGGTTTTTAGCACCGGCCAACAGCCAAAATTTATTTTTCAATATGCAGGTATTGCCATTACAAAATCAGATATACAGGAAATTATTTTCCAGTTGCTCACAACATACCCTCTTCTACACTGTGTGTGTTGCTGATCTAAATGTAAATAGAAGCTTTCTAAAATCATAATTTTCACGTGCAAAGAATTTTACACATGTAAATGGCAGACAAGCAAGCGTGCACTGAAAAATAACTTACAAAAGCTCCGGGAAGGTACGTTCAGGAGAAACCTAATAAAATATTTCAGAGAAGGGCTCTACAGAACAGGAGAGTGTGACGTAGTGATTAGAGCTACAACCTCAGCACCCCAAGGTTGTGGGTTCAATCCCTGCACTTCTCCTTGTGATCCGGGGCAAGTCACTTAATCTTCCGCTGACCCAGGTGAATTAGACAGACACTGAGCCTGCTTGGACAGATAGGGAAAATGCTTGAGTTCCTGATTTGTAACCCATTTTGAGCTCCTTTAGGACAGACTACAAAAATCAATCAAATAAATATAGTAAATGATGGCAGATAAAGACCTGCATGGTCCATCCAGCCTGCCCAACAGCCATCTTTGAGAGCGGTGCAAGCTGGAGTCTGCTGTACATATTTAGAAATCCAGGCAACACTCTAATAATTCATCATCATCCTATTTGTTAAGTTCCCAAGCTAAAATACACAGCATTTGCACTCATAGCACATGGAATGGATGTGGTATAAACAATCTGATAATAACCTGTAGTCTTCATCTGCTGTTATATTCTAGTGGGTCAGGATCAATATCTAAGCCAGTGTCCTGCAAACATTTCTACTCGGTGGCACAGAAAACTCCAGGCCGCAGCTGGAGGGCACCCAGAAAAGTGCGGATGTCACATGCATGCGTTACATCATCACGTCGACACCTTGCGCATGCACGAAGGTCTCCAGATGGGGTCCTGAGCCACCAGCCAGGGCTGCTGGAGCAGGAGGGGCACAGAGAAGAGGAGGGGCACTGGCGAGGAGAAGAGGCGCAGGTGCCGGCTGACTGCCTACAGGACGTGCCTCTCACTTTGAGAGGCACGTCCTGTAGGCAGTCAGCCTGCACCTCTCCTCCTCCCCGGCATCTTGCGGCACACTTGGAATCTCACCACGACATGCAGTTTATGATACACTGATCTAAACAATGCAGTTCATATTTAAATATAATCTGGATATTCAGCATAGTTATCTTGAGAAAAGCCAGCACTTAAAAATTTCTAACAGATACAGAAGTTGCCATTTAAATTGACGTCTTTTATAGCACACAGTTATTACCCCTAGTACAAAATTTTCTTTTTAAAGTAATGAGAAACCCAAAATCAGCAAGGCTCCTTAAGACGGCCATTGTTTTGATTTTGTTAGTTTGTCTGATCACATAAAAAATCATCTATTTCATCATTGATTATTATTAATAGTTGCTTCTACTAGGCAAGTCCCAGTCCAGGGATTTCCAGGTCAACAACATGCACAGTAAAGTTGAGAGAAAGAGAGGTGCAAGCTGGAGTCTGCTGAACATATTTAGGTTTTAGAAATCCAGATAATTCTTGCCAAGACTGGGAAATGGACTCCAAGAATTAGAGGAATCACTATGCTACTGTAGCTACTGGTCATAGAAAAGAAGGAAAAATTATGTTCTTACCTGTTAATTTTCTTTCCTCTAGACACAGCAGATGAATCCAGAGACTAGTGGGGATAGCACACATCTACCAGCAGGCGGAGATAGAGAACTGATTAACAGGTGGTCCTATTGGTTGGCACTCCCCCTGTATCTCCAGTATTGCTCCTTGCCCAAGCAGTCGGAACCAGAAATATGGTCAACATGCAAAAAACTTCTTTCTCATAAAAAAATTGCAAAGGCAACATTAGAGAAAACAACTACCAACTATAACAAAACTCCAGCAACACAGAAAACAGAAACAGAGAACCAATAGCCAGAAAGGGGGGATTCATCTGCTGCGTCTAGAGCAGGGGTGTCAAAGTCCCTCCTCAGGGGCCGGAATCCAGTCGGGTTTTCTGGATTTCCCCAATGAATATGCATTGAGAGCAGTGCATGCAAATAGATCTCATGCAGATTCATTGGGGAAATCCTGAAAACCCAACTGGATTCTGGCCCTCGAGGACCGACTTTGACACCTGTGGTCTAGAGGAAAGAAAATTAACAGGTAAGAACATAATTTTTCCTTCCTCGACAACAGCAGCAGATGAATCCAGAGACTAGTGGGATGTAGCAAAGCAATCCTCAATCAGGGTGGGACGCGAACGTCGGCTCTGCAATAACCGACGCACCAAAGGCAGCCTCCGCACGCACCGCCACATCCAACCGGTAATGCTTAGAAAAAGTGTTCTTAGAAGACCAAGTAGCCGCCCGACAAATCTCCTCCAAAGAAAAATCGCTGGACTCCGCCCAAGAAGTAGCCAGTGCTCTAGTGGAATGGGCATGAAGCCTGTCTAGCAACCGCTTACCTGAAGACAAGTAAGCGGAAGCAATGGTTTCCTTGACCCATCGAGCAATGGAAGCCTTAGACGCAGCCAAACCCTTGTTGCGGCCTGCGAATAACACAAAGAGGTGGTCTGAACGTCAAAAGTCATTAGTAAGGCTGAGATAATGGAGAAGGATCCTATGTACATCTAGGAACCGCAGTGAAGAGAACTTCTCCCCTCAATCCTCTTTCTGGAAGGCTGGAAGAAAGAGAGACTGGTTAACATGAAAGGCTAAAACCACTTTAGGAAGAAACCCCCAAATCTGAAATGTGCAAAAAAGGATCTCTACAAGACAACGCCTGCAACTTAGACACCCGTCTGGCCGAAGCCATGGCGACAAGAAAAAACGCTTTCAACGTTACATCCTTCAAAGTTGCATTCGACAAAGACTCAAAGGGAGACTTCTGCAACCCCCCAAGGACTACTTTAAGACTCCACTCCGGACAAACCTTCTTAATAGGGGGACGAATATGTTGCACCCCTTTTAGAAATCGAATCACATCAGGTTGTGACGCAAGGGAAGAACGAGCCACGCGGCCTCTGTAACAAGCTATAGAGGCCATTTGAACCTTAAGAGAATTATAGGCCAATCCCTTGCCAACTCCCTCCTGAAGAAAGGAAAGGATGGAAGAGAGAGAAGCCTGGAAGGACGATAGACCCTGAGCAGAATACCAAGAATCGAAAACCCTCCAGACTCTAGCATACAAGGCAGAAGTAGACCTCTTTTTGGCCTGGAGAAGAGTGGAAATAACTGGCTCTGAATATCCCCTATGTCTCAGTCACGACCTTTCAAGAGCCAAAAGTAAGACCAAAGTGGGACGGATTTTCCATGCATATCGGACCTTGAGTTAGCAAATCCAGAGTCATGGGAAATGCTAGCCGATCACCCGTCGACAGACGCAGCAGGTCCGCATACCAAGGACAACGCGGCCAATCCGGAGCTACCAGTATCACCATGCCTGGAAAGTGAGTGATGCGATGTAGTACCCAACCTATCATCGGCCAAGGAGGAAACACATAAAGAAGACAACTCGGAAGCCATGGAAGAGCCAAAGCGTCTACCCCCTCGGACGCCATCTCCCTGCGTCTGCTGAAGAACCGAGGCAGCTTTTCATTTAGAGATGAGGCCATGAGACCATCTCTGGAAGTCCCCACCTCTGAACAATCAGGTCGAATGCCCGAGCGGAGAGTTCCCATTCCCCAGGATCCAGAAGATTTCTGTTGAGAAAGTCCGCCTGAATATTTGCCTGCCCCGCAATGTGCGCCGCAGAGAGAAGAGGAAGATGAACCTCCGCCCACTGAAGCAGCACCATAGCCTCGCTGGCCAATTGAGGACTTCGCGTACCTCCTTGCGGGTTGACAAAAGCCACCGCCGTGACATTGTCTGCAAAGACCCTCGTCGGACGATCCTGAATCATGGACTGAAACGCGAGAAGCGCTAGCCTGATCGCTCTCAACTCCAGCATATTGATCGACCAATGAGCCTCCTCCTGAAACCAGACCCCCTGCGCTGAAGATTGAAGGCACTGAGCTCCCCATCCCAGCAGACTGGCATCTGTTGTAACTATGATCCAGTCCGGTGTTGCAAGTGGCATCTCTTTGAACAGATTGATCTCGCAGAGCCACCAATGCATGCTGAGCGCTACCTGAGACATCCACCGAAGACGACTGTAGTCCCGGAGACCACCGGGAGAGAAGGGACTGCTGCAACGGTTGAATGTGGAAGCGAGCCCAGAGAACCACCTCCAGAGCCGCCACCATCGACCCTAGAACTTGCACATAATCCCAAACCTTCGGCCTGGATGACCAGAGAAGCATGCGAACCTGAGATTGCAATTTCACTCCCCGGTCTATGGGGAGAAACACCTTCCCCAGACTTGTGTCGAAATGCACCCCCAGATGCTCCAACGATTGAGAAGGGGTAAGAGAGCTCTTTGGAAAATTGATGACCCACCCCAAAGATTGGAGAAGAGAGATCTCTCTTTGGGTTACTGCCAAACTCTCCTGCCTGGAAGACCCAAATAGGGTTTATTCGGGAGTATTTGTGGGGTGAGGGGAGATGAACATCTGCTTACCACAACCAGTCGTACAAGTAAGGATGTACCCGAATCCCTTCTTGGCAAAAGAAAGCCGCCACTACTACCATGACCTTCGAGAACGTACGTGGAGCCATGGCCAGTCCAAACTGCATGGCCCGAAACTGATATTGGTGGCCAAGGATCGCGAAGCGAAGATACTTCTGATGCGGGGGCCAAATAGGAATGTGCAGATAAGCTTCCTTGAGGTCGAGTGCCATAAGGAATTACCCCGGCCACACAGCCGCAATGACCAACCGTACTGTTTCCATCTAGAAATGCCCGTAGGAAGCAATTGACCTTCTTTAGATCCAAGACAGGTCTGATCGAGCCCCCCTTTTTGGGCACCACAAAAATGGAATATCTTCCCTGCCCCCTTTCCTCCGGAGGAACGGGAATTACTGCCCCAAGGTCCAAAAGAACCTGAAGGGTGACTTGCACCGATTCCCCTTTCGCCACCCCCGAACACGGGGAGACCAAGAAAGAATCTGCGACGGGAGAGGAAAATTCTAATTTGTATCCTTCTCGAATAATGTCCAAAACCCACAGATTGGACATTATCTTGGCCCACTCCTTCAGATAGGAAGACAATTGACCCCCTATGATCACGATGGAGGGAGCTGACATTCGGAATTGTGTAAGGCCGGGGTACGGGCTGGTTGAGCAGGTTGGGATTTGGTAGGACGAAAGGAATTCTTTTGCAAAAACCTAGGCCTAGAATTATAGGAAGAACCGTACGAAGGCGGAAAGGACGGTTTACCAGGCCGATACCTCTTGACATCCCGGAAACGATTCCTGGCAGACAATGCCTTCAACAGGGGCCTTAGGTTTATCTTCCGGCAACTGCTGCGTTTTGGTATCCCCAAAATCCTTCACCAATTTATCTAGATCATCCCCGAATAACAAGCAGCCCTTAAAAGGAAGCCGCACGAGTCTAAGCTTGGAAGCCACTCCGCTGCCCAGTGACAGAGCTACAAGGAAAGTCAAGAAACAACAAACAGAGCCATTTGTTTCGCCGAAGCCCTAATAATATTATAGAGGGCGTCCGCCATATAAGCTAGACCCATTTCCACATCTGGAAAATCGGACAGCACAGGCACCCTGGTCTCCATCATCTTATCTGCCATACCTTGAGCCCAATGTAGGCAAGCCCGTGCCACATAGGAACTGCACACTGCAGCTTGCAAGGTAACCGTCGCTACATCAAAGGACAGCTTGAGAGAAGATTCAATTTTTCTATCCTGAATGTCTTTGAGGGTTATACCTCCCTCAACCGGCAAGGTAGTCTTCTTGGTAACCGCAGCCACCAAAGCGTCCACCCTGGGGTTCTTAAATCTGTCAAGCTCGTCCTGAGAGATGGGATACAACTGGCGCATAGCCTTGGCCACCCTTAGACCAGCCTCCAGCGTGTCCCACTGCGCCGAAATAAGCTTCAGCATCGCTTCATGCACCAGAAACGCTTTTGCGGGTTTCCTAGTGCCTGCCATAAGAAGATTAGCCGAGCCAGATGCGGAAACCTCCTGTTGAGAAATATTAAGGCCCTACAGTGCCTTGGTAATAAAGAAGGGCAATTCCTCTCTATGAAAGAGACGGAGCACGGTAGGATCATCAATTCCCTAGCCAGCGCTTCCTCAAGCTCCAAATCTGCCACCTCCCCGTCTTCCAGAGATTCTGGTTGAGACAAAGAAAAGGCAAAGTCTGGAGCAGGGTCACCGCCCGCCGTCCATAGGTGTCATCCTGCATCTCTTAGCGGCCTGAGACTCCAGAGGAGGACCACCGGCCTGAAGGACCGATCCCTGGTCCAAAGAACAGTCCAGACACTGAGCAGGCTGAGAGCTTTGCATTAAAAAGCCTTGTGCATTAACATTACAAATTCCGGGGAAAACACCACTGGATTCGATGGAGCCTGCAGAGCAAAAGTTTTCTCCTGCCCCGAAATCTGCCCTGCAAAGGAAGCAACGCTGCTGACCACCGGCGTGGCCGCTGACATGCACTGAAGCGGAACGACAGCAGCCGTGAGCGTGGGAGAAGCAGCTGCAAGCGTAAGAGAAGCAGGCCCGACTCCCCCAGTGCGGGAAACTACCGGCGTATCAGACGCGATCTGCACGTCTTCCCCTACAACGTCCTTGCAACTCGCAGAACATAGGCCCGACGGTGATCGCCGCTTCCCACAGCAGGAACACCTCTTAACCGTCTCTGCCGCCATTACAACTGCCGAGCAACTACCCAAAAGAAACCCCGGGGCACAACAACCCCAGCGACCAAACGGCAGACCTAAGAAAACCAGCACAATCAACAGAAAGAACATAAGAACATAAGAAAAGCCCTCACCGGATCAGACCGAGGTCCATCCAGTCCGGTGATCCGCACACGCGGCGGCCCTTTTAGGTACTCCTGATTGGAGACCCAGATATACCATAGCCCTCAATACGATTTGCAAGAAGGTGTGCATCCAACTTGCGCTTGAATCCCAGAACAGTAATCTCCGTCACAACATCCTCCGGGAGAGCATTCCAAATTCCCAGCACGCGCTGTGTAAAAAAGAACTTCCTGACATTTGTCCTGAACCTGCTGCCACTCAGTTTCAGTCTGTGACCTCTTGTCCGTGTCACATCCGAAAAGGTTAGTAATGCTTCTTCTTGGTCGATTTTATCAAATCCCTTTACTATTTTAAAAGTCTCTATTAAATCCCCTCTCAGTCTTCTCTGCTCGAGGGTAAACAATCCCAATTTCCTAAGGCGCTCTTTATAGCTCAATTTCTCAAATCCCTTGACAAGTTTCGTAGCTCTCCTCTGTACCCTTTCCAGTAGAATTATATCCTTCTTGAGGTATGGAGACCAGTGTTGGACACAGTATTCCAACTCTCACCCGAGTCCACCTTTTGCTAAGGCTGGTAGTTGCAGTCTGGGAGTGATAGCAAAGCACCGTCCAGCTGCAGCACACTGGTCCTTTTTTTTTTTTTTTGTAAGCCTTGTTGCAGGGAATTAAGAAAACACAGAAGACCAGCAAGAAACCTCAATCCACCAGAGAGGATGGTGGAGCAGGGACCTGGGGGGCCCAGGTGTGACTCTCAAAGTTGGCACCGCTCAGCCAATCACCCCAATCTAACTGAAGAGAAAAATTCTCAACAGTAGAATAAACCTAAAACCAGCCAGAATCCAGGAGCTCGTGGAACAGCGACCAACACCTGCTGGGAGATAGAGAATACTGGAGATACAGGGGCAGTGCCAACCAATAGGACCACCTGTTAATCAGTTCTCTATCTCCGCCTGCTGGTAGATGTGTGCTATCCCCACTAGTCTCTGGATTCATCTGCTGCTGTTGCTGAGGAAGTCAATATTACCCATAGCCCCACTGGATTAATTTTGCTAGATGCTGCAGATTCCACTGTAGAAAACAAACAACAAAAGTGACTAATCGATGTTCAAGTGACAATCGTGTTTCAGCCCAAAAGGGCCTGCCTCAGGAGTCTGGATATTGATGATGAATCAATAAACATAAATGTTCATAATCTTCTCTTTCGGATGCACAAATGAATCCTATAACATCCCGTTCTGTAGTGAAAAGCTGTGCACCACAGTCTCTGTAAAGTGAAACTGTCGTAGATTCCACTGTATCATCTTAGGGGATATGGAACTTCCCAGCACAAAAATCAGTCCTAGTCAATGTCAACAGACTCACGAGTCTGTATTTGGAGTAAGGTATGCAGAACAGTTGACCCGGGGTGCTTTTTAGCAAGGGGCATCGCTAGGAGCCCCAAGCTGGGTCTACCACCAGGGAAAGCAGAGAATGAGAGCAGAGAATGAGAAGTTGGAAGAAATTTCCCCTGCCCCAAACAATTTCCTGCTTGTGATCAACATGAGTTAAATGTACAGCTCAAAATCTCTCACAATCTCCCTGGCTTTGCCACTACTGCTCCCAACCTTTCCAGGACACCTCTACTGCCTTTACACACAAAGAAAATGATGAACAAGTTTGCAAGGAGGCCGCTAACCTTCAGGGCTATGGGAGAGAGAGGTGAGGAGAAGCACCAGCATCAACATTCCCATTCAGTGCATCACCTGCACCAGAAATGGCCCCGAATACACTCTGTAAAATTACACCACTGTTAAAATTTACATATGCACCACAGACCACAAACACCACATAAATACAGTATATGGCTATTGATCTACAGTGATAATATAGACCAAAATGGAGAGCATACATTTATATCACAGTTTGCAACATATAAAACATTATTATGGTTTTATCAAAGCAAAGGCAGCATTTTTTTTTTAAACCCAGAACAATTCCATCTACTTAAGAACTTCCATTACATCATCTTCATGTTTGGCATTTCCAGTAATCAACAGCATACAGGAATGTGTTTGTTCAAACAACCAAAATGTGATGAAATGAAATGCAAAGCATAATATTTTTACCTCTGCAGGATTAAGCTATCCTATGAAAGATTAATATTATAATTGTTTCCTCTTCCTACAGGAGCACCAGTAAAATGCTTATCTGACAGTACACTTTCACATCAACACGCCAAGCACTTTAAAAGGTGCAACAAGCCCTGCCAAGAATCCTGCCTTCAAAGTACCTCCATTGCTATGGGAACAGCATGCTCCTCAGTAACCAAGTCGCAGTCAACCCATGGCAGAAAATGAAAGATGCCCACACTGACTGATTCTTCCTCGCGGCACAAGACATACTATGTCACCGAAACGGAGCAGATTTCACTTGCAGCTATGGTAGATATCAAGCAGCATTTGATGTCAGTTCAGATTATCTAAAACTACACAGCTTTACCTAAAAAGAAAAAAAGAATGGTAATCAAAAAAGGAAAAGCCAAAAGGAAGGTGCAGGCCAGTTATACAGCATATGCTAGCACAGGTAAATCACTACCAACTCAATCACACTTCTGTCAAAGGGTTTAACACCAGAATCTAAATTCTAAGTTAATGGGTTCAAGTCTGGAACAGGGGAGACCTGCTGAAATATGGAAGACTCCCATTTGCTTAAGCAATTGTCCTACTTTTTGATGATGGAAACAAAATCCTTAGCAAATCATATCTTAACTAATAAACAGAAGGCCAAACTCTGAGCTATTTTAAGCATGGTGAAGTTCCATTTTGCACAGAGACAGGAAGTCAAAAATGAGATATCCAAGATGGGGTGCTGCTAATAGCAAGGTCATGGATTCAACAGAAATTAGTTTCAAATGTTGGTACAGTCCTACAGATAAGACAGATAAGTTTTTCATCTATGAGCTTTGATATATTTTTTGTAATTGGATGTGCGCAAACAGGCTCACTTGTTTATGAAAAGAAGGGTTTTTGACGCTGATTTAAATAATGAGGAAATTAAAAGTTTAAGATGAAAATGCTCTATTACTGAGCAGCTTCCATATACATATATTAGTACTTACACCACTATATGTAGAGTGGCCCAATTCATAAACCTATTTGTATGTAATTGTACCAAATATAGATATAAAATGGGAAATATACATATAAAATTTGTAGCCTGCCTTAACTATGCTCAATACTTTCTTGTATTGTACTGCTGTGGTGGTCTGAGGATTTTTGTTATAAATAAACAATTACAAAAAAAAACCACACTCCTTTAAAATCACTGTCCCCGCCATCTATATGTGTAAATGTAATTATTTACTAAGTATAGGCAACCAGAAAATTAATTTCCACTGCGAAACAAATGTCTTTAATAGTGCACACTATGGAGACAATTAGAAAATAATAGCATACGAATAGCCTTACTGAGTCAGTCCAATGGTCCATCTAGCCCGTCCTCACAGTAGCCAATTCAGGTCACTAGTACCTGGCAAAAAACCCAAAAAGTAGCAACATTCCATGCTGCCCACCCCAGTATGGGGGTCCATACTGACAAAATTGGCTAGTCTATAAAGAGTGCATGCCTTTTAAAGAATCAAGTGTAGCATCGATTCCCATCCCAACTTTGAATGCCAGACTTATGCTTGCTGAAACCTCATGTAAACGCTGGTACCCAAGTTAGGCGCGGTTATCTAGTATTCTGTAACTATGTGCAGGTAGTCCCCGGGTTAAGAACGAGTTATGTTTTTAAAGCTGTTCTTAAGTCAGATTTGTATGTAACTCAGAACTTGTAGATTTTAAGATTCTTGCTGCTTACCTCTGCTCCCAGCTGACAAAAGGGACAACTGCCCCTACCAGTGTTCCCTCTAAGGTACAGCATGCACAACCACACACTGTTCTTAATGTGGCCATGCATCATTCCTGAATCTGCTACATGAGAAGTGTAAGAGTCTGTCCCCCACCTTTTTAAATCATCCCCCTGTACCTTTTATAATCATCCCCCCCCCCCCGTATCTTTTTAAATCCCCCTTAAATATCTCCCTCACTGGACGGCTGACGGCTGCCTCCTCCAATCTCGCAGCCAGCGGTGCAGGATAGGAGCAATCTTTCCGCACTCCAGCCTGGCCCTGCGCTGCTTCCTGAATGGCTGCTGTCAGTTCTTGTGAGTCTCACGAGGAGGCAGCCAGCAGCCAGCCAGCGAGGGAGGGCTTTAAGGGGGATTAAAAAAGGTACGGGGGGATGATTTTAAAAAGGTACAGCTACTTCAGTAACACCGCGGCTAATAAAATGGGGCAGCTTATCTAACAGTTTTAAAACATAAATCAGCATTTTCTGCAGCCTATAAAATGGGGTGGCCCATCATATGAGGCGGCCTATCTTTGAGGAAATATGGTATATCAAGTTCTAATACACTAAATTAAAACTAAACAACTTAATTGATTGGCCTAATTGGTGCCAATTGGCAATTAACTCCTAATTGACACTAATTGGGACCAATTAAAAATTACACGTAAAACTCAGATAGTGCAATTCTGTAAAAAGTATGCACCATTTGCAGTACATGAATTTGGGAAGGGCCATGGCCAGCAATGTTCCTAAAAGTTAGGCATATTGTTATAGAATACACTTGATATGCACATAATTTAGGCGCAAGCATTTAGGTCTGGTTTTAGCTGGTCTAAATGCCTGTGCCTAAGTTTTGCATCACACACCAGTGCCAAGCATTATTTTATAAAAGGTAAGCGTACTTTGTAGTATCGTGCTTAGTGCTGTACTATACTGTGCCAATTTTTTAGGCATGATATATAGAATTAGGCCCTCAGTGTGCACTTTTCTTAAAGAGTACACAGGGTTTGCAAATGATACACCCGCTTCCTGATACAGTACACTATTATTTATTTAATTCGTTTTTTATCCCGTTGTCCCCGAAGAGCTCAGGATAGCTTACAGGTTAAACATAAATATTAATTACTGGCAGACATGTGTTTCAAACAACAGCCCATCCATATTTAATAATAATAATAATAATAATAACTTTATTCTTGTATACCGCCATACCCAGGGAGTTCTAGGCGGTTCACATCAATTAAACAAAGTTTAATAAGAAATTACAATAAACTAGAATTACAAGTAATGTAGATATTCAGGTGAGCATGAGGAGGGGAGTTTTCACAACAGATAAACAAAATTTAACAAGAACTTACAATTGATCATAATTACAAGCAATGAGGTGGTTAAGGTGAGCATGAGATGGGGGGGAAATCAAAAAAGGGGGGGACCAGGAGAGTTGGGTCATTTGAGGGAGGGGTGAGAGAAGTGGAAGAGAGGGGATTAGGGATTTTGAGCGTGGAATAAATGAGTTTTGAGTATTTTTCGGAAATCCAGGTAGGAGTGGGCCTTGAGCAGAATTTCTGGAAGGCGAAGGTTTTGTCGAAGAACCTTTTGAGGTGACATAGTTTTAGGGAGGGGAAGGTGAAAAGATTGATTCTGCGGGAGTTCTTTTTGTTGCAGTTCAGGTTGAAATGTGGGGTGAGGTAGCTCGGAGATAGACCAAAAACAGTTTTGTAGCAGAAGCAAGTGAACTTGAATAGGATTCTAGATTCAAGGGGTAGCCAATGTAGTTTGTGGTAAAAAGGGGTGATGTGTTCCCATTTGTTTAAGCCAAATATAAGGCGAACGGCGGTGATCTGGATCAGTTTCAGTCTCCTGATGGTTTTCTTCATGGAGGCCAGATAAATGAAGTTGCAGTAGTCTAGGATGCTGAGAATGGAGGATTGTATCAACAGGCGGAATGAGGTGTCGTCAAAGTATTTTTTTATGGTGCGTTGTTTCCAAAGTACTGAAATGCATTTCCTGACAGTAATATCAGTATGTTTTTCCAAGGATAGATGTTTGTCTAGGGTGATAGATGCTTTTAAAATAACTTCTTAAATCATACATCTGCTTTTAATGTGTATATATCTTCCAGAATAATGCAACTTTGCTTGCTTGCAGGCACTTTAGTTGCTGAATACTGGTCAACAGAAATGGATAGAGAGTACAGTAAGTCAACCCTACATGAAAACACCAGTCCCCAATGAATATGCATGAGATCTATTTGCATGCACTGCTTTCAATGCATATTCACTGGGGAAATCCTGAAAACCCGACTGGAATATGGCTCTCGAGGACCGGAGTTCCCTACCCCTGTGTTAATCAATATTCTTTCCTGCATAATCTTTGCTTCTGGGTACTGCTTACTGCAGCTCATAACAGATTACTATAAAACCTCAGTAGGCTTTAGATAGATTTATTAAATAATGGACCTTTCATTGGCAAGTAATCAGCAGACATTTGTATTTCCCCCCAAATAGGGTTTATTTGGGAGTATTTGTGGGGTGGGGGGAGATGAACATCTGCTTACCACAATCACCGAGTAGCATGGAAGAATTAGAGCACCAGGCTGACAATGAGAGAGGCCTCGTTCAAGTCATGTAACCTCCACTGGCTCAGATAAAAACATATTGTGAACCCTCCAGGAAAAGGGGATGTAATTTACCACCAGCGCCTACTGAAAGGGTGTGAGCTAAATGGAAACTAATAACTGATCTACAATATGTATGATTCGTGCCTTCTGCTCCACCCCTTTAGACGCCCATAAAGGCTATTTAACCATAAGTTTTTATTCACCTGCTGGAACCTTCATCCCACATATATTTTACTTCATCTCAGGATGAGAATAAGTTTCTGAGAAACTCCCCCACCCCACCCCTGTTTCCCATTACTTTATATGTGTAGAATATTTACTAAAATGATTTTCTCTTCCTTCCATGGAAAATCATGAGAGCTGAACTATACCATCCTTTTTCCATTAACCAGTTAATCAAAGGGCACAGGAAGAGACAGATTGCCAAAGATCCCATTTCAGAAACCTCCTGATAAAGAGTCAATACAACCTTTTCTTCTGGAAAATGCAGCACTGGTCTTTTTTTTTTTAAAGTGACTTAGCAGACCCTCAGTAACCACGTACGTAGCTTCCTCTTTCACATATATGCAGTACCTACATCCATATAACAGACAAGCAACCATGCACCACTAGTCATACCGATCGATCCTATATAGTTTCCAAGTTAGTTATTTATATATTACCTATCAAAGGAGGTTATTTATGCAGATTTTACATTCAGATACTCAAGCATTGTTCCCTATACACCATTAAAAAGCCAGAAAACCCCAAATTTAAAATACAGACTTTTTTCCTTTTTACTTAAATATTAATTTTAAGCATCAACATTTCATGTTATCTAGGGTTACCATATGGCTCCAAAAAAAGGAGTGGTATTCAGCAGCAGCACTGTTACAGAAATCCTGCAGTTTCTGACAACCATAAATTTACCTTTCAGTGTTTTTGGTAGTTTGACAAATAGACATCAGGCTTCAGCCTTTAGTTTAGGGTGATGCATGTTTCCTTATACTGTGCAAAATACAAAAATAGCAGACATAAATGCCAAAAACTGACATTTGTATCACTAACCTCCTCTTTTACGAAACTTCGATAGCAGTTTCTAGCGCGGGGAGCTACGCTGAATGGCCCGCACTGTTTCCAGATTGCGTTTGGATTTAGTTATAAGTTTTTTATCCTTTGAATTTATTTTATTTTTATTTTTGATTATTTTTAACTTTTGTTATATATCTATATATAAACCCCTATGATTCATTCCCTTATAATGTTATTATTATTATTATTTATTTATTTTTAAACTATGTTATTTATTAATTAATAAATCCCCAATGATTTAACCCCCATTTTTTTTATTTATTGTTTTTTGGGGGGTTTTTGTATTTTTTTATAATATAAGTTTATAATTTTATAACTTTTGTTGTTTATATATATATATACAGTCCCCCGTGATTCAATTCCCCTTTATTTTTTTGTTTATATTATTTATTGTTGTTTTTTTTATTTTTTTTTTATATTAACTTTTATTGTTTATTTATATATAAGTCCCCAATGGTTTAGTCCCACCAACTTTATTTTTTTTTTCTTTTTTTTTTTTTTTTTTGTTTTTCTTTTTTTGTGTGTTTACAGTTGTATGTATAAACCTCATAAGTTTATTCCCATACTTCCCTCTCCATACCTTCTCATTCAGCATAAGACGGGGGCAAAAGAACAGAGACCATAAATAATATCATTCGAGAAATTTTTACAGATATTCCCCCCTCTTGGTTGTTTTGTTTTTTTTTCTCACTTTTGTTCTTTCCATATAATGGTGTCAAAGAGAAGGTATAATGAACTAATAGTAGGGATATCTGTAATAAAATGGGGGAAAGGAGTATATTCCCTTCTCAAAATCAGAGTAAAGATATATCTTGCCATAGCTAGAGATATCGAAAACAATATGGGAGAAAGAAACAAATAAAAACCAAACAATGAATAGGGGGTAAACAGACCATAATTGAAACAAAACTCAAATAGTAAGGGAAATCCAGGAAACCAAAGATATCGATTAGCGTTAATAAGTCAATGAGTGAATTAAATAAACATTAGAAAAGGAAAGGCCAGAACAGGCAAAGCCTATTCAAGTTCACATGAAGATTGACAGTTATTCCTCAGAAGAAGAAGCAGGCATGTAGCTGGAAGAAGTGTGAAGATTTTCAAGTCGAAGACATGCCCTGCGATTGTAGACCATCCAGAAAAGATTGAAGTTGCTCAGGAGATTCAAAATGCCGAGTAGAGTTGTTAATTGTCACAATCATCCGGGCAGGATATTGCAGCCCGTACCTCGCCCCCATTGATTTGAGTCTTGCTCTCATTTCTAGGAAGGATTTTCTTTTGCGGGCGGTTGTCGTTGCCAAGTCCGGAACAATAAGGAACTTCTTGTCCTCGAATTTTAGATCTGTTATTGACTTTGCGGCAGTTAGAAGTTGGGGATATTGCAGTAATTTCGCTACGATAGGCCTTGGTTGTGTAAAGCCTTGCTTCAAGGAAGATGGCGTCCTGTGTGCACGCTCAAATTGCAGAGGCACGTCCAATGTTAAATGCAGAAGTTTTGGCAACTGATCGGTAAGGAATTTGGTAAGATCAGACCCTTCAGCACATTCCGGGAGACCAATAATTCTGATGTTATTTCTACGATTGCGGTTGCAAAGGTCTTCCAGTTCTTGATCAAGTTTCTTGAAACGCTGTTGAACACGTTCTTCGAATTGTGCTGAGGAAAGCGCCGCCATGTCTGCTTTATTTTCCAGCACTTCAACACGCGTTTTGCACGCCGCAAAAGAGGCAGAAAATGAGTTAATTTCACTTCTCATCTCACATGTAATATCATATTGTTTTGTAATCAGATCTTTTAAAGCGCGAATCTCGTCCAGCATTATATCGGATGAGTCCGGAGGATGTTTACTCACCGACAGCTTCTCCAGTGTCGGGGGATCATGTTTGGATCTTTTTGATCCAGATGATTGCGCCGATTGTGAATCTGATTTCGTAGGTTTATTTGCGGACATCTCAGCTAACGAGAGAGCTATTTATAGCTATAAACAGTAAGGTTTAATACTTGCTCCTTGTCGATGTTTTAGAATCAGAGGAGGAGAGAAGAAATTATGCAGCCACCTTGTTCTCTGGCTCAATAGCGCCCCCTCCTTAATTTCCTTCTTTATTTTTTTTTTTTTTACTTTGTCTACCTATAGTTTTTTTTTTTCTCTTTCTCTTACCCTTATTCCCCTCCTTATTCTCCAGTCTCCGCTTCCAGTCACCCTTCCAGTCAACATATTATCTTTTTCTCTCCCCGCCCTTTCATTCATCATCATCTCTCATTTCCTATCCAGCATATCTTATCCCCTCTTTCCCTATCCTTCAGCCAGTATCTCCCTTCTTTCTCTTTCTCCCCTTCCATCCAGTCTCCCCTCTCTTTCCCCAACCTTCTATCCAGCATCATCTCTACCATTTTTCTATCCAGTTTGTCCCCTTTCTCTCCTACAACTGTTATCTCCCTTCTTTATCACTCCATCTTGCCATTCATCTCTCTACCCCTTACATCTTCCCTCCTCCCTCTCTCTTCCCCTCTTCTATGCACCATTTTCCCCCTTCTATTCAGTAAACACTTCCCTTTCTGCAACCTTCTACCTAGCAGCCTCTCTCTACCACTTTTCCATTCAGCATGTCTCCTCTTTCTTTCCTCCTTCCATCTTCCTTATTGCTTCATATTTCTATTCATATTCTCTATCTATCCCTTTTCATCTAACATCTCCCCTCCCCTATGCACCATTTCCCCCTTCTATTCAGCATCCCCCCTGCCCCTCTTCTCTCCCTCCCTCCCTCCCTCCCCCCCTACCCTTCCATCTGGTATCTTTTCCTTCTTAGGTCTACCAGCAGCTGCCACATTGGCCAAGTAAGAAGAAGCAGGAAACATAGGGCCACACGCTCCAGGCAAGCACCACCAGTCCTGCCAGTCCTTTGCTCCCTGTGATGTTAACTTCCTGTTCCAGAGCAGAGGACCAGCAGAGCTGAAGGCACACACCTCAAGACTGTGGCCCTTCACCTTCTGCTTATTATTTTGCCACCATGGCTGCTGCTGGTAGACTTATGAAGGAGAAGTGGTGGCAGGAGTGAGGCATAAAAGATTTACAAGGTTATATTTGAGGCTGGTGAAGCTTCTATTTAAGGTATCTACCTTTCTTTATAGAATATTAGTTCAAGTTTCTGAAAACATAATTATATTTATGACATGAACACTAGGGCAGGACATCCATACCCTATCCTGTAAGATATGACCCCATCTCTATTCTGATCCTGCAAACTGTGACCCAACCCCCCCCCCCCAATCCCTGCATGTCTTTACAGTTTTATATGTTATGTGGGGTTGTTGTAGACCTATAATTAATATAGCCAAAGAGAAACACTGCATGTATACTTTTAAGTTGTAATCAAAAAATACTGTTAAGATTTTAATTCATGGATGAATAAGAAGTTATCAATAATCTCAGAGTTCAGTCTAGGTCTCTTTTCTTTCACAAAACTTCCTGCAACAGAAAATGTCTTCTCAAAAGATGTGTTGGTAGCAAGAATGCACAGGATACCCCATGCAAGTTTTGGCCAGCACTTTTGCTTATAAAATGATAAATCATCTTTCACGTGAACATAAATAACTGAAGCTCCATCCTGTTGAAAAATAAAGTACTCAGAGATGTCTTGCATTTCAGACAGCAGTTTCTGCTGCATTAGGCCAATTAGGGGTTATTTGGAAAAATGTTGGAGTCCCATTTTTTCCAGACACTACATGCATACTGTGCAATTACTGTTATTGTTGGTATTCTAGTACCATCTTCAGTCCACATATCAGTTGTAGCGCCAAATTTAATTTGCTGTAAAAATGTAGTCAGATAATACTGCTTTTCTTTAACAGCAATAGCAGAAACATGTCTTAAAACTGTTCTGGCAGAGGGCAGTATCTTCACTGCAAAGCCCAGGGCCAGTAGTGGCCCTCATTGCCCTGTGAGGTTTCAAGTTTTAAGGTTTTTTTTTTTTCAAGTTACAATTAAAATCCTCCCCCCCACCACCACCACCACCATCTTCCAGAGTCTTGCTAGTGGCACTGCACACATATCGGCTCCAAGTTTGAACTGCATGCTGCCTAAACACCTTCACTATTCTGACACAACAGAGCGATATGGATTATTGGGCTCCAAGCACCTCAAACTTGCTGAGAGTCATGTGGTGCCAGAAGAAAACAGAACAGTTATTCCAGAGGTGGCATTGCCAACAGGCCTGGGAAGCAAATATAGAAGCATTAAAAAACTGAGGGGTGAGAGCCTGAAGAAGTTGACATGGAGACTGGATGGTGTCTGGTTGGCGATGGGTTGAAGTTGGAGAGGAGTATGTATTTGGAGCTAGGGAACAAGAATATAGAATATATGGGAGGAAATGGGCTTATGGAAAAAGAAAATGTGTCTGAGTAGATTATTTTAGTTACAGAAATTAATTCAAATGCATTTGAGCAGTCAAGCTGACCATATCAGAGAGAAACCCCTCAGGTTGGCAGTGCCATTGAAGAAGCAGGAGGAGGAGGATTTTCCCCGCCTCTCTTGTACAATGTACTGTCTGCATTGTCTAGCAATGGATCTTGGTTCTCTCACATTGAAGTGTTTTTGCCATCATGGCCCCCACTAGAAAAAGTGTGAAGATTGTTGTTTAATGGTATCCAGAGGTATCTCTCAGGCAGTACTTCTAAGCCAGGGATCTCAAAGTCCCTCCTTGAGGGCCGCAATCCAGTTGGGTTTTCAGGATTTCCCCAATGAATATGCATTGAAAGCAGTGCATGCACATAGATCTCATGCATATTCATTGGGGAAATCCTGAAAACCCGACTGGATTGCGAGACTTTGAGACTCCTGTTCTAAGCCATTTAAAGAGACTGCCTCTGTTTGTGCTCACTTGCAGAGATGAAAAAATATCACATGTTCTTTTCTGTCTATAAACAGCAGCTTTTACAAATGTGGCATTAAGAGTGGGTGCCTACACTCAGTTCTCTCTCCAGATGTGCTTGACCACATGTCAGATGACAAACAGTGCATCTGTACACCGGAGAAAAAGTAGGCAGCCTTCCTGTCACATTTCCCTTTCTCAATTTGTGTAGCAACAGATGTGAAGCTGCCAAAAGTAGCATCTATGAAGGCAGAACCTGCCTCTCCCCATGTTAAAGGATGAATTTACACAATGTCCTGCAGATCAAGAACCTCTCGGTATAGAATCCTTTGGAGCTTCCATTTTCCAAACAGTATCCCACATATCTACCCTTCCTGTCCTATTCTGATGACTTCTGTCAGCTGTCAGGCATGGACCCAGTGCGAGTGATATTAGCCCTCTGATTTATTAAGGAAATATTTCTACACACTGGGAATGATGTGCTCAGAAAATAAAACAAATATTAATCCATGGAGTTAAAGTATAGTTAATTGCTTAGACTACTGCAATGCACTACTTCTAAGAATAAGGACATTAGATAACAGATGATTGCAACTGGACCAAATTATAACAGTCAACTCATCTTTTAGGTTAGATAATATGACCATGAAAATCTACTACTGTAGGAGCAGCACTAGTTACCAGTCTCCTCAAGAATTCCTTTTAAGATCCTGACTCTAGTCTAGTGGATAAAATTTACCACAGTATTTTGTTTTGCCCTTGTTCCCATTGTGTTTTAATTCCTTATACCTGTACTAGATCCCTATGGTCATCTCAACAGAACTTATTATTGTACAGTATCATGACCCCTATTTTATGGAACAATTTACCTCAAGATTTGAGACTGGAGACATTCTTTAACAAGTTTTATAGCAGACTTGAAGCATACTTCACAGAAGCCTTTGACCGTTTCTTATTCAGTTTTGTTGCTACCAGCAGTGGGCTATGAGAGCGAGAGGCGAGGACTGGAACCTACAATGGAGTGGATTTTTTTTTGTATGTATGAACTGTTTTGTTGAATGTTGCAGCAAAATATAAGAATGCTTATACTTGGCTGTATTCAGGAAATACTAACTGGGGTTTTGGAAAAGTCAATTTTTGTAACAGAATAATGTGTACACCAGCACTTCAATTTATGTCATATAAGAGGCTATATACACTGTATAAAGTGAATGTTAGACACTTCCTGAGGAAGGAGTGGCCTTATGATTACATCTACAGCCTCAGCACCATGAGGTTGCGAGTTCAAACCCCGCACTGCTCCTTGTAACCCTGGACAAGTCACTCAATCCTCCATTGCCCCTATTAGATAGATTGTGAGCCCACTAGGGAAAAATACTTGAGTACCTGATTGTAAACCGCTTAGATAACCTTGATAGTCGGTATCTAAATACCTAAACATTTCTAAGCAGGATTTTTGAGATCTCAGAAATACTCAACTTGTGCAATCAAGTTTGTCCTTTAAGCTGTAAACCATAAAACAGACAAAATGTAAACTGTGGAGAACTTCCACAGTCACAAACATCAGCCGGTGCAAACGGATGTGGCACCGTCTGTTTTCAAACTACAGTAACTGGGTCAAATATTTACTTCAGTCTACCTAACACAATGCCCAAGGGCAGTAACATTTAGAAAAAGGGTTCATAGACAGTATCACGGAAGACAAAGGCGCGCACCGACAACTGAGCGCAAGACGGAGGCGCGCGCCGAAGAAAAAGACTGTTTTTAGGGGCTGCGATGGGGGGTTTTGTTGGGGAGCCCCCCCCACTTTACTTAATACAGATCGCGGCGGCGTTGTGGGGGGTTTGGGGGGTTGTAACCCCCCACATTTTAGTGAAAACATAACTTTTTCCCTAAAAACAGGGAAAAAGTTACGTTTTCAGTAAAATGTGGGGGTTTACAACCCCCCAAACCCCCCACAACGTGGCGCGATCTGTATAAAGTAAAGTGGGGGGGGTTCTCCCCCACACACCCCGCCGTAGCCCCTAAAAACAGTCTTTTTCTTCGGCGTGCGCCTCCGCGCTGCACTCAGTTGTCTGCTCGCGCCTTTGTCCCGGCGCGCTTTTGACCTGACACCAGAAAAAATGACAATGCTCGACCGATATCCCTAACTTGCCTCCCAAAAGAAATTCCTGGCTCTACATAGCAGAATAAAAACAGTTTCTCATGGTACTTGGAACATGTCTGCCTCCTTTTACCTGTGGCTATACTTTACAGGGTCCCCTCATATACCGAATTAACCAGTTGCTTGTACCCAGACTTTATTTTGTAAAAATTCACATATATAATAAATGCAAAGTTATAAAAACTAAAATTTAACACAGTTCTCAGTCCAGCAATTCCAGGCAGCCAATCAGGATTCCGAGTTACGTATCTTGTTTGCTACCTGAGGCTCCTATCTGCACTTCCGAAAACATCTTTGTTTGTAAGATTTTTGGGAAATTAATGATTAAGTCACAAATTTTGTAATTCGCTGATTTGTACAATCTCTTGCTTATGTGAACCGCATCGATCTGGAAGGTTTTGTGGTCTATAAATGTAATGTAATGTAACTGTGTGAATGATTTTCCTAATCAGTGCTTTCTAGGAACAGGAACAGGGAATAGAATTTGATATACCACCTTTGTGTGGTTGCAATCAAAGTGGTACTTATTATTAAGTGACTTACCTCTGCACTTTTGGGCATAGCCAGAGAGTATGAAAGATATAGAATAAATTTTTTAAACAATACAGTTTTTACTTTTTAGATTACTGACATTTACATACTTGAAAGGTATTAATATGGAACCAAATCTTTTCCAGACACGGGAAAATGGTAAAACTAGAGGGCATAACTTGAGGTTGTAGGGAGGAAGACTTAGGAGTAATGTTAAGGAATTCTTTTTCACGGAGAGGGTGGTGGATGTCTGGAATGCCCTCCCAAAGGAGATGGTGGAAAGGAAAACTGTGATGGAATTCAAAAAAGCGTAGAATAAACACAGAGAATCTCTAATTAGAAAACAAATTGTATAAATTAAAGAATTAAGGCCGGTATTGGACAGACTTGTACAGTTTGTGTCCCATATATGGTGATTCGGTGTAGGATGGGTTGGAGAGGGAATCAATGGAAACTCCACTAACTTGGAACATGAGGACGTTACTGGCCAGACTTTACAGTAGATATCCTGCAAACAACGGGATGGTTGGATAGGCTGGAATGAGCTTAGATGGCAACTTCAGCAGTTAAAACCTAGGACAATACAAGGTGGACTTTAGTCTATAGCCCAGAAATATCAAAGCAGAGACAAGTTCATTTAATCATGTATTTTTAATGAGAATAACTAATTGGCAGACTGGCTGGACCATTCAGGTATTTATCTGCCATCATTTACTATGTTATGTTACTTGGAAAAGGGGAATATAGATATTAATGTTGTTGTTCGTGAAAATTGGATTACGTCCATGTGTTCATAATTTATCTTTGTTACTTGCCTAGGGATAGGCGGGAAATACATTTTTAAATAAATAAAATATTTTTAAATAAATATGAGTTTACAGAATAGTGCTTAGGCCAGGAACCATGCCTAACTATAGGTATTTCCATTTGCTACAACTGAAATATGATACAAACTCTCAAGCCTAAATTAGTCATGGATCCCCCTTATTTTATTTATTTAAAGTATTTATATACCACTTATAGCCTAAGTGGTTTACATACAGGTACTCAAGCATATTTTCCCTATCTGTCCCAGTGAGCTCACTTTCTACCTAATGTACCGTAATAAACTTCTGAAATAGAAATGTCTTTAGTAATCTTCAAAATATTTATTCTATAATTATGTGCACAAATTCTAGCACACTCCTGAGTTGCCTATGACCCTCCCTTTTTTGAACTCACACCTAAATTTACACTTGTAACATTTAATTAAATGAATGCTAATTGCTTGTTAGATTCAATTAGCGTTAATTGGCATGTTATTCAATGTGTGGCAGCGATCAAGAAGGCAAACAGGATGCTAGGAATTATTAGAAAAGGGATGGTTAACAAGACTAAGGGCTAGATTCACAAGTTTCAAGTTTCAAGTTTATTATATTTGATTAAACGCTTTTCAGATTACAAAGCGTTTTACAAAGGCAATAAAATCACAAATACATTAAAATTAAAAATGACTACTTTAAAAAAGTAAAAAACAAATTGGGGTGACATGCCACATGAAACGGTAGGAAAGAAAGAAAAAATACAATTTTAAAATAAAATAACCAAAATGGGGTAGTACATTAGGAAGGTGAGGGAGAAAAAATTTAGAACAGAAGAAAAATTTAAAAGGGAAGGGGATCTTAATATGATGAAGGGTGATGAAAGTAGGAAATAACCAGCAAAAAAAAAAAAAAAAAAAAACTTTTAGTTAAAGGCTTCTTTAAAAAGAAGACACTTTAAGCTATTCTTAAATTTTTGCAAGTCTGGTTCAAGTCTTAAATAAAGAGGGAGTGAGTTCCAAATTGTTGGAGCAGTAACCGAGAAAATCAAGTCACGGCGAGTACCAATGATTTTTAAAGAGGGAACATATAGGGTGGATTGTGAGGATGATCTGAGAACTCTAGGCGAATTGTACGGAATCAGATGTCTATCTATAAATGCTGGAGTATTATTTTTTAATGTCTTAAAGACTAAAAGCTATTTTAAAAGTTATCCTATATGAAATGGGAAGCCAATGGGCATGTTGGAGTAGAGGCGTAACGTGGTCGAATTTTTTAGAACCTGAAATTACCTTTATTGCGGTGTTTTGTATAATTTGGAGGCGCCTAATATCCTTGAGATAAGCCCCCTTTAATAAAGAGTTACAATAGTCTAATTTTGAGATCACTAGGGAGTGAATTAGAGTATTGAGAGATGGAGAATCAAGAAGGGGGACCAGCGAACGAATCATTCTTAGTCTATAGAAGCAATTTTTAACCAAAGAGCTAATGTGTGGTCGAAAGGTGAGATTATTGTCTATTATGACACCCAAGATTTTTGTATTAGTAGTGTGATTAAGAGGTAAAAGGCACAGATCAGATCCGATCCGTGAGGGATCCGATCCGATCCGATCCGATCCGTGTCCTGGGAGCTGATTCACAAATCACCCTCATGCAAATGAGGGCAATCGGAATCACGTCCCCATCCAACTTTCGGGATCGCTCTCTAGTGATCCCAACGCATGCGCAGACCATCTGTAGATGATCTGCGCATGTTTAAGAGCAGCGACCTTTTTTTTAAAAGACTGGTTTTTAACTTTTTTTTGCGAGCCCGTGGTTTTAACCCGATTTAAACCCACGGGCTTGCACTGCAGGAAGGGCAGGAGAGATTCGGGGTGAGTTGGGGCAGCGAGTTGGGGTGGCAGGCAGGAAGATTCGAGGTGAGTTGGGGCGATAGGCAGGAGAGATTCGGGGAGAGAGTCAGGACAGCAGGAGAGAGCAGAGAGAGCAGGGCGGCAGAAGGCAGGGCAGTCGGAAAGGACCTCAGCGACTGGTCCTCAGCAGTCGCTTATTTTTGGATCAGTCAGTGTTGCTTTTTTATTTTAGTGACTCACTTCCTGCCTGCATTTGAATGCCGTTCCCCCTCATTTGCATGCGCAGATTGGAGGATGATCGGGACAGAGGTTAGTGAATTGGGTTGGAGGGAAATCGGGTCGTAAAGGGGTCGCTATGTGGTTGGAAGTTGATCAGTGGACTTAGTGAATCTATCCCTAAGAATGTTATAATGCCTCTATATCGTTCAAGGGTACGATCTCACTTTGAGTACTGCGTTCAGTTTTGGTCTCCTTATTTTAAAAAAGATATAGCAACACTAGAAAAAGTTCAAAGAAGAGCGAACAAGATGATAAAGGGGATGGAACTCCTCTCATATGAGGAAAGATTAAAAAGGTTAGGGCTCTTCAGCTTGGAAAAGAGATGGCTAAGGAGAGATATGATTGAAGTCTCCAAAATCCTGAGTAGAGTAGAACGGGTACAAGTGGATTGATTTTTTTTACTGCATCAAGATTTACAAAGACTGGGGGACACTTGATGAAGTTACAGAATAATACTTTTAAAACAAATAGGAGAAAATTTTTTTCACTCAGATAATAGTTAAGCTCTGGAACTAAACTAAACTAAAACTTAGTTTTATGGACCGAGCCATCAACCAAGAAGAGCTCAACTCGGTTAACAATAATGTAATACATAAACTTGACAAGGAAAAGTAGACTGAAATAGTTAATTTGCAAAATGTTTAGCAAACAAAAAAGTTTTCAGAACTTACCGGAATAAAGCAAAAGAACCTAAACTTCTTGATGTAAGCGGTAAAGCATTCCTGAATTTGGTTAATTTAAAAGCAAAAGAATGATTAAATCTCTTAAAGGTTCTGTTTTTACCACTGAGAGAGGGTAATGTAAGTTTTCATTTTTAAGAACTTCTGGCAAGATGAGATCTATGAACATTCCAGTCTAAAGGAATCAAAGTGGCAAAAATGCCAAATAGGATCTTAAATACAATACAAATGCACTTAAATTGAATTCTGAGATACACTGGAAGCCAATGTAATTCCTTGAGCAGAGGGATTAAGTGATCAAATTTACTCTTACCGAAAATAAGTTTAGCTACAGTGTTCTGTATTAATTGAAGTCTCTGCAGACAGACTTCTGAAAGACCCAAATACACTGAATTGCAGTAAGAAGGCCTGGTAGCCAAACTCCTCACCAACTACCTAGAAGACCACAACATACTCCACCCCACACAATCTGGTTTCAGAACCAACTACAGCACAGAGACACTTCTGGGTTCCCTCATAGACACAGCTAGACAACACCTCAGCACAGGTAGAAAAATGCTGATAATACAACTGGATCTCACCGCAGCATTTGACCTGGTGGACCACAACATTCTACTACAAAAACTAGAAACAATAGGAATTACAGACAAGGTACACACATGGTTTCAAGGATTCCTACAATCCAGAACTTACAGAGTAAAGTTGAATAAAGAAAATTCAGAACCTTGGTCCAACCCCTATGGTGTACCCTAAGGAGTTCCACTATCCCCAACTCTCTTCAATCTCTACATCACGTTCCTCCGCACCTGCCTGGACAATTTAGGATTAACCTCCTATAGCTATACAGACGACATCACCATTCTTCTTCCTTTTGACCAACCAACGTCCTCCATGACAGACACACTGCACAGGACACTTGAAGCAATAGCAACATGGATGAAAAATCACAAACTGAAACTGAACCCAGACAAGACAAAATTCATTCTCTTCAAAAATAATAAAACCCCAACCATAACAAATCTAGTAATAAACACAATCACATATCCCTTACATGCCACTCTAAAAACTTCTAGGAATGACGATAGACAGATGCTGTACTAAGCAACCATAAATCAACAAAACAATACAAAAATCATTTGCGGTCATGAGAAACTTGAGGTAAGTTCGAAAATTCTTCTACAGAATACAATTTCAGCTCTTGGTTCAGTCCCTAGTCCTAGGTCTTCTAGACTACTGCAACATACTTTATCTCCCCTGCCGCGAAACCGTGATAAAACAACTACAAACAGTTCAAAACACAGTGCTAAGACTTATCTATTCACTGAGGAAGCACAACCACATCACGGCGGCATACCTCAACTCATACTGGCTCCCAATGCAAGCAAGAATACAATTCAAATTCTACTGCCTACTATTTAAAACCATAAATGGAGACAGCCCAGCCTACCTTAACAACCGTCTAATCAAAACTACCTTAACCAGACATAGGAGGACCCACAAACCGTTCACGCATCCCCCAATCAGAGACGTCAAACGAAAAAACTGTACGATGGCCTTCTAGCCACACAAGAAGCAAAACTGGACCACCAACTCTCCAATTTACTCATAACAACCCCATACTACAAATTGTTCAGAAAAGAAATAAAAACCATGCTATTCAAGAAATCCTTGAAGACAAACTAACACCGCAAGACTCTTCCCAATTCTCTGAAACAACTCGCTCTTCTCTTCAATTCCTCTGGAAATGGCCAGATAACTTATTTTGTAATCCGCCTTGAACTGCAAAGTATTGGCGAAATAGAAATCACTAATGTAATGTAATGTAATCCAACCTTGACAAAATGATTGATTGAAGCAATACAGAGAAGTGTTGTTGGTGAAAAAGTGCTCTCACTCTTCTCAGAGCACAGAGGCTGAAAAACCACTTTTTAATAAGCAGTTAATGTAGATAGTTTTAAAAAAGGCTTGGACAAATTCCTGGAGGAAAAGTCCATAGTCTGCTTTGAGACAGACATAGGACGGTAGCATGGAATGCTGCTACTACTTGGGTTTATGCCAGGTACCTATGACTTGGATTGGCCTCTGCGAAGAAGCGATACTGAGCTAGATGGACCATTGGTCTGACCCAGTAAGGCTATTCTTATGTTCTAACCACCAGGCCACTCTTCCCCATTGCCGCACAACTGAAATATTTCATTGCAATCATTTAAACCAGCCATTAAGATGACGTAAGTTTACACACCTAAACGCTGGCATATAAATGCCGACTTATGCTAGCAGGTGTGGCCTAGTGGTTAGAGCTGCTGCCTCAGCACTCTAAGGTTGCGAGTTCAATCCCTTTGACCCTGGGCAAGTCACTTAACCCTCCGTTGCCCCAAGGACCACAGTTAGATCGTGAGCCTGCCAGGACACATAGGGAAAATACTAAGCGTATCTGACTACTAATCAGTGTATTGTAAACTGCTTTGGGTGAAACTCTCTTCATGAAAAGGCAATAAATAAATAATAGAATCTTAGCATGTAATGCCTGGGTATACCCCTGGCTAAGTGCAATTATGCACATAACAAGAAGGGGTAGTTTGCAATTAAAAAAAAGCAAAAAAACAAACCAACCAACAAATAGGAAGTAGTTAACAAACAACTGATATCCAATCAGATGCTCAGAATAATCTGACTTCACAGTATACTTTGAATAATAGCGTTTGAAATGACGACGATGCCATCATGTCCTTAAAACATAGTGGGCCTGATGGTGGAGCATAACTTTATAAGATAAAAGGGGACAGAGTGTGGTAATTCTGTTTATCTCTTGTGCTTAGGGGACAGCCTTGACACAGCTAGGGAGGCGAAACATGTCAGCAGGTCCCGAGCCGAGAGAACTTTAGCACAAAAAGATAAGTGCCTTAATGTGGGCATTTTAAAGAATATTTAAAGGATAAAACAAAGAAAAGAATACTTAAGAACATAAGAAGTTGCCACCACTGGGTCAGACCATTGGTCCATCGCGCCCAGCGGTCCGCTCCCACTGCGGCCCGTCAGGTCTATGACCTGTAATGTGGTTCCTGTCCATTTCTGTAACCTACCTCTTCTTTTTATCTGTAACCCTCAATCCCCTTATCTTTTAGGAACTTGTCTAAACCTTCCTTGAAACCCTGCAATGTGCTCTGGGCTATCACAACCTCCGGAAGCGCATTCCATGTGTCCACCACCCTCTGTGTAAAAAAGAACCTCCTAGCATTTGTTCTAAACCTGTCCCCTCTCAATTTCTCCGAGTGACCCCTTGTGTTTGTGGTTCCCCACAGTCTGAAAAATCTGTCCCTGTCCACTTTCTCTATGCCCCTCAGGATTTTGAAGGTTTCTATCATGTCTCCTCTAAGTCTCCGCTATATTAAGATTATGAGAATTAAAAATTATATAAAAAAGAAACCTAAGGGATCAATGACGATTTGAGCAGTTCACTTAAGAAATTAATAATAATAATGGTTTATATACTGCAGGACCGTGAAGTTCTATGCGGTTTACAAAGATTAAAAGATGGTACAAATTGATTGAACTTAACAGGGTGAAAGCTAGTGATTAACAGCTCAAGGAATCAGTTATTGAGAAAGAATTGTACGGGTCAGCTGCCTAGATACTTCAGGAACAGATATGTTTTTAGGCGTTTCCTGAATTCCCCATAAGTAGTAGGCGTAAGCAATTGCTCTAGATCTTTATCCCATAATGCCACCTGATGTGATTAAAGGTGTTGAAAGATTACTGCGCTCGACTGTATGAAAGATTACTGCACTCGACTCTGAAGATCCTGAAAAAAAGGAAAATGATTAACTAAAGAGTCTAAGTTGAATATGATTGCTTAATTGAATGATATCTCCTTTGGAAATTATGCACATAATTCATGCCTAGGGCACCTAAACTTGCCTAGGGCACCTAAACTTCTGCAACATTTTCAGAGAAGCTAAGAAAAATGTCCGGGCTGGGATCCAATAAAGCCAGTCTTCCAGAAAATACCCAGACGATAAACCATATTTAGGATCATAGACTGTTTTACAGAAACAGAGGCTGGAAATGGCAGTCAACTGCAACATGAACCTCAAGACAGGTTTTTAGTGGTCGGGTTGAGATCCCACATCTTGTGTTAGCAGATGCTAGTTATGTCCAAATCTAAACCTTTCAATCACTTGGAAAATAAAATGGCCACAGAGAAAGTATGAAGTCCCGGTTGGCTTGTTATGAAGTGCAAAATGACACCTTCTGCATGGTAATCAGGCACCATGAAGCGCCAGCAGAAGAAACATAACAATTGCAAACTGAAAAATGAAGAGCAGCTGAGGTGACGTTAATGTAAAGCTAAAATTGCTTCATAAGCAGCATTTCAACTTAGCTCTGTGCAGTTGGGCATCTAAGCAAATAAAACATCACAGAAATGTTAAAATGTCAGCTGCATATTTCAGAAACTATTTTATGATTCTGTGGGTCGCAAAAAAAAAAAAAAAAATCACCCCTCATCACAGAATTGGCCTGTCACAACTGCTGAGGGAAATGAGGGCTGAGGGATGTGCTGTAGAGATGACATGGGGACAAATTTTTCACCATCCTCAGGGGAACTCATTTTCCCTTCCCCATGAGCTCTTTTCCTGTCTCTGCCCCATTCCTTCAAGCTCTGTCCTCATCTGCACAAGCCTCAAACACTTTAAAATCATAAGCATTTGAGGCTTGTGCGGTTAAGGAAGAGCTTACAGGAATGGGGCAGGGAGTCCAGTGTTCCCTCTAAGCGGGCGGGTGTTGTGAGCAAACTTTTTTCACCGTGAGCCAAAAATATCGGGCGCCAGCAAGTTATGAGCCAACTCGCCCGATTCTCCTCTCGCCGCCCTGCCATCTGCCGTACGCCTCTTCCGATCGTGCGCTGTGACGAGAAACGTGTGCGCTGCGATGTAATATTTTGTGCGCCAGCGCACGCCAGCGCAGCTTAGCGGGAACACTGGTTCAAATGGTTTTATTTATTTCCCCAAATTTATTTTTGTTATACGCATTGAAAATATTTGATATTGCATTTAAATCAAAATCTCAATAAACTTGAAACGAGTGCCCGTGAGATTGTGGGAGGGTTAAATACTCAAAACTTAGAAGTTTTTGCTACGCCAGCTTTCTGGTATCTTTACATACAGTGGCGTACCTAGCATATGTAACATCCGGGGCCCATCATTTTTTGGCCCCCCCCCCCCCCATCTGTAAGAAAAACATGATTTTTAGTAACAAACCACACGTCACACATGAGTACCTAGGAAAAGGCAGCATCTTACATATTGCAGTGAGCAGTACATCAATACACCCATTGTAAAACTAAACAAGCCAGACCAGCACAGATCAATCCTACACCGTCAATCCTAACAGAAAACCATGTCTTTCGAACACACAGAACACAGAAAACACCTTCGCCTAGTAAGGAATATGTAATCACAAACTAACCCCTCCCTCTTTTACAAAACTGTAGTGTGGATTTTAGCTACGGAGGTAACAGCTCTGATGCTCATAAAATTCTGAGCATCAGAGCTGCTACCACCAAGGCTGGTGCTAAAAACGCTTCACAGTTTTGTAAAAGGGGGGATAAAATAAAAATACATAGACAAAGGTTAAATTGAACCAGCAAGAAGCTGGACTCTGCATACAATGCTTCACAGAAACAGTGACACATGTCTCCTAAAGCAATAAATAAATAGAAATTTTTTTCTACCTTTGTCTTCTGTGGTTTCTCCTTTCCTCATCTTCTTGTAACTCTCTTCCTTCCATCCAGTCTGCCGTCTCTCTTCCCCTATATGGCATCTTCTCTCCTTCTATGCCCCTTCCAGAAACTGTATGCCTCCCCCTTCCATCTCTCCTTTCACCCCTTTGGTCTGGCATCTCTCTCCTCGCCTTCCCTCTCCCACACCTCTCCTCATAGTCTGGTATCTCCCCTTCCCTGATTCTCTGGCATCTCTCTCCTTTCCTTTTCTTCCATCTTTCGCTCCCCCTCCATGCTCTCACATCTCCCCCTTCCTTTTCCCTTAGACTGGCATACCTTCCTCCTACGCTCCAAGCCCTGGCATCTCCTTTAATTCCCTCCCTCATCTTCCTTCTCCCTCCAGCTGGGTACCGCAACACTCTTCCCTGCAGCTCTGCACTTCCCCACAATTGCCATGCTTCGGTTCCTCTTCTTCCTTCCTTCCCCCCCCCCCCCCCCGCGGGACCCTGCGGCACCATCAACTCTTACTCCCTCTAATGTCGGCCCTGCAGCTCCAGACTTCCTCGCACCTTCTCCCCTCCCCCTTTGGATCGCTATTATTTTAAATGTTATAGCCGCGGAGCTGTATCCATCAGTGGAGATGTCTAACCTCAGCCTGCCCCGGAACTCTTACTGCAGCAGACGCCCGTCTAGGCAGGAACAGGAAGTCACTGTTGCAGTAAGAGTTCCGGGGCAGGCCGAGGTTAGACATCTCCACTGATGGATACAGCTCCGCGGCTATAACATTTAAAATACTAGCGATCCAAAGGGGGAGGGGAGAAGGTGCGAGGAAGTCTGGAGCTGCAGGGCCGACATTAGAGGGAGTAAGAGTTGATGGTGCCGCAGGGTCCCGCGGGGGGGGGGGGGAGGAAGGAAGGAAGAAGAGGAACTGAAGCATGGCAATTGTGGGGAAGTGCAATCCCCCCAATGCGTCCCCTTACCTTACCGACGCGTGTGTGCGCTGTGAAGAGAAACTTTGCGCTGCGATGTAATATTTTGTGCGCGAGCGCAGGCCAACGCAGCTTAGCGGGAACACTGGCAGGGACAGCGACAAAACTCATGGTGATGGGATGGGGAAATTGAGTTCCCACAGGGACGGGGACATTCTCTAATGTGTAGGTCCAGGACAACTCTAATATACAGTAAGACTTATTGCCTTCTCATTCACCTATAACCCCTGAACCACCCCATCCTCCTCCTATACTAACCATGCAGCTGGAAACAGCACTGAGGTCCCAAGTCCCATTCCTCTTTCGTGCACAAAAGTTGTTCACCCCATTAACTGTACTATTCCCTCGGGTTTTTGCAGCCCAATTGCATGACCTTGCTTTTCTTAGCAGTTTATCTTAGCTGCCAAATTTCAGACCATTCTTTAAGCTTCACTAGGTGCTTCTTGATGTTATTCACGCCATCAGGGGGGGTCTACTCTTTTGCAGATTTTGGTATCATCCGCAAAGAGGCAAATCCTACCTGACAGTCCTTCAGCAATATAGCTTACAAAAATGTTAGAAAGAACAGGCCCAAGAACCAAACCTTGAGGCACACCACTAGTAACATCCCTTTCCTCAGAGAGATCTCCAGTGACCTCCACCCTCTGTTGCTTTCCACTCAACATGTTCCTGACTCAGTCTGTCACTTTGGGGTCCAAATGGGCATCTCTTTACCTATCTAAACACTCATACAAAACTGAGCTTCACAAATATACTTTATAAAACATCCCTGTATCCTGTGTGCATGCAAAATAACACAGGATGGATATACAGTGGTGCCTCGCATAACGCTGCACACAATGAACTTCATGTCTTGATTCATACAACGAACTTCATTTCACACAACGAAGTCGCCCGAGCTGCCAATGTATTGCATCCTTCCACGCAGGCACTGCAGGCAGTTGTTAGTCACTGCGCTTAACTGCCCTCTCTCACAGCCCTTCGCCTGGCTCCCTGTGCAGTGGCGGACCGTCGGCTCGCCTCCTTTTATGGAGGGGCCCGGCGCCTACTGCTGATGCGTTGGGGGGGGCGGAGCTACTCTCGCCGCTTCCCCGATGCTAGAAAAAAAAAAAAAGAAAAGTTAAGTCCCAGTTTTTGCCGCTGAGACTCTGCCCTCTCTCACTGTATACAGTCGTCCTTTTAAGATAAACTCAATATTTTTTATATATCATGGCTTCTAAAAAAAGCAGGAAGGTGATTTCTGTTGAAATGAAACGGGAAATAATTAGAAGGAGTGAATGTGGGGTAAAACAGTGTGACCTCGTCAAAGAGTTTGGCCTCAGCAAGACCACCATTTTCACCATTTTGACAAATTTATCTTTTTTATGTCATCTTAGCATATTTTATGCTGCAGAACGAATAATTTTTTTTAACATGTATTGTTATGGGAAAACGCGTTTCACATAACGAACTTTTCGCATAACAAACTTGCTCCTGGAACGAATTAAGTTCGTTGTGTGAGGCACCACTGTATGTCCCCACTAAACGGCAAGTGCAAATACATGCATATATTTTCCATGTGGTAAGTATCAAACAGGAACGTACACGCATGCATTCCTTTTGAAAATAAGTGTAACTAATTTATTTGGATTTAGTTCACACATTTTTCATGAGTAGTTCAAAGCTAATTACTTTCAAGTACACTATGTAATTTCAATTTCCCTGTCCCCAGAGGATTCACAATCTATGTTTGTAGCTGAGGCAATGGAAGGTTCAGTGATTTGCCCATGATCTCAAGGAGTAGCAGCAGGATTTGAAGCAGGTTTCCCTGGCTGTGAGTAGAGAATTTTTCCCCATCCCTGCAGGAATTCAATTTCCCCATGCCTTCC
Source organism: Geotrypetes seraphini (assembly GCF_902459505.1). Taxonomy (NCBI): domain Eukaryota; kingdom Metazoa; phylum Chordata; class Amphibia; order Gymnophiona; family Dermophiidae; genus Geotrypetes; species Geotrypetes seraphini. Next base: position 48,747,293 of record NC_047097.1, read on the forward strand.
CCGCAAGCTCTGCCTTAACTGCACAAGTCTCAAACGCGTATGATTTTAAAGTGTTTGAGGCTTGTGCAGATGAGGATGGAGATTGCAGGAATGGGGCAGGGACAGGAAAAGAACTCACTGGGACGTGGAAAAATTTGTCCCCATGTCATTCTCTACTTGGGAGAACAGTATAGAAAATTGAATACAAATAGTGTGAAAAGTTTCAGCCTCTAACCAGAGCTGGTATTGTGACATCGTAATGCCTCATTCCACCAATGCCTAAGAGCCAACCTAATCAGTGATGTCACAATGGCTTGATTGTCCTTTACTTGCCTCACTTTTACTACATTTTGATTTCTAGAATGGTGCAGTGTAGAGAATGACATGGGAACAAATTTATCTCCGTCCCATCCCAGTGAGTTTTGTCACTGTCCCTGTTCCTGCCCCATTCCTACAAGCTCTGCCTTAACCGTACAAGCCTCAAACACATATGATTTTAAGGTTCATAGTCTAAAGCGCGCGAGGACAAAGGCGCGCTGGCAACTGAGTGCAGGGCTTAATCGCACCAAAGAAAAAACGTATTTTAAAGGGCTCCGACGGGGGGTGTTGGTGGGGTGTTTGGGGGGGTTGTTACTTAATAGAGATCGTGCTGGCGTTGTGGGGTTGTAACCCCCCTCATTATACTGGAAACTTAACTTTTTCCCTGTTTTTTAGGGAAAAAGTTAAGTTTTCAGTATAATGTGGGGGGTTACACCCCCCACACCCACCCCCCCAACATGGCAGCTTGAGGCAGCGCAATCCCTATTAAGTAGAGTGGGAGGGTTCCCCCCACAATCCCCGTCAGAGCCTTTTAAAATATGGGTTTTCTTCAGCGCGATTAAGCCCTGCTCTCAGTTGTCCGCACTCGGTTGTCGCTTTTGACCCGTCACTGATTTTAAAGTGTTTGAGGCTTGTGCAGATGAGGACAGAGCTGCCAGGGACAGGAAAAGAACTCACTGGGATCAGAAAATGAATTCCCGTGGGGAAAATTTGTTCCCATGTCATTTTCTAGTTGTGAGTTCCACTGCTCTAACCACTAGGCTACTCCTCCACTCATTAACATGTCTGTCACATAAATAGTGGCCCACTCAAATATTACTACTGATGCTGATTTTTCAGAAAACAAAGGCTCTGTCCCGACGTGCTCCAAGATGTTTATCATGTTTATCTCTAACTTCTCTACAGACTGGAGTTTTATTTTATTTTTATTTTATAGTTTGCTTTATCTGCCGGGTTATATTTCTTTTGCCATTGTGTTTTCTTTTCTTTATCTTTACTTTTATTCTTTTCTATCTTTGCACAATGTAATATATATTTAAAACTTCTTTTTAGGCACTTTAGTTTAGATTGTGCACCTTTTGGACAGAGAAGGACGTTTATTGTGCCTTCAGTACAATATATCACAAATTGTAATCTGCTTAGGTTTAAGCTGAATATAAATGTTAAAAATGTATATTCTGTATACACAGTACCCAAAGGAAATTCATATCTACATTATTTGCAAAATTAGTCTGATAAGACAACCAGGGGATTAACTGCCTCCAGCTAATATATTATTCCATGTAGCCTATATCCTATTTATCAAATCTTATATTCTGCCAAGCCATTAGAAAGCAGTCAAAGAGTAGACATTAACAGAATTTATTTTAAAAACTATTCAAACAAAAACCACAGTTTGCTTAGAAATGGAGAGGAGGAGCAGTACACCGAGGGCAAGATTCTCAATACTTTAACACCATCGCTAAACTGTTTTCCGGCGGTATAGCCTGCACGCATTTTAGCGGCGGATTATCAAAATGGATTATCTCTGTCTTTAGCGAGGTTTCTAGCAGTCTCCGACAATAGCATGCAAATGTGCTCTTTAACATTGAAATGAGCCCTCCGGTGGATTCTTAAAAATCACTTAGGCATTTTTGAAGAGCGGCATCAGCTTTTGGCGACAAAAAGCAGCGACTGGTCCAGGGGTGCCGTTCCAGTGTCAGTACTTGTGTTTTGACTGTGGCTAATGGGAAAAAAAAGTGTATCTATATATTTTTAGTGGAGGGTAGTAAAATCACACTTCTTTTGAGTTTTTGGGAGGGACAGGCATGTTTCATGCACATTTGTTAAAAGCCGACGTTTCTTCTTGAGCGTGTGTATGATACCTTTGTCTTGTGTGCTTCTGGCTGTGGGTCTTGATTAAATTTTACACTAAAAATAAATTATAAGATTTACCTGAATTATAATAGTTTTTTGGAGAGAAAGGCATGTTTTATGCGCAATTGAAAAAAGTCGACATTGCTTCTCCCCTCCTTTCCCTTCCAGTCGTCCAATAGTACAGCAGGAGAGTGTGTTTTGGGGGTTTTGTTTTTACGACGTTTTTCTGCGCATGTGCCCATTAACAATGGGCACATGCAAATGTAGGAAATCTTCACTGCTGTCCGCCGATCTTATTTGCATGCTTGATTTTTTTAAGAATGTCTCGGGGTTTTTAGATTCAGTATCAAAACAGCTGCAATAGCAGACTGACGCTTTTTAACGCGGCTTTCTGAAAATCCTGGCCTCATGAGAAATCAAGGGTTCAAATCCCACAGCTAATCATTGTGATCACAGACAGTTATTAACGCTCCACTGCCTCCATTAAAGCGTTTTGGGAATAACTGGAAATGTCTAAACTAGACACTTCAAATTATTCCTTCATTTGTGGTACTACATAACTAGCGCTGTTGAATATTTAAATATAAATTATACTTAAGTATACATATACTCCCTAATTCTTTGACCTTGTGCACCCAAATTTATGTTTAGTGCACACATTAGCACACTTAAGTTATAGACTAAGGTAAGTTGTGCACATAATTTAATAATAAGCTAATGGCAATAATTAGCGGTTACGCACACTAGTAGATGATGCGGATGGGCAGAGTGGAAGGGCCATTTGGCCTTTATCTGCCATCATGTTTCTATGTTTCTTTATATTCAGTAACCTCAAAAAATAAATAAGTAACCAAAAGAATTAATCAAAATAAGATGTAAAATAAAGTTGGGTATCATGGGTTACTTATAAGTGGGATTAGTTAAATATTGAATATTTGGTTATTGGACCACTTGGTTTAAATATAGATAGAGCTTTATGGTTATAGAAATATGACCTCACAATGCAAGTGTTAAGAGCCTTAGCCTGTAACCATAAAGCTCTATGACCTCACAATGCAGATGTAAACAGCCTCAGCCTAAAGGGAAAGGATGAGACAGTGGATGCTATGGATGAGCAGATTGGATGGGCCATTTGGCTTTTATCTGCCATCATGTTTCTATGTTTAACTGCCTTAGTTGCTATTCTAGAAGAGGGCAAGCACAACTTCTAGGAGAGACATGGGCAGGTCAGAGGCATGCCCAGAAGAAGTGCACACAGGTCACAGAATACTATCACTTACTCGTGTAACTGACATCAGTTAGGCATGTGCATTTATGCCAACCATTAAACAGGCATAGATGCTCGCACCTAAAGTTAAGCATGCAAATTACACTTATGCTAGTATTCTATACATTACACAAATTACACGGGTAATTCCCATTCTAGAATTTGCGATTGGCACATTCAATCAAAGCACATAATTTTAGGGGCCCTTCTTTGAGTCTACCCCTTAATGTAAAAGTAGAATATCTGAATAATGGCGTTTCTACTTATAAGACTGAGTTTTGCATTTGTTTGGAACAACATTTTCCATATCGTATCATGCCTTTTTCCTGAAATGGCAGGAAAAGAAATTGGGGGGAGGGGAGTATGTTAATAAGGCACCCTCTTTCCAATAGATGTGCCCTCTTATCAATATTGCTCCTGTAAGATACAAAAAAATCCTCACAAACAACTTGGGCTGCAATCCCCTCACACAGTCATAAACAACTCTGAATACTAGCACAAAATAGATAAGTTATCTATTTGGTTCAGATGGCCCAATCTATACCCAGTTACCCAGTCCGAGTCAAACTTACAATCTATACCAGAGGTTCTCAACTCGGTCCTAGCCAGTCAAGTTCTCAGGATATCCAAAAAGAATATGCATGAAGTAAAACCACATCCACCACCTCAACTGTATGCAAATATAACTCATGCATATTCATTATGAGTATCCTGAAAACCTGACTGGCTGTGTGTTCCAAGGACTGGGTTGAGAACTACTAATCTATACACAGAGGCCAAATATCCAAGCCTTCATGTATAATCTACAGCAGTGGTTCCCAACCCTGTCCTGGAGAACCACCAGGCTAATCGGGTTTTCAGGATAGCCCTACTGAATATGCATGGAGCAGATTTGTATGTCTGTCACTTCCATTATATGCAAATTTATCTCATGAATATTCAGTAGAGCAATCCTAAAAACCTGCTGGCCTGGTGGTCCTCCAGAACAAGTTTGGGAACCACTGATCTACAGCATTTGTAGCCATGCCTCCAGAGCTTTTACATGTAACACTATACCACTGTCCCGCAAACTTTGTTGAGCCGCGGAACACTAAACGTAGTGACCGCAGCACAAAGCATCCGGAAGTGCGCAGATGGCGACGTGATGATGTCATGCATAACTTCATCACATTGATGTCTGCGCATGTACGAAAGTCCTCCAGATGGGCCCTAAGCAGCCAGTGTGGGACGCTGGCAGGGAAGACATGCAGAGAGGAAGTCAGCCAGCGCCTCTCCTCTAGGCAGTCAGCCAGCGCCAGCACCTCTGCTTCTCCCCAGCGTCTCCAGCACACCTGAAATTTCAGTAGACACACTTGTGTGCCGCGGCACAGTTTGCAATACACTGCACTATACATACAGTGTTGTCCCCAAGACCTTTTGAATGGGGGTGCCACCTGGTTGACTCTGATTGCCCGGAGGTTGCACTGATAAAAATAACAGAAAATGTTATAATACTACACAGTACAACCCCTCCATTACCCAACTACTCCTTCATGCCACCAGGCTGGCAAAAATTTCTGGGCAGAACACTGACAAATATAAAAAAATAAAAGGCAATTATACATTTATCACAGTACAAAACGGGTGTTTGAATACTGACTCCTCAGATTGTAAGCTATCCAGTGAATACCTACTTTACTTATAACTCAATGTTGAGCCACTATGGAAAAAGACAAACTAAATCCAGGTTCCAAAATCCCAAATCAGACAGCAGACACAAAAAATAATCTTTTTAATCCAGCTCCATTTGAACACTGGTATGTGGTAAATTCCATAATCTCATTCCAGCAGTGAACCTTATTGAAGCCAATTTTGCCTGTTTCACCATAGGGACAGCTAATAAAAGTGGTGTCTGATAATCATAGACTCTTAAAAGAATTTAAAGACCTTAAATATTCTTTTAAATAGTCTGAACACATACGTGTAAGCACTTTAAAAAAAAGATCAAAACAAGTGCTTTAAAAAAACATTCATAAAACACTTGGCAAAAAATCTAATCCTCTCAAATAAAGGGCAGTATGTTCTCAGAAGCTGGTGTTTGTTAAAAGCTTCAGAGCAGAGTTTTGAATTAATTGAAGCACACTTCGTAACCAATCTGGCAACCCAATATAAATTGAATTACAATAATCTAATGTACTCAGAACTAAGGACTGCAGAGCAGTTCTAAAATCATTTGCTACTTAAAAAAATATTTTAGCTAATATTACACAAAAGCAGCCCTATATAATCCGATATCTCCTGAAAATTGTGCTGCCACCAGAAAAGTGTTACAAGTACAAAATATATTAGCAATTGAACTGCAGCTCAAATTAATTATATTCAGTGGTTGTACGACAGTCTCATAATGTTTAAACAGGGCCAGTCTCAAAAGAATATAACCTCCAAGACAGATGCACAGTTCAAAGCTGCTATAGTAGACTCTCAGTTAACCCATGGAGACTTCATCTCTCGATCTCTCCACTTGCTCACACTAATAGAGACCCGGATCTGCCCTGACTGTACCTCAGCGGCTGCCCTGTGTCATGGAGGCTACTTTTTCTCCCACATGCCTCGCCTGGTTGGTCAAAGAGGTGGCGTGGGGCTACTACTCTCACTCTCTTGCAAATTTAAACCCCTTCTCCCACCACTATTTCAATGCTCTTCCTCCTTTGAAGTCCATTCCATCCGTCTTTTTGCTCCCCTACCTCTCTGTGTAGCAGGTCATCTACAGACCCCCTGATACGTCCCACTCTTCCTTCCTCATCGACTTTGACTCCTGGCTCTCCTCCTTCCTCGAGCCCTCATCCCCTTCTCTCATCCTTAGTGACTTCAATATCGATGTCGATGACCCCTCCTTGCCCTAACATCAGCATACAAATCTCCTGCTATGCTCCACCACCCGTACACACCAGAAAGGACACTGCCTAGACCTAATTCTTTCCTTCAACTGCTTAACCACCAATTCTGCAATACTACCCTTCTCCTCTCTGACCATCCACCTATTAACGTTCACTATTCATCACCCTACCCCCAGATCCTGCCAATCACCACCAACATATTCGGGAGCTTTCAGGCTATTGACCCCAGAACCCTCTCCACTGCTCTCTCATCCCTCTCCTCAACTACTATATCACACAACACTGTCAATGAAGCTGTCCTCTCTCATAATACCATTCTCTCCTCTACTCTAAATATCCTTGCTCCTCCAATCTCACGTCCTTATAGGTGTGCTAAACCCCAACCCTGGCTCACCCCCTGCATCCACTACCTGCGCTCATGTGCCCGTTACACTGAACGTCTCTGGCTTAAATCCCATTTGCACGCTGACTTCATACACTTCAAATTCATGCTAACATCATTCTAGTCTGCCCTCTCGCTGGCCAAACAAGAATACTATATCCACTTAACCAATTCTCTTAGCTCCAATCCTCGCCATCTCTTTACCACATTAAACTCCCTACTCAAAAGCACTCTCGCCACCTATCCCCCCTTCAATTTCTCCCCAGACAATGGCAGAGTTCTTCTACAATAAGATTCAGAAGATTCAACCAGGCTGCTCCCCGCTCCCTTCATCTGTCCCTTCTACTAACCTACCCTCAACACCTACTACCTCTCCTCTTTCTCTGAGATCACTGAGAAGGAAACCACACATCTTCTCTCATCCTCCAAACCTACTACCTGGTTCTCCAATCGGATTCCCACTCACCTACTTGGTGCTATCTCGTCCTCTGTCATCCCCTCTTGTCACATCCTCTCCACTCTCCATTGCAACTGCCTTTTTTTTTATTTTTTTTTTTTGCTGGTTGCTTGAGTTCCAGTTAACAGATAGCCTACTGTATCAAGTTTTCTACATTAAGAGGGTCATTTAATAATAGCTGCTAGGTGTTAAGTTCAAACAATTTTTATTGATGTGTTAATTCTATCCATGTGCTATTTGCCATAGGGCACACTGCAAAAATGGGCCCTGTGGCAAGTAAGAGCATTAGGGTATGTTAACCTTTAGTAGATGAACCTGTATATAAACTACAAATAATAAAAAAAGGAAAAGGGATGGGATGGGATTTGGAACCATAGAAAGGCAGTATATCAAAGACTGTATATCAATCAACGTTTAAGTTTAAAATTTGTTATTTTATATACTGCCTATCAATGGAGATTGCCCAAGCAGCTTTACATTCAGGTGGTCAAGCATTTTCCCTGTCTGCTCACAATCTACCTAATGAATCTGGGGTAATGGAGGATTACGTGCCTTATCCAGGGTCACAAGAAATAGCGCTGGGCTTGAAACCACAACCTCAGGGTTTACATATTATATAGAGGCACTTATTTTTTTTTTACCTGGGCAATAGAGGGTTAAGTGATTTGTTCAGAGTCACAAGGAACTACAGTGGAAATCAAGCCCAGTTCCCCTGATTCTCAGTCATCTAAGTTGTATAACAGGTATACACATGAACAACAGCAGTTTTTAAAAGGGACAGTATACACACACACCATTAAACCTACTCTTTGATATGCACAAAATTTACCAGTTCATTTTACATGCCCAGATGTGTATTTTATAAAGCACAAAATACAAGCTCCTCCCAAAGCCTAAGGGACAATTTAAGTATATTCAGTTTGTATACGTTACTTTCACTTGCTGTTTCTGCATATAAAACACTGTTTTACACACAAAAATGTTTTAGAATTAACCCATAATGGGCATAAAAGATAAAATAAAGATTAAAAAACAAAGTGATTTGAAAACTAGAATTAAATCCATTATAAGTATGTAACTACTAAACAGAGAGACATATGCCTCCATTATAATGAATAATGAAGTGACCTGAAACTAATTTTCAACAATGAATTAAAGCAGTGGTCTCCGAAATACGGTCCCCAAAGTGCTCCATTGCAGACCTCAAGCAGCTGGCTGAAATGCTTTTCAAATCCTATAAATGTGTTAATTTCAATCTTGCCCACTTGGCAAACAGTCTCTGAAGGTATGTTACACAGGTGTGTCGTTATGGAATTTTCTGCTATTGGCAATTCAAAATAAAGTGAGCTTTTAAAATATATCCTTGAGGTGTTGTAGAGTCAATATTAGTATTAATTTTAAAGTTTAATAGCCAGTCTGAACAAGCAGGCCAAGGGAGTTTAAAAAATTAGTAGTTATGTGTAGGCTTGAAATCTTTTGGTGGCCCTCAAAGCTTTCTCATATTCACAGTGTGGCTCTTTAGGTGAAAAAGGTTGGAAACCACTGACTTAAGGTACTGCTTCACCCTTTACTCCTTCAGGAATGCCTCATTTCCTGTTCAGAATTCTGAACAGGAAAAAGGATGTAGCAGAGGCTGAAGCCAGCAGTGCCAATACAGTTCAAATTAACTGTCAGGTGCAGGGGCAGCAGAGGAAGAGGATTTAGTTCAAAAAGCAGTTAGTATCCTCTTTACTGTTCTTTTCCCTGAACTGTCAAACTCAAGGGTCAATGCTCAGAACCTCTAGCGCTGTAGGGAGCAGCACTGGAAAATACCACAGGAACAGTGCAGAAAAAAATAACTTCCTAATGCTAATAGCACGCAAATTACAGTATATGTGCATTTTTTTTTAATGGCTTTTAACTGTTCCCTTCAGAAAGGCTGATCTGAATAAGATGGCACAATTGGATTTTATGTATGATTGGTTACTTGTATGAAAAGTAGACTTTACTATAATTTTATGGCGTTCCTTTCTTCTGCTTCATTTTCAGCCTTTTGCATTTTCGCTGTACTCGCTGCCAGTTTTTATCTTGGTGTTTTAAAAGTCTAATTGCAATATTTGGATATATGGATTTACATATCTATGGTTTTATCATTCAATATCAAGACTCCTGAGGCAGGCCTTTTCAGGCTGAAACACGAACAGGGAAGAGCCATAACTTTGAATCAGGGATTCAGCACAAAAATAAATACAAATAGAACATGCAGAATTTTCTAAAATACTGTGACAGAATTTTCAAAATTTTGCACAGAATTCTCCTAGAATAATCCTTAAAAGGTCTGGGACTTTAAAAAATAGGCCAGTATTAGTATTACTATCAGCATGATCTAAATAGTACATATAAGATGTATGCAGTGCTTCATAGAATCATAAGGAGGATAGTTTATAAACAGGCCATCTAAGCTGTGTAACAAGAATCATACCAGTTTTCAAGAGACAGTACAAACAGAATCAAACTCTTTGGTATGCACAAATTTCCCAGTTCATTTTACATGCACAGATGTGCATTTTACAAACTCAAGCTCCTCCCCAATCCTAAGGAATGTCTCTGCACAGGTTAGACAATTTAAGTGCATACAGCTTGCATATGCTACTTGTACTTTCACCTGCTACTCCTTCATATAAAACACCGTTTTACATACAGAGATGTTTCAGAATTAACCCATAATGGACAATCCCTACTCCTGGGAGCTTAAATTTATTCAATCCAGATGGAACACACAATTAAGGAAGATAGCGTGATTGAAAATCAAACATGCTGCCGAGGCTGAAAAAGGAGAGCTCTGGTTATGCATGATTCTACTAATTAACGTATTGCAATTTACTGCAATAAAGCATAAGATATGTATCCCAGTCTGCATGGGTAAGTGACATGAAAGAGGGGTATTAGATCCCTAGTATGCCCCTTCCCTTCTCTTGTTTAAAAGCAGACTGAAAACCCACCTTTTTGATATAGCTTTCAGTCCTTAACCCTACTCCTCTGCCCTCCAACCCAGCCAGCTGATTAACCGTTCTCCTTAACTCTATCCTTGTTTGTTTGTCTGTCTTGCCTGTTTAGATTATAAGCTCTTTCGAGCAGGGACTATTTTCTTACTCTTTGTGACTCCATACAGTGCTGCGTGCCTCTGATAGTGCTATAGAAATAATTAATAGTAGTAGTAGAATTAGGATAAAACTTGCATCGAAAAACCATGCTCTGTAACTGTGGCAATCTGTAACCTGTAAACTCTATACTATGTATATTGGTCTTAGATCCCTAGTATGTGTCAAATTAGGATAAAACTTGCATTCAAAAACTTGTATTGTACTATGGCAAATTGTAACCTGTTAACTGTATATTATGCATGTTAACCTGTAACCTGTGCTGAACTCTTTGAGGAGAACAGGATAGAAAATGAAATTAATTAATTAATTTGCATTTGCTCTCAAGCTGGTTTAAGTATACACGGGTTTATTTTCTGCTGGATTTGCACTTGCTTTTTTAAATGAAAACACACAGATGAACGTGGGGGGGGGGGTTGTTTTTGGTTTTATCAAACGGGATGCCATCAAGTATCTTTTGGTCTTCTCTATTCAGGCGATAAGTCGGGCCTTACCAATCAGGAGCTGCGTGTCAAAGCAGCTCCTGATTAGTAAGGCCCGACTTTAGTGCAGGAAGAGGCGGTCGGAGCATACAGCGAGTGATTTCCTTCACTCGCCTGTGCTCCTGCTGCCTCTCCTGCTGCCCTCTCCAGTCTCCCACACGAAAAACCGTATTCGCGGGGGTTCCTGGAACGGAACTCCCGTGAATTTCGGGGGGAGTACTGTACTCATCTGGGGACAAACCTTAAAATTAGGGAGATTGATTAATGATTAAATAATTTTAAAAGCCTGATATTTATTTATTTATTTTATTTTTTTTGTACTTAATGCCCTGTCTGCAGGAGATAAAAGCCTGAAAAGAAGCCAAGGTCCTGCAACCTACATTATGCATTAGCTGCTGAATCCAAAGGGGATTATGGCTTTAAAAGCTAGAACTGGCCTTAAACAAATTCCTCATCCCTATACAATATTTTTCAACAAGCAGCAACACATTCAGAAAGGTTAAGTCAGTATAAGACCAAGCAACTGTGTTCCAACTGATTGGGCTTCTCAGAATCTAATGAGATACATTCTATTTATCTTATTAGAATCGTGCTGATAATTAGAATGTTATTTTGTAATTAGTCTTATAGCCCGTTACATCGTGCTAGAATATATGTGTGTGTGTCTGTCTTTATTTCTTTTCATTTTCCCTTCCTTTTACCTCCCCTGTGTCCACCTCCACCCCTTCACTGCTCCCCTTATCCAGCAGCAGCCCTTCTCCCTTTGTTTTACGTCCCCCCTATCCATGCCTCCCTTCCTTTTTCTGCCCCCCCTGTCCATCAGCACCTCTTCCCCTTTCCATCAACCCCTCTTTCCTGCTCCCCCTGTCCAGCAGTACGCCTCCCTTTTACTGCCCCCCTCTGTCTGCGTAAAAGGCATTAACAGGCCCTCCCTTTGAATTAGCGCTGCAAAGCGCTTTTGTGGGGGGGGTCTCACTTATTTCCTCTGGGTGCTGTCATGTCTGCAGTTTGCTTTTAGACTCGGATGAGGCACGCAAACTGACCTTTCAAAATAAATGAGGACGCTAAACACAATACAAATGACTCCTTCCTAGGCACAGTGTGTGGGGGGGGGGGAACCCCACTTGCGCGTTAGTCGGGTGCTCAGCATGCACAGCCTGGCTCCTATTTGCAACATCCTTCACTCAAAAAAAAAAAAAAAAAACACACCACACTACGCTCGCGCCTGTGAGCCTGCAGGGACGGGAGCCTGCTGCTCATTCTCTTTAGTGTTTGCCCTGTCCGTGTCTCTCATTCAACTCCCCGTTAGCAGAAGTCCCTGGCCGGCCCTCCCCCACCCCTCCCGTACATGCCAACCAACCTGCCCGGTCAAACCGCGGAGTGTCGCTCCCTTTGCCAAACCATGGACTAAAGTGCTTCCCTTCCCATCCGACCGTACCATTCGCTCCCCCACCCTCCTTCCACACGGTCGCACTGCGGCCCTCTCGGAGTCAATGGAAGAGAGGGGAGCGGAGAGCAAAGAAGAGGCGCTGGAGACAAACCGTGAAGAGGGGGGTCATAGGCTTTTTCCTCCCTTCACTGCGGCGGGAGCCTGAGCCGGCATAGGCGGTTGAGGGGGGAAGGTTGTGGTCGGAGTTGCTAGGCTGCAGCGGATGTGTGAGTTGCCAGTGTGGGGTCTGCAGCGGCGCGAGGTGGAGAGCAGGCTGTGGTGACGTAGTAGGCGCGCATGCGCACTCTCATGTCCACGACAGATCAGGGAACACGACTTTAGAGTGCGCATGCGCGGCCTAGCATTTTATTATATTAGATGACTTGTGAAGCTTTTTCGTTTTGCTGTTGACTGTCCTCTCATATTACACTGGATGTAAATAAAAATTATAGAGGAAGGAAATGTACAAACTTAAAAACTTGTCTCCATTTAAAACCAAAACAAGATTACAAGGAGTATTTCAATTCTGCATCAACTTAATATTTATGAAAGGATTACTCTCAGCCACACAACCCTGCCCAAGTACAGATGGGGGGGGGGGGGGGAGTAAAGTCCAGAGGAGAGCAGCAAAATATGATGAGAGGCCTTGATAAAATGATCTATGAGGACAGGCTTAAAAAGAATTATTCAGCCCAGGAAAGGACAGACTGTGGTGACTACAGTCTTCAAACACAAAAAGGGGAATAAGAACAGCCTTACAAGGGCAGACCAATGGTCCATCAAGTCCAGTAGCCCGTTCTCACGGTGGCCAATCCAAGTCACTAGTACCTGGCCAAAACCCAAGGTGTAGCAATATTTATTGCTATCAGTACAGGGCAAGCAGTAGCTTCCCCTGTGTCTTTCTCAAAAACAGACTATGGACTTTTCCTCCAGGAACTTGTCCAAACCTTTCTTAATGGAAGATAAAGGATTAGAAAACATAAAGAAGAAGCCTAATAGGTAGTACAGTGGGCTGAGAACCTGGGTAAAACTGGGCACAATTCCAACTGCAGCTACTCGTGACTGTGCATTTAACCTTCTCACTGACAAAACTTTAGAATCTCTATACCTAGTGAGCTTACAAAGTACCTGCATGTAATCAATTTAAACTGCCTTGGTAGTACCAGATAAAGGCAGTATAATATCAAATCCACGACCCTTTACCTATACTTTCTTCTCCACTCCTAACAGAGAAAAGAACAAAAATTGCAGTGGGGAGATCTAGATCAGGCATGAAGCTCTAGAGCAGCAAGGACCAGCAAGCAAGAGAATGACATCATTTAAGAGTCTGAAAAAGGTGTTTCCAAAATATCGGTCTGGAATGATTAGGCAATAAGTAGATCCACTGCTTGCCCTGGATCAGTAGCATGGAACGTCATTACTATTTGGGTTTTTGCCAGGTACTAGTGACCTGGATTGGCCACCGTGAGGATGGGCTACTGGGCTAGATGGACCACTGGCCTGACCCAGTAAGGCTATTCTTGTGTTCTTATGTTTTTATCCCACCTAGAAGAAGTGAACTACCAGAACTTAAAAGTTTCTTCCAGCTTTATCTTTCTGTGATTCTGTTAATTAAAATGTCTCCATTAATTTATGGGATGATAACTGATATACTGCTTTTTCTGTGTGGTTACAAAGGGCTAAATTCACAAAGCAAAGCGATCGTGTACCGATCGGTTTGTGAGCCCTTAGCGAACAGATTTCCCTCCAGCCCGATTCACTAAAGTGTTTAGCAATCCCCTCCCGATCCGTGAAAGCAAATGAGGGAAATGGCAGGCAAATTTGGGAGGGCAGCGATTCACTAAACACTTTAGCTAACACTGATTGGGCTTGCCGATCAGAAAAGAAGCGACTGCTGAAGACCAGTCACTTCTATCCTGGCCAACTCTCCTGCCCCTCATTCTGCCCTTTAAAACCAAAGGCTTGCAATGCTTTTTAGCAAAGCAAGCCCGTGGTTTTAAATCCGCCACCGCCATCGGGCCCAACGCTGCCTACACCGTCACCGCAAATATGGCAGGAGGGATGCCAACTCCCTCCTGCCACCGCGAAAGCGCCATCGGCCTGGCCGGCCCTGCCCACCCCTACCTTACTCTGGCTTTTTAAAATTATGGCAGGAGTGTTCCCACTCCTTCCTGCCTTATCTACAACTACTAACCCCCCTCCCTCCCCGAACCCCCCACAAAAATTTGTCCCGCAGCCACCTAGAAAAATTATGCCAGGAGGGTTCCCACTCCCTCCTGCCATCAGTCCCAACCAAAAACTAACGTAACGGCAGGAAAGATGCCAACTCCCTGATGCCACCCCCCCCCCAGACGCCCCCTCCCCCGGTCCCCTTAACAGAGCAGGATGGGTGCTCAATCCCTCCTGCTCCAATGCCTCCCGTGACGTCTGAGGTCTTAGGCCAAACCCCGGTGCATTGTGAGATGCACGGGGTGGGGCCTAAGGCCCTGATTGGCTGAGGTGCCCCAGGCCCCTCCCAAGGGGGTGTCCGGGGGGTGGCATCAGGGAGTTGGCATCCTTCCTGCTGTTACGTTAGTTTTTAGGTGGGACCGATGGTAGGAGGGAATGCGAACTCTCCTGCCTTAATTTTTTTCAACGTGGCTGCGGGGCAAATTTTTGGGGGGTTCGGGGAGGGATGGGGGTTAGGGGCACTTGTTGGGAGGGGGGGTTAATAGTTCTAGATATGGCAGAAGGGAGTGGGAACCCTCCTGCCATAATTTTTTTCAACGCGGCTGCGGGGTAAATTTGGGGAGGATTCGGGGAGGGAGGGAGGGTTTAATTTTTTTTTTAATTGGGCAGATATTTTGCATGTTTAAAACACGCAAAATATCTGCCCGATTAAAAAAAATAATAATTTTTTTAATGTAATGTAATGTAATGTAATGTAATTTATTTCTTATATACCGCTACATCCGTTAGGTATACATTAAGCCAGCAGAAGCCCTGACAGTAGTGACAGGAGGCTGTTTCTCCTGTCACTACTGTCAGGGCTTTAGCGTTCCCTGCAGTTGGTTGGGGGCGTGCCTCCGATTGCCCCCATTTGCATACAGATGGTTGGCGAATCGGTCAATCTGCCTCCAATTGCACACGGATCAGAGGGTTTGTGAATCTAGCCCAAAGTGGTTTACTTATTTTAGACAGGTACTTATTTTGTACCTGGAGCAATGAAATGTTAAGTGACTTACCCAGAGTCACAAGGAGCTTCAGTGGGAATCGAACTCACCACCTCAGGGTGCTGAGGCAGCAGCTCTAACTACTCCATCATTCCAAAATTTCTGGAATCAAAAGAAAGTTTCTTCTATCCCTCTACAGTTCTAAAATATTTGGAAAGTAAAAATGATTTTTTTTAAAGAAAAGTTAGCCAATCTTCCACCACAATCACCGGAGGTTTTAGCACATTTTTAGAGGCAAATTGAAGAGGAGATTGAAGGTGAGTGTGGCAAAGTGCCTAAAGCTACAATCTCAGCGTCCTAAGATTAAGGGTTCAAACCAATACTACTCCTTGTGACCCTGGGCAAGTCACTTCATCCCCCCCCCCCATTGCCCCAGGTACATTAGACAGATTGTGAGCCCACCGGGACAGACAGGAAAAAATGCTTGAGTACCTGAATAAAATTCATGTAAACTGTTCTGACCTCCCCTGGGAAAAGGTATAGAAAATTGAATGAATAAATAAACTATACAATGTAAACCACGGACTAAGAAAATTATTTGCCCATGAAATGAACTCACAGAGGACCCTAAATAAGAGTGAAAATTTGGAATGATCTCCCTTCAGATATTAGAACTCTTTCTTTGCTGACTTGCTTTAGAAAAACCCTGAAAACTTATCTGTTTAAGAAATTTCTAACTGATAACTGAAAGAAGATGTATCTGTTAAGAATTTTCTAGATGATGGCTGAATGTTGATATTTACTGACTTTTTCCTGTCTTATTTTTGTTCATTAATGTCTCCTTAAGTTAAATTTTAAAAAAAAAATCTTTATTGATTTTTATTCTAAAACAGTGTCATACAAATGATCAAAACAATAGGTATTACATACATTACACTAATATCTATACAGGTAGCATATATATCTTTCAAGATTTAAAGTAATCCTTCATCTAATAATTACATAATATAACATAATATAATAATATAAGTTAAGTTTTGTTAACCGGTTCGAGTCCCTCAGGGGAATGACCCGGTATATAAGACCAAAGATTAGATTAGTAGTTATATAGTATATTGATTTATATCCCGCTTTATACAAAGCAGGTCCCAAAACGTACTTACATAATATTATCACATCACATACAATTAACAAATCTAACAAACAAAACATTTGAGCGAACAGCACCTACAAATATATTAAAGCTTCAATTCCCGTATTTCATCTTACAAACAAATACTTTTTCAGTAATTTCTTAAAATTGCATAAATTTCCCTGCTCCCGGATGTATACTACCATCAAATGCAACATGTCTCATTTCTATACTGTGAAACAGAAACAACAGAAGGGGCCTCTTTTGGCCAATACTGCGCTAAGTTCTATTTAGCATGTCCATTATCATTCTTTAGTATGGACTGGTCTACAAATAACCAAGTTGGAGATATTTAGTTACCCTTCATTGGTTTGTATCCTTATAAAGGGCTATTCCAATCCTTAGGCGCCCGCAAAGATGTGTAGCATACTAGCAATATCACACGTATCTGTGCACATACACACCCATGAAGGGGCATTTTTGACAGAAACATGACGAGGCCTTGAGGATCTGCACATGCTCAAGCCTTGCACCAGCCCAGCACCAGAACCATGAGAAAAGGTAAGAGAGATCTGATCATCGTGAGGGGGAAGGGGTGGAGAGTGGAGGAGATCAATGCCAGTTATTGAAAATTCCAGGGGGAGGGCTATTATTGGAGGAATCTAAATTTGCTTTAAGATTAAATTTACGGGGGTTTTTTTATGCTGAAATGGGGCTGGACTATTATTAGAAACAATACAGTACTTTGAACATTAATTTTTTTGATCTTTCACAGAAGGGAATCTTCACTGATGACAACATTTGTCAACACTAATTTGGACAATCCTGATTCAAAGCATCGAAACACTAATGTTTTTATTTTCTTTTGACTTCTAGCTCTCTTCTGTTACTTCTCTCTCCAGATCAGTCAAAACAAGGTTGGGATGTGGAGTTATACGCCTTCATTTACACAACTCGGAGATTATTTTCCTTACTTTATATCCCATTTATCCCTACCCCAAACTGATTGGTGTCACTGCATCAACCACCTTAACTCACTTCAAAGCCTTATACCACTGGTCATAATTCAACAATTTACATGCCCTCCCCCCCCACCCCGGTGCAACAATCACATCTTTCCACTTATCTCAGGGAGCTAAGAATGTTGTCTTCACAGCATCCCTAGACCCAGATGACCTGGGGAGTACAAATCCTGACCTGAGAATCAAACTGGGGAACTTCAGCATTAATCTTTTATTATCAATGGAGCCCAAAAGCAGTTTGTGTTCTGGGCATTTCCTTTGTTGTGGCACAGCAGTTTTGTTATACAATGGGCAGTTTGTCACAGGTTATAGTCCACCACCAGAGGTAGCTCCAGAAGATATGTCAGAGCTATCAAAGGAAGTGAGATACCCAATTTCATCTCTCGCCTTCTATCCATCCTCTCGTTTTTCCAGGCATTTTGTTTAATACCACACCAGCTTCCCAGATTTGTTCTAAGTGTCCTAAAAGTGTCAATTATGTCCTGAAAATCAACTATTTTTTCACTACGTTTTCCTGCCGGTGGAGGACCTTCGCAAACTACATTAGAATCTCAGTTAACCAGGTCTCAGTTAACTGGCACTCTCAACCAACTAGGAAAAAAATTGCCAGTGGGAAAAAATAAGACCCCCGAAGCAGCAGCGGTTCTGAGCTGGAAACCCCTCTCCCAAGCTCCGAAAAACTACGTGGCGGCACTCCTGAACCGTGAACCCTAACTCACTCCTGAACTGAAGCACCAGAGTAGCAGTGTCCTGAGCTGCAAATCCCCCCTCCTTCCCTCTCTCCTTAAAGCCCCCAAGACCCAAAGCAACTGAGAGAGGAACCCCCTACTCTCCCACCATGAAGCATCAGCAAGGCAGTGGTCCTGAGCCCCAAAGCCCTCCTCCCTCAAACCCCTTAGTGGCAGAAGCAGGCGGTGGTTCTGAGAAACGAACCCCCTCGCTCTCTCCCTCCCTCTCTCTCTTCCTTACCCAAATGCAACTGGTCAGCAGAAGGCAGCCTCAAAACAGGTTGCTTGCAGCCAGCTCCAGAAGAGCCTTTCCTCTGACACGTAACTTCTGACACATCAGAGAAAAGACCCTGCCTGGGCTGGCCGCTAGGCTGCCTCCTGCTTACTGGCTGCTCTCAGGTAAGGAAGGAAGAGAGGAAGAGAGGGAGCAAGGGACGGAGCAAGGGGGTTCACGGCTCAGGACGCTGCCTGCGTCTGCCACTAAGGGGCTTGAGGGAGGAAGGCTTTGTGGTTCAAGATCGCTGCTGAGATGGTGCTTCAGGGGTGGGGGGATTGAGACTATTAGACAAGGTTTCTAACACACTCTCAATTAACCAGAAAAACAATTATCCGGTATCCACCAATCCTTGTGGGTAACAGATAGCTGAGATTCTACTGTACATCTCCCAACACTACCATGTTAGTGATCATAAATGCCAAAACCCTGAAGTAGGAAGTTTGATGGAAAGAATGTCGAGACATATTTGTGTAAATAATTAAGAAAGATGAGATGGCACGTGAAAGCCCTGGGTTGTAGCCTGTACTAATGAAAGTCAGACTAGCGTCGTATCTGTCTATCTGTAGTCCCAGACCCTCTCTACCTCTTCATCCCTTTGCACTTGCCAACATGAACTGCATGTAGGGAAGGGTTTAGACAATTTCCTGGAGGAAAAGTCCATAGTCTGTTGTTGAGAAAGACATGGGGGAAGCCACTGCTTGCCCTGGATCGGTAGCAAGGAATATTGCTACTCCTTGGGTTTTGGCCAGGTACTAGTGACCTGGTTTGGCCACTGTGAGAACTGGCTACTGGGATTGATGGACCTTTGGTCTGAACCAATAAGGCTATTCTTATGTTCTTATTTTTGTCCAATGTGTCTGTCATAATTAGACTGTAAGCTCTTTCGAGCAGGAACCGTCTCTCGCATTTTTAATGGACAGCGTTGTGTGCATCTGGTAGCGCTATAGAAGTAATAAATAGTAGTAGTAGTAGTAGTAGCAGCTGAGGGGGGAACTTTACTCCTTGTTAGAAATACACCTTGAATTCACTTGAGCAGGGACTGTGTGAGTTGTGAAAAGTCCTCACTAGAAGTCATGGTAAAGAATCCACCTAGTAGGTTAATTAGAATACTGTACCTGGACAGGAAGTCTGTACTAGGAAATGTCAAACTGAGGTGTAGCTTTACTGCCTGTTGGTGGAGTTATTCAAGAGGGTTATATATTGGCTGGGGAAGCTACAGACTACAATCCCATGGTGAAGTATCCTCTTAACAGATTAGTGTCAAGCAGCTGACATCTGTACTATATAGAGCCAGACCAGTCAAGAATTCTAGTAAGCTAGATAGCACATTGAAGTCTGCAGTATAAGTTGTTATTCTACTGCGGTGGGTCAGACAAGCTGAGATGGGAAATTTATTGCCTGGTTAAGTAAAAGAAGCAGCCCTAGGGACATAATTATACTAGGCAATGGGGACATAATGCACGGAGATTTCTATGCAAAAATTACTCAAATAAATTTACCTTGGAGGGGTGGGGAAAGTATTCTGCAAAGTACAAAAGATTGCAGATTTAAAAGGTGCCTACAATACTCCCGGTGGAATTCTGTGCAACTGTGAAACAGAGAATTTATGCAGAATTCCCCAGTGACACAGAATTTACCTTTTGTGTGCAAAATCACTGATCAGGTTGTAGCCCAGGTCTCTTCTCTGCTCTGCCGCCTGTTAAAGAAAAATTACACAACGCAGGTGGAGTCTTCTATCAAGTGGAGTCTAAGAAGAGGAGATGGAAAGAATCGGAGCTGTGCAGACTTATGCTGCTGAGCCACATGTGGCCAGTGAAGTAAGTCAAGGCAGCAGATCAGGAGAGAGGACCAATTCAGCACTGAGGTTCTTTTTAACTTTTTGCCAGGGGGGTTAAAAAAAACAAAAAAACAAAACAAGCATTAGGCCCCCTACTATGAGGTGTTCAATCCCTGCCCCTATGCCTGTTCCCCTACGCATGTGACCAGCACCATTGTCTCCCACTTTCTGCAGGTCCGGCAATTTCTCCTACCTCCCCCACCCCCACCTGGGTCCTATAAATGTGTGCTCTTTGCCAGCAATTACTACAGGCTAATACTGGACAGCCTAGCAGCCTCTCGGACATCTCCCACCTCCTTGGAAAGAAATGTCCTGTTGCCACATAGGCAGGACTGATGGAAGGGAAGGCTTCAGGGCTGGCTGATGACTGCTTGCAGTAATCACTAGCAAAGACTGCACATTTACAGGACCTGGGGAAAGGTAACACATACTGCTGGACCTGAGTGAGGGGGTGTTTCAATTGCTACCATGCAATAAAGGTTGGATTTCCAGAGAAGTAGGAGAGGAGAGAAGAGATAGTGAGGTGCAGGCTTGGGGGGGTATAGGGGAGACAGGGGTGAGAGAGATGCTGGCTCAGGGGGACAGGGGTGAAAGAGATGCTGGCTCCGGAAGGATAGGGAAGAGAGAGTGAGATGCTGGAGAGGATTGGGGGAGAGAAATACTGGATTGTTTTGAAATTCTACATAATTAGCAAATATATTATTTAAATTTTGCAAAATAAACTTGCAGAATTTGCAAATCTTGTACAGAATTTTGCATTTTTTTGTGCAGAATTCCACCAGGCTCCACAGCAATATGGGCTTTTGAGAACTGATCCCAAAACAAAAGGAGGGGGTTTAAAGAAAAACAACCTTTTGTTAGCAGTATTTACTTCTTAGGAACCTCTGCATTTTCTTTGATTTGAAGTCAATAAGGTTTTATACCTGCATATGAATAACAGAGGAAAAATACATCATATTTTAGGACAATTTTCTTTATCCATTTACAATGGTAAACAGACTGTCTGAAAACTGCCCACCTGTACACAGGTGAGCATCTGTGAACATCTATAATATGTACATCTTAAAGGTGTAAAATGTAGGTGGGCTCAGTGGAAGGGATAGTAGGTTGGGGGAGGCAACAATCCTTTTGCATTTGCAAGAATACATGCTTTGTTTTTCAAGGAAAAACAGATGCATCTCTCTGCAGGTACTTTACCCCTAGGCAATTTTCAAATGAACTGTGCTCAAGTATTTTTCCCACTGAGGACTAGAGCAAAACAAATAGGAAAAAATGAATACGCAGACTTTGCACCTACCTGTCAACTTTTATAAATTGCCCCAATGTAACAAAATTTCTCTTTTCAGTCTCTATAGATTATTTTAGATATCATGAGCTCTTTAGTAAGGAACTCCCTACAGGAGCAGCAATAATAAAACTCACTGGCAAAATTATTATGCTGAACTGCACAGCTGACAGTGATCAGTGCTGCTACAGAGCACTACCCAGTTCATGAAAAGAACAAAAAAAGAAAAAGAACAGACTATGTACAATTTTTAAGCATTGTCTTTGGAATTCCCATTGTAGAATGTTATATCATGGCATATGCCAGCATCTAGCAGACTTCAATAAAATGCATGGCAACAGAATTTCCCTTTGAGAATGAAGCACCAGGGTCAGCAGATCTGAATATGAAGCTGGAAATGTGAGGAAAAATTCCCCCTCCCCCACTAAGGGAGTAAAGGAGGCCTGGAATAGCCTATAACAGTGGTTCCTAAACCTGTTCTAGGGGACCAATAGCCAGTTGGGTTTTCAGGATATCCCTAATGAATAAGCATGAGGCAGATTTGCATGCCTGTCCCCTCTATTATATGCAAATCTGCTGAGGGTCCCCCAGGACAGGTTTTAAAAACACTGGCCTATAAGCAGAGGCGACAATAACCTAAACTATGTTAGAAATTAAGCACATGCGAGACAGATTGCTGAACTAAGGGCTAAATTCACTAACCCTCGATTCCGTGTCCGATCCGTTCCCAATTGTATGTAGACCGATGAATTCACAAAAGGCCTGCATGCAAATGGGGATGATCGTTAACACGCCCCCTACCCACAGCCAGAATAACTAAAGAGCGATCCTAGAGCATGGACAGACCCTGACAGTAGTGACAGGAGAAGCAGCCTCCTGTCACTGCTGTCAGGGCTTCTGCTGGCTTTTTTTATTTTTTATTTTAATCAGGCAGATAGTTTGTGTGTATTACACACGCAAAATAACTGCTCGTTTAAAAAATAAAAATAAAAAAGCCCCCCTTCCGAAGTGCCTCCTCCCTCCCCAAACCCCTATAAAATATCCGTCCCCCCGCGCCGATGCTCCACAAAAGGCAGAAGGGATGCCAACTCCCTCCTGCCACGCAAATGACTGCAACTGCCCCGACCAACCCACCGCACCACCCCCCCACCCGACCAGCCCACCGCACCCCAACAGGACTGGCCCACCCCTGGTCGGACTCCCTCCAGTGCTGTCTTCTGGAGCAGGAGGAACCGCAAAGTCCTCTTGCTCCTTCATCTCCTCCTGCTCCTGGATGACGCACCATGAATGTGGGCCTTAGGTCCCACCCCGGTGCATCATGTGATGCACGGGAAGGAGCCTAAGGGCCTGATTGGCTCAGGCGGCTCAGACTCCTCCTCCCTTGGGAGGGGCCTGTAGTACCTGAGCCAATCAGGGACTTCCTTAGGGCCAAGCCTAAGGAAGTCTCTGATTGGTCAAAGTAATAGCCAATCAGGGACTTCCTTAGGCTAGGCCCTAAGGAAGTCCCTGATTGGCTCAGACACCACAGACCCCCTCCTAAGAGAGGAGGAATCTGAGCCGCCTGAGCCAATCAGGGCCTTAGGCTCCTCCCCGTGCATCACATGATGCACTGGGGCGGGGCCTAAAGCTCACATTAGCGGTGCGTCATCCAGGAGAGGAGGAGACGAAGGAGCAGGAGGACTTTGCGGTTCCTCCTGCTCCGGAAGACAGTGCTGGAGGGAGGCCTAAGGAACAGTAGGGACTCAGCACCCTTCCTGCTCCCAACTTTTAGGTACAGGGGAGATGTCGGGCTGGGTCAGGCCAGGCCCGACCAGGGGTGGGCCAGTCCGAGGGTGGGCCTAGGCTGAGGGGGTGAGTCGCATGCCATATTTGTGCAGGTGGGGAGGGCAGCATTGGTTGGTTGCAGGATGGAGTGGGTCACCAGGGGGGCCCTCAGCCGTTTTTTGACAGGCCTGCCTGTCTTTTTTTTTTATGGGGGACAGATATTTTGCATTTGTAACACATGCAAAATATCTATGCCATGGAAAAAAAAATGAATAAAAAAGAGAATAAAAAAGATAGGCAGGCCTGTAAAAAAACTTGCAGACCTGTCGGTAATTCAGCAGTCGAGTTTGCCAATAGTAAAACCCGATTCAAAATAGCCAAGCAATTGTTAGTGAATCAATCGCTTGGCTATTTTGCATGGGATTTTGCTAATTTGCATGGGAGGGTCGGGATCAGATCGCTACAGGCTTTAGTGAATGGGGTTGGAGGGATATTTGGTCGCAAAGGGCTCGCAAACCGATCGGTACACGATCGGTTTGCTTAGTGAATCTAGCCCTAAGAGTAAGATGGGGAGACAATGGAGGCTGAATTGTAGCGATGCATTAAAAAAAAAACATGATCAAGCAGGATGACTGGGTGGGCCAAGTGAGCTATATCCAGGGCAGATTTTAATTTAAATCACTTTAAATTATAATTTATATCATTAGTAAGGATACGGGAGAATTATTTTTAAATCAAACCCACTGAAATCATGATTTACCGCACTAACCCCCTCTTTTACTAAGCTATGGTAGAGATTTCTACCACAGCCTGGAGTGCTAAATGCTTCGATGCTGCTTCAACGCTCATAGGATTCCTATGAGCGTCAGGGAAGTGTCAGAGCATTTAGCGCTCTGGGACATGGTAGAAACCTCTACCATGGTGCTTAATAAAAGAGAGCCTAAATTGTGGCGCTCTTCTTTCTTTCACTTTTATAAAGAATATCTGCATGCTTTATTTTAACTGCATTAAGAACGATTGCATTGAGACTAGGGGGTTGATATTCAAGGTGATTTAACCAGCCAGAAATGATTCTTGGTCAGTTAAAATCATTCGTGTTTGTTTGTTTGTTTGTTTATCTCCTGCCCTTATTCAGGGCAAGTAACACTTTTACATACAAAATAATATGTGTGTCTAGCCATTGATATTTAACAGCAGTTAACCAGTTAATGAGGTCAACTAACACCACAGACCACAAAAATGAAAGCTGACAGGGGCGGAGTCAGAACTCATGTGGTAGATGAGTGCCATCCCAGTTACCGAAAAGGTTACACTGGCTCCCAATCAAAAGCAGGGTGAACTTCAAGATCTTATTGCTGACACACAAAACCGTTCATCTCTCGGAAATGCAATATCTAGCTGCCAGACTACATTACCATACCCCAGTACGTGCCCTGCGCTCGAGCCAAGAATACCTGTTGGAAATACTCTCCTTTCAGAGTCATCAAATACAAAAGAGTTAGGACAAGAATGTTCTCAGTGATGGCTCCAAGGTGGTGGAACTCCCTTCCAAAGAAATTAAAACTAGAAAAGGACACCGGAAAGTTTAAGAAAGGGATAAAAATCATCCTCTTCACAGACTATTTTAACTAATAAAGCAACATACAGATAGCTGGCTAGTCCCCATTAGGAACACAACATAAAACACGATATAGGTATTATGTGTGCAAATAAGTAGGATTTAGTATTAGTATTATATGTGTATACACGTAGGATGATCGACTATGGTATAAATGTGTGTGAATTGGAAACCATCTAAAACAAATGCTAACTCTATATTGTAGCACCTTTATAGAAGCTCATGTAAACCACTCTGAATTGACCCACCAGTCATTAGTAACGATATAGAAGCTTTCAATAAATATAAAGTGCCAATATTCAAAACTTAACACCTTAAATGGCCAAACTGAAGCACATAAAGTCAGTGCTAAATATTGCATGTACGGTAACTGCACAAAAGACATGGCATAGTAAGGGGAGGGCGGGGAGGAGGGGGTTGTTCACCCCGGGCGCCATCTTGGTGGGGGCGCTGGCACCCCTCCTCATTTCCGCCCCCCCCCCCCGCATGCACCTTCTCTTACCCCCCACCCCCACCTTACCTCTAGCTCTTTGCCGACGCGAGTAGCAACTCCAACCTGCTGCTCATTCCAGCATCAGCTCTCCCTATGACATCACTTCCTGGTCCCATGCTTAGGAAATGACATCAGAGTGAGAGCCAACTCGATGCGGGCAGCAAGTTGGTGATGCTGTTTCCACCAGTGAAATTAAAGAGGTACAGGGGAAGTGGAGGGGTGCACACACGCGGGGGGGGAGGCAGGGGCACCACCACCCCAGGCGCCTCTCATCCTACACCACTGGGTCCAGTATTGACTATCCAGAAATAATGCCACTGCCAGCTCAATATCTACTCCTATAATTATACTTTTGTTCAAACATGAGAATTCAAATACAGTAAAACCTCTGATTGCAAGTAACTTGGTTCGCAAGTGTTTTGCAAGATAAGCAAAACATTTTATTAAATTTTAACTTGATTTTTAAGCAATGTCTTGCAATATAAGTATATACAGTATACACACATCACCTCTGAGTCGATGGTTCTTCTCTCTCTCTCTGACACTGCAGGAGTGTAGCGACTGTTCTAAACAGGCAAAGTCTTGCAATACGAGAACATACAGTATACAGTACTCCCCCAAAATTTGTGGGGGGTTCTGTTCCAAGAACCCCCACGAATTTCAAAAAACCGTGAATGTGGTTTTTCGCCAGTCAAAAGGCAGGAGAGGGCAGCTGGAGCACCGGTCGGGTGAAGAAAATCACTCGCGGTCTGTTTTGACACGCAGCTCCTGATTGGTGTAGCCCAACTTTACTACAGGAAGAGGTGGTCGGAGCAGACCGTGAATGAATGAGCGAGTCCATGATTCATGAATTCACGGGGGAACACTATACACACGTCACATCATCACAACTGAGCCGTTGGTTTTTCTCTCTTTGATGCTGCGGAAGTGTAGCGACTGTTCTACATGAGCGAGGTCTTGCAATACAAGCACATGCAGTATTTTGTATTAAAGTTTCCATTATTTCCTTTGGGGAAATTCGCTTTGATATATCAAGTTTCAAGTTTCAAGTTTATTATCTTTTTAATATACCGACCATCAACAGGTATCTGGCCGGTTAACAATAAAATTATAAGAAAGAGAAAAAAGTCATAAATATTTAAAGATGATGAGTGGACATCAAAAACATTACTGGACAGACAGTGAGGGGAAAAGGGGAAGGAGGGGAAAAGTTACATGTTTTGAGAAGAGGGAGAAAGTGGGAGTGGGGTAAAACATATTGGGTGGGGTCGCTTTTTTAAAGCGGTTGGTTAAATAAATGAGAAACAGAAGAGTGAAAGAGAAAGAAGAGAAGGAGAGGGAAATAGAAGAAAAAAAAATAAAAAATAAGGTAGCTCTAAGCACAGGCGAAAGCGTCACGGAATAAGAAAATCTTCAAGTTAATCTTGAATTTATCTAGATGTTGTTTGTCTCGGAGTTGTTGTGGCAGAGCATTCCACAACGTTGGGGCGACTACTGTAAACTTTATTTTCCGGGTGTAATAGAAATCTTTTACGGAAGGGATTCGTAAGAGTTTTTGATCTGTTGACCTCAAAGTATATGAGTGCTTTGGATTACAAGCATGCTTCTGGAACGAATTATGATCGCAAACCAAGGTTTTATGGTAGTAACTTCAAAAGACCATTCAAAAGCAATAGCCAGAGAAGACATTGGAGTAGAGGAGCGGCCTAGTGGCCAAGAGCAGCTGCCTCAGCACCCTGAGGTTGTGAATTCAATTCCCACTGCAGCTCCTTGCGACTCTGGGCAAGAAATCTATCCATTCAGTGCCCCAGGTACAAAATAAAAGTAAAGACCTCTCTAAGGGGTCCTATGACTAAGGCGCACTAGCCATTTTGGTACACGCTAATGCATGCGAACGCTAAATCGGCTACCGCACCTTAGTAAAAGGACTACTAAAATATGTAAACTGTTTTGATTGTAACCACACAGAAAAAGCCAATATATCAAGTCTCATCCCCTTTAGTCAGAACTCAGCT
This sequence comes from Geotrypetes seraphini, assembly GCF_902459505.1. NCBI lineage: Eukaryota > Metazoa > Chordata > Amphibia > Gymnophiona > Dermophiidae > Geotrypetes > Geotrypetes seraphini. The sequence goes on from NC_047097.1 coordinate 48,774,803, forward strand.
ATCCGCTTCATTTTTGGATTGAAAAAAAAAACCCCAGATCATGTCAGTCCATACTATAGACAGTTGCATTGGTTGCCAGTGGAGGCTAGAGTTATTTTCACACTCATCTGCATTTGTGTCAAAAACCTTATCTGGCTTGGCCCCAAATTATCTTCTTTCTCACTTTTGAACTGGCTCATAATACCAAATGTACTCGTAGTTCTCATTTATTTGCATTTCCCACTTTGAAATCTTGTTCATTACATGAGATTCTTCGATAGGACACTTTCCTTTCAAGCTGGTAAAATGAATATTTGGCTAAGCGAAACAATTTCAAAGTGTTTTCCTATCAATCCTTTAGGAAAGTAGTAATGACTTATCTTTTTGATAAATTTGTTACTTCTTAATTTGCTTTTGTACTTCTGTTCCTGGTTATAATTCTCTGTTTTGTTACATTGTACTTCACTAGTTGTCAGTTGTCTCTTTATTGTGAACTGCTTAGAACAGGGGTGCCCAACGCGTCGATCGCGATTGACCAGTAGCTCAGGAAGGCAACTCGAGTCGATCGCACTCGTGTTGCCGTCCTGATCTACGGGCCGATCAGCCTTCCTCTCCAGTGTTTTCCCTAGGGCCTTTTAGCTGGGCGGTCCACCCAGCTGTCATCTGCCGCTGCTGAACATTAAAAAAAAAAACCAAAAAACCGGCTTGGAGATTTCAGTCCCTAGCGAACTTATGCTCCGGGCTCTAACGTGTGCGTGCAGGCTTCTCTTCTCTTCTCTCCGAAACCGGAAGTTATGTCCGGGGAGGGGGGTGGTGGAGAAGGGAAGCCTGCACGCACATGTTGAGAGCCCTGAAGCAAGCGTTCGCTACGGGCTAATGCGGGAGACAGGTTAGTGAAGCATTTGTTCTTGTTCCTGCCGGGTCCTGCCTACTTTCTGTTTCCGCAAAGGCAGGACCCGGCAGCATTTCCCCCAATAGGTTGATCACGATCTTGGGCTGATCAGCCTTCCTCTTCCCGATGGCAGAATTGACGTCGGGGAGAGGAATGCTGGTTGGCCGAAGCAGGGAGAGCTTGGGGCCTGTTATTGGTGGCGTTTGGGTCCTGGTCCCCGATGGCAATGGCAGTGGCTTGGGGAAGGGCAGGGAGAAAGAAAGAAAAAGGGCAGGCAGGGAGACAGAAGGAAAGAAGAGAAACAGAAAAAAAAGAAAGGGAGGCAGAGAGAAAGAAAGGGCAGGGAAGAGGAAGAAAAAGTTGGGGGAAGGAATGAGGTCTGGAGGAGAGGAAGCATACCGGCTAAAAGAAGGGAAGAAAGATTGGATGCACAGTCAGAAGAAGAAAGTGCAACCAGAGACTTCTGAAATCACCAGACAAGGTAGGAAAAATGATTTTATTTTAAATTTAGTGATCAAAATGTGTCTGAATTTATATCTGCTGTCTATATTTTACACTAAGGTCCCCTTTTACTAAACCGCAATAGAGGTTTTTAGCGCAGGGAGCCTATGAGTGTCGAGAGCAGAGCTGGGCATTCAGCGCAGCTCCCTGCGCTAAAAACTGCTATCGTGGTTTAGTAAAAAGGGAGGGGGGTATATTTGTCTATTTTTGTATGGTTGTTACTGAGGGGACAGTGCATAGAGTCATCTGCCTTGACCTCTTTGAAAAACCCTGGAATAGGAATGACGATTAACATTTTCTATGCATACAGTGTGCTTTGTGGTTTTTTTTAATTTTATTGTTGGTAGATCATTTTGACTTGGTCATTTAAAAAGTAGCTCGCAAGCCCAAAAAGTGTGGGCACCCCTGGCTTAGAACTTGTCATGGTATTGCGGTATACAAAAATAAAGTTGTTATTATTATTAAGAAGAAAGCCTAAAGATCCTGCATGTTCAGATATGAGATGCTCATGACAGTGCTTCATTCAGACAACCAGACACTGCATTTTTTTTGTCACACTCTTTGCGTTTTGCATGCATGTCTTCTCCATAGGTTCAGAAATTGCATCATTAAAATATTCCCAAATGGAATCTCTTTTATGGCCTGCTGCCATGATAGGTTTGCCCTTCTATAATTTCCTTAGTGGACCTCAAAAATCAATGGAGAGAACCCTGCAGGATTATAAACACGTTCTTTAAGACTGCAAGAACACAATGTGCTACTCAATTTTTCTCTCATTTTCTATTCCTTTCATCAATCCCTTGCATTTGTATTCAGAGTCCCTTTCCTTCTCAACCCCCCCCCCCCCAACCATTTTAAATCCTCTATATTTTATTTATTTTATTTTTTTTAAATCAACCTTCCTTGTCTTTACACTTCAGGATAGGTAAGGGTATGAGGGTATATGCATGCAGGTACACTACCCACAGGGATAGATCAGGTCATCTATCACTGCTCTCCTTATATTGCTATTTTAATAAACATGTATATAGACCACAACAGAAGCCAGGACTACTGTTCATGATATCTGCACTATGGATTTGTTTAGGGTTTTGTCTAGTTTCTTACAAAACAAAAATCCTAGTTTAAAATTGAAAAAAAAAATTTGAAAAATCTGATATATTTGATTTAAAGAAGATTTTTAGCCGTCCTATTCATATCTGTCAGTAACTACTAGGTTCCTACCCAGCTGCTCTTCAAACCAACCTGTCAAGATACTCCATCAATTGAAAACATTCTCCCAGAACTCAGCAGAATCAGAAACCACAGAGAGCAGAGAAACTACGTCAGTCACAAAATTATCAAAGTTTTCTTTCAAATAGTGTCAGATGCTAACCAAGACTGGAGTGTATCGACTACTCAGCACTTCAATGCAATCACTTTTCAGCTTTTAAAGTTTGGATATCAGGTTCACACAAAGAAATACTGAAGTATAATAATATTACATTTTCCCTTATTTACTGTTAGTCTCAGCTGGTCAAACTCAAGCACCTCTGGATCAAGCTTTAACAAACAAGATTTTTTATTTATTCATTTATATTTTACTAAATTTTTGTAAATCCGTGTTCAGACCGGATCCTAATGTAACGGATGTGAACCGCCTAGAACTCTTTGGGTATGGCGGGATATAAGAACCTAATAATAATAATAATAATAATAATAAACTGAAACCATTTTTAGGGGCAATCCAGGAGGGGGCAAATAAAATCTAGAGACTTACCTCCTCTTCTATTAAACTGCGCTAGCAGTTTTTAGGAGCCGCACTGAATGGCCCGCACTGCTCCCAACACTCAGAGGAACTCTATGAGCGTCGGGAGCAGCGCAGGCCATTCAGCATGGCTCATCGCCCTAAAAACTGCTAGCGCAGTTTCGTAGAAGAGGGGGTTACTTTCTGAAGACCTTAATTTTAAATTAGGATAAAAACTTGTACTGTAACTATGGTAAATTGTAACCTGTTAACTGTATTTTTTTTTTCAAATTTTTTATTCATTTTCCATCTTACATCAAGTACACAATATTACATCATTTAAAACTTTTACACATCACTTGAATTTCTTTCTATTGTCATCGTAAATACATAAATTTACTCCCTCCCCACCCATCCTTATTATAAAAATTTCAATCAAAAATATTATATAAATATTGTATTCTTATCTATTGATTAAACCTTTAATAGAATTTTATACCATCCCCCCTCCCCCTATGTATAAATATACTGTCAGTGGAAAATGATGTCTAATCATTACAATAATTTGTCAATGGCCCCCCAAATCTTTTTAAAATTATTATAATTCCCTTTCTGTATAGCAATTGTTCTTTCCATTTTGTAAATGTGGCACAACGAATTCAACCAGAATGTATAGCTAAGATTATTGTAATTTTTTCAGTTACTGGTGATATGTTGCATATTCTGTATGTTAACCTGTAACCCGTTCTGAGCTCTTTGGGGAGGACAGGACAGAAAATAATAAAAAAAAAAATATAGAACTACCAAAAGGATTTACACAGTAAAGCCCTATATTAAGATTACATCTTGATTTGTTATTTTTTAAAATCAATTTTTTTCCTAATTATATTCTCAATAATCCAACCAACATTAGAAATGCTTCACAATAAAAGCATTTTGCCACACAAAGGAAGAAAATTAAATTCTTGCTGATTTTAGGCAGGTTTTAGAGGATTCCAGTTTCCATGTTAGTAGGAGGAGACCGCAAAGGGTTTTAAGAACCAAATGCAACCATCCACAGAATCTTCCAGTGAAAAACAGTGATACGTTGTAACAGTTAGCAAACAAAAGCCTCTTTTTTTCCTGATCTTTCTTGGTATTCAGTTAACATCTCCAAAAAGTCCTTTATGTTTCTGTCTGGTGTGTTTACAAATGCAGCTTTATCGTACAGATGGGGGAAGGGGGAGAATACAAAAGCATTCATTCATGTAAATTACTAATTATCTCATCCTAGAAATTACACAACAAACCTGTCCTCCAAAACCATTAGAAAACCACAGAATACAGCACTGAGCAGGAACAACAGCTGAACGTAACTGCTTACTACAAAGGACATTTGGTTTTGTAAACTGTTCACTCACACTATGGTCCCCTTTTATCAAGCTGCGTTAGGGTCTTTTTATCGCCAGCCATTATGGAAAAAAACTCAGACGCTCATAGAATTCCTATGAGCATCAGAGCTTTTACCGCAGCGGTCAGCAATTTTTTTTAAAAAAAAAACCAAAAAAACCCTAACGCAGCTTGATAAAAGGGGGGCCCATGTTCACTACTGCCAGAATAAAAAATAAAATAAAAAACCCAAGATTATGCAAAAAGCCAAAACAATTTTTTGTTTCTAAAACTAATTTTTTGAACTTGCTACCCAGTTTGGACTCATGCAGCCTACAGGAAGAGAAATTATATTCAGGAAAACCCATCATCACTTACTATATAATATTTTAAAGGAATCATATAAAACTAGCAGCAAAATTTCAGATGTCAAGGACAAACTGGGATCAGAGCTCATGATACCCTCACAGTGCTAAAGCAGCCAATCAATCAGTCCAAAACATGCCTATTTCACATATGTAGAATACTGTAACACAATTAGCGTGTCATTACCCACAAGAGTGAGTAGAAGGATACTTAGTGGTTTTAACAGCAAGGAACCAAGCATCCAGGACTCAAATCTCACTGACCTTCGACAAGTCATTTCAATGTGGACTCTTGCTCATAGGAAAGACTCAGACTCCTATTTACTAACCCAATGTTACATAATACCGTATATTATTTTACTAAATATAATTTACTGTGAATTCACTATCCTGCTACCAAATAAGGGAATGTTTGGAGGTGGTTGTTTTGTGCTTTTTAAACGCTTTATTGAGATTTTAAACATTCAGACATGATACTTCAAACTATACCAACATACAAAAGACATTCCCCAACAACAGAAGCCCAAGGTCGCCCCCCCCCCCCCCCCCTCTACAAGACAGGCTGAAAGCAGCAGTACTACAAGACTACCATTAGGGGGTACCATTTTGGAAAACGCAGTACCTAGGTAAGAGCAACTGGGAATCACTCCTGTCCCTATTAGATCCCCAGGGAGAATAGGTTTGCTTGCAGGGTGGAGGCAGCATGGGTGCAGCAACATTATTCTCTTAAAGAGATGGAAAGAGTGGAGATGGGGACTTTAGCGCATGGCTTTTCCAAAGATTAAGGCAAGTTGCATACAGTATTTCCCCGTCTATGAAGGATTTAATCTGAGTTTGTACCTGAGGCAATGGAGGGCATGTGACTCACCCAAGATGACAAGGGCTGTCAGTGAGATTTGAATCCTAGCTTCCGTGGTTCTCAGTCCACTGCTCTAACTATTAGGGCTACTTCTCCACAAGGGGAGGGTACCGAATGTCACTAATTTCTTTCCCCTTTTTTAAGTTATCATGTAATCAAGATTGGGGAGTGCTGAGGCAGATTTGTTTTTAAGGGATCTGGAAGCTGAAAGCTTCTTCTTCTTTTTTTTTTAACACCTAGTGGGCACCGTTCAACAGCACCCCTGGGAACACTGCTTCACCAATCAAGGGAAGGCAGAAATAATTTAAGGTGCTGTTAACTTTCAATGAATCACATCTTTGAAATTTTAATCTAATCCGTCTTATTCATTTAACACAATAATCAGCTCATTTCAAGCCCAGCTGGTTAAGGTGTCATTTTACTAAGCTGAGTTAAACAGCTAGAGCAGGTTTTACTACACAATATAGATGTTACACAGGTCCACATTAATCTATAACACATGTTAAAAACATCTGGTGTGGCAAAAATCTCACACTAGCTGCTTAACGTGGTGAATGGGCATGACAGGGACGGAACAAAGGTGTGGCCAACAGTGACAGCGGTACAGTACCATGTGCTAGTGGTCATGACTGCCAATAGTGCAGCTGTATTTATCACCACCTTAAGAAGAGACAGCATGTGCAGGTGTGCTACTGGCACTTTGTTAATGCAACCGTGGCCTTTTCAACAAGGACTTCAGATCCCCCAAACACACACATACAATACAACTCCTCCCCCCCCACTCCCCTGATCCAAACCTTATGACCCTCCCAGCCCCCCATTATATCCTTCTTCCAATCCCCCCAACCCCAACCTTGCAACAAGCAAAAGGCAATATGTCCCTCCCTCAACCCAAAGCCCCACCCACACTCCTATAACTTACCTAGAGGTGATCAGTGGTGGTATAGTAGGCCAGGATGAGAGCAGTCCTTTTTTGCTCCTGCCCACATGGTTCCAGGTCTCAATACTATGATCCCTTTTGGTAGTCTCAAGGTACTACCACATGGGGTCAGAAATCTTCCAATATGGAAGGCAGACTTCTTGTAGTGATACTGCAAGACTACCACTACAAGTCATGGCAGCCATATTGAGATCTGGAGCTGGACAGGCGGAGGTAGAGAGGGCCTGCTCCTGACCTGGCCTACTGTACCTTCAATTATCACCTTGGGTTAAGTCCTGGAGGTAACTAGGGACAGGGTGAGGAGGTAAAAGAAATGTTGGGATGTACATATGTGGAAGAGGTTTTCAGCCAGAAGAGGAGCATATCACCTTTTGCTAATTAGGGAGTGGTGAATGGATATTGGGGGAGGAAATGTTGTAGGGAAGCAAAACTGCAACACTTCTTTCCTAAATTAATTAGTTCTGCAAGCTGCATCATGATATCTGAAGTACCAGACAGTATGGACCGTAGGGCACTACTCATAATATGTTGCTATGCCATATAGCTCTGCCCTATACAGTAAAAGCAATGCCTTAATATTTCCCTTTAATGCACAGTAAGTACAAAATTTTACCACACTTTAGTAAAAAGGGTTCCTAATCTCCCTTGAGGCAAAAACCATGTGTTAATTGGCAAATGAAGTGTGTTATTGCCTTAATGCAGATTAATAAATAGGAAACTTAGATTGGAAGCCTCTGGGGAAAGTAAATACTTGCAAGAGCTAAATCTAAAGACAATATAAATATTCATCCATCACATCATTTAATAGTCATTTATAAAATGCTTTCCCAGAAAGCAACTATAGGCCTGCCCAAAGTGGTAAAAACCATAAAACTAAATATTAAAAGAATATATACAAACTTCATGTGTTCAACTCCAAAACTGCTTTATTCTCAAATACATGCTATAAGACTGCCCACAGGCATTCTCCATTACCTCCTACGATTCATTGCTCAATAGGTTTGTCAGACAACCTGGAAAAAGCCACAATTTAACCCTATCCCTTACACCCCCAACCCCCCCACCCTAGGATAAACAGTTCACTCCTTGTATCTTCCCGTAGACTGAACATAAGAACATAAGAATTGCTGCTGCTGGGTCAGACCAGTGGTCCATCATGCCCAGCAGTCCGCTCACGCGGCGGCCCTCTGGTCAAAGACTAGCGCCCTAACAGGAACTTGTCTAACTTTGTCTTGAATCCCCTATGACAGACTCCGGAAGAGTGTTCCAGTTTTCCACCACTCTCTGGGTGAAGAAGAACTTCTTTATGTTCATATGGAATCTATCCCCTTTCAATTTTAGAGAGTGCCCTCTCGTTCGCCCTACCTTGGAGAGGGTGAACAACCTGTTCCCATAATGTTAGAGCAATTACAGAGAAAGCTATATCTTGAACATAAGGCAAGTCTCTTTATCTATAGAAATAAAGAGCAATGGTGCTGGAGAGGATTGCAGTGCTCAACTAGGTACACACAATCGTAGTTTTCCCTCAAAGGAAGGCAGGATCATGCCTCCCTCAGTGACTGAAATTTAAGCACATACTTTTTAAAATTTTATTTGAGCTAGTACTCGCAACCAAAGCAACCAGTTTGGGCATTTATAAATCATTTTTGCAGCTGTAATTCTGTACAACCTGCAAACTGCTTGTTAGAGAATGACACGGAGACAAAGTTTGTCCCCAACAGTGTCATTATTTGCATAAGCCTTGAACACTTATGATTTTATATTTAAATCTTTTTACTGAAGTATAAAAAGAGACAATATTTTGTACAACTGTTTATAAAATCATAAATAGAGCATTCCATTTCTATTTTGGTTTGAAACAACCATTCCCAAAGACTCAGTCGCCTATGTTTTTACATCATCTGGGAAGGGTAATTGGATTATCTTTCAGACATGGATGGAGAAGGGAACCTAAACTGTGTAGTGGGTGAACAGAAAAATAAGGGTCTATTAATTGCTTGAGTACCTGAATAAATGCATGTAAACCGTTCTGAGCTCCCCTGAGAGAATGGTATAGAAATTTAATGAATAAATAAATGTTAGACATGTTCCTTGATGCCAGCAACGATGGATGAATCTGTTGCAGTAACTATAAGATGCTTGAGCAGCTGGGCACATGATGGAAGGACATTACAGATAGAAGGCAAGACACAAATGAAGTAATTTAACAGTAGTTCATTGAAATCCAAAAGCAGCTTCTGCAGTTGTTGTTTTTTTAATCACTGAATTCAGTTGCCAATTGTTTAAAATGTGTTAAGTTTTTACATATTAATACTAGTCTCAAGTTTTTAGAGAATGACAGAGGGACAAAGTTTGACCATGTCCCTGCAGGCTCTATCCCCGCCCCTCCCCCACAGGCTCTGTCCCATTCCTGCCCCGACCCTAATGTCATTCTCTATTGCTTGTGTCTGTTTGGCAGGCACACACCTATATAATATTGCAGAAATAAGGATGAGAGATGATTAAAGCCTGAATTGCCAACCAAAGAAATGTCACGTCTAATAAAAGCTGCAATTGTTTAACCAGTCTCATCTTCACAAACATATTCCACACCAATAATTAAAGTCCGCTTCCAAAGTAAACAACCTACTCTAAGGAAAGTCTCCATTGGTACTGTCACTTCTTTGCGCCAACTGGAATGAGTGCTTTCTCTCCAAGTTAAAAGGCACAACTCAGGCTCCCATGTTTCAGAGAGAAAGAAGCAAATCACCAACAGTACACTGCATCAGCTGCCATCAGCTACTGTAAGCAAGTTTTTCATAGCTAACTCAGAAACAATTGAAGCAGTTCAAACAGGTTTTGCATCAAAGTATTTTAGCTTCTGATGCACATAATGACTTTGCAGCATCCTCTGATAATACAATGTAAATGTAGTACAGAGCTTATTAATATTAAAATGAGTACTTATCATACTTGTTGGGGGGTGCCATATATGCATGTGTTAAAAGTGTCTCATGTGCATCTTAAAGGCCTGTCTCATGTGTGTTTGTTAAAAGCATGAAAGGGGGCAGTTCAAAAAAAATATTGGGAGGGCAGCATATATGTCATGGAGAAGCAGTGTAGAAAAAAGCATTGCATTTTCATGGTATGCTGGTAATTCTCCGCCTATTGCATAGACCAACATTTATGACATGCGCCTATGATGCGCCACAATAAGGCACACCTATGATTGATGCTCATGTATGCCTATGACGTAGCATTTCCTGGTGCATAAATACATTTATGCCTCTTTCCATGGACTATTCTACGTGTGTGTCAGCCACTTTCTCCAACGACTGATCTGATGCACTTTCCATTGACCTCTGCGGAGCTCATTTACATGCAAAAGTTTTGCAGCATCCCTCGTCTTTTTGAAATCGGAAACTTACTGGCACTACCACAACCCATAGGATTTTAACGGTAAGTTTAGAACATTGAGGCTTCAGTGTTCCAAAAGAGAGGGCCTAGGTTCTTGATCTGCTCCTTAAGGCTCTCTGAACAGTACCCCTATTCTTCACATTATCTGATTTTTAGATTACACTGCTCTATGATGGAAACCTGGAAACTTTCACTGTACAACTCAGCCTTTTAAAACAGTGAGATAGGATTCCCCCATCTGATTACTGCTCTTGAAAGCTTTTCTTTTTTCTAAATTTCTGATCAATTAGATTCCTGTATATCATATTAATTCCTGTATTTTTTCATAGCATAATCTTTTGTTAACCACATTGAACTAACGGCTATGCAGTCTAGAAATATGATATTATGTTACATTATGTTACTATGTCTTACAATATGCAACATTATGAAACACTATGGCTTGCCCTTGTGCTTTGTGGGGATACTTTTATAAATCAGCAGTGCCACAATACACTCCTACAAAGTTTGATTAATATTAATATTGCTGGTGTTCCTTTTTCAGATTCAGTTCCTATCTATCCAATCACTCCTTTGTCCACCATTCTTATCACCTCTTCATTTTAGGGCTCCATCTTAGGTCCCATGACTATAACGGTTTTCCAACCCTTTGACTCTCCTACTTAGTCTAGTCCACAGGTTTCACTTTTTTTAATCTATACCACAGTTCTTCAACCGCCGGTCCGCAGACCGGTGCCGGTCCGCAGAAAATTCCTGCTGATCCGCGCAGGACTGGAGAGATCAACATCTTCAATTTCTTGCCGGTCCACACAGGACCGGCAAGATCAAGGAGCTGTAGTTGAACAGGGCCGGAGAGGTAATGGGGAGCCTCAGACTGTGCTTTCTCCCCTCCCAGCGGCTCTCCTTACAAGTGCAGCGATTCAGGAAGGAAGCCTTGGAGCTTTTGCTGAGTCAGGCCGCTTCTGATGATGCAACTTCTGCTTTCCTCAGAGGCGGTGCGACCCAACAAAAGACCCGAGGCTGCCTTACTGAATCGCAGCGCTGGCAAGTAAGGAGAGTTGCTGGGAGGGGAGAAAGCTGCTGGGTGAAAAAAAAAGGGTCAGCTGTTACTGGACCTGGAGAGGGAGGAGAGATGCTGCTGGGAGGGGAGGAGGGAAAGGAGTCTGGGAAGCTGCTGGGTAAGTGGAAAAAGGGACAGCTGCTACTGGACCTGGAGAAGGAGAGATGCTGCTGGGAGGGGAGGAGGGAAAGGAGTCTGGGAAGCTGCTGGGCATGGTGAAAAAAAAGGGATAGCTGCTACTGGACCTGGAGAGGGAGAAGGAGAGATGCTGCTGGGAGGGGAGGAGGGAAAGGAAGTCTGGGAAGCTGCTGGGCATGGTGAAAAAAAAGGGACAGCTGCTACTGGACCTGGAGGGAGGGAGAAGGAGAGATGCTGCTGAGAGGGGAGGAGGGAAAGGAAAGGGAAGAGAGTTACTGCTGGACAGGGGGAGGAGGGAAAGGGAGAAGAAAAAAAGAAGGAAACAGCTTGCAGGGAGATTAGAGGAGGGGAAGGGGAGAGACAGGAATGAGATGGGAAGGGGGGGTCAGCAAAGAAATTGAGAGGGACAAAGTTCTAGATCTGGTGTAGGAGAGATAAAAATGAAGAGAGCAGTGAAGCTGGAATGGTATTTTGTCTTCTTTCAATGCCCCTCTCCCCTTTCCATCCAGCCTATGAATCGTGTAAAAAGGAGAGAGGGGCATAGGCTGTATGGAAAGGGGAGGGGGGCATTGAAAGAAGACAAAATACCATATGGAAGGGGGAGAGGTCAGACAAAAGGGGCAGATGCTGGATTGAAGAGACAGAGAGGGCAGACACTGGAAGGAAGAGAGTGAAAAGAAGATGAAAGCAGAAACCAGAGACAACAAAAGGTAGAAACAAATAATTTTATTTCTATTTTGTGATTAGAATATATCAGATTTGAAATATATATCCTGCTAGAGCTGGTGTTAGACATAACTGGGTACTGCAAAGTCTAGGCAGTGGCTTAGGGCTCTCTCTCACCAGGGGGGTAGTTGCCCTAGTTGCACTCCCCTAACCCTATTCCTGCTATGTGTGACTGTGGTATTCTGTTAGCATGATATTTCTGTGTAGCATTCTGTAATAATTTGGCTTATTCAGTTTTCTTGATAGTAGAGGGGATATATGTGAAGGGGAGGGGAGACAGGGGTTTTGTTGATCCTTGCTCTATTATTTGTATTTATAAAATGACAATTGTACAGAATATTGTTTCTTTTTATACTTTAATAAAATACATTCAGTATACAATCATAACTGAGGCTTGTGCGGATGGGATCAGATGGTTTACGAGGACCGAGCTCATGGAGGCGGGGCGGAAACAGGGTTTTTAAATTTCAGTCCTAGTAGTTTGCCGGTCCACAAAATAATTTTTTTTTTTCTCCACCGGTCCATAGGTGTAAAAAGGTTGAAGAACACTGATCTATACAGACAACATCCAACTACACTTCCCCCTCTGTATTTGCGAATTCCGTTTCTATGGATTTGGTTATGCACAATTTTTGGCCAGAAAATTTTTTTCATTTTTCAGGCTATTTTTAGCCCTTTAAGGCCACCCCCCCCCCCCCTTAAGCCTTATCTGGTGGTCTAGTGGGTTTTCAGGCAGGAGCAATCTTCCCACGCTCCTGCCCCGTGCAGATCGCTCACAGGAAATGGCTCGAAAGACTATGGGAGCTCAAGGCAGCCATTTCCTGTGAGTGATCTGCACAGGGCAGGAGCGTGGGAAGATCGCTCCTGCCTGAAAACCCGCTAGACCACCAGGTAAGGCTTAAGGGGGGCTTAAAGGGCTAAAAATAGCCGTGGAAAGCGGCGGATAAGGGCAGAACCGGTCCGAATATTATTATGGTTTTTCTATATTCGCGGGCCGGCTCTGCCCCTAACCCCCACGAATATGGAGGGGAAGTGTACTCCTCCCCTTTGACCTCTGATCATCGGAAGCCTTGATTTTGTATCCTCCAAGCAAGAAGAAGTGGCCAATTGGCTTCAGAAAAATGAACTCAGAACTAAGTATTATTAAGTCAAATGTCCTTATTTTTTTCTTTCCATCCATCTTTAATTTTGCCAGCTCTCATCATTAGGGTGTCCCCCTTCCATATAAAACAACAGTCAAGATCCTAGAGGGTTACCTTTAACAAGGAGCTCTACTTTCCAATCATAATCTCCTCATTACGTCTTCCTGCTTTTTTTTACTCTAAGGCAGATCAGATGCTTTATGCCACCTTCTTGAACAATCAAAAATATCTCAAATGCTGCCAAAGATACTTCAAAAGGAATTCTGTAGGAAACTGGGAGCCAGTGTTCTATTTGTCCATTGAGTACCTAAATTGCTATGTTCGGTACTAGCTGTAATCTGTGGATTTGGGATTGATGAAGACCTAGGAAGAGGGAATTGCAGTAATCAATGACAAGAGCAGGATTAAGGTGTGAAGAGATGCCTGTTCAAAAGACACTGAAACAAGAGCAGCTGTAGTCAATAGGTCAAGACAGAACCTTTCTATCTAGGTCTACTGAAATGGATGTAGCTTCCACATTACACTAAACTGTTTGAAGACATAAGCTAAGTGTTATATCTTTCATTCATATGCCGAGGAGGCCTGGTCATCACAGAGTGCTACATTGTTAGTGAACTAATAAAATTTAGTTTTTCAAATAAATTGATTTTGAAGTGTTTATTACCACTGTTTGATTTATGCACACTGACGTACCGTATGATGGAAGTGAGTTAAATCTCCTTCTTAACCAGCTCTTGTTAAGCACTGGAGTGGCAACGTTGTTGCACTCCTTAATGCTTACTCCCTCATACCGAGGGTAGGTCTTATTCACTATTAATATTTAAATTTGTGTTATTCAGCATTATTATATGAGTGAAGTGTGTTACAGTTGGCCTTTTGTCTTGTTATTGACCACAGCTGCTCTTGTTCAGTGTCTTTGGAACCTTCTTGAACAGGCATCTCTTCACACCTTAATCCTGCTCTTGTCATTGATTACTGCAATTCCCTCTTCCTAGGTCTTCATTAATACCAAATCCACAGATTACAGCTAGTACTGAACATAGCAATTAAGGTACTCAATGGACAAAAACATTTGATCACATTAACCCTCTTTTCCAAATAGAACACTGGCTCCCAGTTTCTTACAGAATTCCTTACAAGGTTTTGGTCTTATACCACCAAATTCAGGCCCCCCTTTTATCAAGCTGCATTAGGGGTTTTTATCGTGAGTTGCTCAATGAGCATCAGAGCTTTTACCACAGCAAGCTGCGATTTTTTTAAAACCCTAATGCAACTTGATAAAAGGAGGCCTCAATCCTTTGGACAACAATTTTTGGCCAGCCTTCTCATACCACACAATTCCCTAAAACCTCTTCAGTCCACGCATTGTTGTCTATTAGTTGTTACTTCATATAACCTGGGAATCCATATACCATTCCCACTTTAGTGTTGCAATTCCCCTTTGGTTGAGATTAGAACTTCAAATCTCGTCTTAAGGCTCATTACTTCTCCAAAGCTTTCCTTCCTGAAATAAGCCAATATCTACTAACTACTTTGCAAAGCCAATACTTACAATAAGAAAGCTATTTTCTCTGCCCAAATGTATTCTCCCTTTCTTAGTTTTCCTCCTTCATGTAATATTACAACTACTTTCTAGAACAGGGGTCTCAAAGTCCCTCCTTGAGGGCTGCAATCTAGTCAGGTTTTCAGGAGTTCCCCAATAAATATGCATGATATCTATGTGCATGCACTGCTTTCAATACATATTCATTGGGGAAATCCTAAAAACCCGACTGGATTGCGGCCCTCAAGGAGGGACTTTGACATCCCTGTTCTAGAAGATGTACTAGCACTATACACAATATATACAGGTACTCTTTCTGCACCCTGGTGGGCTCACGATCTAAGATGTTTTTTAATACCTGGGGCAATAGAGGGTTAAGAGACTTGCCCAGAGTGACAAGAAGCTGCAGTGGGAATCAAACCCAGTTCCACAAGATCTTAGACCACAGCACTAACCATTAGGCTACTCTCCTCCACTCCCTTCTCCCCCCTTCCCTATTGTTTCTGCAAGTTTCTTGAATTGCCCTGTATCTCTCTTTGCTCTCCCTTTCTCTTTTTATCACGTAAACTGCTTATATTCATTGATTTAGATCAGTGGTCTCAAACGCAAACCCTTTGTGGGGCCACATTTTGGATTTGTAGGTACTTGGAGGGAAAAATAGTTAATGTCTTATTAAAGAAATGACAATTTTGCATGAGGTAAAACTCTTTATAGTTTATAAATCTTTCCTTTAACAGTTAAAGGAAGGATTTATAAACTATAAAGAGTTTTACCTTATGCAAAATTGTCATTTCTTTAATAAGACATTAACTATTTTTTCTGCAGCCCTTCCCTTCCCCCTTTCCTGTGCAGCAGAAGCATTTCTCTTCCCCCTTTCCTCCCCTCCCTTTCCCTGTGCAGCAGCAGCAGCAGCATTATTTTCCTTCCCCCTTTCCTGTGCAGCAGAAGCATTTCTCTTTCCCCTCCCCTTCCTTTCCCTTCCTTGTAGAGCAGCAGCATGTCTGGCCGGCTCCCTTGCTCAGTCGATCATTTCGTTCAAAGCCGCAGGGTGGCGGCTCCTCGCGCGATCCATGCCTGCGTCAGAAGCCTTCTCTCTGATGTTGTGGATAGCCGCCACCAACGGCTTTGAACAGAACAATCGACTGCAGCAAGGGAGCCGGCCAGATATGCTACTACTCCACAAGGAAGGGAAGGGGGAAGAGAAATGCTGGTGTGGATGGCATGAGGAGCCGCCGCCAGCCGCAACTTTGACCGGAACAATCGACTGCAGCAAGGGAGCATTTGATCATCGCGTCCAGACCACAGGCCGCAAAATAGCACTTGGAGGGCCGCAAGTTTGAGACCGCTGATTTAGATGGTATAGCAAATACAATAGGCAAGCGAGATGTCTAAATCAACCAACAGTTACATTTATTCTCCTAAAGTACATACAAATCTTGTATATAAAGTCCCAGTAATGTTACTTGGCTTGGAAACAATTCAATGGGATAAAGTCCTGACTAGGATCCCTGTTTCGGCAATCTGGAATGCCTTCTTCAGGGGGCAGAAACCACATGAAGCAGTAAAAAGTCTAATAAACTACATTGTCTAGAGCAGTAGTTCCCAATCCTATCCTGGAGGACCACCACGCCAATCGGGTTTTCAGGATAGCCCTAATGAATATGCATGGAGCAGATTTGCATGCCTGTCACCTCCATTATATGTAAATCTCTCTCATGCATATTCATTAGGGCTAGCCTGAAAATCCGATTGGCCTGGTGATCCTCTAGGACAGGGTTGAGAACCACTGGTCTAGAGCACAAAATATTTAATCCAAAGTATAATATGTGAAGGAGAGGGTCCTCAGTGTGAAGGATAAGCGAAGGGAGAAAATTCTCCAGTGCTTTACACAAACTAGGTCTGCCTCCGGTGTGCCCAAAATAATCACAAAGTAGTGAATAACTAATTAAGTGATAAATTAATCACAACACTATGGTGCTCAAAAAAGACATAGTAGGACGCTCTAGGAGTCCCACAGCTGACTCCTAGGGGGATAGACAAACAAATCCACCAGTAAAACAGGTCAGGTCAGTCCTTCCATTCAGCCTCCCTAGCTCCTATGTTCCCTCCCGCTGAATTGTTTTCAAGCCAAGTAACATTACTGGAACTTTATATACAAGATTTGTATGTACCTTATGAATAAATGTAACTGTTGGTTGATTTAGACATCTCGCTTGCCTCTTTCATTTGTTGCTTATATATCAAGGCAAGTTTTCTTTTTTTTTTTGTTTGGTTTTCATATCAAATACAATAAACATGAACATCTGCGTGTAGGAAATTGATTTTATAAAAATTATGCAAGGGCACACATACATATAAAGCAAACATACTGAAAGGCAGCTTCTCCTTTTATGGAAACTATATATTGGTGACCCCAGAGGCATAGCTTGCATGGTGCTGGGGTAGAGCTGCAAAGCACAAGAACGTTTTATAACTTTACACATGTACAGTACACAGAGAGTACAGTACATGCATACACAGACATACATTTCCACCATCTTCAGAGCAAGTATAAATTTGTGCGACAGCATTTGAGTGCGATGAATTCTTGGAGTCTATTTTTTATCCATATTAAGGTAGAATGTACAAATCAGAAGTGTTCCATGTTCTCTCAAAGTTTCCACAGCTGGCACAATGACAGCTGCGGAAACCCTGAGAGAACATGTAACCCAGCTCCACAGGGAAAACATCTCTAAACCCACCACAGACTTTTCCATTCTATGGAAAAAGAGACCCAACTGATTTTCACAACAAAATTAAAATTTCTGACCAACTGACTTTCCCACCAAAATTCAAATTGATGGACCGGCCTGTTCCCAATCAGGTCAGTGTACCCACTATTTACAAAGACAAGTTGCAGACCTCACAGCATACCCTGAAGAAAGCCACAGCATGGTGACTGAAACATCGGTTTCTACCTGGCAAGACGCAGAAAGACCCGGAAACCTGAAACAAACAGAAGTGTTCCAGTTTAGAAGATGAACATTTGAGGAAAGAGTCTGAAATAAACGATTTTGTTGATATTTACTTGGAACATTTCCCATGAGAAATTACTGGCAATGTAACTTGTTTTTTGTAGATTTACAACCACACTCAAAGTGGTTTACATACGGTTCATAGTCTAAAGCGCGCGAGGACAAAGGCGCGCTAACAACTGAGCGTAGGACTTCATCGCGCTGAAGGAAAACCGTATTTTAAAGGGCTCCGACGGGGGGTGTTGGTGGGAAAACACACACACACACACACTTTACTTAATAGAGATCGTGCTGCCGTTGTGGGGGGTTTGGGGGGTTGTAACCCCCCTCATTATACTGGAAACTTAACTTTTTCCCTGTTTTTTAGGGAAAAAATTAAGTTTTCAGTATAATGTGGGGGGTTACACCCCCCACACACCCCCAACATGGCAGCATGAGGCAGCGCAATCCCTATTAAGTAGAATGGGGTGTTCCCCCCCACACACACCCCCCGTCAGAGCCCTTTAAAATACGGGTTTTCTTCGGCGCGATTAAGCCCTGCGCTCAGTTGTCCGCGCTCGGTTGCCAGAGCACCTTTGTCCTCGCGCGCTTTTGACCTGTCACCTTACATACAGGTACTTCAAGCATTTTCCCTGTCTGTCCCAGTGGGCTCACAATCTATCTAATGTACCTGGGGCAGTGGAGAATTAAGTGACTTGACCAGGGTCACAAGGAGCAGTGCAACATTTGAACCCACAATGTCATGGTGCTGAGGATACAGCTCTAACCATTACACCACACTCTACCTCCTGAGCCACCGAGGTAGTTTCAAGCTATCCACTTTAATAGACGTCACAATTCTAAAAGTTTATTGTTGTGGACTCCTATTGAAAACATACATTTGAAAGCAAGAAAACTAAGATTGAGTGTTTATTTTCATGTATTGTGGAGTTTTTGCTTTTTTTTTTTTTAAAGACCTAATGGGTTCCAGTAGATGCTTTGTGAGTCTGAGAGCCAAGTTACTGAGGTCTGCTTTTCTCTACTTTGTCTTTATAATTTTGTTACAGTTGTGGTTTAGTTGTGAATGGTAGTCCCAACAATACTTCTACAGCAGCATGTCTGTGGTTGGTGGTATATCTACAATGTCTGTGTCCACACAATTTAGTCAAATCAGAATTGAATCATCCTGGTCAGGACAAGTCATATTACCACAGTACAGTAGACTCTGTTAACCGGAACTCAAGCAACCAGAAAATAAAAAAAGAAATAAATATTGTAATACTTTAAATAAAAATAAAATCAATTTCAGGCAGAAATTTAAGTGTAAACTTGGCCTGCCACACCTGAGTATGCCCACCCTTTACATACCACATGTCTGGTGGTTTGTCTGGTCTCAACTGAATTAGAGAATGGAAAACAAGGTATAGTGTCCAAATGATTGTGTAATCCAACAAAATTGATGGAACACTGATGGTGTATATAATGTGATTTAAATCAAGGGAAAAAAGACCGCAAAATACCCCAAGAGTGTGATCAATGAAGTCACAACTATTTCGGGGTTGGGTATCATCACAGGTCAAAAACCCTTGAATTTATTTTTGGACAAATTATACATCCAGTTATCTGGAGTCGCTATGGGTGCCACTTTCGCTCCTTCCATTGCCTGCATCTTCATGAATCTATTTGAATTAAATCCTGGCATAGATTCATCGATGATATTTTTCTTTTATGGTCCGGCACTGTTGAGGAATTTAAACTTTTTTTCAAATGGTTAAACACATGTAATGATAACATCAAATTTACATATACACATTCTTACCATAATATCAATTTTTTGGATGTTGAAATCATGCAAACAACAAATGGGTTCATAACTAAAGTTCATCATAAAAGTACAGATCGGAATACTTTATTACATTCCACCAGTTGTCATCCACAGGGATGTAAAACGAGTTTACTGTATTCTCAATTTTTAAGGTATAAACGCATATGTAGCAATGAGAATGATTTCAAACATCAATCCAAATTGTTAAAAGAAGTTTCTCAACAGAGGATATAATAATAGGAACATAAATTCAGCGTATAAAAGGGCAAAATTTAACAACAGACAATATCTTTTGAATCCAGTTTCCAACAATCATAACAGCGATAATGTTTGCACCTTTGTTTCTCAATACAACAATGCAAGTCCAAGAATTTCGTATGTAATGAAGAAACATTGGAAAATCATGCAAACAATGGACATTTTCAAAGACACTGGTTTAAGAAATGCATATTCTCGTGGGAAGAATCTTAAAGAACTTTTAAGTCCATCTGAACTTAAATCTCTCACAAAGAAGTCTCCAATATTGAAAGGACATTACAAATGTGGACATTGTTCCAACTGCGAAATTATGATACAATCGGACAATTTTACAAATCCGTTTGACTCTAAACAATACAAAATCAGTTTCTTCAGTAACTGTAACAGTACTTTCGTTGTTTATCTTATTTTGTGCCCATGTGACAAGATGTATGTCGGCAAAACCATCAGAAGTTTGAAAATCAGATTAAATGAACATCGGTCTAATCTTAAAAGAACAAAAATAGAAGCTCCTTTGGTAGCTCATTGCAATGAATTTCAACACAAATTTCAGCATTTAAGATGTTGGGTCATTGATCAAGTCTCCAAATCCAATAGAGGGGGTGATCGTAATAAGCTGCTTTTGAGAAGAGAACAACTTTGGATCTTGAGACTCCACTCATTAGAACTCCATGGACTCAACAGCTAGTTAGATTGGCCGGTTTTCTTTTAGTTCATTTAAGATTACTATTATGAATCCCATTATAGGATTGTCAAGAATAGATTCTGATGTTTTTAAATCCAGTTAGCTGCATCATTGGAATCTTAACACATAAGCACATTTCCATTACATTTTCAAACCATAGAGTTTCAGGATACGTCATTTTATACGCTATGCCGATTGGCTGCTAAATCCTTAGCGTCTCTTTAAATATGAGCGCCATTTTTAAACCAAACTCTATGCTGTTTTGATTGAGCAACGATTTCACCAGCGGCAAATACTATTGTAAGTTTACTTTCAATTTTTTAAAACATATAGAACCTAAGCCGGTTATGGTTTAAATAAACATCAAATGTTGCTTGCAATATTCAGTTTAAACAAATGTAAAATCTCGAGTATGTTGTTTGAACATTAGCGTAACTTTAATCTAGTTGTTTCGCTGTCAGACTCGATGTCAGCTTTACAATAGGAAATCTTGTTATTGTTCAAGTTGGTTTGAATATTCAGTTTTTAACACCGATGTCATTTTGTATAAATTGAGCTATAATATAAGCACATCTAAAAAAACATTTTAAAACAACAACATTTAAGAATACGTCAGTTATATTGACGTCACCAATGCATTGATTGGCTGTGAGTTTTCAGCGTCTGGTTTAAATACGAGAGCCATTTTATTTAATACATTTCGGTGTTCAGATCGAGCAAAAGCTTTACCAGCGGCAAGTATTGTCAATCTATTTACTAAGTTACTATGTTTCAGATTAATTGCCGTTTTAATAAACATTATAATGCTGTAAGCAATTTCCAGCACAAATATCTGCAAGAGATTCATGACGACCGAATGTTGTTAGAAAAGAGACATTGATCTTATAGCCACAGTCGTAATATTTAAAATATGCTCAATTGATGAGCCTTTTTAACCAGTACAGATGCATTTATATTCATGGTGACACAATTTTAATGTTAAACATGATCTTTGTAAAAAGAAGTTATGTAGAACAATATGTTTAAAAATGTTGTTTAAAATCATTGTTTCAATAATTGGACAGCTGGTGCTTTATGTAGTTTATTCAATAATTTATTCAGTAAAATATGTTATATAATGTATTGTTCATTTTTTCTTCTGTTTAAGATCTTTGAGCAAAATTGAAGTTCAACTGGCAAGTTAATAAGCCTTTTTATTACCCCTGAAGAAGCCCATTGGTGCGAAACGGACTGGGCCTCCGTTGGGTTATTAAGAAAAGTGCTTAATATTTTCTAAACTCAAGTATGATGAAAATTATGGAATTGAATCAATAGTTGCTGGTCATTTAATGCTCATCCATAAGGAAGAAAATATTGATAGAAAATTGAGATATATATTATATTTTTTTACTTAAATATTTATCACAAAAGCAAAATTTTTAAAAAAATTAAAATTAAAAATATTAAATTCAAGGGTTTTTGACCTGTGATGATACCCAACCCCGAAATAGTTGTGACTTCATTGATCACACTCTTGGGGTATTTTGAGGTCTTTTTTCCCTTGATTTAAATCACATTATATACACCATCAGTGTTCCATCAATTTTGTTGGTGGTTTGTCTGGAACAGTTTATGGTAGGGCATAGTATGGAGTATAGTATTAGATAAGCCTATTTTTAATAGTATCTCTCAAGCAACCAGAAACTACATTTATCTAGCATCTATCAATCCCCATGGGCACCGGTTAACTGAGAGTCTACTGTATTTGGAAAAAGACCTGCCTTTTCTAAAACACATGCCGGGCTGGATGCGTTATGTGTTGGCTATGTGCAGCCCAGAAGGATTACAGGGGAAACCCTCCCTAATCCTCCTATGCACTGTACAAAACAAGCACTTTTATGAAACCTAGATGTGCCTGGGAGTGTTGAGCTTGAAGCTCATAAACACGCATTCCCCTTCTGAAATGGGAAACACGAGTGTATATTATGGCCCCGACTTAACCATCAACAAAAAAAAAACAGTACCAAAATATGTTGACAGACCTATTTGAGTATAAATTAAACCATCAAGTAAATTAATCCAATATTGTAAAAAGCAGTTCTAAAACAAATCCACAAATAACGCAATCATAAGCAGCAAGAACAGCCTAACCATGCCTCTTTGTCATTTCTTTTTTTTGGTGTTTAAATCTTTATTGATTTTCAAACTTTGATAGTGCAATACAATTGGTAAATCATAAATATTACATGGAACGCACTAATAACTATACAATTATTACATTAAACAATCATTTACTCTCATCCTCATCTTAATTATTAATACAATAATACATATGATGTGATTTCAATATTATAATTAAATAATTTAACTCCTCAACGTACATTTATCTCCCCCCACCCACTCTCTCTGGAAGTGTAAAGAAATCTAATGAAAAGGGAAGAAACACGACCCTTACTGTGATGCAACAAAAGTAGTCAATGGACTCCATACATCATTAAAAAACTTACTAGTCCCCAAACGTTCCGCCATCATTCTTTCATAGTTATATGTGGTACACACATTTACCCACCAAAAAGTATAATTAATCTTGTCATGGTTCTTCCAATTATGAAGGCAACTTTTATACTTGTCTAAAGTAGGCTCAACATGAAGTAACATACCACAAATTACAGCCTCATAGGATAAGGGGATAGATGACCCAAGAATGAGATTTATTTATCCCCAAATTGACTTCCAGAAACTAAGTATCAGTGCCTCTTTGTCATTTCAATGTAGCTGCAATTTGCCTAAGTATATCCCAGCTTTCTAAAATTGAGTTTGCCATGTTAATTTCGGGGGTGCATGTAAATCATTAATAGGATTTCAAAAATAACCACCACCGCCTTTATAAAAAAGGCTTCTTTTTTAACATTTGTACACATCCTGTTATGAAACTAACCCATGTCAAGATCAGATATGACCAAGATTTTTCACTGATTTCCGTTCAAGAAACCCTTTTTTTAATGATGTATAAACCAGCCACAAAAAAGCTATAGGTCCTTCCTGTGCATTCCAAGTACGTTTAATTCATTAAGAAAATGAAACAGGAAACCTATTTAGATCATGCACCAGTATGCAAGAATGGGTAGTTTGGACTAGAGGTCTGCACGGCAACGGGGATCGCAGGAATCTCGCGGGTCCCGCTGGAATCCCCTCTAACCCACGGGACTCCCAAGGGGACCCCCCTCTAGACAACAGGACTCCCACGGGGATGGAAGGCTTTGGTAGCAGGGTTCATCCATATAATATAATGGACACATCAGCCTTAGTAAAAGATGGGGTTTATAAGTTAATTACCTGAACAGAAAACAAAAAAAGGGTTCCACCAAAGAGATTCCACAAGGAAAACAGCAGGGCAAACACAAAAGAAACTGTGGAATTGATGATCCTGTCAGAAGTAATTGCTGCTTTTTATGGGGACAGGCGGGGATGGAGGTAATTCCTTGCG
This sequence comes from Geotrypetes seraphini, assembly GCF_902459505.1. Classification (NCBI taxonomy): domain Eukaryota; kingdom Metazoa; phylum Chordata; class Amphibia; order Gymnophiona; family Dermophiidae; genus Geotrypetes; species Geotrypetes seraphini. The sequence goes on from NC_047097.1 coordinate 48,798,665, forward strand.
GGGATGGGTGGGGATGGAGAGGATCCTGACGGGGATGGGTGGGGACAGAGAGGATCCTGGTGGGGATGGGTGGGGATGGAGAGGATCCTGGCGGGGATGGGTGGGATTTCTGTCCCCGCGCAACTCTCTAGTCTGGACCAGAGACTTTCTTGATTCCATATTTTTCTTGTTTACTTGTAATACTAACCCCCCCCCCCCTCCTTTTAGAAAACCATCCATAAGTTTTTTAACGCCAGCCGGCACGCTGAATGCTCTTCATAGAAACTCTATGACCATCGGAGAAGCGCAGAGCATTCAGAGTGCCAGCCAACACTAAAAACCTTTCGCACAGTTTTGTAAAATGGGGGGGGGGGGGCTAAGTCTGTTTGTGATGGTTAGTCCCTGAAAGACTCGGCCCAGACTATATTATAATAATAATAATAATTTATTTTTGTATACCGCTATACCAAAGGTTCAAAGCGGTTCACAACAAAGGAAAAAATACATACAGTCAGTACAGATAAAATACGTATTAAAACAATCAATTAAAATTGGAATACATCAATTAAAAAGCGAGGATGAGTTAAACAATCCCACAACTAAGATGTAAACATGTCAAACAGGCGTGTCTTTAACAATTTTCTAAAATCAGAATAAGAAGTAGCCTCTAATATTGGTTTTCCAATCCATGTATTCAATTTAGCGGCCCGGAATAAGAAAATTCTATCAAAAAACTTCTTATATTGACATGATTTAATAGAAGGATAATTAAATAAATTTATTCTACGTGTACTCTTATTAGAGTAGGTCAAAGGAAAATGAGAAGCAAGATAATCTGGTAGCATCCCAAAAACTGCTTTGTAACAAATACAGGAAAACTTAAACAGAACTCTGGACTCTACTGGCAACCAGTGAAGTCACAAGTCCAACCTCTACTAATGTCATCAGAAAATCAGTTGACTATGTTAGAAGCAAAGGAGTTTGCATGGAACCTTGTGCTGTAGTACACAATTTTAAGATTACTGTTTTAAAGCAGCAGCAAGAGTTCTCACAGAAAACACACGTATAAAATGCCTCTCCCCAAGCAATCATACCAGGCAGGAATTTGACACGTTAATAGTACACCATGATTTCTGAAATAGAAATGGAAAGAAGTTTGTTGTTTTTTTTTAAAGATTCAAAGAATTATCCTCCATGACATCAACATATGAGAATTCCAGAAAGAGTTTAAGAGTGAATGCTAATCACCTAACATCAGCACTGAACTCTATAATGGGTCCATCCTAAGTCATAAAGAAGGATCATGATTTTGCATTAACTAATTTAATTCATTTTCCCCATTGGTTGCTTTGATTCATAGTTTGCCATGCTTCCAGTAACATAGCATTTCGTCAGCAATACAATGAACTAAACAGCTCAACGCTAGGGGGCCTATTTATATTAAGATCACATTTGCTAGCACTGTACATTTAGGTGATAATTTTATAAAAGGAAAGCCTAGGTGGAATGAAAAAAAAACAAAAAACCACCACCCCACCAAACCACCTACTCTGTGAAAGACAATATAGGGTACCTGCATGCTTTTATATTTAAAAAAAGGTATTCGGAACCAGCCCTGGTGCTGCACAAATCCTCATGCACTAATTTGCAACTGCTCCAAGAAGCTTTAAAAATGTGCATGCATTCTACTGGGGAAATCTATAACAGGGTACCCACATTAGATTGCCTCTTGAGCACAGAAGTATGCAGCAGAATACTGTCACAGGTCAGTGTAAACTTACGTTCATAAGCGGCAAAAAACACCTAAGCGATATTCTGAAGGGCAAAATAGTCAGCACAGTATATATATACAAGGGTGTGTTCACATGGGTGGAGCATGGGCAGGGCTGTCTATTACATAGGGTCCTTATACATCCTGTGGTAGACGCTAACGTGTGCATAAAACAGCGTACCATGGAATGTGCTCAGGTGTACAGTAACTGCCAAATTAGCAAATGCTAACCATGTACTAAAAAATTTTTTTAATTGTTTTTGAGGAGGTGTGTCAGGGGCAGAGAGTGGATGTTCCTGCATTAATCAGTTAAAGAGTTAAATTACCACACACTAATTGGATAGCACAAGAATACATCATGATCTCTTATTGCCTACAAAGTGAATGGCGATGAGTATTCACATAGTAATTTTTTTTTTTAATGGCCATTATTACAGAAAATACAAAAAGGCGGGAAAACACCATGGGGCTCATAATCAAAACAGAAATACGTCTAAAATCCCACCCAAATCAGCACTTGGATGACGTTAAAGACAGATTGTCCAAGTGCTAATAATCGAAACAGCTTAGGCCTTTTCAGTGTTGCTGTATGCCCAGAAAAGAGGTGTTTTAGGAGGAGTGGTGAAGGCGGGATTTGGGCAGGACGTGGGTTGACCTACATTAGTCATACTGCAAGAATAACCAAAAGTTTAACGAGACTGCCTAGACCAGGGGTGTCCAACCTGCAGCCCAAGGGCCACATGCGGCCCCGTGAAGTATTTTGTGTGGTCCCAATCAAGGGCGATTCAGTGTTTTCCTCTGCTGTCGCCGGGTGTTTACTGTCTTGCCAGCTCCTTCCTCTGTCTTGCTGCAGCGTTTGCACAGCCCCAGAAACACTTTTTCGGCCAATGCAGCCCAGGGAAGCCAAAAGACAGAACTTATACGTAGTGACTTAGGCAATCTAAAAACAAGTCTAAGTGCCCAGAAAGTATCCAAAGTGACCAGATAACCACTGCAGACACAAAGCACAGATCCCCACACACTCCCCCAGTGATCACTGACCCCCCTCCCCACCACTGCCACAAAAATCAGAATAAAAACATACTTCCCTGCCTCCAGAACATTAGCACCTGACATAGGAAAGCCTAGTAGAGCTTCACAGAGGTGGCTTAAGTAATCTGATGGGTGGGCTAGTGAACCATAGAGGAGGACCCAGGCCCATAAGCCACTCTAACCACTGCATTCACGGTGAAACATGTACACCCACCAAAAAACCCCCAAACCCTATTGTACTGCCAAGTAGGTGGCACCTGCACCATAAGGGCTATTGGGGTGATAAACAGGTGGGTATAGTAGGTTTTGGGGGGCTCAACCTGACCTATAAGGAAATTGTGGTGAGATGTTTATGTGCCACCCTTTTTGTGAAGTTCACAGCAGTGCCCTGTAAGGTACCCTACTACTCTGTTGCTATGTCTGGGTGTCCAATCCATCACTTTGTCCATGTCCCAAAGACAAATTTTGGGATGAGAATTGGGTATAAAGATACATGGCTTAGCGGTCTGGATGATCAAACCAAACAATTCTCAAAAAATATATATATTTTGGACATATTTTTCAAGAATGAACATTAGACATGTCCAACTTTGGGCGACTAGTGAGTTAGGCCCAAAACGGACTTAGACGTATTTTTTGATTATGCCCCTTCATGTCACAGCTTTGTAATAGGACCCCATGGAAAATTATGTATCCCCTTGCTGCAGTTAGGTGGTTGCAGCTACAGTGAATTCTCATTATCTGCGTGTTCCATATTCACAAATCACTTATTTACGCAAAATAAAGTGTAACCCATTTTCGCTTATTCATGCAAAATTGAGTAACCCATTTTCTCTATTCATAGGCATTTTTATTTACTTAGTCATGAAAAGTGTGTTCCCATGAGGATGAAGATATTTGTAGAGCTATGTATGCATGAATATTACTACACCAAAAATTGTTTTTACAAAAAAAAATAGTGTGTATACAGCACATTTATAAAATCCAAATACAATAAGCTGTACTTTACAAGAAGGGTATATGAAATGATGAATCTAGGGTGTTAGGTAGCAAAAAAGTAAACAGAGTCGCACATGACCCTAACCCCCTTTTTCTCATAGGATCAATGGTTCTGTATTCGTATTTTTGATATTCACAGAGTCTTCTAGGAACCTAACTCCAGTAAAAAGCAAGATCAATAGCTGGTGTATCTGTGGACACCTAAAATGTAAGGTATTCCAATATCAAGTTACACCAGTATTCTATAACAGAACATAAGAATAACCATACTGGGTCAGACCAATGGTCCATCTAGCCCAGTATCCTGCTTCCAACAGTGGCCAATTCAAGTCACAAGTACCTAGCAGAAACTCAAATAGCTGGTCCAAGGCACCGGTGAAAAAGGGTGCCAAATGCCTGAGTCAGTGATAGTACTGGCCCTATAGGTTAAGTCAGTAGTTCTTTCCACTCCCCTCCAGCGACAGATCCAGAACCTCTTCCCCTCCTCCTGCCTTGAGCCAAGCAATTTTTCAGCCTCCCTCAGCACCCCTGAATGAGCAAATTCTGTTCTTCACCAGCAGCAGACACTGGTAACATGCTGCCCAAGTCAACACAGCTCATTCCCTCTACAGCAGGGGTGCCCACACTTTTTGGGCTTGCGAGCTACTTTTAAAATGACCAAGTCAAAATGATCTACCAACAATAAAATTTTAAAAAAACACAACGCACACTGTACGCATAGGAAATGTTAATTATCATTCCTATTCCAGGGTTTTTCAAAGAGGTCAAAGCAGATGACTATGCACTATCACCTCAGTAACAACCATACAAAAATAGACAAATATACCCCCCTCCCTTTTTACTAAACCACGATAGCAGTTTTTAGAGCGCAGGGAGCTGCGCTGAATGCCCAGCGCTGCTCTCGACGCTCATAGGCTCCCTGCGCTAAAAAACTCTATTGCGGTTTAGTAAAAGGGGACCTTAGTGTAAAATATAGACAGCAGATATAAATTGAGACACATTTCGATCACTAAATTTAAAATAAAATCATTTTTCCTACCTTGTCTGGTGATTTCATGAGTCTCTGGTTGCACTTTCTTCTTCTGACTGTGCATCCAGTCTTTCTTCCCTTCTTTCAGCCTGTATGCTTCCTCTCCTCCACACCTCATTCCCTCCCCCAACTTTTCCTTCCTCTCCCCTGCCCTTTCTTTCTCTCTGCCTCCCTTTCCTTTTTTTTCTGTTTCTCTTCTTTCCTTCTGTCTCCCTGCCTGCCCTTTTTCTTTCTTTCTTTCTCCCTGCCCTCCCCCAAGACACTGCCACTGCCATCGGGGACCCAAACTGCCATCGGGGACCAGGACCCAAACCGCCACCAATAACAGGCCCGAAAGCCGACGCCAATAACACGCCCAAAAGCCGACGACGCCCCAACCTCTCCCTGCTTCGGCCGACCAGCATCGCGAGGAACTGTTGGGGGAAATGCTGCCGGGTCCTGCCTTCGCGGAAACAGAAAGTAGGCAGGACCCGGCAGCAAGAAGAGGAAATGCTTCACTAACATGTCTCCCGCCTTAGCCCGTAGCGAACGCTTGCTTCAGGGCTCTCAACATGTGCGTGCCGGCTTCTCTTCTCCCCCCCCTCCCCCTCCCCGGGCATAACTTCCGGTTTCGGAGGGAAGAGAAGAGAAACCTGCACGCACACATTAGAGCCCGGAGCATAAGTTCGCTAGGGGCTGAAATCTCCAAGCCGGTTTTTTTGGGGTTTTTTTTAATGTTCAGCAGCGGCAGATGACAGCTGGGCGGACCGCCCAGCTAAAAGGCCCTAGGGAGAACACTGGAGAGGAAGGCTGATCGGCCCGTAGATCAGGACGGCAACACGAGTGCGATCGACTCGAGTTGCCTTCCTGAGCTACTGGTCGATCGCGATCGACGCGTTGGGCACCCCTGCTCTACAGCATCCCATCCCTCTAACATAACTTCCTGTTTAGATGTGGATGGGACGCTGCAGAGGGAAGGAGCTGGCTTGACTCGGCAGCATGCTACCAGTGCCTGCTGCTGGTGAAGAACAGATTTTTCTGGTCCAAGGGTGCGAAAGGTGGCCAAGGAAGAGGCACTGGCAAAGAAAGATTTGCTGGACAAGTGAGGGAAGCAGAGGAAGAGGTGCTGGACTCCCAGGATGGAGGAGGTGGCGCTGGACTCCCAGGATGGAGGAGGTGGTGCTGGACCTGTGTGGATGAGGAGGGGACATCAAAGATGCCAACCCTTTGGTGAGGGAACAGGGGAGGGGGAACATAGAGAAAGTGGCTAGGGGTGAAGAGAGGAGGACATGTCAGACTGTGGGGGGGGGTAGGGAGAAAAGGACACATCAGACAGTGAGGGGGAGGAGAGATGCTGGACTGCAAGGGAAAGGATGTGCAGGTAGGGGCACAAAACCAAAAATTTGTCCAAGGTTTCACAGCCCTGGTTAGCATTAACATTATTATAAAATAGGCTCCTTAATATATTGTATTTCTTAGACAAATATTTAAAGATCTTAAAGTCAAGATCCAAGAATGTTGCCAACTATTCTGCCAAATTACACTTTGGCAAGAAACAATAGCCAATATAACTAAGAGTAATTATATTGTACAGAGCAAGAATTTTTTAAAGTCCTAAGAGGGATCACTGACACTGATCAGCAAGACATTATAATTAACTTACAAAATTTAAAAAGTTGTTAGGAGCCTTCGCTAGGCAACATTTTTGAAAAATTCATGTCTTAGAGTGATTGCGTTATTATGAACTGTTATTCTAATTAAAAGTTTACATAGTATTTTCTTAAAGAATATTTGTACGTTTAAGAAATATTTTATATTTCCCTATCATCTTGTATTTCACCGATTGTCCAGTCTTCTTTGATGTAGACCGCCTAGAAATCAGTTGGTTATGGCGATATAGAAGAATAAAGTTATATTACTCATAAACAAAAATATTCAGAAAGGGATTACACAAGAGTTTGACTAGGAACCAAAAAACAAGGGCAAATAACTATTTCCTGTTGTCTCAGATACCCAATTAAAGAGGGGAGGGGAGTTATCAGCCTGAGCTACCATTAAGACGTATTATTTTATTAGTAGGATGGGACTTCATATATAGGCAGTCCCTGGGTTAAGAACGAGTTACGTTTTTAAAGCTGTTCTTAAGTCGGATTTGTATGTAACTCAGAACATGTAGATTTTAAGATTCTTGCTGCTTACCTCTGCTCCCAGCTGACAAAAGAGCCAATTGTCCCTACCAGTGTTCCCTCTAAGGTTCTGCCAAAAATATATGACTCACTACTAACTTTCAGTAAAAGTACCGATCACAAATTCCACTCAGTACAGACCCTCTAAGGTTCAGCATACACAACCACATACTGTTCTTAATGTGGCCATGCATCATTCCTGAATCTGCTGCAGAAGAAGTATGAGTCTATGCCTCTGGAAATACTGCTCAGTGAAATCAAATGAAGCCACAACTGTGTTCTTAAGTACGAATTGTACTTAAATTGGGCATCTGTAACTCAGAAACTGCTTGTACCATCTTTCTGTGGTTACAATCAAAGCGGTTTACATTTATAAACATGTACTTATTTTAACTAGGTCTCACTGCATTAAATGGAACCATAATAGCATGAGTTAGTTGTTAAATTTCATGTCTTAATGGTTATCAACATGGGCTAAACTGTAAGCTCTTTGGGGCAAGGACTTGTGATATTTACAAACAACTTGCTGTAATGCACCCTAACAGCACTAAATAAAATGCCAGAATATAAAATAAACACTTAAGTTTCTGCAACCCGTGAACTGCAGCGGAAGACAACTCTCAAACTAATAAACACAGAACTAAAGAACTCTCTGCCCTTCCCTCCCTCTGTCATCCATGACCTAATGCAATTAGTAAAAGCAGCAACAAAATAAAGACTTGTATACTATGGCCCCCTTTTACTAACTTACCAAGGCACCTAAATCTTCAATAAATCTAACTTTCTGAGAAACTAACAACTCAACAGATAATAAGCAACTGTTGATAAATGAAAACAGTGTCCTTTATGTCTCTCAATACCATTCACTAACAGTCCTCAGCGACACCACCAGAGACTCAATACTTTCATAGTCCATGGCTTTAAGTGTCATCTCTTAGCTTAGTGGTCGGAGTGCAGGGATATTAGGCATAACGGCCCTTTAGACATAACGGCCCTTTACTAACAGCATACACTAAGTGCTAAGTGGCCCATGGGTATAAAACAGGACATGCAACATTTAGTGCTCAATAATTCCATTAGCATGCTAAGCTTTAATAAAAGGGCCCTTATGTGTGCACAATGATGGCAATCTCTATATAAAGAGGCCACCTAACTAGATTCACTAAGCAAACCGATCGTGTACCGATCGGTTTGCGACCCCTTAACAAGCACATTTCCCTCGGACCTGATTCACTTACCTCTCCTGCGATCCGCTTCGAATCTGTGCATGCAAATGAGGAGAAACGCATGCAAATTGGACAGCGACGCGATTCATCAACCAAAAATTTAAAACCGACTGGGCTGACCGATCAACCCAAGAACGACTGACTGCTGGGAAGCAGTCGAAAATGTCTTTCTGACTCTCCAGCCCTGTTCTCTGCATGCCCCGATGCTCTTCTCCTGCCCGCTCTGCCCCATGCTCTTCTCCTGCCTGCCGCCCCGATAAAAAAAGCAAAAAATAAAAAAAAATTGCAGCCCTGAAAACCTCCTGCAGCCCCGACTCTCCCACTGTCCTAAACGCCTGCCTGCCTGCCCCGATCGCCTGCCTACCCCGACTCCCACCCTTCCCCATAGTGCAAGCCCGTGGTTTCAACCCACAGGCTTTCGAGCAGGTTAAAACCACAGGCTTCTAACGTTAAAAAAATAAAAATAAATCTAAGCCGGGCCCGGAGGTCTAAGCCGGGCTCCCCGGCCTAAAGTAAAAAAGTAAAAAATTTTTTTTAAAAAGTCGCAGCAGAAGCATGGCCCCCCGCGCCAATGCCTCCCCCCTGCATCATCCACCACGCACCGATGTCCCACAAAAGGCAGGAGGGATGCCAACTCCCTCCTACCATGTGAAACCCCTCCTGGCCAGGCCTGGCCCACCTCCCTCCCTGTACTTTAACCTAGGCAGGCCTGCTGACAGGGCCCGGCCCACTCACTCTCCCCGTACCTTTCAAAATCGTTGGGAGCAGGAGGTTGCTCAGTCCCTCCTGCTCCAGGCCTCCCCTGAGGCCAGCAGGATGACCGGGCAAGGACCACCCCCTCCCTGTATCTTAATATTGTTGGGAGCAGAAGGCGTGCTCAGTCCCTCCTGCTCCACGCCTCCTCCACCGACGTGTGCGGCCTTAGGCCACGCCCCAGGCACATCATCTGATGCGCAGGGAGGGGCCTAAGGCCCTGATTGGCTGAGGCACCCTGGGCTCCTCCCAAGGAAGCAGCCTGAGGCGCCTCATCCAAACAGGGCCTTAGGCCCCTCCCTATGCATCAGATGATGTGCTGGGGCATGGCCTAAGGCCGCTATGGCATAGCAGCCTCAGGAGCAGCAGGAGGACTTTGCACTTCCTCCTGCTCCTGAAGACGTGCATGGGGAGGCCTAAGGAGCAGGAGGGACCAGGCACACCTCCTGCTCTCAACAAGTAGTAAGGTATGCCGGCCGAGTAGGTCAGGCACGGCCGCCTGCCCTGACCTGGGGTGGGCTGGTCGTGGGTGAGGAGGTGGGGCCGGTGGGCCGGTCGGGGTGGGCAGGCAGAAGAGATCAGGGCAGAGCCCTGACAGAATTGACAGGAGGCTGCTTCTCCTGACACTACTGTCAGGGTCTGCGTATGAATGGGAATATCTCCTGCCATAATTTTGAAGTAGCGGGCGATGGCGGGGGGCTTTTTTTGTGTGTATGGGGAGGGAGGGGCAGGGGCAATTGGACTGATATTTTACGTAATACATGCAAAATATCAGTGCTATTAAAAAAAATTTATAAAAAACCAGTAGGCTACAGCAGTCAGGTTTGACAATAGTAAAACCTGATTCAAAATAGCCAAGCAATTGTTAGTGAATCAATCGCTTGGCTATTTTGCATGGGGTTTTACTAATTTGCATGGGTGGATCGGATTGGTTAGGAGATTGATCGGGCAGGAGAACAATCGCAAAACCAGTAAAACTGATTTTGCGATCGTCGGTACAAGATTAGAAGGTTTAGTGAATCTAGGCCTAATTCAGCAGATATGTAAATAGATTACACAATTTTCAAAGGCTCGTACTTTCCCTTTGAAAATTACCCAATGAAAAAAGAAAATGTCTGCATATACTTCTCCCATTATGCAATACCCTGGTGACTGTGAACAAACAGTCATAGTGACAGGATCCCAGCTCGGTAAGTTGTAGTAACAGTAGTGCAAAGGAGTAAAAAATTGCTAGGGTTAAAAAAAGAATACTGTACTACAGATCTCGTAACACTACCAAGAATAACAACAACAAAAAAAGCTATGGGTCCCTTTTAGAAAGATGTAGTAGAGAGTCCCAGCACGGCAAATGAAGCATGACCAATAGGAACTGAATGGAGTGCGTTGCATTTGCCATGCGGGAATTGCTACCGCAGCTTTGTACAAGGAGCCCTATATGAAGTAGTCCCTGAAATTTAGAAATGGTGATTTAAATACCTCATTTTCTTCTGCTTTCCATTGTAAAAATTAATCATGGCACAGCAAAATCTACAATGCCACTGGGGCAAAAATTACAAGGAAAACCCCCCACAGAAATACCTTACATAGAAATCTATTATTCTACCCCCTGCCATTAATGAACGTCAGTATACTTCCAACCAAAAAGTACTCAGTTCATTTCTACTATACTTGAACCCAAACTAAGGGCTCCTTTTATCAAGGTGCGCTACGAGGGTTAGCGCGTCGGACATTTCATCACGCGCTAACCCCCGCGGCAAGCTAAAATACTAACGCCTCGTCAATGGAGGCGTTAGCAACTAGCGCGGCTGGCGGTTTAACACGCGGTATTCCGCGCGTTAAACCCCTACTGCAGCTTGATAAAAGGAGCCCTAAATAAATAATGGAAACTCAGCAGTACAAACTGGTGAACAAAACAAAGAAACCAAACTTATTTTAAGCCCTGGTCAGAAAATGAACATGCAACCTTAGGGCTCCTTTTACTAAGCTGCGATAGTTGTTTTAGCGCGTGCGCTAGACCTTAACGCCAGCATTGAGCTGGCGTTAGTTCTAGCCACGGAGTGCGGGTTTAGCGCGCGCTAAAATCCTGCGTGCGCTAAAAACGCTATCGCAACTTAGTAAAAGGAGCCCTTAGTTTTTTTAAGGGAAACTGAAAAGAGGCCAACCCATCACTTCTCATTCTTATTCAGATTAATCCCACCAGGTCAAGAAGAAAAACTATTCTAGCACAAAAATCATGCAAGATCTAACAGGGAAGATGAGGGAAAGGAGGGATTACAATTTCACAAATGACTCTAAGTAACCCCTAGAGCAAAGAGCAGTATAAAATGCCTCAGATAAGAGGGCTGGAAAACTGCCCATATGCTGAGAGGCTGGATAAACTGGGGCTCTTCTCTCTGGAAAAGAGGAGGCTCAGGGGGGATATGATAGAGACCTTCAAAATACTTAGGGGCATAGAGAGGGTGGACAGGGACAGGTTCTTCAGACTAAAAGGGACGACAGGTACGAGAGAGAAACTGAAGGGGGATAGGTTCAAATCAAATGCAAGGAAGTTTTTCTTCACCCAAAGGGTCGTGGACGTATGGAATGCGCTCCCGGAGGAAGTGATCCGGCAGAGTACAGTACAGGGATTCAAACAGGGATTGGACAGATTCCTGAGGGAAAAGGGGATCGTGGGGTACTGAGGGAGGTGCTGGGGTGTTGCATAAGTATAGACAGCTCACCAGGTCGTGCAGGTGCAAGGCCGGAGGGTTAGGACATTGATGGGAAGATAGGACTTCGATGAGAAACCTAGGGGGCAAGGGGGCCCCTTCTGGTGATTAAGGCAGGTCATGACCTGTTGGGCCGCCGCGGGGGCGGACTGCTGGGCGGGATGGACCTCTGGTCTGACCCGGCAGAGGCACTGCTTATGTTCTTATGTTCTCAACAAAACATCAGCAGACTAATACTTTGAAAGAATACAGTATGGAATGGTGTGGTGTGTAATACCACATTTATCCTTCTTACAAGGAAGCAGCTTCTTGTTTTGGTTGCACCTGTCACAAGCTGCAGTGTGCTGCGTCAATGTGATGATATCACATTTCAAAAGCCAAGTGGCTAACCAGTAAAACAATTCTAGCAAGCTTAGTTGTCACACCAAGTATAATCCATCTTCAGAGTAATCCTTTTCTTGTATTACCCTTTGTGGCAGAATCACAGGTGTCATCATTTTACATTGCATTTCAAAATCAAAGGTGGGGAATAAAACTGAACAAGTGTATAATTATTTGATAAGTAGTGATAGCCTAGATTGAACTTCACTGAATTTTTTAAGCAAAGAACACAGGCAGTTCTGAGTTTACTGCTTTTATATATATGAGACATTTCTTCTTCTAACCAGTAATTCAAAAATCACATTCAGCAAAATCTTTTCAAGACAGCAAGTACAACATGGATGAGAATTAATAATAATAACTAATAATAACTTTATTTTTCTATACCGCCATACCATAAACAGTTCTAAGTGGGTTACAAGGGAAGAGATTGTATACAGACAGCGACATTACAGCGAACTTTCAAATTTACATTGGCATGTTAAGTTTAGGCACGTTTATGTGGAAGTGTATTGAAAGTACATAAGGTTCAAGTGGGGAGTCAGAGAAATTTGTCAAAGATAGGTTTTTATTGACTTTCTAAAGGTTTGGTATAAAAGTGCATTTGAGATGAAGTTGGTTAAACATTTGTTCCATTTGCCTGTCGAGGTATCTCTTGTAGGTGAAGCCCTTAAGGGATGGAAAAGCGAACAGGTAGGTACTGCGTGTATTTGTTGTGCCTGGGAATTTGAACTGGTGAGACAGATAGGTTGGTTTTGAAGCAAAGGCAAGCAAACTTAAAAATAGCCCTTGCTTTCACAGGCAGCCAGTGTAGTTTTCTGTAATATGGGCTTCCATGGTCTGATTTGTTGAGGCCATAAATGAGACGGACTGCAGTCTAAGGTACTTAAGATCAGGGATTGAACCAGCAGATGGAAGGAAATGAAATCGAAGTATTGTTCAATGGTACGAAGTGTCCATAGAGTGAGAAAGCATTAGTTTACCTTCTGCAGAACTTTTGGAAATCTCAAGCAACCTCTTACTGGTTCTCTCACACAGAAAAACAGTTAAAAAAAACAACAAATGCAACATGCTCCATTTTGGTCAAATATGGCAAACATACAAGCACTCTCTATTACTTGTTTCTATTTATTTATTTAAAAATTTATACACCGCATACAACTATGTGGTTTCCATATCACGTACATATAAAATCTTGTTTCCCTCTGATTATCACAAATAACATAGACATGTCTAAACAACATCGTTAATCGTCCCTGTTATAATAGGGATAGAGCACAAATTCAATCAATTCAGAAATACAAGCAAGCTTTAAATCATACATTGCTGTCAGAAAAATTCTAAAAGACGATAAAATCTAGAAAACTCACTTACAGTAGAGTTCTAGAGACTGGTTGTCTCACTTCTCTAGTGCTACAGAAAGAAAGATAATGGATTCACAAGAAGGGTGACAGAAGATGAGAGGGAAAGCGTGTGCACGGTCTTGGACCAGACCAAGACTGACTGGGTACATTAAAAATGCTGGAGTCTAATATTCAAAATTAGGCACAATAAGGGGATAATTTTGCAAAATTTTATAAAATTATTCCGTAAGTTTTGTAATTTTTGATGGAGTGAAAAATCAATCCACTTGTACTCGTTCTACTCCATTCAGGATTTTGTAGACTTCAATCATATCTCCCCTCAGCCGTCTCTTTTCCAAGCTGAAGAGCCCTAACCTTTTTAGTCTTTCCTCAAATGAGAGGGGTTCCACATCCTTTATCATCTTGGTCGCTCTTCTTTGAACCTTTTCTAATGCCGCTATATCTTTCTTGAGATAAGGAGACCAGAATTAAATGCAATACTCCAGATGAGGTTGCACCATGGAGCGATACAGGGGCATTATAACATTCCTAGTCTTGTTAACCATCCCTTTTTAATAACTCCTAGAATCCTGTTTGCTTTTTTAGCTGCCACTGCACATTGAACAGGTTTAATCATATCGTCTGCAATGACATCCTTTTCTTGGGCACTACCCCCAAGGTAGACCCTAGCATCCAGTAACTGTGATTTGGGTTATTCTTCCCAATGTGCATCACTTTGCATTTGTCTACATTAAATTTCATCTGCCACTTGGATGCCCATTCTCCCAATTTCCTAAGGTTTGCCTGCAATTTTTCACAATCTGCATGCATTTTGACAACTTTGAACAGTTTAGTGTCATCTTCAAATTTAATCACCTCACTCATCGTTCCAATTTCCATATGATTTATAAATAAGTTAAATAGCACCAGTCCAAGTACAGAGCCCTGTGGCACTCCATTGTTTACTCTCCTCCATTAAGAAAAATTACCATTTAAACCTACCCTCTGTTTTCTATCCGATAACCAATTCCTAATCCACAACTGAACTTTGCCACCTATCCCATGACTCTAATTTTCTCAGGATTCTCTCATGAGGAACTCTTATCAAAAGCTTTCTGAAAATCTAAATATACTACATCAACCAGCTCACCTTTATCCACGTTTATTCACACCTTCAAAGAAGTCAAGAAAATTGGTGAGGAAAGATCTCCCTCAGCTGAGGAGACTCTCATGAGGTACTTTGTCAAATGTCTTCTGAATAAACAAATGCATTCTATCAACAGCTCTCCTTTATCCATGTTTATTTATGCCCCTCCCTTCCCCCCCCCCCAAAAAAAAAAGTGTAAGATAAGCAAAGGCAGGTTTTGTCTTACCATCTAACTCAGTCCTATTAAGCTGTATCCATCAGTAATTTTGTTTCTTTTGAAATAGCTTTTACCATCTTGCCTGGCATCAACATCAGACTGCAACTACTACTTTTTTTTAAATCCTATCTGTAACATCTGCATACATGTACACATGATGAGACAGTCCCTGTTCCATGGAGAAGTCTTTAGTTTTCTGATCACCTCTGGAGCCTTTTTAAAAATTGGTGTTACATTCACTACCCTCTAGTCCTCAGTTAGTGTGGTTATTTTAAAAGATCTGTTGTAGATTACTAGTAAAAGAGCAACTTCATATTTAAGTTCTTTCAGAACTCTGGGGTGAATACCATCCAGTCCTGGTGATTTGTTGGCTTTTAGATTGTCAATCTGCATCTAGATTTACAGAATTGCTATACTGGGACAGACTGAAGATCCATCAAGTCCAGTATCCTGATTCCAACAGTGACCAACCTAGGTCCCTAGCACCTAACTAGATCTCAAGTACTAAAACAGATTTTATGCTGCTTATCCTAGGAAAAAAAGCAGTGGATTTCCCCAAGCCATCTCACTAATGGCCTATGGACTTCTCTTTTAGGAAATTATCCAAGCCTTTTTAAACCCCGCTAAGCTAACTGATTTCACCACATTCTCCTGCAACGAATTCCAGAGTTTAATTACAAGTTGTGTGAAGAAATTTTCTCCAGTTTGTTTTAAATCTACTACTTAGTAGCTTCACCACATGCCCCCTAGTCCTAGTATTTTTGGAAAGAGTAAACAAGTGATTTACATCTATCCTTTCCACTCTACTCAGTATTTTTTTTTTTTTTTTAATTTCATTAATTTGTTTTTTAGCCCATTGTCCCCAAAGGTTTAACATATATAATTTCTGTACAAGTTTACAATCCTAATTTGATACATGCTAGGGGCTAATAATAATATACAGTTTACTGGTTACAATTTATAACAAATTGTTGTTCTTACGATGCAAGGTTTCCAGTACAAGTTATACCTAATTCGACACACAGAAAGTTACAGTGTAAGATACAAGTTATACCTAATTTGACACACAGAAAGTTACAGTGTAAGATACAAGTTATACCTAATTTGACACACAGAAAGTTACAGTGTATGATACAAGTTATCCTTATGTGCATATACTGATTCTGGTACCAATATACATATCTTTGTAGTCTATCGGTCAAGGGTAGGGGTTTAGGTGAAGAGCTATGTTTTTTATTACTTTTCTAAAACTGAGGAGTCCTTCAGGGGATCTGATCTGCAAGGGCAGTCGATTCCAGTGACTCGGTATGAAGTGGGAGTAGGACTGTCGCTTTGCGGTTTGCATTTGAAGGGCACGGACCGGAGCGTTTTAAGGCGTATTTCATCCTAGTGACCTCTATCGTATCACCCTGCATTTTTAGCTATAAGGATTTAATGTTAATATTTTTCTATTGGTCTTTTATCCTGTCTGGCTCTATGCCATGTTATCCTAGGAAAAAAGCAGTGGATTTCCCCAAGCCATCTCACTAATGGCCTATGGACTTCTCTTTTAGGAAATTATCCACACACAATAAACATACAGAGTCACTGCACCACCAATTTCATCTACCAAGTTATTTTGATATAATATGTACCCGAATATCAATGTCCCATTCTTTGAATCCATCTGTAATGGCAATACTACTTTATTAAATTTATTAAAATTAAAAACTTGCAGTAACATCTTTTTTCTCTCAAATTTTTATATTCAAAACACTCTAATCAAGGGAAATTTTGCCTCACCAATCTACTGCATTTCTTTGAAGGAGTGAATGAACATGTGGATAAAGGTGAACCGGTTGATATTGTGTACCATATACAGTATACTCAAATATAAACCGGATTTGGGGCCAAAAAATTGGCCCAAAAATGGGGGTCCTGGTTTATATTTGGGTCATCTCCCAGTGACCACCCGAAACCCTCCCGGACTTCCTGCAGGCCTGCCTTAGGCCAGGACAGGAGGGATCCCTCCCATCTCCTGCCCCGGCTGACACTAATACTTACCACCCTCCCTCCTTCCCTCCCTCACATACATGTGCGCCTCTGGCTACTACCTTTACAATCTTCATGATTTCAGCACAAGATACACGCTGGACCACCAGGGAACAGGTACGTGAGGGAGGGAAGGAGGGAGGGTGGTAATTATTAGTATCGGTCGGGGCAAGAGACGGGAGGGATCCCTCCTGTCCTGGCCTACCACTAGGTGGTTTAAGTTAAGGGGAATGGTTAATCTGCAGGCTGGGTTAGAGGGCAGAGAGGACAATCAAGCCATTGTGACATCACTGATGAGGTTGGCTCTTTATAGGGGGAAGAGGGTACAGGGAAGGAAGGTGGGACAGTGTTCAGAGCCTGGCAGGGAGGGGGGCTTGGTTCACAACCTGGTAGGGAATGGGACTGAGTGCAGGGCAGGAAGGGAAGGGGGCTGGGTGCAGAATGTGGCAGGGAGAGGGGCTAAGTGCAGAACCTGGCAGGGCAGGTCACTTGAACATTAAGCCGGCCGACTTATATTCAAGTCAACCATTTTTCCTCCTTTTGGGGGCAAAAATGGGGGTCTCGACTTATATTCAGATCAACTTATATTCGAGTATATACAGTATTTGGATTTTCAAAAGGCATTTGACAAAGTACCTCATGAAAGACTTCTGTGGAAATTAGAAAGTCATGGGATAGGAGGTAATGTCCTTTTATGGATTGAGAACTGGTTGAAAGACAGAAAACAGAAAGTGAGTTTAAATGGTCAATATTCTCAATGGAGAAGGGTAAATAATGGAATTCCCCAGGGGTATGTATTGGGACCACTGCTTTGATGATCTACAGTTGGGAATAACGAGTGAGACAATTAAATTTGCTGATGATACAAAGTTGTTAAATCTCAGGAGGATTGTGAAAAATTGAAAGATGTCCTTGTAAAACTGGAAGAGTGGGAGTCAAAATGGAAGATGATGTTTAACGTGAGCAAGTGCAAAGTGATGCATGTGGGAACAAGGAACCTGAACTATAGCTATGTGATGCTGGATTCTGTGTTAGGAGTCACTGCCCAGGAAAAAGTTCTAGGTGTCATTGTTGAGGATATGCTGAAACCCTCAGCTCAATGTGCGGCAGCTACTAAGAAAGCAAATAGAATGTTAGAAATTATTAAGAAAGGAATGGAAAACAAAGATGAAAATGTTATAATGCCTTTGTATCGCTTTATGGTACGGCCACATCTCGAATACTGTGTGCAGTTCTGGTCACCAAGTCTCAAAAAAGATATAGCAGAATTAGAAAAAGGTACAGAGAAAGGCAACAAAAATGATAAATGGGATGGGACGACTTCCATATGGGGAAAGGCTAAAGTAGCTACAGCTCTTCAGCTTGCAGAAGAGATGGCAGGAGGCAGGGCAGGATTAATTCGTTGAGGGCCCCTAGGCACACAAGTACACTGAACCCACTGCCCCACCCCGCCATGCACCCAGGCAGAAACAGGAAGCTACGACAGAGGGAAGCTTTGGGCAAGCAGCACCGCTTGCACAATTACAGTTCCCGTTGCCTTTCTTACCCGCGTTGCTTGCTTGTCTTACTTTCCGTCGATGCGTTGCCGATTGGGGTGGGGCCCGCGTTGCCGATCGATGCTGGAGGGGCCCATCTCCGTTTGGAAAAAACAATGTTGATGCCCTCCTTCATCGGCCCCCCCCTTACCATTTTGGGCCCTAGGCACATGACTACTTGGCCTATTGATTAATCCTGCCCTGGCTGGAGGTAAATGATAGAGGTCTATAAAATAATGAGTGGAGTGGAAAGGGTAGATGTGAAGCTCTTGTTCACTCTTTCCAAAAATATTAGGACTAGGGGGCATGCGATGAAGCTACTAAGTAGTAGATTTAAAACAAACTGGAGAAAATATTTCTTCACACAACATGTAATTAAACTCTGGAATTCGTTGCCGGAAAATATGGTGAAATTAGTTAGCTTTGCGGGGTTTAAAAAAGGTTTGGATAATTTCCTATAAGAAAAATCCATAGGCTATTATTGAGATGGCTTAGGGAAAACCACTGCTTATTCCTAGGTTAAGCAGCATAAAATCTGTTATACTACTTGGGATCTAGCTAGATACTTGGGACCTGGGTTGACCACTACTTGAAACAGAATAGTGGGCTTGATGAACCTTTGGTCTGTCCCAGGATGGCAATTCTTATGTTCTTAACACTGAAGTATTCTGTAAACATATCAGTCTTTGAAAAGTTCATGAAAATGTGTCTCAATAGCATGGGTGTCTTGTCATTTATGCAACTTTTCCAAACAAGACTGCACGCATGGGGAAAATGTAATGTTCAGAGCCATGTGAATGCTGATAGATCTGCACCAGAATTTTCTGTTTCCAATAAAACACATGAAGTCAAAGTGCAATCGCTGTGGTTCTAAGCGCACAAGAAATGTACGGCAATTTTGAAGAGAAGTATGACATGCCCCAGCCATTGTGAAGTGTGATCATATGTCTCTTAATTCTGCTACTTGGATGACAACATTGAAGAGAAACAACAAAATATACCACTTGACCCTCGTTTCTTTTTTTTTTTTCTTCCTCCAAGTATGAAAAACTCAGCATAATGATATGATTGCATAATACCAAAAGGTAAATCAACTGTCAGGGTTTTTTTTCCCCAGAACACATTATCTCCTGAAATACTTTTATGAGTAAAGTGGCCAGGGCTCTACAAACACTCAGTATGGAAACTTCTCAAGGCCAAATAAGATAAAAATAGACATTTTAGTCCAGCATTCCACATTTTTCTGCCAATTAAGTAGTCATTTCTAGCTTCAATACAGAACAAATAGGGAAAGAATGCACAGCATGGCTCATGAAATTTTTCCCAACCCCTCTGTGTGTGTGTCTCTGACCAAGAGGGGTGGGCTGCTTTGAATGCAGCAATATCCACACTAAAACTAAACTGAGTAATATAATCAAAGTTTTAGATGTTATTAACAACAATGTTTAAAGGATGAATTTTAAAAATGTACGCACATGTACTACTATCCAATAGCAATAGATATGCCATGCTTCACAAACAGGTGTCATCACACATAGCAACCATTAAGAAAGCAATAGGTTAAGTCACTAGGTTTCATAGTAGAATTTACAACATAGAAAATGAAGTACACATCTGAAACCACTACAAGTCAGAAGAGATAGGCATATGGAAACAAAGGAGAAGGGCTGGTGAAGAAAGCATACAGAATGTGCCTCTTAGAACTTTATACGTACAAGTATGTACATTCTTTGAAAGAACACAATTCCAACTTATAGTACAATCTCTAATCCTAGGACTGTTGGACTACTGCAACATACTCTTCCTTCCATGCCCTGCTACTATTACCAGACAACTACAAACAATCCAAAATACAGCTTTGAGACTCATCTACTCATTGAGAAAACATGACCATATCACAGAAGCTTACATCAACTCTCATTGGCTACCAATCCAAGAAAGAATACAATTTAAATTCTACTGCATGTTATTTAAAACCCTAAACGGAGAGAGCCCATCCTACCTGAACAACCGCCTCATCCAAGCATCCACAACCAGACACAGAAAAACGCACTCCCCATTCATACCTCCTCCGATCAAAGAAGTAAAACGATCAAAACTACACGACGGCCTCCTAGCCACTCAAGCCGCAAGACTGAACAACCAAATCTCCAACCTTCTGATGACCACCCCAGACTACAAGACTACAAGACATTCAGAAAAGAAATAAAAACTATACTTTTCAAGAAATTCCTGAAGCAGCCCTAACTTCACGTACTCTTAATAACTCTAAAATAGACAAATGATCTACTCTTTACTTCACTAGTAATGACAATTGTGCTTCCATTGTTCCCCCTTTTAAATCTTTAGTAAGCCGCCTTACTCTTAACAACCCGAGAAAAGTCAAAAGATCTACTATTTACCTCTCTAGTAAATCAATCGTTCTCCCATTGTAACCCCCGTTTATTAATCTTTTGTAAGCCGCCTTGAACCGCAAGGAAATGGCGGAATAGAAATCCCTAATGTAATGTAATGTAATATATGCATGTGCATCAGTCTGTCTTATGTCTCTGTGACTGACAGAATAGAAGAGAGAGACTTTTTGAAAGAAGCAAATTTCCCAAGTGCTAAGTTTCAATGTATCAATCTCTGTGCTACAGAAGCTGGAATTATTTCTTCCACAGAAATGCACTGTGTAATCTTTCAGGTAGACCTCTCTCTCTTGAACAACAACATTCAGATCAAACTCACCATGCCAAATTCTGTTTGGTTCTATTAAGGGCTCCAATTACAAAGCTGCACTAGCAAGTCCCCGTGCAGCAAATGCGACACCACCCATAGGCATTGAATTGGCTGTGTCACATTTGCCAAGCAGGAATCACTGCTGCTCCCAAAGAGACAAGCAAATTTTTCACCCCTTTTGTATAATTTCTAACATTCTCTTGTGTAGGAAAGAATAATAATAAAAAAAAAAAAAAAGAATGGCTTCTCATGATAAGGTAGCCTAGATAGACTAGTACATTAAGGATTGGGCTCTGTAGTGCTTGAAAGTCTAATTAAAAACCCAATTAACTAGAAATGTTTTGAAAGCAAAAAAGAGAGAGAGAGAGAGAATAAAATTGAAAACAGTGAGTTCTGAAAATGAATGAGAAATGTAAATGGCCAAATACCAGAACTTATTCAGCCTACTGAATGTTTGTTTGTCAGGCTTCCAAAAAAATATATATATATACATATATACACAATAAGAGGGTGGATTCTATATAGGGTGCCCACATTTAGGCAGTGGGAAAGTGCCTAACAATGAAAAGTGCATACGTACTTCCATTATAGAATAATGTAAAGTCTGCATTTACACAACAAAGGCTGGCATAAATGTGGGCACCTAAATGTGCCAAATGCTTGATTAAATCCATGTATTTTGTAACCTTCATGTGCATATTCTGGGCTTATTTCTATCCTGCCTCGTCAAAAGCGTGGAGGACAATGGCGCACTGACATTTGAGTGCAGGACAAATGTGCGCTGCCACTTTCGCCACTTTTGAGGCCTTCCATTTTATGCTGTGAGGGGGTGGGGGGGAACACCCCGAATGCACTTAGAACTGCTCGTGCATCTGTTGGGGGGTAACCCCCCCAAATATACATGAAAATCCCACTACAGGGAGCTGTCCAGAGAATGGAGGATAAGGTGTCTCAGAAACCAACTTGGCTAAGGAATTACACCCAATACCAAGTTTCAATGGAAACTATGAACCACTGAAACTTGGTATTGGGTGTAATTCCTTAGCCAAGTTGGTTTCTGAGACCCCCATATCTTCCATTCTCTGGACAGCTCCCTGTAGAGGGATTTTCATGTATATTTGAGGATTGTCTCTAAATAATCCCACAAACTATCTTCTTAGATTTCTTCAGGGCTATTCCTCCACAGTACACTGAAAACTCTATTCGCTGTTTGGGAGTTTTCAGTATAGTGGGGGGGTTGTCACACACACACACTCCCAACGGGAGCGCAAGGACTGCTAAGTGTAAGGGGGTTCCCACACACACACATACCCTTAGAGCACAAAAGGGAAGGCCTCAAAGAGGTGGCACACATTTGTCCTGTGCGCAAATTGGTTCTTAAATCCAAATAATAGCCAAATATTATAATAATCTGCTCGCACAACTGACCTTATTCTATATAACAGTGTGTGCAAATTTGGGGTACTAAGTAGAGAATGACACGGTGACAAAATTAATCACCGTTCCCGTCCCCGCGGATAAGTGCGGGAAATAATCCCATGTCATTTTCTAGTGTCTATTTCAACCTCAGTCCTTCTACACCAGCATTCTTCAATCTTGCGGGTCAGTGGCTGTGGCCATTCATACTCTGATTCTTATGTGAGCCAAGGATAATGAAGCCATTGTGACATCACTGTTGTGATTGGCTCTTAGGCACTGGTGGAATGAGGCATTATGACATCACAATATCTGCTCTGGATACCAGAGACTGTCATTCTGTAGTGTCTATCTCAACCTCAGTCCTTCTACACCAGCATTCTTCAAAGCAAAGCTTGCGGGTCAGTGGTTGTGGCCATTCATACTCTGATTCTTCCCTCTCTCCTTAAAGAATGACATGAAAATGGTTTCCCATGGTTATCCGCGGGGATGGGAACGGTGATGAATTTTGTCACCGTGTCATTCTCTAGTACTAAGCATTAGAGAATGACACGGTGAAAAAATTGGTCCCCGTCACCGCCCCGTCCCCGTCTCACCATCCCCGTCACCGCCCCGTCCCCGTCTCACCAACCCCGTCACCGCCCCGTCCCCGTCTCACCATCCTCTTCACCGCC
This sequence comes from Geotrypetes seraphini, assembly GCF_902459505.1. NCBI lineage: Eukaryota > Metazoa > Chordata > Amphibia > Gymnophiona > Dermophiidae > Geotrypetes > Geotrypetes seraphini. The sequence goes on from NC_047097.1 coordinate 48,821,793, forward strand.
CCGTCACCGCCACTGCCACCCCATTCACCGCCCCGTCACCGCCACTGCAATCCCATTCACTTTTCTTTATTTACGTATAAAGGAAACATTCTTTAAAACTTTAAAACTTAGTTAAATATTAGTTAATAACTATACAAAAACAAAACACGCAGAGAAAAAATTAATTAATAAAAATTCTCAAAACTGACACATTTTGATCCCTAAATTTAAAATAGTTATTTTTCATACAGTTTTTCAATCACTAATCTTCCACCACCCCTGGGGCTAGCAATGCAAAAACAAACACGACATGTACTTTAAATGCTGCCGTGATTAGCATAGTGACCGCGGCTACGGCTGCAAGTCTCCCCTCCCCCCAGCGATCACGGCAGGAGGGCACCCAACCCCTCCTGTAGACCCCCCCAACGGCCCTCCCGACAATCGCAGCAGAAGGGTACCCAACCCCTCCTGCCGGTCCTCCCAATGGCCTCCCCTAAGATCGCCGGCAGGAGGGTACCCAACCCCTCCTGCTGGACCCCCCCCCCAACGAACCCTCCCACCCCGGAACCCCCTTAGTCTTACTTTTCAAGTTGGACCGGACAGCTCCTCGCTCGTCTGGCCAGCAGGCCTGCCTCCGTCCAAATGAGGCGGGCCCGCCCCTCCCCTCCCCTCCCCTGCCTCCCAATGGCCTCCCCTAAGATCGCCGGCAGGAGGGTACCCAACCCCTCCTGCTGGACCCCCCCCCCCCAACGAACCCTCCCACCCCGGAACCCCCTTAGTCTTACTTTTCAAGTTGGACCGGACAGCTCCTCGCTCGTCTGGCCAGCAGGCCTGCCTCCGTCCAAATGAGGCGGGCCCGCCCCTACCCTGCCCAACCCACAGGATCCTAGGGCCTGATTGGTCTAGGCACCTAAAGCCACTCCCGCTATAGGAGGGGCCTTAGGTGCTTGGGCCAATCAGGCCCTAGGATCCTGTGGGTTAGGCAGGGGAGGGGAGGGGCGGGCCCGCCTCATTTGGACGGAGGCAGGCCTGCTGGCCAGACGAGCGAGGAGCTGTCCGGTCCAACTTGAAAAGTAAGACTAAGGGGGTTCCGGGGTGGGAGGGTTCGTTGGGGGGGGGGTCCAGCAGGAGGGGTTGGGTACCCTCCTGCCGGCGATCTTAGGGGAGGCCATTGGGAGGCAGGGGAGGGGAGGGGAGGGGCGGGCCCGCCTCATTTGGACGGAGGCAGGCCTGCTGGCCAGACGAGCGAGGAGCTGTCCGGTCCAACTTGAAAAGTAAGACTAAGGGGGTTCCGGGGTGGGAGGGTTCGTTGGGGGGGGTCCAGCAGGAGGGGTTGGGTACCCTCCTGCCGGCGATCTTAGGGGAGGCCATTGGGAGGACCGGCAGGAGGGGTTGGGTACCCTTCTGCTGCGATTGGCAGGAAGGGTTGAAATGACAAATGAGGAGCACGGTGAAATAGCGGTTCCTAGAAGGGGGTACATTGGCCCGCGGGGACAAACCTGTTCACCGTTTCCGCGGTCGGTGAATGGCCTTGTCCCCGTCACCACAGCGACTGCTATTTTTCTTCCCCGTTTTCGGCGGTGACCCGCGGCTTAAATGCGGTGGCCGCGGGTAAACCGTCACCGTGTCATTCTCTACTAAGCATCAATCTGCCCATATTATTTTTTAAACAGAATCCAGTGGTATATGCCCTTAGTCAGGCGATATTTTACTCTGGTTTGCAGTGACTGAATCTTATTTATTTATCTACCACCTTTTCAAGAAGAGATTCGCCCAAAGCAGTTTATAACACATTGAATAGTAATTAGGTGCTCTAAGTATTTTTCCCTATCAGTCCCTTATAAAAAAAAATGGATGCCCAGCTTAAAAGCAACATCGCACACATCGCCTTTCAGAAGTTGTTATATTGCTATGAGTCCTTAATGAACATTTCTTACAAGTGTTATTAATATATGCCATGCAATTTAATTCAAGTATCAAAAGCTGCATATTCAAATGTGGATTTGTCATACTGAATATACCACTTAACCAGTCATCTGTTAAGAAGAAAGAGTCTTCATTTTTTAATTACTATATACAGAATCAATTTACAGTTGTATTTAAATATTCTTCTCACTGAAAGCTTTGAGAAGTTGGGAAAGACTATTGAAACTATATTATATATTAATCTTTATTCAGGGTCCCAGTAAACATCTAACAGAATTTACTTGTGCATATGCCGTCTCCCTAAAGATAGAGAAAATATCGTCTTAGCTCTGAGAGCTAGGGCTGTTCAGGAAATCATAATCTCCTCATAGCAAAACAGGCTCCTGGGAAGCTTACACAAGAGACCTTTAAAATGACTATGTTATCTTAACAATGGCTTTGTTCAGTAAGAATTTGTTTCCATAATTCTGAGCAAAAACTCATGAGAATTTTTGACACAAAACAAGAACAATGTTATTTAGTAAGACCCCTGATAGACAGACCCTTAACAAAAATTAAGTTTGGAATTGTGCAATTTAAATGATCCAAATTTCTACATTTTATCCCAACCCCCCCAAAATTTTAAAAATTACTAAACAAAGAAAGCACAGTTTTCTCCAATACATCAAAAATAATTTTTTAAAGCTTGCTTTGGAAAATGATTCAGTATCCCAATGGGTTCTAGTTGGACCTTAGGCTACCAACTCAGTGCTGCATCTGGCTCTTAGCAATTACCTTACAACATGTAAAAAAAAGTACAGCATATGGAACTAATTTATTAACACACATGCTTTTTTAATCCTTGCAGTTTGTAAGCACGTGTAGTTATTGTTTTCCATATTCTATCCCTAGCCTTTCAAAGTCACTTACATTGTAATGTCATTTATAATTGGTTCAAATATGTAACACTTTTGTAAACCTAGAAATGCATATTTAAGTGTTCTAATTTATCTACAAGAATCCCATACACATACACTGTACTCGCAGTCTGCTCTGCAATACCATTTAAACAGGTCCTTGAAACTTTGAGAACCACAAGATATCAAATTTCTGTCCAGATTGCTAGTTTAATTACTGAGCAAACTGGGGCCACAGAGTGCACTTTTCCAAACCAGCAAAATAGAGGAAACTGCAGGTTGCCTTTATCATCAACTTAATTTTCAAAGCTATGCCACTGAAAAAGTGCTATGCCAAAGTTACCAATTCTTAAGAACCTTATCAAAACAGTATCCTTCTAATACAAACATCAGAGACACCATTTAAAATAAATTCTTAACTTTAAAATATGTGATACTTGTGAGCATATCTGTCACTAAATTTTAATTATGATGACAAGCAAATTAACACTTTCCAGATGTCAATGCAATTAGTTTCAGCATAACCTCTGGTAGATGCCTGGCTGTTAGCAAGGGAAAAAGATTTTAAAATGTCAGATCTTCATAAACGCCATAATAAAATCCATCTGCAAAATTTATTCATCGTAGCGAAAACATTTTACTCCAACTCTGTTTGTACCGAAATGTGTTTCCCTTTGCATCAATCAATCATATTTCATCAAGCAAAGACAAAATACATCCCCGCCTCCTTTTCTAAGGCAGCTCCAGCATTCAAGTAGCTCCAACATTAAAGTCAAGACCTGAATGACACTTGTATAAAGTTGTAGCCCTTATAGATACGTTTCAAAAGTGTCTTACCTGATCCACTGAACTGACTGCTTCCTAGGGTAGTTGGTCTGGTCTTCCCACTATTAACAGGTGGTGAAAACATCTGCAAACAAAAAAATAGTGACCTGTACCTGAATTCAGGGTATAGACATGCAGTATCAGTCATCACCCTTCCCATCTGCTAAACTGATTCCACACACTGACTGACTTAGCTGAATGATTTTTCTATTAGAAAGTGAAGTAACATTATGACAGGCATGCAGAGTCAGTACAGCAAATAATCTGTAATGATCTACAACTTCACTAATGCTACTCTCCAGCATAATGCACATAAGTCTGTAACTTTACAAAAAAAAAAAAAAAAAAAAACCACCCCAAAATCATGCCAATGCAATCACTCTTCAATAATTTTTAAATTACAATTCAGCAATAGACATAATGTACACAATTACATATTGGTTTCAAAACTGACATATGTATATATGAACATAAGTGTGATCTAAAATTATACATTTCATTTGAATTATTTTTTTTAAAGCAATGTATAAAAATGCAAAGAATGGGTTTCATATGAAACCCAAATATGATATAAACACCATTCAAAATCCTCCACCGTCACTATGGGGTCCTTTTACTAAGGCGTGCTAGCCGTTTAAGCGCGCACTAAACACTAATGCGTCCATAGGATATAATGCACGCGTTAGCGTTTAGTGTGTGTTAAAACGGCTAGCGCACCTTAATATATATAACTTAAATGGATCTTCACTTTACTGGTAAGTTTGCAAGTAGGTTTTTTTGTTGGGTGGGGGGGTTTGTTCCATTTTAGATTACTTTCAAAAAGGCAATAAAAATTATTCAGTGACCCAGGTGAATTAAAAATGAATGAGATTGTTTAACCAGTAAAGCCAAATAGTTCCCTCCCCTCTTCAAGCCATTAAATCGAAAGGAAGTCTAGAGCTATAAGAAAGTTCCGGTGTCCAGCGTGGCTGAGCGCCGGCCAGGGGGGCTGGAAGAATAGAACGTACCGCACTGAAGTCCAGCAGGTCACTCAGCTCCTTGTCCGTTCCTATCTGGGCCATCCGCTGCTGGGGATTCATCTTCAGCCACTCAGCTCTCTCCCTAGGACACAGCAAAAGGAGGCAGGATTAGGGCAACCGCAACAACCCAAACCAGCCGAGCATTTTGGGGGGGGGGAATTTAACTCTTCTTCGGGGTTTGGGTTGTAAACGAGTTTTCTTAGTATTTCCGCGACTGTCTTCTTCTTCTTCAAACTGACAACTCGCCCGCTCTTAAGTTTCTCGGACATCCCTCGCCATTCATATCCCAGGCACCAGCTGGTGTTTGAGCAAAAAGCTAAGTAAATACATGTCCCGTCCCCCCCCCCCCCCCCTTTGGTTGCCTTTATCTTCGTCCACCTCCGTGCCCGCACCTTGATTATTTTATTTTCCTGTCACAGTAAAAAGGAGAAAAGTTGAATCAAAACATCCCCAAAACAAACAGGAAAAAAATAAACCCCAAACTCATAAGAAACCTAAGTCTGGCTACAAAAAAAAAAAAAATGCAAGTGACTCACCATCCTTCTCAACAATAGGGCTGACAAGTTGTGCCGCGACTCTCTCCCCTCCCTATACACGCCTCAGAAAAGCTGTCTGCGGGGGCATTGTTGTTCATTTCAAAGGGATAATTTGCTTAGCCGCACAAAATTTGTTCTGCCCCTTTTCTTCCTACCTACCAAAGCTGCTGCGAGGAGTAAATTTGCGCTGCCACTAGCAATCTGTTTTCACCACAAATAAGTGCTGTCTCCTCAGCGAGCCTCCCCGCTGCTAGCTCTGCCTCTGTGCGCTCTAGGGGACGTTTCTTTCTCAACTTTACTGCCTTCGCTGTCAAGAGATACGCTGGCTGTAGTTGCGCTGGCAAGCTTTAGGTTTTACGTAGCGCACCTTGCCATCCACGACTCCCTTCAGCAAATGCCAGCACAGAAGCCAAAGAGACACCCGTGCCTGCAGAGTCCCCTGCGTGGCCATTCACATGCATGAAAAGCAGGCGCACCTGGAAGAAGCTTTCGCTTGACAACGCACGAAGCGCCAGCAAGGGCCAAGGAAATGGAGCAGAAACAGCCCACTCCCGTAAGCCCAACTTCTTTAACCCTGGCTGAACCCCCCGGTTCTGCAAGACCGTGTTTACCTTTTCTCCGTTTCAACATCCAACAATAAAAAGGAAGTTTATTTTACGAGAGCGTCTCAGATTCCCCCTCCTTCCGGCTGCTCGGCTTTGAAAAAGTAGCCTGTGGTTTAAAAGTAAGGTATTTTTCCCCCTGGTTTTGGTTTTCCCGAATGTAACTTATTGGTTTCCCTTAGGCAGACATTTTTGCTTGGCAGACCTCAGCACCACGTTCACGCCGTGCCTCGTATCCCTCCGCCTAAAGGAAGGGGCGCGCGAGAGTGGGCGGCCGCCTTTAACCCTTCCGCGACTGCTCCTTCCCGACGCGGGAAGGCGGCCGAGAGGAGAGAGGGCGCTCGCGCGCGAGGGTTCCGGTCGCGGTTCTCCTCCGGCGCGATCCAGTCCGATCGCTGGCCCGGTGGCTGCGCCAGGCGAAGCGGCGACGGATGCGGGAGCGCGCGGCGGCTGGAGCCCGTCGCTTTGGAACGGCCCGGAGGGCGCGAGCGCGGGAGAAATTCGCTGAAGAGCCCTCAAGTGCAGCCGAGCGAAGTTCTAGTCGCGGAGGGGGAATTGTTGACGCAGGCCAGGACTCCTGAGGGCTCGGATGAACAGGCGGGACTAATCACGATATTTTTATTATTTTTTTTTTACAAATATTTGCATTGTGGATATGAAGTGTTATGCAACGGTATTAGAGCTAGCTTCTTTCCCAAAGCTTATTATCTAACCGGCGGCTTGTGGTGACGAGGTGCCTGTGGGACCTCCAGAGACCGAGCAGCAGGCCCTTCGTTTGGTTGCCGTGCTGCCCGCCTTGTACCTACGAACTCCCCTTCCCTCCTCCCTCCATAAGTTCTCAAATTACGCTCAGACATACAGGCTGGGCTGGATGTGACTGTTTCCAGTTACTTCAAGCCGGGCACGCTTCCCAGAGTTCGGGGGGGGGGGGGGCGGGGGAGAGAGAATGTACCCCGAGACCGCGCGCTACCAAACAGAGCAATGCAGCCGGAGACCGCTGTGTTTGCGTCGGCGTGCTTGAACCCGCCCGCTGGTAGGTAGAATACTGTCATGTAGGGCCCCTTTTCTTACGAAGCCGCGGTAAATGCACCGAAGCCCCACTCCTGATTTCGTGCGCGTGTTTTGTAAAAAACTATTCCTTCCCCCCCAGCAAGGAAAATAAAAAATAAAAAAACAACAAAACGGATCTGATGCTGAAAGCTGGGCCCAGGATGCAACAAACACAGAAGGCAACACCAATGCAAAAGAATAGCTAAGGGATGCTCAAAACTACATTTTGTATGTTGAAACCAAAAGCAAGGGGACGGGAGGAACATGCCTGGTGCACAAGAGTGCCTTTATCACAAAACGTTTGTGCCTATGTTCAGACGAAATCTGGAAATGCAAGCACATATGGATGCTGTTCTATTCTTTTAAATATGAGCTTTTGAAAATTGCACTTCACATTTTTGGAAGGGCTTATATTTAAATGTAGATGGCTAGTACCTGGATGGGAGACCAACTGGAAATACTAGGTGCTGTAGGCTGTTGGCAGCAGCGATATAGTGCAGCCACAACACACTGCATGGGAGAATGCAATGGCAACCACTCCTGTCATGAAACAGGGTGGATTCCTCACTGTGCGTGCTGCCATGAATCGGTGGCCGACTCTGTGGCATAATCTATCTATATTTAAATGCATATAAACAAACATGGGTGTGTGCCTTCACTTTTGTTTAGATTTGCACACATTTGTGTTTCACATTTAGGGCCTTGCTAGATTCTTCCATAGCAAATGCACTGAAGTCCGTTTACTGCAGGAGAATTGTTACTTTAGCACTCAAAACTTGCATGGGTTTCATTTGGCTTGTTAAAAATAAAAATAAAAAAAGGACAAAACAGATCAGTCTCAAACTTTGATGAGAAATCCTCCCCTCAAAACCCTTAATGCTGCCGCTTACCTGGCATTAATATTTCAGTGTTAGAGGCCATCATATCATTCTGTGCATTATGAAGAAATACTTCTTATCTCACTTACATCCATTTCCATACAATTTGAGGGAAATTCTTTAAGGGCAGCCTAAAGTTAGGCACCTAACTGAATTGTTTTAATCTGCTTTAAGTGGCACAATAATTGATTGCGCTATTTAAAAAGCGGTTTTTAAAAACTAGACACCTCCCAGGAACGGCAGCTAACACTGGTTCCGGTGCTTAGTGATGCCACATGCCTGAATCAGCATGTTTAGGGGTGGAATTGGCCTTAGGTGTCACTGAGCGATGAACCTAGGTGCTGGAAATGTAGGCCTTTAAAATCCTGCCTATGTGTACCAGCATTTAAATTGTTGTGATTTTTGAGTGGTACCAGGACATGATTGACATGCTACAGATGCCATTTTTCTAGGTGCCACTTATAGAATTGGTTGTCGCTGTCCCATTCCTGTAAGCTCTGCCTTAACCGCACAAGCCTCGAACACTTATGATTTTAAAGTGTTTGAGGCTTGTGCAGATGAGGATGGAGCTGACAGGAAATTGAGTTCCCACGGGGATGGGGAAAAAATTTGTCCCTGTGTCATTCTCCAGAGACCATCTTTAGCACTGATGTTAACACCTGTGTTCAAGCCCACTGCATTCAATGCTAATTGCTTTTTACAGCTGGCCTTAGTTTTGAGCATCAGCCCCTAAGCAGGCAAATTTTCTTGGCATAACTGCCAAGCAATCTGAAAAAAAAAAATTAGAAACTAAGAAACTGAAATGTGGCTGATTTCTTTTCCAGTAGAAAGGAGATGGATATGTATCACCTTTCTGTGGTTACAATCAAAGCAGTTTCTACCTAAACCTGCTTCCCCACTTTCCCTGTTCCCTGTCGACAACACTCTCATCCTCCCTATATCGTCTGCTCGCAATCTTGGGGTCATCTTTGATTCATCGCTCTCCTTCTCCACCCAGCTACAACATACTGCTAAAACCTGCCACTTTTACCAAAATCCAACCCCTCCTCTCTGAGCACACTATCACAACCCTTATCCAAGCCCTCTTCACCTTAGACTGCTGCAACTCGCAATTCTCAGGTCTTCCACTCAGCCATCTTTCTCCCCTTCAAACCATTCAAAATTCAGCTGCATGGCTCATTCCATGAGAGCCACTATACTTGTGTTACCCCTCTCTTAAAGTCACTTCATTGGCTCCCCATCCATTTCCGAATACAATTCAAACTCCTGTTATTGACCTACTCAACAGCTCCTCATTTATCTCCCCTTATGTCTCTTCCCCCTCCATGAGCTCTAATCAGCTGGTAGGTCCCTCCTATTTATTTATTTATTTGTTCATTTTTATAGCCCGTCCTCCCCAGGAGCCCAGAATGGGTTACAATAAAATAAAAATAAAATTAGGTACTTGGAACTTCACTAACTGTCCTGAAGGCTCACAAGCTAGCTAAAGTACTTGAGAAAACAATTATTAAAAAGTAAAGCTATTACAGAGGAAGGGGTTAGAAGAGGGTAGGGAGGACTATGGAGGGTAGGAAGGATTGGAGAAGAGAGAAGTATGTAGAATATTTTATATAAATTCCTAACTTTACAGATAGGAGCACCTATCTGTGCCCTTCTCCTCCACTGCCAACTCCAGACTCCTTCCCTTCTGTATTGCTGTGCTGTATGCCTGGAACAAACTGCCCGAATCCCTACAGCGGGCTCTGTCTCTGGTAGTGTTCAAGTCCAAGATAAAAGCCACCTCTTTGACAATGCTTTCAACTCCTAACTCCTCTCACCTTGGGTTCTGCATCCCTAATCCTATATATAATGTCTCTGTCTAAGTTAGACTGTAAGCTCTTCCAAGCAGGGACCATATATTAAATGGCAAAATGTACAGCACTGGGTACACCTTTCGGCATTTGGAAATGCGCATAAGGATGGGCGTGTATGAAAACTGGAAAAGTTAAGAACTGTAATATTGTACTAACATATGAAAACTTATTTTTAAATTGAAAACATTAGTTTTTCACTCATTCAGGACTGAAACTCATGAATTGGTCTTCAGGACATTCTTTCCAAGATTAATTATTCTTAGTTTGATAGATTTTGAGTTTCCTAAATCTAAAAAGTAAAGAATTTTAACATTTATTTCATTCATCTTGATACTTCACCTGCCTTTCAAAAATTAATCATTTCATCAACTGAAGTCTGGGCTCTCTAGTTATGAAGACAAAATAAAAACTTTACACTGCCTTGAGTTAACCTGTTCATAAAACACAAGAATTGCTGCTGCTGGGTCAGATCAATGGTCCATCGTGCCCAGCAGTCCACTCACACGGCGGCCCTCTGGTCAAAGACCAGTGCCCTAACAGACTAGCCCTACCTGTGTACGTTCCGGTTCAGAAGAAATTTGTCTAACTTTGTCTTGAATCCCTGGAGGATGTGTTCCCCTATAGCAGACTCTGGAAGGGCGTTCCAGTTTTCTACCACTCTCTGGGTGAAGAAGAACTTCCTTATGTTCGTACGGAATCTATCCCCTTTCAACTTTAGAGAGTGCCCTCTCTTTCTCCCTACCTTGGAGAGGGTAAACAACCTGTCCTTATCTACTAAGTCTATTCCCTTCAGCATCTTGAATATTTTGATCATGTCTCCTCAGGCTCCTCTTTTTGAGGGAGAAGAGGCCCAGTTTCTCTAATCTCTCACTGTATGGCAACTCCTCCAGTCCCTTAACCATTTTAGTCGCTCTTCTCTAAACCTTTTCAAGTAGTACTGTGTCCTTCTTCATGTACGGCGACCCTATTTTAGTCTAGCCCTACCTGTGTATGTTCTGTTCCAGCAGGAACTTGTCAAATTTTGTCTTGAATCCCTGGAGGATATGTTCCCCTATAGCAGACTCCGGAAGGGCGTTCCAGTTCTCTACCACTCTCTGGGTGAAGAAGAACTTCCTTCTGTTCGTACGGAATCTATCCCCTTTCAACTTTAGAGAGTGCCCTCTCGTTCTCCCTACCTTGGAGAGGGTAAACAACCTGTCCTTATCTACTAAGTCTATTCCCTTCAGCATCTTGAATATTTTGATCATGTATCCTCAGGCTCCTCTTTTTGAGGGAGAAGAGGCCCAGTTTCTCTAATCTCTCACTGTATGGCAACTCCTCCAGTCCCTTAACCATTTTAGTCGCTCTTCTCTAAACCTTTTCAAGTAGTATTGTGTCCTTCTTCATGTACGGCAACCCTATTTTAGTCTAGCCCTACCTGTGTATGTTCTGTTCCAGCAGGAACTTGTCAAATTTTGTCTTGAGAGGGTGAACAACCTGTCCTTATCTACTAGGTCTATTCCCTTCAGTACCTTGAATGTTTTGATCATGTCCCCTCTCAATCTCCTCTGTTCGAGGGAGAAGAGGCCCAGTTTCTCTAATCTTTTGCTGTACGGCAACTCCTCCAGCCCCTTAACCATCTTAGTCGCTCTTCTCTGGATCCTTTCGAGTCAATCAATTGCCAGCTATCTAGCAGAGAAAGTATCTAGGACCTGCTAAAGGAAGGAATTCTGATGACATTATGGGGTCCTTTTATTAAGGCGCACTAGCCATTTTACCGCGTGCTAATATTTAGCGTGCCTTAGTAAAAGGATCCCTATAAGTAACAACATCAGGACCACAAATGTCTTGTGAGGCAGCATACTTTATGATAAAGTTGTCTAAAGTCAATGTACATAAGGCTTAATATTTACTACTGCAAAAGATCTGAGATTAGTCTATAAGAACTTGGGGGGTTTCTTGCAAGCTTCAAGTTTATTACGGCTTGATATATCAATTTTCAAAGTATTTTACATCATACAGATTTTTATAATAAATGATTAAAATCAGGGGGAAGGGACATACATGCTAAAAAAAATTCTATTGACAAAACATAAAACAGAAGGAAAATAGGAAAGGTTGAAATAAAAAGGAGAGGGTAGCGGAAAAAACATCAAGGAAGTAGGGTTGTCATGGATGAACCATTTATTTAGATCTCAAAAGCGTCTATAAAAAGTAGAGTTTTAAGATTGGACTTGAAATTATTTAAATTTGATTCTTGTCTTAGGGCTGTGGGGAGGGCATTCCACAGTGTTGGTGTAACTACTGAATAAATGGTTTTACACGTTGTATTGTAGAATAACTGGCAAGCAGAGGCGATAGTAAGATGTTGTGAAGAATGGAACAAGCTCCCATTATATATTAGAAGTCAGGAAAATATAAGTACCATATGTTTAAAAAGCTACTGAAGTATCTGTTTAACCAAATGAAATATTTGAGATGAAATTGTTATAGTCATATGGAGGTCAAGTGTCTTAAATTACAGTCCTGTTTAGGAGTTTTTATGCAGTGTTTTTAGTATTGTAAGTTAGTTGTGTTTATAGTCTTTGCATGGGTGACGTTAATATTGTGTATGTTTTGTTTTTCTTTGTTCTCCGCTTTGAATTAAAGCCGATTATAACTAAACAGAGTTCATAGCAGATAATGATGAAGGACTGATAAAAATTAGATGTTCATGTTTTGTATAAACAAAGAAAAATAATCTATATGAAGCATACACTATTAATATTTACAGATTTACCTATAAAAATAAGAGCTGACACTTAAGAGAACAATCCTTGGGATTAAAAATATGCCTTCAATCACATCTTCCCATCACCAAATGAGTTCTCTCACTTAGGCCCTCTTTTACTAAGCTGCGATAGATGTTTCTACAGAGCGCTAAATTCTCCAATTCATAGAATTCCTAAGCGTGTTGGGCGCATTTTAGCGCTGTGGTAGAAACCTCTATCGTGGCTTAGTAAAAGGGGTTATTATCTACTAAAATGCTTTTCAGCTACCTGTACCTTTCTTGTCTGTGAGATTTATCAATGCTTCCTTTCAGAGTCCAGGTGGCATGCAGATGTCATAGGGATGTCCAGCATTGGCAGCAAAACCTGGAACCTTGGCACTGACAACATTTGACCCATACAGCATTAGCGACTGGGGAACTCTAGGAGACAGGGAAAGAGGTTGGTTGGTTTGCCCGTCCCCACCATCACCAAAAAGATGTTCCTTTAGCTTTGTTGCCCAATTGATTACTGGTACCCAAACAAAGCTAGCTTTCTGTAGTACCCAGAGAATTCTGTACAAGTGTCTCATAATCCAGAAAGAGACTCAAACCATCATTACTTTTGATTTGGGTACTGTGGTGCCAAATCTACTGGGGTCAAGTTGTTCAGTATTCAGTACAAAACCTTAGTCCTTCCAAAATATTCTGCATAGGCATTCCATCTTATTTGTTTTCCTTATTTATCCCTTATCCCCAAACCATCACCCTGTGCCCTCTTCAAGAGCCCACTATGAGTCTACACAAAAGCATGCTTTCTTTTGGCTAGCCCCTTTGGTTTGGAACTCCCTTGAACATTTTTACTGTAAATTTAAAGGTAATATATAGAAACTAGTCGTTAAGCCCGTTACATTAACGGGTGCTAGAATTTATGTCTGTCTGTATTTTTCTTTCTGTCTCTTTCCTCCCTCCATTTCCCTGTGTAGCGCTGTCTCTGCTTTCTTCCTCAGTCTCCACTCTCGAGCTGTAACATTACTGCTTAGCTTTTTCTCCCTTCAAGCATCTCTGCTCTCTTTCTCATCCCCAGTCTCTTTGCTATTTTTCTCTTCTTGCAGGGGTCTCTGCTCTCCTTTCTCTATATGTAATGTAATGTAATGTAATTTATTTCTTATATACCGCTACATCCGTTAGGTTCTAAGCGGTTTACAGAAAATATACATTTAGATTAGAAATAAGAAAGGTACTTGAAAAATTCCCTTACTGTCCCGAAGGCTCACAATCTAACTAAAGTACCTGGAGGGTAATAGAGAAGTGAAAAGTAGAGTTAGAGGAAAAATAAAAATAAAATAAACATTTTAACAAGACAGCATTGATCTAAATACTTTGGAAGGTAGAAGAGAGGAGAGAAAGGAATAGAAGCAGAAGGGGGAGCCGTTGAACAGTAGAATTCTGGAGAAATTTAAATGATAGAAATAGAACAAAACAAAGACAAAAGGCAAAACAATAGATAAGATTAAAGATAAATCATAAGCTGGAAAGAAAAATAAAATAAAACTTTGTCTTCAATCCACGGTTTCAGCGTCAGTGATGAAGTGGAGCAAGTAAGTTATATGTTCCTGATTCCTGCAAACTTCTGTTTTCTCTGTATGCTCTTGATCCTGTGTTTCCCTGTAGGTGTCTCTTCCTTTTTTTTTTATTCCTTCTTCACGCATGGTTGATTTATTAAAAGTTTTTATATTTTTCCTATTTGTTGCATGCCTGTCTCCTTGGCCGCTGTATGTTTCTCTTTTTTTGCTTTCTGTGTTTGTGTTTTTTTGCTGATTGTCTACTTGGTCGCTGTCAGTCTGTCTGTCTCATTGGCTGCTGTATGTCTGTATGTCTTTTTTGCAATCTAACTCCTGTATGTCTGTATGGTTTTTTTTCCTGAATTTATCGTTGGGCATTGTATTTTTTATTTTTTTCTGTTTGTCTCCTTAGGCTGTTTGTATTTTTTTTTTTTTTTTTTTGCTGTCTCCTTGCCCACTGTCTATCTGTCTGTCTACTTGACGCTGTATGTAAGTATGTCTGTCTCCTTGGCTGCTGTATGTCTGTTTGTCATTTTTTTTCCTGTGTGTCTCTCTCTCCTTGTCCTTTGTGTTTTGTTATTTTTTCAATCTGTCTCTTTAGCCCCCCTGTCCTTCTGTGAGTGTCTGTGTGTCTCTCTCTCCTTGTCCTCTGTGTTTTGTTATTTTTTCAATCTGTCTCTTTAGCCCCCTGTCCTTCTGTGAGTGTCTGTGTGTCTCTCTCTCCTTGTCCTCTGTGTTTTGTTATTTTTTCAATCTGTCTCTTTAGCCCCCTGTCCTTCTGTGACTGTCTGTGTCTCTCTCTCCTTGTCCACTGTTGTTTTTTTCAATATCTCTTTAGCTCCTGATCCCCTCTCACTGACCCTTGCGCGACTGCATGTTATTCCGGCTGGGTTTCCATGGCAACCCTGCTCGCGGGTCTGTGAGTGTAGGGCCGTTTTGTCGGGTCTGGTGGCGCCGTGTAGGGCGGAAGCGGGGAGGCGGGGCCTCAGCACCGGCCGGGCGGCTCGCACCGCCGGCCCCCAGGAGCCCGAGGCCGGCGGCGAAGGAGGCAGGGACATGCCTGGCGTGCCATGATGCAGGAGGAACGGAGATCGGCGGCTGGCTGCGGTCCTGCTTGTGGAGGCGATTGGCTGGTGACGTTTAAGCGCGCATGCGCACTTCTTCGGCCACAGACCTACAGCGCACGGAACACGCAAATAGGAGTGCGCATGCGTGGCTAGCTTTTTATTATATAGGACTTTTTATTATATAGGATGAAGGAAATAATGTAATACCTTTTTATTGGATTATGTCTGCATTTTATGATGAGCTTTGGAAGGTAACCGTTCTTCAGATCAGAAATAAGCAAATGTTCACAAATATCAGTATATAAGAAAAACATGAAAGCTAAAGACACCTATTCAAAAATCTTTTACAATTTGGCTGGACCCTGATGGTCTTTGGGGGATCCATTAATTCATATTCTTGCTCTCAAAAAAAAAAAAAAAATTCTATTTTCTCTATATTATGATGGTGTTCTTTTCTGGTTTAATTCGTTTTCTTGATTTGTATACATCACTTTGATAGCTGACTGAGGAAAGGGGTCCATTAAATATTAATAAACCATAATAGGTACCCAGATTTTGTGGTTCTGTTTGTTAGATGTTCCCATTCTGCTGTAGGTACAAAGAATGATGATGCTAGCTCTGCATCTTGTTTTACTGGAGGCAGGCTCTCAATAAGCATTATTGTTACTTCCTAAACAAAGGAATATCCAGTGCATCTCTATAGGACATGGGGCTTTTTGTTTATTTTTTCTATTTGGGGGGGGGGAAAAAGTTTGGTACCAAGTACCCTGCACGTTTTTCTGCCACCTGATTTTGTACAATGCATAACTAATAAGCAATACAACTACTAAAATGTAAAAGCACTCTCGGACTTTTCAATTGACGATTCTGGACAGTTTTTTGAGTTCTACTTTTCGATGATTTTTTTTCTTCCTTCAGATCAAACATATTTATATGTACAGCTTTTTCCCCCCTCTGACTAAAAGTGTATCTGATTCCAATATGCTGCTGTCGGAGAAGGTAGAAAAGAGAAGCAGTCCACTTTCCGTCCGTGCCTTGTCCTCGCTGTGGATCTGAAAGTTGAAGGCGGCGGAACAATGCAGGTGGACTATTTTTCCTTCCGCGGACTGCGGCAGAGATGCACCGGCACGGTTTAGTTGAGACCGGTTGAGTGACAAGGGATTAAGTTGGTGGGTCTATGTAACAGCAGTGGCCAATCAGCGCGAGCCTTTCTCGAGCTAAGCTGCAGATGCTGGGGAGGGGGAGGTTTGGACCTATGGCAACAGTTACTGTACTGCGCTTTATAAAACGAAAGTGGGAAAGCATCGTCTCAAGGGGGAAAAGGGCGAAGAATGCGTTTAAAATACTGTCGTACGGCGTAATTAAGCTTACTGACTTCATCAAACTTTGTGCTAAAACTTTATATTTTAAAGCAAATCAGGAGGAGGGGTTCTGTTTGCTAGCAATTTCTGAAATAATGTAACCAAATAACAGTATACATAGTTATGTTTTCCAACGACTTCCAAGTATCTCCGTTTTTTGTTACATTTACTTTAAAAGAAAATAAAACCAAAGGAAGTTAGGTGTGTGAGCTTAACAAAACAAGTGAAGAACTAAGAAAAATATCTGAAGTCGCAAACGTTAGGATTTCTGAAAGATTTTTTTTTTTTTTTGGGGGGGGGTGTTTCTTTGCTTTTTAATGGCTAAGGAGACAAGATTTTGAGAGGGTGATAGAGTAGTTAGAGCTACTTTCTTCAATTTTTCTTCTTCCTTTTCAATTCTATCTACTGTTCAATGTCTTCCCTTCTCATCTATCCATGCGCACCATCTTCCCTCTCTTCTCCCTTATTTCCATCTTTTCTTAAACATTTTTTCCATTTCTCTTTCCTTCCCCACCCCTCCTATCATTTCCTCCAACTCTCTCCCCTTCCCCTCCATCCCTGTGCAGGATATCCTCCCTCTCTCTCCATCCCTGTGCCACATCTCCCTATCCCACTCTGGTGGTCTGACATCTTTCTCCTCTCCTTTCCAGAATCTGGCATCACTCTCCCCTTCTTCCCCTTTGTGGTCTGGCATCTCTCCTTCCCTTCCCTGGTCTAGCATTTCCCTCTCCTTCCCTCCCTCTCCAGTAGTCCATCTCTCCCCTTCCCTTTCTCCCTTCTTGTGATTTGGTATCTCCTCTTCTCACCTTCTCTTCCCTCCTCCTCCTATTCTTTACCATGGTCTGGCTTTTCTGCCCTACTGTTCCTTTCTTTCCTTTTCTCCCTCTTTTTATTGTCTTTCCCTTCCTTATGTTCTTTCCTTTAATAAGAGAAACAATGTAATCCTTTCCTTCCCTCCCCCTGTTATGTTTTGTTTAGGGCTAGGTAAAGAGAAAATTCTCTTCATTTTATTTAATTTAATTAATAATAATTGTTTATGTTGAGGTATCAGATGTCTTATATTACTAGTATGATAATATGTTTTTATAACTTGTATTTCATTGTACATCGCCTAGAAAGTTTTTATAGGCGATTTATCAAAATAAACCTGAACTTGAACTTGAACTTGGTATCTTTCTTTTTTTTCCCCTCCATCCCCACAGTCCAGCATTTCTCTAATGGCCAGCCCCCTGCAATCCTCCATTCCTCAGAATCCGGAAATGCAGCTGCTCTTTCATTGTTTGGGCAGCTGGCAACGAGAGTGAACACTCTGCCTTCGGTGGCCCAGAAGCTTTTCCTCTGCTACTGTTTCCCACCTATGAGGAGATAGTAGCAGAGGGAAAGCTTCCGTGCCATCAAAGGCAGCACGTTCACTCACACTGCCAGCTGCCCGAAGAATGAAAGAGCTGCAGCGATGGATCCCATGGAGGGGGGGGGGGAAGGATGAAACCCCTTGACTGCAAGAAGTAGCTGCTTGGCCTGCTCCAAGATACATACTGGTGGTGGGAGGGAAGTGGGAAGTGCTGCAACTGGTTCACAGCAGTCAAGAGTTTTGTGCAGGGCTCTGAAGAGATGTGTGCAGCCCACATATGCACAGCTTAGAGGGAATATTGCATATATCTCAAGTGGTATCTTCCTCATTCTACTATCTCCAACAATTCCAAAAAATAAGAAGCTACTTCACTGAACCTAACTACCCAACTTCCCTATGCCGTCGTCCTCTCCTGCATGGACTACTGCAATGCCCTATTCATCGGACTAACATCAAAAAACATGCATCGTCTTCAACGTGTACAAATGCAGCAATCAGACTCCTAATGAACCTTCACCCCCATTACCCAATCTCCCAGGCTCTGTCATCAGCCCACTAGTTACCCATAACCAAACACTGCATCTTTAAGGGCTTGGTGTTAGGATACAAGTCCTTGCATAACATGGTGCCCGGCTACATGTCAATTAAGCTTCCTCCATAAATATCAAACAGGTTGCTCCACTCCCAGGAAGAAACATGTCTCCAGATACCCTCCATCTACAGAACACCAGACACCGGTGCTACTCCCATTTCATACCAAGCTACTGGAATCAACTACCCCCACAAATCAGATCCCTTGATGGACTCCTAAACTTTAGGAAAGCAATAAAAAAAAAAAAAAATTACCTCTTCCCCTAAATCCCCTTGCCTAATGTATACATAATGTATATGGCACTGGATCCTCTGGTTAGGCAAAGTTAGGATGAACACAATGTTTCATAAGAATGACAAATTGTAATCCGGCTGACTGTATGTTATACATTTTATGTATGTTAACCTGTAATCCATTTTGAGCTCTTTGAGGAGAATGGGATAGAAAATAAATTAAATAAAGTTACTGCACTCTGGTTTGTGAAGGTGACAAGTTGATCTGGGAACAGAGTGCAGTAAATGTGGTAAAATACTACTGCTAGGGGAAGTCTTATCCTTGACTCAGCCTTTTAAGGCGAAGTATGGCCACATTGGGTGCTTGTACTTAATAAATTTCACAGTCCTACACCTGCTGATCTGTTCCATTTGTATACTGACTGGTTGTATGCAAATCGCTGTCTTTTTGTGCTTCTGTTGTATACTTTCATTTCAAAATTTGGTGTCCATAGACAGTGTCATAGTGAGGGGGGGGGGGCAGACCGCCCCAGGCATCATCTTTGGCAGCTCTCCTCTTCTCTGCCACCCCACGTACACCCTGAAGCGATGGCCAGTGTGAGCATCACCTTCTACCTGTTGCTTGCGCTAGCTTCGGCTACCTTCTGATGTCATTTCTTAGTTGCGGGACCAGGATGTGATATCAGAGGGAGGGTCCAAGGGCCAGCGCAAGCAGTAGGTAGAAGTTGTTGCTCACGCCGGTGAAGATTTGAAGAGGTATGCAGGGACATGCAGCGTGGCAAGGAAGAGCAGGTACAGAGGGTGCACAGCACAGTGGTGCCAGGCGCCGATCTTCCCTGCTATGCCGCTGCCTGTGTGGATGAGTATGAATGTGGCAGAACACTAATCAGAATGGGAAATGACCAATTTTTTATTTTTTTTTTACTTTTTGAAATTGTCCTAATGTTGAAAGTGCTTTAATTTAATATGATGCCAAAACCTGTGCATGTTCTTCTTATACTGGCACCAATGCAAGTTCGATGTTGTCCACATTCTGACTCACATTGCATTAATACAGTATAAAAAGAATCACTTGAAGTGTTTAATCTTTTTTTTTTTCTCATTGTGAAAGGAAATGATTGTGTTTCATGCTACTCATAAGAATACTCTCCTTTATTAAACCTACATAGCTAGAATAAAAATGAACTCATGTCAATAAACTGCATCAGGAAGTAGACCAGTGTATTTTGCTTAATGTGTTACACATTACAAGTAAACGAATTGTAGGCTTATTGTGATCATCAGTTGATGAACTTGTCAAGTCACAGAAGCAACATCTGGCAGCCTTAAAAAGTGATAAGGGATTCATAAAAAGGGCAATGATGTGTTGATCGACAGCAGTTCTAATGTTATTCTGGACCTTGACCTCAAACTATAATACTTTGTACAATTTTAGAGCTCATGTTATGAAAAGATACATAGGAAAGCTGCAATGACTGTACGGAAAGTGAGTACATGCAACTATAAGGTTTAAAATAAAGCAAAGACAAAGAATCAGGGAGTATTCTCAGAAAAGGTGAACCTACGTGATGGTAGAAAGACTGGTGTGACTTAGAAGAACTGTGATGTTAAAATCCTAAAGCACCTACACATGTAGAATTTCAGGCATCTCAGTCTTAGACTAACTTTGAAATGTCTTTATTTCTGTGAATAAAGTAATGCGGTTGCTCTGTTGGTTCACTTTAGGTCTGTTTTACCGAACAGCAGTAAAAAAGTGGCTTTAGTATGCCCTTAGGTGGTTCTTTTCTGTGTGCTAAGGTCATTTTTACCACTGAGGTAAAATGGCAGAATTTATTTCGGGAAATTCACTGCTTACTCCTAGGATAAGCAGCATAAAATCTTGTTTTCTCCTTGAGATCTTGCCAGGTACTTGTGACCTGGGTTGGCCACTGTTGGAAACAGGATACTGGGCTTCATGGATCTTCGGTCTATCCCCGTAGAGGAGGCTTTCCAAACTTCTTGAACCCTCCTCACTGAATATTTTTGTTCATTCGCTCATTATCTCTCAGCTCGATTATTGTAACACATTATACAAAGTAATCACAGAAAAAGAGGTTAGACCCCTGCACATAGTACAAAATACCACAATAAAATGTACTGAAAGCACGAGGAAATTTGATCATGGAACACCACTTCTGATAAAGGCCCACTGGTTTCCAATAACACATCAAGTTATGTATAAAATTTTGCTCCTGACTTTTAAAAGCACATGCCACAAACTCCCCAGAACTTTTAGATAGACTTCTTATTCCATATGGACAAGCTAGAAGCCTCTGTTCAACCAACCAACATCTGCTATCCATTCCCTCAATGCAACACATTAGCAAAACTCGTTCAACCATTTTCTCAGTTACTACCCCCGTGCGTTGGAGCTCTCTGCTTTCCCAATCACACAAAGAAACACAATTGATCAATTCAAATCAAAATTAAAAGCATGCCTTCGATCTTTAATTTTTCCCCTATTCGAATCCTTTATTACAGATAGGCCCCTTCCTATTGTATTTACCCTACATGTTTTCCTATTCTATCATAAGATGTATTTTTTTCCCTTCCTCCCTTTCATCTCAGTATGTCTGTGCATCCTATATTATATATCCCTAATTTTCTATTGATGTAAACCGCTTAGAAAATCAATAAGCAGAATATCAAATTTTAAATAAATTTTGAACTTGGAAACTTATGATAGAATGACCAGCTACAGTAAAGGTACTGATGGACTGACTCAATTATCTAAAAAAAAAAAAGCTAATAAAGTTAAGTCTACTTGAATTTTTCTAATTCAAAAGGGGAGGAACCACCCCCCCCAAAAAAAAAAAAAACCTAATAATAATAATGTCAGATTTCTTTCCAGTGTCAGATTACATTTCAGATTTTTTTTTGTTTGTTTTTTGCCAGTATTAATAGCTATCACACACAAGCCACTTTTGAACTTGTCATCCTTAGGTTAGGAGACAACTGCTTTCCAAAGAGAAGCAACTCTGTCACCTGAAAGCCTATTAAATAGCCAGTCCATTCTTAGCTGTGTCTTGTATTTCTGGTAATCCTAGTTCTCGTTTAGAGATTGACCCAAAAGGAACCAGCTCAGGGCAGGTTTGAACATTTCTGCCCTGCCTCTAGACTTCATTCCTATGGCTTCAGAATTGCTGTTCAGCTGTACCATATAAAAAATGTACTGTATAAGAACAAAATGAAAAAGCCTACAAATGATATAATTTTGCATATATCTATATCTATCTACCTATAGACACACACACACTAGTATTATACCTCTAGTTCAGGGGTGGGCAACTCCGGTCCTCGAGGGCCAGAATCCAGTCAGGTTTTCAGGATTTAATGAATATGCACGAGATCTATTTGCATGCACTACTTTCAATGCATATTCATTGGGGAAATCCTGAAAACCCAACTGGATTCCAGCCCTCGAGGATCGGAATTGCCCACCCCTGCTCTAGTATGTGTCAAGTTGTATCATAAACTTGTACTGTAATTATGGCAAATCTAGCGCAAATCATAACTTGTTAACTGTATATTATGTATGTAAACTGCTTTGACTGTAATCCCAGAAAGGTGGTACAGTACTCCTCCAATATTCGGGGGGGGGGGGGGTGTTCCGTTCCAGGAACCCCCGCGAATCTTGAAAAAATGCTAATACGGTTTTTCATGGGGGAGCCTGAAGAGGGCAGCGGGAGAGGGTAGCCGGAGCACAGGAAATCACTTGCAGTACGCTCCGACTGCCTCTTCCTGCACTAAGTCAGGCCTTATCCAATCAGGAGCTGCGTACCGTGAATGATTTTCCTGCACTCGCAGCGCTTCGGCTGCTCTCTCCTGCTGCCCTCTCCTTGGTGGTTCATGGTCCCGGTTATTTGCGGTATTTTCCGACTGCGAATGACCGGGGGAACACTGTAAAATCAAGTCCCATTCCCCTTCCCTCACCGCCCCCAGACAGACATAGTGCCCGCTGTTGAAGAATAGTGTGTGTTATTGAGAAATGGGCTCACTGTTAGAATCAGAGCACACTACTGTATAGTGCAGTGTATCACAAACTGTGTGCTGTGGATCACTAGTGAGCCTCCTGAGATTTCAGGTCGGCTGTGGCACACTGGGGAGGAGGAGAGGCTCCGGCGCCAGCTGACTGCCTACCGGGCATGCCTCTCGCCATGAGAGGCACATCCTGTAGGCAATCAGCTGGTGCCAGCATCTCTCTTTCACTCCGGCCCTCTTCCCTGCTGACACCCCACCACCACCACCATCCCCACCACTGGTAGCTCAGGGCCCATCTGAAGGCCCTTCATGCATGCACGGGATGTCATCACAACGACATCACCTCAAGCTTCCGGATACCTCAAGTCACGGTCACTATGGTTAGTGTGCCACAGTGTCTCACAATATCAGAGAACAAAACTGGAAACAAAATGAAAATTGTTCCTGCACACCCCTAATTTGAAGTGAATAATTGCAACCTGTAAGCTGTATATTATATATATATTGGTATTATTTATTTGTTTGGTTTTATATACATAGTAACATAACATAGTAGATGACAGTAGATAAAGACCCAAATGGTCCATCTAGTCTGCCCAACCTGATTCAATCTAAAAATGTGTTGGGGGTTTTCTTCTTCTTAGCTATTTCTGGGCAAGAATCCAAAGTTCTGCCCAGTACTGTTCTTAGTTTCCAACTACTGAGGTCTCCGTCAAAGCTCACTCCAGTCCATCTACACCCTCCCAGCCCATCCTCCCCCAAACGGCCATATACAGACACAGACCGTGCAAGTCTACCCAGTACTGGCCTTAGTTCTTCAATATTTACTATTATTTTCTGATTCCTGATCCTCTGTGTTCATCCCACGCTTTTTTTAACTCCGTCACCGTTTTCATCCCGTCCTCCCAGGAGAGCTCAGAACGGGTTACAAGTTTACATATACAGTGGAACCTCGGTTTGCGAGTGTTTTGCAAGATGAGCAAAACACTCAGCAAACTTTTGTATCACAAACCGAGCACTGCCCCAATAAACGAGCTCTCAGCAATAGTGGGTATCTGCCTGTGGGTGCTGCAGCGCTTTCAGCGTGGTGGCTTCCTTCCCTCGGGGTCCCCTTGCGGCTGCCCTCCTGCTTCGGCCAATGCCTCTGCTGTCCGTCAGCACCTCTCGGCTCCCGATCCAAGCCGGCCGCTGCCCCGACAACACGCTCACCACGTACAAGCACGCAATTTACATTGTGGTGAGCGTGTTGTCGGGGCAGCGGCTGGCTTGGCTCAGGAGAGGAGCAGTCGTGTGCATGCTCGCACAGGATGGCGGCCAGCTTGGATCGGGAGCCAGGAGGCGCTGCAGCACCCACAGGCAGGTACCCACCCCTGGGCCACCATAGCAAACCTTGGTTGTGGAACAAATTGTTTGAGTTTACATTGTGGCCTATGGGGAACTTTGATATACGAGTGCTTTGGCTTACGAGCATGCTTCTGGAACGAATTATGCTCGTAAACCAAGGTACCACTGTATATTAAAGTGAATTTATGTGAGGTGATGGCAAACATGGTTAACAAAGCATGGTAAAACATCACATGATAAACATGGTATGGTGACAGCATGATTTGCATTGTGTATGACAAAACATAGCATGACAAACATAGGGCTCCTTTTACAAAGGCGTGCGAGCGGGGTTAACGCGAGCGACTTTTCATCATGGGCTAAACCCCGTGCTGGCCAAAAACTACCACCTGCTCAAGAGGAGGCGGTAGCGGCTAGCGCATCCAGCGGTGTAGCGCATGCTATTATGTGTGTTAAACCGCTAGCATGCCTTTGTAAAAGGAGCCCATAGTATTATAGGTGTTAGATCCTTAGTATGTGTCAAGTTAGGATAAAAACTTGTACAAAAAAAAAAAAAAAGCATTGTACTATAACTATAAGTAATTGTAACCCGTTAACTGTATATTATGTACCCATCACTCATAGAATTTCCTTTAAAACTCTTTTTCTTGGAGTTAGCCATTTTGGCTTCCGGCCTTGTTGGCCTTTGTGTCCAGCTCCTCGCATTCAGTTCGGTTCAGTCTGTGTGATCTTGTGTGTATTGGGGGGGGGGGGGAGTGCTTGTTGTTGGTGCTGATGGGTGACTGTGGGTTTGCCTGGGGTTCTGCGTGAGTTGGGGTCTTTTTCTCCTTGGGCTTTACTCTCTCTAGCACGGGGAGACTTGCCTCCCCTTCAAAATGAGCACTTTGGGTGATGACATTGTGTATTTCACTCTCTTTGTTGCTGTGTGCAATGTTATGCTGTTGCATTATCACCTGCATTGTACCTTTGTTGTTATGCACTTTCCCTGTTATTGTTCTTGTCTGTTGCCACATTTTGCTCAATAAACATGATTATACAAAAAAAAACAACAAAAAAAACTTTTCTTGCATTTACAGTTCAAGCTAATCACTCCCCCATGTTTATCGACAGGCTTTTGATTCCCTACGAATCCTCAAGGTTACTTCAGTCATCATAACAACATCTTCTTACTATCCCCTCTGTTTGGCAGTTGTTTTACGACACAACACGTAAAACCATTTATTCGGTAGTTGCTCCAATATTATGGAATGCCCTCCCCATAACCCTATGACAGGAAACTAGTTTAAATAACTTTAAATCCAAACTTAAAACTTTTCTCTTTAAAAATGCTTTTTAGACAACTTATCCCATGGAGCCCGAAGTGCTCTCCTGAACGTTTGACACTGGAGTGCTGGGGGTAGGGCGTGGGTTGGGAGAGGGAGGGGGAGCAGTTTCAGTCTGTTTTTGAGTCCTTATGGTCTACACCAGGGGTGTCCAACCTTTTGTCTTCCCTGGGCTGCATTGGCCAAAAAAATGTTTCTGAGGCCACACAAACGTGCAAACGCTGCAGCAAGACAGAGGAGGGAGCCGGCAAGACGGTAAACACCCAGGGGCAGCAGAGGAAAACAATGTATCGTCCTCGACCGGGGCCACACAAAATGCTTCACGGGGCCGCAGGTTGGACACCCCTGGTCTACACAAAGAAAATGCAACACAACAAAAGAGAAAAGAAGACCCAAATAATTCACAGTAGAATCACTCCCAACGATAAAAACAAAAAAACTGTGGAGGCTGATGTTCTGAGAATGAATTATTATATGCTCTTTCACAATAAAAATACAAATGTAATAGTCCAACCAGACCCTGCACGGTCTGTGTTTTGGCAAACACACCTTCCTCAGAGGTCCAATTGATGTCAAATACACAAATAAAGAAATGGACTAAAACAGTCTACTTGTCTTTAAGCATATAGTCGGAAATGACTGAAGACAAGCAAAATGACACAAAAAAAACACACAATAGACTATTTGTTTTTCAAATTGGGCTATGTTTATGAATATTGTGTTTTTTGTATTAAGCAACTTCTAAATAAAAACATATTAAAAAATTTTTTTTTTAAACCCACACTTTCAAGATTAAGAGAAAAGGAGGTTTATTCCAGATAACCCCACTTCCCTGACGTTTCTTCCTGTACCTTTTCCATTTATTTTAATAGGCTATCCTTACCCTTTCTCGTTTTGTTTAATATTTGCTTTTAGTATGTTTGTCCATTCCCCTGACTTTTAATTCATTTTTATAATTCTGTAGAGTTGCAAACCGCTTTGGTATTTCAAGCAGTATATCAAGTCATAATAAACTTGAAACTTAACCTGTAACCCATTCTGAGCTCTTTGGGGAGGACAGGATAGAAAACAAATTAAATAAATAAATAAATAACCTCCCCTGTTACAAAACCACTCTAGTGTTTTTAGTGCTGGTCGTGGCAGTAACAGCTCCAATGCTCATAGAATTCCTATGAGCGGCCCCAGCTTTTACAACCACAGCTGGTGCTAAAAACCGCACTATGGTTTTTATAAAAGGGACTGTGTGTAAATAAATAAATTATTAGGGATCATTCAGTGGCAGATTTACTGTATCCCTGTCTAACAATTGCTCTTTCATCTCTCATAGAATTTTCATAATATACTGAAAAAAATCCAAGATGTTATTACAAACTCAGAACAGTATGCCCGGGGCACTGCAGCATGTTTAATCTTTTTTTTTTTTTTTTCAGCATACGAGAATGCAAAAAATAAAAAAAATCCAAACAAACTCCATAGCCCAAGGCAAATGCAGAGCTTGAATCAATTGGTGCTCGTGACAAAAGTCATGGTTATTAGATACCTTAGCAGCTGTTTTCTCGCTGGGTTCCTGATCGAGAGCTGTCAGTCACAGGCTGCTGAGTCACAAGCTTCAGTTCATGGCACACCATTCTTTAGGAGATGAACACACTTGGGGATGCTTGTGAAAAGATGCAATGTCAGAGTCAATTGAGAGTTGCTTTTTTAAAACTTTATTAAAAAAATTTCAATAAAGATAAACAAACACTCTTGTTTGACAATCAAAACAAGTTATCAAAGAAAAACAGGAAAGAACCTTAATTAAGCAAATTATTCCGTTAGTCCCCTATAATTGAGAGGGCAGAATAATGACAGAGAAGTTATAGAAGGCAAATTATATCAAAGAAGAGATGACCCTAATACTCATACCTACAAAGCCATACACCCCTGCATGCTCTGCGTTTGAGCCAAGAGTCCTTACTACAAATACCTTCCTTCAAAAGACATCAGATACAAAAGCACCAGGGCAAGAATGTTCCCAACATGGTGGAATGCCCTACCAAAGGAATTAAATCTAGAAAAGGACACCGGAAAATTCAAGAAAGGGATAAAGACTGTCCTTTTCTCAGACTACTTCAACTGAAATTACGAAGTTGACAGAGAGAGGAAACTAGAACTTTCAGGGACGCATGTAAATAGTGTATTTAGCTGCAATAGTAAACCTAGTTTATATGTGTATATACATAGGATGATTGATTTGGTAAATGTGCGCATATAAGTAGGATGATCAATGTGCCAGTAACATAAGTAGGATGATTGATTATGGCATAATCTTGTCAGTACTAATAACTTTGTATTCTAACACCTCGCAGAAGCTCTTTTGAACTCTGTATGGTAACATCTCTACAGAAGCTCATATAAACTGTTCTGAATTGACTCCCCAGTCATTAGTAGCAGTACAGAAGCTCTCAATAAACATAAACGTATCTAACTTATGAGTGAACTGAATTCCCTACAGGAGTACCAGTGGAAAAAACTGGAATTAAAAGAATGTCTTGATGTTAAAAAGTCACCAGCTTATTAGGTAAAGACATAACTGTTCCTCAAATACTTAAGACATTTACAGGGATATCCATGGAACAATGAAGCACCAAGACTACAAGTCTCAGTACGTAAAGCAAAAAATAATTTTTTTCTCTGCTGTGTTAATTCTTGCCAAATTCGGAAATACCCAAATCTTATGCCCAAAAATAAAAGCTTTAATTTTGAAGAAGTAAAGTTGCAAGACCAAATTCAGATCTTATTTGAATGTCAAAGTCACAATGGAAAGGTCCAAAGGTTCCAAAGTATTTAGTGATTCAGTCTCTAAAGATGTTAGCATTTCCATTCAATCACTTTGAAGTCCAGAATACATGCCAGATGTTAAAAAAAAAAAAAAAGACTGCAATAGGTAGTAACATATCAGTAGGATACCTTCAAAATATCAGTCAGATACTATTTAAAGGTAACATACCTTGGACTTTTGGAAAATCCTTAAAAATTCAACCATCTACCAAATATTCAATCTTTTTACTAAAAAGATTGGCAGTTGGAACCCAAGCACAGTACCGGGTAAAGCTTTGGATTCTTGCCCAGAAATAGCTAAGAAGAAAAATTACAAAAAATAAAATTTAAAAAAAAAATTTAAATTGAATCAGGTTGGGCAGACTAGATGGACCATTTGGCTCTTTATCTGCCATCATCTACTATGTTACTATAACATTGTGTGGCCTTGTCCCATCCCTTGTCCAGCTTATTCCCTCTTAAACAGGGAGGGACTGAGAAAGAAGTGGCAATGGTCTGAGAAGAGAAGGGGAAAAAGTGTATGGTGTACACAGAGGGAGTATTGAGGACTGACTGGGAGAATATGGGTTGTTTAGATGGGCCAGGGTAGACCGGAAGTCATAGCATGAGTGTGGTGTAGATGGGCAGGGAGTAGGATGGTAAACTGCAGTGCTGAATTAGAGAGAGTGGTGGGACTTTCAGTGCTACCCCTAGCATTTCTTTTATCCACAAGTCTTTCCTCTTTGTGCACCAACTTCTGTACTCTTCACGTAAAAAAAGTCTGAGAGGCTGTGTTCACAATCCAGTGCTACATTTCCTTTATATAGATATGGTCATTTGTGCTGGGATGAGTACCCGCAATAATTTTGAAAAGTTGTCTCCTATGGAGAGAGATCTACTGTACATGACAAAAGAATAGCATGTCAGTATGCCAGAACAGATCAGGAAGAGTAATGACGACTACAAGAACGAAGATTATTCAAAATCAGCAATATTTCATCTTTTGCCATATAGATTTTCTAATGCACAGCTTGTGCTAAACTTTGGTCTTAGGTTTGTACCAACTTCTGCACATGATCCATTTAAGTTATGTGTGACCTTTTACAAATTTCTCAGGAAATTACAACTACATGTGTATTTTTCAGAAAATCTAACTTCAGCTGATATTTCTATATGTAAGCCTATTTCCAAATGGTATCCACCAGGAGCAACAGATCCTAAAATAGCAACCCTTAGAGATTTGGGTTTTGAAAGCATTGGAAATGATTGAGAAGAAGGGGGAGGGAGTCCCTAGGATGCAATTTAATGCACTTTAATATGATTAGGAATGAAGGAATATGCATTAAAATCTTTGTAGAAAGAAAAGAGTATAATTACTCAAACAGATAAAGGAGGTGCTGTGGTGGTTCAGTCTAGGATACAATATAACTCTGAGGTGATGCGCCATTTGCAAGATGAGAAATATTATAGACAACTGCCGGGTGATCCAAATGGAGAACAGCAGTTGAATATTGTTAATCCAGCATAAGAGAGGGATGTTGACATCTATGGAGGCATCTTTCTTGGTGCAGGAATATCACCAAATTGGGAAATTCACCGATCTTGCTTGTAACAAACACTAATATTCTGGGTGTGGTTCTAGATTCTAAATTAACGTACCATTCGCATATCTCAAGGGCAGTTAGGATTTCATTCTATAAATTATGCTTGATTAGATCCATACGTTATTTACTGCTCCCAGAAGCACTGAATATCCTCGTGCATTTATTAGTGATTCAACAAATAGATTACTGTAACTCTCTAAATGCCGACTTATCCTTCTGGCATTATAATAATATAAATATCCTGCACCAAGGAAAAAGCCTTTATTATAATATAATAAACTTGGATATATATTTTATTCCAAAAGTACATAAAGATGCAAAGTCACCACCAGTCTCAACAAGGAATTCCATTCTTGAAACCCTGTCACAGTTTGCGGACTTATTTTTGAAAAAACGTGTTAGAGTTATTCTATCTTATATTAAAAATTCATCTCATATGTTAAGAGTGTTAGAATATCTTGAGGAGACAGTGTGGTTAGTAAAAGCTTATGTCACCTTGTTATACACAAATGTTCCTCAAGAGGGAGCAATTGAGGTTATTGAACACTATTAATTTGAGGGATATCTCAAAAAGGTGAAGTTCTTCCCAATTTTTGATTGAACTAGACAGATTACTTATTACACAAAATTATTTTTGGTATGAGGGGTTTTTTTTATGAGCAAAGACATGGAATTGCAATGGGTACTATTGTAGCTCCCTCAATATATATAGCTCAATTTGAAGCTTCAACTGTATACAGGACTGCCAGTTTTACTAAAATACTGCTATGTAAACATTTCCTTGATGACATCTCTTTTATTTGGAATGGACCACTGGATGAGTTCATGAACTTTGAAATTTGGCTTAATGAACAGAATCCATTTTTTAAATTTGTGTTTCATTATAACACAACAGCTATTGAATGTTTGGACTCATTAATTATGAAACATGAGAAAAGACTTGTCATGACATATCACAAACCTGTGGACAATAATTTACTATATATGCTTTCATAGTTTCCATCTTCATCACCTAAAGTATAATTTGCCAACTGGTCAATTTCTTCAATTGTGTCCGATTTGTACTAATCTATTCTAGCTGAATTCAAGATCCAAGCACAAGTCCTGAAAATATACTTTGTAGAAAGAGGGTATCTTAATAAAGCCATACAATGTACCTACCTGCTTACTAGATTTGCCCAGCGTGAACTATTTTGTTTATATATTGTTCCCTCCCATATTTAACTTTTATATTTACTTATTTTAAACTTTTATTGTAAACTGCCTAGATTTACCTTTGGTTTTATATTTGCGGTATATTAAATAAATTGAACTTGAACTATTGAAAGAGAAAGGGATGAGTGAGGGAGTTTTAACATGTGTGTTTGTCCCTCCTCCTCGATATTTACATTTTTTGTTCGAGCAATTTATAAATATTGGTATGTGGTACAGCTGCACTCAGTATTTACTGATCCCCCAGTGATAGTGTGTCAACGAGGAAGAAATAATGGTAAGATGTTGAAAAGTTACCGTAGTAATGATCTTTGTGATGTTTTGGCTACACATATCGTATGTGACCAATGTCAATGGTATATGAGAGCTGTTCAGGGTAATGAGTGGATTGACCCTCAGACTGGAATACATGTGAAATCTAAATATATGACATCATGAAGTTGTGCACGAGTGGTATATATAACTATATGCCCATGTAATTTGGTATATGTAGGTAAAAATAATCATCTGATACCGCAGAGATTAACTGAATATAAATCACGTATTACTACTAAGGTTGCATTATCGGGAACAGCAGTGAATATATAAACTGAATACAGTGTTCCCATGCGGTTTGAATGCCTAGAATGGATGACATTGGTTTGATATTGGATAACATGAATGGAATGATGTTTCCGATGATATATACGTGCTGTGTGATTGCTTACTAAGGCTAGTTGCATTTAATGAAAAGACAAAAGAAACGCCATGGCCATCTTTTAGATTGATTAGAAGATGATCCAAGTATAGGCTGGTTGGAGGCTAGAAACTGATTGGCTACTTTAACATTATACTTTTGAATTTTATTATAGGGAACAAGCCTTGAAACAGCCTTCCAGTGAAACTTTGATGTCATGTCAGAAGTTCCCTTTTTAAAGCATCTGAATAGTATATTCAATTGTGTGGCACAGTGGTTAAAGCTATAGCCTCAGCACCCTGGGTTGTGGGTTCAAACCCTTGCTGCTCCTTGTGACCCTGGGCAAGTCACTTAATCCCCCTATTGCCCCAGGTACATTAGATAGATTGGGACAGACAGGGAAAAATGCTTGCGTACCTGAATAAATTAATGTAAACTGTTCTGAGCTCCCTTGGGAGAACGGTATAGAAAATTGAATAAATAATCTATTTATGAATCATTACATTACATTACAGATTTCTATTCCGCCATTACCTTTCGGTTCAAAGCGGATTACAAAAAGAGTTATGGAAGAAGGGTTACAACGTTAGATCAGAGAAGGTTTCCAAGAGAGGGAAAAGTAGGATCTGGGGTTAGGGAGGGGATTGTAAGAGGGGGGGTTAAGCTTTATCATGGTATTAAGCTTTATTAAGGGATTTCTTGAAGAGTATAGTTTTTATTTCCTTTCATAGCCCTAAATGAAATGTTTGGTTTAGAGTGATGAAGAGGTTATGCTAAATAATTTTCAGGTTTGTTATATTTACCTGAAATTAGCCGCTGAAGTCCATCAAACTAATTTGATTTGAAGACTATGAGAAGATATATGCGATTGTTGTTATAAGAATAGCATACTCAACTCGCATAAACTTTTGGCTAAAGCACAAGTTAATGTATCCAATAGAGAACTACGAACGATCTCAAGCGCTCACGGCTAAAAGCCTGATGTATATTTCAAGCTAATAATCATACGGTGAGCTATCATTGATCTTATGTGTTCTCTTTTTCTCAACAGGCCCCGGAGAAGGAGTACAAATGGGGAAGCAAAGTATGATTGCTGGTGGTTTCCTGATGAAGCTCCTCTAAGTGTATGAGCGAAACGGAGATCTTCCGTCGTGTGAAGCTAAGTTGTGAAGCTAAGTACTTCATAGAGTTTATTCTCAAAAGGGAAACACTGTTAAACAAATTAATGAAGACCAGTATAAAAGTTAAAATAGATTTGGAAAAATTTTACAAAAAAATATATAAATACTCAAAAAACAAAAAAATTGAGAAAAAGAGAACACATAAGATCAATGATAGCTCACCGGCAGTTGAAGAACATTGGGCTAAGTTTTGCCCATCTCCACCCAATCTCTGCCCCAGATCCTGCCCCCATAATAATACTTTTTGTAACACCATTTTTTCCATCCAATTTTCATATACACACACACACACAATATAATCATATTAACAACACATAATGGTTAACCGCAAAATTAAAATACACAAAGCATACTGTATGCTTTTCAGCATTCATTCCTACCAGAAAACAGATAACCCCATGGAAATGCAGGACCAAAAACTAAAAGTACTAATAGTTACAAACAAACCCTAAGATGCAAGATTCTGCAAGCAGTACAACCCCAGAGGAAAAGAAACAAATGCATTTCTGCTCGAACAGACAGCAGATGTAAATCAATCACTAAATAAAAAAATAAAAGCATTCCCCCTACCTTTGTCTCTCTCCCTCCATGTTGTGCCTTGCCTTCTGGCCTGCCCCTCAGTGTTATCTTCAGGCCGGTCCACGGTGCAATCAACACGGCATCTTCAGGCCGGCTCCCTGAGTGCTGCATTGCACAAAGCTATGGGCAGTGGCTCCTCACGTGCATCCCGCGCCTCATCTGGAAGCCTTCCCTCTGATGTTGCAACATCAGAGAGAAGGCTTCCAGTTCAGGCGCAGGACACGCATGGGAGCCTTTTCCCATGGCTTTGTGCACTGCAGGGAGCTGGCCCGAAGATGCTGCATTGATCGCACTGTGGACTGGTGGCTGCAGAACACTGTCTTGGGCCTGATGGAGGTGCCGGCCCTATGGACCAGCAGAAAATTTCTGCGGACCGGCACCGGTCCACAGACCGGTTGTTGAAGAACACTGGTCTATCTAGCTTAGTATCCTAATTCCAGCACTGGCCACTCCAGGTCATAAGTACCTGACAGAATCCCAAATGGTAGTGAGATTCCATGTTAATGATACCTGGGAAAGCAGTGGCTTCCCTATTTCTGGCTCAATAGCGAACTATGGTCTTCTCCTCCAGGAACTTGCCCAAACCTTTTTTAAACCCAGATATGCTGACCACTGTTACCACATCCTCCGTTAACAAGTACCAGAGCATAAGTGGAAGAATGTTTCCTCCTATTAATTTTTAAAAGTATTGCCATATAACTTTATTGAATGTCCTATAGTCTCAATACTCTTTGAAAAAGTTGTACTGCACTCAGGATTCAGTAGACTGCTATCATATCCCCCACCCCCACCTGCCTTTTTTTCCAAACTGATGGTTCTAAAAGCATGGATGTGGCAAGAGCTGCACAATTGCGCAGCAAGTTATTTCGTGGGCCTTAAACCCTAGACATTGGCTATGGGAGCCACTTTTTTTCTTCGGTTCCCATGCAAATGACTAATGTGCAGGCATGGAAAGAATTTTGTGTTTTTAGTTCCAACTCAGAAGCAAACAAGCCAGTATAAATAATCGAATAAGTGTAGTAGTGTAAGTTATTGTTATTGAAAGCTATAAATAGATATGGAGTAGGGCCTATTGTTTTAGTGATCTTGCTTTTTTTTTTTTAACTTCTAATAATTTTTTGTTAGTAAAGGATACCGTAAATGAAACTGTAAGGACAGCCAAGAGTAGAAGGTCCAAAAAGGTAACACGAAGGGAACTTAGATGTATGTATACAAATGCTAGAAGTCTAGGAAACAAAATGGGAGAACTAGAGACGATAGCAAGACATGAGAACATAATATCATTGGCATAACAGAAACATGGTGGAATGAAGAAAACAAATGGGACACAGTACTACAGGGATACAAACTATATAGAAGGGATCGAGAAGGGCAGAAAGGTGGAGGTATTGCCCTATATGTTAAGGAAGGAATAGATTCTGTTGGAATAATTACAACAGACAGGAAAGAGAAGCTGGAGTCCCTCTGGATCAAAATTCCTGGTCACAATGGCGCAGATACAAAAATTGGCCTTTACTATCGTCCCCCAGGACAGGCGGAGGTCACTGACTCAGAAATGATGGAGGAAATCAAACAAGTATGCAAGACAGGCAATGTAGTTATATTGGGAGACTTCAATTTCCCAGGAATAGACTGGAAACTAGGAGCCTCCAACTGCGGCAAGGAGGCCAAGTTCCTGGAGGTGCTAGGGGATTGCTTCCTGGAGCAAATGGTAAAAGAGCCGACAAGAGGCGACGCCACCTTGGACTTGGTCCTAAATGGTCTCACCGGACCGATAACAGAAGTAGAAGTCATGGTTCCACTGGGAACGAGTGATCACAATGTAATCAACTTTAAACTTGACATCGGGAAAGGGAAACATGCCAAAACCTTAACCACCACCTTAAACTTTAAAAAGGGTAAATACGATTGCATGAGAGCCATGGTAATAAAACGACTCGAGAAGATGGTGGACAAACTTGAAACAGTAGATCAGGCATGGTGCCTATTGAAAAATACTATTGCAGAAGCACAAGATCTCTACATTCCAAGGATTTCCAAAGATCGGAGAACTAAAGGCAAAGGAGAACCGGCATGGCTTACCATACAGGTGAAGGAAGCCATAAAAGAAAAGAAGGACTCTTTCAAAAAATGGAAATGCACGAAGACAACCGAAGCCTGGAACAAACATAAAGATGAACAGAAGAAATGTCACAAGGCGGTGAGGGATGCAAAACAGAACTATGAGGAAAAAATAGCCCGGGAGGCCAAAAACTTCAAGCCCTTCTTTAGATACGTGAAAGGGAAAAAACCTGCAAAAGAGGCAGTGGGACCCCTGGACGACAAGGGAAGAAAAGGGTACATCAAGGAAGATAAACAAATCGCAGACAAACTAAATTCCTTCTTTGCGTCCGTCTTTACGAAGGAGGACACCTCAACAATACCTGAAGCGGAGAAACTGTTTACAGGAGAAATAGAGGACAGCCTCACCACAGTTGAAGTGAACTTAGATCAGATATACTACCAGATCGACAAACTTAAAAGTGACAAATCCCCTGGACCGGACGAAATTCACCCGAGAGTCTTGAAGGAATTGAAGGTTGAAATCGGAGAGTTATTGCAAAAACTTGCAAACGTGTCAATCAGAACTGGTCAGATACCAGACGACTGGAGGAAAGCGAACGTCACGCCAATTTTCAAAAAAGGATCGAGAGGAGAACCGGGCAACTATAGACCTGTGAGTCTTACGTCTGTCCCCGGCAAGATGATTGAATCACTGATCAAGGATAGCATAGTTCAGCACTTGGGCACACACGACTTGATGAAACCCAGTCAACATGGATTCAGGAAAGGGAAATCGTGTTTGACGAATTTACTCCAATTCTTTGAGACCGTGAACAAGCAAATTGATAGTGGAAAGCAGGTGGACATAATATACTTGGACTTCCAGAAAGCATTTGACAAAGTTCCACACGAAAGACTTCTCAGGAAACTACAAAGCCATGGCATAGAGGGAGATATACAAAGATGGATAGGCAAATGGCTGGAAAACAGGAAGCAGAGAGTAGGCATAAATGGGAAGTTCTCAGACTGGGAGAAAGTAACTAGTGGTGTACCCCAGGGCTCGGTACTTGGACCGATCCTTTTTAATATCAATGACCTGGAAAACGGAACATCCAGTGAGATCATCAAATTTGCAGACGACATAAAACTCTGCCGGGCAATCAGATCGCAGGAGGACAGTGAGGAACTCCAGAGCGATTTGTGTCGGTTAGAAAAATGGGCGGAGAAATGGCAGATGAAGTTCAACGTGGAGAAATGCAAGGTAATGCATTTAGGCAGTAAAAATAAGGAATACGAGTACAGAATGTCAGGTGCAACTCTGGGAAAAAGTGAACAGGAAAGGGATCTGGGTGTACTGATAGATAGGACCCTGAAGCCGTCGGCACAATGCGCGGCAGCGGCAAATAAGGCAAATAGAATGTTGGGTATGATAAAGAAAGGAATCTCGAGTAGATCGGAGAAAGTTATAATGCCGCTTTATAGGGCAATGGTCAGACCCCACTTGGAATACTGCGTCCAACATTGGTCTCCCTACCTAAAGAAGGATATAAAACTGCTGGAGAGGGTGCAGAGACGAGCAACTAAACTAGTGAAGGGTATGGAGAAACTGGAATATGAGGATCGACTTAAAACACTGGGATTGTTCTCCCTTGAGAAAAGGAGACTGCGTGGGGATATGATCGAGACCTTCAAAATACTGAAAGGAATCGACAAAATAGAGCAGAGAAGATTATTTACATTGTCCAATTTGACACGGACAAGAGGACATGAAATGAAGCTAAGGGGGGGGCAAGTTCAGGACTAATATCAGGAAGTTCTGCTTCACACAGAGAGTGGTTGACATCTGGAATACTCTCCCAGGGGAGATTATTGCGGAATCGACAGTCCTAGGCTTCAAAAGCAAACTAGATGCATATCTCCTTGAGAGAGGCATATAAAGATATGGTTGGATATAAAATAAGCCAGGTGTATACCTAGCAGGGCCTCCGCGTGTGCGGATCGCCGGACTTGATGGACCGAAGGTCTGATCCGGAGATGGCGCTTCTTATGTTAATACTTGTCATCCTGAACCCATGATGTGAGCTATTGGCATAATGTTTCTTTATTTGGTTATTATTGTTTTGAAGTGTTTCCTTTCTTTAGGAATATGCCTTGCTTCTTTCTCATATTATGTATATGTGTATAAAAATTGAAATTCTTTAATTAAAAAAGAGATTTGCTTAATCTATTTTTTCATGTATTATTTAAAAAATAATAAAAATAGGTAAATTCGAGTGACACTTTTTCAGGTCGATAAATGTTGAAGGAATCACCTGTAGGAGGATGTGATAAGCAGAAGCATGCTACAGAGCTTCAAACAGGGTCTGGACAGGTACCTGGAGGACAAAGGGATTGAGGGGTACAGATAGGAGTAGAGGTAGGTAATAATTAGAGGATTAGAGGCAGTTACAAAATTAGTCAGGGACACTGTTCAGGCAATAAGGCCTGATGGGCCGCCACGGGAGCGGACCACTAGGCAGGATGGACCTCTGGTCTGCCTCAGCGGAGGCAACTTCTTATGTTCTTAGGCTAAGTGGCAGCATTCACCTTAAACCAGGGGTAGGCAATTCCGGTCCTCAAGAGCCAGAGACAGGTCAGGTTTTCAGGATCTCCACCATAAATATGCATGAGATACATTTGCATCTCAAGGAGGCAGTGCATGCAAATCTATCTAGTACATATTCATTGTGGAGATCCTGAAAACCTAGCCTGTCTCCAGCTCTTGAGGATCCATAGCACATAGTTTCCTGTACTTTACTGTGCTGATATGGATTTAGAACATAAGAACATAAGAACATAAGAAGTTGCCTCCGCTGAGGCAGACCATAGGTCCATCCTGCTCAGCGGTCCGCTCCCGCGGCGGCCCATCAGTCCCATTGACTGAGCAATGGTCTATACCTATCTATACCCCCCAATCCCTTTTTCTTCTAGGAATCTATCCAATCCTTCTTTGAAACCATTTAGTGTTTTCTTGTCTACAACAGCCTCTGGGAGCGCGTTCCATGTATCTACCACCCTCTGAGTGAAAAAGTACTTCCTAGCGTTTGTTCTAAACCTGTCCCCTTTCAATTTCCCCCAATGCCCCCTTGTGCTTGTGGTGCCCCTTAATTTGAAAAATCTGTCCCTGTCTACTTTTTCTATGCCCTTCAGGATCTTGAAGGTTTCTATCATGTCTCCTCTAAGTCTTCGCTTCTCCAGGGAGAAAAGTCCCAACTGCTTCAATCTGTCGGTATATGGGAGATTTTCCATTCCCCTTATCAGTTTGGTTGCTCTTCTTTGTACTCCCTCAAGTACCGCCATGTCTTTCTTGAGGTACGGCGACCAGTACTG
This sequence comes from Geotrypetes seraphini, assembly GCF_902459505.1. Taxonomy (NCBI): domain Eukaryota; kingdom Metazoa; phylum Chordata; class Amphibia; order Gymnophiona; family Dermophiidae; genus Geotrypetes; species Geotrypetes seraphini. Next base: position 48,860,400 of record NC_047097.1, read on the forward strand.
GACACAGTACTCCAGATGCGGCCGTACCATTGCACGATACAGCGGCATGATAACTTCCTTCGTCCTGGTTGTAATACCCTTCTTAATGATACCCAGCATTCTGTTTGCTTTCCTAGAGGCTGTGGCGCATTGCGCCGATGCCTTCAGTGTTGCGTCTACCATCACTCCCAGGTCTCTCTCCAGGTTACTAACCCCTAGTGGTGTTCCCCCCATTTTGTATGTGAACATCGGGTTCTTTTTCCCCACGTGCATGACCTTGCATTTCCCCACGTTGAAGCTCATCTGCCATTTTTCGGCCCACTTTTCCAGCTGCGTTAGATCCTTTTGGAGATCCTCGCAGTCTTCCTTGGTTTGAGCCCTGCTGTATAGTTTGGTGTCATCTGCAAATTTAATGACTTCACACTTAGTTCCCGCCTCTAGGTCATTTATGTAGATATTGAACAAGAGCGGTCCCAGCACCGACCCCTGCGGAACTCCGCTCGTGACCCCTTTCCAGTCTGAGTAGTGGCCCTTTACGCCAACCCTCTGCTTCCTGTTTGACAGCCAGTTTTTGATCCATCGGTGGACCTCCCCTTGTACCCCGTGATTTTTGTTTAATATTGTTAAACATACTGTTACATGGTACCTATTAGTAACGAAGATGTTGTGTCCTGTTTAAGGATAATGTGCTATAAATCTAGAGGTAAAGGGTTAAGGGCACATTTTAGATGGAATGTAGTTATAAGAAATGATCAGGTCAATATTCAAAGATATTTAACTGATCAGATGCCTGGTGGTTACATCACCTGTTTGGGAGTAACTGGTAATTTTCAGAGGCACTTAACTCGATAGCGCTGTTGAAAATGTCCAGTCAGCGCCTTTCTCAAAATCGGCTCTTTTGAGGGTGTTCCAGGGGTGGAGTCAGCATTTGGCTGGTTAAGTACCTATATTCAGCACATAAGTGGCCAAGATTACTGATAAATAGAACCACATAAAAATCAGTCCTATATTTATGCAGTGCCCCAAAGCCACTTAAGTGCTGAATATCACACTTTTTGGGGGGGTTTGAAACGTTTTTTTATTGAGGAATTAACAGACAGACACATCAAATACAACCAAGCAGTATCCAAAAAGAAAGAAAAAACAGTGCGATTCATTACAAAATACAACGCACATAGTGGGAAAAGGGGAAAAGGAGCGACAACATTGCCTGCTCAGCAGCAGACAATACAGACAAGTCCCCTCCCTCCCCCGAGCAGTAAACAGTCGTAGCCAAGATGAACCCATGGCTATCCCAAATGATACTCGAGGCCCCCACCTACCTCGACTTCAGAAAATCACTCAAAACCTACCTTTTCAGCAAACAAGACCCTTAACCGACCCTTCAGATAATCTCAGGGCCCCCTACCCAACTCTTCTCCTTCACGATAGTTCCTATCTCCCCCTGCTTCTCCTACCCACTTCCTTCCTCATCCACCAAGTCTGACCAAATCCGTTGTAAATCCGATAAATTTGTTGTAATTAATTCTGCCCTCTTCATCTACGAAGTTGGCTAACTTGTTGTAAATTTCCCTTTTCATCTGCCAATTTTTGGCTACAGTTGTTATTAATCCGATAAATTTGTTGTAAATCTACAAGTCCATGTGGATCCTAATCTAATTTAATGTAAACCGCCTAGAACTCGCTGGGTATGGCGGTATATAAGATTAAAATTATTATTATTATTATTATACCCAGCAGGGTCTATGGCACACAAAGCGGCCAAGGAAAGCCCGCTGAAAAAATTACATAGTCTGTCAATGTACTCCCATTATACCCCCCCCCAAGATGAAACCCCTGCAGCCAAACAAAACAGAACCATCCCCCACCCCTCCTCAGCGACATGGGAAAGAGAGAAGAAAGAGAGAAGAAGACAGTAATGAAGGAAGAAAAGAAGGTGAAGAAATCAGCCTCACAGGGAAGCAGCTAAGACCTGCTCCCACGAGACCTATACAGCTGATTAGGCCCTTCCCTTCACACCTCCAGACCCCGCAACTCCCAGTGGGCCACTTCCCAAAGTGCTCGCTGCCATCCCACCAACTCCGGGGGTGTTGCATCTATCCATTTTCTGAGTATACCCCGTTTAGCTACAAGAAGAGCAACATATGCAAAGCGCCACTGAACAGCATTAAAGCCCTGTTCAAAAAAAAAAAAAAATCCACCTCATGACCCAGGACTGGCACCCCCAAGACCTCCACAAGGAAATCCAAGACCCCATTCTAATAGACACTCAAAGTCGGACATTTAATAATCATGTGCAATAGAGTCCCAGATGCGCGCGCACACATTTCGTGCAAGTCGCAGAGTCCCATAGGCCAGCCTGCAACCCCCTAAGCCTGGTGAAGTAGGTACGATGTAGCAGTTTGAACTGGAGTTCCTGCAGTTGGGCACTGCGTGACCCAGCGGTGATTTTAGAGAAGCAGGCCCGCAGCTCCCCCGGTGTAATAACCTCACCCAAATCCTCAGACCACTTCAACACCAGCCGAGGCAGCTGGATGTCCTCCCTCTCTGCCCTCGCAGTCCGGTACCAAAAAGATAAGGAGTTGAGAGCAGGGGGGAAGGACAAGAAGATTTGATCCACCTGTAAAAAAGAGCCGCCCCCTGGGAGACGACGAAGGTTGGCCAAATAGAAATACCGCAGCTGGAGGTATGCAAAAAATGGCATCTGAGGTAAGACCCAGGTGGTGCGAAGGGCATCAAAGGAGGGAAATACAAATGGATCGGAGCTCAGCTAAGACAGGTGACCCATACAAAGATGCAAACCAAACCGCATTGCGACACCTCCCTAGGATCCCACACCCGGAGGGAAATTCCGACTGTGACTGATCATCTGAAAAGCCCAGTTACCCCGTCCCCTGCCAATCTGATGTCGCCACCACTGCAGCACTCTACGTAAAGGGGATAACCAAACCGAACCAAGTCCCAGGCGGGAACAGCGCCACTGAGGACAAGTCAGGCATGCTAACGTGCAGTAAGGAGCCGTCCAAAAATCAAATAACCCCCTCGGAGCAAAGCGAAAAGCTCATGAATCCAGCGCATCAAGGCATCGACATTATACAAATGAAGGTCCGGCAGAGCTAAACCCCCCCATCTTGGCCCTGAGTAAGCATCCGCTCTCTTATGGTGCCAAATAAAGGAACCAATAGAAGACCAGTAAGAGCGTTCAGCCGTGGGTTTAATCCAAAGAGGGATCAGCTGTAGAGGGTAGAGGAGTTTAGGGAGCAAGACCATCTTCACAAGGGCGATTCTACCAGACAGAGAAAGGGGTAATTCACCCCATCGGGTACAGTAATCCTGCAAAGTGGTCAGCCAATCAGAGATGTTACGACAATAAACAATAGGCCAATCCGCACTAAGGAAAATCCCCAAATATTTTAGTTCCCCATTAGCCCAACGAAATGGGAAAGCAGGATCAGAGCGTGAGACACAGGGGGAGGAGACAGGTTCTGATTTGCTAAAATTGATACATAATCCCGAGAACACACCAAATGTCCCAATAAGGGTAGTCAGGCGGGGGATTGAGTCCCGGGCCCTGCTCACGAACAGCAGCATATCATCCACGAAGAGAGACTAATTTTGCATTCCTCATCACCCACCTGAATGCCTGAAATGTCTGGGCAGGTCCGAATTTTGAGAGCAAGAGGCTCCAAGGAGAGAATGAATAAAAGTGGGGATAAGGGGCAACCCTGTCTCGTGCCCTATACAACGAGAAAGAAGCAGTTCGATGCTTATTGATGAGTAGCTGGACTGTGGGGGACTGGTAAAGATGAGTGATCCATTGATGGAAGGGCCATGAGATACCAAATTGTTGAACTACCCAAAAGAGATAAGGCCAAGTCACCTTATCAAAGGCCTTTTCTGCATCCAAGCTAACTAAAAGATCATCACCTACTCAGTCCCTGCCCTCCCTCAGGGCCACCAATGCCCACAGGATATTAGACGATGCAAAACGACCTAGTACAAAGCCTACCTGATCAGCATGGATCAGGAAAGGAATCACCCGGGCCAACCTGCTCGCTAGAATCGCTGTAAGAAGCTTCATGTCTTGGTTCAGTAAAGAAATAGGACAGTATGAGCCCACCAAATCCGGATCCTTTCCCGGCTTCGGTAAGACCACCACTTGGGCCTGACTCTGTGCAGGGAGAGCACGGCCAGTGCGCTGCATATCTGCGTAGAGGGCTACCACAGCGGGGCCTATCTGAGGTTTCAGAATTTTATAAAAAACTCAGGCCCCATTCCGTCCGGCCCAAGAGCCTTCACCAGCTTCAGCTTCCCCACTTCAGTATGAATCTCGTCACAGGAGATGGGTGCATTTAGCATACATAACTGAGGGGCCGACATCTGAGGTAAGGCCAGGTCACGAAAGAAGGAGTCACGGGCTTCCAGATCATATGGGCCTGGTCCATAAAGGTCCTGGTAGAAACGAACAAATTGGTCTTGTATCTCTGTCTCTTCCGTGTGGACAGTGTGATTACTCGCCCGAATACGAGAAATGCGAGTGGCCTTTCGAAACGGCCTCACCAAATTAGCCAATAATTTGCCCGTCTTATTGCCCCACTGATACAACCTAAACTTGTAGACGTCAATATGAGACATAGCATGCTCAGTGAAAATAATATCTATTTGTTTACGGAGGCTCAAGTATTCCGCACGAGTAACCTCCGAGGGCTGCGCATGTAGGGCAGTCCTACACAGACACAACTGCCGAGTGAGAGACAATAAGGCTGCGTCACACTGTTGGCACTGCTTTACCATATAGTCGATGATCCACCCCCTTAGATAGCGGCTTCCCAAAAAATGGTATCCGAGACCTCCCCTCCTGCATTGGTTTGGTAATAAAACTCCCATTCTGCCATGAGGTATTCATGAAAAGTTTTATCCAAGTAGAGTGTGGAATTAAGATGCCAGATACAATCATGTACAGGCCCCTGCCAGTGCATAGTGAGGGATATGGCGGCGTGGTCACTGAAAGGGACATCAAGGTTATGTGTGCGCACCATGCGACCAAGGGACTGTGACGGCAGCAGAATGTAATCCAATCTAGAATGAGTATGATGCACCCCAGAAAAGAATGTAAAATCTACTTCCCCTGGATGATGAGCCCTCCACATATCAATCAGGCCCAACTCGCTCATCAGAAAGTTCACGCCAATCTGTTTGTTGTCTCCCCGCACCCTGGGAGGTTTACAGTCTATTGTAGGATCACTAGTAATGTTAAAATCCCCTGCCAGAATGGGTTGATAATTGGGCAAGGCCGACAGATGTGCCAACACAATGGAAAAGAACGAATGAGCGTATACATTTGGGCCATATATATTGCACAAGACCACAGGTCAATCCTGAAGGGTGCCAGCCCAGAGGACGAAACAGCCCTGAGGGTCCACAATAGTTTTGTGTTGGACCGCCACTACTTGCTTGTGGATAAGGATAGCAACACCCCTCTGTCTAGAATTGTAGGAAGAGTAGACAGCCTCCCCCACCCAATCCCTCGCCAATTTGGAGTGTTCACTAGAAGTAAGGTGCATCTCCTGCAAAAAAAGCTACCGATACCTTCTCTCTCTTCAGAAAAGACAGCACCTTTTTACGTTTGATGGGAGAGTGAAGACCATCCACATTAAGAGTGATAAAAGTCAGGTCAGCCGTATCCATGAGAACTGCAGAGATGAAACAAGGAAGTAAACAGTGTAGAAACTTCCCAAGAGGCCTCCCAGCTAAGCCCCCAGGGAAAGAAAGAAGAAGAAAAAGATTCTCATTCGCTGAAAGGTACCCACCCCCCTCAAAAATCATCTCATTCACCAAGCCCCCATCTCAAACAACACCCACCACACAGACAAACAGCCCAACCCTCTACCAAACCAGATCATTCCCCTCCTCCCACATCTCTCAGAACCTTCCTCCCTCAACCAGAAAGGGGGTACCCAGCACCCTACCCACCCGATAAAAAACATCTCAAATGAGCTTGACTCCCCCCCCTTGATAAAAGAGAAAAAAGATAGGATAGGAACCCCTGCAGCCAACAAGAATAAGAAACAGTAACATAAGCCCGCAGGAAAATAGAAGAAAACACAAGCCCCCAGAGATACCAAAATCCCAGCAAGGCCCCAGGCACGCATACCCCCATGCCCATCAACTCCCCACAAATCCAAAACAGTCACACTCTGCCCCACACAGGGAGCATATAGAAAGTCCAGCAAAGAATTCCCGGCCCTACGCCATCCAGCTGATCAGTCCCAGCCACAAGCTGAAATGGGTCCCCCAGAAAGTAGGCAACTGGGCATCTACAAGGGCAGCTCATAACAAAAGCAGAGGCATCTCCCTTATGACCCACATCAGGGCCACTCCGCCAATGCTGGGATCACCGCTGGAGACAAGAGAACAAAGTGAAGAGTATTTTGAAGGGCACTGAAGCTCGGAATAAATCAACAGGCAGACCAACAACGACCGAGTCAGCAGCGTTCCCACTGCCTTCCACGGATCTGGAACTAAGCAAACCCTCTCCTCTCAGGCTCTCCGTATAGGAGCGAAGCTCTACTAGGGTGTCACAGAAGCACGGGCCAGAGGAGGCCTGGATATGGACCTGTGCAGGAAACAGCACCGTATAACGAATGCCCCGGTTTTTAGCTCTGCACAGTAGGGTGCCAAGGCGTGTTGACTGGCGGCCACCACCGGAGAATAATCATTAAATAGCAGTAGCGGAGCACCCTTGTAGGCCAGTGACCACGTGACCCTGAATATCCTGTAGGCAACTAGGATCCAATCTTTGATTGCAGCGTTCCGATAGCAAGCGATCACTGGACGAAGGCGAGCATCTCCTTGCCACTGACTCCCGATCCGATGGACCCGCTCCACCACCGCTCTGGCCCTGGCCATATCCAGGCCCAACTGCATCGGCAGCAACTGTTCCATGCAGCCCCACAGGTATCTTTCAAATGCTCCGGCAACCCGAGGACCCACAAATTGTTTCGCCAACCGCGATTCTCCTGGTCCTCTAAGTGTGCCCGGAGCACGGAGCAATGTGTTTCCAATTCATGCAGATGCTCACCATTCTGACTGTCCCAATCCTCCTGGGCTGAGACTCTGCCCTCCAGCTCTGTGATCCGGGACCCGTGGCGTTCCATGCAGTCTTTAAGTTCCTCCATGGTAGTTTTGAATTTGGTGAACTTGTCATCTATAAGTGCAGAGAGATGTTTCGTGAGCTCCCGCAAATTTTCTTTCTGCAGGGCAACTGTGGTACGTGGCGGAGTCTCCCCAACGCCATTTTGTGAGACAGCGTGGTTTGCTTGAGTTTGATCGGCCACGGGGCCTTAGCGGGCACAACACCGTGCAAACTTGTACTCACTCCCGCCGACACAGGTGGGTAGGTGGTGCAGAATGCGCTGCAAAAAAGGCAGAAATTAGCGCTGCATCAAGGATAGAAGTGCATTTAAGAGCAGGGAAAGGTCGGAGCTCAGGCAAAGAGCCAACGCCCAGCAGCGCATCATCACGTGAACCTGATTATCACACTTAACCAGCTATGCTTTAGCTGGCTCTACAAACCCAAAAATTCAATACTGAAGCCTGGATATGCCCTGGCACTGAATTTCTAGGCATAACCCTGGCAGTGGTCAGCAAAACCCCCAAGTGCCACCAGCTGCATATTGACCTTGATATTACTAAGTGAGGACATCTCAAATTCAAGCATTATTAGAAAAGGATCTGCCAATGTAGAATCTTTTCAAAATTACTGTACATGCAAGAATGCAGTGGCATAGTAAAGGGGGGCAGGGGGCAGATCCCCCTGGGCGCTGTGTTGATGGAGCTGTTGGCAAATCTCTTTCTCTCTGTTTCCCCAACTCCTTCCCAACCTTCAACCAACACACGCACCTTCCCTTCCTCCCACTGTACCTCTAGCTCTTTGCCAGTACAAGCAGCAGCTCCAACTGGACTCGGCTCTCTCTGATGTCACTTCCTGGTATGGGAATGGATGAGTATGTTCTGGCTATGTCAGTATAGAAAATCACAAGAACCCGAAAATGCTAAGGAGGCTAAAAGGTAAACATCAAAAAAGTAAACCTCCCAGACCCCAAGAACTGGAACCAGATAAGGGGGAGAGACTAGAGCGGAGCTGGTGGGTATAACTATCCCTTAATGAATGAGTGATAAACACAGGAAAGCCCTCAGTCACACAGCCACTCACTGGAAAATCCAGCGGAATAGGCTGTCACTGGCTTACACCCAACAGGGTGTTAACTGTGAAACATCCCCGGGCTTTTACACTGTGTATAATTTGTGATAAAGTGCACCCAACAGAGCTCGGTGTGAAAAAAACTAATAAATCAAAAAAACACACACTCCTTCCACCATAAACAGCAATAGTCTCTGCCCCTTAGCCGGGGGGTCAAATACAAACGTCCAAAACCAGCAAAGTGAAAAAACCAACAGGAAGTACTTAGCTTCTCAGTGGAAACAACAGCCAGCGAAGATATTAATTCTCAATTCATCCAACGGGACTCCGTTTCAGGGGTGCACACCCCCTTCTTCAGGAACTGCTGGACTGCGCTGTGACCCTCCAAATGATCCGGCACAGCTTAGGATGACAAAGCTAGAAATGGCGCTGAGAAGAACAGAACGCCTCTGATTTAAACTGCAGATGCTGAAATGTGATTGGATGGAAAAGTCACATGAATCCCCTGAAACCACAGGGGAAGAAAAGAAAATCACTATCCCCCCAAAAAATGAAAAATCATGAAAAAAACAGTAAACCAGATCCTTTAAAAGGCATGATGCCATTCAATATAGTCATTATGTCCAGTGGGAGCCAATGCTTGTAGTTCAAAAATCCAATATTGCTCCCTCCGTTGTAACCAGAGAGTTTTATCTCCCTGATAATGTTCGTAAATTTGTTCAATGATAGACCAGCGTAACTCTTGGAAAGTATGTCCCAATTGAACACAGTGAGGCACTAACGGTGAGGTCATGGATTGAGTGTGCTCAATGAGGCGGGTCTTCAACTTCCTTTGAGTCCGGCCCACGTATATCATGCGACACGGGCATGTAATGATGTATATAACCCACATGGATTTGCATGTAGTAATCGATTTGAGAGTATAAATCTTGAGAGTCTTAGGATGTTGCCATGTGTTCCCCTCTATGGTGGCTATGCAGAGATCACACGTGTCACTACATTTGGAGTGCTGTCCCTGCTGGGTGGTGTTGCGATCAGCTATGGGTCTAGAATGAACAACGTGATCAGCAATATTCTTGGCACGAGAATATGCAATGCGTGGAAGTTCTTGAAATATAGAATGCAGCTGAAGAATGTGCCAATGTTTTCTAATGCTTTGAACAACCAATGCTGCTTGATCCGAAAAGGACAGCACACAGGTAGTTCTAGACTCTTCAGAAGGTGGAGCTGAAGAGAGTAGAAGAGTCCTGTTGGCATATAAAGCTCTAAAATAAGCCTTTTGGAGGACACGGTGCGGATAACCTCGCTCTTTAAATCTGCTATAGAGTTCTCGAGCTTGCTTACGGAACTCATCCCGGTCAGTGCATAGCCTCCGGATGCGTAAGAACTGACTTATGGGCAAAGATTGTTTGAGCTTAGTAGAATGACAACTTGTGTAGCTCAAATAGTTGTTAACCTCTACAGATTTTCTATAAACAGTAGTGGTTAAAGTGTGGTTAGATTTATGGACCATAACATCCAGAAACGATATTTGATGTCGGTCAGATGTCATTGTAAATCTCAAGTTAATATCTAAAGTGTTAAGCCAATCAACAAACCGGCTCAACAACTCAGGAGGACCCATCCAGATGCAAAAAACATAATCGATAAATCTATACCACACTTTAATATATGCAAACCATATAGAGGAATATAGATAAATTTCCTCAAATCGAGAGACATATAAATTGGCAATGCTAGGAGCAGCAGCTGTTCCCATTGCCACACCATGTGTCTGTAGGAAAAACTGTTGGTCACATTGAAAGTAATTGTGGTTCAAGACCAGCTGAGCTAGTTGAATAGCCACCATAGAGGGGAACACATGGCAACATCCTAAGACTCTCAAGATTTATACTCTCAAATCGATTACTACATGCAAATCCATGTGGGTTATATACATCATTACATGCCCGTGTCGCATGATATACGTGGGCCGGACTCAAAGGAAGATGAAGACCCGCCTCATTGAGCACCGCTCATGTATAAACACTCAATCCATGACCTCACCGTTAGTGCCTCACTGTGTTCAATTGGGACATACTTTCCAAGAGTTACGCTGGTCTATCATTGAACAAATTTACGAACATTATCAGGGAGATAAAACTCTCTGGTTACAACGGAGGGAGCAATATTGGATTTTTGAACTACAAGCATTGGCTCCCACTGGACATAATGACTATATTGAATGGCATCTTGCCTTTTAAAGGATCTGGTTTACTGTTTTTTCATGATTTTTCGTTTTTTGGGGGGATAGTGATTTTCTTTTCTTCCCCTGTGGTTTCAGGGGATTCATGTGACTTTTCCATCCAATCACATTTCAGCATCTGCAGTTTAAATCAGAGGCGTTCTGTTCTTCTCAGCGCCATTTCTAGCTTTGTCATCCTAAGCTGTGCCAGATCATTTGGAGGGTCACAGCGCAGTCCAGCAGTTCCTGAAGAAGGGGGTGTGCACCCCCGAAACGGAGTCCCGTTGGACGAATTGAGAATTAATATCTTCGCTGGCTGTTGTTTCCACTGAGAAGCTAAGTACTTCCTGTTGGTTTTTTCACTTTGCTGGTTTTGGAAGTTTGTATTTGACCCCCCGGATAAGGGGCAGAGACTATTGCTGTTTATGGTGGAAGGAGTGTGTGTTTTTTTGATTTATTATCTTTTTTCACACCGAGCACTGTTGGGTGCACTTTATCACAAATTATACACAGTGTAAAAGCCCGGGGATGTTTCACAGTTAACACCCTGTTGGGTGTAAGCCAGTGACAGCCTATTCCGCTGGATTTTCCAGTGAGTGGCTGTGTGACTGAGGGCTTTCCTGTGTTTATCACTCATTCATTAAGGGAGGTTGTGGGTTCATAAGAACATAAAAATTGTCGCTGCTGGATCAGACCTGTGGTCCATCGTATCCAACAGTCCGCTCACGTGGCGGCCTAACTGAGACCAGCCCTACCAGAGATTTGGCTAAGGGGCTTCGAAGAAAAATTACATTATTCGCCAATGACGCTAAACTATGCAATATAGTTGACAAGAACACCACAGACAAAAACACAGTGCCTAACAAAAGCTCAATGCCTGACAGTATGACGCATGACCTACTCCTACTGGAGCATTGGTCCAGGACCTCAGCAGCAAAAATCCATGCAGGACTTACACCCTAAATGGTGAGACCCTAGCAAGGACTGTAGCAGAACGAGACTTGGGGCTGATCATTAGTGAAGACATGAAGACTGCCAACCAAGTGGAGAAAGCTTCAACCAAATCATAGGTTGTATCTGTAGAAGTTTCGTAAGCCCGAGGTCATAATGCCATTGTACAGATCCATGGTGAGACCCATCTGGAATACTGTGTACTGTTCTGGAGACCACATTACCACAAAGATGTGCTGAGAGTTCGGCGAATGGCCACCTGGATGGTCTCAGGACTCAAGTATCTCCCGTATGAGGAACAGCTGGATAAGTTGCAGCTATACTCACTCGAGGAACGCAGAGAGGGGAGACATGATCAAGACGTTCAAATATGTCACGGGCCCTATCGAGATGGAAGAAGATATCTTTTTTCTTAAAGGTCCCGCAGCTACGAGAGGGCATCCGTTAAAACTCAGGGGTGGGAAATTTCATGGTGATACCAGAAAATATTTCTTCACCGAAAGGGTGGTTGATCGCTGGAATACACTACAGGTAATTGAGGCCAGCAGCATGCCAGATTTTAAGAAAAAGTGGAATTGGCATGTGGGATCTCTTCATGGAGGAAGTTAGGGGGTGGGTCATTAGTGTGGGCAGACTAGATGGGCCGTGGCCCTTTTCTGCCATCAGTTTCTATGTTTCTACCTGCGTTTGTTCCGGTTTAGCAGAACTTGTCCAACCTTGTGTTGAATCCCTGGAGCATGTTTTCCCTTATATCAGACTCTGGAAGAGCATTCCAGTTCTCCACCACTCTCTGGGTGAAGAAGAACTTCCTTATGTTCATACGGAATCTATCCCCTTTTAACTTCAGAGAGTGCCCTCTCGTTCTCTCTACCTTGGAGAGGGTGAACAACCTGTCTTTATCTGCTAAGTCTATTCCCTTCATTATCTTGAATGTTTCGATCATGTCCCCTCTCAGCCTCCTCTTTTCAAGGGAGAACAGGCCCAGCTTCCCTAATCTCTCACAGTATGGCAACTCCTCCAACCCCTTAACCATTTTAGTCGCTCTTCTCTGGACCCTTTTGAGTAGTACAGTGTCCTTCATGTACGGCGACCAGTACTGGACGCAGTATTCCAGGTGAGGGCATACCATATCCTGGTACAGCGGCATGATAACCTTCTCCGATCTGTTCATGATCCCCTTCTTGATCATTCCTAGCATTCTGTTTGCCCTTTTCACCGCCGCCGCACATTGCGCAGACGACTTCATTGACTTGTTGACCAGTACTCCCAGGTCTCTTTCCTGGGGGGGGTCTCTCCAAGAACCACTCCTTGTAACCCTGGGCAAGTCACTTAATCCCCGCCCCATTGCCCCAGGTACATTAGGTAGAGTGTGAGCCCACTGGGACAGATAGGGAAAAATGCTTAAGTACCTGACTGTAAATCACTTAGGCTTTAAGTGGTATATAAATAAATAAAAATCAGCTGCAAAAGATCCAGTTATCTCTGGGATCAATGCAACTATTTGAACCATGTCCATCAACCAGAAGATTTTAAGAACCCTCTCCCCCATTTTTACTATCTGAAAGGTTCATCTCCCTTAAGACAAAGTCAAATAGCAGGTTCGATCGCACTGCTTGCTCACAGTTATACCGAACATCCTTGCCACTTAAGAAATAATTTTATTATTTTATTAGTGTATATTGTACATTGTATTTGATTATATAATAGGAAGGGTTGGGGAGGGTGGGGGTTAATAGCATTTTATGTGTATTCTTGATGACTATTAAGTGATATATTTATGATCTATTTGTTATAGTATATTGATGCACTTATTGTACGTTTAAAAATGAATAAAGAATAAAAAAAAAAAAAAAAGATTTTAACAAAGACGTAAAAGCAGAGAATCTCTCTAGAGTGGGACTTGTAAGGGAATGTGTTAAGCTGTGAACACATCAGCTTTCAGCTACATATTTTCATGACTTCTGGCCCTTTATTTGGTTTGGGAATGCGTTTTGAAAGGGACAGATTTGTATAGCCTCCTTTGAAAGTTCCCATTGTCTGCAAATAGAAAAGAAACCGAGGTGATTTACTAAGCTTAGCAATGGCGGTGAGCTGCTTGTATATATCATGTCCTCAGTGACATTCTAATGTGTCTGCTTTAAGACCGTGTTGTCAGAAATGTTCTTTAAAGTAATCATTTTATTCTTCTGATTGCCACTAGCATTGTATGCAATGAACTTGAGCACAGGCAGATAAGTGGCATGTCCAAAATCTGTGATTATTGTTGATGGTGATGAAAGAAGTAAAAGTGACACATGATGCCTGTAGCTGGTTCTTTTCTTTCATTGAAAACAAGTAGATGGGAGGCTATGAACCATAACTAAAGTCTTAAGAAGCTTTACAACCAAACCTATGTAGCAGGTCTATCAGTGTCTTGTTTGGACAGAAAAGAAGGCGGAATCCTCTTTCTTTTGGTGGGTCCTTGGGGGGGGAGGGAGACAGTTGAGGACTAGTTTCAAGTAGAGAATGACATGGAGACAAATTTTTCCCCATCCCCGCAGGAACTCAATTTCCCTGTCAAGTTTCATGTTGATTAAAATGCATTATCACATGGGCGGGTTTCTGGGCTACAAGTTAATATGGCCAAATCTGAAATTCTCAATCTTACGGTTAGGGGGCTGGATTGTTTAGATTTACAACAGCATTTTCCTTTCCGGGGGACGACTCGTTCTTTGAAATATTTGGGTATACATCTTACAGCGGATTTGACTTCTCTATATGATGCTAATTATCCCCTCTTATTACAACAGGTGAGGGAGGATTTGGATAGGTGGGAGAGACTTTCTGTTTCTTGGTTGGGGAGGGTTAATGCGATTAAAATGATGGTATTGTCCCGTTTTCTTTATTTTTTTACAGCTTTACCAATTTTTCTTCCTAGGACATTCTTTGAGCATTTGCACCGCACTGTTTTTGCCTACATTTGGAGACGGAGACCCCTGCAGGTTAGCCGTAAAATGTTGTTTCAACCGCGGGACAGGGGAGGGATGGCGGTTCTTAATTTTTATTATTACTATATTGCAGCGCAGGTGCGTTACTTGTTGGCTTGGTAACAGGAGTCACATAAGATATGGGTGCAAATGGATGCCTGGCTCTTGGGTGATATCTCTTTGCGTCATGTTCCTTGGTATGATATGGGTAGACTTAGCTATGATTAGAAGGGCGACACTGATATTAGGGGCGATTTTGCGTTTGTGGGTATTATTTCGGGAGAAATTGTTTAAGGGACGGGTATATTTTTCTCAGACCCCTGTGAGGGTGGCTGAGGGGTTCCTGCCAAGACATGTTGATTCTCGCTTCAAGGTTTGGGAAGCAGGGGGGTTGGTTACTTTGGGACAGTTTGTGGTGGAAGGGGCCTTGGTACCGACGCCACAAATGCAGGAGGAATATGGATTGCAGGGGATGGATTTATTACAATATAATCAGGTGGTGGATTTTCTTTGGAGAAAGGCTTTGCCTACTCTTCTTTTGGATAACTCTGCTTGGGATAAGGTGTGGGAGGCATCTAGTGGGAGGGGCTGTATTTCCAGACTATATGGGCTGCTCCTTATGCATGATAAACCACCAGTGCAATATTTTGCATATTGAGAGACGTTATTGGGCCACACTTTAACAGCGGAGCAGTGGAAATATACCTTGCGTTCTCTCTAGAGAATGACACGGGGAAAAAATCTGTCCCCGTCACCGCCCCGTCCCCGGCCCACCATCCTCTGCACCGCCCCGTCACCGCCATTCCATTCACCGCCCCGTCACCGTCACTGCCATCCCTTTCACCGCCCCGTCACCGCCACTGCCATCCCATTCACCGCCCCGTCTCCATCCCCGCAGCATCCATATAAGCCTTAGTACTCTAATATTTAGCGTATTCCATTCTTATAAATCAAAGTTCCTGCTGCTGAACTAGAGAAAGAGATGTTCAGCTGGCAGGGCTTTGTTTATAAATTTTTATTAACACAACTAATATACCACCATAATGTTTCCGACAGAGGACAAGTATGCAATAAATGCATTTTGCTGTTTCAATGCCAGTGCTCAGCAGAACAACAGACAGCAATATGGACATTCACCTTATGTAGTACTTTTTTAATATATAAAAATAGGCAAAATTAGTTGCTGTTTTATCATTATATTTTCTTGCCATTATAGTATTCTTCATTGATCATTTTTCTTTTTAAGTTCAAAACAAATTCAACCTATCTTGTGTCCCAACATGAATTCATGTTTCACTCAATTGGCTGTTTCAAGGGAATTAACCCTCCAACTTCCATTTGCAAAAATACCCAATGTTGTTCCTTCTATGAGCAATATTTAAATTATGAGGAACAACATTGGGTATTTTTGCTGAATTGTGTGACACCATTTGGGCTGAACATGAAGATTGAAAATGCCTGGTTAGCCCTGGACAGATGATTTGAACAGCCAGGAGCCTGTCCTGGCCATTTAAATCATTTTGAATATCTAGTCCAATGATAACAGAATTAGGGTGATTATAGAAACATAGAACTTTGTTGATCACTAAAAACAGTGGAGACTAAGGGTCTATCAAGCTCAGCATCCTGTCTTTGACACTGGCCAGTCTTGGTCTTTGGAACTGCCCATTGTGTCAGAAGCAATAGGGATTAAGTGACTTGCCCAGGGTCACAAGGAGTGTAGTGTAGCTCTAACCACTGGATTTAGAAGTTGGCTTCTTTTGGGATCTTTAACTCATCATCGCTAGGACTCGAATCTGAGTCCGTGGCACCTAACATAGAATGGAATTAGTATGGCAAAGTAATGAAGAATGGTCCAGCAGCCCCCACCCTCCCTCCACCTCACCTTATATTCGTTCCGAGTTTGCCGGCTTCCTTTTTCCCTAGCCGCACGCGTTCAAAAAGCCATGCATTTAGCCAGCTCCCTCCCTCCACCTCACCTTAAATTTCGAGTTTTCCGGCTTCCTTTTTTCCGAGCCGCACGTGTTCAAAAATCCGTGCACGCGCGGCTGCGCGAGTCAATCAAACTTCTCCTCTTCTGCAACTTCCTGTTTCCAGTTGCGTCAGAGGAGATTGATTGACTCACGCAGCCGCGCGTGCACGGATTTTTGAACACGTGCGGCTCGGAAAAAAGGAAGCCGGAAAACTCTAAATTTAAGGTGAGGTGGAGGGAGGGAGCTGGCTAAATGCTACGGGCGGGCGGGCGGTGGCTGCGGGGACCGCGCGATCCTTGATACCTCACTGCGGAGACAAGACCATTCACCGCCCCGCGGGTGGTGAATGGCCTTGTCCCCGTCGCCGCAGCGACTGCTAGTTTTCTTCCCCGTTTTCGGCGGGTGACCCGCGGCTAAAATGCGGTGGCCGCGGGTAAACCGCCACCGTGTCATTCTCTAGTTCTCTCCTTAAGCCCTCTATTGCAAGTAATATGGTGGAAAATGGACACAAGATTTTGTATCGATGGTATTACTCCTGAGCGACTTCATAGGATTAATCCTTCTATCCCAGATGAGTGTTGGCGTCGCTGTGGGAATTGAGGTACCTTTGACCATATTTGGTGGGCTTGTCCAAAGGTGGGTCCTTTTTAAGATATGGTGTTTTCTGTTTTATCAGATATATGTGGAGTGCTTATGGTTAAAGATTTGGGGTATGCACTTTTGAATTTAACTCCACCAGGTGTTCCTTCTAAATTTTCTAGTCATATTGCGACCCTGGATAAAGTGGAGCATCTAGTCTTAGCAGCTGCGTGGCGTCAGGAAACGATTCCATCCAAAGTACAAGTGGTTAATAAATTGGATTATGCATTTCGTATGTCCAAATTTACTGCAATGAAACGTCATAGTCTGGGTGTGTTCCTGCATTGGTGGAAGCCGTATATCGATTGGATTTCCCGAAGGGATGGTTAAATAGGGTTCTATCTTTTCGTTTACTTTTGTATATAAAAAATTTTATTTTATGTCCAGGACCTAGGGGGGGTGGGTGCGATTCTGGTACAGTTCGGTTTGTACTGGAGCTTTCAGTATGCTATCTATTCTGTACACTTTTTTCTTTTTCTGTAATAAAAAAATAAAATTGGAAAAAAAAAAAAAGCATTATCATAAATTCAATGTAATGTACAAAATTTAAAAAAGGGAATGACAGACAGAATATTTGGGGGTAATAAAAGACTTTTAACATAGACAAATAGACAACAGGAATGAATGGGGATGGGAAGATCTACAATGCGTCCCTGCAATTTGTTACTGGCCCATTCCTGTAAACTCTGCCTTAACTGTACAAACTTTGAACACTTATGATTTTAAAGTATTTGAGGCTTGTGCAGATGAGGACAGAGCTTGCAGGAATGGGGAAGGGACAGGAAAAGAACTTGCGGGGACGGGATGGGAAAATGATTTCCCGCGGGGATGGGGAAAAATTAGTCCCCGTGTCGTTTCAAGGCCCAGCTTCAGGAGTAATGCTATAAAACTTCTCCAAATGTAAAACCTATTCTGTAAATATGCATTTAACTTACATAACACATATTTGCCAAGAGAGTGTACAAATGGGTGAAGCTTAGACAGTGCTCAAACTTATGTGCTTAACTTATAGCATACTTTAAGTGACATGCATATTTGTGACATTTAGGCACTAAAACTTAATACCAGCTGACACCTAACTTTTAAGTGCATATTTATAAAGACAAATATCAATTCATACTCTGCAAATTACCTTCACGGTACAAAGCGGAATCCAAAAGTAATTCCATTTCTATCCACATAAGTCTATAAAGAAAGGTAGGCATCTACGTTCCTTTATTGCATAGATTCCTACCAAGCACTCTCCTGATTATAGATGCTCCGATATAGAACTGTCCTCAAGGTTTATATCTACTTTTATGTGATCAGTGTGTAAATGTTCCAAGAGGCCTAGCTTGGATAGAATGGAGGTGGAATTGCGATGTCCATGTATACTTTACAAAATATATAGGGCACACATCTATAGTATACTCAAGTTCAATTTATTTGATATACTGCATTTGTAAAACCAAGGTTAAAATGTAAGCGGTTTATAATAAAAATGTAAAAAATTAAAATAAAAAATTAAATGTAAATATGCAATCATTAAGAAACAAACAATACATACAGATACTAAACATAAGGACAAAAAAATTTAAAAATTACAATAAAAATTAAATTCTAAAAATGGGAAAAAGGAAAAACACAAGGTTAGGGAAAAAAGGGTAGACAATGACATGGGGAAAAAATCTGTCCCTATCACTGGACCACCGTCCCCACCATTCCCTTCACTGCCCCGTCCCCGCAGCATCCACCCTTCCCCCTCACCACCCTTCAGCGGCCCGAGAATCTCTCTCCCTCCCCCTTACCTTCGCGGCGTAAAGAAACTTAAGGGAGGGAAGGCGCGTGGTCACCGATTGCGCATGTGGCCCCTTCCTGCCCTCCCTCCAGCCAAATCTATCTCCCTCCCCCTTACCTTTGCGGCACTTTAGAAAAGAAACTGATGTCGGCGAAGCCTGCCTGTGCTGCTCTGTAGTCACGTGTGTGTGGGCAGAAGCTTTGCCTCTGACAATTGTCATTTTATAAACACAAATAAAACAGAGCAAGGTTCAACAAAACCCATCTCCCTTCCTTTTCACAAATATCCCCTTAACTATTGTGAAAACTGAACAAACCAAATTACTACAGAATGCTACATAGAAAAATCAAGCTAACAGAATACTTCAGTCACACATGGCAGGAATAGTGTTAGGGGAGAGCAACTAGGGTAGTGCTGCCCGCGATTCAAATCGGTTCACCGATTCACTTCGGGTGAATCGATTCGAATCGATTTAAATTTTTTTAAAAATTGGCTTCCCAATTCGGCCCTCCCCCCTCGCCCCCTAAAGCAGGAGCAGCAGCACTGCTCTTGCTAGCCAGCCGCTGCCGCATCTGCTTTAGAGGGCAGGGGGGAGGGTCAGTAGGGAAATGCTGCTGTCGGCTTCCCCCCTGGCCTCCCCGAAGGACTGCACATCGCATCGCATCGCATCCTCCCCCCCCCCCCCGGAAGGCCTCCG
The DNA here is from genome assembly GCF_902459505.1 of Geotrypetes seraphini. Classification (NCBI taxonomy): domain Eukaryota; kingdom Metazoa; phylum Chordata; class Amphibia; order Gymnophiona; family Dermophiidae; genus Geotrypetes; species Geotrypetes seraphini. Next base: position 48,879,809 of record NC_047097.1, read on the forward strand.
TGTTCCCCCTGGCCTCCCCGCAGCATTTACCTTATAGCTGCAGCCTGCAGCGAAGATCGCGGTTACAGCGTCTTTGTAAACTTGCTTTCAATTGTTTCCTCTGCCCCGATCCTACCTCTGACATCAGAGGAGGGGCGGGACCGCAGCAGAGGAAACAGCTGAAAGCAAGTTTACAAAGACGCTGTAACCACGATCTTCGCTGCAGGCTGCAGCTATAAGGTAAACGCTGCGGGGAGGCAGAGGGAACACGGAGGCCTTCCCAGTGTGTGTGTGGGGGGGTGCGCAGTCCTTCGGGGGTGGGACAGGTCTTCAGGGGGTGGGACAGGCCATGTGAGGGTGCAGGCTTTCAAGGGTGGAACAGGCTTTTAAGGGGGGGGGAAAGGCAGGCCTTTAAGGGGGAACAGGTCTCAAAGGGGAGGACAGGTCTTCAAAGGGGAGGACAAGCCAGGGATGGTGGCATAGGCCTTCAGGGGGGACAGGCAGGCCTTCAAGTGGGGGACAGGCCTTCAGGGATGGGGAGACAGGCCTTCAGGGGAGGGGGGCCCTGGTGTAGAAGTACACGGGGGGAAGGAAGGGGGGTTCAAAGAGATGTACATATGCTGGACTTTGGGTGGGAAGAAATAATGGATCTAAAAATAGAGGAGAGGGAGAGAGATGATGGACAGTGGGATTTAGGGAGGGAAGGAACAGAAAGGGAGAGAAGTTGGACACAAGGGATGATGTGGAGGGGGGATATAGATACTGGATAGGAGGGTAGTTGGGAAAAGAAAGGGAGAGATGGTAGACCCTGGGGTGGTGGGGAAGGAGGGAGAGATGCTGGATGAAATGGTAGTTAAGAAAAGGTGGATTCGTGGATGGAGACGAAAAAAAAGAAAGATGCTAGACCTCCGGGGGATGGAAGGGAAACGGAAGGGGAGGACAGAGATGGTAGATGGATGTTTAGAACGGAGAAAGAAGAAAGGAGACCCTGGCAAGCAAGTTATCAGAAGACAACCAGATCCTGGGACCAACAAGATTTGAATAATGACCAGACAACAAAAGGTAGAAAAACTTAATTTTATTTTTGTGATTACAATATGTCAGATTTGAAACGTGTATCCTGTCAGAGCTGGTGTTAGACCACAAACGTGAGCTAGGATTTAAGAGAGAGGAGAAGTCTTTTTTGTTTATTTATTTTGTTTACACCACAATGCCAGTGTGGTTAGGAGAAGGCAAAGGGAGTGAAGAGGCTATAAAAGGGGTGAAGAGGCTATAAAATAAACCCACCAGGATGTTTGATAAAAACACCCAATTGGGCAGGAAAATCGAATCGAATCGAAAAAACCAATTCAGTAGGCTGAATTGAATTCGAAATTTTTTTTCTGAAATCGGGCAGCACTAAACTAGGGCAACTGCCCCCTGGTCAGAGAGAGAGAGCCCTAAGCCAGCTGGAAGCTAAAGAAGTACAGCCTGGGCTTTGCGATCCCCAGTTATGTCTAATACCAGCTCTAGCAGGATACATATTTCAAATCTGAAATATTCTAATCACAAAATATAAAATAAATTTATTTTTTTTCTTTTTGTTGTCTGGTAATTTCTTCAATTTATTCTTCAATTTTGTTGTCTGGTAATTTTATTCTTCAATTTTATTCTTTAGTCTTCTTGGTGGCATGGCTGGCTCCTGAAGGTAAAATAGGGAGGAAAGGTCGAGTCTGACACAGGCGCAATTTTTTTTACCACAGGAGTAAGACTCTTCACTGCTCCCACGAGGCAGTGAAAGGTCTTGTCCCCATTCCTGCGGTAAACCAGTTGCAAATGTCTCCATTCCTGCGGATTTACTGCAGTGACCTGCGGTTTACCGTGGTAAACGTTCCCCGTGTCATTCTCTAGTAGTCAGCCCAAACTCTTCTATGAGCTGAATGCCTGAGAAAAATAATAGGCCTTCAATTGAACCTTAAGGGGCAAATTCTGTAAAGGACACCTAAAGTTAAGCATCCACAATGAGGACATCCAACCACTTAGGTGTCCAAATAAATTGAATAATAAGCCCAATTAATGACTTTAACAAGCAATAATTGGAAGTTAAACGTCCAAAGGCTGTGCGTGATTCACAAAATAAGCATCCAGAATTTCATAGACGCCCATTGGAAAAAGCTGTGCCTAATGGGATAGGCGTGGGCATGGTTTTAATATGAACCTCCATTTACACAATTGCATGCAGTTCAGCATCCTAACACATCTACAATCTCACCTACAATGTAGACATTACAAAACCAGATCTACTTTTGGGCATGAGTTGAGCGCTAGCTAGGCGTGGGTTAGGCGTGCTGGAGGCATCCAGATATAGTGGTATGGGTTTTGGGGTTTTTTTGGTGTATAAGAGTGTGGTGCAGTGGTTAAAGCTACAGCCTCAGCACCCCTGATGTTGTGGTTTCAAACTCACACTGCTCCTTGTGACCCTGGGCAAGTCACCTAATCCCCCATTGCCCGCAAGGACAGATAGGGAAACATGCTTGAGTACCTGAATAAACCATTCTGAGCTCCCCTGGGAGAACGGTATAGAAAACTGAATAAATAAAACTGCTGATATGTGCAGCTTCAATGTAGAAGGGCCAATAATTGACACTTCTTCATGTTTCTTTTCTGTATAGCTATATGTTTACGGTAACTAAACGTGCACTAAGTGTAGAACTACTGAATGAAGGAATATTTGGGCAAATCTAGATTAAACATTTTCAATTATTCTGTCAACGTCCTGCTCAGTATGAACATCTAGGAGAATTATGAATGCTTAACCTGAACGTCCCAATTCCTATCTTGACATCCTTTCCATAATGGGGCTTACTTACCGTATCTAACATGTCATACCTAAAAAGCTTAGTATAAGACCACATATTTTCAACACACACAAAAAATAGGATTCCATTCTTAGTATGCTTTTATGATATTAATACAGGTCAAATCCTGGCACACAATCTTTTCTGTGATAAAATCAATTCTTTGCAGAACTCCTCTGGTATGCTAGTTACTTGTCTCCCTATATATATATCTGATCAAATTATACACGAGGTTTAAGGCAATAGCTTCATAATTGCATAATGTTCATCTATTTTTCATGTTTTAAATTGTGAATTAGATTTTATTACATTACATTACATTACATTAGTGATTTCTATTCCGCTTGTACCTTGCGGTTCAAAGCGGATTACATAAGAAGAAGCTGGACATTTCCAGGAGGGTACATGACATTTAGGGTAAGACATAGTAACAGAATGAGTATAGTCTTAGTAACATTGGATGAAAGTAGTTATATTACATTACATATCAAATCTTTTCCAGGCGTTGGTAGGTAATATGATTTTTTTTTTTTTTTTGGTCGGTTGAGGGTATGGTGCCAGGGAGTGGGTAAACCTGGTCGGTGTACGTGGAAGAGGAGAGTGATTAGGTGTTTTGAATATGCTTTTTGAAAAGTAGTGTTTTGATTTCTTTACGGAATGCTTTGAAGTCAGATGTTGAGGTTAACAATCTGGTTATGGAGGGTTCGAGTTTTGCTGCATGTGTTGCTATGAGGTTATCATAAAGCTTTTTGCGATGAGTGCCGTTGAGTGGTGGGTATGAGAATGGTGTCAGTGTTCTTCTTATTCTGGGTGGAAGGTTACGGTTTAGACGATCGATTAGATAGGCAGGTGCTGTACCGTTGAGTACTTTGAAGATTAGACAGTATAGTTTGAATTGGATTCTGGCTCTAATCGGTAGCCAATGTGAGTCTAGGTAGGCGTTAGTTATGTGGTCATATTTTTCGAGGGAATAGATTAGTCTGAGAGCTGTGTTCTGAATGGTCTGTAGTTTTTTGATCATTTTTGTAGGACATGGTAGATATAGGATATTGCAGTAGTCCACAAGTCCTAGTACCAGGGATTGAACAATGATCCTGTAGTGTTCTTTGTCGAAGAATTTTCTTATTTTTCTTAAGTTGCGCATTGTGAAGAATGCTTTTTGGGTAGTTTTGTTGATTTGAGTCTGCATAGTGCAGCATCTATCTATCAGCACTCCCAGGATTTTGAGGGAGGTCTGGATTGGGTATTTGATAGTTTTAATTTCCAGGTCTGTTATGGATGGGATTTTGTCCGTTTCAAGCATTAAGAATTTGGTTTTGTCCGAGTTTAGTTTTAATTTGTGGTTTGTCATCCATTTTTCTACTTCGTCCAGTATTGTTTCCAAGTGTCCAGTTGCGGAGTTGTCTTGGGTTTCGATGGGGAGGAGGATAGTTATGTCGTCTGCATAACTGAAGGATGTTACATTTAGGTTGTCTAGAGTGGTACCAAGGGAAGAGATGTAGAGGTTGAATAGAATGGGTGAAAGTGGAGATCCCTGAGGGACTCCACATGGATTAGACCATTTGTTGGATTTCGTATTGTTTATCTTAACTCTGTAAGTTCTTGTTTTAAGGTATCCTTGGAACCAGTTGTACACCACCCCTGAGATCCCTATTGCATCAAGTATCTGGAGTAGTATGGTATGATCAACTAGATCAAAGGCTGCGGAGAGATCTAGTTGGATAATTAGGATCCTGTGACCTTTACTGAGGTGTTGTCGGGCTATGTCCAGTAGTGTTGCTAGTAGTGTTTCCGTGCTGTGGTAAGATCTAAATCCTGATTGGGATGAGTGAAGTATATTGTGGTCAGCTAAGTAGTTAGAGAGGTATTGAGCCACAAGTCCTTCAATCAGCTTGACATAGAGTGGGATCGAAGCGATCGGTCTATAGTTGGTAGGTGTGTCTACTGGACCTTTTTGGTCTTTCAGTATGGGTGTGATTATGATCTCTCCTAGATCTTGTGGGAATTGGCCTTCTATGAGAGTGCTTTGTATCCACTGCATGAGGCTGGTTTTGAATTTAGGGGAGGCATTTGTGAGTAGATACGATGGGCAGTAGTTCAAGTCGCATGAGGTGTGGCTGTATTTTTTATATAGTCGGTTCAGTTCAGGCCATTGTAGAGTTGGGAAGGTGGCCCATGTTCTGTCTGCTGTTATGGCTTCTTCTGTTGTGGGGGTAGTTATTAACTCGTTGAGTATGGTGGTTGAATTGTTGAAGGTAGTTCTGATTTTGATGATCTTGAGTTTGAAATGGTCAGCTAGTTGGGAAGCTGTTGGAGTTTTGTTGCCTTGAGTGGCAAGGTATGGGTTTGTGTCTGTAAGTTTTTTTACTAAGTTGAAGAGTGTTTTTGTATCGGGGTTGTTTGTGCCAATTAGTTTAGTGTAGTATGTTTTGCGCTTTTCCTTAAGTTTGTTGTTATATAGTTTGATTTGGGTTCTCCAAGCGGATTTGGTTTGGTCATTTCTCTTTTTTCTCCAAGATCTTTCAAGTTGTCTGCAATGCCTTTTTAGTAGGTGGAGTTCTGAGTCGAACCACTTGTCTGATGGTCTGCAGGTTCTGTGTTTGGTTTTTTCTGGGGCTAGCTCATTCAAGGTTGTTTCACTTAGGGTGCGCCAGTGTTTTGTGAAGTCTGAAGGGTCTATGGTGTCAAATGCAGGGTCCACTTTGTCCCAGAATGTGGCTGGTTCAATTTTCTGTCTAGATTTGAAGGTTGTTTTTTGGGGCATAGATTTTATGTTGTTTTGAAGCCAGTTGATAGTGAAGGTGTATTTGTGGTGGTCTGACCAAAGAGAGGGATGCCATGTACCATTGGTGATGTGAATATTTGGGGAGTGTAGGTTATGAGGTGTGAATGCTGCAATGTCAAGTTGGTGGCCTTTATTGTGCGTGGGTTCCTGATTGAGGACCTGGAAGGATAGGGCGTCGAGGTATGAGAGTATTTCGTTTGCTTGTTTGGATGTGTGGTCTTCGAGGTGGAGATTAATGTCTCCTAGGAGCAAGTTGTATGAGGAGGATAGAGAGTTCTGGAATATGAATTCTTCAAGATCATGTTTTGAGGTGTTCCATTTTCCTGGAGTGATGTAGCATAGTAGACAGTTCAAGGTGCCTGTGAGTGTGTTGTCGGATAGTTGGCATGCAAGGAGGTCTAAGTGAGGGGTCGATTGTTTGTGTAGCACTTTTATGTTGAGATTGTTTTTTACTAGAATCGCTAGGCCACCCCCTCGTTTGTTTTCTCGACATACCATTTCCACTTTGTAACCTATGGGGCAGAATTCGGTTATGCATGGGTCCGTGTTGGATGTTAGCCAGGTTTCGGCTAGGAAGAGACAGTTTAGTTGTTCTTTAATTATCCAGTCTTTGATTAGATTTGCTTTTGGGTTTATTGATCTTATGTTCATGTAGGCACAGGTTAGCGAGGTGTATTTTGTGTTGGAGTTAAGGTTGCGATTGAGGTAGAGGATGTTATTTGCTGGTGCTTGTTGTTTTTGCGTGGTGGTCTTATGTTTTGGTGGAGGTCGTTTTCCCCAGATCGTGGGGATGTGGTCTAGGCTGGTCAGTGGGCAGGATGTTAGGGTTCTGGTGGTGTGGATTTTTCTGGGTGGATGTGGTTGTCTGAAGGTTGATGTCAGAATTGGGATGGGTGATATGTGATATCCTGTGGTTTGCCAGTTTGAAGTGAGTAGTGAGAGTATTAGGAGTGCAAGTGTGATTTTGTATGCGTGATTTTCCATTTTGTTTGTGTGGTGGAAGATTCTTTGGACCTAGTAACTCTTTGGTTAGAGTTGAGGCAATGGTGTTATAGTTTATGATAGGGATTTCTGAAGAGGAGGGAGATTCTGATCGCTCTCCTCTCTGGTGAAGGTAATCGCCTATGTGTTTAGACTCTAACTTGTGGTGGCGTATGATGAGTCTGGTCCCTCGCAGGTTGGGGAGAGGGGCGGCGTGGCTGGACTCTAAAAACTAATGACAGCGCTGCGGGGGTGGAATTGGGTCCCTCACTGGTCGGGGGGAGGGGCGGAGCAGGGCTCCCACGCTTCCTCTCCTTTGCTGGGCTCTGGAAGAACAAAAGTCCGCTGCTGCAGGGGAAATCGGGTCTTTTGCTGGTCGGGGGAGGGGCGGAGCAGGGCTCCCACGCTTCCTCTCCTCTGCTGGGCTCTGTAAGAAACAAGTCCGCTGCTGCAGGGGGTGAAATCGGGTCCCTGGCTGGTCGGGGGGAGGGGCGGAGCAGGGCTCCCACGCTTCCTCTCCTTTGCTGGGCTCTGGAAGAACAAAAGTCCGCTGCTGCAGGGGAAATCGGGTCTTTTGCTGGTCGGGGGAGGGGCGGAGCAGGGCTCCCACGCTTCCTCTCCTCTGCTGGGCTCTGTAAGAAACAAGTCCGCTGCTGCAGGGGGTGAAATCGGGTCCCTGGCTGGTCGGGGGGAGGGGCGGAGCAGGGCTCCCACGCTTCCTCTCCTTTGCTGGGCTCTGGAGGAACAAAAGTCCGTTGCTGCAGGGGAAATCGGGTCTTTTGCTGGTCGGGGGAGGGGCGGAGCAGGGCTCCCACGCTTCCTCTCCTCTGCTGGGCTCTGTAAGAAACAAGTCCGCTGCTGCAGGGGGTGAAATCGGGTCCCTGGCTGGTCGGGGGGAGGGGCGGAGCAGGGCTCCCACGCTTCCTCTCCTTTGCTGGGCTCTGGAAGAACAAAAGTCCGCTGCTGCAGGGGAAATCGGGTCTTTTGCTGGTCGGGGGAGGGGCGGAGCAGGGCTCCCACGCTTCCTCTCCTCTGCTGGGCTCTGGAGGAACAAAAGTCCGTTGCTGCAGGGGAAATCGGGTCTTTTGCTGGTCGGGGGAGGGGCGGAGCAGGGCTCCCACGCTTCCTCTCCTCTGCTGGGCTCTGTAAGAAACAAGTCCGCTGCTGCAGGGGAAATCGGGTCTTTTGCTGGTCGGGGGAGGGGCGGAGCAGGGCTCCCATGCTTCCTCTCCTCTGCTGGGCTCTGTAAGAAACAAGTCCAATACAGAGACATTTCACTTATTTATTATATGGACTGATGTCAAATATTACATTATTAATTTTACCTCTCATTCCTCCCCCCCCCCTTTTACAAAAGCGTAGCGTTGGTTTTTAGCGCTGGCTGCGTCAGTAACAGCTCTGAGACTCAAAGAATTCCTAAGAGCGTAGGAGCTGTTACTGCCGCAGTTGGAGCTAAAAACTACGCTACACATTTGTAAAAAGAGGGGGTTTATTACATATTTTCCATTTGTTTAACTGTAGTTATTTTGAAATGCTGTATCTCCACCTGAAGCACCTGTCTGGGTTGGGAGGCTATAAAAAGAAATAATTCTTTATTTCATGTAATGAATATAAACAAATATATATAAATAAAAACGGAGCTCCTAAATTTATACTCCTAAGCGCTTCTTATACTAAGCTGACCGAGCGTTAGTCTGCAGGTTGTTGAAGACTTTAGCAAGACCAGGGAAAACAAAAATAAAAGTCCAACTCACTGCTTCTTGGCAATGAAACAGAATTTATTGTGACAAAAGAAAACTTCGGATCAAACAGTTCCTTCAGCAGAGCTTCACTATAAGTACTTTACTTTTGACTGCTGCCTTAAGCAACTTTCTCAATTCCTAGAGCTTCGGGATTCTGAATTCTTTCCATTCAGAACAAAACAAAAGAAAAACAGTTTCTTGTCACACTATGCTCTTCACATCAGCAAAAAGGTTTCCAAGCATATAATTGTCTATGGCATTTCAAAACATTTCTCAGGGCTCTAGTAAAGCACAGGATTTGCACAGTCCTTCTGTCCTATAGCCTCCGCTTCTTCCTGAATTCCCTATTTCCTTAAAGGGTTTACAATCTTAGGCAAAAGCCTAGATGTGGTCCACACACAAGGCCTTGCAAACTCCTGCAAGTGGTAACTATTTCTAAAAACCTTTACCACTCTGTTACTGTCAATAAATGGTTAAAACCTGAATTGCTTCCTTTGAGCTTTTAAAGCAATGCTCAGAGGAGTGGGGTTCTTCCTCCCAGAATTGTTCTGTTGTCTAGAACCCACCCAAAAATACCCTTTCAGTTTATACCATAGGCAGCGGAATGCTTTTTTGTTGGGTGGGGGCTAAGAAAGCTCCACCCTAGATTCCGCCCCAGAATGCCCAAGCTCCATCCCAGACCCTGCCCCCATAATAATAGTACTAATTGTAAATGCCATTTCTTCAATTCATTTTTCATATACACACAATATAATCATTAACTACGCATAATGGTAACCACAAAATTAAACTATACAAAGCATGCTCTTTTTCCCCTCCCCACCTCTGCACAGCATTTCTTCCTCTCTCCTCCACCCCCATGTGCAATGTCTCCCTCTCTCTCTCTCTCCACCATCTCTCTTTCTCTCATTCCCTCCCTTGCTGCAAAGGGAGTGGGAAAAGAGAAAGAGAGAGAGAGGTATCCAGGGTGCATCTCTCCCTCTACTGCCACATCTAACATTTTTCCCTTTCTTATCCTCTGGACTGTGTGCAGCATCCTTCATCCATGCCCAACATTTCTCCTTCTTTTACCCCTCTCCAGCACCATGCCACATCTCTTCCTCCATTCCCTCCACTGCCATGTATAACATTCTTCCCTTTTGCATCCCTTTCCATCTGTCCCACTGTTCTCTCTCCACCACCACATCCAACATTTCTCCTTCTCATCTCTCTCTACCTCACTCCTCTCCCACCACCATGTCCAACAATTCCCTCCCTATGTCCAACATTCTCCTCTTTCTTCATTTCCCCATGTACACCATCTTTTTCCTTCTTTCACATCCATTTTCAACATTCTATTCCCTCCCCCACTTCAGTGTCTCTTTCCCTCCCTCCCTCCTTCCTATGTCCCAAGTTCGTGCCCCCTCCCTTCTGTGTCCCAATGTGCTCCATCTCTCTCATCTGTGTCCCAAGTTCATACCTCCTCCCAAGGGTGTGTACCTGTGTTCTGGCCAGCTCTAAGACATCCAAATAGGGCCTCCAACTCCTTTCTTCCAGCTGTACTTCTTTCTTCACATAGCCACAAGCAGCAGCAGCAGAGTATGGCCAGAGGTCCTGTTGTGCTGGCTGCGTGGCCTGCTATCAAAAGATGCACGGCCATGCAGCTTAAAGGGAACATTGCTTTATTCCTTTTCACTTTTTATCTCCTTCTCTCATCCCCTAGCTTTCACATCCTCTTATTCCCTTTTATCTGCTTCCCATTACCATATTTCTACCCTCCTATACTCATTATTCTGCTCACTCTTCTCCTTGATAACTCTCCCACATGGATCCACCAATACTCTATTTGAAGTTGATTCCAAAAAATGAACAATCATGGACTGCCCCCCAACTGTTGATACACTGGCAGACTTTTTCAAAACCAAAATTAGCACTCTATGAGCTAATTTTGGAGGCCAAACTAATGACATACCGAATTTAATTAGACAAACAGATGATATTAGAGCAGACATGATCTGGAACCAATTCGCCACCCCCGACTGGAACTTTTTCTGCAAATTGTTTTCTAAATATGCGAAAAAAATACTGTTGGTTAGATATCTGCCCAAGCAATGTGCTGAACAATGCACCCTTTTCTTTCAGAGCAAACCTCTTCAAATGGGTCACTTTCCAATTGTATGAAGGACGATTTGGGCAGGAATTAGGACAAATCATAGTTACACCTATCATAAAAAACCCAAAGGACTCCATTACATGTGCTAATAATTACAGACCAGTAGCCAGTATTCCGTTATTCACTGAAATACTTGAAGGATTAGCAAATGATGAACTGGTCAAATACTTACAAAAATTTAATATCCTGCACAATTCCTAATCCGGATTCCGTTCAGGTTACAGTACAGAAACCATACTAGCTTCGCTAATTAATCAACTTAACAACCTATTTAGCTTAGGTACCAGTGCCCTGATCCTCCAACTGGGCCTGAGCAGCGCCTTCGATCTGGTAGATCATGATGGGCTGCTTGAATTCAGTTGGAATTACGGGTAATGTACACAAATGGTTTCAGGGTTTCCTGAGAAACAGATCTTATCAAACATATAGTACAGGTAAATACTCTTCTCTATGGACAAACTCCTGCGGAGTCCCGCAAGGCTCTCCACTCTCACCAACACTGTTCAACATATACTTAGTCCCTTTGGCTAATTTACTACAAAGTCTAAATGTAACATTCTACATATACGCTCATGATATCACTATACTAATACCACTCCAATCATTCTCAACAGAACTAAACAACCTAATCTCAAATATCCTGGAAAAAATAGAACAATGGATGTTGCAGTCAAAACTGAAACTCAACCCTGAGAAAACTAAGATCTTCCTTGCTATTCCTAATGATAAACTCAGAGAAACTTCCAGCCAACTTAATGGCCAAAAATTTGAAATAGCAAGTTATATCAAAATCCTGGGAGTAACTATAGACCAACACCTAACTTTCGAGAAACACACAGACCAACTGACTAAAAAATGCTTCACTATTTTATGGAAACTAAGAACTGTAAAAAATATTTTGACATGGTGTTCAATCCACCATCCTATCCACCTTAGATTACTATAATATCACATATCTAGGGTCAACCAAGAAAACACTACAAAGACTTCACCTGGTTCAAAACGCTGCTGTACGTTTGATCCTTGGACTGAAAAAGTTTGACCCTATAACCCCTTTTTACATGCTACTCCATTGGCTCCCTTTTGAAGCTAGAGTCATTTTTAAATTCAGTTGCTTCTGTTATAAAGCTATCTTTGGATTACTACCATCATACTTATCTTTCCAATTAAATTCTTTCACTTCAAGCAAGAACACAAGAAACTCGGACATATTCATGTACCCTACTCTGAAAGCCTGCCATTATAAAAGTTTTTTAGACAAAACTCTAGCCTTTCAAGCGGGGAGAATGAACTCTTGGATGTGTTCTCTGATTGTCCACTCCCAATCTTACTTTGAGTTTAGAAAAATCACTGAAAACCTATCTGTTTGGTAAATTTATGCAATGACTTCGCTTTCCTTCACTCTACATTGTATCATGTTGTATTTTATTGTATTGTATAGCATTGAATCCTACCGATTCCTACTGTATCTTGCATCTTCACTGATATGCCTTAGTTCTCTTGCTGTGAACTGCCCTGATCTTCTGGTTGGGCGGTATATAAGAAATAAAATTATTATTATTATTATATCTAGCATCTCCCCTCCTTATGGCTTACTCCACCCTCATTTCCTTCCTCTCTCCCTCCCATAAGTGCAACATCTCTCCATCTTTCCTCCCTCTCAACTTCCGCCTCCCAGTTCATATCACCTCTGCCTTTCCCTGTCCCCTCTCCTTCCTCCTACTGCTCTCTCCCGAATCTTTTTCTCTTTCCCCATTTTGCCCTCTCCATCAAATCCATCTCTTCCTCTCGCCATTTTGCCCCCTCCACATCAGTCTCTTCCATCTTTCCCTCACCCCCTCAACCTTTCCCCATGCCCATCTCCCTTGCTCTCTCTGTCCTCCTCCAAATTCCCCTTCTACACCCCTGCCATCATCCCCAAATCCATCTCTCCCTGTCCCTCACAAATCTGACATTTTTTCATCCATCCCTCCCTCCATCCTTTCCTTACCTTACCCCATTCCTTATTCTAACATCTCTCCCTCCTTCCCTCATTTGAGTCCTCTCCCTTCCTCCACTAACTTCCCATAGAGCAGGGGTAGGCAATTTCGGTCCTCAAGAGCCGGAGTCAGGTCAGGTTTTCAGAATATCCACAATAAATATGCATGAGATAGATTTGCATCTCAAGGAGGCAGTGCATGCAAATCCATCTCATACATATTCATTGTGGATATCCTGAAAACCTGACCTGGCTCTGGCTCTCGAGGACTGGAATTACCTACCCCTGCCCTAGAGTAGACCTATATCGTGCCCTCTCTAACTCCCCTCAATCAGGTGGAAGCAGCATCATCTTGCCAGCCAGCATCCCTTCCAACACTTGTCGGGTGGCGGAAACGATTCACAGCTTTACTCTGCCGCTGGCTCCGGTGTCTTCTCTCCACTGCGGTTTGCCCAAGCGGAAACAGGAAGTTGTCAGACAAAGTGGGCTGCAGTGGAGAGAAGACACCAGAGCGACGGTGTAAATCGGTTCTGCCACCCGGCAAGTGTTACAAGAAATTCAGGGTAGATGCGAGAGGGGGGATGAAGGGACAAATCAGAGAAAGCTGACCAGCAGGTACACTGGCTGGCAGCAAGATGCCACTCCCTTGAGAGTGCCGAAGGTGCCGCCTCAGTTGGCTTTCTCTGCCCGCAGCAGGATCCTTGTCGGCCCTCTTACTACCAGCAATTTTTTTAGGAGGCTATGGTCCTTGTGGCCTTCCGCATTCCAAAGCTTATGGGTTATATAACACATATGCTACTATCTTACTACTTCAGAACTTTTCACAGCTGCACTCCTGGAATTCTCCTCTTCCACCCCTCAGTCTTTTACACCAGACTCCAGCCAGGGCTTAGCAGCTGCTTCATAGAAGAAAAAAAACAAAAGGAAAAAGAGAGAAATCTTTTTACTCTCAAAATATTGGCAACAATAATCAGGATTTTCTCTTGTAGTTTCTTTAATAAAAATAATAATAACAGTTTATATACCACAATACCATGAAGTTCTATGCGGTTTACAAAAGATTACAGGAGGTACAAAATGAGTAAACTTAAGAGAGAAGAGAGTGAGAATAGGTCAAGAAAACCGTTATTGAGAGAGGTGTACAGGTCAGTTGTCTTTCAGGAATAGGTATGTTTTTAGGCACTTCCTGAATTCCTCGTAAGTGGTGGGCGAAAGCAATTGTTCTAGGTCTTTACCGGTCCTAACAGCTTCCACAGTCTTTGTTCTTTCTTCCGAGCAGATTCACAACTCTCCTTAAGATGGGGTGAAACTTAGGTAGTAAACTTTTATGTTTTAAACACAATAATGTCTCAGTAGTTCAATTGAGCATTGAGCTGTGTACTCACTACTCAGGTCTCCATGGGTGTGTCTTCCACCCTTTACCCATTACGTTCTTCATCTATTTCAGAGTCCTGTACCTCCTGCTCTTGCTGATGTGGCAACTCAGGATAAATAACATCAGTTTTTAAAAGGTACCTGCATTGCTGAGGTCTCCATTCTTTATCTCTGGTTCTGGTCCCACAGGGCATGGCTGGAAGCTGTTTCTCCTCTGGGTTCCTGCTTTGCTCTGCTCTCTCCTGCATTTCACAGCTGGGATAATTAAGGTCAGGACCAGATGGCTGCTGGCTTCTAATTGGTGCTGTTCTCAACAATGTGTTAGTTAGATTGTGAGCCTTCGGGACAGTAAGGGAATTTTTCAAGTACCTTTCTTATTTCTAATCTTAATGTATATTTTCTGTAAACCGCTTAGAACCTAACGGATGTAGCGGTATATAAGAAATAAATTACATTACATTACAAATTACAACTTGGCTGCCTTTAGCTTTTTGCCCTTAGGTTTTAATCCAGGACTGAATTAAACCTGGATGCTTTGCTGTCACCCTTTTAGATCTGGCTTCTGAGAAAAAAGCTAAATAGGGCCTATCTTTGTTTGACTTCTTTTCTAACAATTTGTCTGGGCTTAGGTTTAATACAGCAAGCGGTTGACACCTCTGGCTTTAAGACCGAGTTCACAGGGGCTTCTCTATGACAAGAACCACTCAATTATGACTAATTGCATTGGGATTGAGGGTAGTGGGGGAGAATGATAAGGGGGGTGAGCAAAGAGTATGAATTTTATTTATTTATTCAATTTTCTATAAGGTTCTCCCAAGGGAGCTCAGAATGGTTTACATGAATTTATTCAGGTACTCAAGCATTTATCCTTGTCTGTCCTGGTGGGATCACAATCTATCTAATGTACATGGGGTCAATGGGGAGATTAAGTGACTTGCCCAGGGTCACAAGAACCCACAACCTCAGGGTGCTGAGGCTCTTAAGAGAGACGCGGCTTTCGTCCTGGCGCTGAAGAAGAAGAAAAATTGTTCCTTCAGCATCAGGACAAAAGCCGCGTCTCTCTTAAGAGAACTTTCCTTCAAGGTATTCAATTATATGCCGCTTTGGTCGCTAAAAGGAAAGAACTTAAGATCATCATTACAATATATCTCCCGGTGAAGCTCTTAACAGAGTGAAACGGAGATGCTCCGTTGAGCGCAAGACTATTTCCAGCTTTCCTATTTAACAAAAGAATCACCAGCACTATTGTCTCAGTGCTGCTATACAAGCTAAGTACCATGAGCTTTATTAGATAAGTAAGCTTGGGCAAATAACCAGCAGCACTGCTTTGAGAGTTAGCTGACTGATTTTCATCACTGTAGGTATTAGATGAAATTTTATGAAACAAAAGTTTCAAAAATATAATAGTGTTTTGTTTTTGTTTTTTTCCAAATTTTCTTTTTATTAAGAAAAGAAGTATACAAAGAAGTAAACCACAATCCGAATACAAAGAACCAGGAACAAAGTAAAACACCAGACTAGAGGGTCTACCGCGTGGTTTCTGCGCGGAGACAAAAGATACTCAGCAAAAGCCAAGAAGAACCCACCCCCCAAACCCCCCCCCAACCCCACCCCACACCCCCCAAGCACTCCAAAGGCAGTAAGACCAGTGATAGTTCACATTGGGCTGTCTGGGCAGGTATACTTCCAAACCCAGACAACTGTGAACACTTGAGGTCTGCCAGTCTAAAAATAGGTACCCTCTTATATACATCTATTTTTTAGGGTTTTAACCACCGCGCCACACTCTTCTTGAATGGAGTATAGATGTTGAGTAGTTTGCTGGTTGAGGCGTATAACCTTTTGGGCAGGAATGGGGGTATGTAAGAGGGTGAATATGTGAAAAAAATTAAAAAGTGGAAAGAAGGGGATTGCACTCTTCTTTTGAAAATGAAGTTATAATGTTCTATTGTTACGCTCTAACTTTGTATCGTAGACTCATTGGTTGAATAATATGGAGAGTTTGGACGTTTTAGCAGTATTGATTCTTTGTTGCTGTTGGACCTCTGTACACTTTATACAGATGTACTGAATTTGATTTATTGTATATTGCAGTTCTGTGTATCCTTTTCCACTGTTAATAAAAATACAGTAATTTTAAAAATAATAATACAATTTGATCTCTCCAGCACATTCAGTCTGGTTGATTTGGACTAGAGGATGACGTGGGGGATAAAGTTTGTCCCTGTCCCCACTGGCTCTGCTCCCACAGGCTTTCTCAATTCCTGCCCCTTATCTGTGAGCTCTGTCCCCACCCCCGCAGACTTTGTCCTTATTTGCACAAGCCTTGAACACATGACTTTATATTGACATTATTTTTATTAAAGGATAAAAAAGGGAAAATATTCTTTACAATTGTTTATAGATCACAAATAGAGCCTTCCATTTCGATCTCGTTCTGGTACAACCTTCCCCAAAATTCAGTTGCCTATGCTTTTACATCTTCTGGGAAGATAATTGGATTGTCTTTTAGACATAGGTGTAGAAGAGAACCTAAACTGTGTAGTGGATGAACAGGAAAATAAGTGTCTATTAAATGTTGGAAATGCTCCTTGATCCTAGCAACAATGGATGAATCTGTTGCAGTAGCAGTAAAACGCTTTAGCAACTGGGCACATGATGGAAAGATGTTGCAGATGGGAGGAGGTCTGATCAGCAGACAAACCTTTTGTTACCACAGCAAAGGCAGACAAGAGACAAATGATGTAATTTACCAGTAGTTCATTTAAATCCAAAAGCAGCTTCTACAGGTTTTTAAAACCATTGCATTCAATTGCCAATTGCCATTGATACAAGGTTTTAGAGAATGACACAGGGACAAAGTTTGTCCCCGCTCCTGTTCCCATTCCGTTCCCGCAGGCTCTGTCTCCATCACCACCCCATGGGCTCTGCCCCTGTCCTCACCTCATGGTAAACAACAGGTACCCATCCTTGTGTTATTCTTTAATTTGGACTTGATAAGGATTTGTCACCAGATTGGGATTAGCTATTCAATTTTGAATTTGTTCCAAGGTTTTATTGCTAATCATTTTTATGTAGTAAAAGAAAGATGGAATTTTTTCAGTGAGCTGACAGGCTTTCTGTGGAACACCACAGGGCTCTCTCATAAGAATAGCCTTACTGGGTCAGACCAATGGTCCATCAAGCCAAGTAGCCCGTTCTCAAGGTGGCCAATCCAGGTCCCTAGAACCTGGCCAAAACCCAAGAAGCAGCAACATTCCATGCTACCAATCCAGGGGCAAGCAGTGACTTCCCCCATGTCTTTCTCAATAACTCAAGGAAATTATCCAATCCTTTCTTAAAACCAGCTATGCTATCCGCTCTTACCACAACCTCTCCTCTCACCTTTACTATTTAATCTACTTATGCAATCCCTTAGTGGTGCATTAACTCATTTGAGGTAGCACAATATATCTACGCCAATGCCATTATTGTTATTTTACCTTAGTCTCAAACCTGGCCAGATACTATGAAACATATTTGTAAATGCATTAAACTTTTAGAGAATTGGATCTTGATTCATCGCTTAAAAATCAATACAGAGAAAACTTACCCCCTCTTTTACGAAACTGCAATAGCAGTTTCTAGCGTGGGGGAGCCACGCTGAATGGCCCATGCTGCTCCCGACGCTCATAGGAACTCAATGAGTGTCGGGAGCAGCGTGGGCCATTCAGTGCGACTCCCTGCGCTAGAAGCTGCTATTGCAGTTTTGTAAAAGGAGGCCTTAGTATTGATGGTAATAATTTTTTACTGGATCTGCGCTCTAAGATTTGTGGAGTTGAAATACAGTAAAACCTTGGATTGGAAGTAACTTGGTTTGCAAGTGTTTTGCAAGACAAGCAAAACATTTTATTAAATTTTAACTTGATATACAAGCAATGTCTTGCAATATGAGTACATACAGTATACACATGTCCCATCATCACAACTGAGCCGATGGTTCTTCTCTCTCTGATGCTGCGGGAGTGTAGTGACTGTTCTAAATGAGCGAGATCTTGCAATATGAGTACACACAGTATACACGCATCACATCATCACAACTGAGCTGATGGTTCTCTCTCTGATGCTGCGGGAGTGTAGTAACTGTTCTAAATGAGCGAGGTCTTGCAATACGAGTACATACAGTATATACATGTCACTTCATCACAACTGAGCTGATGGTTCTTCTCTCTCTGATGTTGCAGGAGTGTAGTGACTGTTCTAAATGAGCGAGGTCTTGCAATACGAGTACATACAGTATATACGTGTCACATCATCACAACTGAGCTGATGGTTCTTCTCTCTCTGACGTTGCAGGAGTGTAGAGACTGTTCTAAATGAGTGAGATCTTGCAATATGAGTACACACAGTATACACGCATCACATCATCACAACTGAGCTGCTGGTTCTCTCTCTGACGCTGCGGGAGTGTAGTAACTGTTCTAAATGAGCGAGGTCTTGCAATACGAGTACATACAGTATACACGTGTCACATCATCACAACTGAGCTGATGGTTCTTCTCTCTCTGACGTTGCAGAAGTGTAGTGACTGTTCTAAACGAGCGAGGTTTGAATTGATTACAAGGTTTTACACTAGCCCCCCCCCTCCTTTACTAATGCATAGCGCGGGTTTTAGTGCCAGCAGCGGTGGCAATGGCTCCATCGCTCATAGAAATTCTATGAGTGTAGGAGCAGCTACCGCCGCTGCTGGCACTATAACCCGCACTACGCATTAGTAAAGGAGGGGGTTACAAGTTGATTTGATTGCTTGTTATAGCCAGGGTGCAGTTTAACCTGTGCATTACTGTTTTCAAAATCCTAGCTGAGGAAGTCCCTTTCTAATTTAATATTACTTCATGACCCTACTATAAGATATACTACTTATTATTGTCAACTTCATTGGTTACCTGTGTTTAAATTTGGTTGTTTGTTATATAAAGTTCTATATGGTTTAATGCCACATTACGTACTTGCTGGACTAATTTTTTTTATTTTTTGCTACCTCCAGGCGCCCAACTCAGTCTGCGCTTGTGTTTGCTTTCCCCTCTGTGAGAGGTAGGACTCAAAAGTGATTTGTGGAGCAGCTGATGACCTTTCAGGTGGCATTAGGGTGACCAGATTACCCTCTCAAGAAGGGAGACCTTATGTCCAGGCCTGGTTTTAAAACTACATCCCAGAGCAGTGTAGCATTTGTAGTCCATGATCCTAGCCATGCAGGTCCCATAATGCACCAGGATGAGGTTGGCAGAAGTCCAGGACTGGCCAAAGTCTCCCTTCTGGAATGTATAACCTGGTTACCCTAGGCGGTGCGTCTTGGACCTGATTTTCTTCCCCTGATTTTTTTTTGTTTGTTGCTGCTTCTTATGTTGAAAACTTATTTCTATAATACATTTTTGTTGGAATAGGTTATGTATTGGTTGCTTGTAGTTCACTGATATTGGTCAGTTTATCTTATAAACCACAGCGAACTGTATGGCACTCTGGTATATAAAAACAAATTATGTTATGTTATGTTATTCAAAAACAATTTCTGTTGTGCTTTTTTGCAATAAATAAAATTGATTAAACATCTTTCCTTATGGGTTTCATACCAGGCAGCAGATATATGGAATTCACTTCCACTTTCACTAACAGCCTCTTTTACAAAGCGGCACTAGCGGCTGCCGTGTGGCAACAGCCCCGAAGCCCTTTAAATCTCTATGGGCTTCGGGCTGTTAGCGCAGCGCAGCCGCTAGCGCAGCTTTGTAAAAGAGGCCGTAAGATATTGCAGTCAGTACTTAAGCTTCAGGAAAAAATTAAAAGCATTTCATTTTTGCAAATTTGGTTTACCAGACTATAAAGTAATGAAATACTTTTCAGGTATAAGAACCTTGAATATTTGCTGTTGTTGTTAATTTTTTTGTTAAAAAGTGTTAACCCACTTTTAAAGGTAAAATCCATGGTTAGTTCAATAAAAGAAAAGATGTCACCTTATTTCATGAATGTTTTGTTTTATTTCTATATATTGCCTGCTTTTGTTGTAATTCTCAGAAAACTTAGCCGACCTCTTGTCCACTGTAATGTGGCCTGGACTGGTAAAGTAGAGGCAGAATAGAAAACCTGGTTTAACATAATAGTGAATTTCACAGATACAGTGAGAGCCCAGTGGAACTGCAGCACTCGTGACTTTGGTCACGGGTCACCTGCCTCTCTATAGGATAGACACCCTTGTTTGTGAGCAAGACAGAGTTTATTTTTAGAGAAAGAGAAGTATCATTTTTCTGTTTGTCTGCAAAAGACTTCCCAACTTCTTTGCCTTGCAAAGGGCATTACATCTTTTTATTGTCACATGTTGCCAAGACAGTTTCTAACTCTAGCAGTTTTGCAACATTTCTGGATTTTTTTTCCCCAGGAAAATGAGGGTCGCCCTAAAAGTCACGAGAAACTTATGACAAAAGTTGTATTCCTAATTATAATGCAAGAGGAAGAACACCATTACAGTAAATACACCCTGAAATCACTGCAAAGTGCTCTTCATATTTTTACAGTTGAATTTGAAATATATCCTTTATCTGCAGTGGTAAGATATTTCATATTTTTTATACACAAGCATCATTGTTATGTTTATCTTAGGTCATTTTGCCATCTTTGCCAAACATTCCAGCTGAGCACCATTCAACCAACCAACCTATCAACTAACACAACCATCAATCAAACAATCTGCTCAATTTAGGGTTGTCCAGAAAAACTTAGGGCTTCTTTTACAAAGGTGCATTAGGGCCTTAACACGCGGAATAGCGCGTGCTACAATGCCACACACGCTAGCTGCTACCACCTCCTCTTGAGCAGGCGGTAGTTTTTCAGGTAGCGTGCGCTAATCTGGTGCGTGCGCGTGTGAATTGAAGTTTTTCCCATGAATTTGATTGTGCTTGATCAGAAAATAATTTTTAAAAAATATTTTAAAGTCCATCTTGGAGTCCCTCAAAGCCACTGGTCACATAAAGTTCCATTTTTCTTAAAATTTGCTGTTATTTTTGCTTAATGGAGCAATGATACACTGATAAAAAGACATTTAGGGGTAAATTCTCTATACTGCGTCTAACCTTAGGCGTGCTTTAGACGTCCGAAGTAAGTGAATAATTACGGAGTTAAGGGTCTTAATTAGTGTTAATTGGGAAATAGACGGCAGATAGACGTCCCCAAAAGATAGGTGACGGACTGACGTCTGTAGAAAGCATAGTCGCGTCTCCAAATCTGGACGTGGGCGTTCCATGGGCGTGCCCTGGGCATGACAAATGGAGATGCTAGATAGGTGCTACCTGAGCGGCGGACTGCGTCTAAATATTGTGTATTATGTAGGCATAAGAAACCCTGGTCTAACTTGGATTTCAATGCAGTTTCAACTTTCGTAATTGCGGCTCTTTGTTAGACGCGAGGCAGACGTCCGCTGTGTTTTTTCATCAATAATTCCAATAGTGAGTTTGAATAGGTAATTTTCATCTTTTCTCTGTCCTAATAAATATAATGACACCATATCAATAGAACACATTATATTGCATGGATAACAAACCACATTTCTGCCCAAACAATAATATAATTTACACATGGCTTTTACAACCCCCTTTTTTTCCTCAACAAACAGCACTGCAATCGGCTCTTTTGAAAGCAAAGAAAAAACAGCAAACACATATCATTATTGCACACATTATCAGCACTTAAAAAGAGAATAAACAGATACACACCTTAACATTCAGCTTCCCTCATTGCAAAATGGAGGTCTTCAGTTGCACAAAACTGACCTCATTGTGACCTCATCAATCTGCACCTTCAAAGTAGTATGCCACAATTAAAAGATGTGCTGGGTGTAGAACTCACAACCTCTGGATGTGAGTTAGGAGCACAGGCTCCTAACACATAGAGCTACAGCTGCTTCTACTTAGGTCCATCTCACCACCCTTTCATATCATACTTGACTGAGCTGCCTATGCTCATTAGCTATCATATCACACTCAACTCAAAGAAAGCATTTCTGTCTTAACAGGTTAATGTGCCTCATCCGACCTCTCAAGGTCAACTGTTCGACTCCCACTCTCACCATCCCTCTTTTGCACTGCTACCTATTAGTTCTCAAAGGAGTATTATATATATGGTGGACTTTGCTGTTTTTCATGGTTGTTGGGATGGGGGAGGGGGGTCTATGATAACAGAGAACAGGCTGCTGAGAATTCGTGGAGATCATTTTAAGGATCAACTCAAATAAGTTTCTGGTAGAAAACAAATATCAAATATGTATTAAGGAATTGCAGCACAAATGACGCTGATCGTTAAGGGCAAAAAAACACCATTTTTCCGGGTATGACGCCTAAACGGAACAGATTACTTACAGTCATATATCCATTAGTACAGTGCTTAGAATGAAGATTAGCGTGTGAGCATGGTCTGGGTTGGACATTAGAAAAATGGAGCTCCACCTCACATGTATTCAACCATACTTGGGAATATGGGTTTGGGGCTCAGTGAAAGCAGCACTTTTAACCATTGAGCTACCACTCTTTTGTCTCAGCCTACTATGAGATTATAGCTAAACTCCTTTTCCCTTAGCACTTCACTAAGATATGATATGACAAGGGAGCCAGAGACATTGGAGCAAAAGGTGCTGTAGCTCAGTGAGTAAAGGCACTCTACCAATCTTCCGGGCTTTGAGGGTTCAACTCCCAGCCTGTATTTTACTTGTGGCATATCTGCCTTCCAGGTGCACCTTGATGATGCTTTCCACTTCTTATAGGAGTTGAATATAACATTACTGTACAACTTTGCTGTGTAGCAGAAAAATAAACTTTTCCCCCTTCCATGCTAAGAATTTGAGTTCAACTCATCTTATATTTCTCCTTTTAAACATGGCATACTTTGTTAGTTTTTATCATGGTAAAGTATACATTTCTGAAATCGTGAAGAAACAATAATATACAACTGCAGTGTTTTGTCTCCTAGCAGAATTAACTGCCTATAAGAAGCGGTATAAGCAAATCAAAACTGCTATAAGCACAAGAAAGCATTTCTAGCTCAACACGTTAATGCTCCTGTTCTGACCTCTGAAACTCCCCGGTTCGACTCCCACCTTTGCTCATTTTAATAAGGTCCTAGTTTTTTCCTATTAGCTCTTATAACTGGGTGTACATGGTGGACTTTGCCATTTGTAAGGTGCACATTTCCCTTTCCAGGCAAACCCAACTTACCATGGCTCGGACATCCTAAGCAATGATGAGAGGAAACCTTTCCTCTGACAGCAAGATGACATTTGTGGATCGCCTGGTTAATGTGCTCTATTACGCCTTGTCCATCTTCTCAAGCACCCTGGTTCAAATCCCATCCTCACCTTCACTTTTGTTTCCTTGCATCCTAACAGTTCTCAGAAGTGGTGGAATTTGCTGTTTCTCCTCAGCATTCTGCAGCCACAGGTGCATGAGATACTTTCATTTGCTCCTAACTACAAGCCATTCTGGTAGGAATGTGTTTCTTTTGATGCAATATAGGCATTGGCCAACAGCTATGAGTTAAATCAAACTTCAGAGGGCTTGGACAGGTGTTGAAGAATGATTCAGTTAGGGAGGGATGTTTTTGGTGGGGAAGGGTGTTCAGCATGAGAGAGAACAGGTTGCATTAAATATTAGACAATGGCTGCAGATAATAAAAGCTGAAGCAAAATATTGATATGTAAAGGCAAGGCTAAAGAGTTACCAGGTGTCCTGGCTGAGAAATGAATATAAACTATTTGCTAACCTTACTCAAGACTTGAACCCCCTGATGTATGAAAGATGAAAAGCAATGCCTTAAGGCATAGAGGTAACTTTGTTTAGAACATAGAGCTTCGTATCAAAGCTTAGAGATGTGAAGGAAATGACTACAACGTCACTACAGCAGTATATGGCAAAACGACATCCAATGCACATCCAATTAGATTTTAATCCTAACGGTTCCTATGACATCAGACGCTAATTAGGCGTGCTTAGTATATAGAAAGCTTTGGCACAGCCATTTTTCCTATGTAAGACCCCCTCATGTGAGTTGGTGTTTGTGGTGTTCCGTTTCCTCAATGATGAAACTTTGTGCTATGACTTGCCTGTTCTCCTTTATACTCCCTTCTGCCTTTGCCACTCCTCCCCACCCCTATTATCTGTATTTCTTTAGTTTATGGATTTTTCTGGGTGTTGGTGTGAGGGATTGTTGAGGACTTAGGTTTTGTGTTAAGTGTGGAGGGGAATCAATTGTTAGAGAAAAGAAGGGGCCAGGCCAGGTTACACACAGATGCCCACACCCACCACTCTCCCTGCTTTCATAATGTCATGGTCTGCCCCACCTCCATTTTCCATATCTGCAACTCTCCATGTAAGAAATTCGATTTCCGTTTTGGAGCCATGTTGCAAGGTGCAGCCATCCTTTCAGGCTACTTGTAGAACACGTTCAAACACACCCCCATAGGACACCCAATGAGGTGTAATGGGCGTGGTTAGGAAGCGGGACAAGCAACCACACCTGTACGGCGCCCAATAGGCATAGAGACCATTTTCCCGCCATACTGACGTCAGACGCTACATAGGCGTGCATGGGTATAAGAAGGTCCAGGTGAGCAGTGTTTCCTTTCTATTCTGTCCTATTGCTTATGCAGCCGTTTGAGACTTTACTCTGTCTTAGTCTTTTACATTTTTTTTCCTATCTCTGCCTCCCATTTCTCTCTATTCCACAGAGCCATTAACAAGCTACATGTCATTCTAATATGTTGTTTTATCTTTTCTAGAAGCAGCTCAGATAGTAAGTCCAAGTGAGAATGATATTTTGTAAGCTACTTAGGTGTCCTTATGATAGAACCAAAGAAACCAACCAGCAAAAACTGACTTCTCTTTATGGGCTTTCATTGTGTGCTATTGTTTATAATAGTTATTTTATTTCTGATATCTCCTACTCTCCATTCCACAGGGCTGACAAAAATGACTGATAAGACTGATAAAGACCATGCTGGTAGAAATTTTGCTGGTAGAAAAATGGATATGTAAGTAAAATGGATGTGTTCACACATCTGAGAGGGTTTACTCATAGAGCTAAAGTTAATTCTTTGAAGAATCAAATTACAGGCAAGTTAAAATCAGGTGAGGAATGGTTCTGTGTACTAACTCATTGATAAGAATAGGTTGGGTGTGTTGGGGGGGGAAACACTGCCATTCAGTGGACATCCAATCAGTGTACATGGTTCAGGTGGAAAACTCCTAATGAGTGCCTAATGGCTGCCATTTTTAATAAAGAGTCTAAAGGTATGTTAGCACTTCTGTTACTTCTAGGTGTATGTTCTGCCACAACTTCAGTGTTTAATTTTGGAGACATAGGTCTTTGTTAACAGTTTCTCTCTATTCTTCATTTCAGGTTAACTATGCTCATCACCCCAGTGTGTTTGCCAGAGAGAGACCAGACGAGCAGCTCAGCACACCAGCTTGCACCTAGCCAAACAGTTGTAGGTGAGAATGATATATGGTAACCTTTATTTGCTTACTCTACTATTCTTCACTGGAGTCACTCTTCTGATGAGTGAAATAAATGTTCACAAAGCTAACATGTTTCACACTTCTATTGTTCTCTTCACACAGGTATCCTTGATGACTTTCAGGAACAATAGTAAATTGATAATGTTGGCCTCATAGAACACCATGGCACGCATTCCTGCTGTTATATGTACACAAACTTTGTTTTCAGTTCGTCTATTCCCTCAAATTAGTTCTAAACAGTAGCAGTGGAGGATTACAGGTGATATTAACCCACACCATCAGCGAGTTAAGGCTATTGCTTTAACAACTATACCACGGTGACATCTAAGCAGCTCAACATAAATAAGGTTAACACATTGCTTCAGGGAAGGGAGGACAGATATGGACCTTGGGCGTTGAACCCCCTGTTTGTGAACCTTGTGTAAACCAGCTTCTCCTCTTTTCTGTTTTCAGGTGTCCTAGACAGGCAACTGTAGTTCTTCCTGCAGTATTGTCAGATGGAGTTTTGTATTACTGAGAGCAGTGCAGCTGTGAGCATCTTTGTTGTTTCCACACCTGCTTAACCAAAATAGTGCAGCTCAAGAACCAAGAGGATAGATTGAGGTATGTGGCCTTTACTTCCATCACCTTCCGTGAAAGGAAGAAAAACCCACATGTCTCATTTGGATTCTCCTGGTGTGGAGCCAACTCTTACTAGCAGTAACCCTATTCCTCAACAACAAATCTACCACAGTGACTTATATTCTCTTCCTTATGTAGCCATTTACTTTGGAACAGGGACTGGCTTACTTTGCACATCATAGCTGAGATGTCGTCATCTATCTACAGTTGCATATACCCTTACATTCACTTGCTTCTTTCCTAGATTCTGCAATGATTTTACATCAGAGTGGCTAGCAGGTAATAGAATGAATGACAGACCCCAATAAAGATTGTCAAACTTTCTATATGTCACCTTGTTGTTATATTGAAAAGGGCCCATTCAGCAGTCCCTCCTGAACCCCTATCTACCACTAAACTGATGATGCTATAAGGTTAAAACCACACAGGAAAGTTTAAACTATAAACAATTTTTTTATTAAAATATAAACTTTTTAAAACTTAAAACTTTTTTAAAAGAACTATTTACATACACATAACACAGGGAAAGAGGGTGGGTGCCCCCCAAGAGCAGCTTGAGCTACCTCAGGCGAGGGGGGCGGAAGAGGTGCAGTCATTGAGAGGGTGTATGGCTGCTGGCACCATGCCCTCTTTCGGCTACCAGCCGCAAGAGGGCATGTTCCATCCTCTCCACACACCCTCTCAATACCTACACCTCCTCCAAGAGGGCAGAGTAGGGCTCCATCTCCCTGACCGCCCCTCCTGAGGCTAGTCAGGCTGCTCCTGGGGGGGAACAGCAAGGAAAGGGGGTGGGATGGGATCAGGAACAGGAAGGGTAGGAGAGTGAGGGGAAGGGCTATGGGTGGGGGAAGGGGAAGGTCCAACAGGGGATGGTGGTGGGGGTCCTGGAGGTAGTGGTGGGGCAGGCAGTCCAGGGGGCAGTGGTGGGGCAGGCGGTGGAGGTCCAGGGGGCAGTGGTGGGGCAGGCGGTGTGGGTGGCTCAGCGAGCTGCCACGGGGAATCTTCCTCTTCTTCCCCCTCCTCCTCCTCCTCCTCCTCCTCTGCCGATGACCAGGGCAGAGCCCCCTCCCTCACCTCCGGGGCCCAGGGTGGGGTCATGGGTGCCACTTCCTGAGGGGGTGCCTGCGCTGCTGCTTGACAAGAGGGAAATAGGATACAGTCAGATATGTCCACAACACTTTTGAACATGACATTCTTTACTACGTTATTTTCTTCAAATGCTAATAACAGGATGTAAGGCACCTACTCCACTGTAAACATCAAAATGTAGCGTAAGTAAGTGAGGCAAGTAGAACACCATAAAGCCATTGTGACATGATATCACAATAGCAGCTTTACTGCAGATTTTATGATTAAGAATGGTTTACAGCTACTCAAGCATTTTCATCTATTTATTCTGGTAGGCTGATCACAAAGAAACACACGCTGGACTCATTACTCACCGGCTTCAGCGCGCAATTCCTCCCTCACCCCTTCAAGGAAGGCCCGCTCCTGGCGCCTCAGCAGTCGACCCCGTTTCCTAAGAACCTCAACCTGGATAATAGAGAGAGAGAGAGAAAGAACGGAGAGGGAGGGATATGATGAGTGCCATCTAGCACTGTGGTATAACATGTTTACTTAAGTATTGACCTCTATAAGCACATAAAAATGGAGTACGCTCCCCTCCAAGAGCCCCTATCCACTTTGCTGCCTGCCTCCATCCCCTTCTGCCACATGTTTTACATGAATGTATTCACGTACTCCAGCATTTTCCCCTTTATGTGCTGGAGGCATCGCTATCTCATTTTTTAGGGACCGTGTAAGCTGATCTGGGACAGTCTTCAGCGACTCGGAGCCCTCCTCCCGGCTGGGCAGAAGGAGGAGGCTTTGGCGGTGGTGGTTTTGGTGGTGAGTGAGAGCAGGAGGGGGGAGTCGCCGGCTGTGCTGTGTGTCAGCGAGTTGCCTGGCTGCTGCATCTGCACTCCTGCTGGCCACAGACCTACTGATCACAGAGCAGAGATCACAGAAGCACGCAGGTAAGTGCGCATGCACGGCTAGGGTTTTATTATATAGGATATACACCTATCGCATCTCATTTTCATCACAAACACATTAGCAAGACTATACACAATACATTACAAAGTTGAGCTTGGGTTTGATAAAATAAACAGCATAATTTTGACTCTGTATTATATTTATTGAACCATACTTAAGAATATGGGTTTTGCATCCATGACAGCGGTGCTTTACACCATTGAGCTACCAGTCTTTTGGCTCAACTGATTGTGAGATGATAGATAAGTAGATTATACCTTAGCATATCACTAAGGTATGCTATGACAGGGGAGCCAGAGACACTGGTGTAAAAGGTGGTGTAGGTCAGTGAGTAAAAGCACTGTAGCGATCATCCGTAGGTTGTGAGTTCAACTCCCGGCTTGTCTTTTACTTGTGGCATATCTACCTTCCAGGTGCACCTTGATGATGTCACAATGAGGTCAGCCTTGTGCTGCTGGCTACTTCCTCTTCCTGTGAACTAGAAGCCACATTCAGGTCTGATCTGTGTTTTGATTCTGTTTCTAAGTTGGGCCAGTGTAAGTTATGGGATTTACATTTGTTCTGAAG
Organism: Geotrypetes seraphini; assembly: GCF_902459505.1. Taxonomy (NCBI): domain Eukaryota; kingdom Metazoa; phylum Chordata; class Amphibia; order Gymnophiona; family Dermophiidae; genus Geotrypetes; species Geotrypetes seraphini. Next base: position 48,908,390 of record NC_047097.1, read on the forward strand.
AATGAGCTGATTGTAGCAATGTTTTAAGACCAGGAGAGTGTTCTTTCGAGCAAGATATCACTTCTAAACTATCCTCTCTGAAATAATGTCTCTGGGAAATCGAGAGAAAGCTTATTGGATGACTTAGGGTGCCTTTCCTGCCAGTCTTGTGGAACTTAAACGAAGTTTATAAGAAGTCTATATGGTGTTCAAAGTCCTATCCTTTCCACTTTTAATAGGAGGTGAGTATGACATTACTGTACAGCTTTCTATGTAGCATACATCTACCGGTTCCCACCTTCCATACTGATAATGTAAGTTCAACACCCACTCGGTACGTTTCATTTTCTAGTTCTCCTTTGAAACATAACATATTTTTTTACCTTGTATTAATGGTAAACTGTACAATTCTGATATCCTAGAGGAAAAAGATACAACACAGCAGTGTTCTCTGTCTGCCATTCCCTACCTCACTGATATTGCCAGATCAACTAATATATAGTTTACAAAATGGTATACTGTGTTTTGATTATCCTTTTCATCATCCTATACTTTGGGTTAATTATGTGAAAGCTTACAATGCTGAATGAATGATAAAAAAGTATAATTAAAAAAAAAACAAAAAAACCATCATACCGACGTCTATCTGGCGTCTAGGAAGGGTCCATTGGAGACGTCTAGATGACGTTTCAGAAACCTGCATCTATCGTGTGCCCAGCGGCTGTAGAGACGTGTACCGCACGCCTAAGCACCGTTTGATTGACACTTGCGTTTTCTGGACGTCTAAAGCACGCCTAAGTTAGACGTAGTATAGAGAATTTACCCCATTAATGTCAAGTTTGTTTTATTGAGAAAGGACAATAAAACAGTACAGAAATAGCACTACAGAGTCTCTAATATGTTTATTATAACAAGTGGGGTCAGATTCCTTAGAACCCACTAATACAGTGTTACAACCACAAAAAGAATAGGAAATCATTCCCCTGCATTCAAATAATGATAAAAAGACATTTTATGGGGAAAAAAAACTAGCAGTATTTTGTTAAATGAACCTTCAATATCTGCACTTTATCGTGGAAAATAACAAAAATTTAACATATTTCACTAATAGCTAAACACATACACTTTTGGTGTAGTCATCTACCAATGGCATTCCAAACATTCACGCATTCAATGTCTTTTTGAGATAGTCTTGCCAGGGGTCTCCCTGGTTTCTACAAGGGAAGAGTGGCTAGAACAATACCAAGTCTCTCCTGCCCCTTCTGGTGCCAGAATCAAAATGGTGGCAATCTACTCCTAGTGGCTAGTCCTGTTGTACTGCCACTAGAGGCCAAGATGTCAAGCTCTTATTTGATAGCTTGACCCCTGTATTTTTTTTTTTTTAATTCTTTATTCATTTTCAAACTTACAATAAGTGTGACAATATGTCCAAACAAATTAACAATAAATATATCACTTAATAATCATCAATGGTATAAATCAGGGATCTCAAAGTCCCTCCTTAAGGGCCGCAATCCAGTCGGGTTTTCAGGATTTCCCCAATGAATATGCATTGAAAGCAGTGCATGCACATAGATCTCACACATATTCATTGGGGAAATCCTGAAAACCCGACTGGATTGCAGCCCTCAAGGAGGGACTTTGAGACCCCTGGTATAAATGATATGCTCATATCTCCCACCCTTCCCACCCTTTCCTATCATATAATCAATACTTTATACAATAAGTAACAGAACTCTAAATCAGGCTCTTTATATTTACGTTGTTGGTTGCCTTTTTGTGCTACTTTGACGCCAGTTGTACGCAGTAGATTGTTGAATTGACCTGATAACTGTTTACTGCTGTTCCCATGGGAGGGAGGGGGGAGGGTGGGTGGTTGGGTGGTTGGGGGGGTTGGTATGTTTGGGTTGGGGGGGTTGGTATGTTTGGGTTGGGATGGTGATGACTTGACACCTTGCTTGATGGATTGGTTGATCCTGTGTTCTGTTACTTATTTCAAATTAATAAAAAGATTTAAATATACAATAAGTAACAATAAAATTACCCCCCCTCCCTCACAATTGAACTTGTAAATTTAAGGGGAAAAATGTCATCTAATCAGTACAATACTTTGTTAATGGCTCCCACGCATCTTGAAATTTCCTGAAACATCTCCGCTGTATTGCAATAAATCTCTCCATTTTATAAACATGACATAAGGAATTCCACCAAAAATTATAATTTAATCTACTCCAATTTTTCCAATTATACGTAATTTGTTGAATGGCAATCCCAGTCATTATAAGTAATAATTTGTTATTATTTGTAGAAATCTGACTTTTTGCTCTCATTGCCATACCAAACAGCACAGATATGATAATGCCACTGAGTTGTCTAGTAAACAATTAATTTGGTCCCTGTAATTTGAGATTATCACAAGATGGCGACTGTTGCAATTTTGAATCTGTAACCCCCCCCCCCAATCTAGATACCAGGAAGACCCTTACAAAGACCTGATCCAAAAATTTTTGAAAATTTAGTGGTCCTTTTACAAAGCCGCGCGGTTTTATCGCATGCACCGGATTAGCATGTGCTAGCTAGAAATCTTCTGCCTGCTCAAAAGGAGGTGGTAGCAGCTAGTGCGTGCAGCAATTTACCGCACGCTATTCCGTGCGTTAAGGCCCTAGCGCGGCTTTGTAAAAGGAGCCCTTAGTATTGCTCAAGATTCATAAGGAACTTTCTTCTTCAGCTCTATTCTCAAAACACTTATAACAACTGAAAGTAAAGGGGAAGAGCCTCAGATCCCTGTGTGTTGTGAATTCAACAACTGCACTAGAAAGGGAAATAACTTCACTGGCCCTTATTCCCCCTCCTGCCCATAAAGAATTCTTGAAATCTTTGAAAGATAGCCTTCCTGTCTCACAATTCCTATGCTATAGAAGAAATTGTTCCATAGTAGAACAGTATAAACAACAGGTCAAGCAATTGCGATGTAAGTTATTGAATAAGGGTTACCCAGAAAACACAGTAACAGAGGCTTACACAAGAGCCAGATATGTCAACAGGGATTTATTATTTGAAAATAGGTCCACAAGAAGAGAGGAGTGGAGTCCCACTTGTGTTCTCACTTTTGGCGGAGGAGTGGGAGAAGTAGCGAGTATTTTGCAGGACCACTGGCCAATTGTCCTACATTGCATCCTACATTTACAAATAAAAACTTGAGGATAACTTACAGCTGGCAACAAAATTTGAAATAACTTTTATGTTCTTCAGATACCACGAGGACTTTACCCATTGAAGATGGTGGTCATAGGAAATGTGGTAAATGTAAGACATGTGAATCTACTTTCGAGTTGGATGGATATTTCACATATCCTCTGACCAGAAGGAGATACAAGCTTCAACGCAGAACCTCCTGTGACATCCCTTTTGTAGCGTATGGCATAATATGCCCGTGCCAGAAGTTATACATAGGGCAAACATCAAGACCTTTTAGGGTCCGAACAGGGGAACATTGCAGCAGTTTGCCTTGCAATAGGGTTGAGGAACCCTTAGTTCAACATTTCAACACTGCTAGCCAAAACACTATGTAATTTCAGTGTTTTATTTTAGATCATGTGCCACTGATGTCAAGAGAGTGACAGAAAATTGGTTCTACACAAGGGAGATCAGGAGTGGATTTTCCACTTACGATCTGAGGAACCTAATGCTTTAAATTTAAAAATCGAGTGGCACTTATTTTTTTTGACAATTCAATACAGATTTTTTTGACAATTCAAAAAATGCTACTCATACAACTGGACCTATCGGCGGCATTCGACCTAGTAGACCACAACATCCTTCTACAAACACTAGATGCAATAGGCATCTCAGATAAAGTATACTCCTGGTTCGAAGGATTCCTAAAACTCAGAACATACAGTGTAAAATCAAACAAAGAAAAATCAGAATCCTGGTCAAACCCCTGCGGCGTACCACAAGGATCTCCACTATCCCCCACACTCTTCAATCTATACACTGCCTCTCTAGGAACCCATCTGGATAATCTAGGCATAACATCCTATAGCTACGCGGATGACATCACCATCCTCATCCCATACGATCATTCCAAGCCTACCATGACAGAGGAACTTCACCAAACACTGGAAGCAGTCACAACCTGGATGGAAAATCACAAACTTAAACTCAACCAAGACAAAACCAAATTCATCCTCCTAGAAAACGACAGGATCCAAACCACAACCATCCTAGACATAAACGCAACCAAATATCCCATCCAAACAACCATAAAACTACTAGGCATGACCATAGACAGATGCTGCACAATGCAACCGCAAATAAACAAAACAACCCAAAAATCATTCGCAATCATGAGAAACCTGAGACAGGTCCGAAAATACTTTGAAAGCACACAATTCCTACTTATAGTACAATCCCTAATACTAGGAATACTAGACTACTGTAACATTCTCTTCCTCCCATGCCCGGCAATTACGATAAGACAACTCCAAACAATCCAAAATACAGCCTTAAGACTCGTATATTCACTGAAAAAACACGACCACATCACTGAAGCCTTCATCAACTCACATTGGCTCCCAATCCAAGAAAGAATCCAATTCAAATTCTACTGCATATTATATAAAACACTACACGGAGACAGTCCATCATACCTGAACAATCGCCTCATCCAAGCAACCAGCACCAGACACAGAAAAACGCACTCCCCATTCATACCCCCCCCATCCAAAGAAGTAAAAAGAACAAAACTACATGACGGCCTCCTAGCCACACAATCTGCAAGACTGGACAACCAAATCTCCATCCTTCTGATGACCACCCAGGACTATAAGACGTTCAGAAAAGAAATAAAAACCACACTTTTCAAGAAATTCCTAAAACAGATATAACAACATGACCACCAAAAGCCCTCAAGATCTTCATATTACCTCTCTAGCTATCATCTACAATTCATATAATTCTGTAATTCTGTAACTCTGTAATTCTTCTATTCATTGTAATTCTGCTCCTTAAACTAACCTTTTGTAATCCGCCTTGAACCGCAAGGTAATGGCGGAATAGAAATCCCTAATGTAATGTAATGTAATGTAATTCAGCACAGATAATTTTCTGACAATTCAGCATTAGCAGTTTTGTAATACTATTCAGTGAGTTAACTAATTTAATAATTATGTGAATTTCTGTCTGAACTATGAGACACGGGTCTTGGTTGCGTTCAGTAGTGCTGCCCAATTTCCAATTCGAATCGATTCACTTCACTTCACGTGAATCGATTCGAATCGATTTGGGTTTTTTATAAAAAAACAAACTCACCGATTCGTCGGCCCCCTTGCTGTAGAGACCTATTCAGCCTTTCCCTCTGCCACCAGAGTCCTTCCATCTAATATAACTTCTGGTTTTGCAAAACTGGAAGTTACATCAGAAGAAAGGACTTTGGCAAAAGGAGTGCTGAGTGGACCTCTGTTTGCGGATCGGCGGCAGCAAGGTGATTGGTTGGTTGGCTCTCTTCTTCCCATCCGTCCTGCTGCTCTGGTCCCATGCCACTGGTGGAAGTGGTGTGGTTTCGCAAGAGGAACACTAGCGCTGAGAAAAGAAGTGGGAAGAAAGCACGGGCCACTCGGGGTAAGTGATAGCAGGCTCGGTTCGGTTATCCTCCAATCCTCCAACAGTGATGCAAGCTCCCCTGTCCCTCACGCTGCCTCGTGCGAGAAGGGGACGGGAAAGTGCGGGTTCAGGTCCTGGCTCCCTGCATTGAGTGTCTGAAGCTCAGGTGGAGCCACGCTCGGAGGTGAGAAGGCTCTGGGGAGCAGCTGATCCTTGCGTCTTCATTCATTAGCAAGGACCGGGGTGCCCTCAGCCAAACTTTGCATTGGGGAGTTGGTGGACTGGAGAGGGAGAGATGGAAGGGAGAGATGAACTTGGTGGAGGGAGGAAGATGAACTTGGGGGAGATCATGGAGAAGGTAGATGGGGGATGGAAGAAATAATGGATCTAAAAACAGAGGAGAGGGAGAGAGATGGTGGACAATGGGATTAGGGAGGGAAGGAACAGAAAGGGAGAGCAGCTGGACACAAGGGATGGTAAGAGGATAGAGATACTGGATAGGAGGGTAGTTGGGAAGAGAAAGAGAGAGCTGGTAGACCCTGGGGTGGTGGGGAAGGAGCGAGAGATAACATAGTAACATAGTAGATGACGGCAGATAAAGATCCGAACTGGTATTAGACCGTGAACATGAGCTAGGATTTAACAGAGAGGAAAGTCTTTTTTGTTTGTTTACATCACAGCGCCAGTGTAGGTAGGAGAGAGCAAAGGGGGTGAAGAGGCTATAAAATACACCCACCAGGATGTTTGAAAAACACCCAATTGGGCAGGAAAATCGAATCGAATCGAAAAATCAATTCAATAGGCTAAATCGAATCAAATTTTTTTTTCCTGAATCGGGCAGCAGTATCGGTCAGGGTTTACAAGAACCAGGCTCTAGACTCACCGCTCAGCTGTGACTGGGGATGATGTCAGAAGTTATAAAATGGAAGTGAGTTCAAGCCAGAGCCATCTTTGCCGGTATGAGAGTGAGCGTTTGAGTTTTATGCCGCTGTAAGCTGAAGCAGCGTAAGAAACATTTCCTCTTCAGCATAATGTGGTTTCTGATTTCTCTTCATTTTTTGCAGAATAAGAAGTCCATAGCCCTGACGCAGCTGTATGGCGAAACGGTAGCTAGCGAACGTCGGCGAAAGGACTGGCAAAGAAAGCAGGAGCATTTATTACCTGTATAGAGCAACAGAAACAACACCCTGTCCAAAAGCTAAGTTTGTTTTTGATTTCTATGCGATATTGATATATACATGAACAGCTGTTATCATGCACTGAAGAATTCTTTATAATAATAATAACTTTGTTCTTATATACCGCCACAATCTTGCGACTTCTAGGCGGTTTACAATGAAGAGAAACTGTACAGACAGTGAATTACAGAGTATAGCATTGAACATCTAGTGATAGTAACAGGAGAGTTACAGGGTCTGTGTATTACACGGTTTCACAATGAGTAGCATTATACAGTCGACGATATTCAGAGCATAAGTAGGAGAAGAGAAAGGAGATTGAGCTTTGAGTTACAAAGGTGCAAGACTGCGAAGGTGAAAAAGATAACATAAGATGTTGATGAGAAGTAAGTTGTTAACTTGGTACATTTGAACGAAGGACGGGCACCAGTGGGAAAAACTGGTAACAATTAAAGATAGAAATTTTGGCAGAAGAGGGTAGACGGACTCCTTGGGATGGGAGGAGGCTCCGATTTTAGGGGAGAAGTCTGGTTAGGTTATAAATTTCTTAAACAAGGTGGTTTTTAGTTCTTTCCTAAAGATACTATATGATTCTCTGGCGGCATCAGTGAAGTAGCCTGTCCAAGTTTGCAGTCTACCTGCTTGGAATTTGAATGTTCTATCAAAGAAGGTGCAATATCTACAGCCTATGATATTTGGGTAGGTAAAGAGGTTACGGTTTCTGGTAGGCCTAATAGAGGAGTGGAATTCGAAGTGAGGTAGTAGGTAGCTGGGGGCCAGTCCCCAGATTAGTTTATAGCAGAGGCAGGAGAATTTTAATAGAATTCGTGCTTCAATTGGTAACCAATGAAGGAGTTTGTAGAATGGACTAACATGATCGCTCTTCTTTAGTCCGAATATTAGACGGATGGCCGTATTTTGAACTATTCTCAGTTTTCTCACATTTTTTTTTAGGTATTCCCAAGTAGATAATGTTACAGTAGTCCAGGTTGGATAAAATCAGTGATTGTACCAAAATTCTGAAGGATAGCGGGTCGAAGTATTTTTTTATGGTTTTCAGTTTACAAAGGATGAAGAAGCATCTTTTAGTCACCGAGTTTATGTGCTCGGTCAGGGTCAGGTGGGTATCCAGGGTGACTCCCAGTATTTTTATGGTTTTTAGCATTGGGTGATCATGGCCGTTTACATATATTGTAGTTGCGGAGATTTTCTCGTTTGGGCTAGCAAGGAAAATCTTTGTCTTTTCTGAGTTTAATTTCAGTTTGAAGTTTAAAGTCCATTTTTCTATTTCGAGCATGATGGAGGAGATATGTTTTGAGTTGGTTGAGGTCACATTTGTTATTGGTATTAGTATGGACATGTCGTCTGCGTATATATAATAAGTTAGGTTAAGCTTTTGTAAAAGGTGGCCTAGAGAAGAGATGTATATATTGAACAAGGTGGGAGATAGGGGGGGATCCTTGTGGGACTCCCGAGGGGCTTTTCCAGGGTTCAGAGTAATTTCCTTCATGGACAACTTGATAAGATCGTTTGGTTAGGAAACCTTGGAACCAGGTCCACACTCTTCCCATTTCGTCGAGGCACCTAAGCATAGTTTTGTGGTCCATGAGATCGAAGGCACTGCTGAAGTCTAACTGTAGGATCAAGGCGCTGGAACCTTGATTGAAAAGGTCGTATAGGTGGTTAAGGAGAGAGCCTAGGACTGTCTCAGTGCTGAATCCTTTTCTGAATCCAGATTGGTGGTCATTTAGGAGAGAGTACTTATCTAAGTGATTTACTAATTCCAAGTTGACCAGCCCTTCCAGCATTTTGGTGAAAAAAGGGGTGCTTGCTATGGGTCTGTAGTTGGACGCCAGTGTGAGCGAGATCTTCTGGTCTTTGGGTATGGGTGTGATTAGGATGTGTCCCATATTTTCCAGGTAGGTTCCGTTTTTGAGGGAGTAAGTTGCCCAGTTAAATAGGTCCCTCTTAAATTCTGGTATTGCATCTTGCATGATCTTAGACGGACATTCATCTAGTAGACAATTTGATTTGGAGTATTTGTTGAAGAGTGCAAGGAAGTTATTCCAATCTGGGGGCTCGAAGTGGTTCCAGCTCATATCGCCTTTGGATTCACTACTCTGCGATTTGAGGTTGAATTCAAGATTGGGTGGAGGAAGGGGTATTGAGGCTCTGAGGTCGGTGATTTTTTTCCTAAAGTGGTTGGCTAGGGTGGAGACCTCTGGGATTTGATTGTGATGGTTCTGTAGTATCTGTGTGGTGTCTGTTATTTTGTTACTAGTTTGAATAGTTCTCTACTGTTTGTATTGGTTGTTCCTATTTTCTGTGCATAACAGTTATAATGCTTTTCTTTGATCCGATTCTTGTAATTTTTCATTTTTTGTTTCCATTTAATTTTATCTTCCACTTTGTCTGTTTTTTGCCATACTCTTTCCAGTTTTCTGAGATCTTGTTTGAGGGCTAATAATTTGGCATCATACCATTCTTTTGATGCCCATGTGTTCTTTTTGTATGATTGAACAGGAGCTATTTGATTTAGTGTGTCTTTTGTGAATTTGTCCCATCTAGTGGGGAAGTCTTGCTCTTCCTCTATTTTGGGATGTAGTTCATAATGGGTCCAGAATTCTGTTGGATTGGTGATGTTTCTGCAGGTGACTGTTTTTTTCAAACTGGTTTTGTTTATATGTTTTGCTGTTGAGTGTTTCTTTTGCCAACATAATTCAAAATTGAAAGTATAGTGATCTGACCATATGTTCTTAACCTATTTTCCTGCATGGTATTGTATATTTTTTGCGTCGGGGTCTTTGTGGGAAAAAGTGACGATGTCCAGTTGGTGTCCCTTTTCGTGCGTTTCCTCTTTGTCAGGAATTTCAAAGCCCAGGGTATTTAGGAACAAGTCGATTTCTGTCACTTCCGGTTTTTCCTTTTTCTCTAGGTGAACATTTATGTCTCCCAGAAGTAAGTTGTATGGGCCTTTTATGGTGTTGGATGAAAGGTATTCAAATAATTCTTCTTTTGCACTTGACCATTTATTGGGGGGGGATGTAGAATAGTGTAGCTATTAGAGATTCTTCCAGTTTGGGGTTGGTGATCTTGCAGGTGGGGTAATAAGGGCAGGAGGGGGAATAAGGGCCAGTGAGGTTATCTCCCTTTCTAGTGCGGTTGTTGAATTCACAACCTACGGGGATCTGAGGCTCTTCCCCTTTACTTTCAGTTGTTATAAGTGTTTTGAGAATAGAGCTGAAGAAGAAAGTTCCTTACGAATCTTGAGCAATACTAAATTTTCAAAAAAATTTTGAGAGGCATTTTGTATGATTATTGTGTTCTCTCTTACTCCTGTGTATTGTAACCCCACTGTGGTCCAACCGGGACTCCACAGCACTCCAAGTGGTTACACTGAAAAAGAGCACTAGCATGTGACCCGGCCTGGAGTCACCCTGCAGGATTGAACTGACATCAATCAGGAACAAAAATCAAGATCACACAAATGGAGTTTAAATGAAAATTTTCCACTTTTGCTCATCAAAACATAAAAGGTCAGGATTTCATAATCAAGGATGAGCAGAGTCCTGGTAAAAGCTTCCAACAAGTCAAAATTCAAAAAGAAGGAAAAATAAACAGTTCAAAATAAAGTCCAAACTTTCCCCTTCTTTCTCACTCAGTCAATACTGCATTTTTAGCTCTCCCCAGAGCCTGCACAGCCTGCTCCCAAGCAGGTAGTCCAATGTACAAAATAAAGCTCTTTGCTCCTGTGCTCACAATTCACAGTCCTTAAAAATAAAGCCTCCGGCAGACTATAGGCACCTGCCGGGCAAAGGAGAGTGCCTTAGGTTTTCCTAGGAAAAGCACTACTAATAGCTTTCAAAATTCCCTCCCAGGGTGACAGCAAAACCTCTCCCAAGAGACACTTCCAGCTTCATAAGACAACCAACAAAAAATACAGAGCTCAAAATAACTAGCTCCAAAATCAAATAGTTCCAAAAGCAAACAGTCTTAAAACAAAACTTACTGTTTGCAGCCTATTGCCTGCAGCTGGTCGTCAAGCCCACATCCATGGCTTCAGGTAAGTCTTCCCCAACTTCAGAAAAGCCTTCTTGGATTTCCATCGGCAACTCAGCATCAGGAAAAGACAGTGCCTCGGCTTGTCCAGTTTCTTCCACCTCCATAGGTGTAGGCCTATTGCACCTGTTTGACCCAAGGAGATCCTCGGGAATAAAGGTTTGAATCTTCTCCTTAACCTGCCTGTCTGCCTGTTCTCCACTGCTGGCTTTTGTATTCCAGGGACACACCCTAACCTAGCTGAGTCAGCAGTGCTCAAGGTAGCTCTAGAGCTCCTCCGGTGGTGACCTGAATACTGAACACCTAATATATTCTCAGCAAGATCAGGCTCCCTCTGGTGATTAACTGGGAAATTGTCAGAATCAGAAACAGGACTTACTCTAGAAACTGCCTTCTGGGATTTCTTTTGTACTCTGACCTCTGTCCTAACTGGGACCTTGGCGGGCACGGCGCCTGAATGGTCACAGTATATTTTTGGAGACCCTTAGAAAGACCCAGGGAGGATCGGGTTGGAATGTTCATTGAGGGGCTGCTTGTCCAAGGTGTATTCAGAGAAGGGAGGGATATATACTAATATTGTTGGCAGGTTTGTGGGAGGGGATTCCATTGGCTTGTGTACCTACTCCTTTAAGCTGTTACTTCAAATATTCCAAACTATACAAAATACTGCACTTAAGCTTCTCCACAGAGCTAAGAAATTTGATCACCTGACTGTTTTATTCTTAGAAAGTTATTGACTGCCCATTCCATTTAGAATTAAGTTCACGGTCCTTCACTTAAACTTTAATATCTAGAGGACAGTTCAACCTTATTGTCTATTAGACTTTCTTTTTCCCTTACATTCCAGCTAGGGCTTTGCAGTCCCATGATGACAAATTGTTAACAATTCCATCTAGCTCAGAGGCAAGACTTGATTGCATTAGTTACTGCTTTTTTCTTTTCTTTTATGGAATGCATTACCTAAGTATCTAGGGTTTGAAATATCTTTGCAGTGAATTAAATCAGGTCGACTTTTCAATTGCCTTTGACTAAAGCTGTAGGTGGAGGACTCGGCATAGGGACTTTATTTTCTCTCATCTTAGCCTTCAATTGCTATCTGATTATCTACTTATTGGTGCCTCAGGACTGGTAGAAAAGCTAACATGGCCATTTTTATGTTTACATGTATATTACTTTTGTAAAATGGGGAATACACATGTAGATTTTCATCCTGCCCTATACATAATGTGACCATTTATTTTTTCATCAAAAGGGGACATCTATTAATTGTCAGCCCCACCCCAATCCCACCCTAGCCCCACCCCCAATCCCACCCCCAATTTTTCCCATTCATTTTTCATGTACAGATAATATCTTATTAATTCATAATGGTAACTATAATTTTTTTTTAAACTACAAAGCTCACTATATGCAGAGAAAATGTTAATTATTATTTATATTTGGGGTTTTCAAAGATGTTAAAGCAGATGACTTTAAAATATGCAATGTCACCTCAGTAACTATAGAAAAATAGTCAAATATAGTGCAAAATATAGACAGTATATATAAATTCTCAAAACTGACACATTTTGATCACTAAATTGAAAATAAAATAATTTTTCTTACCTTTGCTGTCTGGTGATTTCATGAGTCTCTGGTTGAGTTTCCTTCTGACTTTGTATCCTTTCTTTCATTTCTTTTTTTCTGCACTCAGATCCAACAATTGTCCCTTTCTATTCCCTCCCTCCTTCCTTATGTCCTTAGTGCCCCCGGTGCCTCCTTCCCATGTCCTTAGTGCCCCCGGTGCCTCCTTCCCATGTCCTTAGTGCGCCCAGTTCTTCCTTCCCATGTCCTTAGTGCGCCCAGTGCTTCCTTCCCATGTCCTTAGTGCACTCAGTGCCTTCTTCCATGTCCTTAGTGCCACCAGTGCCTTCTTCCCATGTCATTAGTGCCCCAGTGCCTCCTTCCCATGTCCTTAGTACCCCAGTGCCTCCTTCCTATGTCCCTCTCACTGCCTTCCAGACTTTGTCCCACCCTCACCCCCGAAGCCAGCCTTCCTGCCTGTCTACCTCCCTCCCTCCCTGGCCAAAGCCAGCCTGCTTGCCTGCCTACCTCCTTCCCTCCCTGCCAATCAAAAAAAAAATAGCCTCCCTCCTTCCTTTCCCCCGGTCCGCTGCTATCTTACCTCCCTGCTGCTGCTAATCGCCAACACGAAGTCTTCTTTCCGACGTCAATTCTGATGTCAGAGAGGACGTTCTGGGCCAGCCAATCACTGCCTGGTTGGCTCAGAACATCCTCTCTGACATCAGAATTGACGTCGGAAAGAAGACTTCGTGTCGGCGATTAGCAGCAGCAGCAGGGAGGTAAGATAGCAGCGGACCGTTGGAAAGGAAGGAGGGAGGCTTTTTTTTTTTTTTTTTTGCATGGCAGGTAGGGACAGGAAGTGTTCGCCTGTCCTGCTGTCCCCAAGCACAGCTTCGGGACGCTGTCCCTGAAAATGGGACATTTCAGCGTCCCAAAGCTGTGTGTGGGAACAATGGGACAGGGGGTCTGAAAATGGGACGGTCCCATTTAAAACGGGACATATGGTCACCTTACCTATACAAATCTAAACATCTCCTTAAAATTTGTACATGATATGGAACTTCATGTATAAATAGTGGATTTCTAAAAGTGCTATTTGTAAATGCAGCTGATCTACCACCCTGTGCATTCTTCAGGCTATGTCAGACCTGGGCCCACTTTGGTCAGAGGGTCAAGGGTAATTGCCCCTCCTACATACACACACCATCCCTGTTATCTTTATTGTTGTACACGCTTTGCCTAAAAAAGATTTAAGAACATTACAAATAGCTCAAAATGCTGCTGCTCTTTTAATCTCAGGAAGTCCTTTGTATCAGTGGCACAGTAAGGGGGGGCATTCCACACCGAGCGCCATCATGATGAGGGTGCTGGCACCCTTCCTCCTCTCCAACCCCTGCCTCTTCCCACTTCCCCCCTCTCCAACTTCACGCACACCTCCTTCCCTTCTCCTGTACCTCTAGTTGTTCACCGCCACGAGTAACAACTTCATCATGCTCCTCGCAATCACGTTGGCTGCTGATGACATCACTTCCAGGTGCCACACATAGGAAGTGATGTCACTTCCGGGTACCCTGTATAGGAAGTGACATCAGTGTATTCATTTTAAAATGTTAACGTGAATTTGTATAACTCATTATGAACAACCACCACTTTGTCTGGCTGCAATCCTAAAGGTTCATGTGCCAGGATGTCTCCTTCATTCAAGTAATCGGGTACTACTTGATGTTCCAGATTTTAAGCAAATTAGATTGGAAATGTAGAGGGACTCAGTTTTATGGTCATGAGACCTCACTTATGGAACTCCCTTCCAAAGAAAATTTAGGTGGCAGCTTGGAATGATAACAGACGATTGTGATAGACAGCCCCTAACTGATGGAAAGTCAAATTGTGTTGATATACATAAAGAATGTCTAGAAATGAGAAATACAAAATGATCTACCAAGTAACCAGAGGCCAGACCATAAAGGACTTTGTAACATAGTAACTAGGATCCAGATCATAAAGGAAGACCTTCGGAAACTTGAAGACTGGGCATCCAAATGGCAGATGAAATTTAATGTGGACAAATACAAAGTGATGCACTTTGGGAAGAATAATCCAAATCATAGTTACTAGATGCTAGGGCACAGATTAGGGGTCAGTGCCCAAGAAAAATATCTAGGTATCTTCATAGACAATATGCTGAAACTTTCCACCTAATGCGGCCAAAAAAGCAAACAAGATGCTAGATTAGAAATGATTAGACAATGGATGATAGATAAGACTAAGAATGTTTTGCCTCTTTATCACTCCAAGGTACAACCAAACCTTGAATATTACGTTCAGTTCTGGTTGCTGTAACTCCAAAAAGATATAGTGGAATTAGAAATGGTTCAAAGAAGAGTGACCAAGATGGTAAAGGGGATGGTACTCCTCTCATATGAGGAAAGACTAAAGAGGTTAGGGCTCTTTAGCTTGGAAAAGAGACAGCTGAGGGGAGATATGGTTGAAGTCTACAAAATCCTGAGTGCTGTAGAATGGGTTAAAATGAATTGAGTTTTAAAAATCTATCCAAAATTATAAAGACTATGGGACAGTCAATGAAATTATAGGGAAATACTTTAAAAACCAATAGGATGATATATTCCCTAGATTCAATTTCAGTTTATGAGTATGTAACCAGTGCAATGGAGTCTAGCTCAGTGTTCTTCAATGCAAGGCCCAAAGGCCAATGGTGGCCCCCAGACATTTCTATGATGGCCTCCATTGTCTTTTGTTATTTTTTTCTGCTACTCTGCCTCTTTACTCGTGCTCAGGACAGAAAGGGAAAGTGGACTGGGGAAGAGACGCTTGTGTGAAGGACAAAGCATTTCTCAATAGACAAAAAAGAATGCATCTGGAAATACTAACAATCTTGAGGATACCCCTCAGTGAAATCTGAAGGTGGGCTGGAGGAATGGAAATCATTGACACACACTGGTCAGCAGTGTCATGGCCCTGCATGGGAAGACAGTTGGTGGCTGTCCTTCAGCTCATTAGAATTCATAGTTACCCCAGCTTAAAAATAATGGTTGTTATTTGATATACTGCCTTTCCTCCGCAGATATCAAAGCAGTTTACACCACATTGACTAGTAAGCAGGTACTCTAAGTATTTTCCCTATCTGTCCTGGCAGGCTCACAATCTAATAATAGTATCAGGGGCACAAGGATTAGCACTAGGCTTGAACCTACAACCTCAAGGTGCTGAGGCAGCAGCTCTAACCACTAGGCCACTCATCCATTCTTGTAATAATGAAACCCACTGGTCTAGCTTCTTGTTGAGAATCTGAACTGAAGATTCTCTAATGTTCACAGTAAATTCTGATGGACTGCTAGCATGGCCGCTATTGTAACAAATTCAAAAAGGTGAGTCATTCTTTAAAAATCACGCATGCAAATGAGGTTTGTGGAGAGGTTTGAGGAGGGATGCCTACTCCCTCCTGCCGCTGCCATCATGCAAATCCCCTCTCCCCCTGACACACCGGCAGTGGGAGGGATGCCTGCTTCCTCCCATTACTGCTGCCAAACAACCCACCAATACCCTCCCCCCCCATCAGCAGGAGCCTAAGGCTCTGATTGGCCCAGATGTCTAAGATCCCCTCCCATAGGAGGGGCCTTAATCAACCTGGGCCAATCAGAGTATTAGGCCTCTCCCTAGCACATCCCAGGATTTATTTATTTTTAAAATTTATAGACCGCTTAAGTCTAAGCGGTTTCCATACAAAGCATACATAATATTCAATCATACAACACATTACACATGTTATAACCATTACGACAAATTTCTGTTACATTTACAATCTAATAAACTATGCTTAACATAAATTCAAACTTTAAATCCCTTCATATCCCTCACCTAATCATAACATTCTGGATAAGGGCGAGAATAAAAATCATCAAATTTCAGTTCAATATATACTAATACTGGATCATTCTTCCATGCTATTTCATAAAAAGGCATCAACAAATAATTGTGTTTTCAGCATTTGTTTAAATTGCACACAATCCATACAAACCCTCAGGGTTCCAGGGAGAGAATTCCAAAGCTTCACCCTAGCTATAGAAAGCATAGATGCTCTAGATCTAACATAATGAACACTGTCTTCCTTTACAGAGATCAGCCTCATCCCTCCTTCGGATCTTAATTTTCTACAGGGTTGATAGACCTTCCAAAAAGTGTGCAAACTTAAAAGGAACGGACAGGTCTGGTGCACCATAGATATCACTTTATGACAGATTCATTGTTGTATTGGGAGCCAATGTAATTGCTTTAATACCAGCGTAATATGCACTATCCTTGATATTCCATTTTGAAGAGGCGGGCCTACTGGCCATTTGGAGTAGGCATCCCTATGGCCAGCCTTTGTGAACAAGGTAGTGGGGGGGCATGGTGGGAGGTCATCAGGGTCATGATGGTGGCAGCAGGAGGGAGTGGGCATGCCTCCTGCTACAGGGGGGGGGGTTGTTTAACAACGGTGGTGGAAAGGAGTGGGCATCCATTCTGCTGCCAGCAGGGTGTCGAGGGGGGGAGGGTGAGTTGCTTGATGACAGTGGCTGGAATGGACATCCCTCCAGCTTCTTGGGGGGGTTGTCAGGTGGGTTGCTTGACAAAGACAGCAGGAGGGAGTGAGCATCTCTCCCGTGCCAGGGGGTGTCGTTTTACTGCAGCAGTGGGAGGAATAGGCCTCCCCCCCGCTGCTGACGGGGTGTGTGTGTCAGGTGGGTTGCTTGACAGTGGCTGTGGGAGGGAATAAACATCCCTTCTGCTGTCAGAGGTGTGTGTCAAGTGGGTTGCTTTATGGTGGTGGCAGGAGAGAATGGGCATATCTCCTGCTGCTGGGGGTGCATTGAGGGGGGTTGCTTGACAGCGGTGGTGGGTGGGAGAGGGCATCCCTCCTGCCGAAGGTGTTGTGGGAGGGGCACAGGTTTCTGGCAGGTCTGAGCTGTCAAACCTTACTTTCCTGTCAATTCCTGAGCCAATCAACACTCAGGCACTGACTAGAAAGTAAGTCTACAACAGCTCAGACCTGATGGAAAAATTTTGCCCGCAAATGTAGGACAATGAGGTTAGGGAATCACCCAAAGTACTCATTTAAATATTAATAAACTCGTTGTAATACAATTGCATGGCAGAGTTGAAGCCTGCCAGGAAGCTCAGAAAAGACCATAGTGAGCCCTTTTGAGAATTGACTCTGTTCTCTCAATCGTTTATCCCTCCCCTCTCCTCTCCTCCTGAGCTCTCCTGTGAACATTTTGATTCAGATTGATAATGTCACTCAAAGGAACTGACCATCTGCCACCTACTGGATACTTTGAACAATTTGTTTGAAATGTGATTTCTCATAGAAACATGATGCCATATAAAGGTCAAATGGCCCATCTAATCTGCCCATCTGCAGCACCCATTATCTCTTTCTTTCTCTGAGAGATCCCACGTACCTATGTCAGGCCCTTTTGAATTCAGATACAGTCTCTGTCTCCACCTCTTCTGGGAGACTGTTCCATGCATCTACCAACCTTTCTGTAAAAAAAAAAGTATTTATTTAAATTACTCCGGAGCCTATCACCTCTTAACTTCATCCTATGCCCTCTCATTGCAGAGTTTCCTTTCAAATGAAAGAGACTCGACTCATGTGCATTTACATTATGTAGGTATTGCTTTTATTTTTTTACCTGATTTGCACACATATCCAGGGAGGGTGGGAGGGAGGGGGGAATACATTGGGTATTCTTTTTAACTGGTTATAATGAAAGGTGGAGGGAAATATGTTTTGTATTGATATTGATTGAATATAAGTGCTGTTTATAATTTTTTGTCTATAATTTAATGCACTTTTGAATGTGTTATGAAAATTAATAAAGAATTTAAACATCTCTATTATATCTCCCCTCTTCCGCCTTTTCTCCAAAGTATACAGATTGAGATCTTTAAGTCTGTCCCTTATGATGAAGGCCACATACCATTTTAGTAGCCTTCCTCTGAACTGACTATCCTTTTTATATCTTTTTGAAGGTGCAGCCTCCAGAATTGTACACAATATTCTAAATAAGTTCTCACCAAAGTCTTATACAGGGGCATCAATACCTCCTTTTTGCTACTAGTCATACCTCTCCCTATGCAACCTAGCATCCTTCTAGCTTTCGCCGTCATCTTTTCAACCCGTTTGGCCACCTTAAGATCAACACATACAATCACACCAAGTCCCGCTCTTTTGTCGTGCACATAAGCTCTTCACTCCCTAATCTGTACCATTTCCTCTGGTTTTTGCAGCCCAAATGCATGACCTTGCATTTGTTAGCATTAAATTTTAGCTGCCAAATTTCAAATTCACCAGGTCTTTCTTCATGTTATTCACACCATCCGGCGTGTCTACTCTATTGCAGGTTTTCGTATCATCTGCAAAGAGGTAAATCTTACCCGACAACCCTTCAGCAATATCGTTTATAAAAATGTTAAAAAGAACAGAACCTTGAAGCACACCACTAGTAACATCCCTTTCCTCAGAGCAATCTCCATTGATCACTACTCTCTGTCACCTTCCACTCAACCAGTTCCTGACCCAGCCCGTCACTTTGGGACCCATCCCAAGGGCACTCAGTTTATTTATTAGACGTCTGTGTGGAACACTGTTAAAGGCTTTGCTAAAATCTAAATACCCTATATGAACTAATTCCCACTTTTATGAAAGAGTGCAATACCTCTCTCGATCTATATCTATTTGCATACAGGACAAGGCCTCAGTAATGGAGCCTAATTAAAGAACTTTTTTAGAATATTTATAATTAAATAAAATGGGCATAAACAATTTGTTAGAGTAAGGGTATACAGGCATGTGGCCGATGATTGGAGCAAGGAGCAGAGTAACATAAGAACATAAGCAATGCCTCTGCTGGGTCAGACCTGAGGTCCATCGTGCCCAGCAGTCCGCTCACGCTGCGGCCCAACAGGTCCAGGACCTATGCAGTAATCCTCTATTTATACCCTTCTATCCCCTTTTCCAGCAGGAAATTGTCCAATCCTTTCTTAAACCCCAGTACTGTACTCTGCCCTATTAAGCCCTCTGGAAGCGCATTCCAGGTGTCCACCACTTGTTGGGTAAAGAAGAACTTCCTAGCATTTGTTTTGAATCTGTCCCATTTCAACTTTTCCAAATGCCCTCTTGTTCTTTTATTATTCGAAAGTTTGAAGAATCTGTCTTCTCTACTCTCTCTATGCCCTTCATGATCTTAAAAGTCTCTATCATATCTCCTCTAAGTCTCCTCTTCTCCAGGGAAAAGAGACTCAGTTTCTCCAATCTCTCAGCATATGAAAGGTTTTCCATACCTTTTATCAGACGTGTCGCTCTCCTCTGAACCCTCTCGAGTAACGCCATATCCTTCTTAAGGTACGGCGACCAATATTGGACGCAGTATTCCAGATGCGGGCGCACCATCGCCCTATACAACGGCAGGATAACTTCTTTCATCCTGGTTGTAATACCCTTCTTGATTATACCTAGCATTCTATTTGCTTTCTTAGCTGCCGCTGCGTACTGTGCCATCGGCTTCATTGTCATGTCCACCATTACCCCCAACTCCCTTTCTTGGGTACTCTCATTCAATAACATCCCTCCCATCGTATAATTGTACCTCGGGTTTCTGCTTCCCACATGCAATACTTTACATTTCTCAACGTTGAACTTCATCTGCTATCTCGCTGCCCATTCCCCTAGTTTGTTCAAGTCCCTTTGCAATTCTTCGCATTCCTCTTTAGTCCCAGCTCCACTAAATAGTTTTGTATCATCCGCAAATTTTATTATCTCACACTTCGTCCCAGTGAATATGACTGTGCGTAGGCTCCATTACTGAGGCCTTGTCCTGTATGCAAATAGATATAGATTGAGAGAGGTATTGCACTCTTTCATAAAAGTGGGAATTAGTTCATATAGTATGTTATTTTGACTAGTTATTCACCACTAGGGAATTTTGGTTTAGTTTTAAAATCTAAATACACCACATCTAGCTCACATCCTCTATCCAATTCTCAGGTCACCCAGTCAAAGACCTACCTCTAGTGAATCCACATTGCCTCCGGTCCTGTAATCCACAGGATTCCAGAAATTTGACCATTCTCTGTTTTAAAAGTGTTTGCATTAATTTGCTTACCACAGAAGTCAGACTTACCAGCCTGTAATTCCCTACTTCTTTCTTACTTCCACTTTTGTGGAGAGGGACCATATCTGCCCTTTGCCAGTTCTCCGGTACCACTCCTGACTCTAGAGATTCATTGAAAAGGTCAGTCAGTGGAGTCACCAGAACTTCCTTAAGTTCCTTCAGCATCTTCGGATGTACACCATCCAGCCCCATTGCATTGTCTACATTTATTTTAGCTAGCTCCTCACGAACACAACCCTCTGAAAATCGATCAGGGTCTATTACTCCTCCATCCCTAGTCACGTTTGTCTTCTGCGGTCCCGCTCCCAGCACTTCAGCCGTGAACACAGAACAGAAATATCTGTTAAGCAATTCAGCCTTTTCTTCAACAGCTTCTACATATTCCTCCCCTTCATTTTGTTTTGTTTTTGCCTAAAAAGACAGTAAAAACCCTGAAATTTGGATTTTTTTTTTCATATTTTTTTAATAGGGCTGGGGAGGGCTTCAATGGCTGGGAGGGTGTAGATGGGCTGGAGTCGGTTTTGATGGAGATTTTGGCAGTTGGAACCCAAACACAGTACCGGGTAGAGCTTTGGATTCTTGCCCAGAAATAGCTAAGAAGAAAAAATTTAAATTGAATCAAGTTGGGCAGACTGGATGGACCATTCAGGTCTTTATCTGCCATCATCTACTATGTTACTAGTCTTTCGGAAAGAATATGCACTCTTTGTAAAAAGTGTGCAAAATTTGTGAAGAGTGTACAATAGTAATAATATTGTTCCTATTATGGAAAAAAATAGTTAAAAATGAACAAAACAAAACTTCCCATAAACAAAAACATTTGAGCTGCACAGTCCTAGATGGGTCATGATGAATTGAACTATTATTTAATGAAGGTGTAGTAGGGTTACAATAGCTTCATCACTAATTAAAGTTTTGATTTCATTCCATAACTCTTTGGGCTCTCTATCTCTTGTATCAAGCAAGGCAAACTTGTTGTTTAGTTTTATCCAATAGTCTGATGGAATGTTTTCAATGTCGTATTTTGGGAGGTTTCTAATGAACTTCTTCCTGTGAAACTTCACCTTGATCTTGCATGTCAAAAGTTTGTGCTTGCTTCCACAATCAGCTCCTGGTTTAGTCCTTTTATTCAAAACTTCAGATTTCCATCTCTGTCCTACGCAGATGTAGTCAATTTGATTTCAATACATGTCATTTGGAGAGGTCCATGTATACTGGTGATGTTTGTGGTTTTGGAAATGTGTATTCATGATTGACAGCTGGTTTGTTTTGCAAAACTGTACTAAGTTATCACCAGCTTCATTTATTTCTCGTATACCGTGCTTTCCAACTACTGCATCTTCAGATGTACTTCCTACCTTTGAACTGAAGTCCCCCATAATGATCAGCAGATCTTGTTTTGGCGTTTGATCTATTACATTTTGAAGTTGTTCATAGAACAATTCTACATCCTCATCTTCTGCATCTGTTGTTGGAGCATATACTTGGATCAAGGTGATGTTGATTGGCTTTCCCTGCAGACGGATTGACTTGACTATCACTGATAACATTGTACTTTAGTACCATCTTTGAAAGCTTATTATTGAGGATGAATGTCACGCCATTTTTCCTATGTGTTTCATGACCAGAGTAGCAGATCCAATGCTCGTTTGATTGAAAATGGCCCTGTCCTGTCCATTTGAGTTCACTGATCCCTACCAAATCCATTTTGTTTTTTTACATTTGATCTTTAACAATTTCCAGTTTTCCTTGATTCATGCTTCATACATTCCATGTTCCTATGTTGAGAATATCTTTACAGCTTCTGATCTCCCTTTTCTATCTAGCAACATCAGCATCAGGACATTTTGGCAGCTTTGATCCATCAGCTTCATAAACACTGGGCATACTCTGGGAGACGGTCAGCTCTTCCCTAGTAGTATGGTGAGTGCCTTTAGACCTAGGGGACCATCTTCCAGCACTATATGTTGATTCTTTATGTCTCATCATCATTGAGTTTTCTTGCCAGAAGTAAATTGCCAGGTCTTGGCAGAAGTAGATTGCCAGGTCTTTCTTCAGTGCAGTATAAATTTGATGTTGTTGCCATTGTTGCATCAAACTCAATCCTCCACCTCCAACACTACCCATCTGCCCAAAGCCAAAAAATCACCTTGGATCTTAGAAGAAACCAGAAAAGGAGTACATAAGAACATAAGAAATGCCTTCACCGGATCAGACCCTAGGTCCATCT
The DNA here is from genome assembly GCF_902459505.1 of Geotrypetes seraphini. Taxonomy (NCBI): domain Eukaryota; kingdom Metazoa; phylum Chordata; class Amphibia; order Gymnophiona; family Dermophiidae; genus Geotrypetes; species Geotrypetes seraphini. The sequence goes on from NC_047097.1 coordinate 48,931,177, forward strand.
AGTCCGGCGACCCGCGCACATGGAGGCTAAGCTAGGTGTTCTCTAATGGACACCTTGTTCACCCGTGTCCCTCAATGTGATTTGCAAGAAGATGTGCATCCAACTTGCCCTTGAATCCCAGAATGGTGGTCTCTGTCACAACCTCCTCCAGGTGTCCACCACTCGCTGTGTGAAGCAGAACTTCCGGATATTAGTCCTGAGTCTGCCTCCCCTAAGTTTTAGTCCATGACCTCTTGTTCGAGTCACTGTTGACAATGTGAATAACGAAGATTCTTGCTCCATTTTGTCGAAACCTTTTAGTATTTTAAAAGTCTCTATCATATCCCCTCGCAGCCTTCTCTTCTGGAGGGTAAACAATCCCAGTTTTTCGAGGCGTTCTTCGTAACTCAAATTCTTCATACCTTTTATTAGTTTCGTGGCTCGTCTCTGCACCCTCTCTAGTAGGGTTATATCCTTCTTTAGGTAGGGAGACCAGTGTTGGACACAGTATTCTAAGTGTGGTCTGACCATTGCTCTATAAAGCGGCATTATGACATCCGCCGATCTACTCATGATGCCCTTCTTTATCATGCCCAACATCCTGTTTGCTTTCTTTGCCGCCGCTGCACATTGAGCCGACGGCTTCAGGGTCCTGTCTATCAGTACTCCCAAGTCCCTTTCTTGTTCGCTCTTGCCCAATGTTACAGCTAACATTTTATATTCTTGTTCTTTGTTTTGCCTGCCCAGGTGCATCACTTTGCATTTTTTTATATTAAATTTCATCTGCCACTTTTCCGCCCATTTCTCCAGTTGGTTCAAATCTCTTTGAAGTGCATCTCTGTCTATTTGCGACCCAACTGCCCGACATAGTTTTGTGTCATCTGCAAACTTGATTATGTTACTTGTTGTTTCCTCTTCTAGGTCATTTATGTAGATATTGAACAAGATGGGCCCAAGAACCGATCCCTGGGGCACGCCGCTCGTCACCTTCTCCCAGTCCGAGAACTTCCCATTTATGCTCACCTTCTGCAATCTGTTCTCCAGCCATTTGCCTATCCATCTTAGTATATCCCCTTTTATTCCATGTCTTTGTAGTTTCCTCATGAGCCTTGTGTGTGATAACCTTGTTGAATGCTTTCTGGAAGTCCAAGTATACGATATCCACCGGTTCTCCACTATCAATATGTTGGTTCACCTTCTCAAAAAATTGAAGCAAATTTGTCAAACATGACTTCCCCTTCCTGAAACTGTGTTGACTAGCTCTCATCAGGTCATGATTATCCAGGTGCTGCACTATGCTATCCTTGATTAGTGCTTCAAACATCTTCCCAGGAACCGACGTAAGACTCACAGGTCTGTAGTTTCCTGGTTCTCCCCTTGATCCCTTTTTGAAGATTGGGATGACATTTGCTATCCTCCAGTGATAGAGAAAAAGTATCAGAAATGAACTGAGTGTTTCAACGTCAAGTTCAGCAAGACAAAGCACGATATCTCAAGGATATTTGTCAGAAAATTTAAGAACATGTAAATGGAAAAAACAGATTAGCTTTTCAGGAGATTATGAGATTGCAGCAGAAATTTCAACCTTGACTGGGGATGCTTAAAGGTATCAACTCAGGAAAAGGGTCAGTTAAACACTACTTACTACTTCAAATCAGAACCCCATATGGATACAAACACCCCCCTCTGCAACACCACCAGGCTTAAATCATACACACCAACCAATCACACAACAACAGGGAAACCAATCACAGAGCAACAGGGAAACAAAAGAAAAAAGAAAGAAAGGTGGAGAAAAAGCCTCAGTTCAGCTTCATCTGGCAAAAAAAACTCCACCCTTCAAAGCAAACCCTGCACTCACAACAAAAATCTAAAGAAGATGTAGAAAAAAGCACTATAGTCGCCTGCAGAGTGATGTTAAATAACACGCCGGGACACATAGCCCATAGTTGTGATAAAGTGAGTAAATGAGCACTCTAGCAATACAGTCCAGGATCTTGTGTCGAAAACAGAAAAAAAGTCAATCACTTAGCTGCTTCGGCATCCAGGATATTGCTCAGTCCAACCTTCACCTCCTGGGCCCTGCAGCCACTGAACCCTCTGTTTCGTGTTGGTCGCTGTGTTAGAGGTCTTAATTACACTGTTTCTTGAATACACATTCCAGACCCACCATGCTGTTCTGGCTCTCACATCACTTCACAAATCACTACTGGCGAACTGAAGCCAAAGAAGAACCAGATATTTTAAAAGAATTAGTCATAGCAGTGATTAAAGCCTTATCAAAAAACAAGTCACCTGGTATCAATGGTATTCCAACTGAATTAATAAAAGGCTCAGAAGGTGCTATCTTGGCCCTCACTTGACTGTGTCAAGATTTGGAAAGAAAAAACATGGCCAACCGACTGGAGATCACTGTTCATACCTATACCAACGAAAGATAACGCCAAGGATTGCAACAACTACAAAACAATTGCATTCCACAAGTCAGCAAAATATTGTTGAAAATACAATGAAGACTCCAACCATACACTGAGCAATAACTACCCAAAATTCAGGCTGCTTTCAGAAAAGGTCAAGGAACAAGAGATTATTGCCAATGTTAGATGGATATTGGAAAATAGCAAAGAATACCAAAAACCCCTATACCTTTGCTTCTTCGACTACAGCAAAGCTTTTGACTGTGTAGATCATAATAAACTATGGAAAACTCTAGTGCAAATGGGAATACTCAAACACATAACTCAACTGATAGAAAGCCTATATTAAAATCAAGAAGCTGCAGTGAGAACTGAATACGGCAACACTGATTGGACATTCCAATAAAACGTGACATCAGGTAAGGATGCATCTTGTCACCTTATCTGTTCAACCTGTACTGTGAAACCATCTTCAGGAAAGCAAATTTGGAAGAAGAGAGTGTCAGTTTCAAAGTTAGTGGCCGAAATATAAACCTGCGCTATGCAGATGATACAACACTCATCACTAGCAGCAAAGAAGACATGCTGTATCTACTGAGAAAAGTCAAAGCCGATTAGAACTGAACATAAACAAGACGAAGATCATGAACATGGAAAAAGATGAAGATTTTGAGCTTGAAGGTGATAGAATAGAAAATGTAAAGGATTTTTATCTCCTGGGCTGTTTTGTAAACAAAGAAGCAACTAGCAGGGAGGAAATAGCACTTGGTCGCTCTTCAATGAAGGCTCACAACAAAATATTCAAAGGCAAATTAGACTTTTCCATGCACTCATTTTCTCAGTGATCAGTTACAGATGCGAAAGCTGGACACTACAGAAAGAAGATTGACTCATTTGGTGCTGGAAAAGTTTTTTATGCGTGCCGTGGACCACTAGAAGAACTAACAAATTGATTCTGGAAGAGATCAAACCAGCTATGTCATTTGAAGCCCAAATGATGAAGTTATGACTGTCTTATTTTGTTCACACCTTCAGAAGAGAAAGATCGTTGTAGAAGGACATCGTGTTTGGGAAAATCGAAGGAACCAGGCAAAGAGGGTGACCTGCAATCAGATGGCTGGACACTTTGAAAACAACCATGGGGATGACACTGGAGGTCCTTACCAGACTAGCACAAAACCAATTTCTTTTTAGATCTGTAAAATCAAGTCGCTAGGACTCAAACATAAATCAATGACACCTAACATATATAGGTGCACTTTGATGTTTATTATGCAAATTAGCAGATAATCTACCTTGAACTTCCTGTCTGAATACAAATTCCTAACTATAATAGCTTGAGCAGGTGTAGAGTGAAGAGCCTTCACAAACACAACCAGACCATGTCTTAAAAGTGAACAAAAAAAAATCTTTGTGCAGTTCAAAAAGTAAAACCATATATACGTAGAAAGAAACCTGTTTGTGTTATTGCTGTTCTTTATTATACCACCCTTCATTAAGAACATCAAAGCAAATTACAGCTCAAAGGCAAGCAAAGCAACTCATTATGTTCCATCCTCCACAAACATAATTTTACAGGTCGCACCTCCTTTCATCCCTGCTTAAGCCTTAGAGTAGAGAATGACATGGGGACAAATTTGTCCTGCATGAACTCAATATCCCCGTCCCCATGAGTTTTGTCACTGTCCCTGTTCCATTCATGTAAGCTCTGCCTTAACCGCACAAGCCTTGGACACTTATGATTTTAAAGAGTTTGAGGCATGTGCAGATGAAGACAGAACTTGCAGGGATGGGGCAGGGACAGGAAAAGAACTCCCTGGGATGGGAAAATGAGTTCCCGTGGGGATGGGGAAAATATTTGTCCCCATGTCAATCTCTACTCGGGAGAACAGAATAGAAAATCCTCTTTAATAAAACCCTAAGCATGCATGCGCACTTAGGACAGCGTGTTCCCTGACAGCATGATGTGTCCCTCCGTGCCGAATTCCATTTTTGAACATGGAGGCAGAGAACACGCCGGCGACTTCCCCCTCCCACCCTCACTCACCAACCACTGCCGCTGCTGCTCCTCCTCTTCAAAGCAGCCTGCTGAGGTTCACTGGCTGGCTGTAGCGAACCTCGCAGGCCTCTCTCCACCTCGGTAGCATGTTCCCTCTGACACAATCACGTCACAGGGAACGTGCTACTGATGTGGAGAGCGGCCTGCGAGGTTTGCTACAGCCGTCCGGCGAACCTCAGCAGGCTGCTTCGAAGAGGAGCAGCAGCAGCGGCAGCAGTTCATGCCAGTGGGCCAGAAGACACCAGGAAGCCAGAATGGAGGGAGGGTAAGAACAGGCATGCACAACAGGAGCAGGCATGGCACAACAGGGGGCCAGGGGGAGAGGGAAAGGGAGCTGCCTTGTGGGGAGGGGTGTGCTGGGGGGCAGACAGCAATCATGCTTTGTTCTGGGAGGGGGGAACAGAAGGGGGCCATGGAGCAGGAAGGCATGGAACAACAGGGGGCCAGGGGGAGAGGGAAAGGGGGCTGCTTTTGGGGGGAGGGAGGTGCTGGGGGGCAGACAGCAATCATGCTTTGCTCTGGGAGGGGGCCATGGAGCAGGCAGGCATGGCACAACAGAGAAATACAGGAAGGCAGGGGGCCAGGGAGACAGATAGAAAGACAGACAGGGGGCCAGGGAGAGACACAGACAGAAAGAATGACAGACAGACAGCGTCCAAGGAGAGAGACAAAAAAAAAAAACCAGACATCTACTCTAGCACCCGTTAATGTAACGGGCTTAAACACTAGTTGAATAAATAAATAGTGTAAAAAGTTTCAGCTTCTGATAACCAGACCAGAGCTGGTATTGTGACATCATAATGCCTCATTCCACCAATGCCTGAGCCAACCTCTTCAATGATGTGACAATGGCTTGATTGTCCTTTACTTGGCTCACTTACATTTTGATTTCTAGAGTGGTGCAGTGTAGAGAATGACACGTAGACAAATTTGTCCCTGTCCCTGCAGGAACTCAATATCCCCATCCCTGCAACTTTTGGCGCTGTCCCTGCCATTCCTGTAAGCTCTGATTTAACCGCACAAGCCTTGGACGCTTATGATTTTAAAGTGTTTGAGGCTTGTGCAGATGAGGACAGAGCTTGCAGGAATGGGGCAGGGACAGGAAAGAACTCACCAAGTCGGGATAGGAAAATGAGTCTCTGCGGGGACGAGGAAAATTTTGTCCCTATGTCATTCTCTACCTCAGAGGCCTTTACAAACAGTCTTGCATTTGACACCTTTCTGAAATTATATACAGCAATAGAAAGGTTTAATTCTATCGGCAGAGAATTTCTCTGTACTAGAACTCATAGGTTATTAGCTCAGGAGTAAACGCTGACTGCTGCAGCTAATTATCAGGGGAAATAAATCTAAGCCTGCCATTCATTTACCTAGATTTATGTTGAACATCAGTGCTATGCTCCTAAGCATTCCCCCACCCTAAATCATCCCCTGTTGCAACCCCTTTTTTATGCTTCTAAATTTAGGAGTGAAATTAAATTATAAGCATATTTAGATACTAAGTTCTAGTAAATTTACAAAGAAACTAATTTAGGATTGTAACTCTCAAAATTAGGAGCATAAAATCCTTTGAAAATCAGACTCTTTGTTTAGTATAGATTCAACTATTTTACTGAACACCAACATAAAGTTCACCAGTCTACAGTTTCCTGAATCCTCACACGGTCTTTTTTTTTTTATGACTTTACATTAACCAATGGCCCAGTGTTGGATTAAGGCAAGCTACACATGTGCCTAGGGCCCAAAACTAGATAGGGGTTCTGTCAAATGTGCTCAGGATTCCAGAGACAATGACTGACTTTTTTTCAAAATTCTATGGATTTGTAAATTAACTCTTTAATTGGCAGATGGTGAAATGGTTCATTTGTGAGGATAGGAATATTTTCTAAGCACCTAATATTGGATGCTTTATTGTTTGTGAACCACTGTGAACTTCAAAGAGGTATTGGCAGTATACAAATAAAAATTGTATTTTATTTATGTAACTTGATTTTGAATGAGATCAACAGTGCCATGTAACAGGCATTTGGAGATGCAGATCTCCCATAAGAGTCATAGAAGACACATGTTGCTTCTGAGCAACAATGCCAAATAAAGGGCTACCTGCCTCAAAGCTGGAAAAATGTCTAAAGTGTCTGGATATTTTACAGTATTTAGCCCTCTATAGCTCTTCGATCCTCCCCCTTCCAGTGCAGAAATTGGCTCAAGGTAGGGTTACCATACATTCAGTCTTTTTTAGAGGACTGTCTGGGTGCCCTAAGGGATTTCCTGAGCTCAGAGGTTCATCTGGAAGCTTTTACGCATGCACGGTTGTCATTGTGATAACATATGCACATGTATGTGACATCATTGCATCTATGTCCACACATGCGTAAAGACTTCCAAATGTGGCCTTCAAGCTCAGGGAGGTTCGTGGAGGGGCGGGGTTAGGGGAGGAATGGGGCATAGCTAGAGGCAGAATGGGGCGAGAATGGGGCAGGGCCAGGCGTCCTCTTTTTTCAAAGAGGAAATCTGGCAACCCTAGAACAAGGGATAGTGGTCCCTTGAACCAACTTGCCTTTGCAGTGCCCCCTCCTCCTCCACCATGGGTTTGGCATCTTTCCCTCTCTGGGCTGGCATTTGTCCCCCCTCCCTGTAGGTCTGACACTGCTCCTTTACCTCTCTCACTCCCCCATGGTCCTGTAAAGCTTACATTGGTCAGCAGGTAATTGCAGCAGAGGGAAGATCCAGAGGCTGGCCAGACAGTCTGTCATGTTTCTGCTACCACCAGAGACTGAAGTAAACTTTACAGGATCGCAGGGGAAAAAGGGAAGGGGAGAGATGAGACCGGGGAGGAGGGAGAAAAGGCTTAATCTATAGATCAAGTGAGCTCATAGGCTAGATATTTTGGCATCTTTAACTGCCAGCACACTATGCCAGAGCCTCACCTGGTCCAATGGTTAAGCCAGCACGGGATCTGGTCAATGAGAAAGCTACTTTATAAGGCTGTGCTGCAAGCACTATAATGGAGCCTGAGCTCTACAGTGGCCTTGGAGAGCACTTGTGGATCTAGTCAGTGTCCTGCAGAAGGAGAAGAAGTTGTTGAGAAGGGGTAGGAACTTAAGAGAAATAGGGGGAAATTATTAACCAGCGTTCCCTAACTGGTAACCAATGAAGTTCACTAAGGACAGGACTAGCACTTTCCCATTTATTTTTGCCAACGGCCGACTGACCAGGGCAAAATTTGCCTTGAATCACTGAAGTACATATCTTTGAGAGGGTCCATACTAAATATCTGGGCTGTAGATATATACCTAATTTGCTTATGCCTTACTCCTCCTACCCAGCCCTTACCTCACACACACACAGTCTCGTCCCATCTTAGACAACTTTGTCATTCCCTCTTGGGGGCAAATGCTTATAACTAATGCCAATGCTAAAAGGGTAACGCTGGGTAAGTACACCAGTTATTTTGCATCAAATACCCTAATGGTTTCAGGTGGGCCTTATATGGCAGTTAGGCATCACCCTGTGCATCCCAGAATGCACTGTGTGGTGGGACAGGATGATGTTATTTTCAAGATGGCAGCCTTTAGAAACTCCTGTTTTCTACAAGGAGTCTGGAAGGATGGATTGGGCCTCACTAGATAACCAGCCCAAGATGATTGGGAGGGTCAGGTTTGGGGGGGGGGGGGGGTGTAAGAACACAAGGGTCTTGCACAATTATCTCAGTCACAACCGAACCAGTACCAAAGATTTATACTCGTACATCTGTGCACAGATACAATTCTCTTCTCTGTTATTTCTTTTTTATTCTGGGTAGCTTAAAGTTTCATACTGTACATTCATAGAAAGAAATGTTATACAAGAAGTAAGAATAAACAGGAGCATTACAGCCCACATTCCTACAATTACAGAGTTTAAGGGTTGTTAAAGTTTCATAAGAAAAAGGAGTTTTCAGAAAAGCATAAAAGTGCCTGTTTATAGTACCATTTTTCAAATCTAATCTTAAGACCTCTTTCTTCCAAGACTCAATCCTGAGGCCTAGAACATCTGCCCATCTGTACCTCCAATTAGCTTGCTCATAATGGGTTTTCTGTTTGCAAGAGGGTGGGGGCTCACAGTGAGAAAAAGAAGAGAAATGAATTTCAGAAAAAAAAAAAGAAATCAGCCATTCTTTTCAGGAGTCACTAGACCTCAGGCCTTTTTTGTAAAATTGGGGTGGGGGGCTTGGGAGGGAGCCACGGTATGTTTTGTTTGTTTTTTTTTCTTTTCTTAATGTCAAATTTCCTGTCAATGTCTGAGACAATCACTGCTCAGGCACTGACAGGAAAGTTATTACAGAGCACTCAACAGCAAATTGCTGCCAGAATTTTAATGCAGCATTAATTTGCATGCTCATTACTTTCTGAGCATGCAGTAGCAATTTTGCTGTGTTCGCAATAGAGCTTCACTCTACCATGAACCTTTGAGCATCTGCCCCTTAGTTCCTCGGCCTTGTACTTGCCAAAGTTTTAGGGCTCCTTTTACTAAGGTGTGCTAGCGTTTATAGCGCATGCACAAAATTACCTACGCTTCTAGAATAATTCCAGCTCAATGCTGGCGTTAAGATCTAGCATGTGCGGCAATTTAGTGCACGCTGTTCCGCGCATTAAGGCCCTAACGCACCTTAGTAAAAGGAGCCCTTATTCTGCTGCTTCTAGGGTTTACTCTAGTTAGGCTTTGATCTAGCTAGAACCAAGACACACCTTATTGCACAGGTACAGACATGACTCATTGCCTGAGTCTTTCAAATTATACATGCCTTATGGATATCAACTCCCTTTTTATAAGCAGCTACTTTAGTTGCATGCTCTGGAAAGATTTTAAATGGTGAAATCAATCTTTTAACAAGCAACAATAAAACAAAACCTCAATACTCCATTCAAAAATTAAAGGAACCACAAAACCAGAAAGAACAAAGTAGAGTAGTTGACTGGAGCAACCAAGTTTATTCAAACAGGTGAGTCAATCAGTAAAATAAACTGTAAACTACTTATTCCGTATACCCCTTCCCGGAATCTGCGTTCCACTACTCAAAACCTATTCTATATTCCTCCTATTTGTGAACTATTTCTTGATTCTTCCCGCAAAATCATTTTCTCAGTCATTGCTCCCACGTTATGGAACACCCTTCCTTCAGATCTGAGACAAGAAACATCTTTTGAAAAATTCAAATGTAACTTTAAAAAATTCCTTTTCAAAGACGCTTTTTCTGTTTGACTCTATTCTCCCTGAGCCCTAACAGCATCTTTGTAATCGGCAGTACCGAATTAAAACGCTTCTTTCAAGGTGACCCCTAACCTAGTGTGCTCCCTTTTAACATTTTATTTTTGCCATTGTATTTAAGCTCTTATCACTTTTCCTTTTTATTCCCATAAGTCTATTTGTTTTGTCATCCCCCCCCCACACTTTTTTACTTTAAAGTTTTTATTTTATTTTAACAATATTCTGATAATTGTAAACCATTTAGGTATGTTTTCGATAAATGGTATCAAAGATTAAATAAGCTTGAAACTTGAAAACAGTCAATTAAAATAATCAAATTAAAAGCAGAAGACGGGCAGTCCAATAAAAACATTCAGGCTGACAAGTATTGCAGTCAAAGGTTGTATCAAGGTGATAAAAAAAATATGTAAAAAACAAAAGGAATTGGACCCAAAATATCCACAAAGAAGAAAATCCAGAGAAAACCATTTAGGAACATCGTCACTCCACAGAGGTTTTTTTAGTTTTCTCTGGATAAAAAAATATGTAGCAGCAGTTGTATAATTCTTTTTGGCAGGTTTGTATAATTATGTGAATACAATGAATGATTTACTGGGCCTCAACCAGCCAAAGGGTTATACTACATGTGTCTGTGTGAAGGGTGAAGACCCTACACAGATTGTGTTTCGGCTAACTTGGTAACCTTCATCAGGGGTCTTAAATTGTGGACATTCAACAACACATTGGTTTATCTTTGTGTGCATATGACATACGACAGCAGGAAAACTTGGGAAATTTTAAAAGAATACTTTTTTTTGTAAAATGAATATAGGACCTGAATTTTAGGTTATATGATGGAGCGCTGGTCGCTTATTTGCTTGCATTGTTCATATTTGCTCTGTTGTGATTGTATTGTTATGATTATGTATGTACAGCACTTCTTGTGACCCACTTTGTTTAAAGCAGGATACAAATAAACTATAAACTATAAATCCTAAAGCCAATACTTTGAAACAGTTGTAGCAAACTGCCTTCTGAAACTGCAAGAGCTAAAGCAAACAAGCGTGAAATCAATCTTCCTTTTCTGCATTTCCTATGCAGAGTGCAACTTGCCTGATGTGCAACAATTCTTTCTACCTAGAATGCATTCCTTGTCCTTAATAAAGTTCTATAAACTGCCATAAATGTTATTGGAAATGCAAAAAAATGGCACCTAAAAAGGGTGACATCTCATCTTATATAACAGAAGCTGATGCCTCTGTCCACAGTTCCATAAATCAAGTTTGATGTCATAAATCTGTAGTGGAACAATCAGGTTGCTGAGGAACCAGGCAGCCAAATTGCCAGTCAGCAGCTGAAAGATCCAGTTTTTTTTCTCTGTCCTCTTTTGAGTTGCTGAATGGAGTTTTGAGTTCATTCCTCTTGCAAAGTCATCTGGTGTAACAGTTCCTAAAACACTTTTGCAAAGGTACAAGAGACCTCTAAATACAAAGCAACACACCAGTGAACTGAGGCTGGGAGGGTGGCTAGGCTGAGTGTGCTAAATTGAAAGGGACAGCTGACCAAGGTGGGAGTGGGTTGCTTAAGCTGATGAAGGGAACTGAAATTAGGGGAGGGAGTTTTTGACAAATTTTGCTGAGTTGAGCTTATAAGGGGAAATTTTAAATCTGTGAACACGTCCCTTGGTCCAACCATTTTCTAGGTACCTTCTATCTCCCCATTTTCATGTCTCACCTTGGGGTTCAACCCTGCGCCACAAAATCTAAACTAAACTAAACCTTAGGTTTGTATACCGCGCCATCTCCGCAAGCGTAGAGCTCAGCACGGTTTACAGAGTTAGGAGGAAAGGAACTACAATGAAGGGTTATAGGAGAGGAACTAAGAAGATAGAGAGGGACAAGGGTACCAGAGAGCGGGAGGTGATTAGATTTTTGAAAAGAGCCAAGTTTTCAAGTGTTTGCGAAAGGATTGGAAGGAGCTTGAATTTCTGAGCGGTGAGCAAGTGAACAATTCTGGACCCAATTTCTCAACCAGTTTTCTTTTTCTCCCAAACCTGATACCCCAGAAACCAACTGGTACAACTGGGTAAACCTCTCTGAGTCCACATACTGCTCTTTTGCCCCTCTATCTACTAAAACGGTCTCCTACTCCCGTAAGGCCCCCTGGTATCTTCCATACCATAGAGAACTGAAGCAGAAATGCTGAGTACTGGAGTGTAAATGGAAAAAAATCTAAATCCCCCAGATAGACAGTCCTGGAGGGACAGTATCAAGTTCTACAATACAGTACTAAAAAAAGCAAGGACGAATTTCTACGGTGACAAAATCACCAGATCCAATAACCAACGCAGCACATTGTTTAATATCTGGTGCTCCTTAACCTCTAAAAATGACTCCTCTATTCTTCCCTCCTCTCCAGCAGCGGATGACCTAGCAAAATTCTTCAACGAAAAGGTTGCTACTATAAGAAGCTCTTTTCCATCAGCAGTCACTTACAATTCTCTGGTGCCCAGCAACACTAACCCTATCCCAGTAGACAGATCCTGGACAGTCTTTGAGCATGTATCCAAAGACCAGGTCTCTAAACTGTGCCATAAATTAAGATCCTGCAAATGTGCCCTGGACCTGTTCCCTTCCTAACTTTACAAGAATATTCCCACACAGGCTATTTCATCTCTCTCCAGACTTATCAACTCAGCCTTACTATCTGGCCTATTTTCTGTACAAATGTACACATTGCCCTGACCCCACTACTGATAAAAGCTGATCTAGACCCATCCTCCCCTTCCAGCTATCATCCTATAGCAAATATTCCTCTAATGACCAAAATGCTCAAAGCTATTATATCGACTCAGCTCTCATCTTACTTAGAGAGATTCTCCATTCTATTACCTTGCCAATATGGCTTCAGACCCAATTTCAGCACTGAATCCCTGCTGGCCTCTTTAATCTCAAAGATTCAACAACTTCAATCTCGTAATAAGTTTACTGTCCTACTACAATTCGATCTATCTGCGGCCTTTGATGTTGTCCACCACGATATTCTAATTTACCAACTTTCTGAGATAGGCATTGATTCCACAGTCTTAAACTGGTTTTCAAAATTTTTACGATCCCGCTCTTACATTGTTAATATGAATGGAACCATGTCTTCTCCTTGGAGACCGCTATGTGGTGTTCCCCTGGGATCACCCCTGTCCCATCTTCTTTTTAACATTTATGTCTTCTTTGAAATTCTACCATCTATCTCCCTTTGAAACTCTATTTACATAAGCAGATGACATCTTTGTCCTTCTTGAGACAGATTCGAACCTCACTGAAAATATAACAGCTTGCATAACGAAACTCCAATCCTGGGCCCTCTCTGTACAAATGAAGCTGAATGAGTCCAAAGCAAAACTACTCTGGCTTGGCCCAAAATTAGATCAGTTACCCACGCTCATTACACTACCTTCTGGACCCACACTGCAGATCGAATTCTCAAGCAAAGTTTTGGGCATCATTATTGACTCTACACTTTCTTTTAATGATCATCTCAACCCTCTGGTAAAAAAAAATGTTTTGTCTTCACATGTTGAGAAAAGTGAGATCCTGCTTCCGCCAACAACATTTTGCTGTCCTTGTACAATCAATCATTCTTTCCAGACTGGACTATTGTAACTACATCTATGTCTAACCAAAAAAAATCTTCTAAGACTTCAATGGATCCAGAACACTGCGGCTAAGCTGATCTTTGCAAAAAGCAAATTCGATCTTGTTTCCCCACTTCTGTCAAAACTTCACTGGCTTCCGGTGATTTCTAAGATTCACTTTAAATGTACCTGCCTAATTTTCAAGATCCTACATGGCATTCTTCCTCCCCTAATCCCACCATCCTGGAATTCTTCAAGATCTGACACTATCAGATCCGCCCACATACTCAAACTATCTTTCTCCTCGTTAAAAAGTGTCATGTATGCAGGTAAATTAGGAAAATCCCTTTTCTTCAAATTCACTGAGCTTTGGAATAACCTCCCTGCCCTGCTGCGGAACCTAGGCTCATTCCAATTATTCTGAAAGCATCTGAAAACCTGGCTTTTCTCCAAAACGTAAAGCTATCTATTTAAAATGTAAAGCTAGCTATCCTCTTCATAACCTCTATTTTCTTATTATGTCCTTCTCTCATTTATTCTCTTATTTGTCGAGCTCTATCTTTATGGAGATGATGCGGTATACAAACTTAAGGTTTAGTTTAATGGTGAGGTTCAAAATTAAGGCTAATTGGGATAATTGAGACCTGGAGGTGATATTTGGGGTGGAAAGGGAAGAAAGGGTTGATGACTAAGTGGTAGGAGGAGGGAAGATGCGAGGGGAGGAAGGTAAAGTCTGGAGACTGAGCCGACACATATGCACACACAATAGAAACTTTCCAGCTTTCAAATCCTGAGATTTACGACACGCATTCTTCTTGTGTTCTGCTAATGATTTCTTAACTATCTGGTCTGAAATTGGATTCCTGATTTATGCAAATGTATTTGCTTTATAGCATATGCATTTCTCCCTTATTTTCTTTACTTACTTGAACTGACCCTATGGCACAATAACAGTAATTTGTAACATTGGTTCTTGCATCATAGATTGATGAGAGTGAAGAGTATTCTATAACCCACAATCTCAGCCTCTTCCAAATGGGAATAACAGCCATTAACTACATAGGCTGTGATACCAGTTAGCCACAGAAGCAGAGGTGCAAGCTGAGCACTGGACACAACTGCATCATGTTTCAGCTACTGAACATTTCTGTAAGATCTATAGACATAAAAGTGGTTAATAAATAAAAAGAAATACCCTCTCCCCCCCAAAAAGAAATCTGTAATGTGATACCTTTTTAATGGACTAATTTAGAACATGTGACAGCTAATTCTGCATAGATCATCTAGGTAGAAAAATGTCCAAGTCTGGATGTTCCTAATTTGAAGGGTATTTTACTGAAGGCTCACTGAATGTGAAGTCTTTTAAAAACACATATGAGGAGGATATGGGGAAAAACCTGTTTAGTTTTCATCACATCCAGTGGGAATCACCATTTTACAAAAAGACAGCATTCCGAAACTATGGAACCAACTCCGCCCTGCCATCAGGGCAACATGAACCAGCATGCTCCTAGTCTCAAATTATAACCAACCAAGACACGGCACACCTGTAACATGGTGTACCTAAGACTTTCTGTCAACCACTACTTGTTCTCCTATGTACCGTAGCCATGCTGAAACCATTCTCTCTATAGCTTGTGTGGCCTTAGATTCACTATAACATATGTGTTCTTAGTTTCTCCTAGCATGTGTGTTATTGATAGCAATCTTAAATTCTCTGTAACTTTTGTTTTGTGGATCCTGATGACTATTGTGTACATATCCTTGTAGCCCATTCTGGGCTCCAGGGAAAGATGGGCTATAAAACTAACTAGTTAAATAAATTTTTAGTTTTTTTTAACATGTTAATGCTGGTACTTAACAGGTGTAAGCAGCAATTTCCAGTTTACACATGCAAACACCAACACCTACATGCATACATGCTGGACTTCACAAAACTGAAATGTTCAAGGTGGCCAATTTCAGATCAAAGCTTTAGGACTCAATTTTACAATTTAGAGGTGGTTATCAGCACCAGAGAGGTAAGCGCTATTGTCCCCTCTATCCATCCTCTCTACCCTGAGCCTAAACAGATTATTAGCTGACACAAGTAGATCACAGCAGGTGTAAATGCTAAAATCTAGATTATATCCAAAAAACACAGGGGAATATGTGCTTGAATCACTAAACTGTGGGAAACTATAGAGGGAAGGGGAAAATAGATATGGGTGCTTTACAAGTGGGTTGGAGTTAGGACTTAAAAGCAGCTTTAAAAAAGTGGGCTTTTAGCATGGATTTCAATACTGCCAGTCAGGCAATATGTTCCAGGCATATGAAGTTCATCGGGTAAGTCTTGATTATCTGTACCCTTCTCCTCCACTGCCAACTCCTTCTCTTCTACTTTGCTGCATCATATGCCTGGAACAGCAGAGGATTAAGTGACTTGTCCAGGGTCACAGGGAACAGCACACGGTTTTAATCCACAACCTCAGGGTGTTGAGGCTATAGCTCTAATTATTATGCCACCCATATCTGTTTCATTCCCTCTATTGTTCCCCACCCTATCTGCTTTATCATTCCCTCTGCAATTCCCTACCTGAGCAACATGTATAAATTCTATAGGCCATTATTGAGATAACTTGGGGAAATCCACTGCTTATTCATAGGAAAAGCAGAATAGAATCTGTTTTACTACTGTTTTACTAGCTGGGTACTTGGGTTAGCCACTGTTGGAAACAGGATACTGGGCTTGATGGACCTTCAGTCTGTCCCAGTATGGCAATTCTTATGTTTTTATTCACCCTTTTTGTCCTGTTTGTCTGTCATGATTAGATTGTAAGCTCTCTCAAGCAGGGACTGTCTCTTGTGTGCACCTGGTAGTTTCCAAAAATTGAAAATAAATCCCACATTACACAATTTAAATGAAAAATAATGATGGAGAGTCTGATAACCATTTGTACTAAAAATTTGTGTATGTGTGTTCATGCTTAGGAAGAGACTAGTATGGATCAGAAAAGTGCTTACTCTTCACATCCTTATAATCATTGCACAAGAGGTGTTAGGGCTTTAAGTTGCAGAAATTGGCCCTTACCATGACCTAAATATCCCTAATGCTGTGTGTTGGCAGCTCCAACATGGCGTGACAACCACTAGAGGGTCAGATCTTTCATATAAGGAAAGCTAACATTGAATACAAGACAAGGTCTGCAGCGGTCAAAACAGCAGTCAGGGAGGCCAAACTTCGAGTGGAAGAAACTCTAGCAAAGAATATTAAGAAAGGGGACAAATCCTTCTTCAGGTATATTAGTGACAGGCAGAAGAACAGCAGACGGGAATTATGTAGAAACAGATTTCGAAAAAGCCAAACTACTGAAAGATTACTTCTGCTCAGTCTTTACCTGCGAGGCACCTGGACACGGGCCACAGCTGGAAGCAAAGCCAAGCAAGGAAGACCCATTTCAGAATTTTGAGTTCTCACCAGCTGATGTTTACAGCGAACTGTCAAGACTCAAGGTGAGCAAAGCCATGGGACCAGACAAATTGCACCCAAGAGTGCTCAGAGAGCTGTGCGATGTCCTGGCGGAACCGTTAGCCATGCTCTTCAATCTCTCCCTAAGTACGGGGAGAGTCCCCCTGGACTGGAAAACAGCTAACGTCGTTCCTCTGCACAAAAAGGGCTGCAGAGTGGAGGCTGCAAATTACAGACCAGTGAGTCTCACATCAATAGTGTGTAAACTCATGGAAACACTACTTAAATGTAAATTAGACACGATTTTGGATGAGGGGAATCTAAGGGATCCTAGTCAACATGGATTCACTAGGGGTAGGTCATGCCAATACAATCTTATCAGCTTCTTTGATTGGGTAACAGGAAAGCTAGACTCAGGAGAGTCTCTGGACATAGTGTACTTGGATTTCAGTAAGGCTTTCGACAGCGTCCCACACCGTAGACTATTAAACAAGATGAACTCGATGGGGTTAGGTGAGACATTAATTGCATGGGTCAATGATTGGCTGAGTGGAAGACGTCAGAGGGTGGTGGTCAACGGCACCCTCTCCGAGACATCGGAGGTGACCAGCAGAGTGCCACAGGGCTCGGTCCTGGGTCCACTCCTTTTTAACATATTCATAAGGGACTTGACCCGAGGGCTTCAGGGTAAAGTAACACTATTTGCTGACGACGCCAAACTATGTAATATAGTAAGTGAAAGCAATCTGCAGGATAGTATGACGCAGGATCTGCTTACGTTGGAAAACTGGTCCTCGACATGGCAGCTGGGCTTCAACGCTAAGAAATGTAAGGTTATGCATCTCGGTAGCAGAAATCCATGCAAACTTTACACCTTAAATGGAGAAACACTAGCTAGGACTTCAGAAGAAAGAGACTTGGGAGTAATCATCAGTGCAGACATGAAGGCCGCCAAACAAGTGGAGAAGGCCTCATCCAAAGCAAGGCAACTTATGGGATGTATCAATAGAAGCTTCGTTAGCCACAAATCTGAAGTCATAATGCCACTGTACAGAACCATGGTGAGACCTCATCTGGAGTACTGTGTGCAATTCTGGAGGCCACATTACCATAAAGACGTGCTTAGAGTTGAGTGGGTTCAGCGGATGGCCACTAGGATGATCTCGGGGCTCAAGGGTCTCTCGTACGAAGAAAGACTAAACAAATTGCAGCTCTACACCCTAGAGGAACGCAGGGAGAGGGGGGACATGATTGAGACATTTAAATACATCACGGGACGTGTCGAGGTGGAAGAAGACATCTTCTTTCTCAAAGGACCCTCGGTCACAAGGGGGCATCCACTCAAACTCAGAGGAGGGAAATTCGATAGTGACGTAAGGAAGTATTTCTTCACAGAAAGGGTTGTAGATCACTGGAACAAGCTTCCAGAGCAGGTGATCAAGGCCACCAGCGTGCTTGACTTTAAGAATAAATGGGATGCCCTAGTGGGATCCCTACGAGGGTCGAGTTAAGGAATTAGGTCATTAGTACTCAGACTTAATGGGGTGGGTCAGTAGAGTGGGCAGACTTGATGGGATATAGCCCTTTTCTGCCGTCATCTTTTTATGTTTCTATCCTAGTATTTAGGACTAGGGGGCATGTGATGAAGCTACTAAGTAGTAGATTAAAAAAAACTGGAGAAAATATTTCTTCACACAACACATAATTAAACTCTGGAATTCCTTGTCATAGAATGTGGTGAATTAATTTAATTTAGCAGGGTTTAAAAAAAGGTTTGCATAATTTTCTGAGAGACATCTATAGGTCATTATTAAGATGGCTTGGGAAATCCACTGCTTATTCCTAGGATAAGCAGCATAAAATATGTTTTATTACTTGGGGTCTAGCTAGGTACTTGGGTTGGCCACTGTTAGAAACAGGTTACTGGGCTTGATGGACTTCGGTCTGTCCCATTATGGCAGTTCTTATGTTCTAATATTGAGAGGAAGAGACTGGCACTTTGATTCAGCATGATTCAATGTTGGCAATCTTTTTGCAAAAGAAGTTGAGGATTCCCTGATGCAGCAGCTGGCAAAACATACAAAGACCGTTTCAGAGTTCATCATTACTATTTTTCATTTATATTGTGCACTGTGGGATTTATTTTGAATTTTTAAACATCTAGATTTTATGTAGTAGATATGTATTTCCACAGCAAAATACAAGCTTTAAGTGTGTAAAGCTGCTATATAAACATGCAAATGCCATATGCAAGCTTTCTAAAATTACCTCTTTTTTGACTAGTTTTCTGTAGGATTTGGCACATGATAGGCTGGTGCTAAAGACAACTCTGTAATACTTCTGGGCTTCTTCTCTGTTCCTGTTTATTGGCTGTTACTAAAACACTCAACCAGTGTATAATTCAATAAAATAGTCCAGCTTATGATGATAAAAACAATGAGAACAGGGAATCTTCTTAAAAGGGGTATGAGATAGGGAGATCTCCTGCATCGGAGCATTTCATCTGAGGGGATTGTGCCTCTCTCCCTGGCTTCCTGTAGCAGCGGTTCTGCTTTTTTCCACTGGTTCCTAGCAGGCATCTTCAGAGACGGACCCCTGACGTCACCGGGTCCGTCTCCAACAATTTAAAAACAGAACGCCGCCGCGGTTGCGGCCGCAGGGCGTGCCCTAAGGGGCTCGCCAGGCCCCTTGGGAGCCCCTTGGAGCCACAAGGAGCCAGGGAGTTGGAGATTATTGATTTGCCTATTGGAATATAGGAACGAATACAGGAGATCTTCAGATCCAGGATATATGATTTGATTTGTATCAGTGACTGGTGAGACGCTGAGGGCACGATTGTTTATATTTCAACAGCGATCAGACTATTTGTCAGTCGCGATGCCGAAGAGACGGGGTAAGAGCGCCGCTGCAGCCTCACGACGTCTTGAACACCCCCCTCTCGCTTCAATTGAACATTTTCTTCAGCGTCTTCAGAGGGAGACAGTAGGTTCGGGGAATCGCCCGCTGGACTCTGCGACGTGGAGTGACGCCGGATCGGAAGTCCTTGGGCTGGATACCACACTGAGCCCCGACCAGAGGAGTCCACCTCCCCCACCGCTGAGTGCGAGTTCCCCATGTGAAAGGAGTGGGCCAGAAGTAGCAGCACTCTTTGATCATGAGGCTGTAACATCAGGGAGCCAGCAAGGTGAAGTCTCTATGGCTTTGTTAAGTCCAGAGATGGTTCCAGCGGATAGAGCAGAAGGAGAAAAAAGTTCAGACCAACAGACAGAAGGCAGTCAAGGTGAGTCTTCCCTAACTTTACATGAGACTTTCTTTAAATATGAGAAACCAGCTGAAGTGACTCTTGATTCAATTTGGGACTTAGTTTCCAAACTGGGAGACTCACTAACTAAACAAATTAAAGAAGGTGAAAAGAATATAAAAATTCAAAAACAGACAATAGAGGAAAATAAACAGGAAATTTCTAATGTCAAAGAAAAATTGGGAGGTATCGAAAATGAAGTGAAAATGATTAAACAAGTTCAATCTACAATAATACAAGATAATCAAAGTATTAGAAAAAAATTGGAAATTATGGAAAATAACTATCGGACTAATAACCTACGACTGTTAAATTTTCCTAAAATCTTATCAGTAAACCCGAGAGAGATGATAAAAAGGTACTTCATGGAGATATTTAATATTCCTGAGGAATCATTGCCTCCTCTCACTCGAGTATATTATTTGCCTATGAATGTAAGGGGTCAACATTCGGAGGATAAGAGACAGGAAACACAAGACCTTCAACAAAATTTGACAGCAATTTTGGAAACATCAGATAAAGATTTGGTTAAACCAGCAACTCTTATACTATCTGTGGCATTGTTGCCGGATAAAGATTGGATTTTGAAAATGTTCTTTAGGAACAAGAGTAAGGAGTTTCTGGGTTTGAAAATTCAAATGTTTCCAGATGTTAGCAGAGAAACTCAGAATCGTAGACGTCAGTTTCTTTTGTTGAAAGCAGGAGTTACACAGCTGGGTGGCATTTTCTTTTTACGTTTCCCATGTAAATGTATAGTAAGATATCGAGATAATAAGTATGTGTTTTTTGAGCCATCTCAACTTACAGCTTTTCTGACACTGAAACGTCTGGAAAAAGAGGGTATAACAACAACTACCACAATAACAACTAAGTAATTGTTGGACTTGGTAATAGAATAATTCCTCAAGTCAGACACATGATACTGTTCTTTATTATATAGAATTTATAATTGATTTCCTTAAAAGTTCACTCTTATATATATCTTGGATCACATAATTATTGAGGACTTGAGATTGTCCAATTTGAATTTTGTTCTTTTTATGTTAATAATTTACTTATTATTTTGTGATCAATCTGACAATCTTTCTGTACAAAATGTTTGATTTTGTTAAAATTTTTAAAATGATAAATAAAGAATAAAAAAAAAAAAAAGGGGTATGAGATAAAGCAGTGAAAGATGTACACAAATCTTGACAGAAATTTAGTTGTCCTTTACACCATTTTTGGAATGTTCATCCATTATAGTCATATATTTTCTAACATCCTTACACTATCAAATGAGATACTTAAAATTGTTTAATGGTCATTAAGCTTTTCAGATCATCCTGTTCTCATTTACCAAATACTTTGTACTACCCTGTTTCCCCGATGGTAAGACACTGTCTTATTTTTTTTGGAAGGCCAAAATATGCTCTAGGGCTTATTTTCAGGGGGATGCCTTATTTACCCACGAAGAAGACTACAGTACACAGTTATTGTTGAAAAAAAACAGAATTTTATTACGTTCGCGATAGGTACGTTCGCAATGCGTTCGTTGGAGGAAGAAAACGGTTGGCTGAAGAATCGGTCGGCTGAAAAATCGTACCGCGCAGTGTTTTTCTCTGCTGCCCCCGGGTGTTTACCGTCTTGCCGGCTCCCTCCTCTATCTTGCTGCAGCATTTGTGCGTTTGTGAGGCCTCAGAAACATCTTTTTCGACCAATGCGACCCAGGGATGCCAAAAGGTTTGACACCCCTGCTATATAGCATCCTTATTTAAAAAGTGCAGAGGCTATTTCCAATACAGCATGGACATGCCTGAAATCATAGCAAATGTTAGTTCAATATTTTTATCAAGTAGAGGGGGTCCTTTTACTGAGGTGCACTAGCAGTAATTGTAAAATCAATTCCAAAATGCTGCTTAGTACATCTAGTGCAGGGATCTCAAAGTCCCTCCTTGAGGGCTGCAATCCAGTCGGGTTTTAAGGATTTCCCCAATGAATATGCATTGAAAGCAGTGCATGCACATTCATTAGAGAAATCCTGAAAACCCGACTGGATTGCGGCCCTCAAGGAGGGACTTTGATTCCCTGATCTAGTGGGTCATCTTTGGGTTATATGGGGGCCCCTCCCTTGACCTGTGCCAATGATCACTACAGGGGCAGTCATTTTGTGATTGTATCCATGCTTGCAATGTCAGGGTACATTACATGTACATAAAGGCACATATGCAGAGATGCATACTGGTGAATATGTACCCTATCACATATGTGTACGTACATCTAGGTCCATGCAGATACCTGGTCTGTAAAGCGTTTCCCCACTTGCACATGCACTATAGCAGGGGTAGGCAATTTCGAGAGCCATGGGCAGGTCATGTTTTCAGGATATCCACAATGAATGTGTATGAGATGGATTTGCACGCACTGCCTCCTTGAGATGCAAAGCTATCTCATGCGTATTTATTGTGGATATCCTAAAAATCTGACCTGCTTGTGGCTCTTGAGGACTGGAAATGCCGACCCCTGCACTATAGAATAAAAGAAGCAATGAAAGTAAAACCCAAATATCTTAATCCTTCCTCCTTTTTCTGGAGACATATGATAATCCTAGATTCCTTTTCTGCCATAGGAATCGGGCAAACCCTGCCAGTTTTTAGTCCTCACTTCTACCACCTACGAAAGAACATCTTTATTTTCCTTGGAGTAGATTCACTAAAGGATAGAGAGTCAATCCCTGTTGGCCGATTTTAAAACAGCAATTGATTCACACTATCAAGTTTGCATGCATGGAGGTGCAAATTATTTGCATGCAAACTCCGACTCAAAAGTGATTGAGTCGGGGCTGAGCCCTGACAGAAGTGACAGGAGAAGCAGCCTGCTGTCAAGGCTTCTGCCGGATTTTTTTTTTTTTTTAAATTGGGCAGATAATTTTGCGTGTATTACACACGCAAAATAATTACTCGATTAAAAATAAAATAAAAAGCCTCCCTGACAAAGTGGCCCCCCTCCCCGAACCACAATAAAATGCTTCCCTTATACAAATGCGACCCTGCCGAAGACAAAGGCAGGAGGGATGCCAACTCCCTTCTGTCATCACAAACCCCCCCACCGCCATCTACTGGGCCCCCCCGCACCAATGCCCACCTCCTTTGCCATCGGGCCTGATGCTGCCCACCCACCACCTCCCTGCGAGCGCAAATTAATATGGCAGGAGGGATGCCAACTCCCTCCTGCCATCGCAAATCCTCCACTTTCATCAGCCGGGCCTGGCCCAATCCCTCCCCGTACCTTTAAAAAGTTCCTCCTGCTCCAGACCTCTTCCTCCTCTGAACTGCGGCCTTAGGCCCCACCCCGATGCAACATGTGATGCACAGGGAGGGGCCTAAGGCCCTGTTTGGCTGAGGTACCTCAGGCTCCTCCCAACTTTTTAAAGGTACAGGGAAGGGGATGGGCCCAGCTCAGGGTGGTGGGGTGTGCAATGGCAGGAGGGAGTTTACATCCCTCCTGCCATATTCATTTGCACGTGCGGGGAGGGGTAGGCGGGCAGCATCAGGCCCAATGGCTACTGCGATGGCAGTGGGCATCAGTGTGGGGGGAGGGGTATTTTTTTTGGTTTGGGTAGGGGAGTAATTGTTGGGTTAAAACCATGGGCTCACAATGCGCTTTTTGCAGAATATATAAAAAAGGAAAAAAATTCCTTTTTTATATATTCTGCTAAAAGCATTGCGAGCCCGTGGTTTTAAAGGGCAGAAGAGAGCAGGAGAGTCGGTAAGGAAGTGAAGCGACTGGTCCTTTTTCTGTTTAGTGAATTGAGGGCTTTTTACTTTGCATGCCATTTCCCCTCATTTGCATGTGCAGATCAGATATTGATTGCACAGCTGTTTAGTGAATCGGGTCAGGCAATCAGGTTGGAAAACGGTTGTAAAACCATCAGTATATGATTGGTAAGTTTTGTGAATCTAGCCCCTTGTTCTCAGGATTGTGAGCTGTTATAAAAAAAAAAAAAAAAAAAAAAAGCTCCTTAGGCTGAGTCTGGCCCATGGACTGTAATTTGGAAACCTCAGCACCAGTGGCTCTGAGATGAGCACAGGAACTGAGATTTGTAAGAGTTAAAACAGAGGAAGAACCCATGGGTACTTTTATAGTGCCTAACGAATATGCATGAGATCTATTTGAAACCACTGTCTCTTCTGTATGCAAATAGATCTCATATTCATCGGGAAAATCCTGAAAACCTGACTGGATTACGGTCTTCATTGCCCACCAATGGAAGAGTAACCTGCAGCTGGCCTGAATTCTCCCTGGCAGTCACTGTCTGTCTTGTCAATCTCGGTGCAAGAGAGGTCAGCGCTATTATACTCAGCAGAGCCAACCTGGCCAGCTCTCCTGCATAGGGACTTACTGCTCTTCCTAGTTAATCTTGTGAGGAGAGCTAGATTTGTCACAAAATCCATACTAGTATAATGAAGGAAAACAAAGGGATTTCTTTGCAGAAAGTTTGATCATTCTGCTTAACAATAGTCATAACATAATTGTGTCCCCAGTGAGATAGGGTGGCAGGGCATTAACCCACTCCCATATTTTACAGGCTGTCAGTCTCAGTGAAATGGCCTAGAAGCACTGAACAATGTGGGTTAATTTTTTTTTTAATGTACACTGCAGCTCTCAGGCTTCAGAGGAAACAGCATTCTGGCAACACTAAGCTACAATAATAACCGGCTTTAGTGTGCCCTTACATGGGTTTTTCCCATGTGACAAGGCCATTTATACGGAATATGACCATAGACTAATGTTGGCTGGAGAAAAACAGGCTATTAGGTGAGCAGAAGTTCAAAGTAATCCAAGAAACAATTTTATAAGCAATAACACTGAAAGGGTAAAGACTGGAGAATGACACGGGGACAAATTTTTCTTCGCACCCGCAGGAACTCAATTTCCCTGCCCCTGCAAGTTTTGTCGCTGTCCCTGTCCCATTCCTGTAAGCTCTGCCTTAATCGCATAAGCCTCAGACACTTATGATTTTAAAGTGTTTGAGGCTTATGCAGATGAGGATGGAGCTTGTAGGAATGGAACAGGCACAGGAAAAGAACTTACTGGGATGGAATGGGAAAATGAGTTCCCGCGGGGACAGGGAAAAATTTGTCCCTGTGTCATTCTCTAGTAAACACTGCCCCTGACTTGGCCACGTTTTGCCCTTCCCGGGCTGCTTCAGGGGTCAATGGTACTGTTAGAACAGAAAAAGTATTAAGTATCACAAAAAGATAGCATGAATAGCCAAGTGCAAATAGTAAACAAACAATGAAGAGCAGTACAATCATGAATAATAATAAATAACATTAATATAATTAATTTAACTAACAATGAGACAAAGATTAATGAAAAGTACCATAAAACTTCATTAAAATTGACAGACACACGAGGGCACCAAAAATAAATAGGTACCCAGACAGGTGTAAGCAGTTTATACCAATCTGATAAGAGTGGAGTACCCTGATGGTTACTACAAGGACTGTGATCCTAAGGAACTGGGTTCAAATCCCACTGCAACTCCCAGTGACCCTGGGCAAGTTACTTAACATTCCATTGCCCCAGGTACAAACACAGATTGTAAGCCCACTAGGGACAGAGAAAGTGCTTACATATAATGTGTACAGTACTATCTATATCTAGTAACACTATAGAAACAATTAGTGGTATTATTTATTTTTGGTGCGTCTCTCAGTTTTAATGTCCCTTTATCTAAGGATATTTCAATAGGTATCTCAAGAATCAGAGGTCTTTTTATTCCTCAGTCACATAAATGGATTAAAAAAGCTTTGATCTACTGTCAACTACATGCAGTGAAGTAATATAGCAATAAATTGTCTATGCGTCCCTGTGGCTGCCACATTAATAATTTCTCTCAGGGAGGAAATCCCAGGTATCACGGGTTCATAACCTGGAGTCCATGGATGGGTTTGCAGGGGGTCTGCTCAGATATAAATTAACATTTATATTCACTATACAGCCCAATACTATTGATTTTTCTTGAAGATAACGAAGATCTGCAACGTGACATAATCAGGCTTGAGGAATGGGCATCGACATGGCAGATGAGGTTCAACATGGATAAGTGTAAATTGATGCATGTTGGTAGCAAAAATCTCATGCACAAATACAGGATGTCCGGGGTGGTACTTAGAGAGACTTCACAGGAAAGAGACCTGGGAGTTGTGATTGACGTTGGCGGCGAAAAGGGCAAACAGAATGCTAGGAATGATAAAGAAGGGGATCACGAACAGATTGGAGAAGGTTATCATGCTGCTGTATCGGGCCATGGTGCGCCCTCACCTGGAGTACTGCATCTAGCACTGGTCGCTGTACATGAAGGACACGGTACTACTCAAAAGGGTCCAGAGAAGAGCGACTAAAATGGTTAACCGTGCCGAGTTCTACGCTTGTGGAGATGGTGCGGTATACAAACCTAAGGTTTAGTTTAGTTTTAGTTAAGGGGCTGGAGGAGTTGCCGTAAAGTGAGAGATTGGAGAAACTGGGCCTCTTCTCCCTTGAAAAGAGGAGACTTTGAGAAGACATGATCGAAACATTCAAGGTACTGAAGGGAATAGACTTAGTAGATAAGGGTAGGTTGTTCACCCTCTCCAAGGTAGGGAGAACAAGAGAGCACTCTCTAAAGTTGAAAGGGGATAGATTCCGTACAAATGTAAGGAAGACTGGCAGAGAAAGCAGGAAACTTCAAACCATTCTTCAAGTAAGTGAAGGGGAGACAACCGGCCAGAGAGGAAGTGGGACCCTTGGATGATGGAGACAGGAAAGGAGTGGTAAAGGAGGAAACAGAGATAGCTGACAGGTTAAACAAGCTCTTCTCGTCAGTCTTCACAAGAGAGGACACATCCAATATTCCAGAATCCGAGGAGATCTTACATGGAGACCGGGATGGGAAACTGGTCAAACTAGAGGTAAGCCGGGAGGAAGTCCTCCGTCAGATAGACAGACTAAAGAGCAACAAATCACCAGGTCCGGACGGCATCCACCCAAGGGTACTAAAAGAGCTGAGAAACAAAATAGCAGAAACTTTTCGCCAAATATGTAACCTTTCCTTAGAAACAGGGGAGATCCCAGAGGACTGGAAAATAGCAAATATCACGCCCATCTTCAAGAAGGGATCAAGGGGTGACCCGGGAAACTACAGGCCGGTAAGTTTGACCTCGGTTCCGGGAAAGATGATGGAAGCACTGAAAAAGGACACCATCTGCGACCACATAGAAAACAATGGGCAGCTGAAGGCAAGCCAGCACGGCTTCTGCAAGGGAAGGTCATGCCTCACGAACTTGCTGTACTTCTTTGAGGGAATAAACAGCCTGATGGATAAAGGGGAATCCATAGACATCATTTACCTTGACTTCCAAAAAACCTTCGACAAGGTACCCCACGAACGGCTGCTTAAGAAGCTGTGGAACCACGGGGTGCAAGGGGATATCCACCGATGGATCAAACACTGGCTGGCAGGCAGGAATCAAAGGGTTGGAGTAAAGGGCCAATACTCAGAATGGCAATGGGTCATGAGTGGAGTCCCACAGGGGTCAGTGCTAGAACCGCTCCTGTTCAATATATTTATTAACGACTTGGAGACAGGGACGAACTGTGAGGTTATTAAATTTGCGGACGACACCAAACTCTACAGCAAGGTTAGAACCAAGGAAGACTGTGAAGACCTGCAAAGGGACTTAACGAGATTGGAAGACTGGGCAAGAAAATGGCAAATGAGTTTTAACACTGAGAAATGCAAAGTCATGCATGTAGGGAAAAAGAACCCGATGTTCAACTATAAAATGGGGGGATCATTGCTGGGGGTGAGCAAACTTGAAAGAGACCTGGGGGTGATGGTGGACACAACATTGAAAGCATCAGCACAGTGTGCGACAGCCTCAAAGAAAGCGAACAGAATGTTGGGTATAATCAAAAAGGGTATCACGACCAGGACGAAAGAAGTCATTTTGCTGCTGTATTGGGTGATGGTGCGCCCACATCTGGAGTACTGTGTCCAGTACTGGTCGCCGTACCTCAAAAAGGACATGGCGGTACTTGAGGGAGTCCAGAGAAGAGCGACAAAGCTGATAAAAAGTATGGAAAACTTCTCATACGCTGACAGATTGGAAATGCTGGGGCTATTCTCCCTGGAAAAGCGGAGACTTAGAGGAGACATGATAGAAACTTTCAAAATCATGAAGGGCATAGAGAAGGTAGACAGGGACAAATTCTTCAGGCTGTGGGGAGCCACAAGTACAAGGGGGCACTCGGAGAAATTGAAAAAGGACAGGTTTAGAACAAATGCTAGGAAGTTCTTTTTCACTCAGAGGGTGGTGGACACATGGAACGCGCTCCCGGAGGCTGTGATAGGCCAGAGCACGCTACAGGGGTTCAAGGAGAGTCTAGATAGGTTCTTAAAAGAAAAGGGGATTGAGGGTTACAGATAGAAGTATAGGTAGGTTATAGGAATAGTCAGAAACCACTTCACAGGTCATGGACCAGATGGGCCGCCGCGGGAGCGGACCGCTGGGCACGAAGGACCTCTGGTCTGACCCAGTGGAGGCAACTTCTTATGTTCACCCAGAGTGGTAGAAAACTGGAACGCTCTTCCGGAGTTTGTTATAGGGTAAACACCCTCTAGGGATTCAAGACAAAGTTAGACAAGTTCCTGCTGAACCAGAACATACGAAGGTAGGACTAGTCTGTTAGGGAAGTGGCGTACCTAGGGTATGTGGCACCTGGGGCCCATCATTTTTTGACACCCCCCCCCCCATGTAAAAAAATATTTTTTGTAATGACCATGAAACGGAATAAATGGTCAGAATAGAAACAGGCAGTGAAAATTTTCTTTTATTGAACCTCATATATGTAACCATTATTCCAAACATAACATAACATAAACTATGTCTGAATTGTCATGACATCAGAAGTACATATGGAGTAGTTGCAGGTGATGCTTGGGACAGTTCTGATTGTGTTAGTTCGGTTTTATGTGTTTTTTGAATAGAAGGGTTTTTATTTCTTTTTGAAGGTTTTGTAGTCTGTGGTTGAGGTCAATAGGTTGTAGAGTTGGGGGTCGAGTGTTGCAGCTCGAATGGCTAGGAGGTTGTCGAACAGATTTTTTCTTTTGACGTTTTTGGTTGGAGGGTGTGTGAATGGTGCGTGAGTTCTCCTATGTCTGTTTGAAGTGGATTGAATTATTTAGCTGAAGAAATTAGTTACCCCCTCATTCCACACACATTAATTCTCTTCCATTTTTGTTCCCATTATAAAAAACACCGATAAGTTCCCAGAAAAAAAAATACATTAAAATAAGAAGTGAAAACAAAGGCCCCTACAGATGAGAACATAACATAAGAATAGCCTAACTGGATCAGACCATTGGTCCATCATGCCCAGTAGCCCATTCGCATGGTAGCCAATCCAGGTCACTAATACCTGGTCAAAACCCAAAGAGTAGCAACATTCCATGCTACCGATCCAGGACAAGCAGACACATCCCCCATATCTTAATAACAGATTATGGACTTTTCCTCCAGGAATTTGTCCAAATCTTTCTTAAAACCAGCTACACTATCTGCTTTTACCATAACTTCTGGCCACTTCATTTTTAAGTTTAAATCTTTCCTTCCAAACAGAGACCTTGCTAGATGTCAAATACAGCACAAGGTAACTTCATACGGACGTAGCTGTGCAAGAAATGTGAATCTCCTCACACACCCAACATATAGTACAAAAATGTGCAAAGGTCTGGTTTTTTCTTTCGATCACTACATAGCCTAATGCCACACAAGCAGCGCTGTTACAAACATATTCTGTAGGTCAATGCTAAGGTTAACAAAGTTTCCTTCCTTGGACCAGAAGGAGATACTGACAAACCACTGGAAGAGATCTCAAAACAACACCCAAAGACCCACTCAGTGTGTGAACCAGCTGAGTGGAGTGGACTAACTGGGGGGTGGAAATGGGCCCGGAGTTTGCTCAGCAGAATTTCCCAGACCACCTCTTCCTCTCAACACATTGACACGCTGCCACCACCACCACTAGGAACACCTTACCGCAGTGGTCTCAAACTCGCGGCCCGCCAGGTACTATTTTGAGGCCCTCAGTATGTTTATCATAATCACAAAAGCAAAATAAAAATTTCTTGATCCTATGTCTCTAGCTATAAATTACAATATTATTATTAGGACTTAGCCAAAAGGAAAGATTTATAAACTATAAACCTTGTAACCCATTCTGAGCTACTGGGAGGATGGGATAGAAATTGAATTAAATAAAATAAAGAGTTTTACCTCATGCAAAATTGTAATTTCTTTAATAAGACATTAACTATTTTTTTTTCTGAGGCCCTCCAAGTACCTACAAATCCAAAATGTGGCCCTGCAAAGGGTTTGAGTTTGAGACCACTTCCTTAGCGGGTAGGCCAGCAATGCTATAAACTTTATAAAACACATTATTATATTTTCTTATAAAGCACATATTTTAACTGAACTCTGACATCCTCAGCCTTTCCATTCACAAAAATAGAAGGAAGAAAAGTTCCCATTTCCTGCTGTCTCATGTCTCCTGCCTATATAATATTTTTCTTCTGCAGATCCTTCAAAAGTCTGACCAAATCCTCGTTTCACTTGCATTATAAAGTACTGAGGATGCCATCTCTCCCCAATCCCAGGTCCTAAAGTCTAAGACAGTAGCGCAAACTAGTGCTGCCAGATTCAGGAAAAAAAATTTCAATTCGATTCAGCCTATTGAATTGGTTTATCAATTCGATTTTCCTGCCCAATTGAGTGCTTTTTTCAAACATCCTGGTGGGTTTATTTTATAACTTTTTCACCCCCCTTTGGCTTCTCCTAACCACACTGGTGCTGTGGTGTAAATAAAATAAAGAAACAAAAAGGACTTTTCCTCTCTTTGTTAAATCCTAGCTCACGTTTGCGGTCTAACACCAGCTCTGGCAGGATACACATTTCAAATCTGACATATTGTAATTACAAAACAGAAAATAAAATTAGTTTTGTTGTCTGGTTATTTTTCAAATCTTGTTGGTCCAAGGCTCTGGTTGTCTTCTGATAACTTGCTTGCCAGGGTCTCCTTCTTTCTTCTTGCAAACCATCCATCTGCCATCTCTGTCCTCCCCTTCTGTTTCCCTTCCCTCCCCCGGATGTCTGGCATCTTTCCTTTTTTTCGTCTCCCTCCACAGATCCACCTTTTCTTAACTACTCTTTCATCCAGCAGCTCTCCCTCCTTCTCCATTGCCCCAGGGTCCACCATCTCTCCCTTTCTTTTCCCAACTACCCTCCTAACCAGTATCTCTATCCCCCCCTCCACACCATCCCTTGTGTCCAACTTCTCTCCCTTTCTGTTCCTTCCCTCCCTAAAACCCATGGTCCATCATCTCTCTCCCTCTCCTCTATTTTCAGACCCATTATTTCTTCCCACCCAAAGTCCGGCATATGCACGTCTCTTTGAACCCCTCCCCTTTCCCTCCGTGTACTTTTACACCAGGGCCCCCCTCCTCTGAAGGCATGTCCCCCCTCTTGAAGGCCTGCCTCCCCCCCACAAGGCCTGCCTGCCTCCCTCCACAAGGCCTGCCTGCCCCCCCCCCCCCAAAGGACCACTCGCCCCCACCACCACCACGACCATGAAGGACTGCTCATCCCCCCGGCCTCCCCGCACCATTTACATTACATTACATTAGTGATTTCTATTCCGCCTTTACCTTGCGGTTCAAGGCGGATTACATAAGAATTGTTGTGAAGATAAGAGGTACATATTGTTACGATATTAAGAAGTACTTAAGGAATAGGTTGAACATTTTCTAATTTGCTAAGGAGTAGTTGGAATTGCAGGAGGTGTTTGGAACATGTTTGATTGTGTTATATTGGTTTTATGTATTTTTTGAAGAGTAGGGTTTTGTTTCTTTTTTGAAGGTTTTGTAGTCTGTGGTCGAAATGCCACTCAAGAGTCAAAGCACCTTTGCCACCTACTTTCACCACATGCTACTTAGTGTATATGTTTTATTGTCATGTCTATATTGTAAATTATGTCATCTCTGTCCTGTTTTGATTATATTGTGGATGTACTTTGTAACACGTTCTGGGCTCCTTTGGGAGGACAGGCTAAATAAATGCATAAATAGTACAGAAACTCTCAGGCTGATCTCCTGAGACTTGAGAAACCAAGAGCAATGTAAGAGTTCCTGCACCACATGGATTCAAGCAGAGCAGGAAGCTTGTAGGGTGCACTACTGACTAGTTTGCAAAGGCAAGGGGCCTGGGGGATGTGTATAGACTAATTGTGAGGGAGTGGTCTAAAAGATGAAGGACGGTCAATGATTGGCTTGGTGGATGAGATGACTGGTTCACTGGAGTACAGGCTGCAAGTGGGCTGACTGCCTTACTAGGGTACAGACTTGGGGGTGAGAGCTAGTTGTCTTGGAGGGGACCGGCTGGCTTTCTGGGGTGGTGGTGGCTGATTCGAGAGAAAAGATTGCGCTAAAAGAAACTCGACTTGTGGAAGGGTAAAGGGGGTGGAATTGGAGACTAGTCCTGACTATATATTTAAGAAAAGGACTTGCCTTAAGTACAATGTTCAGATCCTGGACCGGTTCCTCATTGAGGCGGAGGCGGCAAGCTCTTGACAAAGTAGTTGGGCCGCACTTTGCGCAGGCCACCCTCCAGGTAGCATTCCGTTTTGCGAAAGTGGGACTCTCCGAAGCTCACACCGAGGTGACGTTTCTTCGATGGAGGCACATACCTCTCCCCGCGGCCCGTTTTCAATTTCCTCTGGCTCAAGACCTGCTGCTTCTTGCTTGGCCGAGCTGGCTCATGTGCGGCGCCTTCTTCGCTCTTCCGCTTCCCAGGCTCCTGCATACCCCCAGTATATGCTCCTGGACCACGATCACAGGCTCTCACTAACAGCATGGGTCGCATCCACGCGTTCAGCATCAGGCTATCTGGGGAAACAGCCTGCACAAGATCACGATACCAGCGATCTTTGCCTGCTTCGGCTGTTTCCTCTGCTGCGGTCCCACCCCTCCTCTGACGTCAGAGGAGGGGCGGGACCGCGGTGGAGGAAACAGCCGAAGCAGGCAAAGATCGCTGGCATCGTGATCTTGTGCAGGCTGTTTCCAGATGGGACACCCGCAGGGAGGGGGCGGAACCGGACCGGGAGCACCCCCTCAGGCTTGCACCTCCCGCAGTACACCACTGTGTTAGGGCACTGGTCTTTGACCAGAGGGCCGCTGCGTGAGCGGACTGCTGGGCACGATGAACCACTGGTCTGACCCAGCAGCAGCAATTCTTATGCTCTTAGTAGATGTAGTAGTAGTAGTAATGATGGTAGTAGAAAACATAGTAGTAGTAGATCTGTTTTAATTTGCACAAGAGGATTGTATTTCATAATTATGAGAGGCCATTACATTTTGCATAAACAAGGAGTTAAAAAAATTGTTTACTTTAAAGTTTAATAATACTTTGTGTATGTCATATATGTATGAGACAATCAAATCTCGATAAATAAAATACATTATATTCATTACATGCAAATTTGTGTTTATGTGAATGTTTCTGGGGAAGGTAGTCCATAGCTTTCATTGGATTTTTAAAGGGGTCTGTGACTTAAAAAAGGTTAAGAATCATTGCACTAGATTCAGGTTTCATGTGCATCCATTCATGAAGCAGCTGCAGCCATAATCTCTAACCAAAGACAATGTAATAGAATGGTGGGGTAAATAGCAACATGGGGTTATTATGAGCGAGGGCTTGTGGCCTAATGAAGCAAGAGAGAGTTTTGGCTTTACAGGCTCATCTGTTCATAATCAACTAGATCTACAGCAGGGGCCGGCAAACGGTCAATCGCAAAACTTAAGTTCCCTAGTTGATCATGAGCTTACAACCAAAAAATACAATAGCTGAACTCTTTCGTCCTTGGGCCCTGGCCCACTTTGACGTCCACTCACTTCCTCCCTGCTTCATGAGGGAAGTACAGGTGGATGGGTATTCACTGCAGTGTCATCCCTGCATGCCATTCATCGGATGTGGAAATAATGAGATCTCATGTGGGGGGAGTAAATATGGTGAGTAGTGACTTTTGAAGTATGGGGTTTTTTTTCCTCTGTTGTCTTTATCATTGCTGCATCCAGTTAAGAATTAATAGTGATGCACTGTGCATTTGAAATCAGTCCAGGTTAGGCTTACTAATAATGAAAAAGCACTTCTGACATATATTGGTCAAACTGATTCAGATTAAGTTTGAAAGTAGCACTCTACACTAAAACGTTTGTAGACTCCTGAGCTATAAGAACTTTGTAGACTCCTGAGCTATAAGGACTTTGAAATATGTGGAGGTGCACTTCTTATGCAATACCCACCTGTACTAAGAATGACATACAATGTCGATACGACTTGTCTTTTTTGCCTTTATCATATTATCTCCTTTGCAGTTTATAAATGGCTGGCCCAAATGATCCTCGAAGCCCCCTCCTACTTCGACTTCAGAAAATCTCTCAAAACTTACCTTTTCAGCAAACAAGACCTCTAATGGCCCTACCCGCTCACTTTTTCCTCTCCCCCCCCAACATTCACCCCCCCTTTTTTTCTGCTCCTCTCTTCCAAGTCTTCAACAATCCTCCCCCATCCTCGGTCAATTTCAGTTTTTACTTGTTACCGAACTGTTTTATTTTATTTGTTTGTAAATCTGCTAGATAACGTAGATCCTTTTGAATTGATGTAAACCGCCTAGAACTCGCTGGGTATGGCGGTATATAAAAAATAAAATTATTATTATTATTATTATAAATTATACATAAAGCATTGCGATTCAATGATTTGTAAAACTCTCTCAATAGTAGGACTACCAGTTTTGATATCCATAATGTAGAATTTAAACACTGTTTTCTCTGTCTTCTGACAAACAACTTCTTACATTTTATTGCCGTGGATAATAATATCAAAGACATCCATCCAAGCTTTCCGAGTTGCAGCTCTGCACAATACATACAGCTTAATCACATTTTTTCTGTACCAAGGGACTACACTTCTCCCTGAGACTGAAGTCAAATCTCTCTGTCAGACAGCTAGCAAGATCTCAATCTCTGTATATTTGCAATTTTTCATTCCACATAAGATAAAATGTTAATACACAAATCAAGCACAATTGTCCTGTATGTAATAATGTTGAAAATCAAACTTCAATTATTTCTAGTATAATTGAAAATGATAAACTAATGCATTTTTGCCTGAAGTGCAATAAAAATAACATAATAATAAATGTGACCATGCCACTATGTGAAATAAGATGGAACAGGGTATTCCAGTACAGAGCAACAAATGTATGATACAAAGGGTATAATATTAGTCACATGATTTCACAGAACCAATTAAGACTATCAGAATGAAAAAGCATTATATTAGCTTAAAAAAAAGAACAGAATAAAATTGGAGAGCTCTAGAGAAGTACTGTACTTCTTAACCTTCTCCTGAAGATATACCTAAACCAGTGTGAGGTGTGCTAGACTGGAGAAGAACAGACTGGAGTCAAATGTATTTAAGAACATAAGCAGTGCCTCTGCTGGTCAAACCAGAGGGCCATCATGCCCAGCAGTCCGCTCACATGGCGGCCCATCAGGTCCAGGACCTGTATAGTAATCCTCTATCTATACCCTTCTATCCCCTTTCCTTCAGGAAATCATCTAATCCCTTCTTGAACCCCAATACCGTACTCTGTCCTATCACACCCTCTGGAAGCGCATTCCAGGTGTCCACCACCCTTTGGGTGAAGAACTTCCTAGCATTGGTTCTAAATCTGTCCCCTCTTAATTTTGCCGAATGCCCTCTTGTTCTTGTAGTTTTCGAAAGTTTGAAAAATCTGTCCCTCTCCACTTTCTCTATGTCCTTCATGATCTTGTAAGTCTCTATCATGTCCCCTCTAAGTCTTCGCTTCTCCAGGGAAAAGAGCCCCAGTTTCTCCAATCTTTCAGCATATGAAAGATTTTCCATACCTTTTATCAATCGTGTCGCTCTTTTCTGGACCCTCGCCATATCCTTCTTAAGGTACGGCGACCAATATTGAACACAGAACTCCAGATGCGGGCGCACATTGCCCGATACAATGGCAGGATAACTTCTGTCGTTCTGGTTGTAATACCTTTCTTGATAATACCTTGCATTCTAGTCGCCTTCTTAGAGGCCGCTGCGACTGTGCCGAAGGCTTCATTGTCTTGTCCACTATTACCCCCAAGTCCTTTTCTAGGGTACTTTCACCCATTACCAGCCCTCCCATCGTGTAGCTGTACTTCGGGTTACTGTTTCCTACATGCAAGACTTTACATTTCTCTACATTAAACTTCATCTGCCATCTCATGGCCCACTCTTCTAATTTGTTCAGGTCCCTTTGTAAATCCTCAGTCCTCTTTAGGCCCAACTCCACTAAATAGTTTGGTGTCGTCTGCGAATTTTATTACTTCGCACTTTGTCCTTATTTCTAGATCATTTATAAATACATTGAACAGCAGCGGTCCGAGTACCGACCCCTGCGGAACACCACTCGTGACTCTCCTCCAGTCTGAGTAGTGGCCCTTCACTCCTACCCTTTGCTTTCTACCCAACCAATTTTTGATCCATCTGTGTACTTCTCCTTCCACCCCATGGTTCTTCAGTTTCTGTAGTAGGCGTTCATGGGGTACCTTGTCGAAGGCTTTTTGGAAATCTAAGTATACGATGTCTATGGGGTCTCCTTTGTCCATCTGTTTGTTTATTCCTTTGAAGTGCAGTAAGTTCGTTAGGCACGATCTTCCCTTGCAGAAGCCATGTTGGCTTGTTTTCATCAGTTTATTCCTTTCTAGATGCTCATCAATACTGTCTTATCAGCACTTCCGCCATCTTCCCCGGAACCGAAATCAAACTTACCGGTCAGTAGTTCTCCAGGTCACCTCTCGATCCTTTCTTAAAGATGGGCGTAACATTAGCTATCCTTCAATCCTCCGGGATCACGCCTGTTTTCATGGATAGATTACAAATCTGCTGTAGTAGTTCCGCTATTTCCTCTTTTAGTTATTTCATGTCCTCCCTCCCCCACTGGTTCCTTCTCTCTTCCACACCACCTCCTCTCACATCATGTCCTCCCTCCCACACCAGCTCCTCTCCCTCCCGCACCATGTCCTCCCTCTCACAGCAATTCCTCTTCCTCCAATACCAGCTTCTCTGCCTCTCACACCATATCTTCCCTCCCCCACTATTTCCTCCTCCCTCCCACACCAGTTGATTCTTCCCCGGCTGGTAGCATTTTTTTTTTTTTAGTACAGTGTTCCCCCGGTCGTTCGCAGTCGGCAGTTTGCGGTCCCGGTCATTCGCAGTATTTTCCAACCGCGAACCACCGACAAGGAGAGGGCAGCGGGAGAGGCAGGAGAGAATTAGTTTCTGATTAATCTTAGTTATCTGTGCACCTGGACCCATTGCACCTCCTAAGCTGTCCATCTTAAGCACCAGACATTAACACATCTTCTTAACACCTCAGCTGACTTTAGCACTTTTTTACTGCCAGGTCCTCTAATCATTGATTGAATTAAGACTGTCTGCAATGACATTCCCTAAGGTCAGACATGAATGATATGATCTCCCATAGGCCTTTGCTGACATTGGTTAGGCTAACCTAAAATGTTGATTGCTAGCAATGCTAGACTGACTAGGATTACCATAATGAATATGAGTAAGATATGTGTATTTAGTAGAAATCCATTGCATGCAAACCTAGTTTTGCATATTCATTGTGGTAATACTGAAGATCTGACTGGTTAGGTGTGCTTCCAGGAGAAGAGGTAAGAAGCACTGCTCTAGGGACTGGTATAGGATTTCATTTTAAGCCCTCAGCTCAGATGTGGTTCATTAGTAGAAACTGAAAGTCATTTGGTTGTAGAGTAAATAACTTAGTGGATTTGGGTTGCTCTTCCAGTGAACTGATTCAGTTTCAGTAATGTAATCCTCCGCAATTTGCTATAATCTGCCAGCATTATTGGTGGTCTTAGCAGAAAAGCCAAAGTGACTGAATGAGTAGTTCCGGCAAAGGTATAGTGTAACACCAAAATGTATTAAGAGATGAACCATAAAAATTATGGAGAATAACGATGACAAATGATGATGAGAAGATGAAAGGGGTCAGGATGATGAAAGTAAGAGAAGGGTACTGGATGGTGGGAAAAGCAATGACAATACTGCTTGGTCCAGAAATTGCCACGGGCTAAATGGGAATATAAATTGTTACCTTCTCATCTTTAAAAACATCTAGTGTGCAATTGTATAAGAGAAGTTAACCAATAAAAATGTAAATTTAATAAAAACAACAACAGCAACAACAACCCCCCAACCTAGGAATGGCAGGGCAAGGAAGCCTTATTACAGCCATCCATTTTTATGGGTAATGGATCATATTCTAAATATATCTAAAAATCAGTGCCAGAAAGGATGGCACTTAATGTGATTCTATAAAAAAACTTCTGAAGTTTATAGAACCGTGCTTCTAGTGGTCCTGAACGCAAGGGTCTAGAACAGGGGTGCCCACACTTTTTTGGCTTTCAAGCTACTTTTAAAATGACCAAGTCAAAATGATCTACCAATAAAAAATTTTTAAAAAACACAAAGCATACTGTACTTGGAGAAAATGTTAATTATCATTTGTATTCGGGGTTTTTTTCAGAGGTCAAGGCAGATGACTTTAAAATATGCAATGTCACCTCAGTAACAACTATACAAAATAGACAAATATACCCTCTCTTCTTTTACTAAACCGTGATAGCGGTTTTTAGCGCAGGGAGCTACGCTGAATACCCCTCGCAGTTCCCGACGCTCATAGGCTCCCTGTGTTAAAAACCACTGTCGCGGTTTAGTAAAAGGGGGCCATAGTGCAAAATATAGACAGCAGATATAAATTCTCAAAACAGATATATTTTGACCACTAAATTGAAAATAAAATCATTTTTCCTACCTTTTTGTCTGGTGATTTCATGAGTCTCTGGTTGCACTTCCTTCTGTAAATCCAATATTTCTTTTTTCTGCCTTTTTTCTTTCTGCCCCCTTACCTTTTCTTTCTCTCTCTTCTCTGCCCCCTCTTTATTTTGTGTCTTTCTTTCTCTCTACTCCTGCCCCCTCTTTGTCTTTCTCTCTTCCCCTACCTGCCTGTCTTTCTCTCTCCCCCTGCCCCCCAAACCATCTCGCCAATTCCCCATCCACTTCCCCAATTCTTTCTCTCTCCCTGCCCCCCATGCCGATTTCTACCTGCTTCCACGAGCCAGGCCAGGCGCATACAAGCGCCTGACCCACAAGCCTTCACCTTTGATGCCAATTCTGACGTCGGAGAGGAAGTTCCAGGCCTGCCAGGCAGCGATTGGCTGGCCCAGAACTTCCTCTTCGATGTCAGAATTGAAGTCGGAGGTGAAGGTTGGTGTGCCCGGCGCTTGTACGCGCCAGGCCTGGCTTGGGGAGGCAGGAAGAACAAGCTCGCAAAGGCAACACGATCGACTTGCGTTGCTTTTGCGATCTATTGGTCGATCGCGATCAACCATTTGGGCACCCATGGTCTAGAATCTGAACTAGCAAGTTGGTTGCAGAAAACTGTCCATCATTTTTTCACTACATTTCCAGGTTGCTGCTCCTGCCCCCTCAGTTTGTTTTTCTGCAGGCAAGTTGCTCAGAAGCGTTTTTGATCTGCTCTGCAGTTTTATTTTTGGGAATTTTTGCTCAGTGCTGTTTGGAAGCTCAGTGCCCAGAGGTTCCCACTTGGTGGGACCTCTCCCTGGGAGAAGATGCACTCACTCAGCAGATGTCTGCTGCTAGTAGGATCAGCCCCTCAGGGTCACCTATCTAGCCAGCCTGCTAGTATTCTTCCTGCTGTCCCCTGCATAGCTGCTTGCATCTAAGCACAGGCTATTCAGGCTCCTTCCTGGGTCGGCCGGGACTAACGGTGGACTGGCTGTGTGGTCTTCCCCCCTTTCACAGTGTGGTTTTCCAGGTGTTGAGGTTCAATCCGACCTCAGTCTGACTGGCAGCTAGAAGACCAGGTTTATCCAGTGAATCTGCGTGACAGATTTCTTCTCCCTTGATTCCAGCTGAAATCCTATGCTGAAGTAGGTAGGCACCAAATGGCACAGTTACTAAGTCTACTGAAGTCTAGGGTTATCATATGGCTCTAGAAAAAAGGAGGATAGATTGAGACATTTGGGCTTTACAAACTCAAAAGTCTCTATCCGACTTCCTTACTTCCATTGCTTTCAATGTTAAGGAAGGCCTTGAATTGGACTAAAAATTCTACAGGAGCAGAAACACCTTGGCATCCTTATGGATAGAAATTCCATGTATAAGGAGGGAAAAGGATAGTGATAGGAGTGTACTACTGTCCGACTGACCAGGATGAATGGACAGATGCTGAAATGTTATCATAAATTAGGGAAGCTAACAAACTGGGTAACAGTAATAATGGGTGATTTCTTGTTCCTTTTTGTGCTTTCCTACTGTGGATTGGGAATATAAATTTGCTTTACTGTTGAAGAAGTTTTTTTTATATATATTTGATATAATCCCTGAAATAAGTTTACATAGGAAATCCAATACAACAGCACTTAACTTTTTAAAAAGGAGACTATGATAATATGAAAATGGTAAAAAAAAGAAACTTAAAAGATGCAGCAACAAAGGTAAAAAATGTACATCAGGCATGGATGTTATTTAAAAATTTCATCCTGGAAGCCCAGACTAGATATATTCTATGTATTAAAAAAAGGAGGAAGGAAGACTAAATAGCAGCCAGCATGGTTAATGAATGAGATAAAGGAAGCTATTAGAGCTAAAAGAGAATCCTTCAGAAAGTAGAAGGATCTGACTGAAAATAATTGTAAACAACACAAGGAATGTCAAGTAAAATACAAGGCACTAATAAGGAAGGTGAAGAGAGTTCTTGAAAAGATTGTGCTGGAAGTAAAAACTTCTTTAGGTATATTAAAAAGCAAACAGCTGGGAAGAGAATCTCAAAAAAGATATAGTGGAATTAGAAAAGGTACAAAGAAATAGAAAAAATGAAAGATTAAAAATTAAATAAAACATATTTAAGAGATAGAAGTCTCTGAGGCGGTTTGATAGTAAGTTCAGTTTGCAGAACCAGGTCAACTAGCCGCCACCAAAGAAGCAGGACCAGGAACCAGCCAATGAAGACCATCATGACACCAGTTACCAGACAGGCAAGGCCAGGTGCCGCCGACAGCAGACCCCTGAAGTGAAGTTGTTTCCCATCGATGTGTCCAACAATGCAACTGCAGGAGTGCAAGTCCACCGAGGAGAGGGCGGGCCACAAGAGATCCTCTGACTCCGGCATCAATCCACCACTGGTGACCACGTAGGGGCCGTGCTACATCACGCCGATGGCTTCCCCCTTCTGCTGCTGAACAAGAGCTTGGAAACGGATAGTCATCAATTCCACCAACCCTTGTCCTCTCCGACATCAACTTTTCTGTTCTGGGGCAGGGGATCGGCAGAGGTGACGGTCACTTGTATGTGAGCTACAGTTTCATGACTGCTCCATGCACTCCCCCCACTACACGGAGGAGGGGGTGCTCCACCCTGGGTAGCCAGCAGCTCACATATGCTACTGCACCAGTACTATTTTTAGAATCAGGTCTACAAACAAGCTCTCATCTTAATAGTGTAAATAACTTTTCCTGTGTCACCTGCTGGACACCTGGGGAAAGGGAACCAAGAATGGAAGGAGAAGGGGCTACGGAAAGGAAGGAAAGATTCTAGATTCCTGTGGAAGTAGAGAAAGGGATATGCTGGAGCAGAGGGGTGCACGAAGGAAGGGAAAATGCTGGTCTTGGTTGTATGACCTTGAACTGCCCATGGGAGGTGGAGGGTGTGTGTGTGTGTGTGTGTGTGTGTGTGTGTGAATGAAGATTTCCCTATGGTGTCATATATCCTTGGGCTGGCGTACCTCACAGCTCTTTACTTCATTGCCAGTTCCCTCTGTGATGTTTATACATGTGCAAACAAGAATATGCATATGGGTGGATGGATGAGCAGATAAAGCACAGTTACTTACCGTAACAGGTGTTATCCAGGGACAGCAGGCAGATATTCTCACATGTGGGTGACGTCATCCACGGAGCCCCAGCGCGGACAGCTTTTCAAGCAAACTTGATTGAAGTTTCAAGTTTGCACACTGCACCACGCATGTGTGTGCCTTCCTGATCCACTAGAGGGCGCATACCCTCCTCATGGTCCTCAGTTCAGATAGCTAGCAAAGAAGCCAACCTCGGGGAGGCGGGCGGGTTGTGAGAATATCTGCCTGCTGTCCCTGGATAACACCTGTTACGGTAAGTAACTGTGCTTTATCCCAGGACAAGCAGGCAGCATATTCTCACATGTGGGTGACCTCCAAGCTAACCAAAAAGGGACGGAGGGAAGTTGGCAATACAAGAAAACAGATTACGCAAAACCGACTGGCCAAACCGGCCGTCGCTCCCGGACAGAGTATCCAGGCAGTAGTGGGAGGTGAAAGTATGAACCGAAGACCAAGTGGCAGCCTTGCAAATCTCCTCGATAGGCGTCGACCTGAGGGAAGCTACAGAAGCCGCCATCGCTCGGACTTTATGTCCCGTGACTCGACATTGCAGCGCGAGACCAGCCTGAGCGTAGCAAAAGGAAAAACAAGCAGCCAACCAGTTGGACAAGGTGCGCTTGGAAACTGGGCGTCCCAACCAATTAGGGTCGAAGGACAAAAAGAATTGAGGAACCGTCCAAGGAGACTGAGTGCGTTGAAGACAAAAAGCCAACGCCCTCTGACAGTCAATTGTGTGAAGCGCCACCTCGCTAGGAGGCGAGTGGGGCTTCGGAAAAAAGACCGGAAGAACAATGGAAAGATCGAAAGGAAAGTCCGAAACCACCCTGGACAAGAACTGGGGTTGAGTACGCAGGACCACCGTGTCATGATGAAATACAGGAAAAGACGGGTCCGCAACCAGAGCTTGCAGCTCACTGACTCTGCGAGCAGACGTGAGAGCAACCAGGAAACCCACCTGCCAGGTGAAGTAATTCAAAAGAGCTTCATCAATGGAATCAAATGGAGGTATCACCAATTGAGCCAGGAACACAAAAAGATCCCAAACCACCGGAGGGATGTACAATGAAGAAATCCCTCATAAAACAGGAAACCATCTGGTGGACGGAGAGCAGCGTCCCATTTAGCGGCCGAAGAAAGGCAGCAAAAGCACAGAGGTGGACTCGAATAGATGTAGATTTGAGACCAGACCGAGACAAGTGCAACAGAAAATCCAGCACTGAAGGCAAGGAGGCAGAGAGCGAATCCATGCGGTGCTCAGCACACCACTCAGCAAATCAGGACCATATCTGGGAAAAGCATTGCCGAGTGGAGATCTTTCGAGAGGCCTCGAGAACACCCCCACCGACTGAGAGAAACAGAAGGAGGGAGGCACGTTGCGAGGAACCAAGCTGATAA
The DNA here is from genome assembly GCF_902459505.1 of Geotrypetes seraphini. Taxonomy (NCBI): domain Eukaryota; kingdom Metazoa; phylum Chordata; class Amphibia; order Gymnophiona; family Dermophiidae; genus Geotrypetes; species Geotrypetes seraphini. Next base: position 48,974,740 of record NC_047097.1, read on the forward strand.
GTGTAGAGACTGCAGATTGGAATGCAACAGAAACCGCAACACTGAGACAGCGGAGACGGGAACATAGGTAGAAGCTGAGTCTCCCTGACACGCTGGAGGAGCAGGGAGAACCATGGCCGCCAGGGCCACAGAGGAGCCATCAAGATCCTGGTGGCGCAGACCGACAGGAGGTGTAGCAAAGACCCGAGAATCAGAGTAAAGGGAGGGAACGCATAGAGGAACCTGCCCATTCCATCGAGAAGGCAAGCCTCCTCCTCGATGCGAACCCAGGAGAACATCCTCGAGCAATATCGAGGCAACCAGTGAGTGAGGGGCGAAGCGAACAGAACTACCTGTTGGGTTCCCCACCGAACAACCACATGCCGCAGAGTCCGAGAATGGAGCAACCATTCATGCGGTCGAAAAGGGCGACTCAACGTGTCCAACAGACAATGCTGCACGCCCTGGAAAAACACCGCCCGAAGAAAGAAGCAGTGGTGTATGACAAAGTAACAGGGAACCTGTACACCCTGGCTTGGTCACAGAAATAACGCCACCGAGATGTCGGGACGCACCAGGACCCCGCAATCTTGCAACCCATAACGAAAATCCACCACGGCATTGTAAATGGCCCGGAGCTCCATCAGATTGATGCGGCTGCGACAGTCTGCACCCGACCAAGGACCCTGAGTCCGAAGGCCGTCGAGGTGCACCCCTAAGCCCATGCCGAGGAGTCCATCGGCAGAACCTTCTGATGCGGGGATACGAAGTGGTGGCCCACCAACGAAACGAGCGTGTCCAGGAGGGAGGCACCACAATGTGCTGGGAAGCGGGATCCCGATCCTGCCATCACTGAGATGCTCGGGTCCAGCGGGGAACACGAAGATGAAACCAGACGAACAGCGGGACATCACCGTGGAGACCCCTGATCCAAAAAGGATCAGCAACAGCTCAGCCGAGGCCGAAGACCGCTGAGACACCAGCTGACTCAAGCGCCGACAGGCAGCCTGCCGAGGCAGAGGCAGAAAAGACCGGAGGCGGACCGAGGACAGAGGGGCCACCTTCCGGCATAAACAAACCAGGGCCTCCCCCTGAGGCCGAGACAAGAAGGAGCGCAGACAAACTGGGTCCAGGTCCGCCCCGACGGACTCCCGAGACCGGGGTGGGCAGAGTCTGACCCACTCCCGTACTAGAAACTAGTGCAGGTCACGAAGGGCCAGGACCAGACGCAGAAGGGAGGATGGGAATGCCCAACTGACAGAAGAGAGGCAATACTCCCGGTGCGTAGACACAGAGACACCCCTCCCGAAGGGAGGGGAGGAATCCCCAGAAGGGGAGCAACCCAGAGGCTATGCGAGAATAGTCAAAAGGACGGCCCGGAGTCGCCGAAGCCGGCGGCTGAACCCTAACCCGGCGCTGCTGCAGCTATTGCGGCTGCTGCGAAGGAGGCCGAGATAACACAAGAAAGGTATCCAGAGGGCCCCTCCGGAGAAGGAGACCAACCCACCAAGGCAGACGGGATTTAGCTGGAGGCGTCCCGAGGGGCGAAGGACCGGTCGCGGTCTGAGAGGCGGTTAGTGGCCACCGCAAGAGAGGCCTGAAGAAGCGCAGAACTCACGCAAGTAAAAGCGGCGAGACGACCCTGGAGGTTCGGATCCTCAGCCACACTCTGCGCCAAGCGAGACGACGCATGGCGGGAGCAATAGAGCCGGAGCAGGGAGAGAGTCTCCTCCAGGAAACCAAACTCCGCACTACAAGATTCCGTCACGGCTGCCCGGAATGAACCGAAGAGAAAGTGGGGAAGCCTCTCGAACCGGAGCTGGAGACGCCGAGGCGCAAACCCGCAGTCGACGCCGAGGCCCAATACCTCAGCCGCTGCCGAGGTAAAACGGCCCAAGTGACGTCAAGGCACAAAGCTTCCGTCGACGGCACGAAGCCTCGGCAACGACGAGGCACCGAGCTCCAGCCGATGATGAGGCCCTCAGCCTCAGTCGAGGCACAAGCCTCAGCGACGTCAAAGCACCAGCATCAAACGACGCGGAGCACACGGCCGCAGCCGACGTTGAAGGTACAAAGACACACAGCCTCAGTCGACATCGAGACCCCAAGCCCCAGTCGACATTGAGTCAGAAAATCAAAGCACAAAGCCTTAGACGACGTCGAGGCACCCAGCCGCATACTACGTCGAGGCACAAGGCCTCAGGCGGTGGTGAGGCACCAAGCCGCAGTCGACGTCGAGGCACCAAGCCCCAGTCGACGTCGAGGCACCAAGCCCCCAGTCGACGTCGAGGCACGAAACCTTCGTCGACGTCGAGGTACGAAGCCTCAGCTGAGGCACGAAGCCTCAGTCGACGTCGAGGCACCAAGCCTCAGTCGAGGCACCAAGCCCCAGTCGACGTCGAGGCACCAAGCCCCCAGTCGACGTCGAGGCACTAAACCTTCGTCGACGTCGAGGTACGAAGCCTCCGTTGAGGCACGAAGCCTCAGTCGACGTCGAGGCACGAAGCCTCAGTCGACGTCGAGGCACGAAACCTCCGTCGACGTCGAGGCACGAAACCTCCGTCGACGTCGAGGCACGAAGCCTCCGTCGAGGTCGAGGCACGAAGCCTCCGTCGAGGCACGAAGCCTCCGTCGAGGCACGAAGCCTCCGTCGAGGCACGAAACCTTCGTCGACGTCGAGGTACGAAGCCTCCGTTGAGGCACGAAGCCTCCGTCGACGTCGAGGCACGAAGCCTCCGTCGACGTCGAGGCACGAAACCTCCGTCGACGTCGAGGCACGAAACCTCCGTCGACGTACGAAACCTCCGTCGACGTCGAGGCACGAAGCCTCCGTCGGGGCACGAAGCCTCCGTCGGGGCACCAAGCCTCCGTCGGGGCACGAAGCCTCCGTCGGGGCACCAAGCCTCCGTCGGGGCACCAAGCCTCCGTCGAGGCCCCAAGCCTCCGTCGAGGCACGCAGCCTCCGTCGAGGCACGCAGCCTCAGTCGACGCCGAGGCACGAAGCCTCAGTCGACGTCGAGGCACGAAACCCCCGTCGACGTCGAGGCACACAGCCTCCGTCGAGGCACGAAGCCTCCGTCGAGGCACGAAACCTCCGTCGAGGCACCAAGCCTCCGTCGAGGCACCAAGCCTCAGTCGACGGCGAGGCACGAAGCCTCCGTCGAGGCACGAAGCCTCCGTCGAGGCACGAAACCCCCGTCGACGTCGAGGCACTCAGCCCCCGTCGAGGCACGAAGCCTCCGTCGAGGCACGAAGCCTCCGTCGAGGCACCAGGCCTCCGTCGAGGCACCAAGCCTCAGTCGACGTCGAGGCACGAAGCCTCCGTCGAGGCACGAAGCCTCAGTCGACGTCGAGGGACGAAGCTCCAGTCGACGTCGAGGCACGAAGCTCCAGTCGACGTCGAGGCACATCGAGTTTCAGAAGTCGGCACCGTACCAATGAAACTGGTAATAAAGGTGCAGCAGTGCACTCCATAAGGGAAACCTCGATATGAGTATTCCCATGAAAGGAGGCACGCTTTGAAGGTCTCGTAGAGGCGGGCACGATCGCACTCGATGCCTGGAATGCCTGAGACTCAGCCGGTGGCGTTACCGAGGTAACGCACCTAGAAGAAAGAAAGAAAGAAAAACTTACCGGGGATCGAAGCTGCACAGTCCGATTCCAACGAAGGAAAGAGGGTCCCGGCCATTCTGCTCACACGCGGTGAGCCCAGAGAGAGGCCAGGGAAGAAGAAAATACAGCTGCAGGCAAATGAGGCCTAGCCGCATGGCTGAGGCCCAAGAAGGGCCTGCCGGAGGAAAAACACAATAAAAAGTCCTCTTTTTTTTTTTTTTTTTTTTGAAACAAAGAAATACACGATCAATTAACAAACGCACAGCGACTCCCTAACAAAATAAAGAAGCCGCGGTGCCAGAAAGGCACTTAGAAGAACGCAGAGAAGAGAGACAAGGTCTTTCTGGCTCAGCGGAAAACTAAGAACTGAGGACCATGAGGAGGGTATGCGCCCTCTAGTGGATCAGGAAGGCACACACATGCGTGGTGCAGTGTGCAAACTTGAAACTTCAATCAAGTTTGCTTGAAAAGCTGTCCGCGCTGGGGCTCCGTGGATGACGTCACCCACATGTGAGAATATGCTGCCTGCTTGTCCTGGGATAACTAATATTTGACAAGTGCTCTGGATTTATATGTAGCAAAATATTCCTAGAAATTAGAACTAGTGGCTAAGAGAACTGAAGAAAAAAAGAATACACTTAGGGGCCAATTACTAAATCATGTAAGATTATCCAGTTAATATGTGTAGCACAGTGGTTAAAAGCTACAGTCTCAGCACCCTGATGTTGTGGGGTTTCAAAAAGTTTTATCATTTCGATCTCAAAGGTCTTGTGTCCCTGGATAATCTTAACATTTCCTTTTAACATTCTCACCCTAAAATCATTGATGCAATTATTAAAATTAATTAGGGGATAGCCACATAGCCAACATACCTACAAGAAAGTAGGCGTGGTTAGGGGACAGATTGTGGGCAGAGCTTGGGAGAGTTTGCCTAACTGTAAAATAAAACTCTCTGTGCCATGTTCCTTGATGCCTATGTCTTAGGTGAGAAGAGCAACCGCAAGGCAAAAGGGAACGAGACCTATATTCCATGAGTCCAAAAACAACAAAAGTGGGACAGAAGTCCCTGGATGTGACAGATTTGACTCCTGTCACTTAATCCTCCATAGCCCCAGGTACGTTAGATAGATTGTGAGCCCACCGGGACAGATAGGGAAAATGCTTAAGTACCTGATTGTAAAACCGCTTAGAAAACCTGGATAGGCGGTATATAAAATCCTAATAAACTTAAACTAATAATAATAAACTTAACTTAAACCTATGTCTTAGGCACCATTTATAGAATTGGGGCTTTTCTTGCCTAACTTGGGCGCAAGCACTGATTCCTGTGCCAAAAGCTGGTAAAAATGTTTACACCCAGCTGATGGCAGTTAAGCATGCAAATACCAGGGTTCTATAATGGTGCCTGAATTGCATGCTATGAACTTTAGGCATGCGTGTTATAGAACATAGCATAGGGCAGATCTGTGCTTAAGTCCTAATTACTGCCAATTAAGCACTCACTAACACCAGTTACTGATTGCTAACACTTAATTAGCTAATTAGTTTACAAATTTGGGCAACCTACAGAATCTAGGAATTAGTGCCCTTCTGGAATGGGGAATAAATGTTTATGAATTTGCCAAGTTCTTGTCCCACCTAAAACATACTCAGGTACTCAAGCATTTTCCCCTGTCTGTCCTAGTGTGCTCACACTCTACTTAATGTATCTGGGGCAATGGGCGATTAGGTGACTTGCCTAGGGTCACAAGGACCAGCATGAGATTTGAATTCACAACCTCAGGGTGACAAGGCTGTAGTTCTAATCACTGCACCACACACTACCTACATAAATAAGAGAATTTATTCTATGAACTTTTGGTGAACAAGAGGAGGTAATATACCACATCAGTGGAACAAGTTCAAAATCTTCAGTAAAACTCCTACCCATAATTTTAATCATTTTTCGAAACTGCAAGCAAATAGCTCATTTGTATTCATCAGTTTAGCCTGATTCACCTGATAGCTAATAAATCTTCTGTCTACAATGTTCTCTCTTGAGGGACAATTTCCTGTTGATTTAAAAAAGGAAATGCAATCACCGCTCTGTGCAGAATAGTATTCAAACAAATGTATAATTAGCTAAAAACAGCATTTGATATAGATCTAATTTGCTAATGGGCTGGGCCAATAAAGTGATAATAATAATAATAATAACTTTATTTTTATATACCGCAGTACCACAAACAGTTCAGAGCGGTTTACAGAGCAAGAGACTGTACATTTACAGCGATGATACAATGCGAACTGTACATATTCAGTATAGGTATTTTATACAGTAAAGAAACAAAGTAGGTTTATCATACAGGGGACAGTACATATACAGCAGGGTTGAGTTTGTAGTAGTCAAACAAAAACCAAAACACAGTTTTATCAAATTAATTGAAGAGTTTGGGAGGATAACCTTTTAAAAGCCACAAGGACCGGCTCATGCCAAAGAAATTAATTGAAATGCACCTGAATTTAAAGGAAGGCTTGTAGGGATTGTAGAAATTAAAATGCAGATACCATTAATCTGGAAGATCACTGAATGCAAACAGGAAATGTAAATTTGAAAAAGTTCAAAGGTAACAAGCTTTATTTGGAAGTGATTATTATTACTTATATTGCATGACATCAATAAACTTCTAGAGAATGTGTATATTTTTGCTTTAGAAAAAACTAACAGGTCAATGCTGAAAGTAATTTATGTGGATAACTGATGTTATCTACATAAATGGCTTAGCCACAGCTATCAATGGCTATTCTATGGAACTATCCAGATACGCCACTGAAACTTTATGGACTACTTCTACTATTTCCAGATAGCACTGGTGCAGTACAGAAGTGAAGCAGGAAGTTATTGTTAATGGCAATATGGAACCAGCTATCTGAATAACTCTGGATGAAGTAAGAACAGAAAAAGAGTGCTGTCCTAACTAGAGCCCAACAAAAAACCAGGATCTTCAGTTTCTGCTGAAATCAAATGTGACCAAAATTGGCTGCTAAGTTTCAGCAGAAACCGAAACTTTACCCTCCTCCCCCCAAAGCAGTAAATGTTGTCAATGCTGATGTCTTTCCTCACACGAGTCTTCTACACATTTAAAGTTCCATTTTAGAGAGGACAAAGAAATAAAAATTGAAATGTGCAGGTCAATGCACTTCAAGTTTCATGAGCTTCTGAACATGGCCAGTTACAGTCAAAATGGTTTCTAGGACTTCTAGCATAAAAACATGGCAGATAAAGGCCAAATGGCCCATCTAGTCTGACCATCCATAGTAACCATTATCTCGTTCTCTCTCTGAGAGATCCCACATGCCTATCACAGGCCCTCTTGAAATCAGACACAGTCTGTTTCCACCACCTCTTCTGGGAGACTGTTCCACGCATCTACCACTCTTTCTGTAAAAAAAAGTATTTCCTCAGATTTCCGGAGCCTATCACCTCTTAACTTCAACCTATGCCCTCTCATTGCAGAGTTTCCATTTAAATGAAAGAGACTTGACTCATGCACATTTGTATTACATAGGTACTTAAACATCTCTATCATATCTCCCCTCTCCCGCCTTTCCACAAAAGTATACAGATTTAGATCTTTAAGTCTGTCCCCATACGCCTTATCACGAAGACCACACACCATTCCTCTGGACCGACTCCATCCTTTTTATATCTTTGACAGTGCGGCTCCAGAATTGTACACAATATTCTAAATGAGGTCTCACCAGAGTCTTATACACAGGCATCAATACCTCCTTTTTCCTACTGATCATACCTCTCCCTATGCAACCTAGCATCTTTCTAGCTTTTGCCGTCACCTTTTCAACCTGTTTGGCCACCTTAAGATCATCACATACAATCACACCCAAGTCCTGCTCTTCTGTTGTGCACATAGGTTCTTCACCCCCTAAACCAGTGTCTCTCACACTTTTTCAAGCCCGGGCACACTAAAGGTAGTGGCTAAGGCTCGAGGCACCCGGAAGTGCGTGGACGTCACCATGATGACATCATATGCATGCGTGACATCACGTCGACAACCACGCATATGCAGAGGCCCTCCAGACAGGCCCTGAAATGCCAGTAGAGTGTGCCAGCAGGGAAGTCTAACAAATATCAACTGAGTACCCTAACCACAGACCTCCCAAGCCCCCTTTACTAATTGTAATGCAATTTTTTCCATTCATTTTTCATATAAACACAATATACACAGCAGATATAAATTCTCAAAACTGACACATTTCTATCACTATATTGAAAATAAAATCATTTTCCCTACCTTTGTTGTCTGGTGACTTTATTTTTCTGTGCTTTAAACTATGTTTCCAGTGCCTTCTTATCCACTGACTGTTTTTCTCTCCTTCTTCACTTTCTGTCTTGCATCCATCTTAGGCATTAATTTAACATTCAATTTTTCTGCTTTCTTCTCAAAATCTACTTTTACATGTCTTACTTTCCCTTCCTCTCTCTCTCTCTCTCTCCTTTCCTCATCGTTTCCATGGTCTGACATCTCTCTCCTTCCTTTCCCCCTTCTCAGTCTGGCATCTCTCACCTCTCCTTCCCATAATCTGGCATCTCTCCCTACTATTACTACTATTATTATTATTATTATTTCTATTGCGCTACCAGACTCCCTTCCTTCCTTTCTATTCCCTGGTCTGGTATCTCTCCCTTTCTTTAGTAATCTCTCCTCCCCCCCCCCAGTGTATCTCTCTGTTTCTCCTTTCTGCCCCCTGCAGTCCATCTCCCTTCTCTTCCTCCTTTCTGGCCTCGCTCCCAGTCCAACATTTCTCCCTACATGAGTCCAACTTTTCACTCTCTGTCCTCTCCTCCTTACCCCCCACAAGTGTGACATTTCTCCTTCCCTCCTTTTTGTCCTCCCCATCCATCTTGCCCTCTCCACGAATCCAATCCCGACAGAAAGGGAGGGAAAGGAAAGATGCTACACAATGGAGGGGAGGGTGAGATGGTGCATGGGGAGAGAGCATGTTGGGTTGGGGGGTACAAAGGAGGGATGCCACTGAGGGAAGAGGCAAGGACAGAGAGTGAAAGCGTGCAGGAGGCAGAAAGTGTTGGACTCATGGAGAGGGCAAGATGGATGGGGAGGACAGAAAGGAAGGAATGAGAAATGTTACATTGGGGAAGGGGGAGAGGGCAGAGAGTGAAAAGTTGGACTCATGGAGGGAGAGAGAGAGATGTTGTTTGGTTGAGGGAAGGAGGATCAGAGAAGCATGCAGGAGGAAGAGAGAAAAAAATGTTGGACTGGTGGAAAGGAGGGAGAAATGTTGGATTGGGAGGAGGGCCGGAAAGGAGGAAGGGAAAGAGAAATGTTACACTGGGGAGGGAAGGAGAGAGATGTCAGACTAATGGAAAGAGGGAGGGAAGGAGAGAGAGATAGGAAGGATAGGTAAGACATGGAAACGTAGATTTTGAGAAGAAAGCAGAAAAATTGAATGTTATGTTAAAGCCGTAGATGGATGCAAGGCAGAAAGTGAAGACGGAGAGAAAAACAGTCAATGGACAAGGCGGCCCTGGAAACATAGTTAAAAGCACAGAAAAATAAAGATGACAACACAGAGGCCAATGACGAACCAAAGTGTCTACCACCCTGACTCCCGCTCACTGCAGTTGCCGAAGAACCGAGGAAGCTTTGCATTTTGAGACGAAGCCATGAGTTCTAGTTCTAGGAGATGTCACCTCAATACAATGAGCTGGAACGCCTGAACGAACAGTTCCCAATTTCTGGAATGGCGAAGATTATTGCTCAGGTAGTCTGTGTAAACATTTTTCCTGTCCCACAAAGTGATCCGCTGAGAGAAGAGAAAGATAAGCTACCGACTATTGAAGGAGGACCATTAACTTGCAAGGAAACGAAGGAGTGGGCATACTGTTGTGGGTGCTGAAAAATGCCACCACTATGACACTGTCTTAAAAAAAAACCCTCCTTGGATAGTCCTAAAACATGGCCTGAAACACCCGATTGCTCACAACTCCAGAAAATTGAGCGAGGACTGAGCCTCCTGATGAGACCAGACTCCTTCCGCTGAGGATTTAAGACACTGAGCCTCCCAATCCAATAGACTAGCACTCTTGGTCAGTGGCGTACCAAGGAAGCAGAGGAAAGCGTGTCCCAATCCACATCAGGCATGTTGAAGTCACCTAACAATACTGTGTCCCCACGCAAGGTGATATTCTCTATATCTCCGATTAATTCCATATCTAGGTCATCCTGTTGTCTTGGGGGTCTGTATATTACGCCCAGATACAGGCATTTGTCCTTCCCTCTGGCCAAATTTACCCCAGTGTAGTGGACATCTGTGATTCTGGTGACCTTAATGTCATCTTTAGTATATAATGCTACACTTCTTCCCATTTTGCCCTCCCTGTCCCGGCGAAGCAAGTTGTAACCCGGTATGACCATGTCCCACCCGTGGGAATCCGTGAGCTAGGTCTCAGATATCGCCACCACATCCAGGTCGGCATTCCTCATTTCTGTTTCTAATTCCAGGATCTTGTTTCCCAGACTGTGGGCGTTTACGTACATAACCCTCCATGTTGTATGTTTGTTATGTCTCAGTGGGGATGTTCCCGCTTGAGCTACTTGGACACCTTTAGCATTATTCGCATGTTTTGTACTTTCCCTAGACCCAGAGTTACAACGTGCACCTATCCCGGACTCCCCAGACCCAGAACTACAGTGTGTTCCTATCCCAGACTCTTGATACCTTATAATACACAACGCTCACTTCGCTCCACCAACCAAAATCTTCTTTCAGTTCCTTCCCTGAAAATCATTGGTACAAGAAGGGCTGACATTTTTTCTGTGACAGGTCCCCTATGGTGGAATGCCCTTCCCCAATATATTCGTAAAGAAAAAGATATTTTAGTATTCAAAAAATCTTTAAAATCTTATTTATTTAGAGACGCCTTTAACGTTTGAAGCATTGCATGTTTATAATTGCTGAGTTTTTACGTCCCTTTACCTATTGTTATTTCCACTATTCTACCCCAAATGATAATTGTAACTTTTATCCTTTCCTTCCCAGCTATATGTTTGTTTAAGTTAAATGTTTGTTATTAAATTGTGAACCTCTTTTTAATTTATTATATTTTTGTTATGTACATCGCTTAGTGATTATAATAGGCGATTAATCAAATTTTGTTAATAAACTTGATACCCTGTAGGGGTATTCCCGCTTGGGCTACTTGAACTCCTTTAGTACAATTTGCAATGTGTGTTCTCTCGCTGGACTCAGAATTACAATGTGTACTCCCTCTAGACCCAGAATTACAATGTGTACTCCCCCTAGACCCAGAATTACAATGTGTACTCCCCTTAGACCCAGAATTACAATGTGACCCAGAATTATAATGTGAGCCAAGCCCAGACTCGAAAGTGTGTATACTCTTCTCTGACCCAGATTGGTGTTTACTTACCTTAGTCTCAAAAAAGTATTGGCAGCTTAGCTCGCCAGGTAGGTTGTTTGTGCCCATACCCTCCCCCAACTTACCTAGTTTAAAGCCCTGTGTAGTAGGCGGGCTAGACGGTGTCCAAGGACGTTCTTCCCTCTTCTGGTCAGGTGTAACCCGTCTGGTCCCTGTAGTCCTTGCAATGCCTCTCCATGGTGCAAGAATGCAAAGTTCATCTCCATGCACCATCCCTGCAGCCAGTCGTTTGCTCTCTGGATGCGATCCTCCCTGGCACTGCCCTTGCCCCTTACTGGGAGGATCGAGAAGACCACCTGCACATCCATCTTCCTCAGCTTCTCACCCAGGGCTCTGAAGTCTTCAGGTATGCTCTCCTGGGTGCTCCTGGCAGTGTCGTTGGTTCCGACGTGGATGAGAATCATGGGGAAGTGGTCACGGGGCTTGATGAGTTTGTCCAGGCAAGCGGTTACATCGCGGATCCTGGCCCCTGGCAAACAGCAGACCTCTCTTGATTGCAGGTCTGATCTACAAATTGGACCCTCGGTGCCCCTCAGCAGCGAATCCCCGATGACCACCACTCTGCACTTCTTAGGGATGGGCGATCTGTTGACTCCGGAACTGGAACCGTCTGCTGAACAACTTCCTGTTCCTCGTTGTCAGGACTTTCCTGTAGCAGCTGGTATCTGTTCCTCAGAGTGATTTGTGGTGTCGATGTAGAGCCGCCCTGTATGTGAGAGAAAGAGACAGAATAAGGTCTTCTACGTTTTCCTGTGGAGGAAGTTACCAGCTGCCAGGAATCAGCGTCCCCAGCCACTTCCTGTATTCCGACGGTTGGTCTCAAGTTTGCAGGTTTGGATGCTTTGGGTGTCTCTAGGATGGTCTTGTCAGGTTCCTGTTCGGCGATCTGAGACAGCTCCTGGATGACTCTGTCGATGAAGGTCTCGTCGTCTCGGATACATCTTAAGCGCTGAACCTCCTCTCTCAGGCTCCTCAGCTCTAGCAAAAGGCTTTCATCTGGCTGATCCATTCCTTCCGTCTGTGTGGAGACTGTAGACATCTTTGAGGGGATGGCCTCGGTCTGTACAGAGACCTCTGCCCTCCGTCCTGGCTTCCCTTCCATCTGTACGAAGACTGTAGCCATCCCCTGGGTACTTTCAGTGACTGGACTGCCTGTCTTGATAGAAGTCTTGCTGCTTCTAGTTCTACCTGCCATTTACAAAAGTTGGTTTTTTATATTTGTTAGGATGGGGGCTGTTAGGTGTTGTCAGAAAGTGTTGAGATTGGAGGGATAGAGGTATGTGTTGGTGTTCTAGTGCTCACTGCAGTGTTTAAGATGCTGCCTTTTCCTAGGTACACTCTTGTGCGATATGTGGATTGTTACTAAAAATCATATTTTTCATACAGATGGGGGGGGGGGGGGGGGGGGGGGGGGCGTCAAAAAATGATGGGTCCCAGGTGTCACATATGCTAGGTACGCCACTGCTCTTGGTAACTATGAGACAGCCCAGCGATGAGTTTGAACATATTGATGTCGCTGCGCAAGCAACTTATCTGAGCTATGGATGAGGATTCCACTAGAGACTACAATTGCAGCCTTGAGATTCCAGGATTTACCAGAACAGAATCAAATGCTGTAGCGTTCTCACATTAAAGCGAGCTCAGGACTCCACTTTCAGAGTTGCTACAATGTAGCCTAGAACCTGTACATAATCCCATACTCAGTGTTCTCCCCAGAAATGTTTTCCAGCTGGGTGGCATGAAAAAATAGCTGAGTGGGGCGGGACAGGGAAATTGGTGGTTAGAATAGGGTCATTAAAATCTAGTGGCGTACCTAGTATATGTGACAGCCAGTGCAGATCATTTTTTAACAACCCCCTCCTCTATATAAAAAAGTTATTTTTTGTAATAATCCATGAGTCACACAACAAGGGTGCATCTAGGAAAAGGCAGCATCTTAAACACTGCACTGAACAGCAATACACCCATTGTAAAACTAAACAAGCCAGATCCTGCACAGTCAATTGATTCTGTACAGTTGATGCTAGCAGAAAACCATGTCCTTTTCATAAACACAGAACACAGATACACCCTCACCCAATATGGACTAATTACAAACTAAAAATAGAAATATGTAGAGAAAAGTTAAACTGAACCGCCAAGAAACCAGATTCTGCTTAAAGAAACAGTGACACATGTCCCCTAATACTGTGCAAAATATAAAGACAGTAGATGTAAATTTGAAAAAACTGATACATAACAATCACCACTTTACAAATTAACAAGCAGAAATAAAACAAATAATGAGAAATAAGAAAATATCATTTTATTGGACTAATCCATTTTTCAATTAGCTTTCAGAGGCCAAATCTTTCTTCAAGACAATACAGTATACTGATGTTATGGTATCCTGTCCTGACCTGAGGAAAGGGATTTAGTCCCCCAAAATTGCCTTATTTCCATTTCCTATTTATTGTCAAATATATTTTATTGAGCAGCGAAAGGAACAACAATCAGAAATAGTGAGAAAAGCATCAATACAGCTCTATATTTCACAGAAGACCCAGGAAACCCACCCCACCAGCCCAACCCATCACCCAGCCCTCCCCACCCCACTCTCACTGATGCGTAGTAAGGAAAAAAAACAAAAAAACCCACACACGGGGCTAACAGTTCAAAATGCGACTACGGGCCACTGGAGACAAGGTTGTCCAGAAAGGTTCCCATATGCGCTGGAAGGCTCGTCCAGGTAAAGAAGAAATGTCTCGGATTCCTCTCCGTTCCCAAGAAAGTAACGTTATCATGTGACTACGCCAGAGGGAATAGTCCGGTGCATCCGCCTCCATCCACTTAAGCAAAATGCATTTGATGGCAATGACTGCAGTCCAGCGGAGAAAGGCAGCAGCCCCAGGCCGACGGGGGTGGAAATGTAAAGAAGCACCCAATACTACCAAGGCAGAGCATTGAATAGTAATGTTCCAGGTGGTGTCGACAAAAAGAAAAACAGCATCCCAAAATACCTGTATGGTCGGACAAGACCAAAACATCTGTCCAAGACCTGCATCTGGAGCACTAAAGCGCCGACAGGCCGCAGTCGAGCAGAGTCCCGCCAGGAAAGCTCGCCGAGGAGAGACATACAGGCAGAGAGTCAATTTGTAGTGCTGTTCCCACAAAAGTGCATATTTGCTATACAAAGGTAACTTTTTGATTGCATTCAAAATTACATCAGAGAAGTCCATGTTCAAATCCCTCACCCAGGCATCCCTCAATTGGAGACAGTCAAGCATAGGGGATTCGTCTATGGTGGAATTTCAAAGTGACAGGTTGTTGGGAACCAAAGGTAAAAGCCTCCAACAGCAATTCCCGACAGGAGGCCGAAAGATGCGTGCTCGACAAGGAGGAAATGTAGTGATGAATCTGAAGGTATGCATAGACATCTGTACGAGGAAGAGCAAATTCCTCACAGAGCAGGTCAAAGGGTTTTACCTGACCCTCATCATCAACCAGGTGAAACAAGAAACGAATCCCCTTTGCTTCCCAACGCACAAAGCTAGCATTGTCCACCCCAGGAAGAAAACGGGCATTATGGCGCATCGGTAAGAAGGGAGAGACAGTAGGACTAAGAGAATGAAACCTACAAACCCAGTGCCAGGCCCGGCGAAGAGGGCAATGTACCAACACACTAGGTGTATAGTCCCATTTGGAAAGCAGAGAAGAGTGAAGAAACGCACTAAAATGGGTAGAGGTAAAGCAAGAAAGTTCCAAGGAAGTGTTAGTAAACGTAGAGGTGCCACTGAAAAGATCATTGATGTGGCGCATGCCACAAGCAATCGTTAAGAAACGAATATTCAACAGCCCCAAACCACCCTTATACCAAGGAGAGGCCGCCCTCTGATATGGAAGGCGAGCACGCCTTCCCATCCAGAGGAACCGTTGCACCAGACGCTCAATACGCTTTTCATCACGTGGGGATAGATAGAGGGGAAGAACTTGGAAGACATATAGCCACTGCGGTGCCACGAGCATATTATAAAGACTCACTCGGCCAGACAAAGATAAAGGAAGACCCTGCCACAACTGCAATCGCGACCCAAAGGTAGAAAACAAAGAACCAATATTTAAGGAGTAAAGGCAGGCGAGATCCATAGGAATATGGACTCCCAAATACCGGAGCTCAGACTCCGCCCACCGCAAAGGGAAGGTACCTGGCCAAGAAGTACGAACTGCTGGACAAGAAGGTAAAGCCAGAGATTTGTCCTGGTTCAGGGAAAGGCCAGAGTGAAAACCTGGAATTCGGAAATAAGATCCAGCGCTAAGGGCAGAGAAACCTCAGGATGGGTCAGGATTAAAAACATATTATCCGCAAAGGCTAGCGTCTTCAAGGACTCACCCGCGACCCGAAGGCCCCGCACCTCAGCGGTGTGACGTAAAGTACACAGCAAGGGTTCTAAAAACAACAGAAAAAGCAAAGGAGATAGGGGGCAGCCTTGTCGAGTACCCCGGAAAATAGGAAAAGAATCCATACGAATACCATTAACCAGAAGAGACGCCCCCAGATTAGAATATAGGGAACGAAGTGCACTAAGGTAAAACCCCCCTAACTCCACGTGTTCAAGTGTCGGAAACAAGAAGGACCAGTTAACACTATCGAATGCTTTAGAGGCATCCAGGCTAACAAACAACGAGTCAAGTTTCATTTCCTGGCTATAAGCCAGAGCAAAAGGAACCTTGCGCACATTGCGAACCGAGTGCCTACCTCGAACAAATCCAACCTGGTCCTCATGGATGATAGAAG
Source organism: Geotrypetes seraphini (assembly GCF_902459505.1). Taxonomy (NCBI): domain Eukaryota; kingdom Metazoa; phylum Chordata; class Amphibia; order Gymnophiona; family Dermophiidae; genus Geotrypetes; species Geotrypetes seraphini. Next base: position 48,990,564 of record NC_047097.1, read on the forward strand.
GGAGAAAAGGGGCAAGACGGTTGGCCAAAATGCGAGAAAACAATTTTAAATCAACATTAAGTAAAGAGATTGGGCGATAAGATCCCGGGTCATCCGCCGCCTTACCCGGCTTCAATAACAAAGTGACCAAGGCCTCATTGGCATAACGTGGAAAGGAGCCCCAATCAATAGCCGTGGTGTAATAATCAAGTAAGGGCCCACATACGCGATGCGAGGGCACGATAAAATTTGCCCGACCCGACAGAAGGGATTTGATGGCATCCTGCAATTCCAATGCTTGAAGAGGCTCATTAAGACGAGTCACTACGTCCGGAGCCAAGCTCGGCATGCCAGAGGAGTGCAAATAGTCTGAAACAAGGTTCCCCGAGATCTCCTCAGGTGCAGCATAAAGCTGAGAAAAGAAATCAAGAAGCGTCTCCGCCACCAGTGACGTTTTGGTAACCCGACCCCCCCCCCAGGTGTCTTGAGTGTCAGAATCGGCCTGCGGCCCTGCCGAGTGTCCACGAGGCGTGCCAGAAGCCGCCCCGGTTTGTTACCAAATCGATGAAATTGATGCCTGTGAAAGGCTGCCCATTTCATGGAACAGGAGTGGAGCAACGAGTTGAGGGATGCCTGGGCAGAAAGATAGTGTTCCCGAGTAGTGGGAGAGGGAGCAGCCTGAAAGGCACGTTTAGCTGCGCCAAGATCACGTTGAAGGCCGATAATACTACGGTGAATACGTTTGTGTCTGGCACAGAGGAAGGAAATAATGTGACCGCGAAGCACTGTCTTGGCAGCCTCCCAAAACAGAAGGGGATCAGCTTGATGGTGTGAATTATGGTGGAGATAATCATCCCATTGAGTCTCTAAAAAGGTGCGAAACTCCACATCATCGGCCAAATAGAAGGGAAATCTCCAAGAAGGAGAACGAACATAGGTCGGATCAAGATCAATGTCGATCCAAATGGGAGCATGATCGGAGACTGCCAAAAGGCCAATCTCCGCAGACGAAACGGAGGGGAACAGACTCACCGATACAAATATATAATCTATGCGAGACCAGGTATTATGAGCTCTAGATAGGTGAGTATAGTCCCGTACCTCAGGATGCAAGAGGCGCCAAGGATCCACGACAGAGAAAGTGTCGCAAAGCTCAGCAAGAAGGCGTCCACGCATCCCAATAGCGGGGGGGGGGGGGGGGGAGGAAGGCCCTGATTTGTCCAGTTCAGGATCACAAACCAAATTGAAGTCCCCCACCAGGAGCAAAGGATCACCAGAATACCGGGAATGAAGAGCAACCAAGTCACACAGAAAAGCCGATTCCAACGAGTTAGGACCATAAACCACCAATAATAAATAACTCCAGTCCCCCAACGAGATACGCAAAAGTATATGACGCCCCCTCCGGAGATTTATCAAGGACCTGCACTCCGATAGGAGAAGATTTTCGAAGCAACACCGCCACACCCCTATGATGCCCAGGTGAAGACGCAAAATAAACCTCCCCCGCCGTAACTTAAGATGTTCCTCATCTGTGAGCCGAGTTTCCTGGAGACAGGCTATATCAGTATGTTGACGCTGGAGCGCAGCCAAAATTTTAGACCGCTTGATCGGGGAGGTAATGCCCCCTACATTCCAGGAGGTGAGCCTAAAGGACGAACTCACAGCAGCCAGAAAAGAGATAGAAGAAGACTCATAAAAAAGTAGTAGCGTAAATGGTAGACCCCAGGAGCCCAGCCTCCCCCAGGGCCTTCATGGCCACAGTGTATTTTGACAGAAAACCCCATGATGGGGAAAAGCTCAAAGTGGTCGCCCCATACAGAAGGGAAGAAAGAAAGACAGAAAAAGCAAAGAAAACACACAACCCCCAACTCCCCTCAAGAAGCAAATAATACGACAAATACCATATACCCAGAAAAAACAAAACCCAAGCATCAGTGAGAGCAAACCACCCACCCAACCCCCCAGTCCCAAAACCAATCTCACCATAACCCCACCCAGGAACAAAACCCTGTCCCAGAAGTGCGGAACAAAGAGAAAGTCATGAAAGACGTAGTCAGGGCCCCAAGTCCCCCAACCCCACCCACACCACACTCACTCAGATTGCCCCAAGAAACCCTCCCATCACACAGACAGAGCCACCCAACCAAACCAAGGTAAAACAGCGCCAAGCTACAGCAGCTCCCCCGGTCCAGGGGAATACCATAGCTCCACAGCCACATCTCACAAGGAATCACCAACAGGCCACCCTGGGAAACACCCAGCCCACTCAGACACACTCAGCCATTCACCCAGACACAAATTCCAGGAAAAAAAACAAACTCCAAAAATCCAGGAGAACCCAAGCAAACAGAGAAACAAACACTCCCCCCACCCCTTCACAATCAGAATCAGCCCTAACACAACCACTCTAGAGAAGCAAGCAAACCCAAGGCAACACTAGCAAGTACAATCAACCAGGATAGTGTGCTCACAAAACTCGTAAACACCCAAGGGTGAACACAGGGGAAAGGGCCAGGCAGCCACACCATAATGCCCATCCAGTGCCCCTCAGGATATTGCAACACAGACAGACACACAGCAAAGTCCTGGAAGATACAAAGGGTACAGGTGAGCTGCCCAGCAAGGTACATATAAGATACGCTAAAAAACAAAGGTGCTAACCCAGTAACAGACAGGATTAGGAGAACACCTGGTAAAGAGAACAGGAAAGAACACTAAACAATGCAAAAAGAAGCAAAGTTCCAGAACTTGAGAAGGTCCAAAAAGGAGGTCAATAGGACCATAAGCCGTACCGAGCCCATTCCAGTAAAGGCAGGGAAGGTGCCCCCCAGAAAAGTAGTGAGGTAGCACTCTAGCCAAATCAACAGGCTCCCAGGGTCGAAAAAACCCTACCTCCCCCTGCAACACATCCAAGAGGCCAGGGTAACTGCAGCTGGTACACAGATCCGCAAACCTGCAGGGAGGTCCAAATCAGTAATTGTGCCGGGAGAGGAGCCGGAACCGCCGGCCCCGCGTGAGGACGCTCGGTAGAGGAACCACAATGCATATGAAGGAGTTGCAAAAGGCAAGGGCCTCATTGAGTCGACGAGGGGCCAGCCTCCCTCGGGAGAGCATCCAGGTATGCCTGCGCGTCCTCCGCCGAGGTGAAGCTCCGCCATCCGGTGGCCGTCCAGATCCGCAGAAGGGCAGGATAATTAAGCTGGAAGCGCTGCTTTCGCTCAAATAAGGCCGAGCAGACTCTGGTGAACCGACGGCGCCGCTCCTGCAGGGCAGGGGAATAGTCTTGAAACAAGTGGACTGGAGACCCCTCGAACAGGAGTGTGTTGCGGTTCTTCCGGTAGGAGAGCATCAGTTCCGCTTTATGAGCAGAGTTGAGTATTTTTAGGACCCAAGCCCGGGTTCGATCCTCGGCCCGCCTGCCTAGCCTGTGAGCACGCTCCAGCCGGAGAGGCCCCATACCAGCAGGAAGGGGCAGCGCAGCCTGGAGCCAGGACTCCAATGTGGGGAGCAAACGGGAGTCAGAAACCTCTTCAGGAATACCGATCAGGCGCAGATTGTCTCGCCTCGAGCGGTTCTCCAAGTCCTCAATTTTGTCCTGTCGCCGAATCTGCGCCCGCAAAGAAGTAAGGTCCGCCGCGGAAGCAGACTGGGCCTCTTCCACGTGGGCGACGCGGGTTTCAAGCTCCCCTGTGCAGCGGGTGGTGTCAGTCAAGAGGGACTCCAGCGATGAAAGTTGGACAGAAAGTTCATCAAAATGAGTGTACAGAGCCCTCACCACCGATGCCGACAATGCCTCGATGTGAGCCGCCGACAAGGGGAGCGCGGAACCTAAATCTGCAGCCGACGCTGCCATCTTGGAGTCTGCCCGCGACACCCACAACTCCCGTTCTTTAGTAGCACGGCTCCCTTTCGCGCTCATGACCGGGCTGCCAGGTGGAAAGCAGCGCTCCGTACAACGGGTAGGCAAATTAGTCAAAAAAAGATGGTAGTTGCAAGGGCAGGGTAGGTGCAGAGGGACCCGGGGCCCCGGAGCTCGAGCAGTACATGTCCTGCTCGGCTCAGCACATCACGTGACCTCCCCATTTCCTATTTATAAACTTTTATCAATACAGTTACAATACTAGATTCTACATAAAGCAACAAAAAAATTTTCTACCTTTTGTCGTTTCTGCTTCAATCATCTTCTCTACACTCTCTTCTTTCTATAGTTTGTCCTCTCTCCCTTCCATGCAACATCTGCGCTCTCTCTTTGCCCCTTCCACCCAGCCTCTGCCCTCTCTCTATCCCTTCCATCTACTGTCCACCCTCTCTCTGCCCCTTCCATCCACTGTCCACCCTCTCTCTTTTCCATACGGCATCTTCCCTCTTTTTATGTCCCTTCAATAAACTGTATATCCTGTGCCCTTTCTCTCCTTTGTACATGATTCATTTCAACTTCACCCCCTCTCTGTTTTTCTGTCTCCACCCCTTCCCCTATGCTCTGGCATCTCTGTTCTCCTTTTCTTCCTTCCCACTCCATCCCATGGTCTGGCATCTCTTATCTCCTTCCCTTCTCTCCCCCCATGCCCTGGCATCTCTCTCCTCTCCTTCCATCTCCCCCTCCCCTCCATTATCTGGCATCTCCTCTTCTTCTTCTCTCCCTCCCTACTTCCTTCATTTCCCCTGCTCTAGCATCTGTCTCCTACCCCCACATATGCCCTGAAATCTCTCCCTCCTCCTCCATGGTCTTGGCATCTCTCTTTTCTCTTCTCTCCTCTTCCTTCTCCCTCCTTTCATCTTTCTCCCCAATTGGCTGCAACAGCTTTTCTCTTCCCCCTCCCCCCTCTTGGGCCCTGTAGGTGGTTTCTTAGGGCTGCCTCTATACAGTTTTATTGTGCTGGAAGTGAGTTTGTAAGGTAGTAGTGGAGACATCACTTTCCTTGATATCCTACACTCTTTAGGGCAGCTCCATTGTTGCTGGGAGTTGCCTCGGTCCAACCCAGATCAGTAGCTGCAGTGAGGGCTAAAGGGAATAGTGTGGGAGACAAATTCCACCTTCCAACGCCCCTTGCATTGCCAACTTTTTGGGCACCCCTGATGTATGGTCTTAAAAAATATGATCATATGACTCCATTCTATTGCGAGTTGCATTGGCTGCCAATGGAGGCTCGTGTTTTAAGTTGGGTTGCATTTGCTATAAGGTTATGTTTGGTACTGCTCCGTTTTATATGGTTAGTAGATTCTCTCTAGCATCGTATAAAAATAGTAGAAAATCTCATGCCCTGTTTAGTGTAATTTCCCATCAGTACAGGGCTGTAAAAGCAAAAAATTTCTGGGCCATACTTTAGCATTCCAAGCAGCTTCACATGACAGAGAATTTTGATTTGTTATTGCTTGGAGCCTGTTCTTATAAACATTTCAGAACTCAACTGAAAACTTATCTCTTTTCAAAATACTTGGTTAAATAATTTATTTCTGTCATTCTTAAATTGTCTTTAGTTTATAATCTTCTCTCCGCCTTTTCTCACTTTGTTATTGCTGCTAGGTTATCAATTTGTCTATGCTGCTAGTTAAATAATTTCTGTTATTCTTAAATTGTCTCTAGTTTATAATTTTTTGTAAACCGCGTAGAACTTATGGTTACGTGGTTAAGAAGCACGATGTTATGTTACGTTATGTTTGCTTTCTTTTTATTTCTAGTTTGAACTAGTAATTTATTCAAACTCCGCTTTAATGCAACCTTTGGATTCATATTTGGGGACTTGAGAATGATTAGTTAATATTCAACGAGATGAGAAATTCTCTAGGAGCCACTAAAGCAATAACCAACCTCACCGTCTCTATCCGGAAATGTGGTATCTTAAGGGCCTTGAGATCTACAATCGGCCTCCAGTCATCTGAGCCTCTTTGGGGCACTATGAAATATGTTGAGTATCTGCAGGGGCCTGATTCTTCTTCTGGTACGGGCTCTATGGCTTTGGAAAGGGCAGGCTGCTTGGACCCTTACCATAAAGGACTCAGACCACACCTGGAATGCTGTTGCTTAAAAGTATATATTTATTATAAAGTAAATGGCAGCATATAAAAGAGAGCAGATTAATAAATTGACAGCATTCAAAGTGAAACAGAGTAGATATAATCCTACACCCTGCAGAAATGCAAGAAAATACCCTGTCTGTTACATGAATTAATATATTCTTGGACTTGCATTACAATCTATTGGAAAGTATCTGATAGGTAGCGGTTATTAGCATAAGTGATCAGTTGCTAGTCTGATTTGTTAGCATCATCAGCAGAATTAATTCAGTGGTTACAGATACATATAATTGGCTATATCCCTAATTGATGTGATATTCATTAGCATTTGCATATGTCCTTAAAGCCATTTTCCATTTACTTATGTCATTATCAGATTGGTTTGATGGTCAAAAACCACTTAAACTTATCTTTCCCTCACACCCTTCTTTTCGGGGCTTTTTCCAGAGGATATCTGTGCATGATGTTTTTTCCAGAGGATATCTGTTCCAAGAAACGGCCCACACCCTGTCCCGGTTCTGCATTTAGTGCAGTTAGTGGTTTTGTATACGGGCAAGGCCTGCTGTAAACATACAGGTCCAAAGTCCTTTAAGTTTCCATGAGCCATAGCACTAACAGCTATTTCTGTGCTGTTCTTAAAGATCATGTGAATTGCAAGGAGAAATTACCCTATCTGTGCTGGGCAGTGTCAGTGAGTTAGGCTCGCCAAGAGATTTTTGCAGCTTCAGGTCACAAATGTCTCTGTGTGAATAGGCCTCATGCCTAGTTTATTGTTCATTGCTTTGCCAAACAGGAATCTCTCTTGTAGACAGGGGCTTTGGGAGCCAAGCATCACACAGGGCGAGGGTCTTGTACATCTGTGGATATGGTCGCATGAGTCTTTCCTGTTACACAGGTTTCTATGCAATCTTTCCGTACAGGCTGTAGGTTTCATCTTGATAGAAGAGCAGTTCCAGCTAGAGGAAATTTCCCCATAACTTACAAAGGCAGCATCTCATTTCAAAGTGTCTGTGAGATGTATGTCTTGGAACAAATGAAGATACCCAGAAGCCACTTTTTACTCAGCTTGACATGTTTGTTATGTCCCATGGACATGTCTCCTGGGCCTTCGGGGAGGGACCCAACAAGTATGCTCCTTCAGCTTCTAGATCTAGCAGCCTTTGTACCATTGCTTGGACTCCAACCGCTGTTTCTGGCTTCCCAGCTGGAGAGTCCAGAAAGAGGTCCAGGAGGGGACGAAAGAACTCGAGTTGTACCCCTCCTGGATAATATCCAGCACCCAGTGTTCTGTAGTGATCTCCGCCCATGCTTCCCAATAGACCATTAACCTCCCCCTCCCCCCAACAATACGTGGAGGCCTGGCACCATATCTGCTTCTTGAGAGTGACTGTGGAGCAGGTTCCTGAAGATTGGGGGCACCTGGCCCCTCTGAATCTTTGCCTCGAGCTTTGAAATGATCTGTGGCCTGAAGATCTGCTTGAGAACTTGCAATATCATCTTGAGGCCCAAAAATTATTGCACCCTGACCTCCTAGGGAAGGAGTTCTTAACCTAGGGTCTGTGGATCTCTAGGGGGTCCATGGATGGATTCCAGGTGGTCCATGAGGGTCCGATAAAAATTAACATTTATATTCACTATACAGCCTGCTACAGTAGATTTTTCTCACAGATAACAAGAGAGAAGATATAGTAGTAGTAATGGTAGTAGAAAACATAGTAATAGTAGATCTGTTTTAATTTGCACAAGAGGATTGTATTTCATAAATTATAATGAGTGGAAATTACTTTTTGCATAAAAAAGGAGGTTTTTTTTTAGATTGTTTAAAGTTTAATACTTTGTATATGTCATATATGTATGAGACAATCAACTCTCGATAAATAAAAGTATATTATCTAATCTAATCTTCCATTTGTGAGTCGCAACATACCTATACAGACTCAAGGTATGGAAGTAGGGGAAGAGGACGTGGAGAGATAAGAGGAGGGACTTAGACTTAGGGAATGCTATATAGAAACTGAGATAGTTAGTTGTCAAAAAGGTGAGTCTTCAGGTTTTTTCTGAATCTAGTGTAGTCTGTCTCTTTCCTGATAGCTTCTAATAATAATAATAATTATTTTATTTTTGTATACCGCAATACCCAGGGAGTTCTAGGCGGTTCACAACAGTTAAATGCAGTACAAACAATGTAGTTGAAATTGAAGAACATAACAAAGCAATCATAGAGTCAAACAAGTTATATGTCTACAATTTAAGTGAAAGGAAAAAAAAAAAGTACATACACACCAATAGGAGGGAGCAACAATCTTAAAAGAATGGGGAGGGATAGTGATGGAGAACGTTAAGGATTTGGTCTGTTGAAAAGTTGAGTTTTAATTTGTTTTCTAAAATTGAGATAAGAAGAGGCATCAAGCACAATTTGGGCGAGCCATGAGTTTAGTTTGGCCGCTTGGAAAGAGAAGGTTCTTTCGAAGAATCTTTTAAGATGACACGATTTCAGTGAGGGAAAAGTGAACAGATTTATTCTGCGGGAGCTCTTATTGTTGTAATTCAGGTTGAAGTGTGGGTGACAGACCAAATATTGCTTTGTAGCAGAAGCATGAGAACTTAAATAGGACTCTCGATTCGAACGGCAGCCAGTGCAATTTGTGGTAGAAAGGGGTTATGTGTTCCCATTTCTTCAGGCCAAAGATGAGACGGACAGCAGTGTTTTGGACCAACCTCAACTTCCTGGTGATTTTCTTGAAGGCGCCTAAGTATATGATGTTGCAGTAGTCCAGAACACTCAGAATAGCAGATTGAACCAACAGGCGAAAGCAGGCATCAAAGTATTTTTTAATGGTGCGGAGTTTCCAAAGCACCAAGATAGCACAGTTACTTACCGTAACAGGTGTTATCCAGGGACAGCAGGCATATATTCTCACATGTGGGTGACGTCATCTACAGAGCCCCGATGCGGAAGCATTTTCAAGCAAACTTGATTGAAGATTTAAGTTTGCTCTGCTGCTCCACGCATGCGTGCCTTCCTGCTCCACTAGGGGGTGCATCCCCTCGTGGTCTCCAGTTCACTTAACTAGCCAAGAAGCCAACCTCGGGGAGGTGGGCGGGTTGTGAGAATATATGCCTGCTGTCCCTGGATAACACCTGTTACGGTAAGTAACTGTGCTTTATCCCAGGACAAGCAGGCATGATATTCTCACATGTGGGTGACCTCCAAGCTTACTGAAGAGGGATGGAGGGAAGTTGGCAATTTAAGCAAATAGATTTCGCAATACCGATTGGCCGAACCGGCCATCGCTTCTGGACAGGGAGTCCAGACAGTAGTGGGAGGTGAAGGTATGAACCGAAGACCACGTGGCAGCCTTGCAGATTTCCTCAATAGGTGTGGACCTGAGGAACGCTACGGAGGCTGCCATCGCTCGGACTTTGTGTCCCGTTACTCGACCATGCAGTGCGAGACCAGCCTGAGCGTAGCAAAAGGAGATGCAATCGGCCAACCAGTTGGACAAGGTGCGTTTGGAAACTGGGTGGCCTAACCGGTTTGGGTCGAAGGACAGAAACAGTTGTGGGACTTTCCGGTGTGGCTGAGTGCGTTGGAGGTAAAAGGCCAACGCTCTTTTGCAGTCGAGAGTGTGGAGCGCCACTTCTCCGGGGTGAGAGTGGGGCTTGGGAAAAAACACGGGTAAGACGATGGACTGATTGAGATGGAAATCAGACACTACTTTAGGTAGGAACTTTGGATGGGTGCGGAGTACCACCTTGTCGTGATGGAATACCGTGAAGGGTGGGTCCGCTACCAGCGCTTGTAGCTCACTAACCCGCCGTGCGGACGTGAGCGCGAGTAAGAAAATTACCTTCCAAGTGAGGAATTTTGGATGGCATTTGTCTAGTGGCTCAAATGGAGGTTTCATTAATTGAGCCAGAACCACGTTAAGGTCCCAAACCACCGGGGGAGGTTTGAGAGGGGGGTGGACGTTCAGCAGACCCTTCATGAAGCGAGTGACTAAGGGATGGAGCGAGAGGGCTTTCCCTTCCAGGGGCTGATGAAAGGCCGCAATCGCACTGAGGTGTACTCGAATGGAGTTGGTCTTTAGGCCGGAATGAGATAGTTGAAGTAGATAGTCAAGGACCAGGGGGACGGGGACCGACACCGGGTCCTGGCTGTGGGAGGAGCACCAGGTTGAGAATCTGGTCCACTTTTGGGAGTAGCAGGTTCTCGTCGAGGTTTTTCTAGAGGCCTCCAATATCTCCTTGACTGATTGAGACACGGGGAGAGCAGTCAGGGGGAGAGAAACCAAGCATTCAGATGAAGAGACTGAAGATTGGGATGTAACAGTGAACCCTGACCCTGTGACAGTAGAGAGGGAAACAGAGGCAGAGGCAGTGGATCTCTGACACTGAGTTGAAGTAGCAGGGAAAACCACGGCTGGCGTGGCCAGCGAGGGGCAATCAGGATCAGGGTGGCTTGTACTGTTTTCAGGTGGACAAGCGTCCGCAGTATCAGAGGAAACGGCGGGAACGCGTACAGGAACCTTCCCTCCCAGTCGAGGAGGAAGGCGTCGGCCTCGAGCCGGTCCGGGGAGTATATCCGGGAGCAGAAGAGAGGCAGCTTGTGATTGTGAGGGGACGCGAACAGGTCTATTTGAGGTGTCCCCCACCGTTCGAAAACTCCTCGTAGGATCTGAGAGTGTAGTGACCACTCGTGTGGCTGGAGGAGGCGGCTGAGTCTGTCCGCCAGGCAGTTTTGTTCTCCTTGTATGTACACCGCTCGAAGGAAGGTGTTGTTGGGGATTGCCCATTTCCAGAGGCGCAGGGCTTCCCGACAAAGGGGCCAAGACCCTGTCCCCCCTTGTTTGTTTACGTAGTACATCGCTACCTGGTTGTCGGTTCGGATGAGAACCACTCGGTCGTGGAGCAGATGTTGGAAGGCTACAGCTGCGAGATAGATGGCCCGAAGTTCTAGCACGTTGATGTGGCAGCGACGGTCTTGTGCTGACCACATTCCTTGGGTGCGTAGGCCGTCCAGATGGGCTCCCCAAGCGTACTCCGACGAGTCCGTGGTGAGTACCTTGCTGTGGGGTGGGGTGAGGAAGAGCAAACCTTTGGAAAGATTTGAAGAGTCGGCCCACCAGCGGAGCGATCGTTGCAATGAAGGAGTCACTGTCACGGAGTGGTCGATCGGGTCCCGGTCTTGACGCCATTGAGACGCCAGGGTCCATTGAGGGATTCTCAGATGGAGGCGGGCGAAGGGTGTGACATGGACGGTGGAGGCCATGTGGCCCAGGAGGGTCATCATCTGTCGAGCTGATACCGAGGTCAGCAAGGAGATCCTTCGGCTCAGACTTACTAATGCCTCCAGGCGCGGAGGGGGGAGGAAGGAACGGAGGCGAACCGTGTCCAGCGTGGCCCCGATGAACTGTAGGGACTGCGAGGGGCGTAGTTGAGATTTTGGGAAGTTTATTTCGAACCCCAGACTTTGTAGGTAGGTAATAGTCTGTTGGGTCGCTGAGATAACCCCTTCCCTGGACGGGGCTTTGATTAGCCAGTCGTCCAGGTAGGGGAATACCTGGAGGCCCTGGGAACGTAAGGTTGCTGCTACCACCACGAGGCACTTGGTGAAGACCCGAGGTGATGATGCTAGTCCGAAGGGGAGAACTCGGTATTGTAGGTGCCAGTCCCCTACCTGGAAACGCAAGAACTTGCGGTGAGCGGGGTGCACTGGGACATGTGTGTACGCCTCCTTGAGATCGAGGGAGCAGAGCCAGTCGCCCTCGTCGATCAGGGGGTAAAGTGTTGGTAGTGAGAGCATCCGAAACTTTTCCCGTACCAGGAATTTGTTGAGGCGTCTCAAGTCTAGTATTGGGCATAGGTCTCCCGTTTTTTTCGGTACCAGGAAGTAACGGGAGTAGAAGCCCTTCCCCCGTTGGTCGGGGGGAACCTTCTCCACTGCTCTCAGGCGAAGCAGGTCTCGAGCTTCGGAGAGGAGTAGGGGTAGCTGAGTCCGGTTGGGAGGGCAATTCCTTGGGGGGTTGTCCGGGGGAATGGCCCGAAAGTTGAGAGAGTACCCTGATGAGATCACGCCAAGGACCCATGCGTCCGACGTGATTTGTTCCCAGCGAGGGTAAAAGGCTTTGAGTCGACCCCCGATGGGAAGGCGGCCTGGGACTATGGCGGAGGGGGCCCGCCCCCTTCCGCGTGTCCCGTCAAAAGGACGGGGATGGTTTGGTGGTCGCGGGCGGTTGGGACTTGGGCATGGCCCTGTGGTGGGCTTGCGGACGTCTGGGTGGGGGCCGCGAGAAAGCAGGGGTGGACTTTTGTGGGTAGCGGCGCGGAGGGGCCCTGTATGGCCTGGACGCTGGCGGTTTGGGCTTTTGCCGGACAAGGGAGGCAAACGAGCGTTCATGTTCGGAGAGGCGTTTTGTCGCCGCCTCGATAGTGTCATCGAACAATTCCTTTCCCACGCAGGGGAGGTTAGCCAACCGGTCCTGTAAGTTGGGGTCCATGTCGACCAGGCGCAGCCAAGCTAGTCGGCGCATGGCGATAGCGAAGGCTGCTTCTCTGGAGGAGAGTTCGAAGCCATCGTAGGCCGCGTGGAATAGATGAAGGCGCAGGTTGGAGAGGGACTCTAAGAGCAGGCCGAACGTTCCTTGCCGGGAGGCCGGTAGGTCAGTCTCAAAGGCTCTCAATAGTCCAATGAGGTGTTTGAGGTATGATGTGAAGGTGAAAGTGTAGCTTTGCACCCTAGAGGCCATCATTGCGTTTTGGTATAGTCTCCTGCCGAACTTGTCCAGGGTTCGGCCTTCTCGGCCTGGGGGGACCGCTGCTGAGACCCGGGACGGGTGAGCCTTTTTCAAGGAGGATTCTACTAGCAGCGATTGGTGGGAGAGCTGTGGTTGCTCGAATCCCGGGTAAGGTACTGTGCGGTACTTGGCCTCCATTTTGGAGGGTACGGCCGTGACCATGTAGGGGGTCTCCAGGTTCCTGAAGAAGGCCTGTTGGAGCACCGGGTTAGGTGGTAAGCGAAGGGACTCTCTGGGTAGTGATGGCATATCCAGCTCCGCCAGGTACTCCTTAGAGTATCTGGAGTCGGACTGGAGGTCTAAGTCCAATGCGTGGCCCATGTCTTGGACAAAGCGAATGAAGGATGGGCGAGATGTCCCCGGGGCCACGTGCGGGGTCGGGGAACGAGACCTTCGTCGGGTGGAGAAGGATAGGGAGGCTTCCCTCGAGTATCGAGGTTCATGCTCCGAGACTGGGGAAGCACTGTGAGAGTGTTCCGGGGTTGTCGATCTTCGGCGTCTCGAGGAGCCCCTCGGAGACGATGCCGGGGTTAGGGGTACCGATCGATGTCGGATTGGTGACCTCGATCCGGACTCCCTCGGAGAATACGTCCGAGGGGGAGTTCGGAGGATGCGCGGGTTGGAGAGTGATAACTCAGCCACCCTTAGTGGTCCCGTACGAGGTGTGGGAGAACGGCCTCGTAGAGTTGGTGAACCTCGGGCCTTCTTGGAGGTACGGCGGTTCGAGGTTTCTGTCGTTCTAGCCCGACGTTTTGCCCCTCGGCGGTCTGCGGAGGGGGGAACGTCTCGGGCGCCTCGGCGAGGAGTCCGAGGAGGATGGGATGCGGCGAGGATTGCGCACCCTTCCTCGAGGTTGTTCGGTGCGAGGCTCAGGCTGGTCTGGCACATTCGAGGTCGAGGCCGATTGAAACTGGGCCATTGCAGTGGACAGCTCCGACGTGATCATCGCTCGGAGTAGGTCCTCGAAGACGGGCATGGACAGCATCGAAGGCATGTCCACTGCCTCGGTGCGCTCCACCGGGGGCGACCTCGTATCAGAGTATTCCCGTGTGGTGGAGGCACGGCCCGAAGGCTTGGAGGGCTTAGACGGGGCTGTAAGCATGGGGCTTCCGCCATGCTTCGCCGTTGTCCCCGAGGCTGGCTTCTTCGCTGTTACAGAACCTGAAGAGGGAAGAGGGGACTTACCCGGAGCCGAGGCTTTCTGTTGTCCCGAGGACTTCGGGGTCGAGTCTCGAGGCGATGCCAAGGTATCCGGGGCCGAGGTCAAGGCCGGGGCCGAGGCCGACCTCGAGGCCGAGGTGGAGGGTTGGTCCGGGGTGAAGAGGTCCGCCATGTGGGCTTTTCTTCGGCGGAGGGCCCTGTTTTGGAAAATAGCGCACTGGGGGCAGGAGTCGGTTGGATGAGCCGCCCCCAGACAGAGGATGCACCGGCGATGCGGATCTGTGAGAGAGAGAAGCCGCTCGCACCGGGTGCACTTTTTAAAGCCGGTCAAAGGCCGGGACATTAAATTGAAAGTAGCCGCGGCTCGATTAGCCACGCGGCCACGGGGACCCGGAAGCCTCCGGGTCGTTGAAAACAAAGCAGGAATCAAGTAAAAAAGGTAAAGAATTCGCGCACAGCGACTTAATCGTGGAAAAACAAGAAAAAATCGCGGTGCTAGAAGGCAGTTGGGGCAGAGCCTGAAAAACACGGCTTCTAGGCTCGTGGAAAATTTTGAACTGGAGACCACGAGGGGATGCACCCCCTAGTGGAGCAGGAAGGCACGCATGCGTGGAGCAGCAGAGCAAACTTAAATCTTCAATCAAGTTTGCTTGAAAATGCTTCCGCATCGGGGCTCCGTAGATGACGTCACCCACATGTGAGAATATCATGCCTGCTTGTCCTGGGATAAAGCGAAGTTACTTACCTGTAACGGGAGTTCTCCGTGGACAGCAGGATAAGTCAGCCACACTTTTGGTGACGTCATCTACGTCCCCAATTCGGATTTGCTCTCCTAGAGCTCAGGTGAGGCTTTGGGAGCCTCATCTGAGCATGTGCGGGTAGCCCTATATATACCTGTGCTGTCCCTCCTTTAATCCAGTGATTTCCATAGCTTGAGTCTTATTGCAGTGTCACCCCTTAGGGGAGGAGGGAGGGTCAGTGTGGCTGACTTATCCTGCTGTCCACGGAGAACTCCCGTTACAGGTAAGTAACTTCGCTTTCTCCATGGACAAGCAGTATAAGTCAGCCCCACTTTTGGTGACTCTCCAGCTGCGGGGGGAAGAGGGTGTAAGAGGACGGGGTCCCCATCAGGGGATGGTCCCCTCTGCATCTCCGCTACCTTGCTGCGGTAGGGTGAGGCTGCATAAAAGTCAGGTGAGGGACAGAGATAAAACCCCAATTACTGAGACCAGTCAGAGGTTATGTGTTGTAAACAATAGGAACTTTATTTTGGTCCTCAGAACTGGACCAACACTTTCTTTCTTACCAACATGGTAGAGTATGTATCTCAATAACAGATGCGATTATAACAAGTAACTGTGCAAATTTGTGCTAACATGTGCAAACAGTGCGACTTGTGCTAACCTGTGCAAACAGTGCAAATTGTGCCAACATGGCAGAAAGTAATCTGCTGACAGTTTGTTCTATCTGGTTTGGCTAATAGTCCTGATCGGCTAGTTCAGGTGTTGGTGCCCTTTGCTGTGTCTGTTTTGGTCACCAATCGTAATATGTTCAGGCCAAAGTCATTGGAGGTCTGCATTGGGCGATCCAGACAATAGTGTCTGGTGAAGGTGTGTGGGGTAGACCATGTGGCTGCTCTGCAAATGTCCTGGAGTGGCGTGTTGCTGAGGTTTGCCAATGTGGCGGCCATGGCTCTTAGTTGGTGTGCTGTGGCCTTTTCTTCAAGGGATGCTCCCTCCCGCTCGTAGCAGAAGGCGATGCAGTTTGAGATCCAGTTGGAAATAGTGCGTTTTCCCACTGGTGATCCCGGTTTGTTGGGATCAAAGGAGACGAATAGTTGTGCTGCTTTCCGCCAGGGTAGTGTTTGTTGAATGTATAGGCGGAGTGCACGGGTGCAGTCCAAAGTGTGTAGGAGTTGTTCTGTGCTGTTGTTATGTGGTCCCGGGTAGAAGGAGGGAAGTACTATTGCTTGGTTTATGTGGAAAGGTGAGACTACCTTTGGTAGGAACTTTGGGTGAGTTCTCAGTACTGCATGATCATGAAGGATCTGTGTGTATGGTGGGTATGTCACCAGTGCCTGTAGCTCGCTAATGCGTCTTGCTGATGTGATGGCGATGAGGAAAACTACTTTCCAGGTGAGGAATTTGATTGGCGCCTCCTCCAAAGGCTCGAAGGGGTGCACTGTTAGTCTGTGTAGGATGATGCCCAGGTCCCACGCGGGTGGCGGGCGGCGGACCGGGGGGTGCAGGTTTGTAAGCCCTTTCATGAACTTGGACACTAGCGGGTGTGTGGCTAGGGTCCTGTCCTCAATGCGGCTGTGGAACGCTGATATAGCGCTCAGGTGGACCCGTATGGAGGATGTTCTGAGGCCCTTCTTGGATAGGTTAAGTAGGTGTTGGAGTACAGTTGGGACCTGGCAGTTCAGTGGGTCTTCTCCTTTCGAAATACACCATATGTGGAATCTTTTCCACTTGAGCCTGTATGATTTTCTAGTGGACGGGCGTCTGGCTGCTAGTAGTACCTCAGTCACCCCTGTTGACATGTGGAAAGGGTCCAGGATTAGCCTTTCAACATCCATGCTGTAAGTGCTAGAGTTTTCAGACTGGGATGCAGTGTTTGTCCCTGGTCCTGGGTGATCAGGTCCGGTCGCAGTGGTAGGCTGATCGGCGGCTGTGTCGACAGCCGATGTAGGAAGGGGAACCACACTTGTCTCGGCCAGTAGGGCGCGATGAAGATCACTGAGGCTTCCTCTTGTCTGATCTTCTGGAGCGCTCTGTGGATCAGTGGTATGGGGGGAAAAGCGTAGAGTAGGTGTTTTCCCCAATGTATGGCAAAAGCGTCCCTGGTTTGGCTGTATTGTGCTGGTCTTTTGGAGCAGAATTGTGGGCACTTTTTGTTGTCCTCCGTTGCAAAGAGGTCTCTTGTTGGGAGGCCCCACTTGTGGAAGAGTTCCTGGATTACTTCCGGGTGGAGGGACCATTCGTGGGGGTCCAGCTTTCTGCTGAGGCTGTCCGCCAGGGCGTTGTTCTGGCCCGGGAGGTAGGTGGCCTGGATGAGGGTGTTGATTGCTAAAGCGAATGTCCAGATTTTGTGGGCCTCTCTGCAGAGGGTGAGTGAGCCCGTGCCTCCCTGCTTGTTGATATAGAACATTGCCACCTGGTTGTCTGTCTGAATCAGTAAGGTCTTGTTGGAGATCCAGGGGGCAAAGGCTTGTAGGGCATTCCCAATTGCCCTGAGTTCTAGCAGGTTGATGTGTTGTTTTTTCTCGGATGGGGACCAGGGGCCCTTGGTTCTCAGGTGGAGGAGATGGGCTCCCCACCCCTGCTTTGAGGCATCTGTGGTGAGTGTCAATTGGTGTTGTGGCTGCTGGAAGAGTCTGCCCTTGAACAAATTCTGCTGCTGTGTCCACCACTCGAGGCCGTTGCAGATTTTCTGGTCCATTATGACTCTGTGTGACAGAGGTTGTGTGTGTTGGTTCCAATTTTTTCTGAGGAACCATTGCAGGGGTCGCATGTGGAGCTTGGCAAGAGGGACGACGTGTATGGTGGCAGCTTGATGGCCCAGGAGACGTAGTATCGTTCTGGCTGTGACTGTACGTGTCTCCGACATATTCTGAGTTAGTTTTCGTATTGCTGTTCCCCTTGAGTGGGGTAGGAAGGCTGCGTTCTGGGGTGTGCAAATTCTTGCCCCTATAAACTCTATTGATTGTGTTGGTTGTATTATGGATTTTTTGATGTTTACGAGGAAGCCCAGGGATTGCAGGAGTGACATCGTTGTCTTTACCGCTGTTGCTGTTGCCTGGGCCGATGGACCCGCCAGTAGCCAGTCGTCCAGGTAGGGGAACACGCATATGGCGCTCTTGCGGAGGTGGGCCGCTGCTACGGCGACACATTTTGTAAAGACTCTCGGTGCAGATGAGAGTCCGAAGGGCAGGACCCGGTATTGGAAGTGTTGGTTTAGGGTTCTGAATCGTAGAAATTTTCTTTGGGAGTGATGCATGGGGATGTGGGAATATGCATCTTGAAGGTCCAGAGAGGCCAGCCAGTCGTCTTTTTGAATTAGTGGTAGGATTGTCCCTAGGGAGTGCATCCGAAATTTTTCTCTGACTACGTGCTCGTTCAGGCCTCGTAGGTCTAGGATGGGTCTGAACCCTCCCGTCTTCTTGGGGATGAGAAAATAACGGGAATAGAATCCCTGGTTGTGATGTGACCTGGGTACTGGCTCTATTGCTCTCGCTTGGAGGAGAGCTTTTATTTCTCTGGAGATGAGTTCTGGCTGCGGTTCCCTGTAGTTTCTTTTTGGTGGGTTGGGTGGTGGGTGGGTGCGGAATCTGATGCGGTATCCCTTTTTTATGATTCGTAGCACCCATTTGTCTGTGGTTATTCTCTCCCAGGCCTTGTGGAAAAGGGAGAGGCGGCCCCCTACTGGGGTGGGGGGCGATGTTGATGAGTCAAAAACTGGGCCCCGCTTTCGTGCCGGTGGAAGTGGTTGGCTTGTGTTGTTTTCGTTCCCTCTGGCGCTGCCTTTGCTGGTAAGGGGCGCTGGGTTGATGTGCTTTCTGTCTGTGTGGTGGCCATCTGGTCTGGCTGTCATACCGCCTTCCATTGGTGTTCTGTCGGCGATACTGGTTGATGTGCCGTCTTATTGTTGCGGCTTTTACCAGGCCATCTGAGGAGAGGGTTTGGAGAGTAGTGCAATGTTCCTTCATTTTGTCCACTGCTTCCGTCACTTTGTCTCCGAATAAGTTCTCCCCTGAGCATGGCGCGTCTGCAATACGCTCATGGGTGTCCTCTCGGAGTCCCGAGGCTCGTAGCCATGCCAGGCGTCTGGCTGCTATGGCTACCCCAGCTGTGCGGGTCGAGGTTTCGAATGCGTCGAAGGTCGCTCTTATCATATGTTTACCGCATTCTTCCATGTCCTGCAGTATGGGAGCTATGCAGGCTTTTTCCTCCGGGTGTAGAGTGTCCAGGGTTTCCTCTACTCTCCTCCGGAGGGCATCGTTATACAGGGTCAGGTGGAATAAGTGGGTATCAATTTTTGCATTGAGCATGGAGCCATGGTAGACCTTTTTAGCAGTGGAATCCAGGGTCCTGTGTTCCTTGCCCGGGGGATCGTTGGCATGAGGGCGGTTGCTTTTCGCTTTTTTGAGTGCAGATTCTACTATGATCGAATGATGAGGGAGCTGTGGTTTGTCAAAGCCTGGTGCCTCACTGATCTGGTATTTTTGGTCCAGTTTCTTGGACACAGCGGTGCCTGACATTGGGGTCTTCCAGATCTCGTCCCGGCGATCTAGTAGCAACTTGTGGGCTGGTAGTATCGCTGTGGTCTTTTGCACTTGCAGGTATTTTAGCAGTCCCGGCACTTCGTTTGTCGCCTCTCGCTCCGGTGTTGGAGCAAGTGCTAGGCGCGTGGCCACCTTCTGGAGGAACTTGGGGTAGGTGAGGTCTTCTGCGGGAGTGTCTGATTGTGCTGTCCCATTTGCAGGCTCAGTGTCTGGAGTCTCCCCCAATGCTGATGCATGTGGGCTGCTTTTTGTTGAGGCGTAGCTTGGCTGGTAGCGCTCACTCTGGTCCGAGGCGTAGCCGCCTGTGGTCGGTGAGTGAGATGCCGCTGTCTGTGCTCCATGCCTCCCTGCCGGTGATGGTTGCCGCACCTGGTCTGCATTTTGTGAGATGAATCTGCTGAGTAGATTAAGTAGTTGTTGGTGGTAAATGGTGGCGGCTGGTTGGTCGGGGGCACTGGCGCTGTATTGGCGGGACCTGCCCCTGCTCCTGGCTCCGTGGTGGTGTCTGTGCCGCCTCGGCGGGACTGAAGAGGCAGAGGAGGGGGAGGTGGAGGAAGAAGATGAAGTTGTCCTGTGTCGCTTCCTTCTTTTTCCCTGTTTGCAGCTGGTTTGCTGGGCAGAGTCAGTGTTCATGCTTGAAAAAGCACTGTCTTTAGGCTGTGCAGCTTTTAGGAGTAGCTGTGCCTTTAAGGGGGCGGATCCCGACGTGCTGACGTCATCGGGATCTGGAATCGGAGCAGAGAGTGATTCTGGGCTGGAGGCAACATGGCGCCGTGCTGTATCGAAGCATGGCACTGTCGGCGCACTGGGGCAAGCAGGCGGAGGGGATAGGAGACCCTCGGCCGTTTTTGCCATTGTTTGTGCCTCTGCATTCGACCCGGGCCCTGGAGCAGCCGACGGGGAATGTCTCATGAGGCCAGAGAGTTTCAAAAGCAGCCTGCTCTGCTGTCCCTGTGTTTCTTTAGTTAGCAGGTAAGCAGGGTTTTCTGTAGCTGCCGATTGGGCTCCCCGGGGGGCTTTTTCAGCGTCGGGTGTGCCGATGGTGTCTTCCCTGCTGCTGGTGGGGATTTTTTTCCCTTTCTGCTTGTCTTCCCCCGGGTTCTGAAGCGTGTGCAGGCGATTTTTGCGGGCTCTCGGGGACATCTTGAGGCACTGAGGGCAGGCGGCCATGAGGTGAGCCTCTCCTAGGCATCGGACACACACCTCGTGGGGGTCTGTGGAGCTCATTTTCCTCTTGCAGGTCGGGCACTTCTTGAATCCCGGTTTTGCATTTTTTCCTGATTCCATTCCGTTTCTTCTGGTTTCTTTGTTCTGTTTTTCGTGTTTTTTTTTTTTTTTTTTTGGAGAGCTGTGATCCGGCCGTTGGAGGGCGGATGAACTAAACTGGATTAAAGGAGGGACAGCACAGGTATATATAGGGCTACCCGCACATGCTCAGATGAGGCTCCCAAAGCCTCACCTGAGCTCTAGGAGAGCAAATCCGAATTGGGGACGTAGATGACGTCACCAAAAGTGGGGCTGACTTATACTGCTTGTCCATGGAGAAACACTTCTTAAATACTAGGTCAGAGTGTTTCTCCAGAGTGAGATGCTTGTCTAAGGTGACTCCTAGTGTTTTTAAGGATTGCTCAATACAGTAATCCAGCCCATTTGCATGTAGTGTGGTTTCCTTGATTTTGTCATTTGGGGCTGCCAAGAAAAATTTAGTTTTTTCTGAATTTAGCTTTAATCTAAACGCTGACATCCAAAGTTCAACCTGATTTAGAGTGAATGAGAGGGAATTTAGCAGCTCAGATGTAAAGGTCATTCCAGATTTTTACACCCAGATAGGTTAGCATAGAGTGGAAAATTTGTTTGTAGTGGAGATATTTTGTGGATGGTAGGTTTAGTTGGACTCTGTTAAGGATTCTTTTTGATGTCGACCAAATATTAGAGAATAATTGGATGAGAGGGGCTGCTGAGCTTCCGTATAGGATCTGATGTAGGATACATGACGATTTGAAGATTATTCAGGATGATATGATAGAGACCTTCAAGATCATGAGGGGCATAGAGAGGGTGGATAGGGACAGATTCTTCAGGCTGAAGGGGACAACAGGTACGAGGGGGCATTCGGAGAAACTGAAGGGAGATAGGTTCAAAACGAATGCAAGGAAGTTTTTTTTCACCCAAAGGGTCGTGGACACTTGGAATGCGCTACCGGAGGACGTGATTGGGCAGAGTACGGTACAAGGATTCAAACAGAGACTGGACGGATTCCTGAGGGATAAAGGGATCGTGGGATACTGAGAAAGCTAACCAGAAAATAAGTATAGAAACCCGACCAGGTCGTGCATGTGCAAGACCGGAGGGCTAGGACTTGGATGGGAAGATAGGACTCAATAGGAAACCAAGGTGGCATGGGGGCCCCTTCTGGTGATTTGGACAGGTCGTGACCTGTCTGGGCCGCCGCAGGAGCGGACTGCTGGGCAAGATGGACCTATGGTCTGACCCGGCGGAGGCACTGCTTATGTTCTTATGTTCTTATATTAGGAGTCAATGTAGTTGCATGATGAAGGTTGTAATTGAGTCAAATTTCTTTAATTTGTAGATTAGTCTAACGGCTGTGTTCTGGATGAGTTGTAGTTTGTGGATAAGAGCGATGTTGATGTCAAAGTAGGCAAAGTTGCCATAGTCGAGTTGGGGTAGGACCATCACCTGAATGATCAGAGCAAAGTGGTGTGGGTGGAAGTATGGTCTTGTGAGTCGTAGTTGACACATAGTATAGATGGTCTTTTTCCGAAGGTTAGATATTTGTGGTTCCATTGTGAGAGTGTCGTCTAAGATGCAGCCAAGTACCTTGGTGGATTTTTCTATTATGAGAGTGATACCTGATAAAAGAGTGAGGTTAGGTATAACATTCTGTTGTGCGGTTTGAAAACCAATGGCTTTGGTCTTAGTGGCGTTCAGTTTCAACTTGTTCGTTGCCCAGGTTTGAATTTTATCTATATTGTTTGAGATTTTTTTCGGCAATATTGGGATGGTTATTGGTTATGGGGATGAGGATGAGGTCGGCATACGATAGTATAGTTTCATCTTCCATTTTGATGTGGCCCAGTGAGCTAATGAATAAATTGAATAGGATTGGGGATAACAGGGAGCCTTTTGGGATGCCATAGAATGCCTTCCAGGGCATTGGAGTATGATTCTTGCCTTTTGACCATGCAGACGACATCACCATTCTCCTTACTTTTGACCAACCAATGTCCTCCTTGACAGACACACTACACAGGACACTTGAAACAATTGAAACATGGATAAATAATCACAAACTGAAACTGAACCCAGACAAGACAAAATTCATTCTCCTCGAAAATAATAAAACCCCCAACTATAACAAATCTAGTAATAAACTCAATCACATACCCCATACAACCCACTCTAAAACACCTAGGAATGACAATAGACAGATGCTGTACCATGCAACCACAAATCAACAAAACAATATAAAAATCATTCGCGGTCATTAGAAACTTAAGGCAAGTTCAAAAATTATTTGACAGAAAACAATTCCAGCTCTTGGTCCAGTCCCTAGTCCTAGGTCTTCTAGACTTCTGCAACATACTCTATCTCCCCTGCCCCACAAACATGATAAAACAACTACAAACAGTTCAAAACACAGCGCAAAGACTTATCTATTCCCTCAGGAAACATGACCACATCACGGCGGCATACCTCGACTCACACTGGCTCCCAATACAAGCAAGAGTGCAATTCAAATTCTACTATTTAAAGCCATAAATGGAGATAGCCCAGCCTACCTAAACAACTGCCTAATCCAAACTACCTCAACCAGACACAGGAGAACACACAAACCGTTCACGCATCCCCCAATCAGAGACGTCAAACGAAAAAAAACTGTACGATGGCCTTCTAAACTAGACTACCAACTCTCCAATTTACTGATAACGATTCCAGATTACAAATCATTTAGAAAAGAAATAAAAACCATCCTATTCAAGACATCCTTGAAGAGAAACAAACACTGCAAGACTCATCCCAATTCTCTGAAGCAACTCGCTCTACTCTTCAATTCCTCTGGAAATAGCCAGATAACTTATTTTGTAATCCGCCTTGAACTGCAAGGTATTGGCGGAATAGAAATCACTAATGTAATGTATTCGGGATTTTGTAGGAAATCTGCGAACCATTTCAGTACAGTTCCTGTTATTCCGATTTCTGAGAGTTTGGTTAGTAGTAATTGGTGGTCTACTGAGTCGAAGGCTGCAGAGATATCAAATTGGAGTAAAATGGTCTGATGACCTGAGCTTAGCAATTTTTTGATTTTAGTGATTAAAGTGATGAGGAGGAGCTTGGTGCTGTGCTATTTTCGGAAGCCATATTGGGATGTATGAAGGCAGGAGTGTTGCTCTATGTATGAGGCTAGCTGCTTGCTGATGTGGACTCAAGGATTTTAGTGAGGATCGGAATGCAAGCAATCGGTCTGTAGTTGGATGCTATGAAAAGGTCTGCTTGGGCTGTTTTTGGTATAGGGGTAAAGGCTATTTTACTCATTTCTTTCAGTAGGTGCCCTTAGTTCATGGAACTATTTAGCAGGTTAGTGAGCCAATTAATGATATATGATATGATATGATATGGAGCTGCTGAAAGAAGGTAAGGAGGACAGTTGTCAACGAGGACTGCTTCGTAAGGCTAGTTTTGATATTAGTCTATTGGTATTGGGGAAGGAAAGGTTAGTGAATGAAGACCAGATCTTGTCTGCATTTATGGGTTCAGTGTATTCCATATAGTTGTGTTGGGACAAGTATGATGAGGCTGTCTTGGCAACTTACGATTTGACCAATTTGACTTTGTTGAGGAAGAAATCTGCAAGTTCTTAGGCTGAGATTTTGTTGGAGAAGGTTGCAGATTCTTGGTTTGGAGGGTGCTGTCAGTTGTCATACTAGGCGGAACAGTTTTTTCTGTCGGTTGTGTTACCCCTATTTTACTGGTGTAGTATTTTTTCTTTGTTTCGGATATGTTGTCCTTATATTTGTTTATGGCTGCTCTCCATTGTGTTCTGTGTTCTAGTCTCCATTTCCTCTCTAGACGTCTGCATAGTTGTTTGTCTAGTCTTAAGGACTCTAAACCAGGGCAAAGTTCAGTTTGGTTTTATTATGTGCAGATGGAGGGGGGATACAGTACCTAGGGTTTTGGCTATGATTTTGTTCCAGTTGGTTATCGTTGAGGTGGTGGTGTTCCAGGGGGAAGGGAGTGATTTTGACACTACATTCCAGAAGAGATCAGGTCTTGTTTTCCTGCGGACTAGTCTAGCGTCTTTGGTGGCTTTGGAGTTCAGGTCTATGTCAGTTAGGTTTAGGTCGAATTCTAGGAGAAAGTGATCTGTCCACGGGACAGGAGACCATTTAGCCCTATTGACTATGTTATGGGAGAAGATGCAAATAGATTTAGGGTATGGCCTTTTTCATGGGTGGGACCTGAGGGTATGATAGTGATTTGGTAGTCCTCAAGTAGAGTCTTGAGTTTAGTGACTTCTTTATTTTCTGCAGATTCAAGGGGTAGGTTGATATCACCGAGTATGATTAGGTTGTCATGTTGGCAAATGAGGTTTGTTATTATTTCCATCGTTTTTGTGATGGAGTCTGAGTTAGTGCTAGGGGGTTGTTGGAGCCACCGAGGAGCTATCAGAATCATGGTGGCACGCGAAGACTTGAGGTTGACGAGTCTTCAGAATCACAGGGAATGGAGGGAAGGCATACAGGAACGCGTTCGTCCAATCCAGAAGGAAGGCATCCGCCTCGATCCTGAGAGGGGTGTCGACCCTGGAGAAGAAGTGGGGCAACTTGTGATTGAGGAGGGACGCGAACAGATCGACGTCCGGAGTCCCCCAACGAGCAAAAACCTGACGCAGGGTCACAGAGTGGAGAGACCACTCGTGAGGCTGCAGAAGACGACTCAACCTGTCCGCCGGACAGTTCCGCTGGCCCTGAATGTAGACAGTACGAATGAATATGTTGCGGCAGACGGCCCAATCCCAGAGCCGCAACACCTCCTGGCACAGGGACTTGGACCCCATGCCCCCCTGCTTGTCGATATAATACATGGCGACCTGGTTGTCCGTGCGAACCAGCACCATTCGGTCGCGGAGCAGGTGACAAAAAGCTTTCAGAGCGAGGAAAATCGCCCGAAGCTCCAGAAGATTGATGTGACAAAGGCGGTTGGCACAGGACCAAAGACCCTGGGTGCGCAGACTGCCAGATGAGCCCCCCAAGCATAGGTCGACGAGTCCGTCGTAAGGACCTTCTGCGGAAGAGGAGCATGGAATAGAAATCCTCTGGAAAGATTGTAAGAGAGCATCCACCAACAGAGAGACTTCCTCAACAAAGGAGTCATGACAATGCATCGAGAGAGAGGATCCCAAACCTGGTTCCACTGGGATGCCAGAGTCCATTGAGGAATACGGAGGTGAAGTATGGCAAAAGGAGTCACATGAACCGTGGAGGCCATGTGACCTAGGAGGACCATTATGAGCCCAGCCGGCGCCGATTGCAAATGGGTCACCATTCGGCACAAACGGATAAGGGCCTCCTGACGAGGCCGAGGCACCATGTCCAGGACCGCTCTGATGAACTCGAGAGACAGGCAGAGGTGGGACTTGGGAAAGTTCACCTCGAAGCCGAGACTCTCGAGGAGCAAGATTGTCTGTTCCGTTGCTCGCAGGACTTCGTTGCGAGAAGATGCCTTGATTAACCAGTCGTCGAGGTAGGGAAACACCTGCAGGCCACGGAGGCGCAGGGCTGAAGCTACCACAACCAGACATTTTGTGAAGACCCTCAGAGAGGCCGCCAGGCAGAAGGGAAGAACACAATACTGGAGATGGAGATCCCCCACCCGAAATCTCAAATACCGGCGAGAGGCTGAGTGTATTGGAATGTGCGTGTACGCCTCCTTGAGGTCCAGAGAGCACAGCCAGTCCCCCTCGTCCAAGAGGGATACAAAGTGGGAAGGGTGAGCATTCTGAACCGTTCCTGTACCAGAAACTCGTTCAGAGCATGGAGGTCCAGGATCGGACGCAGATCCCTCGTCTTCTTGGGTACCAGAAAGCACTGGGAGTAAAATCCGGAATTCCACTGTTCCTTGGGAACCTCCTCGATCGCCCGAAGGCGAAGAAGGGCCTGAGCTTCCTGCAGAAGGAGAGGAAGCTGAGACCGAGCAGAAGGAAACTCTCTTGGAGGCAGGTCCGGGGGTATGCGACTGAAGGGAAGGGAGTACCCCTCCTTGAAGATAGACAGCACCCAACTGTCGGTGGTAAGATTTTCCCACTGGGCATAGAAATGATGGAGACGACCCCCGATGGGGAAGGGGGAAGGCTCCATGAGGAAGGGAGCCCGAAGGCTCGGACTGGAATTGTCAAAAAGACGGCCCGGTCTTCGCCGGGGTTGACGGCTGAGTTTTCGGTTGACGTTACTGCTACTGCTGCGGAGGCCATTTCGAAGGAGGCCTAGAGAAAGTAGGAGTGGATTTCTGTGGATACCTCCGGAGAGGAATTTTATTTTGGCTAGCCGGTGAGGCCTTAGGTTTAAGTTTCACCAGATGCAAAGGACAGCTCGTGGTCTGAGAGGCGCTTTGTGGCTGCCTCGATGGACTCATCAAAGAGCTCATGACCAATGTTCCCGCTAAGCTGCGCTGGGGTGCGCTGACGCACAAAATATTACCTCGCAGCGCACAACTTTCTCGTCACAGCGCACACAGTGTAGAGCACAGTTCTTCAACCGCCGGTCCGCAAACAAAATCTTGCCGGTCCGCGAAGGATTCGGTCCCCGCCGCAACGAAAGGCCGGCGTCAGCTGACTTGCAACTTCCTGTTGCAGTCGCTGTGCCGGGACTCCTGCCTTCCACCGCGTTTGCCTCCTGCCTTGTCTCCGCACCTCCAGACCAGCAGCGGCAGCTGTGTATGCTTTTAACTTCGGCACAGAGCTGCCCCTAATCAATAGTTTAGCGCGGTTTCATAAGGCAGCCTCGGGGCCTTTGCTAGGCCGGCCCACATCGCATCATCGAAGCGGGCCGGCTATCAAAGGCCCCGAGGCTGCCTCATGAAACCGCGCTAAACTATTGATTAGGGGCAGCTCTGTGCCGAAGTTAAAAGCATACACAGCTGCCGCTGCTGGTCTGAACTCTTGGGCCGCTGAAGGAGGGCAAAAAGCAGCTGTCCTGGAGGTTTCCCTTCCTCTCGCCTTTACAGGTTCCTTTTTTCCACCTTTTTTTTTTTCCTTCAAACGGCAACGGGCCCCAGCATCGACATCAATCAAGTAAGTTCCACTGTCAATCAAGCGGTTCTGCTCGGCCAAAGCTTCCCCTGTGACATGAGCCACCCTCAGGGGAAAGAAAGTGACCCACAAAGGTGAGGGGAAGGGGGTCAGATGATGGAAGTTGGGGGGGGGGAGAGAGAGAGAAGGGGCAGATGATGGAATGGAGGAGATGAGAGAGAGAGAGAAGGGGACAGATGATGGAAGTGAGAAGAAGGGAGAGAGAGCAGAAGGCAGATGGATGTCAGTTGAGAAGGGAGAGCAGATGCTGAATGGAAGTGGGGAAAGAACACATACTGGATGGAAGGAGGAGATAAATAAAGGGGGAAGAAAATAGTAAGATAATGGAGGGGTGAGGGAAAGGGGTGACAAGCTGTGTGTAGACACAGTGAAAAGAGGGAAACGGGACTAAATAGTAAGAAAGAATTTAATTTAGATGGAGGCAGAAAATAGAGAAGGAAGACCAGAGAAGAAAAGGGAAGAGAGAGCAGAGAATGATCAGATCTGAGTGGAGGAAATGAGAAGAGAGATATGCTAAAAACCACAGGGGGGAGGGAAGGATAGAGATGCCAGACCATGAGGGGAACAGAAGGAAGATGATGGATGCTAGACCAAATTGGGGGGTGGGGGGGGCAGGAGGAGAGATGGCAGGGAAAGACAGACAGTGAATGGAAGGGGCAGATGCTGGACTGAAGAGACAGAGAAGGTTATCATGCTGCTGTACCGGGCCATGGTACGCCCTCACCTGGAGTACTGCGTCCAGCACTGGTACTTTAAGAAGGACACGGTACTACTCGAAAGGATCCAGAGAAGAGCAACTAAAATGGTTAAGGGGCTGGAGGAGTTGCCGTACAGCGAAAGATTAGAGAAACTGGGCCTCTTCTCCCTTGAGCAGAGGAGATTGAGAGGGGACATGATAGAAACATTCAAGGTACTGAAGGGAATAGACTTAGTAGCTAAGGCAGGGAGAACGAGAGGGCACTCTCTAAAGTTGAAAGGGGATAGATTCCATACAAACGTAAGGAAGTTCTGTGGTAGAAAGCAACATATTTATTTGGCTCATAACTTGCTGGCGCCCGATATTTTTAGCTCACAGTGAAAAAAGTTTGCTCACAACACCCGCCCGCTTAGAGGGAACACTGCTCATGACCCACACACGGGAGATTGGAAAGACGATCCTGTAGATTCGGATCCATGCGAGGCGATGTATAGCGATCGCAAAGGCTGTGACTCTTGAGTATAATTCAAAGGCGTCGTAAGAGGCCTGAAACATGTACAGGCAGAGCTGGGAGAGGGTCTCCACGAGGAGACGAAACTCCTGATGCTGAGGCTCTGGCATGACCTCCCAGAACGAGCAGAGGGCATCAATACAGAACTGAAGGTAGGACGTGAAGAAGAAACTGTAGTTAAGGACACGGTTTGCCATCATCGAGTTCTGATAAAGACGATGACCAAATTTGTCCATCGCACGGCCCTCCCTGCCAGGGGGGGGATTGCAGCATAGACCTTCGAGGGATTAGACTTCTTCAAGGAAGACTCAAACACCAAGGATTGATGGGAAAGCTGAGCACCCTCAAACCCTTTAACTGGGTAGTCCGGTAACGGGACTCCAACTTGGAGGGGATAGCAGTGACAGCATATGGTGTTTCCAGGTTCCGGAGAAACTTCTGTCGAAGAACCTGATACAATGGTAGGCGAAGTGCCTCACGAGGTATATTGTCAACTCCCAGTTCCGCCAGGTATTCCTGCGTAAAGCGGGAGTTGGACTGAAGATCCAAGCTCAGAGCTCTGCCCATGTCAGAGATGAAACGAGAAAAGGAGGAGGTCCGAGAAGAGGATTCATCCTCCAGAGGAAACTCCGACCGAGATCAGGGCGCAGCCGAGAATGAGGAGAAACCTCTCTGGAATAGTAAGCCGGAGCCTCAGAGTCCCGTGAATGGGAGATTGAAGAGGTTCGACTAAGGCACGTAGGGGTAAAGGAAAAATCCCCAATAGGCTTCGAAGCAGGCCTCTTAAAAGTCGGCAAGCTTCTCGACGGGGAACAAACACTAGAGTCCAATTCGAGGACAAGCGTGTGTGTGAACCGTCTCGAGGTCGGAGACCTGTCCCGACAGGGCGGGGAAGACTGGGGCCTTTTAGAAGAGGCAAGCCTCCCCCCAGTAGCGGGGGAAACACGGGCCGGGACCCCCATAAAGTCCTCGGCGCCTCAGGGGAGGAAGAATCGCTCAAGGGAACCTGACGCATCTTGTGGGTGACGCCTTCGAGAAACAAGGGAACGCTCAGGCTGGGCAGACTGCGACTGGGTCGAGACAGAGGCCACAGGCATCGAGGTCGGGACTAGTTGGCTCACCACCGAGGAAAACTGTGTGGCAATAATAGCCTTAAGCATGTCCTCAAACATAGGCACTGAGACCAAAGGAAGGTGGGTCGGAGGTGCAGCAATGCGTTCCTTCGGGGGCAACCTCGAGGAAGAGTATTCCCTACGTGAGAAGGCACGCTTAGAGTGATGTCTCGAAGGCGCCGATGAGGCGGCGCTGACATGAGACTCAGAGGAAGGCTTCTTTGCTGGCACACCTGAGGAGGAAAGAGGAGACTTGCCCGAAGCCGGAGTAGTAGAAGGGGCCGAGGCCGATGGGGCCTGCCCCGCAGGATCCATGGGACCAAAGCATTGGAGAATCTTGGCAACCCTTTGACGAAGAGCCCGCGGTTGTAGAGTCGCACAACGGGGACACAACTCTGCACCCAGGCACTCAACACACCAACAATGGGGATCGGTGATGGAGATAACTCGGTTACACTGAGTTTTTAAATCCGGAACGAGGCTGGGACATAAGAAAAAGTACGGCTGCGGCCCTGCGAGGCCAGGCAGCCAGTGGAGGACCGGGAACCCGGTCAAAAATATACGAATTTGAAAAATGAAAATAAAGAAAATTAAAAGACGCGAGCACAGCGATTTAAACGAAAATAATAAAGAAAGCCGTGGTGCAAGAGGGACAACGACATTGCACGCAGCAAGGGAGCAGTGCTTCTGGCTCCGCAGAAAATATTGAACTGAGGACACGCTGAGGAGACGCATGCCCTAGGCAGGGCGGGAGGGGCACGCGCAGGCCAATTGGAAGCCTGAAGGTCTTCGAGCAAGTCTGCTTGCGAAAACGTCCACTAGGGGGCTCCATTGATGACATCACCCACATGTAAAGAATATACTGCCTGCTTGTCCTAGGATAAAATGGATTAATATGCATTACAAAATATTTAAAACTTTGAAGCAATGTATTAGACTAAACTGGTCACAAGAAAATTAAATGCTATTTTGATCAGATGTCGATCATTTTGGGATTAGATAAAAAGTACAAGTTTTCCACTTTTTGGGAGCTTTTTGCATTAGTCTTTTCATTACTGAAATAGTAGTCCTTTAAAGACTCACTGAAGGCTTGACAAACCTCGAAGAATCGTCAAGGATGTTTTTGTTTTGTTTTAAAGCAATAAAAGAACTGAGAGAAAAAACACCCCAATTCTTCCCACCCCGAGTACTAAATACCATATATAACCTTTCAGGACAGTATAGTAGACCCGTGTTTGCGTAACCGCTAAGTACTGCTGCAGCCAGACCGGTCCAAGAAGTTTCTAGTCTCCAGCTCACACAATTGGGACCCCGCCTTCCTGGGAAGTGCAATTGAGTAGCAAAGACCCGCTTCTCCTCCTCAGCCTACCCGAAAGCTCGGGAAGTCACAGCTCGCGCTCTCTATCTTACTGCTCCAGTTCCATACCACATGTTGCTGCAACAGCAGGACCTTCATTCCTTTTATCCAGGTCTAAGAGCAAGGAGATCTTCCGCTCCTTGCACAGACAGCCCGAGGAAGACCAGGAAAACAGCGCAAGCCTGAGCGGCGGTAACTTTCCGTGCGCGCGCAGCAGCTGCCTTCGAACAGCGCAGTCGGCGGACTCACCACGTGGCGCCAGCTTCGCGCGCCTCCCTTTCGAGGTGTGCGCCTCTGGCTCTCCAGTAGCCTTCTTTGACCCAAAATTACCCATCAGCCATCACGCCAGGTTCACGCGAACTCCCCGTTAGCAGCCCCGGCGCTGCCTGGAAATGTTAGCAGGCAAATTGCACTGATGTTTTCGCCTAAGTAGTCCGCGAAGCGTTTACGGTAAGCCGCCTTTTTTTCCTCAGCCTTCCCCTTCTTAGCTTTTCAGGCGTTATGATTGCTGGCTGTGGTGCTAGTCTGCATGGTGAGGCGTGGTGAGTTTAAGGTAGAAAGATCAGCTGGGGCTTGCCGAGGAGCCTCCGTCGGCCGCCATCTTTGGTGATAGTTGTGTGTTGTTACATTTGCCTAAACAGCCAGACGGCGAGCTTGTAGGGAAAAAGCCTATTAAAGCGTCATAAGGACGGTTTCCTGTAATTAAGTTGACGTATCGTGGCCACAGTTTCTCCTTGGCTGTCAAGGCCGCGTTGGAGTTGATAGGGAGGCATCTTGCTCTTCTCGGTCTGTTTGTGGCTGGCTCCTGGCAAGGGGGGGTGGGGTGGGCGGCCGAGGGGATGGACCTGTAATGGGATTGCCCTCTGCCTGGGACTGTTCGGCGACCTGCGCCTTTTGTTGGCTGCCGTAAGCGGCGAGGTGGCAGTAGCAAATATTTGCGCGATACCACAATCCGGAACAAAGGCGGGGAGGAACTTCTAAGCAAGCATCATAAAGCAGCCGGGCGCGTTCAGATTCTTTGTAGCGGCTCTAGGTTAGAGACGAGTTGGTCTCCTCAGCAATAGCGTTTCTTTTGATCATCGTGAAGTCTTCTTGCTTTCAGTACTGCTTTAAGATCAAGAAAGAGCAGTATAGTATTTAACTTTCTATTAAATGGTAATGGGCAAGAAGCATTTTGAGCACATTTTGCATCTCTAAAACATTTAAAAAATGCGTGCTAGATTTTCACCATTTTTTTAAAGAAGAGTATGAACGGAAAATGGATAAACTTTTCAGACCTGTTAAAAAATAAAGTTCTAAAAACCAATATTATGATTTCCATATTCCTTTTGTTAATATACGCAGCCTAAGTTATGGCAAGCTGAGCAACAAAGAATGAATTTATTAGTTGGGATCTGCTGGATACTTTTAGTCATCTGGATTGGCAGTTGTCTGAGACAAGGTGCTAGTGGATCTTTGACCCAAGTCCAAGTCTCTTGTTCTTATGGGCTTATGTGAAGGCTGAATCATGGAGAAACAATTATTTAAAAGTGAAGGAAGGCTGGGTGTTGGATTAACGACTGGTCTTGTAAAAATCAAAGCTGAAGATGAGAGTCGGGAGTGAGCTGCTTACAGAAGTGTCAAAAAGATAGCGCCTTGGGGTGGATATGAATCTAGTGTTGAAAAGTTGGGTGAAAGAAAAGATGGTGTTGAGTTGTATATGGGAATTTTTATGCTTAACTACTGAAAATGGGAGACTCAATTGGGTGAACAGGATGGGCTGATATCTTCCTTAATCTACAATGTTATGTATATAACCCTATATATTATATTAAATAATTTTAGTGTAAAACAGCTTGAATAGCAGAACACAATTCAGTAGTAACCTCTGAATTTGTGGTAGATTTTCAGCATTAGGGGCAGCATTCTTGTTTGTGCTGTTCTCTGAGCATGAGAGGGAATATTTGATGAATTTACATACATTTAAATATCATTTGCAAAATGTTTGGTTGGGTTGTTTCTGGTACTAGAGCTGTTTGATCATTGTGAGTAGCTTAACACCAGTGCTATTCTGGCACTAAATCGCCTCTAGCGCTGGCGCTAGGTTCTAAGAATTGGTTCCTTAGATTGTAAGCCCTCCGGAGCAGAGAGATTATCATTGTATCTGAAATGTGCTTGAGCTGCCAATGAAAAATCATGAGTTAAACAAAATAATCTTTATTTTGGGGTGAAAGGAGGAGGTGAGAGTAGTTCATTGAGTCACATTAATGACAATAAGGCCTGTCTTGCTTTGCTTTTCCCTCTCTTTGATACCTGGTAAACTCACAGCATTATTTCCTTTCCAATACACTTACATTTTGGAAACTATCAAAAATTAATATCTGCAGTCTCTTACTTTTTTTTTCTTTTTTTTATTCCATGCCCCAACATCTGCCTCTGCTGAGCATTTTGGGATGACTGTAGAATAACTTTCCCTCTGAGCTTCCATGTCTATGCTTGCCATCTCTTTTTTACTAGCATTACATGCACAAAATAACTTCTGTTGCATATTCAATATCTATGTTTGCAAAGCTTTTTGTATCCCAACTGTTTTAAGAGCTGTAATAATTTCTTGCTGATCTCTAATTCCATGCTTCATGTTGTTATCTTATTTCAGATATTTGCTGTTTGCGTTTTCCGTGGCCTAAGTTAAAAATTAAAATTCTCATCTTCATGGTCTGGCTGTTCATTACCTTTTGATTTCTCTCTCTATTACACCTTTGGTTAGCTCTGATCTTGTACTACTTGTTCTGTTACCTTTCCTTTCCCACCCCATCTCCATGCTAAACAGGTAGGCTTCTTCTACTTTTAGTCATCTTTACTTGCATGTTCCCTATCTCTCTCCCTTGGGAAAAGTACTGTAGGGCATTTTGCTGTTCTTTGCTTTATATTCAAAACTAATAAGCTTTCTAGTGGTTCCCAAACATGTTCTGTTTGTCTCCCAGTTAGTCAGGCCTAGTGGTTCCCAAACATGTTCTGGTTGTCTCCCAATTAGTCAGCCTTTTAACCTATCTGCATATGTGTGAGACAGATTTATATATGTCCAGTTTCTATTATACATAGATTATTTCTTGCATGTTCATTGTGGATATCCTGTAAATCTGACTGGCTGGGAACCAGTGCCTTAGTTCTCATCTTATTGCCATATAGCTAATTACCATCTTCCTTTTCATCCTGCTAGACCAGTCCAGACCAACGGGTTGTGTCCGCCTACCAGCAGATGGTGGTAGAGAAACTAAGTCTTCCAGTGAAATCACCGGTATAAGGGCTGGTGTAGCCCGGAACCTTTCAGTATTTCTCTACCTCTAGCAGATGGTGCAGGTTGGACTGGTGCAGCAGGTGGTAAATGGAGTTCACTCAGAAGAAAAAAAGGTGAGTAATGGTGTACCTTGGGGATCTGTACTGGGACCAATTCTGTTCAATGTCTTTGTGAACAATATGGCTGAACGGGTAGGAGGAAAGGTTTGAATTTTTGTAGATGCAACAGAGTTGACATCCTAGAGGGAGTAGATGACATAAGAGGTGATCTGCAAAAATTAAAAGTATAGGCTAAAGCTTGGCAGTTAAACTTTAATGTAAGGTGATGTATTATGTGTGCAGAAATCTGAAGGAGCTGTATGTGGTACAATGAAAGAGACTGATGTGAGGGACCTTGGGTGATGATGGTGTCTGGGAAGGTAACGAAACAATGTGACAAGGTGCAGGCCAAAGATAGAAAAATGCTATGAGGCATCTCTCTTGCATATTCCTTAACTCAAATTCTTAAAACCAGCTATTAAATATTTAATACAAACAAGTATTATCTGAATCAATTCAATTTTAATCTTATTTCCCACAGTTCATTTCATTACAATACTTTTACAACTTACCAATACTTAATTTATTAATAAATATCAGAATAATTTAGTCAGTGAACCTAATCTCCATCACTCACACTCACTTCCCAGCTTTCACACACATACAGTCATTGTGATTACTTTTATCCAAAACTGGATCTTGGTTAGTTCATGGGTTCATTAGTCCATGATCAGAGAGGCTTCAAACTGAGAGTTGCACAACAGTCTAGCAAATAAAAATCACAGTTTCTTAAACACAATCGGCAGCCTCTCTGTCCTCATGATGGTCCTGTTCTTCAATTCATAAAACATTCAGGGAAAACCTGACCTGTTGGTGGCCCTTGAGAACCGGAAGTGAACACCCAAGGATCTAGAATTTTAAGTCTTATCTGTCAATGCTAAAAAAAAAAAAAGAAAGAAAAGTGCTGGGTCATGCATTAGGGTTGCAAAACCCAAGGGAGTGGCCCCAAACAGGTAGAAAAAGTGATGGTATGTGTCAGGATGCTTGGTTCATTGGGGGGAATAGCCAACAGGGAAAAAAGAAGTTGACAAGTCTTGCCCAGAGGCATTCATTTAGGGTACTATGTGCAGTTCTGGAAACTGCACCTTCAAAAAGTTATAAATCAGATGAAGTCAGTCTTTGGTCTGCATTATGAAGAATATGGGAGCAAACCTAAAGATCTGAAGGCCAGTATTGAGCCAGTGGTGATCAGAATTCTGCCGATTGCTGCTGTTGTTATACCTGGAAATTCAATGCTGGGCTATTTCCAGGCTCCAGCATTGAACTTCCAGGTAAATGGATCTGGCGAAAACACAACCTGTTAAATGAAATATTCAGTACTTAACCATCTATAAAGAACCACACAAAGATAGGATTGCGTTTTATGTGAATCTATTTATGCAGTCAACTTAGCTGATTAAGTGCTGAAAAAGATTGGCACTTGGCTATCTTAAGTGCTGATTTTCACTGTAAGCCAGTTTTGGCTTGGGTGCAACAGGTCATTTTCAGCAGCACTATCTTGATAAGTGCTGTTGAAAATAACCCAATTAGCCACAGACAGGTGATTTTAAATGGCCAGGAGCCTCTCCTGGCTGTTTAAATTGTTTTGAATATCAAGCCCTAAATGTATAATACAGGTGGAATAGGGAGAGATTATAGACTTTTTAAATATCTTCAACTATGAATGTATAGGAGGAAGTGGCCTTTTTAAAAATTAAAATAAAGCTCTGTAATAGACTGTAGGACAAATGTGAAAAAGGGCAGATTATTTTTTAACCTATGAAAGTATTTCTTTACAAAAACTGAACTCATGGAGGCAAATTCTATAAAGGATGCTTAAAGTTAGGCGTCCATAATGTGGACGTCCAGCAACTTAGACGTTCAAATAGATAAGCCCAATTAATGACATTTAAGAAGCAATAATTGAAAGTTAGACATCCAAAGGCTGTGTGCGATTTACTAAATAGGCGTCCGGAATTTCGTAGATGCCCATTGGAAAAAGCAGCGCTTAATGGGATAGACATGGGCATGGTTTTAATATGGATGTACACTTACAGAATTGCATGGCGCTAAGCATCTTAACGCATGTATATTTTTACTTAAAATGTAGGCGTTGCAAAACCAGGTCTACTTTTGGGTGTGTGTTGGGCATGAGTTAAGTGGATGTGACTTAGTTGTCACTTAGGCGTGTCAGAGGCGTCCACATACAGGTGAACGGGGCTTCTCTTTGGGGGATAAAGAGGACTCCTCTTTAATAATGGAAAAAGATGTTTAATAATGCATTATTACTTAAGCAAAGCACATGATAAAATGTATTGCATACTAAACCTCATTCTCAAAGTTTAAGAAGAGAAACCCTACTCACAATGGCTGTGGCTCAGAGCAAGTAGACATGTCTGATGCACAATCTTGACATCAGTATGCACCTAGATGGCAGAATGTCACTAAAAAATGATAGGAACATCTGTCTAAAAGGAAGCTCCTGTGGCTCAGTGGTTAAAGGCACTTCTTCCATGTTCTATAGGTCATGGGTTCTAATCCACAGAAGCTCTTCCTCCCTCCCCCCGGTACCTTTTTGGTCTCGTAAGAAAGTTTGTGTTGTGGATTTTTGCCATTTACATTTGCACTCTTCCCTTTCCAGGGACCAGAGGGTAACTTATTTTTACTCTGAGATGACTGTGATCTCCTAAGGTATCATCTCATATGGCAGGAACCCCTGCCTAAAAGGAAGCACATATGGCTTAGTAGTTAAAGGCACTACTTCCATCTTCCACATGTCATGGGTTAAAATCCCTAGTATGGTCAGGTACCCCAGCACACATTACTATTTTTTTAGTGACAGTCTGCCATCTAGGTGCATATTGATGATGTCAAGATTGTGCATCAGACATGTCTACTTGCTCTGAGCCACAGCCATCGTGAGTAGGGGTTCTCTTCTTATTTTTTTAAACTGTAGGAATGAGGTTTAGTGCCACTTAATCCCCTTGAGCCCACCAGGATAGAAGGGAATATGATAAAGGAGCTGAATATAAATAATTAAAAGATAAATAAATAA
Source organism: Geotrypetes seraphini (assembly GCF_902459505.1). Taxonomy (NCBI): domain Eukaryota; kingdom Metazoa; phylum Chordata; class Amphibia; order Gymnophiona; family Dermophiidae; genus Geotrypetes; species Geotrypetes seraphini. Next base: position 49,028,215 of record NC_047097.1, read on the forward strand.
AATATAATAGTGGTGCTTCTGTAAAATTGGGCTCCTTCTGCATGCCATTTTACTGCATACAATTTTAATGTAAAACAGCATAAAATTGCTGTTCTAATGACATCATAATATAAAATGCGATATTATAGACGTTGTGAAGATGTTTATGCAACGCCTAAAAGGCGATTCTATAAAGCACGCTTAACTATATAGATGCGCTTAAATTCGCTAAGTGCTGCTGAGCGGGATTCTCTATTGTGTGTCTATGTTTAATAGAATTGCGCTTGGTGTTGTGCTGCTGGACATCTAAATGACGCCTAACTTTTAGACGTCCTTTACAGAATTTGCTCCATGGAACCTCCCATGGGAGGTATTTTGAGATGAGTACTTTTATCTGAGATGAAAAAAAACCCTTTGCTCTCCAATATAGGGATCTCTGAGGGAAAGAAAAGGATTGTAAAGCTTAGACTGGCTGTCATGGATTGGGGGGTAGACTGTATTTGCCATATTTGCTTGATTTGGAGATTTATCAACTGCTTTAATGAAGACCTTCACTCGAGCATAACAATAGTGAAATGATCAAACATAAGCATATGTACTGTCAATGGGATAAACTTGGAGACAAGCAAATTGAGTCCTAATAAAAGGAATACCATGATACAGTTTCAGAAATATACACATTAAATGGCACTATAGAATAGTCTTATAATAGAAATATGATAAATGATATCATAATAGAATGCATAAAAAATGTACCCACCATTAGTAAGAAGAATCACCGTAAATCAAAATTGCAGGCTGGGGGGGGGATGGGAAACTGCCATAGGCTCAGTTTCATTTCGGGCAGTACCCAGGGATGTTGGAATATGTTTTCATGCCTCAGGTTGCATTCAGTCAAAACAGAACAGGTTAGTTGGAGAAACCTCTATCTAGGCATGCTGTGTATATCTATACCATAATAATAGCTAGTCTAGTAGAGATATGGAGCAGACAGATGGTAGTCAAAAACCAAGGAGACCAAGGTCTAAGAGTATTCAAAATGATTTTGAAACAGCAATAGTTTGGAATGTTTGAGAGGGAGAGCAGCATTTTATCCAGTTTTGGTGCAATCAGCCTATTTATCTGAGTCAGACATGGTTTTGATCCCTCCACAACTTTTGCTAATTGTGTCTGCATTTGGAATTCTCTTAGACATTATGATATGCTACAATAATGCCAGAATCTTTCCAACCTACCTGTTCATTTTCTTTACCATGTTTCTATAATCTGGATATGATTCAGTCCAGCAGATGAGTGTGGAAGGCTGTAGCAGTACCCCCTTGCTATTCAGGTTTACAGGATATCTATAATGAATATGCATGAGGTTTGTTTGTATACACTGCCTTCACTGTATGCATATCTCTTTCATGCATATGCATTGTGGATATCTTGAAAACCTGATTGGCAAGGGGATACTCCAGGACCAACTTGGGAAACAGTGGGCTAGGGCACTCTCACAACAATGTAAGAACCAAGGCTAAGCTATAGCGTTTGGTTTGAAATATTACCATGACTTGGTTCTTACATTGATGTGATTACACTGGTAGTTGCAGTTTGTTATTTTGTCACTCTCAGACAACCCAAATCTGTTCATACAGTAAACTGGTCATCAGTATAGAGTACCACTAATGTCATTGCTCCCAAGCTGTATAATCAGGAATCAGATGGATGTGTATTCATTCTCCATTCTTTGTAAGGATGATAAGATGGTCTTTATTTGGCATCATTTTCTGTTTATGAAACCTAGCAATACTATCCACTCAGTTTTAATTACATTGAAAAATAATGTGGTGATAATGATTATTTCATTTGACAGTTAAAATTATCAAAGCATGTTCTACTGGCACTGCATTTAGATGTGTACAATTTTTATATTAAAGTATTTCATATGCACTTGGGTGTGTTATTGAATTTCTGCATATAAGAAATAGGAGTAGAAAAAATCCTGGGCAAAAATTGAAAGATGGGTAGGTACCCCGCAGGAGGAGTTGTTGCTGTAACAACTTTAGCATGTTTAGTTCAAAAAGTAGGAATCGTTGCTGGCGACTTGTGCTCTCTTTGCCCCCTTCAAGGGTAGGGAAAGACAATGAAGGGAAGAACAAGCAGCAACAATAACACCAACATAATTTCAGACAAAAAGCCAATAATTCTGTGCCATTCTCTTCCCTCAAATCATGCCCTCCAAAATTGATAAACAACATAAGCAACACTTAATGTTTCCTTAAAACCAACTAATATGATTGTTATTTTGTTTACAGAGGAAATTCTTGAGCAGCAAGCATTTTCTTACTCTTGCACATACTAGTCCAGTATACCAAAATTTTGATTGCTTTCTAAAATTAGCTTTGTCCTTTTATGAATTAAAGTAACTCAAAAGGAAGTTGACATAAATGTTATGAATACATTGGTTTGTGAATCTGTAGTAAAGGTAGCAAAATATGTCTCTTGCTATGGAAATGGCTGGTCCCTGTTGAATTGTGCAGGAGTCAAGTCAGAGAAGTGGTGGTAGTTATTTGGTATGCATGTAACCAACTTTTCTCTGCATTCCTTCTTTAGTAGATAATTTTCTTCTCTCATGCACATGAGGCCATTATTAAGAGGAAGTAAGTCATGGGGCTGGCTTCCTTAGGTTATATCTTCCTACTGCTACTACACTGCCTCCTGGGGTTTGGCTGGTGCTATGAACTGTGTTGTACCATTGTTTTTCATGTTCAAGGCCCCAGTTGGAACTAAGAAGTAAGTGACTTAAGGTGCTACTTCTGACATCTTATTGTTGGCTTGACCAGAGCAGAAATGGTGGTTTGGTAAGCTAAAGAGCCTAAGTGGCAGACGGTATCCCTGTGTGTATATTGGCACTTGAGGAATGGGGTTTTTTCTTTCTTTTTTAGTTTGTTTAAAACATTTACGTTATCCCAGTGTTTCCCAAACTTGTCCTGGAGGGCACCTCAACCAGTCAGGTTTTCAAGACAATGAATATATATGAGGCTTGCACACCAAAGAGGCAGTGTATGCAAATCAATCTCCTAAATATTCATTGTGAATATTCTGAAAACCTGATTGGTTGGGGTTTCCCCAGGACAGGTTTAGGAATCATTGAGTTGTCCACTCTTCCCAAAAGGAAACATCACTTGAGATGTGACAAGTAGGAAGTTGACATAAATGTTGACATATCTTCTTTTCCCTTGCAATCCCCTACCCCACCAAATTATTCACATGAATCCAGTAACATCTCTGCACACAAGTATTTGAGACTCTCCATGCATAAAGCTCTGAAAGGAAAAAAATAAATTATGCAGACAAAGTTGGAAAATTATTTTGTTACGCAAAGCAAAGTCTAGTTTTTATTTGTTTTCTTGTAAACCGCTTCAAAGCCAGTGTGATGATTTAGTGGTATATAAACTCTGCATTAAATTAAATTGATATGTGAAATTATTTTTATTTGTGCACATCTGCCACAATTTCAAAACGTTTGCCATATACAGTGGAACCTTGGTTTACGAGCATAATTCGTTCCAGAAGTATGCTCGTAAACCAAATTGCTCATATATCAAAGCAAGTTTCCCCATAGGAAGTAAGGGAAACTCGCTTTGATTCATTCCACCTCCTCCTCCCCCCCCCCCCGTGGCTACCAGCGCTGCTCCATTCCTCCCCCTTGAGGCCTCCGACGCTGCTCCATACCCCCCTCCCCGCAATCTGGCATCCCCCCTGCAAACTGGCATCCTCCCTGCTTGCATCGCCCCCCCTCCCCCACAGTCCTACATCCCCCCGAGCACCGAAACGACATCCCTTACGTTAGATAGATTGTGAGCCCGCCGGGACAGATATGGAAAATGCTTGAGTACCTGATTGTAGAACCGCTTAGATAACCTTGATAGGCGGTATATAAAAACCTAATAAACTTGAACTTACCCCGATTGGGCACCAGAACCAACGCAAAGGATGTATCGGTGCCCGAAGATCCTCCCTCTTCTGGGCTGGGCTGTGTGGTGCGTCGGAGATCCTCCCTCTTGCCTGTGCTGGGCTGGACTGGGCCTTGAGCATTTGCGCATGCTCAAGGGCTTCTGGTCTCACTTTCTCCGAGATTCTGAATCTGAGAATCTCGGAGAGAGTGAGACCAGAATGCTTTGAGCATGCGCAAATGCTCAAAGCCCAGCCCAGCACAGGCAAGAGGGAGGTTTTTCGACGTACCGCCCAGCCCAGAAGAGGGAGGATCTTCGGGCACCAGCACCGGCATGTCCTGTGCATTGGTGCCGGTGCCCAATCGGGGTAAGGGATGTAGGATCGTAAGGGGACGACGATGCGTGCGGGGGGATGCCGGATCGCGGGTGATGGTGCTTGTAAATCGAGTCAAACTCAGTTTCCAAGGTGCCGATTTTGTGAATGTTTTGCTCGTCTTGCAAAACACTCGCAAACCGATGCACTCGTAAACCAAGGTTTGACTGTACAGTGTTCCCTGCGAATTTGCGAATCGTGGACTCGCTCATTCGCGGTCTGCTCCGACCGCCTCTTCATGTAGTAAAGTCAGACTACACCAATCATGAACTGCGTGTCAAAGCAGCTCCTGATCGGTATATCCCTACTTTACTACAGGAAGAGGCGGTCGGAGCAGACCGCGAGCGATTTTTTTCACCCACCAGTGCTCTAACTGTCTTCTGCCTCTCCAGCTGCCTCTCCCCTGCCTTGGTTTTTCGAAATTCTCGGGGTCTCCTGGAAGGGAACCCCTGTAAATTTGGGGGGAGTATTGTACTTTTCTAACTCTTATCTGCGATCTATCCTGACGTACAACAAAATCTTGGGGGATGTGACTAATGCATCCTTGACAATAATGAAATTTTATTTTTATGCCTTTTCCTAATTTTAGTGATGCATGAACAAGGAAAAAAGCTGAGAAAATCAAATAATTGATTTAAAAAGAAAATATTGCTTGTTATGCATCTGACTAATTAAAAAAAGACTCTTAAGGGCTCCTTTTAGAAAGCTGTGCTAGCAGTTTTAGTGCACGCACCGGATTAGCGCGCACTAGCTGAAAATCTGCCTGCTCAAAAGGAGGCGGTAGCGGCTAGCGCGTGGAGCAATTTAGCGCGCGCTATTCCGTGCGTTAAGGCTCTAGTGCGGCTTTGTAAAAGGAGCCCTAAGCGGCAATTAAAAAAAAGTTCTATATGGATCCCATAGACAAAATTTAATGCTAGCTACTGAATTCGGATTTATTCATACCCTTTGACAAGGGAAGTATTTAAACAAAGCTATTATATATAGACAGACCCAAAGTTTTTTTCTATCTTAATTGAATAGCTTTGCTCGCATTTCTTGTTGCCTAGAAATTAAATATCTTTATAAACGTTTCAAGATCCAGGTTCTCTGTTTTTAATTGTAAGATAGCCCAAATCACTTTCCTTTTCCTACTGGCAAATGTGCAGGCTTTTCTTCTCACTCAAGTGATGGAGACAGAGAGCATTGACTTTAGTGGCATTGCTGCTAGTATAAGGGAAGTGGTGTAGTCCTCTAACTGGGTCATGGCTCACGTCTCTGGTGTTGAGCTGGTGCCTTGCTAGTGCCTCTTAGGGTTGGTCTACAACCCTCCTCTTAATTGAATGCGGGAGAGTCTTGGACCCAGCTGGCACCACTTGCAAAATGTTGGCCATACAGCTTTTAACCTTGTATGTTCTCTCTCTTCCCTCCCCCCAACACTTTCCTATCTGGTATTGTAGTTTGCCCTTTTTCTTTCTCACAGTCTAGTCGGTCAATTATACACAATGTTATTTTTCAGTTTTAGCCTGTAAACTGCCCAGCTGATTTGTCTGATGGGAGGGATAGTAAATTTATAAATAAACTTGGAGAGTATAGGTAGTGGACAGAATTCTGTCTTCTCTCTTTCCTCCCTCCCTTCACTGCTGCAAACTGTTCTTGTCTGCATCTTCTTGTTTCTCCTTCCTCTAATCTGGTTTTAAAGATGTGAGAAAATGATTGCAGCGAAACTGTTTCTGAGTTGCTCAGGATCCATGGAAATTCAAAGGTATGCTGATTTTATGTTAAATCATACAATTCAAACATACAAAACAACTTGCAAGTGTTTTTGTTGCCTTTCTCCCAACCCTACCTCCCTATCCTTTTCTATTTTTAAGCAATTGAATGAGCAGAAGACACATCACGTACAATGAAAGCAACAAAAGCAATAACAGTGTTACCTAATATTGCACAGACTTCAAATATATGACAAAATAACTATACTCTGAACACCATCTGCTCCAAGTAGAGAGTGACATGGGGACAAATTTGTCCCTGTCACTGCGGGATCTGTCTCCATCCCCTTTCCCTTAAGTTCTGTCCTCATCTGCACAAGCCTCAAACACTTATGATTTTAAGGCTTGTGAGATGGGGACAAATCTCATGGGGATAGAGATAGATCCCTTGAGGCCGGAGGACAAATTTGTCCCTTTGTCATTCTCTAGCTCCAAGTTATTAAATACTCAAGAGATGCAACTTCCCCTTGTTCCTTCATCTACCATCCATCCTTGCTCCCCCCCCCTTCTCCAGAAGACAACTTAGTGCAAGGTTAAAAACGTATACAAAAGAATGAAAGATCTGTACTCTTATAATCTCTAAAACTTTCCTCTTCCAATACCCCATCCCCCCAAAAAAAGAATTCTCCCCCCCCCAGCAAACTGCAGGAAATATCTGAGGTAGAAAAGTCCTTTCCACCTTTTCAGATGCATTCAAGAAGCTGCAGACAAGCACAATCATAGAACTGTGACTAAAACTCCATTGATTCCAATGGAAGAATTGGGGTGGGTCAAAAAAATCTAAAATTTGAAGGTTTCTGAGGTTTGGGTTCAGGTCACCCATCTCCAAAATCCCTTTTTCTGTGTTTTTGAATTTTTCAAAGTCTCTACAGGCCATTTTTGGTGTGATTTTACTGGTAGTGGCTATCTTGGATTTCAAGCAATCTTTTTTTTTTTTTTTTTTCAAAAACCTCTCTATCTGCCTAAAAATCCCCATTTTTGCTCCGAATCAGCTGAGATAGACTCCTCAGGGAGTGAGGATGTGAATTCATGTAAAATTTGTGCTGAATTACTGGCGGAAGAGCATCTGTGTACTGCGTGCTGCACGCACGTGGGAGAGGGGTGGGAGCCTCGGGCTTAGCCTAATCATAGTCCTCCAGGGTTGGTAAACCGCTTTGGGTCTGTGAAATGGGTAGAAAATATGTCCAGGATCTCTTTTCTCGTAATTCTGAGCTGTTTAGGGAAAATGGGATAGAAAACAAATTAAATAAATGATGCGAAGCGGAGTCATTTACTTCCCCTGCACTAGGCTTCTCCCTGGAATTTGTGAATCTCATGTGATGAGCCTTTCTGGCAACGCCCAGGACAGGTGGTGCAGTCTATAGGGATCATTTTCTCTGACCAGGGAGATGATCCTCGTATACACTGCCTTTTCAAGTTGGTTTCTGTCCAACATTTTATTTCTGATGCAGTGCCAGTCCCCATGCAGAATCCACAGCGTTTTGGTCTTATGGTATGACTCTTGAGCGCTCGGTTCCAGGTCGCAAGGGCTATTCCGACGTTGTTATTGGCAGACTGCTTCAGGTCAAGAAGCCCTCTTCTCTGGCTGCCTATGCAAAGGCCTTGTGGGCTTGACTGCAATGCTGGGCTAAGGACTGGGTAGAGTTGCTTCATACTCTCATTCCAGTCATCCTGACTTTCCTTCGGGCAGTCCTGAAAAAAGGTCTAGCTGTGGTTTCCCTTAAGGTGCAGGTAGCCGGTCTTTCTTGCTTCCTGAGAGAATCACAAGTCTTCACTGATGGCTCATCTCGATGTGACCAGGTTTCTCCTTGTGCTCTCTGGTTGGTGTCCCTTCCTGACCTGAATCCTCTATCTATATCCTTCTATCCCCTTTTCCTTCAGGAAGTTATCTAATCCCTTCTTGAACCCCAATACCGTACACTGTCCTATTACCCCTCTGGAAGCGCATTCAAGGTGTCCACCACCCTTTGGGTGAAAAAGAACTTCCTTACTTCCACTTTTGTGGAGAGGAACAATCTTAATGTATATTTTCTTCAAACCGCTTAGAACCTAACGGATGTAGCGGTATAAGAAATAAATTACATTACATTACATCCTAAGTCATTGCCAGATAGTAGACCATGTGCCCGGGGGAGGGGGGGTTTCAAATTGTGATTACCTTTGTGGCTACAGGTGGTCTCACTGTGTAGCAACAGGCTTCTTTGCTCAGAGATCTAGATAGCACTATGGGGCTCCAAATGACCTTAGATGTCAACACCCTGCTCAGCAGCTATTACCAAAAAGTCCCAATAACACCAGGCTAGAGTTTGAACCTCACCGAATAGGAGGAATACTACAAGGAGGCCTGGAAGAGGTTCTGTTCAGCCATCATTCGAGAGGGCTACAAGCTTGAATTTTTTTTTTTTGCCCTCTTTGGGACTTCTTTGTAGATTATCCAGCAAGAAGACCGGATGAAGCAGTCATCTAAGGACATGGCAATGCTTGAGGGAGTCCAGAGACGAGCAACTAAACTGATTAAGGGTATGGAAAACCTTACATACACTGACAGACTGAAGAAGCTGGGGCTGTTCTCCCTGGAAAAGCGGAGACTCAGAGGAGATATGATAGAGACCTTCAAGATCCTGAGGGGCATCGAAAAGGTTGACAAAGACAGATTTTTCAATTTGAAAGAAACCACAAGAACAAGGGGTCACTCGATGAAATTGAAGGGGGACAGGTTTAAAACAAACGCAAGGAAGTACTTTTTCACACAGAGGGTGGTGGACACATGGAACACCCTTCCGGAGGCCGTGATAAGAAATAGCACAGTACAGGGTTTTAAGGATGACCTGGATAGGTTCCTGGAAGACAAAGGGATTGAGGGGTACAGATAAGAGCAGTGGAAGGTTTAGAGATAACTGTAGAGGTAGGCAATAAAATTAGTCAGGGACCTCTGACCAGGCAATATGCCTGATGGGCCGCCGCGTGAGCGGACCGCTGGGCTGGATGGACCTCTGGTCTGCCCCGGCGGAGGCGACTACTTATGTACTTATGTACTTATGTACTCATAGTGACAATAAAATGGTTTCTGGAGATTCTCCAGGCTGTGGTGTGAGTACCGGACACAGAATTGGGATTGAGCAGATATTCAGTGTACTTTATCATGCTCAAGAAAGACTCGGATGATTGGAGGAACATCCTGGACCTGAAGTCTGTCAATGTGGCAATACAGGTGCCTAGATTCCAAATGGAGACCCTGTGTTTGGTGCTAACCTCAGTACTGGGGGAATTCATTTACCTCTCTGGATTTGATAGCGTTCTACTTACATATATTTCCATTTTCCTGAAACACAGAATGTTTCTCAGGTTCCATGTACTGGAGAGGCATTTTCAGTTTTTGATGCTCCTTTTTTGGGTTTGCAATGGCACCTTGCATCTTTACAAAGGTTATGGTGGTTGCTGCAGCACAGCTGTGCAAAGTACAGTTTCAGGTTCTTCCATATTTGGATGATTGGCTTATCAGAGCTCATCCAAAGATGAATGTTGCTAGGCAATGGCACAAGTTGTCCAGCTCCTGTTGGGTTATCAATTTTCAGAAGAGTCACCTGGACCTGGTCCAAACTCTGGCATATCTGGGACTCCTTTTCAACACTGCAGAAGGCTGTGTTTTCCTTCCAGAAGCATGAAATGAAACTGAGACACCAGATTTTGGAGATTCTGGCAAGGCTAGCTCCTATGAATTGGCACTACTTGCAGTTGCTGGGGTCCATGGTAATGGCCATAGACATGGCGCCTTGGGTGAAAGCTCAGCTTAGTCTTCTTCAAAGAGTACTACTATCCTGCTAGTCTCTGCAAATGGATTTGCTCCAGAGGCAGTTGTCCTGGATGGCGGAAGCCCATCAGTCTGGAGGAGATGCTGTCTTAAGGGCTTACTTCTCTGCATTTCCTCGAGTGATACTACGGATTCCAGTCTATATGGCTGGGGAGGACTTGGCCAGGGTCATCCAGTTCAGGGCCGCTGGTTATCCTCTCATAGAAACTGGTCCATTAGCGGATTGGAAGCGAAAGCCATTCGGTTACCACTACAGGTCTTCAAAAAGTCTCTGGAAGGCAGAGGGTTTTCTTGGAGAAAACCCACCTAGAAGTGGCACATGTAGTGGGAGCAACGTACAGGCTGACTCTATGTCACCAGATCCTGTCCCAGAGTGCTTTCAACACAATGTCAAGCGCTGGGGAAGGCTGACAATTGACCTAATGTCAGCGGACAACTAGAAAGTTTCTCATTACTCCAGCAGGTGATTCGAGCCAGGAAGTGACAAAGTAGACGCCACAGTCCAGCTTTGGCCAACAGAAGAGCTGTTGTATGTGTCTCCCCCTGGCCAGTGGTAGGCTGGGTCATTCGAAGAATAGAGACTTATCATGGATTAGTGATTTTAGTGATGCAGGATGTCTCTGTCATCCATAGTATATGAATCTAGTGTGGCTACAATGGGACAGATGCATCATGCTGCTCTTAACTTCTAACACTTCTGTCACAGGGACCAATTGTCCTGGAGGATCCGGAACGCTTTGCTGTTACGGCATGGCCCTTGAGCATGCATCCTTAGCACAGAAAGGATATTCAGAGGTAGTCATAAGTACCCTACGATCCAAGAAGCCAGTGACTGTTGCGGCTTATACTAATTACTGGAAGACTTTTTAGTGATGGTGTACTGATAAGAAAGTGGAGCTGTACATGACTCCCATATCCAAAATCCTGCCGTTCCTTTGAGACAGCCTTGATAAGGGTCTGGTAGGTTCTTGCAAGATGCAGGTGGTGAGCCCCTCGTACTTCAGAGCTTAAGTGGTGAAAGGGTCCTTAGCTTTCCATTCTGACATACTCAGATTACTGAAGGGAGCCTTGCAGTGGCATTCTCCCGTGTGGAATGTTTGTTTTTACCAAAATTTGATATTCTGCTTGACTAGTCCAAGTGGATTACAATTGCAATTCATTATATCATAAAAAAATATAAAAAGAAATGAACTCCATTTAAAAATAGGAAAGACCTACCATTCCAGTTACACACATTTATTCTAAACCAACCAACAGCAATAAATAGGACACTGCCTGTTGACTAGAGAATGGCACAGGGTTCAAATTTTTCCCCGTCCCCACAGGAACTCATTTTCCTGTCCTGGCATATTCTTTTCCTGTCCCTGCCCCATTCCTGCAAGCTCATCTGCACAAGCCTCAAACACTTTAAAATCAAGTGTTCGAGGCTTGTGCAGTTAAAGCAGAGCTTGCAGGGACAAGGACAGTGACAGAACTTGCGGGGATGGGAGAAATTAAGTTCCTGCGGGGACGAGGAAAAATGTATCCCTGTGTCATTCTCTACTGCTGTGACCCACTGTTCATCAAATTCAGTAAACATGTCTTTTTTTTTGGTAAGCTCCTAAATGCTTTGAAGTTGGCCTTAATATTATCTTAATGGACTTTCTGTAAGTCTCTGTATGAGCCCTTACAGTATGCATCACTGATGGATTATGCTGTCTAGACAGTTTTTCTGGTGACTATTGCCTCAGCATGACGGGTTTAGGAGATCCAGGCTCTATCACACAGGGAACCTCTGCACTGATTTATGGAGATGGAAGTGGTCTCAGTTTTACAAGTAAATCAGGAAGTCTGGCGTCCAGTGTTCTCCGTTTTCTCGAGGTGGTTAATGAATTTCATCTCTCAGATCAACTTTTTGTGTTAACTAACCTTCGTGGTTGAGGAAAGCCTGACTTGAAGACGTCCATTTCAGGATGGATTTGCAAGGCTGTTTCATCTGTGTACACTGGCTGTGGGACATAGCCATTGATTTCTTTGAAAGCACATTCCACCAGAGGCAAGGCTTCTTCATGGGCAGAATTCTGGGCAGTTCCGACTGAGGAGATTTATAGAGTAGCTACATGGTCCACCCTCCATAAGAACGTAAGAATAGCCTTACTGGGTCAGACCAATGGTCCATCTAGCCCAGTATCCCGTCTTCATGGCGGCCAATCCAAGTCACAAGTACCTGGCAAAACCCCAAATAGTAGCAGCATTCCATGCCACCTATCCAGGGCAAGCAGTGGCTTCCCCCATGTCTGTCTCAACAGCAAACTATGGACTTTTTCTCCAGGAACTTGCCATACCTTTTTTAAAACCTGCTACTCACTACATCCTCTGGCAATGCATTCCAAAGCATAACTATTCTCTGAGTGATATAATATTTCCTCCTAGTCATTGTAAACCTTGATGCAGTAAAAAAAATCGATCGACTTGTACCCATTCTACACCACTCAGGATTTTGTAGACTTCAATCTTATCTCCCCTCAGCTATCTCTTTTTCAAGCTGAAGAGCCCTAACCTCTTTAGTATTTCCTCAAACGAGAGAGCTCCATCCCCTTTATCATCTTGGTTGCTCTTCTTTGAACCTTTTCTAGTGCCATCTTTTTTGAGATAAGGAGACCAGAACTGAACGCAGTACTCAAGGTGAGGTTGCACCATTGAGCGATACAGAGACATTATAACATTCTTAGTCTTATTTACCATCTCTTTTCAAATAATTCCTAGTATCTTGTTTGCTTTCTTGTCCGCCGCCACACATTAGACGGAAGGTTTAATCGTATTGTCCTCGATGACACCAATGTGCATCACTTTACATTTGTCCACGTCTGCCATTTGGATGCCCAGTCTTCCAATTTCCTAAGGTCTGCCTGCAGTCTTTTACAGTCCATAAGTGTTTTAACAACTTTGAACAGTTTAATGTCATCTGCAAATGTAATTACATTACTCGCAGTTCCAATTTCCAGATCATTTATAAATAAGAAATAATACCGCAAGTCTCAAACTCCACCTCTCACTAAAGCCAACTACTCCAAACAAATAACCTTACCCATTTCTTACTCTTTTTGAAAATGACCAATATTTTTTTTTTTTGTAAGTTCTTGTTGTAATACATCTTGGATAATTCTTTTGTAATCCGTCTTGAACTGCAAGGTAATGGCGGAATAGAAATCCCTAATGTAATGTAAGTTAAATAGCACCAGTTCCAGTATAGATTCCTGCAGCACACCACTATTTACCCTCCTCTATTGAAAAAAAAATGGCCATTTAACCCTAATATTGGTTTTCTGTCTGATAACCAATTCTTAATCCGCAATTCAACATTGCCTCCTATTTCATGACTCTTTAATTTTCTCAGGAGCCTCTTATGAGGAACTTTGTCAAAAGCTTTCTGGAAATCTAGATACACTACATGCCTTTATACACATGTTTATTCACACCTTCAAAGAAGTCAAGCAAATTGGTAAGGTAAGACCATTCCGACTCTCATTAAATCATGTTTGTCTACACGTTCTACAATTTTATTTTTTATAATTGTTTCCACTATTTTGCCTGGCACTATTTTGCCTGGATCTCCCCTGGAACCCTTTTAAAAAATCGGCATAACATTGGCCACCTTCCAATCTTCAGGTACTACAGACAATTTTAGTGACTGGTTATTTCAGTATTCTGGGATGTATATAATCCGATCCTGGTGATTTATCACTCTTTAATTTGTCAGTTTAGCTTAGTATGTCTTCTAGATTCACTGAGAGATAATGTATTTCAATTCCTCCGCCTCATCACCCTTGAAAACCATTTCCGGTTCAGGAAGATTTCTTATGACTTCATTCAGTCTCTCTGCTATGGCCTTATCTTCCCTGAGTGCACCTTTTACTCCTTGATCATCCAATGGTCCCACAAATTCCCTCAGGTTTTTTTTTTTTGCTTTTGTTGTACCTTAAAAAAAAAAAGTTACTATGAGTTTTTGCCTCTTTGGTAAGTTGTTCTTCATATTCAGGTTTAGCTTTCTTTATCAATGCTTTGTATCTAATGTGCCAGTTTTTTAGTCTCTTTTCTTCATTGGGATCCTTTTTCCATTCTTTAAAGATGTTTCCTTGGCTGCAATAGCCTTTTTTCACTTTGCCTTTTAACCACGCCAGCTCTTGTTTTCTCTTCTTTCTACCTTTTTTAATATGTGGAATACATCTGGTCTGGGCTTCCACGATGGTATTTTTAAACAACATCAATGCCTGATTTATACTTTTGACCTTTGCCACAGATCTTTTATTCTTTGTAACTATTTTCCTCATTTTATTGTAGTCACCCTTGCGAAAATTAAATGCTGCTGCAGTAGATTTCATTAGTGACGTCACTCCAGTTATCAACTCAAATTTGATCATGTTATGATCACTGTTTCGTCATTTATGATTTCTAGGAAGTTTTTCCTCTCTAGCACTCTATGATGTAACATTTATCCGGTCAATTTTGGGGTAATTGTAATCAAATATATCAAGAAAAAAAATTGCTAGCACAAGTATGAGAAGGCTGACACTAACCAATGCTGCAACCACCCATACACGTAAGGCAGTAAACATAAAAAAAGACCTCAGTTTGGCTTCACAGGTCTGAAAAAAAACCTCCACTAATGATCTTCAATACTTAATCTCTTTAAGATTATTCATTCATTCTACTGCCAAGCACTTGAATTAAGTTGACAGCATGTCTCGTCAGTCAATCTCATACCAAATTGGAAGAATAACCACACATTCAGCAGCTCAGACAGGGTATAAGTGCAGTGGAAACAAGACTTAGCTTAATTTCTATTATAATCCTGCTCTGGCTGCAGATACAATGCTGGTTCTTCAGCACTTCACAGTACCCTTCAGCACCACAGGTACAATCCAGCACTGATTCTCCAAAGGACTCCCCTGAGTTTCACTGCATCTTGATTTACAGCATAGTCAGATATACAAGTACAGAAATTATTCATCTGACAGTGGAATCTTTTTCCGTCAGATGCTGCATCAGGGGTAGTAAATCTGTAATGCAAAATTCCCTGCTGAGTATTTCACCAAGCAGACCACAATACTTTAAGGAAATAGTGGCTGAGCTTCCAGACGCCAAGTTACAGCCGTTTATAATGGCATTGATTCTGCCCCTTTTTACCCCAATCCACCAATCAGGTGAACAATGATGTCATTCTGAATACAGGGGCACTCCAAATGGACCTTATAGGAAATATTCCTATGCCCCAATTAGTAGAATACTGACCACCCAATCTGGGCGTTAAACTCTTAAGGATTTACCATTGTTATCTCTGGTGCAAAAACCGGGGCCAATCGCCCCATCTCAGAGATTGCTGACATTTCTCCAAAATGATACACTTCATTTGATTAAACTCATGATGATACTGTCGGCAGTGCTCCATCAATGGCTCTTCCATTCTTTCCGTTTGAATGCAAAATTTATGGCATACACATAGTCTGTTTATAGTCCTTATCTCTCTGATATTTTTAATTTTCTGGTGGACTCATTTCACTACAAAATTTATCTGCTTTAATTTTTAATTCTTTAGATCTCTCTTCAAATTACTTCTCAGAGCATAAAGCAGACACTTTCTCATCAAACTTTTAAACAGAATCTTGTATTTTGGGCTGCATGGTCGTGATCAATAATAACATTAGATCGAGGGGGAACAACAATTAAAAAATTTATTCCACTGGTCCACAAAGTCCGTGTCATCAAATAGTTTTGGCGCTCTTGACATTCTTAGCCCCCTTGGTATGATTTCTTGTCTACGGTCTGGAAGCTCAGCCGCCATTTCCTGGAAGTATTATAGTCTGCTCGGTGGAATACTCCACAGGGAATTTTCATTACAGATTTGCTACCCCTGACGCAGCATCTGAGCAAAATGGGGATTCCACTGTTGAGTGAATAATTTTTGTATCTGTGTATCTGAGTGCGCTCTGAATTGAGATGCTGTGAAATCCAGGGAAGTCCTTTGGAGAATCAGCGCTGGATTGTGAACCTGTGGCACTGAAGGGCATCAGCATCGGCTCTGCAGCCAGAGCAGGACTGTAACAGAAATTAAACGAAGTCCGTTTTCTACTGCACTTATACCCTGTCTGAGCTATTGAATGTGCGTTTATTGATATTCTTCAAATTTGGTATGGGATTGATTAACGAGACATGCTGTCAACTTAATTCAACTGCTTGGCAGTAGAATGAATGAATAATCTTAAAGAGATTAAGTATTGAAGATTATTAGTGGAGTTGGTTTTATTTAAGATCTGTGAAGTCAAACTCAGGTCTTTTTTCCATTTTTTTTGTGTTTACTGCCTTACATGTATGGATGGTGGTGTCAGGTCAAAAGTGCGCCGGGACAAAGGCGCGCCCAGACAATTGAGCGCAGCGTGGAGGTGCGCGCTGCTCAAAATTACTGTTTTTAGGGTTCCGACGGGGAGGCGTGGGGGGAACCCCCCCACTTTACTTAATAGACATGCTGCGTTGTGGGGGGTTTGGGGGGTTGTAACCCCCCACATTTTACTGAAAACTTCACTTTTTCCCTGTTTTTAGGGAAAAAGTTAAGTTTACAGTAAAATGTGGAGGGTTACAACCCCCCATAACGCCGGCGCGATGTCTATTAAATAAAGTGGGGGGGGTTCCCCAACAAAACCCCCCGTCGGAGCCCCTAAAAACTGTAATTTTCTTTGGCGCGTGCCTCTGTCTTGCGCTCAGTTGTCGGCGCGCGCCTTTGTCTTTTGCGCCATTGTCTATGAATCATGAATGGTTGCAGCGTTGGTTAGTGTTATCCTTCTCATATTTGTGCTAGCACATTTTTTTTTCTTGATATATTTGATTCTATTAGTGCACTGCCCTTACTGTGAAAGTAATTGTAATAATCTTTTATTACACTGTTGCCCAATTTGCCAGTTTTCCTAATCTTTGAAAACATTTCTTCATCTGTCTGCTTGTTCTGTCCCAGGGGACGGTAGTATAACCCTACCCATATATTCCTTCCTTTCACACATGGAATTTCTATTCATATGGATTCCACACTGCTATCTGTGTCATGCAGAATGTTTATTCTGTTTGATTCAGTTCCCTCTTTAACATATAACGCAACCCCCCTCCAATTTGATCTACTCTTATTGCAATATAATTTGTACCTATGTAACACAGTGCCTCATTGATTGTCCTCCTTCCACCAGATCTTTGAGATGCCTATTATATCTACCCCTTCGTTAAGTGCTAAATAACACTCCTCACTGTTCTTCCCAGAAATTTTTTCCAGCCGGATGGCATGAAAAAGTAGCTGGGTGGGGCGGGATGGGGAAATTTGGTGGTGGGGAAAATTAACCCCTTCTTTTACTAAAGTGCGCTAACATTTTTAGCACGCACAAACTCCCGCACTACATAGGAAAACTAATGCCAGCTCAATGCTGGCATTAGCATCTAGCGCGCGTGGTAATTCTGCGCGCGCTAAGCACACGCTAAAACCATTTTCGCAACTTAATAAAAGGAGCCCTAAATGTGTACTATTTTTATTAGTTAATTATTATTATTTTCCAATGCTCAATATGACTTCCCTTTTTAAGGTTTGACACTTGTGTCAGAATATTTTTACTAAATTTAAGAAGCATCCAAGGGAATAATTAGATATTTGCCCTCTTTCAAATGGTATAGAGGTTTAAAAAAGGGAAAGGCGTTAATGAAGTTATTAGGTTAAATCTAGCCATTTATTTCTGCATGAATTTAAACAACTAAAAAAAAAAGATAAATATAGCTCATCCAGTCATACAAGAATGGCTCTAACAGCAGGAGTGCCCACACTTTTTGGGCTTGTGAGCTACTTTTAAAATGACCAAGTCAAAATGATTTACCAACAATAAAATTTTAAAAAACACTAAGCACACTGTACGCAGAGAAAATGTTAATTATCATTTATATTCCGCGGGGTTTCAAAGAGGTCAAGGCAGATGACTTTATGCAATGTCACCTCAGGAACAACCATACAAAAATAGACAAATATACCCTCTCCCTTTTTACTAAACCACGATAGCGTTTTTTTTTGCACAGGGAGATGCGCTGAACTGCACTGCTCTCGATGCTCATAGGCTCCCTGCGCTAAAAACTGCTATTGCGGTTTAGTTAAAAGGGGCCATAGTGCAAAATATAGACAGCAGATATAAATTCTCAAAACAGACACATTTTGATCACTAAATTGAACATAAAATCATTTTTCCTATCCTTTTGTCTGGTGATTTCACTGGTTGCACTTCCTTCTTCTGACTGTAAATCCAATATTTCTTTCTTTCTGCCACTTCCCTTTTCTTTCTCTCTTCCCCTGACTGCCTGTTACTCTCTCCGCCCCCTCTTTATTTCTGCCTTTCTTTCTCTCTCTCTCTCTCTCCCCCTGCTTGTCTTTCTCTCTCCCCCTGTCCCCCCAAGCCATCGCACTGATTTCTCCACTTCCCCGTTTCTTTCCCTACCCCATAAGCCACCACGCCAATTTCTCCCTGCTGCTTCCCTGAGCTAGGCCAGGCACGTACAAGGGTCAGACTCACAAAACTTCACCTCTGACGTCAATTCTAACGTCGGAGAGGAAGTTCCAGGCCAGCCAGGCAGCGATCGACCATTTGGGTACCCCTGCTGTTATGGTATCCTGTCCTGACCTGGGGAAAGGGGTTTAGTCCCAAAAAAATGCCTTATTTCAATTTCCTATTTATAAACTTTAATTAATACAGTTACAATACTACTTGATTCTACATAAAGCAACAAAAAATTTTTTTTCCTACCTTTTTTCGTTTCTGCTTTAATTATCTTCTCTGTCTTCTTTCTATTCAGTGTTTGTCCTCGCTTCCTTCCATGCAACACCTGCCCTCTCTTTACCCAGCCTCTGCTCTCTCTCTCTTCCATCTACTGTCCACCCTCTCTCTGCCGCTTGCATCCACTGTCCACCCTCTCTGCCCTTTCCATCCAGTGTCCGCCCTTTCTCTGTTCCATATGGCATCTTCCCTTTTTCTATGTCCCTTCAATAAACTGTATATCCTGTGCCCTTTCTCTCCTTTGTGCATGATTCATTTCAGCTTCACCCCCTCCCCTATGCTCTGGCATCTCTCTCTTCTCTTTTCCTTCCTTCCTTCCCACTCCACCCCATGGACTGGCATCTCTATCTCCTTCCCTTCTCTCCCCCATGCCCTGGCATCTCCCTCCTCTCCCTCCCCCATATTCGCTGACATCTCTTCCCCCCCCTCTATGGTCTGGTAGCTCCTTTCCTTTCCCTCCCTCCCATAGTCTTGGTGTCTCTTGCCTCTCTTCTCCTTTCCCTGATCTTCCTTCTCCCCAATTGGGTTCAGCAGAAGCTTTTCTCTCCCCCTCCCCCATTGGGTGCACCAGCTTTTCGCTTCCTCCTCCCCCAAAAAATTGGGTGCAGTCGCAACATTTCTCTTCCCTTTTCCCCAAAATGGGTGCAGCAGCAGAATATTTCTCTTCCCCCTCCCCTCCCCTCCCCTATTCGGTACAGCAGCAGCATTTCTCTTCCCATCCCTCCCAGCTCACAAATTTGTCGGTAGAGTCGCTAGGGAAGTTGTAATCTTCCCTCCATCACTGACCTATCTTTCATAGGTCAGCAACAGAGGAAAGCTTACAACTTGCTGCTTTTACTTGCTTCGGGCCTTCCTCGTTGCCAAGTCCTGCCTACTTTGTTTCTGTGAAGACAGTCCCGGCAGCAAGGAAGGCCCGAAGTAAGTTGTAAGCTTCCCTCCGGGGCTTTATCGTGTGCGTTCCGGCTTCCCTTCTCTTCTCTCCGAAACCGGAAGTTGCGTCCCATGGGAAGGAGGGAAGAGAAGGGAAGCCGGCACGCACATGATAGAGCCCCGGAGGGAAGCTTTCAATGTACTGCTTTTACTTACTTCGGGCCTTCCTCGCTGCCAGGTCCTGCCTTCGCGGAAACAAAGTAGGCAGGACCCGGCAATGAGGAAGGCCCGAAGCAAGTAAAAGCATGCTGGCAAAAAAAAAAAAAGGCAGGCGTCAAACAAAATTTTCAGCGGAGAGTCAGCCCGGGAAGGAGCATTGGTGGCAGCAGAAGGATTTGCCGGGCGGTCATCTAAATTAGCTGGGCGGTGCGCCCGGCTAAAAGGCCCTGGGGAGAACACTGCTCCTATTTTATTTTTTAGACTTCTAGCATTTGTATACAGACATTTCAAATTGTGTTTTTTCCTTGTATGTAAAGTCTGCTGAGAAGATGACAGGGATAATTTGACATCTTTACTCTGCTTCTCTCTTAAGCACTCTTGGCTTTCTTTCTCCATTTTTGAAACCTCTCTATTGGGACTCCTTAGAATCTTCTCTCATTTAAATGGAAAAACTCATGCGGGGTGCCTCAAGGCTCCCCTCTTTCTCCAACACTCTTCAATCTTTATTTAATTTATTTGGGAAACAAGCTTTCTTCCTTTGGAGCTGAATTCTATAGTTACGTGAACGATATTACAATAGTAGTTTCCAGTTTGTTTTCTTCAGCTGATACTTTACAATTTATATCCTCTATAATTTTATCTGTAGAATCATGGATGAAAGATTATAAACTAGGGGCTCCTTTTATGAAGCTGCGCTAGCGGGGTTAACGCGTGTGACTTTTCATCACGCGCTAACCCCCTTGCTGGCTAAAAACTACCGCCTGCTCAAGAGGAGGCAATAGCGGCTAGCGCGGCCGGCGGTTTAACACGCGCTATTACGCATATTTAACTGCTAGTGCAGCTTGATAAAAGGAGCCCTAAAACTCAACCCTGACAAAACAAAATTTTTTTTTACCATCTCTGACTGACAAGATTAAAGATGATACCTTAAATCTGAATGGGTTGATATATCCCATTTTGCAGTTATTAAAATCTTAGGAATTAATCTGGATCGAAATCTATCATTTGACGCACAAATTAATGCCCTTGTCAGAAAATGTTATTTCTTGTTGTGGAAACTTAGAACTATAAGATATTTTGATTTCCCCTCTTTTAGGCTTTTGGTACAGTCACTTATTTTGAGCACTTTGGACTACTTCAATATTGTTTATTTATCTTTATTTAAAAACAATATTAAAAGGATGAAGATCATCCAGAATACAGTTATCCGATTTAATATTCAATTTGAAAAATTTGGTCATATAACGAAATATCAGATATTACATTGGTTGCCAATAGAGGCAAGAATACTGTTTAAATTTGGCTGTATTTGTTACAAGACACTGAATGATCTTATGCCTAATTATATTGTTGCTCCATAAGTCCCACAATGGCATTTATTGAACTTTAAAATGCATAATTTATGAGTGAAATTTTATAAATAATAAACTATTTGCTAATTCTATGGTCTTCAGTTCCAGCCAACCACCAGCCAAACTATTTGGAGGCTTTGTTTTTAGGCTTTTATTCATCATCAGACCTTGATTTTGTTTAAAGTGCTTTGTACAATTCATTAGTGTTTATGTTCGAAAAATTCATTCATTTATCATTTTTGAAAACCATCTATAAAAGTTCAAAATTTGTGTACTTAGCTTTGGCTATTTCTTAATTCTTTATGTATTTAAACCTCAGGTAGGACCTTAAGTTTCACCCGAAGGCTTTTTCAAGAACGAGTCCCCTACAAATGAAAGGCAAAGATGGTGAAGACATCCGTTTCATTATACCAAATTTGTCAGAAGCACTAGAAAAACTGTAGCAATTCTAGCATTGGAAGTAAACAGTTATATTGTTGAACATTTCATATTTGTCAATAGAAAGTGCCCCGTCTGAAATTTAAGGTTATTCACCTTTCCCTCTGCAAAAGGTTGTGTGTACAAACGATTCTTCAATAGAATTCTATCTTATCAGGCAGGTACATGGGACAAAAATTTTGGTAATTTGATATTAAGTTCTAATTCGTATCCAGCTTTTAGAAAACTGTTAGAAACATAATTATTAGTTGTTTTTTGTTTTTTTTTTTAAATTGGGATTATAATTCACTGAGTACAGTATTTTCTTATTTTGTTAACCTCAGTGAACTGCCAAGTAGTTGCGGTATACAAATGAATTGTTATGTTAAATGTTCTAATTCAACAGTATCCTTCGAGGATATTCCACACTGAACCATCTGTCTGCTTTCCCCTCCATCTTGCTCTATTTCCTTTTTTAACGTTTATGCCAGCAGCCTGGTTCCATCCTAGTCAAGGTGGAGTCCACCCTTTCAGAATAGGCTCCCCCTTTCCCAGAAGGTAGCCCAGTTCCTAACAAATTTAAATTCCCTCATCCCTACAACCATGTATTGAGACTTCAGAGCTTTGCCTGCCTCTTGGGTGCTGTGCATGGAACAGGGAACATTTCTGAAAATGCTACCCTGGAGGATCTGGATTTCAGCTTTCTACCCAAGAGCCTAAATTTGGCTTCCAGAACCTCCCTCCCTTATTTTCCTATATCATTAGTACCTACATGTACCAAGACAGCTGGCTCCTACCCAGGACTATCCGATATCTAAGTAACGTGTGAGGTCCGCCATCTTCGCACCAGGCAGGCAAGTGACCAGATGATACTCACACCCGCCAGCATGCTTAATAAGTTGAATCTCCCACTCCAACGGCTGTCCTAACTCCTCCCTTCTGGGCTGAACCCCCTGGAGATAGATCCTCGGTGCAAGAGGATATTGCATCTGTATCTTCTGGTGGGCAGGTCCTGGCTACAGGATCATTTCCTGCATTACCAGGGTGATAGTGGCACAAATGGATACCACTTTTGGGTTCTCGGTGCTTGCCCTAAACTCAGGGGAATGCTTTGGCTGTACTGTACTGTTTGCACTAGAAGGGAAGATTTAGGTTCTTATCTCGATAATCTTTCTAGCAGAAGGATACAATAATCTTTGATAGCCCGGCCTGTCAGATTTTAAATTAGCCTGCTTTCTACCTCAGACATACTGTATATCAGTGGTCTCAGACTCGTGGCCTTTCTGGGTGTATGCGGCCCCCAAGGTACTATTCTGTGGCCCGCAGTCTGGATGTGATGAACGAGTGTCGGCTCCTTTGCTGAATTATTTTTTCCATTCAAAGCCGCAGGTGGCAGCTCCTCACGCGATCTGCGCCTGCATCGGATGCTTCCTTTAACTGTTAAAGGAAATATTTATAAAATATAAAGAGTTTTACCTCATGTAAAATTGTCATTTCTTTAATAAGACATTAACTATTTTTTCTGTGGCCCTCCAAGTACCTACAAATCCAAAATGTGGCCCTGCAAAAGGTTTGAGTTTGAGACCACTGCTGTATATGGATGTCTCCTGATGTTTGTCTGTGACCAACCTAGAGGGAATGAAGACGCTTGATGGTCTAGTATTAAACAAGGATGAAGAGTAGCAAAACTTTTGGAAGAGGCTATAGGAGCTGCACAAATGGTAGTGCTGGTCTCACTCAGGTAGATGGCTTGTATGGTTCCACCTTGCTTATGCTATATGTCCATTGATGTAATTAATTATTCTCATTGCAGAGCAGAAAAGACTTGAATTCTTGGGGAGTTCCCTATGCCTTCCTTGTTATTTATCCTTCTTTGGGGTTTTCATTGCTCTGGTACAAACTGAGGAGCAGAGGCACTGCCCAGTGACAAAAGGAGGTGGAGTTGAAAAATGTAGATGACGCCTTCTTCAATACTCAAAGGTAAAGCGAAGAAACCCGCTTGCAAAGACTACTGTACCCTTCTACTAGAATGAAAAATATCAGAATAAGAACATAATCTTCCCTTCTCTTCTTTCCTTTTGAATTTCTCCTCAATTTCATTTTTTCTTTCTAGATAACCATTAGAGAATGACACAGGAACTCAATTTCCCCGTCCTGTTTGTCGCTGTGCTGTCCCTGCCCCATTCCTGTAAGCTCTGCCTTAACCGCATAAGCCTCGAACACTTATGATTTTAAAGTGTTTAAGGCTTGTGTAGATGAGGGCAGAGCTTTCAGGAATGGGGCAGGGATAGGAAAAGATCTCGACAGGACGGGAAAAATTAGTCACTGTATCATTCTCTAATAACTGCCATTTTGTAGGGATCCCTTATTCAGATTATACCTTCCACATTGGTGTCAATCATACTAATCTTATGCCCTATTGGTCCTTGTTTTTTCATAACTTTCCATCAAAAAGCAGGACTGAGTCAAGCACACAAGTAGATATCGCTGGAATGGAACAACTCTTCTAGAACTTTAAGCTTTGTGTAAAGCATACCCTTTCTACATACATTAATTTCTTTTACTAATCAAGTTTGATTCCCCCCCCACCCTCAGTCTACTGAACAGATTCAAAAACAAAGCTCTTCAAGCTATTGCAATATTTTTACCTTCCATTATTTTCTTGTTTGTTTCTATTTTAAAAAAGTAGTTCATATTACAGACTTGTTTCCACCCTTGCCTTCAGTGTGGCAGAAATATGTAGAAGTCGATAACTCATTCATTGTCTGCCTGGTTTTCACTTGTGATCTTGCCGAATGTAAAGCATTGTACTTTCTTGTCTCTAAGATCTAAAATAGACTGATTCAACAATCTTCAAAATCATTATAAGGCCAAGAAGAGATGACTTTTGCTATTTTAGGAAAAAATGGATAAGAGATCTGGTTTTGCATATCCTGCCCAATCACCGTTGTTGGAACTGCTTGAACTGAAAAGGAATTGAGGGGAAATTGTTCCCCTTTTCCTAAAACTTAAAAAGCACATAGAGAGCTTCTTAAATTACGACCTAGGGCTATTGCCTAGGGATAACTTTCTTTCTTAAAATATCATAGGAGATGTTTAATTACTTTTTAAAGTAAGTGTCTTTGTAATTATTCCTAGATTGTACCTCCTTCCTCTTTTTTTTTAATATTTTTGCATACCTGGACTGAGAAGAAAGAAAGGGATTGAATTTGGTTGATATTTACATGGATTGATAGTATGGTTTCCTTTTTTCTTGTATTTCTTTAAGTGAAAGTGTATTTGTTTTCCTATTTGTAAATAATAAAATCTTAAATAAATATAAAGTTTTAAAAAAAGAAAATTGTTCCCCTTCACAAAAATAAAAATATTTCCCAAAAAAGGTAGCAGTGGTGGGCCTAATCGAGTTATCAATATGTACAGGTCCAAATTATTGGCCTGGCTGGCGCCAGAAAAAGCAACAAGAAAGCATGGGTGGAGTTTGGGGGATGGTAAGGGTATATTGTTCCCCAAATTGCATTTCTTGGATTTAGCTCCCTGGCTTGCCCCTAGTTTATATACTGATTCTTGACTTCCCTAACTACTCTTTTAAAGTTCTGAAGCCATCTTCCAATACTTTGTCTCAGCTGTTCTGTGAACTGCAAGGTAATGGCGGAATAGAAATCCCTAATGTAATGTAATATACCTACCACTGTCTTGAGGCTAAGGCAGCAGGGATGGTAAACCAGTAAGAGGAAAAGCTCAGGTCTTATAGAACTGCTGAAAAGAAAATGAGCTCTGACTCTGGCCCTACAGGCCAAAACTCTGCCAGATTTTCCATTTATTCCATTTTGTCTTCTGCTCTGCTTATGTTTTCATGTGGCATAGTAGTGTCTAAGTCAGGAAAAAAATTTTGATTCAGTTTTACCAATTGAATCAAGTTTTCAGTATGATTCGATTTGCCTTTCTATGACATACACTGTAGCTTTTTTTTCCCACAAGCAAAGGACTGAGTTGATGTGAACAAATCAAGAATTACAAATACAAATAAAAAAAATGAAAATAAGATATTTTATTGAAAGGACTTAAAACATTTTAACTCTCAGAGGCTTAGCACCTCCTTCCCCAGGTCAAGACAGCTGTCCTGACCTGAGAAAGAAGGGTTTGTTCTCTGACATTTGGCCAAAAATGTTTTAAAATTAATCCAGTGAAAAGATAACATCTTAATTATGTTTTCTATTTATGTTTATTAACTTTTATAAACATGGGTACCATACTACTTAATCCTGAATACTACTTAATCCTGAATTAAAAATAAATTTATTTTTCTACTTTTCTGGCCATTTACTTCTCTGGTTTCTGCTTTCCTCCATCTTAAGTCTTGCCAGGATTTTTCTCTCCTCCTCCTTTTCCTTTCAGCTTTCTTCAATTTATTTTTCTACCTCTATGTCCAGATTTAACTCATTCTTGCTACCTAGACTTCAAATTCACTCTTTCTTATGGTCTACTGGCAGCTTTCCTTCACCCTGGCTCTCCTATTTTATTTCTCCTTATTCCTAGTCTTTCACTAACTCTGCCCTATTTCCCCCTTCTAAACAGTGTTTGCCCCTGTATTTGCCCTTTCCCCTTCCATAATCACCTCCCTCCTTCCTGTCTCTCCCTCCAAATATCTGCTCATTTCTCTCCCCTCTTCCATCCAGCTTCTGCCCCCTTCTATTACAGCGTTTGCCTTCTCTCTCTCCCTTACCATCCAGGATCTCCACACTGTTTCCCTTTCCACCAGTATCTCCCTCTTCTGTCTCGTCCCCCCTTTCCATATTGTTTTTCCTCTCTCACTTCCCCCTTCCTTCATTTCCCTCCTATCTTTCCCTCTTCCATCCAGGCTTCTGTCTTCCTTCCTCCCTCCTATACAGCTTATTCCCTCTCACCTTCCATCCAGCATCTCTCGCGTCTATACAGAATCTTTCCTCTCTCCCCTATACCAAACAATTTCCACCAGCTTCTGCCCCCTCTCTTTCCTCCCCCTCGACTTCCACCAGTGTCTACCCCTCACAAGTATTCCACCAACATCTGCCCCCTCTCCTACCTACCCCATATCCACCAGTGTCTGCCCCTTTCTCTCCTCCACTCCACATCCACCAGCGGCTGCCCCCCCCCCCCTGCAGCATCCCTACTACTGCAGCTGCTTTCCTGAAACAGCAGCAGTAGTGGTAAACTCAAACAGACTGATTATGGGATCATACATATCTGTGGCTGCCAGCTCTGGCCTGGACGAAGTGATGTTGGAGAGGGTGGGCCAGGCAGCCGCTGGTTCATAATAATAATAACGGATTATCAGAAGGGATTATCTCTTTCTTTAGCAAGGATTCTAGCAGTCTCCTGACCCTGACATGAAAATGGGCTCTTCAACATTGAAATGAGCCCTCCGGTGGATTTTTAAAAATTGCCGAACCATTTTCTAAAAGCAGCATTGGCTTTTTGCTGCAAAAAAGGCGAGTGGTCCAGGGGTGCCGATCAGTGTCAGAGACTGCTAGAAACCTGTGTTGTGATGCAGCAGGAGGATAGCCATTCTCTCCGCTGCATCACAACACTCCTATAAAACCCCGGCCGCAATCACCCCTGCAGCAGGAGAGATGCCCACTCTCTCCTGCTGCAAATAAAAAAAATAGTTATAAAAAAATCCTGACCAGAATGGCCCCCTCCCCCCCATAGCAGGAGAGATGCCCACCCTCTCCTGCAGCAAATAAAAAAATAATTTAAAAAAAGTCCTGACTGGAACAGCCCCCTCCCAGCAGGTGAGATGCCCACTCTCTCCTGCTAGTAGTGACTCGTCTCCGCTACACCCCCTCCTTACCTAAATTGATGCGTTGATCTAACTGGGTATTCCCCACATCCAGTCCATCAGGCTCTGATTGGCTCCTATGGGAGGGGCCTTAAACATCTTGAACCAATCAAAGCCTCGGGCCCCTCCCCAGATGTATCAGGAAGGGTCTTAGGGTTCTGATTGGGCCGGATGCCTGAGGCCCTGCCTATGGGGTGTCTGGGCCAATCAGAGCCCTAGGACCCTTCCTGATGTATCCGGGAAGGGGTCTGAGGCTCTGATTGGCCCAAAATGTTTAAAGCCCCTCCTATAGGAGCCAATTGGAGCCTGATGCACCGGATGGGGCCTGAAACACCCTGGGCCAATCGGAGCCTCAGGCCCCTCCCCAGAGAATACCCAGTTAGACAACGCAGCACCAACTACAAAGAGAATGTTCTGCCGGCTCATCAGTTTAGGTAAGGAGGTGGTATAGCAGAGACAGGGGAGGGGGTCACTACTAGTGCTGCCCGATTCATGATTCGAATCGATTCACCGATTCGAATCAGGTGAATCAATTCGAATCGATTCAATTTTTTAAAAAAACGGCCTCCCGATTCAATGGCCGACCCTTCCCCCGTGCCTTCCTAAAGCAGGAGCTGCAGCGCTGTCTCTTGCTGGCCATCCGCTGCTGCTCCTGCTTGAGGGGGGAGGGTCGGTCAGAAAGGCCTCTCCCAGCTTGCCCTGCTCTTGCCTCCCCGCTCTTACCTCTTTAGGCTAATAGGGCAGCTTGCAGGCTCGGTGGTGTTATAGCGATCCCTGCAGCTGCCCTTGGTCCTCAGCGGCACATTCTTTCTGCCGCGATCCTGCCCCTGCTCTGACGTCAGGGGCAGGATCACGGCAGAGAGAACATGCCGTTGAGGACCAAGGGCAGCTGCAGGGATCGCTATAACACAGGGCAGAGTGTTATAGCGGGAGAGCATCCTCTCTGCTGGGCCCGAGCCCTGGAAAGCTACCCCCGGAGGC
The DNA here is from genome assembly GCF_902459505.1 of Geotrypetes seraphini. Classification (NCBI taxonomy): domain Eukaryota; kingdom Metazoa; phylum Chordata; class Amphibia; order Gymnophiona; family Dermophiidae; genus Geotrypetes; species Geotrypetes seraphini. The sequence goes on from NC_047097.1 coordinate 49,056,549, forward strand.
AGGTTCAGGCCCGGAGGATGAGCTGCTCATCTCCCAGTACCGCCGACTCTTTGGCCGGGAGCTGGAGGCCGCACGAGCTGGCACTGGAGAGCGCCGCAGACATGCAGGTGAAGGGCGGGAGCTCCTCCGGGAACCCGCCACGGACTGAGGAGGAGGAGCTGCAGCGCAGGCGGGGAGCAGTCAGCCCCGAAGACGTGCTGAGACTGCAGAGAGTCACCACCGGTCAGTACTGGGTTCTATAGCCGTGCTGCTGCCTTATTACGGGAGCCTGGGCCTTAGGATGGGGGTTAACTAGCTGCCTTCGGCTTTATAGGTGCGTTATTGCCTTACTGTCTCCACAATCTCCTGGAAGAGGTGGTGGAGACAGAGACTGTCTGAATTCAAAAGGACCTAGGATAGGCACCTGGGATCTCTCGAAGAGAGAAAGAGATAATGGTTACTGTGGATGGGCAGACTGGATGGGCCATTTGGCCATTATCTGCCATCATGTTTCTATGTTTCTAAGACTTCTGAGGAAATTTTAAAAAAGTTATGGGATAGGAGGTAATGTTCTATTATGGATTAAGATCTGTTTAAAAAATACGTAGCAAACAGAGAGTAGGGTTAAATGATCAGTTAGGGTGCTGGTCTTTGACTGGAGGGCCGCCGCGTGAGCAGACTGCTGGGCATGATGGACCACTGGTCTGACCTAGCAGCGGCAATTCTTATCTTATCTTACCAGCAAGCCTACAGACTGCCCTATTAGCGTTAAGGAGGTAAGAGCGGGGAAGGTGCAGGCTGCGGGGGGAGCAGGCGTTCGTTTGCTGCGGGAGGGGGAGCAGGCCTTTGCGGCGGGGAGGAGGAGAAAATGTGCCTTGGCTGCAGGGGGGAATAGGCCTTCCTGGAGGGAGCAGGCCTTCGTGGGGGGAACAGGCTTTCAGGGCAGGGAGGCAGGCCTGTGCAGAAGGAGAAGGAGTAAGAGAGGGGAGGGGAGATGCCAGACCTGACCTGGGGTGAAGTGAAGGGAAGAGAGACCAAACCAAAAAGAGGGGGAGGAAAGCAGAAGAGAGGTGCTGGACTAATGGGGAGAGAGGGAGAGAGAAATGCAAGACCACAAGGGGAAGGGTACAAGAGGGACAGATACTGCTCCAAATTAGGTGGGCAGGGTGCAGGATGGCAGGAGCGATAGGAGAAAGCCTGTACCTGGGGAAGGGGATACAAGAAGTAAGGAAGAGAGAAAGAAGCTGGATATGGGGAAAGATAAGATGCTGGGCATGGAGGGAGCATAGGAACGAGGACAGTACTGGAGAGGAGAATAGGAACAGGGACACGAGAGATGCTGGATAAAAGGGTAGTTGAGAAAAGGAGAGATGGTGGATCTGTGGATGGTGGGGGTCCATCACTGCAGCTGCGGGGGGATGGAAATGAAAAAAAGGAAAGATATCAGACCTCTGGGGGAGGAAAGGGAAACATAAGGGGAGGACAGAGATGGAAGATGGATGGTTAGCAAGAAGAAAGAAGGAGAGCCTGATCAGAAGACAACCATTTGAAAAATGTTTTGTGATTACAATACGTCAGATTTGAAATGTGTATCCTTCCAGAGCTGGTGTTGGACCTCAAACATGAGCTAGGATTTAATAGAGAGAGGAAAAGTATTTTTTGTTTGTTTATTTTGTTTACACCATAGTGCCAGTATGGTTAGGAGAAGGCAAAGGGGTGAAGAGGCTATAAAATAAAACCACCAGGATGTTTTTTAAAAAACCACCCAATTGGGCAGGAAAATTGAATCGAACCGAAAAATCGATTCAATAGGCTGAATCGAATCAAAATTTTTTTTTCCTGAATCAGGCAGCACTAGTCACTACTAGTAGGAGAGAGTGGGCACCTCCTCTGCTGCGGGGGAAGGGGGGGCTGTTCCAATCAGGATTTTTTTAAATTATTTTTTTATTTGCAGTGGGAGAGAGTGGGCATCTTTCCTGCTGCCAGAATGCGGTCAGGTTAGGTTTAGTCATGGGGCAACATGAGATGGTCGTGGCCGGGTTTTTAGGGGGGGTTGTTGTGATGCAGCAGTGAAAATGGGCATCTCTCCCACTGCATCAATACACAGGGGTAATGGGAAGAGTGTGTTTTTGGTTTTGTTTTTTTACAGGGTTTTTCTGCGCATGTGTCCATCAACAATGGGCATATGCAAATGTAGGAAACCTTCGCTGCTGTCCGGCAATCTGTTTTGCATGCGCGATTTTTAAAGAATGTCTCGGGTTTTTAGATTCGGTATCAGAACGGCTGCGTTAGCAGACCGTTGCTTTTTAACGCAGGTTTTTGAGAATTTTCCTCAGTGTCTGAATTTCTCAGCAGGTAACCTCCTTCCCACCATAGAAAGATATAGACCCAATTCCTCCACTTGAGCACAGTGTATGGATGCACCTTCTGTCTTGATTAAATTGTAAACTCCTTTGAGAAGGGACAGTCTTTTCTGTGTTTTGATTTACACGCTGCATATGTTTAGTAGCGCTATAGAAATGATTACCGTAGTAGTAGTAGTAGGCTGTCCCTACAATACAATCTTTTGGTTTTTCATATATTGCCCCATCCTCCTATGTATCTAAAGCCTTATTGAACTTCTTAAAAGAGCAAACTCTACTTAACTAGTCTCCAAAGAATAATATAGTTCTACAGTTTTATAAGCTTGAGCCTTCTACTAGAGAAAGTTTCTGGCAGGCAGAGCAGGGTCTGTCTTAGTCTCCATTTAAAAATAAAAGCACATTTTAGAACTAGTTAATAGAATACACAAACCTTTCCAATACTTTTAAAAATTAAGTGTTTTACCAGAGGTAGAATCTAAATTGAAGCAGAAGATTTAGGGCCTGTTTTACAAAGCCATGCTAGCGGCTGCTGCGCGGCAACAACCCCGAAACCATTTAAATCTCTATGGGCATCAGGGCCGTTACCTCGCTGCAGCCGCTAGCGCGGCTTTGTAAAACAAGCCCTTAAAGTTAGGAGCTAGAGAATGACACGGGGAAAAAATTTGTCCCCGTCCCATCTCCGCGAGCTCGGTCCTCTCCACAGAAGCCTCAAATAGTTTTATACTGAACTTATTTTATTAAAGTATAAAAAGAAACAATATTCTGTACAATTATCATTTTATAAATCAAAGTTCTAGCTGCTGAACTAGAGAAAGAGAAATTTTTATCAACACAACTAATATACAAACGTGATCGAGAAGAATGATGACAAATCCTTTCTAAAATAATCTTAGAGGTGATCCATATGCACCATCAGTTTATGTGCGGATGGGAAGACAACGACCTGAGATAATGGGCTTAGAAGATAGTTTACAATAAACACCTCTGGAAAATAACCCTCCAACCCCAACACATCAAGAATACTAACCCATCACTCCACAGCATATACAGGTAAGATGTCGGAGGAAGGATACATGCATATTTTTAAGTAACTCTTACCCTAAGTGTCCCAAAGACTCAGTTCTATTCTGAGTGTCGATCTCAAAACTGGCAGTGTCATTTTCAAACACTTTAGTAACATAATTCTCAGGGAAGGAGTCCTTGGCAAAGACGTGAAGGAGAGCAGTCTTCCCACACACTGGCTGTCTCCCATCACCACTATCTTGCACTTCATGTTCTGGTTTGGATCCATCATAGATTTGCTCGATAGTTTTTGGCTAGTTCTTCTTTCCTTCATTGATATGAACTTTTCTTCACTTTCAGCAAAAGTAAGTTTCAAAAAACAAAAACCCCCCAATAAGAGGAAATAGAAAACTAAACCATGCATGAGACCAGTCACTGTTTAGCGCCAAACTCTCAGCATTATGTGAGGCAGTAAAGCCCACCAAAGCACACCCCAAGTAATTCCATCGTGCACAGCTCCTAAACCAACTCACGTGTGTCTGCCAGAAACTTCTTCGATGCAACTTCCTGTTTCCGGTTGCGTCAGAGGCTAACTTGCAATGTAGGTAAGGGGAAGTGAGGGAGGGAGATGCCAGGATGGGCGGCGGCAATCGTCAGGAAGGAGGGAGGGGGCTGATAGACCGCACGGTGACCGCACTCATTCCCGTGGAGACATGGCCATTCACTGCTCTACGGGGCGAGCATTTTTTTCCCCCACAATTTCGTCAGGTTACCTGCGGGTAACAGCCACCGTGTCATTCTCTAGAAGCAGTACTCAAGCTTTCTATTTAAAACAAAACAGAAGGTCACTTTCTGTCTTGCCATAAGGAACAGAAACTAGTGCTGCTGACCTGAATTAGGTGTTAATTATTTTCTGTGAGCTTCAAGGTCTGTTGTAGCAGTCCCCTAGAAATCATATCTGTGTAAAGAGAAGAAAAGTCCAAGGTAGCATTCTTTCTGAGAGGAGAGAGAGATGGAAGAGGACATTCTCTTTCTGAGAGAAGAGTAGAAGACACATCTCTGGGTAAGTATATATTATTTTGCTCTGAGCTTTGATAGGTTTTGTGGAGAAAAGCTAAATTGTAGGTTCCCTTCTATAGATAGTTTAAATCAGGGGTGTCCCTCCTCAAGGGCCACAATCCAGTTGGGTTTTCAGGATTTCCCCAATGAATATGTATGAGATCTATTTGCATGCACTGCTTTCATTGTATGCTAATAGATCTCATGCATATTCATTGGGGAAATCCTGAAAACCCGACTGGATTGCGGCCCTCAAGGAGAGACTTTGACACACCTGGTTTAGATCTTAAAAGAGCAAACTCCAATTAGCTAGTCTCCATAGAATAATAGCCTTTTATAGTTATACAATTTTATAAGCTTGAACCTTCTGGTAGGCAGAGCAGGGTCTGGCTTAGTCTCCATTCCCTCCCATCCACCGTCCAGCATCTTAACTTATTGTTAATTATCCTAATCAGGACAATAGGAGAACTATTTATATTTCATTACCTGCTAAGAATCATCACTAAATAAACATACAATATAACCCTAAGACTATCTAAGAAACAAACACTAAATAAAGCATATAATATAATCCTAAGGCTCCCTATACTAGTCTAATATATTCCTAGTATCTTAATAAGGTTTAATTAATTAATCAGCTGAAATAATAAGATGCAGATAGTAGACCAGCAGCAAGAGGGGTGCTATCCAGTCTTGCGTTGAATGTCACATGAATGATTTTCTTCCAGTTGGCGAGAAGTTATATGTATGTGCTCGCTGCAAAAAAGCTCCTAGCTCTCAGAGAACGAGTACATTTCCTTGAGTAGCAGACATGGAGTTGTTGAGGGAGACAGAGAAGTATATAGAGGAGACCTACAGGGATGTTGTAGCGAAGTCCCACCTCCAGTCTGGCAGCCCTTATGCTGCCTTGGAGGAGAGAGATGAAGTAGGAAATAATCCTGTATCTTGGACCTACCCAATATTTTCTCGCACCGAGGATATGTCTCCAGGGGTTTCTGCCCAGGAGGGAAGGGTTAGGGCAGCTGTTGTAGTTGGTGATTTGATCATTAGGCATGTAGATAGCTGGGGGCTGGTGGATGTGAGGATTGCATGGACACTTGCCTGCCTTGTGTGAAGGTGGCAGACCTCACGCGTCACTTAGATAGGATTTTAGATAGTGCTGGTGAGGAGCCAGCTGTCTTGGTACATGTGAATAGGACAGGAAAATGTGAGAGGGAGGTTCTAGAAGCCAAAATTAGGCTCTTAGGTACAAAGCTGAAATACAGATCCTCCAGAGTAGCATTTTCAGAAATGTTCCCAGTTCCATGTGCAAGACCCAAGAGGCAGGCCAGAACTCCGAAGTCTCAATGTGTGGTTAAGATGATGGTGCAGGGATGAGGAATTTAGATTTGTTAGGGACTGGGCAACCTTCTGGGAAAGGGGGAGCTTGTTCCAAAAGGATGGACTCCACCTTAATAGGGATGGAACCAGGCTGCTGGTGCTAATGTTTACAAAGGAGAGAGATTTAAACTGAGATGTGAGGGAAATCCAGCAATCGCTCAGGAGTGGATGGTTCAGTGTGAGGTATCCTTGAAGAATACTATTGAAACAGAATATTTAGGGAGTCTCAGTAGAGAGGTTTCAATAATGGTGAAAGAAAGCCAGGAGGGTTTAAAAGGAAGACAGAGTAAAAGACTCAAATTTTCCCTTGCTTCTCAGCAGCCTAATTTGAAGTGTCAAAGCACAATTTGAAGTGTCTGTATACATAAGAACATAAGAACATAAGAAGTTGCCTCCGCTGAGGCAGACCAGAGGTCCATCTCGCCCAGCGGTCCGCTCCCGCGGCGGCCCATCAGGCCCATTGCCTGAGCAATGGTCCCAGACTATCCCTATAACCTACCGCTACTCTTATCTGTACCCTTCAATTCCTTTATCCTCTAGGAACCTATCCAAACCTTCTTTGAAGCCTTGTAACGTGCTCCGGCCTATCACAGCCTCCGGGAGCGCGTTCCATGTGTCCACCACCCTCTGGGTGAAAAAGAACTTTCTGGCATTTGTTTTAAACCTGTCTCCTTTTAATTTTTCCGAGTGCCCCCTTGTACTTGTGGTTCCCCGTAATCTGAAAAATCTGTCCCTGTCTACTTTTTCTATACCCTTCAGGGATCTTGAAGGTTTCTATCATGTCTCCTCTAAGTCTCCGCTTTTCCAGGGAGAACAGCCCCAGCTTTTTCAGTCTGTCAGTATATGAGAGGTTTTCCATACCTCTTATCAGTTTAGTTGCTCTTCTCTGGACTCCCTCAAGTACCGCCATGTCCTTTTTGAGGTACGGCGACCAATATTGGACACAGTACTCCAGATGCGGTCGCACCATTGCACGATACAGTGGCAGGATGACCTCCTTTGTCCTGGTCGTGATACCCTTCTTAATGATACCCAACATTTTGTTTGCTTTTCTTGAGGCTGTGGCGCACTGTGCCGACGCCTTTAAAGACGTGTCCACCATCACTCCCAGGTCTCTTTCAAGGTTACTTACCCCTAGCAGTGATCCTCCCATTTTGTAGCTGAACATCGGGTTCTTTTTCCCTACATGCATGACCTTGCATTTCCCTACATTAAAGTTCATTTGCCATTTTTTGGCCCATTCTTCTAGCGTCGTTAGGTCCCTTTGCAGATCTTCGCAGTCTTCCATGGTTTCAACCCTGCGGTAGAGTTTGGTGTCATCCGCAAATTTAATAACTTCGCAATTTGTTCCCGCCTCCAGGTCATTAATAAATATATTGAACAGGAGCGGTCCCAGCACCGACCCCTGCGGAACTCCGCTCGTGACCCCATGCCAGTCTGAGTAATGGCCCTTCACTCCAACCCTCTGTTTCCTGTCTGCCAGCCAGTTTTTGATCCATCGGTGGACCTCCCCTTGCACCCCGTGTCTCCACAGTTTTTTAAGCAATCTTTCGTGCGGTACCTTGTCAAAGGCTTTTTGAAAGTCAAGGTAAATGATGTCAATGGATTCTCCTTTATCCACCTGTCTATTTACTCCCTCAAAGAAGTACAATAAGTTTGTGAGGCATGACCTACCCTTGCAGAAGCCGTGCTGGCTCGTCTTTAGCTGTCCATTGTTTTCTATGTGTTCACAGATACTGTCCTTAATCAGTGCTTCCATCATTTTTCCCGGGACCGAGGTCAAGCTCACCGGCCTGTAGTTCCCTGGGTCCCCCCTTGAACCCTTCTTGAAGATGGGCGTGACATTTGCAATTTTCCAATCCTCCGGGATCTCTCCAGTCTTTAAGGATAGGTTACATATTTGGCGAAGTGGCTCTGCTATTACGTTCCTTAGTTCCTTTAGTACCCTTGGGTGAATGCCGTCCGGACCTGGCGATTTGTCGCTCTTTAGTCTGTCTATCTGCCTGAGGACATCCTCTTGGCTTACCTCTAGTTGGACCAGCTTTTCATCCCGATCCCCATTTACGATGTCCTCCGGTTCCGGAATATTGGATGTATCCTCCCTCGTGAAGACTGACGTGAAGAACTTATTTAACCTGTCTGCTATCTCTTTTTCCTCTTTTACCACTCCTTTTTTGTCTCCATCATCCAATGGCCCCACTTCTTCCCTTGCCGGTTGCTTCCCCTTCACATATCTGTAGAACGATTTGAAGTTTGTTGCTTCCCCCGCCAGTCTCTCCTCATATTCCCTTTTAGCTTTTTTAACCACACGGTGACACTCCCTTTGGTGTTCTTTGTGTTCCATTTGGTTGTCCTTTGTTTGGTCCTTTTTCCATTTTTTGAACGATGTTTTCTTGTCACTTATCGCCTTTTTCACTGCAGTTGTTATCCACGCTGGGTTTTTTGTTCGGTTTTTTTTTGCACCCCTTCCTGAATCTGGGGATGTACAGGTTCTGTGCCTCTTGCACCGTGCCCTTGAGTAGGGACCAGGCTTTTTCTACAGACTCCATCTTCCTTTCGCTACCATTGAGTTTCTTTCCCACCAGTTTCCTCATGCCATCATAATTCCCTTTTTTGAAGTTGTGTGCTGTCGCTGTGGATCTTTTCACCTTTGATGGTCCAATTTCCAGCTTGCACTGGATCATGTTGTGATCGCTGTTTCCTAGGGGTTCTAGCACCGCCACCTCCTTTGCAGGTCCCCCTAGCCCATTGAGGATTAGGTCGAGAGTTGCATCCCCCCGTGTTGGTTCCGTGACCAGCTGTTCCATGAAACAGTCCCTCGTGGTTTCCAGGAATTTGGTCTCCCTTGTGCAGTTTGAGTGTCCAATACTCCAGTCTATCCCAGGGTAGTTGAAGTCTCCCATCACCATCACGCTTCCGCTTTTGCATATGCTTGAAGTCTAAAAAATAAAATAGGAGAGAGTATATAGCACTGAATGATGAGGTAGATATAATAGGCATCTCGGAGACCTAGTGGAAGGATAGTAATCAATGGGACACTGTATTCCCTGGGTACAAATTATATTGCAAGGATAGATTAGATCAAATTGGAGGGGGGTTGTGCTATATGTCAAGGAGGGAATTGAATCAGCAAAATAAACATTTTGCATGACATAGAGAGCATATGGATAGAAATTCCATGTGTGAAGGGAAGGAATATAAAGGTAGGGTTATACTACCGTCCCCCGTGACAAAATGAGCAGACAGATGAAGAAATTTTTCAGAGATTAGGAAAGCTGGAGAATTGGCCAACAGTATAATGGGTGATTTCAAGTACCACAATCTTTCTTTTGGGTGAAGCAGATAAAGCATATACATACAAATTCTCCTTCAAACTAGATTATTTATTTAAAAGATTTCTCAACCGCCTTTTCCTAGGCGGCTTTACAAATAGCAATATACATAAAATAAAAAACATACCAAAAACAAAATTTATACAAACAAACATTTAAAATCATTCAGTGAAAACAATTCACAGTGCTCCATTATATATTAATCCAAAAACCGGAGTAAACAAGAATCATCATTCATTGCAATGCTTCTACAAAAAGTGTAGTCTTGAGCATTTTCTTGAACTTCTGAATATCAGAGAGCTCTTTGTGGTCCAGTTCCACAGAGTTACTCCTATGATGGAAAAAGCAGAAGATCTCATATTTTCATAGTTCACTTCAGATCGCAGAGTTCTAAGCGGTCGATAGATTGCCATAGTGTGCGATAAATACCAGGGAATCCCATGATAAATTACTTTGAACACCAGTTCTAATGTCTTGAAAATAATCCATGAGCACACAGGTAACCAGTGGAGTTTCCTCAACCAAGGTGTTATGTGTTCAAACTTTCTAACACTACAGATTAACCTTGCAGCAGTGTTTTGAATCATTTGTAAAGCTTTACACTGTACTATTGTAATTCCTAAATAAAGGGTGTTAATAGTCCAGTTTTGATAAGACGTCTGTACCACTATATGGAAATCATATATAGACAACATTGATTTTAAGCGTCTTAACAATCGCAACTGGAAAAAAGCAGACTTAAGAACATAAGAATTGCCACTGCTGGGTCAGACCAGTGGTCCATCATGCCCAGCAATCTGCTCCCATGGCGGCCCTTAGGTCAAAGACCAGTGTCCTAACTGAGTCTAACCTTACCTGCGTACATTCTGGTTCAACGGGAACTTGTCTAACTTTATCTTGAATCCCTGGAGGGTATTTTCCCCTATAATAGCCTCCAGAAGAGCGTTCCAGATTTCTACCACTCTCTCTGGGTGAAGAAGAACTTCCTTACGTTTGTACGGAATCTATCCCTTTTAACTTTAGAGAGTGCTCTCTCATTTTCTCTACCTTGGAGAGGGTGAACAACCTATCTTTATCTACTAAGGGCCTGTTTTACAAAGCTGCGCTAGTGACTGCTGCGCAGTAATGGCCCCGAAGCCATAGAGATTTAAAGGGCTTCGGGGCTGTTGCTGCGCAGCAGCCGCTAGTGCGGCTTTGTAAAACAGGCTGTAAGTCTATTCCCTTCATTATCTTGAATGTTTCAATCATGTCCCTTCTCAGTCTTCTCATTTCAAGGAAGAAGAGGCCCAGTTTCTCTAATCTCTCACTGTACGGAATCTCTTCCAGCCCCTTAACCATTTTAGTCGCTCTTCTCTGGACCCTTTCGAGTAGTACTGTGTCCTTCATGTACGGCGACCAATGCTGGACGCAGTATTCCAGGTGGGGGCTTACCATGGCCCGGTAAAGTGGCATGATAATCTTCTCCGATCTGCTTGTGATCCCCTTCTTAATTATTCCTAGCATTCTGCCCGCCCTTTTTGCCGCTGCCGCACATTGCTTGGACGGCTTCATTGACTTGTCGACCAGTACTCCCAAGTCTCTTTCTTGGGGGTCTCTTCGAATACTGCACCGGGCATCCTGTATTCGTATATAAGATTTTTGTTACCGACATGCATCACCTTACACTTATCCACGTTAAACCTCATTTGCCATGTTGCAGCCCATTTCTCGAGCTTGTTTATATCACACGAGGACTCTCCTGACATTTTGTCTCCTGGAATGTTAGACTCGCACTGAGCTGCAACTGTACATGAGTAACCCTGAAACATGTCACAACCTGCATAGACTTGTTTCAACATGCTTGCTACGTTCTAATATAATCAGGTAGATAAATTATTGAATGCCACTCATAAGTGTAGTAATCTGATTTCTAAATTATGAGGCACTATAAAGATCCAGTACCAGTCTCAAAAGCCTAGATTATAGAATGAATAGCTAGCATACTTTATCAAGCCAAAGTTCTTAGTGTCAGTATTGCAGCCTTTTTTGTTGAATACCCAGCCCTCAAAGAGCAAATATAAAGTAGACAACAAGACAAATAAGAGATTTCCTAAATATTAGCCACAGAAAGCAATTAAAGCAAAATATTTTCAGCCAAGCAATGGAAAAAACTATAGAATAAAATAAATGGACTTAAAGCTGACAGGAGTTTTCAAAATCCCCCCCCCCCCCTTTACTAATCCGCGATAAGCGTTTATTAGCGCATGGAGCCGCACTGAATGCTATGCACTGCTCCTAACGCTCATAGGAACTCTATGAGTGTTGGGAGCAGCAAGGAGCATTCAGTGCGGCTCCCTGTGCTAATAACTGTTATTGCAGTTTAGTAAAAGGGGGGATTTATCAACACTTCAAGAAGCCTTTTTGTCCTCAGAGAAGGAAAATTTACTTACCTGTAGTTGGTGTTCTCCGAGGACAGCAGGCATATATTCTTACAACCCACCCACCTTTTGTCCTGCAAGCTGACGGGCAGGAAGGCACTGTCACACGTATGGTATGGGCACTGCCTAACGATTTATAGTGACAGTGCACTTGGCAGTAGCTATACTGGGTTCCGTGGTTGATGTCGCCTGCGTGTGAGTATATATGCCTGCTGTCCTTGGGGAATTGGTAAGTAACTTTTGCTTTTTATAAGTTGCCATAAACAGCTTTTTTGGTTGTCATTTTGTGGACTGCAAATCTGAAATAGAAATAACAGCGGGTTTTCTCTTGAATTGGATTTATTTTCTTGATATATTGCTTGTACAAACGTATTAAGCGGTTTATGAAACATAAAGGGGTTAGCAGTGCAGTTAAGTAGTTTTTAAATCTGGTCTTGTTTAATTCTTACATATGCACTAGTCTCTTTTCATTTTTTAAACTGATCTAGGATTAAAATGGCAGAACTCTTTATGGAATGTGAAGAGGAAGAATTAGAGCCATGGCAGAGGAAATCAAAAGTGGTTGAAATTATAGATGATGATGATGATGATGATGAGCCTATCTTTGTTGGAGAAATAACAAGTTCAAAACAAGCTACTACAAGTAAGGCATTGTTTTATTCTATTTTATATGCAAGAAAATCTTAAATTCATGTGCTTTTGACACATGTATATTAGAGGAATAATTTTCTGTATTGCATTGTATATTAAAAATATTCAAACAGTGATTATGTTGTATTGTTTGCATTGCTGTAGAATTTTCACATATTGTGCACAAAATCTAATTTTTTGCACAAAATATTCTGTGTAGCTCAACATCAATTGTTCAGGTTCATAGTATGATGATCTAAAAATAGTGAATTTTTCTTTAAGGAAATTTACTGGGGGTTTTTAAGATGAGAATTTTTCATGATAAGTTTTTGTTAAATGGAAAGGTCATGCGGTGAGATTTATAGAGTGAAAGTTTTGACAATTGCATCTCCATTGAAACTACAGTATTCTTGATTACATGACACTAAGATTTGTTACCATAAATTGACTACTTTACTATACTGCATTAACTTATAAATGTATGAGTGCCTATTAAGGCATTGTAGTGTGTTCTGATACAGAATTATTGACTACTAATCTAGTATCATGGTATTTCTCTTTAAAAAACTAAGCAGGGAAGTCAACTTTTGTAATGTATTCATAAACTGTCTAACAAATACTATATCTGATTTACTTTGTGAGTTGTAGCTTCAGATCTGTATAAACGTGTTTTTGTAACGGTTATACATCTACAAGGTATGAAAAGGTATTTCATGACTGACTGACTTTGCAGGGATGCACTCACCATTATACTATTTCCCTTCCCTTGATAATTTAATTTAGGGGTGAGATGATGGGAGTACTGTACTTGGTAAGTGCCTTTCTTCACTGAAGAATGTACATCACCCACCCAGATACCTTGCAACTTAAGTGTAATCCTCTCAACTCCCTTTTCCTCAGTTCTCCCCAAACTCCAAAACACTTACTGCTGCTCCTTTTCTCTGTTGCTTGGGAAGGGAAGGGGGCTATTGGTGCTGCCTTTTCTGCCATGTTTTGACTAGGATTGTTGGCTATTGCTACAAATTGGATACCTGCCATTTCTTCTGCTCCTTTTTTGAGAAGGTGATGTTCTCCATGGCACTGCTCTGTCAGTGCTGGTTTCTTGATCTTCCGTGATGGCAGGTGGATTTTCCTAGCAGGAAATATCAACTGTCTGAGGTGAGTAGATGAATAGGGTTTTTTTAAATTCCTGCACATGTGCATTTTCTAAAACTGTTACAAAATATGTTTTTTAAGCCATACAGAGAATGCTTATTGTTTGTATTAACACAGACAGTGTAGTTGGTGTTAGGGGTGTACAGGTCAATTTTTTCATATTGTTTAGTCTCCTGTATTTATGGATTTTTCACTTACCCCCTCTCCCATTTAGGAGGCAGTTTTGTGCACCCTAGTCTTCAGTAGGGCATTCTACTGAGGATACAAAAATCCCCACACAATTTTGTGTTTTTCCTGTTGTGTGTTAATGACGACATGAGAAGTATCATTGGCATTTCCTGTGATTATTCAAATGAATGCACACTCCTAGTCTGTGTGGCTTACTTCTGTCATTCCTTAACCTCTAGATGTCAGGAATCATATGAAATGTTTGTGATTCATCTGTGTCCTTGATAATAATTATTGTAAATCTTTATAGTGCAACAATCCTATTATTTACTTTTTAAATTCTGCACTCTGGGATGCTGATCAATTATCTATACGCCTTAATTTGTGATTAATTCCTGCCACATATAGAAGCAGAAGATTGGTTTGTATCTGATTTGTGCATGGATGATACCCATACGGCTTGTACATAGGGCTCAGTGTGCAATCTGCTAGTAAAAGAGATAAACCAGACCTGCACATATATATTGTACGTACCATATTTCAGGTGCATTAGTGCAGGAGGCCATTTCTTATCAATAGAGAAACACATGGGATTTCTGGAACCAACTTATATGGTGGATTGCTCAGATACTGCCACCCAAGAATGTAGTGGAATGTAAAAGCTATGTTTATTGGGCTGAGGTCCTTGCAACCTAACATCCTGTCTCTTACAGTAGCTAGTACAGTTTGCAAGTACTTATTATATCCTATAAAGATATTTTATTTATTGGGATTTATTAACCGCCTTTAGGAAAAGATCACCCAAGGGTGTTGTACAGCTTGACAAAAACTTAGGGGTCCATTTACTAAGGCACGCTAGCCGTTTTAGCGTGCACTAAACACTAATGTGTCCATTCTATTCTATGGACACGTTAGCATTTAGCGCGCGTTAAAACGGCTAGCGCCTTAGTAGAAGAGGGGGATTAGTTTTGATAACAGCAAACCAGTAGTGAAATGATCCAATATAAACACTGACAATGAATGACATAAACTTGTGAATAACAAATTGAATCCTAAAATGTACATCTAGTTTCTACAGTTAAATTCCAGTTATGAGCAATACCTCTTCCAAGTCTACCTGGCTAATCATATTTTTTGGTGAATTTTTCTTTCAGGAACTTGTCCAATCCTCTTTTGAATCCTTCTGTGTTGGTTGCCTTGACTATATCTCCCAGCGACAGATTTCACAGTTTAATTAAATATTGTATGAAAAAAACAACAACTTTCTTTGATATGTTTTCAATCATTTGGTCATTTAGTTTCCTGAATGTTCTCTTGTTTTTGTGTTTGACAGGTTAAACAGATATTCCTTAAGTAAATGTTTTTCCCTCATGATTTTATAATTTGTTATACCCCCCTCTTGTTTGCTTTTCAGTTCAGTGGTCAGCTAGTGAGAGCAACACTGGGGAATGTGAAAATGGAGAATAGATGCACAGGAGAAGGCTAGAATTGTGATCTCTTGTACAGAGCCGTGCAAAGGTTTTGCATCACCTCCAAGTAATACATTGTTCCATCTTTCTTGCTGGATCACAGCAATATTTCTGATGCCTACAGCTGCATATTATATACTGACGTGTTCATAATGTTATGCTCTATCACCCTGCATATTTTAAATTGATTTAGGACTTCAGATTTAAGACTTGTAACACACAAACTGCAGAATGTCGATATTTTGTAAACGGATTACATTAGCTATTTCAATATGTACTAAGTTTAATAATAATAACTTTATTCTTGTATACCGCAATATCATGGAAGTTCAAGGCGGTTAACAATAGAAGAGACTACATTTACAGCGATGTTACATTTACAGCGATGTTACATATATAGCAATGAAAAGGCATATACTATGGAGGCCTGACTAAGGCAGGGCAATTAGATAAAAACAGAGATTGATTAAGAGAGGCCATAAGTGGCTTGATAAGGAGGGCAAAGTCAGAGGGTTTGGAGGCATATCGAGGTCGGGAGGAGGGCAGGGAAGGAGGGAAGGGAGAGTTAGCGGAATTTGTCGAAGAGGTAGGTTTTTAGTGACTTCCTGAACAGGTGGTAGGGCGGAGAGTTGGAGATGAGGGCGATTAGGCAATTGTTCCATTTGCCCGCTTGGAATGCTAGGGTTCTATCAATGAATCTCTTGTAGAGGCAGCCTTTTAGGGAGGGAAAGGTGAATAAGTGGGCATTTCGTGTGTGAGAGGGGCCTGCTATTTCAAGGTGCTTAGACAGGTAAATTGGGGAAGAGCCTGTTAAAGTTTTGAAGCAGAGGCAGGCGAACTTAAAGATGATCCCTGCCTCTACTGGAAGCCAGTGGAGTTTGATGTAGTAGGGACAGACATGGTCGTATTTTTTGAGATCGTAAATGAGGCGGACGGCCGCATTTTGGACTATTCTTAGACGTTTGATGGTATTTTTATAGGATCCCAGGTAAATAATGTTGCAGTAGTCTAATATGCTTAATACCAGAAATTGAACGAGTAGTCGGAAGGCTTGGTGGTCGAAGTAACGTTTGATGGTGCGCAGTTTCCAGAGGGTACAGAAACATTTTTTCACCTGGGCACTGGTATGGTCATCGAAGGTCAGGGTGCGGTCCAGGATGACTCCGAGGATTTTTATGGTGGGTTGGATAGGGTAATCTAGACCATTCAATTTGAGGAAAGTGTTTGTTAATTTATGGTTGGGACTCGCTAGGAAAATTTTGGTTTTTTCAGTGTTCAATTTTAATTTGAATTTTGAGGTCCATAGTTCTAACTTGGTGAGGATAGAAGAGGTGAGTTGTTCCGTATCTCGAGTGAGTGAGGTAACGGGAATAATGATAGTGATGTCGTCTGCATATATGAACGATTTTAGATTTGAGTCTGCTAGGGTTTGTGCCAGAGGGGCCAAGTAAATATTGAATAGGGAGGGGGATAGGGGAGAGCCTTGCGGGACTCCACAAGAGTTATGCCAATGGTGGGAGAAGGCTCCATTAGTGTGGACCTGGTAGGTACGGTTAGTTAGGAAGCCTGTGAACCAATCTATTACCTGTCTGGAGATGCCGATGGAGTCAAGGCAGCTGAGCATAATGTCGTGGTCGACCAGGTCGAAGGCACTGCTCAGATCGAATTGAAATATCAGGGCGCTTTTGCCCAATGAGAACAGGTGGAGAAGGTAATTTGTCAGGGCAGTTAAGACGGTTTCTGTGCTATGGTTTGGGCAGAAACCGGACTGGGAGTCATGAAGAATATTGAACTTGTCAAGGTATTTTGTGAGGTCGTTGTTAACAAGACCTTCCATGAGTTTTTGGAAGAATGGTATGTTGGCGATGGGTCTGTAGTTGGCGGTGGAAGAGATTGGTTCCTTGGGGTGTTTTGGGATAGGGGAAATGAGGATGTGGCCGAGTTCAGTTGGGAAGTGGCCAGTGGACAGGCATAGAGATACCCAATTGAAGAGTTCTGCTTTGAATGATGGTGGGAGGACAGGTGTCTAATAGGCAGTTGGAGTTGGCGTATTTAGCATAAAGTTTGAGGAATAGATTCCAGTCAGGATTTTCAAAGGAGGTCCAGGACATGTCGGCTATTTATTTGTATTTTATTTGTTTATTTGTATTTTAACTGTTATCCCCTTCAAGATCAGGTAGCCCTGAAAAGGGCTGGTTGTTTTCCGCTATTCTAATAACGTATGGGCCAGCCTTTGTTCTTGATAACAAGCTTGCAGCGTTGAGACATGGAGTGAACCAATTTTCGAAGTTCATCTGGCTGTACAACATGGTGCCAAGCATTAATCTGTGCTTCAATCAACTCGATCTTTGTTTTTGGGTGTTTTCTGAACACCTTAAGAGCAAGATTATTCCACAAATTCTCAATTGGATTGAGATCTGGTGAATGCCTGGCCATTCCAGTCGCTGAATATGGCTCGATGTCATTCACTTTGTCACCATCTTTGCCCGATGACAGAGTGCATTGTCATTCTGAAAGTGGAAGTCACTCTGGAAGAGATTCCTTGCAGACGGAACCATTATGTTTTGCAAAGTGGAGAGATATTTATCACCATTCATCATGCCATTAATCACCTGAAAGCGTCCAATGCTATTGGCTGACATACAGCCCCAGACCATGATTTTTGTCGGATTCTTTACAGTCATAAGAACATAAGAACATAAGCAGTGCCTCCGCCGGGTCAGACCATAGGTCCATTCCGCCCAGCAGTCCGCTCCCGCGGCGGCCCAAACAGGTCACGGCCTGTCTGAGTCACCAGAAGGGGCCCCCTTGCCACCTTGGTTTCCCATTGAGTCCTATCTTCCCATCGAAGTCCTAACCCTCCGGTCTTGCACATCCACGACCTGGTTGGATTTCTATACTTATTACCTGGTTAGCTTTCTATACCTGTGTTACATCCCAGAACCTCTCTCAGTATCCCACGATCCCCCTATCCCTCAGGAATCCGTCCAATCCCTGTTTGAATCCTTGTACCGTACTCTGCCTGATCACTTCCTCCGGTAGCGCATTCCAAGTGTCCACGACCCTTTGGGTGAAAAAAAACTTCCTTGCATTTGTTCTGAACCTATCTCCCTTCAGTTTCTCCGAATGCCCCCTCGTGCCTGTTGACCCCTTCAGCCTGAAGAATCTGTCCCTATCCACCCTCTCTATGCCCCTCATGATCTTGAAGGTCTCTATCATATCTCCCCTGAGCCTCCTCTTTTCCAGAGAGAAGAGCCCCAGCCTATCCAGCCTCTCGGCGTATGAGTAGTGTTCCAGCCCTCTTACCAGTTTCGTTGCTCTCCTTTGGACTCTCTCAAGTACCGCCATGTCCTTCTTGAGGTACGGCGACCAATATTGAACGCAGTATTCCAGATGTGGACGCACCATCGCTCGATACAATGGCATGATGACTTCCCGCGTCCTGGTTGTTATGCCCCTCTTTATGATGCCCAGCATCCTGTTGGCTTTTTTCGAGGCTGCTGCGCACTGTGCAGATGGCTTCAGTGATGCTGTCTCCCAACAATGCCCCCCCCCCAATTTGTAGTCGAACAACGGGTTCTTTTTCCCTATATGCATGACCTTGCATTTTTCCACGTTAAATCGCATTTGCCATTTGTTTGCCCAGTCTTCCAGCTTGTCCAGGTCCCTTTGTAGGTCCTCACACTCCTCCCTGGATCTAACTCTGCCGCACAGTTTGGTATCGTCTGCAAATTTTATAACCTCGCACTTTGCCTCCTTTTCCAGGTCATTGATAAATATGTTGAAGAGTAACGGCCCCAGCACCGATCCCTGTGGCACACCGCTCGTGACTCCCCGCCAGTCAGAGTATTGTCCCTTTACTCCAACCCTCTGCAGTCTACCCGACAACCAATGCTCGATCCATCTGTGCACATCCCCTCCCACCCCGTGGTTCCACAGCTTCCTAAGCAGCCTTTCATGTGGCACCTTGTCGAAAGCCTTTTGAAAATCAAGGTAAATGATGTCTATAGGTTCCCCATTGTCCACCCGACTGCTTATTCCCTCAAAGAAGTACAGAAGGTTCGTTAAGCATGACCTTCCCTTACAGAATCCATGCTGGCTTGTTCTCAGTAGGCCATATCTCTCGATGTGCTCGCAAATACCATCCTTGATCATAGCTTCCACCATCTTCCCTATAATTTAAGTCAGGCTCACCGGCCTGTACTTCCCGGGGTCACCCCTCGATCCCTTCTTGAAGATAGGTGTGACATTCGCCAATTTCCAGTCCTCTGGTACCTCTCCAATTTTCAAGGATAGGTTGCAAACATGCTGGATTGTGCCCGCTATTTCTTGTCTTAGTTCTTTCAGAACCCTTGGGTGGATCCCGTCCGGGCCCGGCGATTTGCCGCATTTTAACCTGTCTATCTGCTTGAGGACATCCTCCTTACTTACCTCTATGTGTTCTAATTTTTCAGCCTGTTCCCCACTCATGAGCTCCTCTGAGTCCGGTATATTAGATGTGTCTTCTCTCGTGAAAACCGACAAAAAGAACGTGTTCAACCTCTCAGCTACCTCTTTATCCTCCTTAATCACTCCCTTCCTATCCCCATCGTCCAACGGCCCCACCTCCTCTCTCACTGGTCGCTTCCCCTTTACGTAACTGAAGAATGCCTTGAAGTTTTTCGCCTCCCTGGCCAGCCCCTCTTCGTATTTCCCTTTTGCTTTTCTAACCTCTCGGTGGCATTCCTTTTGGCATTTCCTGTGCGCCTGGTGATTTTCCTCCGTTGGGTCCTTTTTCCATCTCCGGAAGGACACTTTCTTGTCGTTTATTGCCTTCTTTACTTCTGTTGAGATCCAAACCGGGTCCTTTGACCGCTTGTTCTTGCCGCCTTTCCTGAAACTTGGGACGTACATTCTTTGTGCTTCCTGCAGGGTGTCCCTGAATAGGGTCCAGGCACTTCCTACAGTCTCCATCCTAAGGATGTTTTTGAGCTTCCTCCTCACCATTTCCCTCATAGCAACATAGTTCCCTTTCCTGAAGTTGAGCGCAGTTGTTGCGGTCCTCCTTACTGTGGGTGTCCCCCTTTCTAATGTGAATCGGATCGCGTTGTGGTCACTGTTGCCTAGTGGTCCTCCCACTTCTACCCCTCTTGCAGGCCCCCCTAATCCGTTTAGGATGAGGTCAAGAGTAGCACTCCCTCGCGTCGGTTCCCTGACTAGTTGCTCCATGAAGCAGTCCCTCACAGCTTCTACAAATCCTGTTTCCCTAGTGCAGTTGGAGTGACCCGTACTCCAGTCAATCCCCGGGTAGTTGAAGTCCCCCATCAAGTCCAGGCACTGTGGTTTGAAAGCCTCATTCTTAAATCGTCTTACAAACATGTTGCACTGGCCTCCTAACACACAGAAAGTACTCTCATTGCTGAAGAGAATGTTTTCCACACCTCTGAAGTCCACATGCTTTACTTTCTGGCCCACTCAACCCGTCGCTTTCTTTGCATCGCCGTTACCAATGGGTTCTGTCTTGCTCTACAACCATGTAGGCCAAACTCCAGGCACCACTGACATACTGTTGAGGCAGATACGTTCATTGAACGCATTTCCTGCCACTTGGTTGAGAATTCTGGTGATTTGAGTTTGCGATCTGCCACTGAGATCCGGCAAACAACCCTGTCCTCTCGCACAGTGGATCTGCGTGGGCTTCCATGTCGAGCCCTGTCGGTCACATTTCCAGTCTCTTTTTTCTTACTGAGCAAGCGTATGACTGCACTTTGATTGCACTTCACCCTGGCTGCAATTTGCTGGCTTGACTAGCCTTCTTCATTAAGTACAACCACCGTCACACGTTCTTCTTTTGTGTTCTTTCTCATGTTGCGATTATGCTGTCACTGGAGTAGCAGACAGTTATGAAAACTGATTTCCCACTTCGCCATATATGTGCGTGAATACTGCGCTGTGATTGGTTCCTCAAAACAAACGCCATTGGTTGAAAAAGGAGTGATCTGATTGGACCGTTTCAATCCAATTTTTGATGCGAAATATTGACATTTTTTGACATTTTGCAGTTTATGCATTATAAGTCTTACATCTGAAGTCCTAAATCAATTTAAAATGTGCAGGGTGATAGAACACAAAATTATGAACACGCCAGTATATAATATGCAGCAGTAGGCATCATAAATAGAAACATAGAAAACATAGAAACTTAGAAGATGATGGCAGAAAAGGGCTATAGCCCATCAAGTCTGCCCACTCTGCTTACCCACCCCCTGTCTATGCCCTAATGACCCAATTTCCTTATCTTGACCCTCATAGGGATCCCACATGGGTATCCCATTTATTCTTAAAGTCTGGCACGCTGTCTGCCTCGATCACATGCACTGGAAGCTTGTTCCAATGATCAACCACTCTCTCTGTGAAGAAATACTTTCTGGTGTCACCATGAAATTTTCCGCCCCTGAGTTTGAGCGGGTGCCCTCTTGTGGCCAAGGGTCCCTTGAGAAAGAAAATATCATCTTCCACTTCGACACGTCCCGTGAGGTACTTAAATATTTCGATCATGTCTCCCCTCTCCCTACGTTCCTTGAGAGTGTAGAGCTGCAATTTTTTCAGTCTCTCTTCGCACGAGAGATCCTTGAGCCCCGAGATCATCCTGGTGGCCATCCCCTGAACCGATTCAATTCTGCGCACATCTTTACTGTAATGTGGCCTCCAGAATTGCACACAGTACTCCAGATGAGGTCTTGCACACAGTACAGTGCACACAGTACAGTGCTGTGATCCAGCAAGAAAGACGGAACAATGTATTACTCGGAGGTGATGCAAAACTTTTGCATGGCTCTGTACATGTGGAGGTTGTGTCAGTTTTTCATTTGTGATGAACCTTTTCAGCTACTATGTAAAAACTGAGTTTATTAGCTACAGAGTTACGAAATGTAGAAGAATGCAGACTTAAAACGTTCATGTGTTATTGGAATACTTCCAAAGCTGTTCAGTCTGCATTTAGATCTCAGACATGTAATCTATAAATTAATTTCAGTATATAGAATATGAGTAAAATCATTATGCCAGATCTTCATGAAGGTGAAATATATATTTGGTTAACCACAACTCAGTACTTTGTACAAATCAGACCTCTAAACATAATTCATCTGAAGAAAGCTTACGTTTAGAATGAGTACCGTATTTTCACGCATATAACGCGTGCGTTATACACGATTTTACAAACCGTGCATAACCATGCGCGTTATACAACTTTTTTTTGCATAGTTCCCCCCCCGACATCCGATTCACCCCCCCCCACAGGACCGCTCGCACCCCCACCCCGAAGGACCACGCACCCGCACCCCCACCCTGAAGGACTGCTCGCATGCACCCGAACCCCCACCCCAAAGGATCGCTTGCACCCCCACAGCCTCCCAACCCCCCCCCATCATGTAGAAGCTCCTACCGTTGTCCTGCTGCTTCCTCTGCCGGCGGTCCCGGCCCTTCTGTGAGCCCTGCGTCTGCGCTGCTTCCTCTTCCGGCAGTCCTGCCCTTTCTATGACGTCAGAGTGGGTGGGGGTGGGGATGCGAGTGCGTGCGAGCGAGCGGTCCTTCGGGGTTGGGGTGCGAGCGGTCCTGTGGGGGGGTGAATCGGACATCGGGGGGGGGACAGGACTTCAAGGGGGAGAGGAGAGTCGGGGCGGGCGAAAGGAGAGTCGGGGTGGCCAGAGGAGAGTCGGAGCGGGCAAAAGGAGAGTCGGGCGGCGACGGGAGAGTCGGGGCGGCATGCGCGGTATATGGGTGTGCGCGGTATATAAAAATTTATTTACATAAATTACAGTTTCCCGCGCGCTATACCCGTGTGCGCGTTTTACACGGGTGCGCGGTATATGAGTGAAAATACGGTAGTTCAAATACTAGTGCTGAGATTAAAATAAAATGGCGATGCATAGATATTCACATATACTGTATATTTCTATGAAGATGTAACAAAAACCCTTTTTGTTCATTTCATAAAAGGGCATAGCAATCAAAACATGCCAAAAAGTTCTCATCCAGTAATGTATTTTGCATCTGTGCTGTATAAGCTTCCCAGCTTTGAAATGGGCACCTGATCTCACAAGTAGCTGGATGGTTTGCAAAAGAGTACCTAAAAAAAAAAATTCCAGTGTTCCAGACTTGGGCTTTGAATAATTTGTTGAAATTAAACTCTAATAAAACCAAAGATCTTTGATTTAAGAACTCAAGTATTAATGTTCCAGTTTCTATTCTATCACCTTGGAAGTCTTTACCTATTGAGGGCAGTTAGAGAGTTTTGGTTTTACAGTATTTTATATTCATTAATGTCCTTGGAACCTCAAGTGGAATCATCTTTGGCAAAAATAAAAAAAATAAAAACAACCCAATACACCTTTCTTTTAAACTGAGACATTGCACCTGGTTAGATCTTACTTTGACTAAACCTATTTTGTCTTGCTAGCTTAGATGTTGATAGTGCCTTATCTTGACTGTTGTAATGTTCTGTACCTGTGTTGGCTATGAAATTACTGAATCAACTTATTCAGAATACTTCGGCCTAGCTGATTTATAGGATCAGGAGATTTGATAGTGTTTTGTTTTATACAGTAAAACTATATTGGCTTCCAATATGTGAATGCTTGGTGTTTCAAACATTTTATGGACTTGCATCTGAACTAGTATTGAGTGTTCCTTTGTTTAGACATTCCTCTTGCCTAGAAAATACTCCAGCTTCTTTTAAGGTATTTGGTTTTTGAGACTTTTCAATACAATATTCTTTTATTCCTGTTTCTTTTTGGAACTCGCTTTTAACCATTTGAACTGAGTTGAATTATCCAGTATTTAGGAAGAAATTGAAGGCCTTTTTTATTTGGGAAGCACTAACTAGATTTTCGGTTGTTTTTTATGGCGTTTAGATTTGTTTATATTTTTGTTTTATCTGTGGTCTTTGGAACCTTATTGGACCCCTATAAAGGGTTATAGCAATAAACAAGAGCTACATTGACATTGCACATATCTTTCAACTTGTAAGTAAGAGATTAAAAAAGTTATTTGGAATGGCCTTGAATAGTTGCACCAATTGCCCTGCTCTCTGCTATTTAAGCAAATGTTTGATAGATATGTATTATATAGGCTGTATGTCAATTTAAAAATATTAATTGCAGGAGTAATCACATAAACTGGCCAACAGACAATTTTATTTTTCAGCACACTTCTATAGTAATTCTTACTGAATGACAGGTTAACTCTTTCCTCTGCCATGCCTTATCTCTCTCTCCCGCCCTCTTCCACCCCCAACCATCAGGGATCTCTCCTCTGCCCCTCTTTTCTTACAAAGGGACAATGCTGGATGGCGTGTGTGTGTGTCTTTGTCTCCCCTCACCATCTAGCATTGCTCCTTTCCAGTTCAATAGGGATGGTATGCTGAACCAAGGGTCTTGCATCCGCTCCCAAGAGTCTGTTGCAGGAGATACTGATCACTGTTTTCAGTACCTTCTCCTTCTCTCTGCTGTCCCCAGTCGGTCATTTCTTCTGCAAGAGAGGCTGCAGGAGCAACTTTGATCTATTTGTCGTCTTTTTTGTTTGTCTTGTTTTTTTGGGATTTTGTTTTTCCTGTTCAGCTCCAATGCCTGCCTAGCCTGCGTGAGAGGAGCAGACTTTGGTCTACAGCTGACAGATGGATCCTGCGAGGGCCTGCTCAGCCAGCCTGCTTGAACTGTGGAGCTCAAGGGTTTCATCTGCTGTTTTCTCACTCCTTGACTTGATTAGGAGTGCTAGCATATGCTGTATGGGCACCAATTGTGTTTCTTCAGAGTGCTGCACTTTCTTCCCCCCTCTTCGCAGCATTTGGATTCTGGTCCCGGGGGTTGAGTCCAGCTGTGGCCTGACTGGCAGCTGAAGAGTCAGAAGAGGCAGCTTTCCTGATGGTAGAGGTCCTCTCCTAATTCCAGCTACCTTGAGAGGAGCTGTGGCAGGCTGCAGCACATCTTCCCAGCATCTGGTCTGTGAGTAGGTTGTCACAGCCCACAGGGCAGTTTGGGGGGAGGTCTGAAATTGTGTTTTTTGAGGTTATATTTTGTTGTAGTTTTGTTCCCCCACCCCAGAAATCCTAAAATTTAACTCTGATGGAGTTACAACCGTTTTTTCAGTGGGAAATCTTGGCAGTGGCAATCTTGGATTTTTCCCAATTTGAGCTCTAAACAGATACTTGGTGAAGAAGAAATTTTGCATGATCTCGTTGGAAACCCTATTACCACTGTTAGAAAAGGATGACTTCTTCTGTACACCTACAAGCCACTAATTGATATATTCAACCAACGTTACTTTCTTTCTATTCCCTATGAAGAATGCAAAAAGAGAAGAAGTTCAAGAAACTACACTGTTCCTGATCCACCTGGACTGTTTGATGGCCATGTCTGGCCCATGTATATTAAACATAAGAAGATAATGGAAGATCTCAGTGTTGATGTGGTGCAATTAGATGGAACAAAATCTAGAGAAGAACTGCTTAATACAGTATATGGAGACATCCAGAATAAGCTTGATGAACTGCTGAACATAAAGATTTAAGTGCCGCACTTCAGTTTCTCTTCTACAAAAAGATGTCTGTCGCAAGTTATAATGTGTTGTTACCCATTTAAACTCATCTTTTCAGCTTGTGTCTGTTTTAATTTGCGATCAAAGGCGTCTTTTTATTCTTAAGTTTTTTTGTTCAGATAAATGGATTGGCAACTGGATGGCTCTCTACTAAAAAGCACTCCACATCAATAAAGCACCTGTAAAATAAAAAAAAAAAAGAAAAGGATGACTGGCTTTGCTCTCTAAATCTCAAAGAAGAGTACACCCATATTCCCATTCTACCTGCCCACAGGAAATACCTCTACTTTTGAATAGGAATACGCCATTTCCAGTACAAGGTGCTTCCATTTGTGGCCTGGTATTAGCACCCAGAGTTTTCACAAAATGCCTAGTAGTATTTCTTGTATTCCCATACTGGTTGATCAAAGCCTCCACACCTCTGCAGGCTCAACAAATCAGGGATGCAACAATTCACCTACTAGAACTCCTAGGGTTTTGCAATAAACTACGATAAATCACATCTAGAACCAACACAGACTCTAGAATTCTTGGGAACACTCTTGAATACGATTCAAACTAATTAATTCCTACCATAACAGAAACTCGATACAACTTTGTCAGAAAGTCTCCTCTTCTCGCTACATTTCAACTGCGAGTACTTGCTCACATGGCATCTACAGTATATTTTACTCCCTTTGCCCATCTCAGAGATCCTCAATGGGCTCTTTCAACCCTATGGTCTAAAGCCACAGGCCTTCTCTTTCAACAGATCAGAGTGACATCACAACTTCAAAAATTGCTCCAGTGGTGACTAACACCTACCAATCTCTCTCCAAGGGTTTTTTGTTCCAAGTGCCACCACATCAAAAGATCCTAACAACCAATGCTTCCATGATTGGATGGGAAGCCCCCTCTTGATGGTTTACATATCCAAGCAATATGGAGTCCTCAGGAAAAATCTCTCCATATCATTCTGTTTGAACTTTGAGCAATCCGCAATGCTCTGTTCACAGTCCAGGATAGTCTCTTCAGTCAAGAAGTACTCATCCACACAGACAACCAAGTAGCCATGTGTTATGTGAACAAGCAGGGAGGAATGATGGAATCTTGTTGCCTCTGCCTGGAATTGATACAAATCTGGTCTTCAGCAATCCCTCGCAACATTTTCCTGCAAGCAGTTTACCTGGCAGGAAAGTAAAATGTATTGGCAGACGAATTGAGCCAAATCCTTCAGCCTCACAAGTGGACACTCAACTCCAAGGTTCTTCATCAAATATTTGTGGATTGGGGACCCCAGAAATAGACCTCTTTTATTCCCCTCACAATCACAAACTTCCCGTCATCTGTTCCAGACTATATACTGCCAATCATCTGGAGTTAGATGCCTTTCTTCTTAACTGGCAGAACCAGGTTTTGTATGCACCATGGTTCTAATAGATCCACAGTGGCCTCATCAACCTTGGTTCCTTCTCCTCTTTCAAATCAGCATAAGGGAACCCATCACACTGTAGATTTTGCAAAATGATGGTTCTTCTCCATTCCTATCTATATTAGTACTCACAGCATGGTATCTCTCCCCTAACAATTAGATACCTTGACACTTTCTGCACCAGTGTCAGCCAGTATTGAAGCTTTTAGAAGACCATCCACTCAACTCTATTACCAGCTCGCTTCACGATCTGGTGTGATTATCACTTACTGGATTTGGTCGCAAGCTCACTACCATTGGTGCTTGAATATCTCCTGCACCTTTCCAACTCTGGTCTTAGCATAACAAGCCATTTGTATACTGCAAAACCTCTCGGATCTATGCAGTTAACAGATGCAAGAGCTATGCGTGCACAGGGAATTATATACTTTAAATTCCAAAACTTATTTATAAAATTTAGCAAATAGATGGGTTTTCAGCATCCTTCTAAAGATTTGATATGAACAAAACTTAGTAATCAAATTGCCAAAATCCTTGCCCCAGAAACCAGATTGGTAAGCTAAAGTTCTATTAAAAAAACACTTGTAAACACAGTCCTTTACTGTTGGGAAAGACTACTTCAGTCAGGGTTCACCTCAGTGCTGTTAGTGTTTTACATAACAACAATAGACAAAAAGCCATTGTCTAATCATCCTCTGGTTTCTAGATTCATGAAAGGACTTTTTCATACCAAGTCATCTCTCATACCTCCTCCAGTACCATGGGATCTTATGTGCTACTTTCCGCTTTGATGAAACCTCCCTTTGAACCACTCTCAATCTCATCTCTAAAGTATCTTACTTTGAATGTAGTATTCCTCATATCTATCACATCTGTGCGCAGAGTCTGTGAAATTCAAGTGCTAGTGTCGGATCCACCTTTTATGACATTTCAACAGGGTAGTTATCCATAGTTCCTCCCTGAAGTCATCTCGGAATGTCATCTGAACCAGACTATAATTATACCTGTCTTCTTTCCAAGATCACATTCTCATCCTGGTGAAGCTGCCCTCCACACATTGAACTGTAATCAAGTTCTCACTTACTACTTAGATCGGGGATCGAACTAAGCCTCACATTACTTCTTTGCTCTTCTGTAATTTGATTCAAACAGATTTAGAGCTCCTATCACAAAGAGAACCATCTCAACATGGCTGTTGAGCTGTATATCTTTTTGCTGAACTTATGTATATTTCACTGATTGTAAAGTTCTTCTTTGTGAACCGCCTGGAACTATGGATGGGCGGTATACAAAAATAAAGTTATTATTATTATAATACTTGGGCTGAGCTGACATTGAGGCTCACACAAAGTGCAAGCAATGGCAACCTTGGTAGCTCACCTACCTTACACTCTTGTTGAAGACATCTGCAAAGCAGCCACCTGGTCCTCAATCTATACCTTCACATCTCATTACTGTTTGGAGAATCATTCCAGACGAGATAGTCAGTTTGGCCAAACAGTTCCAAGAAATTTTCCATTTAAAGGCCAACTCCTCTCCAGCCCTATTGCATTTTGCCAGGCTCATGCACATATATCCATTATTCTCATCCAGATTTGTGACCCTGGCAACTAGGGAGTCCCATAGGCAAGAGTAATCTGTCTGCTTGTCCTGGGATAATGCACAGTTACTTAACTGTAACAGGTGTTTATCCAGGGACAGCAGGCAAATATTCTTACAACCCTCCTACCTCCCCTTGTTGGCTTCTTAGCTTTTTTACTGAACTGATGGTCCCTTGAGTGAGCGGCAGATGGGAAGACACTCGCACATGCATGGCATGGCGATCTTCAAGTTTTTATGATGCAACAATTTTATTGATAACCAAAAGAGTACAACATAATGAACAGAGCAAGCTGTATAGAGGTTATCCATTTAGCAATCATAGTAAAATCATAAACAAGAAACTGAACAAAGAAACCAAGC
Source organism: Geotrypetes seraphini (assembly GCF_902459505.1). NCBI lineage: Eukaryota > Metazoa > Chordata > Amphibia > Gymnophiona > Dermophiidae > Geotrypetes > Geotrypetes seraphini. The sequence goes on from NC_047097.1 coordinate 49,085,451, forward strand.
TAGGATCTCAGTCCCCAAAGACAAAACCTTCCATTACACTTTGCCAAAAAACAACCCCCCCCCCCCCCCCGCCAAACCTGAAGCCCAGTAGGAGTGAAAGACCGCCCAAAAACAGAGACAATTACTATGTGGAGTTGAAATGTGGAAAAAAAAATTCAGATCCCCAACCGATACAAAGAATACCCTAAGCTTATGGAACTGATAACAGGTCCCCTATCTGATTCAAAATATGACCTCATATTCTAGGATGCAATGAATGTATGAAAGCCCTCCAAATAGACAGAAACTAGTCTTTATATTTAAAGGTCAACAAGTCTTTGCATTCCATCAGTAGAAGACCATGTAACTTATTCCACCAATGCCAAAAGGAGGGGCAATAGACTGTGTCCAGTATTGAAGGATACTTTTCTTTCCCAGTATGTAAGCTTTCACTGTCCAAATTCTGAGATCCTTCCCCTATATTCCCAAAGTTGACACTTGACCCAGCAGTATAACCCCAGAGTGAAATGTAATAGATTGATGCAGGATACACTCCAAATATCTTGTTACCGATCGCCAGAAAGCAGTAATAAGGCCACACTTCCACAAAGTATGCATCAGGGAACTTCATGTCTTTTTATGACATTTCACACACAAGGCAGAACCCATGAATTCCATATGATAAAGTATATTCTGGGACATATGAATTAAAAAAAGCAATCTATATTGACATTCCCTCAGTTCAACTGAGCTTACCCAATGTGGGATGGAACGTAGCAATTGAAAGGTCCTTAGCAGATAGTCTATAAGACAGGTCCAAACTCCATTGACCAGCTAAAGAGGAAAGAACTTTCAGAGGTATGCCTTGCAGCAATTTTTTATGAAAAAGCGATATGGAAGGAAGTATGTCAGTAGGGAGGTCAAATAGGTTTTAAATAACAATAGCCGCCTCCAAAGGCAGCGAAGCAGGTGGTAAGAAGTTAAGAAACTAAGAATAGCCATACTGGGGCAGCTGAAGGTCCATCAAACCCAGTATCCTGTTTCTAACAGTGACCAACCCAGGTCCTAAGTACCTAGCTAGATCTCAAGTATTAAAAACAGATTTTGTGCTGCTTATCCTAGGAATAAACAGTGGATTTCCCCAAGCCATCTCAATAATGACCTATAGACTTCTCCTTTATGAAATTATCCAAGCCTTTTTAAAACCCTGCTAAGCTAACTGATTTCACCAAATTCTCTGGCAACGAATTCTAGAGTTTAATTACATGTTGTGAATAATATGCTGTAACTCAAGGGTGTCCAACCTGCGGCCCAAGGGCCGCATGCGGCCCCATGATGTATTTTGTGCGGCCCCGGTCGAGGGCAATGCAGTGTTTTCCTCTGCTGCCCCTGGGTGTTTACCGTCTTGCCGGCTCCCTCCTCTGTCTTGCTGCAGTGTTTGTGCGGCCCCAGAAATGTTTTTTTTCGGCCAATGCGGCCCAGGGAAGCCAAAAGGTTGGACACCCCTGCTGTAACTGAAGGTAACAAAAGTGATCAGCAAAAGACATCTAAATATTTGAAGGAGCCCACAGCCTTCCCATAAGAGGTATGGAAATGGACCCTGTAAAGGACCCTGTAAGGACTCCAAACTTAAGTACCCCTCTTCCATTAAAACATGCGGCAGTTGGCATAAACTCTGGGCTCTCCAAAGTGGATAAACAAGGCTTGTCCATTCTGGGCAAGAATCCTCCATTTCTCCAAAAGGGGAGCAAGCAACTTCTGTGAGGAAAAAAATAGAGCCCACGTAAAGAACTGAACTGATCACAAGATTGGATTTTATATGAAGAGGCAAAAGCATAGTAACATAGTAGATGACGGCAGATAAAGACCCGAATGGTCCATCCAGTCTGCCCAACCTGATTCAATTTAAAAATTTATTTTAAAAAAAAAAATTTTTCTTCTTAGCTATTTCTGGGCAAGAATCCAAAGCTTTACCCAGTGCTGTGCTTGGGTTCCAACTGCCGAAATCTCTGTTAAGACTTACTCCAGCCCATCTACATCCTCCCAGCCATTGAAGCCCTCCCCTGCCCATCCTCCTCCAAACGGCCATACAGAGACACAGACCGTGCAAGTCTGCCCAGTAACTGGCCTAATTCAATATTTAATATTATTTTCTGATTCTAAATCTTCTGTGTTCATCCCACGCTTCTTTGAACTCAGTCACAGTTTTACTCTCCACCACCTCTCTCGGGAGCACATTCCAGGCATCCACTACCCTCTCCGTAAAGTAGAATTTCCTAACATTGCCCCTGAATCTACCACCCCTCAACCTCAAATTATGTCCTCTGGTTTTACCATTTTCCTTTCTCTGGAAAAGATTTTGTTCTACGTTAATACCTTTCAAGTATTTGAACGTCTGAATCATATCTCCCCTGTCTCTCCTTTCCTCTAGGGTATACATATTCAGGGCTTCCAATCTCTCCTCATGCGTCTTCTGGCGCAAGCCTCCTATCATTTTCGTCGCCCTCCTCTGGACCGCCTCAAGTCTTCTTACGTCTTTCGCCAGATACGGTCTCCAAAACTGAACACAATACTCCAAGTGGAGCCTCACCAATGACCTGTACAGGGGCATCAACACCTTCTTCCTTCTACTGACTACGCCTCTCTTTATACAGCCCAGTATCCTTCTGGCAGCAGCCACTGCCTTGTCATACTGTTTTTTCGCCTTTAGATCTTCGGACACTATCACCCCAAGGTCCCTCTCCCCGTCCGTGCATATCAGCTTCTTTCCTCCCAGCATATACGGTTCCTTCCTATTATTAATCCCCAAATGCATTACTCTGCATTTCTTTGCATTTAATTTTAGTTGCCAGACATTAGACCATTCTTCTAACTTTTGCAGATCCTTTTTCATATTTTCCACTCCCTCTTCGGTGTCTACTCTGTTACAAATCTTGGTATCATCTGCAAAAAGGCACACTTTTCCTTCTAACCCTTCAGCAATGTCACTCACAAACATATTGAACAGGATTGGCCCCAGCACCGAACCCTGAGGGACTCCACTAGTCACCTTTCCTTCCTTCGAGCGACTTCCATTAACCACCTGGCTTCTGCATATAATACATATAGGAGATGCAGTGGAGCACAATAAGCACTCCATCTGCAACGGGGAAAAGATCTTGATGGTACTGACCCAATCTCCTAGGTGACACAGTAAACATGCCATATTATACAATTTTATTTCAGGTAACCCCAGACCACCTCTCTGCCAATTACCGAAAATTGAATTTTATCTATTTTATATATCTTTTTACTCACCTCCCCCCCCCTTCCCCCAACAGAAGCATTGGAGCATTTTATGCAGCTGAGTAATGTCTTTAGTCAACAAATGCAGTGGTAGAGTTTACAAAAAAATACAACGATATAGGGAATAGTATCAATGTGAATAAACCTATCCTTGGCGACAGAGAAAGAGCTGCCCATGGCAGAAGGTGCTGTTTTGTAATATGCAGTAAGTGGGAAACATTTAGATTTGTATATATCCTTAGTATTTACACTTAGACACCTAAATATTTGAAGGAGCCCACAGCTTTCCATAAGGGGCAAGCCAAGGGAATGGAAATGTCCCTATTAGACACTGTGTACAAATAGTCTGACATCCAGATTCAATTTGAATCAAGAGAAATCTCCAAAGTCAGCAAATGTTTCCAGTAAAGCTGACAGAGACTTCTCTGGGTTTGTAATATGCTTCAGTATATCGTCCGCAAAGAGTGACAATTTAAAGACTTCTGTGCCCAGCCGTACCCCCTCTATTTCAGAATGGACCATTATGTCTCTAAGTAAAGGATACAGAACCAGTTCTAGCTCTTGATGGGCTAAGGCCTCCCTGTGAATGTAGTACTGACCTCTTTGCATAGATCTGACAGAGTCGGCATCCTTCACAGGTGGGAGAGAGGGGAGCAGACAAGGGTGTGCTCAATCCATGCTGCTAAAGGAGAAGAGTGAAGGATATATCGGTAGTGGCTGAAGAAGGGAGCTGCTGCTGAGACACACTACTGAACATGGTTTGAATCAGAGTAGAGAGAACAGGATGAGAGGTTTAGATGGCAAGAGGAGTTGTAAGTGTACCATGAGAGTCTGAAAGTGAGCATTTAAAAATGGAAAAAATAGTGAAGAGGTTTAGTGTGAATGGTGGGAAGGGCATGCCAAGAACAATGGAGAGAAGGAGGAAAGAGTATGTAGAATCTATTTATGTTGTACTGGGGCTCAGGTGGTGATGGGTTGGTGTGAGAATGGTTAGCACAGAGGTTAGGTTGAGGTGATTTACCATGGGCAAGTGAAGACTATAGAATTTTCCAGTGAATTATTATTATTATTTTTTTTTTAACTGTATGTTACCTTGTGATAAATAAGATTATTATTGAAGGACTTTTATTGGTTACAACTTATAACAAAAAGTAGTCATAGGCCCTTCATGGCAGATGCATTTTCAGGTGGAGCAAGAGAGAGAACCCTCATAGGAAAAAAATATTATTTGATTGATCTCCTTGTGTTTTGATTTTATTCATAAATAGTAATATTTGTCTATTGTTTTATAAGTACTATATATGTGTCCGATGAAGATTCTATAAATAGATTTCACAAGTTTTGACTTAAAACTGCCAATTTTTTGAACATTTTCTCTATGCGGAATAGAAACATGATGGCAAATAAAGGCCAAAATTGCCCATCCAGTCTGCCCATCCACAGCCTTCACTATCTCCTCCTCTCTTGAAGAGATCCCAGGTGCCTGTCCCACACTTTCTTGAATCCAGACATAGGGCTAGATTCACTAAGCAAACCGATTGTGTACCGATCGGTTTGCGACCCCTTAGTGACCAAATTTCCCTCCAGCCCGATTCACTTACTTCTCTGCCGACCATCCTCCAATCCGTGCATGCAAGTGAGGGCAACGGCATGCAAAGTAGGCAGGGACCCGTTTCACAAACCAAAACCCTGCAGCACTGACTGGGCTGACTGATCACTCCCAAGTGACTGCTGAGGACCAGTCGCTCAAGCCCTTTCCGACTGCCCTGCCTTCTGTCGCCCTGCTCTCTGCTCTGTCAGCCCCGATAATCCTGCTGCCCTGAATGCCTCCTGCAGCCCCAAACACGCCTGCCTTCCTGCCCCGAACACGCCTGCCTGTCCTGACTCTCCCACCCTTCCCCGCAGTGCAAGCCTGTGGTTTTAACCCACAGGCTTAAGCGAGTTAAAACCACGGGCTCCTAAATGTAGTTAAAAGGGGGGGAGGAGAAACCCTGCCGGGCCCAGAGGTCCAGCGTATGCACAGACCATCTACAGATGGTCTGCGCATGCACTGGGATTGCTGTAGAGCGATCTGAGCAGGCAGATGGGGGTGTTCCTCCGATCGCTCCCATCTACATATTGAAGTTTGCAGAATTCATCGGACCTGCCCAGATTAGGCAGGTTCGTGAATCTAGCCCATAGAATTTATATATAAAACTAGATCAAAAAAGTATTGAATAGTTTTAATCTATAACATAGCACTAATTAAATGACTGCATAAACCAAAAATACTATTAGTGTTTTTTTAAATCGTAGTCAACTATTGAACATTTAGTCACTAGTAAACAAAAATTTATTTTGAATTCTTAATTCTTGGTGCAGTCTTTATAGAATAGATGTTAAAAAAAACTTTGACCATAACTTGCACAAAATCACGTTAGCAATGCTGCTGCGGTAAATGCACTGAAAGGCCATTGAATTCCTATGGGCTTCGGTGCATTTACTATGGCAGCAGTGCTACCGCGGGTTTATAAAACAAAAAAAACCATTAGGGAGAGCGAATCCTAAATCTGTTTAAGTGAAAAATTTCCTTTGTGTGAGTACAACATACTTGTAAAAAATGAAATTTTATCAGGGAGCAAATGTAGGTTACTAATTTGACAATGGTGCTGTAGTTAATTCTATTGTCCAAGGAGTGTGTCATTTTGATATAAGAGAGTTGCATAGTTGGTTACTAATTTATGGCCAGCACTAGGTGGATTAAAACTAAATCTAAAAGCTGCTCTGTGTCTAGAGCCAATGTTCACCTATCTGACCTACAGTTTATTCCCGTTCCTTCTTAATTGCAGTACTTTAAACTCTTACCCTCTTATGCAAGATCTTCCTGTCTTCTTGGGTCATGATATTTGAACAGTTCAGTTCCTCCCTCCTGGACAGTATTACGATCCGTACTCTACTGTTAAAACAATCTCATCTTAGGGTTCTGGAGGATCCATGGGCTAGAAGATGTCAGTCTTTCTCTTTCTGGCACTGATGAAAAATGCCTTCTTGCAACAGGCTCTGTAATTCAGCAATCAGTGTTGCTGGCCAGTGAGAGATCATATTTCTACCACATCTCACCTGTAAATGAGAAGATCCTTTGAAATTGTGAAATTAAATTCTTTGGTGGGGGTATGTGTGGAAAAGAGAGATTGAGCTTGTGGGTGAGGGGAGAGAGGGTATTGAGCTATGGGAGGAGAAATTTAACACTAGGGAAGATTTTAAAGTATTGGGATTTGGGAAGGAGTTTGAGTTGGCTAAGGTTAGTGTTGGCCAGGACTGTGCCTTAAATTTCAGCAGCCACGTGCTGGCCTCTTAGTCTTAGGAAAATTTTCAGGCAAAAATCTGTGCTTAGTTTTGATTGACTTCTTTTAAAACTTAGAAGACATATTTGGATGCTTAGATAAATCAGTTGGGCATTACTGAAAATTAGCCTGATTAACCCTTTATTGTATTTTTTGGTATCAACATGGTAGAGCTTTGTATACATTCACTGTATTCATTGTTGTGCTTATGGCTTTTCTAATGCAGATAACTTACCTAGAATCAACCATGGTTCATCACCAAGAGGGATGCCAAATGGTGCACCCAGCAGAGGTACACAGTAATTTTTGTATTTGAACAAATATAGCTTTTTCTTCTTTCATTCAATCCTTACTGAAGTCTGTTTATTTTGCATTAACAGGCACAGTTTCAACATTCAAACCTACAAGTCAACAATATAAGACTTCCACCTTGAGCCAAGGTGCTGTGGCAGTTTCACCAGTATATCAGCCAGCACCCAGGCCTACTACTAGCTCGGTAGTTCAACCTGTACCCAGACCTGTCGTTGTTTCAGGATCTCCCCACTCACTTCAAAGACCAATTCCTACTTGTATACTGACACAGCAAATGTCTAGAACAAATTCTGGTTTATCGCAGCCAGTTTGCAGACCTGTGACAATTCCAGTAACAGCACAGCCAGTATCAAGAAATATCTCTGTACCAGTAATGGCCCAGCCAGAGCCACGGCCTGTAGCTACAGTAACAGCACAACCAATCATGTTAAATCAGGTAACATGTTTTCTGTTAAAAATTTGTATGGTACTCTAAGGAGAAATGCCCATGATTGTGTAAGAAATGTAAAATGTAATACAATTGATGTTTATATGGCAATTGCATTTTAGGATTTTGGATTTCATGATTTGCTTTTTCAGACAGAAAATTAAGGCAGTTTACTTTGTAGGTACAGAAAATATTTCTTTCCCCTAGAGCACAGGTGTCAGTTGGTCCTCGAGGGCCGCAATCCAGTTGGGTTTCAGGATTTCCTCAATGAATATGCATGAGATCTATTAGCATACAATGAAAACAGTGCATGCAAATAGATCTCATGCATATTCATTGGGGAAATCCTAAAAACCCAACTGGATTGTAGCCCTCGAGGACTGACTTTGACACCCCTACCCTAGAGAGTTTATAATCTTAAGGCAAAGATCTCAAACTCAGTTCATTATGGGGCCAGAATGGAGCAAAATATACTTGAAGGGAAGCAATCAGGAAAGACAAACATCATCCTTTTAATGCTGGGGCTAACTTGAAACGCTGGTGACATTCCTTGTGTCTTCAGGAGAGTGTGGTGCAGTGGTTAGAGCTACAACCTTAGCACCCTGTGGTTGTAGGTTCAAACCCCACGCTGCTCCTTGTGACCCTGGTTGCACTTTCTTCTTCTGACTGTGCATCCAATCTTTCTTCCCTTCTTTTAGCCTGTATGCTTCCTCCTGACCTCATTCCCCCCCCCCCCAACGTTTTCTTCTTCTCTCCCTGCCCTCTCTTTCTTTCTCTCTTCATGCCCCCTTTCTTTTTTCTGTTTCTCTTCTTTCCTTCTGTCTCCTTGCCTGCCCTCTTTCTCCCTCCCTGCTCTCCCCCAAGCCACTGCCACTGCCATCGGATAACAGGCCCCCAAAGCCGCCCACCGCTGGCCAAGCTCTCCTTACTTCGGGCCCACCAGCATTCCTCTCCCCGACGTCAATTCTGCCGTCGGAGAGGAAGTTCCGCTGGCCAGAACTTCCTCTCCGACAGCAGAATTGATGTCGGGGAGAGGAAGGCTGATCGGCCCAAGATCGACCTATTGGGAGAAATGCTGCCGGATCCTGCCTTTGAGGAAACAGAAAGTAGGCCATGGTGAGACCTCATCTGGAGTACTGTGTGCAATTCTGGAGGCCACATTACAGTAAAGATGTGCGCAGAATTGAATCGGTTCAACGGACGGCCACCAGGATGATCTCGGGGCTCAAGGGTCTCTCGTACGAAGAGAGACTGAACAAATTGCAGCTCTACACTCTTGAGGAACGTAGGAAGAGGGGAGACATGATCGAAACATTTAAGTACCTCATGGGACGTGTCGAAGTGGAAGATGATATTTTCTTTCTCAAGGGACCCTCGGCCACAAGAGGGCACCCGCTCAAACTCAGGGGCGGAAAATTTCATGGCGACACCAGAAAGTATTTCTTCACAGAGAGAGTGGTTGATCATTGGAACAAGCTTCCAGTGCAGGTGATCGAGGCAGACAGCGTGCCAGACTTTAAGAATAAATGGGATACCCATGTGGGATCCCTACGAGGGTCAAGATAAGGAAATTGGGTCATTAGGGCATAGACAGGGGGTGGGTAAGCAGAGTGGGCAGACTTGATGGGCTGTAGCCCTTTTCTGCCGTCATCTTCTATGTTTCTATGTAGGCAGGACCTGGCAGCAAGAAGAGCAAATCGCAAGCTTAACTGACCTGTCTCCCGCTTTAGCCCGCGAATGGGGTTCTAACATGTGCGTGCCGGCTTCCCTTCTCTCCCCCCCCCCCAGACATAACTTCCGGTTTCAGAGGGAAGAGAAGGGAAGCTGGTACAAGCACACGTTAGCCCCTGGAGCATAAATTCTCCAAGCCGTTTTTTTGTTGTTTTTTTTTAAATGTTGAGCAGCAGAGGCAGCAGCAGAATTCAGGAGCAGGCCAGTCAGGAGGGGAAAAAAGAGAAGGGAAGAAGGGAACCCGCTCTGCGATCGACTGGGGTCGCCTGAGTGAGCAACCTGTCGATTGCGATCGACGTGTTGGGCACCCCTGCTATAGACAGTGGGAAGATAAACCATAGCATTTGAAAATGCACAGTAAAGAATAATCTCTGAGGCTGGGCATGATTAGGGTGGATGGTACTGCCACTTTGATAATTGACTCTCTGACTTCCTGCTGACCCCCACACTTGCTATCTCTTGTGCCTTACTATGTTGCCTGCACTGGTTCAATTTAAGGAAATCACCAGGCTGCAAGGCTAAAATAGTGTGTGCTTCCTACACTAGACTGTGAGCCTGAAGAAACATGTTGCAGATGCCAGCCGACTAAAGAATACAGGATAAGACTGAAATAAAAGGATAGGGGTACAGGCCAGCAGATAGTAATGATTGCCATTTGGCGGGCCTCGGAGCAGGAGGGACTGAGCATCTCTCCTGCTCTCAACTTCTCCCAAAGGTTTGGGTGGATAGGGAAGGTTTGCGGGAGCATCCACTGGCAGGAGGGCGTGAACATCCCTCCTGCCTTTTTTTGGAGGGGGGAGGGGGAAGGATGGTTCTGGAGCGGGGGTGTGCCTGGCATGGGGGGCCCTCATTGGCAGGAGGGAGTGGGCATCCCACCTGCCATTTTCGCTGCTGTGGGGGGGAGGGGAGCGGTGCCAGTTATAAATATTATATTAATTTCAGGGCTGAACTAATGGTAAGACAAGTAAGCAGATTGTTAAGTGTTCGCTTTGTTTTGTGCATCGCAAAGTGATGTTAGAGCAGGGGTGCCCACACTTTTTGGGCTTGCGAGCTACTTTTAAAATGACCAAGTCAAAATGATCTACCAACAATAAAATTTTTAAAAAAACACAACGCACACTGTACGCATAGAATTGTTAATTATCATTCCTATTCCGGGTTTTTTTCAAAGAGGTCAAAGCAGATGACTCTATGCACTGTCACCTCAGTAACAACCATACAAAAATAGACAAATACTCAACCCCTCCCTTTTTACTAAACCACGATAGCAGTTTTTAGAGCAGGGAGCTGCGCTGAATGCCCAGCACTGCTCTCGACACTCATAGGCTCCCTGAGCTAAAAACCTCTATTACGGTTTAGTAAAAGGTGACCATATTGTAAAATATAGACAGCAGATATAAATTCAGACACATTTTGATCACCAAATTTAAAATAAAATTATTTTTCCTACCTTGTCTGGTGATTTCATGAGTCTCTGGTTGCACTTTCTTCTTCTGACTGTGCATCCAATCTTTCTTCCCTTCTTTTAGCCTGTATGCTTCCTCCTGACCTCATTCCCCCCCCAACATTTTTTTCTTCTCTCCCTGCCCTCTCTTTCTTTCTCTCTTCATGCCCCCTTTCTTTTTTTCTGTTTCTCTTCTTTCCTTTTGTCTCCCTGCCTGCCCTCTTTCTCCCTCCCTGCCCTCCCCCAAGCCACTGCCACTGCCTTCGGATAACAGGCCCCCAAAGCCGCCCGCCACTGGCCAAGCGCTCCTTGCTTCGGGCCCACCAGCATTCCTCTCCCCGGCGTCAGTTTTGCCGTTGGAGAGGAAGTTCCGCTGGCCAGAACTTCCTCTCCGACGGCAGAATTGACGTCGGGGAGAGGAAGGCTGATCGGCCCAAGATCGACCTATTGGGAGAAATGCTGCCGTGTCCTGCCTTTGAGGAAACAGAAAGTAGGCAGGACCTGGCAGCAAGAAGAGCAAATCGCAAGCTTCACTGACCTGTCTCCTGCTTTAGCCCGCTTAATGGGGCTCTAACATGTGCGTGCCAGCTTCCCTCCTCTCCCCCCCCCCCCCCGGACATAACTTCCGGTTTCAGAGGGAAGAGAAGGGAAGCCGGTACAAGCACACGTTAGCCCCCGGAGCATAAGTTCTCCAAGCCGGTTTTTTTTAAAATGTTGAACAGCGGCGGCAGCAGCAGAATTCAGGAGCAGGCCAGTCAGGAGTGGAAAAAAGAGAAGGGAACCCGATCTGCGATCGACTGGGGTCGCCTGAGCGTGATCGACGTATTGGTCACCCCTGTGTTAGAGCATCACTCGTCTAGTTTACATGGCATTTCAATATTAATGACCTTATTTGCATGGCCGGATCAGAGAATGAGCGATTGTGTAGAAAACCATGAGCTGAGCCATTTTCTGCATCAGGTTGGCAAATGTGATTGTCACAGTCAAAACTAGTTTAGTGACGATGATTAGATAATCGCTGACTTAGTGCATCTAGGCCTCAGTAACATATGGCTCTTCTCCATGCTGATCCAAGTTTCTTTTAAACTCATAATTTGAATATTATGCATTATGATTGTTTTGGACTGAGTGACAGAGAGACATTATATTGTGAGAGGAGTGAACATGAGATATAAACCAGATTAGAATTTGTAACGCCATTTGTAACACCTGAAGAAATGTAACACTGTCCATTAGGTCTGTTATCAACTATGATAGATATATTTTTTGATTGAGATAAACAACAATTACTTAGAAAAGCCATATAAATAGAAAACAAGATCAGGGACTGAAATAAAAAAGAACATACACCTATCTCTAATTAAGTAATTAATTAATCTCTAATTAAGTAATTAAAAAGTACCCCTAAGCCTAACAAATACCAAGTACCCCAACCCAAGCTCTGCCCCAGACCCACCCAAGCTCCGCCCCCATAATAATAGTACTAATTGTAATGAAATTTCATCCATCCACTTTTCATATACACACAATATAATCTTAACAATACATAATGCTAACTACAAAATAAAAAAAAAACATAAGGCACACTGTACGCAGAGAAATTGTTAATTATCATTTATATCAGGGTTTTTTTCAGAGATGTCAAGGCAGATGACTTTAAAATAGCAATACTAGTTTTTTAGCCTGTTACATTAACGGGTGCTAGAATATGTGTGTAGACTTAGGCATTTCTTTTTTTCTCTGTCTGTCTTTCTTTCTCTCTTTCTGCCCCCTTTCTTTTTTTTGTCTCACTCCCTGGCCCCCTGTCTGTCTTTTTTTTAATGTCTCTCTGCCCCCTGTCTGTCTGTCTGTCTTTCTGTCTCTCTCCCCTTGTATGTCTTCCCTTCTCCTTTCACCCCCCTCCCCCCTGTCCAGCAGCACCCCTTCCTAGAGAAAAAATAAGATTGGTCTTTGCACCTTTCCCTTCACCTCCACAATTCTCAAAACAAGCCTTCCTCCTTCCCTTTCCAATCCCGATACAACTCCACTTATCTACTTCCCTCCTGCTGGCCTAGGAACTAATCTGACTCTCTCCTTCCTTCTTTCCCTCCTACCCCGGACTTTCTGATTTCCTAGATTTTTACCCTTTGCCTCTTCCCTGTTGTTAATTCAAGTTCCCACCCCTCTCTGTTTTTGTCATGGCCCTCCCTCTCTCCTTAACTTCCCCCATTATTCGGGTGCGTTTCCTGATGCTGGAAGCCATGCGGCTGCTCATGTTTCTTCGGCTTGGGCTGGGCTCTGGCGGTGCTGCTGTCACTGTGTCCATGCTGCTGAGGGTTGTGCAGCGAGGACCAGGAGAAGCGGTAGAAGTCGTGCTGGTGGTCCTCCATGGACAGGCAAGTTCTGAGATGGCGGGTTCCAGGGCATAGACTGCACAGCTTGGGGCCGCTTCTCCCCCCTGCCCTGTGCCCCGCCGACAGCACAGCTCAGCTCTCCCCTCCCCACAATCTCAAGGGCCAGGCCTCCAACGTTTGTAAGTAGGCTCTTGGCCGCCTATTCCGCAAAAACCCGAGTTACAGCTATACGATGGGAGGGATGTCATTGAGTAAAAGTACCCAGGAAAGGGACTTGGAGATAATAGTGGATAAGACAATGAAGCCGTCGGCACAGTGTGCAGCGGCCACTAAGAAAGCGAATAGAATGCTAGGTATAATCAAGAAGGGTATTACAACCAGATCGAAAGAAGTTATCCTGTTGTTGTATCGGGTGATGGTGCGTCAGCATCTGGAGTACTGCGTCCAATATTGGTCGCCGTACCTTAAGAAGGATATGGCAATACTCGAGAGGGTTCAGAGGAGCGCGACACGATTGATAAAGGATATGGCAAACCTTTCATACACTGAGAGGCTGGAGAAACTGGGGCTGGAGAAGAGGAGAATTAGAGGGGATATGATAGAGACTTACAAAATCATGAAGGGCATAGAGAAAGTAGAGAGGGACAGGTTCTTCAAACTTGAAAACTACAAGAACGAGAGGGCATTCAGAAAAGTTGAAAGGGGACAGATTCAAAACCAATGCTAGGAAGTTTTTCTTCACCCAACGGGTGGTGGACACCTGGAATGCGCTTCCAGAGGGCATGATAGGACAGAGTACGGTTTTAGAATTCAAGAAGGGATTGGACAATTTTCTGAAGGAAAAGGGGTTAGAGGGGTACAGATAGAGGACTGCTACACAGGTCCTAGACCTGTTGGGCCGCCACGCGAGCGAATTGCTGGGCACGATGGACCTCTGGTCTGACCCAGCAGAGGCACTTCTTATATTCTTATATCTCGGCAGCAGTCGGACCCACCAGCAAGGCATCAGGTCTGTATGGCGACAAAGATGAATTCTCTTGGGGCAGGAACGTTGCTGAGGAAACATGCGCAGGCTCCTACTGCGCATGCGGGGACACGGCACCACAGAGGCATGGAAACATGGGGATTGAAGTACGCATGCACGCTAAGGGTATCATTATAGCGGATAGTGCAAAATATAGACAGCAGATATAAATTCTCAAAACTGACACATTTTAATCACTAAATTGAAAATAAAATCATTTTTCCTACCTTTGTTGTTTGGTGATTTCATGAGTCTCTGGTTGCACTTCCTTCTGACTATACATCCAATATTTCTTTCTTTCTGCCTCCTGCATGCCTTCCTCTCCTCCAGTCCTCATTCCCTTCCCCAATCATCATCTCTCTCTGTCCCTCCATGAGTCCAACATTTCTCCCTCTTTCATTCCCCGGATCATGTGCAGCACTTTTCACCACTGCCCACCAGCCCCATGTCCATTTCTTCTTCTTTCACCCCTCTCCAGCACTATGCCACATATCTCCCTCCATCACTACTATGTCCAACATTCCTCTCCCTTGCATCCCCTTCAATCTGTCCCCTCTCCACCACCATATCCAACATTTCTCCCTCTCACCCTTTCTACCTCTGTTTACTCCTGGCAGAATTATGTGCAGCTCTCCATCACTTCATTCTACTCTTGGATCCAGCATATCCCTCCTTCTCCCCTTCCACCTCCTGTGTGTTACTCTCTCCCTCTCATCTACCCCCATGTCCAACACCTCTCTCTCTCCCTTTCTTGCGCCCTTTGTCAAATCTCTCTATCCCCCTCCATGCACCATCTTCCCTTCCTCTCCTCCATTATTTGCAATTCCATCTTCTCCCCTCACCATGCATGTCTCCATCTACTCCCCCACCTTTCCTTCTCACCCTCCCCTCCCCCTGTGCCATCAGATTTTCTTCCTCTTAACTCTTCCCTCCCTCTGTGCCATCAGACATCCTTTGTCTCCTTTCCTGTACTCCAAGGCTTGCTTCTTCAGGTTGTGGTATCAGCACGCGACAGTGACTCTCACGTGCTGCCTGCCGTTAACCCAGAAGTCTACCCTCTGTCGCGGAGAGACTTCCAAGTCAGCGGCAGTTAGCTTATAGGAATTGCTGCCAATACTATGACAAGATTTTGTGCTGATTCGCTCACCCTGCCTCCGATTCGATAGTGATTCTCCCACCTCCCACCTCTGACCTAAAGCAGCAGTGGCAAACAGGTAGCTTGGTAGCCTCCCTGCCAGGGCTTCCCTCTGTCACATCAGTGATGTAATCAGTGATGCAGCAGAGGGAATGCCCCAGCGGGCAGGCCAAGAGCAGCCTGTTTTCCGCTGCTGCTTTAGGTCGGAAGCCTGGGGGAGGGGGACCGAATCAGCATTGAATCTGGTCACAGTATCAGCGGCAATTCCCACACCCTGCCTGCAGCTGACTCGGGAGGGGGGAATGAATCCATTCAATTGAATCGGGCAGCACTACCACATACCCCCAACAAGCAGCCCGCGTACCGCATGTTAAGAAACACTGTTTTACACCTCTCTACCGCTGGTCTCAAGACTACTTCTATCAGAATTCACCTCAGTGCTACAACTGCATTTTATGTGTAAATGGATAAGAAACCTTTATCTGTACGTCCTTTAATGTCCAGATTCATGAAAGTTGTTTTTCACACTAAACCGCCAATTGCTTGGGATCTTAATGTTATACTTTCTACTCTGATGAATCTTTCCTTTGAACCACTAGTGACTTCATCTCTCAAACACCTCACAAGGAAAGTGGTATTCCTAATTGGCTCGAAGAGTCAGTGAACTGCAACACTGGTGTAAGAACCACCTTACAAGACATTTTATACCGTGACAGAGTGGTTCTCTGTACTCATCTGAAGTTCCTCCCAAAGATAGTATTGGAATTTCATCTTAATCAGTCAATAGTTCTCCCTGTCTTTTTCCAAAGCCACATTCTCACCATGGTAAAGCAGCATTCCATACTGAACTGTAAACATGTTCTTGCTTATTACCTGGATCAAATCAAGCCTCACAGGACTTCAATTGTTCCTGCCATTTGATCCAAACAGATTTGGAACTCCTGTTAACAAGAGAACCATCTCCTTATGGCTGACAGGCTGTATCTCTTTTTTTTCTATATTTGGGCTGGGTTGATGCTGAAGGGTCATGTCACTGCACATAAAGTTCGAGCTATGGCCATTTCAGTAGCTCATCTCTGTTTTACTCCCATTGTAAAGCAGCTACATGGTTCTCCATGCATACATTCACTACTGTTTGGAGAATCTTTATAGACAAGATAGTCAGTTCGACCAAACATTTCTACAGAATTTATTCTCTGTTTGAATGCCAACTTCCCTCCACCCACATGTGAGAATATGCTACCTGCTTGTCCTAGGATAAAGCACAGTTACTTACCTGTAACAGGTGTTATCCTAGCAGGCAGATAGTCTTACAACCCTCCCACCTCCTTGACTTTTTAGTGGACAGCAATGGATGCAGCAGACAGAAGCAGGATGTTGAGCTACCCAGTTTTCTGCACCGTTTGCCATATGTATGACTACCTCCCCTCTGGGAGACGGTCTTATGTATGCACTCGATGCAAGGAACTGGATGGCCTGAAGAAGACTCCTGGAGGGCAGAATACTGGAACTAGAAGCACTTCGAGCAGTGGAAGAGGAGGAAAGGGAGGCAGAAAACTTCATGACAGAGGAAACAGTTGAGGAAGAAGTCAGGGAGTTAGAGAAGTTCATCGAGTAGGCATACAGGGAGGCTGTGGAAAATCACCAACAACAGTGGAGCTGCCAAGATACACCTACAGTGAGTGAGGACAACCACAAGGAAGAAATAGGTGGCGCAGCATTGAGACCTAGAAACAGCGGAGGGAAGCCACAGGAAGACGAGTCCGGTGCAAGCCAACGCCAGGATGAGGGAAGATGGAAGTGCACAAAGGACACGGACCTACGGCTGGAAAGATGGTCTTACACCAGGGACACGGACCTGCGGCTAAAGAGGCAAGAGAAGATAGAGAGGACAGCAATCGTTGTGGGGGACTCCATCAGACAAGTCAACAGCCACATAGCGGGAGGAAGACAGGGTCGGCTGGTGACCTGCCTACCAGGAGCCAAAGTAGAAGATATAGTGAGCCTTATTGACAAGATCATCGACAGCGTGGAAGAGGAAGATACGGCAGTGGTGATCCACGTGGGGACAAACAACGTGAGCAACAGGAAATACATCAGGGAAGGACTGAAGGACCAGTTCTGGATGCTAGGAGGGAAGCTGAAAACCAGAATGCTGAGGGTAGCATTCTCAGAGATCCTTCCGGTACCCAGAGCCAACGAGAAGAGGCAGACGGAGCTGCAGTCAACGCATCGATGAGGCGCTGGTATGAGAAAGAAGAATTCCACTTTGTGCGCAACTGGACGACGTTCTGGGGGAAGAACAAGCTATACAGGAAGGATGGACTCCACCTCAGCAGAGATGGAACAAGGCTACTTGCAAGCAACATCAAGAGAGAAATTGAGAAGTTTTTAAACTAGGAAGAAGGGGAAAGCCGGCAGTCGACCAAGAGTCGATGGTTCGGAAAACGGTATGCCATACAGGAAGATAACGGATCATAGTCAAGACAGAAATCCTGACGGATCGAAAGGGACACAAGAGGGAAGAAAATGCAAGAAAGTGGATACCATACAGGAAGATAGTGGGGAAAACTCACCAGATCATAAGCAAGACAGAAATCCTGACGGATCGAAAGGGACACAAGAGATAAGAAAATGCAAGAAAGTAACAGGCCGCAAACTCAAGTGTATGTACACGAATGCAAGGAGCTAAGGAATAAGATGGGGGAATTGGAAGCTATGGCACAGAAAGATAACCTTGACATAATTGGCATCACGGAAACTTGGTGGAACGAGGAAAACGCCTGGGACACTGTGCTACCGGGATACAAGCTATACCGCAGAGACAGAGTAGGTCAAAAAGGTGGGGGTATTGCCCTATACATCAAAGAGGGAATTGAGTCTACCGGAGAAAACATGCCGGAAACGAAAAATAAGGTAAAGTCTCTATGGGCCAAAATTCCAGGAGCAAATGGAATGGAAATGAAGATCGGCATCTACTACCAACCCCTGGGAAGTCCAAAGAAACTGATGGAGAAATGACAGACAAGATTAAACGCAACTGCAAGGGAGGCAACGCATGGGTGACGTCAATTATCCGGGGATAGACTGGAACCTAGACACCTCCGGCTGCAGTAGGGAGATCAAGTTTCTGGATGCTGTAGGCGATTGCTTCCTGGAACAACTTGTCAAGGAAAATACGAGAAGAAATCTAATTCTGGACTTAATTCTAAATGGACTATGAGGACCGGCGCAAGTTGTAGAAGTAGAAGGGATGCTGGGAAGCAGTGATAACAATATAAGCCGCTTCAACTTGGACACGGGGGCAAAACATCGATCCAGAACGACGGGCATGGCACTGAACTTCTGAAAAGAGAATTACAAAGGGATGAGACTCATGGGGAAGAAGATTAAGAAGAGGATAAGCACTGTAAAAACACTAGAGCAAGCATAAGGACACAGTCACCGAGGTGCAAAATCTATATATACTGTGTATCAATAAGGGATCCAAGAGGAAAAAGAACAAGGAACTGGCGTGGCTCACTGTAGCGGTGAAGGAAGCAATCAGAGACAAGAAGTCTTTGTTTAAGGAATAGAAATGGTCAAAAACGGATGAAAACTGGAAAAATCACAAACAACATCAAAGCAGGTGCCGTAAGGCGGTAAGAGAGGCCAGAAGAGACTACGAGGATAAATAGATAAGGAGGCAAAAAACTTCAAGCCATTCTTTCGATATATTAAAGGGAAACGACCTGGGAAGGAAGCGGTGGGGCCGTTGGATGACCATGCAGTAAAGGAGGACAAAGCCATCGCCGACAAACTGAGCACATTATTTGCGTCTGCATTTACTGAAGAGGATATACACAACATACTGGAAGTCGACAGGCTATACGCAGGAAACGAAGACTGGAAACTGACAGGGTAGACGGTCAGTCTAGAAGAGGTATGCAGGCAGATTGATAGGCTAAAGAACGATAAATCCCCAGGATCAGATGGCATCCATCCGAGGGTAATCAAGGAACAGAAAGGGGGCTATAGCTGAACTGCTCCAACTAATAGCCAATCTGTCGATCAAATCAGGAAGGATTCCGGAAGACTGGAAAGTGGCAAATGTAATGTAATGTAATTTATTTCTTATATACCGCTACATCCGTTAGGTTCTAAGCGGTTTGAAGAAAATATACATTAAGATTATAAATGAGAAGTAAGAAGGTACTTAAAAAATTCCCTTACTGTCCCGAAGGCTCACAATCTAACTAAAGTACCTGGAAATTAATAAAGAAGAGAAAATAAAGATGTTACGCTGATCTTCAAGAAAGGTTTGAGGGGAGATCCAGGAAACTACAGACCAGTGAGTCTGACCTCAGTACCAGGAAAGATGGTACAGGCGCTGATAAAGGACCGCATCATTTATCACCTAGACAGACACAATCTGATGAAGACCAGCCAGCACGGCTTCAGCAAAGGAAGATCTTGTTTGACTAACTTGCTGCACTTTTTTGAGGGAGTAAACAGGCAGATAGACAAGGGTGACCGGTCAACATTGTATGTCTGGATTTTCAGAAGGCGTTCAACAAGGTCCCGGATGAACGACTACTTCAAAAAATTGTGAGCCATGGAATTGAGGGTGAAATACTCACGTGGATTAAAAACTGGTTGGCGGATAGGAAACAGAGAGTGGGGTAAATGGACAATACTCGGACTGGAAAAGCGTCACAAGTGGAGTGCCGCAGGGTTTGGTGCTTGGACCCATGTTCTTCAACATATTTATAAATGACCTGGAAATTAGTACGACGAGCAAGGTGATTAAATTTGCTGCTTATGTCATTACTGTCAGGGTCTGCACTGCGCATGCTCAAGGATTGCAATCTAGCGATCCGTGCCGTGGTTTGGGGTGTGTCAACGATCATCCCCCATTTGCATGCGGCCTTTTATGAATTTGTCGGCCTGCATGCAATCAGGAACGAATCGGACACGGAATCGGGGGTTAGTGAATCTAGCTCAAAGTTGTCTGGTTTCACCCCAAATGCTTCATAAGTTTTATGTTCACAATGTGCTTCTGCGCCACTTAAAGTGACAAATTCCTTCTGGAAATATGGCAGGCTTTGTTTTGTTTCTTGGGCATCTCAAGAATGAGATGGCCCCAAAGTACGCTTTTGTGCATTTGATTAAGGCGAGTATACAAATGGCTTTTATCTTTTGATTTGACAGTTGCATTTGGGTTGCGGGGCTTTTCTACTAGTCTCTAGAGTGAAGGCCTGAGTAGTTTCTCTAGAAGACATCTGGAGGGCAGCAATGTGGTCATTGCCGCCTTCCTTTTGTGAAGCATTTCAAGATTGATGTTCAAGGCAGAGGAGATAGTGCGTTTAGCAAACAGGTGTTGCTTCTGAGGGATAAAGCTTTGGACCATTCCATCAGCCTGTATTGGTCTAGCAAGATGAAGCAGGAATTTGGGCTTGCCAGTCCAAAACCCACCCAGGAAGACAGTGGAGGTCTTGTAACTAGAAACTGATGGGGTGGAGCTTATCCAAATGGCAGCTTGATATATGCACAGAGACGCTGTCATGATTTTATTTCGAAGATTTGCTTTAGTTTTGCCTAATGGTAAAAAAAAAGTCGAAGAGCCGGGTTTCCCCGGAGGAATCTGTTGCACAGACTGGACTGGATGTCTATGTGGAGCGTAGCTCCCGAATTCAGCAACCAGAGGGATCTTCGGCTGGAGGGAGCATGCAGGCTAAGGCGTGTGAATTCTCCTTCGAGGGCACCACTCTATCTCTGGAGGAGCGGAGCCCACTGATTTGTCCTGAGGCAATGGAGTTGGTGTTGGTGGCTGAACCGGCCCGGGACATTGTCTTGCCGACCCAACAGAACAGGAGGACCGACCATGAGGAGTCTTCTTTGGCATCATTGCAATCAGTGGTGAGAATGGAATAAGTCCATGAAGTTTCGTTAATTACTACTGCGGCTACAGGTACTTTGGTTTCTATAAGGGATTCCAGAATTGTTTGCTCCCCTACAGAGAGACCTGAGGTCTTCATTATGGAGTCGATATGGGAAGCTATAGCTAATTTACAACTCTCGCTGGAAAATCAAATGCAGCAACTTTCCTCGTGTTGTATTATGGTGCTTTCAGAAAATCTGGAACTAAAAAATAAAGAATTTAAGCTTGGAAAATAAATTGGATGTCTATGAAACCAGAATAAAAGCTTTGGAAACACAAGCTTTAACTTGGGTTAAAAAGAGTGCAAATTTACATTTCAAATAAGAAATGGTGGAAAACTCTATAAGGAGATTATTAATTTTCCAAAGGTTTTTCCTACGATTGCATTAGTTATGTTTAAAAGATATTTAAATGGAATTCTGAAAGTAACGGAGACTTTATATCTGCCTCTCTCCAAAATTTATTATTTATCTAGGAGAATTACGGTAAGTCTCAAAATCCTAATCAGCAGAATTTATCTGCTGATAACTTAGATTTATCTTGTTTCCTGGATACTGAAGCTCAGGTTTCTGCCATGTTATTGGTACATTTTGCTATTAATTCAGATAGGGAATGAATGCTTAAATTTTTTTTTCAAATATAAAGATGTTCCCTTTTTGACTAATTTAATGAGAATGTATCCAGACGTGTCTCGTCCTACTTGGAAGAGAAGGAAACAGTTTTTTATTTTGAGACCTCAGGCATTGCATTT
This sequence comes from Geotrypetes seraphini, assembly GCF_902459505.1. Lineage (NCBI taxonomy): Eukaryota > Metazoa > Chordata > Amphibia > Gymnophiona > Dermophiidae > Geotrypetes > Geotrypetes seraphini. The sequence continues at coordinate 49,107,115 of NC_047097.1, forward strand.
AAGCGCAACCATTGTTTTGAGATACCCCTGTAATTGTGTTTTGCTATATAATAATAACTTTATTTTTTCTATACCGCCACAATCTTGCGACTTCTACAGTCTACAGTGAAGAGGGCTGGACAACCAGTGAATTCCAGAATACAAATGGCGAAGATGTCACTGAACAGTCAGTGAATACAGAATACAATTAGTGAGAATACACAATATCAACATGTTGTTAATAGATTTTAAAGGGTATCTGACTCGGATATAAATCTATTTAACAGAGCTGTCTTAATTTCTTTCTGAAATGTGCCATAGGTCGACCTAGCTCTGTTGATGTAATTGCCTAGCCAGATCTGCTGTTTGCTAGCTTGAAACTTAAAAGTTCTGTCCAGAAAGGACCTGTATTTGCAATCAGTGATCTTTGGATAGGCAAAAAGATTGCAATTTCTGGTTGTCCTCGTGGGGATGTGTAGGTCGAAATGTGGTAAGAGATAGGTAGGGGCCATTCCCCACACCAGTTTAAAGCAAGAGAATTTGAATATTATTTGTGCCTCCATTGGCAACCAGTGTAGCAGTTTGTAGTAAGGAATAATGTGTTCGTTTTTCTTTAGTCTGAATATTAAGTGGACGGCTGTGTTTTGCACTATTCTTAATTTTCTCACAGTTTTTTTAGGTATACACACGTAAATGATGTTGCAGTAGTCCAGGGTGGATAGAATCAATGACTGTACCAGTAGTCTGAAAGATAGAGGGTCAAAATGTTTTTTGATGATTTTTAATTTTCATAGTGCAAAAAAGCACTTTTTTGCCACCAAGTTCGTGTGTTCGATCATGGTCAAGTGGATGTCTAAAGTGACTCCTAATATTTTTATAGTTTTTGATATTGGGTGATCGTGACCGTTTAGGTGTATTGATGTTAAAGAAAATAGGTATGTTTTCTATGAGCCATAGCAATTATCTAAATTTATTTCAGCTAAAGGGCAATGTGTAATTTCTTCAGGAGTTTTGTGCTTTCAAATTAGCTCAGTGAGAATATGTTTGAAGGGCAGTCTAGCCTCATCTTTAGTTTTCTTCTATATTTTGTTTGATGTTAAAATTCAGTCTACTTTCGGCTCCGACCCCATATATAGTGGACTAAGTATACTCTGTAAAGTATACCCAATTTCCTTAAAAATTATGATGAAGGGTAGTGGTATGCATCTTATGGATATATTTCTGTTTACATTGTATTTTATCTTTGACTTGTAAGATTGTCAAATGTTAATTATAAATAAAGAATTAAAAAAAAAGGTAGTCTGAATCTGATGATGTTCAATCTAATGGTATGAAATCTAATCATTTATATTTCTTTGTAGTCTGCAGAGAGTTCTCCAACAGGGGTTGGGTTCCTCTCAATTTTTGGCTTTTGAATTGGCAGCATCACTTCCTGTATCAATAATTCACAAATAATTCAGAGTGTCAGTCTCCTTGTACTGGTAGGGCACCATAACCAGTTTAAGCCTGAAGCAGTCAAGCAAGAGTCAAGGAAATGAAATGATCAGATAAGAGCAAATTATTACTGAAAAAATACCCCCTAGAAGGGTCTTTTGAACAATTCAAATAGTTGTGTGTGCTATTGGTACTAATAAATAAAACAAAATATATTTGAACTTCTACCATATGTTAGGGAATTGCAAGCAGATAACTTGTCCATGAAAGAATTTTGAGTCCATATACAGTGAACCCTCAATTTTTCCGGACCTTGTTTATCCAGCCTTTGGATTTAACAGACCTCATATTCATCACCACACACTTCCAGGCATGAAGGCTAGGCATGCGCACTGTCTCTCAAACAGCCCTTTCTGTTTCTGGCAGCAAATAAAGCCAAAGCACAGTCATGGATAAAAAACAAAAACACACAAACTTGAGTATAAAAGAAAAGTTGGATCTCATTGAGAAAGTGGAATTGGGTGTATCCGTGGCACGCGTTTGTGAGGAATATGGTGTCAAAAAACCACAGTATCGGACATTCACAAAGCAAAAGAAAAGCTGAAAAAATTTGCCTTGCTTTGAATTCTAATACTTGGTCAAGAAAAATTCTTAAATGGCACAAGAATCTTTGCTGGAAGAGGCTGTAATAAAGTGGTACATTCAGCAACGTTCTTGTGCAAATATACAGGGAGTGGAATTACAATCTGCAGCAAAGATTAGCTAAGTACATGAAGATTGAAATAAAAAATAGTGATGGGTGGTTGTGGAGATTTTGGAATCATGAACAAACGGATTTACAGTGAAGCGTTGAGTGCGCTGACAGAAGAGATTGAATCGTTTTGTAAGAAATTATCTAAATTAATAGAAGAGGAAAATTTATTGTGCAGATGAGCCATTTTGTTCTGGCGTTCACTGCCAAAAAATACACAAGCTTCTAAAACAGAAAGATCTGTTTCCAGCAGCAAAGTAAGCAATGAGCGAATCTCTATGCTATTTTGTGCGAATGCTGATGATTCTTATAAATTAGAACCAGTGATTGTTGCCCAAGAGCTTTGAAAGATTGCATGAATAAATTACCCGCAATTTATTTCAATTCTAAAAAAGCTTGGTTTACATCAAGTATTTTTAAGACATGGTTTTTTGAACATTTTGTGGCAGAAGTTGAGGTTCCAAGTGGGAAAATTATCCATACCAGCAGAAAACATCAAAGCACTGTTAATACTTGACAACACACCAATACATCCATCTGAAAATATTTTATGTGGTCAGGATGGGAAAATTAAATGCATTTTTCTTCTAAAAAATACAACATCTATTCTCCAGCCTATGGACCAGGGAGTTATTCTGGCAACCAAGAGGATATACAAGAAAAAATTTTTGCAAGAAGTTATGATGGTGTTCGAAGATGAAACGGAAGAAAGAGACGTCAGAGGGGAACACACATTGCAATATCTTTAAAAATATAATATTAAATCGGCTATATATAATTTTGCAGCCGCTTGGAAGGTTGTGAAGTGCGAAACAGTGAATGGATGGATAAACTTCTAAATAACATCGAGAGCGAAATGCAATTCAATGATTTTGAAGTTGAAGATTTTTACACAATGTTGAAAAATGCATGAGAAAATAATAGAGGGTGCTGAATGAACTTAGGGAAGTTCTGGTAGCTCCGCTGACTGACCTTGTCAATGAGTCTCTAGTCAGGAGTGGTGCCGGAAGACTGGAGAAGGGCGGATGTGGTCCCTCTCCACAAAAGTGGAAGTAAGGAAGAAGTAGGAAATTACAGGCCGGTAAGTCTGACTTTTGTGGTAAGCAAATTAATGGAAACGCTTTTAAAACAGAGAATGGTCAAGTTTCTGGAATCCTGTGGACTACAGGACTGGAGGCAACATGGATTCATTAGAGGTAGGTTTTTCAGACAATTCTGATCAATTTCTTTGATTGGGTGACCAGAGAATTGGATAGAAGATGTGCGCTAGATGTGGTGTATTTAGATTTTAGCAAAGCCTTTGACAGTGTTCCACACAGACATCTGATAAATAAACTGAGTGCCCTTGGGATGGATCAGGAACTGGTTGAGTGGAAGGCGACAGAGGATAGTGATCAATGGAGATCGCTCTGAGGAAAGGGATGTTTCCAGTGGTGTACCTCAAGGTTCTGTTCTTGGGCCTGTTCTTTTAACATTTTTATAAATATTGTTGAAGGGTTGTCGAGTAAGATTTGCTTCTTTGCGGATGATACCAAAATCTGCATAGAGTAGACATGCCGGATGGTGTGAATAACATGAAGAAAGACCTGGCGAAGCATGAAGAATGGTCTGAAATTTGGCAGCTAAAATTTAATGCTAAGAAATGCAAGGTCATGCATTTGGGCTGCAAAAACCAGAGGGAATGGTACAGTTTAGGGGATGAAGAACTTATGTGCACGACAGAAGAGCGGGACTTGGGTGTGATTGTATGTGATGATCTTAAGGTGGCCAAACAGGTTGAAAAGGTGACGGCGAAAGCTAGAAGGATGCTAGGTTGCATAGGGAGAGGTATGGCTAGTAGGAAAAGGAGTTATTGATGCCTCTGTATAAGACTCTGGTGAGACCTCATTTAGAATACTGTATATAATTCTGGAGGCCGTACCTTCAAAAAGATATAAAACAGATGGAGTCGGTCCAGAGGAAGGCTACTAAAATGGAGTGTGGTCTTTGTGATAAGGCATATGGGTACATACTTAAAGATCTCAATTTGTATACTTTTGTGGAAAGGCGGGAGAGGGGAAATATGATGGAAACATTTAAATACCTATTTAATATAAATGTGCACGAGTCAAGTCTCTTATTTGAAAGGAAACTCTGCAGTGAGAGGGCATAGGATGAAGTTAAAAGGTGATAGGTTCCGGAGTAATCTGAGGAAATACTTTTTTACAGAAAGGGTGGTAGATGCTTGGAACACTCTCCCAGAAGAGCTGGTGGAAAAAGAGACCCTCTGAATTCAAGAGGGCCTGGAATAGGTACGTGGGATCTCTCAGAGAGATAAAGAGATAATGGTTACTGTGGATGGGCAAACTAGATGGGCCATTTGACCTTTATCTGCCATCATGTTTCTGTGTTTCTAGAAGAAGCTCTACTAGAGTGGCTGGAAGAAGATGAGGGTGATCCTGGTTATCAAATTATGTCGGAGAGTGAGATAGCTGAAGAAGTTTTATGTTTAAGTTTTTTTATTGAATTTTTTTTCCATTTAACAACAAGTGTCTTAAATTTTCATACAATTATCTTAACAATACACTTGATATTTTTATAATATATTTTATATATAACATTTCTTGTCTTATTTTTCTTATGGTTTTATATATCATATAATTGTAATTATTTTTCTTATAAAGTTATACAATATATATATTGTAATGATTTTATCAATTATTATTTAAATATGAACCTTTTCCCCCTCCCTTTATTACGTTATTTTCATGTAAGAATATCATCTATTATAATATTTTATTTATAATATATGATAAAGAGAATAATTCCCTCCCCTTAACCCCTCCCCCCTCCTTCTTTATATTATTTTCTTATCATGGGAAAATGAAATTCAAATATTGCAATATTCTGTTAATGGTCCTCAAATCTTCTTGAACTTATTCATATATCCTTTTTGTGTTGCAAATGCATATTCCATCTTATATATATGGCAAACTGAGTTCCACCAGAAATTATAGTTCAATCTGTCCCAATTTTTCCAATTATGTGTAATTTGCTGTATTGCTATTCCAGTCATTATAAATAAAAGTTTGTTGTTATTTGATGAGATTTGACTATGGGCTCTCATTGTAGTACCAAATAGAATTGTATCATATGTCAAGGCTACTGGATTTTCTAACATCCTATTTATTTGGGGCCAAATTGATTTCCAAAATGTTAATATGAATGGACAATAGAATAAAAGATGATCTAATGTCCCTGCTTCTAGATGACAATGCCAGCATCTATTAGACTTAGAGCTATCAATTCTATGTAAACGTGTAGGGGTCCATAGAGCTCTATGTAAAATAAAAAACCAAGTTTGTCTCATAGATGCTGACATTGTACATCTTATCCTCCAAGACCAAAGTCGTGGCCATTGAGATGCATTAATTTGATGCTTAATCTCAATGCTCCAAATATCTCTAAGACCATTTTTTTTTTTTAATGTATAAATCCAGATATTAATTTATACCACATTGCGGCCTGGTGTCCCATGGAATCTATCTGAAAACATAAGAATTCCATACTATGATAATTATTAAGATTTTTCCATTCAGAGAACCCTGTCTGAATGGCCTGCTTCAATTGCAACCATCTGAAATATTGTGATTTATTTAAACCAAATTTATTTTGCAATTGTGAAAACTCAAGCAGTTTACCTTTATTTATTACATCTTCTAAAATAAGAATTCCAGCCATCATCCAATGTTTCCAGATAATTTTAAAACCGCCAACTTTGATCTTTGGGTTAAGCCATATTGTTTGAGTCGTTGATTTAGTTATTGGAATAGGAGTTAGATTACTTATATATCTTATAGTTTTCCAAGTATCCATTAATATTTTATGATCTTTATATAACCTTGGCATTTGAATACTTATCACATGACTCAGACGTAAAGGAAACATTAATCTCCATTCTAACCAGAACCAATCTGGTATATGTTCAATGGGTTCTGGGAGGATCCAATACATACCATGACGCATAATATAGGCTTGATGGTACCTATAAAAATTTGGAAAATTTACCCCTCCCTCCTCAATTGGTCTTTGTAAAGATACTAGAGCAATTCTGGGGTTTTTTCCAAGCCAAATAAATTTTGTTAATATTTTATCCAATTTTTTGTAAAAAGACCCCTGGAAAAAAATTGGTATCATACCCATTTGATAACAAACTATTGGTAAAATCATCATTTTTACAGTTTGCACTCTCCCCCACCAAGATATGCACAAAGGATTCCATTGCTCACACATTTCTGACACTTTTTGTAATAAATTTTTTTTCATTGATTATCATAGTTTCTTCTATAGTTTTTGTAATCCAAATTCCTAAGTATTTTAATCCTTCCTCTTTCCAAATAAAAGAAAATGAGTCAAATAAACTTTTTGTACAATGTACGTTGAGTGGAAGTACTTCTGATTTATTCCAGTTTATTTTATATCCTGAAAATTTTCCAAATCTTTCAATCAGTTCGAGTAGCTTTGGAATGGTTGTTTCCGGATTTCTCAAATAAAGTAATATATCATCCGCATATGCTGATAATTTATATTCTCTATCTGAATGTGGAATACCCTGTATCTCCTTTATCTGTTCTATAGCTAATAACAAGGGTTCTAAAATGATATCAAAAAGCAAAGGAGATAGTGGGCATCCTTGTCTAACCCCTCTTTGTAGAATAAATTTTTCTGAAAAATCATTATTAATATATAATCTAGCAACAGGGGAGTTATACAATGCCTTTATTATTTGTATAAAACCGGATCCTATACCAAACCATTCCATTGTCTGAAACATGAAGGACCATTCCACTCTATCAAAAGCTTTTTCCGCATCTAATGAAATAGAGAATGCTGGGTCATTGATGGATTTTGTCAAATATAACATGTGATGTGCCAATCTAGTATTATGAGACGAATGTCTTTGAGCAACAAAACCTGTTTGATGCATATCAATAATGAAAGGGAGAGCTTTAGCCAATCTTAATGCTATTGCCATAGTTAAAATTTTTCCATCCACATTTATTAAAGAAATAGGTCTATAGTTTGATACCAAAGTAGGATCTTTATTTGGCTTAGGTAAAACTATAGTTATTGATTCAGCCATAGTACCTGTGATACAACCTTTATTTAGTTGTTTCTGATATAATTTTAATAAATAGGGCATTATGATGTTTTGGAATGATTTATAAAACTCTACTGTATAACCATCTCCACCTGGAGCGGATCCAACTCTGAGGGACTTCAATGCTGTACCTAACTCTTTTAAGGATATTGGTTCTTCTAAACTTCGTTTTATATGTTCAGGAATCTTTGGTCCATTTATTAACTTTAAAAATTCTATACCATCTTTTTCCTTTTCTGAATAGGGCTCGGAAGAATACAAATCTTTATAGAATTTTAAAAATTGTTTTATTATGGGATTAGTTTGAGATAACATTTCTTTATTTTCATTTTGAATTGCAATTATTTTTGTTTTTTTCCTTTTTGCTTTGAGATAATTTGCAAGCAATCTTCCCGCCTTATTCGAATTTCCATAATACAGAGCTTGTTGTACAAATAAATCTTTTCTAATGATTTTTGAAGAAATTTCATTATATTTACCTTTAGCTTTTAACAATTCTTGTTGTGTCAAATAATCCCATTTTTCAATTAATTTTGATTCTAGAGACTTTATTAATTTTTCTAATTCTATAAATTGTTGTTTTTCTTTTTTTATTTTCATTGCTGAATAAGAAATAATTTGTCCTCTAGTTATGAACCAAAAAATGACAGATGATGAGAGTGATAAAGAGCCTACAATAAAAAAAAAAAAGAAGAAACTGAGTTAAGTTAGAAGTCATCTTGATGACTTGGTTTTGTTTATTGATTTGCCGTCAGAACCTGAGTTGCAGTAGTAATATTCTCATTTCTGAAATGTTCCAAAAGGCAAGTGACATTAGAAACTTCTTTTTTGGCCAATACAAGAATAAACGGCCCAACCGGACTCATTGTGTGCTGTGATACAGTGAATTTTGGTTTTTTAAAAAATATGTTTATAAATAAAAGTTAAATTTTGCAATATATATTGTCTTTGTCATAGTTTGTGTCTTTTTGTGTCTATTTAGCATGCATTTGGATTACACTCGAATATAACGTTCTCCCTCCCCCCCCTCGAGCAGTCTGTTAAATCGAGGGTTCACTGTATGTGCAAAACTAAGTAGGCTGCAAACAAAATGAGTTTAATGTTGAGCAAGCTAATATACAGAAAATGCTCTTTTCTAGAGTTACATTATGAGCTCATCGCCAGTTTCGCCAGTTAAGCCGTCGGGTGTGGTGTTTGGTACACGACAAAACACAGGAATAGCACAATACCAAGGAGGACAAGCACTCAACATGACAGGTATGTTTATAAATTCATATTAATACTTTTTTTTTCTTTGCCAAATATCATGTTTTAATTATGAATTGATGATAAATATGACTGTTGGTCAGACTGGATGGGACATTCAGGTCTTTATGTACTGTCATCTGCTATATTACTATGTTATGTTATGTTTAGCCATGGATACCATTCTAGCAACTATATGTGGGAATCAAACCAAACTAGGCCATTCAGTAGCAGAAGAAATGCATCAACCACTCGATCATGATCAAACTATTGTTCGGTTTTGATATGTCTGCTGTGAAGATTGTTAAAGTTGTCAGGGTCTTGCCCTTTCTTTTTTCTCTCTCTCCTCCAGACCTCATTCAGGTTTTATTTAAAATTTGATGAATTGCTTAATCTTAATACAAAGCAATGGACAAATCAAAAAAATAAAAATAAAAAAATATATATATATATCACCATATACAGAGAGTCAGTACAAATAACATAGACAAGTCACATAACATAAACAGGACCAAAAGGAAAGTGGGGAAGAAATACAGTATATGATAGTAAATGAGACGAGTAAGGGATATAACAGTAGGACGGGATAAAAAATAAAGATCAAAAGCTGAAATAAAAAGTGTGACTTAACTTTAAAAAGCTGGCATTTTAACTTGCTTTTAAACCTATCGATGAAACCTTCTTCTCTTATGTGTATTGGGAGGGAATTCCACAATTGCGGAGCGACAGCTGAAAAAATATATTGTCTCCATGTGTTAAAGGATTTGAGAGAGGGAACGACCAGCAAATGTTGATCATTAGATCTAAATGATTGGGTGGGAGCATAAGGTATTATGACTCTGTCAATAAAACGCCTCTATCAGATTCATATGGAAAGCAAAGAAATTTGACCATGTTTTACCACTTCTCAAAATATCTCATTTGCTCCCGGTGGCACATTGAATAACTTACAAGATATGTCTACTAAGCCTTAAATCGATACTCTATAAATTTCCTTCCTTTATTGCACACGCCTGGTCCGTCTATGTTGCTCCATTGGCGGTGGGGGAATGGAGCGTGGCAGGGTCGGCGGGGTTGGGAGGGAGTAGGGGAATGGAGTGTGGCAGCTTCGGGGGCGGGGAGGTAGGGAGAAATCACTGGCGGTGGTGGCTTCAGTGAGGGGAGCAGGCAGGAAGAGATTCTGGGTGGCGGCCAGCCCATGTACCTCCTGGGGTATACATACTGCAGGTTAAGAAACACTGTTCTAGACAAATGGGTTATGTCCACCTGCCAGCAGATGGCGGCAAGCTTAGAGATGACTTCATTCCTGTTATACTGTGTTGGATCTGTTTTCACACTCAGTATTTGTGTCTGTACATCTGTTGAAGAAAGAGAGTCTGTCTGGTACAGTAGTTAAGAATAGGTCAGTAGATCAGAAACAGTCTGGTGGATGCTCTTGGAAATATTTATTTGGAGCTCATGCCAATGAATCTATTTCTTAGTGTCAGCTCTACCATTCTGCACACATATTCAGCTTCCTACATCAACTGATTTAGCTCATTATTTCAGTGCAAAAGTTAATAATTTAAAAGCATCAAATACTCAAATGAATTTCACACACTCAATTGTCATCTTTAACTAATGCTATTTATGCAGACTTACTTTGGAAAGAATTTAAAGAACCAAATTGAGACCTTTTCACAAAATTATACAGCAAATATGGAAAGACATTCAGCCATCTAGATGATTTGTCCCTCAGAAATTATGAAATCTGCTCCAATGGATTTCAATGTTAATCTATTTGATTGGATGTATTATCTACTGGAAGAAGTTATTTTTCCAACAGATGGGGGTCATATATTTATTACGCCCATAGTTAAGAATCAAAAAGATTCTCTTTCATCAGTTAACAATTATAGACCCATAGCGTCAATTCCTTTCTTTAAGATTTTGAAGGGTCTGGGTCACGCCCAACTGTTGAACTATCTGGAATTTCATTCTCTAATGCACGATTCTCAGTCCGGCTTTCGACCAATATATAGCACAGAAACCGTCTTAGCTTCGATTTTAGATTCTTTGAATAATTTATTAAGTAAGGGTTCCATTGCTCTGATCATGTAGTTTGATTTGAGTTGTGCTTTTGACTTAGATGAATCATGATAAATTTTTGAAATGCTTGGCAGCAATTGAATACAAGGAAATGTATACAACTGGTTTGAAGGATTTCTATCTATCCGTTTTTATCAAGTTACCGTATTTTTCTCTCTATTAGATGAACCTGACCATAAGACGCACCTACATTTAGAGGTGGAAAACTCAAGAAAAAAAAAGTTTTGAACCAAATGGTGTACCCTGTCCCACCGCCCTGCCCTGTACCCTGTTCCCCTCTGATGGTCTAGTGGTAGGCAGGAACAGGGCAGGTCTAGTGGCAGACTGGGACAGCACAGGCAGGCCTAATGGCAGGCTCCCCACCCCAAGGCAGGGAGGCAGGACCCCACCCGGCAGGGCCCCCCACCCCGAGGCAGGCAGGCCCCCTGTACCTTTTTAAAAATCCTGCCGTCCAGCACTGAATGGCAGAAGCTTTAAGCGCTCCTGCCCTTCCCTCCGTTGACTCCCGAACTCTCATGGCAGCGTCAGAGAGGAGCACGAGGCAGGCAGGTGCAAGCTTTTCACGTTCCTGCCTGGTCCTGCTCCACTCCGTGAATGACTTCCGTCAGAGTAACAGGCATAGTGAGTTATCAGGCTGTGATAGCCTGTGAAATTTGTATTGGAAATTCTTGTTTCATTTTGGATTAGAGCCAATATTTTATATTGTTTACCTTACAGTTAAATTTATTAGCTTACATTTTTTTAAATCTTGGCATTGCTTTACAAGTGTATTTATTTATGTATTTGCACTTTGAAATTATTCTAAAAAATGAATTAGAGGAGAAAAGAAGGGAGTCTATCTAGTTTAAAAAAACCAGGAAGGCGGAGGTGAGGAATATAGAATTGAAGCTGGAAAAATCAAGATTATTTGTTCTTAGAAGGATTCGGCATTTGAAATCTAGAGTTCTTCCAGGGACGGTATGGCAGAGGCCAGAGATGAGAAGATGATACTGAGGAGAAGACTTGAAGGAAGAGAAAAATTGAGTGTCACCTGCATAACAGTAATAAAATTCTCCAAGGACAAGCAGTACATCATTTGCCATATAGGGGTAATGACATCTGATGGAGCCTAGCACAGACAATTTCTAGAAAACTTTGGCAACCCAGACTGCGTAGACACACTTATCTTCAGGCTCATCTCACTCCAGGCAGGTTGCCATTTTTCAGTGGCAATGAGAAGACTTGTTCTTCTTTGCTCTTTTCGTAATGATTTTTTATTTTCTTGGTGGCCTTCCATACCTTGCAGAATTTTTGTTTTGTAAGTAGCTTGCAACCATTTCTTTTACCTCTTCTTTTTTATTTTTTGTGATTTGTTAGGACAAAAACTGCTTCCTTTATTTTTTTTGTGGCTCTAAGGCTCACTTAGGGCCAAGCTCCTTGGCTAGAACTGTTTTCTTAAAAATTTGAGTTTTGATTTCACTTCAGCTATTTTTCCTCCATTATCCCAAAAGACTCCCAATGATTTTATGTAAAAATATTCTCAGTATGGCAAGATCATATCTGTCCCTGACCGTCATAATTGCATATCATCCTTAAGGCAGTACAGATGAGGAATTTGAAGGCCCCCTTCTTTGTACAGCCCATCAATTAAAAAGTAGATTCTGTTTATGGAATCCAGAAAGCTCCCAGATTCGAGAAGCAGTAGCTTCCTCATTGTTCAGTGGTGATTGAATCTGCCCTCAAAAGGGCCAGACGTTCCAGAATCCATGCCTCTTTATCCCTGGAGAAGGATGCTTGAACTCTGAGGAAAGGGATATTACCAGTGTTGTGCCTCAAGGTTCTGTTCTTTGGCCTGTTCATTTTAAATTTTTATAAACGATATTGCTGAGGGGCTGTTGGGTAAGATTTGCCTCTTTGCAGATAATACTAAAATCTGCAATAGAGTAGACACCCCAGATAGTGTGAATAACATGAAGAAAGACCTATTGAAGCTTGAAGAATAGTCTGAAATTTGGCAGCTAAAATTTGATGCTAAGAAATGCAAGATCATGCATTTGGGTTGCAAAATCCCAAAGAAACAATACAGTTTAAGGGGTGAAGAACTTATGTGCATGACAGAAGAGCAGGATTTGGGTGCGATTGTATGCGATGATCTTAAGGTGGCCAAACAGGTTGAAAAGGTAATGGCGAAAGCTAGAAGGATGCTAGGGTGCATAGGGTGTTGGCCCGTAGGAAAAAGGAGGTATCAAGCCCCTGTATAAGACTCTAGTGAGACCTCATTTAGAATATTATGTGCAGTTCTGGAGATCGCACCTTTAGAACGATATAAAAAGGATGGAGTCGATCCAGAGGAAGGCTACTAAAATGGGGTGTGGTCTTCATCATAAGGCATATGGGGACAGACTTAAAGATCTCAATATGTATACTTTGGAGGAAAAGCAGGAGAGGGGAGATAATGATAGAGATGTTTAAATACCTACTTGGCGTAAATGCACAGGAGTCGTCTTTTTATTTGAAAGGAAGCTCTGGAATAAGATGGCATAGGATGAAGTTAAGAGATGATAGGCTCAGGAGTAATCTAAGGAAACACTTTTTTACAGAAAGGGTGGTAGATGCATAGAACAGTCTCCCGAAAAAAAGTGATAGAGACAGAGAACATAAGAATAGCCTTACTGGGTCAAACCAAAGGTCCATCAAGCCCAGTAACCTGTAACTTCGAGTGTCCCCTAGTCTTTGTAATTTTTGACAGAAAGAAAAATCGATCCACTTGTACCCATTCTACTTCTACTTAGGATTTTGCTGACTTCCTTTTCTCCCCTCAGCTGTCTTTTTTTACATGCTGAAGAGCTCTAACATTTTTAGTCTTTCCTCATACGAGAGGAGTTCCATCTCCTTTATCATCTTGGTTGCTCTTCTTTGAGCCTTTTTTAGTGCAGCTATATCTTTCTTGAAATAAGGAGACCAGAATTAAACGCAATACTCCAGATGAGGGTGCACCATGGAGCAATACAGAGACATTGTAACATTCTTAATTTTGTTAACCGTCCCTTTTTAAAAAAACAATTCCTAGCATCTTGTTTGCTTTTTTGCTGCCGCTGCAAATTGGGCGGAAGGTTTCATTGTATTGTTTACAATGACACCCAGATCCTTTTCTTGGGCACTAACCCCAATGTGCATCACTTTGCTTTTATTCACATTAAATTTCATCTACCACTTGGATGCCCAGTCTTCCAATTTCCTAAGGTCTGCCTGCAATTGTTCAAAATCCACATGCGTTTTAACAACAACAGACTGTGTCTGAATTCAAGAAAGCATGGGATAGAAACGTGGGATCTCTTAAAATGAAGAAGAGATAATGGTTACTGTAGATGAGGAGACTTGATGGGCTATTTGGCCTTTATTTGCCATCATGTTTTCAGTTGTGCTCTCTACTTTGATGAAGCCTCCATTTAAACCACTTGTGACTTCATCTCTCAAGCACCTCACTTGGAAAGTAGTTTTTTTAAATCTGCATCACTTCTGCATGATGAGTTAGTGAACTTCAAGCATTGGTTTCAGATCCACCTTATACAATATTCTGTCATGATAGATTTGTCCTTCACACTTATCCCAAATTCCTACTAAAAGTAGTCTCAGATTTTCATCTCAACCATTCTATAGTTCTGCCTGTCTTCTTCCCAAGACCACATTCCTCTCCTGGGATAGCTGCACTCCACACTTTATATTACATTACATTATATTACATTAGTGATTTCTATTCTGCCATTACCTTACGGTTCAAGGAGGATTACATAAAGATATATCTGGCCATTTCCAGAGGAATTTGAGAATAGCGAGGTTGGTTCAAAGAGGTGAGGTGGTTCTTTTGTTGCCATATGTTTGTGTAAGTCACTTGTCTTCCCTGTTTTAATATGTTTAACCTGTTTTTGTGTAATTTTATTATGTTAACCGCTTAGAAATTGGATTAAGCGGTCAAACAAATCTTTAATAAACTTGAAACTTCTTGTGGCGTTAGATTTTTTTTGAGAATAGTGATGGTGTTAGGTTGATTTCAAGGAATTGTTGGGTAGTAGGGCTTTTTTGAATAGTATGGTTTTTATTTCTTTTCTGAATGTTCTGTAGTCTGGGGTCGTTATCAGCAAAGTGGAGAGTTGATGGTCCAGTCTCGCTGCTTGTGTGGCCAGGAGGCCATCGTATAGTTTTTTTCCACTTGACTTCTCTGATTGGGGGATATGTGAATGGAGAGTGGGTTCTTCTTTGTCTGGTTGAGGTGGTTTGGATTAGGCGGTTGTTCAGGTATGCTGGGCTGTCGCCGTTCATGGCTTTAAATAGTAGACAGTAGAACTTGAATTGTATTCTTGTTTGTATTGGTAGCCAGTGTGAGTGGAGGTACCCCTCGGTGATGTGGTCATGTTTGCTCAGTGAGTAGATGAGTCTCAGAGCTGTGTTTTGGACTGTTTGTAGTTGTTTAATCATGGTTGGGGGCAGGGGAGATAGAGAATGTTGCAATAGTCTAGAAGACCCAGCACTAGGGCCTGGACTACAATCCGGAATTGTGTTTCATCGAAGAATTTTTGCACTTGTCTTAAGTTTCTCATGATTGCGAAGGATTTCTGTATTGCTTTATTGATTTGTGGTTGCATGATATAGCACCTGTCAGTTGTCATTCCCTCTAGTTTTAGAGTAGGTTGTATGGGAAATGTGGTTGAGTTAATTACTAGGTCTGTTATGGATGGGTTCTTATCATTTTCGAGGAGAATGAATTTAGTTTTGTCTGGGTTTAGTTTCAGTTTGTGGTCTTTCATCCAAGTTGTTATTGTTTCTAATGTTTTGTGTAGAGTGTTTCATGGAGGGTTTTGGTTGATCAAAAGGGAGAAGAATGGTGATGTCTGCGTAGCTGTAGGAGATTAGGTCTGATTTATCTAAATAGGTGCCGAGGGATGCGATGTAGAGGTTGAAGAATGTGGGGGATAAAGGGGATCCTTGGGGTACGCCACAGGGGTTGGACCAGGGTTCTGACTTTTCATTGCCTGATTTTACTCTGTAGGATCTGGATTTTAAGAATCCTTGTAACCATGTGTGTTCTTTATCCGTGATACCAATTGCATCCAGAATTTGTAGAAGAATGTTATGGTCTACCAGGTCAAATGCTGCGGTGAGATCTAGTTGTATGAGGAGCATTTTTTTGCCTGTACTTTGGTGTTGTCTAGCTGTGTCCAGGAGGGATCCTAGTAGAGTTTCAGTGCTATAATTGGTTCTGAAGCCAGATTGTATATGGTGGAGTATGTTGTAGTCTTCTAGATAGTCGGTGAGGAGTTTGGCTGCTAGGCTACTGGACTGTAAATATGCTCTTGCATCAAACCCCATAGAACATCCACTCAACTATTCCTGTCCTTCGATCCTAACAGGCTAGGAACTCCAGTAACAAACAGAACAAGCTCTTCATGGTTAGTGGACTGTATCTCTTTCTGCTATGCTCGGGCTGGGCTGCCACTGGAAGGTAATGTCACAGTTCAGAAAGTTAGAGCAATGGCAACTTCAGTAGCTTAGCTACGTTTCACTCCCATTGAGGACATATGTAAAGCAGCAGTCTAGTCTTCAATTCATACTGGTACTTTAACATCCAATACTGTCTGGAGAATCATTTCAGATGGGATAGTTGATTCGGCCAAGCAATTCTATAAAATTTATTCTATAAAATTTATTCTCTTATTTGCTAGAGAGTCCCATCTATGAGAATATACTGCTTGCTTGTCCTGGGATTAAAGTACAGTTACTTACCTGTAACAGGTGTTATCTAGAGACAGCAGGCAGGTATTCTCACAACCCTTCCACCTCCCTTAGTTGGCTTAGCTTTTTGCTTTTTTTTTTTTTTTTAACTGAAGTGATGGTCCTGTCAGGTGACATTAGGCGGAAATGCACCAACGCATGCATGGTATGGACAGTCTTGAGCCTTTTGAAAAAGTTTAAAGTGACAGTATACTTTTGCACAGTCATTACCAGTGATCCGTGGATGATGTCACCCATCTGGAAGAATATCTGTTTGCTGTCCATGAATAACACCTGTTACAGGTAAGTAACTGTGCTTTATTAAGTTTTTAATATGTTCTATTTGATTATTTTTTATTTTAAGAGTTTGCATGCATTTTGTAACTCACTTAGGTTTAAATGGACTATAAAGCTTTTAAATACATACATAAGAAATAAGTATTTGGCCAGTGTGTGCTCTAGACAGGAGGTACGTTAAAACAGAGGGGGAGAACACTGAGTAACATTGAATGAAAGCTTGCAGTATCTTGTAGAGTAAGACAGGCTCTTTACCTTTCAGCTCAGAGGCAGGGGAAAAACCTTCTGAGCCAAAGAAAGTGAGTTTTAAGAAAAAGTTTAATAAAGCATGAATTGATTACATTGCTTTCTTTCTTTTTTCTTTTTATTCAGCTAATATTAGTCTAAATGAGACTGCTTTTGTAAATAAGCGCCCTGCTGCTTCTGAGATAAACAATATTACACCAAAAAAGTTGAAACCAAATGAACCTGGTGTGGGAAGCACTTCATCTACAATGCCTTCAGTTAATCCAGTCACAGTGTTGCCATCAAAAAACTTGCCTGCTAAAGGTAAGCTGTGGAGGTGTATTTTGGTTTTGATTTTCCATATTTTATTTTATAATCAACTTCTAACAATATAAGTGAACAAACAGATAATTGTCATATCAAGTTCCATGACATAATACATTAAACAGATCTCCCCTCCTCAAAGACAGACCCCTCATAAAAATTTTCATCTATCAAGATGGAGCCTAACCTCCCTTATTTTATTGTGTCTGTCTTGCTTTCAACTGTGCCCAATCGTCATCACACCCCTATACTAGGACTCTGGTGGAATTTTGATGTTAATTTTTCCATTATGTATCTCTCTCGTTCTATTCACTCAGTCCATGTACAAAGGTGCTTCAGTTTTCTTCCTAGCTGTGGCTATGCAGCACTTTGTTGCTAGTGTCAGATGCTTGACTAGTTTAATTTTATGTATTTCTGGTATTGGTATATTAAACAAAATATCTGTAGTCACACGGGGTTTCTATGTAGTTTGCTTCTTTGATTCACTTACATACCTTGCTTCAGAAGTCCCCAATAAAAGGGAATTGCTACCAAATGTGTAGCATTGATCATATTCCATTGTAATTCCTCCAACATTGTCCTGAATAGCTGGGATTTAATTTTATTATCTGGTTAGGGGTAATGTACCACGTATATAGGACCTTTTATAGCTGTTTTCTAAGATTTTGATGCATATAGAAGTTTTGGCTGTCTTTCAAAGATCTCTTCCCATACTTCTTTATTCCATATCTCCCCATTCTCTTTTTCTCAACCATTAATGGATGTATACCTAACTTTCTTTCCACCTGTTAGCGTTGCAAAGATGACAGAGTAAGCACCCATTGCCACATGGTATCTTCTGTGACTCTGGATGGGAAGGCACTCAAGCATGTGCAGTACAGGCCTATCAAAGGCTTCTTAAAGAGATACGAATGCTGGGTAACATCTATACTGGGGCTCCTTTGGGGTACATCGCCCTAGATGACCGAGAGATGAAAGATAGGGAAGACTAGGCCATAGTCCCTTTTATCAGTACCCTTCTCCTCTGCCAACTCCAGACTCCGTCCCTTCTTTCTTGCCACTCTGTATGCCTAGAACAGGCTGCTTGAATCAATAAGTTGTGCACCGTCCATAGCAATATTCAAATCTAAGCTAAAAGCCCACTTTTTTTAAACTGCTTTCAGCTCTTAACTCCCACTCACTGTCAAATACCTATACCCATTATATCATTTCTTCTACCAGAAACTTCCCAACCCTGAGATGTCCTGTCTGTCTGAGCAGGAACAGTCTATTGAATGTTAAATGTACAACGCTGCGTATGCCTTGCAACACTATAGAAATGATACATAGTAGTAGTACCGTGTTTCCCCGAAAATAAGACACTGTCTTATATTAATTTTGGGCCCAAAAAAGGCACTAGGTCTTATTTTCGGGGAGGTCTTATTTTTTTTCATGTACAGTGTTCCCCCGGTCAGTCACGGTCGGCGATTCACGGTATTTTCCGACCGCGAATGACCCTTCCTCTCCTCCACCCCAGTTCTTCCTATTTCCTTTCTCTCCCCCACATGTGCAGTACCTCCCCTCTCACCCATCTCCTTGTGCAGTATCTTTCTATCCCTCCCTCCCTTCCTTCCTCCTGTACAGCAGCACCCTTGCAGCTTCTATCCCTCCCTCTCCTCCTCTCCATCCCCGTGCAGCAGAACCATTGCAGCTTCTATCCCTCCCTCCTTCCCGACCGTCCTAGGCTTCAAGAGCAAACTAGATGCATATCTCCTTAAGAGAGGCATATAAAGATATGGTGGACTATAAATTACGCCAGGTGTACACCTGGCAGGGCCTCCGCGTGTGCGGATCACCGGACTTGATGGACCGAAGGTCTGATCCGGAGATGGCAGTTCTTATGTTCTTATGTTCTTATTCCCTCTGCTGCCAGATGAGGTGGGGGAGGAGTGTTGCAGGATGAGGGTTGAGGAGCTAGGAGAAAAGGGAGCAGCACTTTGAAGAGTATGGGAGACGGGAGGGCAGGAAGACAGCTTGCCAGATATGGGGTGCTGGGATCAAGGGGGGGAGGGGTTGGGAGCAGTGTTGCCAGATGAGGGGTGGGGAAGGTGAGAGGAAGGGGAGCAGCACTTTGAGAAGTGTGGGAGCCGAGGGGGAGCAGCGCTATCGGATGAAGAGTGGGAGAGGGATGGAGTGCTGCTATTTAGGGGGGGGCGGGCGATGGGTGCTAGGGGAGCCAGCCAACCCGGCCCGGCTCTCTCACCTGCGGCGCAGACAAGATGTTGCTGAGCAGGTGGTTCAGTTCCTGGAACTGGGTCCGACAGAGACAGAGAGGCTGAGTGAAGCACACCAGACACTGGCTCAGCGCTGCGCTGCTGTTTGCCACCTCTTTGAGCCACTGCCGACAGGCGGGGTCCAGGTTCAGCAGCTGCGACACCTCCGGAAGTTCGGTCCAGTCGTTGCTTGCGCACAGCGTCGGGAACAATGAAAGCAGCGCGACCAGCAGCAACACCACCAACGGGGGGGGGGGGGAAGAAGCGCTGCTGCTGCCGGCAACTAGGACTTATTTTCAGGGGTAGGGCCTAGATTAAGATTTGGAAAAATTGCTTTTGCTTACTAATACTTAGGAGGAATTTAGGAGATACCTAAAAACATATTTGTTCTTGAAGCATTTTGGTAGCTGATTTGCGAAATCTTATACAATAACTGATCTTTAAAGGTTTTTAGTTACTAGTTTTTAACTTTGTAAGTTTTACTCAATTTGTAGCATTTTTAACTATTGTAAATCGCATAGAACTTTATGGTCCTGCGGTATATAAACTTTTTATTATTATTATTACCCCAAAAATCATGCTAGGGCTTATTTTCGGGTAGGGCTTATTTTCAGGGAAACACAGTAGTAGTAGAGAAATGATATTCAATGCAGATGAGTCAGAGAAATTGAAACAAGATGTAATGGGGCAATTTAATAAATGAGAGTAGCAGATCACCAGGACCAGATGGTATATACCACAGAATACTGATAGAATTGAACTTAGAACATAAGAGTTGCCAAAGTGGGACAGACCAAAGGTCCATCAAGCCCAGTATCCTGTTTCCAACAGTAGCCAACCTAGGTCACAAGTACCTGGCAAGATCCAAATTAGAAAAACATATTTTATGCTGCTTATCCTAGGAATAAGCAGTGGGTTTCCCCAAACCATCTTAATAATGGTTTATGGACCTCTGTTTTAGGAAATTATCCAAACCTTTCTTAAAGCCTGCTAAGCTAACTGCTTTCACTACATTCTCTGGCAACCAATTCGAGAGCTTAATTACCTGTTGAGTGAATAAATATTTTCTCTGGTTTGTTTTAAATCTACTACTTAGTAGTTTCATTGCATGCCCCCTAGTCTTGGTATTTTTGGAAAGAGTAAACAAACAATTCACATCTACTATATATACTCGAATATAAGTCAAGCCGAATATAAGTCGAGACCCCCATTTTTCCCCCTCAAAAAGGAGGAAATATGGTTGACTTGAATATAAGTTGGGCGGCTTAATATTCAAGTGCCTGCCCTGCCAGGGTCTGCACCCAGCGTCCCCTCCTTCTCCCGTCAGGCTCTGATCCGAGCCCCTTCCCTCCATCCCTTGTCAGACTCTACACCCAGCCCCCTCCCTGCCAGACACTGCACACAGCCCCATTCCCGCCCTGCCCTGTCCATCGTACCTCCTCTGCCGCTGGAATCCCTGGTGGTCCAGAGGTGTAACAGGCAGGAGTGAGCTTTCCATGCTCCTGCCCCGCTTCTAACCTGGTCGGTCGCTACCGTGAGTTCCGGCTTCAGTGCTGAGTGACTTCCTGAATGGCTCTTGCAAATTTCTGTTTACTGACTCCTTTGAACTATAATTGTCTTTTTAAGGACAATATGATGCACTTTCCCTACCTCCTCATTTGCACCTTCCATGTTCCTTTTATTTCTTTATTGTAGTTCATTCCCCCTTCCCTTTTGTGGGTGTACATCTTGTCTGTCTGTGGTACTAATCTTCCCTAGTGATGTTCGTACCTGCTAATTTAATTATTTTATCTTAATTTTAATGCATTTGCATATTACTTTTTATTGATATACATTGCCTATCAGTCTGATTAGGCGGTAAAAAAAACTTGAAACTATTTATTTATTTTTTATTTATTTATTTATTTAGATTTATATCCCGTTCTCCCAGTAGCTCAGAACGGTCTACAAGTAAACATACACAGTAGAAGTAATTAGGCAAATAAGATGTACAATAGGTTTAGGTGCTTGGACATACAAAATTGTGCAGTATTTATCAGGGTACAAACAATTTTTCAGAGTACAGACAATTTATCAGAGTACAGACTAAGAGAGGACTATACTGAAATTTAGGAGAAGTTAAATAGGGGAGAGAAGAGTGAGGTGGGGTTTAAGGGGGGGTGTAGACTGAGGGAGATCTTTAGTTGAAGAGGAGGGTCTTTACCATTTTACGGAATGTCAATAAAGAGTTCTGTTGCCTGAGTTGGGGGGGGAGTTTATTCCAGAGATGTGGGATGAAGTGGCTGTAGGATCGTTTGCGGGCAGTTTCTGAGAGGAGGGACCTTCCAGGGGGAATGCATAGGCGTATTTCCGATTTTGAGCGGAGGGAGCGAGTGGGGGTGTAGATGGGAAGCTAGATTTTATGTAGGAGGGGGTGGTGGCATAAATTCTCTTGTGGGCTACTGCTAGGGCCTTGAAAGCACAGCGCTGGCTAATTGGGAGCCAGTGTTCAGCGCGGAGTGCTGGGGAGACGGGATCATGGTAGTTGAGGTTGTGTAGGAGGCGGATAGCTGCATTTTGGACACGTTGGAGGCGTTTGAGATTATTTTTGGTTAGTCCATTAAATAGGGAGTTACAGTAATCCATTCTGGAGAGGACATATGCGTAGAGGGGTTGGGCGAGGTCAGGTGTGAGCAAGTGCAAAGTGATGCATATAGGAATGAGTGACCCAAATTATAGGTATGTCATGAAAGGTTCTACATAAGGAGTGTCTGCGCAGTAAATGGAACTAGGTATCCTCATTGATAATACATTGAAACCCTCTGCTCAGTGCATAGCAGCAGCCAAGAAAACAAATAGAATGTTAGGAGTTAGGAAATAGATGGAAAATAAAAAATGAGATTATTGTAATACCTTTGTATTGCTCCTTGGTGTGACTGCACCTAGAATATTGTGAGCAATTCTGGTTACTGCATCTCAAAAAAGATATAGTGAAATTAGAAAAGATGCAAAAAAGGACAGCAAAATGATAAAAAGGATGGTGTTACTTCCCTTTGAGGAAAGGCTAAAGTCAATAAGATCTTCAGCCTGGCGTGGTTAAAAGGCGACGTGATTCATACATGTGACACTCAATGCAAAAGACTAGATAACAACCCTCTTGCTGCTGGACTACTGTCTGCATCTTGTTATTGAGCTGATTAATTAACCTTATTAAGCTACTAGTATAGAGAGCCTTAGGATTTTATTATATGCTTTATTTAATATTTGTTTCGTAGATAGTCTTAGGGTTATATTGTATGCTTACCTACTGTTTGATTCTTTACAGGTAATGAAATATAAAGAGTTCTCCTGTTGTCCTAATTAGAATAATTGACAGTAATTTAAGACTATAAGTATAGAAATGAGCTAGAGGTGGGAGGGAATGGAGACTAAACCAAACCCTGCTCTGTCTGGCAGAAACTATCTCTAGCAGCAGGTTCAAGCTTACAAAACTGTAGAACTATAAAAGGCTATTATCCTATGGAGACTAGCTAAGTAAATTGTGATTCCGTATTAAAGTGAGCAGATTTAACGTAGATAGTTGAGTTTGGAGGGAAGTGATAAATGGGAGCTCTAGACCGCGGATAGCGTTCATATCTACAAGGGGGAAAGGTCTTTAGCCTTTTCCTGAAGAGACAGTGTGTGGGAATCTACCGCAGGTGAGTTGGTAGATTGTTCCAGATGTATGGTCCAAGGAATTCTAAAGTGGAGTTAAACTTTTTTTCTGGCATATTTGTTGAGAAGATGGGAAAGGTATTTTAAATCGTTTTGTAAGTCTTGAATTGAGGAAAGTGTGTGAGACTGGGATACAGGTCCACTGGAGCTTTCATCATAGATGGCCATGTGGATCACACAAGCTAATTTGAAATGAATACGTTTTTTTGAAGGTAACCAGTGCAGTTTTAGCAGTAAGGGACTGACCCTCTTAAAGCGGTTGGATCGAAAAAATCAATCTTGCCGCTACGTTTTAGAGCAGTTACAGGCGCTTCAGTTCTTTCTCTGTAATGCTGTATTAGAGGGAGTTGCAGTAGTCCAGGTAGGGTAGCATGAAAGCTTGTGCCACCATCCTAAAGTTGTCTTGGGTCAGAGCTGATCTGACTGATCTTAGTTGTCTATTTTGAAGAAGAATCCCTTTGCCAGGGATGTGATCTGGCTCCTGAAGAATAAGGAGGAGTGTATGGTAATTCCTAGCGCCTTAGTGAAGTTCGATATAGAGAATGACACGGTGACAAAATTCATCACCGTTCCCGTCCCCGCGGATAACTGCAGGAAATAATCCCATGTCATTTTCCAGTGTCTATTTCAACCTCGGTCCTTCTACACCATCATTCTTCAAAGCAAAGCTTGCGGGTCAGTGGTTGTGCCCAATTATACTCTGATTCTTCCCTCTCTCCTTAAAGAATGACATGAAGATGATTTCCCGCGGTTATCCGCGGGGACGGGGACGGTGATTAATTTTGTCACCGTGTCATTGTGAGTATAGCAATAGTTCCTTGCAAGATAGTAGACTAGTCCTTGAACCACAGTACTTTGGTCTTTTGCTTGTTGATTTTCAGGAAATTGGTCTGGGCCCATTCACTCAGGTTTTCGGCAGCAGATTTTATGAGGTGAAGTGCAGAGTTTTAATATATCATCTGCATAGGAGAAGAGGTGAGTCTGAGGGAAGGGGAGGCTATTTCCCTCTTCCCTTAGGTATCTGTTGAAGAGGGAAGGTGAGAGCAGGGTGCCTTGTGGGACACTGCATGAGGACTCCCAGCTCTGGGATCTCTGGCTACTTTTCTAAAGTTCATAAGACCTGTTTTTCAGGAATTGTGTGAACTAGTTGAGGACTGTGCCATGTAATCCCACTTCATTGAGCTTCAGGAGTAATAGTGAGTGATTGATAGCATTGAAGGCAGCAGAGATGTCAAATTGTAGCAGGACGGACTGGTTTTTTTTTGCTCAGGTATGATTTGGCTATTGATGTTAATTCTAGTGCCTCTTCATCCAGTCTGAGATCTCTTTGAATGTAACTGTGGAGAAATTCTGCCAGTATCTATCAACTGGTATATCATCCTCTAGTGTGGATTGCTGGGCCAGGTTCAATTCCTTCTTCTAATTAAGCTCTGGAATTCAATGCCAGTGAATATGGTGAAAGCAGTTAGCTTAGCAAGGTTAAAAAAAAAAAGTTTGGATAATTTCCTAAAATAAAAGTCCATAGACCATTATTAAGAAGGATGTGGGAAAATAATATCTTATTTTTAGGATAAGCAGCATAAAATCTGTTTTACTCTCTTGAAAACTTGCCAGATACTTGTGACCCTGGACTGGCCATTGTTAGAAACAAGATACTGGGCCTAATGGACCTTTGGTCTGCCCTCTATAGCAATTCTTATGTTTACATGTGAGAATAATGGCCCTGCTGTCCTTGGAGAAACCTTGCTTCAGGTGAGTAACTTCACTTTGTATGCAAGTATTTATTTGTATTTTGGACAGTGGAGGCTTAAGAGACTTGCCCAGAGTCATACGGAGCTCTGTAGTAGGATTCAAACCCAATTCTCGGGCCACTTCACAAACCATTAGGCTACTCCTCCAGCTCTTTCAGGGATTCATCACTAGTGAACACCAGGCTTTTCTCATGGTGAATATTGGATGATTCTGTCCACCATTGAAGGGAGGAGGAAATGGCAGGAGTTACTGTGTAGTTATGAATATTTTGTGTGAGAAGGACTTAAGAGTGATTCCATTGGAATTTCAACTCCAATTGTGCTTCCCTCATCTGGAGGTGCAATAGAATCTGCCACTTTTAGCATTAAATTAAGGATCTAATGCTCACAAATGAAGGAATTGTTTCCAATGCCCACCTAGGAATTAGTGATCATCTCACAATATGGTTTGATATAATAGCTAAAACATAGTGCAGTCACACAAAATTCAAAGTATTGGATTTCAGACATGCTGCTTTTGTTGAAATGGGAAATTACCTGAAAAAAGAAGCTGAAAGCATAGGTAGGCATATGAGAAGTGAAAAGACAGCAGTCCAAGCTGAAAGCTGCTATAAACAAATATAAGAGAAACAGAAAACCGATATGGTTCTCTGAACAAGTGACTGAAAAAATAAGGGCAAAAAAGGTTGTGTTCAAGAAATATAGAAGAATGCAACAAGAGAATGATAGAAAAGATTACTAGATTAAATTCAAAGAAGCAAAGAGAGAAATATGGCTAGTAAAAGCACAGATGGAAGAAAATATGGCTAAAGCTGTAAAGAGAAGTGACAAGACTTTTATGTAAAATGGCTAGAAATGAATAAGACTGAAAGATCCAAGATCAGCTATGTGGACAGTGATGATGATAAAGTGAATGTACTAAACAAATACTCTTTGGTGTTAATGGAGGAAAATCCTAGAGAAGGGTCTGGGAATCCTAGAATGGGAATGGAGTGGTTATTGCACCATTCATAGAAAAAAAGTGTGTAAAAAAACTTGAAATTCTGAAAGTGGACAAAGCTATAGGGCAGAATGGGATACATTCCAGAATACTGTGGGAGCTCCTGGTGGGACCTCTTAAGGATTTATTTAATAGATCTTTAGAGACAGGAGAGGTTCCGCAGGATTTGAGATGAGCAGTTGTGGTCCCTATTCACAAAAGTGGTGATAGGAAAGAAGAGGGAAATTGAGAGCCAGTAAGCCTCACATCAGTGGTAGGAAAAATAACGGAGTTGCTGCTGAAAGAAAGAGTTATCATTCTAGAAGGCATTAAGGTTTTCTAGTGCAATATGTCTAGTGGTCCTGAAAACTAGGGTTATGCATCTGAACCCATAAGTTGATTGCAAAATACTGTCAATCATCTTTTCAGCTTTGCCTCCTTCCCAGGGAGCTGCTCATGTCCCTTCATTTTTTTCTGCAAGCAAGTTGCAGAAAAGTGTTTTTGCTTTGCTCTGCTCTGCAGTTTTATTATTTTGGGGTATTTTTTTCTAAGTGTTCGGTTGGAAGTTTGGTGCCCAAAGGTTCCCACTTGTTGGGACCTCTGCCTGGGAGAAGACATAGACTCGTGCTGCAAATTATGCTGCTAACACGATCAGCACTCAGGGACATCTAGCTAGCCAGTCTGCTTTTGCATTTTTTGAAGCTACTCACATCCCTGATTTATCAGGAACTTGAACGCACACTGTTTGGCTCTGTCCCGGCTTATAGTAGGCCAGCTGCATGGTCCTCTCATGGCAGTCAATCACTAGCAGCTCTTTACTGGGCAGGAGTGTGGGAAGACCGCTCCTGCTCCAGTTCACCGCTAGACCACCAGGAGTTTTAAAAGGAGGTGGGAGGAAGGTAAAAGTTGTAACAGTCAGCTGTGACAGGAGGCAGGAGAGATACCTCCTGTCCCGGCCCACTGCTGGACCACCAGGTCTTATGGCAGGCCCAGTGGAGGCCTGCAATAGGTCCAGGAGGGGAGGGGGTCGGAGGGGGAGTGCTGACCCAAATATAAACAGAGACTCCCATTTTTTGGCCTAAAAATCTCAGCATATATTCGAGTATATGGTATATGCCACACTGAATGATTTCCCACCTGCAAGGAATGTGAAATTCTATATGAAGGGGCATACCAGGGCTAGCCTAACAGTTAGGCAAGACTAATTAGTTGCCTAAAATGGCAGCTTTGGGGAGGAAAGGACAGCAAAGAGAGAGTGCAATCAAGTTTAAAAAGAAGAAAGAGTGATCTTAGCCACAGAAACTCAGAGCCATCAGCACACACTTTGACCTGCAGGAAGGGATGAGACAGTTTTCAAATAGCCTGTGTACCTGAGTAAATGATATTAGGAAATAGTTCTTGTTAAATGTATGTGTGTGTAGGTTTGCACATAAAATGTAATATTTTAAAAGTGTGATATCCAATTATATGTTTTTATATTATGGTTGTGGGAAATCTCTGTGAACCTGGAAGACATACTGAGCCAGATTGACAAGTTAGAGTGATAAATCACCTGGACATCCAGGGTATTGAAAGAACTCAAACATGAAATTGCTGATCTGCTGTTAATGATCTGTAACCTGTCATTAAAATCTTTTGTAGTACTAAAGATTGGATGTTGGCCAATGTTATGCTGATTTTTTTAAAAAGAGTTCTGTGGTGACTTTAGTGCTGGTCAAAATAGTGGAAACTCATAAAAAGTAAACCTACAGAACACGTAGACAAACATTGTTTAATGGGACAGAGTCAGCCTGGGTTCAGCCAAGTGAGTCCTTGCCCCATCAGTTGGCTTGATTTCTTTGAAGGTGTGATTAAAATGTGGATAGTGGTGAGTTGGTTGATATAGTATATCTAGAATTTCAGAGAGCTTTTGACAAAGTTCTTAATGAGAGTCTCCTGAGAATTAGGAGGCTATGTTCTGTTGTATATTAGGAACTGGTTATTGGACAGAAAATAGAGGGTAGGGTTAAATAACCATTTTTTAGAATAGAGGAGGTGAAATAGTGGAGTGCCGCAGGGATCTGTATTGGGACTGGTACTATTTAACATATTTATAAATGATCTGGAAATTGGAACAAGAAGTGAGGTGATAATTTGCAGACGACACAAAACTATTCAAAGCTTTCAAAACACATGAGGACTGTGAAAAATTGCAGGAATACCAAGTTTCTTCAATTTTTATTATCCTGCACTGAGGGCTGACCTGGATGGCTTACATTTTAAAACTTCAGGGGAAAGGACCAGGGTTTGTGAAGGGGAAAAGTTAAATAAGACAAGAAAGTGATTGCAGGGGGGCAAACTACAATGTTGAAAGGATAGAAGAAGGTAGGATAAGCACATTTGGGTAACTGCATTTTGGTAAGACTTATCTAGTGTATTTAGAAAGTGATATCTTAAGAATTCAGTTTTGGTATACATCTTGAAAGAGAAATGTTTTTAAATCAGTTTTAAATTTATCAATGATGTCTGTAGAAATAAAAGGAAAACATAAAAGAAAAAAAATACCTTTTTTATTGGAATAACTTGGACTAAATATAGTTTATGATTAGCTTTTGAAAGTAAACCCCTTCCTTCTTCTTCAGATCAAAAATAAGCAAATGTTGGTAAAATCGGTATATGTAAGGGAAACAAGAAAGCATTTCAGTGGTAGTTGGAGACAGAGGTGACAAAACAGTTTGAATTTCTTAGCAGCAGTATTGCCCGATTCAGGGAAAAAATTTTCAATTCGATTCAGCCTATTGAATTGACTTTGTTTTTTTAATTCAATTCACTTTTCCTGCACAATTGGGCAGTCTTTTTTCAAATGTCCTGTTGGGTTTATTTTGTAGCCTTTTCACCCACCCCACCCCTCCACCTCTCTTTACCCTCTTTAACCCACACTGGTGCTGTGGTGTAAACAAACAAACAAACAAAAAAAAGACTTTTCCTTTCTCTGTTAGGTCCTAGTTTACGCTCGCTAACAGCAGCTCTAGCCTGGATACACATTTCAAATCTGACATAATGTAATCACAATATAAGCAGAAGGGCAGATCAATTACTATTCAAAATTGAATAAATATATCTTCAACATAAAAACGTGAGACTTAACTGAAACAACCTCAAAAGAGCTTCTAAGTCATATTGATAGAGAGAAATCAATACCAAAACACTTTCAAAGAGAATTTAAAATTGTGTATATCTGTAAGAACTTTGTAACAACCACGCTGAATATAAACAACTCTAACAAGGTGGATATATCAATATGCTTATGCTACTCAGATCATAGGATCTCTTATAACATATATGTTATTTCAGATTCCCATCCTGGGACCATGGCTTTAATCATGTATACACCAACCTGCCTTCCTCTAAACAAAACAACGGGTGCTATGCCAAATACTTATTACCGCTTATGTTTGTGTTAGTTAAAACCAATAGCACTAAACTCAGCATTGACACATCTTTGATGGTATCAACCAAATCCAGTGCTGGCAAGACTCAAAAGACTCTCTTGTAATCAGAGAAACAGAAAATACAATTATTTTTTCTACCTTTTATTGTCTGGTCAAATTATTCAAATCATGTTGATCTGACATACAGTTGGGCTTCCTAAAGCAGCAGCGGTGGCCAGCTGACTGTGAATAGGCTGTTTGTGGTCTGCCTCACCAGGACTTCCCTCTGCCCCATCATCAGTGATGTCATCGGTGGCCTGGTAGGCCATGAGCAGCCTGTTTAGACCACTGCCTCTGCTTGCCATCCACCGCTGCTGCTGGTTTAGGAGGCCTGGAAGTATGTCAGGTCTCACCGGGGAGTGGGGTTGGTTACTGAATCGGTGAGTCCGATTTTTTATTTTGGGTGAAAACGAATCGATTCAAAATGATTCACTGAAGCAAATCGGGCAGTACTACTTTGCAGTGGGTAACAGCCAAAATGTTTGTTAAGTAGGAGATGGAGAGGTGACAAAGCAGTTTCAAATCCTTTGTTGTAGGAAAGGAAGCCAAGGTTTTTGATAATTAGGAGACAGGTATCAAAGCAGTTTAAATTTCTTTATAATGGGAAAGAAAGCCAAGGTTCCTGTTGACCAGATTCTCAAAACTTTAACGCAGTCACTAAACTGGTTTCTGATGGTTTATCCTGCACGCATTTTAGCGGCAGATTATCAGAACAGCTTATCTCGACATTTAGCGAGCTTTCTAGCAGTCTCTGACACTGCCATACAAATGAGCTCTCCAAAAGCGGCACCGGCTTTTGGCAACAGAAATCAGCAACTGGTCCAGGTATGTGCCGGTGTAGTGACAGCACTGTTTAAAACCCTGGCAGCGGGAGAGATGCTCATTCTCTCCCACCGCAAACAACACCCCAAATGCAGTGGGAGAGATGCCCATGAGATCATATGGGAAAAATATTCAAAATAAGGGGATCCTTCATATTCTCTTCCAATGTAGTATATATCATTAATGCAAAAAGTGCAAAGAAGGGTGCTACATTGGTTGAAAAGGCCAGGATCAGCTTACACAGATATCATTAAAAATTACAATGCCAACCAGGATGTCACCTCTGTCAGACAACACTTTGGAAAAACTGACCACTATCCCAATGATTTTATGATAAGAATACTGAAAGGAAATTTCAAGACAATCAAAGTAAGACTTTTGAAATCAAAATGGTAAAATATTTTGATACCTACCAGACAGGACTCAACAAGTACCTTGTCTTTCTTTCCGACAACAAAGGAATTTGAAACTGCTTTGTCATCTTTCTTTCTCTCCTACTTAACAAAGTCCTTAGCTTTGTTACCCACTGCAAATAAATTCAAACTCTTATCACCTCTTTGTCTCCAACTACCACTGAAATCCTTTCTTGTTTCCTTATATATACTGATTTTGCCAACATTTGCTTATTTTTTATCTGAGGAAGAAGGGGCTATCTTTGAAAGCTAATCATAAACTACATTAAATTAGTCCAATAGAAAAGGTATTATATTTTTTTTCCTTTGTTTTTGTTTTATTTCTACATATTACCTTGAAGAGTGGACTAACACGGCCACCACACCTTTTCACTCAATGGATGTCTGAAATCGGAGTGACAAAGGGAAGGAGTTCCAGAGCTGGGGTCCATTCACTGAAAAGGTTGTATTTCTGATAAGTTTGTATACAGTTTCATGGTAGGATTGAATTTTAAGCTGATTTTGGTGTGCAGATCTGAGAGATCTAGAGAGGGCATAAGGAGTGAGAAGACAAGGGGGTTTGCCTGTATTTAATGTTTTGAAAATTAATAAGAGTGTTTTCTAGTGCAGTACGTGTGTCATTTTGGACTGTAGGGTATTCTCCACAAGCTCGTGACCTGTGCAGAAGGAGTCCATTCCAGGTTTTCAAACTTCTCCTTCTTTAGAGGGCTCTGCTGACCCTTTCAGTTTTTCCTTTTGCTTGCGAGCCAGAAGGTCTTTCTGATTTGCTCTGTATATTTCTTTATTATTTTCAGTGGTTTTCTTGGCGATTTTTGCAGATTTCACCGTTTTTGCAGATTTTTCAACAGATTTCAACCAGAGCTCCCCAATTGCTTCTTTTCACCATCTATATTTGCTCCTTCGGTGCCATGATTTCCTCCCATGGCTTTCAGTATCACCTCTATGCTGATGACTTCCAGATCTACCTCTCCACACCAGATACTTCTACAGGAATCCAGGCCCGAGTCTCAGCCTGCCTGTCCAACATTGCTGCTTAGATGTCTCACTGCCATCTAAAACTGAATTATGGCTAATACTGAGCTTCTTATCTTCCCTCCCTCCCCCTCCCCGGTTCTCTGTTTCTGTGGACAACACTTTCCTCCTCCCTGTCTTGTCACTAACAACCTCGGGATCATTTTTGAATCTTTTCTCTCCTCTGCTCAGATCCAATAAACTGCTAAAGCCTCTTCCTCTATAATATTACCAAACTCTGACCTCTCTTTTCTGAGCAAACTACCAAATCCCATTTACTTATCACCTCTCGCTTAAATTGTTGCAACTTGCTTCTCTCGGGTCTTCTGCTCAACTATCTCTCTCCTCTTTCAATCCATTCAAAATTCTGCTGCACAACTTATGTTCTCACATTACCCCTCTCCTCAAGTCACTCCATTGGCTCACCATCTATTTCCAAATACAATTCAAACTCCTCTTACTGACTTACGAGTGCATTCACTTTGCAGCCCCTCAGTATCTCTTCTCACTTATCTTCCCTTGTGGTCCCCCCTTGTGAATTCTATCTCTAGCAGTATTCAAATCCAAGCTAAAAGCCCACTTTATCAATGCTGCTTTCAACTCCAAACACCCATGTCTATCCTTTCATTCTCTCTGCAAGAAACTCCCAACCTCTATATGTCTTGTCTGTCTGTCTGTCCATATTAGATTGTAAGCTTTTCTGAGCAGAGACCGTTTATTACATGTTAAATGTACAGCACTTTATATGCCTTTCAGCGCTATAGAAATGATAAATAATAGTAGTAGTAGGTCTACAGAATCCTGAGTGGTGTAAAACAGGCAAAAGTGAATTGATTTTTCACCCCTTTCAAAAAGTACAAAATCTAGGGGACACTTGGTGAAGTTACATAGGAATACTTTTAAAACAAATAGGAGGAAATATTTTCTTTACTGAAAAGAATAGTTAAGCTCTGGAGCTCGTTGTCAGAGGATGTGATAACAGTGTAGCTGAGTTTAAGAATGGTTTGGACAAGTTCCTGGAGCAAAAGTCCTTAGCGTGCTATTGAGACAGACATAGGAAGCCACTTCTTTTGCTGGATTGGTAGCATGGAATGTTGCTTTTATTTGGATTTCTGCCAGGTACTGTGACCTGGATTGGCTACTGTTGGAAACTGCGCTAGATGGACCCAGTATGGCTGTTCATATGTTCTTATTAGAATCTTGGGTGGGGGAGGTGGGATCTGATGGCCTAGGGCAGGGGTAGGCAATTCCGGTCCTCGAGAGCCGGAGCCAGGTCAGGTTTTCAGGATATCCACAATAAATATGCATGAGATAGATTTGCACCTCAAAGATGCAGTGCATGCAAATCCATCTCATACATATTCATTGTGGATATCCTGAAAATCTGACCTGGTTCTGACTCTCGTCTTGGACCAAATCCGGCCCGCCTGGCAATTTTATGCAGCCTGTGGTGACTGTGCGGCTGACACTACACCAGTAAAACTCTTTCAGGAATCTCCTTGAGTCCCGACTCCTCCACCTACCTCCTCCCCACCGCTGAAAGTTAAAATCTTCGTGCAGCCAACAGTGCAACAAAGCCAGCTTCTTGCTGCCCTGGAAGTGTTGTTTCTGCAACACTTCCTCTTCCCATGTAGGCAGGATGCTGCAGAAAGAACACTTCTGGGGCAGTGGGAGGTTGGCTTCGTTGTGCTGTTGGTTGCCCTAAAATTTTACATTTCAACAGACAGGAAGTGGTAGGTGGGGGAGTCAGGAACAGGGGACAGGTCGTACTGTAGGATCCAGCTGAGAGGGGAAGGCTGGGGTTTTGTAATGAGGGAAGGGTATGCTGCACGGGTTGTGAGGGAAGTGGTTTGGGAAAGCAAGAAGGACAGATGCTGCATGGGATAGGAGGGGGTTGGGAAGAACAGAGGCTACACAGGCTGGAGGTCAGGAAGTGAGGGAAAAAGATGCTGTCCGGTGGGTGAGGAAAGAGAAAAAGAAAATTTTTGGACATAGGTGTGTTGAGTGGGAGGAAAAGAGAGATGGTATACATGGGGAAGAGGGAGAATTGTTGGACATGTTAATGGTGGAAAGGAGAGATATCTGATTCCAGAGAAGGGTGTTAGAAGGAGGTAAGAAAGAGATGTCAAACCACTGGAATGGGAAAGAGAGAGATGCCAGACTACGGAAGGGAAGGAGAGAGAGAAAGAGATGCCAGACCATATGAGGGAGGGAAGGGGGAAGACAGAGTTGTCTGACCATGGGAGAGGGAAGAGATGGTGCACAGGGATGGAGGAGAAAGGAAGACAGAGGGAGGAGATGGTGCACAGCAATGGGTGCGGCAGGGAAGAGATAAGAAGAAATTCTTTTTATGGATAGATGGGAATAGGGGAGGAGATGATAGGCATGGATAGATGGGAAAAGAAGACATGGAAAAGTAGATAGATTTTGAGAAGAAAGCAGAAACATGGAAGAAAGTCGAATTGTAAAATTTAATGCTAAAGATGGATGTATCCAAACAGACTGGGGATTTTAAATTACAGTCCACTTGAGGGGGCAATACTTTCAAAATAGAACAAAACACAAAAGATCCCGCTCTCATCAATACTGGGCAAGTTTCTCAAATAATATCATCGTATAACATTTAAAGACTTTAAAATATTTAAATGTGCTCATAAGCTCTTCAGCAAGGCGCCACAGTAGCAGTACAATGTCACTGGAAAGGTGCTTGAATTTTAATCATAACACATTGCATGGAGCAAGGATTCTCGCTTCTACTGGAGTGGCAAATGTTGTGGCTCTACAAAAGCTGTTTAACAGTAGACCACTTATCTGAAAAGGTCAGTTCACGGCTCCAACCAGTCTGTGTTTCGCTACGCTACATCAGGAAGCCGGAAGGATGAGCTTTTTATATTGATTTTATTTGCAGTGTGCAGTGCCTGAGTCCTTTGTTCTACACACTCAGGCACTGCGGGATTGAACTGCATGCAGAGTCTTGCATCTTAGGATTTCATTTGTATATATTAATAATAATAGCTTTATTTATATTCCATCATACCTTTTCAGTTCAAGACGGTATATAATAAGAGATGCTGTAATGACAGCGAGGTTACATCAGTTAGATTTGGGAAGGTGTGGAAGACAGTTGAGTGAACAAGGTAATAGGGTAGGAAGGAGGAGCATGTAAGAAGGGGTTATCTGTGTTCTGCATGTGTGGCCAAGGCCACACATGCAGGTAAGAATGAATGTTCAGGTAAGAATGAATGTTGAGAAGCTTTGTGTAGTTTAATTTTGTGGTTAACCATTATTTGGTGTTAATAAGATTATATTATGTGTATATATGAAAAATGAATTTAAAAAATGGTATTACAGTTAGTACTTTTAAGGGGGTGGGGTCTTGGGCGGAGGTTGGGTGGGGTCTGGGGGTGGAGCTTTTAGGCCCCATCTTCCCCCCAAACAAGAAAGTGTTCTGCTGCCTATGCCTAGAATGACTATTTGAATATAGTTGGGATTACGGTAAGTATGGTAACTTCTATGAGGTGAAAATAACCAGGTGGATCGCTGGAGTGGTGTCTCAGGGTGAGGAAGGATTTATATTTCTACTAAGACTAAGTATCTTAATAAAATAGTCAGCCCACGACTTAGCCTGTATGTTAGATTTTGGCCCCTAATGTGATTGAGTTTGACACCCCTGGCCTAGGGAATTGAAAATTAACAGATAGGGGGCTGTAATGCTGAAAGTTTACCAAGGGCATCCAATATTATTGCACTGGCCTTGGGATATACTCGTATTTTGTGATCTTGCCCACAAACCTCTGGGAGACTAAAGGGCCCTGCATATAGGGGAGCAAAGTCAGTTCTCTCTCCACCTATTAGCAGGTGATAACTAAATTGTCAGAACTGTTCTGGTAGGGCTAAAGGAAATAAAATCAGCAGATAAAATACATTTGTTGATGCTGCTCCCTAACAGTTACCACTGTTAGCCTTCTGTGACACTGAGGGAAAGACACATTTTCTTTAAATGTCAGTTTTTTGACTCTACACACTCATGCTAAGTATTCGTCGATATTTGTCTTCAAAGGTACAAGTTCTACATCAAGTCATCTGAAAAATGGTACTCCTTTTCCAAGAGCTTGTCCAAAGTGTAATATTCATTTCAATCTTATGGACCCGCTGAAAAACCATATGAAGGTGAATCATTCTTAAATTTTAATTATCTTGAGAGCAATGATTTATTTATTACTGAATAAGCAAAGCATGTTTACATTTGTTAAATATATCTTTCTGCATGGAACAGAAGGTTCTTAACTTAAAACAACTTTCTTTAAAATGCTTCCAAATCAAAAGTATTGTATTATTTTTATACTTATTCTTTTTCAGTACTGTTGTCCTGACATGGTAAATAGTATCTTCATGGGAACATCAAAAACAGAAACTTTAAGTACACCAACAAAGACTGGCGAATCTGAGAAAGGAAAATTAATCATGTTGGTTAGTGACTTCTATTATGGGACACATGAGGGTGACATGCAATTGGTACAGCAGGAGCAGAAGACACACACCACCTTCAAATGCTTCAGTTGTCTGAAAGTTCTCAAAAATAATGTGAGGTATCTAAATGCTGATTCCTGGAAGTTGCAGATTTAAGACTTGTACTTTATTGCAATTTTCTTTTCAATATATATTTATCTTATATAATGGTATGGAAAGCTTCCAATTAACTATTTGCATAGTAATTAAAACAGTACATGTGAGAAGTCATTTATAGGAATACCGATATCTTATATATTAAAAGACATATCTTAAAGAAAAAGGTATATTGTGTTTAGTAGACTGCTGCAAGTGATTTTGGTCAATGTTTATTATTGTTTCCCATCAAGATTGATGATGTTACCAATAGATTTTAGTATAATTCCCAGTAGAGACCTAAAATGAATAATAGCTGGTGGTTTACATGGTGTAAGAACTGTTATTTTGATTGAATAGCTTAACTTTCAGAGATAGCAAAATGCTTCAGTAAGCTGTTTTAATAGACCAGTTTGTATCACAGTTTGTGTCTGGCAGCTAAGGTCATAGTTCTTTTCTTGTGAGAATCTTAAGAAAAGCTGAAGAAGCAAAATGTAAAACTGAAAAATGGACATTTGCCTACAAGGGGCACAGTATATGAGTTAAAATGTACTAAAAGAGTAAGCTGATACCATTAAGTAAAACAAAAGGTTTTTGTAATTGCAGGTATTAAAATCAACATTATGTACACTTAGAAAGTAAAAAAACAAGTAGAAATACTAGCAATTTATCTTTTAAACAGCACAAAAACTAATGTATATCAACAAAGCTTTTAGAATTTCTCTCATAACTTGATAATTGCTGGCCAAGTACATTTTTATCTTTAAAAGATTTTAAATGGTATTTAATATGGATTACAGGACTAATAATTATCACTCCCTGTATAAAATGGAGCTGGAAATGTCCTTGAACATACACTAGCATATCAAGTAGCAAACTATGATAGAGATTTCCGATGTTTACTGCTTACATCCTGTTCTTATGAGCAATTTAGAAAACAATTGAAAACATTTCTCTTTGCAAAATTTTTGACTTAACAATCTTGTTGTTTATTTAGCTTAAACTTTTGTAAACCGCATAGAACTTATGGTTATGTGGTCTAGAAATCTGGTATTATGTTATGTTCCTTCAGGAAGTTGTATTTAGGTGTGTTAATATTTAAAAACAGATTACATCTAACTGTAATCCTTTTGTCCTAAGTAGGCTAATATGGATATATCGTATGACTTTTTAGTGGGCCTGTTTTTAGTTCATAATCCTTGTAGAACATTCTCTTTCTCAATATATAGTTTCTTCAGTTTTGTGACAGGTAAAGGTGTTTAAGTAACTTAGTTTCAAGATTATATGGAACTCTATCAATTTTGTTTCACATCGCTAATACATAGTGTATTGTAGTTGGTATCTGTGGTTAATACCATATTTTTAAAGCTATGATAAGTCATTTAGTTTGATAATATTTAGATTTCTGTACTTTTAAAATGCAGTTGAGATGCATATTTTTTTATATCTTCTAACAATTTATGCCTGTTGCATTCATCTTTTACAGGTTTATGAATCATATGAAACATCATTTGGAGCTTGAAAAGCAAAGCAGCGAAAGTTGGGAAAATCACACCACCTGCCAGCACTGCTATCGTCAATTTCCTACCCCTTTTCAACTGCAGTGTCACATTGAAAGTGCACACACTCCTTATGAATCAACTAGTAAGTTTTCTTG
This sequence comes from Geotrypetes seraphini, assembly GCF_902459505.1. Lineage (NCBI taxonomy): Eukaryota > Metazoa > Chordata > Amphibia > Gymnophiona > Dermophiidae > Geotrypetes > Geotrypetes seraphini. The sequence goes on from NC_047097.1 coordinate 49,144,999, forward strand.
TTGTAGCTTTGCTGTTGAAAATGTCTCCAGATGGATGGGTTAGTTGTACATATACCATAACAATAATAAACTTATGCCAAGATATCTAGTGCATGATTTTGATCTTTTTGCTGCGATGTAACTAGTGGTGATCAGATCTGCATAAAAACACAACATAAATGTTTAATTTTCCTTTCACTCATCTTCTTCCCTCATGGCCCGATAGTCAGAGAGGCTCCTTCCTTGTTAAATGCTGCTCAGTGCCCTGACTGATATTCAGCAACATTTAACTAGGCAGTGCTGCTGAATATCGGCTCTGACTGCTGTGGTATTGTCTGGTTAGTAAAAGCCTCGGAGATGCCCAAAGAGTACTCACTGGGTGCCAATAAGCACTCAAACCTCCTCTCCTTTCCAGTTATTGGCACAAAAACCTCCCCACTATGGTTTTCATTTCTTATTTTTATAGTTAAGCAATATTTAGATGTTAAAAAAAAAACAAAAGCAATATTCTAATATCTAGATAGGAACACTATTTCACTATTTTGAGTGGAAGGTTAAATTACTTTAAGTTTTCTGTACGATAAGGAGCAGTGGGAAAATTTTACCCTGACTGCCAAGCCATAAAATGTTGCAACGACGGAAGTATTGTGAACGCCTAAGAATCAGAATTCATGGGACAGACTCTTTTGAGTGTACAAGCTGAGAAGACAACAGCTTTCATTTGCTTACGGAACATTTGAGATAAGTGGCTGTTGTACTTTCCTATCTAGACATTGGAATATTGCACTTTTTTGAACATTTGAATATTGCATAACCTATAAAAATAAGAAATGAAAACTGCAGTGGGAAGATTTTTATGTCAAAGACAGGAAAGGAGAGAAAGTTTGAGTGCTTATTGGCACTCGGCATCTGGTACAGCTAGAGGTAAGCAAAGTGGATGTCCTCAGGCAGATAGACAGGCTAAAGAGCGACAAATCACCAGGTCCGGGTGGCATTCACCCAAGGGTACTCAAAGAACTAAGGAACGAAATAGCTGAGCCACTTAGACAAATATGCAACCTATCCTTAAAAACTGGAGAGATTCCGGAAGACTGGAAAATAGCAAATATCACGCCCATCTTCAAGAAAGGCTCAAAGGGAGACCCAGGAAACTACAGGCCGGTGAGCTTGACCTCGGTCCCGGGAAAGATGATGGAAGCGCTGATTAAAGACTGCATCTGGGAACACATCGAAAACACTGGGCAGCTAAAGCCAAGCCAGCATGGCTTCTGCAAGGGCAGGTCATGCCTCACTAACTTATTATACTTCTTTGAGGGGGTAAACAGACAGGTGGATGAAGGGGAATCTATAGACATCATTTACCTTGACTTCCAAAAAGCCTTCGACAAGGTATCACATGAAAGACTGCTAAGGAAGTTATGGAACCACGGGGTGCAAGGGGAGGTCCACCGATGGATCAAAAACTGGCTGGCGGACAGGAAACAGAGGGTTGGAATAAAGGGCCATTACTCAGACTGGCAATGGGTCACGAGCGGAGTTCCGCAGGGGTCGGTGCTGGGACCGCTTCTGTTCAATATATTTATTAACGACCTGGAAGCAGGAACAAAATGTGAGGTTATTAAATTTGCAGATGACACCAAATTATACAGCAGGGTTGAAAGCAAGGAGGACTGCAAAAATCTCCAAAAAGATCTGACAGCGCTGGAAGAGTGGGCCAAAAAGTGGCAAATGAGCTTCAACATAGGGAAATGCAAGGTCATGCATGTAGGGAAAAAGAACCCGATGTTCACTTACAAAATGGGGGGATCACCGCTAGGGGTGAGTAACCTTGAAAGAGACCTGGGAGTGATGGTAGACACATTATTGAAGGCGTCGGTGCAGTGCGCCACAGCCTCAAGGAAGGCAAACAGAATGTTGGGCATCATTAAGAAGGGTATCACGACCAGGACGAAGGAAGTCATCCTGCCACTGTATCGTGCAATGGTGTGCCCGCACCTGGAGTACTGTGTCCAGTACTGGTCGCCGTACCTCAAGAAGGACATGGCGGTACTTGAGAGAGTCCAGAAAAGAGCAACTAAGCTAATAAAGGGTATGGAAGACCTCTCATATACTTACAGACTGAAGAAGCTGGGGCTTTTCTCCCTGGAAAAGCGGAGACTTAGAGGAGACATGATAGAAACCTTCAAGATCATGAAGGGCATAGAAAGAGTAGACAGGGACAGATTTTTCAAATTACGGGGAAACACAGGTACAAGGGGGCACTCAGAGAAATTGAAAGGGGAAAGGTTTAGAACAAACGCCAGGAAGTTCTTTTTCACTCAGAGGGTGGTGGATACATGGAACGCGCTACCGGAGGATGTGATGAGCAGGAGCACGCTACAGGGTTTCAAAGAGGGTCTGGACAGGTACCTGGAGGACAAAGGGATTGAGGGGTTACAGATAGGAGTAGAGGTAGGTAATAGGGATAGGATTAGAGGATTAGAGGCAGTTACAAAATTAGTCAGGGACACTGTTCAGGCAATTAGGCCTGATGGGCCGCCGCGAGAGTGGACCGCTGGGCAGGATGGACCTCTGGTCTGACTCAGCGGAGGCAACTTCTTATGTTCTTATGTTCCACTGCCCCAGGCACATTAGATAGATTGTGAGCCCACTAGGACAGATAGAGAAAATGCTAGAATTACCTGTATGTAAACCACTTTGTGTGGTTGTATAACTACAAGAAAAGGCGGTATACATGTCCCAATCTCTTTCCCTTTCCCTTTTCCTACCATGTTTTTTTTTTTTTTTTTATTGCTTGAAGTAGAATTTGGAGTGATATTGGTTTGTGGGGGTTTTTTTTGGAGTGGGTTTTGATCTTTTGTATTTGATTGTTACTACTGTCCTCATTTATTTTTTGTGTGTTGATACATTTTTTATATTTTTGACTTGTCTGGTTGGTCAGTCCGCTAACACATGTAGTAAGCAAAAAGGCTGTGCTAACTATCTGCCTTTGTTAGTGCATCATATGGAACAGAGATGAGGCACTTTATCTGCTAGAATAGCACACAATAAGTGTTGCTAGTTATCCTGCAAGAAAGTTCAGTTGGCATTGACACCTCCTAGACAACTAGCTGTAAGTAGAAAACAACAAAAGGTTGCTGTAAATTGCATATGGCTGGTTGGCTAAGATAAGGAGGTTTCTAGTGCAAAAGGTATAAGTTCTTGAAATAGTGGGTTATTCACCTCTACTTGCGAATTTGTATAGAAGGCGTCATCTACATTTTCTGGCTCTACCTCCTCTATTTCTGCACTGTGCTATGCTCCTCAGTTTCTCTTTCTATGTGAGTTGAAGGTGTCTTTCTGATCTGATTTTGCTTTATTTTCAGACTTTTTGGTCTCAATTTAGAGGGTTCTCAGTGCTACAGAGGTGCCCAGATTTCCTGGTGCAGCTCTGCCTGAGGGAAGACACAGATCCTCACTGTCAAGAGGTTTGTAGCTGGGAGGGCAACCTTTTTCAGAGCACCTGCCTGCACTAACAGCTTTGGTGGCTCAGGGACCATTTTCCTGATAGTGAGGCTCACTCCTGGTGTGGCATCTGTGTTAATCTTGAGGACTGTATTGGTTGCCGTCTGTGGTCCCCCACATCCACCCCCTTGACTGGCAGCCCGAGTAAAGAATGGCACTGGATAAATTTGTCCCCGTCCCCGCAGGAACTCAATTTCCCTGTCCCTGCAAGTTTTGTCACTATCCCTGGCCCTGCCTCATTATTGTAAACTCTGTCTCAGTCGCACAAGCTTTGTCACTATTCCTAGCCCTGCCTCATTATTGTAAACTCTGCCTCATTCGCACAAGCCTCGAACACTTATGATTTTAAAGTGTTTGAGGCTTGTGCAGATGAGGACGGAGCTTGCGGAAATGGGACGGGAAATTGAATTTCTGTGGAGACAGGAAAAAATTTGTCTCCATGTCATTCTCTAAGCCTGAAGAAATAAGCATCTGGAACTCTTTTTACATTCTTATCTAAAGCAGTAGTCTTCGCCATCTTACAGCTGATGTTTCAATTGAAGAAGGTATAGCACCAGCAGAACTGTGAGTACAACCTGTTGTAGTCTATGGAAGACATTGGGAGGACCTTTAATTACATTTTGGAGGGTTTCTGGGGCTTGGATTTGGATCTCCTACCTCCAAAAGCCCCTTTCCAGAATTTTTTAACTTTTATTTAGCTCTCCCAGACCATTTTATGGTGCCAAAATGCTGCCATGGTGGCCATCTTGGATTTCTCAATCTGATTTTAAAAGCTTTTCTCTGCCTCAAACACCTCAATTTTGATTAAATCATTAGAAATGGACTCAGGCTGTTTTACCCCGATTCATGCCAAATTTGCACTGGATGGCCATGTGTCCCTCTAGGGCAATGGAGTCGCAGGTGGTTAATTTTGGGAGGAAAAAAACCCACATGGATCCCTTGGATAGTGACTTGGCATCTTCGGTGAATCACAGATGCCTCTGAACCCACAAGGAAACAAGGAGAATCTCTGCAGGTATCCCTAGAGCATCCGGAGTCTGTTATAGGGGAAAACACCTTCCAGGGTTTCAAGACAAAGTTGAACAAGTTTATGCTAAACTGGTGAGACTGGACTCATTTGGAGCATTGGTCTTGACCTAGGGGCCGCTGCGTGAGCGAACTGCTGGGCAGGATGGACCACTGGTCTGACCCAGCAGCGGCAATTCTTATGTTCTTATGATTTATCCCTGATTTTGTCTGGCTTATATTCGAAACCTATATGAAACATAGAAACATAGAATATGACGGCAGAAAAGGGCTGTAGCCCATCAAGTCTGCCCACGCTAATGACCCACCCCCAGACTTCACCCGGCTAGAGATCCCACATACATATCCCATTTCTTTTTGAAATCGAGCACGCTGCTGGGTTTAATCACCTGCAGTGGAAGTTCATTCCAATGATCGACTACCCTTTCGGTGAAGAAATACTTCCTGGTGTCGCCATGAAATTGCCCACCTTTGATTTTCAGCGGATGACCTCTTGTGGTTGAAGGTCCTTTAAGAAAGAAGATATCATCTTCCACCTCGATGCGGCCCGTGATATATTTAAAAGTCTCAATGGGCTACTAGGATCCTTCTGTGCCATCTAGGGTCATACTGAAGCATGGTTTTCCCCCTGATAGTTCCTCTTCAAAAACTGGATGTTCAGTCAGAGAAGGTCTGGCATGATTGGAGGTAAGAATCTATGCCTTTATTCTCTCAAAATAATTCCTCATTTTTGGAAGATTCAGAGCCTTGGGCTGGGCCACTAGTCAGGAATCTGTGATGACCTTGGTTTTGTTGAAAGTCATTACAGAATCCTTGTGGGTATTGAAACTTGAAACCCTGCAGATCTCCGCTGCTCAGCATTCTGTCATGAGCAGCTCTGAGCCTCAGACCACCTTTTTTCCACTTTTTGCATCTAGATATTACAATGATTTTAATGGAGCATTGGGAGACTCCAGAGGGTCCCTTGCGGGTTGCTAAGACTAAGGCAAAGCTGTATCCACTGGCTCCTGATCTCTAAGAGCTATTTGTTCCACGTAAAGTGGATTTGGTAGCGCAGATTACCAAACATACTTCTCTACCTAGTGAATGATGCTCAAGATCAGAGGGTAAATTGTCCTCAAGAAACAATTTGAGACCTTTGTGCTTGTGCTGAAGATAGCAACAGCAGTGTCCTTTGTCGCATGGTCCTGCCATACTATCCTGCATCAGGCTTCGACAGCAAAGGAAGGTGTCTATCCCTAGTTGTTAATTTTTTTTTTTTTTTTTTAGGGGAAGGGGGTGAATTATGTAGCAGATACTCTCTATGACAGTTTCAAGTTTATTTAGGCTCTGCCCATAGAATGCTCTGTATCAGGCAATGGGTGGGAGATTCTGCTTCCAAGGATACTTTGAGTAGGCTACCTTTCAAGGGTCGCATGCTTTTTGGCAAGGGATTGAATAATCTTATAGCCAGTGTGGAAGATTGTCGCTCTAAGTCTGCCTGGTGTTTTTTTGTGGTTCTCGATAGTTTTGTCAGTGGGGTCCTCTGCCCAGAGATAGTTTCAAGGTTCTCAGCAGAGGTTTAGAGGCTCCAGCCGAGCTCAACTATCAGGTTCCTGCTCTGCAGCAGCCACCAAGAAGTCGTAATAATGCCAGACCATTAGCCGAACTCCCGTGGATAGGAGGGAGGTTGATGGCTTACTGGGAGGCCTGGGCAAGGATTTGCTTGGACCACTGAGTACTAGACAACATTCAAGAGGACTACAAGTTGGAAATTCTATTGTCTTTTGCTGGAAAAATCCATCACGGTCTGAGCAAAAATGAAACAGGTCCTAGATAGAACCAGTCCCCACTGAGGAATTGGGCTTGGGCAGATACTCCATATACTTTATCATGCCCAAGAAATACTCAGATGACTGGAGACCAGTCCTGGATCTGAAATTGGTCATTGCAGCACTGAAAGTGCCCTGATTCTGGATGGAGAAGATTCATTCGGTCATTGCTTTGGTGATGCCAGGGGAATTTCCAGGCTCGCTCAGTGCAGCATGAGACCTTGTTGCAAGGAATTGAACTGCATCACAGGTTTTATCCTGACTATCTTGAGAAGAGATTAAGGCCTTGATTCTACAAAATGCGTCCCGATTTTAGGCAGCTGTAGACGTCCTACAGCTGTCTAATCAGCCAATCGGGATGCACGTTTTTAAAAAAAATGCTCCCCAGGCAGGCCGCCTATATTGAAGGCGCCTCCGGGAGCCTAGGGAGGCCCGAAAGACGCCTAAGCTCGCCTAAGGGCCTTAGGCGGGCTTAGGCAAACCTAGACGGCCCTATGCGTCTCCCTAGTAGAGGAAGAGACGCTTACAATGTAGACCAACAAAATGCTGGTCTACATTGTAAGTAGACACGGCCGCTATACTTATTACGGCAAGGGATCTCTCTGCCGCTATAAGTATAGCGGGCTGCGGCCGCCTGTCCAATCGCTGGCAGGAGGGTGCCCAAACCCTCCTGCCAGAAGATGCCCCCCCCCCTGACACTACCGATCCCCACTAAGCCTAAGGCCTGATTGGCCCAGGCGCCTAGAGCCTGGGCCAATCAGGCCTTAGATTAAGTGGGGATGGGCGGACCCTCTATGCCTAAGGTCTGATTGGTCCAGGCTTCTAGTGCCTGGGCCAATCAGGCCTTAGGCTTTGGCGGGATGGGCCGGGAAGGGGCGGGCCCGCCTCATTTCGACGAGGCGGGCCTACCGGCTGGACGGGCAAGACCCGTCTGGCCAAAAGAAACGGTTAGTTTGGTGGGGTGGAGGTTTGGGGGCTGTTAGCGCGGGGGGGGGAGGGTGCGTCTTCGGGTAGGAGGGATTGGGCACCCTCCTGCCAGCGATCAATATTGTCGGGGGGGCATCTTCTGGCAGGAGGGTTTGGGCACCCTCCTGCCAGATTGGTAGTGTCGGGGTGGGAGGGAGATCGGTAATGTCGGGGGGGGCAGTCGGTAGTGTCGGGGGGGGGGGAGCATCTTTCGGCATGAGGTTTTGGGCACCCTCCTGCCTGCAATCGGACAGGGGGCCGCGGCCCGCTATACTTATAGCGGCAGAGAGATCCCTTGCCGCGATAAGTGTAGTGGGCCATGTCTAATCTAACCCGATTCTCTAACCAGCGTCTATAACATGGACGCCGGTTACAGAATCGGGGTTTAGTGTAAGCCCGATTCTGAATAGGACACCTCTCCCAAGCGTCCTATACAGAATCAGGGCCTAAATGCTTGTGTTTGGAACACCATTGTTAGATGAATACACCAAAGTGTACATATTTAGCTATTAGCAAAGTATGTTAAATTGCTTTTATTTTCACAATAAAGTGCAGTTATTGAAAGTTCATTTAATAAAATACTACTAGAATTTATGCATAAAATGTATTTTTATCATCATTTGATAACAAGAGAATGTTTTCCTATTCTTCTGTGGTTGTCTGTGGTTATAACACTGCATTAGTGGGGTTCTAAGGAATCTGACTCCACTTGTTATAAGCATATTTGTGTTATTTCTATACTGATTTACTGTTCTTTTTCAAGAAAACAGACATGACATAAAATGTCTTTTTATTTCATGATTGAGTGTGAAAACATAAAAATTATAGCTATAATATCATAAAATTTGCTCATTCAATGAACCAACATTTATTGTCGGTCCCATCACTAGAGATTATAAGCACACATCGACAGAGATATTTTTTCAGTAACTGCTCCTAACATCTGGAATGCTCTTCCATTATATCTAAGGGAAGATAAGAATATGGATCATTTCTAAAGTAACCTTAAATGTTTTATGATGCTTATAACTGCTAAATTTTCTCTAGCTCTATTTTCTCAAAAATGTAAAGCTTACCACCCCCTTTATAACTACTAATCAATTCTTATTATGTTCTTCCATCATTTATTAAAGTACCTGTAAACCGTGCTGAGCTCTATCTTATGGAGAAGATGCGGTATATAAACTTAAGGTTTAGTTTAATTTATTTTCAGCTGATTTTTTTTCCCCATTCCTGTCATATTTGCCTTTATTATTTCTTTTATCAAAAGATTGTATTTCTCCCTTTTTACCCTTTTGTACCAGTTAGTCGACATCCTGTATTTTCTGTAGTGTTAAATTATTGGTTTTAATTGTACCCAATATTTTATTGTAATTCGCTTAGTAAACCAAGATAAGCAATTTTATCACATTTTTTTAATTAAACTTGAAACTCCATTAAGCAAAAATAACAGCAAATTTTAAGAAAAACAGAGCTTTATTTAAGAAGTGGCTTTGAGGAAACCCAGGGTATGTTTTTTTTCAAATTCAAATTTTCTGATCAAGCACAATCAAATTCATGGGAAAATCTTCAATTCGAACAGTTTTTCCAACTTTAGTTTTTTCTGGACAACCCAAATGCAAGGGCTGCTCATAGATGGCCATGGTTATCCTCCTGAGATCTAAGGAACTGGTGACTGTTGCAGCCTATGCTAAGATTTGGAAGACTTTTTTCAGTGCTAGTGTGCTAATTAGAATGTGGAGCCATTTCAGGCTCCTCTATCAATGGTCCTAGTGTTTCTTCAGTACAGACTCAAGAAGGGTCTAGCAATTGGTTCCCTCAAGGTACAGGTGGCAGGCCTCTCTTGCTTTAGGGCTAAAGTGGGAAAGGTTTGGAGAAATCCACTGCTTATTCCTAGGATAAGCAGCATAAAATCTGTTTTACAATTTGGGATCTAGTTAGGTACTTGAGATCTGTGTTGACCACTGTTGGAGACAAGATACTGGGCTTGACAGACCTTTGGTCACTCCCAGTATGACAATTCGTATGTTCTTAAGTTTCTTTGGCCTCATATCCTGAAGTAGCAAGATTTTTGAAGAGAGTGATGCAGTTGCATCCTCCTTTGCAATGATCGTTCCTGACTTGGAATCTTAACATTGTTTTGCATTCTTCAGCAAGACCCCTATGAGCCCTTGCAAGAGGCATTGCTGATGGATCTTATCGTTAAGGCAGTTTTTCTGATAGCTATCACCTCAGCAAGAAACTGTAGGCCCTATCATGAAGAGAGCCTTTCCTCAAGTTTACAGAGGCAGGGGTCTTGCTATGCACAGTACCTTCCTTTTTACACATAAATCAGGAAGTCTGGCTACCCGTGTTTCATACTATTACTAATAATAATCATTTCTACAGTGCTACTAGACATACGCAGCCATGGGTTTAAAGAAAAAAGACAAAATCTTGGCGTTGCTGGATGTTAGGAGGATGTTACTTCGAGGTGCCAAAAAATTTTCATCTTTCTGATCATTTATTTTAATTTTAATTTTTTTTTTTTTGTATTAATAAGCCCTAGCTGCTGGGGGAAGCTGACTTCTAAGGCTTCCATTTCAAGATTGATTTGGATGGCTGTTTCTTCAGTGTATATTGGGTGTGATAAGCAACCACCAATTTCTTTGAGAGTGCACTCTGTGAGAAGTGCGATTTCTTCAAGGACAGAGTCCCGGGCAGTTCCACCTAAGAAGATTTGTAGGGCAGCTACTTGGTCCAGCAGTCCGCTCTCGCGGCGGCCCCCCAGGTCAGTGATCTGCAAGTGATCCTCTACTGAAGACATTTTGTCCTGAATAGTATCCCCTCTATCTATATCCCTCAATCCCCTTTTCCTTCAGGAACCTGTCCAATCCCTTCTTGAAACCCAAAATCGTACTCTGCTCTACCACCTCCTCTGGAAGTGCATTCCAGGCATCCACCACCCTCTGAGTGAAGAAGAACTTCCTAGCATTCGTTCTGAACCTATCTCCCTTCAATTTTCTTGAGTGCCCTCTTGTTTTTGTTTCCCGGCCAGTCTGAAGAATCTGTCCCTCTCTACCCTCTCTATACCTTTTATGATCTTGTAAGTTTCTATCATGTCCCCTCTAAGTCTCCATTTTTCCAGGGAAAAGAGCCCCAGTTTCTCCAGCCTCTCAGCATATGGAAGGTTTTCCATGCCCTTTATCATTTTCGTTGCTTTTCTTTGGACTCTCTCGAGTGTCGCCATATCTTTCTTAATGTACGGCGACCAGTGTTGAACACAGTACTCCAGATGTGGGCGCACCATCGCCTGATATAGCGGCAAGATAACTTCTTCGGTTCTGGTAGTGATTCCTCTTTTGATAATGCCCAGCATTCTGTTCACCTTCTTTGAGGCCGCTGCGCATTGTGACCCCAGCTTCATTGTTTGGTCCACCAGAACCCCCAAGTCCTTTTCTAGGATCATCTGCCCCAATAGTTCAAGGCTTGTTTGCCTTTTGTACAAGAAGGGAAGGTTAGTTTCCTACCTCGATAATCTTCTTTCTAGTAGAAAGGCATATGAGTCTTGATGGCCAGCCCTATCAGATTTTGATTTAGCCTGCTTACTGTCTTGGACATATATGTGTGTTCTAGATGCTTGACCTTCTCCTGTCAAACAGGTCTGAAGAGTGATGAATACCCAGAAGGTCTCCACAGTGTTTACAGATATTCTCCTCAGAAGGAGAGATTTGTAGATTTGCAAACATTTATTTTTTTTTTCTTATTTTGAGAATGCGGGAACCACAGACATGTTAGTGCTGGTTGCATTCAGGTAGGTGACTTGTTGGATTCCACCTTGGGTTTTTTTAAATTATTTATGCATTTTAACTTTTTGACAAACAAACAATCAAAAAGAAAGAAATAATACAATGCCAGTTTAACAATCATTCTCAAGAGGCAAATCATAATTTTCCAAAATGTAATAGCTGTACCAGCTTGTATAAATTAGACCACAATATAGGAGGCTAGAACTGCCAATTTAATTGAAATATTTCATTGGTAATTTTTCAAAAGAAAATAAAGATGTGACTAGTTGGGCTCTGAACTTACTTCATTGAGCTAATACACAAGTAGCATATTTCACGTGTTAGCTACAATTTGCCCTTTGATGGAAATAAATTTTGACAGCTGCTGAGGTTCAAAAAATACATATCTAATCCCTTGATCGTGCACAACACATTTACAGGGGTATCTAAAAATAAGAAACTGCTTCTCCTCTGAGTTGAACGTGACACGTCTGGATACATTCTCACTACTTTTGACATAAATGGAACATCTTTATATTTGAAGAAAAGCTTTAGCATCCATTCCCTGTCTGAATCAATGTTAAATTGTACAAGCAGTATAGCCTTAACGGTAACCGGTGTCTCACTATCCGATCTCTCAAGGAAATTTATTAAATCCAAGCTATCAGCAGATAAATTCTGCTAGTTTGGATTTAGAGCCTTATCTCTATTGGGTAAATAATAAATTTTTGAGAGAGGTGAATAGGAAGATTCAGGTACTTTCAAAATTTTAGTTAAGTATTTCTTAAACGTATCAAGCAGTGACATAAGTGGTAACTTTGGAAAATTTATAACCCGAAGATTATATCTCCTTGACACATTCTCAAGCATTTCTACTTTGAAATGAAGATTCCCACTGTCCTTAACCCAGGTTAAGGCTTGAGATTCAATAACTTTTAGTCTAGTCTCATGTCTGTCCATCTTATTTTCCAAGCTTGATACTCTATTTTTTTAAGTCCAAATTTTCTGAAACAACTGTAAGATTATGCAGCCACCTGGTATTTTTATGTTTCCTATTGGTACTGGTTTTTTGTTACTGCATTTAGTTAATGGCACCCCTCTTCTCTTTCTTTTTCCTTTTGTAATGGTGCTCCACTACTTTGGTACGAACTGAGGAACAGAATACAGTGCAGAGATACGGGTGGAGCTGAAAAATGTAGATGATACCTTTAACAGAATCAAAAGTAGAGGTGAATAACCCACTGGTTCAAGACTCGTATGCTTTTCTACTGGAAAGTAGATTATCAAGGTAAGAACCTAACCTTCCCTTCTGCATTTAGTCTGAATTTGAGAGAATATTTTGAATTAGTTCAAATTTATGTAATGTGATCCAAAATGTGTGTGTTTTCCTTCAGGAATGGAGGAGGTGGCCTAGTGGTTAGAGCTGCTGCCTCAACATCTTGAGGTTGCAAGTTTGATCCCATCCTGCATCTTGTGACTTTGGGCAAGTCACTTAACAACTCATTGCCTCAGGTACCACAGTTAGATTGTGAGCCTGCCGGGTAAATACTTAAGAGTACCTGATTACTATTCAATGAATTGTAGACTACCTTGAGTGAATCTCTTCATGAAAAGGCAGTTAATAAATCTAAAATAATAAAATAAAATTATTTCCATTGTCTGGTGGAGGGAAATCAGTGGTGATAGGTAAAAATGTAAGAATAAAACTTAAAATCAAATAATTTTTGAAGGCCAGGAAGTTACCAAAAGATTTTATATTCTGTCTCATCATTTCTATCACTAAGTTACGTGTTCATGTTAAGTAGAAGACTTGCCAGTTAATCCTAAAAATCAGTTCTAAATTTTTTCTTTCCAAAGAGCTTGGCTGGCCACACTACTGGAGGTAGAGTTAGAGATGCTGATGGCTGGTCTCTATCAGAATATTCTTGTAAGAAATTGCTGCAGTGCTGCTGTTTATCATATCTTTGCAATCAGTATTTCAGTCAGAGATAGCATATAGATGCTATGGGTGTATGCGCTCAACCTCATTTTTTAAAAACTTTTCCACTGGAGATAGATGCTATTGGTGATGACAGAACAATCTCTCCAGTTATTTTGGGAGATCAGGATAGTGGCCATCTGAGCCTGTCCATACTTGCAAAAACTGCATTGCCTCACAGTATTTACTTTTTCACTAGTATTATACTTTCTAAATGCTGTCATCTTCAGCAGCAATCTTGTGTAGTTAGCATGAGCTGCTATCTTCAGGATGGCTGTACCCCTGTAGTGTCAGCATGTTTGTTTAGTTAGTTCATAACTTTTTCAGTAGTTCTTGAAGGTGACCATATACCCTATCCTCAGAGGGCTCACAATCTGAGGCAGTAGAGGGTTAAGAAATTTGGAGCAGTATTGGGATTTTAACCAGGATTCCCTGGTGGTAAGCCTGATGCTATAACCACTAAGCTATTCCAGTGCCACAGGTGTGTCATTCTAGACAAACGGGTTATCTCCCCATAGCCACAAACCATATGCAGAAGGAATTCACTCTGGATTTTTTCTGTGTCCTTCCTACTTCACTGGGAGCCGGGAGGAGTGTTTCTGTTCTGCTCTCTCTTTTTCTTATTTTATTTGGTGTTTTCGACCTTTATTCTGTGTTCAGTTCTTTACCCCCCTAAACTGTACTGTACCCTTGAAATTTTGCAGCCCAAATGCATGACCTTGCATTTCTTAGCTGCCAAATTATTCTGTATTGAAAATCTTCAGACACCTAAGTACTTTTTTTTCCAATTCTTTATCATTTTCAAATCTTACAATAAGTGTAACAATAAATACAACATTTTTACTTCAATACCGCACTTAATATTACATTAATATCTATTTCAAAATTATTTCCCCCCCCCCTCCCTCCTAAACAATCACAATGACTGACATATATCATTTCTGTAATGACCCTCAATTCAGTATATCTAAATTTATTTTCCTATCAAACCTCCTCCCTCCCGGATGTGCATGTTTATAGGGGAAAACAATGATTAGACGTTACAATATTTTGCTAATGGCTCCCAAATCTCCTGAAATGTCTTAAAATTCCCTCTCTGAATGGCTAATGTTCTTTCTATTTTATACATATGACACAATAAATTCCACCAAAAACTATAATTAAGCCTCTTCCAATTCTTCCAATTGCTTGTAATTTGTTGTATGGCGACTCCTGTCATTATTAATAAAAAGTCTGTTGTTCTTGGATGATATTTGACTTTTAGCTCTCATTGACATGCCAAATAACACAGTATCATAAGACAGGATCGAGAGGATCCTGGAGGGAGCCGAGACGGAGGAGACAGCAGTAGTGATCCATATCGGAACCAACGACATCAGCAGGAGAAACTTCAACAGGACTACACTAACTGACCAGTTCAGGACCCTGGGGAGGAAACTGAGACTAAGGACAAGGAAGATAGCCTTCTCAGAGATCCTGCCAGTACCGAGAGCGGACACAAAAAGACAGAGCGAACTACAATCAATTAACGTTTGGCTGAGGAGATGGTGCGAGGAGGAGGGTTTCCACTTTGTTAGGAACTGGACTACTTTCTTGGGGAAGAACAAGCTCTACAGAAGAGATGGACTGCATCTTAGCACAGCTGGGACGAGGATGCTGGCACGCAACGTCCAGAACGTCATAGACTTGGCTTTAAACTGGGGAGAAGGGGAAAGCCGATAGTCGACCTGACCTCGACACATCGGACATCAGTACCTGACAAGGATACTGAGCTGGGACATTGTAAAGGAGGACTCGGGACTGAGTGTGGATGTGTTGAAAAAGGACCTAAAGATGCATTGCAGGGATCAAGGGCACAAATGGACCTGGTAAGCGGCACCAACACAGAACAACAGGAGCCAGATGGGCAAAGACATTGTAAAAAAGAGCCCGGGACTGAGTGGGAGTTAGGAGAGCAGGAGGTGCAGGGGAAACAGGCAGAGGACGTCACACACACACAGCATGAGGAAAACTACAGGAGTAACAAAGCACAAGGGAAACAAAAAGAGAGGACAAAAAACTGGGTCCTAAACTGCCTATACACAAATGCTAGGAGCCTGAGGGCCAAAATGGGAGAACTGGAAATCACTGCCAGCAATAAGGACCTAGACATAATTGGAGTCACAGAAACGTGGTGGACTGAGGACAATCAATGGGATGTGGCCATACCAGGGTACAAACTATACAGGAGAGACAGGACACATAAAAAGGGTGGAGGAATAGCGCTGTACATAAAAGACTCCATACCATCAGCCAGGATGGAAACAACAGTATGGGCGGATGGCTTGGAATCACTATGGGTTAAGCTACAGGGAGGAGCAGGAGCAGACATTAAATTGGGTCTGTACTACCGCCCACCTGGACAACCGGAAGAAATCGACCAGGAGCTGGAGGCTGAACTGAGGCAGGTATGCAGAAGCGGAAATGTGGTGGTGATGGGGGACTTCAACCATCCTGGGATAGACTGGAGTATTGGGCACTCAAACTGCACAAGAGAGACCAAATTCATAGAGGTCACGAGGGACTGTTTCATGGAGCAACTGGTCAAGGAACCAACAAGGGGAGATGCCACTCTTGACCTAATCTTCAACGGACTAGGGGGGCCAGCAAAGGAGGTGACGGTATTACCCCCGCTAGGTAACAGCGATCACAACACGATCCAGTGCAGGCTTGAAATTGGATCAACAAAGGGGAAAAGAACCACAACGACGGCACTCAACTTACAAAAAGGAAATTATGATGCCATGAGGAAAATAGTGGGAAAGAAACTCAAAGGCAACATAGGGAAGACGGAATCCGTAGAAAAAGCCTGGACCTTACTCAAGGAGACTGTGCACGAAGCGCAAAACATATGCATCCCCAAGTTCAGAAAAGGGTGCAAAAAAAATAGAACAAAAAAACCCAGTGTGGATAACAAATGCAGTGAAGAAGGCGATAAGCGACAAGAAAGCATCGTTCAGAAAATGGAAAAAAGACCAAACAGAGGAGAACCAAAAAGTGCACAAAGAACACCAGAAGGAGTGTCACCGAGTGGTTAGAATAGCAAAAAGAGAATATGAAGAGAGACTGGCAGAGGAAGCAACAAACTTCAAGTCGTTCTTCAGATACGTCAAGGGGAAGCAACCGGCGAGAGAAGAAGTGGGACCATTGGACGATGGAGACAGAAAGGGAGTAGTAAAAGAAGAGAAAGAGATAGCTGACAGGTTAAATGAGTTCTTAACGTCAGTCTTCACGATGGAGAATATAACCAACATTCCGGAACCCGAGGAGATCGTAATAGGAGACCAAGATGATAAGCTGGTCGATTTAGAGGTAAGCCAAGAGGATGTACTCAAGCAGATTGACAGACTAAAGAGCGACAAATCGCCAGGTCCGGACGGCATTCACCCAAGGGTACTCAAGGAACTAAAAGACGAAATAGCGGAGCCACTTCGACAGATATTCAACCTATCCTTAAAAACCGGAGAGATCCCGGAGGATTGGAAAATAGCAAATGTCACGCCCATCTTCAAGAAGGGAGCAAGGGGGGACCCGGGAAACTACATGCCGGTGAGCCTGACCTCAGTCCCGGGAAAGATGATGGAGGCACTGATTAAAAACAGCATCTGTGAGCACATCGAAAAAAATGGGCAGCTAAAACCGAGTCAACATGGCTTCTGTAAAGGTAGGTCATGCCTCACAAACTTATTGTACTTCTTTGAGGGAGTGAACAGCCAGGTGGATAAAGGGGAATCTATAGACATCATTTACCTTGACTTCCAAAAAGCCTTCGACAAGGTGCCACACGAGAGACTGCTTAAAAAGATATGGAACCACGGGGTACAAGGGGAGGTCCACCGATGGATCAAAAACTGGCTGGCAAACAGGAAGCAGAGGGTTGGCGTAAAGGGCCACTACTCAGACTGGAAGGGGGTCACGAGCGGAGTTCCGTAAGGGTCGGTGCTGGGACCGCTCCTGTTCAATATCTACATAAACGACCTAGAGGCGGGAACCAAGTGTGAGGTCATTAAATTTGCAGATGACACCAAACTATACAGCAGGGCTCAAACCAGGGAAGACTGCGAAGATCTCCAAAAGGATCTAACGCAGCTGGAAAAGTGGGCCGAAAAATGGCAGATGAGCTTCAACGTGGGGAAATGCAAGGTCATGCACGTGGGGGGAAAAAACCCGATGTTCACATACAAAATGGGGGGAACACCACTAGGGGTCAGTAACCTGGAGAGAGACCTGGGAGTGATGGTAGACGCAACACTGAAGGCATCGGCGCAATGCGCCACAGCCTCTAGGAAAGCAAACAGAATGTTGGGTATCATTAAGAAGGGTATTACGACCAGGACGAAAGATGTCATCATGCCACTGTATCATGCAATGGTGCGGCCTCATCTGGAGTACTGTGTCCAGTATTGGTCACCGTACCTCAAGAAAGACATGGCAGTACTTGAGGGAGTACAAAGAAGAGCAACTAAACTGATAAAGGGAATGGAAAATCTCCCATATACAGACAGATTGAAGCAGTTGGAACTTTTCTCCCTGGAGAAGCGAAGACTTAGAGGAGACATGATAGCAACCTTCAAGATCCTGAAGGGCATAGAAAAAGTAGACAGGGACAGATTTTTCAAATTAAGGGGCACCACAAGCACAAGGGGGCACTCGGAGAAATTGGAAGGGGACAGGTTTAGAACAAATGCTAGGAAGTTCTTTTTCACTCAGAGGGTGGTGGATACATGGAACGCGCTTCCAGAGGCTGTTGTAGACAAGAAAACATTAAATGGTTTCAAAGAAGGTTTGGATAGATTCCTAGAAAAAAAAGGGATTGAGGGGTATAAATAGGTATAGACCATTGCTCAGGCAATGGGCCTGATGGGCCGCCGCGGGAGCAGACCGCTGGGCAGGATGGACCTATGGTCTGCCCCAGCGGAGGCAACTTCTTATGTTCTTAATGCCACTGGATTTTCCAATAAACAATTTATTTGGCCCCATATTGAATTTCAAAAAGCCAAAATAAGTGGACAATAGAACAATAAATGATCTAAAGTCCCTACTTCGAGATGACAATGCCAACATTTATTTGACTTAGAGCTATCTAACTTTTGTAGCCGAATAGGGGTCCATAATGCTCTATGTAACAGAAAAAATCAAGTTTGTCTCATAGATGCTGATATTGTACATCTCAACCTCCAAGTCCAGATTCGTGGCCATTGAGATGCAGAAATTTGGTGCTTAATCTCAATACTCCAAATGTCCCTAAGACCAGTTTTTGGTTTCTTATTTATAAATCCAGCTAACAATTTATACCACTGTGCGGCCTGGTGTCCCAGGAAGTCTACCTGAAAACACAAGAATACCAAACTATATTGATTATTTAAATTTTTCCATTCAGGGAACCCTGCCTGAATGACCTGCTTCAGTTGCAACCATCGAAAACTTTGTGATTTATTAAGTTCAAATTTATGTTGCAACTGTGAAAAGTTAAGCAGCTTACCATTAGATATAACATCCTCTAAAGTACGTATTCCTGCTATCATCCAATGCTTCCAGATGACTTAAATCCAGACACCTAAGTACTAAGTGATCTTCTAATGAATCTGATGATACACATTTTAGGAACTCGATATTGTTGGGCTTAAGGTTTGGAATGAGAGAAGAGAGAGATGGATGAATTGTTGACTATGATACGTTGATCATTGTTTATCTTTTGTGTATTTTTGATAATCTGGAAAAATTAAAAATGGGGAAAAAAGAGATCTTCAGACTGCTTTTTGCCTTGCATTCTGAAGATTTGCAACTGTTTGTTATAGTAATAGAAGCAATAATAGTTGAATTTGATATTTTTAAGGTTTTGTATACTCGTTATTGCTTCTACTTTGAGGATGTATCAACCAGTGAGGCCATTGAGATCTGTTCAAAAGGATTTGTTAGATATACCATCATTTCATAATGTCAGATTGGATTTGTATAGAGCAGTAAACCAAGGTTATGGAATGGGCTTCCTGCACAATAAAGATCTATAAAAAAACATAAGCTCTTTTTAAAAAGTGCTTGAAGACCTTTTGTATCAACAAGCTTTTAGTTGCCTTTTAAAGTGGTTGTTTACCTTGGAATATCTTATTGGATGATGTATCAGAATGCAAAAGCCCAGTAGTTTTCAGTTTGTTTTAACATCTTTCTAATATGATTTTTTTATAATGTTTTGTGTATATACAATGTTCCCTTTCAAAATATCAGGGACAGTTGTCTAAACAGCTTATAGTATAAATAATGTGTACAGTCAAATCTCGGTTTACGAGTGCACCGGTTTGCGAGTGTTTTGCAAGACGAGCAAAACATTCGCAAAATCGCCACCTCGGAAACCAGGTTTGACTCGATTTACGAGCACCACCCCCCGTGATCCGGCATACCCCCCTAGCGATCTGGCATCCCCCCCGCTCGTGTCGTCCCCCCCCTCCGCGATCCTATATCCCCCCGCAAGCACTGAAATAACATCCCTTACCTCGATTTGGCACCAGCACCAACGCACAGGACATGCCGGTGCCCGAAGATCCTCCCTCTTGCCTGTGCTGGGCTGGACTAGGCCTTGAGCATTTGCGCATGCTCAAGGCCTTCTGGTCTTGCTCTCTCCAAGATTCTCAGATTCTCAGAATCTTGGAGAGAGCGAGACCAGAAGGCCTTGAGCATGAGCAAATGCTCAAGGCCCAGTCCAGCCCAGCACAGGCAAGAGGGAGGATCTCCGACGCACCGCCCATCCAAGCCAAGAGGGAGGATCTTCGGGCACCGGCATGTCCTGTGCATTGGTGCTGGTGCCAAATCGGGGTAAGGGATGTTATTTCGGTGCTCGGGGGGGATGTAGGATCGCGGGGGAGGGGGGACAACGCGAGCGGGAGGGGGAGGATGCCGGTTCACTACGAGCAATTTGGTTTGCGAGCATACTTCTGGAACGAATTATGCTCATAAACCAAGGTTCCACTGTACTTTTAATGGAGGTATCACTAGGGGTGTGGTCTGGGCAGACCATAGGCAGAGTTGCAAATCACATGCCTTGATAAAATATGTTAATCTACACATGTAAACTCTTCATATGGACATTAACAGCTGCTCAAGAGTAGGTGGAATCTATGTGTCTTCAATGTAGGCACTATTGTTGCTGTATTTGTTCTATTTTCTAAAGATACATAGGTTCCTATATGTCTTTATAAAACAGAACCAAATTAGATGGCTGCCTTTCCTGCTAAACTAGACATCCTGTTGTAAAATTACCCTCATTGTACAGTATATTATAATGAAAACAACCTAGCTGACACACGTCACAAAATTTGACTCTTTTTTGTTCCATATACCACCAAAATTGATTACTTTTTTTGCCATTTATGGTATCAAGGCTCTTGTTTCTTGTCACTTAAAGTAATCACAGATTTAATTTTTTTTCTCTTCTAGCTGTTTGTAAAATATGTGAATTAGCATTTGAAACAGAACAAGTTCTCTTGCAACATATGAAGGACAGTCATAAGCCAGGTGAAATGCCATATGTTTGCCAGGTATTTGAACATGATTTTTTCCTTTTCATGTTCTTTAAACAAAATCTCAATAAATAATCAAAGTAGAAGTCTAATACATTTTCATTTTTATAGGTATGTGGATACAGGTCCTCAACATTTTCAGATGTAGAAAACCACTTCAGAACAGCTCATGAAAACACAAAAAGCTTGCTTTGTCCATTTTGTCTGAAAGTGATAAAAATTGGAACACCATATATGCAGCATTATATGAGACATCAGGTAAGTATCAGTTTTGTTTCTATTTGCTAAAACTTTAAATATTATGTTTGTTCCATTATTGTAAATACTATTGCTGTAAAGAGTTAATTTTATCTACTTATTTATTTGGACATTTGTTATACTGTCAAATCATTCTTAAACATCAAGCTGGTTCACATATCTAATCTAATCCGTGAAGATTTTTTTTTGCCTCAGTATTTGAATGTTTCAGGGCCTTGGTTAAATCATCCATTTTACTAGCCAGTGTTTTTACCTCTACATATGTCTTCGAAGCCTCAAAATCCATCTTCTGGAGCAGTCCCCAAATTGCTGCTAAAGTCACCTCACCGAAGGGGATAAGCTCACCAATGTTGGTCGCGTTGGAAGAAGCTCATCTGCTCTTGGCGCTTCCCCCCATAGAAACTCCATGTGCAGTTTTGGCAGCACTTTCAGTTCCCACTGCCAAAGCAGCAGAGTCAGCCAGACAGGGAGGTGGTTCAGTGAACGGAGACGAAAGTGAGATCTCATTCCCGTGTGGGCTAAAGCCTTCTTTGCTCTCTCCCACTGCCGGATTTACTTCACCTGGTTTAATGCAGATACCAAGCAACAACTGCTTGATTGTCTGCTGGCGAACTCGGGGCATCAGCGTTGAGGAAGCTGGCGCCTTAATGCTCCCTTTCCTCTTGGGTATTTTTTAGCGCTAAAATTTCAAAAGCAGAGAGAGCCCGATCTCAGCGTCTGGTCAATGCCGCCATCAGCCCACCCCCCGGTCTTTCAAATGACATGTATGACCTCTTGCAAGCTTCTGCCAAGTTGTTGGCGTTTGCAGTGGCAGCTCGCCATACCTTGTGGCTTCGCGCTTGGTCAGCGGACTCGACTTCCAAAGCTAAGTTGACAGTTTCCTTTTAAAGGATCTTTATTGTTTGGTGAGGACCTAGACAGGTTGGTTCAGACTCTCACTGATTCTAAAGTGCCTCGTTTGCCTGATGATAGGCCTAGGCCGCTGACTCAAGGTGGCGCTGCTCGTGGGCGTGGGTGTGATTTCTGCCGTTTCCACCCTGGTCGACGGACTGCCTCTTTTCAGTCTCCCAGGCTCTCTAGAGGCAGGTTCTTCCATCGCATGCAGTCCTTTTGTAGGACCCACCAGGGTGCGGGTAGCACCCTCGCCAGATCCCCTGCCACCCATCCTGCCCAGTGACTCCTTGAGGTTCCCATCTTGGTTTCGGTGGGCGCCCAACTGAGGGATGTTTATCCAAAGTGGGCAGACATCACGTCTGATCAGTGGGTTCTGGAGGTGATTCGGGACGCTTATGCTCTGGAGTTTGCCCGTTCCTTGCCAGATTGCATGGAAGCAGCAGGCCTTTCGACTCTTCAAAGATTGTTGAATCTGCACGAGGTGGTTCCAGTTCCCCTGCCGGAGTGGGACACAGGTTGGTACTCGATTTACTTTGTGGTTCCAAAGAAAGAAAGGGACCTTTCGGCCCATCCTGGATTTGAAGGGGGTCAACAGAGCTCTTCAAGTGCCTTCCTTCTGCATGGAAACTCTGTGGTCTGTGATTCTGGCGGTTCAACCGGGGGAGTTTCTGACCTCTCTAGATCTGACTGAGGCCTACTTGCACATTTCTATTTGGGCCTCCCATCATCACTTCTTGCGCTTTGCAATCTTGGGGCAACATTATCAGTTCTGTTTACTTCCCTTTGGTCTGGCCATGGCTCCGCGGACATTCACCAAGGTGATGGTGGTTGTCGCAGCGGCATTGCGCAAAGAGGGCATTCTAGTTCATCCCTACCTGGATGACTGGTTGATTCGAGCGAAGTCGTTACAGGAGAGCACTTGGTTCACGGCTCGGCTGGTGGAGTTTTTGCAGTCGCTGGGATGGGTAGTCAACCTTTCCAAGAGCCAGCTTTCTCCTTCTCTGCGCCTGGATTATCTAGGCATGCTGGTAGATACCTCCTTGGGGAAGGTCTTCCTTCCGGAAGCCTGGGTAAGCAAATTGCAATCTCAGATTCACCTGCTTATGGTGTCCCGGTGTCCTCGGGGACAGGATTTCCTCCAAGTATTGGGGGTCAATGGCGGCTTCCCTCGATGTAGTGAGGTGGTCGCAGGCCCACATGCGTCCTCTTCGGTATGCTCTTCTTCGGAGGTGGTCACCTCAGAGGCACAGTCTGGATCACCCTGTTCCGCTTCCAGGCTTAGCTCGGGGCAGTCTTCATTAGTGGCTCCAGACCCCCCCATTTTATACAAGGGGTGAGTCTGGATGAATCGCAGTGGACGATGCTGCTCACGGATGCCAGTCTTCCCGGTTGGGGAGCTCAGTGTCTAGGTCACTCAGCTCAGGGCACCTGATCCACTGAGGAGGCTTCTTAGTCGATCAATGTCTTGGAGACCAGAGCCATCCGTCTGGCATTGCTAGCCTTCCAGTCCTTTCTGATGGGCAAGTCAGTCAGGGTTCTGTCGGACAATGCCACGGCAAAGGCCTATGTCAATCATTAGGGGGGGCACCAGGAGCACTTTGGTGGCACAGGAGGCAACTCTGCTCATTTTCTGGGCAGAGTCGCACCTTCAAGAAATATCAGCATCCCACATAGCCAGAGTAGAGAATGTTCAAGCGGTCTTTCTAAGTCATCACGTGCTAGATCCCGGATAGTAGTGTCTCAGCCCGGTGGCTTTTCAGTTGATAGTGCAGCCTGGATGATCTGGTTCAACCATGGCCAACGGAGGAGCTTTTGTATGTGCTCCTTCCATGGCCATTAGTGGGCAGAGCTCTTCTCCACGTAATTCGCCATCCGGGCCTCATGGTTCTGGTGGCTCCGGATTGGCCTCGACAACCATGGTACTCGGATCTAGTGAGGCATCTGGTGGCAGATCCTCTTCATCTGCCTCTCTTGGATGACCTTCTGACTCAGGGTCCCACTCTGTTCGATCTGGGTCCCTTCTGTCTTACAGCTTGGCTCTTGAAAGGGGTCGCCTAGGTAAGAAGGGGTATTCAGATAGTGATCTCAACTCTCTTGGGGCTTATGTGAAGGTTTGGTGTCTATTTGAGGACTGGTGTGATGCGCGTGGAGTGCTCTCTTTTCATGCTTCCCTGCCTAATATCTTGCAGGATGGCCTGGATAGGGGACTGGCTTAGTCTTCTCTCCGGGTTCAGCTTGCGGCCATGTCAGCCTTTCGTGAGTTATTGAAAGGTCAGCGTTTGACTGCCATTCCTAATGTGATTCGTTTTTTGCGGGTGGCCAAATTGCTCAAGCCTCATGTTTGACCCTCTGTTCCATCTTGGGATCTGAATCTGATTCTGTCAGTTCTAGTGCACCCTCCTTTTGAACTGTTGGGCGACTGCTCTTTGAAGGACCTTACTCTTAAAGCGGTCTTCTTGGTGGCCATTACTTCAGCTGTTCATGTTTCTGAGCTGCAGGCTTTCTCTTGTAGGGCTCTCTTCTTGAAGTTTTCTAGGGAGCGGGTTGTCTTTGAGACCTGTTCCTTCTATTATGCCAAAGGTAGTTTCTCCTTTACATGTCAATCAGGCAGTGGTCCTAACGGTAATGGGCATCCGGGAGGGCTCTTCCGAGCAGAGACAGCTGCGCAAGTTGGATGTCAGTCGGGTCCTTCACTCTTATGTGCAGAGGACCCAGGAGATCAGGAAATCAGATCATCTCTTTGTCCTTCTCACAAGTCTCGTAAGGGGGATGGTGCTTCTAAGGCTATTATTGCATGCTGGATCAAGGAGACTATTGCTTCCACTTATCTTCTGACGAAGAAGCCTGTTCCTGAATTTCTCAAGGCTCATTCCACTAGGGGTCAGGCAGCTTCTTGGGCTGAGTCTTCTCTAGGGCCTCCCGTGGATATTTGCAAGGCTGCAGTTTGGTCTTCTCTGCATTCCTTTGTCAGATACTACCGTGTGGATGTTCAAGCACGTCAGGACGCGGTATTCGGTGAACGTGTTCTGGTATCGGCCCTTCGGGGGTCCCACCCTTAATGGGTACTGCTTTGGTACGTCCCATTTGTAACGCCTATAACAGTCTATCAAGTGCTACAGAAGGAGAAATTAGGTTCTTACCTGCTAATTTTCTTTCTGTTAGCCTGTAGACTGGTATAGTCCCTCACCCAGCCTGTAGACTGGAATAGTCCCCCACCCTATCTGTCTTTGTGCGGTGATTGCGGGTTTTGATTTTGCTTGTGTGCAGATTTTGTTTTTTCTGCGGGTTCTAGAATTTTTCTGGGACGGGGAAAAGTAAGAACAGCAGCTATGGCTTAGCTGGTGAGTTGTGGGGATGTTTTCTATACCAGGATTAAGTTCTACAAATGTTCCAACAGTAGTTTATAAGTATTTGTTATTTTTTCCACTCCTATTCGGAGTGTGTTATACTGTTTTCAGTTGAAGTCTTTCCTAGGTTCTGCTTGGCTATTCAGCAGACTGAGTTGCTAGGGATATTCTAGCCTTATATACAAGTTTGTGCTCAGTCACCACCTGCTGGTAGCAGTGAGGCATATAACCCATTCATAAGGACTATACCAGTCTACAGGCTAACAGAAAGAAAATTAGCAGTAAGAACCTAATTTCTCCTTCAACCCTACCCTCTGTTTTCTGTCTGATAACCAGTTCTTAATCCACAATTGAACATCGCCTCCTATCCCATGGCTCTTTAATTATCTCAGGAGCCTCTCATGAGGAACTTTGTCAAAAGCCTTCTGGAAATCTAGATGCACTACATTAACTGACTCGCCATTATCCACATGTTTGTTCACACCTTCAAAGAAGTCAAGCAAATTGGTGAGGCAAGACCTCCCTCAGCTGAACTCTCTACACACCTTGGGAGGAAGGTGTGTAGAGGGAGATCCTGTTCTTCAAGTACTCTATGCCATTTCCTTTGAGGGCCTTGAAGATCAGACATGGTTTAAATTTAGCTCTGTATTGTACTGCTAGCCAGTGAAGTTTTTGCAAAAATGGTGTGATGTAGTCATATTGCTTACAGCTTTTAGTCTTGCTGCAGCATTCTGAATCAATTGGAGCTGGTGCAGACCCTTTGTAGTCAGACCAGTGTAGAGTGCATTACAATAATCCAATTTTGATGTCATGGCATTCACAATTGAGACAAGATTTGCCTTCTCAGTTTAAGGAGAGAGGCTGTGTAGTTATCATAAATGTTAGAAGCAGCTCTTAAAGTGAAAGGTCAGCTGTTCAGATGAAAAGAACATTTCAGTAAGAAAGCTGGTTTTACCAAATTCTTCCCCTTATTTTTTAATAGAAAAAAGGAATCTATCGTTGCACTAAATGCAGATTGCAATTTTTGACCTGTAAAGAAAAAATGGATCACAAAACTCAGCATCATCGAACATATAGAAAACCTAAAGAATTGGAGGGTTTACCTCCTGGAACTAAGGTAAATTAGTTAAAACATAATCCCTATTGTAATACAGTGATTTAAATGAAAGTAAATTAAAACAATTTGTGTTCAAGATGGCTAAAATGAAACTGGTCCACAAAGCCCATTGTCTTCTGAAAGAAAATAGTTAAGCATATCCTTGATTTTATTAAAAACATGTACATTTTATTTATAGCATTTGAAAGATGCAAAATTTTTAGTGGCATTTCTTCACTATGGACTTCTGTTGTTAAGGGGAAAAGTTTGTTATTTATATAATTTGTATTCTCCAAGGACAAGCAGGTGTGATATTCTCACATGTGGATGATGTCATCCATGGAATCGGGTATGGACACTAGCAAGTGTACTGTCGCTTTAAATCTTTAAGGCAGTACTCATACCAAGCATGTGCCAGTGCCTTCCCACCCAATGTCGGCTCGCTGGACTGTCAGTTCATTTTCCATGGAGCTGAGAAGCTGTTTCTTCAGTATTCTCTGCAGCATGTCATATTTCATTTTTATCATGGTTCTCTAATTCTACTAACTTTGGTTCATTTTTGTCAACTTTTGCATTTTTGGCTTTCGTGCCACTACAGGCCCTTTTTTTCTCCCTGAGAGTATTGGTTGTTTTCGGGCTCCTTTCTACTTGAGCCCCAGACCATAGAGCCCTTTGACTTTGCATTGGCCGTTTTCTCCTCCATGTCAAAATTATAGAAACATAGAAAGATGACGGCAGAAAAGGGCTATAGCCCATCAAGTCTGCCCACTCTACTGACCCACCCCATTAAGTCTGAGTACTAATGACCTAGTTCCTTAACTCAACCCTCGTAGGGATTAGTACCGAGCAGCTTTAAAAAATGCTCTTGATGCAA
The DNA here is from genome assembly GCF_902459505.1 of Geotrypetes seraphini. Taxonomy (NCBI): domain Eukaryota; kingdom Metazoa; phylum Chordata; class Amphibia; order Gymnophiona; family Dermophiidae; genus Geotrypetes; species Geotrypetes seraphini. The sequence goes on from NC_047097.1 coordinate 49,172,052, forward strand.
TAGGACCATTTCAGGCTCTGATTTTTACATAATTGGTACGTCTATGAACATCGGGACATTGATTTTGTCCTCTGCTCCCACATACAAAAGAGGTCACTTAAATTCTGTAAACTTCAGTTCAAGAAACATTTTGGTACTGTGTTGACATAGAGTATGGCTGGGGACTGAGAAACTGATGCTGAGCCACAGAATTGACGTTGCCAACTGCATTGACACCACATTAAGAGCATCAAGGTTGCACATAAGAAAGCTAAGAAGCACAAGCACTCTTTTAGGCATATCATGGCGTCCTCCAAAGCATTGACATTGACGCATAGTAAGTGTTGACTTACAGATGATCGTTCTCTATCCATCCAGATGATCTCTCTGCAGAGGCATATCTTAACATCAACTTCTTCCACATCACACCAACTGGTACAGCAGACTGCTTTCATGTCACTGTCTCTCTTGGTATCAGCACAGACTCTTCAGGAGAAGATCTGAGCTATGCTAGACTAGAGCTTTTGGGGCTACTACATACACGGTCTTCACAGGCCTTAAGCGCTTCCATGCCAACCTCAGTCCAGCCCAAGGATACATCGAAGTATTGATTGAGTTTAAGGTCACAAACTCTGACTTGGCGTCAAGCATTGGAATAAACGAGGAGCTATGCATTGTCATTATACCCCTTTTCACCTTGATGCAGGTTCAATTCTTTCCTCGACACACATTCCCTGATACATCTAGAAAAGAGTTTCCTCTCCGCACCTCTCCTCCCAGAGTTAGCAAGCTCAGGGCCCCGTATGGAGGGCCTCTGCGCATGCTTTGATGTGCTGACATCACACATGCACGTGACATCGTTGTGTCGATGTCCACTCATGTCCAGATGCCCTCTAGCCACGGCCCCAAATTTAGTGTGCCACGGCTTCAAAAAGTTTGCGACACACAGGTTTTGAGTAAAACTCCAGAAGAAACAGTTGTTTTGGGCAAGCAGTTCTGCAAAATATTTCCTGAGAGCTAACTTTCCCTCCAACCCGCTGGGTTTTGCCAGGATCATATTAATATATTCATTATCCTAGTCCAGACTCATGATCCTGACAGCATAGGAGACCCACATGTGAGAATATTATGCCTGCTTGTCCTCAGAGAAATTAAAGTTGCTTTCCTGTAGCAGGTGTTCTCCGAGGACTGCAGTCATATATTCTCACAACCTGCCCAACTCCCCTAGTTGGCTTCTTAGCTTTTTTATTAAACTGAAGATCTCACAAGCCAGTGGGAAGGCACTGGCACGCATGCAGTATGGGCACTGCTTTAAACGTTTAAAGTGACTGTGCACTTGATAGTATCTGTACTGGGTTCCATGGATGGTGTCACCCATTGATGGTGCCACTCTGCTGTCCTCGGACCACACCTGCTACAGGTAAGCAACTTTGCTATATGACTTCTTCTTAACTCAAGGATTCTCAATCCAGTCCTTGGGACCTACCCAGCCAGTCAGATTTTCAGGATATCCACAATGAATATTTGTGAGATAAATCTGCAGGCAATTACCATATTCATTGCAGGCATCCTGAAAATCTAAATAGCTAGGTGTGTCCCAAGGACTGGTTTGAGAATTGCTGTTCTAAATATTCTTCTATATAATTGGGCAAACTGCAGCCTTTGGGCCATGTTTAGTCTGTCAGGCTAGATGGAGGTTCATCCATCTAGCCTGTAGTGGTGACATATATTCTGGCCTCTAGTAGTGAGAATGTTATTTCCTTTAGAATTGACACTGACATGCCAAAGTGCTTTTTCTCGCTCCTGCTAGATTTTGCTGCACTTATCTGGACAAGTAGATTTTCTTTTCATTGCCCTACCCTTGAGTACCTCATTGGGCCCTGTAGTCTTTGCCCACACACAGGCTCAAACATTTGTTCATTTTTGTTCAACTACTAAATTGCTAAAATTGACCTATGTTTGCTCTAACAAAAGAAAGTTAAAGTACAAGCATGAGAAATGTAGAATTTTTAACTTCCCTGTCAAGTGGGCAGTTAGGTTAGCATGATGGCCCAGAAGCAGCTCAAATTATTCCTGCTTGGGTTGCTATGGGCCCTGGAAGTCTAAAGCAGAGTATGCATTATATTTTTAACTCAGAAATGACTGTTCACAGTATTATAAATAGGGATTTGAATACTGCCCGGAAGGCAACTTGCAATTCTCTGGCCTGCCATGAGCCACAAAGAGAAAATGTTAGAAAAAAGTTATTTTGTCATTCAAAAAATGTATGATGCCACTTCAGAAACATTTCAGCATACTTGACTCTTTGACTCTTCAGTTTGATAAGCTGTCATGCTTTTTAATAAATTTCATATTCTTAATCTTTTGTGTTTTAATAGGTTACTATTAGAGCTTCCGTTGGACCCCTTCCTGCAGGATCAACTTCTATTTCTCCCATGGCTACAAGCACTTCAACTGTTCAGCTGTCTCCAAAAACTAAAAATACAAATTCCAAATGTCATACTCCTGCAACCAAATCTAATGCAAGTCAATCAAAGTCTCAGTCATCTAGCGTTCAGAAGAAACAATCGTCCTCCACAAATTCAAAGAAGCGCAGAATTGTTAATACAGCATTACATAATTTTAGGTAGCCATTATAAATTTTAGCAGAAGTATATTTGACTATTAGATTTATTGTTATTCTAACATTTAACTGTAAAACTGATATTCTGATTGCCAAGCATCTTTTTGTAGGTGGTAATCCAGGAAAGGATGAGAACATTATCTGTACTTAATTCTGCAGCAATTGATGGAGGGATGTTTGAGGGGAGGGACTTTTACCCAACCACAGATATGAGAGTTGGCAGAATAGCTGAATTAGCACTTTCTTGAGCATGCATAGGCTACAAAAAGTGTACATCCCTTTCAACTCTTCACGTTTTGTTATGTCAGTATATCTGACTTGTGTACATTTAAATGAATTACTTTTTTTTTTAATGAACATGTTTCAAGGCAAAAAAAAGTTTTATTGGGAGACCAATCATATACTCAAAAAACAAAACTTAAATGCAGCAGTTAGATAAATCTCAACCTCTGAGTCAGTACCGTATTTTCACTCATATACCGCGCACCCGTGTAAAACACGCACACGGGTATAGCGCGCGGTAAACTGTAATTTATGTAAATAAATTTTTATATACCGCGCACACCTGTATACCGCGCATGCCGCCCCGACTCTCCTTTCGCCCGCCCCGACTCTCCTCTGGCCACCCCAACTCTCCTTTAGCCCGCCCCGACTCTCCTCTCCCTCTTGAAGTTCTGTCCCCACCCTGAAAGCCTGATGACCCCCCCCCCCCGATATCCGATTCACCCCCCCCCCCCCCGCAGGACCGCTTGCACCCGCACCCCAAAGGACCGCTCGCATGCACCCGCACCCCCACCCCGAAGGACCGCTCGCACGCACTGGCACCCGCACCCCCACCCCGAAGGACCGCTCGCACCCCCACAGCCTCCCGACCCCCCCCCCCCCCATCATGTAGAAGCTCCTACCGTTGTCCTGCTGCTTCCTCTGCTGGCGGTCCCGGCCCTTCTGTGAGCCCTGCGTCTGCGCTGCTTCCTCTTCCGGCGGTCCCGCCAGAAGAGGAAGCAGCGCAGACGCAGGGCTCACAGAAGGGTCGGGACTGCCGGCATAGGAAGCAGCAGGACAACGGTAGGAGCTTCTACATAATGGGGGGGGTCGGGAGGCTGTGGGGGTCCGAGCGGTCCTTCGGGGTGGGGGTGCGGGTGCCAGTGCGTGCGAGCGGTCCTTCGGGGTGGGGGTGTGAGCGGTCCTGCGGGGTGAATCGGACGTCGGGGGAGGGGGGGAACTATGTAAAAAAAAAGTTGTAAAACGCGCTCATGCGTATAACGCGCATGGTTATGCATGGTTTGTAAAAATCGTATATAACGCGCGCGTTATATGTGTGAAAATACGGTATTTGGCAGAAACATCTTTGGTAGCCGTTATAGCTGTAAGTCTGTCAGAATAGTTCTCCACCAAATTTGTACACATGGGTGCCCATGCAGAAAGCTTTGTAGTAGAGCCTTCACTCTACTGCAAAATTACTGTAAAGAATGCTATGGTTTCTAAACAGGACAAAACAAATGACCAGTGCAGACATCTTAGTAATGGTGTGACATATTCCCATCTGCTACATCCTGTTAAAAGGCTTGCTACCATTTTCTGAATGAGTTTGAACCTTTTCAGGACAGTATGAGGTAGACCCAAAAATAGATTTACAATAATCTGCCGACTCTTGTGATTAGTTGTTTAAAGTGCCAAATCAGTCTTGTTTACGTTTTAAACTACCAGACCAGCCAAAGCTGAATTAAACCGGCTCTTATCGCTGCCCCAGTTTGCAATGACATCTCCAGATACAAGTTAACTAATTATAAGGATGATGAAGGGGAGAAGTATTCTAGGAAGGATGCATAAATACGTGCAATTATGTCATCTGATTTTTCTTTTTCTATCAATATGTGCCAAATTTTGAGGACATGTAAAAGGCAACATGAGAATTCTGACAATTGGTTTTCTCCAGAGACAATCGGGGAAAATGCAGGTACATTTGCTGGTGAAGTCCTCTGACTGAGCCTGTGTGCTGGTGCTCTCCCCTAGGTATAGTAAGTTTGTTTTCTTTTTGTTTTGGGGTTTTTTTTTTAACTTACTGAGCATGTGCAGACATCTTGCCTTCTGAGCTCCTCCCCCTGGTTAGTCAGTTTTTTTCTTTCACCGAGCTCCTCACAGGTTGCAACTCTCCCCTCTCCTTGCCTCTTCAGAAAAATCTGACTCATTAGAGAAGGACCTTTTATTTATTTGTTCTTTTATTTTTAAAAAACTTTACACTGAGTGTTTCTCTATTCAGCCTTCACTGAAAAATAATAAGCAGAAAAGAGAACGCCGATATATTTTTTGCTTAACGGCAAACTTCTTGCCGTTTTAACTTGCCGGTCTCTAGGACTGCGAAGACTCCTCTGTTCACCGGTGGAAGGTGGCTCCCTCACAGCTGTGCTTTGCGCCAAAAGCACCAGAAAATCTCCAAGGCCACAATCATCGCCACTTGCTCCTCCCCTTTAAGGCCCATGTTCAGTACCGCCAGGGGAAGTAAGCTCACCACTGCTGCAGCTGTTAGAAAAACCAAAAACAGCACCTGCAGCCAGCATTAAGAAAAAGCAGCCAGTGGTGGAGGCTTGTAAAATACCTCTTCCACCGGCTTCTTTGAAGGCAGTACAAGGCTCCCAGAAACAGCCCGCAACTGCTGCACACCAAAAGGAAAAGTCAGGGAGGCCTCCTGTGGGCACTGCTTCTGCTTTGCAGCCTTCTCCTGCCACAGCACAGGACTCTACAGGTAACTTTTTGAATTATTCTAAGCAACTTAGGACATAAAGGCCAATTTCTCTAGCCCAGCGACATCATACCTCCTAAGACGTTTTCTATGCCTCAATTACTGCCAGCAGTTTCTTCACAAGCACAAAGTTCAGTGTATACTGTAGTTAATTTTTTCTCGCTTCTACAAAATTTTATTAGAGATAGTGCTGCACTACTACACCAACCCCCTCCCTCTCCTTCCACCTCAGTGGAAATTCAACAGTTCCTTGACTTGCGCAGCATCCTTTGCCTGACATTTTGTGCCCAGAACCTTTTTCAAATCCATCAGATGTTGCTTGGTCTCATACATCGCTCTGCCCTTCCCATCAACAGTAGACATCTACCCATGAATGGTATGATTCCCAAGAATCTGCTCCTTTGGATACAGACGCTTCTTCCCAAGTGCAGCCATCACTGCAGCCAGACTAGACTGAGGAATATTCTTATCCCAAATTCCTCCAGAAGATTTCTATTCTTCTAAGTCTCAACCAAACTGCTAGGCCGGCAGATAAAAAGTATTTTCAACCAGTCCTCAAATCCTGTCAAACTCATTCAGAAGGATTTATTGCAATCCCAGTACATCAGATACTCCAAGATCTTCAGCTTACTAACTGGCAGAAGCCCTAATCAGTTTCCACTGCTTCCACACACCTAGAACTAAAATACTGGATTGAAAAGGCACCTGGACATGATTTACAACAGCCACCACATTACTCCATGGTATCTGAGTCAGCTATTCATAAGTTAAAATCCTCAAAGTCTCAATACAATTACTTCCAGAGAAAGATTATTGTTTCCTGGACTCGATCAGATTCAAAGTCTATCGGGGCTCCATGCTCACATCAAAAATCATGGCCCATCATTTGCAAATTCTACATTTTCAACACTCCATTTTACAATTGGACACTGCCTCTCCTGAGTAAATTCCAAATCTCCTTATGGCATTACAAGACTCCACTTACCATTTAGTAAAAACTAGCTCGCTGCACAGCCTGGCTCAAAGCCTTGAACCTTAGAGTAGATCTTCATGACAGATTGGTAGATACCCCATGTCTGGGAGATAGTCTTTTTGGTGAGAAAGTGAAAGCTATGGTCTTGCAGCTCACAGAAGATTCCATAGTCATGCGTGAGCTCTCAGCAACATCCTCAGGATCAGTCCCAGCTTTTCCATAGATCTTCTTTATATATATATATATACACACACACACACATACACATAAACATACATATATAGGAAAGAAAAATAGAGAACTTCAATTCTACAGGAAATAATAATACCTGGATCAAATGTCCATTACATAATTAACAAAATTCAATCTACATTAGTCCACATTCTGAAAGAGACAATTCACATATCAGAGAGATTAATTATAAAGAATAAAAGGAAAAACAATAATTATCCCAGGACAAGCAGGCATGATATTCTCACGTGGGTGACGTCATCTACGGAGCCCCGATGCGGACAGCATTTCAAGCAAACTTGATTGAAGATTCAAGCTTGCTGGCTGCACCACGCATGTGTGCCTCCTGCTCCACTAGAGGGCGCATCCCCTCCTCGTGGTCTCCAGTTCTATTTTTTCCGCTGTGCTAAGAAGACACGTTTTTCTTAGCGCTGCCCCAGTGCCTTCTTTGCACCGCGATTTATTATATTTTTTTTCTTTTTTCGTCGCTAAAAGTCGCTGTGCGTAACAAATTTTTTCTTTCTTCCTGCTCATCGCGCTTTTCGCGCCCTTTTTCTCGCAATCCGGGGGCTCCCGGATCGCTGCGACCGCAAGGCCTGATTGGCCGCGGCCGCCTGGGTGTCCCGGCCCATTATGGGCTTTAAAAAGTGCACCGGGTGCGAGCGTCTTCTATCTCTCACAGACCCGCATCGCTGGTGCATCCTTTGCCTGGGGGCCGATCATCCAACAGAAGCTTGCCCCCGGTGTGCTACCTTCCAACAGCGGGCGCTCCGACGACGACGGGCCCACATGGCGGAACTATTTGCTACCGACCAACCCTCGACCTCGAGATCGGCCCCGGCCTCGATCTCGGCATCGAGTACATCGGCCCCGCCTAGGGACTCGACTTCGAAGGCCTCGAGCTCTCAGAAGTCCTCTTCCCCGGGTAAGTCCCCTCTTCCTTCCTCAGGTTCCACATCGTCGAAGAAGCCAACCTCGGGGACAATGGCCAGACAGAGTGGGAACTCCTTACCCACGGCCCCGGCGAAAACCCCGAAGACCTCGGGACGTGCCTCCACCACTCAGGAATGCTCCGAAGCGAGATCGCCCCCGGTGGAGAGCACAGCGGCCTTGGACATGCCATCGATGCTGTCCGTGCCAGTATTCCAGGAACTGCTCCGGGCAATGATCACAACGGAGCTATTCGCTGCCATGGCTCACCTTCAACCGGCCTCGACCTCGCGCGCGCCGGACCAGCCTGAGCAACGCGCCGAGACCCCTCGAGGTAAAGCGCGCCATTCTCGTCGCTTCTCCTCTTCATCGGATTCCTCTCCGAGGCATTCGAGGCGCACGTCCCCGGCGGAGCGCCGCGGGGCGAAACGAAAATCGAGACACCTCTTTAAGAAAGCCCAGAGTTCCCCTCCGGCTCGAGGGCGCACCCCATCGACTCGATCGGGGGGGGGGGGCCGCTAAGGGTTACCGAGCTATCTCTCACCAACCCACAGCTCCTGTTGACTCCCCCTCGGTCCGGGGCTCCGGTCCGAGGCCCAAGGCTTTCACCGAGGGAGTCCGGGGAGGGATCCCCGACCAGACATCGGTCGGTACCCAGAACCCAGGCGTCGTCCCCGAGGGGCTCCCCGAGATGACGCAGGTCCTCGACCCCGGAGCGCTTCCACAGCGCGTCTCCGGTATCGGACCGAGGGTCTGAGCGAGAACCCCACTATTCGAGGGAGGCTTCTCTTTCCTTCTCGGCCAAACGGAGGTCTCGGTCACCGTCCCCGCAAGGGGCCACAGGACCCCACCGACCATCCTTCATGAGGTTCGTCCAGGACATGGGACGTGCCCTTGACTTGGACTTACAATCTGACTCAAGGTACTCCAAGGAATACCTGGCGGAGCTGGATATGCCTTCCCTGCCCCGAGAGTCCCTCCGGCTACCACTGAACCCGGTACTCGGGCAGACCCTTATCAGGAACCTCGAAACTCCTTACATGGTGACAGCGGTCCCATCTAAAATGGAGTCTAAGTACCAGACGGTACCTTACCCGGGGTTTGAGCAACCACAGCTGTCCCACCAATCCTTACTGGTGGAGTCTTCTCTAAAAAAAGCTCACCCCTCTAGGGTGTCCGCGGCAGTCCCTCCTGGACGCGAAGGCCGGACACTGGACAAATTCAGACGCCGGTTGTATCAGAACTCTATGATGACCGCTAGAGTCCTGAACTACACCTTTACTTTTTCCTCCTACCTCAAGCACCTCATTGGGCGGCTTGCCTCCTTCTCGGAGAGCTTACCCATTCCTCGCCAGACAGAGTTCGGCCTCCTCCTCGAGGATTTTTCCAACCTCAGACTGCACTTGTTCCATGCCGCTTATGACGGCTTTGAACTGTCTTTCAGGGTCGCAGCCTTTGCGGTGGCCATGCACCGGCTGGCATGGCTACGACTCGTCGATATGGACCCTAACCTGCAAGATCGGTTAGCCAACCTCCCTTGCGTCGGGAAGGAGCTCTTCGACGACACCATCGAGGCTGCTACAAAACGGTTGTCGGAACACGAACGTTCCTTCACGTCTCTTGTCCGGCAGAAGCCTAAACCACAGGCCTCTCGCCCTTTCCGGGGATTACCTCGCCGCTACCCCCAGAAGTCTACACCGGTCTTTTCCAGACCACCACCGCGACGCCCCCAGGCTCACTCTAGGGCTCCACCAAAGTCACAGCCCACGGCGCAGGCGAAGCCGTCTCCGTCCTTTTGACGGAATGAGCGGACGGGGGCAGGCCCCCTCCGCACCTCCACCGGGCCTCCTCCCCATCGGGGGCCGCCTATGAGCCTACTACCCTCGCTGGAAAGCCATCACGTCGGACTCATGGGTCCTTGGCGTGATCTCATCAGGGTACTCGCTCAACTTTCGGGAGGTACCCTCCGACAGCCCACCGAGTGCGTGTCCTCCAAATCGAGCACAGTTGCCCCTCCTCCTCTCCGAGGCAAAGGACCTCCTCCGCCTGCGGGCGGTGGAGCCGGTCCCCCAAAATCAAAGGGGCCAAGGGTTTTACTCCCGCTACTTCCTGGTACCGAAGAAGACGGGAGACCTGCGCCCGATCCTGGACTTAAGGCACCTGAACAAGTTTCTGGTACGGGAAAAGTTTCGGATGCTTTCCCTTCCGATCCTTTACCCCTTGATCAGCGAAGGCGATTGGCTCTGCTCCCTCGATCTGAAGGAGGCCTACACCCATGTTCCGGTGCACCCTGCTTGCCGCAGGTTCCTGCGCTTTCAGGTGGGGGACCTCCACCTGCAATATCGGGTCCTCCCCTTCGGCCTGTCCTCGTCCCCCCGAGTCTTCACGAAGTGCCTCGTAGTAGTCACGGCTACCTTGCATTCCCAGGGTCTGCAGGTATTCCCCTACCTGGACGATTGGTTGATCAAAGCCTCGACCAGGGAGGGGGTTATCTCAGCGACCCAACAGACTATTACTGCGCTTCAGTGTCTGGGGTTCGAGATAAACTTCCCAAAATCCCAGCTATGCCCCTCTCAGTCCTTACAATTCATCGGGGCCGTGCTGGACACGGTCCGTCTGCGTTCCTTCCTCCCTCCTCAGCGTCGGGAGGTGTTGGTAAATCTGAGCCGACAAGTCTCGAGATCGACCACCGTCTCGGCACGACAGATGATGACGCTCCTCGGCCATATGACCTTCACAGTCCACGTTACCCCGCCTCCATCTGCGGTTACCACAGTGGACCTTGGCATCACAATGGCGACAGGATCGGGACCCGATCTACCGCCACGTGACAGTGACTCCTTCCTTGCAAAGATCGCTCCGTTGGTGGGCCGACTCTTCGAATCTTTCCAAGGGTTTGCTCTTTCTCGCCCCGCCACACCACAAGGTCCTAACCACGAACTCGTCGGAGTACGCTTGGAGGGCTCATGTAGACGGTCTATACACGCAAGGCCTGTGAACCACAGAGGACCATCACTGCCACATCAACGTGCTGGAGCTTCGGGCCATTTACCTCGCCGCGGTGGCCTTTCAACATCTGCTTCACGACCATGTGGTTCTCGTCCGCACGGACAACCAGGTGGCGATGTACTACGTAAACAAACAAAACATCTCCCTTCGAGCGGTTTACATCCAAGGGGAACAAACTGCCTGGCGGACAGGCTCAGCCGCTTCCTCCAGCCACACGAGTGGTCCCTGCACTCTCAGGTGCTGCGACAGGTGTTCGACACGTGGGGGACTCCCCAGATAGATCTGTTCGCCTCCCCCGACAATCAAAAACTGCCTCTCTTCTGTTCAAGGATATACTCCCCGGACCGTCTCGAGGCCGATGCCTTCCTCCTAGATTGGGAGGGAAAGTTCCTCTATGCGTTCCCGCCGTTTCCTCTGATTCTGAGGACGCTGGTCCATCTAAAATCTCTGAGGGCCACTCTGATCTTGATCGCTCCTCGATGGCCCCGCCAGCCTTGGTTCTCCCTACTACTTCAACTCAGTGTCAGGGAACCTCTGCTTCTGCCTGTCTTTCCCTATCTGCTATCTCAGAGTCGGGGTTCACTGTTACATCCCAATCTTCAGTCTCTTCATCTGACTGCTTGGTTTCTTTCCCCTTGACTTCCTTCCCTGTATCTCAGTCGGTCAGGGAAGTGTTGGAGGCTTCTCGGAAGGTCTCGACTAGACTCTGCTATTCTCAGAAGTGGACTAGATTCTCGTCCTGGTGCTCCTCTCACCGCCAGGACCCGGTGTCGGTCCCTGTGTCCTTGGTTCTGGAGTATTTACTCCATTTATCTCACTCTGGCCTGAAGACCAATTCCATTCGAGTCCATCTCAGCGCCATTGCTGCCTTTCATCAGCCCCTGGAAGGGAAGGCTCTTTCACTCCATCCCTTAGTTTCCCGTTTCATGAAGGGGCTCCTGAATGTTCATCCTCCCCTCAAACCGCCTCCGGTGGTTTGGGATCTCAATGTGGTTCTAGCTCAACTGATGAAACCTCCATTTCAGCCTATGGATAAGTGTCATCTTAAGTTCCTCACTTGGAAAGTGATCTTCCTACTCGCTCTCACTTCTGCTCGGAGGGTTAGCGAGCTGCAGGCCTTGGTGGCGGACCCACCTTTCACGGTATTCCACCATGACAAGGTGGTCCTCCGCACTCACCCTAAGTTTTTGCCTAAGGTGGTGTCTGATTTTCATCTCAACCAGTCCATTGTTCTACCTGTGTTCTTCCCCAAGCCCCACTCTCATCCCGGAGAGGTGGCGCTTCACACTCTCGACTGCAAGCGGGCGTTGGCCTTCTACCCCCAACGCACCCAGTCTCATCGGACGGCCCCCCAGTTGTTTTTATCCTTCGACCCTAACAGGTTGGGGCGCCCAGTTTCCAAGCGCACCCTGTCCAACTGGTTAGATGCTTGTATTTCTTTCTGCTACGCTCAGGCTGGTCTCGCGCTGTACGGTCGAGTTACGGGACATAAGGTCCGAGCGATGGCAGCTTCGATAGCTTTCCTCAGGTCCACGTCTATCGAGGATATCTGCAAGGCTGCCACGTGGTCTTCGGTTCATACTTTCACCTCACACTACTGCCTGGATACACTGTCCAGGAGCGATGGCCGGTTTGGCCAATCGGTCTTACATAACCTATTTTCTTGAATTGCCAACCTCCCTCCATCCCTTATCAGTTAGCTTGGAGGTCACCCACATGTGAGAATATCATGCCTGCTTGTCCTGGGATAAAGCACAGTTACTTACCGTAACAGGTGTTATCCAGGGACAGCAGGCATATATTCTCACAACCCGCCCACCTCCCCGGGGTTGGCTTCTTTGCTGGATATGTGAACTGGAGACCACGAGGAGGGGATGTGCCCTCTAGTGGAGCAGGAGGCACACATGCGTGGTGCAGCCAGCAAGCTTGAATCTTCAATCAAGTTTGCTTGAAATGCTGTCCGCATCGGGGCTCTGTAGATGACGTCACCCACATGTGAGAATATATGCCTGCTGTCCCTGGATAACACCTGTTACGGTAAGTAACTGTGCTTTTTAGTAGTGTTAAATCTTCATACTTTTTAAGGGTGTCCTAATTTCCTTTAGAGGTATTTGAGATTTATTTCCTTTTCTTCAAGAAAAAATTGTAATTGAGAGGGCTCAAAAAATATATAAGGAATTCTGATCCAAAAGGATCTTACATTTACAAGGATATCTCAATTGATATTTGGCCCCCAATGAAATTACAAACTGTTTCAATTCAAGAAACCTTTTCCGTCTGGTTTGAGTTGCTTTTGAGATGTCTGGAAACATGCTGATCTTACTGTCCAGAAAGGTCACCTATTTCAGCCTAAGAAGTGCCTCTTTGTCTTGTTGAAAGACAAACGTCATCACAAGAGTAAAACAACAGATTACTTCTTCCACTGAAGTTTCAAGAACTTCTGTTAAGTTTAGGAGACTAGGAAGTTCAGAAGAAACAACTGGGGCTGAAGCTTTCTGTTTTGATATTGGCAAAAAATATATCCTATGTAAAGGAGGAAGTCCGGTCTCAGGATATTAGAATATTTCTTTCAAAAACTTGTAGAATATGTCTTTGGGAGATATTGTTAGCACTTTAGGAAAATTAAGAATTCTGAGATTCAGCATTTTCATATAATTTTCCTTTTTCCTAGCAAACAATAATTTGTCCTGCAATATAGTAGACGGAGAGGCTTGTAGACTGAGTTCTCTGATCCAAATTATTAACTTTTTCTCCCTGATCCTTAAATTCCTCCTGAAGTTTATCCAATCTCTGTTCTTGAATATTCACTAGTGGTAAGGTTCCTGTACATAATTTATACAAAGAGTCTTAACGCTGTCCAAATAGACTCTAAAGTGATTTCAGCAGGTCTTACCAGAGGAAGAACTGAGGAAATACGTCCTTCATTCGCTGAAATCACAGCAACCTTCTCTGAAGAAGTTGTTCCTGCCAAGGAAACCTGAGGATTAGGCAAGCCCTCCAGCTCCATTGGTAATGCAGTCCCTGTGGAGCCACCACTATTCCCTAGTCTCACGGCTGCAGAGAAAGTGCAGGTCCCGTAGGGCTAAGCGAGACTTTGCTCCCGTGAAACAAAATCTCCCTCCGATTCATCTCAGCTGGTACGCCCTATGGCAAAGATGTCAGGAAACGAGTTATCTCCTATCTCGTTGAGGCGGACGCTGGCTGCCGGGCTGAAGCAGCCACTCTGCCTCGTCTTTTTGCCATACTGCCAGCAGATTTAGCCCTTGAATGGGCAGGAAAATTACACACAGCAGGAGAGTACGACTCGGCTTCCTCACTACAGCGTGGCCATTTTGTCTCTCCCTCCTTTCATAGATCTTCCACTGCTTCTTCTTATCTTAGATCATACCATCAACAATTTTTTTCAACAGTATTATTCATGGAGACATTTTACTCCTTATACCAGAGCTACTGCTCTGAGATCCCAATTTTCCTCATATGCCCAGAAACAACATTCCAGAGACTGCAAGCAGCCTTCGGGTCCTCAACTCCCTCCGCTTAAACCTGCACATAATTTTTGACCTGGGGGGATGGGGGTGGCTAACCCATTTTTTCTCAGCATGGCAGAAAATCACCAAAGACAATTGGGTTCTAGCTATCATTTCTCAAGGGTACTCCCTCAACTTCCTCACCATCCCCACACTCATCTTCCTTCACCATCCAGCATTCCATATCATCACATTCCTCAGCTGGCAGAAGAGATCTCCCTGTTGCTACAGAGCAACGTTATCAAAGAAGTTCCCAAGCAGCAACATTACCAGGGATTCTATTCCAGATTTTTCCTCATTCCCAAGAAGAAGCAAAGTCTTCTACCTATACTTGACCTTCGTTCCTTAAATGCTTACCTCAAAACAGGGAAATTCCAGATGATTTCACTTCAGCAATACTCCAACTTCTCAGAAAAGATGATTGGTTAGCCACTTTAGACTTCAAAAATGCATAGAATTGCATCCCCATTCATCCCTCCCACTGGAAATTTTTAGGATTTATGTTTTTGAACAACAATTACCAGTACAAAGTTCTACCTTTCAGCCTGTCAGCACCCCGGGTTTTCACAAAGTGTTTGGAGGTGGTAGCAGCTGACTTGAGGAGACAACACCACATGGTATTTCCTTACCTAGATGACTGGCTCCTAGTAGCACACTCCAGGGAGCAGTTGCTTCTCCCCATTCAAACCACAGTGCATTTTCTGCAAGCGCTGGATTTCATAATCAGTTTTGACAAGTCAAAGCTCCAACCAGTTTGTTGTCTCATGTTTACTGGGGCACGTCTCGACACGGTCACTGCAAGAGCTTGTCTTCCAGAAGAATGTCATCAATCAATAATCACTCTAGCAAACCAGATGCAACAATCTTCCACTCTTCCAGCGCGCAGCATTCTGCGCCTCTTAGGTCATATGGCTATGTCCCTTGTTTTAGTACCACATGCAAGGCTGCACATGCAACCTCAAGATGAATTGGACTCAGCAAACTCAATCATTAACATTAATTCCTCTTCTAGCCAGAGTCAAAGTGTTACTCTCCTGGTGGATTCACTCTCCATCCCTTCAGTGAGGATGTCCATTCCAGTTTCCACCTTCTCTACTCACCATTACAACAGATACCTCAAACAAAGATTGGGAAGCGCATCGCAACTACCTTCAGACTCTTGGTCAGAAGCAGAACTACACTTTCACATAAATCTTTTGGAACTTCGAGCAATTTATTATACTCTTTGAGCACTCAGCCCTTAGATTCGCAACACTCGTTTACTTATCCAAACTGATAACCAAGTAGCAATGTTGTATCTGAACAATCAAGGATTTTCGGGATCCCTTCCCCTTTGCAAGAAAGCCTAACATCTGTGGACCTTTGCTCTCTCTTTCCACAGAATTACAAGCGGTATGCATTCCAGGAAAGATGAAATTTGTTGCAGATTCTTTCAGCCCTGAACTCGATCGTCACAAGTGGATTTTAAATCTAGAAGTAGTACAACATATTTTTCAACAAAAGGGCAACCCTACAATAGACCTTTATGCTTCCACAGTCAACGCTCAGTGCATCAAGTATTGCTCCCTATGTCCTACCCCTCATGCAGTCGCAAGAGACGCTTTTTCAACATCATGGAATCTCACTCTACTGTACGCCTTCCCAAAGTTCTTTAGAAAGTTGTCAGAGACAGCACTCAGATGATTCTTATTGCTCCTCGTTGGCCTAGGCAAATCTGGTATCCGATAATCCTGGACCTTTTCGATACTCCTCCACTTCCTTTAGGGGATTATCCATCTCTTTCTCACCTGTTACATCCCAACCTCAATCTCATGGCATGGAAATTGAATGGACAATCCTTGCTGACATCCAAGTCTCCATCAGTAAAAACAGGTCTTCTTGCAGCTAGATCACCCATTCACAAGGAAGTCTTATCAACTTAAGTGAAAACGTTTTTCCATCTGGGCACGTTCCCAAGCTCAAGATCCTTTTTGCTGCCTGATCAATCACATTTTAGCATATTTGTTGCACTTAACAGATTTGGGCCTTAAGACCAATTCTGTATGTTTCATCTTTCAACCATTCTGCATACCATCACCTTTTAGATGGGAAGCCGAGTTCACAAAATCCTCTGGTTTCTTGGTTTTTTCAAGGTCTCAACCTTCGACTTCCACTTCGGACTCCAGCTTGGAATCTCAATATTGTTTTGGACCAGCTGATGAAAGATCCTTTTGAATTTTGGGGTCTGCCACACTACCCTTCCTAATGTGAAAACAGCCTTCCTCATGGTTTTTTGCAAGAAGAGTTAGTGAATTGCAAGCACTAGTCATCTATTATCCATACCTCCAATTTTTCCCCAATAAGATTCTCATGCGAACTCACCCAAAATTTCTTCCAAAAGTTGTTACAGTTTTTCTTTTCAATCAATCGGTAGTCCTACCGTTGTTTTTTCTTACTTCGCACTCTTCTTCAGCAGAGCAAAGTCTACACACATTGGACTGCTGGAGAACATTACTTTTCTACCTAGACAGAACTGCAGCTATCCGCAATACTAATCAGCTTTTTGTCTCCTTCAGTTCAGCTACTCAAGGCAACCCGGTATCTAAATGGACCATATCCTCATAGATTGCTCATTGCATCTCTTTTTGCTAAACTAAAGCTTATCTGTCTCCTCCTGGACAGATTGGAGCACATCAAGTACAAGCAACAGTTTCCTCAATTGCAAACTTGAAATCAATTCCAATTCAAGATATCTGCAAAGCAGCAACCTGGTCCTCAGTTCATATCTTTACTAAGCACTATTGTTTGGACCAGAGTTCAGCACAAGATATTCAATTTGGACAATCAGTCCGTCGCAATTTATTTGCACTATAATTTATTTCCTCCTCCCATTTCTGCTTGAAGCTAGGGACTCACCAGCAAGTGTGCCTGCATTTCCTCTGCTTGTGTCCGGGAAAAAGCAAAGTTGCTTACCTGTAACAGGGGTTCTCTGTAGACAGCAGGGGAATGCAGCCACCCTTGCCCTTCCACCATCCCCACAATAAGACTTTAAGCTAGTAATAACTGACTAACCAAGGGGAGGAGCTCAGAAGGCAAGGTGTCTGCATATGCTCAGTAAGTTTTGGGTTTTTTTAAATCCAAAACTTGCTATAACTATACATGGTATCTTTAATTCTTCGAGATCTTCAAGTTGAAAAACTATCTTCAAGTTGAAAAGTATTTAAACTTCCTTTGCCCACTGTAAAAGATGCCAGATCTATCAGTAAAACTGTTCATTCCTCCCCTTATTTACTAACAGCAATTTGGAACAACCTACCTTCTCAAATAAGATCCTGTCTTATCACTTCAAGTTTTTTGAAAAATTCTGAAAACTACTGTTTCATGTTTTCTAGCAGATAAGTTTCCATGAGGTGAATTCTCTCTATTAACTAAAACTATTGTTAACCGAGTTGAGCCTTATTTCTCAGGGATGACTCAGTGTACAAGTCCAAGATTAGTTTAGTTTAGTTAGAGAGCACTGGAATGTAGTCTCAATCAGAGGACTTCACCAATAAGTGTGGCTGCATCCCCTGCTGTCTAAGGAGAACCCCTGTTATAGGTAAGTAACTTTGCTTTATTTGTATTCAGTGAATACATACATTCAATCTTGGCAACTAGAAACATGTTTAGCTTTGCTTCCAATTTACACCAGATTTTCAGAGATGTGGGGGAGTCGAGAGATGTTAAGCATAGGTATTTTTATTTTCTAGATTCACATAGAGGTAGGTCTACCATGTCTCTCTCTTCCCCCACTGGCTGTCTTTCTTGATCCAAACTTGGGCCACTTCCTCTTTCCCAGTACTTGGACCAGAGTGTGGTATTTCATATCTGTTTGGGAGTCGGCAAAATATTTAGCCAATAGCAAAAACTTTGTGTTTGACACTGAGCTAAGTTCATCTGCTAAAAATATAATTTTTAAAAAACGTAAGTCTGTCTTTTCCTGGCAGGTATCGTGGAGGAGTTCATAAGTGTATTGAATGTTATTCAGAAATAAAAGATTTTGCAAGTCACTTCCCAACATACGTCCATTGTAGTGTATGCAGATACAGTACCAGCTGTAGTAAAGCCTATGTCAATCATCATATGATGAGGTAAGATTGCTGCTACCATAAACTGTACTTGCACTGTTGACAGTATAGCTTCCAGATTAGCCATGGGCGACATGCAAGAGCCACTGCTCACAGCTTTGTTAAGAGAAGTGCGGCTGGGAGGAGGTGGCCAGACCCATGGGAGGGGCCTTAAACAACCTGGGCCAATGAGAGCCCTAGGCCCCTTTCCGGTGCATCACAGGATGCACTTAGGAGTGGAAGCCTCGCCATTTTGAAGAGGCATGGGGGTATTGGGGGAAGGTTGTGCGGTGGCAGGAAGGAGTGGACAGCTCTCCTGCTTCGGGGGGGGGGGGGGTTTGTAGGGGGACATTGCTTTACAGCGGGCATCTATACCTTTGTTGGGTGAGGATGTTGCTTGGTGGTAGGAGGGAGTGGGCATATCTCCTGATGACGGGGGGTGTCGGGGGCTTTGCTTGGCAGCAGGAAGGCTCTCCCATTGCTGGGAGCGTTGCTTGGTGGCAGGTGGTTGTGGGCATCTCTCCTTGCTGCCAAGGTGGCGGGAAGGAGTGGGTATTTCCGCTGCTGTGAGGAGGGGGGATTGCTTGACTTCAGATGTGGGGAGGGAGTGGTCATACCTCAAGGCTGAGCGGTTCTGTGGAGACGTGACCGGGATCAGAGCCAGACTGCGTTCCTCCACCAGGTGTCTGCGCAGCGTGTCCGAGGGTTGCGGAGGTCTCCGGCCATGGTGGTCAGGCTTGGCCAGAAGTTTTGAAATCCAAATTTCCAGTTCATTGAGGGAAAGGATCTCCCTGTGAGCTGTTTTCAGCACATGTCACAGTGAATACAAGCTGCAGTGTTTCCCTGTTAGCACATATTTCTAAGCTAATAACTTGAATCAGAGATTTGGGGAGGCTTTAAAAAGGGGGGTTTAGGTAATTTCCCAGTATGCGCTACGCCCCCATCTCTAAAATCCTAAAATCTCTGTTTTTTGAGGGTTCTCTGTGGTTTTCCTGGATTATTTTCCTGGGTTATTTTTAGTCAAAACAGGCCCTCAGTTGCCATTTTTCTAGATTTGATTTTATAGTTATTTCAACTGGAAATATGGAGAGCGCCCTACTAGACCCTCTGTGATAACTGAGTAAAAATTTAACTAAAAATGATGGAAACAAACTTCTATAGTAGCTAGTCTGAAAATATTTGTGAAATACAGTAGTTAAAATTGCTGAAATTCTGTTTAATCATTTCTGTGCATGGTCTTGCTAGATACATAAAATTCAGTGGTAGGCTGAAGGTTACTCACCCTTGCTTTGTAGTAGAGAATGACACGGGGATAAAATCTGTCCCTGTCATCTCTCCGTCCCCAAACCCGCCATCCCCTTCACCGCTCCATCCCCTTCACTGCCCCGTCCCCGTAGCATCCACCCTTCCTTCTCGCCACCTCACCGCCCTTCAGCGACTCAAGAATATCCCTCCTTCCCCCTTACTTTCGCGATGTAAAGAAACTTAAGGGAGGGAAGGCGTGCGGTCACTGATCACGCACGGCCCCTTCCTCCCTCCCTCCCCCTTACCTTCTCAGCGCTTTAGAAAAGAAACTGATGCCGGCGAAGCCTGCCTGTGCCGCCCTGCAGTCGCGTGTATGTGGGCGGAAGCTTCTCCTCTGACAATTGTCATTTTATAAACACAAATAAAACAGAGCAAGGTTCAACAAAACCCATCTCCCCTCCCTTTCACAAATATCCCCTTCACTATTGTGAAAACTGAACAAACCAAATTACTACAGAATGCTACATAGAAAAATCAAGTTAACAGAATATTTCAGTCACACATGGCAGGAATAGTGTTAGGGGAGGGCAAATGCCCCCTGGTCAGAGAGAGAGCCCTAAGCCAGCTGGAAGATAAAGAACACAGCCTAGACTTTGCGGTCCCCAGTTATGTCTAATACCAGCTCTAGCAGGATACATATTTCAAATCTGAAATATTCTAATCACAAAATATTAAATAAATTTATTTTTTTTCTTTTTCTTGTCTGAAAACTGGGGACCTCCCTCCTCTTCAGATTCATCGAGCTCTGGAATAGCCTTGCCCTCCCCTCTTCGGAACCTAAATGCCCTCGAACCCTTCCGTAAACTTCTGAAAACCTGGCTTTTCTCAAAAACCTAACACTCCCTCCTCTTCTGATATCCCAGCCCGCTAACATTCTCCCCCTCTGATCTTCACCCATCCCTCCCTTGGAGTTCCTTTCTCATTACAATTCTTGTAAACCGTGCCGAGCTCTACAAATGTGGAGATGGTGCGGTATATAAACCCAAGATTTAGTTTAGTTTAGTTTAGTTTGGTAAATTTATTTTTCAAATCACATTGGTCTCAGGCTTTGGTTTTAGGTTCCTTCTGTCTTCATCGTAGAATGGCTGGTTCCTGAAGGTAAAATAGGCGTAAGAGGAGCTGGGGAGAAGATGCCAAGTCTGACATGGGCGCAGTTTTTTTTACCACAGGAGTAAGACTTTTCACCGCTCCCACAGGGCGGTGAAAGGTCTTGTCTCCATTCCTGCAGTAAACCAGTTGCAAATGTCTCTATTCCTGCGGATTTACTGCAGTGACCCACGGTTTACAAACATTCTCTGTGTCATTCTCTACTTTGTAGTTAAGTTCTGTGTACATGTAATAAAACATGTTAATTCTTTTTGGGGTTTTTTTAAGTTTTCACAGCTCCCGTTCATCCAGAAAGTTTTGGATATTTAAGAAGCAGTCAGAGAAAATGAGGTAATCTTGACATATTTTTTTAAAAAAGATATTGGTAAATCATGACTTTAGTGTTTTGCCATGTCTGTGTTTTTGGCAAATTTGATATATTAAAACTACGGCCCCTGGTCTTTCACAATTTTACAGCTGTAGGAAGAGTCACAACCTCTATGCTATAGAATTATTTGTTCTCCACAGGATCACTGCAGGAGACCAGGTAGCTATCCATGCTTATGGAAGCAGAGACTGTTCTTGACCAATTGTCCACCTCTTACTGAGCTGGCTTCAGGAAGAGGATAATGGCAGCACATTGAGTTGCAGTCTTCTCAGCCACTTGGGAAAAAATCTCTTAGCACTTAAGCCTTTCTTAATGTGGTACTGTACAGTGGTACTTTAGGTGTGTGGTGATTTGTGGTAGAGGATGACCATAGCTGAGTTTTTCCAGTTTCGGCTGAAACCGAATCTGCTGATGAAATGCGCTGCACAGTTTCAACCAAAACAAGTAGGCACAACACCCCTGATCCTAAGCGGGTTGCGTATTGCACCCCACACAATCACCAGGAGCAACTGGGGATCATGCGTGTCCTGACTTGGCATTAGACCACCAGGGTTTCTAAAGTAGGCTGGGGTGATGAGCATTTTTGGTCAGGGGAGAGGGGTAGCAGAAAGTAGTTGCTGCTTTTGTTAATGGGAGGGAGTTCTGGTTTCCACATTTTGGGTCGAAATCAACACATGACTGAATCTGAATTTTGGGCCTATTTCGGCACCAAAACTAAAATTAAATTGGCCTCAATTCTCTGGACCTTGCTGCTGGAATATAAGGTGCCTCAGTTTTAAACAAGCCTAAGATTGACATGAGTGGTTACTACTTCAGGTAAACGTTTCACAAAAGAGGCTACCAGAAAGTGAAGAGAGACTAAATGAAAACTGTAAAATTGGCGACAGAAAAAGCAAGAAAGCAAAATATATTTTACAACTACTACTACTTATCATTTCTGTAGTGCTGCTAGACATATGGAGCACTGTACATTAAAGCATTCAAGAGACAGTCCCTACTCAGTAGAGCTTACAATCTAATCAAACATGTCATATGGCAGGCCAGGTGGAGGCCTCCAGGACATCGGGAGAGAGGGGGTACAGGGCTGAGAGGGGGGGATGGGGTGGAGAGCCTGGCAGGAAGGGAGGGGGGCTGAGTACTGATCCTGGCAGGACACCTGAATATTAAACACCCCCAGTCTTATATTCAAGTCAACCTTTTTTCCTCCTTTTTTTTGGTGGGGGAAGGGTACCTCATCTTATACTTGGATTGACTTATATTCAAGTATATATGGTAATTTAGGAGATGTTAATAAAGGTCGATTGTATTTAAATTTCAGTTTTATGATCATTTTACCAACTTATGTTTAATTTTAAAAAGTTTACATTGTGAAGCTATACTAAACTCTTTTTAAGTGTCTAGTTTTATGTAACCTGTACCAATGTCTGCTGCTGCTGCTGTTCCTTGTGAAGGGAGACTTTATACATGAGGCAGAAGGAATGTTTGTTACCTAATTTTGTTACCTGGGATAGGCACGTGGGATCTCTCAGAGAGAGAAAGAGATACAGTCAAACCTCGGTTTGCGAGTGTTTTGCAAGACAAGCAAAACACACTCGCAAACCGAGCGTTGACTCGATATGCAAGGCATCGCCCACCCATCCCCGTGAACTTGCATTGCCCGCCCACCAAAACCCTTACTGTGATTGGGCACCGGTATGCAGCACCAACCCACAGGACGTGCTGGTTCCCAAATAGCCTGCCGCTGATTCTGCTGGACTTTGAGCATCTGCGCCTTCTGGCTCTCACTCTCTCCGAGATTTTAGACACGTCCTGTGGTTTGGTGCTGCGTGCCGGTGCCCGATTGAGGTAAGGATTTGGGCGGGTAGGGGGGCGATGCTGGTTCTTGGGGGTGGGGTGGGTGAAGCCAGTTCCTGGGGTGAAGTGGAAGCGCTCCAGTGTCCTGGGGGGGGGGTCTTTTTTGTGATGTGGAATGAATCACCCGTGTTTCCATTGTTTTCTATGGGGAAATGTGCTTTGATATACGAGCACTTTGGTTTATAAGCATGCTTCTGGAACGAATTATGCTCGCAAACCAAGGTTCCACTGTAACGGTTACTGTGGATGGGCAGACTAGATGGGCCATTTGGCCTTTATCTGCCGTGATGTTTCTATGATTGTCATATAAATCTCATAGAGACTGAGGCTAGTTAGCATATGCCATAATTGTTAATGTACATTTTTTAAGTAGTTATGTAATTTTTGACTACATGCAAAGTTCAGTCCAGCTGTATAAAGATATCAAATCCATTAAAAATAAATTCAGTATTTTGGATAACTATGTCTTTTCATTTGTAATTCTCATTGCTCACCTACATTCTGTTTCTAGAGGTATGACGCTAGTATGTCTTAATTGTGATTTCCTGACTGATGCTTCAGGATTGGATGCTATGGCCAAACACCTAAGTAAAAACCAATCTCATAGCTGCCAAGTTGTCTTAGAGAATGGTAAGAGAATTTTGTATCTTGCATTTTTGCTCCATTACATCTTCTCTCTGGTCCACATTATTGGTTTTATGTTAGATGCTTAGTGTTCTCTTTGACCTCTTTTAACATTATTTCATGAGATTATAACTGAAACGCTTTTTTTTTTTTTTAAAGTAGATCACATTTTTCTTTTTTTTCCCTTTTCTTTAAATTCCAGTTTCATTTTCCTCAACTGTTGGAGAAACCATATCTGAGTAAGTTGTTCTTTATTTTGTGACATAGTATGACAGGGATAGAAAAGAGTTGAATCCATTGTGTCTATGTCCCTTGCTCTATAAGCACAACTACTTAAACAATTGTGTTTTTAGTTATTATAAAGCTATCAATTGAACTGCAATGCGTTCTGCTCACTATAAAAAATATTTTTACAATTAAGAGGTTGTTAGAAGATGATTTAGTAATCAGTAAAAATTTTCCCAAGCCTGACAAACAGGGTATCAGATGGAGTTTGAGAAGATGCCAGCAGTGATCCATGGTATCTCTCAAATATGAACCCTGAGCTTTGGACCCTTTTTTAAAAAATTTAGATGATCATGGGTTCTTTTACTAAGCTGTGATAAAAATAGACCTTAGATCATCTTTACACAGATGTCTCCTATACGCTATATCCATTCTAGCACAATGGCCTGAATTCTGTAAACTGTGTCCCGATTGTAGGCAGCTGTAGGTGTCGTACAGCTGTCCAGCCAGCCAATCGGGGTGCACATTTTTTTAAAAAAATGCTGCCCAGGCAGGCTGCCTATATTGAAGGTGCCTCCGGGAGCCTAGGGAGACCCGCAAAACTGCCTAAGCTCGCCTAAGGCTAGGCGTAGACTTAGGCGAACTTAGGCAGCCGTACATGTAACCCTAGGCCAGCAGGAGACACGTACAATGAAGGCCGTCAAAATGCTGGCCAACATTATAAGTAGACGCGGCCGCTACACTTATCGTGGCAAGGGATCTCCCTGTCGCGATAAGTATAGTGGCTGCAGCCGCCAATCCACCCCCCCACACACTCCCCGCCCCCCTGGAACGATCGCGGCAGGAAGGAGCTCAACTCCTCCTGCCCTTTGACCACCCACCCCCGAATGATCGCAGCAGGAGGGAGCCCAACCCCTCCTACCCAAAGACCGCCCACCCCCCTGAATGATTGCGGCAGGAAGGTGTCCAATCCCTCCTGTTGGATCCCCTAACGAACCCCCCACCCACCCCTGATGATCGCCAGCAGGAGGGTGTCCAGTCCCTTCTGCCGAACCCCCCACCCCTCCTGGAAGATCGCCGGCAGGAGGGTGCCCAATCCCTCCTTGCTAGACCCTCCCCCCAACGAAACCCCCCTCCCTGGACCCCCCCTACAGAAACCCCCAACCTCCTCCTCATTGAACACCTCCCCCCGGCTCACCTTGAAAGGTGGACGGACGGACGGGTCTTCCCACCGTCCGTCCGGCAGGCCCGCCTCCGTCCAAATGAGGCGGACCCACCCCTCTCCAGCCCATCCCACACGAGCCTAAGGCCTGATTGGCCCACTTGCTTGCAGAATAATATCACTCATCTTTCAATTCCACCTCCTTCCAGTAGGCTTTCCAATGCAATAGATGAGACATTCTAGACCAGGGGTGCCCAAAACGTCGATTGCGATCTACTGGTCGATCGCAAAGGCAATGCAGATAGATCGCTGAGCCAGTATTCTACCTAGCGTCTTTTGCATCTTTTAGCCGGGCGCTCTACGCTCAGATGAAACGCTTCCCCCCTCAGCGTCCTCCATTCTTCCCTCTGGACCTATCACAGTTGAAAGTTAATTACGGCAGCCTGCAGAGCAAATGTAGCAGGCTGCCATTGGCCTCTGTAGCATGTTCTCTCTGCTGCGGTCCCATCCCTGACATTAGAGGAGGTGCGGGAACGCGGCAGAGAGAACATACAACAGAGGCCAACACAGCCTGCTGCATTTGCTCTGCAGGCTGCCGTAATTAACTTTCAACTGTGATAGGCCCAGAGGGAAGAATGGAGACGAGGACAGTTGCAATCAAGAGGTCTAAGGTCCTGACAGTCACTGTGTGCAGGAAGCAGCGGAGGTAAGGCTGTGCCCAACGCGAGGGCCCCGGTGGGATGGGGGTTGCTTTAGAGACATTGGATCGGGGGGGTGGAAAGACAAAAGGACCTTAAGGAGGGGAGGGGAAAAGCAGCCTTGAACCAAAAGGGAGGGGGAAGACAGGGAAGATCCTGGACTACTAGAGGGGTTAGAGAGGGGAAACACCCTGAACCAAGGAAAGAGAGATGCCAGACCCTGGGGAGGGGGAAGACAGAGTGAGAGAGACAAAGACCTGAACCAAAGGTGGAGGACTCAAAATGTTAGTAGAAGGAAGATAGAGAAAAGGAGAAACCTGAAACAAAGGGGAGGCAGAAGAGGGGGGGTCAGATGTTAGCTATGGAAGGTGCAGACAGAGGGGGAGAGACAATGAGGAAGAACAGAGAGATGCACAATCTTAACAGAGGAGGGAGAGAGAGGGAGACATGTTGCCAATAGGGGTGAAGGAGAGAGAAAAAAAAGTTGGACTCCTGGAGGGACAGAGAGAGATGTTGGTTGGGGAATGGAACAAGTTCTGGAGGACAGAAGAGGTGCACACAGTATATATAATAAATAAATATGGGGGGTCTTTTACTAAGGTGCGCTAGCCGATTTAGCGCGTGCTAAATCGGCTTGCACTGTAGTAAAAGAGGGGGGTATACGTTTAGTATTTTTATTGTTGGTAGATCATTTTGACTTGGTCATTTTAAAAGTAGCTCGCAAGCCCAAAAAGTGTGGTTATTTCCTCTTTCTCGCATGAGCTGCAGAAGAAATCCATTCCAGGTTTTTCACTCTGCTTCCAGAGTGCATCACAAGCTAGTTTAGCACCCTCTAGCAGTCTTTTCTTCTGTAAGCATGACTGCAGCTGTGTGGATTCTGCTCTCCCCATTTTATTATTTTAATTTGACATAGTTTTGTCCCTTTCGCGGGTATTTTTGCATTTGAAATGGATTTGAAGCTCTTTCTGCTTCAGAATTCACAGACTTTGGTCTGTAGCTGACAGGCCGATCCCTTGGGGTACCTGTTAGCCAGTCTACTTAGTCTTCCTTGGAGCTCAGGGCCATCTCTGACCTAGTCTCATTCCACGTTAAGCGGGGGGGGGGGGGGTCGAGTGTAGACTGTGTAGTGTGCTTAGGGGGCTCAGCGGCGTTCTGCAGCGCGCTGGCTGTGTTTTCGTGCCTCCACCCGTCCAGGGGTGCATCCGGTGGTCTGCAGAGGTGGAGGCATAGTCAGACAGTGGAGTTTGAGTGGCAGCAGTTGAAGGATGCATTTCCAGCAGTGTGGCAGTGAATTCTGAACCGGCCATTGAAAACGCTGGAAGCAGGTGCAGGAGCTCTGTCTCTGGTATCTGTGAATACAGAGGAGCTGACAGGCTCCAACATCGATCTTTAAAAAGTTAATTTTGAGGGGTTTTGAAGGTTTCCTAGTGTTCTGTGTTTCCCCACCTGAAATATATTATTTTTGTAATTTTTAAATTTCGAGAAGTGCTGTTTTTAGCACGAATTCAGGTCAAGTTTCAAGTTTTATTAAAATTTGATGTACACGCAATATCAAATATTTCAGTTCAAGGGGACAAATGATAAGACAATTTATTACAAAATAAAATATATAAATACAAATTTATTACCGATACAAAAGGAAAGGGGGATGAACTACAATCATTAAAGAAAGAGGAGAAACATTTATGGATAAGCTATCAGGAGGGGGTGAGAAATGAAGACGAAGAAAAGAAGAGAAAGAGGCAAAAGAAGGAGGAGGATTTGAGTCCTGTGAATAAGGAGTGATTGAGACTGGATATAAGTGCATCTTTATATAGAAAACTTTTCAAAAGACCTTTGAACTTTTCTAATGAGGTTCAGTATGCAGATAATTTGGCAGATTATTCCAGAGCTGAGGAGCTATAACCGAAAAAAATAGTAGATCTCCTAGTACCTATTACTTTTAAGAAGGGGATAGTCAAAAGATGCTGTTCTATTGATCTAAGTGTTCTAAGTGGGGTGTATGCTATCAAAAGGTGGTCCAGAAATATTGGGGAATTAGATTGTCGGATTTTAAAGGTTAACAGCACAATTTTGTAAGTAATTCTGTGTGGGACTGGTAACCAGTGTGCCTTTTGCAGAAGTGGTGTTACGTGATCATATTTTTTTGAATTATTAACAATCTTTATTGCTGTATTTTGTATAATTTGCAATCTTCTCATTTCTTTCTGTGTTATACAGTGATATATCATGTTACAGTAATCAATCCTAGAGATAATTAAAGAATGGATAAGGATGTAGAGAGCTTCTAGTTTTAAGACTTTTGCTAAAGATCTGATAAGACGTAACGTATAGAAACAGTTTCTTACCACTGAACTGATCTGATCGTGATATGAAAGTTTCTGATCTAGTATTACTCCTAGTATTTTCATAGTTGTTACTATTCGAAATGGGGTTTTATCCAAAAGTATTTGAGATGAAGATTTAACATTATTTTTCGATGGGAAAAACATTACTGATGATTTTGATATGTTCAGAACTAACATATTATCTTTAAGCCATTAACTATTTTAACTATCTTTTTTTCAACTTTTCCCTGCTTATTTAGAATTCAAAATTTTGCCAGGAAAACTGCTGGAATGGAGTCCTTAAGGTCTCCTAGTATGGATTCATACCAAATTTGTGAAAAATTGCCAGCTTTTAGAGCATTTTTGTGCTGCCTGGCGCACTCGGGGGAGTCGGTAACTACTGGTTCAGCTCCCCGTCACAGAAGCAGGTGATTACATGCTCAGTAGAGAATGACACGGGGAAAAAATCTGTCCTCGTCACTGCACCATCCCCGGCCCACCATCCTCTGCACCGCCCCGTCACCGCCGTTCCTTCACCGCCCCGTCACCGCCACTGCCATCCCATTCACCACTCCGTCATCGTCCCCGCAGCATCCATAAAAGCCTCAGTACTGCGAAACACCATGAAGACAGAAGAGAGTCCTGCCACTACTACTATTGCACTGAGAATCTGTTTCAGTGCCTCTGCCCTGTAGTAAAAACAGAACATAAAATAAATCAATTGACTTGTCCTCCCTTGCAATAACGTGTCCCCCATGTTCACCTATAGCTCGAATCAGGTCAATTGTGCACACTAAAAATGCCCACCTGAGCACATAATCATGCAGATGCTGCAGTACAATGAGCAACAGGAGGATCTGGAATGTGAGCGCAGGCAGGCAGTGATACAAAACCAGAAGACACCCGACCGATTGCAGCGTTCCACCATCTCCCTCCCTCCACCTCACCTTAGATGTAGAGTATGCCGGCTTTCTTTTTCGCCCAGCCGCACGCATTCAAAAAGCCGCGCATGCGCGGCTGCTCTTCTAATATAATAAAATGCTAGGCTGCGCATGCGCACTCAAAAGTTGTGTTCCCTGATCCGTCGCAAAAACACGAGTGCGCATGCGCGGCCCCGGCTGCGGCGGCAGCTTTCAAATTTTAAAAAAAAACTTACACAGCTGCGGCGGCCTTCCTCACCCCCGGCTCTCACTGTACATCGTAACGGCTCCTCTCTCGAACTGCACCAGGATCGAGAGAGGAGCTACAGCGGCGGCAGCTTTCAAATAAAAAAAAAACCAGCCCGCTGAGAGGGAAAGCGGCGCTGGCACTGCCACCAGCTCAGCGGTGACATGTAAAAATCGAACCGATATCGGAAGACGTCTCTGCCAGGGCTAACAGCAGCAGCCCCCGAAGCTCCTCAGCAGCCTGTCCAGCCCCCTTGAGAAGGGCTCCCGCAGTGTCCGGAAGCGCTGCTGCTGGTGGTGCTGCTCCTGCTGCTCTGCCTTTGAGCAACGCGCCGGAGCTGAACACCATGGCAGCAGCTGACAGGAGGAGACAGAGGGGAGATGCTTGGTTGATGGGAGATACAGAGAAGGGAGATACTAGACTGTTGGGGGGATAGAGAAAGGGGAGGAAAGGAAGGGAGGCCTACTGCTGGACAAGGGGAGCACGAAGAGGTGCTGATGGACAGGGTGGGGGAAGGAAGGGAGGCCTACTGCTGGACAGGGGAGCAGGAAGAGGTGCTGATGGACAGGGGGGAAAAAAGGAAGGGAGGCCTACTGCTGGACAGGGGGAGCAGGAAGAGGTGCTGATGGATGGGGGGAAAGGAAGGGAGGCCTACTGCTGGACAGGGGGGAGCAGGAAGAGGTGCTGATGGACAGGGGGGAAAAAAGGAAGGGAGGCCTACTGCTGGACAGGGGGAGCAGGAAGAGGTGCTGATGGATGGGGGGAAAGGAAGGGAGGCCTACTGCTGGACAGGGGGAGCAGGAAGAGGTGCTGATGGACAGGGGGGAAAAAGGAAGGGAGGCCTACTGCTGGACAGGGGGAGCATGAAGAGGTGCTGATGGACAGGGGGGGAAAAAAGGAAGGGAGGCCTACTGCTGGACAGGGGGAGCAGGGTGCTGATGGACAGGGGAGAAAAAAGGAAGGGAGGCCTACTGCTGGACAGGGTGAGCAGGAAGAGGTGCTGATGGACAAGGGGGAGGTAAAACAAAGGGAGAAGGGCTGCTGCTGGATAGGGGAGCAGTGAAGGGGTGATGGTGGACACAGGGGAGGTAAAAGGAAAGGAGAGTGGACAGGGGGAACACGCAAGGGGTGGTGGTGGACAGCCAAAAGAAAGAAAGACAGAAATACAGAAAGTGGCTAAGGAGACAGAGAGAGAAAGAAATAAAGACAGACACACACACACACATATTCTAGCACCCGTTAATGTAACGGGCTATAAAGCTAGTTTGTTCAATATTTTCCTCTGACGCAACCGGAAACAGGAAGTTGCAGGAGAGGAGAAGATTGATCAACTCGAGCAGCTGCGCGTGCGCGACTTTTTGA
The DNA here is from genome assembly GCF_902459505.1 of Geotrypetes seraphini. NCBI lineage: Eukaryota > Metazoa > Chordata > Amphibia > Gymnophiona > Dermophiidae > Geotrypetes > Geotrypetes seraphini. The sequence continues at coordinate 49,202,347 of NC_047097.1, forward strand.
ACGCATGCAACTGGGCGAAAAAGAAAGCCGGCATACTCTACATCAGTGTTTTTCAACCTTTTTACACCCGTGGACCGGCAGAAATAAAAGAATTATTTTGTGGACCAGAAAACTACTAGGACTAAAATTTAAAAATCCCGTTTCCACCCTATCTCTGCGAGCTCGGTCACCTCAGTAACTATAGAAAAATAGACAGATATAGTGCAAAATATAGACAGCAGATATAAATTCTCAAAACTGACACGTTTTGGTCACTAAATTGAAAATAAAATCATTTTTCCTACCTTTGCTGTCTGGTGATTGATTTCATGAGTCTCTGGTTGCGTTTCCTTCTGTCAGTGTATCCCTTCTTTCATTTCTTTCTTTCTGCACTCGGGCCCAAGAATTGTCCCTTTCTATTCCTTCCCTCTTTCCTTCCTATGTCCTTAGTGCCCCCGGTGCCTCCTTCCCATGTCTTTAGTGCCCCCAGTGCCTCTTTCACATATCCTCCTATGCCACTAAGGAATGTTGCTGGTTCCTGTGTCAGCTGTTTCGGTCCTGGCTCTTATGTAGCCCTTCCCTCACCTGCTTATTATGTCAGGGGAGGGAAATGCTGACAATAAGTAAAATTCCACTGCAGTTGCCCCTAGTCTTTCATTTGGGTAAAAGTTTGATAAACGGGTGTTAACTTATCTCTGTGTCCTTAGTGAGAAGAGAAAAAAAAAAAAAGCATGTGAAGAAGTGTTTTAAGATGTTTTGGTACTTTTTAAAATATATTTTCTAATATATTTTTGTTATTTTAATATATTTTATGTAGTGAACCACTTCAATTTTCTTTTTGAAGTTGAGTTATGGGTTAGTGGAAGAAGTTGTTTCAAGGAGTATGCAAATAGTGTGATGTGGAGGTAAAAAAACGTGTGGTCATGCATTTTTGACTTCTTGCCCCTAGATCGCATCATGGCCCAGGCATTCTCAGTATGGTTTCCATTACAGCAGTCCCCGCAGCCCCCACTCGCCCGCTCGATCATTTAGCCAGCTTCCTCTCTCCACCTCACCTTAGTTTGCAGGCTTTCGGCGACCCGCACACTTTCAAAGAGCCGCGCATGCGCGGCTGCTCAAAGTTCAATCTTCCTGCACTGCTGCAACTTCCTGTTTCCGGTTACGTCAGAGCAGAAAATTGAATACTGAGCAGCCGTGCGTGTGTGTTGCCGAAAAAGAAAGCCGGCAAACTTAGGTGAGGTGGAGTGAGGAAGCTGGTTAAACGATCGATCGAGTGGGTGGGGGCTGCGGGGACCGTAGAATCCTTGATGCCTCACTGCGGAGACAAGACCATTCACTGCTCCACGGGGCAGTGAATGGCCTTGTCCCCGTCCCCGCAGCGATTGCTATTTTTCATTCTCCGTTTTGGCGGGTTACCCGCGGCTAGCCGCGGGTAACCACCACCGTGTCATTCTCTAATGCTCAGCTAGCCCATTGGAGCGGCCACATTTTTTTTCGGGGCTTGAGTTCTGCAGCTTCATCTGTCCGCCATAAAATGGACTCTCCGCAGGCAAGATTTTCCATCCTCTTCGCAGAGATTTTCTCAGAGTTCCAGGCAACATGTGCGCTCTGTCTACCATCGCCCTTCCTGCCTGACCTGCCGGTATGACACAAATGACGCCAGGGAACCGAGGGCCTCTCTGCGGATAAGGGGATGGCTTTCGGAGTTTCGGCCTGCCTGAATGTACATTATTAAAGTCCAGTGGGTCGTGAAATTTATTCAGTTGGGCTACAAGCTGGATTTGCCCAGCCTCTGTCAGACTAGTTTTGTGTCTTCTCCTGTTGGGAGCCCAGACACAGCAAGCTCATTCCAGGCTGCTGTTCAGTGCTTAATGGATATTCAAGCTGTAGAGCTGGTGCCAAGCGAACATTCAGGTTCAGACAGATACTCTGTTTACTTTATTATTCCTAAGAGAGGATCAACAGATTGGAGACCGATTCTGATTTTGCAGCACTTCCATCCAGCTCTCAGGCTTCCTCTGTTCTTATGGAGACCATATGGTTGGTCCTTACAGCAGTGGCTCCGGGGTATTTCTAGCCTACCTGGATCTTACGGATGCGAATTTCAGCATTCCCATTTTTGCCAGATTGCCGCATGTTTTTGTTGTTTCATGTGCTGGATCAGCATTATCAGTTTTTGACCCTGCCCTTTGGGCTTGCAAGAGCACCCTGGACCTTCACCAAAGTGATGGTGGTAGTAGCGGCTCCTCTGAGGAAGATAGAGTTGCAGACTCACCCTTATCTGGCCGCCTGGTTGCTCTGAGAGCCCTCAGAAAAGTGGCACACTGTGGTAACGACAGTGCTCCACGTACCAGAAGACCTGGACTGAATTGGCCTTCGTGGCTGGGAGGGGCTCACTATGGTCATCTTCCTTTTCAGGACTGTTGGACTGTCACCACAGAAGTGGTTGATCATTGATGGCAGTGGTCTCTGTTAGTCATCAGAGAGGAACCAAGTTTATTAAAATTTGATAAAACGATAATCATAAATACTAAGCGTTTTGACTATAAAAATTAAAATGGGCAATCAACGGACTTAACACACAACTTTACTTACATGAAAACAACAGGAAAGTGGGGAGAAATACAATTTTAAAAGGAGAGAGTACAATTAAGGTTAAAAATAAAAGGGAAATAGGAGAAATCATATTAATGTTGAGTATGAGTAAAAACAGAAAGTGGCCAGAGATCGATTAGCAATCATAAGCGTCTTTAAATAAGAAGCTTTAAATAAGAACCCTTAAATTTATCTAGATTTTGCTCCGCCCTTAAATATGATTAATTAATTCCATATTGTAGGGGCTAAAGTTACAAATGAAGAGGCCCTACGGGTACTAATGATTTTAAGGGATGGAACATGAAGGTACTGTGATGCGGATCTTAAAGTTCTCAAAGGTTCGTGAGGAATAAGATACTTATGAATAAAAGCAAGTTCTTTGGTGTTCATAGTTTTAAAGGAAATTAAAGCAATTTTATAGGTTATTCGGTGGTGAATTGGTAACCAGTGTGCATTTTTTAACAGAGGAGTGATGTGATCAAATTTTTTCTTTTTCGTTATAATTTTTATTGCAATGTTAATAATAATAATTGTTTGTATTAATTGTAAGCGTCAGATGTCTTTTTGGCAGATTCCTTTAAGCAGGGAATTGCAGTAATCGAGTTTGGAAATTACGAGGGAATGAATTAAAATATTAAGAGACTGAGGATCAAGGATGTTAGCTAAGGATTTAATCATTCTGAATTTCCAAAAACAATTCCCTTGGCTCAGAAGGCTCTACTTTTTTTCCTTTAGGCAGAAGGTCATCTCCTGGTTCTGACGGTGGCGTGTGTGGCCAATGTTCATCTAGACTTCCCCAGCTGTCAGTCTAGAGTTCCAGGCAAGTAGACCCTAGCGCAGTAGGCATTTTGAGAGATTGTGAGGCGTTGGGGGAAGCCCCGCCTCAACCTCATGGCCATGGCGCAAAGCAAGAAGACACCATGCTTTTTCAGTCATAGATTCGGCTCGGAAGCGAGAAACTTGATGCTCTGGAGCAGGGGTAGGGAACTCCGGTCCTCGAGAGCTGTATTCCAGTCGGGTTTTCAGGATTTCCCCAATGAATATGCATTGAAAGCAGTGCATGCAAATAGATCTCATGCATATTCATTGGGGAAATCCTGAAAACCCGACTGGAATACGGCTCTCGAGGACCGGAGTTCCCTACCCCTGCTCTAGAGCAAATGTGGCCTCCAGAGGTTCTTCTATACGTTTTTCCGCCTTGGGCACTGATCAGCCGAGTCCTTCAGAGGATTGCGACTCACTTCGGCCACGTTATTCTAGTGGCGCCCAATTTGCCTTGAAGGCCATGATGTGCAGATCTGATGCGGCTGTGTTTGGAATGCAGTCTATGCCTGAGCGTCTTTCCTGACCTTCCTTCTTCCAGGCCCAGTTACCATGCACGATCTGGGTCGTTTTGCTTTTATGGCTTAGCTCTTCTACGCAAAACCTTTGAATATAAAGGCTATTTGGAGCTTGTCATAGCTAAGCTTCTTAGGTCTTCCAAGTTGTCCACGGTATCTGCTTACTCTAAGGTGTAGAGGACCTTTCGAGCGCTGGAGTGACCAGGAACAGGTGGACCCTTATTCAACTCAGGTTTTGTTGGTCCTTGATTTTCTCCAAGCGGATCTGGATAAAGGCTTCACGGTGGCATCCCTGAACAAGGAGAATCTACGGGATCCCCGTCAATATGGATTTACTAAGGGGAGATCCTGCCAATCCAACCTGATCAGCTTCTTTGACTGGGTGACAAGGAAGCTGGATGTTGTGGAGTCCCTGGACATCGTATACCTGGACTTCAGTAAAGCATTTGATAGCGTACCACACCGCAGGTTGCTGAGCAAGATGAGTTCTGTAGGATTGGGCAACACATTGACGAAATGGGTTGGGAACTGGCTTGGAGGTAGGCTTCAGAGGGTAGTGGTGAATGGCACCACCTCCGAAATGACGGAGGTAATCAGTGGAGTGCCGCAGGGCTCGGTCCTGGGCCTGATCCTATTCAACATCTTTATAAGAGACTTGGCAGATGGGCTGCGAGGTAAAATAACATTATTCGCCGATGACGCCAAACTAAGCAATGTAGTGTAAAGCACAACAGACATAAATTCAATGTCCGACAACATGATGCATGACCTACTCCTACTGGAGTGCTGGTCTAGGTCCTGGCAACTCAGCTTCAATGCCAAAAAATGCAAAGTCATGCACCTGGGCAGCCAAAATCCATTCAAGACTTACACCCTTAATGGCGAGATCCTAACAAGAACTGAAGCAGAACGAGACTTAGGGGTGATCGTCAGTGAGAACATGAAGACTGCCAATCAAGTGGAGCAAGCTTCATCCAAGGCAAGGCAAATCATAGGTTGCATACGCAGGAGTTTCGTCAGCCGTAAGCCTGAAGTCATTATGCCATTGTATAGATCCATGGTGAGGCCCCACCTGGAATACTGTGTGCAATTCTGGAGGCTGCATTACCGTAAGGATGTGCTGAGACTGGAGTCAGTCCAGAGAATGGCCACCCGGATGGTCTCAGGACTCAAGGATCTCCCGTACGAGGAACGGCTGGATAAGTTGCAGCTGTACTCACTCGAGGAACGCAGAGAGAGGGGTGACATGATCGAGACATTCAAGTATCTCACGAGCCGCATCGAGGTGGAAGAAGATATCTTCTTTTTCAAGGGTCCCGCGGAAACAAGGGGGCATCCGTGGAAAATCAGGGGCGGGAAACTGCAGGGGGACACCAGGAAATTCTTTTTCACTGAAAGGGTGGTTGATCGCTGGAATAGTCTTCCACTTCAGGTTATTGAGGCCAGCAGTGTGCCTGATTTTAAGGCCAAATGGGATAGACACGTGGATATTCACAGAGAAAGGTAGGGGAGGGTCATTGGGGTGGGCAGACTAGATGGGCTATGGTCCTTATCTGCCGTCTATTTCTATGTTTCTATCCCGGTGGCCGGTCTATCCGGTTTTAGATCCCATTATTTTCCTCTTTGGCTTTGCATCTAGATGTTGCTCGACTTTTACAGAAAGATCTTCGGGTCTGGCCGCCTGTTAAGAATCCGCTCCCAGCCTAGGATCTTAATGTGGTGCTGTCATGTCAACACCTTTTGCTACAAAGTCCTGAGATTGGAGTTTCCCGGCGGACAGTTCACTTTCCATGTCCATCCGGAAATGTGTTTGCTGGTTATTCAGCTGACGGGTCCCAATCATTAGGATCGTCTGCTAAAGAAGTTGGACGTGTTCAGGGCTCCTGCAATATTGGCGGGTCTCTAACAAGTTTCGCTTTCTGACCACCTGTTTGTGGTGGCTCATTTTATTATGCAGGGTTCTCCCGCTTCTAAGGCTACAATCTCCAGGTGGATCTGTAGAGCCATTTAGTCTTGTGGGCTACTGTCCCCTATTTCTGTTAAGGCACATTCTGCCAGGAGTATAGTTTTCTTTGTGGAAGGAAGCTAGATCTGTTTTTCCTGAGGAGATTTGCATGGTGGCGACGTCTTTTCTTCACAGGTTTGCCAAGTTCTGCAGAGTGGATGTTGCTGCCAGACAGGACTTTGCCTTTGGGTCCTCGGTCTTAAGAGCCAGTGCAACAAGCCTACCCTGGCTTTCTTGGGGGACTGCTTTTATACATCCCTATGGGTCTAGAATGTCTCACCTATTGCACTAGAAAAGGAGATTGTGTACTTAGCCTGGTAAGCTCTTTTCCAGTAGATAGGTGAAACATTCTAGACCCCCACCCCCCCCCCGCCCTATCCTTGCTGTGCCTGTTTCAGCTACTGATTTCAGATTTTAGTCTCCTGCTTATTCAATCTATTTCTTGGAGACTGGTCAACCCTTTGGGGGTTAAAAAGAGTTAGTACAGATGTATGACCTGTTGTGGGAGTAGTTCTGAACTCCTTTGATGCCTTTGTTGGCAATTAACAGTACTGTTTCATTGTTTGAGCAGAACAATAGTTTAGCCTGTCATTACAGGTGCCTCTACTTCACAGATGGGTGTCTCTCTCTATGCTTGGGTATTGAGGCACGGGCTCTCTCCTGTTGTGTCAAGAGACCCAAAAAATCTGGACTTGGGCAACGGCTCGCAATCTATTCTTGAAGGCTGTCAGTATTCAAGGGGAGAAAAATTCCCTAGCAGACACTTCAGCAGAATTCTTCAGCCTCACGAATGAACTCTCAATTCTGCAACTCTCCAGTCCATCTTTGCTCAATGGGGCACTCCTCAAGTGGATTTGTTTGCGGCTCCTCACAATCACCAATTGCCCCAGTTTTGCTCCAGCAGATGTTTTTCTCCTGGTTTGGACAGCCTGTTTCTATATGCATTCCCTCCACTTCCTCTCATATTGAGAACTCTGTTCAAGCTCATAAGAGAAGCAGGCACCATGATTCTCATTGCTCCATGGTGGCCCAGGCAACATTGGTTCTCCCTTCTGCTTCAGCTCAGCTCCAGGGATCCCATACCTCTTCCAGTATTTCCTACTCTACTTACTCAGACTCTGGAATTACTGCTTGACATCTTCGTTTCTCCCGGACTGAATCCATCTGACTTACATCTTTCTCAGCCTGTTAGTCAAATTCTTGCTGCATCCAGCCACTCAACAATGTTACCAACAAAAGTGGCTTCGGTTTTCTTCCTGGTGTCTTCTTCATCATCATGATTCAACTTCCTTGGCAGTGGAGTTGGTGTTGGATTACCTTCTTCATCTCTCTGACTCTGGTCTTAAATCTACATCTGTCAGAGTTCATCTCTGTGCTATTACTGTTTTTCACATGCCAGTCAAGGGAAAACCTCTTATTGCTCATCCTTTGGTCTCAAGATTCATGAAAGGGCTTTTCAATGTGAAACCACCTCTTAAGCCTCCACCCGTTGTCTGGGACCTTAATGTAGTTCTTTCCAGTTTGATGAAGCCTCCATTTGAACCAATGGCCACAGCTCATCTCAAGTTTCTTACTTGAAAAGTGGTCTTCCTTATTGCTCTCACCTTTGCCAAGAGGGTCAGTGAGTTATAAGCATTAGTAGCAGATTCACCCTTCACAGTTTTTCATCATGACAAGGTGGTTCTTCGTACATATCCAAAGTTCCTTCCAAAAGTTGTTACTGAATTTTCCTCTCAATCAGTCAATTGTTCTGCCAGTATTTTTTTTCCTAAACCTCAATCTCAAGCTGGAGAAACCACTTTACATACTTTGGACTGTAAACAGGCTTGTCCTATTATATTGACCGGGCAAAGCCACATCGAACATCTCCCCAACTTTTCATTTCTTTTGATACAAACAAGTTGGGGCATCCTGTTTCTAAGAGAACGATTTCCAACTGGCTGGCTGCCTGCATCTCGTTCTGTTCTGCTCAGACTGGACTGGCAATGGAGAGTCGTGTCACAGCCCACAAAATTCGAGCTATGGCAGCTTCTGTGGTTTTCCTCAGATCTAATCCTATTGAGGAAGTCTGTAAAGCTGCCACCTGGTCCTCAGTTCATACCTTCACTTCTCACTATTCTCTGGAGTCCTCCTCCAGACGGGATGGGCACTTTGGCCAATCTGTATTACAAAATTTATTTTCCTAAAGGCCAACTCTCCCACCATCCCACTTGTGTTAGCTTGGAGGTTACCCATCAGTGAGAATATCTGCTTGCTTGTCTTGGGATAAAGCACAGTTACTTTCCGTAACAGGTGTATCCAGGGACAGCAGGCAGATATTCTCACATCCCACCCACCTCCCCGGGTTGGCTTCTTAGCTGGCTTATCTTAACTGAGGGCGCCCTATGTCGGGCGGGAAGGCACTCACGCATGCATGGTTCGGGCTATCGCGAACTTTCTAAACACTTAAAGTGGCAATGCACTTTTGAAGTGGTCTCTACCGGGGCTTTGTCGGTGACGTCACCCATCAGTGAGAATATCTGCCTGCTGTCCCTGGATAACACCTGTTACAGTAAGTAACTGTGCTTTATTTGCCCATATTAACCTATGAATAAGTTAGGAAAGTATACTGTGCTTTATTGATTAGTCCTTTATATATTTGCTCTGACTTCACTGAATAGGCTGTTTTTCACAGTGTGAAATTGTCATTCTCTGAAGACAAGCAAGTAATGTATTCCCACTTGTGGATAACACCATCCATGGAACCTGGTATTGACACTGCCAAGTGCACTGTCACTTTAAATCTTTAGGCAGTGCCCATACTGTTCATGTACCGGTGCCTTCCTGCTAGGCGATGGCTCACTGGACCATCAGTTTCCCGCAGAGCTGGGAAACTTTGTTTTCAGTGTGTCAATCATTTTCAGTTTTTTGATGCCTTCATGTCATTATTTTTCTTATTTTTGATCATAATCCTTTATTTTCTTTGTGTTCCTTTATTTCTAACAAGCTTAGTTCATTTTTGTCAACTTTTTTTTTGGCCTTGAGGCCACTTCGGGTCCTTTTTTCTTCCTAGGGGCATCTTTTGTTTTTGGATTCATTTTTATTCCAGCTTCCTGGTCTATCGAGCCCTTTGACTTTGTGTCAGCTGTTTTTCCCTCCATGTCAAAATTGGTACTGAGTGGATTCAAAAAATGCTTTCTCTGCAATAGGACCATTTCAGGCTCTGATCCACATAACTGGTGCATCTTGTGCCTAGGTTCTGAGCATTGGTACATTCATGTGTTGCCACGTGTAAAAGAGGTCGCTTCAAGCCCGCAAACTTAAATTCTAGAAATGTTTTGGCACTGCACTGACATTAAACATGACTGGGGACTCTGACCCCCGACATTCAAACACCTGTTACACCAGAATTGATGTGGCGCAGCATCATAGGCTTTATCCTGACTATCTCAAGAAGACATTGAATGCCTGAGTGAATGGAATGCCATTGGAACCAAAGTGTACATGTTTAACTATTAGCGAAGTATGTTAAATTTCTGTTGTTTTCCACAATAAAGTGCAGAAATTGAAGGTTCATTTAATAAAATACTAGATTTTTTGCATAAAATATTTTTTTAATCAATATATCATTGCTAAGTGTGAAAACATATCTATAATGCCAAGAAATTTGCTCCAATAAGCAAAAATAATAGTAAATTTTAAGAAAAACTGAGCTTTATGTAATCAGTGGTGTCAAGTGACACCAGGATGAGCTTTTAAAAAAAATTTTTTTTAGTTATTTTCTGATCAAGCACAATCAAATTCATGGGAAAAGCTTCAGTTTGCAGTTTTTCCATCTTTAAGTTTTTCTGGATAAGTAGCATCAGCTAAATCGACACTAATGGGTTCTTTTACTAAGGCGCGCTAGCCGATTTAGCATTCACTAAATGCTAATGCGTCCAAAGAATATAATGGGTGTGTTAGCATTTAACACGTTCTAATATTTAGCAAGAGCTAAATCAGCTAGCGCCTTAGTAAAAGACCCCTTAAATCGGGAGCATAGAGACTCTACTTCCTCTTCATAAAAGCCTTGAGTATCGGCAGATGTGGCATGTAAGAAAGCTGAGAAGCACAAAATTTCTTCCCCTTCTAGATATACTACTGGGTCCTCCCAAGCATTGACTTTGATATACAGTAAGTGTCGACACCCAGAAAACCATTCTCCACTCTTCAGATGATGCATACTTCAGCACTGAGGACTCCCACGTCACACCAGCTGGTGCAGCAGACTGCTCCCATGCAAATGTCTCTCCAGGAGGAGATTCCTGGCAGTTCTCAGATAGAGCTTTCAGGGCTACTGCACATGCAGTTTTCACAAGCCATAAAGACCACCATGTTTGCCTCGGCCCAGCCCGAGAATGCTTCGAAATTCATGCATTTGGACTGCAAAAACCCAAGGGAATGGTACAGTAGTGGGTGAAGAACTATAGTGCACAAAAGAGAAGCAGGATTTGGGTGTGATAGTATGTGATAATTTTAAGGTAGCAAACAGGTTGAAAAGACGACTATGAAAGCTAGAAGGTTGGTTGGGTGCATAGGGAGAGGAATGACCAGTAGGAAAAAGAAGGTATTGATGTCCCTGTATAAGACTTTGGTGAGACCTCATTTAGAATATTGTGTACAATTCTGGAGAACACACTTTCAAAAAGATATAAATAGGGTGGAGTTGGTCCAGAGGAAGGCTGCTAAAATGGTTGATGGTCTTTGTCATAAGGCGTATGGGAACAGACGTCAGGATCTCAGTATGTATACTTTGAATGAAAGGTGGGAGAGGGAAGATATGATAGAGATGTTTAAATACTTACATGGATATTAGGGCAAGAAACTTTGCAATGTAGGAATCAGAGGTGTCCTCAGTATGAATGTTAAAATCACCAAGGATGAGAGAGAGAGATGAAGGTTCAAGAAAGATGGATAGCCAGGAGTAAAGGTCAATGAGAAAGGAAGATAGAGGTCCATTTAAAATCTTTACTGAAACAGTATTCAGATTTTGAACAATACCTTCCTCCAGAATAGTTCAAGCAAATCCAACAGTTTACATAGAGTGTGTTTACAACTAGAAAGTTCATGGCTCAAGTGGCTTTTGATGCATTCAGTGTCTCTTCCAGAACATCTGTAGTAGCCATAGCAATGCACAGGTTGGCCTGGCTGCAAGTCTCGGATCTCGAAACTTCAGTTCAGGAGTGCTTTTCCAATGTCCCCTGCAAAGACGATAATCTGTACAGAGAAAAAATTGAGGAAGCTGCAGATAAAATCAAAAAGTATACAGATACTAGGACAACTTTATCTAAGGCACAGGCCTTTCAGTCTTCCTCATCATCTAGGAGATACTCCTCTACTTTTAGGCATTCTTATTATTACAACTCTAAACATCACTAATCGTCTTCCTCTTCATATAGGCCTTCCATTCAATGGTCTTGACCAAGACAACAGAGATCACAGAAACTGCAATTTCAGTCTCAAACCAAACAACAGTCCTTTTAGTTCCTTTCCTAGAGAGCATTGCCAGCATTTCTCTACCTCTTCCTCAGAATCTTTCCAAAGCAGGCAGGCTACTTCATTTTCACCATCATTGGACTCATTACATCAGATTAGTGGGTTTGTCAGGGCTATATCCTATTCTTACTAAGAACATCTCCAAACACCCACCAAAAGAGAGACTCTTCAACTCTCTCCAGAAGACCCTCTTTCAACAGGCTGTTGGCCCTTCTCTAGCTAAATGCAATATAACCTGTTCCTCTGCAGGAACAGGGGGTTCTTCAAGTATTTCCTGATTCCAAAAAAGACCAGGGGCCTTTGTTCAATTCTAGACCTCTGGGGCCTCAACAAATACTTGATGAAGGAGAAATTATGCATGGTTCTCTGGGAACCCTTCTACCTTTCTTAAACAAAGACAACTGGCTTAACTTTTTAGATCTCAAGGAGGCTTATACTCGCATATCCATCCTACCTGCCCACAGAAAATATCTTTGATTTCATATTTGATCTTGTCACTTCCAGTACAAAGTCCTACCATTCCGACTGTCTTCAGCTCCTTGAGTTTTCACAAAATGCCTTCACTCATGGGTATTTCACATCTTTCCCTATTTGGACAACTAGTTGATCATCATCGCTTCTAGTTCAAGAATGACATCAACTCCACAGTTCGTCTTCTAGAGCTGTTGAGGTTTGCCATAAACTACCAAAAATTCCATCCGCACTTGCCTCAGTTGTTGAAGTTCATCAGAGCTCTCTTGGACACAACTCAAAGTTAGGCTTTTCTACCGCAGCAGAGTCATCAATCTCATTCACCTGTATCAACAAGCATCCACCCTGCCAGGCTTAAGGGCACAACAAATGCTATGTCTTCTAGGCCATATGGCCTCCACAATACATGTCAGAATTCTGCAGTGGACTCCATCAAGTCAATGGTCTCAAGCTACTGGACTCCTCTCTGCTTCAGTCCAAGTAACCTCATAATTCTTTCACTCCTAGCAGTGGCAAATGGTTCCTTCCAGCCTCACTTGGGAACTTCCCTTTCAGCTTTCTCATCACAGATGCATCGATGGTAGGTTGGGCACATGGTCCCCTCATGAGCAAACACTGTATATCAACCTTCAAGCAGTATGCAATGCTCTCATGACATTCCAGGACAGACTCCTTCAGCAAGTAGTCCTCATTTGAACCAACAACCACATTGCAATGTTCTATCTGAACAAACGAGGGGCTAAAGGCTCTCACCCTCTCTGCATGGAAGCACTCCAGATGTGGACCTTGGCAACTGCTCACGGTATTCTTCTCAGGACAGAAAACCTAGTGGGGTAACAAAATGTGTTAGCAGACAGACTTAGCAGACTTCTTCAAGCCTACGAGTTATCTCTCAATGTAACCACCTTTTGTCAGATTTTCTCCAAATGGGTAGACTCTAGACATAGATCTCTTTGCTTTCCCCCAAGTCACAAGCTGCCGCTCTTCTGTTCTAGGCTGTATACCCCAAATCGCCTGAAGGTCTGATGCCTTCCTTATCCATTGGGGAACAGATTCCTCTATGCATTCCTTCCAGTACCTCATAGCACCACGCTGGCCATGTAGATCTTGGTTATCTTTTCTAGAGCTCTCAACCCACGATCCATTCCACTTGCAGCCATCCCCAATACTGCTGACAGAGAATGATGGATCTGTTTGCCATCTAAACCAAGTTTCCGAGTTTATTTAAAATTTTCTATCCCGCCCTAGGGGGAGCCTTCAGGATGGCTTACAATCTAAAACAAATTATAATAACAATACAATGTAAAAATAAAAACGACATAGTACATAATATTAAAATTCAGGGAACAGAAATACAAAAACTATAGCAAAGTAAAGAAGGGAAATAACATTAGGGATATTCTTCTGTTTTCCAAGATACCAGTAGCCCTACCCATTAAACCTGAGAATATGCATCGGAGAAAGGATATGTTTTCAGATTTTCCTTGAACTTGTCAACGGAAGTTATTGATTTAAGTGCCAAAGGTATGGAATTTCAGTACTTCAGGCCATTGACAGAGAAAATAGCTTCTCTGACATGTTCATGGACTATTACTTTACACAACCAAATTATAAGCAATTGCTTATTTGTAGATCTTAAACTTCTACCAGATATATATGGGCTCAACAAAAGTAATTATATTTATGGGCCCAGATATAAATGGGCTAACAGCATGGTTTCTTTCATTGAACAAGTAAATACCTTCACCCTTTCTAAGTATGAGGTCATGAAGCATCCAGGTAACTTTCCACTTAACAATGTTATTTCAAATGGAGTAGATTCTCTGCTTGATGTGTGCTTCATACTCTTGAACCTGTCTCATGTCCATTTCTATCCATTCTGGACTACCTTCTTCATCTCTCTAATTTAGGCCTCAAAACCAACTCAGTTCGAGTACATCTCGGTGCCATCAGTGCTCTCGTATGAGGAAAGACTAAAAAGGTTAGGGTTCTTCAGCTTGGAAAAGAATCAGCTGAGGGGAGATATGATTGAAGTCTACAAAATCCTGAGTGGAGTAGAATGGGTACAAGTGGATTGATTTTTCACTCCATCAAAAATTACAAAGACTAGAGGACACACTATGAAATTACAGGGAAATACTTTTAAAACCAATAGGAGGAAATATGTTTTCACTCGGAGAATATTTAAGCTCTGAAACGCATTGCCAGAGGTTGTGGTAAAAGCGAATAGTGTAGCTGGTTATAAGAAGGGTTTGGACAATTTCCTGGAGGAAAAGTCCATAGTCTGTTATTGAGAAAGACATGGGGCAAGCCAAGGAATGTTGCTACTCTTTGGGGTTTGGCCAGGTACCAGTGACCGGGATTGGCCACTCTGAGAATGAACTACCGGGCTTGATAAACCATTGATCTGACCCAGTAAGGCTATTCTTATGTTCTTATTTCACACTCACTTGGACAAAAAACCTCTATCTGTTCATCCCTTGGTATCCAAATTCATGAAAGGATTTTACCACATTAAATCACCTATCAAGCCTCAACCTATGGCCTGGAATCTCAATGTAGTACTCTCTCTTAAACTGCTCTCTCAAATTTTTCACTTGGAAGATTTTCTTCATAGCCCTTACATCTGCCTGCTTGGTGAGTAAGCTTCAAGTACTAGTATCAGATCTTCCCTCTATAAGAGTCTACATGATAGAGTAGTCCTTAAAACTCATCCAAAATTCTGCCTTAGGGTGCCTAGAATTCCATCTCAACCAATCCATAGTTCTACTTGCATTCTTCCCAAAAGCACATTCTCATCCAGGTGAGGCAGCTCTGCATACTTTGGACTAAATCTCATAGAGGATGCTCTGAACAACTTCTAGCTTTTCATCCTAACACACTTGGCAGGCTCTTGGTCCTCAATGAAGGGATTGGGCTTAATATACCACTTTTTCTGTGTGGTTTACACAATCAAAGCGGTTTACATGTTTTAGACAGGGCAATGTATACGTAGGGCAATGAAGTGTTAAGTGATTTGCCCAGAGTCACAAGGAGCAGCAGTGGAAATTGAACTTTCAACCCTCAGCTGCTCTAACCACTAGACCTCAATTCATAGCTTCACCTCTCACTACTGTTTAGATCAGGGGTAGGGAACTCCGGTCGGGTTTTCAGGATTTCCACAATGAATATGCATTGAAAGCAATGCATGCAAATAGATCTCATGCATATTCATTGGGGAAATCCTGAAAACCCAACTGGAATACGGCTCTCGAGGACCAATGTCTCTCAAACTGTGTGCCAGGGCACAGTGATGTGCCCCGAAGAGATTCTGGATGTGCCACAAGAGATTCTAGAATGTTACTTTATTTTTAAAAAATTATTTTCATAAGTATACACTAGAATAGATGACTTGTATGTCGCATATGCAAGAGTCTGTCAATATTATGAACATCTGTGTGTGTAAGATTACAACCACCCAGACAAGTATCATTCTTTCATGTGATTGGTACTTGAAAACTAATGGAAGTTATTTTATTTCTATTGAGCATCAAAGCAATCAAAGCTCTGTTACCATTTGGATCTTATTACTGCGAACTTGAATTTTCAGTTCTGACAGAAATTAAATTGAAAAAAAGAGCATTACTGATAATGATGGATGATGAAATGCGTGTCTGCTTGTCAACTATCAAGATGCATTTTGAGTTAATTTGAACTCAAAAACAAGCACATCCATCGCATTGATTAGCAATTCTATTCTATCTGCTTTAGTTTACCTATACGTAGCTTAAAGAACTTTAAATAAATAACTCTCAAATTTCCCTCCCCCCTTTTTACGAAGCCATATTAGGCTTTTTTTATTGACAGCCATGGCGGTATTATAAGAATTCTATGAGCGTCGGAGCTAATACCGCCTCGGCCAGTGATTTTTTTAAAAAAAACTAACGCAGCTTCATAAAAGGGGGGGAGGGGTAATTTTGTGTTGGTTTCGCAATTTTATAATTTCAATTATATTGTGCCACAAAAAACATTTGCTCCGTTTAGTGTGCCGGCACTAAAAAAAAGTTTGAGAGACACTGGTTTAGACCAAGACTTCAGAAGAGACAGTCTGTCTGGGCAAGCAGTTCTGTAAATTCTGTTTACTTCCTAGACGCTAACTTTTCCTCCAAACATTTAGGATTTCACCAGGATCATGCTTATATATAAATTCTTCTTCTCCAGACTCATGATCCTGGCAACTTAAAAGTCTCACATGTGAGAATATAATACCTGCTTGTCCTCGGAGAAAGCAAAGTTACTCATCTGTAGCAGGTGTTCTCTGAGGGCAGCAGGTATATGTTCTCACAACTCGCCAACTCTCCTAGTTCACTACTTAAGTTTTTGTTGGGTTTTTATCTTTTTTAAACTGACCTGATGGTCCTGTGAGCTAACATTAAGGGCTCCTTTTACAAAGATGCGCTAGCGTTTTTAGCCCATGCACCGGATTAGCACGCAGTATAGCGTGCGCTAACCAAAAAATTACCGCCTACTCAAGAGGCAATTTAGCACGCTCTATTCCGCGCATTAAAGCCCTAACGTACCTTTGTAAAAGGAGCCCTAAGTAGGAAGGCATGGCACATGCACAGTATTAGTACTGCCTAAAGATTTAAAGTGACAGTGCACTTGGCAGGGTCCGTACTGGGTTCTGTGAGTGACATCTCCCATGTGAGAAACTGAGAATATACACCTGCTATCATTGGAGAACACATGCTATAATTAAGTAACTTTGCTTTTTTGACAAATAATGCAGCTCTCTTGATCCAGTGCTGCTCAGTGTTATGTGATGTGTTGTTCCATTCTTTATATTAGATGCCTAATCCCTAATATTAGTTTCTAAGTGACATACAAAAAATTAAGACTAGAGCCTAGGCCAGGAGCAACAGCATTAAAATAAAATCAGACATTAAAACAATATTTAATTATGGTTAGCATAATACTTTGCAAAATAAAAAGTTTTCAGGGCTCAACGAAAACTCAAATAAAAAGAAATTTATCTAAGATATAAAGGGAAAGCATTTTAGAGGTTAGTTGCTTTGAATTAGAAAGAAGAGTCGAAAATAATTTAAATCAAATTTCTCTATAAGATGGAAGACCAACAATGCCAATTCCATGAACATTTAGATGTAAGTAAAAAAGTATGAAAAATAGAAGGCTGAAACATCAAAGCTTATTAAAAATTATACAAGCCACTTTAAAGAAAACGTGAGCTTAAATTGACAATCAATGTAACCTCATCAATAGTGGAGTAATTCTATCATATATCTTCGCTCTGAAAATCAATCTAGCAGTAGTATCTTGTAATAGCTGAAGTAGGTGCTTCATCTTTACAGAGACTCAAAGTAATTAGTTTGAGTTAAGATCAGTAATTGAGCTAACAATTTGAAAAGATCTTCACAAATGTCTAATAAAGTGTATATGCCTCAATTTAAGAAATATAGTCTCAAATAATATTTTCATTTGTGTCTCATTGTGAGAGCAGAGTCTAAAATAATCCCTAGAATGGCTAGGATTCAACTGAAATTCTTATTCCTGAGAGGAAAGACAACTCTGCAGGTACCGAGTCCTGTAATATTACTTAACCAGAGGGATCTTAAGTTTTTTGTGTATTCAACTTTAGCACCTCCAGTATGGAGCAAATTCCTTCACAGTGTCCAAGGAGGGATCATTTCTGTTGCATTTAGCACCGCCAGTCATTTTAAGTTGGCTCCTTTAGGCATCAAGGCTTTTTCTCGGCTTTGCACGTATCAGGAGAGCTCTTGGTCATTTTCTAATTTCTGACAGAGGCTGTGAAGAAGCTCATGGCATCCAGAAAAATATACAATAAAAATTGAATTAAAAAAAGCTTTATAATAGCACTATAATTCCTCAAGAAGTATTTTTAATTTAGCATCAGAAATGGCTTAAGTTGTATATTTTCTCAGAACTGTGACTGTGTGTCTTACGTGGATCAGAGTGAAAATATCTTCATATTTTTTGCATAGAAATTGTTAAAGCAGTGAAGCTGAGTCAAGCAATAGCAGAATGGTACTTCATCTTTTATTGGTATTACTGCTCATGATTAAATACTATGGAGAATTCTAAATCCCTACTCTAAAAGTAGTTTGAAAGTACCATTTATTGTATGTAATACTTAAAATGTAAAGCTTTGCTCTGTGCTAATCCATTACTGTTAATTAGTTTTGAATTAATAAAGTATTAATGTTGCTTATGTGGTCTTAGTCTCTTTAATATATTTGTTATTCTTAGCATGATAAATAAAAAGATTATAACTAAAGCATTTGTAATGGCATGAATTAGTCATAGCTTGTTTTGATATGGCATGGTCCTTACTAGATATCTTTACAGGTTCACCAAAGGTTGATCTGATACTGGCCGGTACTTCACTATTCTTACTTTATTTATTTTTTTTAATTCTTTATTTAAATTTTCAAATAAACAACAATTGTGCTTATCAGGCAATATACGATATTAATACATCCAATCTTTCTTTTAGTAATTATAATAATTCAAAAAGAAAAATAATACAGAAATACACTATTCTTACTTTAGATCAGCAGTGATGTTACACAATGTGTTTTCTGATGCTAACGGCCTCTTTATTTTTTCATGAAATTAAAATCAATAAAATTGCTTCCTTTGCTAAGTATACCTTGTTGAGCAGGAGTGGAGTCTCACTAAGGTCATGAATCACATAATTCATGATTAATAATGTTTCAAGCCAGGTGTGATAATGCATAACACAGTACTTCAGCATGTTAAAATAGAACTTAGTGCAGGCATCAACAAACATTCACTAGCATTTTCTAAACAAAAAGCCTTTAAAAGAGTTTATAGTAAAACTGATGACTTTACAAGGTTTTATACAAGGCATGTACTTTTGCTGTCTTTGCAATTGATTTTCTACATTTATTTAGGGAAATGCTGTTGTGGTGAGATTGTGATAAGCAGTTTAATGTGATTTTAGACATCCATTCTTTTTAGATTTATGGTGGATCTGAAGTAAAGGTGGCTCTTGGGAATGTGTGTTAGGGTTATCTACTAAATACTAAATAAGTAGAATATATGATATTCAGTAGAAACTTTTGGTTTTTGGTTTTTAGAAATATGCCAGTGCCTTCCTGTGCCTTTCTTCCACTGAATCACTCAAATTTAAAATTTTTAAAAAACGGTGTTCTCTCATCTCTGCCCTAGGACCTGTCTCCATACCTTCAAAAGTTATAAAGGAAGGATGCAAACACAAACCAGAATTCAGATAATTTATCATCTGATAAGCCTCTGTGTTGTTGAAACAAGATTAAAAACTACCCGCCCCCCCTTTTACTAATCCGCAATAGTAGTTATTAGCGCAGGGAGCCATGTTGAATGTTCTGCGCTGCTCTCGACACTCATAGCAAAAGGGGGTGGGTAATAAATTAATAAGCTCTTACTACATTTCTTTCTTTGTGAAAATATTTTAAATCGGATATTAGGTTTAAACTTTATGGGGAGAAAGTGTTTAAAAAGAAAATAACCCAAACCCATATATTTTCTAGTTCATACTAAATTTAGAAATACTGTATATGCAACAATGGAATACATGGGAACATTTTACTTTAAATACAGTTAATACAATTTTTCAGCCTACATTATAAACTGTAGTTGATATGGTGTAGTCACTCAGGGGTCAATATTGAACCTATGTGGCAAATTATTAATTTAAGATCCAGCACATAAATTAATACATAGATTCCATGACATGATACATATAAGCAGTGGCTATTTGAATAGCTTATCTGTTCAGTTTAGCCTGCAAAATAGGCCTAAACTAAATAGATGTTATCCATTTAGTAGCTGAATGTTGCCATTATCCAAATGTTTTTAAAACCTAACCTTGCTCATTTTGAAACCTGGCCCCATATTATATGGATAGTATTGGGATATTCAGTCAGATATTCAACCCACTAGTTAAAAAAACACAGATAATGATATAACTTTGAATACTGGACTAGCTGTCTTGTTCAAATTTCTGTTTCTCTGTGTTTGGTTTGCAGTATTTGCATGTTGCCATATGATTTATGATTCCTCCTTCACACATAAATGAAATAAAAAATTGGGCGTTTTCCACTATTTTCCAGTTTGTTTCCTGAAAATATTTTAAATAACTGCCTATCGACTTTAATTTGGTGCTATCAAATTAAAATTACTTTTCACCTTATAAGATTGTCTAACACTTCATTGTGAAAGCAAGATATTATGCCAAGAGCCATTTTCTAGTGCAAAAGGCATATGAGTTTTGAACTAATAGGTTATTCACCTCTAGTCATAAGTTGTGTAGAAGGCATCATTTATATTTTTTCTCTCTCAGCTTTGCCTCCTGCATGTAAAACCTCAGTTTCTCCTACCCGCAAGTTGGAAGGTATCTTTCTGATCTGATGGCCATGGTTCTTGCATGTCTTTCAGACAGGCTCGAGAAGGGCCTAGTAGTTAGTTCATTCATTGTGCAGGTAGCAGGCCTTTCATACTTTCTGGCTTGAGTGGAGAAGTTATTTGATTTTCTATCCTGATGTAACCAGATTCCATCCATCCTGATGTAACCAGAGGGAGCGTTGCAGCTGTATACTCCTGTGCGACAGCCATGCCATATGCAGAATCTTAACATTATCTTGCAGGACCTCAGTAAGGCTCTGTTAGAGCCCTTAGAAGAGGAGTCGTTGATGGATCATAGTAACATAGTAGATGACGGCAGATAAAAGACCCGAATGGTCCATCCAGTCTGCCCAACCTGATTCAATTTAAATTTTTTTTTTAAAATTTTTTCTTCTTAGCTATTTCTGGGCAAGAATCAAAAGCTTTACCCGGTACTGTGCTTGGGTTCCAACTGCCGAAATCTCTGTTAAGACTTACTCCAGCCCATCTACACCCTCCCAGCCATTGAAGCCCTCCCCTGCCCATCCTCCACCAAATGGCCATACACAGACACAGACCGTGCAAGTCTGTCCAGTAACTGGCCTAGTTCAATATTTAATATTATTTTCTGATTCTAAATCTTCTGTGTTCATCCCACACTTCTTTGAACTCAGTCACAGTTTTACTCTCCACCACCTCTCTCGGGAGCGTATTCCAGGCATCCACTATCCTCTCCGTAAAGTAGAATTTCCTAACATTGCCCCTGAATCTACCACCCCTCAACCTCAAATTATGTCCTCTGGTTTTACCATTTTCCTTTCTCTGGAAAAGATTTTGTTCTACGTTAATACCCTTCAAGTATTTGAACGTCTGAATCATATCTCCCCTGTCTCTCCTTTGCTCTAGGGTATACATATTCAGGGCTTCCAGTCTCTCCTCATACGTCTTCTGGCGCAAGCCTCCTATCATTTTCGTCACCCTCCTCTGGACCGCCTCAAGTCTTCTTACGTCTTTCGCCAGATATGGTCTCCAAAACTGAACACAATACTCCAAGTGGGGCCTCACCAATGACCTGTACAGGGGCATCAACACCTTCTACTGACTACGCCTCTCTTTATACAGCCCAGCATCCTTCTGGCAGCAGCCACTGCCTTGTCACACTGTTTTTTCGCCTTTAGATCTTCGGACACTATAACCCCAAGGTCCCTCTCTCCGTCCG
Organism: Geotrypetes seraphini; assembly: GCF_902459505.1. Lineage (NCBI taxonomy): Eukaryota > Metazoa > Chordata > Amphibia > Gymnophiona > Dermophiidae > Geotrypetes > Geotrypetes seraphini. The sequence continues at coordinate 49,223,873 of NC_047097.1, forward strand.
TGCATATCAGCTTCTCTCCTCCCAGCATATACGGTTCCTTCCTATTATTAATCCCCAAATGCATTACTCTGCATTTCTTTGCATTGAATTTTAGTTGCCAGGCATTAGACCATTCCTCTAACTTTTGCAGATCCTTTTTCATATTTTCTACTCCCTCTTCGGTGTCTACTCTGTTACAAATCTTGGTATCATCTGCAAAAAGGCACACTTTTCCTTCTAACCCTTCAGCAATGTCACTCAAAAACATATTGAACAGAATTGGCCCCAGCACCGAACCCTGAGGGACTCCACTAGTCACCTTTCCTTCGAGCGCCTTCCATTAACCACCACCCTCTGGCGTCTGTCCAACAGCCAGTTTCTGACCCAGTTCACCACTTTGGGTCCTAACTTCAGCCCTTCAAGTTTGTTCAACAGCCTCCTATGAGGAACTGTATCAAAGGCTTTGCTGAAATCTAAGTAAATTACATCTAGCATATGTCCTCGATCCAGCTCTCTGGTCACCCAATCAAAAAATTCAATCAGGTTCGTTTGGCACGATTTACCTTTTGTAAAGCCATGTTGCCTCGGATCCTGTAACCCATTAGATTCAAGGAAGTACACTATCCTTTCTTTCAGCAACACTTCCATTATTTTTCCAACAACTGAAGTGAGGCTCACCGGCCTGTAGTTTCCTGCTTCATCCCTGTGACCACTTTTATGAATAGGGACCACATCCGCTCTCCTCCAATCCCCAGGAATCACTCCTGTCTCCAGAGATTTGTTGAACAAGTCTTTAATAGGACTCGCCAGAACCTCTCTGAGCTCCCTTAGTATCCTGGGATGGATCACGTCTGGTCCCATCGCTTTGTCCACCTTCAGTTTTTCAAGTTGCTCATAAACACCCTCCTCCGTGAACGGCGCAGAATCTACTCCATTTTCTCGTGTAACTTTGCCAGACAATCTCGGTCCTTCTCCAGGATTTTCTTCTGTGAACACAGAACAGAAGTATTTGTTTAGCACATTTGCTTTCTCATCACTCTCCACATATTTGTTCCCAGCATCTTTTAGCTTAGCAATTCCATTTTTTATCTTCCTCCTTTCACTAATATATCTGAAAAAATTTACAGTTAAGATGTTTTTTTCCCTGTTTCAGAGAGCATGGTCTCACAGATCCAGGCTCTGTTATGCAGAGAGCTTTCCTCAGATTTATGAAAGCTGGTGTCTCCCTGCATGCAATACCTTCTTTTCTGCTAGAAGTGGCCTTGGCCTTCCACATAAATCAGGAAGTCCATCTGCCCACGGGTTTGAATACAAAGGCCAAAAGTTTTGGTGTGCTGGATATTAGGAGAGCTCTTCTCCATTATCTCAAGGTGACAAATGATTTTCATTTATTAGCTCATTTTTTGTATTAACAAGACCTAGCTACCTGGGGAAGCTGTCTTCTAAGGCTTCCATGTCGAGATGATTCGCAAAGCTATTTCTTCAGTGTACGGAACCACCAATTTATTTTTTTTACTTTTTTTTTCTTCAGTATAAGCAACCACTGATTTTTTTTTTAAGCTGACTCTACAAGGAATGTGGCTTCTTCATGGGCAGAGTCACAGGCAGTTCCACCCAAGATTTGTAGGATGGCTATGTGGTCCAAGGACTCGTATGCCTTTTACACTAGAAGAGAAGATTAGGTTCTTACCTTGATAATCTTTCTAGTAGAAAGGCATAAGAGTCTTGAAAACCCACCCTGTCAGATTGCATTTAACCTGCTTCTTGACTCAGGCAGGTATTTCCAGATGCTGGATTTTCTCTTGTCCAACAGGTCTGAAGAGTGATGCTAACTCTCTGTTGCAAAGGACAAATGAGAGCCTATAAGAACTAAATAAGTGTTAGTTTTGGTTGTGATAAGTGTTAGTTTGGTTCAGATAAGTGGCTTATTCGGTTCAATCTTGTTTGAGATTATGTTTCTATTGACATTAAGTTTTTGCATTTTAATGTTGCAGAACAGAATGGGCTTGGTTGGTCAGGGAGTTCCCTGTATCCCGCCTCCTTGTTTCTTCTCTTATAATAATTGTCAATTGTTTTGGTACGAACTGAGGGGCTACATCACATCCCTTTGATGCAGGAGGCAGAGCCGAGAAAGAAAAAAATGTAAATGATTCCTTCTACACAAGTCACTCGTTCAAGACTCATATGCCTTTCTACTAGAAAGAAAATTATCGAGGTAAGAACCTAATATTCTCTTGTTTAACAGTTGTGTATTATATGTTTTCATTCATATTAGCTCATTTCAATGGCAGTGTTGTCTTTATTGGGCTTAGAGTTGAACTCCTACAATGTTTGGTTTGGTTTGTTAATGAATATTATTTTAGATGAGCACTTACTAAAGATGGTGATTTAGAAAGTGCATCCACTTAAAACTGTTACTCCATTTTTGCATATTTAACATAGCACCAGAGTAGTGGGAACTTGACTTTCATTGTTAAAGCAGACATGAGGAGAGTGTGGCGTAGTGGTTAGAACTATAGCCTCAGCACCCTGAGGCTTTAGGTTCAGACCCTGTTCTGCTCCACTGCCCCTGACACATTAGAGAGATTGTGAGCCTGCCAGGACAGATTGGGAAAAATGCGTGAAGTACCTATATGTAAACCGCTTTAAGTATATTTGTAAAACTACAAAAAAGCGGTATACAAGTCCCAATCCCCCTTGAGATTCCTACAGATATGCATCACTGTTGCTCCCATGTAAGCAGTTGCATTACTAAAGAGACAAACAGGCACAATGAAGAAGAATGATACCTTGCCTTGTAATATAGATAGTCCAAAAAAAAGGCAAGAGGGACGTCAGTTCAACCAATGAAAAGTTCTTCCTTCATGTAGTCGCAACAAGGATCCTAGTTTCAGCATTATCTAAATGCCTACCTTAGATAATGCCGAAACTAGGATCCTTGTTGGGACTACATGAATGAATAAAGAACTTTTCATTGGTTGAATTGACATCCCCCATGCCTTTTGTTTTGGTTGCTAAATAGACAACATACACCCAGTTTCACTGCTGTAGTGTTTTCAAAAAAAAGAGAGTATTACAGTTTTAGAGGAAGTATTGATGATTTTAAACTGATATTGTATCCAGCCCAGGTAGCACTAGCAATTACTATGCACTGTTCAAGTTTCAGATCTTCATACTTCCTTTCAGTTACATCTAAGCCAGTGGTTTTCAAATTGGGTCAAGGCCCCAAATAGGGTCACATAAATAGGGTTGGTCCCCCACTTCCTGGACTTTACTTTAGTAGCAGTCAACTTGGGTATGTGAACTGGTGAATATTCACAGCTCTGTCCCCTCCTCCTGTGTGACTTTGTGTTAGGCTGGAAACTTTGCAAATTGGAGTTCTTTAAGCACATGTTGAACGAAAGGATCTTGCATTACAAGCTACTACTATTGGTATTTTTCTGTTTTCATACATTCAAAAGTAAGGTGAAAGATGAAATGGATGAAAGCGGGAAGGGGAGTGGAGATCTAGTTTGTTTTCATCATTAGGGCTGGCTTAACGTATGGACCATGTGAAGCACTAGCTTGGACACTGGTAATACCAGCATCTTTCCCTCCCTCTCTTTTTCCAACCGTGGTCTGGCATTCCCTCTGAAACAATCTCCCCTCCTCACCCCACCTCTCTATCTTCAGACTCCTAGAGGTCCCTAGCAACAATTCACACATACTGCCTGCATCTGAACTGGAGCTTTCCCTCTGGCACAACTTCCTATTTTTGGTGGGGCGAGCACATTACAAAGGGAAGACTTCAGGCCAGAGGGGAGAGGAAATGCCAGTTTCATAGTTTCTTGAGCCGGCCCTACTCCTCATCTTGGGAATATTACATCACTTTAGTGACTTTTATTCCACCTTAACCTTGAAGTTCTAGGCAGATTACAAAAGAGTAAGCTGGACATTTTCAAAAGAATCACAGGATCAGGTATTAATTATAAGTCTGTGACTTATTCAGAAATTTACAAGAGCAAGAATAATTAGGTACGGCTTTAGTTTGTCTTGACAAATTTCCTGAATAACAGGGTTTTTATTTCCCTTCAGAGGGTTTTGTAATCAGTAACTAGGAGAGATGGTGATCTAGTTTCACTACCTGAGTTGCTAGTAGACCATTGTACTTCTTGCGTTGTGTGCCTTTGATGTGGGGGGTGAGTAAAATGGAGAATGAGGAGTTCTCGGCCTGGTTGAGTTCCAGATAAGGCAATCATTCAGGTAGGAAGGGGTAGCGCCATTCAAGGCTTTGAATAATAGACAGTAAAATTTAAATAATATTTGTGCTTGCATTGGGAGCCAGTGTGTGTCTAGGTATGCAGTGGTGATGTGATCATATTTGCTTAGTGAATAGATCAGTCTGAGGGCTGTGTTTTGTACAGTATGTAATTGTTTTATCATGCCTGCGGGGCATGGTAAGTAAAGGATGTTGCAGTAGTCTAGAAGTCCAAGGACTAGGTATTGGACCAGGAGTCATCAAAGAATTTTTGAACATGTCATAAGTTATGCATGACTGCAAAGGATTTCTGGATGGTCTTGTTGATTTGCAGTTGCATGGTGTAGCATCTGTCTATCATTAGCCCAAGAAGTTTTAGGGTGGATTGCATGGGGTATCTGATGGTGTTTATTTCTATGTATGTTATGGTTGGAGTTTTGTCCTTTTTGAGCAGTAGGAATTTTGTTTTGTCCATGTTCAGCTTTTTTTCAGCTAATGTCATGCAGTTTTCCTGTTGTGGTAGGAGTTGGTTGAAAAGGAAGTAGAATAATGATGTCATCTGCGTAGCTGTATGATGTTTTGCCTAGTTTGTCCAAGCTGGTACCGAGGGAGACGATGTAGAGGTTGGAAAGCATTGGAGATAATAGTGATCCTTGGGGTGCGCCACAGGGGTTGGACTAGGGTTCTGATTTTAATTGTTAAAAAGGATATGAGTGCATTAAACACTGATCTATAAGCAGCTTACAAAGTGAATAAAATATAATCCATAAGCATATAGAAACACAATGAAGCATGTAGACATAACTTCAAAACAGCCATGGGAGAGGAAGTGACAAAAGGATAGAAACCAACTCAGCAGGAAGCAATCCATCCAAGTTGAACTGGTAGGAATTCACAATAGAGAGAAGAAATGGGCAAGACAGAAAACACATATTACTAGTTTTCCTCTGGTTAGCTCCAGTCAGTGTTGTTCAGTTACAGAGAAATTGGCAGTTGCATTAGAGTTTAGTGGGGAAATGCCAAATTGAAGAAATGAAAACACAGTTCCCTCAGAGCCTGGTGTGCTTTTTCTCAAGTGACTTGGCATTAGAGGACAGCGTTAGAATGGCCACTCTTTGCTGCTGTATTGAAACCGCTGATGACATCCTTGTCTTCCTTGAGACAGACCAGAACCTCACCAACCTCCACGAGAACATTAAAGCTTGCATAATGAGACACCATTCCTGGTACATCTCAGTACAGATGAAATTGAATGAATCAAAAACAAAATTACTCTGGCTCGGCCCAAAATTAGAACACCTGCCCACCCTCTTCGCACTACCCTCAGGCACTGCACTGCAGTTTGAGTTCTCAAGAAAGGTCCTTGGCATCATTATCGATTCTTCTCTCTCCCTCAGTGACCACCTCAACTCCTTGGCTAAATCATGCTTTTTCAGCCTCCACATGCTGAGGAAAGTAAGATCCTATTTTCGCCAACAACATTTCGCCGTCCTTGTCCAATCCATCATCCTCTCCAAACTAGACTACTGCAATGCCATCTACTTAAGCCTATCAAAAAAAAGTCTTCAAAGACTCCAGCTAATCCAGAATACTGCAGCCAAGTTGATCTTTGCAAAATGCAAGTCTGACCATGTCTCCCCACTCCTAGCCAAACTTCACTGGCTCCCAGTGATTTCCAGAATCCATTTCAAATGCTCCTGCCTGGCTTTTAAGATCATTCACGGCATCCTTCCTCCCTTAATCCCACTATCTTATAACTCCTCGAGTCCTGACTCTACCAGACCCACCCAAAGGTATAAACTATCCTTCCCCTCTCTACACGGTATTCGCTATGCAGGCAAACTGGGAAAATCCCTTCTCCTCAGAATCACAGGTCTTTGGAACGACCTTACTATCCCGCTGCGAAACCTGGGCTCCCTCCAATTATTCCGCAAGCAACTGAAAACCTGGCTTTTCACTAAAATGTAATTCTATCCCCCCTTACTCTTCTATATATAAGTTCATGTAAACCTTTTTTTTCCTTCTCTTCCTATATTTTAAGTTCTTGTAAACCGTGTCGAGCTCCACATCCGTGGCGATGATGCGGTATATAAACTTAAGGTTTGGTTTGGTTTAGTTTAGTTTAGGGCTTTTTAAAATTTCTTGAGACCATTTCAGGTGAAGACCAAGACAGAAATCATTCCATAACTGTGGGGTGATTACTAGGTTACTAGTCTTTGTTGTTAAGTCCAATCTTGGTTTGGTAAATGAAGCAATTACTAGAAGATTTTACTGGGTAGATTACAAAAAATGAGCTGAGATATACTGAATGAGCAAACTAGTGAAAGGGATTTAGTAGAGTAGAAAATTCTATGGATGAGAATCAAAATCTTAAAGACCTCATGTTTAGTCACCTTTAGAGAGCTTTCTGTTCCCTGGATCAGCTGGGCATAGGGAAGAGGGATTCTTTGCTTAAAAGTTACTTTTAGTGGCTAAATTCTGGGAGGATATATAAAGTTCCCAACTAGTTAGGAGTGAAGATGTTAAATAATAATGTTAGGGGATTTTTAATTAATAATTTTATTGAACATTTCAACAATTACATATGCCATGAACAGACAAATTGCAAATAGTACTACAACTTGATTTTAAGGCCAAATGGGATAGACACATGGGATCTATTCACAGAGAAAGGTAGGGGAGGGACATTGGGGTGGGCAGACTAGATGGGCCGTGGCCCTTATCTGCCGTCTATTTCTATGTTTCTATGTAACTTGTTTATTTGCAATACAAAAATACTCCCCGTGGCCAAAATATATCCAAGAGTTCCTGAACATGCTTAGCATCTACAATCACATTCCTTCCGCTCAAAGTACCTCCATATCCTATCATAGCAGTGGGGCTTGCCATGGTGTAATGCAGTGAGGTTATACATACCTTGCCAGTCACCCAACTTGCTCATTACCAACTTCCACTCTGGCCTACTACTACTACTAATTACTTATATAGCGCTGAAAGGCGTACGCAGTGCTGTACATTTTGACATTTTCAGACTGTCCCTGCTCGGAAGAGCTTACAATCTAACTTGGCAGACAGACATGACATATAGGGTTGGGGATGCAGATCCCAAGGTGAGAGGAGTTAAGAGTCAAAAGCGCCTGTGAAGAGGTGGGCTTTTAACTGGGCCTTGAACACTGTCAGAGATGGAGCCTGCTGTAGGGATTCAGACAGTTTGTTCCAAGCATATGGCTTAGCAACGTAGAAGGGACAGAGTCTGGAGTTGGCAGTTGAAGAGAAGGGCACAGATAGGAGGGACTTATCAGCTAAGCGGAGCTCACGGGAGGGAACAAAGGGGGAGATAAGTGAAGAGAGATAGTGAGGGGCAGCTGAGTGAGTACATTTGTAGGTCAGTAAGAGGAGTTTGAATTGTATTCGGAAATGGATGGGAAGCCAATGAAGTGACTTTAGGAGAGGGGTAACATGAGTATAGCGGCTCTCCCGAATTATGAGTCATGCAGCTGAATTCTGGACAAATTGGAGGTGAGCGAGATGGCTAAGCAGAAGGCCTGAGAGTAGTGGGCTACAGTAGTCTAAGTGCATGGTGATGAGGGCGTGAATAAGTGTTTTGGTTGTGTGCTCAGAGAGGAAGGGTCAGATTTTGGTAGTAATATGTTGTATCTGGGTGGTGAACGAAAGAGAGGAGTCAAAGATTACCCTGAGATTACGAGCAGACAAAACAGGAAGGATATGAGTGTTGTCTACAGAGACACAGAACGAGGGAAGCAGAGAGGTGGGTTTAGGTGGGAAGATGAGCAGTTCTATTTTAGCCTTATTCAATTTTAAATGGCGACAAGACATCTGAGTGGCAATGTCAGACAGGCAGGCTGAGACTCTGGTTTGGGTTTCAGTATTGATATTTAGCGCAGAGGTAGATCTGGGAGTTCTCACCATAGAGGTAATACTGGAAGCCGTGAGAAGAGATCAGTGCTCCAAATGAGCAAGTGTAGATTAAGAAAAGGCGTGGTCCCAGGGCAGAGCTTTGAGGTACACCAATTGATAGTGGGAAGGCTGTGGAGGAGGAACCACCATTGCATATACTAAAGGTGCAATGGGAGAGATAGGAAAAAAAATCAGGAAAGGGCAGAACCCTGGAATCCCAACAAGGACAGAGTATCAAGAAGTAGGCGATGATCAACAGTATCAAAGGCAGCAGACAGATCAAGAAGGATGAGGGATAGAGTAGAGGCCTAGCCAGTTTCTTCCAACTCACAGCCAGGAATAAGCGAGTAGTGGTAAGAACATAAGAAATGCTGCTGCTGGATCAGACCAGTGGTCCATCCTGCCCAGCAGTCTGCTCACATGGCAGCCTCAAGTCAAAGACCAGTGCTCTAAATGAGTCCAGCCTCACCTGGTACGTTCCAGTTTAGCAGGAACTTGTCCAACTTTGTCTTGAAACTCTGACGGGTGTTTTCCCCTATAACAGACTCTGGAAGAGCGTTCCAGCTTTCTACCACTCTCTGGGTGAAGAAGAATTTCCTTACGTTTGTACGGAATCTAACCCCTTTCAACTTTAGAAAGTGCCCTCTCGTTCTCCCTACCTTGGAGAGGGTGAACAGTCTGTCTTTCTCTACTAAGTCTATTCCCTTCAGTATTTTGAACGTTTCGATCAAGTCCCCTCTCAGTCGCCTCTTTTCAAGGGAGAAGAAGCCCAGTTTCTATAATCTCTCACTGTACAACTCCTCCAGTCCCTTAACCATTTTAGTCACTCTTCTGTGGACCCTTTCGAGTAGTACCGTGTCCTCCTTCATGTACGGCGACCAGTGCTGGACACAGTATTCCAGGTGAGGGCGTACCATGGCCCGGTACAGCGGCATGAGAACCCTCTCCGATCTGTTCATGATCCCCTTCTTAATCATTCCTAGCATTCTGTTCACCCTTTTTGTCGCCGCTGCACATTGTTCAGACGGCTTCATCGACTTGTCAATCAGAACTCCCAAGTCTCTTTCCTGGGAGGTCTCTCCAAGTACCACCCCGGACATCCTGTATTCGTGCATGAAATTTTTGCTCCCGATATGCATCACTTCACACTTATCCACGTTGAACCTCATTTGCCATGTCGATGCCCATTTCTCAAGCTTGATTATGTCACGTTGCAGATCTTCACAATCCCCCTGTGTCTTCACTACTCTGAATAACTTCATATCGTCTGCAAATTTAATCACCTCACTCATCGTACCAATGTCCAGATCGTTTATAAAGATGTTGAAGAGCACGGGTCCAAGCACCGAGCCCTGCGGCACCCCACTGGTGACGCTCTTCCAGTCCAAGTATTATCCATTTACCCCCACTCTCTGTTGGCAATAATTAAGCTCCTCCTCTTCCAGATACATCTCATATCGATATAGGAGTGCCACTTCCCAAGTGGCTGGTATCACTTTCTTCAATATTTATAATACTCACAAAACCGAAACCCCAAACCCCTACACCAACCTGCAACTCCACCACATGTGCAAATAGCCAAATAGGTTTCCCGTTCCTAACACCACTGCCCACAAGTCTCTTCTGCTCCCCCACTTATTCCAGTTGCATAGAGGTGTAATACCAAAAATTCATCGCCTAAACAGATGTCCTTCACTCACTATGATATGTCCCCTTTGCAAACCTGATATAATTTCTCATGTAACTCCTATTTCTTATGTAACATTTCTCTTCTTGCATTCTGTAATTCGCTGATTGTCCAGCCTTCTTTCAATGTGAACCGACTATGGCGGTATAGAAAAATAAAGTTATTATTAACACTTTACCCATTTTCCAGCACATGGTTGCTATACCCAATTTGCCAACCTATTCTAGAACAATTCCCTCTCTTTACCTAACTCCTGTCACAGGTCCTGTTCCCATATCATATAGGGCAACATCTCACCCTACTACTACTATTTATTATTTCTATAGCGCTGAAAGGCGTTTGCAGCGCTGTACATTTTAACATACAATAGCCAGTCCCTGCTCAGAAGAGAGCTTACAATCTAATTTAGACAGGACATTTCAGGGTTGAGGAGATTATAGTGGGTATAGGTATCTGACAGCAGCAGGGTTGGGGAGTTAAGAGTTGACTAGTGTTTAAACATTGGTGGATTTTGAAGATAAGAGCCTAATAGCTTTTCAAAGGCTGTTTTCTCCCCGGAGCAGTTTTCGCAGAAGCTCAGAGGTTAAAAGAGAGTATTTAACCTGTAAATAAGGAAAAATATCTTGAGAGGCTAGACCATAACTAACTTGGAGCTCTGTAAAGGGGCACTTTTGTCAAAAGCTGCGTATACTAGTCCTTTGCTTTTCCAGGATGCAAATACCCCTTCCCCCTTCCCCAGTGCACATATTGGATTAAATCTCAAGGGAGCAAACCACAAATATATCTGGCTTTCTGGAAGAAGTCCTTTAACTCCCTGCCAAACCCAAGCACTTTCTTCTTGATAGCCATCAGAAACTTTTATCGAATGGGCACTGTCCTGCTGATAAGGAGCTAAAGCCATCCGGTTGATCATACAATAAGCAGGGAATTGTTCATTATGAGAAATGTTTTGTTTATTTAAAAATTTCAATACCTCCTTTTCTGAGGGAATAGGTCAAAGCAGTGTTCAGTAATACAAAATATACAAATAAAAGTAACAAAAGGAAACACCATAAAAATTTATAGAACAGACATCATTCAAAACAAGGCCATTCTCTCTCTATAAAACCATTCTAAAAGCAAACAGTTCACCCCGAGTCCAAGAAAAAACCCAAAACAAAACCCCACTTAAATTGATTGTACACCAAAGGCAATAGTAAAAAAGTGAGTTTTCCATTTTTTTTAATGATGCTTCCTTACAGATGGGAACTGGTAAACTGTTCCACCAGGCTGGAGCGATAATAAAGAAAGCAGAATGATGAGTTTAATTCTAAATTGTCCCTAAAGAAAGGAGGAAGACAAAACCATTGTTCAACAGAAGAATGTAGACTATCCACTAACAGAAGAGGAAATCATATGCACTAAGTGTGAAGGAACTCTTTCATAGAGGGTCTTATGTGTAAAAATAAGTATCTTGTATTGATAGCGAAAAGAAACTGGAAGCCAATGCAGTTTTATTAATAAAGGAGAAATCTATTTTGTTAGATTACATGGAAATCTGGTAGCTGTATCCTGAAGAAGTTGACAGCAAATCTGATATTATGGAAGGCTGGCACAGACCACGTTGCAATCTAAGCAGGAAATTAAGAAGGAGATGGAGAGATCGTAAATGACAAAATACTAAAAATCCTGCCTTTAATACAGAAGAAACTTGAGCTCTAAAAGAGAGTGTTAAAGCAAATCCCAAAATATTTGAAAGAAACAACAGGCTGAAATGAAGTGCCCCAAAGATAAATGGGAACTGAAAGGGGCCTGAGGTAGCCAGAAAGCCAGCAAACGGTCCTCTTCCCATTTATCTTTGATGTATTTAATACTAATTTATGAAAATGCAACTACTGGTTTTTTTAAAGCAAACATTGAGGGGCTGTAAATTTGGAACTGTAAGAAAAATGAACAAAATATTGTTTGCATAAAGGTGAGCACTAATACCACATTCCTAAATTAGAAGAGCAAGAGGATTAAGGAGGACATTAAAAATATAGCCAGAAAATTCTTGCTGCCTTGAATTTTTTTAAAAAAGGAAAATATATACCCATGCAACTAAGAACACAGTACAGTATGAAGCTCCTCCTTTCTTACCTTCATCCATGGCAGGTTTCAGTACTATATACAAACATTTCCTACCACTTCTGTTTTAATGTTGATCTATCATGGTAGAGAGCTGGGTTTTTTCTCATTCTTCTTGGCAGGACCTATTTTTTGTCTGGAACAGATTCTTGCCCGGCTTGTGGTGCCAAGACTTAATGTGGTTCAGATATGTTTCTCTTTCCATGCCTTGCCATAATGTAATGTAGCTAGGAGCTGCCATTCTCTATTCCTTTGATTCTCCTTCTCTTTCTCAAGTGCATCCTGGATGGCACTTTCATCTTCACTCTTAAATCTGCTTCTCAAAAGAGGCAATAGGACTAATACTATAATGTAAAACATTGATATTTATTTGGGGAATATTGAGTTGGGATATTTTCTGTGCAGTGAAATAGGTGGTAAACCAAGTAGCTGTCTGTGTCTTAGCTGAACTCTGTGTTTGTTTCAATGACTTATCAAATGTGGAAAATGTATTAGGCTTTGACGACTTTTTTATGTGCATATATAGAAATCCTTACAAGATGCACATATTCACAAGAATTTTACCATTTATGTTTTGTTTAGTCAAATAGAGAATTGGTTCAAATGTGTATACTATGTGCATGCAGATAAATAGGTAACATGTTAATAAATGCTGGAATGCAAAAATGGTTGATGTAAATATTTTTTAGCATTAAAATATATTTTCATTTTGTTTATGTAACAGTGTTCTCTTTTCACCCCCCCTACTACTACTACTACTATTAATTATTTTTATAGCCCTATTAAAATATTACTCGTAAGCTATCTACAAATATTCAACACCAGTTCATTTTCCCCAACTAGGTCAAAGCATGAACCTTCTATTGGGGATAGAGAAGACAATTTCAAGGTAACATTTTGTTTTGATTTACAGCAGGATTTTGTAAGTGATGTATAAACTATTTGTCAGCCCATTTTCACCTTTGGTTGCCTCTGCAGGGCTCTTCCTCCTGACAGCATTCATAGGTAGCTCCTGTGGTGATGCTAGTGACCAGCCTGACAGGGGAGTACCGTATTTTCACGCATATAACGCACGCGTTATACACGATTTTACAAACCGTTGCGTTATATGAGTGAGCGTGTTATACAAATTTTTTTTTCAGTGCGATCCGGCATCCCCCCCGCTCGCGTCACCCCCCCTCCCCCGCGATCTTACATCCCCCCCAGCACCGCAAAGACATCGGTCGCTTACCCGATTGGGCACTGGCACCAGCACCAATGCACAGGACGTGCCAGTGCCCGAAGATCTTCCTCGTTGGGCTGGGCTGGGCTGTGCGAGGGAGATCCTCCCTCTTCCCTGTGCCGGGCTGGACTGGGCTTTGAGCATTTGCGCATGCTCAAAGCCTTCTGGTCTCGCTCTCTCCGAGATTTTGAATCTGAGAATCTTGGAGAGAGCGATACTAGAAGGCTTTGAGCATGCGCAAATGCTCAAAGCCCAGTCCAGCCCGGCACAGGGAAGAGGGAGGATCTCCCTCGCACCGCCCAGCCCAGCCCAGCCCAACGAGGGAGGATCTTCGGGCACTGGCACGTCCTGTGCATTGGTGCTGGTGCCGGTGCCCAATCGGGTAAGCGACCGATGTCTTTGCAATGCTGGGGGGAATGTAGGATCGCGGGGGAGGGGGGGTGATGCGAGTGGGGGGGAGGATGCCGGTTCGCAGGCCAGAAGAGGGAGTAAGCGGGAGTGGTGGGAGGAGGTTATAGCAGCATGCGCGGTATATGCGTGTGCGTGTTATACGCGTATGCACGTTATATGCGTGAAAATACGGTAGTCTTGTGGGCAATGTTGATAAAATGTTTGTTTAGTATGGGAAGTACAGATGTGACTGATGTTTGTAACATACTTGAGAATCAACATATTACTGATCTTAGGAATAAATTGATACAATTCTTCTTCTCTCCCCCCACTAATGTACCATCACAACAGCAAGTAATCTGCTTCATCTCACAGTAATGGAGATCATAAACACATAATGAAATTGCTTTGTATCAACAGTTTTATATTTTTTAAGTTACACTCTAAAACTACTTTGCTTGTCAATTGTTTAGATATGTGGAGGGCCATTTTCAATATGTCACTCCTGGCAGAATTCTGCACAAAGAAATTCAAAATTCTGTACAAAAAACTTGCAAATTCCAAAGTTATGGAAGAGGAAACCGCTCATCTTCTTTCCTCCTCCAAACCCACCACCTGTTCCTCTGAACCGATTCCTACCTGCCTACTCAGATCCATCGCTCCCGCCGTAATCCGTCACATCCGCAACCTTTCGCTCTTCACTGCTACAGTTCCTAATGTCTTCAAACACCCCTCTTAAAAAGCCCTCGCTAGACCCTACATCCCCCCACCAACTACCGCCCTATTTCCCTCCTTCCCTTCCTATCCAAACTACTCGAGCGTGCTGTTCACTGCCGTTGCCTGAACTTCCTTTCTTCTCTTCTCATAATATTCTTGACCCGCTTCAACTGGGCTTTCGCTCTCTCTACTTTACAGAAACTGCCCTTGCCAAAGTCTCTAACGACCTGTTCCTGGCCAAATCCAATGGACTCTACTCCATCCTCATTCTTCTCGATCTGTCTGCTGCCTTCGACACTATTGATCACCACCTCCTTCTTGACACGCTGTCCTCACTGGGATTCCAGGGTTCTGCTCCTGGTTTTCTTCCTATCTCTCTCGTTATACCTTCAGCGTATGTTACGGTGGATCCTCCTCCGCTGCCATCCTGCTGTCTATTGGTGTACCCCAAGACTCTGTCCTGGGCCCTCTCCTCTTTTTCATATAAACCTGCTCTCTTGGTACACTGATCTCCTCTCATGGTTTTCAGTATCACCTCTATGCTGACAACTCCCAGATATACCTCTCCATGCCGGATATCTCTAAAGGCGTTAAGGCCCGAATTTCAACCTGTCTGTCCGACATTGCCGCTTGGATGTCTTACCGCCATCTCAAACTGAATATGGCTAAAACTGAACTCCTTACCTTTCCACCTAAACTCACCTCCCTCTCTCGTCATTTTCTATTTCTTTGAATAACACTATCCTCCTCCCTGTCTCGTCTGCTCGCAACCTTGAGGTAATCTTTGACTCCTCTCTGTCCTTCTCTGCTCAGCTCCAACAAACCACCAAATCCTGTCGCTTCCTCCTCTATAAAATTACCAAAATCCGTCCTCCTCTCTCTGAACACACTACCAAAACCCTTGTCCACTCTCTCATCACCTCGCGCTTAGACTACTGCAACGTACTTCTCTCGGGCATCCGTCTCTCATTCTGCTGCATGACTCATTCCGGGAGAGCCGCACATTTTAAAAATGGCCACCATAAATGGGAAGTTCTCAGACTGGGAGAAAGTGACTAGCGGTGTATCCCAGGGCTCGGTACTTGGGCACATCTTATTTAATATTTTCATCAATGACCTAGAAGAAGGAACATCCAGTGAGATCGTCAAGTTTGCCGACGACACAAAGCTATGCCGGGAAATCAGATCGCAGAAGGATAGCAAGGAACTCCAGAGTGATTTGTGTCAGTTAGAGAAATGGGCAGAGAAATGGCAAATGAAATTTAATGTTCAAAAGTGCAAAGTAATGCATTTAGGCAGAAAGAACAAGGAACATGAGTATAGAATGTCAGGTGCAACTCTGGGTAAGAGCGAACAAGAAAAGGACCTGGGTGAACTGATAGATAGGACCCTGAAGCCGTCGGCACAATGCGCAGCAGCGGCAAAGAAAGCAAATAAAATGTTAGCTATGATAAAGAAGGGAATCATGAGTAGATCGGAGAGGGTTATAATGCCACTTTATAGACCAATGATCAGACCACACTTGGAATACTGTGTCCGACATTGGTCTCCCAACCTAAAGAAGGATATAAAACTGCTGGAGAGGGTGCAGAGACGAGCAACGAAGCTAGTAAAAGGTATGGAGAACTTGGAATACGAGGAACGACTTAGGAGACTGGGATTGTTCTCCCTTGGGAAGAGGAGACTGCGAGGGGATATGATCGAGACTTTCAAAATATTGAAAGGAATCGACAAAATAGAGCAGGAAAAAAAGTTATTTACAATATCCAATGTGGCACAAACAAGAGGACATGGACTGAAGCTGAGGGGGGACAAGTCCAGGACAAATATCAGTAAGTTCTGCTTCACGCAGAGAGTGGTGGACACCTGGAATGCTCTCCCAGATGAAGTTATTGCGGAATCCACCGTTCTAGGATTTAAAAGCAAATTAGATGCACATTTCCTTAAGAGAACCGAGGAGGCGAAACATGTCGATTTGACAGGTCCCTGGTTCGAATGTACTAAAGAAAAAACGTCTTTTTAAGATAAGTTATTTTCACTTCAATATTTAAGAATATAAGCAACTGCACTTTATTATAAAATTGAAAAGAAAAAAATATAAAAAACTACAACAATTGATGTTAATGGGCGAATGAAGAGGCCACAGCCAGAGTCATAGCCATAAACACTCTTTATGTCGCCAGAATTGAGGCGAATAAAAATGGCATGTCTGACGCCCTAGAAAGGTAACTAAAGATTGCATATATATATAAAAAAATACATTGACGACAGGATATGAGCATTTCCTTAAGAGAGGCATAGAGGGATATGGGTGACTAAAATTACGCCAGGTGTACACCTAGCTGGGCCTCCGAGTGTGCGGATCGCCGGACTTGATGGACCGAAGGTCTGATCCGAAGATGGCAGTTCTTATGTTTGGAAAACCAAGAAAGATTTTTTGCATTTTTGAAAATGGGTATGTTGGGTACTGGATTTTTGTGCATCTTTCACAAAATATCCAAACTCCGATTTGGATATCATTTCAAAAATGGCCCTCTACTTTTCCACATGTAAAGCTTCTATGGCGTGGTATTCTCTCTCCATTCCTAGAAACGATTCATACGTATTAATGATATGACATCAGAAGCTATCAAACAACATCCAGACAGTTAAAATTCACAGAACACTGGACTATTCTATACATTTGTTATGGCCCAATTGGGGTCAATGATTGAAATTCAAAAATTTAATATTGTTTCCTCTAGACAAGACATAAGAACATAAGAAATGCCTCCGCTGGGTCAGACCTGAGGTCCATCGCGCCCAGCAGTCCGCTCACGCGGCGGCCCATTAGGTCCAGGACCTGTGCAGTAATCTTTTATCTATACCCCTCTATCCCCTTTTCCAGCAGGAAATTGTCCAATCCTTTCTTAAACCCCAGTACCGTTCGCTGCCCTATAACGTCCTCTGGAAGCGCATTCCAGGTGTCCACCACACGTTGGGTAAAGAAGAACTTCCTAGCATTCGTTTTGAATCTGTCCCCTTTCAACTTTTCCGAATGCCCTCTTGTTTTTTTATGTTTATGTTTATGATGAAGATGTGGAAGAACTGAAAGAAATCTCGGTGAACATACTAAGCCAAATGGAGAGATCTTATTTCTGGGCTATATTGAATAGTGCAGAACAATAATTTTAAGAAATTTAAGTATATGTTTTAGTGGGAGACTGGTCTACAGCAGTCTTTTGATGAGGCCCAGTAGAAAGCTATAATAATTGCTGTCACAAAATCTAATACTCGTATCTGCTGAGTTATGAGAAGGGAATTATAAAGTTTTATTTAGATGGTTTTATTTATTTAGACCCCTATTAGACTGGCACATTAGAGCCAGCTGTCTGCTCAGTATTGGTAGGGATGTGGGGAGCTTGGAACTTATCTTCATATGTGGTAGTCATGTTCTTTGATAGGTATATTGGGTCCAAGTCATAAAGGTTATTCAGATGTTAGAACCTGACATGCCATCTACCTCACCGGATTTAACTTTAATATTAATAGGTCTGTCCTGTATGAATTTTACATCTCATAGATGGTTGCCAAATGTTATATGGCAGCTAGAAGTATCATAGCACTACATAGGAAATCATTCACTATTCCCTCTTTGGTGGAGTAGCAAAAGAAATTACAGTTACAGTGCTACAAGCTCATACCGAAGATAAATTTAAAGCCTGCTGGGGATAACTACAAGCTTATTTGAACTTGGTTGATTAGAGTCTTCTTTGAATTGGTTAGTATATCCAATAAAATAGGGGTTTTTAAAAATTAAAAGATGCTTAGTTTATGCTGTACCTTCTTTAGGCTGGGGAAGGGGATTATTACATTGAAAACTGGGAGTTTGAATGTTTCTTACTTTTAAAATTGTTACCTTGAAAGGGATATCTGGGTATCTTGGTAAATAGGAAGATATTCTCTGTTCATGTTGTTACTTAAAGCATTTGCTATTTGGATGTATGTGCCAATAAAAATTCTAGAAAGGTTCCAGGGGAGATCCGGGAAATTACAGACCAGTAAGCCTGACTTCTGTGTCAGGCAAAATAGTATAAACTATTATAAAAAAAATATATAAATTTATGAAACATGTAGAAAAACAAGGTTTAATGGGACAGAGTCAGCATGGGTTCAGCCAAGGAAGGTGTCACTTCAGCAATTTGCTTGACTTCTTTGAAGGTGTGAATAAGCATGTGGATAAAGGTGAGCAGTTGATATAGGCCCAGATTCACTAAAGATAGTGATTCAATCACTGTTGGCTGATTCTCTGGCCGATTTTGAAACAGCGATTGATTCACTATCTTTTTTGTACGCAAATGATTCCCCCCCCCAACAAAGTGCCCCTCCCCACCAAACCAAAATGCCCGCATGCCGATGCTCATCGCCACCACCGCTGCAAACAGAATGTCAGGAGGGATTCCCACTCCCTCCTGCTATCTGCCCTTCTTTTTCCCTCCTCCCAAAACAAACAGCAGGAGAGATGCCAACGCCTTCCTGCCACTGGATAGCAGCCACCGACCCCCTGCCTTCTTATGTTCTTATGCCCCCTCCCCGTACCTTAAGTTGGGTGCAGGAGGGGTGCTCAGTCCTTCCTGCTCCTCCGGACTCCAGCGACGGATGAACTGTGGGCCTTAGGCCCCACCCCGGTGCATCATGTGATGCACGGGAGGGGCCTAAGGCCCTGATGGCTCAGGCGCCTCAGGCTCCTCCCTTGGGAGTGGCCTGAGGTGCCTGAGCCAGTCAGAGATTTCCTTAGGGAGTAGCCTAATTGGCCATTGCATGCAATACTTGTAATTGTAGTCGGGTAATTTATTACAGGCATAGGGGGCAGGTAGATGAAAGAAATGAAGTCTGGAATTGGCAGTAGAGGAGAAGGATAACGCTAAGAGTGACTTATCTGAGGAACAGAGTTCTCTAGGAGGTATATAAGGAGAGAGAAACGAGGAGAGGTAATGAGGGGCAGCAGAATGAGCACACTTGTAGGTCAGCAATAAGATCTTGAACTGTATGTGATGGCAGAAAGGGAGCCAGTGAAGTAACTTAAGGAGGGGGTGACATGAGTGTAGCGAGGTTGGTAGAAGATGAGTCACGCAGCAGAGTTTTGCACAGATGGCAAGGGGAGAGGTGACACTGAGGGATACTAGTTAGGAGTAGATTGCAGTAATCTAAGCGTGAGGTTATGAGAGCTTGAACAAGGGTCCGGGTAGTGTTCTCAGAGAGGAAGGGGTGAATTTTGGTGATATTGAAGAGATAGAAGTGACAGGTCTTAGCAGCTTGTTGGATATATGTAGAAAATGAGAGGTCAGAGTTGAATGAAAGATTAGATTTCTTACCTCTGCTAATCTTCCTTCTTATAGATCTTCTCTTAAGGCTGAACTGGCGGGATCTTGTATATCTGATAGCTTCAGCTGCAGGGCAACTAAAAGATGATCCCTCCCCTTTGGGCTACCTGCCCAGGAGCTTCCTGACATGCTCACTTATGTAGAAAAGCCACGGAGACCTATGACAATAGGAAACAGAAGAAAAGGCGCGGGAACTCCCGCTACCAGTCAATTCTATTCAATATCATATTATACTAAAAACTACGGCCTAAAATGGCCAACTGGAATCAAACACATAATGTAAACATTATAAACTGCAAAACCCAGGAAAATCCTGGAATGTGGGCACATCCTGAAGATCAGAAGGGGCACCCCCCAGGGAACCCCCACCAACCCTTAAACCTTACAAAGGGGAATACGCATGAAATTCTTAGGCTAGTCAAAGACAGAATCCAGCTTACCAGTTACTGAAGAGGGGACCTGCAATTCGGACAAAACAGATGGGCAGGAGTTCAGCCTCCAGAGAAGATCTACAAGAAGGAAGATTAGAAGAGGTAGTAAACCTAATCTTTCATTCTTGTAATGTTTAATGTTTAATTAGTTTTTTGATGAAACGCTTTATCGATTCTGCAAAGCGTTGTACAGAGCATTAAATAAAATAACATTTCAACAAACATAAATTACAATAAAACATACTTTCATAAAAATCTATAAGACGAACTATTACACATACTAGGTTGATTAAGGACGAACGAACAAAAGACACATGAAGGAAAAAGGGGAGAAATACAATAGTTATAGTAAATGAGAGAAACATTAAGGGTAAATACAAAAGGGCCTCTCTGGAGGCTGAACTGGCGGAACATTCCCAAAACTCAGGGGGGGCCCGATGAGCCCACCGCAAGAACAGAAGCGCCAAAGGCTGTATCACCCTTAGCCGCCACATCAAGCCTGTAAAACCTGGAAAAGGTATGAAGGGAAGCCTACGTGGCTGCCCGACAAATCTCAGGTGAGAATATATGAGATTCAGACCACGAGGAAGCCATTCCTCTAGTAGAGTGAGCCTTCACCCCAAATGGAGGCTTCTTCCCCGCCGCGGAAATGGCCGCACAGATCCAATGCGAAAAGGTAGTCCTGGAAGCAGGCCGACACCGATGCACGGGGCCCATCAAGACAAACAGATGGTCCGACCAACAGAAGTCATTAGTGGCCTCTAGGTATCTCAAAATGAGATGCCGTACATCCAGATACTGCAAAACACGGTCCTGAGACATGGAACCCAAAGGAACAAAGGCTTGCAAACTAACTTCCTGGGTGACATGGAAAGAGTAAACCACTTTCAGAAGCAAAGAAGGCACAGTCCTCAAAAATCATCACAGACTGTGATGCGAAGAAAAGTATCTCTGCATGACAAAGCCTGAAGCTCTGACACTCACCGTGACAGTGTGACCACCACCAGAAAGAAGGTCTTAAAGTAAGATCTTTCAGAGAGATATCATCCAGGGGTTCAGAGTGCGGACGAGTCAGGGAGCGTAGGACCAAATTCAGGCTCCACAACGGCCAAGGCAGTCGTAAGGGAGGCTGCAGCCTACTGGACCCCCGCAAGAACCGGACAACATCCAGGAGAGAAGCCAGAGAACCCCTGAATGAAGAGGGACCCAAACAGGAGAGTCCCACAAGCTGAACACGCAGAGAAGAGACCGCCAGATCCTTCCTGAGGCCATCCTGCTGGAAGTCCAGAACATGAGCCACCGATGGTATCAAAGGGTCCACCTGAAGCCCCGCCCACCAAGCCTGAAAATACCTCCAGGCTATCACGTAGACCGATAGCATCGATTTCTGCTTGCTCTGAGGAGCGTGGCGATAACCACAGAGGAACAACCCCTGGCCGTAAGACCAAAGCGGTTCAGATCTTGAAGTGCAAACGGTCCCTGTGTGAGCAACCGCCAATGCCAAGGAAGACGCAGACCGCACCCAGAGCTCAACCTCACCAGGTCTGCCTACCAAGGTCTTCTGGGCTAGTCCGTAGTCACAAGGAGCACCATATCCTTGTGCGAGGACACCCGGCACAAAATAAGCCCTATCAGTCATGGAGGAAAGACGTACAGAAATTCCACTGTGGGCGAAGGTTGAACTAGAGTATCAAATCCGCTGCCGACCTCTCGTCGGTGGCTGAAGTATCTGATTGCTTTCCTGGTCACCGATGACACCATCAAATCAAAGGTGGGACAACCCCAGCGGCGCACTATGTCCTCAAGCACCAGCCGATTGATCGACCATTTTTCGGTGTCCAGCAGCCCTGGGCCAGGTCGGACATGCCAACCGTTACCCAACCTGAGAGACTCGCGTCCGTAGACAGGGTCACCCAATCCAAGACCTGCAGAGGGAGCCCAGTGGACAGAGTGACTGGGCTCAACCACCACATCATACTACTGCGAGCCGCTGCCAACCAAGGCAGCTTCACCCCCAGCGCATCTCTCTGGGGATTCCACCGCTCCAAAAGTAAAAACTGAAGAGGACGCAAGCGAGCTCTTGCCCACGGGAGTACCACCATGAGACCCAACACCTGCAGGCACTGCCAGGCCAACGGTACTGGGACCGCTAACATATCCCGAATCGCATTCCTGAGTTTCAGTCTTCTGGATCCTGGAAGAAACACCCAGTTCAAACTTGTGTTGACCCGGAACCCCAGGTACTCCAAGTCCTGGGTAGGCACAAGGCGACTCTCCTTCAGAGTGATCACTCATCTGAGATGTTCCAGCAACGACACCACTTGGCTAACTGCCAAGAGACCCTGCTTCCATGAAGGAGCTCTGATCAGCTAGTCTTCGCGGTACGGATGCACTAGGACACCCAGAGATCACAGATGGGCAGCCACCACCACCAAGATCGTGGTAAGGATTCTGGTCGCCGATGCCAAACCAAAAGGGCGCGCCGCAAACTGGAAATACCTCCCGAGAACATGAAAGCTCAGGAACCTTCGATCTGGGAATATCGGGAAGTGGAGATTGGCTTCCGTGAGATCCAAGGAAGCCAAAGACTCCACAGGAGCCACTGCTGCTATGACAGCATGCCCCGGGTCTGTCCATAACGCGGAACTCGCCAGAATGCGTGCACTGCTGACAGGTCCAGAATCGGTCTGCAAGCAGAGTCCTTCTGTGGCATGATGAAGAAAATCAAGTATCTCCCGGGCCCAAGGCATCCCATGGGGCGGACTCCATGGCCACCAAATCCATTAACCGGCGCACCATAACACGCAGCTTGCCGGCCCTGTCCGGATTCCCCTTGGGAGAGGACCGGACGAAGTCCCGCAGCATCCGGAAGAACTGCAGTCGAAGACCATCCTTTAAAATCTCTAGGAACCACCCTCTAGGGTAGCTTTAGCCATTCTGAAAGGAAGGCCGAAAGCTGTCCCCCCAATTTGTGGGGGCCTCGCCAGAGCCTTGGCATCGTAAGGTTCTCTTAGAAGGGACAGAAGATCGAGAGGTGGAAGGCTGGTGGTGCGCTGCACCTCCAAAGCGAGGTCTATAGGATGCTTTGAAACACCGCCCTGACATAGGGGGGTCTGGTGTACTGAGGTTCACCAGAACGGCCAAAAAACGGCCGTTCCAACCCCCTGGATGGTCGAGGTCTAGAGCCAGGAAGTGCCTGAGGCTTACAGTCCTGCACACTTGCCATCAGGTCATCCAAATCCTGGCCAAATAATGACAAACTATTGAATGGTAAGTCGCTCAGCACAGACTTGGATGAAGAATCACCCGGCCACTAATGAATCCATAACATTTTCCTGAATAAGCACCCAGCTTAGAAAACACTGTCAAAATATCACAGAGTGCGGCCGCCAAATAATTCACTCCAGAACCCAGGAAGCCGAGATTGCGAAGGACAACCTCCTCAGGAACCTGACAAAGTTTAGTATGACATGCTTGAGTCACAAAGGAAGTGACCGCTGCAGCTCACACTCCCGTCTCAGGGGAATCAAAAGATGCTTCATAACAAAATCTAGTCTTCGGTCCTGGACATCCTTCAGGACAACCTGGACAACCTCTTCAGCCGAGGGCAAGGAGGTACGTTCAGTGACCTGAGCCACCGCCCAATCCACCTCGGCGGGTCTAGGCGCTTGGAAAATTCCAAAACCATGGGATACAATGCAACCTTGGCCCTAGCGCACTTCAGGGGATTTTCCAGGGCCCCCCAAACTCCAAGAGAATTTCTGCTGAGTCCGTGTGAGCTGGAAATGCAGCGGAAAGCGGGTGTATAGAACACATGATAGAACACTCCACCTGAACTGCAGAGTCTGAGTCAAGACCAATGTCTGCAGGTATTCAGAGATAAGATCAGGAAGGCAACTGGACTTAGATTGCGCACCATCTGATCCTCTCCCACATCGTGAGAATCAGCATTCTGGGAATCTCTGAGATCCACTAGGCTAGCCATGTCAGCAGGCCCACCGAAGTGCCATGCGACAGCAACGGCATAGAAAGTGACACAGGAAATTGCCACTGACTTTCAGGAGTACCAGCAAGGGATCAGATGGAGATGCTGGAATCCAAAGGCTGCACAGACTGCCACACTGTAATCTGATAGGGAGACACAGGCATAGCCCGCTTTCTCATGAAAGACTGATACCCACAAATTCCAGCGGAAAGTAGTTCTCGGCAGCCAGAGCCAATCAGCGGGACTCAGATTTGAAATGGTTTAAAGACTGATGAGTCTTTCCCTGGACCTGCGCTTGCGTTTTGCGAAAATGCCAACCTCGCCCAATTTCGGTGTCCCAGACACTGGAATCGCGTCTGACGGACACGGAGGAAATCAGGGCCTCCTCTCTGGAGGAGGATAGTACAGAATCCACACTCTGTTTACACCCCTTGCGGGCCACGGTGCACAGAATACACGGCTGAGAAACCACAAGCCATCCGCTGTATTTACGGCATGAATCCATGCCATCCTGTCCTGAGGTGAAGATCTGTGAAGATTGGAGCAAAAACGAAGCTTCTAAGTCCAATAAATATAGTTTTAAAGACTTTAAAGAAAATCCAAGATGGCCACCAGTTCAGCCTCCAGAGAGATTGTACAAGAAGACCACTCCAAGGTTGCGAGCAGAGGAGACTGGAACAATGACAATATCTTTTACAGAGATGGAGAAAGAAGGAGAAGGAGCAGAGGTTTTAGGAGGAAAAAGGAGCAGCTCAGTCTTGGACATACAGTATTTAGTTTCAGATGACAGCAATGTCAGCCAAACAAGCAAATACTTTTCTTGGATTTTAGGTGAAATTTCAGGTGTAGAGAGGTAGATCTGGGAGTCATCAGCATAAAGGTGATACTGGAAGGCAACAGGTCCTAGCGCTAGCAGCGATTCACACATGCTATCTACCACTGACCCGGAAGTCTCTGTATGAATTGCTGCTAGCGTTAGGACCCATTGAAGCAACACTTTAAGGAGAGAGAGCGAGCTGGTGTTTCTGTGATGCTGCTGGTTTTTTAGCTATGTTCAAAGGGACCCCTGAGGAAGGCACAATACTGCCGAAACACGGCCCGTGTAGTGTCTGATTTTGTGGTTTTGTTTTTTGTTTTACCGTTAGGTAAGTTGTGGCTTCTTGGTTATTTGCAGGCTTGAGTTCTGAAAGAAAGGTCATTTTGAATAGTCATTTGGCATTGATAGCTAACCTACAAGGGGCGTTCAATAATTTATCTACCTCCAGTAGGAAAAGTTTTCAAAAATTTTTGTTTTATTTTTCAATTTAGTCCTCTGATAGCGCTATACACTTCATCCATTTTTATTGTAATGACTTTAACCCCTTTAAAAAGAGGACATCACAGCTTCCTTGACATCTTCATCACTTGAAAACTGCTGTCCATGGAGAGATTTCTTCAAAACTTGGAACAGGAAATAATCTGAGGGAGCTTAGTCAAGACTGCAGGGTGGATGGTTCAGCTGCTGAAACCCACATTCTCAAATGACAGATTGTGATTGTCGTGACATGTGCACTGGCGCATTGTTGTGAAGAAGCAGCATGCCTGCTGTAAGTTTTCCTCATCTTTTCTCCTTGATTGATTCTTGCAAAGTGATCACTGTGTTGGCATAACTCCTCCCTAGTTATTGTTGCTTGTGTGGCATGAACTCCAGAAGCAAAAGACCTTAATCATCCCAGAAGACAGTTGCCATGACTTTGCCTGCAGAGTTTTCTGTCTTGAACTTTTTTGGGGGTGGGGGATGACTTATACTTCCACTGCATTGAATCCATTTTGGACTCAGAATCTCTGTGATAGACCTAAGTCTCATCTCCAGTCACCAAACGATTAAAAAAATTCATTTGGTCTTCACAGAGAATCTCCAGATTCTCCTGACAGCACTGGAGCCTCATGGCCATCTGACATGGTGTCGGCATTCTTGGAACCCATTTTGCACTAACCTTGGACATGCCCAACGTTTCATAAATTATTTCCCAAACTGTACCTGCCGAGATGCCCATTTCTTCAGCTATTCAGGAAACTAATTCATCTCTCTGACAAAATTAAATCCTAGACTTTCTTGCACATTTCTGTGGAAGTTGCTTCCATAGACCGTCAAATGTGAGGGTCACCTTGTATGGGACACTGCCCCACTTAAACTGCTTGTTCCAAAATTTTACTTGATATTATGATGGGGCAGACTCACCATAAACTGCAGTCATGTTTTCATGGATCTCCATTGTCTTTTTCCCTTCTTTTGTGAGAAATTTTATCAATGAAAGGTGCTTCAAATCTAGCAATTTCTTACTTGATTTGTACAAGGACTCTCCTGACATCCTGTCTCTTGGAATGTTAAACTTGCACTGAGCCACAACTGTGCATGAGTAACTTTGAGACATGTCACAAATGCACAGACTTCTTTCAACATGCTTGCTACTTTCTTTCATACTCAGGTAGATAAATTATTTAACACCCCTCGTATGATTATTCTTGACTGAGGTGTGCAAAGTGTCTTCATGGAGTTTGTTCTACCCGCTTCCTAAATATCTTCCTCTGTGTTACTGTATTGAGGACCGGATACACTAAAGTCACCGTGAATCTAACAATAGTCACTAAACCGGGTGAACCAGTTTAGGCTCGACCTAATTTAACTGACCAATGTACACATTGGCTCACCGTGTGCTTTTCTATGCATCCATTGCAGCCTCCTACTCTATGTAAACAAACTCATTAGTATTAAAATGAGGTCACTAATATTAAAATCAGCCCACCGATTAATGCCCTAACATTGCTTCATGATGCACAAAATATAGCAATTACTTTTAAT
The DNA here is from genome assembly GCF_902459505.1 of Geotrypetes seraphini. Taxonomy (NCBI): domain Eukaryota; kingdom Metazoa; phylum Chordata; class Amphibia; order Gymnophiona; family Dermophiidae; genus Geotrypetes; species Geotrypetes seraphini. Next base: position 49,250,750 of record NC_047097.1, read on the forward strand.
GACCCCCCCAAAATGACAGGTCTAGATCTATCAGTAACTGTGTTATCGACAGGTCTGCCATATTACCCCTCCCCCCCCAAAAAAAAAAAAAAAGAAAGAAGGGATGCTTACTCCCTCCTGCCTTGGAAACCTGGACCCCCCACCATGAAGATTGCGGCCACCTGTACCCCCCCCCCATGAAGATCGTGGCCACTCGACCTCCCCCCAAATGCTCCCAACCCCTCCTCCCCCCATGAAGATCATCAGCCTCAGACACGCAAACCCCTGCAAGTTTGGTGGATGTTATTCATGCTTATGTCCCTCTGTCAAAATTGCACTCTGTCCATCATGGCAATTTGTACCATCTGTAAGGGACCTGAGATTGGATTCCTCACGTGTTACTATGTTCTCTTTAGGGGACCCCAGAAATGGAATCTCCTACCTTTGTATATCAGAAAGCAATGTAATCTCGATGGGTTTAAGAAATTATTGAAGAGACACTTATTTTATAATATGAAATTTGGGCATTAAGGCAGCTGTTTAGGTATAAGCACTGATTGCTTATTTGTGTGACTGTTTTTATATGTATTTTATGTACTTTTACTATGTATGTTTATACTTGTGAGCCGCTTTGGGAAAAGTGGGTTATAAATAAAACAAATAAACATGCCCTTGACCACCACCCCCCCACCCCCTCAACGATGGTCCCTCTTACCAACTTTAAGAAAAAGAAAAGTCAGCCGGATGGATGCCCACTCCCTCCTGCCTTGGCCTCTCAGACCATCCCCACACCCTGACTGCCCATAACCTGGAGCCCTCTCCCGCATACCCTCACACTCCCTCCCTGACACCAAGGCCCCCCCATCTACTGACCCCTCCCAACACACCACCAAGTCCCCAAGAGAAGGCCCTGGTGGGCTGGGGGGAGTCAGGTCAGAACCCCTCCCCCCAGCTCAAGTACAGCCCCCCAAACTTCACCCCCAGTACCTTGTTGTAGAAATCCATCCTTCTCTTGGGAACTTGGTGGAAGGGGGGGCCTTGATGTCAGCGTGTGTGTGTTGGGTCCAGGTTTTGGGCAGTTAGGGGTGTGGGGCTGGTCCTGTTGGCCAAGGCAGGAGGGAGTCGGCATCTCTCTTGCAGATTTTTTTTTTTAAGTTGCTGGAGTGGGAGGCCATCGTCAGCTTATGGGGGGGGGTCTGGGTGGCCAAGGCAGGAAGGAGTGGGCATCCCTCCTGCCTATCTTTTTGGGGGGGGCTATCATGGGGGGCAACTGTTGTAGGAGGGAAGGCCTTCGTCAGGGGACAGCATGACTGTTCTTTTTTAAATGGGGATAGGTATTGTGTGTGTAACACACACACACATCTGTGTCATTTGAAAAAGTCTTCCTGCCATGAACAGCTGAGTACAATAGTAACCTATCTATGGTGTGATCAAGATTTTTTCAGGTTACTCAGAGGCAAGAAACTCTACAAGGAAGGGATATACCCTCCCAAGAATGGAACAGAGTTCACTTTCCAATCATTGTAACTGTTTCAATAAAGATCACACTTCAAGCTAGGATACAGATAAATAAAGAATGTATCACAATTTTTCAATGCTTCAATGTGTCATGGCTTTCTTTTCTTCATGAATAGTATTAAGTTAACATCACTGAAACTGGGTAAGTTATAAAATAATAACTTAACTTTATGAAGGGTTTGGGGTCCCAACGTGGCCCCGTTTCGCTTTCTTCCTCAGGAGACCCAATCATAAATTTGATAAAAGTCCTTTAAAACTCTGAATAATATTAGAATTGGTGATGTATAATTGCTTCACTGCTGGAAATTGCTCTCTCTTCACAAAGTTATTCTCAAACTGCCAGTTTGAGAAAAACTGGCAGTTTGAGAATAACTTTGTGAAGAGAGAGCAATTTCCAGCAGTGAAGCAATTATACATCACCAATTCTAATATTATTCAGAGTTTTAAAGGACTTTTATCAAATTTATGATTGGGTCTCCTGAGGAAGAAAGCGAAACGGGGCCACGTTGGGACCCCAAACCCTTCATAAAGTTAAGTTATTATTTTATAACTTACCCAGTTTCAGTGATGTTAACTTAATACTATTCATGAAGAAAAGAAAGCCTTGAAGCATTGAAAAATTGTGATACATTCTTTATTTATCTGTATCCTAGGTTGAAGTGTGATCTTTATTGAAACAGTTACAATGATTGGAAAGTGAACTCTGTTCCATTCTTGGGAGGGTATATCCCTTCCTTGTAGAGTTTCATGCCTCTGAGTAACCTGAAAAAATCTTGATCACACCATAGATAGGTTACTATTGTAACAGCAAAGTCAGTTCACATTTTTGACTAAAGCAATTTCTGACTTTCCCTAGTTTTTACTAGTATTACCCCCGTGATATCAGAATGAACAGCTGAGTGGCAGGAGACTGCTTCGCAGCTTCCCCTGCCACTCAGCTGTTGGGGCTTACCCTACTGGCTCTGCATTTGTGTGAAAGTCACTTTTCCAATGACTGATGGGATGGGATTGGATTACAGCCGACCTCCAAAACTAATTTGCTTGCAGTCAGTTGAACATTGATCACTGTTTTAAAATTGTACAATTAATCAGCTCACAGCAACCTCAGGGTCTTAATGACAATTTTTAGTGCGTCCGAGCCTGAAATTCCTGGCTTAGATTGTTACTTGGGCTGCATTTTGATTAAAATTTTTAATTGTAATTAATTGTGCGGGTATACTCAGCTGTCCATTGTGGAAAGGGGCCTACATATTTCCTCCCCTGCATTAGGTGTCAGACCTTTGCTGATGGAGATGCCTAATCCCTGCCCCATTGAGGATCATGAACTGCTAAAGCTGCTCCCTTCCTCCTCGTAGTACCTCAGGAATGAGGAAGTCAGTGGTGTGCCTCCAGCCACCAACTCTTGCAGTCCTCAAGCATGCTCAGTTCATGCATGCTCAGATCACTAAACTGAAAGTAAAATAGTTTTTCCTACCTTTGTTGTCTTGTGATTTCATGAGTCTCTGGTTGCACTTCCTTTTGACTGTGCATCCAATATTTCTTTCTTTCTGCATCCTGCACGCTTCTCTTCTTCCGGACCTCATTCCCTTCCCCAACCAACATCTCTCTCTGTCCCTCCATGATTCTAACTTTTCTTCCTCTCTCCTCCACCCTTATTAGCAACATGTCTCCCTCTCTCTCTCACTGTCCATCTGTCTTTCTCTCATTCCCTCCCTTGCTGCAAAGGGGGTGAGGAAAGTGAGGGATCCAGGGTGCATCTCTCCCACCCCCTCTACTGCCACATCCAACATTTCTCCCTCTCTCATTCCCCGGAACATGTGCAGCATTTTTCTCCACTGCCCACCAGCCCCATACCCATTTCTCTTTCTATCACCCCTCTCCAGCACCATGCCATATCTCTCCCTCCATCACTATGTCCAACATTCCACCCCCTTGCATCCTTTTCAATCTGTCCCTTTCCACCACCATATCTAACATTTCTCCATCTCATCCTTCTATTCCTCCATGCATCTCTACCTCACTCCTCTCTCTATGTTCAATTTTCCTCTTTCTTCCTTTCCCCATGTGCACCATGTCTTTCACTCTCACACCCAACTACTTTCCCTTTCTATTCTCACCCTCCCTCCCTCCTATGTCCCAAGTTAGTGCCCCCTTCCTCCCTCTCTTGTGTCCCAAGTTGATGACCCCTCCCTGCCTTCCAGCCTTTGTCCCAAGTTTGTGCGCCTTCCATATCCCAATATGCTCCTTCCCCTCTCCTTTCTTCCTTTGTCCCACTATCATGTCCGCTCTCTACCTTACTTGCTTGTGCCAGAGCCGCACTCACTCCAGCTCCATCCAGCTGGGCTGCTCTCCGGCCTTCAGCCTGCACAGGGACGCAGGCAGCGGCTGTTACACACTGCCCTTGGCTGACCCATAACCCTTCCCTCTGACGTCAACTCTAACTTCAATGAGAAGGCTTCTGGCTCAGCCACAGACAGCATGTAAGAGCCGCTGCCCGCATCCCTGTGGGGCCGAAGGCTGGAAGGAGCAGCCCAGCTGGACGGCCCTGAAGGAGGTAACTGGGATCCCCCGCTGATCCGCAAGGCTTCCTTCTGACGTCACATCTGACATAGGAGGGAAGCCTTCCGGGTCAACTTTGGCGGAGGGGGGGAATGCAAGAAGGAGTGCTTGGGATCCCCGGCAGCGGTGGGCAAGAAGGAGGGCATGAGAAAACCTGCGGTGGCTATTATGGAGGAAAGGGGAGCAGGAGGTTTGGGCAGTGGTTCACGTATCCCTAAGGGTATGCATACTGCGTGTTGAGAAACTCTGTGCTAGACCATGCTGGAATGGAGGGAGGGAAATGCCAGGCACCACACAAGTATTTATCATGATCAAAAAATTTTAATCGCGATTAACGTGCAGCCTTAATTGTTAAAGAAGTTTTGTCTTTTTTAAATTAGAATACACAGCTCTCTACAAATTCATATGGAAATCTAAAAATGCAACATTTCAAGCAGTGTTATGGATCAGAGGGTATTTTTTTCTTGTTTTAGTGCTGGATCATACTGTCAACTTTAGTACATTTCTGACATCCTAGCAATGAAGGCAACAACTGCAGAATGATAGTAATGATTCCTGGAATTCTGCATATTTTATAGAGATTAAATTAAGATATTTATTTTTTTTATAAATTAGATCACTGTTAACAGTTTTAATTTGGAGAGAGTTCAGGTCTTCCCACTTCCATATTCCCCCCCAAATAAATATACACACAAACAAATGCTGTTATACATATAAAAAGAATGTTATGATCCTTTACAGAAGCTTTTAAGACCCGTGATATCTGACGAAGGAAGAATAGCCTCGTCGCCTGTTGAAAGGTAATTAAACCCCAATTTCTTGAAATTCTAGAAAATTTTTAAAAAATAGTTGATTTGGTCATTTATTTTACTTTTTGGATAAGCATGATTTAACATTTGTTCATTCAAAAGTAGCATAAGATTGTGCTGAATTCAGTAAAAGTATGTGATTCTGTGCAGTAGGTTAATGACTCTGCATTATAAAGTCATTAATACTGCTCCTGCAAATTTCAAAGCAAAATGCCTATGAAACTTGCAGAAAACAGTGCTATTAAATTGTTGGCACAGTTAAAGGGCTGCTTGAGTTTTTTTGTTTATCTCTGAAAAAAATGAAGTCATCACAGTTTTTTTCTTAAGCCAATCTTGTATGAATATGTTAGTAACTTACTGGTGTTTGATATTTCTGGTGGTATTTTATTTTGAAAAATAATACTCTAGGTCTAGAACCTATATACAGTAATGTGTATAAATAGTGATTTGTTCTTATGTCTAAGGTAAGTGTACTTATATTGAAAATAGGCATTGGATATTGCTAAATAATTTGATATTTTGAAAAGTAATCCATTTTTATATTTCAGTACATTTTTGCTGTAGTGATAATGGAAAGTTCACTTTTTTATATGTTTTAATCCTTAGTAAATTGAATAAATCTGTAGTGGAAATGAAAAATGAAAGCACTGAAAGTCAAGTTGAAGATGAAAAGAGAAAAGAAATTCCAGGATCTTCTGAGGTGAAGAGCAATTTATTTAAAGAATCCCAAGATGATAATGGGAAGAAATATGATTTGGAGAAGACAGACTGTGTTGAGCTAGAGAAAACAAATGATTCTAGAGTAGTAGCTGAGCAGCAAAATAAACTTGATTGTGAGGAAACTGAACTAGAGATGTGCCAGAGTTCTGAGAATGCCAATCTAAATGATCAAACAGAAGGACATAATCTAACTCAAACTGCAGAACCTACTGAGGTGGATGACACTACAGAATTAAAACTGCCTCGGGATGAAAGTGTTAGTTTTGAGCAGTTTTTGAGAAAAAAAGATGAACCCGAATCCATTAGTTCTGATATTAGTGAACAAGGCAGTATTCATTTGGAGCCTTTGACTCCATCGGAGGTACTCGAACATGAAGCTACTGAGATCCTTCAGAAAGGCAGTGTTGCACCTTCTACAGCAAAAACAGGACCAATTTCTGAGCAAACTGAGGACATTCCTAAAGGAACTAATATTAGTGAAGATGCGACACTATCCCAGACAAAAGAGGATGAAGCAAGCTGAAAATCATCCATTTATAAATATTTTTTTAAAACTTTATTATAATAAATAATGCCTTGGACTTTTCCCACTGAAAATCCCCTGAATGCTGATGCAGTGTGCTAGAATAGACATCAAGGGTAGAGCTTGGATAGGATGGAGGAGTTCATTTGTCTACAAGCTAGGTTACTGTAATATGCTAGGTTACAAGGAGTAGAATAGTTGAACAGCATAAAAGTTTAAGATGTTGGGATATGTCTTACTGAAAGCTGTTATTCAAAATGGAAGCCTCATTCTTATAGTGTTGCCTACAATAGGATGATTTTCTAAGAAAAATGGTTAGAGGAGTATCATTCAGTTTAAAAGCAGTATGTAATGATTTTTAGAAACCATGCCCCACTGTTGTGTTGTGAAGTAATGTTTTAAGTTAATGCGGTTAGAAAATGTAGACAAATTTGAAATGATGGTTGGTTGGTGATATCAAGGCACATTTTAAACTAAAAGGTTTTAAACAAACTAGTCTGTTTTTAATCTGCTTTTGACAGATAAAGAGCATGCTCACAACGATGGTACACATTGGTCTAAAGAAAGTTTGGCTTAATATAAACCTACTTTGGATTTGATGTCACATTCCTGTCTAGCAAAGCATGTAAACAGTTAAATTAAACTATGCACCTCTGTACAGGTGTCATCCTGCCAGGCTGTAAGCTTACCTTTAAACTTTCAGTGAAAGTGGAATAATAGTATAAATATATACATATATATGTAATTATACTTATTTGTGGGGTTTGTTAGTGTGCAAGCTGTGCAGAAGTACCTTATGTACTTGTTATATAAAGTAGAACTTTCTTCTCAAGGTTCTGTAGCTTTTAGGCCATTATTCTTGTTTTAAAGATCTTTGTTAGTGGTAGACCCATGAGAAAGGTCTGTAAGTCAAACCAAAGTATGGTTTATTGTAGAAAATCTAAAGCAGTAAATTGGAAATGTATTTTGCAGCTTATTACTTGCTAATTGCTGCCAGAAGGATTTAACAGTAGAAACAGAAGACATTCATCTTCAGAGTTAATGTCAAGAACTTTAGCTACTGAAAGGAATTTCGTTCTTGCTATGTATGTAGCACCTAGATATAGGAATGCATATTATGATTAACAGTAACGTGCTTTCAAATACTAACAAACTTTATTAAAATGCTCTGATAAGATCTTTTTAGATTTGTCTGGGTTCATCAAATTTGGTTTTATTGAATGTTAAATGTTTTAAACAGCTCTTTAAAACTGTGCTGTAAATATTACTTTTTAAGTAAATATTTGCAACAAATTGAAGAATCCGTGAATAATTTTACCTATGGTGATTTTTGGTGTTTGAATAATACACTGTATTGCTATGAATGTTTCCATTTCTTGAAGTTTCAGTATCCAGTATTGAACACTATTTTCTTTGATTTTACAATGAGTGCAACTAAGAACTTTTTAGAAAGAATGTTTTTAAAGAATGGCTACCTATCCAGACTGAAACTGGTCAGGTGGAATCAGTAAGAATTTGTAAATATTTTATAAAAGGTAAATACAGTACTCTGAGCTGGTAAAAAGGCCAAAAATGTTACATAAAATCATTTTGAGCAGTTATAAATTATTGTGTTTTGTAGTCAGGTCTGACCTGCGACCTGATAAGAATCATAACCAAATACAAACTCAAACACATTTGAAGCAATTATAATGTACAATATTGATAAATTGGTAGCTGAATCATAAGAAAATATATTTGTGAAAAACATTTCCAAGACACAGGTTAATGGTGGAAGTGGACATGCAGAAGGTAGCATGCTTTGTAAAAGATGTGATTTTGCAAATAGATCCAACTCTGAGTAATTAGTAATGTGATTCATCAGTTGTCATGCAAAGTCATTGATTCAAATGTGATTTTTGTAAAAATGTTAAATTTATAAAACTGCACAACCACACAAATAGTGTATCTTGATGATGGAGAATCTCTTTTGGGCTATTGCATTAATAGGCATCAACACTTAAAAAGCATGAGCTTGGGAGGATGGGGGTCACAAAACAGGGCAATAAATGATTCTGAACCATGTTTGCATATGCGATTATTATGGTTATCCTGAAGCAACAATGTTGTGGCTTTCGAAGCCTGGAATGGAGGACCTCTGTTTAAAATCAAGCTGTTGGCCTACACTTACTTTAAAAGCTCATTGAATTCAATAATTGATGCAACTCAACCAATCATATACTCCTGTCAGTGTTCTACAGGCTTGAAAATTTAGGTGAAAATCATACTAAATTGGAACAAGAGAGTCCCCAAAAAGTCCACGAATGCTGATTCAACATCCAAACAATTTTATTGGTCAAACTAATATACAACCCAGCATGGCCATATTTCAAATATCAGAAATATTACTGTACATTCAAAACATATATAAAAAATAAGTAAATTAATAAGTAAATAAGTGAATGAAGTAAATAAATGAATGTAGTAAATAAGTGAACGAAGTAAATAAGTGAATGAATGTAGAAATATGACCAACTAATAACATATTAAAATGCTTAAAAATTATTAGTCCTTTTATTCTGGTCACAGTCTTTCTCAACTAGCTATATATAGATCACAATATTACAGCTATAAGCCAGCAGTATACATTTTCTAACACTCTTACAACATTACTTTAATTTTCTATAGAAACAGAGTATGACGGCAGAAAAGGGCCGGCAGCCCAACAAGTCTGCCCATTCAAGAACCCTCCCTCCCTTGAGAAACCATCTTTTAAGCATAACTCTGTAGCAACCCCACCTGCGTGTCCCATCGACTCTTGAAGTCGAGCACGCTACTGGCCTCGACCACCTGTCATGGAAGACCATTCCATCGATCAATCACCCTTTCAGTGAAGAAGTATTTCCTGGTGTCACTATGAAATCTTCACCCCTTAAGTTTTAGCGGATGCCCTCATGTCGCCGTGGGACCCTTAAGATTTCTTCCTCCACTTCAATGCGGCCCGTGATGTATTTGAATGTTTCTATCATGTCTCCCCTTTCTCTGCGCTCCTCGAGAGAATATAAGCTCAATCTGGTCAGATGTTCTTCATTTGGGATATCTTTAAGTCCTGAGACTATTCTAGTAGCCATTCTCTGGATCGACTCCATTCTCTTCACATTCTTTTGATAGTGTGGCCTCCAAAACTGGACACAGTCCTCGAGGTGAGGTCTCACCATGGATCTGTATAACGGCTGTATGACTTCAGGCTTTTGGCTGATAAAGCTCCTTCTGATGCAACCCAGCATTTGTCTAGCCTTTGCTGAAGCTTTCTCCATCTGATTGGCAGCCTTCATATCTTCCCGGATGAGTACTCCCAAGTCCCTTTCTGCAGTAGTTCTTGTTAAGTTTTCACCGTTCAAGGTGTATGGATTTCCGCTTCCAAGATGCATTACTTTACATTTTTTTGCATTAAAGTTCAGTTGCCAAGTACTGGACCATTGTTCCAGTAAAAGTAGGTTCTGCTCCATAGTGTTGGGTCTGGTTGCGCTGTCAGGTTCTGTTGCCCTGCCCACAATGTTGCATAGTTTAGTGTCATCGGCAAATAATGTAATTTTGCCTCGAAGTCCCTGAGTCAGATCCCTTACAAAGATATTAAATAGCCTTGGGCCCAAGACCGAGCCCAGTGGCACTCCACTGGTCACTTTCGATGTTTTTTGAGGGAATACCATTTACCATTACCCTTTGAAGTCTTCCGCTAAGGCAGTCTTTTACCCATGCTGTCAATATTTCTCCTAGTCCTAACGAGGTCATCTTGTTCAATAATCTGCGGTGTGGAACACTGTCAAAAGCCTTACTGAAGTCTAAATAAACGATGTCCAGGGACTCCTCCCCCCTATCCAGTTTTTTTGTTACCCAGTCAAAGAAGCTTATCAGATTGGATTGACAAGACTTTCCCTTCGTAAAGCCATGCTGGTGGGGATCCCTTAATCTTTCATCATCCAGAATCGTGTCCAATCTGTTTTTAATCAACGTTTCCATGAGTTTACTCACTATTGATGTGAGACTCACTGGTCTATAATATTCGGCCTCTGACCTGCATCTCTTTTTGTGGAGTGGGATAATGTTGGGCAGTTTTCCAGTCCAGGGGCACTCTTCCCTTGCTTAGGGAAAGATTGAAGAACTGTGCTAACGGTTCTGCCAGGACATCTTTCAATTCTCGAAGTACTCTAGGGTGTAGATTATCTGGGCCCATAGCTTTGTTTACTTTTAGTTTTGATAGCTCGTGGTAGACGTTGCACACAGTAAATTCCATGTCCTGGAATGGGTCCTCCGAGTTCCCCTTTGTCTGTTGCTGGGGACCATATCCTGGCGCTTCGCAGATGAAGACTGAGCAGAAGTAATTATTGAGTAGTTCTGCTTTGTCTGCGTCCAAGTCTGTAAAGTTGCCGTCAGGTTTCTTTAGGCGCCCAATACCGCTTGTGTTCTTCTTCCTGTCGCTAACATATTTGAAAAAGGATTTCTCCCCTTTCTTTACCTACCTAGCTATGTTTTCTTCCATCCGGAGTTTGGCCTCTCTGACTTGTTTTTTAACTTCTCTAGATTTGGCCAGATAAGTTTCTTTAGCTGCCGGTTGTTGTGATTGTTTGTAGGTAACGAAAGCTTTCTTCTTGTGCTTTACTAGTTCTGAGATCTCCGCGGAGAACCACTGAGGTCTATTTTTCCTGCGTCGTTGGCTCACGGTTTTTATGCACATGTTGGTTGCTTCTTGTAGGGTAGATTTCCGAGCCGATCATAGAACCGCTGCACTGTCTGTCGTACTTCAGAAGCAGTATTCAAATTTGTATTCTCATTTTGAACTATCACCGCTGATCAGCCAAATATTTTCATTCAAAAAACCTTTTCATCACTTTTATTCAGCAATATTAAAAATAGCACTTATTTTCATTTGAAACTTTAACCCGTAACTGACCTGATTGTTTTGAAATCACATCTGCACCAGGGCTTGGTATTTTAAAAGAAATATATAAAATACAGGTTGGGCCATGGAAAAGTATCTCACCTCTAATACCAGTGCCAGAAAGATAGTGTACTCCCTGGAACAGCAAATAGTGATTGTGGAAGGCATAGACATGAATGGGGACCACTTTCACCATCAATTGTAATTTATGGGTAAGTGAATAAAAATCTACTTGCTCGTTCATCTTGTCATTCTATTGCCGGAGGCGGGCTACTTTTCCGTGGCCCACCCTATATAAGTTAATTCATTAAGATTCCCACTTAGCTCAGTGATAGCTCAAAATGAGACTAAATTTGATTGCCACTTCTGAAGCCTTTATTAATATGAGAGAAGATTAAAGCTATATTATAAGAGAAGATGTATACTGCTAGCTTATAGCTGTAATATGGTAAAAAAATAAATAGTACCACTCCATATAAAACAGACCATTCCTATGTTAATTAGCCAAAGATATTGTCCCTTAAGGGTATATCATTTTTTTAGTTCATTATTTTTATGATTCATATTTAATGATTTATAGTTTATGGATTTATAGGAGTAAGGGATTTTCTGTTAAGCACACAGCCCCATATGTTTGGTGAGCAACAATTAGGGATCCTTTTATTACAAGGGTATTAAGCCCTAAAATGCTCTTTGCTTGAAAAAAAACTGGCTACTGCGAAATACATTAAAGCTAATTTTTCCAAAATATTTTTAGGAGGGGGGTGTACTGTGGGCAAAGAATGGGTGTGGAAACATTAACCATCTAGCACAGTGGTCTCAAACTCGCAGCCCGGGGACCACATGCGGCCCGCCAGGTACTATTTTGAGGCCCTTAGTATGTTTATCATAATCACAAAAGTAAAATAAAACAGTTTCTTGATCATGTCTCTTTAGCTATAAATTACAATATTATTATTAAGACTTAGCCAAAAGGAAAGATTTATAAACTATAAAGAGTTTTACCTCATGCAAAATTGTCATTTCTTTAATAAGACTAACAAAACCTTCAAAAAAGAAACAAAAACCCTACTCTTCAAAAAGTACATTAAACCTTTATAACAGAACCAGACCCCCCCAAACTTCATCCAAAACACAATCTACACAGCAAATCAAAAATATTTAAACCACTCATTAGATATTTACTAGTAGCGTGACAATTCTCATGTAATCCACTGAATGTATTTTGCAACATCATGACAATTCTTGTGTAATCCGCCTTGAACCATAAGGTAACGGCGGAATAGAAATCATTAATGTAATGTAACTATTTTTTCTGAGGCCCTCCAAGTACCTACAAATCCAAAATGTGGCCCTGCAAAGGGTTTGAGTTTGAGACCACTGATCTAGCATGTTCTCAGTGTGCACTAACTGGCTAACTAGGAGGCCGTGAAGGCTTCTGCACTAACTTTTTATAGGTACCACCCCACTAATGCGAACATTAGCGCGCAACGTGAAATTCAAAAAATGGAAAATGTCCTACCGAAGTGCTTTTTATGTTTTTTTCAGTTGGTCATATTTCTGCATTCATTTCACTGTTATTTTTCAGATAAGAACATAAGCAGTTGCCTCCGCTGAGTCAGACCAGAGATCCATCTTGCCCAGCGGTCCGCTCCCGCGGCGGCCCATCAGGCCCATTGCCTGAGCAGTGGTCCTTGACTATTTTTATAATCTATCTCTACTCCTATCCCTATCCTTAATTCTTATCTGTACCCCTCAATTCCCTTGTTCTCTAGGAACCTATCCAAACCTTCTTTGAAGCCATGTAACTTTTTCTGGCCTATCACAGCTTCTGGAAGTGCGTTCCACATATCCACCACCCTTTGGGTGAAAAAGTACTTCCTAGCGTTTGTTCTAAACCTGTCTCCTTTCAATTTCTCTGAGTGCCCCCTTGTACTTGTGCTTCCCCATAATCTGAAAAATCTGTCCCTGTCCACTTTTTCTATGCCTTTCAGGATCTTGAAGGTTTCTATCATGTCTCTGCTTCTCAAGGGAGAATAGCCCCAGCTTTTTTAGCCTGTCAGTATATGAGAGGTTTTCCATACCCTTTATCAGTTTAGTTGCTCTTCTCTGGACTCCCTCGAGTACTGCCATGTCTTTCTTGAGGTGCGGTGACCAATACTGGACACAGTACTCCAGATGTGGGCGCACCATTGCACGATAAAGTGGCAGGATGACTTCCTTTGTGCTGGCCGTGATGCCCTTCTTAATGATTCCAAGCATTTTGTTTGCTTTCCTTGAGGCTGTGGCGCATTGTGCCGATGCCTTCAGTGTTGTATCAACCATTAACCCCAGGTCTCTTTCAAGGTTACTTACCCCCAGCAGTGATCCCCCCATTTGTAGCTGAACATCGGGTTCTTTTTTCCTACATGCATGACCTTACACTTCCCTATGTTAAAACTCATTTGCCACTTATTGGCCCACTCTTCCAGTGTCGTCAGATCCTTTTGGAGATTTTCGCAGTCTTCCGTTGTTTCAACCCTGCTGTATAGTTTGGTGTCGTCTGCAAATTTAATGACCTCGCATTTTGTTCCCGCCTCCAGGTCATTTATAAATATATTGAAAAGGAGCGGTCCCAACACCGACCTCTGCGGCACCCCGCTCGTGACCCATTTCCAATCTGAATAGTGACCCTTCACTCCAACCCTCTGTTTTCTGCCTGCCAGCCAGTTTTTGATCCATCGGTGGACCTCCCCTTGTACCCCGTGGTTCCATAGTTTCTTAAGCAGTCTTTCGTGTGGTACCTTGTCGAAGGCCTTTTGGAAGTCAAGGTAAATGATATCTATGGATTCCCCTTTATCCACCTGTCTGTTCACCCCTTCAAAGAAGTGTAATAAGTTAGTGAGGCATGACCTACCCTTGCAGATGCCATGCTGACTTGATTTAAGCTGTCCATTGGCTTCGATGTGTTCACAGATGATTTATTTTTTTTATGTATGTTTCTTTTAAAAAGCAATTTAGAGGCCTTTTTACTAAAGGGCACTGTCCATGACACAGCTTTAGCATGAGAATACAGGCTACCACAAAATGCATTAAAGGTTTTTGCTGTATTTTGCCTGTTTTCGCATTAACTATTTATTAAAATAATTTTTAGAGGGGGTTTGTCATGGATGGAATGGATGTTCTTGCATTAGTGCCAAGGATTACTGCATTTTAACTGGATAGTGCTGAGTTAACATAGGAGCACTTTGCATTTTCTAAATAGGAGATAGTAAGTGCTCCCTTCGTGTTGGGTTGGGTTGTTTTTTGGGGGGAGGGGGAGTTGTTTCACATATACCATTTACTAATGGGAACATTAACCTACAACCTGCATAAAATGAAAAAGAAAATGCCTGTCTTTAATGCTTCTGTAACTCTGGTCTTTCTGTGTGTGGAAAATCCTGTGTTTCTCCCACAGCTTTGTAAAAGAGCACCTAGGTTATTTTTTCTCAAATACTAAATTGCATTATTAATTGCATGCCTCAAGTTCAAAGGGCACACCAGTATATGGCTAAAGTGTAATATCTGTAATATCTGTCCAATTGGTACGATAGTCTAACAACAACGTGGGACTAGATATTAAATCTTCTTAAGAGTTCACCAGAGAATAAATGTGGAAGCCTCAGTCCCACCACTCCACCGCTGTATCATTTGTAACCGCGGGAAGAATTACGTGGTGACCTTCATTATTGGCTGTTCTGCATTCACCAATCTCAAACTATAAATAATTTTAAATATATTTCAAAACATAATTTAAGTGTTATATGCAGTTCTCTCTTTGTTTATTATTGCTAGTATGCACTTATCTTTGCATCCGCCAAACCCTGGGAGCCAGACCCGACATGTTTTGCGCCGTTGTGCTTTATCAAGGGTCTCCCTGCATATTAAAAAGAAGGAAGCCGTTTAGATGTCATTCCACTACTGCTCCCTCTCTACCTCTAGTTAATACATTATAATCTAACAGTTATTAGTAAAGAATCTTAACGAGGTAGCTGCTGCCATCCGACTCCAAGTGAAAGCTTATGAGAGAAAGATGGCGGCTGCATATAAACTTGGTGTTTAAATACTCCTCTACTCCTTACCACCGGATGTTACTTCCCCCTACTTCCATTGGCCCAACTTTCAACCTATCAATGAAGCCCATTCCAACTCGTTGTTCAACCATCTTGGTGTCACCGTATCCAACATAAAGATATATCTCTGTTCCCTCTCATTGAGTCTTTTATAGTCTTTCTATAGTCTTTCAGCCGACAGTGATAAATTTATCTTCCACTACGTTGACTGTGGACCAGTCCTCTATTCTGGACCGTGGATTAGGTTTCATCATGATTCACCACCGGACTTCTTTAAACTTCACGTGGCACTGCATGCTTTCATGCGGAAGATGCAGTTGAAGGTTTTCTTCCAGCAAGATGAGGATATTATTGATGTACAGTTAGGGGACTAAGGTCAAGAGGAGCAAGACACTATCAGTTCAATAGAGATTTGTAAGACCAAATCAAAATGGACCCCCCCCAGGCACCATGGACCCTATGATTTATGCTTTTAGGGAATTAGTGTTGATAGAGATTTGAGGCAACTTCAACAGAAATGGGAACATAGGGGCCCCTTTAACACCACCAAACAACAATACCGGGAATTTTAGGAACTGCTTGAAAATGACAATATTATCATAATCAAAGCTGATAAAGGAGGTGCCACCTTATTGATGGATAGGACTGACTATGATAAGGAAGCGAAGCGTCAGCTAACAGATACCCAGACCTATTTAAAACTAGATCAGGATCCTACGGAAGTTTATCAAGGGATATTAGGGAGCATCTGAATATTAACTATAAGAATGGGATTTTCACTAAAAGGGAATTTACATTTTTGGCCGAAAGCTATCCAAGGATTCCAAAGATTTTGTTCGTCCCAAAGATCCACAAGACATTAAGTAGCCTCCACGGCCAGCCCATAGTTAACACATGTCATTCCATTCTGGAACCCCTCTCCAAATTTATTGACTATTTTCTGCGAGAGGAAGTTCAATCACTTCCTTTATTAGGGATTTTCTGAGGAACTTAGAGCACCTAGACATACAGATGCAAAATAAGTGGATGGTGACTTTGGATGTAGTGTCACTGTATACTCAGATTCCCCAATTGGAGGCTTTGCAGGTGATACAGGAGACACTACAAAGAAGACACTCCCCCCAACGAATTCCAACAGATTGTTTGATGAAAATGGCCCAATGGGTCATTCAAAATAATTACTTCCAGTATTGTGATGAGTTTTTCCAGCAGATTAAGGGGGTGGCGATGGGAGCCACTTTGGCCCCATCGGTCGCTTCTCTTTATATGGCTCGCTTTGAAGAAACATTAGTGTATGGAACTAGATGGTACTCCCAGGAATTGTTCTGGGTTCATTTCCTGGACGACATATTTATAATATAGCAAGGTACTAGACAACAACTGCAAGAATTTTTTGACTATCTGAACTCTGTAGATCCTAACATTAAGTTCACGATGACATGTCACCAAACGCATATTGAGTTTTTAGATATTGCCATAAATATAGATGAGGGTCGAATGCATACTTCTCTATATAGGAAATCAGTCACGTGTAACACGGTATTGCACTTTGAGAGTTTTCACCCGTTTAAATTACGGTTTAATTTACCCATAGGGCAATTTTTACGTGTTCGGCGGGTATGTTCATCTACAGAAGAGTTTAAAAGACAGGCTAGTCTGTTATGGGGGAGACTCCATGATAGAGGGTATCCTGAGAGAGCTCTAAAGTTAGCATATAAGAGGGCTAGGTTTGCCCAACGTGAGTTGCTTTTACAGGAAAAGGATCCTAAGGGAGACGACACGGAACTCTTAACATGTGTTCTCCCCTTTTCAAGAGTTGTAACTATGATAGTTAAGATTATGAAACGATATTGCCACATAGTGCAAACTCAGGTCTCTCCAGGATAGCATACTCCAGAGGTACAACATTGGGTCAAAGATGCAATTTTCAAAAATATGGGAGATGGAAGAGGGTGACCGGGGGTCAACACAAAAAATGTGAGAGGTGCCAGTGGTGTACACTCACTATTGAGGGGGGATCCTGGAGGGCTCCAGGGAGGGACATCGCCTTGGAGTCTAGAACGGATACCGATTGTAATTCTACAGATGTTGTCTATTTGATAACATGTCCCTGCAGGTTAATCTATATTGGAAGGACCAGCAGGATGGAAAGGGTCAGAATAACTGAACATAAATCCAGAATTCTTAATAGGATTACCCAGGCCCCCTTAGTAGAACACTGGGTAGCACGTAATCACAAGGTGGAAGAGATGAAATGGCAGGTTATTGAAAGAATACTTGGGAGGGATGGTGGGAAAAACTATAGAAGACTCAATGAGAGGGAACAGGGATATATCTTTATGTTGGATATGGTGACACCAAGAGAGTTGAACAACGAGTTGGAATGGGCTTCATTGATAGGTTGAAAGTTGGGCCAATGGGAAGTAGGGGGAGGTAACATCCGGTGGTAAGGAGTAGAGGAGTATTTAAACACCAAGCTTATATGCAGCCACCATCTTTCTCTCACAAGCTTTCACTTGGGTCAGATGGCAGCAGCTACCTCGGTAAGATTCTTTACTAATAACTGTTAGATTATAATGTATTAACACGAGGTAGGGAGGGAGCAGTAGTGGAATGACATCTAAACGGCTTCTTTCTTTTTAATATGCAGGGAGACCCTTGATAAAGCACAGCGGCGCAAAACATGTTGGGTCTGGCTCCCAGGGTTTGGCGGATGCAAAGATAAGTACATACTAGCAATAGTAAACAAAGAGAGAACTGCATATAAAACTTAAATTATGTTATGAAATATATTTAAAATTATTTATATTTTGAGATTGGTGAATGCGGAACAGCCAATGATGAAGGTCACCACGTAATTCTTCTGACAACTGAGGAAGTCTATGGTCACATCGTCCACCCCTGCTACAGGAGTGGAGGACAAGGTCATCAGACGCTTCTCCGCCTAGGCAACGAGCATCCGAGCCTCTAGGCTCAGCAGGGGACTCCTCTTGCCCCTCTGACAAGAAGACATAGGCAACCACCGGCGCAATGTAGCAAAAAGGAGATATTGATACTCCTGTATAGGGCTAGTCTTGGTTAGGGCACTGGTCTTAGACCAGAGGGCCGCCGTGTGAGTGGACTCCTGGGCATGATGGACCACTGGTCTGACCCAGCAGTGGCAATTCTTATGTATAAGACTCTGGTGAGACCTCAATTAGAATATTGTGTAAAATTCTGGAGATCGCATCTTCAAAAAGATATAAAAAGGATGGAGTCGGTCCAGAGGAAGGCTACTAAAATGGTGTGTGGTCTTCATCATAAGGCGTATGGGGGACATACTTAAAGATCTCAATATGTATACTTTGGAGCAGGGGTGTCCAACCTGCATCCCTGTGAGGTATTTTGTGCAGCCCCGATCAAGGGCGATGCAGTGTTTTCTTCTGCTGCTTCCGGGTGTTTACCATCTTGCCGGCTCCCTCTGTCTTGCTGCAGCATTTGCGCAGCCCCAGAAACATTTTTTTCCGGCCAATGCGGCCCAAGGAAGCCAATAGGCTGAACACCTCTGCTTTAGAGGAAAGGGGAGAGGGGAAATATGATAGAGACATTTAAATACCTATGTAGCGTAAATGCGCATGAGCCTCTTTCATTTGAAAGGAAGCTCTGGAATGAGAGGGCATAGGATGAAGTTAAGAGGTGATAAGCTCAGGAGTAATCTAAGGAAATACTATTTTACAGAAAGGGTGGTATAGTCTCCTGGAAGAAGTGGTGGAGGCAGAGACTGTCTGAATTCAAGAAAGTGTGAGATAGGCACGTGGGATCTCTTAGTGGAAGAGATAATAGTTACTGCAGATAGGCAAACTAGATGGGCCATTTGGCCTTTATCTGTCATCATGTTTCTAAAAGCCTAATATGTGAGTGCTTGAGCATCTTAGTATTGAACAAACTCCTTGACTGTCTAAAGAGAGGTAATTTCCATTGAGTCTAGCACCCCCAGTAGTTTTGAAAAGTTAGCTCTTAAAATTCAGCTTATAAACCAGGTGTGTCCTTGCATTATCCTGCTGTTCACATAGAACCTCTGTTACAGGTAAGCAACTATGCTTTGTGTGAAATACTCAAGATGTAATTGCACCATGAAATAACACAGGCATTAAAATATTCTCCATTTCCTAATTAATTTGTTTTTTTGGATCACCCACATATATTCATGGGCTTATTCCTAATTATCCCTCATCCTAGTATTTCAATTAAGATCTCTCAACTTTTTCTATTCATCATGATACAATTCAACTTCCTTTTGGTTCAGCTTTTAGGAAACTTTCAATCCATAGATGCTGATAGCATTTGTAGCCGAACAATGGAACTCCCTTGCATTAGAATAAAGATTAGGGGAGCCGCTTGCCAGAGCGTTGACAACTTTGGAGGCACCCCCGCAGCTACCTCCAGCCCAGCTGAGAAGAGGTCCTTGCCGGCCTCTTTAAAAAGAACCTGTGCCGCAGAAGAAAGGAGCCACTCACCAGAGCGTTGACAACTTTGCAGCTACCTCCAGCTCAGCTAAGAAGAGGTCCTAGCTGGCCTCTTTAAAAAGAACCTGTGCCGCAGAAGAAAGGAGCCGCTCACCAGAGCGTTGACAACTTTGCAGCTACCTCCAGCTCAGCTAAGAAGAGCTGTGATAGGCCGGAACATGTTACAAGGCTTCAAAGAAGGTTTGGATAGGTTCCTAGAGGATAAAGGGATTGAGGGGTACAGATAGGAGTAGCGGTAGGTTATAGGGATAGTCTGGGACCATTGCTCAGGCAATGGGCCTGATGGGCCACCGCGGGAGCGGACCACTGGGCGAGATGGACCTCTGGTCTGCCTCAGCGGAGGCAACTTATGTTCTTATGAGGTCCTAGCCGGCCTCTTTAAAAAGAACCTGTGCCGCGGAAGAAAGGAGCCGCTCGCCAGAGCATTGACAACTTTGCAGGCACCCCTGCAGCTACCTCCAGCCCAGCTGAGAAGAGGTCCTTGCCAGCCTCTTTAAAAAGAACCTGTGCCGTGGTCGCGAGTCCGAAGGGGCGTGTCCAAAGAGGCAGGACACGCCCCTTTTGAGCCCCTTCGGAGTCCTAGAGGAGCAGAGGGCAAGAGAGTAACTCCCCATCGATATGGGGAAAAGAAAGGCAAAGATAGTATCATCTTTGCCTTTATCAGGGCCAATAGATCGCTAGTTTCAGCCCTTATCAATGCTAGTGGTAGGGATTAGGGTGGGTCCATCTCCTCTCACTACTTCTCTCTCCTCAGGCGAACCGTCCCCACCTCTTCAACCAGCAATGAGTTCAACTGGGAGTTCTGCTTCTGCTCCTGAAGAGGAGACAGCTTCACCTCCAGCACAAATATCTTTACCAGCTGTGAGTATGGACATACAACAAGCAAATATATCTTTTCAGGGAACGAAAATTTTGACTCCTATCCATATGGTGATAGTCTAACCAAGACTCTTTGCCTAAGGACAAAGTACTTTCTCTTAATGATGTCTGGTTGGTTGTAAATAGGATAGAGCCCTCATTACAGAGCAGTTACTAAACTCTGTCAGTTTTCATCTGATATAACAGTTAAAGTAAACGAACAAAATCAGTTATCTTCACTAACTGTTAGATTAGATAAAGTAGATAGTTCTGTGGATGTTTTGCAAAAAACTGCTATTTCTAATATTAAAGATAATTACTTATCTTTACATAATCAAATGGAAAAGATGGAGAACTTGGCAAGGGCAAGATATCTTAGATTTCTGAATTTTCCTATATCACATTATTTGGCACCTTTGGAACTCCTGAAGATGTATATGAGAGATGTTTTACAATATAATCAGGTGGAATTATTTACTCCTGATAACTTATATTACATCCCCAGGAGTACTAAAGAAATTGGTGAGGAAGGAGAGTTAGATAAGATTGTATCTCCAGACAGTTTAAATATTTCCCAGTTTCTAGAATCTTCTAAAGATGTGATTACAAAACGAGCAACCTTGTTGGTAACATTTAATTCAGAAATTGAAAAACTTCTTATACTTAAATTGTACTTTGTGAATAAACAAGCCTTGTTTTGTGGACAACAACTAATGATTTTTCCTGATGTGTCCAGAAAGATACAACATAGGAGAAAGGAGTTCTTACAGCTTAAACCTAAAGTTATAGTTGAGGGAGCTACTTTTTTAAAAAAAATTCCCTTGCAAGTGTATCATTAACTTTAAAGCTGATAAATTTGTTTTTGTAGATCTGTCACAATTGGAGAATTTTTTGATTGATAAGGTTTCACTGAAAGTTTTAGATACTAATGTAATTGTTGAAGTTTAAGGACATTTTGGATTTCGTCATTTGGCATGCAAAGGATGATTATAAATTGTTTCTTATAAAATTTTTTACCTTCTGTATTGAGCAGCCTCCTTTAATGTGGACTTGGCGTAAGTCTTATTTTGGAATTGTAAGTTTTGTTTCTTTTCCTTTTGCTTTTCCTGATCTTTGTTATTGATGTAATAAATATTAATAAAATATGGGAAAAAAAAAAGATTAGGGAATGACTATGAAAGGTTTAGTTAAATGTTTAAAATATGGTGGTTCACTAAATATTTCCCTTAATATGAAATAAGAATTGCCATACTGGGACAGACCGAAGATCTATCAAGTCCAGTGTCCTGTTTCAAACAGTGGCCAACCCCAGTCCTAAGTACCTAGCAAGATCCTAAGTAGCAAAACAATTTTTATCTGAGTGCTTTGCTTTCTGTGTTGTATTTTTTTGTATATAAAATGTGTAAATCATCCTGAGCTTTTGGTGGAGGTGGTCTATAAAAAGAAATTTGTATTATTGATCTAATTGTCTTGCCACTGCTTGACCATGCTGAACTACTGCAGGCCCAGAAGTGTAAATCTTTAGATTTGAATTTAATTACGGTACTCACCTTTTCCAATCAAGCTCAAGATAAGTTACAAGCAGGTGATCAAATTATTTCCTTATCCAAGTGGATTTACAGTCTTAAATTGCTTGGAATACTTTTAACTTGTAGGAAAACTTAGTTAGATATACATGGCAACAATCAGATGAGCCTCCCTGTTCCAAAATTAGCAAAGAGAATCAAGCAGCAGGCATCCAGAAGAGACTATAGTATGTTCTGCTGTATTCCAGTGTTTTGTCTGAAAGCACAAACTTAAATTTATATTTAGTTTTCATTGGCCAAAACTAAGTAGCCACATTAAGTTGCTAATGTTTTGTATGTGTACCAGATGAAAGCAAAGGGTGGAAACAGTTAAGTGTGAAATGTTTCATCCTCTAGGAGTTTCATCTAATTGTTAGTGCCTGCAAGCTACAATAAAGCTAATGCATCTACTCATAAAAATAGTACTCTGTTTTTTTTGTTGAGGTTTATTTACTATTCTAATGGTTATTTCTGAAAGGCCAAGAATTTAAATGACAACCACATGGATAATTGCAGTGTAATGTGCTTGCATTTCAATTTAGTCAGGTTTAATTCCATATCCGGAAACAGAACTGCAGCTTATTTTATGCAGATACTGTAGTTCCATCACACAATTAAAAACAAGTGTCTGATACAATCCAAATCCCGCATCTTAAAATGTCCTCTTAGCAGTATTGGTAAATAATCATGAATTATTTATTTCACCCTAATAAGTTCTCTTATTTAGCGACTTTGGCTTGTAATTTCCCTTGAGAAAGAGAGATTTGTTTTAGCTCACTTGTGGGGGCTTTTCCTGTTTCAAAGTTGGGGGAGGGGGAATAAGCACATAAGCATGGCCTCTGCCGAGTCAGACCATAGGTCCATCATGCCCAGCAGTCCGCTCCCGCGGCGGCCCCCCAGGTCAATGACCTGTAGTGATCTATTACTCAAGAGCATTTTGTCTTGTATAGTAACCCTCTAATTGTACCCCTGGATTCCCTTACCCCTCAGGAATTCGTCCAATCCCTTTTTGAAACCCCAAACCGTACTCTGCTCAACCACCCCCTCTGGAAGCGCATTCCAGGTGTCCACCACCCTCTGGGTAAAGAAGAACTTCCTAGCATTTGTTCTAAAACTATCTCCCTTCAATTTTTTTGAGTGTCCTCTAGTTATTGTTGCCCCCGCCAGTCTGAAAAATCTGTCTCTCTCTACCTTCACTATACCCTTCATGATCTTATAAGTTTCTATCATATCCCCTCTAAGTCTCCTCTTTTCTAGGGAAAAGAGCCCCAACTTCTCCAGCCTCTCAGCATACGAGAGGTTTTCCATGCCCTTTATCATTTTTGTCGCTCTTCTCTGGACCCTCTCGAGTATCGCCATATCTTTCTTTAGGTACGGCGACCAGTACTGGACACAGTACTCCAGATGCGGTCGCACCATTGCCCTGTACAGCGGGAGGATAACTTCCTTGGTTCTGGTAGTGATACCTTTTTTGATAATGCCCAACATTCTGTTCGCCTTTTTTGAGGCCGCTGCACATTGTGCTGCCGGTTTCATTGTTTTATCCACCAAAACCCCCAAGTCCTTTTCTAGGTTGCCTTTTCCCAATGTCATCCCCCCCATCATGTAGTTGTACATCAGGTTCCCTTTCCCTATGTGCATAACTTTGCATTTCTCCACATTAAAACTCATCTGCCATTTATCTGCCCACTCACTCAGTTTGTCCAGATCCCTTTGGAGTTTTTTACATTCCTCTACAGATCTAACCTTAACGGAGAGTTTTGTGTCATCCGCAAATTTTATAACTTCACACTTTGTCCCTGTTTCCAAGTCATTAATAAATATATTGAATAGCAGCGGTCCCAGCACTGACCCTTGTGGGACGCCACTTGTGACCCCTTTCCAGTCAGAATAGTGTCCCTTTACTCCTACCCTCTGTTTCCTGTTTGCCAACCAGTTTTTGATCCATCTGTGTATGTCCCCTTCCACCCCGTGGTTCCACAGTTTCCTTAGAAAGCGCTCATGAGGTACCTTGTCGAAGGCTTTCTGGAAGTCTAGGTATACTATATCTATGGGGTCACCTTTGTCCAAATGTCCGCTTATCCCCTCGAAGAAGTGCAGTAGGTTTGTTTGGCAGGATCTTCCAGTACAGAAACCATGCTGGCTTGTTCTCATCAGCTTATTTTTTTCTATGTGCTCACTGATACTGTTCTTGATCAATGATTCGGCCATCTTCCCCGGAACTGAGGTCAAGCTGACCGGTCTATAATTCCCCGGGTCGCCTCTGGTTCCTTTCTTGAAGATAGGTGTAACATTTGCTATCCTCCAGTCTTCCGGTATTACCCCTGTTTTCAGGGATAGGTTACAAATCTGTTGCAGTAACTCTGCTATTTCGTTTCTAAGTTCTCTTAGTATTCTTGGGTGAATTCCGTCCGGGCCTGGCGATTTGTCAGTTTTTAGCCTATCTATCTGTTTGAGTACGTCTTCGAGGCTTACCTCCATGCACGATAATTTTTCCTCTTGGTCCCCCTTGAAGAATTTTTCCGGTTCCGGAACATTGGATGTGTCCTCTTTTGTGAAGACCGACGAGAAGAACGTGTTTAGTCTGTCCGCCACTTCCTTTTCCTCCTTTACCACTCCTTTCCTATCCCCCTCATCCAGGAGTCCCACTTCCTCCCTCGCCGGCTGTTTCCCTTTCACATATCGAAAGAAAGGTTTAAAGTTCCGTGCCTCCTTTGCAAGTTTCTCTTCATATTCTCTCTTTGCTGTTCTGACTACGCGGTGGCATTCTTTTTGGTGCTTCCTGTGCTTTTTCCAATTTTCCTCAGTTTTATCCTTTTTCCATGTCCTGAAGGATTTTTTCTTATCTCCTACCACCTTCTTAACTTCTCTTGTTAACCATGCTGGGTCCTTTGCTTGATTCTTTCTGCCCCCTTTTCTAAATCTGGGTATATATCGGCTTTGCGCCTCGTTCACTGTGTCCTTAAAAAGGGTCCAGGCTTGGTCCACCGTCAGTGCCTTTCTGGTGCTGTTCTTGAGTTTTCTCTTTACCATGTGTCTCATGGCATCATAGTTCCCTTTCTTGAAGTTGAACGTTGTTACAGTGGTTCTCTTCCCCTTTGGCATACTTAGTTCCACTTTGAATTGGATCGTGTTGTGGTCACTGTTCCCTAAAGGTCCCGCTACTTCCACTTCTTGGGCAGGTCCTCTCAGCCCATTAAGGATTAAATCCAGAATAGCTGCCCCTCTCGTTGGTTCTTTGACGAGCTGTTCCAAGTAACAGTCCCCTACAGCCTCTAGGAACTCCAATTCCTTTGAACAATTGGAAACTCCATGACTCCAGTCTATCCCTGGGTAGTTGAAATCTCCCATAACTATGGTGTTAGCGTTTTTACATTCTCGCCTCAACTCAGCTCACAGTTCTTCATCTATTGCTTCTGTTTGTCCGGGCGGGCGGTAGTACAGCCCCATCTTTATCTCGGTTCCCTTTCTTCCTGGTATTTTAACCCATATTGATTCCAGTTGTTCATTAATTATTGATGTGTCCACTCTGATCGATTGAATTGTATCCGTTACATAAAGTGCTATTCCTCCTCCTTTCTGATGATGCATTTCCTCTTTGTTTAATGGAATGATAAACTTCAAATACATTTCTGTTTGATATTTGCAACATACAGGAAGGTGATCAGAAGATTGCCTTTCATCTATAAATATGGTAAGGTGTCTCTTCTAACTGGGGTGGTTAATTTGCGATCCACATAGAATTTGTGGAATATAAGTATACATTTTTAAAAAATAAATATGTCCAATTTCCCTCTAATTGTGCTTGCAGATTTGACATAGTTGCCTATCATTTTGGCTAAGATCAAATATAAGCTATGAATATAAGGTAGAGAAAGATCCTAGCCTTCTGCCTGATATTGAGAATGTGTAAAATAGGGGTGGGAGAGGAATTGATGCCCTGCCACCTACTGTAACTCCTTTGGGAAACAGTTCATATCTTGGTTTTCTTTAAAATAAATGTTATCACTCAGTTTCAAGATAGCAACATACAGCTTTGCTTTTAAGTTCTTTAATGCACAAGTCTGCGTATTGTGAGATATTAACCAATGAAAACTCAGCTTTAATATACTTAAAAAATCATAGTAACATAGTAGAAGACGGCAGATAAAGACCCGAATGGTCCATCCAGTCTGCCCAACCTGATTCAATTTAAATTTTTTTTAAATTATTTCTTATTAGCTATTTCTGGGCAAGAATCCAAAGCTTTACCCGGTACTGTGCTTGGGTTCCAACTGCCGAAATCTCTTTTAAGACTTACTCTAGCCCATCTACACCCTCCCAGCCATTGAAGCCCTCCCTGCCCATCCTCCACCAAACGGCCATACACAGACACAGACCGTGCAAGTCTGCCCAGTAACTGGCCTAGTTCAATATTTAATATTATTTTCTGATTCTAAATCTTCTGTGTTCATCCCACGCTTCTTTGAACTCAGTCACAGTTTTACTCTCCACCACCTCTCTCGGGAGCGCATTCCAGGCATCCACTACCCTCTCCGTAAAGTAGAATTTCCTAACATTGCCCTTGAATCTACCACCCCTCAACCTCAAATTATGTCCTCTGGTTTTACCATTTTCCTTTCTCTGGAAAAGATTTTGTTCTATGTTAATACCCTTCAAGTATTTGAACGTCTGAATCATATCTCCCCTGTCTCTCCTTTCCTCTAGGGCAGGGGTGTCGAAGTCGGTCCTCGAGGGCCGCAATCCAGTCGGGTTTTCAAGATTTCCCCAATGAATATGCATGAGATCTATGTGCATGCACTGCTTTCAATGCATATTCATTGGGGAAATTCTGAAAACCCGACTGGATTGCGGCCCTCGAGGACCGACTTCGACACCTGTGCTCTAGGGTATACATATTCAGGGCTTCCAGTCTCACCTCATACGTCTTCTGGCGCAAGCCTCCTATCATTTTCGTCGCCCTCCTCTGGACCGCCTCAAGTCTTCTTATGTCTTTCGTCAGATACGGTCTCCAAAACTGAACACAATACTCCAAGTGGGGCCTCACCAATGACCTGTACAGGGGCATCAACACCTTCTTCCTTCTACTGACTACGCCTCTCTTTATACAGCCCAGCATCCTTCTGGCAGCAGCCACTGCCTTGTCACACTGTTTTTTCGCCTTTAGATCTTCGGACACTATAACCCCAAGGTCCCTCTCCCCGTCCGTGCATATCAGCTTCTCTCCTCCCAGCATATACGGTTCCTTCCTATTATTAATCCCCAAATGCATTACTCTGCATTTCTTTGCATTGAATTTTAGTTGCCAGGCATTAGACCATTCCTCTAACTTTTGCAAATCCTTTTTCATATTTTCCACTCCCTCTTCAGTGTCTACTCTGTTACAAATCTTGGTATCATCTGCAAAAAGGCACACTTTTCCTTCTAACCCTTCAGCAATGTCACTCACAAACATATTGAACAGGATTGGCCCCAGCACCGAACCCTGAGGGACTCCACTAGTCACCTTTCCTTCCTTCGAGCGACTTCCATTAACCACCACCCTCTGGCGTCTGTCCGACAGCCAGTTTGACCCAGTTCACCACTTTGGGTTCTAACTTCAGCCCTTCAAGTTTGTTCAACAGCCTCCTTTGAGGAACTGTATCAAAGGCTTTGCTGAAATCCAAGTAAATTATATCTAGCATATGTCCTCGATCCAGCTCTCTGGTCACCCAATCAAAAAATTCAATCAGGTTCGTTTGGCACGATTTACCTTTTGTAAAGCCATGTTGCCTCGGATCCTGTAACCCATTAGATTCAAGGAAGTACACTATCCTTTCTTTCAGCAACACTTCCATTATTTTTCCAACAACTGAAGTGAGGCTCACCGGCCTGTAGTTTCCTGCTTCATCCCTGTGACCACTTTTAATTCTGACATTCTCACTTTTAATTTTGACATTCTCAGTATGGAACCCTTTTACTAAGCTTCAGTAAGCACTAATGTGTGCTTACTGCAGGTTAAAATCTACTACTGCAAAATACACCATCCACATGCTAAAAAAAAAAAAAAAAAAAGAAATATTTTTTAGTGCCGGAGGTATGTTTAGGATGGAGAGTAGACATGACCAGCATTAATCAATTAGCACCGCTGTATTCCTGTGCACTGACCGATTAGCACATGGTTAGCGCAGGAGTCCTTCTTTATTCCCCGTTGATAAAGTAATATGGTTGTTGTGTTTAATCTACCTCAAGAAGTGGGTCTTGATCTCCAAAGATAAGTCAACAAAATGTATTTAAGTAAGTCAAAAAAAAGATATCACCTTATTTTCTTCCTCACCAATGACAATGATGGCAAATCCATTTACCCCTACTGGGGGAAAAACCCCAAGTAATACATCCTTCTATTCATATGTTAAGCAGATAGCTAAATACACTAGTAAATAGAAACTGAATATATTTACACATCAAACAATACTTTTAAAACAAATCCTATATACAGCTGGTAATCAATATAAGTTATTCCTAATATTTATCCTTCATATTAGAAACAGATGGCAGATAAAGATCATATGGCCAATCCAATCTACTAATCTCTACTATTCATTCCTCTCTCTTTGTGATCCTCTATGCTTAAAGTTACCAGATTAAATTTGAAGTGTTTCAGTTACAGTAAGTTACTTACCGCAGAGGTCAGACAGACTTCACTGACCTGTGGCTGCCAACTTCTGTTTTTTGGAGACCATACCCACTTGTAATCCTCTGGGATTACTCGTAACTCTAAAGGAGCATTTAAAAGATCAGACAGCAGAGCTTCCTAAGTTCCTTCAGTACTCTCAGATAGATCCCAGCCAGCTTTATCACTTTGTCTAACTTTAATATAGCTAGATTGTCACAAGCACAGTCTTCTGAAAACTGTTCAAGATCTACGCCACTTCTATTCATATATATGTTTATCTTTTGTGGTCCTGCTCTTGGTCACACAGAACAGAAATTAGTTAAACAATTCTGCTTTATTCTTATGAGCTTTTACATATTCTTTCCCTTTACCCGGGAGGCAGAGAACTAAAAGCCTTAGAAGTCCTGTGACTTCAAAGAGTTTCTTATCTTCCCCTTTGAACTGGAGGTATTAAAAAAAAAAAATCCTGGACAAGAGCAAACAAAACAACCTCCATAAAAGAATAAAAATAAAGTAACCAAAAAATAATCCAATATAAAAATTAGAATTAAAAAATTCCTTCTGTTTTATTTTTTTTTCCCCCTGATTTCTCTAGAGCGCTGTAGCAGAGCTGCAGGGTCATCTTCACTGCGAAACAGAAGGTCCTAGCTCTTGAAGTGTTGGCGTACCAAGGGTGGGGCGGTCCACACCAGGTGCACGCCCCAAAGGGGTGCACAGCTGGCCACCCACCGGGGAATAGGCTGCCGCCGGGGAAAGGCTGCCACTGCCGCCATTGGGAACAGGCCGCCGCCAAGTTCTCCCTCCCTGCTTTTCTTCCCCTTGGGGCCGACGAACTCTCGCCACCCAATGTCAATTCTGACGTCGGAGAGGACGTTCTGGGCCAACCAATCGCTGCCTGGCTGGCCTGGAACGTCCTCTCTGATGTTAGAATTGACGTCAGGCAGGGAGAGTTGGTCGGCCCAGCGGGGAAGAAAAGCAGAGAAGGAGAACTCGGCGCCGGCCTGTTCCCGATTGCGGCAGTGGCAGCCTTTCCCTGGCGGCGGTTGCAGCAGCATGTTTCCCAGTGGTGGTGGCATGGGGGAGGGCAGGGAGAAAGAAAGAAAGAAAGGGGGACATGGAGCCAGAAAGAAAAAAAGGGGGCTGGGTGAAACAAAAAAGAAAGAAAAAAATGGGGCACAGAGAGAGAGGGACAGACATAGAGAAAGAAAGGGGGCATGGAGAGAGAAAGAAAGAAGGGGCAGGGTGAAAGAAAGAAATGGTGCATGGAGAGAAAGAGAGAGAGACAGACATAGAGAAAGAAAGGCATGGAGAGAGAAATAAAGAGGCAGGGTGAAACAAAGAAAGAAAGAAATGGGGCGCGGAGAGAGAGAAAGACAGACATACAGAAAGAAAGGGGGCATGGAGAGAGAGAAAGAAAGAAGGTGGCAGGGTGAAAGAAAGAAATGGAGCACAGAGAGAGAGAGACATACAGAAAGGGGGCATGGAGAGAGAAAGAATGAAGGGGCAGGGTGAAACAAAGAAAGAAATGGAGAACGGAGAGAGTAAGAGACATACAGAAAGAAAGGCATGGAGAGAGAAAGAAAGAAAAGGGCAGGATGAAACAAATAGTTAGGGGAGGAAATGAGGTCTGGAGGAGAGGAAGCATACAGGAGGCTGAAAGAAGGGAAGAAATATTGGATGCACAGTCAGAAGAATAAAGTGCAACCAGAGACTGATGAAATTACCAAACAAAGGTAGGAAAAATGATTTTATTTTCAATTTAGTGATCAAAATGTGTCAGTTTTGAGAATTTATATATGATGTCTATATTTTGCACTATGGCTCCCTTTTACTAAACCGCAATAGCGATTTTTAGCGCAGGGAGCCTATGAGCGTCAAGAGCAGCGTGGGGTATTCAGCGCAGCTCCCTGCGCTAAAAACCACTATCGCAGTTTAGTAAAAAGGGAGGGGGTATATTTGTCTATTTTTGTATAGTTGTTACTGAGGTGACATTGCATAAAGTCATCTGCCTTGACCTCTTTGAAAACCCGTGGAATATAAATGATAATTAACATTTTCTCTGCGTACAGTGTGCTTTGTGTTTTTAAAATTTTATTATTGGTAGATCATTTTGACTTGGCCACGATGGTAAGGGGGAGGGAGGGAGGGGAGCTGCTGAAAGACATCTAGTAATCCTTGCAGGCTTGACTGTGCAGGGAATTATTTTTGTAAATTCATGTTTTGTTATGTGACTGGCATTATTTAGACTTTAATTTCTATGAATGAATAGAATTAAATGATATAAAATTACTTGCTTGTTTTTATGTGTGTGCGCTGAAGGAAAGTGGAGAGAGTGGGCTGAGGACGCTGAAGGGAAATGGGGAAGAGAGAGTGGAGAGAAGAGGCTGATTTATAAATTGACAATTGTACAGAATATTGTTTATTTTTATACTTTAATATAATAAGTTCAATATAAAACAATTCAAGGCTTGTGTGGATGGAATCAGTTGGTTTGCGGGTATGGGGACCGAGCTTACAGGGATTAGTCCAATAAAATGGTATTTTCTTATTTCTCATTATTTGTTTATTTTTATTTGTTAATTTGTAAAGTGGTGATTATGTATCAGTTTTTTCAAATTTACATCAACTGTCTTTATATTTTGCACAGTATTAGAGGACATGTATTAGAAACATAGAAAAGTGAAGGCAGAAAAGGGCCAAGGTCCATCAAGTCTGCCCACTTTATTGACCCACCCACCCTCCTAGCTATCCTTTGAGAGATCGCACTCTGAGGTCCCATTCCCTCTTAGAGATCCGACATGAGCATCACATCTGTTCTTAAAATCCGGCACGCTACTGGCCTCGATCACCTGTGCTGGAAGCTCATTCCAATTGTCAACCACTCTTTCGGTGAAGAAGTACTTCCTGGTGTCACCATGAAACTTCCCACTCTTTTATTTTCAACAGGTGCCCTCTTGTGGCCGAGAGTCCTCTAAGAAAGAAAATATCATCTTCTACCTCAATACGACCAGTGATATACTTAAACATCTCAATCATGTCTCCCCTCTCCCTACGTTCTTCGAGAGAGTATAGCTGCAATTTGTTTAGCCTTTCTTCGTACGATAGATCCTTGAGTCCCGAGACCATCCTGGTGGCCATTCGCTGAACCGACTCAATCCTCAGCACATCCTTATGGTAATGTGGCCTCCAGAATTGTACGCAGTACTCCAGATGAGGCCTCACCATGGTTCTGTACAATGGCATTATGACGTTGGGCTGCCGACTAACAAAGCTTCTCCGGATACAACCCAGCATTTGCCTAGCCTTGGATGAAGCCTTCTCCATTTGATTGGCAGTTTTCATGTCTTCACTAATGATTACTCCCAAATCTCGTTCTGCTGCAGTCCTTGCCAAGGTTTCTCCATTCAATGTGTACGTTCTAAACGGATTATTGTTGCCAAGGTGCATGACCTTGCATTTTTTAGCGTTGAAGCTAAGCTGCCAGGTCGAGAACCAATGTTCCAATAAAAGCAGGTCTATGCTGTCGGACAAATTGGTGTTACTTATAATGTTACATAGTTTGGCATCATCGGCAAATAAACTTATTTTACCTTGTTTTTATGGTGTTCTGATGTTGCATTGTATGCAGAGTCTGGTTTCTTGGCAGTTCAGTTTAACTTTTGTCTACATATTTCTATTTTTAATTTGTGATTATTCCATATTGGGCAAGGGTGTATCTGTCTGTGTGTATGAAAGGGACATGGCTTTCTGATAGCATCAACTGTACAGGATCTGGCTTGTTTAGTTTTACAATGTATGTGTTGGTGTTTAAGATGCTGCCTTTTCCTAGGTACACTCTTGTGCGATATATGGATTGTTACAAAAAATCATATTTTTCATATAGATGGGGGGTGTCAAAAAATGATGGGCCCCGGGTGTCACATATGCTAGGTACGCCACTGTCTTGAAGTTATTTTTCTGATCAGATTTCCTTTGTGAATGTTTAATTTTTTTATTCTGAGAGAAAATGTGTTTGATCCTATGCAGCTTCAGGAATTTTTGCAAGCTGAGTCTGTTCCAATAAGGCTGTGATTACTGTTGTGAATATCTGCTGATTGGTATGTATTCTATCTTTTAAGGTTTGATTTTAGATTTTAACGAACAAACACTGATAAAGTGTATATTCGATAAACCAGAAAAACACCATGCTGTAGTACTTTTACCCCACAGAGAACCAGCTTTTGATCTGTACTGCTTTGGGAGATGCCCTTGAGGTTGCCTCTGATGAAGGATAAGAGACGGGGCTCTGTAGGGCAATCAGCTGGCACCCCGCATGGTAAAACAAAACAGCGGTTTGCAGATAAGTTCCTTTTTTCAGCTATTTTAAGGGTTTAAAATTCACCTGGCTTTATGCTTCTCAGGAGCTTTTCACCAATGCCATTTAAAAGCATTGTTGAAATGAGCCTATTCAGAGAGGTGTGTGAAGAAATCATACACTAGGGCAGTGTTTTTCAACCTTTTTTCACCCGAGGACCAGCAGAAATAAAAGAATTATTTTGTGGACCGGCAAACTACTAGGACTAAAATTTTAAAACCCCGTTTCTGCCCCATCTTCGCGAGCTCTGTCCCCGCAAATCATCTGATCCCATCCGCACAAGCCTCAGTTATGATTTTTATATTGAATGTATTTTATTAAAGTATAAAAAGAAACAATATTCTGTACAATTGTCATTTTATAAATACAAATGATACAGAGCAAGGATCAGCAAAACCCCTGTCTCCCCTCCCCTTTACATATATCCCCTCTTCTATCAAGAAAACTTAACATTTCCCTGTGGAAGCTTTGGCGAAACGGGGGCACTGTTGGAAATTCTGAGACTGAAACATTCCAGAGAACATTTGATTGACTGCGAGTATGCAGCTACGATTTTTTGACATTTGTTCATCTCAGCATTTTCTCTGCTTCTATTTCTTGACACTGCAGTGGACTGCTAATCGTTGTTTTCAGATAAGTTTTCTTACTATATTTAATACTATATAAAACACACACTTCCCACTTATCTCAAAGTACAAATACTATTCTATATATATATAGGAACCGGCCTCAGTAATGGAGCCTACGCGTAGTCGTAGTCACTGACTGAGATGTTCAGCGTAGTTTGTTTTTGCTCCTTTTCCTCCAATCATTGGCCAAATTCCTATTTATTTCTTACTTATTCAATTTCAATAATTTTTAAAACAATTTTTTCTAATAACTTATTAAACTATCTCTTATCCGTTCATATTCAAACGTTTTTTTTCCCCTTTTATTAACTTTTTTTTAAATCTTAATATTATTTTACCACACTTTCCTTTTTAAACGTATTTGCACTCTTTCAACTCTAAAAAGACTACTATATCAAAACTTTGTCTTTTCTACTTAATATATAGCAAAAGACATGATGAATACTGTTCAAAAATCACTTAGCTTTTTTGTCAGCGCTTGTATTTCTAAGGAAGCCAACGTGGCCAACGTTTCGTGGGTAACGCTTAAAACCCACTGCATCAGGGCCAAATGTATAAGAAACAAGCCGCTGTAGATAAAACAACACATTATTAGATCACAAAATTAGTATTTGGATTTTAGTTATCCATAAAATTTAACTTACTCTTCTATCTGGTTCAGCAGCAGTCTAGGTATCACAACAAAATGGCGACAGCCTCACTTTAAAAAACTTGGCAGTGTACTGACGTCAGTGTCAGTCTCTATTCCCATTGGAGCAACACGTGAACTCTCAAGGCCCAGCACAGGAAGCAGATCTTCAGGCACCGGCACCACGCACAGAACATGCTGGTGCCGGTGCCGCTGCGGAGGCTACAGAAAAGTAAGAAGAGGGTTCGGGTGGGTTGGGGGGACCTCAGGTCGCGGCGGGGGGGGGTGCCAGATCGCGGGGGGGGACGGTGCCGGTTCACAGGGGGGTGGGCCTTCGGGGGGAGCAATGCCGGTTCTTGTGGGGGGAGAGCAGCACTGCTGGCCTCGGGGGGGGGGGGGGGAGGAAGGTGGGGGGTGGAAACATATCAAAGCAAGTTTCCCTTACTTCCTATGGAGAAACTTGCTTTGATATACGAGCATTTTGGATTACGAGCATGCTCCTGGAACGGATTATGCTCGTAATCCAAGGTACCACTGTACGTCCAAAACCTGTTTTTATTATCGGCACATGGACGTATTTTGACAATGTTCGTCCAAGTGCCGACTTAGGCCGGTTTTTGGACGTTTTTCTCTTTCGATTATGAGCCCCTTAGTCCTGCAATTTTTCCACTTTTTTTCGTTCTGTATTTTTCCAACAGAATGAAAAAAGTGGAAAATCACTGGACTAAGTGTATAGCCCTTGACAGAGACTGCCCTAATTTTGTTGATTGGATTGAGAACTTTTCAGCGGCACCTTGTCTGTACAGAAAGAATTGA
Organism: Geotrypetes seraphini; assembly: GCF_902459505.1. Lineage (NCBI taxonomy): Eukaryota > Metazoa > Chordata > Amphibia > Gymnophiona > Dermophiidae > Geotrypetes > Geotrypetes seraphini. The sequence goes on from NC_047097.1 coordinate 49,285,877, forward strand.
CTTTAATATGCCATAATCATCCATACATGAAAAAAAAAACTGTAAGCAAATATACTTGTCAATATTCAGATGTGATGCTGGTTAACTGGTTACCCAATCCCAATGAGCCCAATATGATACTTTTCTCACACCTCAAGTAAAGACCCCAAACAAACTAGAATCAAATCCCTACATTCATCTACTACATCGTATATAACATTCACATGTGAAACTGGTACATAACTAAGTAAGCCCTGTGGCAAAGAAAGAGAGAAAAAGAAAGAACTGAAAGTGAGAGGCATTATACCTAAGAGCATCAAGGTAATTTGGGCATAAACATAATATGGTGGAGCAAGCATTTCTGCAGTTTCTTGTACCTTACCCGCTCTGGTTTTGAGTTAGTGATATGAAGGCAATTCATAGAAACATGATGGCAGATAAAGGCCAAATGGCCCATCTAGTCTACCCATCCGCAGTAACCATTATCTTGTTTTCTCTCAGAGATCCCACATGCCTATCCCAGGCCCTTTTGAATTCAGACACAGTCTCTGTCTCCACCACCTCTTCTGGGAGACTGTTCCATGCATCTACCACTCTTTCTGTAAAAAAGTATTTCCTTAGATTACTCTGGAGCCTATCACCTCTTAACTTCAACCTATGCCCTCTCATTGCAGAGTTTCCTTTCAAATTAAAGAGACTCGACTCATGTGCATTTACATTACGTAGGTATTTAAACGTCTCTATCATATCTCCCCTCTCCCGCCTTTTCTCCAAAGTATACAGATTGAGATCTTTGTCCCCGAACGCCTTATGATGAAGAACACATACCATTTTAGTAAGCTGCAATAAAGTTATTCTAGAAACCCAGTTTTGAAAAGGTGGTGTTATATTGGAAGGTATCAATAAGCTTGTAAGACTATAGAGCTCATTTTCAAAGCACTTAGTAGACACCCAAAGTACCATAAAAACCTATGGTACGTTGTGTGTCTAACTGCTAAGCTAGCTCGGTAAGGACATAGAAACATAGAAATAGACGGCAGATAAGGGCCACGGCCCATCCAGTCTACCCACCCTAATGACCCTCCCCTATCTTTCCTCTGTGAATAGATCCCACATGTTGATCCCATTTGGCCTTAAAATCAGGCACGCTGCTGGCCTCAATAACCTGAAGTGGAAGATTATTGAGTTGGAAATAGCTGATTTTAAGGGAAAATGTCTTAAGTTGCTTCAGTCATGCATGATGATAACAAAAATGTATTAGGCTGTAAAAACTATGGGAGTCTCTTACAAAAAGTACAATAATAGTTGGTGTGCTTCTATAGTAGTGGTTAATATATGTAATTCATGTGTTAACAGCTTTACACACCTTAGTAACAGGGCTTCTGTGTATCATGTTCTCTTGTCCTACCCACAATTTCACAACTGTTGTAAAAATTTTACTATTTCTAACATAGATTGTATGATTGATCAACTAAAGAACCAGCACCAAAGAAATCCCATGAGTTTAGTCTACCGCCTGACTCAAATGATGAAGATGTTGCATGTAAGACAATATTACTGGAAATTCACATTACAGGTTTGAACCAGTGTTGTATGGAGAAACTTGGGAATATCCTGCCTTATCTGTGTTAGCAAGAAAATATTTAGGAACAGCTGCGTCACCACTGCCTTGTGAATGTTTCTTTAATATGAATGATCACATATTTAGCAAACAGTGAGCGATACTCCAGAAAACATTAATAAACTGTTTTATTTCCACATTTGGTTACATTGAAACCTGCAAAGAAATCTTGAATTTTGATGCATTTCTAGAAAAAAAATTTTAATCTCTAAAAAACATGCCCATAAAAGTGCTACTTCTGTTTATAAATTGGCTGTATTTAACAGATGATGATTATTGATTTTTCTTAATCATCTCCTTTACATAGTAGATTCTGCATTTTTTTTTATTCACTGTGTGACTGAAAACACATTATTGATTAAAACTTATAATTGTATCAGTAACTGGAATCATATGATTGATTTTTTGATAAATATTTTTCATCAATGCCTACTCCTTCTATTAATCTATCATGATATTACTGTTGCAGTTGTCCAGGTCTCGCTATCTCGCTGTGATTGAGGCAGGAAAGTCCATTGATCACAAATTTGAATTTTGGTGGGAAAAACAAATTTGAATTTTCCTGCCAAAATTCAGATTTGTGAGCAATGGACTTTCCTGCCCCAACCAATCAGGTTTGAGGACCCACAATATATAAAGACAAACTGCAGACCTCACAGCACACCCTCCAGGAAGCCACACCATGATTGCTGAAATGTCGGTTCTATCTACCCAGATACGGCAAGACCTAGACAACTGCAACAACCATGATGCCAGCCCCAGAAGCCTAAGACATAAACCGGTTTATCCTATTTGCTGTTAAAAATATTTTCAGTGCAACAGCACTATCGGTAATAGCAAGCAACAACATTAAGATTTAGTGCCTTTGTTCTGATTTCATTCTTGTAGTAGCAGCAGCAGCAGCAATTTAAAGTCTGAGAAAACCCCTCTTAACTCTTATGCCTCAAGGAGAATCATATCCTTTGCAGACATCAGATTGATTAATGGAAAGCATAAAGTGTGCCATGCACAACTGAAAAGTAGATGGGGGAAGGGGAAGGGAGATGAAGATCTTCAGTTACGAGGCATGACTGATAATAGCTGCACACCTAGAGAGAAAATACATCAGGGCAAATAACGAAAGGAGACCAAGGTATTAAAATAAGAGAAATTAATAGAGCCAAGAAACATAATTTGTAGTTTGAGCAAACTAAGTAGTATTGCAATGTTCATCTTATGAGCATTATGCAGCAGCTGTGTCCTATATTGAAGCTGTTGGGAAGGGGTGGAGGTATCATGGGAATGGGGAGAATTCTAATCTTTTATACCCCCTCCTCCTGGGATCTGCTTTCCAGTCTTACCTAAGTTTCTGGTCCTGCTTCTAGGGTCATTCAAGTCAGCTTACAATAATACTGTATATTAAAATATTAAAAATCTCACTCCCATTCCAATACATATATCATTTGTAGCATCAGCAGGATAACATTAACATGAGATGGTCCCCAATCCAATCGCTCCCAGTCTACTCCAATGAATTGGGCACTCCTCCTGCCGTGGACTACGTCGGGAGGGTTCGCCGTTGCGGCAGGAAGAATTGGTCACTCCTCCTGCCTTGGACATTCAGGGGGGGGCTTCGGGGTTCCGGCAGAAAGGAGTGGGAATCCCTCCTGCCAGCTGATTTCAAAACTGATCACTGCAGGGAGATTCCCTTGCTGCGATCGGCGCAGTGGCTGCATCTATTTGAAATGTAGCCCAGCATTTTGTTGGTCTACATTTCAGGCACCGATCACAGCCCTAGGGAGATGCCTAGAGCTGCCTAAGCTCACGTAAGGCTACTCTCGGGCGAGCTCACGCCTAGCCTTGGGCGAACTTAAGCGGCCCTACGTGTCTCCCTAGGCTTGGAGGATGTTAGTAAGAATGGAGGCTTCAGTGTCCAAAAATAAGTTGACTTATCTCTTGTAAGTAAAATTAATTTACTAACAAAAAATGTAGAGACTGTCAAGAAAGATTGCACACTACAAATACAACAGGTCAAGGAAGAGGTAAATGCTTCTCATGAAGTTTGACCTACTTTGATTAAAGATAATTTGGTGATACTTAAGAAAATGGAAATTTTTTTCAGAACTTTAATCAAAGACTAAATCTGTGTTTGATAAACTTTCCCAAATTTGTGGGTTTGACTCCTGGAGACCCTATATAAAATATTTAGTAGAGGTTTTGAAATATTCCCCTGACCAAATTCCGCTGATAACTAGAATGTATTATCTATCTTTTTCAAAAAAGATCCTGACTAAACCTACAAATAAGGACGGAAGGTTTGGAGTTTAAACAGAAGCGCAGAATATTAAACCAATAGAGGAACTTTTTCCAGATTTGAATAATTTGATTTTCTCAAGGGTTCTCCATGTGAGGTGTTGGAGATATCAGCTTTACTGGTGGTGTTTGTATTTGAGCAGGACTTAAACAGTTTAAGATTGTATTTTTTTATTTTAGAAAATCAAAGGAACTCTTCTTTGACCAGAAGATTTAGATATTTCCAAATGTGATGAGGAGAGGAGGAAATTCTTCTTATCCTATAGAGAACAAGTTAAAGACCTTGATGCTATCTTACCCCTGTAAATGCTTGGTAAAATATTTAAGAGTTAAGTATGTCTTTTTTTGAGCCTGATCAACTGAAAGGTTTTTTGGACATGAAGATTTCTATAACAACAGGAAAAAGTAACTGAACAGGGAATCATGTTGTTGCCTTTTTCTTATATTATTTTGCCAAATAAGGGGCTCCTTTTTACTTTTTCTACCTCTCCACTTATTGGAGTCTAATTAAGACTTGCTTTTTAAATTCCTTATTAAAGGGGGCTTATCTCAAGGATATAAGGCGCCTCCAAATCATACAAAACACTGCTATAAAGGTAATTTCAGGTTCAAATAAATTCGATCATGTCACACCTCTGCTTCAAAACGCTCATTGGTTGCCTATTTCATACAGGATAACATATAAAATAGCTCTTTTAGTCTTTAAGACAATTAAAAATAATACTCCTGCATTTATAGATAGGCTCCTGATTCCTTATAGTTCGTCAAGAGTTCTTAGATCTTCCTCACAAGCTACCCTTTATGTTCCCTCATTAAAAATCATTGGTACTCGCCGTGACCTGATCTTTTCAGTTACTGCCCCATCTATCTGGAACTCACTCCCTCTATATTTACGGCTTGAACAAGATTTGAAAAAATTTAAGAATAGTTTAAAATGTCTTCTTTTTAAAGAAGCCTTTAACTAAAAGTTTAATTTTCCGATTAATTCCGAATTTCTTCTTCCTTCATTAAATTCAGATTATTTTCCCCTTCTCTTTAGATTTTCTAGTTCTCAAAAAAAATTATTTTTTTTTTTCTCCTTCTCTTCATACCTTCCTTATGTACTAACCCAACCTGCTTACTTTTTTTTTTTTTTTTTATAAATTGTATTTTTTTTCTTTCTTCCCCCTTTCCTATTGTTTCATGTGGATTGTTTACCCCAGTTTTTTTTTAATTTAAAGTAGTTAATTTTAATTACAATGTATTTGTGATTTTAGAAATTTAATTTTATTTCTTTGTAAAACGCTTTGTATTCTGAAAAGCGTTTAATCAAATAATATAATAAACTTGAAACTTGAAACTTTTCTTCTCTATTTTAAATATTTGAAAATGTAATGCCATTATTCTATATTAAGCTCTGTTGGTTTGTTTTTTTTTCTTTTAAATAAGTGTTTGCTTGTGTGTAATGTTGCATAAATTTATAAATAAAAAAATATTCTCAAAATAAAAATTTCAAAGTCTTTTTAAAGCTAGCAAAAACAGGCCTCTGAATGAATGGAGCAAATCACTACACAATTTTGGGGCCTAGTGGATTCATAATATGCCTTTGAAGAGGTGGTTAGCGTCTATTGAATATAGAGATCTTGTTGGAGCATACACTGCAGTTAGGGTGGAAAGATATAAGAACATAAGAATTTGCCTCCTCTGGGTCAGACCAGAGGTCCATCGCGCCCAGTAGTCCGCTCCCGCGGTGGCCCATCAGGTCCATGACCTGTAAGTGATCCTTTATATCCTTCAATCCCTTTTATCCTTCCTTATCTATATCCTTCTAACTGTACCCTTTCTTTATCCTATATCTTCCCTATCTGTATCCTTCAATAACTTTTTCTTTCAATAATTTATCCAATTTCTCTTTGAAACCCTGTAAAGTACTCTGTCCTATCACACCCTCCGGAAGGAGTATCTAAATGAAGAGCTTTGTGTGCCAAGCATTACATTTAAACTGTGAATTAAAACAGGGAGCCAGTGCAATGTTTTCAGTACTGGAGTACAATGATCAAAATGTCTAGCATTAAGGAGAAATCGAGCGACTGTATTATATAATACCTGCAAATGGCATAATTCAAACTGCAATAGACCAGCGTAAATATTATAATAGTCTAAATGAGAAATTATAAAAGTATGTGCAAGGGTATGAAGGGAGGCGTGGTCAAGAAGCTTTGTAAGGGGACATAGGTGATGAAGTGCTGCGAAACCTGACTGAACCCCCATTAGTATTTGGTCATGAAATGTAAAAGCATAAAGTGAACACCTAGATATTTTAAAGAATCAGGTACTGTAACTGGTATGTCAAATAATATAGGATTGATTATAGGACAAATGGAATCAACCTATTAACCAGCTTTGGCTTGATTGAGAATCAATTTGTTCAATATCTTCTTCAAACTTGAAGTAGTAGAAAAGCTGGAGAGTAGTGTATGACTAGAAAACCCAAAAGAATGTAATTGGCATAAACGTAACTGGAAACATTGCATTCTTGATTAAAGATACTAGCGGACTGAGGAAAAGGTTGAAAAGTGGAAAGAAGGGAACCTTGACGGATACCAAATAGAAGTGGGGAAACGTGAGAGAATTATTCATTTCAACTTCAAAGACACAATTCTCAAGATAGGAGCTGAACCAAAATAATGTTTGACCAGAAATACCTAATGATTACAAGCGGGCCAAGTGGTGATCTATGTGACTGAACACTGACGATAGATCTAATGAAACTAGGAAAGCTACTCTCTCCGGATTCAAAGATGGAGTGGACCTTGTTCAGAAGAACTGTAATAACAGTCTCTGTACTATTACCCTTACTGAAACCTCTTTGTCTACTTTTGCTCCTTAAGGACTTCAACAAGTCCCTTTACTCTCCATTGCCTCTGATACAACTTAGATTCTCTGGGACAGCAGACTTCTGTCCCTGCTTGTAACCAGTGGCATAGCGAGGGTGAGAGGCAGAACAGAGGCATCCCTCCCCTGCCCTCATCTACACACACTCCTTCCCCGCGCCCCCTTTCCTTCCCCTCTTCCTCTAGTTGTTCACCGCTGCAAGTAGCAACTCCAACATGCTCCTCGCTACCCCAGCAGCTTTCTCTCTGACGTCAGTTCCTATGCATGACAGCCAGAAGTGGCGTCAGCGGGAGAGCTGATGCGGCCTTGAGGAACATGTTGAAGTTGTTGCTCAATGCAGTGAACAACTAGAGGTATGGGGCAGGGCTGCCATCAGAAATTTCTGGGCCCCTTACTGAGCAATCCTATTGGGCCCCCCACGCACCCCTTTCCCCCCTCCGACCCCCCCCCTTCTTCCATGGGCCGAATACACACATACTTTTCTCTGTCGCCGCACTCTTTGACCAAAAGATTTGTAAGCCTGCAACCACGTCAAGGTAGACTCTTTCAGCAGGGCCCTAACCTAACCTAAACTAATCTATACCTATCTATTCTAAACTAACATATGTCTAATACTGAACTAATAACAAACTAACAAACATCTGCATAATAAATAACTAATAAATAATAGTGCTAGTAGCTATAATTCACTTTTGAATGTAAAATCTCAGTTAAGGATTTCTTTTGATCTTTGTAGGCCAGAAGTAGATCACAATTGCACAATATTTTTTGTAACAAGTATTAAATGTGTTTTTATAAATACTGTAAGCTTAATAAATATATCAGAAAAAACTACACATCTGAGCGCATATCTGAACATACACATCTGTATGATCCCATCCTCCTCTGCTTGCCTATAGCTGCATCATGCATGTTAAAAATGTACGATATGTTGATATGTGCACCTTCCTTCCTTCCCATCCATCCTCCTCAGCCTGTCCTTACACATCCACAGCTGCATGTTAATGATGATGTATATGTTATGATGATAAATAAGTGCATATGAGCACATCATTAACATGCAGCTATGGATGAATATAAAAAAGAAACAATATTCTGTACAATTGTCAATTTATAAATCAGCGTCTTCTCCCCATTCTCTCTTCCCCATTTCCCTTCAGCGTCCTCAGCCCACTCTCTCTCCACTTTCCTTCAGCACACGTACATAAAAACAAGCAAGTAATTTATATCATTTTCATTCTATTCATTCATAGAAATTAAAGTCTAAATAATGCCAGTCACATAACAAAACATGATTTTACAAAAATAATTCCCTGCACAGTCAAGCCTTCAAGGATTACTAGATGTCTTTCAGCAGTTCCCCTCCCTCCCTCCCCCTTACCTTTGTGGCCAAGTCAAAATGATCTACCAACAATAAAATTTTAAAAACACAAAGCACGCTGTACGCAGAGAAAATGTTAATTATCATTTATATTCCGCGGGTTTTCAAAAGAGGTCAAGGCAGATGACTTTATGCAATGTCACCTCAGTAACAACTATACAAAAATAGACAAATATTCCCCCTCCCTTTTTACTAAAACGCGATAGCAGTTTTTAGCGCAGGGAGCTGCGCTGAATGCCCCACGCTGCTCTCAACGCTCATAGGCTCCCTGCGCTAAAAAAACGCTATTGCGGTTTAGTAAAAGGGGGCAATAGTGCAAAATATAGACAGCATATATAAATTCTCAAAGCAGACGCATTTTGATCACTAAATTGAAAATAAAACCATTTTTCCTACCTTTGGTAATTTCATCAGTCTCTGGTTGCACTTTATTCTTCTGACTGTGCATCCAATATTTCTTCCCTTCTTTCAGCCTCCTGTATGCTTCCTCTCCTCCAGACCTCATTCCCTCCCCAAACTTTTTCTGTTTCACCCTGCCCCTTCTTTCTTTTTCTCTCTCTCCATACCCCCTTTCTTTCTGTATGTCTGTTTTTCTCTCTCTCACCCTGCCCCCTTCTTTCTCTCTCCACACCCTCTTTCGTTCTGTATATCTGTCTTTCTCTCTCTCTCTTTCCGTGCTCCATTTTTCTTTGTTTCACCCTGCCCCCTTTCTTTCTTTCTGGCTTCCTGTCCCCCCTCTCTTTCTTTCTTTCTCCCTGCCCTCCCCTATGCCACCACCATTGGGAAAATGCTGCCACCGCCACTGGGGAATAGGCTGCCACTGCCGCCATTGGGAACAGGCCAGCGCCGAGTTCGCCATGCTTCTCTTCCCCGCGGGGCTAACCAACTCTCGCCACCCGACGTCAATTCTAACGTCGGAGAGGACGTTCTAGGCCAGCCAGGCAGCGATTGGCTGGCCCAGAACATCCTCTCCGACGTCAGAATTGACGCAAGTGGCGAGAGTTGGCCAGCCCCACAGGGAAAAGCAGGGAGAACTTGGCGCCGGCCTGTTTCCGATGGCGGCGGTGGCACTCAAGTGGCTAAAGAGCCGCAGTTTGCTGGCCTAGGGAGAACACTGGAGGGTGGCCAGCTGTGCACCCCCTTGGGATGTAAACCCAGGGCAGGGCGGACCGCCCCCCCCCCACCCTGGTATGCCACTATCTGTACCTCACTCCCTCCCTATGACCAAAAATTCTCCTTTCTTCTATTCCCCATGTACACAACCATCTCTTTCCCTCCCTTCCTCTCTCCCAAGTCCATGCCTTCTGTGTCCAAAAACTCATAATCTCCCCCACCTCAGCATCTCTTTCCCTCCCTTCCTCTCTCCCAAGTTCATGCCTTGTGTCCAAAACGCACTCCCTCCCCCCTTTTGTGTTCCGTGTTTGCCTCCCAGCCCATCTTTTCAACTCTCTCAGCAAAACGAAGCTCAAGCTGCGAGGATCGTCTTCTGTTCCTGCCTGCCCTGCCGCGCACAAATAGTCGACCGGAAGTATTCTCCAACGTCAGCACTGATGTCGGAGGGCAGGCTTTGTTTAAGCCCTCCCTCCGACGTCAGCGCTGACATCGGGGAACACTTCCGATCGGCTATATGTGAGAGGCAGGGCAGGCAGGAACAGAAGACGAGCCTCGCGGCTCGAGATGTATTGAATTCCGCGGGTCCCCCGTCCAGCTCTCTCCTGTCCACGTGGGGCGGACCGCCCCTTCTCCTAGACTGTGGCCTAGGACCCTGGGGGAGCCCGGGCCCCCTGTCAGCTCCGGGGCCCTGAATGCAGGACTGGTGGTACTGCCCTGATGGCGGCCCTGGTATGGGGGAAGGGGAGTGGAAAAGTGGGAAGAGGCAGAGAGGAGGAGGGGTGCTGGTGCTCCCCACTAACATAGAACCCGTGGCGGACTGCCCCCCCTTACTACACCAATGCTTTTAACTCACCTTGTGCTTACATTTGGAAAATAGCAAGTAATTAAACATCAAATCTCATGGAGAGGAAGAGAACAATATAAACCAAATTTTATATAATAATATTAGGCTGTGAAAAAGAAGAGGAGAAATTGCAGCATGAATAGAGAAGATCTCATCAACAGATAAGTGCTGAAAGAAAAGCTGTAAGACAGCAGCAAGGAGGATAGAAGATACAGAAAAGTGGTGGTGATTGTCCCACTTTCTGTGCCCTTCTCTTCGGCTGCCAGCTCCAGACTTCGTCCCTTCTGCCTTGCTGCGCTGTATGCTTGGAACAAGCTACTCAAATCCCTACGATGGGCTCCATCTCTGACAGTGTTCAAGGCCCAGTTAAAAGCCCACCTCTTTGAAAGTGCTTTCAACTCCTAACTCCTCTCACCTTGGGTTCTGCATCCCCAAACCTGTATAATAATAATAATAGCTTTATTTATATCCTGTCATACCTTTTCAGTCCAAGGCAGTATACAGTAATGGAGAGGTACAAAGTGGATATTGTGGGAACAGGTATCAATATAGATAAAGGGAGTAGAGGGGTATGTGGAGAGAGAAGGGAATGCAAAGGGAGGAGGAATGGGTGGGGGTAAAGGGAGGTGGAAGAAGGAGGAGTGGTAAATCTGAGTTAGGGGTTTGGAAGCTTAGGCAAATTTGTCAAATAGGTGGGTTTTCAGAGCTTTTCTGAAAGATTGGTATGATGAAGAGTTGAAGCGGAGGTCACTTAGGGTGTTGTCATGTCTGTCTGTCCAAGTTAGATTGTAAGCTCTTCCGAGCAGGGATCGCCTATAAATGTCAAAATGTACAGCGCTATATGTGATATGTAGTAGAACAAAAAATTGGGGGTATATAGAAATTCTGCTGAGTAAGAACCATACTACACGAAGCAACAGACCAATACATAAAGACTGTAAGTAAACGCAGGAAAAACAAAAGACCCCAATGGTTCAGTAAAGAAATTTCAGACCTAGTTAAACAGAAAAGAGACGCTTTTATCGACTACAAACATTTAGGCAGAGAGGGGGCAAAAGAGGACTATCTAGACAGATCTAAAGCTGTCAAAACAGCAGTCAGAGAGGCCAAACTCCGAATGGAGGAAGAGCTAGCACGGAAAATTAAGAAAGGGGATAAATCTTTCTTCAGCTATATTAGCGACAGAAAAAGAAACAAAGATGGGATAGTTCGCCTGAAGCAATCGGACGGTAACTTTGCAGAATCAGACTCTGTGAAGGCAGAATTACTAAACCAATACTTCTGTTCAGTGTTCACCCGCGAAGAGCCGGGAGCTGGTCCACAGCTGCAGACGGGAGATAACCGGAAAGACCCGTTTCAGGATTTCGAATTTACACCCAGTAGTGTCTACGGCGAACTTTCAAGACTCAAAGTAAACAAAGCCATGGGACCGGATAACCTACACCCCAGAATGCTCAGGGAGTTAAGGGAAGTCCTGGCAGAACCATTATCTGTTCTTTTCAATCTTTCCCTAAGCACAGGAAGGGTCCCCTTGGACTGGAAAACAGCCAACGTAATCCCACTCCACAAAAAGGGCTGCAGGACAGAGACAGCAAACTACAGACCAGTGAGTCTCACGTCTATAGTGTGTAAACTCATGGAAACACTGATTAAACAGAATCTTGACACAATCCTAGATGAAGAAAAACTGCGTGATCCACACCAACACGGGTTCACCCGGGGTAGATCCTGCCAATCTAATCTGATTAGCTTTTTTGACTGGGTTACCAGACAACTGGACGCCGGAGAGTCACTGGACGTGGTATACTTGGACTTCAGTAAAGCATTTGATAGCGTCCCTCATCGAAGATTACTGAACAAGCTGAAATCGATGGGATTAGGAGACATTCTAACTACATGGGTTGGGGATTGGCTGAGCGGTAGACTTCAGAGGGTGGTGGTAAACGGTACCCCATCCAAAGCATCGGACGTGATCAGTGGAGTGCCGCAGGGATCGGTCCTGGGTCCGATCCTATTCAATTTATTCATAAGAGATATGACGAAAGGACTTAGAGGAAGGGTATCACTGTTCGCCGACGATGCCAAACTTTGTAACATAGTAGGCAGATGCTCATTACCTGATAATATGACACACGACCTACTACTGCTGGAAAAATGGTCAAAAACTTGGCAGCTAGGCTTCAATGCTAAAAAATGCAAGATAATGCACTTGGGCAGGAGAAACCCCCGTAGAACTTATGTACTAAATGGTGAGACCTTGGTTAGAACTACGGCGGAACGCGATCTAGGAGTGATCATTAGCGAGGATATGAAGGTTGCCAATCAAGTGGAGAAGGCTTCCTCCAGGGCAAGACAAATGATGGGGTGTATCCGTAGAGGTTTCGTCAGCAGGAGACCTGAGGTTATGATGCCGTTGTACAGAGCCATGGTGAGGCCTCATTTAGAGTACTGTGTGCAGTTTTGGAGCCCACACTACCGAAAGGACGTGCTGAGGATCGAGTCGGTTCAGCGAACGGCCACCAGGATGGTCATGGGGCTCAAGGATCTCACGTATGAAGAAAGACTAAAGAAGTTGCGGCTGTACTCACTTGAGGAAAGAAGAGAACGGGGAGATATGATTGAAACATATAAGTACATCACGGGACGCATCGAGTCAGAAGATGATATCTTCTGGCTCATGGGACCCTCAACCACCAGAGGGCATCAGCTGAAAATCAGGGGAGGGAAGTTTCATGGCGATCCCAGGAAGTACTTCTTCACAGAGAGAGTGGTGGACCATTGGAACAGACTCCCACCCCAGGTGATAAAGGCCAGTAGCGTAACAGATTTTAAGAAAAAATGGGATACCCACGTGGGATCTTTAAGGGAGTAAACTCAGGGGGGGGATACTTGGAATGGGCAGACTTGGTGGGCAATAGCCCTTTTCTGCCGCTTTTTCTATGTTTCTATGTAACATAGAGATGGACAGTTTAAGGGAAGCATCAATAGGAAAATCCATAGGCTCTTTAGTTTTGTCCTAATGTAGTGTTGTTTGATGGTTGTCATGAATGGAGACTGGAAGTGAAATTCATCCATGGCTGTGGCTGGTGGGAACTGTGGTACAGACCGCACCAAAGTAGATAGCACACTGACTGGCTGACAGTCAACAATGGGACGGAATCCAAAATCATAATGATACAATTGAATAATTGTCAGGAACTTATGTGCACTAGGTGTTATTCTATAAAGTATCATCTAATGCAGGGATATCAAACTCAATCACATAAGGGGCTGAAATCTAAAACAGGCTAAGTTGCGGGCCAAATTTTTTATTAAGATACTTAGTCTTAGTAAAAAGGATTCTGGGTTAGATGGACCATTGGTCTGAACCAGTATGGCTCTTGTTACATTCTCGTGTTCCTCAGAGTGATTTGCATTGACTCCTACCTTCTATCATCTTCCACTCAACCAGTTCCTAACTCAGTCTGTCACTTTGGGGCCCATCCCAAGGGCACTCGGTTTATTTATTAGACATCTGTGTGGAACACTGTCAAAGGCTTTGTTAAAATCTAAATCTAAATACACCACATAGGCAACCTTACTCAGTAAAGAAATATTTTAAAGAATCATCTCTACAAACTTTACTATGTCTTATTTAAATGAAGTTGGGCAGACTGGATGGACCGTTCGTGTCTTTATCTGCCATCATCTACTATGTTACATCTAGCGCATGCAGTACACCAGAGAAATAGAAACAAATGAATTTCTTCCTGAACAGTGCAAAATATAGGCAGCAGATGTAAACTTTCAAAACTAACATTTCAGTCCTGAATTCAAACTAAAATCATTTTCTTACCTTTGTTGTCTGGTGATTTTATTTTTTAAACATCTTTTCCCAGTCTCTGGCTGCACTTCCGTTTGTCTTTGCTCTTAACTCTGTTTCCAAGACCACCTTATCCATTTGCTGATTTTCTCGCCTTCACTTTCTGCCCTACATCCATCTTTGATCCAAACAGACTGGGGATCTTGAATTACAGTCCACTCAAGGGGGCAATGCATTCAAAATAGAACAAAACACAAAAGACCCCCCTCTCATCAATACTGGGCAAGTTTCTCAAATAATATCATCATGTAACATTTAAAGGCTTTTAAATATTTAAATGTGCTCATAAGTTCTTCAGCAAGGCACCACAACAGCGGTATAACGTTGCTGGAAAGGTGCTTGAATTTTAATCATAACACATTGCATGGAGCAAGGAATCTTTCTTCTACTGGAATGGCAAATGTTATGGCTCTACAAAAGCTATTTAACAGTAGACCACTTATCTGAAAAGGTCAGTTCACAGCTCCAACACATTCTGTGTTTCGCTAAGCTACATCAGGAAGCCGGAAGGATAAGCTTTTTATATTGATTTTATTTGCAGTGTGCAGTGCCTGAGTCCTTTGATCTATAGCTGTGAACAGATCTTTTCAGATAAGTGGTCTACTGTTAAACAGCTTTTGTAGAGCCATAACATTTGCCACTCCAGTATGCAATATATTATGTTTAAAATTCAAGCACCTTTCCAGCAATGTTGTACCGCTGTTGTGGCGCCTTGCTGAAGATCTTATGAGCACATTTAAATATTTAAAAGCCTTTAAATGTTACATTATGATATTATTTGAGAAACTTGCCCAGTATTGATGAGAGGGAGGTCTTTTGTGTTTTGTTCTACATCCATCTTTGGCATCAACATTTAACTTTATTCCATTTTTCTGCTTCCTTCTCAATCTATTTTTCCATGTCTTTCCCCTTGTCTCCATACATGTGCACCATCTCCTCCCTCCTTTCCCCCTATTTCTATCAATCCTAAACAGCATTTCTTCAATCTCTTTTCCCTTCCCTACTCCTCCCATTCCTGTGCACCATCCCTCTCTCTCCCACTCCTGTGTTCTGATATCTCTGTTTTCCCCCTTCCTATGCTCTGGCATATTTATTCTTTCCCCCTACTGTGGTCTGGCATCTCTCTCTCTCTTCCTACCTTCCCCCTTGTTGTCTGACATCTCTCTCCTTCAATCCCCTCTTCCCCTGATCTGGTATTACTCTTCTCCTTCCCGCAAACTGGCCTTTTTCCCTTCCCTCTTCTTCCCCTTCCTGTGGTCCATTCCCTCCTTTCCTCCCCCCCCCTCCTTCCCGTGGTCTGCTCTCTCTCTCTTCTCGCAGTCTATCATATCTCTCTCCTTCCATCCCTGCTCTGCACCGTTGACCACTATCTTTCTCTCTCTCCCTTCTGTTTCTGGTGTCATTGTTCTTCCCCTTCCCCTCTGTCCCACCCCAGCCTCCCCCATTCTACTTAAGAAGCTGGTCCAGGGGGCTTCTGGGTCTGGTATTTCCTCCCCTTTCTATCCGCGCAGATCCGACATCGTCCTCACCTTCAGTCTTGCAGACATCCATTTTTGTTGCAGGGGACCACCAGCCTCGGCAGCAATTCTCAATCGCCGCATGCAGCTCCTTTCTGTGCTTTCCTTCTGCCACAACACAACTTCCTGTTTCCACCTGGATGAACCGTAGCAAAAGGAAAGCAGAGAGGGGCAACAAGTAACGGTTGAGAATCGATGCCAAAAATGGATGTGTCTGCAATAGAACAAAAAACGACATCAGACCTCCACAGATAGAAGGAGGTGGATATGCCAACCCACTAGGGGCTCCCCAGAGCCTCGGGACCCAGGGCAGCTGCACAGTTTGCTCCCTCCTAATGCCGGCCCTGTGCTGAGGCACAGTCACTGCGGGCCACATAAAATGGCCAGGTGGGCTGGATTTGGCCCACAGACCTTGTGTTTGACACGTGGTCTAATGCAAGAGGGGGCATATCTGTAGGTGAATCATATCTCCCAGTTAAACATACAGGCCCCGATTCTATAAAAGACACCTAAAGTTAGGTGCCTAGAATGGTGAGCCCAGCCGATCTAGGTGCCTAACTTACCCTCCCCCCCTTTACGAAGCTGTGTTAGGATTTTTTTTTTATCGCCAGCCACAGCGGTATTAGCTCTGATGCTCGTAGAATTCCTATGAGCGCTAAAGCTAATACCACTGCAGCTGGTGATAAAAAGTCCAAACGCAGCTTTGTAAAATGGGGGGGGGGGGTTTAGTGGGAATTATTTTAAAAGCTTAAATCAGTGCTGATAACAAGCAATTAGCACTTCATAATTGGCTTAAATTAAAATTAGTTGGGTGGAGGTGTCTACAACTTTCAGATAGGGGGCATAGTCCAAGGCCCCTATCAACCTCGGGGTGCTGAGGCTTTAACCACTGCGCCACACTCTCATTGACATGGCATAAGAGGGTGTGCCTAAACACGTGCAAGAATTCTATAATGGAATCTTGGCGGCAAGATGTAGAATTGGTGCTGAACACACAGCATTGGGGTACCTAGATTGAGGTGCCAAGTTGTACAATTGCTCCGCTATAGGTAGCAAACTCTATTTAAAGTGACCCAATAGAAATTATGTCAACAATAAGTGTTTTTCATTGAGAGCCTGTGTCGGTATCCATTTCTACTCAACTGTGGAATCTATAAGTTAGGAGTGATCTCGAATGCATGGAAATCATTAGTATGTGCAGAGCTGCACCAAATAAGCAGATTTCAACATGCCAGCTGTGCAAAATTGCTGAGAGTGAAAAATACTACAAAATAGCAGCCTATGAAAAGATACAAAATTTTAGTGTGATCGTGTACAAAGTGCCCTTGGGAGTTTTAGGTTGATTGCAGTCCTTGTTTTAGCTGTGCAATGTGCTACATGTTATATTGTAAATGATTAGTCCTATATGTAAAACTCCTAACAAAAAAAAAAAATTAAACATATCTCCAAGAATTACCCATAGCCATATGACACAAAATATTATGCAAATAATTTAAATTCCAAGCTAAAACAAAAAAAACAGCCACAGCCATAAAATTGATGTTTTATTATTACATTACATTAGGGATTTCTATTCCGCCATTACCTCGCGGTTCAAGGCAGATTACAAAAGAGTTATAGAAGGTGGATTACAGAAAATGTCTGTAGGTTGTTTCTGGGGGTTGGTGAGTTAATGGAGGACTTGTGGTGTTAGGTCTTTTTCAGGGATTTCTTGAACAGTATAGTCTATTTTTTTCTGAATGTTTTGTAGTCTGGGGTCGCTATCAGTAGATTGGAGATTTGGTTGTCAAGTTTTGCAAAATAAGATGCGGTCACAATTCCATAATTCAGTTCACACAGACTAGAAAATATCTAGCTTCAAATGTTCAGCCCACTTTATATAGAAACAGAAATTGACAGCAGCTAAAGGCCGAATGACCTATCCACAACATCTGTTATCTCCTCCTCTCCCTAAGAGATCCCACAGGCCTGTCCCATCTCCATTTTCACCACCTCCATCGGGAGACTGTTCCACGAGCATGCAAATCAGAACTGAGACATCCAGTTCAGGACTGGTCAAATTCCAGTGATATTTTAGAAAAGGAAATATCAATATAGAGACTGTGTATTCACTAGTTATTGGATCAAGCAGAGACAGATATATCTGATGCTAAAAACAGCAGATCACCAAACAGATGAGAAATAAAAGGCTTTAATTTCACCAAAGAAATGACAATGGCCATGTTTCACCTACAAGGCTGTATCAGAAGCAATAACTGGAAAATGATAGGCAAATGCACACTTGCTTATAGTCCCAGCAGTCGTAGGCAATTAGGGTCCAAGCATGTCATATATGGTTTACATGAATTTATTCAGGTACTCAAGCATTTTTCCATGTCTGTCCTTGCGGGCTCACAATCTAATGTACCTGGGCCAATGGGGAGGGATTAACTGACTTGCCCAGAGTCACAAGGAGCAGCGTGAGTTTGAACCCACAACTGCAAGGTCCTGAGGCTGTAGCTTTTGTATTCATTATGTCCAATTCAAGTTCAATTTATATGATATACCACAAATATAAAACCTCCCTCTGCCATGCAGAGGAGAGCCCTGGTGGGGCAGGCCACAATCAGCCAGTTCACATACTTCCTCTTTAAGGCTGGCCACTGCCATGCTGCTGCTGCTTTGGGAAGCCCGGAAGTATGTCAGGTCTCACAGTGGGAGATTTGGTGGGATGCTGCTGCATGGGGATGGGAGGGAGGGATGGAAAGCTGCTGCTCAGGGGGATGGGTGGGAGGGGAGGAAAGCTGCTGCTCAGGGGGAGGGGAGGGGAGGAAAAATGCACATGGGGGAGAGAGGAATTGGGGTGGAGGAAGGGAGAAATGAAACAAAGGTAGAAAGGGGTGAGAAATCCTGCATATGGTGGAGGGGAGGAAGGACATGCATGGAAAAGAGGGAAAAATGTTAGACATAGGGTGGAGGGCAGGGAGAAGATGATGCATGGGGAGAGAGAAAGAAATGATGCACATGAT
Source organism: Geotrypetes seraphini (assembly GCF_902459505.1). Lineage (NCBI taxonomy): Eukaryota > Metazoa > Chordata > Amphibia > Gymnophiona > Dermophiidae > Geotrypetes > Geotrypetes seraphini. Next base: position 49,304,368 of record NC_047097.1, read on the forward strand.
AATGGAGGAGAAAAGGGAAAGATGCTGCATGGAGGGGAATAGAGAGGTTTGACCCAGGGCACAAGGCAGGGAGAGAGAGTGGAAAAGAAATAAATGTTGAATATGGCAGTGGAAGGTTGAAAAAAATAATTTTATTTTCTATTTTGTGATATGTCAGATTTGAAATGTGTGTCCTGCCAGAGCTGGTGTTAGACAGCAAGCATGAGCTAGGACCTAACAAAGAGCTAGATTCACTAAGCCCTCCGATCGTGTTTGCGATCATGTACCAACCCAGTTTTTCCTCCGACCTGATTCACTAATCTCTGTGCTGATGAAGGAGCGCATTGTAGTGTTGCATTTTGTTACTTGTTTGTGCGCAGTGTTTAAATAAAGAATTACAAAAAAAAAGAAATTGGTATAGAAAATGAGACATCTTAAATTAGTAAAGCTATGTTTTAAATAACACTATTTTGCTATTTTTACTTCACTTGTCACTGTAACAGTAACCTGCTTAAGTTTCTAAAAAAACAACAACAAAAAAAAAACCAAATTGCTTGGCCAATATATTAGAACATAGCCTATTTAAACTACAGCATATACGATTAACTTTATTTTCTTTCTTTGCATCTCTTTGTATTCATTTTCAATGCTATACCTTATCTGCAGATAAACAAACTAGATAACATAGTTACAAATATTATTTCCTTATTAATTAAGGACCGCTCCATAAAGGCATCTGCAGTATTAAACAAAGTTGTTTGCTAAATGTAACTCTGATTTTAAAGGTTATTTCCAGTTCTATAGCTATATCGCTAGTTACACACAGTATTGGACTGATGCTGACGACCAGAAGTCCTATTCAAGGTACTGTCTGTTTCATACTTGTTGAAGACTTCCATCTACGGGTGGATCCAGATGAAGGATGGTGGTTGGCCTGAGGGGATAGTGTGCACTGTCTCAATGAATGCATCTAATTACTACCTTCCCTACTTTGAAGGATTCCTTTTCCCCAGGGAAGGCTTTTCACCAGAACTGAACAACCATCATAGACTGATCAGCTCCGGTGTCAATGAGGGCCTCAGTCATCTGACCTCCTACTGATATAGGGATAATGTATCTTGTACCTATTTTGCTCCCAGGAGTGCAAGTACTTATCATACTATACTGCCCATGGGTCACCTTTCTGCAGAACTGCTGATTGTGGCCTACCTCCCCGCACCTATAACATTTCCTCTGTCTGCTCTGGGAATTGGTCCTAGGAGAGGAAAATTTAGACTCCTTTGAGGCAGGCTTCTTAGGCCACTCACTGTGCGGTTCTAAGGGACCCTGCCTAGGTAGGGGTACTCGTACAGGGACTGGGCCTTCTGAGGGTTCCTGGGCATCTAAGTATGCCTCTGCTACCTCTAGGACTTGCCCTAGGGTTTTACAGTTTTGCCTCCTAATCCAGGCCCTGAGATTCTTAGGGACTGCTTCAAGCATTTGTTCCCTAACTATCTCGGTGAACAAAGCCCTAGCATCACTAAGGTGACCATACGTCCCGTTTTGAACGGGACAGTCCCGTTTTCGGATCCCCTGTCCTGTTGTCACCACACACAGCTTTGGGACGCCAAAATGTCTCGTTTTCAGGGACAGCGTCCCAAAGCTGTGCGCGGGGACAATGGGACAGGCAATCGCTTCCTGTCCCTCCCCTGCCGCACCAAAAAAAAAAGCCTCCCTCCAGGCCCGATTTAAACTTCTCCCTGGTCCACCGCCGCTGCTCCTCTGCTGCCACTACTCGCACCCGGAAGCCTTCTTCCCGATGTCAATTCTGACGTCGGAGAGGACGTTCCAGGCCAGCCAATCGCTTGCACAAGTTCAAATGTGTAAGCGGATTAGGTCCTACCAGAGCTGGAACTGGTACGGTCGGTAGAGATTGTCCCCCAGGTTGTGTAGCAGTCTGTTGCAAAATCTGCATGAAGAATTTAGTCTGTTGTTGCATAGACTCCACCAGTTCTCCATGCTGTCGCATCATGGTCTTCTAGTTCGCTTGCCAGCGCTCTTCACTGGTCTTCAGGATTGCTTTCAGGTCCTTGTACTGCCTCTGGCGCTCGCCGGCCAGCACTGCCAACATCTGGGCCTGCTCCATGGTGAAGTCCTAAAAGGCAAACAAAAAGAAAACAACCCAAGTGTGGCTGTACAACAGGAGTGTTCCTCCCTTAGTAGCCTCCCCAGCTTCCAGGCCTCCCCAACCAGCACCATCTTATCCTCACCAGCTACCTCCCAGGTACTCTTACCCCAAGTACTACCTGCGTGCTGATTGGGTGCACCGCCCATGCTGTCACTGGTCTGGAACTGGTCTACAGCTCGCTGCTTCTTCTGGACTGGAACTGGACTCCTGCTTGAATCACCACCAGGACGGAAATGAGCTCCTGCTCGAACTGCTGCCAAGACTGGAATGCCGCTCTTTATCTGGATCTCCTCCTTCCGGTTTCCGTCACACAGACTCCTCCTTCTGGGTAGGTCACAGGATATTCCAGCAGGTGAAAAGTTAATTATCCAAGAAAACCAACAGGTAATCAGTTCAGCAATCCAAACAAAATGTAATGATATGGCTCTCCCAAAACAAGTCCAAAAATAAAGACAAAAGAAAAACTTTTTTTTCTTCTTCATCAGTTCAACAGTGTCACCAGCAGGAGGTGCTATATCCCACTCCTGATACCAAACACTGTAACCGGCAGTAGAGCCTAGCCACAGGACTCCTCACTGCCCCTAGTGGTTACAGCAAAACTCGCACTGGCTTGTGACTCAGTAAGGAGTTACCCTGCAGACACTGTATTAATAAGTAAATTAAACAAAAACCAGAACCAAAGCACACAGCTCCAAGGTTGATTCTTCAAAGGAAAATTTAATTATCAGAATGGCAAAGTTCAAAACAAATACTCCAACTTGCAAAACACAAAACCAAAAATATCCAAAAGGAAAACCCTAGTTGCTTTCAGGATTTTCTCCTCATCAAAGTCAGTATTGAGCTCTGTGACTCTGCTCTCACCAGAGCTCCTTACAATAAGACTTCCAAAAGCCTGCACTTAGCAGGTTTCTCCAAAATGCAGTTCTCCTGCTTTAATGTCTCAAACACGCTGTCTCAGCACAAGCCTCCAGCTTATTTTGTAGCACTGCTGAGTTCAGGGGAGTGTCTCAGGTTTGCCTTGCAAAAAGCACTCAAAAGCTTTCAAAAATCACTCCCGGTTTTTAGCAAACCTCTCCCCACAAACACTCCCAAATTTAAACAAACTTTGCTGAGGAACAGAAAGTTCAGAACCCAAAACTCCCACAGTTTAAACAGTCAATGTAGCTTGCTGGCAAAAACAAACACTCAGCCCAAAAATAGCAAACAGAACACCCCCCCCCCACACACACACACATCACACACACACAGTTTTCAGTTCAGTCCTTGAAAAAGGTTGCCAAGCCTACTTCCATTGGCTCGGGAGTCACTTCCAAACCCTCAAGGACCAGCTGTCCTTGCAACTCCAGTTGCATTTCTTCCTCTGCTTCCAACAGCCTCTTTCACTTCCATAGGGTCACAGGTATTACTCCTGCTGGCACTGGGAAACTCCTCTTTAGGGAGAGACCTGAGCTTCCTTCCTAACCTGCCCCCTTGCTTGCTAGCCTCTACTGGCTTTTCAAAAAGGGAGCCACATCCTGCTCTAGTTGAGCTTTCTCTCCCAGGGGCTTCTCTCCGGCTCACCCGGTGGACATTAGGGAAACAGCCTTCCTGACTATTCCTAGTAGGAGGTTTAAAACCCTTGTCCCTAACCCTGCTGTGTGAAATGGTGGTGAAAGTGCAGGGCTTCCTCTTCCCCCCATTCTCGGCCAGTGTCATCCTCCAGTGGGTCAGTTTGGTCCTGGTAGCTATGCCTGGCAAACCCCTTTCTGGGCTTCTCAGTACCCTTTCTTCCGGCTTTTCCCGGGAGCCTGGCTGGTCACACTGTTGTTCGAGATAAGGAACAGAAAGCACACAGTGCAGATGTTACAACACACAGCACAGAGGATTGTCACACCATACAGACCAGTGGTTGCTGTAAAATTATAATACCGGTGCTTAGCTGGAAGACAGAGACAGGGATGCAGGTGTAAGGCCTGCAGCAATGATTCCTGTTTTTCCTATATTCTCTGACCAGAGGTGAAACAATGGACAGCAGGTCAGGTATGAGGCCTATGCAGTATATGCACAAAACTACAAGTGATAAGGTTGTCTTTCTGATAGCCACTGTAAGATGAAGTAACAGTCTTGTTGGAACATCAGATAAAGACAGAACTACAGTTGCCCTCGTCCAAGGAACCACACAAGTTGACCTACACGTATGCAAAACCACAGCACCTAAAGGACAGAGAAGGGGCCGTTCTTGGAATTGGGCAGAGGTCTTGCATAGATAATTTCTGGGGGAAAAAAACTCCCAAGCAGAAGGGTGTAAAAGGCAGATAAGATTAGGTGGTTTTTGGACATGCGTAAGTGGAAAATTGCTTTAAGGACATAAGTAGATGTTAATAGCTTTTACGTCAATTAGGGATATAGCCAATTGTAACCACTTAATTCTGTTAGTGATGCTAACAAATCAAATTAGCACCTGATAACTTGTGATAATGCTAATAACCAATCAGAAACTTTCCAATACATAGCTGATAATAGTGGTGCCTCACACAACGAACTTAATTGGTTCCAGGAGCAAGTTTGTTATGTGAAACGTTCGTTATGTGAAACGCGTTTTCCCATAGGAATACATGTAAAAAAAAATAATTCGTTCTGCAGCATAAAATATGCTAAGATGACATAAAAAAGATAAATTTTTTGTTATTATTTTTATTTAGATACATCTAAAAACATACATCTCCCTGTCCTTTTACTTCCACTATCTTCCTATCCCATCTCTATTCCCTTTTGTCCCTCTCCCCATGATCAATCATCTCACCACCTCTCTCTGCCCTCACCCTCAGGGTTCAAGATTGCTTCCACTCTTTTTCCTGTTGTTCTCTCTGCCTGTCACCCTATGATTTAGCATCCCTTCTGCCCTTGTCCAATATTTCCCCTTCTCTCCCTCCCTCTCATCCCCTGCTCCAACATGTGCTTTCAGCGGCCTTCTCCCCCCTTAAGCGTCTTTTCTTCTCCACTCCACCTTTCCTCCCTCCCTGCCTCCACCTTTGTGGCGCTTTTGCACCCGACCGACAACAGAACAGGCCCGGTCGGACAAATCTCCCTGTCCTGTAGCCGCGAATCTAAATTACCTTCTTACAGCAGCTGGATTATTGAAGCTGCTGTAAGAGGTAATTTAGATTCGCGGCTACAGGGCAGGGAGGTTTGTCGGCCGGGCCTGTTGTCGGTCGATCGGGGGACCTGACCAGCTGTGCACATTCTTCGGGGCGGACCGCCCCCTCCCCCCTCTTTCGTTCGCCATTGCCTTCTTCCTACCTGCCCTGCCGCAGCCGCACACAGCCGAACGGAAGTCTTCCTGATGTCAGCGCTGACGTCGGAGGAAGGGAGGGCTTTGCTTAAGCCCTCCCTCCGACGTCAGCGCTGACATCGGGAAGATTTCCGTTCGGCTGTGTGCTGAGACAGGGCAGGTAAGGAGAAGGAGACTACCCTCGCGGCTCGACCAACCCCGCTGCGATCCAACCCCGCAGGAACCCCGGACTTCGTTGTGTGAAACGAAGTCCGTTGTACGAATCAAGACATAAAGTTCGTTGTGCGCAGCGTTCGCTGTGCGAGGCACCACTGTATATCAATCCATTTAAGATGAGAAAGAGACACAGATAGAGTATTTTTCTGCATACCTGCAGGGTGTGGAACTTTATCTGATCTGTGACACTTCTGAATACTGGTAATCTGTTCTCTTTTTTTCCATATGCTGCCTTTACTTTATAATAAATCTATACTTTTATGCAACAGCATTCCTGGTGTGGCCTGAGTCAGTTTTTATGGAAGGGTTTAGCAGCCTCCCTTTTCCACTGATCATCATCCCATCCGTGCATGCAAATGAGGGGAAAAGGCATTCAAAGTAGGAAGACAGCGATTTACTAACCAAAATCAGGAACACTGAATGGGCTGGACAATCAACAAAGAAGCGACTTCTGGGGACCAGTCACTCACGTCCTTTCCGACTGTCCTGCTCTCTGCTGCCCTGTTCTCTGTCCCGATTCTCCTGCTCTCTGCCACACTGCTCTCTGCTGACTTCAGTAAACTGCATTTCCTGCTCTCTGCCCTGATTCTCTTGCTCTCTGCCGCCCCGCTCTCTGCCCCGACTCTCCTATTCGCTCTACCCTGCAGTGTGATCGCGGGTTTAAAGCGGGTTACAACCATAGGCTCTCAAAGTAAAAGTAAAAAAAATAAACGTTTCCAGCTCTGTAATCGTGCGCAGACCATCTACAGGCAAAGAAGATGGTCTGCCTATGTGTCAGGATTGCTCTGTAGCGATCCGTGTGGTCAGGTGGGGGGCGTGCCTCCAATCACCCCCATTTGCATGAGGACGTGTTGAGAATCAGTCGGCCTGCCATGGATCGGTGGGCTTAGTGAATTTAGGCCAAAGAGAGGAAAAGTCTTTTTTTGTTTACAGCGCTGGCATGGGGCTGAGGTGGGTGAAGAGGCTACAAAATAAACCCTACACCCAAACAGGAGATTCTACCTCCTCAAGTTAGAACAAAGAAAAACAAAAGAGGCGACCTGTGGTGCTCAATCTTATTGAAAGTGATTCATTGGAGACAAAGATTGTTGTTACACACAGCTGATTGGCTTTTAAAAGTCATCCTGTCGAACCAACTTATATTTTAATTTTGATTGTTGTTTCATTATAAAAGGACAATTGCGATACAGTGCTTTGCTTTGAGGAAAAGACCCTAGAGGCAGGCCTTATGACTGAAACATGTACGTGTTGGGTCTTGAGCAAATTAAAAGATTGAGCACCACAGGTCGCCTCTTTTTTGTTTTTCTTTTTACAAAATAAACCTGCCCGGGTGTTTGAAAAACCCCAAAATAAAACACACTATTGGGTGGGGAAAGTGAATTGATCGAAAAATCAATTCAATAGGCCAGGAGCAGCAGTAATCCCATTGTTGATCTTGGTGACTACAAAGGTGTATTACCCTTCTGAAAAAAAATGTGTATATTATTTATCCTTCCTTAGTCCCATCCAAACCATGTCCCCTTGCCTTCTCTTTATCTCATTGTCATGTACAAATCCTGGCTTTTTAAAATTAGATTCTCAAAGTTTATTCCATACAGATATGTAAATCGCAAGTAGGTCTTCTAAAATTAGGGCATGAGGTCATGTCCTCCTCAGTGCAGGAAGAACAGATGGTCCCCATGATTTGGGTGAGTGCTAGGATAGCCAACAAGGGTAACGTGAGCTGCTGGGTGACTCTTGTGTGTCTCCTTTAGCCCCAATCATTGTCCCCTTCCCTACCTCCCCTTCCAGGTGCTGGTTGCAAGAAGGATTGCTGTCAGGAAAAGATAACAGGTTTATTAAACACACTATGTAATACACTGCTGACATGGCTGGCTTTATCTGATGCAACTTTTCTGCTTAATCTGGGCTGTTTATATATGCTGTTGCTGCAGTTTTGAAACATCTGGGCACAGCAAATTCTTATTTCTGCACCTGCAAATCTAAACACACATGGACTAAAAGAATACAATTTTTCATGATGCTTGTTAAAAAAATAAAAAAAATAAGATAACCATAACAGAAACTTCAACCAAGCATGAAACTCAAGGGAGTAGTATGACAAGTGCTAAGCTGTAAACAAGCTTTACAGAGATTTAATTCTTCTGATGAGTGCCAGTGGTGGAATCTTGCCGTGTGCTCAGCATATGCACACTGAGACTCACAGAGGAAATAATGCAAACAGAAAGAAAGGTTCAGAGCACGCTAATTCCTCAGCTAAAAATAGCAGAGCAATTAGGAGAGTTTTTTTCTAATTATCTGAATGGGTTTCAGAATGTGTGTGTCTGTTTTTCTGCAATACTTACAATCTTCATCGTGTACAATATTCTCAAACATTTTGCCATTTTTATTAAAAAAGCAGAACCACAATAAGCCTTCAAGTCCCAATTAGTTACTGAAATCCTGCTTATCACATGATTTTCCATAATGTACATATAAAAGTGTAGATTTTTTATTAACTATACTACTACTAATAACTTTCTTTTTGTATACCGCAGTACTATGGCACTTCAGAGCAGTTAACAGAGGAAGAGACTGTACATTTACAGCAATGTTACATACAAGACAGTGATGTTGCGTACAAGATAATAGTGTTACAAACAAGACATTCATTTAAACTTAGCTTTCAGTTTAACTTAACAAGTCGGGAGTAGTCAGGTAAATCCGGAGGCATATCAGAGATCAAGGCAGGTTTACAAGGTAGGGGGGAGTCAGAAATGTATTAAAGAGATAGGTTTTTATTGATTTCCTGAAAGTTTGGTAGGAGGGTGAATTAGAGATGAGGGTGGTTAGGCATTTATTCCATTTGCCTGCTTGGAATGCTAGAGATCTATCAAGGAATCTCTTGTAGATACAGCCCTTTAGGGATGGGAAGGCAAACAGGTAGGCATTTCGTGTGCGAGTGGGGCCTGAAAATTCAAAGTGTTCCGACAGGTAGGTTGAGGAAGAGCCTATTAAAGTTTTGAAGCCGAGGCAAGCAAATTTGAAGATGATCCTTGCCTCCATTGGCAGCCAGTGCAGTGGAAAAACTGCACTTAAGAACACTGTAATTAAACAAAACATTATTCACCTCATGGATCAAGTTCTAACAAAGCTTGTTCTTCAGTTTTATCTTAATAATATAGTTTTTGAGGGAGCTCAGTGGTTTTGGCATGATCAGTTTTTTTATGCTTAGGTAATGTTTCATGTTAGTGGGTACTTTTACCTCTGAGGAAAGGGATGTTTCCAGTGGTATGCCTCAAGGTTTTGTTCTTGGACCTGTTCTTTTTAACATTTTTATAAAGATATTGCTGAATGCCTCTTTGCGAATGATACCAAAATCTGTAATAGAGTAGACACCCAGACTGGTGTGAATAACATGAAGCTTGAAGAATGGTCTGAAATTTGGCAGCTAAACTTGAATGTTAAGAAATGCAAGGTCATGCATTTGGGTGCAAAACACATAGGAAACAGTACAGTTTAGGAGATGAAGAACATATGTGCACGACAGAAGAGCAGGACTTGGGTGTGATTATATGTGATGATCTTAAGGTGGCCAAACAGGTTGAAAAGGTGAAGACGAAAGATAAAAGGTTGCTAGGGTGCATAGGGTCAGTAGGAAAAAGGAGGTATTGATGCCCTTGTATAAGACTTTGGTGAGACCTCATTTAGAATATTGTGTACAATTCTGGAGGCCGCACCTTCAAAAAGATATAAAAAGGTTGGGGACAGCCTTAAAGATCTCAATCTATATACTTCTGAGGAAAGGTGGGAGAGTTGAAAGAGATGATAGAGATGTTTAAATTCAAAAATTCCAAAAAATGTTACTCGGTAGTCGGCAGAGATGGGAGAAGCCCCCAAAGATCTACATTTAATCACAAAAAAGGGGAGGAGAAAAAGCCTAAAAATCAACTTTCACGCAGCAATCAACAGGTGATTTCAAGTTTCTGTTACTCCTGTTAGCTCTCCAGGACAGAAGGAAGACCCCAGCGGAGCAGGCCACAAGGAGCCTATCCAGAGCCTGCCTCTGCTGGTTGTCCACCACCACTGCTGCCACTGCTGCTGCTACTACTTTAAGAAGCCCTGGAGAGCTGTATTGTGTACAGATACTTGTTAGGCATCACCTATTGTGAACAAAATTCAAGTTCTCAGTACCCCTAATGCAGGCATGTTCTCCACAGTACTGTGTTGGGTTTAGAGATGGACTGTTCAACTTGGACATTAATAAACAGTTTTAATAGTATCATCTGGCTTTGGTTTCATCCATTGGCTTTGTTTGGTGGAAAGTCCATTGTCGCACCCCACTTCTATTTTGTACCTAAAGGTAGGCGCCACTTATGTATATCAAAGGTGTCTACTACAGGGGGCCTACATGTGGGTGGAGCTTCTGTAAGTCATGGGTGTGTCTCCCAGTTAGGCGCACAGTTTTATAGAATACTATAAATGATGTATGCCACTTCAAGCTACCTACACAATAATAGAAGATAGTTCTCAACAATCAGTTTTGTATGTGGACCATCGGAAGGCAAATAGGTTCAAGGAGTACTTATCTCAACACCTCACTTCCTTATTACTACTTTATATATACGAGGGTCATTTCATAAATGCACACTATTTTTTTTTAATTTACATGTTTTATTTTTTTTTTTCAACTATTTCTTTACAGTCCTTCAATATAGTCTTCCTGCTTTGCAATGACCGAGTCCCAATGTTTGGGAAGCTTCATTATTCCATCCAAGACACTGTTTTAGTTCAGTTGCCAAATGGCTCGGGTACCGGCAGAAGAAAGCTCTTCCAGAGATGCAAAACGATGTCCATGCATAGGTTGTTTCAACTTTGGAAAAGGATTGAAGTCTGGTGGACTCATGTTTGGACTCAAGGGAGCATAAGGTAACACCTAGCCGTATTCGCTTAGTTTTTCAATGATGAGTGGAGAGGTCCCACGACCAAAAAATTTTAAACGAGCTCAATCAAAAGTCAAACAAATGATGATTTTCACTATCATGAAGGCATCATCATCACAGACAAAGTTCCATGTGGAAGACGTGTCACAGCAATGTATTATCGTGATTTTTTGCAAAATAAAAATGCACAGAAAAATGCACAAAACCCCACCGCAGTTGCTCTTGGCTGGGCTACTCATTCTTCACAACAATACTCGCCCACACATAGGGAATGTCATTGAAAAACTACACGAATATGGCTGGGATGTGTTATCTCATGCTTCCTACAGTCCAGACATGAGACCACCAGACTTTGACCTTTTTCCAAAGTTAAAACAACCTATGCGTAGACATCGTTTTAAATCTCTGAAAGAGCTTTCTTCCGCCAGTACCCGAGCCATTCGGCAACTGAACTAAAACAGAGTCTTGGATGAAATAATGAAGCTTCCTGGGTGTTGGGACTCGGTCATTGCAAAGCAGGGAGACTATATTGAAGGATTGTAAAGAAATACTTAAAAAAAAATAAAACATATAATTTTTTTAAATAGTGTGCATTATTTATGAAATGACCCTCGTATATTAAGAATATTTTCAATCAATGTTGCATAATCACTATATGGTGTAAAAAGATCACTGTTCAATATTCAGCATTTCATGTAGTTCATATTTTGCTCGTATGTCAGCCCTACATTGCTAGCTATCAGCATTTTCTGTTGGCCTAACCAATGTCAGCAAAGCCTATGTATGGGAAACTAATATTAAACAGATCTGACCCTGGTAATGTCAGTGCAGATAAACTTTAGGGCTCCTGATCTTCAGTCTCAGGAATGACTTCTAAATTATCATTACTTAAATTTGACAAAGAACCCTGATAGAAGGCTGGGTGAATCCACAGTTTTTACAGATGTGTTAAGGTCTGATGCTTAAGATAGAGAATGGCCCCAGTTGCATGTTCTAAGATAGATAGTGTCCATCAAGAGCCATTGTTTCAGACAGAAGCCAGGTGTCGCAGAGAGATGCTGGAAAATAACAGAATCTCAAGTTTATGAGGGACAAGGCCTTGCCCCTGGTTTCATTCTCTCCAGCCTTTTCACACCTCATATACCACCACCCATGAAGACACAGAAGTAGCAGTCAGATAAAACCTCTTGCCTGCTTTTTCCAGGTCCTTCCTTCTATCTTCAACTTCTAAAAACACATACAAATCCCTGCCTCTCTCTATCTTCCCTCTCTTTCTTGCTCTAGATTCTGGCTTATTTCCCTCTTTCAGCCTTTCACCTATTCAGAGATGCAAAGGAAAACCTGTCTTTTCTATCTCATTTGCAAGACACAGAAACAGCTACATAATAGAACATCTTTTTGTACATTAGTAACCAAGCATATGTTTGTATCTTTCTTATAAGCATTGCATGTCTGTTATATTAAGCATATTTCTACTCAATATATTGTATGCTTTGAAAAAAAAAAAAAAACAGCACCGGAGGACTCTTCACTCCTTCTCCGGCCCCCTCTGCACAAGGAGAGGAGCGTGGGAGCCCTGCTCCGCCCCCCTCCCGGCACAGGAGAGCCGACTTTAAAAAAAACAACACCGGAGGACTCTACACTCTTTCTCCGGCCCCCTCTGCACAAGGAGAGGAGCGTGGGAGCCCTGCTCCGCCCCCCTCCCGGCACAGGAGAGCCGACTTTAAAAAAAAACAAAAAAAAAACAAAAAAAAAAACAGCACCGGAGGACTCTTCACTCTTTCTCCGGCCCCCTCTGCACAAGGAGAGGAGCGTGGGAGCCCTGCTCCGCCCCCCTCCCGGCACAGGAGAGCCGACTTAAAAAAAAAACAACACCGGAGGACTCTGCACTCTTTCTCCGGCCCCCTCTGCACAAGGAGAGGAGCGTGGGAGCCCTGCTCCGCACCCCCCGATCCATAAAAAAGCCAGCGCACAGCACCAACACGAGCCAGCCAGATCGGGCCGGCGTGGGAGCCCTGCTCCGCCCCCCCCCGATCCAGCAGGAGGACATTTTACCTTAAAAAAGCCAACGCACAGCACCAACACGAGCCAGCCAGATCGGGCCGGCGTGGAAGCCCTGCTCCGCCCCCCCCGATCCAACAGGAGGACATTTTACCATAAAAAAGCCAGCGCACAGCACCAACACGAGCCAGCCAGATCGGGCCGGCGTGGGAGCCCTGCTCCGCCCCCCCCCCGATCCAGCAGGAGGACATTTTACCTTAAAAAAGCCAGCGCACAGCACCAACACGAGCCAGCCAGATCGGGCCGGCGTGGGAGCCCTGATCCGCCCCCCCAATCCAGCCGGAGGACATATTACATTTAAAAACGACCCAGCGCACCACTTCACAGAAGCCAGCCAGATCGGGCCAGCGTGGGAGCCCTGCTCCGCCCCCCCGAACCAGACATCAAAAATGAAGCTCTCCCTGCATACACACACACTAGCCACCCTTTTGATAATCCTCCTCATTTCTAGTTGGAAAGCAGCAGCAAACAACCTACCCACCACAACCACATCCTCCAGTACAACCAACTTCCAACTTCCCAACAGAAGAATACTCACATCAAGAAACTCGAACCACCACACCAGCACTCAACACTCCATCACTGTTACCTGGAAAAGAAGATCAACACTTCCGAAAACAAAATCTCATCCATCTCCCACAACACTCATATACCCGGAAACAACTCACATTCCCCAGACTGACACGACCTCCCTTACATGTGCCTATGTTAACATCAGAGCACTAGGACCCAAAACAGAAAACATAAAAAATTGGATAAAAACAGAAAAACTTGACTGCCTATTCCTCACTGAAACCTGGTTAACCTCAGACACAGACCCTAGAATAAAAGAAGTATGCCCGCCAGGATACAAAATAACAGTAACCTGCAGAGAGAAAAAAAGAGGAGGAGGACTAGCAATAATATTCAAGAACTCCCTAACTCTAAACATACTTGAGAAAACATCCACTCCACAAATGGATTTCCTAGCGTGTCAACTCACAAACCCAACACTAAAAAACTCTCTAAACTGCTTGCTCTGCTACATAACACCAGGAAACTGGACCACAGTGAGACCTGAATTTGAAAACTTCATCTACCAAAACTCACTAACAGCTGAATATAACCTCATCCTAGGAGACCTAAACCTACACCTAGAAGACACAACCTCCACACCAGCAAATAACTGTCTATCCTTCCTCAATGCCTTATCCTTCCAGATCCTAAACCCACAAACCACTCATGAAAAAGGTCATCAACTGGACATTGCTGCATTCATGTCTCACCAACCATCCAATCCAGCAATCCAAACTCCTAACGGAACATGGTCCCCATCCCTATGGTCAGACCACTACATTTATAACTTCAACATCAATTGGACCAAGACCAAACACACACCTCAATCAAAAAAAACCACATATACCTCACGCAAACATATCGACCCAACCATTTTCTGGTCAAAGGTAGACGAAACTATCCAAGACTGCGACCCAAAAAACTTCATCTCCCACTGGAAAAATGTATCCACCAACATCCTTGATGATCTTGATGATCCCCTACAAACCAAAACCAGAACCAGCAGGAAATCAGACCAATGGTTTAATAATGAATTACTCCAACTCAAAAGACAGTGTAGAAGATTAGAAAGAAAATGGAGAAAAAAGAACCAAGATCAAACAAAAACCGACTGGAAAAAAATCAACAAACAATACAAAAAACTACTAAAAGATAAGAGGAAAAGCTACTATACTAACCTCATAGGCACGGAAACCCAAGATTCCAAAAAAATATTCCAAATCCTGAAAGAATTAACAGACACCAAACCATACACAACCTCCACGAACACACCTCCACCATCACCCACCCTCTTAGCAGAACACTTCAAGAACAAAATCACCAACACCAGAGCCACACTCATCCTTAACCCATCCCATCAAAATCCAATCACAACCCACCCTACAGGAAAAGAGGCAATCGCAGCAGACAGAATTTGGACTCAATTCCCTAACATACAATGGTCAGAATTCAACAAATTCTACAAAAAATACAGCCATGCCTCCTGTGACCTCAACCATTGCCCCTCATATCTCCTTACCACCTCTAGTGTAAAATTCCGCACTATAACTCTACAATGGATCCAATTCACGCTCACAGAAGGCACATTCCCTGCTGATCTCAGCGAAATTGTCATCACCCCAATCCAAAAAGACCCAAAAGCACCACAAAACCTCCCATCTAACTTTAGACCTATAGCCTCAATTCCGCTATATGTCAAAATTATAGAAGGCCTAGTAGCCAAACTCCTCACCAATTACATAGAGGACCATAACCTACTCCACCCCATGCAATCAGGCTTCAGAACAAACTTCAGCACAGAGACACTACTAGGCTCCCTTATGGATACCGTCAGACAACAACTTAGTACAGGGAAAAAAATGCTACTCATACAACTGGACCTATCGGCGGCATTCGACCTAGTAGACCACAACATCCTTCTACAGATCTTAGATGCAATAGGCATCTCAGATAAAGTATACTCCTGGTTTGAAGGATTCCTAAAACTCAGAACCTACAGTGTAAAATCAAACAAAGAAAAGTCAGAATCCTGGTCAAACCCCTGCGGCGTACCACAAGGATCTCCACTATCCCCTACCCTCTTCAATCTCTACACTGCATCTCTAGGAACGCATCTGGATAATCTAGGCATAACCTCCTATAGTTATGCGGATGACATCACCATCCTCGTCCCATATGATCATTCTAAACCTACCATGACAGACAAACTTCACCAAACACTTGAAGCAGTCACAACCTGGATGAAAAATCACAAACTTAAACTCAACCAAGACAAAACCAAATTCATCCTCCTAGAAAATGACAAGATCCAAACCACAACCAACCTAGACATAAACGCAACCAAATATCCCATCCAAACCACCATAAAACTACTAGGCATGACCATAGACAGATGCTGCACAATGCAACCGCAAATAAATAAAACAATTCAAAAATCATTCGCAATCATGAGAAACCTGAGACAAGTCCGAAAATTCTTTGAAAGAACACAATTCCAACTTATAGTACAATCCCTAATACTAGGTATATTGGACTACTGTAACATACTCTTCCTTCCATGTCCTGCAACTGCGATAAGACAACTCCAAACAATCCAAAATACAGCTTTGAGACTCATCTACTCATTGAAAAAACATGACCACATCACTGAAGCCTTCATCAACTCACACTGGCTCCCAATCCAAGAAAGAATCCATTTCAAATTCTACTGCATATTATTTAAAACCCTACACGGAGACAGCCCATCATACCTGAACAATCGCCTCATCCAAGCACCCAGTACCAGACACAGAAAAAACGCACTCCCCATTCATACCCCCCCCAATCAAAGAAGTAAAAAGAACAAAACTACACGACGGCCTCCTAGCCACTCAAGCCGCAAGACTGGACAACCAGATCTCCAACCTTCTGATGACCACCCCAGACTATAGGACATTCAGAAAAGAAATAAAAACCACACTTTTCAAGAAATTCCTGAAACAGCAATAACAACACGACCTCTAAATGCTCTTAAGATCTACAACTTACCTCTCTAGCTAATCATTGTAATTCTGTCTTTTTTAAATTAACCTTTTGTAATCCGCCTTGAACCGCAAGGTAATGGCGGAATAGAAATCCCTAATGTAATGTAATGTAATGTATGCAATCACTATTGGCTGTCATTGTCATTAATTTCACTTCCTGCTGAACCTCTCTGAGGATACTGAACCCAGGACCTGGGGTGCATTGTAGGGCCACAACCTTACATTTTGGGTACTTGTCTAGTTGTTTGCCCAACCTTATAGTATTCAGTACTTATCTTCATGCTGCAATGCCAATACAGAAAAGGCCTCATACACAGTGTTACATTGCAATGGCAGAGTCAGGGAAGCATTCTAAAGTTGAATTCCTTCAAACATTTACTCTGATATTTGCTAACTGCATAACTAAAGCACCTAGGTATGTCAATTAAAGGCCTTTCATTGACATGGTGTAAGAGAGTAAAATAGTAAATGGTGGCAGATAAAGACATGCATTTTCATGACTGAATTAATTTTTTTCTTCATTTCTTCTTAGAAGTCCACCCAGTACTTCCCTTAAGTTCCAACTACTGGAGTTGCCGTTGAAGCTTACTCCAACCTATCCAAACCATCTCCTTGGTGGGATTCAGACCGTGAGTTTGCCCATTCAGATTCTAGTTAGAGATCCTCTGTTCATCCTACACTTTTTTGAATTTCTTCATCATTTTCTTCTCCACCACCTCCCTTGGGAGGGCATTCCAGACATCCACCACCCTCTCTGTGTACTTATCAGATTGTTAAACCATGTTAACATGCTAACACAGTGGTTCCCAACCCTGTCCTGGAGAACCACCAGGCCAATTGGGTTTTCAGGCTATCCCTAATGAATATGCATGAGAGAGATTTGCATATAATGGAAGTGGCAGGCAGGCAAATCTGCACCATGCATATTCATTAGGGCTAGCCTGAAAACCCGATTAGTCTGGTGGTCCTCCAGGACAGGGTTGGGAACCACTGTGCTAACATATACAAAATGCTCATATAGTCTTCTGAATTATGCTGTATTTAATAAATAAGCAATTGTACTGACAAGTAGATTATTTTTTCAGAGGTCAGCCTCTGGGCACAGACTTCTTGTTTACAATCTGATGTAGAAAAATAGGTAAAGTTTGGAGAGCAGGGATGAAGAAAAGGCAAAGCAGTGAAGTATTCCAGATTCCAGGGAATAAATATAGAATTATCCTTACGTGAGATCAGATGTTATGCTTGTGCATGTATGCCTATACATGGTGCATCAATGTCAATTACATAAGAACATAAGTAATGCCTCTGCTGGGTCAGACCAGTATTCTATTATAGAATTTTGTCACCAAGATGTCACTATAGAATTGGCACTAGGCGCTCGGCATTGAGGTACCTACTGTAGATTGAGGTACTGATTTATAGAATTGACCTTAATGTATGAAACATGACAGTCAAAATTTACACAGCTTGTGCTATACCTAAATATGCTTGCAAGGTTTCACTGCAAGTTTTCGGAGAGAGTTTAAAAAAAGAGGAAACAGTTCTAGATATGTACACTAATAGATGCAAATTAGATTTCACAAAAATCAACAACTACAATGATGAGGACCCAAACTCAGAAGCAAAAATTAGCCTAGACACGGTGGTAGTGGAATTTAAGCCTCGCATCATTAGCTTCACTCCATGTGGAATTAAAGGTCTATCGCCAGTAACCTGTAAGATTTGTTAGCTTTTTGTCTTCCTTTTCCCACTTGGGTGTTTTAAATGTTGGCAGCTGTTAAAGTTCTCAGAGTGGAGCTTTGGATCTATATTGCCTTCCTATCAGGCATCTGTAATGTGATTCATCTGTGTGTTTTCTTATTCCCTGTGCTCATTTAAATGTAATTTGCATTTCTCACCACACTAAGTTTAAACTTCATATTAGCTTTTAAACAAATAAATAAAGCATACATTCTGCTCTTAAATCAGATTCTAGCAAAAAAATTCATGTTCTAATTTAATATACAAAGGTATGGAAAGCAAGGCTGATTAAAATGCAAGAATGGCATTTTGTGGTAGAATGCTTTAACTTGTCAATAGCACTTAACCACTTATCACAAGATTACATAGCAGCACTTTTAAGGGCCCTATTACTAAGCTGCATTAGGCAATAATGCAACCAAATGGATAAAAAAATGGGCTACCATAGGATGCACTACAGTTTTTGAATGTGCGTGCATTAACCATGCACTAAATAATTTTATTTTTTTTTGAGGGGGCATACGAGGGACAGAGCGTGGGTGTTTCTACGCTAACAAGTTAGTCCATCTACATTATTGCACACTAACTCCCAACTTCTATAAATGATACAAAAAATTGTGCACATAAATTTGGACAGGCACCCAATTTGGGCCTGATTCTATAAAAGGCATTTTGGTGCCCTAATCGCAGATGACTAACGACACCTAATTCCCCATGCAACCCAAATTGATTTAACAAGCTTAATTGACGTGGTAATTTACCACACCATTGACCTTTAAAAAAATTTGTAAAAACAATTAAAAGTTGTGCGCGGAATTCCACGCGGCGCCTAGCAACACTTAAGTTGAGGTGCCCTCTGATGCCTAATGATGCCTACCTAAAAGTAGGTGTAGTTAGGGGTGGAAATAGGTGCCTTAATCCACTGAGGCACTGCTAGGCGCGATTCCATAAAGGACGCCTAGCGGACCAGCACCTAAAAGTTAGACACAGGTGCTGTTTATAGAATCTGTCCCTTTGTGCATGCAATGTAATTGAGTAGCAAGTCAATTAGTGTAAATAATTGGGCACCAACAAGTATTGGTGACAACAATTTGAATTGACGCATGCTTCTTCCTTGGCACTAATCTTTTTTTTTTTTTTTTACTTTAATTTTTATTGAATTTTCAAGAAATATACAATAAATAGCTAATTTAAATTGCAAGCAGTCAGCATTACCAAACAGAAAAATTGTACAAATAAAGATAGACAAGATGTAAAATGTTGATATTACTAAAGCCATCTCGGCATTCAAGCTACTGAGTAATTTCTAGAAAACAATACAAACTTATCCTGTAGGTTCTCTACTCTCTGATTCAGCTGCCATTGTATATTTGGGGCATCCAGTGAGTTTTTCAGGATGCCCCAGCCAGTCATATATCTCCCAACCCCCTCCTTTCTATAATATCTTGTTGTGAAGAGGATAGTTTGTCATAAATCATAGTTCAGGTCCATAATTGCTGTGCATAATAACCACGTCTCTTCGCAACCATTAATTTGAGATGCCCCATTGTATATAATGTTGTACACCAATCTTCCCGGGTAGGTATCAGCACACTTTTCCAATGGGCAGCAATCAAACATTTTGTAGCAGTCGACTCCATTCTCAACAATCTTATTTGCCACTTAAAAAGACACATATAATCCCAGCAAACAGCTCTGAGGTGTAAAACCAATAGGCAGTCCTAGTAAAGTAGATAAGCAGTCTGTAATGTCTTGCCAAAACTGCATTAAGTCAGGGCATCTCCACCAGTTGTGAAGAAAGGAATCAAAGACCTAATCTTTATTCAAAAAGACACTTTGCCCACCACATAAACCCCAGCCTGTACCACCAAACCAGTACCCTGGTCTGATCACATTCAACCACAGCTCCACAACAAAGCAACTGCCAACAAAGAAGTAACCCCAAGATAAGATAATATTTGAATTTTGGCGGGAAAGTCGGTCAGAATTTTGAATTTTGTTATGAAAGTCCATAGAATGGAAAAGTCTCATATCCCTTTGTTCACCCATCGAAAAAGAAAACAACTCAAGAGTTGCTGAACATTCTGATCCTCTAATGTAATGTTTAACAACTCCAATTTATCTAGACTAACCTTGAATCCTGATGCCAGCCCCAAATCCCTAAAGATCAACAATAAGATAGGAAGAGACTTCTCAGGATCTCGCATATATAGTAGAATATTGTACACAAACAAGGCTATTTTGGTGTTCCATGCCTGTCTGATGAATCCCCCATGTGATGGATGTTCTCTTATGTACAGTGGCTCTATCAAGTGGCTCTATCAAGATAGCAAATAGTAGAGGTGAGAGGGACAACCCTGCCTAGTCCCACGTGCAACAGAAAAAAATCAGTGTAGGCAACTCAAAGACAAGTGTATGAACTCAAAGACAAGTCTAGGGTGATGCATAAAATGCTCTTAGCCAATCACTAAAAGGACCTCACATACCCATACGATCCATCATCTTCCACAAAAAATCCCAGGTAACTCTATCAAAAGCCTTTTCGGCATCAACCACTAAGAGTGCAACCTTATCGGGCCTCTGGCCAGAATCCCACAACAGGTTCAGCATGCTCCTGATGTTGTCACCCACCTGAATAAAGCCAGATTGATCTATATGTATCAGATCCGGCAACAACTTTCCTAAATGGAGGGCAAGTACCTTAACAATAATCTTAGCATCAATATTCAAAAGGAAAATTCAGTTGGCAAGACCCACAATCATATGGATCCCTTCCTGGTTTTAAAAGCACCAAAATACCCGCTTCACCCATCGATTCTGGCAAGGGATGGCCCTCCTGCCCCCATTTGCCACTCTAACCAGTAATATCCCCAACAAATCTGTAAACTGTTTGTAAAATCTGCAAGTATATCCATCAAGTCCAGGTGATTTTCCCGCCTTCAGTTTCTAAATAACACCTTCACCTTCTCCAAGAGAGATGGGTTCATGAAGAATCTCACTGTCTCTCTGGGTTAAGTCAGGAATAAGTAGCCCCTGCAGAAATCTAAGCACTTCCCCAAGTCCCATCAACTCTGATGTACTATAAAGCTTCTTATAATATTACATTAAATTACATTAGAGATTTCTGTTCTGCCAATAGTCATAAAAGGCTTGACAAATAGCCAAATTAGTAAACTAGAGCTCACCCCGCCCATCTCTAACTCTGGTAATAGTAGCCTTTGCTTGTTTGATGCTAATATATTGAGCCAGCATCAAGCTTGTTTGATTACTGTGTTCATGAGTAGTCTGTTTAAGTTTAGCCCATATAAAATCAAGCTCTTCCATTTGGAGTAGATGTAATTCTGACCTCACCCGTTGAAGCTGGATAAAAACGGGAGGGTCCTGATACCTCTTATGAAGCTCTTCCAAGAGAAGCAAACACTCCTGTAAATTTAAAGATTTCTGTGCCTGTTGTCGCTTAAGTCTGGTCTCCCATTTAATTTAAACACCTCTCACTACAGCTTTCAATGTATCCAAAAGAACTCCCATCTTGTAAAGCTCCATTATCATTAAGCTCTAGAAAAGTAACAATAGTACAGCGCACATCTTCCACTACCAAAGGAACCCCCAAAAGTGTTTCATTCAAACTCCAAAAATGAGCGGGGGAGATTTCCTGCACAATCAATACATACAGAAGCATGATCAGATGTTTGAATGGCTTCTATTTCAGTTATCTCTACCATGCCCCCCAAGTTTCTAAGTACCCAAATACCATCAATTCTTTTATAGGTCTGCTGAGCATATGAAAAATGTGTTTAATTTCTTTGCGTCCTACCAAACCCAGTGACTGCATCAAGGACAGAAATACCTTCCTATGTGATACAGAAGATCCCCCCTCCCCCCCCAGAATGGTCAAGGTGTGCATCAGGTATTACATTAGAGTCTCCCCCTAAGTAAACAGAGCCTTTCACAAACTCCAAGATATTTTTCTGAAGCATGGAATAAAATACTGCTTGGGAGACATTGGGACCATAAATGTTAATAATGGTGACCACCTAGCCCTGCAAAGTATCCCTCAAAGCCAAACACCGGCCAGAGGGGTTTCAATAGACCTGATCTATTTCAAGTCCTAACCCTTGCCTCACTAAGATAGCAGTACCCCCAGTTTTCTTTTGTGTACCCTCTACCTGATGCATCCAAATCTGTTCAAATTGAGAAGATCTCAATAAGGCCACATCTTGGGGCCTCAAGTGTATTTCTTGCAATAAACTAAGGGCTAGATTCACGAACCTGCCCAATCAGGACTGATCCGTGCCTTATCCGGGCAGGTCCAATGGACAATCAGACCTTAGACTTAGTGGGGATGGGCGGACCCGCTATGCCTAAGGCCTGATTGGTCCAGGCTTCTAGAGCCTGGGCCAATCAGGCCTTAGGCTTCGGCGGGATGGGCCGGGAAGGGGCGGGCTCGCTTCATTTCGACGAGGCGTGCCTGCCGGCTGAAGACGTGCAAGACCCATCTAAGAACAGGTTTGGTGGAGTGGAGGTTTGGGGGGGGTTAGCGCCGGGGGGGGTGCGTCTTCGGGCAGGAGGGATTGGGCACCCTCCTGCCAGCTATCGATATTGTCGGGGGGAGAGGGGGAGATCGGTAATGTCGGGGGGGGGGCGGTCGGTAGTGTGTGTGGGGGGGTGTTTTCGGGCAGAGGGTTTGAGCACCCTCCTGGTCAGGGGGCTGCGGCCCGCTATACTTATAGTGGCAGAGAGATCCCTTGCCGCGATAAGTGTAGCGGGCCGTGTCTAATCTAACCCGTTTCTCTAACCTGCGTCTGTAACATGGACGCCGGTTACAGAATTGGGGTTTAGTTTAGGCCGATTCTGAATAGGACGCCTCTCCCGGGCGTCCTATTCAGAATCAGGGCCTAGGTCTTGCGGGCCTCACCTTCAATATAGGCGGCCTGCCTGGGGAGCATTTTTTTTTTTTAAACGTGCATCCCGATTGGCTGATTAGACAGCTGTAGGACGCCTACAGCTGCCTAAAATCGGGACGCACTTTTAGAGAATCAGGCCCTTATTGTTTTTGGAGGGTTTTGACTTTTGATTAGATTGAGATTGGGTTATGCAGTACTGCAGAATGCTGTTCTTTGGCGCAGTTTGTCCCACTCACTGAGGTCATTTTTCCTCCTTGTAAGAATTGATAGTGAGGCAACAAAGATATCATTAAGTCTGATATTAGTCCCACACTGTGTGTATATTAGTGCCGCCCGATTCAGGAAAAAAAATTTCGATTCGATTCAGCCTATTGAATCGATTCGATTTTCCTGCCTAATTGGGTGTTTTGTTTTGGTTTTTTTCAAACATCCTGATGGGTTTATTTTATAGCCTCTTCACCCCTTTTATAGCCTCTTCATCCCCTTTGCCCTCTCCTACCCACACTGATCCTGTGGTGTAAACAAAATATACAAACAAAAAATACTTTTCCTCTCTCTGTTAAATCCTAGCTCACGTTTGCGGACTAATACCAGCTCTGGAAGGATATACATTTCAAATCTGACATATTGTAATCACAAAACAGAAAAAAAATTATTTTTCCTACCTTTTGTTGTCTGGTCATTTTTCAGATCGTGTTGGTCCCAGGCTTTGGTTGTCTTCTGATCAGGCTCTCCTTCTTTCTCCGTGTTAGCCATCCATCTTCCATCTCTGTCCTTCCCTTCTGTTTCCCTTTCCTTCTCCGGAGGTCTGGCATCTTTCCTTTTTTTCATCTCCATCCCCCCGCAGCTGCAGCGACGGACCCCACCATCCACAGATCCACCGTCTCTCCTTTTCTCAACTACCCTTTCATCCAGCATCTCTCTTCTGTGTCTCTGTCCCTATTCTCCTCTCCAGTAGTGTCCCCCTTGTGTCCCTGTTCCTATGCTCCCTCCATGCCCAGCATCTTATCTCTGTTTCATGTCTCTCCCCATATCCAGCTTCTTCTTTCTCTCTTCCTTACCTCCTGTATCCCCTTCCCCAGGTACAGGCTTTCTCCTACTCTCTCTCCTGCCATCCTGCACCCTGCCCACCTACTCTGTCCCTCTTGTGCCCTTCACCTTGTGGTCTTGCATTTTTTTCTCTTCCTCTCTCCATTAGTCCAGAACCTCTCCTCTGCTTTTCTTCCCCTCTTTTTGGTTTGCTCTCTCTCTTCCCTTCACTTCACCCCAGGTCTGGCATCTCCCCTCTCTTACTCCTTCCTCCTCCTCCCTCTGCACAGGCCTGCCTCCCAGCTGCGAAGGCACTCTTTCTCCTCCTCCCTCTGCACAGGCCTGCCTCCCTGCTGTGAAGAAACTCTTCCTCCTCCTCCCTCTGCACAGGCCTGCCTTCCCGCCGCGAAGGCCTGCTTCCCTGCTGCAAAGGCCTGATCCCCCCACAAGCCTGCATGTTCACCCAGCTTCCCCGCTTTTACCTTAAGCTAATACAGCAGCCTGCAGGGTCGCTGGTGCTATAGCGATCCCTGCAGCTGCCATTGTCCTCAGCAGCACATTTCCTCTGGCGCGATCTTAACCCTGACATCAGAGGAGGGGCGGAACCGTAGCAGAGAGAATGTGCCACTGAGGACGACCGGCAGCTGCAGGGATCGCTATAGCACCAGCAACCCTGCAGGCTGCTGTATTAGCTTAAGGTAAGAGCAGAGAAGCTGGAGGAACGTTCAGGCCTTTCTGACTGACCCTCCCCCCTCAAGCAGGAGTGGCAGCGGATGGCCAGCAAGAGGCAAAGCTGCCGCTCCTGCTTTAGGAAGGCACAGGGGAAGAGTCGGTCATTGAAACGGAAGGCTGATTTTTAAAAAATGGAACCGATTTGAATCGATTCACCTGATTCGAATCGGTAAATCGATTTGAATCGTGAATCGGGCAGCACTAGTGTATATATAGTATATGTGCATACAGTATATATTAAACAGAAATATAAGATAAGATGTATATGTTGTAAGATGTTCGAGTATGTCATGAACATGTTTTCTACTGTAACCCGCTTAGATGTTAAGTGGGGAAGACATTTTTAAAATAAAGAAATAAATATACAGTATATGCACCCAATCTGAGTGCACATCCCTGGTATTTTATACTACAGCGTGTACATTTTAGGAACACCAGAATGCTTTTGCTTCAATTCTACAAAAAGGCATTGATTTTATGCTGATTTTTATTTTAGCATTGTATCCCTTTGAGGAGAAGGAAGTGCAAAACCATGAATTATGCAAACTTAACCTACAGTATCATCAATCTGGATCCACTTCACAGTGTTAAGTGATGCTACATCTCTGTCCAAATTCCAGTTTTCAGAACTCATTAAGTAAATGCTTCTAAAATGGAGTGAAAGAGCCAATGAGAGATGACTTTAATAACCTTAGAAAGTTTAAATGTCTGCTGAAGACATCCTGTTTTCAAACAGGCATTTGATAGTGAGCTAGCAATGGATCAAAAGATATACTAGCGGCTCTTCAGGGAAAGTTAAAAGTGAATTGTAATGAATCCATTGCATGTTCTTCTTGATATGGGTTGTCAATGAGATTAGGTTCTTTCCTATTTTAACGCTGGAGTTCTTGTATTTTAACTGTTATGTTGTAAATCACTTGGTTTTGTATGTAAAGCAGGATGTCCAATTTTAATAAACAAACTGCTTAAGAGTTTGTGGAAAAAGTAATAGCTGTGGTTGAGATCTGAAAGAAACTTAGTCCTTTTACTAAGGTGCAGTAGCCGTTTTAGCGCGCGCTAAATGCTTAATGCGTGCTAACGCATCCATAGGATATAATGAACGCGTTAGCATTTGACGTGCACTAAAACGGCTAGCGTGCCTTCTTAGTAAAAGTACCCCTTAATCTGTAGTTGGTATATGCATGTTTTAATGGCTTTAGCGCTTCCCCTCCTGAAGGAGCTTCATCATCTGTGGTCAGTGATTGTACTGTGTACTTCAATGGCCAATATTGGATTCCCTCAGAGCACAAGTTACAAGTTACCCATGGAAGTTCTGTTTGAAACAGTTCTTGCTCTTAAGGGAATCTGAAAATTAATGAACCGTTTTTCTTTCCCCCTGACCCCAGGCCTCTTGCTGCTCATAATCATGAACAAAATGCCGCTCCAGTCAGCAGTTCTAGCACATAAATTGGGTTCTCAGCACAATGTTTAAAGCCTCAGCTCTGTAATAAATGACTTTTTAAAATAATATTTCTAGAACCATATGGCGAATGGACATAATTGTAGAAGAAACAGCACTGTTTCCCTTACATTACTGTAGATCCTGGGACGTCAGCATCTGAAAGAAAAAGTTGAAAGTCATGTCTTTCATTGAGGAACTTTTTGTTATGCTATCTTTCTTCTTGCTGCATTTAAATATGTGGTGGCATTACTGTTAGCCGTTTGCACACTGAATCTGGCTTGAAATATTTCAGTGCAGAATTTGAAGAGCTTTAATACAAGGGAGTGCTGCAAAGTTCTCAGCCCAACCAAGAAGAGAATGACTTGGATATGGTTCAATCAATGACTTGAAACAATGTAGAAAAAAAAAACCCCATATGATTTTGTTTCTGCAAATTGGCAATTACAAATAAAATAATACTCTTTTCAGCTACGGTGACAACATAATGGTCAGAATTTAAGAAGTTGGTTGGTTGGACTGAAAACTTTTCAGCACCCCCTCAAGTATGTAATAAAAGTGAGCCAAGTATAGGACAATCAAGTCATTATGACATCACTGATGAGGTTGGCTCTAATTGGGCGGAATGAGGCATTATGATATCACAATGTCAGCTCTGGTTACCAGAAACAAACTTTTCACACTACCAGAGGGTGCTGAAAAGTTCTCAGCCCAACCAAGAAGAGAATGACTTGGATAGAGTTCAATCAATGATCTGAAACAATGTAAAAATAAAAAAACAAAAACAAAACCCCGAGAATTTTGTTTCTGCAAATTGACATTTAAAAATAAGATAATACTCTTTTCAGCTGGCAAAATAATACTCTGAATTTAAGCCCCCTTTTATCAAGCTGCGTTGGGCTTTTTTATCACCAGTCATGGCGGTAAAAGCTCCAAAGCTCGTAGAATTCCTGAGTATTGGAGCTATTACTGCCGCAGCCTAAGATAAAAAAGCATAATGTGACTTAATAGAAGGGGGGCTTTAGGAAGTTGTTTGGTTAGACTGAGAACTTTTCAGCACTCCCTCGTAGAATCCACCATGCTCCTGAGTGTTTGATAACAGTAGGCTGTTCACTTGGAGGGCAGTCATCAGAGCCCTTTTTGCAGCTAAAATTGCATTCTACTTGCATGTCAGGCTTTGATTGCTGCCCAACTTGTCAGTCAAAAAAATATGCATTGACTGGAAGCATGCTTATGCTCACAGAATGAAAAGGTGTGCCAGGTTTGGAGACTGGAGATATAGACATAGTTTTGGATAATCAAAGCTGTGGCTATATTTTCTGATGAAAAAACATGTGCCTTCTGTGCATGTAATTTTTCCACGGAGGCAATCACCAAAGCAAAAGCTTGGGCAAGGCTTTTGCTTTAATTATTGACGCAAATCCTGCAGGATTTGCGCCCACGAAGGCATTATTATTAAGGGCTATATCAAATGCAAGTCCAAGTGGCATTGTTAATAGAGGGAGAAGCTAATGCAAGCTTTGGGTGAATCTCTTCATGAAAAGGTGATTCATAAATCCCAATAAATAAATAAATAATCTGCCACCAGAGCCACAAAAGCCAAAATGGTATTACTAAATTTAAGGAATCAAATCATAAACATAGTAAACACAAAAAAGTCCAGCTAGAAACTATAGAAAACCAATGGAAGGTAAGACACCAACAGCCAAATAGCCAACTTCCAGTGCCTCAGCACTAAACGTCCTCAACACAGAACTCAAAAGTTCCCAGTGAGGGAGAAAAAAGTCAGCAGACATTAAAAAAAAACAACCTCCACTATTTTCCTTTTTTAAAAAATATCTTTATTCATTTTAAAGCCAAAAAAATAAGTGCAACATATTGTACAGACATTTTACACTTTAATAGCACTTAAATTCTCTCAAATTACACTTTATGACAAAGACATATATCACCCCCTCTTTCTACATATCCAACAATTGCACTCAAATTGAAAGTAAAAATTTCCAAAGAAGCGGTCCAAGATGGTGGCCATGTAGTGGAACGCTCTCAATCTGGATTTGGAGCAATTTTTACCTGCTTACAATATGCCACATTCAAAAAGAAAGGAAAGTGTTGGGCCTGATCCCTTGGCAGCCAGAACTTCCTCACCTGCTTAGCGTTCGATCAAGGAATTTGTTCTTATTTCAATCCCGCAACTTTCCGGAGTTCATTCTGCTGTATCTTTGGGGGAAGGTGGCGCCGAAGAATTGGACTAGGATTTGGGCTTTGATATCTCCTTATCACCTCCGGATTCTGTGCCACCGCCTTGTCCTGCTCCTACCGCGGCACTGATGGTGGACCCTAGCAAGGGAGACTCGGCTGGGGAAACTGCAATCCAAGGGGCAGTGGCCGCGAGAGCTGAGAGAAAGCAGAGTGAGCTGGGAGTGGTAGTTGATACTATCTCACGGCTTATAAAACCGAAGGCAATATCACTGGAGAGCATATGGGAAGCTCTCCAGACATTGAACATTTCAGTGGCCAGATCTAATGAACTCTCAACACTTGTAAGTACTGTGTCTGCTCTGGGGGGGAAATTAGATGGGACAAGGGATGAATTTTCCCTACAGATGAAGAATGTTTTTGATAAGACTGACAAATTGCAGAAAGTAACTGTTGAACTCATAAAAGGAAAAGTTATATTCAATCGGAAGATAGAACAATTAGAGAATTATAATCGTAGATTGAATTTGAGATTTCTGAATTTTCCCAAATCTCTAACTGTGACCCCCCCATAATTTGAGGTTGAGGGGTGGTAGATTCAAAGGCAATGTTAGGAAATTCTACTTTATGGAGAGGGTGGTGGATGCCTGGAATGCGCTCCCGAGAGAGGTGGTGGAGAGTAAAACTGTGACTGAGTTCAAAGAAGTGTGGGATGAACACACAGGATCTAGAATCTGAAAATAAGATTAAATATTGAACTAAGGCCAGTACTGGGCAGACTTGCACGGTCTGTGTCTGTATATGGCCGTTTGGTGGAGGATGGGCTGGGGAGGGCTTCAATGGCTGGGAGGATGTAGATGGGCTGGAGTAAGTCTTAATAGAGATTTCGGCAGTTGGAACCCAAGCACAGTACAGGGTAAAGCTTTGGATTCTTGCCTAGAAATAGCTAAGAAAAAAAAATTAAAAAATTTAAATTGAATCAGGTTGGGCACACTGGATGGACCATTCGGGTCTTTATCTGCTGTCATCTACTATGTTACTATGTTACTATATTTGAATGAAGTCTTAAGTTTTCCACTTGAAAATATTCCTCCTGTCAACCGTATCTATTATTTACTGGTGAAAAAAGAAAAGGGAGCCACTTTGGAGAATCAACATGAATCACCTTTAAATATTACAGACATATTGGAATCACCTATAACAGGAAACTCTGAAAGGGCAACCCTGTTGGTATCTTTTGTATTTGAACAGGATGTTAATAATATCTTTAGGTTGTTCTTTCGGAATTCCTTGAAATTGTTCTATGGGGAAAAAAATCTGGATTGTTCCAGTTGTAACGAGACAAATCCAAGATCGAAGAAAATTATTTCTTGCAATGAGGCCAGATGTGATATCTTTGGGAGCTTCTTTCCTATTGTCCTATCCTTGCAAATGTTTTGTAAAATACCTAGGTTTAAAATATATATTTTTTTTGCCTCAGAACAGTTAAAAACATTTATAGATATGAAGAAGCTGGTAACTTGAAATGTCTAATGTTACAGATCAGATAATTTGGAGAGCGGGATGTCCTGTTAAGCCATTTCTGCTTAATTATATTTGAAATAGATAATCTCCTTATTTCCTTGAGCCCCCCCCCCCCCCCCCTACTAGTTATTTTGAGGTCTAAGAAAGATGTGATGTTTTCTGTTATATTTTTTTCTTCTTATGATTTACTTCTGTATTGCCTTAGCAAGAGTTATTCTTATAAAAAATTTTGAAATGTTATAAATAAATAATTAAAAAAAAAAAATTCCAAAGAAACACATATAATTTAGGATAGAAACGCTTGAGTTAACCTGTGCCAGGTACTTTAAGAAGTTTTTTGTAAAATCGTGCAATATCCATTTACACCCTTGAAATGGGCTTAGCATATGGGAAAGGCCTGGATAAGATTGAACTAAACCCATTTTATAGTACATTCTGAATTTCAATCCATCTGGGCTATTTCAGCCTTCCCCACAGCCTCTATAGCAGCGGTGTCCAACCTGCGGTCCCGTAAAGTATTTTGTGCGGCTCTGGTTGAGGGCAGTACAGTGTTTTCCTCTGCTGCCCCTGGGTGTTTACTGCCTTGCCGGCTTCCTCCTCCGTCTTGCTGCAGCATTTGCGTGGCCGCAGAAACATTTTTTTCAGCCAATGTGGCCCAGGGAAGCCAAAAGGTTGGACATCCCTGCTCTATAGCATGTTATTCCTACGTCCCTGTTTTGACAGTGTCCATGTGCTTTCGAGCTGTCAGCTATCATTCATGATCTAGTTTAAAAGCCTTGCTCTCATTTTTGAAGGTTAGTGGCAGTGGCTGGGTTCCATCCTAGGTGGGGTGAAGCACATCCCATTGGGATGAAATCTTTGTTACCTAGTTCATGACAAATCTAAAACCCTCTTCTCTGCACCAACTCCATTGCTCTTCTTTCCTCTCTCTAGGTTCATTCTCTGAATAAAATCTCCCTAATCCCACTTCATCATTAATTAGAATTCCTTCAAACTTATTCCTTATTCCTCCCTTTCCTTCCAAAACCTGTTTCATTATTGTTATCTTATCTTTAAATAATATATGATTCTCTGTGTATGTATGAGGCATCGGAATTAAGTTCCGCTCAGACCTTTATTTGATAGGTGTCCGTAAATCCGATGTACAAATAAATAAATTTCCAAGAATACTATACTGAAGGACCTGATTTCAGTCCTCTCATAAAAGCAACAGTTAGCATTCCCAAACCTCCATAATGCACCTTCATTTGGTTTACTGCACATCTACATGTGCAATTATAAAATATCTATCATGCAACAGAGGTTATGCTATGCAGGAAACAATCACCAGTGGTGCCATCAGGTGCCCTTCCCTTAATATCGTGCTCCACAAGAAAGCAATAATGCTAGTGTACCTTTCAAAGTTATTGTCCCAATCTGTAATAATGGCTTTATAGCACTGTGACTACTACTATTACTACTACTTATCATTTTTGTAGCACTGAAAGGCATACTCAGTGCTGTACATTCAACATATAATACATGGTCCCTGCACAGAAGAGCTTACAATCTAATTAGGATAGACAGAACAAATGGGTTAGATAAGGATTGAGGACAGTTTTACATCCCTTAAAAAGTATGAAAATTGTCTCGCTTTTAATGTTTTGGGGAATTATTTGTGTTGCAGGTGACCATTTTGTATGAAGGCAATGTACATTATTTATAACCCAGAGGCAAGTATCAGCAGCACAGTGCAATTCCAATTTCCTGCAGAGAAGTGAACTCAAAACTTGTCACTTATTTTCCAAACCTCTTAATCATCCTGTTTATTGTACACTTCATTAAAGTCAATCTCTGCTGGACCGACTGTCACTCAGGCTTGGCCTGTCCCACTGTCTGTTCTCCCCAGAGAACACCCTTCAGCCTGATAAATGGTCTGTTAGCTGGATTTGTGACTGAGGCAGGAATCCTCTGAAGCTGAATAGATTAAAGTGGACAGTTTCCTCTGTCTTGGTATAATTCATTAAGTGTGGCTATTACAGGATGTAAAAGCAAGAGTCTTGTAGAAGACATGTGGCTAATCTATAAATATAAATATAAAGATACTAGTGTTTAAGCCCATTACATTTGTTACAGTAATGGGTGCTAGAATAGCCCCACCTATACCCTGAAGCCACCCATGCCCCACCTGTACCATGGCTGGACCGTGCCTCCCACTGATCCCAGTCCCACCACCTCACCTTTCATCATTTCCTTAGTCCTCTGTACCCTTTTGGCCCTCATCACACCCTTTCCCTTTCTCACACCCTCTACCATCTCTCTCTGACCCTGTTTCACCCCTTTTGCCATCTTTTCCTTTCAGGTCCCCTTTGTCCTTCCCCAAGGCTATATGTCTTTCTTCTACCCCTCCATCCTTCCTGAAGTCCCGTGTCCAGTAGCACCCCTTCCCTGCTCCTCCCCTGTCCAGGAGTAACAGCATCCATAATCCAGTTCACAATCAACACAATAAGCATCAGTGCTGTTCCCTTCCGACGCGAACAAACTGCTGAGCTAAAATACCCAAATACAATCCTTTCACCCTTTTTTTAATATCTATTCACGATTTTCACCAATTGCTATATATGTACCCCCTCCCCACCTCAAATCCACTGCATTCATGTTTACGACTACCAACTCCCCCTTTTTTTCAACTTAGGAACCTTTCAGTCATGGCGCCACAGCCTACTCTCCACTGTGGCCAGCGCATGTCCGCATGCCGTATCCACTGAAACCTGCTCCCTCCTTCCCTCCATCATGTCCACACTTGGCCCATTTCCTACCACCGGGACAAAAATTATTGTCGGCGCGAAACCCAGTCTGCGGCTGACAGTAACACCTCCGCTGAAGAGTGTCGCTCATTCCCCCTCTTGGACTGCTGCTTCTTCATCTGTTTCTCTACTTTTGAGTCCGAAGAGGAGGAAGATGGGTCCGTGGCTCTCTTTTCTTCTTTTCTTCCTCCTCCCTCTCCTGCTCCCGCAGTCTCCAGAACCGCCGCCTCCAGCCGTTCCTCTAAGCTAGGTGGAGTGAGTGCTGGGAGCGTGAGAAGGAGAGCGATAGCGGGGCTGGGGCTGGTGCCATGGAGTGCGGCGAGGCTTCTTTTTGGCATTGGTGAGGAAGGAGAGGTTGGAGAGGGATTTTTGCTTGCGCAGGTTCGAGCCCTCGCCGGCCACTGCTTGGAACACCTTCAGCTCACCAGTCCTGCGCGGGGGCAGCGGCTGATCCTGTGGCCTGCCTCCATGTTCGAAAATAGAATTCGGCACGGAGGCACACCTCACGGAGCCAGGAATCACAAAACTCTAAGTGCGCATGCGCGCTTAGAGTTTTATTATATAGGATGAGTGCATTGTGTGTGTTTATCTGAATAATTTATTAACCAAGACACAAGCAGTAAGTTTACTTAATGAACTGCAAACACTAACCCCCCTCTTACTAAGGCGAGCTAAATGCTAACACGGCCATAGAATATAATGGACGCCTTAGCATTTAGTGTACACTAAATCGACTAGTGTGCCTTAGTAAAAGGACCCCCTAAGGTAGCTAATACCATGAAAAGTAACACAGAAAGTTATCAGACTAAAACCAGACTTCTTTCCAATATGTTCCTATATGTCATCTTAAATGACACAGGGACTTGCAGGCATTAAAATCTATATATCCCTTTGAGAAATCCTATTATTCCAGACCATTTAATATGAAAGAGTTGTAATTTAAAATTGCATAATCAAAGTATTAACAGAACAGGTTAACAAAGCAGAGGGATACAGCACTTGTAGATTACATCTTTGCGCCCTCTAGTGGTTTTCATTTTAGTTCTAAAGAAAATAAGGGATCTTCTAAGCTGCAGTAAAAAATAGATTTTAGCTCACCCTTGCGTGGGTTTTTCATAGGCACTAAGGCCATTTTTACCACAACTGTAAAATCCCTGATTTTCTTTTTTATATATATATATTGATGATGATGTACTAATGTTAGGAATAATGTTGGTGTGTAATTTTATTCGTCAAATCACGTGTTTCGGCTTCTACGGCAGGACGCATTCCATTTTAATTGTTTGGTGTGAGCAGTGCACTTCAGCTTTTTATGGTCGCATTGTGATCTATCCATATCTACATCACACAAATAATCACGTTTTGGTTTACAAAGGCTCCGGAGGCAGGCTGTAGAGGTCAAAACACATGCCTGTCAAGCCACTGCACAAGACTTTGTGATTTGATGAATAAAATTACACACCAACATTATTCTGGACTTCTGCTGTTAATTGTTGGTTCTTTACTTGCTTGTGGGGGTTTTTCTCCTGACGTACTAATGTTGCCATTAGTGCAAGGTCATTTCATAGAGTTACCAGGCATTTGGTGGTACAGTCTCATGCTGTATCCTTTTGCTAACCTGTTAGCACATGGTAATGTAGATGTGCTCAGGGCAGGATTAATCCTTCAATGGGTTGTCTTACCCAAGGCCCTGTTTGACTGTGCCACATATTTTAGTTAATAAATTCCAAAATAAAATACCTTTTTTCTACCTTTGTTGTCTGGCAGTGGCGTACCTAGCATATGTGACACCCGGGGCCCATCATTTTTTGACACCCCCCATCTATATGAAAAATATGATTTTTAGTAATAATCCACATATCGCACAACAAGAGTGTACCTAGGAAAAGGCAGCATCTTAAACACTGCAGTGAGCACTAGAACACCAACACATACATTGTAAAACTAAACAAGCCAGATCCTGCACAGTCAATTGATCCTGTACAGTCGATGCTATCAGAAAGCCATGTCCCTTTCATACACACAGACAGATACACCCTTGCCCAATATGGAATAATCACAAACTAAAAATAAAAATATGTAGACAAAAGTTAAACTGAATTGCCAAGAAACCAGACTCTGCATACAATGCAACACCACAAAAACAGTAATACATGTCCTCTAATACTGTGCAAAATATAAAGACAGTAGATGTAAAATTGATAAAAACTGATACATAACAATCACCACTTTACAAATTAACAAATACAAATAAAACAAATAATGAGAAATAAGAAAAAATACAATTTTATTGGACTAATCCCCGTAAGCTCGGTCCTCATCCCCACAAACCACCTGATTCCATCCACACAAGCCTTGAATTGTTTTATATTGAACTTATTATATTAAAGTATAAAAAGAAACAATATTCTGTACAATTGTCAATTTATAAATCAGCGTCTTCTCCCCACTCTCTCTTCCCCATTTCCCTTCAGCTTTCTCAGCCCACTCTCTCTCCACTTTCCTTCAGCGCACGCACATAAAAACAAGCAAGTAATTTTATATCATTTTCATTCTATTCATTCATAGAAATTAAAGTCTAAATAATGCTAGTCACATAACAAAACATGATTTTACAAAAATAATTCCCTGCACAGTCAAGCCTGCAAGGATTACTAGATGTCTTTCAGCAGCTCCCCTCCCTCCCCCCCTTACCTTCGTGGCCAAGTCAAAATGATCTACCAACAATAATATTTTAAAAACACAAAGCACATTGTACGCAGAGAAAATGTTAATTATCATTTACATTCTGCGGGTTTTCAAAGAGGTCAAGGCAGATGACTTTATGCAATGTCACCTCAGTAACAACTATACAAAAATAGACAAATATACTCCCTCCCTTTTTACTAAACCGCAATAGCGTTTTTTAGCGCAGGGAGCTGCGCTGAATGCCCCGCGCTGCTCTCGACGCTCATAGGCTCCCTGCGCTAAAAACTGCTATTGCAGTTTAGTAAAAGGGGCCCATAGTGCAAAATATAGACAGCATATATAAATTCTCAAAACGGACATATTTTGATCACTAAATTGAAAATAAAATCATTTTTCCTAAGTTTGTTTGGTAGTTTCATCAGTCTCTGGTTGCACTTTATTCTTCTGACTGTGCATCCAATATTTCTTCCCTTCTTTCAGCCTCCTGTATGCTTCCTCTCCTCCAGACCTCATTCCCTCCCCCAACTTTTTCTTTGTTTCATCCTGTCCCCTTCTTTCTTTCTCTCTCCATGCCCCCTTTCTTTCTGTATGTCTGTCTTTCTCTCTCTCTCCCCATGCCCCATTTTTTTCTTTCTTTCACCCTGCCCCCTTTCTTTCTTTCTGGATCCCTGCCCCCCCTTTCTTTCTTTCTGGCTCCCTGTATCCCCCTCTTTCTTTCTTTCTTTCTCCCTGCCCTCCCCCATGCCACCACCATGCTGCCACCAGCGCCGGGGAAAGGCTGCCACTGGCCATCGGAAACAGGCCGGCGCAGAATTCGCCCTGCTTCGTTTCCCACGGGCTGACCAACTCTGGCTGTCCGACATCAATTCTAACGTCGGAGAGGACGTTCCGGGCCAGCCAGGCAGCGATTGGCTGGCCCAGAACGTCCTCTCCGACATCAGAATTGACATCGGACAGCTATAGTTGGTTGGCCCACAGGAAACGAAGCAGGACGAATTCGGAGGGAGGGAGAACTGGCGCCGGCTTCTTTCTGATGACGGCAATGGCAGGCCAGCTGTGCACCCCCTTGGGCCCGTGCACCCGGGGCGGACCACTTTGTCTGGACATATTGGTCCCAGTTTCTTTTCTGAATTTCTGTGTTTTCTGCTAATTCTCTTTCCAGTGTCTGCTATTCATTTGACTTTTCTCATCTCTCCTGCCTTGTTTAATTCCCTCACTACACCTGTCTCTGATATTCTGATTGTTCCCTTTTGATTTTTTCCTCCTTTTTTCTTTTCTGCCCCTATCCACTCAAATTTCATCCTCTCTCACTTTTTTTTTATTTTTCAACCTTTGATTCCATCTCTCATGCTCTTCTAGCTGAAATCAGACTTAGCATGTACAGCAATACTAGAGAAATAGAAACTAAAATATAAGATATCAGAAATGTGCATTTCCAAAAGCTGATATAGTCCATTTAATAAATTCAGAATAAAATTATTTTTTCTACCTTTGAGCATTTTATTTTCCATTCCACGGTTTCTCTCCAGCTTTTCTCTGTTGTTGTTTGGTTGTTGGTTTTTTGTCTTTGACATTTCTTCTTTCTCCAAGTCCACCTTCCATCTTGCTTCTGTGTCTTTATTTGTTCTGTCCAGCATGGCCCCTCTCTATCCTTGTTCCTTTCCTCCCCGTATTCAGCATCTGCCCTCTTAGTCTCTCTCTTTCCTCTGTGATCAGTCCCTATGCTCCCTCCATACCCAGCATCTTCTCTGTGCCCTTTCCTCTCCCTTCTCTTCCCTTCTGCCCCCATCCCCCATTTTGTTGCAGTGGATAGGAAGCAGCAGTGAGCGGCGACGGACCAGGTGGGGGGAGCAGAAAAATTGGCGGTAGGCTTCGGAGGGAGGGAGACAGACAGACAGGCTAGCTGGCTTCGGCGCAGCAGGGAGAGAGGGAGGTAGGCTGGCTGGCTGGCTTCGGGGGAGGGGGGTGGAACAAAGGCTAGAAGGCAGTAAGAGGGACATAGGAAGGAGGGAGGGAGGAAGGAGAGAAAGAGGCCGAGAAGAAGGGGGGGTTGTAAGCAGATTAGAAAGACTAGAGAGAGAAAGGCCTGGACCAAAGGGGAAAGACAGAAGCAGATGCAGGACTATGAGAAGTCAGACAGGGGGAGAGACCCTGAGGAAGAACTGAGGAGCAAGCAGCGCAGATCATTCAGCATGCTGGCCTGAGCTAAAAACCGCTTTCGCAGTTTTGTGAAAGGTTGGTGGGGGTAAGTGACTTTCTTTAGCAGTCCACCCTAGTGAAGTTTGTTTTCATAGTACTTTACTTTGCCTTTCTGAAAGCTGACATATTTCAATAAATTCAAAATAAAAAGCTTTTTTCTATCTTTTGTTGTCTTAACAGTTTATTTTTTTCCATTCACTTAGGTCCCAGAGTTCCTTTTTCTGCTTTTCTTTGTTTTTTTTGTAACAGTCTTCCCAGAATTGCCTGTCTGTTTTACATTTTGTTCCTATCTGTCCTGTTCAGCATCTGTTCCCTCTGAGCTTCTCCCCTCTGTGTTCCTCTCCATTCCTCTGCATTCATCATCCCTTTTCAAGCAATGTCTATGTGTCTAGCAATCCTTTTATGCCCCTCTCTCAATATTCTCTCCCCATCAAGCATTCTTTTCCATGTCTGTCTCTTTTCATGTCCTTCATTGCTTCAGTGTCCCTGTGTCTGCACTCAGTCCCCATCTAGGATCACTTCTTTATGTTTCTGTGACTCTGTCCCCTACCCCCTCAAGTCTGCATCTCTCACTCATCCCTCTCACTTTCACTCTCCCCTATCCCCTCCCAAGCCAGAATCTCTCTCTCCCCACCAACACCCCTAGTCAGCATCTCATGCTATCTCCCCCTATTCCCTGAGCCAGCATCTATTGCCTTCTCTCACCCTGCCTCCCCGGTCAGCATCTCTCTCACCCCTGTTCCCCCCCCCCCCCCCGCTAGCATCTTTCTCGCCACTGTCCCCCACAGCCAACATCTCTCTCCCTTTTTGCCCCCCACCCAGCCAGCATCTCTCTCAAACCTGTTTCACTCCTTCCCCCCCCCCCCGTCAGCCTCTCTCACTCTCTCCCCATTGTCCACTACCTCAGCAACACCGATTTCAGTCAATGGCATCCTGCTTTCAGCTCTGCAGGCTTCTCTCTTCAGCTGGACCGCAGTAGAAAGAGGACGTGACAGGGTGGGACTGCAGTAGAGGGAAGCCTGCAGAGCCTACATAGGCTGCCCAAAGATTTTGCAGTCCAAATCGCAGCCGGCAGAGAGGGAGCGCCAACCCGATACCAAATTTTTGCACAGACCTTGGGTAATTATGTATCCCTGGGCAATTCTGCACAAATTCTGCATTACACACTAGCGCAGAATTCCACCAGGAGTAAATGATAAGGTAGAACCATATCTAGCACCAGAAGTTCAACACATAACAGTACTCAATTGCTGGCTGCTATTTCTTCTGCTAAGACAATTTGAAAGTCCTTTCACTTGTTGAATGAGGAACAGTTTATCCATGGTCTTAAGCAGAACTGTGGAATCATTACACCAATTCTTCCCCTCCGACTCTGATACCTCTAATTTTTTTACTATCTAGCTCCAGCTCTCACTCTGATTCCTACGATATTAGGCTTTAATCCCCCTTTTATGCTAAATGCTCTGCGCTGCTCCAACAGTCAGAGTTCCTATGAGTGTTAGAGCAGCGCAGAGCATTCAGTGTGCTGACCATTGCTAAAAACCTTTTGTAAAAGGGGGGCAGGGGTGTAATTTTTTTGTTCTGGTAATGGAATCGAGGGTGAAATATGTGGATTAAAAACTGGCTGGCGGATAGGAAACAGAGAGTGGAGGTAAATGGACAATGCTAGGACTGGAAAAGCGTCACAAGTGGAGTGCCACAGAGTATGTGCTTGGACCCGTGCTCTTCAACATATTTATAAACTACCTGGAACTTGGTACGATGAGTGAGGTGATTAAATTTGTAGACGATACGAAGTTATTCAGAGTAGCGAAGATGTATGAGGATTGCAAAGACCTGCCTCGGGACATAAACACGCTCGAGAAATGGGCCGCGACATAGCAAATGAGGTTTAACATGGTGATGGTATAAGGTGATGCAAGTCGGTAACAAAAATCTTATACATGCACACAGGATGTTTGGTGCAGTACTTGGAGAGACGCCCCAGGAAAGAGACTTGGGAGTACTGGTCGACAAGTCAATGAAGCCGTCTGTGCAATGTGCGGCAGCAGCAAAAAGGGCAAACAGAATGCTAGGAATGATTAAGAAAGGGATCACAAACAGATCGGAAAAGGTTATCATGCCTCTGTACCAGGCCATGGTACGCCCTCACCTGGAATACTGCGTCCAGCACTGGTCGCTGTACATGAATAAGGACACAGTACTACTCGAAAGGGTCCACAGAAGAGTGACTAAAATGGTTAAGGGACTGGAGGAGTTGTACAGTGAGAGATTAGAGAAACTGGGCTTCTTCTCCCTTGAAAAGAGAAGACTGAGAGGGGACATGATCGAAACATTCAAGATAATAAAGGGAATAGACTTAGTAGATAGCGACAGGTTGTTCACCCTCTCCAAGGTAGAGAGAATGAGAGGGCACTCTCTAAAGTTAAAAGGGGATAGATTCCGTACAAACGTAAGGAAATTCTTCACCCAGAGAGTGGTAGAAAACTGGAACACTCTTCCAGAGGCTGTTATAGGGGAAAACACCCTCCAGGGATTCAAGACAAAGTTAGACAAGTTCCTGCTGAACCAAAACGTATGCAAGTAAGGCTAGATTTAGGGCACTGGTCTTTGACCTAAGGGCCGCCGCGGGAGCGGACTGCTGGGCACGATGGACCACTGGTCTGACCCAGCAGCGGCAATTCTTATGTTTTTAGATTCTGAAGAAAGATATG
Source organism: Geotrypetes seraphini (assembly GCF_902459505.1). Classification (NCBI taxonomy): domain Eukaryota; kingdom Metazoa; phylum Chordata; class Amphibia; order Gymnophiona; family Dermophiidae; genus Geotrypetes; species Geotrypetes seraphini. Next base: position 49,344,515 of record NC_047097.1, read on the forward strand.
TATATATATGTATAAAATGATAAATATACCATGTATTATAATATTTTTTTTTATTTTGGAAGCTGGAGTCAGAGGCAGTTCTGATTCTGACTCCACAGCTCTGGTCTTAAGGTTACTGGTTGCCCATATTCTACAATTGGCTACCTCCATTGAAGAGCCCCGAGACTACATGGTAGGAGCCTAACGGAACTCTCGAGAGACTACGGGAATTCCCCATAGCCATTTCCTAATGGCTATCTGCACGGGGCAGGAGCGTAGGAAGATCGCTCCTGCCCTGAAAACCAGCTAGACCACCAGGTAAGGCCGGGATGCCAGGGGAAGGCAGAAGGGAGGCGGGGAGGGTCAGAGCCGGATATTCGCGGTTTTTCACCATTCACGGTACAGCTCTGCCCCTATCCCCCGCGAATAACGAGGGAGACGTGTATATTATGTATTTTAACCTGTAACCCGTTCTGAGCTCTTTGGGGAGGATGGGATAGAAAATGAATTAAATAAATAAATATACTAGTACAGTGAACTCTCTTCTTCACGCAAAATAGAATAACCCAGTACAGCTCTGCCCCTATCCTCCGCGAATAACGAGGGAGACGTGTATATTATGTATTTTAACCTGTAACCAGGTAAGGCCAGGGAGAAAACAAAAATATGGGGGGGTTTCCCTCCTTTCCCCCAAAAAAATTGTGATTATGTGAAATCACGAGTAGAGAAACCGCGAATGGGGAGGGGGAAGTGTACAGTTAACAGGTTACAATTAGCCATAGTTACATCTTAGTTTCAGTACACCTAACATTCAGGTGCCTGCAATTACACAAGCCTTAAGTGCAGGTGCCTAAACATGGTAGGAATATGTGTAAGAGCATACTGCTAACTTCCTCACTGCTCAGGCAGCAAGGGGAGGGGGGAAGGGGGCTTGGGCAGCAGACCTCTTTGGCTGGCAGAGCTTGAGCATCCCTGCAGCAAAGGCATGGCAGGGGGAAGAGCTGAGAGGAAATGTATGACCCCCAAATCCACTCTGGGCTCTTCCCTCCCCCACCCCAAAAAAAAAAAAATAAAAAAGATTTCTGGCTACACCCCTATTACACATGCAAAGATGCCTAAATTATAGAATGATGCTTTAATATTACCATATTTTATTTTATGCCTGGTTCTCAGAAATTTCTAGCTCAGAGCTCAGTTTTTCATAAGCTCCATTATCTTAGAAAACATTTAGAAGCAGAGCCAACAGAGCTTCTGAATCTGGAAAAGGAAAATCCAAATGGTGTATTCTATTTTATCCTCTTAATCCATAAAAAGGCCTTGGCAAATTAACGGAGGCTTTTAATCTGCAATGGAAACTCATAGCCCAAGACACGACACAGCTCAGAATTAGCACTGGATACCCCAGAATCCAAAAGCAACAGCTCCACCATGGGACCTAGGAGGAAATTTTGCAATGTATGAAAGTAACAGGGAAAGAAACGCTGATGTTGAGCAGAAAGTAAAACTTAAAACATTTAACAAGGACTTTATACAAGCCAAGAAAACGATGTTCTGAAATGCCTGCTGCATTTGTGGCTCATAATGGGAGAGCAGCAACAGAAGGTCTGTTAACATAGGTTATTCAGGAGCATTACAGAGACGAGAGAATGAATTGTATTTTCAAAAGGGCCTAATTGGCTAACTTAGGAGTCATTTTACGAAGCAGCATTAAGTAGTAATGCATAACATAACTTAAAATAGTGTTCCTCATGCACTAACCTGCATTAGGTGCCAAATATAGGATAAGCTGTATTATAGAAAAGCATTAATGTTATATCTATGTTATATGAATGTTCTGATTTGTGCTCATTAGCAGTCCTTTTTATCAAGCTGCGCTAGAGGGTTTTAGCGCAGACCGGCACGGTAAGTGCTCCAATGCTCATAGAATTCCTATGAGCGTTGGAGCACCTATCTCGCCAGCCCGCACTAATAACCTCTAGCCCAGTTTGATACAAGAGGGGGGTGTATATGCTTCATAAGTATTATGTCTTCCTTTCAGTATATATTACTTGTATCTTTCTCTTATTTGAATTTCAGTGCTGTTAATAAATATATATTTAAACTATTTCATGGTAATCCTATTAAGTTTCAATTTACTCCCGCCTGAATGGCATGCTTCAGTTGCATCCATCTAAAATTTTCTGATTTATTAAGACCAAATTTGTTTTGCAACTGTGAAAATTCAAGCATGGTACCATTAGAAATAACGTCATCCAATATTCGTATTCCTGCTATCATCCAATGCTTCCAGACTAGTCTCTCCCCGCCAATTTGGATCTTGGAGTTAACCCATATAGACTGTTTTGTAGATTTATGAATTGGAATATATGTTAAATTGCTTACATATCGCAACGTTTTCCATGTGTCTACTAGTATGATATTATCTTTACTGTAACTAGGCATTTTGATATTGAGTACCTGGCATAAACGCAACGGAGACATGAGTTGCCATTCTACCCATAACCAATCAGGGAGTGTTTCCATGAGTTCTGGGAGGACCCAATACATACCATGGCGCAAAATATAAGCTTGATGATACCTATAGAAATTTGGAAAATTTACCCCTCCCTCTGAAATTGGTCTTTGTAAGGATACCAGAGCCACTCTAGGAGTTTTACCCAGCCAAATAAATTTTAAAAGAATACTATTTAATTTTTTATAAAAGAACCCTTGAAAATAAACCGGCAACATTCCCATCTGATAGCAAATCACAGGTAAAATCATCATTTCAATAGTTTGGACTCTCCCCCACCATGAAAGATGTAAAGGATTCCATTGCTCACACATCTCCGTAACCTTCTGTAATAATGATTTTTCATTTATTTTCATTGTTTCGTCCAATGTTTTTTTAATCCAAATACCTAAATACTTTATTCCCTCCTCCTTCCAAAGAAAGGGAAATGAATCAAACAATCCTTTTGTACAATGAACATTGAGTGGAAGAATTTCTGATTTATTCCAATTTATTTTATATCCTGAAAATTTTCCAAAATTCTCAATTAATTCAAGTAAGCAAGGAATGGTTTTCTCAGGATTTCTCAAATAGAGCAATATATCATCCGCATAAGCCGAGATCTTATATTCCCGATCTTTATGAGGAATACCCTGAATCTCCTCTGTTTGCTGAATGGCTAATAACAAGGGTTCCAAAACAATATCAAAAAGCAAAGGAGATAAGGGACAACCTTGTCTAACCCCCCTTTGCAATTTAAAACCTTCTGAAAAATTATTATTAATATATAATTTAGCAATGGGGGAGCTAATAAACATCATAGTTTGGAATTTCTATGTTTTCAGACAGACTTCTTGGGTCACCGGGCTGCCCAGTGGTATAAAGTGTTAGGCGGATTTAATAAAAAGAAATTAAAAAATGGTTTAAGAGATATTTGGAGCATTGAGATTAAGCATGAAATTACTGCATCTCAATGGCCACGAATTTGGTCTTGGAGGATGAAATGTACGGTGTCAGCATCTATGAGACAAACTTGGTTCTTTCTGTTACATAGAGCGTTATGGACCCCCGTTAGGTTACAAAAATTAGATAGTTCTTTGTCTAATAGATGTTGGCATTGTAATTTGGAAGCAGGAACTTTAGATCATTTATTGTTTCATTGCCCATATATTATGAATTTTTAGAAATCAATTTGGGACCAAATTAATAATTTATTAGATAACCCAGTGGCATTATCCTATGATACTGTGATATTTGGTATGGAAATGAGAGCAAAAAGTCAAATTTCTGCAAATAATAATAAATTACTGCTAATAATGACTGGTGTTGCCATTCAGCAAATTACATACAATTGGAAGGATTGGAGGAGATTGAATTACACCTTTTGGTGGAATTCTTTATGTCACATCTATAAAATGGAAAGATTCATTGCATTGCAAAGAGGATATTTTAAGAAGTTTCAGGATGTGTGGAAACCATTGACAAGATATTGTACAGAGTAACTGGATACGTTTCCCTTAAATATATCAGTTTAAAAGGGTAGGGTGGGGATTGTGGTATTGATGTGTATTTATATAATTATTAGTTATGTGGTAGGGAGGGATGGGAGGGGGAGGGGTAAGAAGTTATGTAATTAACCAAAGATAGAATGAAAGTGAAATTTGCATTGATTATCTGATTGAATTTGTACTTACACTTTATGTAATTTTGAAAATGAATAAAAAGTTGAAAAAAAAAAAAGTTTCAATTTACTGATTTTGACTATACTTCAGTCACTGTATTTATATTTATATTTGATATTTTTACTACTGTTATACTGTTAACAAAATTGTAAGTTTTATGTTGAATTATACTGCCTTGGGTGAATCTCTTCATAAAGGCAGTTAAGAGATCCCAATAAATAAATAATGTACAAGCTGTATGCTAAAAAATATTTTTCTTTTCATTTTTTTTGAGGGGACAGGTCTGGAAAGTGGAGATTGGATGTTCCTCCATTGCTGCGTGCTAACTGGTTAGTGTAGGAATGCTACAGGAGCTCTTACCCCTTATAAAATGGGTTGTGTTAAGTGCACATGTGCTAATCTCTTTAAATGGCCATGCAATAATAGCAACATTAGAGCATGTTCAGTATACAATCAATCAACTCAATTGCACTTCAAACTTAATCCCAAATTTTTCTTTAAATATGTCATCCAAATATCCTCAGGATATAACAACAAACTTCACTTTTTAAAGTATTTTATCAGGCTTCAGCAGTGCCACTTAGAGCTCAGTTTCTTTCACTGCTCTAAGATTTGAGCACCCACTTCATCATTAGCCTTTAAATTATAAATGCTTTAAAATATTTTTACTTGGCTTATTCAAATTAGCAACAGTTTACTTATCTTAAAGCTACATTTAAGCTGCTTTGGTCCAAATGGCCAGGGAGCTTTAGTCCAACATGTTTTCGTCAAACAAATGGCTTTTTCAAGGACCTTCCCTAGAAGTAAAATGGAGATAAATTTTTACCCCAACTTTAAATCAACAACCCTTAATTTATTATTCACAATTCTTTCTCACCTTTTCCTGCCAAAATCATTCGCCCTAGCTTTTTATTAGGACCAAAATGGCCATGGCATACTCCACTTCTTTAAATATCCCGCTTTGCTAACATTCACTCTTAACAACCAATCATAATCAGCCCAGTCTAAAACAGAGACACCCATTCAATTTTCATATTCAATCCAAAGGGCATGAAGATCCAGTACTATTCTCTAAAGTTTGAGGCTCCTTTTACTAAGCTGCGATAGCGTTTTTAGCGTACTCAGGATTTTAGTGCGGCTAAAACTAATGCCAGCTCAATGCTGGCATTAAGATCTAGCACGCGTGGAAATTCAGCGTACGCTAAGCGCATGCTAAAACCGCTATCGTAGCTTAGTAAAAGGAGCCCTAAGATCTTAAGATCCTGATAAGTTTTAAAAGCCTGATAAAATACTTTAAAAAGTGAAGTTTGTTGTTGTACCCTGAGGATTTTTTGGATGACTACATTAGAGCATGTAGGCCAAAATAAGAAGAAATATAGTTCAAAACCCTCTGTGTAAAAAAATATACTTCTCTAACAATTTATCACAGAGTGTGCATTACAGAGCATAATCATGAAATATATGAATAAAAATAAATTAAAAAAAATTTTTTTTATGTGAATTGCTCAGACCAACCACCTATGTGCTGAATGGGTTCAAGCAATAGTGGCTCATGGGACCATCACAGCACTCAAAAAGAAATTGAATAACACCGTCGATAAGGCAAAGATAAGTATCTTGGCTTTATTTGAAGGTTTGGGCGGTATGAGACTTTTTAAAGTGCTGTGATGGTCCCATGAGCCACTATTGCTTGAACCCATTGAGCACGTAATAATAATAATAATAATAACTTTATTCTTATATACCGCCAACAATCTTGCGACTTCTAGGCGGTTTACAGCAAAGAATATTGCAATGTACATCTGATAGTAACAGCATTAATGATAATAACAACAGTTATGTATTGTAGGGTCGTGAAGTACCTTGCGGTTTGCACAAGGTTGGAAGTTAGTGATTGGGGTTATCAGTTTACAAGAACAGATTTGGGGAGTGATTACGAGGGGGGTTATTGTTGGTCTGAGCACTTCACATCAAAATTTTTATTCATATATTTGATGATTATGCTTTGTAATGCACACTCTGTGATAAATTGTTAGGGAAGTACATTAGAGCATAGCCATTAATACAACTACGGCAAAATTGGCCTTAGTGAATGGGAAAAAGCTATGCAAGGGCATGCTAAGGCCACTTATTACCACAGCTTAATAAAAGGATCCCTGAGGATTTAGCTAGCTAGGATCTTCAGCACAGGGCCATACAAGAAAATAAGGCAAACCTTTCATTTTGTGCCCTTTTCAGTCAAATGTGACTCCTCCTCTGATGAAATGTAGATAATTAAACTTAACAATCATGATCATTCCAACACCACCCATCCCAGAAGAATCCTATAAAAAGTGTATAATTGAATATGATGCTATTCAGTGTTATACATGTGGAAGTAAAATTAACCCCAATAAGGATAATTTCTAAAAGCCATTTACCAGGGAAGTGTCTTATTTGAAATCCTATGGGTAAAATATGAACTACTGATTTCTAGCCATCAGATTTTTATTATTTTGGTTTGGAATAATCCATTTGATATGCTACCTTTCTATGGTACAGTCAAAATGGTTTACAGTCCCTAGTGGGCTCACAATCTAAACTCTTGCATCTGGGGCAGTAGAGGGTTTTGCCCAGGGTCATAAGGCACCATAGTAGGACTTGAATCCAGTTCCCCTGATTCCTCAGCCCATTGTACTAACCATTAGGCTACTTCTCTACTGCAACCTCTAAAACTCTGCCCTAAGCAATCACATAGGGCTACATGCACTAAACACAGTCGCTCAGACTGTGCGGGTTGCTGCGGGCCGATTTTTTGACCGATTCTGGAACAGTGATTGATGTTCTAACAAGTTTGCATGCAAATGATTTACATGGAGGTTCGCCATAATCCCGTCCAATCAGTTGCTGTGAGAGTGACTTTTAACACATGTGCAGAGCAGGTTTGGGGGAATCTCGAACAGCTGAGTGGCAGGGTTAGCATCAAAGCAGCCTCCTGCCACTCAGCTGTTGGGGTTTTTTTTTTAAATTATTTTTTTTAATGGCACAGATGTGCGTGTGTTACACAAACACACAATATCTGCCCCATTTAAAAAAAAAGTGAGCAGTAAATCCCATGCGGTCATTTATGAAAATGGCTGCATGCTAATGACAACATTAAATTATTCAAGATAAGTGCCGTTTTTCACTGATATATAATGATTGTATTGTAAGGAGAAATTATCCTTGGGAAGTATGGTTATATCTGAAAAAACCCTATGAAGATATGTTTGACCAACTCAATATTTATGGAAAGATAAGAAGAATCGTAGTGAAGAAACATATTTTGTTGAAAGGAGTTTTTTGACCTATGATTATATTGAGGTTGCCTCTTCATATAATTCGAGTATAGGATCTCTTAATTCAATTTTAAACATCAATATAAACATCAATGTAGTGGGTAACTAAGAAAGCATTCAACCAATACACCAAGAGAATTGTAGCAACGGGAATTCAGATTTTGACCTCAGAGTTTAAAGTACTCATCCGGTCTATCGTTCGTCATTAATCCCTGCTGATATTCTCATATTTTATATATTTTTTATAATCTTTTTGTTTTATATTTTATCACTTGTGTTGTCAATAAAATAGTATTATCAATAGTATAATGTTTAGATCACTTAGCTTCTTTTGCGAATATGCATTCTGTGATCTACTGGTTCACCAGTGCTGTCCCAGCATTAGATTAAATGTTCCCCCATGTCAACGCGTTTCGCTTAACTTTGTCAAGGCTGGGGAGTCATAGTTTTAACTTTCATACTAACACGCCGGTAATAACCAAAAGATCAGATCTTTTGGTGAACCAGTAGATCACAGAATGCATATTCGCAAAAGAAGCTAAGTGATCTAAACATTATACTATTGATAATACTATTTTATTGACAACACAAGTGATAAAATATAAAACAAAAAGATTATAAAAAATATATAAAATATGAGAATATCAGCAGGGATTAATGACGAACGATAGACCGGATGAGTACTTTAAACTCTGAGGTCAAAATCTGAATTCCCGTTGCTACAATTCTCTTGGTGTATTGGTATGAATGCTTTCTTAGTTACCCACTACATTGATGTTTATATTGAGGTTGAGCATATACTGTAGAACACTGTTCTTCAACCGCCGGTCCACAGGAAATTTCTGCCGGTCTGCGCAGGGCCGGCGAGATTGATTAAGTTCAATTTCCTGCCAGTCCGCGCAGGGCCGGCAAGATCGATGAGATATTTTTAGCTGGTCCGCGCTGGGCAGGAGAGATCATGGGGAGCCTCCGACAGTAGCTTTCTACCCTCTCTGCAGCTCTCTTTTACTTCCCAGTGCAGCGATTCATGAAGGCAGCCTTGGGGCTTTTGCTGAGTCATGGCTGCCTCTGATGATGCAACTTCCTCTTTTCTCAGAGGCGGCGCGACCCAACAAAGAATCTGAGGCTGCCTTCCCGAATCGCTGCGCTGGGAAGTAAGTGGAGCATCTGGGAGGAGAGAAAGCCACTATTGGAGTCTGGGAAGCTGCTGGGCAAGGGAAAAAAAGGGACAGCTGCTACTGGAGAGGGAGAAGGAGAGATGCTGCTGGGAGGGGAGGAGGGAAAGGAGTCTGGGAAGCTTCTGGACAAAGGAAAAAAGGCACAGCTGCTACTGGACCTGGAGGGAAGGAGAAGGAGAGCTGCTGCTGGGAGGGGAGGAAGGGAAGAGAGTTACTGCTGGACAGGAGGAGGAGGGAAGGGAGAAGGAAAAAAGGAAGGAAACAGTTGGCAGGGAGATTAGAGGAGGGGAAGGGGAGAGACAGGCATGAGAAAGTAGAGAAATTGATGATGGGTAGGGGTCAGCAAAGAAATAAGCAGAGAGGGACAACGATGCTAGATCTGGTGTAGGAGAGATAAAAATGAAGAGAGCAGTGAAGCTGAAATGAATCATGTAAAAAGGGGGCGCAGGCTGGATGGAAAGGGGAGAGGGGCATAGAAAGAAGACAGATACCATATGGAAGGGGGAGAGGGCAGACAGTGGATGGAAGGGGCAGATGCTGGATTGAAGAGACAGAGAGGGCAGACGCTGGAGGAAAGAGAGTGAAAAGAAGATGAAAGTAGAAACCAGAGATGACAAAAGGTAGAAAAAAATAATTTTATTTCTATTTTGTGATTAGAATATATCTGATTTGAAATATATATCCTGCTAGAGCTGGTGTTAGACATAACTGGGGACTGCAAAGCCCAGGCAGTGCTTCTTTAGCTTCCAGCTGGCTTAGGGTGCTCTCTGACCAGGGGGCAGTTGCCCTAGTTGCATTCCCCTAACACTATTCCTGCCATGTGTGACTGCAGTATTCTTTTAGCATGATATTTCTGTGCAGCATTCTGTAATAATTTGGCTTGTTCAGTTTTCTTGATAGTAGAGGGGATATATGTGAAGGGGAGGGGAGACTGGGGTTTTGTTGATCCTTGCTCTGCATTATTTGTATTTATAAAATGACAATTGTACAGAATATTGTTTCTTTTTATACTTTAATAAAATACATCTAATATAATAAAATGCTAGGCCGCGCATGCGCAGTTCCTAAGTGTGCGCCGCTTTTCCGTGAGCTGTAGCGACAGGTAGGAGTGCGCATACGCGGCTTAGGGTTCTGTTTTTCGCTCTGCCATGCTCTCTGCTGCTTCTTGCTGTTTTTCAGTCTGGCCTGCTCCCTGCCGTATTGTATTTTTTCATTGAAAGATGCGGCGGTGACTCCTCTCACGGGATCATGAGAGGAGCCACCGCCGCGCCTTTCAACTAAAAAAATACAATATGGCAAGACGAGCAGGGAGCAGGCCAGACCAAAGCTCCAACTTTAACTGCCAGTCTGGCCTGCTCCCTGTTGAAAGACGCAGCGGTGGCTGCTCCATTATTGCCGTCACCACGATGTATGGACCTGCAGGTAGGAGCCGCATGCCCCTACATTACTCTCCCTTCGCCGCCGCCGTTCGTTCTTTCAAAGATGCAGCAGTGGCTACTCTCACGATCCCCGCCTTTCAACTAAAAAAAAAAATACTCGCTTGTAAAATCTTCAGGCGCCAGCGGCGGCTTGCCGCACACGCCCTGACCTCCAAACCCCCCTGCCGGCATCTATTTTTCTTCCTCCTCCTCCTCCCTCTCGCATGCTCACAGCGTTTAAATGAAAAGCGCTGCGCTGTGCTGCCACTGGCCTCACCATTTCCTCTCCACTGCGGCCCGCCCTCTCACAACTTCCTGTTTCCGCTAGGGTTGGCCGCACTGTAGAGAAGACACCGAGGCCAGCAACAGTGCGGTGCAGCGCTTTTCTGTGAGGCAAGTAAATTTCTGTGAGGCATATGCACAGGGGGAGCAGAAAATGAATGCTGCTGGTCGGGGGAGGGAAAAGGAAGGGAACAGGGGGAGCAGGCAATGGGTGGGTGCACAAGGAAGAGGGGGAATGCTGCTGCTACACAGGGAAAGGGGGAATGCTGCTGCACAGGGAAGGAGGGAATGCTGCTGCTGTACAGGGAAGTGTGGGTGAATGCTGCTGTACAGGGAAGGGGGGGAATGCTGTTGTTGCTACACAGAAGGGGGAATGCTGCTGTTGCTGCACAGGGAAGTGGGGGAGGGGGAGAAAGGGAAAGGGGGCCAGGGAGCAATCTTGGTTTGCTTTGGGGGGAGACAAAAGGGGGCCATGGAGCGAGACAGAAAGATAGGCAGGCAGCGCACAAGAATGAAAAAGACACACAGAAAGACAGCAGGCAGGGAGAGAAACAGAAATAAAGAAACACAGACAGGAAAAGGGGGCCAGGAAGAGAAACAGACAGAAAGAAAGACAGACAGTGGAAGGGAGAGACACAGAAAGAAAGAAAGATAGACATATTCTAGCACCTGTTAATGTAACTGGCTTAATGACTAGTTCAATATAAAATCATAACTGAGGTTTGTACGGATAGGATCAGATGATTTGTGGGGACCGAGCTCACGGAGATGGGGCGGAAACGGGGTTTTAAAATTTTAATCCTAGTAGTTTGCCGGTCCACAAAATAATTCTTTTATTTCTGCCGATCCACGGGTGTAAAAAGGTTGACAAACACTGCTGTAGAATGTTTGTTATTGACACAAGCTTTTCCATTCAATGAGGTCTTTTTCTCCTTATTAAATAAGTTTTAAGGACATAGAGTTAACCATCCCTTCATTGGTTTCACAAAGTCCATTTTTGTTGGATATTTTTGTAATATATTGTAGTGTGAACATTTGTTTCCTTTTTTATTGTTTGTTTGGTTGTTATTACAACAGTACACAGCCATTAATGAAAATAATAGGGGATAGGACTTGATACACTGCTTTCTCTGTGTGGTTACAATCAAAGTGGTTTTACATATTTTAGACATTTTGTACCTGGGGTGATGAGGTGTTGAGTGATTTACCTAGAGTTACAAGGAGCTGCAGTATGAATTGAACTCACAACCTCAGGGTGCTGAGGCAATTGATCTAACTACTAGGCTACTTAATGTTTTGGGTAGAAATGGCTTTAATGGGTGGAAAAGACTCATGTGCCAATTTTTTACTGCAGCTTTGTAATAAAAACCAAAAACCTTAGTTTTCTTAGAAGATTGTGAAATACTAGATCAAAAGTGCATATGACACTTAACTCATGATTGACGTGAGCCATGTGCTGCATTCCTTGGCGCCTATGTGTTAGTAGCTGTTTATAGAATCGGGATCTAAGTGCCGACATTTAGACATGTACTTATGTTGCTGTATTGGCCCCGTTGATATTTTAGGTGCTCACTCATCTAAAATAGATGTTCCCACCACACAAAGCCAGCACATAAACACTCATTCCTACATGTACTCACACAGTTGACACATCCCAACCTGGATGTCTCAATTCTTATTTCTACATTCTGTCTAAAATGGGACTTTGAATAATTTAAATTCTTTTAGCCAAGTTATCATCTTGTCCAAATAGCAATAGGGCATGTTCTGCAGTAAAGAGGCTTGGGTCATAATTTAAGACTGCCACTATTAATACATATGAGCGGCAGGAACTAATATGTTTGATACAAAAAACAACAACAAAAAATTAAGCCATGTCAGCTCCTGCCTGTGCTACAAATAATTCAAGTTAGCTGGCAAAATCGCAGATTTAAGTAATGTATCAAAAAGGCAAACATCAATGAAGAAAGAGCTAAAACATCAAGAAGAAAAGAGCTTAAAAAAAAAAAAAATACCAATAAAATGACAAAAATACAGTACTAAATAGTTATAGCCAATACAAATTTTTCCTGCATTGTGGCATAAAGCAAATGAAATGAGTGATGTTTGATCACCATGAAGTGTAGAAATTCCCTGGCTGCACACTTCACTGTTTAATAATGTACGTACGTTCTTCTGTTAAATAAGATGAATTGTAATTCAAGAAGCAAAACATCCTGACAAATCGCCTCCTAAAGGCGTCCATTAATATAAATCAAAGGTTGCAATTTTGTTTCATTTATTTGCAAAATCATTAAGGTTTATTAGCATAATTATTCCCTATGAGACTTCATGTCCTATAAATGAAAAATGGCATTATCAATACTTAAAAGATAGGGGGTAATGTTCCAAGTCTTTAACCAGTCTGATGCAGGTGCTTTCCAGCTGTAGCAAATTAGATTAGATATAGCTAATTAATAAATCATATATGTATTGTTTTGATGTACGTGTTCATTTTTAAAGTAACCTTGAATTATTATTTTTGCCACTATTCAACTGAATACTTAGGTTCTTAGTTTTCATTGTGCCCTCTTTGGTAAATCAGTTTACTACACAAAAAACCCCAAAAGGAAAAATAGATAAAATACAAAGGAATTCTATGACCAACACAATAACATGGTGGATGATGTAGATAATGGCAGAGTAAGAACACTAGCTTATCCATATGGCCTAATTTTTCTGGTCTACACTGCTAATAAAACATTCCAGCTGTTTGTTATAAAAACTGGATTGCTTGTGGAATACCAGTCCTTATTTAAGATATACTTCCTTAGGGGCTCATTTTCAAAAAAGATAGACGTCCAAAAGACAGCATAAACCAGCACTTGGATGTCTTACTAGTCAAAACGTCCAAGTGGGCATTCTCAAAACAGACCTTCTAGATATCTTTCTGGTTGTTTTGTCTCCAGGGCGTCCAAATCTTAAGGGGCATGTTAGAGGCATGTTTTGGGAGAGCTTAGTGCGGCCTTTTTTTTAGACGGTTGACACTAGACCTATTTTAAAAGTGTCTAAATGCTATGACCACTGAAGGGATTAAGGCATACCCCCCCCACACACACACACACACACACACTTATTCTCCCAGTGGTCACTGACCACCCTCCCACCACCGAAAGATATTTTTTTAAAAAACCACCCCAGGACATTCTAGCCTGTATTATGAGGGTGTGCTGAAAAGTTCTCAGCTTAAGCAACTTCAGATGTTAACACAGACATTTGAGCCCAGAGAGCAGAGAGGCTTTTCTTTGAAGTACTGTAGTGAATTTCACTTAAAATTCCCAGGTTCAGATGTTACTTTAACTTGCTTCTATTGTATGGTGAGTCCTCCAAAACCTACTGTACCTACACCTGTAGGCACATGGCTATTGTTGTGGTGTACAGGTGGGTACAGTAAGTTTTGGGTGGATTTTGGAGGGTTCACCATACAACAGAAGCAAATTAAAGTGACATCTGTACCTGAGACTTTTAATGTGAAATTCACCACAGTACTTCGTACAAGAGGGAAGCAGGACTCTAGAGCAGACTACCTGGCCAAATCAAAAGCCGTCAAAACAGCAGTCAGGAAGGCTAAATTCCTCATGGAGGAGTCTCTAGCAAAGAACATCCAGAAGGGAGATAAATCCTACTTCAGGTATATCAGTGATAGAAGAAAAAACTCAGGCGGGATTGTACGTCTTAGGAAACCAGACGGAGACTATGTGGAAAAGGATTCGGAAAAAGCCCAACTATTAAATGAATACTTCTGCTCAGTCTTCACCCGAGAAGCGCCAGGGCTCGGCCCTCAGCTACAGACAAGGGTTGGCTCAGTTGACCCGTTTAGTAACTTTGAGTTTACGCTCAGCAGTGTCTACGGTGAGCTGTCAAAGCTCAAGGTTAACAAAGCAATGGGGCCAGACAACCTGCACCCCAGGGTGCTTAGGGAGCTGAGTGATGTCTTGGCGGAGCCACTGTCCGCGCTCTTCAACCTCTCCCTTAGTACAGGCAGCGTCCCGTTGGACTGGAGGACGGCTAACGTCATTCCACTCCACAAGAAAGGCTCAAAGATGAAGACAGCAAACTACAGACCAGTGAGTCTAACATCGATAGTGAGCAAACTAATGGAAACTCTAATCAAACACCAATTAGATAAGATCCTGGATGAGGAGAATCTTCGGGATCCCCGACAACATGGATTTACTAAGGGGAGATCCTGCCAATCCAACCTGATCAGCTTCTTTGACTGGGTAACGGGGAAGCTGGATATTGGGGAGTCCCTGGACATCATGTACCTGGACTTTAGCAAAGCATTCGATAGCGTACCACACCGCAGGTTACTGAGCAAGATGAGTTCTATAGGATTAGGTAACACATTGACGAAATGGGTTGGGAGCTGGCTTGGAGGTAGGCTCCAAAGGGTGGTGGTGAATGGCACCCCCTCCAAAATGACGGAGGTGATTAGTGGAGTACCACAGGGCTCAGTCTTGGGCCCAATCCTATTCAACATCTTTATAAGAGACTTGGCAGAAGGGCTTCGAGGTAAAATAACATTATTCGCCGATGATGCCAAACTGAGTAATGTAGTGGGCAAATGCACAACAGACGAAGATTCAGTGCCCGACAACATGATGCACGACCTACTCCTACTGGAGCGATGGACTAGGACATGGCAACTCAACTTCAATGCCAAAAAATGCAAAGTTATGCACCTGGGCAGCCAGAATCCATGCAAGTCTTATACCCTTAATGGCGAGATCCTAGCAAAAACGGTAGCAGAACGAGACTTGGGGGTAATCGTCAGTGAGGACATGAAGTCTGCCAATCAAGTGGAGCAGGCTTCGTCCAAGGCAAGACAAATCATGGGCTGCATACGAAGGGGTTTCGTCAGTCGTAAGGCGGAAGTCATTATGCCATTGTATAGATCCATGGTGAGGCCCCACCTGGAATACTGTGTGCAATTCTGGAGGCCGCATTATCGCAAGGATGTGCTGAGACTGGAGTCGGTGCAAAGAATGGCCACCCGGATGGTCTCAGGACTCAAGGATCTACCATACGAAAAACGGCTTGACAAATTACAGCTATACTCACTCGAGGAGCGCAGAGAGAGGGGGGACATGATCGAGACGTTCAAGTATCTTACGGGCCGCATCGAGGCGGAGGAAGATATCTTCTTTTTCAAGGGTCCCACGACAACAAGAGGGCATCCGTTGAAAATCAGGGGCGGGAAACTATGAGGTGACACCAGGAAATTCTTTTTCACTGAAAGAGTGGTTGATCGCTGGAATAGTCTTCCACTACAGGTGATTGAGGCCAGCAGCGTGCCTGATTTTAAGGCCAAATGGGATCGGCACATGGGATCTATTCACAGGGCAAAGGTAGGGGAGGGACATTAAGGTGGGCCCTTATCTGCCGTCTATTTCTATGTTTCTATGTTTCTATGTAAGAGCCCTCTGCTATGCTCAGTTGTCTGTACAGTTGCTAAAAATGCCTAGATGAAAACCTGGTTTTGTGCGTTTTTCATGTGGATATATTTATATTCGAAAATGGCCAAGATAGAGGTACTAAGGACCAAAATGTCTACATAGGCCATAAAAGAGTAAAGATAGATGTCTTGCTGTTTTGAGAATGGATATTTTCTCTACTGAATTTCTGGACCTCTTTCCCAAAACGTCCAAACTCAGACTTAGACCCCCTATCGAAAATGTCCCTCCACATCTTTCTCTTTGGTTCTCTACCATCCTAGATCAATATACATTCCTCTGTTTAATCCATTCATATATGAGTAAGGTCAAGAAGCAGAACCCTAGGTTTACCATGTGGCTCCAGAAAAACACCTGTACTGACAAACTGTAGCGTGTTCAGTTTGATGAAAAGTTCCTTCAAATTAGACTAGGCTGCAATACTACTTCCTTTTAACTGCAGGTATTGATCAAGGGAATCTGTCTGAAACACTTGATTTTCAAATAGTGACAAAGGATCACTTATAGGTCATGGACTTGATGGGCCGCCGCGTGAGCGGACTGCTGGGTGCGATGGACCCCTGGTCTGACCCAGCAGAGGCAACTTCTTATGTTCTTATCTGCTTAGAAATAGTGCTGTATAACTCATCAATTGCATCTCCATTTTTATTATCATTCTGTCCAATTATAGAGAAGGCTCACAAAGTTGGAATTATTGTCTGTTCTTGTTCTAACAATTTTTCAGCTGATGGCAAGCTCTTTTTGAATATCTCCAAAAACTGATGCAAGAACATTATGGGGCTCATTTTTAAAAAAGAAAAACATCCAAAATGTGGCATAAAGGGATAGATAGATGTTTTTCTAACCATACTCTTCCAATTCGCTATTTTCAAAACCCATGTTCTAGAAGAATTTCTATGGTGGTTGTTTGCAGTTTGGACTTGCCCCTCTAAATGTGTGAGAACCTTTCAGTCTTAAGATTAGACAAGCAGACTTCCACTGTAAAGACTCTTATCAGTTCAGTGGACAGTCATACCAGTGTTCCAAGAGATGGGCAGCAGTCTGTTATGGTAAATGTCTGTTCACCAAGAATTGCAGCCAGTTTTAATTTAATCTCTTCTTCAAAGTGACCCAACTCATCACTGTTCTTTTTGGCTGGAGGCCAGCAATCTGTTCAACAAACACAGGCAACTCCAATGTTCTCACTCAACAGCAAAACATAGGATGAGATGATTCACTGTTAGCAGGCTGAAGTGTGCAATAGCAAAATCCTGTTCCAGGTTTTGCTGTTTAATTTGGTTTACTATGGAATCATCAATTATATTTTGCTTCCACTTTTTTGTTTTACTTTTAACTGCAAGCATCAGCTGCATAGGGCCTCATATAAGAAGCTTGGGGAGGAGCGTCCTTGCCACTGTCTCCTGACTCCAGAGGCTGCAAAGAAAATTAAATTATTCACAGAGCCAGAGTGCTGTGTAGGTGCCACTGCTGGCTCTGCTTGTCTCCCTCCCCTGTGATGTAACTTTGTTTCAAGTAGAGAGGAGTAAGAAGGCAAGAGGAATTGGGACTTCTATACTGCCTTTTTATGTTTTTGGCATTCAAAGTGGTGGGCACTGGAGGACTGAGTGACTTGTCCAGGGTCACAAGGAGCAGCACTAGGATTTGATCTCACAACCTCTGGGTGCAGAGGCAGCAGCTCTACCAGTGAGGAAGAAGGAGACAAGCAGAGCCGCATGCACAGGGCTCTGGCCCACGCATGATTTAATTTTCTTTGCCACCTCTAGTGTCAGGGAGACTAAAGCAGGGAAGATTACCCTTCCTTTTTGTTGTTCCTGCTACTGACTGAGGCAGGCAGCAGCTTAATGGAGGTGTCAGTGAAGGGAGGTAGAGGGAGAAAAAGAGATGGGACTCATGAGAGGAAAGAGAGAAAAGGACTATGTGGTGATGGGGTGGGGGAACAAAGGAGCAACGCATCTCAAGTATTTTAACTTGAACCAGGACACTCCACATCACCAAGTCCTTGCCTGGCCCTAAACTTTAGCTTCCCCAAACATCTGAGTGCCTATGATCAAATGTAACTGAATAAAAGAAGTAAAAAAAAAAATGATGAAATTATTACTTCGGTAAAAGTAACAAATGTTATTATGTACGTCTTTACAAATAAAAGAAACAAAAGTTTTACTTATAAATGCAATATTACGTTTATTTAGTTACTATACAATACTCCTTTTACCCGAACACCAAGCAAACGAGAGGCAAAAATTCACTGCTGTAGGAATAATGATTCTTAGTTGCAGGCGAGAAACCCCTGCACAAAAGCAGACGTGACAAGTTTTCCATTTCCTGAATCTGTACCGTTGCTTGGATACGATACTACCAGAACTAAGAAGATCGCCGCTGGCTGGGAAACATTTTGTCCAATCGGAGCGAAGATAACTTGGAGGTGAATAAAGGCAAAATATCGGGATGTGCTCTTGTTACTAGGGCAACAGAGGTGACGCGGAGCGGAAATCTTGTAGCTTTCTTCATATGTATTGCATGCTGCCTTTAGCAGCCCTGAAACCTTCCTACGAAGATGGTGAGATTTTGGGTTTTGTTATCTAATTAGCGTGCCGTTGGAACCTCTATTAATTTAGACGCCAAATTTTGTTTTAGGATGTTCGCGGAGACGTTTGCATGCTTAAAAACAACAACAAACAAACCAACTTTCCCACTATTTACTTATCTCTATCTTAAATATATCTATTTGTGATTTTATGAATTTGCATGGCCATTGTTAACCTTCTCGGCTCAATGAGGAAGATTAACTGTGTGTCCTACCTATCGGAAGGCTGGAGGAAATCGGGTTGCAGTTTGGAGGGAAGGAAACTTGGCCCTGAAATGTGTTTTTAGTCCAAGTAAATGACCTTGCTCTGATAAGAGAGATGAAGTTACTTTAAATACGGTCAAAGAGGTTCAGAATCGTGCAAAATCATGATTTCTTCTTGTTTAAGAATCTGCATATGGCATATCACTTGTAGTTATTTTATTTTATTTTTTTATAACTAAGTGGAATTCAGCACCCCACTTTCTGGTCCTATTTAGTAAGGCTTTTGTGTGAATATAGACTGACTTGTGTGTGTGTTTGCCATATCAGACTTAAACAAATAGAAACAGGAACTGATGTGGAAACTTAAAGATATACCTAGGGAATCTGATCCTAGGGATTTATTATTGTAAATATAAGTGTTATTTTCAAGCTATTTAGGTGATTGAGGGAGGGGTGTACTAAATCTGTGTATATTACTAATTTTATGTTGCAATATTTAATTTAGGAATATTGTCAGAGTTTTATAGTCAGAACTAGGAATGTTAAATGCTTAACAGGCAGTTAGTGCAGGGATCTGCAACCTTTTTACAGCAAAGAGCCAATTTATCCAAAATGTTTGACCCAAGATTTACAAAAAGCCACAAGGTATAGCTTCTCTCCCCTCCAACCCCTCACAGATGTCTGCCCCTCCCCCAACCCATAGCCAAGGTTCTCTCTCCTCTCCAGGCCCTGACTTTTTAATCTTCCCCCAAGCTTACTGAGGTACCTGGTGGTCCAACAGGAATCTTTGTGACAGGAGCGCAGCTGCCTTCTAAAATGGTTGCCGTGACCTCTTGCAGCAGCTCACGGTACTACAGAAAATGCCACAAGAGCTGTGAGAGGTCATGGCAGCTATTTTAGAAGACCCCCGCTGGACCACTAGGTACCTAGGTAGGCCTGGGGGAGGGACCGTGGGGTTGGAAGGGAGATTAAAGGGTTGGGGCCTGGAGAGCCGCAGCCACTTGCAAGAAGAGCCACAGGTTGCCAACCCCTGAGTTAGTGCATGGTAACAGGCTACCACACAAACATGTTAAAGGGGTTTTGTGGTAGTTTGCCTGATACTAAGCATTAAAATCATGCATGATTGCATTTTTATGAAATTTTCTCTGATGGGGCCTGACATGGGTGGAGAGTGGACGTGGAAGCATTAGCCGCTAGCATGCTATACTTAGCACATGTGAAATGAAATGCTCTTGCATTAACCTGGAGTAGGTACCGCACACTAATGGTAGCATTAACACACAACCTACAATAAAAAAAATTGAGGATATACCTTTAAAAGATACTGGTTTAAATCTGGGCTTAGCTTGGTAAAATCCTGTATTAAGCCCAGATTCTAGTGCACTATTGTAAAAGGGCCCCTTTTCTTCTTTTCTGTTAATATTTTTGTACAATTTCATTGTGCTATTTTACTTACATAAAGGTCCATTTTAAGATACTTCATAGAAGTTGAAATTGATACATCCAGGTTGGTATCTGCATAAATCCAGTTCTATTTCAGAAAAGGATCTGCAGATAGGAGTTTATATGGTGACATGTGAAACAAGAGCATCCATTTTATAATTATAAAAGTGAACACATCAACAGAGGAAATGTGACAATTTATACATATATGCCTGCTCATAAGAATCTACAGAATCTGCAACCTTTATTCTTTGTACTATTCGGAGGAGGAAATTAACAAAAGTGGACTAAGGAGGATAGCTCCTTTAATCTCTCCTGTAAAGGGCCAACTGATCAAGCACTTTTTTAAAACCTAAACTTGTTTTTGAAGAGGTGTAAATTCCAGCACACAATATTTTCCCCAAATACACATGTGTATTCCCTCTTTCACAACAGGACTACATGTAATTTAGCAGAGCGGATTAACAGCCTCAGGGGGTGCTTACATTGCTCCTGTTTACCCTTAAACCAGTGCAAGGAGGGGAAACATGCACAGTTCAGGTAGCACCCTAAAATAGGATTATTTACCTATGTTCCCTCAACAGATCCAAGCCCTAGAATCCCAAGGCAATACCTGATAAGCAATGAACCAGACTGTATATTAGAAAAATAAGATGTAGTAGGAAAAAATAAGTGCCAACTATAGTGGTCAGACAGAACAATGTACATCAGTGGTCTCAAACTCAAACCCTTTGCAGGGCCACATTTTGGATCTGTAGGTACTTGGAGGGCCTCAGAAAAAAAATAGTAAAGGTCTTATTAAAGAAATTACAATTTTGCATGAGGTAAAACTATAGTTTATAAATCTTTCCTTTTGGCTAAGTCTTAATAATAATATTGTAATTTTATAGCTAAAGAGACATATGATCAAGAAATTTTTATTTTACTTTTGTGATTATGATAAACATACTTAGGGCCTCAAAATAGTACCTGGCGGGCCGCGAGTTTGAGACCACTGATGTACATGTAAGACTTAGGCACTAGACAAGCAAGGATGCTTAGGGAATACACAATAACCCACTATTGCAGAAGAGGTGGTGGAGATAGAGACTGTGTCTGAATTCAAAAAGGCTTGGGATAGGCACTTGGGATCTCTCGGAGAGAGAAAGAGATAATGGTTACTGCAGATGGGCAGACTAGATGGGCCATTTGGTCTTTATCTGCCATCATTTCTCTATGTTTCTAAATAAACTTGGGGAGTATAAACATGGTTCGCTATAGACCAGTGGTCTCAAACTTGCGGCCCGGGGGCCACATGCGGCCTGCCAGGTACTATTTTGAGGCCCTCGGTATGTTTATCATAATCACTAAAGTAAAATAAAACAGTTTCTTGATCATATGTCTCTTTAGCTATAAATGACAATATTATTATTAAGATTTAGCCAAAAGGAAAGATTTATAAACTATAAAGAGTTTTACCTCATGCAAAATTGTCATTTCTTTAATAAGACATTAACTATTTTTTTCTGTGGCCCTCCAAGTACCTACAAATCCAAAATGTGGCCCTGTAAAGGATTTGAGTTTGAGACCACAGCTATAGACTGTGAAAACCTGCCTCCTGTCCTATCACACCAGAATTCACAAGAGCTGATATGACCTATTACTGCAGGAGAAGTTCTCTCAGGTAATGCTTGGCTCCTGGAACAATGCTCAGGTGAGGAGCCCTGCATGGTCAGGGTGGAAAAAATCTTTCAGGCCGCAAGAGGGCTGGAACAGTGCCTTACTCCTGGAGCGATAGCACATTCAGTGTAGGAGAAGTTTCTCTAGGGCATGTGGAGCTCTGGCAGGGGAGTTATCGAGGCAGGATCACTGGAACGGTTACAGCCAGGGCTGCACTCTGGATCAGGCATCAAGCTCAAGGAGAAGACAGGCTCTTACTCAAGTCATAGGTCTCAGGAACACTGTGTTACAGAAGGTAAAGCTATAGAGCAGAGTAGACTAGCCAGCCTTAGAGCAGAGCCCTTTGAGAGCTCAGAGGATGCTCCTTTTATATTCTCTGGTCCCAGGGCTTACTGTAGAAGATGATGAGCTCTGCGCCTCCTCATCCAACCTCTTAGTTAAGATGCTGAGTTCAAGATGTTGGAACAGGAGATCATCATCTTGACAGTTATGGAGATTTTTCTGGAGATGCTGAGTTCGTCACCTCAGGGGGAATTCCAGGAACCTCGATTCCTTGTTGGTAGCACCACTGTGGCTGGTGTCATCTTGCTCCCATAGTACAGGCTTTGGGCAAGAGGGTTATGATGCAATTTCAAGTCCAAGTTACATTAGCTCAGTGAGTTACTGATATAGGCCAAAGGTCCTCCCTGCTTCAGGCATATTTTTTGAATTCTGCAGGAGATGTATTTAGTTCTGTGTAAAATCTATATGCAAAGGTCTAACCCTTACATTGTCTCCTTTTTCTTCCTCATTCCATTCTCTTGTCCTTTTGCTCTTTCCTACCATTCTTTACCCCGTTTCTCCCCCTCCCACTTCATATCTCTTTATCTCCTTGCTGATGTTCTTGTATAGCATGGCTTAATTTGAGAAGTTTAAAATTGTATTCTAGCTGCAGAAAAGGAGTGTAATAAAAACTGAACTATGTTAGACTTGTATGATATGCCCATTGATCTGAGTTTTTATTGGAAAATAAAGATAAAGCTGAAAATCCAAGTAAGATGTGTGGACAAACTAAATAATATTGTTGTGTTTTATTTGCTTTTGCAGTCTGTTTAAAAATGATTTACACTGTTTACACTTTGTAGATTTCAAATCAAAATTTGACTCGGCCATATTTGAATCGGCGACAGGTGGAAAGAGTGCTAGCAGAATCAAGACGCAGAGAATGTATACGAAGAGATGAAATAAAACGACTGGCTAGAGTACAGAACATAGAAGCAGGTCTAAAGAGTGAAGAGCATGTAGAAAAGAAGCGATTCCTAAACAGATTAAAAGATGAAGAATATGAGAGGTGTATGGAAGAATCTATTGAAAAGGTGTGTTCTTTTATATTTCTAGTTAATTGGCTTTTTTTTTTTTTTTACCTTCTGCTTAGTCTTGTGAGAAAAAGCAGAACAAATAAAAGGATATATAAATTGTCATATAGATCAGACCAAGGT
This sequence comes from Geotrypetes seraphini, assembly GCF_902459505.1. Classification (NCBI taxonomy): domain Eukaryota; kingdom Metazoa; phylum Chordata; class Amphibia; order Gymnophiona; family Dermophiidae; genus Geotrypetes; species Geotrypetes seraphini. Next base: position 49,367,725 of record NC_047097.1, read on the forward strand.
CTGTTGAGCCCAGTATACCATTTTCAACAGTAGCTGGCTCTGGCAGGATCCTAAAAAATAGATAGTTTCCATGAATAAGCAAGGATAAGCATTTGCTTTCCCCAGGTCTACCTTACTAATGGTTCATGGACTTTTCCTCCAGGATTTTATTCAAACCTGTTTTATTGAGTATCAAAAGCATACAAAACTTAGTTGAACAAGGTGTTTATACAAGAAAAGGAACAAATATCAAGATAGGAATTGGGGTCTGTGTTCTTATAACCTCAATTCCTCATAATAAAACAGAATTCCTCTCCCCTCCCCGGCAGAATCCCTCCCTCCTCCCCAAAGCTCAAAGGGTATCAGTGAAAACATTAGACTTCTCCTGTAATTTGATCAAAACTTGACTACGGACCTTGGGGGATAACAACTGTATGTATGAATTCCAGATTGCCTTCCTATAACTTAGATATCTCTTCTTCCTTTACCCTGGGATAACAAATATTTTCTTAGTCTGGCCAATAGGAAGGTGTCAGCAACATTAAAATTGGACTGCTTTCAGCTGCTTTCTATTTTGCACAATGTCTCTGCATACATCATCGTCACACATTGCACACTGATTTCCATTAGTGCCCATATATTTGCATGGGAAAAACTACACTGAACTTTCAGTGCATTGCCACATTTCTTTGCAAAATAAGGGTATATTTTGTTCTGCACCCTTTATTGAATACTGCCATAAAATTCCATGCAAATATTGTGGCACAGATCCAGGTTTTTGCTATTTATAGAATTTACACCTTCTTTATCCCAGAACAAGCAGGCAGCATATTCTCACACATGGGTGACATCACCGACGGAGCCCCGGTACAGACACTTTAAAAGTGCATCGCCACTTTAAGACTTACAGAAAGTTCACAATAGCCCGCACCGTGCATGCATGAGTACCTTCCCGCCCGACATAGGTGCGCAGTCCCTTAGTTTCTTAGTTTCCGTGGAGCTAAGAAGTCGCGTTTCAATGGCCATTGAAATTTTTCTGCCTTCCCGCTCTTGCGGTTTGTGATTTTTCAGTCATTTTCTATCTTCTTTTTTTCTTTTTGATTAGTTAAATAACAGTAAAAAAAATAAATAAAAATCTAACTTTATCTTCTTTCGCCGTTGGTGGGTTTTTGGCCCAGTGGGGCCTCTTCGTCCACCTCAGCCATCGCGTTCAATTTGGCAGAGGCGGTGTTCCCATCCATTTCACATCCGCCGAAGGGTTTTTAAAAAGTGCGGTTGCTGTCCTTGGGCTATTTCTGTGACTGACTCTCACTGCTGATGTCTCCAGTGTTTGGGGCCCAAGCACTGTCCTGAAACCTGCACACGCTGGTCTTCTTTGCAGAAAAGAACTCTTAAAAAATCATCTTCTACAACAGCAGCAGCTTTTCAGTGTCCCCATGGAAGGGGAGCCGACATCGTCTCCAACACAGACGACACCGAGAACTTTGACATCGGCAGAACCACCGACGCTGACTCCAGTGCTTCTTCCCCCATCGAAAAGATCTCTTTTTCTAAGTTCATTCATCAGCTGGGGAAAGATCTATCCATCACCTTGGAGGCAGATTCAGAGTTCAGCAAGGAATTTCTTGACACACTTGATTATGACCAGCCTCCTCAGGAAATGCTAAAATTGCCTCTGCATGGCATCTTGAGAGAGACTTTTTATAAAAACTTTGACACTCCTCTCTCCATTCCAATTGCACCAAAGAAGCTGGAGTCTCTTTACAGGGTGATACCTCTCCCGGGATTTGACAAACCACAACTGCCACATCAATCCCTAATGGTAGAGTCCACTTTGAAAAAGTCATCATCAGCTAGTGTCTGTGCCTCTGTTCCGCCTGGTAGAGAGGGACGCACAATGGATAAGTTTGGGTGCTGGCTCTACCAAAATTCCATGCTGGCAAATAGGTCAGGAAATATAATTTTTATTTTGTTGCTACCTTAAACACCTGGTTAAGCAGTTTTCTGCTTATCAAAAATATGTTCCTGCTCGCAAGGCTAAAGGTTTCCAACAACTTGTATCCTCGGTCCTACAGCTGCAGAAATATATGGTTCGCTCTGTTTATGACACCTTTGAGCTAATCTTCAGAGGAGCTGCCATGTTGTTGGCTCTGCACAGGCTTGCGTGACTTCGTGTGTCTGATCTGGATATTAACCACCAGGATTGTGTCGCCAATACACCATGTCTAGGTGACAAGCTCTTCAGTCCACGGAGACTGCCACATAAAAACTCTACGCCCATGAAACACATTGGGATACTTTGGTCAAACCAAAGAAAAAAACCATCTTCATCTAGACCATTCAAACCTGCTTCCTTGTATCAACCCAGGTTTTCTGCAAAGATTTCTGCTCCTCTCTGTCCTCCACAAAAAAAGCAAAAGCAGCAAACATGGCAGCCTAAAAATCAGCCGACTGCTCAACCAAAATCCTCTCAGTTTTTTTGACGTGTTCCTGCAGAGCATAGCCACAGTTCCATTACTTTACCCTCTCCCACTTCCCATTGGAGGGCGTCTACAAACCTATATCCATCGTTGGGAGCTCATCACCTCCGATCTCTGGGTGTTGTAGATCATTCAAGAAGGTTATTTTCTACAATTCCAACATCCTCCCTCCAGATCATCCTCCAAGAGAGTCTGCTTCCAACCCTCTGCTTCCAGTCCGCTCTTCTTCTTCAGGAGATTCAATCACAGTTTCTCCCCAGAAATTTTTTCCAGCCGGGTGGCATGAAAAAGTAGCCGGGTGGGGCGGGATGGGGAAATTTGGTGGTGGGGAAAATTAACTCCCTCTTTTACTAAGGTGCGCTAGCATTTTTAGCGCGCGCAAACCCCTGTGCTATGTGGGAAAACTAACGCCAGCTCAATGCTGGCGTTAGCATCTAGCGCATGTGGCAATTCTCCGTGCACTAAGCACACGCTAAAACCACTATTGTAACTTAGTAAAAGGAGCCCTAAATGTATACTATTTTTATTAGTTAATTATTATTATTATTTTCCAATGCTCAACATGACTTCCTATTTTAAGGTTTGACACTTGTGCCAGAATATTTTTACTAAATTTAAGAAGTATTTGCCCTCTTTCAAATGGTATAGAGGTTAAAAAGGGGAAAGGTGTTAATGAAGTCATTAGGTTCAATCTAGCCATTTATTTCTGTATGAATTTAAACAACTAAAAAAAAAAAAAGAAAAATATAGCTGATCCAGTCATACAGCAAGGGTGCCCACACTTTTTGGGCTTGTGAGCTACTTTTAAAATGACCAAGTCAAAATGATCTACCAACAATAAAATTTTTTTTAAAACCCCACAAAGCACACTGTACGCAGAGAAAATGTTAATTATCATTTATATTCCGCAGGTTTTCAAAGAAGTCAAGGCAGATGATTCTATGCAATGTCACCTCAGGAACAACTATACAAAAATAGACAAATATACCCCCTCCCTTTTTACTAAATTGCAATAGCGTTTTTTTGCGCAGGGAGATGCGCTGAATGCCCTGTGCTGCTTTTGATGCTCATAGGCTCTCTGTGCTAAAAACCGCTATTGCGATTTAGTAAAAGGGGGCCAAAGTGCAAAATATAGACAGTAGATATAAATTCTCAAAACAGACACATTTTGATCACTAAACTGAAAATAAAATAATTTCTCCCACAATTGGACATGCTTAGTTACGTCAGCTCTATGGCTGCTTTAACTGTAAGGCGCCTGAATCTAAAGCTATATGCTACCATTCTGTAATGGAACCTGGGAGCCCATTCACTGCTTTAGAATAGGCGTTCCCTGTTCAGTCTCAGGGTGCCTACGAAGAAGAACCCACTTGGAGAATTGCCCCTTATTTTTTAAGGATTATAAAAACAGAAGCAATAATGTAAAAAACAAAACCCAACCTTAAAACAGGCTGAATTAATTTGTGAACCATTATTTAAAGGATACTCAGAAAAAATATTGTTTTCCCTTAGCTTAAAAGAAATAAACATATTCCTATCCATCATTTGACTATAGCTAAGTGCAAAAGAACATTAGCTCGAAAAACCTCATAGAGCTGCAGTGAAATAGAAAAGTGATTTGGTTTTACTGTGATTTCTGCATTAAATGGATTTGCACACCCCAAGCTCCTTAAATCCTGATGCACTTCTAGCTTTACCTGTATCAGACTTTGCAAGATTAATAAATGGAGCATCCTTCTGCCTGCCAGTTAAAGGATGAAAAACAAATGCCTATAAAGTTCAAATCACAGCTTGACTAAACTTGAACTTGATTTCATTCTTCCTGGTTGACCACTTTATCTTCCACAATAGGCACCAAGGTTGCTTGGATCGGAGCTTTAAAAGAGCAAGCAGAATCGGGTCCGATGTCCATGCGTTTGTTTTTCTCAAATGGTATACCACTACACTTGCTGCTTTTACTTGCTTTGGGCCTTCCTCGTTGCCGGATCCTGCCTACTTTCTGTTTCCGCGAAGGCAGATCCCGGCAGCGAAGAAGTCCCGAAGCAAGTAAAAGCATCAAGTTGTAGCTTCCCTCCGGGGCTCTATCGTGTTCGTGCCGCCTTCCCTTCTCTTCCCTCCGAAACCGGAAGTAGCGTCCCGGGGATAGGGGGGGAAGAGAGGGGAAGCCGGCACAAACACGATAGAGCCCCGGAGGGAAGCTTACAACTTGATGCTTTTACTTGCTTCGGGCCTTCTTCGCTGCCGGGTCCTGCCTTCGCGGAAACAGAAAGTAGGCAGGTCCTGGCAACGAGGAAAGCCTGAAGCAAGTAAAAGCATGCTAGCAAAAAAAAAGGCAGGTGTCAAACAAAATTTTCGGCGGTGAGTCAGCCCGGGAAGGAGCATCGGCGGCAGCAGCAGGATTCGCTGGGCGGTCAGCTATAAGGCCCTGGGGAGAACACTGAATCATTACTTCTCAATTCCATCGAGGAAGATCCTGTCACACAACAATCTCAGGGTTTTTACTCCCGATATTTCCTGGTACTGAAGAAGACGAGAGGGCTGCGTCCTATTGTAGATTAGAGAGTTGTGCAGGGACAGAAATCCTGTCCGTCCCTGCCAGAATCTCCTCCATCCCCTCCCGTCTCCACGAGGAATCCCCTCTGTCCCCACCCGTCCCCATGAGGAATTCCCTCCGTTCTGGCCTTATCCTGTGAGGAATCTCCTCTGATAGTTTTGATTTTTTTAAAGTCTTAATTTATTTAAACCAACAATAAACAATAAAATACAATATAAGCAAATAACAGTGAACAGAAAAAAGAGATGCATACATCACCGGAAAGAAATAGAATAGACATTAGGTCATGTGACTGTAGGGTCTACCATTTCTTGTTAAAAGAAATAAGAGAGTTGGATTTTTTGGCAATATGAACTCATATCTGTAGAGCAAACAAATCTGGTTCCACCATCTTGCATAGGTAACTTATGAGAGATCCTTCCAAGATCCACAAATGGTTTTTAATGCAGCAATGAGTAAAGAATCAAAACCATTTAAAGCATAGAGAATAGAAGACCTCTTTGGAGATTTGATAATGCATTGCTTGTGGATGACAAATTTTTGGAAAATTTTAAAACACAAATTAGTGATTTCTTTCAAATTAATTTAGTAGAAGATACATCTATTGAAAATGTATGGGACGCCTTTAAAGCGACTATGAGAGGTCATATTATATCCTATTCGGCTTTTGTTAGGAAACAGATTAAAATGCAGTTTATAGAATTAGAAAAAGAAATTAAAGTACTAGAAGCTAAATTGGTAAGTAAATGGGAACATGAGGTATTGCAAGCTCTTTTAAAAGCAAAAGGTGAATTAGCTTCAAAAATGATAAGAAGGGATTTGTTTTCCAAACAAACAATGTATTATGGAAATTCTAATAAGGCGGGAAGATTATTGGCAAATTACCTTAAAGCAAAAAAAAAGAAGAACTAACATTAATGGGATAAAAGATGATAGTGGTATCATAACCAATCAAACGGATCTAATTTTAAAACAATTTCTAAAATTTTATAAGGACCTATATTCTTCCGAACCTTATTTGGAGAGGCAAAAAGATGGTAAAAATTTTTTAGATTTAATTATTGGACCTAAGGTTCCTGATCATATAAAATGGAGTTTAGATGAACCTATATCACTAAAAGAATTAGAAACAGCATTGACGTCTCTTAGAGTTGGATCCGCTCCAGGTGATGATGGATATACAGTAGAATTTTATAAAACATTTCAAAATGTCCTTTCCCCTTATTTACTAAATTTATATCAGACACAACTTATAAAAGGTGATATTAAAGGTACTATGGCTGAATCAGTAGTAATTGTTTTGCCTAAGCCAAATAAAGATCCTACTTTGATTTCGAACTACAGGCCTATATCTTTAATAAATGTGGATAATAAACTTTTGGTGAAAATTTTGGCTTTGAGATTAGCCAAAGCTCTTCCACATATTATAGACACGCACCAGACTGGTTTTGTTGCTAAAAGGCATTCCTCTAATAACTCTAGATTATTGTTTCATATGTTAAATTTATCAAAAAAATTGGATGAACCGGCTTTTACAGTTTCATTGGATGCAGAAAAAGCGTTTGATAGGGTAGAATGGAATTTTATGTATCAGGCTTTAGACTGGTTTGGTGTGGGTTCTGGATTTATACAAATGGTAAAAACATTGTATAGCTTCCCGATTGCAAGATTAAATATTAATAATATGTTATCTGAGGGTTTCCAATTGCAGAGGGGAGTTAGACAAGGTTGTCCTTTGTCTCCTTTATTATTTGATGTTGTATTAGAACCCTTATTGTTAGAAATACAGCAAGCAAAGGGAATACAGGGTATTCCATATTCTGATATGGAATATAAAATTTCGGCATATGCGGATGATATTTTGCTTTATTTGAGGAATCCAGAGTCTACACTATCTCGTCTATTGGAATTAATTGATATATTTGGCAAATTTTCATGTTATAAAATTAATTGGAGTAAGTCTGAACTTATACCTTTAAATGTTTATTGTGTAAAAGGACTATTTGACGCTTTTCCGTTCATATAGAAGGAAGAAGGATTTAAATATCTTGGTATTCAAGTTAAAAATACAATTGAGGATACAGTAAAGGAAAATGAAAAATTTGTATTAAAAAGAGTTACGGAGTTGTGTGAGCAATGGAATCCTTTACATCTTTCTTGGTGGGGGAGAGTTCAAACTATTAAAATGATGATATTGCCTGTAGTTTGCTATCAAATGAGCATGATACCTATTTATTTTCAGGGGTCCTTTTATAAAAAGCTTAATAGCATTTTAACGAAATTTCTTTGGCTTGGTAAAATGCCTAGAATAGCTTTAGTATCTTTGCAAAAATCAATTAAGGAGGGAGGGGTAAATTTTCCAAATTTTTATAGGTACCAACAAGCCTATATTTTATGTCAGGGTATGTATTGGATCCTCCCAGAACTTATAGATAATGCACCAGATTGGTTATACTTGGAATGGCGCCTTATGTTTCCCCTAAATTTAGTTCATCTTCCAAATATCAACATGCCTAGAAGATACAGGGAAAATAAGATATTAATGGATACTTGGAGAACGTTGAGGTTTATTAGTAAATTAACACCTATCCCAATAAACAAGTCAACTAATCAATCTTTATGGATAAACTCCAAGATTAAAATTGGCGGAGCTGAAATCCTTTGGAAGAACTGGATTATTGCAGGCATTCGTTCTCTGAATGATGTTATTTCGGATGGTAAACTGCTTGAATTTTCACAATTGCAACATAGATTTGGTCTTAGTAAAACACAAAGTTTTAAATGGTTGCAATTGAAGCAGGCCATTCAGGTTGGGTTCCCTGAATGGAAAACTTTGAATAATCAGTATAGTTTGGAGTTCTTATGCTTCCAAGCAGACTTCCTAGGACATCAAGCCGCATTGTGGTATAAATTATTATCTGAATATTTGAATAAAAAACCAAAAAATGCTCTAAGAGACATTTGGAGCATTGAGATTAAGCACCAAATTACTGCATCTCAATGGCCACTAATTTGGTCTTGGAGAATGAGATGTACAGTGTCAGCATCTATGAAACAAACTTGGTTATTTTTGTTACATAGAGTGTTTTGGACCCCTGTATGTTTGCAAAAATTAGATAGTTCTAAGTCCAATAAATGCTGGCACGGTAATCTGGATCCTGGGACATTAGATCATTTACTTTATCATTGTCCCCACATTAAAAGTTCATTGATGGAAAATCATGTAGCACTATCATATGATACTGTGTTATTTGGAATGATGATGAGGAAAAAAAGTCAAATTTCACCAGAGAATAACAAGCTTTTATTAGTCATGACAGGGGTTGCCATTCAGCATATAACCAACAACTGGAAGAATCATAGTAACCTTAATTATACATTTTGGTGGAATACAATTTGTCATATATTCAAAATGGAGAGAGCAATAGCAATACAAAGAGGGGGACATATACTAAATTTATAAAAATATGGGGGCCATTGACAAAATATTGTAGTGAATGATCATCAGGTTTTCTCTTCTTCTTTTCTTTTTCGTCTTCTTTATGGCACATCTGGAGGGGTGGGTAATGGAAACAATTTTACAAAATATGTTATAATATGGTATATAATGTGTATAAGGTGATTGGAAAGTACTTGAAGGGTGGGGGAGGGGACAAAAATATTTTTAGAATTTTATGTAGTAGATATAAAAGTGATATTGTGTATTAATTTGTTGTAATTTAATATTTTGTGCACTTGATGTAAAATATGAAAATGAATAAAGAATATTAAAAAAAACAAACCAAAAAAAACCCATTTAAAGCAGAATTGAGAGAGGCACTTTTCAGGACAATGGTTGCATTTGAAAAATGTGCCTAAACTGAACTGGAAACCCCAAAACATACTCAGCAAGTACTTCATTTTGTACTAAACACAATTGGTGGCATAGCCATGAGAGGGTGCTGGGCCTCCCACTTTGAGCTTAGCCCCCCTCAAAATGAACATTTCCCTTGCTGTAGCTGATGGGACATTTTGTTTTTTCATCATCTTAGTCCCAGTTTCTACTTTTGTCTATCTTCTACTAATTCTCTTTTCAGGCCTTGGAAATCCCGGTTCCATCCCCGCAGGAGTCCCATGAGCCTGGGGGGATTCCCGCGGGAGTGCAGGTGCTTGAAATGTTCCGGCTGCCTCAAGAGGAACTAGGCTCCCCTTTGTGTGCGCACTGCTTGTTGGCAGGAGGCGGTGGTAGCGCTCAGGCCTCACCTGCTGCCCATGCTGGGGTTTCCTCATCTGCTGGTGGTTTGGCAGATTGTGTTGTGGACCTCTTGGGACGCTGGGGATTTCTTTATCGTGCTAGCTGGGGCTGCTAGTGGTGTTTCTGTAGCAGCAGGGTCGAGCTTGGCTTTGGTGCCACGTATGATTACAGGTGACAGTTTAGCGATGGTCCTTCCCTTGGTTTTGGTGGGAAGTGTGTCCATTTTTCCCATGGCCTCAGGCGACCTTCCTCCTGTTTTAGAGAGACAACAACAGGTCTTAAATATGTCTTCTGCTCCTGCTGTGATTTCTGGATTGCTGCCGGGGTTGTTTAGCCTTGATTTACTGTTAGCTATGTGCAAGGCTTATTTACAGGTGGCTGGGGGTCCTGCTTCAGTTCTGGAGGTCTCGGAGTCATCTTGGGGGGGGGGTTCTTCCACGGCTGCCCCCATTCAGTCTCTTGCTGCAGCTGCCTCTATCCAGCCCCCTCAACCATCATCCAAGCGGACGCGGGTGTCTTGGAATGAGGATTCTTGTTTGGCTGATCCATTTTCACCAGATGAGGACTTAGATTTTGGGGAGGACCTTCCAGATCCGTTAGGGGGACCTAATGTTTTGGATGGAGATTTTTTAGAGGTGCCAGTTGGCGAAGCTGTGATGGCTGTGCACATTTTTCATCGGGAAGAATTGAAGGAGCTCATTCTTCAGGTGTCTTCAGTTTTATACTTTGAAGAAGAAGGTAAGGATCCCCCTTGTGTTGTGGACCCTCTGCTTAGAGGGATCCGATCAACATCCCGTTCTTTCCCTATGTATCAGGATATTTGGGATGTAGTGCATGCTCAATGGAAAGTTCTGGATGCTCCTTTTCGCTTGATGTGGTCCGTGGCCAGACTCGACCCCATTCCTGATGGGGATAGAGAAACCTTTAACCTGTGGATGGGCAGACTAGATGGACCATTTGACCTTTATCTTTTGTCATGTTTCTATGTTTCAGTCTCCTGTGGTTGATGTGGCAGTCTCAGATATTACGTGCAGACATACTGTGCTGGTAGAAGGCGGAGCGGCCTTGAGAGACCCTCAGAACCGTAAAATGGAGGCTCTACTTAAACAAAGTTTTGATGTGGCTGTCCAGGCAGTGATTTATAGTGGTCTGGTGGCCCGGGTTTGTTTCCGGTGGTCTGAGAGAGTTCTTGTGAGACAGCTGACTGGTCCTTAGTGGATCATGAAGTGGCTAAGATTGAGCTGGGAGCTTCTTATCTATCTGATGCCATGTATGATCTGTTGCATGCCTCAGCCAAGTCCATGGCTCTCAGTGTAGCGACTCACCGTACCCTGTGGCTTTGGGGTTGGTAAGCGGATGCAGCATCTGAAGCTAAGCACAGTAAGTTTCCCTTTCGGGGCTTCTTTCTCTTCGGAGAAATTAGATAAGCTGATTCAGGCACTGAGTGACTCGGTTATCAGAGGACCGATCTCACCAGGTTTTGCAAGGTGGTTCTGCCCGGTGATAATAGAGTGAGTTTGTAGGTACCGCCCTGGCCGGGATGCAACCTCTTTTCCTTCCAGAGGATGTTTCTTCTAACGCATGCAGTCCTTTTGTCGGGCTCGCAGGGGGTGGGGGGGGGGGAGTCACACCTGCTCTGCTGTCCATCCAGCAAAATGACTCATTGCAGGTTCTTCCACCAGTTCCAATCAGAGCCTGGGGAATTTCTGACTTCTCTCGGTCTGATGGAGGCATAACTGCATGTTTCCATTCGGGCCTCCTATCAACGATTCCTTCGCTTTGTGATTTGGGGAGAGCATTATCAGTTTTGTGCGCTTCCCTTTGGTCTAGCTACAGTTCTGCGCACCTTCACCAAAATTATGGTTGTGGTGGCAGTGAGCTTGCGCAAGGAGGGCATTCTGGTGCACCCCTATTTGGACGATTGGTTGATTTGAGCAACGCCATTGCAGGAGAGTTTCCGGGTTACGTCTCCCCGCTTCTGTCTAAGCTTCACTGGCTTCCAGTAATCCTTAGGTTCACTACAAATGCGCCTGCCTAACCTTCAAATCTCTACACGGTATCCTGCCTCCCCTTTTTCCACTATCTTGGAACTCCTCTAATCCCAACACCACCAGGTCTACTCAAAAATTCAAACTATCCTTCCCCTCTTTAAAAGGCATATCCCATACAGGAAACATAGAAACATAGAAAACATAGAAGATGACTGCAGAAAAGGGCTACAGCCCATCAAGTCTGCCCACTCTGCTTACCCGCCCCCGGTCTATGCCCTAATGACCCAATTTCCTTATCTTGACCCTCGTAGGGATCCCACATGGGTATCCCATTTATTCTTAAAGTCTGGCACGCTGTCTGCCTCGATCACCTGCACTGGAAGCTTGTTCCAATGATCAACCACTCTCTCTGTGAAGAAATACTTTCTGGTGTCGCCATGAAATTTTCCGCCCCTGAGTTTGAGCGGGTGCCCTCTTGTGGCCGAGGGTCCCTTGAGAAAGAAAATATCATCTTCCACTTCGACACGTCCCGTGAGGTACTTAAATGTTTCGATCATGTCTCCCCTCTCCCTACGTTCCTCAAGAGTGTAGAGCTGCAATTTGTTCAGTCTCTCTTCGTACGAGAGACCCTTGAGCCCCGAGATCATCCTGGTGGCCGTCCGTTGAACCAATTCAATTCTGCGCACATCTTTACTGTAATGTGGCCTCCAGAATTGCACACAACTAGGGACTTCCCTCTCCTTCAGGATCACCGAACTCTGGAACAGTTTTACCACCCCGCTTCGGTGCATGTCCTCCCTCCAACTCTTCCGAAAACATCTGAAAACTTGGCTCTTCTCCAAAATGCAATGACCTCTCCCTCATCGATTTACTAATTCCCTCTAAACTTCTCTTTCTAAGCCCTTCTACTTTTCATTGTAGTTTCTTTTTATACCAATTACTGTAAACCGTGCCAAGCTCTACTTCTGTGGAGATGATGCGGTATAGAAACTTAAGGTTTAGTTTAGTTTTAGTTTAGTTGTGGCTCGGGTTGTGGAGTTTCTGCAGTCCCTAGGCTGGGTGGTCAACCTGTCCAAAAGCCAGTTGACTCCTTCTCAGTGCTTGGAATATCTCGGCATTCTGTTCGACACCAGCTTGGGGCGAGTTTTCCTTCCAGACGGAGGCCAGGTTGTTCAAATTGCAGATGCAAATTTGCTCTCTGTTGGATTGCTGTTGTCCACTGGCGCAAGACTTTCTACATGTCTTGGAGTCCATGGTGGCCTCCTTGGAAATGGTCCAGTGGGCTCAGGCTCACATGCATCCTCTTCAGTAATGTAATGTAATGTAATGTAATGTAATGTAATGTATGCGCTTCTTCAGCGGTGGTTGCCACAAATTCATGATCTGGATCTCCAGTCCTGCTTCGGGATTAGCCTATGCTAGTGGCTCCAGTATTCCAATCTGTTTCGGGGAGTGAGTCTCGATCAACCCCAGTGGACAGTGCTTCTCATGGACACCAGTCACCTTAGTTGGGGAGCTCAATGTCTCGATTGCTCACCTTAGGGCTGCTGGTCGCTGGTGGGAGCATTCTGGTCGATCAGTGTTCTGGAGACCAGAGCCATTTGGCTAGCATTGATGGAATTCCAGTCCTTGCTGGAGGGCAAATCAGTTCGAGCTCTCTGACAGACAGTGCCACAGCGGTGGCCTTTGTCAATCGTCAGGGGGGCACCAAGAGTCATCTGGTGGTGCTGGAGACCTCTCTGCTCATGGAATGGGTGGATGTTCATCTTCGGGACATCTCGACTTCCCACAATGCCGGTGTGGACAATGTCAAGGTGGACTTTTTCAGTCGTCATGCGCTGGATCCCAGTGAGTGGTGTCTTGGGCTGGAGGCCTTTGAGCTGATTGTTCACTCCTGGGGTTGGCTGATGTGGATTTCATGGCTACGAATATCAACACCAAGTCTCCAAAGTTCTTCGGTCGGCACATGGATTGCCAGGCTGAGGGGCTAGATGCTGTGGTGCAGGCTTGTCTTTCCTCCATGGCCTCTGGGCAGAGCTCTTCATTGGATTGCCTGGCATGCAGGCTGCGTGATTCTAGCGGTTCTGGACTGGCCCAGGCACCCATGGTAAGCAGATCTGGTTCATCTGCTAGTGGCAGATCCTCTCTCGCTGCCCCTGTCGCCCAATTTTCTGTCTCGGGGTCCCGTTCCAATTTTTGATCCGGGTCCCTTTTGTCTTACGGTTTGGCTCTTAAGAAGACTAGTCTAAGGAAGAAGGGATATTCGGATAAGGTGCTATCCACTCTGTTAGGGCCTCAGAGAATTTCCACCTCTCGGATTTATGTCCGTGTTTGGCATCTCTTTGAAGAGTGGTTTTCTGCGCATGGCGTGGTTCCCCTTCGAGCTGCTTTGACTCACATTCTGGAGTTTCTGCAGGATGGCCTGGAGTGAGGCCTTACCTGGTTCTTCCTTCAGGTGGAGATTGATACTTTCTCTTCCTTTCGCAGACTCTTGCGGGATAAGCGTTTGGCTTGTTCTCTGGATGTGATTCGGTTCTTGAGAGCTGCAAAATTGCTCCAACCACCAGTTTGGCTGTTGGTTCCTGCCTGGGATCTCAATCTAGTCCTCTCTGTGCTCATGCGTCCTCTGTTTGAGCCTCTCGATGCCTGTACATTGACGGACCTTATACTTAAGGCGGTTTTCTTGGTGGCCATTACTTCTGCAAGGCGTGTTTCAGATCTACAGGCCTTTTCGTGTAGGCCTCCTTTCCATAAGTCAGATCATCTTTTTGTCCTCTTAGCGGGTCCTCATAAAAGGGACGGTGCTTCCAAGACTACCATTGCACGCTGGATCAAGGAGTCTATCATTTGGGCGTACTTTCTCCAAAAGAAGCCTGTTCCGGAATTTCTCAAAGTTCATTCCACTCGGGGTCAAGCAGCTACTTGGACTAAATCTTCTCTTGTACTCCCAGTAGATATCTGTAAAGCTACAGGTTGGCCTTCTCTCCATTCCTTTGTTCAACACTACCATGTGGACATTCAGGCATTTCGGGATATGGTGTTCAGTGAGCGTATTCTTGTGGCAGTCCTTCTATAATCCCACCAGTGATGGGTTCCTATTTGGTATGTCCCATCCGTTTCTGTTCTGGTGTGGAGGGACGCTAAAAAAGGAGAAATTAGATCCTTACCTGCTAATTTTCTTTCTTTTAGTCCCTTCAGACTGGCACAGACCCCCCCCTCCGCCCTGTCATTCTGTTTGGTGTTTTTGGTAGAGTATTTTTTTTTCTGCGAGAGTTGGTTGTTTTTGGTTGTTGGGGGAGTTTAAAAAAACAGCAGCATTTGGTTCAGCTGGTCTAGCTGGCGAACTGAGGGGCGTTTCAGAAAGATTCTTGTTCTAATCAGTATCCAACAGTGTTTTCTTTTGCCTTCTCCATGTAAGTGGGGAGTTTGTGATGTTACTGTCTTCAGCCTAGTGATTTTCTGCTTGGCTGTTTGTTAAGACTGATATGTAATAGAGTCTGCACAGCCCACTTTTACTATAGCCAAAAGTTAGTGTCTCAGTCCTCACCTGCTGGCAGAGGAACATAAACCCATCTGTTTCTGTGCCGGTCTGGAGACACTAAAAGAAAGAAAATTAGCAGATAAGGACCTAATTTCTCCATATTATATATAACTCTCAATTTTAGCCCATCATTTGTGATTTGTTTGATAATCCTATTTCAGACCCATATATATAGTTAATTTTTCTTGAAATCTGTTCTGTTTTAACATTCAAACATTTATTTTTTTTCATTGTTTAGGCACAAATAGCTAAAAGAGTTAAAGAGCAGCAATTGGAACAGGAAGAAAGGATGGCAAGAGAAATGGCAAGGATAAAGCATGACAAACTTAAAGATGAAAAACTAAGGCAGCAGATAAGAGAAAACAGGTATTTCTGTAGAGGGTTGCAATTTTATGAAAAGGAACTGCAGAACAGTTAAAATAAGGGAAAATTTAGGTTCTTGCCTCGATAATCATTCTAGTTTATTAGGTACAGTAGTCTGGACTATAGGTTTTATCCTCATACTTGCAGGAAACTTGCAGTAGACATCAAACAATTTCTTCAGCTCTACCTCATGTCATTGGGCAATGCCCTTATACTTCAGTTCGTGCCAAAGCAATGGATAACTTCTAAATAGGAAAAATAACAAGGAGGATACGGGGAACTCCCCGAGAAAGTCAATTTTGTTCTGCTCTGCAATCAAAACAAGTAATTAATCAAACGGATACCTACTAGAGAATGACACGGTGAAAAAATTGGTCCCCGTCACCGCCCCGTCCCCGTCTCACCATCCTCTGCACCGCCCCGTCACCGCCATTCCCTTCACCGCCCCGTCACCGCCACTGCCACCCCATTCACCGCCCCGTCACCGCCACTGCAACCCCATTCACCGCCCCGTCACCGTCACCGCTGCATACATAAAAGCCTCAAACGGGTACGATTTTATATACTTTTCTTTATTTACGTATAAAGGAAACATTCTTTAAAACTTTAAAACTTAGTTAATAACTATACAAAAACAAAACACGCAGAGAAAAAATTAATTAATATAAATTCTCAAAACTGACACATTTTGATCACTAAATTTAAAATAGTTATTTTTCATACAGTTTTTCAATCACTAATCTTCCACCACCCCTGGGGCTAGCAATGCAAAAACAAACACGACATGTACTTTAAATGCTTACAATGTTAGCCTACATGGTAAGTAGACGCGGCCGCTGTACCTAATCGCGGCAAAGATCTCCCTGCCGTGATTAGCATAGTGACCGCGGCTACGGCTGCAAGTCTCCCCTCCCCCCAGTGATCATGGCAGGAGGGCACCCAACCCCTCCTGTAGACCCCCCCCCAACGGCCCTCCCGACAATCGCAGCAGAAGGGTACCCAACCCCTCCTGCCGGTCCTCCCAATGGCCTCCCCTAAGATCGCCGGCAGGAGGGTACCCAACCCCTCCTGCTGGACCCCCCCCCAACGAACCCTCCCACCCCGGAACCTCCTTAGTCTTACTTTCCAAGTTGGACCGGACGGCTCCTCACACGTATGGCCAGCAGGCTTGCCTCCGTCCAAATGAGGCGGGCCCGCCCCTACCCTGCCCAACCCACAGGATCCTAGGGCCTGATTGGTCTAGGCACCTAAAGCCACTCCCGCTATAGGAGGGGCCTTAGGTGCTTGGGCCAATCAGGCCCTAGGATCCTGTGGGTTAGGCAGGGGAGGGGAGGGGCGGGCCCGCCTCATTTGGACGGAGGCAGGCCTGCTGGCCAGACGAGCGAGGAGCTGTCCGGTCCAACTTGGAAAGTAAGACTAAGGGTGGTGTTTCGGGATGGCGGGGTTTGTTGGGGGAGGGTCCGGCAGGAGGGTTTGGGCACCCTCCTATTGGCGATATAGGGGGCCGTTGGGGGTGCCGGCAGGAGGGGTTGGGCACCCTCCTACCAGTGATCATAGGGGGGCTGTTGGGGAGCTGGCAGGAGGGGTTGGATATCCTCCTGCTGCGATCGTCGGGGGGGCTGTTGGGGTAGGCAGGAGGGGATGGGTACCCTCCTGCCGCGATCGTTGGGGAGGGCTGGTTCTGTCGGCATGAAGGGCTGAGGGCGATCGTCGGGGGGGGGGGGCGGGTTCTATTGGCAGGAAGGGTTGATCTGACAAATGAGGAGCACGGTGAAACACAGGTAAATAGCGGTTCCTAGAAGGGGGGACATTGGCCTGCGGGGACAAATCTATTCACCGTTTTTGCGGGCGGTGAAAGGATTTGTCCCCGCGTCTGCGGCGATTTGCTAATGAGGTCACCATAACCCGCAGCCAAACCGCAGCCACGCAGCGGTTCGCTGCGGGGATCGCTCCCCGTGTCATTCTCTAATACCTACCATAACCAAATTGAAACATAACGACCCACCCACCTGAATGCAACCAGCACTAAAATGTATACAATATTTCTTGCTTCTTATAAGCTTTTCCTAGAGAGAGCTATCATATCATTTTTCAAGTCTGTTAGATAGGCATCCCATGAGCATTTCTTTACTGCCCATAGACAAACATCTGGAATTCCACAATATGACTGAGACCTTAAGCAGTCATATTCTGACAAGGTGAGTGAGCATCCAGACTACTGTATCTGTTTACTGGAAAGAATATTATCGAGGTAAGTGCAAAGGGTACAGTAGTCTGAACTATAGAGACTTATCAAAATTAGTCCCCCGAATCTAGAGTGGGGCAAATGAGCCTACTTGAAGCACAGAGGATCTAAAAACTGCATCCTGTTGTGCTGCCACGTCTACTCTTTAAAATTTCATAAAAATATGGGGTGTGGTCCATGTAGCTGCCCTACAAATCTTGGGTGGTATAGCCTGGGATTTCGCCCATGATGAAGCCACACTTCTTGTGGAATGTGCCTTCAATGAAATCAAAGGTTGTTTACCACTGCCATTCTATGTAGGAACAATAGCCATACAAATCTATCTGGAAATAATAGCTTTGGAGGCTGTCTTTTCTAGGTGACTACTGCTTGACAATGTAAAGAGATGACTAGACATACAAAAGGGATTTGTTATTTCTATGTTATGAAGAAGAATTCTGCTGTCATCCAGGAACTCCAAATTCTTATCCTACTGTTTTCCTCCTGTAGATGAAAACTCCAGAAACCAGATTTACATGAAATGCTGACACCACTTTCAGCAGGAAGGAAGGCCTGGTGTGCAGAAACACTCTAGCATCTGTAAAATTGAGGAAGGGTTCCCTACATGAGGAACCCTGAATTTCTGACACCCTTCTTACCGAGGCAATAGATACCAAAAAAACCGTCTTCACGGCGAGAGCCATTAGCAATGCCTCCTGCAAAGGTTTGTACAGAATAGAGAATGACACGAGGACAAAGTTTCCCTGTCCCTTCAGGAACTCATTTTACTGTCCCATCCCCACAAGTTCTTTTTCTGTCCTTGCCCCATTCCTGCAAGCTCCATCCTCATCTGCACAAGCCACAAACACTTTAAAATCATAAGGTTCGAGGCTTATGCAGTTAAAGCAACGCTTACAAGAATAGGACAGGGACAGCAACAAAACTCGTAGGGACGGGATAGGGAAAAACTTGTCCCCTTGTCATTTGCTAGTACAGAGCCCTACTGAGGGCCTGCAAGACAGTATTAAGGCTCCATGCTGGAAATGGTTGTCTCATGGGATGATGCAAACATAACGCTCCCGTGAGGATTCTGGCTGTAACAGGATGAGAAACCAGGGATCCCCTTTATTTTTTCTTTTCATTAGCGAAAGTATGAGAGACTTGCCTCTTGTACCTTGGGCGAACCAATCACAAGGCCCTTCTGGAGCCCATCCTGAAGAAACATCAGCACAGCTGAAATTGGTTGAGCTCAAAAAGCTCAACCATCTGCGCCACACACTGCTGAAACATCTTCCACCCTTAGCATAAGCTGTGATTGATACTGGCTTTTTAGCTCGTAGGAGGGTAGTAATAACCCCTTCCAGATAACCTTTGCTCTCTAGTGCTGTGCCCTCAAGAGCCATGCCATAAGTCCAAAGTGATCCAGACTTTCCAGTTTAATTGGTCCCTGCGACAGAAGATCTGGAAGTGGCTTCAACCTGAGACACTTGTCCTGCTGCAACTGAACTAAAGCCACATACCAAGGACATCACAGCCAGTCTGGTGCCAAGAGAACTACCAGACCATGAGGTTCTGCTATTCTTCGAATGACCCGGCCTACTATTGGCCACAGAGGAAATAAATAGGAGCCCCTGTGTGGGGCAAGGTTGTACTAGAGCATCCATTCTAATGCTTTCCTTGATGAACCTGCAGCTGAAGTACCGAGAGACTTTATCTGCTGACTCCATCAGATTAAAAGTTGGTCGTCCTTGGTGTTTCACAAAACTGTTGAACACTTTCTGGGATAGGGACCAGTCTCCTGGATCTAGGGTTTGGTGACTGAGAGTCTGTCTGGATATTGCTCACTCCCGCTACATAAGCCACTGTTATGGCCTGCAAGTGATTTTCTCCCAATGGAACAACTGTTCTTCCAGCTTCAATGGCACACCCTGAATGTTGATGTAAGCCACCACTGTGGCATTGTCTGAGAAGACTCTAACTGTCTGGCCTTCCAGAAATGCCTCCTATGCCTGCAGTGCTAGACAAATGACTCTGAGTAGTAATCTGTTTATTGACCATTTTCTCTGTGAGGGTAACTAGCGGCCCTAAACTGACTGACCTTTGCAATGACCTCCTCAGCCATACAGACCAGAATATGTCATTAGAGATGTGAAGAGGAGGCACTCCTTTGGATAGAGTCTCCACTTAGGGCCACCACTGTAAACTGTGATGTGCTTCTGCCATCCAGGGTAACAGCATCTGGAGCAAATCCTCCTTCAGGGACCAGCGGGACAACAGAGCATTCTGAAGAAGGCATAGATAGAGCTTTTGCCTGGGGGACCACTTCTGTGGTTGCTACCATTGATCTCAGCATCTGCAGGTAGTGCCAAGCCATGGGGGCTGGCATGGCCAGTATGTCCAGAATCTGACACCTTAGCTTCAGTTTGTGCGGCTCTGGAAGAAAAACACTGCCCTCTATTGTTTTGAAGAGGATTCCCAAGTACTCTTGGGATTGAATCTGTTCCAGGTGACTTTTTTGGAAATTGATGATCCATCCCAGGTCCTGCAGCAGCTGCACTACTCGTGCCACTGCTCCGTGGCCTGCTGCCTTGGATGGGGCTCTGATTAGACAGTCGTCCAGGTATGGATGTACCCAAAGCCCTGCCTTGCACAGGTGTGTTGCTGTCTTCACCATTACCTTGGTAAAAGTACAAGACATTGTAGCTAAACTAAAAGATAGTGCCGAGAACTGAAAATGCCTCTGTAGCACATGGAACCTGAGAAACTTCCTGTATTCTGGGAAGATGGGATTATGTAAGCAAGCCTCCATCAAATCCAGTGAGGCTGGGAACTCCCCAGGTGATATTGAGGCAATAACCAAACGCACGGTTCTGTCCGAACCAAGGCACTTTTAGGCATGCATTGACATACTTCAGATCTAGAATTGGTCTGCAGTCATCTGAGACTTTCTTGGGCATGATGAAGTGTCTGGGTTTGTGTCTGGGACAGGCTCTATGGCCTGAATATCTATTAGGTGTTTTACTGTCACCCAGATTTTGGCTGCTTTCTCTGGCCGGGGAATTTGGCAGCACTGGTCACTGTACATGAAGAAGGATATGGTACTACTCGAAAGGCTCCAGAGAAGAGCGACTAAAATGTTTAAGGGGCTGGAGGAGTTGCCATACAGTGAGAGATTGGAGAAACTGGGCCTCTTCTTCCTTGAAAAGAGAAGACTGAGAGGGGACATGATCGAAACATTTCAAATACTGAAGGAAATAGACTTAGCAGATAAAGACAGATTGTTCACCCTCTCCAAGGTAGGGAGAACGAGAGGGCACTCTTTAAAGTTGAAAGGGGATAGATTCCGTACAAACTTAAGGAAGTTCTTCTTCACCCAGAGAGTGGTAGAAATCTAGAACGCTCTTCCGGAGTCTGTTTAGGGGAAAACACCCTCTAGGGATTCAAGACAAAGTTGGACAAGTTCCTGCTAAACTGGAACGTATACAGGTGAGGCTGGACTCATTTAGAGCACTGGTCTTTGACCTGAGGGCTGCCGCGTGAGTGGTCTGCTGGGCACGATGGACCACTAGTCTGACTCAGCAGCTGCAATTCTTATGTTCTTATGACCCCTTAAGGAGCCCTCCTGTGCATTCCAGTGGTCCGTCAGCATCATGGTGATCTCTGGATCAAAGGAAAATATGTGGACTGGGTCTTGGAAATACTTAACAGAAGTTTTTGAGCTGTGGATTTCTGCAGGTGTTCCCTAACTCCTGCAGGGAAGCTGTGAGGTCTTCCATTAAATCTGATAGTTTAAAAAGTCTACATAGTTTTGGGTTCTCTCCTTTGTCTAGGGCTAACACAGACTCCTGCCTGTGACCCAAACTTCTCCCAGCTTGTGGAGTTCTTTTTTGAAGAGCAGGGACCTCAAGCCCAACTTCCCATTTTCCAAATCCTTTTCAGATTGGACCTCCTGAATCTTGCAGATCTACCCTCTGCTGTTGAACCGAACTTTGTATAGGGGATCCCCCCCGTGAGCCTGTACCTGGGCAAACTCCAGATGCTGATGCTCCTTTAAACTTCTTATAAACTTCAAACATTAAACTCACAAATTAGGAGTCAAAGTCCTGCACTGGACCTCTTGAGGATCTTTGCAGGGTCACATCCTGTCTCCTCATGGGTTCAGAGGCGTTTACACACTTGCATTTCTCCAGTAATGCCAAGTTGCTCTCGGGAAGCTCTGGAAGGGCTTTTTGACTCAAAAACCAAGCTGACTGTGACGCCAAACTTTTGAATGGACTAGAGGGGGCTAAGTGCAGTGCTCTAATCCCGCCTCCTCCCGGATGTTCCTCATCTGACCATTCATCCCAAATTTGCAATGACTTTAGGGCCAAAACAGTTTGAGGAGTCCATTTCTATCAATTTTGGGTGAAATCAAGTTGTTTGAGGCAGATTGAGGTGGATTGAAAAATCCAAAATGGCGAAGAGGAAGTGATGTCATCACCGCGGATGGAAGCTTGAATTGAGAGCTCCGTTCGGGCCAGCGTTTAAACTATCATTTTGTTGAGTAAACGGCACAATTCTTGTACCCCCGGGTGCTGGTGAGGAGTGTGGGAAGACAGCGGACCCATGGCAACGCGGAAAAAGTTGCCCAGCGAAAAATCGGGCCAGCGCACGCTGGAGCAAGCGATGGGCAGAGCTGCACGTGGCAGCGTGGGCCTGGAGACGAGCAGCGGGGAGGTGGCGAAACTGAGCGGAGCCATCGCGGCTGTGGCCGATATGGTCACGGACCCGCTGCTGGAGAGTGCCTCACTAGAACCGCTAACTAAAGCGGACATGCAGCGATGGATAGCGGAGGTGAAATCCGAAATCTCGGCGGTGGCGGTGCAGGTTCGGGAGGCAGTACAGGAGCTGCGCACTGACCTGGTGGAGGTGGGCACGAGGGTCGAGGTGGTGGAGATGCGCCTAGATAGCTGCGAGGAAAATGTGACTGGAGTGCAGAGATCTCTGGAAACTGCTTCTGCGGACTATCAACTTCTATTGGACAAGGTCGAGGACCTGGAGAACCGCATCCGGCGGAATAACTTGAGGGTGCGGGGCCTGCCGGATCTACCTGAATTTAAAGATGTTCGCGCTACTACTATTAAGTTGCTCAGATGGCTGCTACAGGATGACACACTGGAGCCGGGAATTGAGCGAGCGCATCGAGCTCTGGGACCCCGGACAACAGATCAACCTAAGGATATTGTGCTATATTTGCAGAGCTTTGCCCTTAAAGGCAGATTTTCCGCAGAGCACGGGAGTTGGGCAATGTTACTTGGGAAGGTCATCGGCTGGAGTTTTACCAAGATCTGGCTGCGGGCACGCTCCAGAAACGTCAGGCTTTCAGAGAGGTGACCAAGGCCTTGCAGCGTAGCAATCTGCGCTATCGCTGGACTTACCCTTTTGGAGTGGTTATCACCATCAATGGAGTTCATACCAAAGTTACCACAGTTCGGGAAGCTCGTGGGGTGTTGCATCAAGCGGGTATCAAGGTTCCGGAAGAGGCAGCCCCTGCAGGGGGTGCGGTGCTCAACCGACCGGGGCATCCCGCACCCTCCAGATGGCAACGCGTGGAGAGTGGATCCAGGAGCGGGAGGGGTGGTCGAGGGGGAGGACACCCTCTCCGAGCTACTGCTTCTTCCTCAAGCGCCCCCCTTGAGGGCTGATTGACAGTGTTTGCTTTGTTCCCATTTCATATGTACTTTTCCTGCCTGAGTGGGTTGTTTCTTTACCCCTTCCTCGGAGATGGGTACTTGGGTTTTGAGTGTTGACTGGGAATTTGGGGGGAGCAGATCATGGACTGGTTCTGGACTAAGGTGGGAAGGGGAATGTGGTAGGGCTGTATATGTGATATGTTGGGGAGCATTGCTTTGTGGGGGAGGGGCGGGGGAGGGGGGAGTGAGAATGGTGGTGAGGGGGGTATGTGGGGCTGGGGGGGTGGTTCATAGGGATTGTTGTGGGTACTATACTTGATAGTTGACATTTGGCTGTGGGGTTTGTGTAAGGGGCCATGGGGATGGTTCACTTTCTTGCATGCTGGTGGGAGATCTGTGGACTCTCACTTTGGGAGAGGGGGGTGGGGGGGAGGGCTGGGGGGGAAGGGAGGGATATGGGGACGAGTATGATGGGGTTGGATTTGCATTGTTCTTGTTTTACTTGGAATATGGAAGGGTTTCGGTTGGTATCTTATAATATCAGGGGTCTGAATTCCCCTAATAAGAGAAGAGCTTTTTATAGAGAGCTATTGCGCCTGAGGGCTGATGTTTGTTTTGTCCAGGAAACCCATCTACTTCAGTCTCATGAATCTATGGTTAGTGACTCTAGGTTTCCACATGCTTTTTGGGCTTCCCGGGTGGGCACTTCCAAGAGGGGAGGGGTGGGAATACTTATTCGTAAGGGGATTCGGTGTGAAGTCCATAGGGTGGTGCGGGATCCTCAGGGTAGATATATCATGATGGAGGCCCTGATTGAGGGGGTCTTGTACTCTCTGGTTAATATCTATGCTCCTAATGAGGGTCAAGGGGCCTTCTTTCGTGAGCTGGTACCTAGGATTATCCGGTTTAAGGGGGGGGCCCTGGTGTTTGGAGGGGATTTTAACCTTACTGTGACACCACATTTGGATAATTCGGGGAGGGCGGATTACTATGGGAGAAGGGATCGTAAACTGTTGCGAGAGGCATTGGCTACTCTGAATGTGGTGGATTGTTGGAGGTGGTTACATCCATCAGTCAAGGACTATACATATTTTTCGGGCCTACATTCCTCCTACTCCAGAATTGATTATGTTTTTGTGGAGCGGGGACTACTCCGTCGGGTGGAGTCAGCGGGGATTGAATCCCTTACGTGGTCGGATCATGCCCCGATCTGGTTGCGGTTGCAGGGGACGGGGGGTGGTTCGGGACAGAAATTCTGGCGTTTTAATGATAGTCTCCTAGACGACCCGAAGGCGGGGGAACAGATTGAGGGATGGATACAGCACTATTTGGATGTGAATGTGGAGTGTGGAGCTTCGTTGGAAGCGGTATGGGAGGGGTTAAAGGCTACCCTTAGGGGTAGATTGATTGCCCTGGCCTCGGCCCGACAGCGTAAGAGACGGGAAGATACGGCGGTGCTGCTGACTCTGATTGGTCGGTTGGAGAGCATGCATAAGCGTAGCCCTTGGGATGTAGCATTGCGTGGGCGATTGTTTCAAGCGCGTCGGGATCTTCAAGCTTTGGATTTAGAGCGATTACACCATAATTTACAACTTCTTCAACAGAGATATTTTGAGTTTTCTAACAAGGCTAGTCGACTGGTTGCCCATCGTCTGAAAGTGAGGCAGACGCACAATCAGATCCTCTCGCTTCGGGCGGCCTCAGGCGAGCTGTTGCAGAAAGAGGATGCTATTCGTGCCCGCTTTGTGGAATACTACTCCCATCTATACACTCCGGAAGCTCCTGGGCCCTTGCCGGACCTGGATGCTTATTTAACTTCGACGGAGTTGCCCCGGATTGCACGTGAGGATGTAGAGCGGTTGGACCGTCCTCTCATGCTGGTTGAGGCTCGTGGAGCGTTGCGTTCTATGAAACTGGGTAAGTCGCCCGGGTTGGATGGCTTTACCGTTCGGTACTATAAACGTTTTCAGGATCTTCTGTTACCTCCTTTGTTACGCTTTCTTAACTCCTTGCAGGAGAATAGTGCTCTGCCCTTCTTTATGCGACTGGCGGGTGTAACGGTGTTGGCCAAGGAGGGGAAGGACCCCCTTCAATGTGCTTCTTATAGACCGATCTCGCTTTTGGGGGTTGACACTAAGATTTTCACGCGGATCTTGGCGGACAGAATGATGAGCTGGATTCCCCGGCTGATTCATCCGGATCAGTCGGGCTTTGTGGCGGGACGTCAAGTAGGTGATAATACTCGCCGGATTTATAACCTGTTTGAGTGGGCCAGGGAGGGTGTGAGGGAAACGGTGTTTTTGTCTATCGATGCTGAGAAAGCGTTTGATAGGGTCTCCTGGCCGTTCCTGTTTCGGGTTTTGGAGGCGGTGGGTTTGGGTCCACGCATGCGAGATTGGATACAGGTCCTTTATAATTGCCCTCTTGGCTGTATTAAGGTGAATGGGGGTTACTCGGAGACCTTTTCTCTAGCACGGGGAACGCGTCAGGGGTGTCCTCTGTCTCCGCTTCTTTTTGCGTTGTCGGTGGAGCCCCTGGCACAGCGGGTGCGGATGAATCAGGATATTAAGGGAGTTGCGGTGCCGGGAGGGGACTATAAGTTGGCTCTGTTCGCGGATGATATTCTGTTCACGGTGGAGGATCCTGAAGGCTCCTTACCTGCTATATTAGGAGAGTTGGAGGAATTTGGTGCGGTATCGGGCTTTCGAGTCAATGTTGGAAAATCTGAACTCCTTAATATTAACCTGTCTGATGACCGAGTGTCTTACCTTAGGGACCGGTTTTCGTTTCGGTGGGTTCAGCATTCATTGCGATATCTTGGGGTATGTTTCGGACCGCCGGGAGTGGATCTCTATGATCTGAACTTTCCTCCGCTCTTCCGCCGCATCCGACAGGACTTG
Source organism: Geotrypetes seraphini (assembly GCF_902459505.1). Taxonomy (NCBI): domain Eukaryota; kingdom Metazoa; phylum Chordata; class Amphibia; order Gymnophiona; family Dermophiidae; genus Geotrypetes; species Geotrypetes seraphini. Next base: position 49,393,663 of record NC_047097.1, read on the forward strand.
CTTAGTTGGAAGGATCAGTACTTTTCTTGGCTGGGCAGGGTGGCAATTGTGAAGATGATGATTATGCCGCGTCTTTTGTTCTTATTCCAGGTGTTACCGCTCTGGGTGGGCAGGAGAGCGTTGGAGGGGGTTCAAAGACATATCTTCGATTTTATTTGGGCTGGTCGGAGGCCTAGAGTGAGTAGGAAGGTCTTATGTATGGGGAGGAGCGATGGGGGACTGGGGGTTCCCAATGTGGTAAAATATTATCAGGCTGCCCAGCTGCGCGCCCTTTTAGAGTGGCAGACGCAGACACTGAAGCCGTGGGTGAGGATAGAACAAAGTTTAAGTGATGGGGTGTCCTTATTACATCGGCCATGGTTACCTGGCAGGGTGCGGTGGGTGGGCGGTCTGTCCTCGGTTAGAACTGCTTTGAGGGTATGGAACCAGACCCGAAGGGGTTTATTGTTGTGTAGGCGCCACTCCTGGTATACCCCGTTGAGACATAATGCTGACTTCCCACCGGGAAGGGGAGGGGGAGTGTTTGCTACTTGGGAATCTAGGGGCTTAGTATGTGTGGGACAATTGTGGGATCCGGTCTTGGGCCTATTAGACCCTTCATGGAGCTCCGGGGCCAGTTTGACTTTGGGGTCCGGGATCTGTTTCCCTATATACAAGTTGTTCACTATATCCGGACCTCGGGTCTACTGGGGGAGTTGAGGGGTGGCAGGACTCCCTTTGAGCTGGTGCTGGGCCCGGTGCTCCGGAAGGGAGCTCTATCTGCTGTGTATCGGTGCCTTAATAGTCGGGGAACCCAACATCCCTACATGAGGGCTTGGGAGGGTGATTGGGGTTCTGCTATTTCCTGGGACACCTGGGGGGACATCTGGTCAGAGATCTCTTCAGCGGGTATAGCTGCCTTGCTGATAGAGAATGGATATAAGGTCCTCTTTCGTTGGTACTATACCCCGCAGGCTGTGGCACGTTGGCGGGAGGGTGCGAGTGTTCTTTGTTGGAGGGGCTGTGGGGAGGTGGGTACATACTTCCATATGTGGTGGCAATGTGGGAGGGTGTGCGGGTTCTGGACTGGGGTTTTCTCTCGAGTGTCCCGGATCCTGGGTATCCAGATTCCAGTTGATTGGTGTCATGCCCTGTTGTTCTGGCATCAATTGGATCTGGCTTGGGGGGATTCTCTGTTTTGCAAGTTGGCATTTACTGCTGCTAGATTGGCAATAGCTTCCTTATGGAATCAACCGCACCCTCCCACATGGGACATGGTGGAGCAACGCTTGCTCAATTGGCAGCTCCTTTACCATTTAACGGCCCTACGGCATGGTAAATTACATGGATATGCTCACATTTGGCGTAGATTTCGGGCTTCTGTGGGGGGTTGTGGCAGGAGTTGAACTTGGGGCTGGACTGGAAAGATTGGGACTTGGGGGAATTCATAATCATTTTTCTCTTTCATTTTTGGTTTGCGTATAACTTTGGATGTATCTCAACCTATTGGGTGCTGTGGGTTTGGAGTTTTGTCCCTGGGGGGAGGGGGAGGGGATATGGGCTGTGGTCTGGTGGGTATATTAGTCTGTTTTTGTTGAACTGTAGGGATTACATATGTTTTTGCTCTGGGCTTCACTTCGGACGTTTTCTGGAGTGTGGTGTATTGCTTGTTGTTCCATTGCTGTTGTATCTCCTATGTATATGTAATACTTGCTGTGTTTATTGTTAATAAAAGCTTTCATTTAAAAAAAAAAGAAAAATCCAAAATGGCCACTGCGATCCTGATTTTGCTGCAGTACCAGCCTGAGCGAGTAAAATTAAAAAGACAAAAATGCAGAAAATGGGTTTTTGAAGGTGGAGGACCTAAATTCTGACCCCAGAAACACCCCAAAAATCATTTTTCAGACACCCCTCCATGTCTCCCATAGACAATCCTGTCAGGTTCCTGCCTGCCTGCATCAGCTTCACACAACAGCTGGATTCTGGAGAAGGTTTTCTGCCTCAGACAAAGTATGCAGATCTTCCAGAAACTTGTCTCTTTGGGCTGCCTTTTAGTCAGACTCCAAGAGCTGAAACCCTCACTAGTTCCAGATGTGTCTTCAGGGAAGGGGTGCAGCTAGCACCCACAAATCTCTCAGGCTGATACAGGGGCCAGTCAGCCTGCACTTGAAGTGCCTGACTAAGCAGGGGCAAGCCGCGCTCCCAGGGGATCGAACCTCAAGTTATCCAGAATATAATAATAATAGCTTTATTTGTATCCCGTCATACCTTTTCAGTTCAAGATGGTGTACAACAAGAGAAGCTGTAAGGTATACAGCGAGGTTACATAATTAGTTTTGGGAAGGGGTATACAGATAGTTAGGTAGAGAGATAACATAGGGGATAGGAGGCAGGTGCATGTAAGAAGAAGTTAGTGTTGGGCAGGTTTGGAAGTTTAAACAAATCTGTCAAATAAGTGGGTTTTTAGTGATTTTCTGAATGTATGGTATGTCAGTGAATTCAAGAATAGTTCACTTAAGGTATTATTCTAAATTCCTGCTTGAAAGGAGAGTATCCTGTCGAGGAATCTTTTGAATTGGCATCCTTTGGGAGAAGGAAATGTAAACAGTAATGTTTTGTATGAAAAGCGGAGTTTGACCTGTAGGATGAAGTGTTTCAGGAGGTAAGTGGATGCAGTGCCGAAAAGTGTCTTAAAGCACAGGCAGCCGAATTTGAAAATTATTTTGCCCTCGATCGGTAGCCAGTGAAGTTTCTTGAAATATGGGGTGATGTGATCAGATTTTTTCAAGCCAAAGATTAGCTGAACAGCCGTGTTCTAGATTAATCTCAATCTCTTGGTGGGTTTTTTGTGAGGTTGCTGTAATCTAGTGAGCTCAGGACCAGAGAGAAGCTAGCTAGGCAGGTGCTGTAAAAGAAGAATTGCCCCCCCCCCCAGCTACAGATCTCTGATTACAGAATCTGTATCTTCTCTCAGGCAGAAATGCTCCCCAGAAATACTGGGGGCCTCTTAGGTACTAGAAAGCCTCCCAAAATCAGATTAAAAAATCTAAATATAAAAAACCAGATACAGAGCAGAAAAGACGACACCTTCGCAACCCCCTTGCAGAAGGAAGAAGAGTACTGCCCAGTGACACGAGGAGGCGGAGCAGAAGAATCTGATTGATGTCTTCTGCAAGTGTTCCATGATTACGGGGATAAAACCTGTAGTCTGGACTACTTACCCTTTTCACTGGAAGCAACAGTTAGGAGCTAGGTACATGTTTGTTTGGGTTATACTTGTTCAACTGTGGTATATTTTTTTTTTCTTTCTTGTTTTATTTAGGTTCACTTTTATTGTAATTTATTGGGCAAATATTGATTAGATGGAGTTTTTATTTAGCTGATTTTCTTTTGGTATGTGGATGGATGTATGGATTTATAAAATGTATTGTTTGATGGCCTATTTTGTGGAATCCGTCAAAAAAGTATGGCTATTTTAATAACTGTTGTTTTACCGGGATCAAATATCAGTGTATCATATAATAGTGCAGGACACCGGTATATATTGAAAACAATTGTTTTAGTAAGTATGAGTATGCCTCAGCCCCACCACTCCACCGCTGTACTATCTCTTGACTGCGGAGAGAATTATGTGGCACTTCATCATTGGCTGCTCATTACCCAATATTATATGCTATTATACATTTCAAGCGTTGTTTAAAAGGTTTTTTTAGAATCTTTTCAGTATTCAATTTAAATATAATGAGTGTACTTAGCTTGTTTATGTAGCTGTTATCAGCCAATGACTAGGAGTTTAACCCAACATGTTTCGCACCAACAGGCGCTGTGTCAAGGGTCTCCCTATGGAAAATCAGTAAAAGAGAACCGTTAGTGTTATTTTATCCTAACTGCCCCTCCTATTAAAGTATTCATTCTCATTAACTTAGAACTATAAATGTAAAACGCTTACCGAGGTCGTGCGTGTCATCCGACTCAAATAGTATCCAGAGTAAGATGGTGGTGGCGTTTGGCCTCAGCATTTAAATACCCTTATTACATCATACAAAAACCCGCCCCCCAGAGGATCATTGGTCAGATCCCTAGCCAATCACCGACATCCACTCTATTTCCCCATTCAATCCATACGGTTCCACCGTATTCAATGAAAAAATCTGTCTCTGCTCATTTAAATTAAGTTTCTTGTGGTCTTTCCCACCATCCCTCCCTGTCACTTTATAGATGACCCGCCATCTGATATCCTCAATCTTATGACCACTCGCCTTCCAATGGGCCACTAAGGGGGCCTGTATTACATATGATACTGAAGCTAGACGACAACTGAGTGACACCCAGGCCTATTTTAGTTTGGATCTAGACCCCACGGGAAGATTGGGTACAGAGATACTGGACTACCTCAATACATACCGAGAAAATGGGATGTTAACTAAAAAAGAATACACTTTTTTATTTGAAAAAGATGCCAGAATCCCAAAACTTTGAATAATCCACCCAGTCGGCCCATAGTCAACACTCGCCAATCCATCCTTGAACCCCTTTCTAAATTTGTAGATTACTTTTTGAGAGACGAGGTTCCTAAGATTAAATCTTATATTAAAGATTCCTCCCAGTTTCTGAGGCAGGTGGAGGGGCTGGCCATTAATATGACAGATAAGTGGATGGTGACCTTAGATGTCACATCTTTATACACCCATATTCCTCAGGTTGAAGCTTTGGCAGTAATCAATGACACCCTTCAATTAAGGCAAGGGCCTCAGCGCATATCAACAGAATTTTTAAACCAACTGGCCTGCTGGGTAATTCGAGATAACTATTTTCAACATCATGATCAGTTTTACCAGCAAATTCAGGGGGTAGCTATGGGAGCCACGTTAGCCCCCTCAGTTGCCTCCCTGTATATGTCTAGATTTGAGGACAAGTTTGTCTATGCATCCCCATGGTACTCCCAGATTTTATTTTGGGGGGCGTTTTCTAGACGATGTATTCTGTATATGGCAGGGTGCCAGAGCAAGTTTAGACCAGTTTTTGATCCACCTGAATTCAGTAGATTCTAACATTAAGTTCACAATGACATGCCACAATACATACATAGAGTTTTTAGACATCGCGATTTTGGTCAAGGAGGGGCGCATACACACTTCCCTGTATAGGAAATCTATTATGAAAAATACTGTCCTCCACTTTGACAGCTTTCACCCTTTTAAACTGCGCTTTAATCTACCTATAGCTCAATTTTTGCGGATTCGCCACATATGCTCCTCCCTAGGAGAATTTAAGAATCAAGCTAAATTCCTGTCTGAAAGATTTAGACAGAGGGGGTACCCAGAAAAAGCCATTCGGCAAGCCTACTTGAGGGCTAGATTTGCCCAACGTGAACTTCTCCTTCAAGAATCAAATACATCTCAAGATACTGAAAGTGAGGTTCTTACTTGTATGCTCCCATACTCTAGGGCGGTTAATAATAATAATAATAATAATAACAACAGTTTATATACCGCAGGACCGTGAAGTTCTATGCGGTTTACAATGAATTAGAAAGATTCTACAAATTGAATGGAACATTCATAGTTAGAGATTGGTGGTTAACAGTTTACAAGATCAGATTTGGGGGTGGGATTGTGATGGGGTCTATTGTCCAGATTCGTTACCTAGGTATTTCAAGAACAGGTATGTTTTTAGGTGTTTCCTGTGTTGTTTGTGTGTGTAATTAGTTTTTCCAGGTCTTTGCCCCATAAGGCTGCTTGATACGATAGAAGTTGTTGATGGTGTCTCTTAAATTTGCATCCTCTAGCCGGTGGGGAAACGAACTTCAGGTGTGTTCTTCTCTTATGTCTATTGGTTGAGAAGGAGAAGAGGTCAGTTATATATTTAGGGGCTAGACCAGATAGTACCTTGAAGCAGAGACATCCCAGCTTGAACTTCGCACGTGCCTCCATTGGCAGCCAGTGCAGGAGTCGGTAGGAAGGGGTTATGTGATCGGACTTCTTCAACCCGAAGATCAACCTGACTGCTGCATTTTGTATCAGTTGTAGTCTCTGCATTTTCTTCCGGGAGATTGCCAGATAGGCAATGTTACAATAATCAAGGTGGCTTAGTATTAGGGATTGTACCAGAATTCTGAATGCTGAAGCGTCGAAGTATGCTCTAATGGACCTAAGTTTCCAGAGAGTAAAAAACCCCTTTCTGACTAGGGAGTCCACATTGTCTTTCATGGTTAGACCTTGGTCCAGTATTACCCCCAGAACCTTCATTGTAGGTTGAATAGGGTAGTTGAGATTGTTAATGCGTAGTGGTGTTGTGGTGACAGGTGGGTGTGGCGAGGTTATAAAGAATTTAGTTTTATCTGAATTAAGCTTCAGTCTGAATTCTGTGGTCCATTGTTCCATCAGGTTTAGTGCTTCTGTTGCCGTGGGGGTGATTTCGGAGGCAGAAGTATTGAACGGGATAATGATTGTAAAGTCGTCCGCTGGGCCAGCTGCAAGCCTAGTGATGATATATAGACGTTGAAGAGTAGTGGGGATAATGTAGACCCCTGTGGAACGCCTGATGGGTTTCTCCATGTTTTAGAGAGGTTGCAGTTGAAACGTACTTGATAGGTGAGGGTCGTAAGGAATCCTCTGAACCAGTCAAATACCTCACCTCCGATGCCGATTGCGTCTAAACATTGTAACAATTTCTCATGATCCACCAAATCGAAGGCCGAGCTCATGTCAAATTGCATGATTAAGGCATTATGGCCCTTGCTGAATAAGTTGCGTAAGTATTCTAGGGTTGCTGCAATCACCGTCTCAGTGCTAAACAGAGGTCTGAAGCCAGACTGGGTTTCATGTAGTAGAGAGAACTGATCAAGGTAGTCCATCAATTGGGTATGTACTAAACCTTCCATTATTTTTATGAAGAATGGAATGGATGCTACCGGTCTATAGTTGGTTACTGATGTTAGGGATTGTTTACGATTTTTTGGAATTGGGGTGATTATAATGTGACCGTTGTTCGTTAGGAATTTTCCATTTTTGAACTTATATGTCAGATAACTCCACAGTGTTAGTTTAAAGTCTAATGGGACTGCTTTCATGATGTTAGGGGGACAGGGATCTAGAATGCAGTGTGATTTAGTATATTTGTTATAGAGTTTTATGAAGTTATTCCATTCTAGATCCTGAAAGGAGATCCAAAACATATCCACTGGTATTTCATTTTCATGTATGTTGGTTATTTGTTGGACAATTGTTCCTTAGGTTCATAATTTTTGAGTCAAAGTGTTGTGCTAGATCGTCTGCTGATGGGAGTTTTGTGTCGTGCATGGATTGATTGTGACGTGTGGTATTAAATAAATTTGTAACCAAGTTGAACAGTTCTTTAGTGTTGACTCCTTTTGAACTCATATTGGATGTATGAATTTTGGATGAGTAGAATGCTTTTCGTTTTTCTTTTATCAATTGTTTGTAATCCTTTATGTTGGATCTCCAATTGTTCCTGTCTGATATTTCTCCTATTTTATTCCAGATCCTTTCTAGTCGTCTTACTGATTGTTTCATTTTTAATAGTTCAGAGTCGAACCATTTATTATATTTATTTGAGCGGTTTGTTCTGTTTCGTTTAGGGGCAATTTTATCTAAGATGGACGTGCTTGTTTTCGTCCACTGTTCCCAGAAGGTGGTGACAATGATGAGAAGACACTGGTACATTGTCCAGATCCACCAAGCTTTGCAGCAGTTTCCTAGGATTGCATATACAGGGGCACTACACTAGCGCAAAAGTGTAATTTTCAAAAACATGGGACGATGCCCAGGAGGGTGGGAGGATAGCATAAGGGGTGTAAGAAATGTCAATGGTGTTCATCTACCATTGAGGGTGAATCATGGAAGGTTCCAGGGAGGGATGTGACTTTGTACTCTAAGGCTGACACGGACTGCACCTCTCAAGATGTAGTATATGTGATTGTGTGCCCCTGTGACTTGTTATATGTGGGGCGCACGTCAAGGATGATCCGTGTAAGACTTACTGAACATAAATCGTGGATTCTACATGATGTAATCCAGGCCCCCTTAGTGGCCCATTGGAAGGTGCGTGGTCATAAGATTGAGGATATCAGATGGCGGGTCATCTATAAAGTGACAGGGAGGGATGGTGGGAAAGACCACAAGAAACTTAATTTAAACGAGCAGAGACAGATTTTTTCATTGAATACGGTGGAACCGTATGGATTGAATGGGGAAATAGAGTGGATGTCGGTGATTGGCTAAGGATCTGACCAATGATCCTCTGGGGGGCGGGTTTTTGTATGATGTAATAAGAGTATTTAAATGCTGAGGCCGAACGCCGCCACCATCTTATTCTGGATACTATTTGAGTCGGATGACACGCACAACCTCGGTAAGCGTTTTACATTTATAGTTCTAAGTTAATGAGAATGAATACTTTAATAGGAGGGGCGGTTAGGATAAAATAACACTAACGGTTCTCTTTTACTGATTTTCCATAGGGAGACCCTTGACACAGCTCTTGTTGGTGCGAAACATGTTGGGTTAAACTCCTAGTCGTTACAAGCTAAGTACACTCATTATATTTAAACTGAATACTGAAAAGATTCTAAAAAAACCTTTTAAACAACGCTTGAAATGTATAATAGCATATAATATTGGGTAATGAGCAGCCAATGATGAAGTGCCACATAATTCTCTCCGCAGTCAAGAGATAGTACAGCGGTGGAGTGGTGGGGCTGAGGCATACTCATACTTACTAAAACAATTGTTTTCAATATATACCGGTGTCCTGCACTATTATATGCTATTTTGTGAAATGGCAGTATGGTAATTTTTATGTATAAATAGCAAAAATTAGTTGAGTTCAAATCTTGACATTAGGACTGTGCTAAAATAGGGCAATATTATAAAGGCCCTTCTACATCTTTCTAGCCCATGAAAGAAGGTGAGCCATTCCATTTTGAGTACCTGGAAGGGGTTCAATGATTTTTTGGCTCTTGATATCGGGGCTTTTTTCTCCACTTAAAAAGATTGTGTATGAGAAGGGTGGATGAATGCCTGGATAACTTGGATGAATTGATTGGATAACTTTGGTGGTGATGTTTTATAAAACTATCTCAGATGTTACAAATGTTCATGGATGGAGTTTGTTCATAGCATGAGTAGAGTCACCATTTATGCACATTTATAAAACATGAGCTGGGGGGGGATCACGTGATGCAGTGAGGAGTGAGGACGTGAATTCCGCAGCTCCCGGGCCCGCGCACACATTTTGGTGATATATACTTCTTTTTGTTTGGCATCTGGCTGTCTTTTTCCCGGATCCCTAATGGACTCTTTTGTGTCTAAATCGGGAGGAAGTAGATCAAGCAGATCGGCAGTTAAAGCGAAAGAAAAATCGCCACCGGCAGTTGACAAGATGGCGGCGTCAGGCCCATTAGCAGCGGGGGAGTTTTCAGAGGAGCAACTGCGACAGCTTACCTCGGCGGTTCGAACCGCTATGGCCCCGCAGATTGATAAATTATCGGGACAAATTTTGCATTTGGAAACGCTGCTGGGAGATACTGTGACCCGCACTACTGAACTTGAGACGAGAGTCTCTGCATCGGAGGATTCAGCGCAAGCCATGCAGAGTCACGTTCTTCAACTGCAGCGACGTTTGGAAGACACGGAAGGAAAATTAGAGGACCTTGAGAATAGATCTAGAAGGGATAATCTTCGATTTATAGGAGTCCCTGAAACTGTGTCCGATCGGCAGCTTTCTACTACCTTTAAGGATTGGCTTGTAGCAGAGTTCCCATTGCCTGTGGGTATGGGTTCCTTGTGTTTGGAGCGCATTCATCGAGTGGGCCGATTAATGGAGGATCGTCAGCGGCCGAGGGTGGTACTAGCAAAAATACATAATTACCTTCACAAGATGGAAATTTTAAGGCAGTATCGTCTCAAACGAGATAGCCTTAAATATGAGGACTCCTCGATTCGGATCTTTCAGGACTATTCCATGGCTCTGCAGGATCGGCGTCGGAAGTTTCAACCTTTGTGTTCTACCTTAGCTGCAAATAAGACCCGGTTCCTGTTTTTGTATCCAGCTATTCTAAAAATTCACTCTAATGGGGTCTGGAAGACCTTTGACTCTGTAGAGGATGCAAAAACTTTTGTGGCACAGCTTACCTAAGACTGTATAGGGATCTTATCTTTGGGTGAGACTGGATGTTATCTGATAGTGTTTTCTATTCTGTGGGAGTTGTTATGGTGCCTACTACTATGTGTTTCTGAGTGTGTGTGCGGGCCCGTTGCATTTTACTGATCCTGATGGGCTCCACTGGGTGGATCCTTTTGGTGGGTGAAGCAGATGGGGGGTTTTTGGGAAAGGGGATGAGGTGGGATTTGGGTGGGTTTGGTTTTTGGTGTGGTTTGGGGTATGTTTTTGATACTTGGGTGGGGGGATGTCCAGAGTTGCCTGGGAGAGTGGGGATGGCAGGTTTGATAGAGTCATTTTTCTTTTTTCAGTTAGATAATTCTGATTATTGTGTATTTCTGGTCACTTTGTGTATTGTAACCCTGGGGGAGGCTGGGCTCCCGGGGTCAGTTTTTCTAGATTATGGTTGGTATATATTTCCTGAGTTTACTGATGAGTGCGTCCTTTAGGCTGGTCTCCTGGAATGTGGGGGGTATCTCCTCTCCTGTTAAGCGACAGAAGATCCTTGCTGCGCTACAGCGTACTAAGGCAGATTTGGCGTGCCTCCAGGAGACCAGGCTTACGGATGAAGAACATTTGAAGTTACGTAGGTCCTGGGTGGGCGAGGTATTTTTTTCTTCCCCCACGGGGCGTCATGGAGGGGTGGCACTGCTCCTTCGTAAGTCTTCTCCTATTGGGGTCCAGGTCCTAGAAAAAGACACATGTGGACGTTATTTGTTGGTACGTTTGCAGATAGGGGGTATACGGTATTTGTTACTAGTGGTGTATGGGCCCAATTCAACCCCATTTCCTTTCTTTCAGAGTTTAATCGCGCTCCGCTCCAAATATCCTACTGAGCCTCTGCTGCTATTGGGTGATGTCAATTTAGTTATGGATCCTGATCTTGATAAGTCATCTACTCCTAGGACTTCTTTGGGGTCACGGGGGCTTCTCCTTTCAAATTTTTGCTCTACGTTAGATTTGGTGGACCCCTGGCGGTTATTGCATCCAGAGGTACGGGATTATACCCATCTGTCCCGTGCCCATGGAACATGGTCCCGCCTTGACTATGTCTTAGTGTCTTCCTCTTTATTCTCCCAGGTAAAGGCGGCTCGGGTAGGCTCGATTCAGATATCAGATCATGCCCCAGTTTGGGTCGACCTTCAATTGGAAGAGAATTTTGTCGGTCCTAGTCGTTGGCGATTTCCGGCTTATTTGAAGCAGGATACTGATTTTCAATCTTTCCTTTTGACGCAATGGGAGGAGTATGTTACCTATAATGAACAACATCGAGAAGACCCATCATTATTTTGGGAGGCAGCAAAATCTGTTCTCAGAGGCCAGGTTCTCTCTTATGTTTGTTCCCGCTCGCGGAGAATAAATAGAGCAATTGTAACTTTGGAGCGTACTTTACGGGTAGCTAAGAGAGCTTTCGTATCTTGTCCTTCGGCGACGAATAAAGAACAGTATTTGGCTGCGCAGACAGCGCTTAATTCTCTGTTACACTCGCGCTCCCAACGGTGGTCCACCTACCGCAAATTCAAATTTCAGCGATTTGGTAATAAACCTGGCCGACTGTTGGCAAAGATGGTAGATGAGTCCACGGGTAGGAAACCGATTTTGGCCTTACGTGCTGCGGGAGGGCGAGTGGTGACTCGCACTGATGCTATAGCGGAGGCCTTTCATGATTACTTTGCTGCTCAGTATAGTAGTCATTCAGCCTCCTCTGGGGATATGATTTCTGATTATCTTATATCTTCAGGGATGCCCACCTTGCCAGCAGAGGCAGTGTGTCGTTTGAATAGTCCTTTACAAGCGATTGAACTACAGCGGGCCATTAAGACTAGTAAGTTGGGTACAGCCCCAGGGCCCGATGGCTTTACAGTAGAATTTTATCGTATGTTGGAGCCTCATATATGTGGTCCTCTGCTTTCTTATTATAATACCGCTGTGCAGGAGGGTGCTTTCCCACGTTTTGCAAATGACGCGTCTATAGTATTGCTTCTTAAACCGGGTAAGCCATCTGAGCTTCCTGGTTCGTACCGTCCTATTTCGCTGCTTAATGTAGATGTTAAGCTTTTTTCTAGGATTTTAGCGGATAGACTTCTCCCTTTTATACCTAGTTTAATTCATACTGATCAGGTAGGATTTGTCCCTGGAAGACAATCTGTCTTGAATGTCCGTAAGATCTTGTTGGCCTTAGCCCACGCTCAGCAAGTTACACTCCCTACTTTGTTGGTAAGTCTTGATGCCGCCAAGGCATTCGACAATGTTGCCTGGGATTATCTTTTTCGTACCTTAGACTATCTTGGGATATCGGGTTTCTATCAAGCGGCTTTATGTTCTCTTTACGCTAATCCTACCGCCTCTTTGATAGTTAATGGCCGTCTTTCAAATACCTTTTCTATTAGAAGGGGAACACGACAGGGGTGCCCACTTTCCCCTTTACTTTTTATTCTTACTTTAGAGCCGTTATTATGTACTCTACGGCATTTTGGAGAGGTGCGTGGACTGACTATCGCGGGGCAGGAACTTAAAACCTTAGCTTTTGCGGATGATTTGTTGCTTATTTTAACGAATCCTGCTCACTCCTTAACTGTGGCGTTGGATCTCATTGCGGAATATGGATTTTTCTCAGGTTTTACCATTAATCTTGAAAAATCGGTGGCTTTGCCGTCTCATTCTTTTATTTGTGACCAGTGGGAGGGTGACTTTCCTTTAAAGTGGGCTGACGGGGCTATTAAATACTTGGGGGTGCATATTCCCGCGGATCTTTCTGTATTATATGATATTAATGTTCAGCCCTTATTTCATAATCTGACCGTGCGTTTACGTTTTTGGCAACCCTACCCTCTTTCTCTTATGGGAAGGGTGGCCCTTCTCAACATGATAGTTATTCCTACCTGGTTATATGTGTTTCAAGTGTTGCCGCTTTATTTATTGAGTCGGGATGAGACCAAATTTACCCGCTTGGTTCAGCACTTTTTATGGCGGGGCCGTCGTGCTCGGTTACCTTACCGACAGGTGGCGAAGCCTACTTATAAAGGGGGTCTGGGCTTGCTGAATCTGCGTTATCTCACCGTGGGCTGCGGTATGAGGCATATCAATGACTATTTCAGAGGTACGTCAGATTTTACTAACACGGTTTTAGAGCTGCAGAGTTTTTCAGGGGAGCATTTTAGTGCTTATTTACATTCAGTCCCCTCTATTCTTTCTTCGGATTTAAGGATCCGGGTGTTTGGCCTCCCCTTACGTCGAGTGTGGAAATGGGTATGTAAATTTCATAATATCAATAATAGAGAGTCTCCTTTTCTTCCTATCCGTTGGAATAATAATTTCTTACCCGGTACTAAAGGGTCCTGGTTTGCGAGGTGGGAGGCACGGGGGTTGCAATTTCTATTTCAATTACTGTTGGATGATGGTTCGATACACTCGTTTGACCAACTGTGTCAGGATCATGGTCTGGTGCTTGCGGATAGTTTTGCCTATTTGCAAATTAAACATTATGTGCACTCTTTGACCCGGGCTAATTTATGTCGTGTCAGATATGATTTATTATCTGAGGCCTATACCTTTGATTCTCAATTGAAGGTTCCTCTTCGAATCCATCATAGGCATTTACAGGATGCAACCCCCCTGCCTGGTTATGAGGGTCTTCAGACGTCATGGTCCCAAGATTTGGCGATGGTGTTCTCAGAAGACTTTCTTTCTCGTGCTGTAGCCAGACTGGTAATGTTACGGAAATACATGTATTTTTGGGAAATGCAATACAAATTGATATTTCGGGTGTATGTGTCGCCCCATAGGGCGTTTTGTGCAAAATTTCGTCCTACTGACTTATGTGACAAATGTGGCCAGGGACCTGCTACATTGGGACACATGTTATGGCACTGTTCCGCTGTTCAGGTCTTTTGGACCAGCCTTTTTGTATATATTGGGAACCTTTGGAGAGCATCAATCAGAGTGTCATCTACAGTGCTTTTTGGAGTTGTTCCCTCTCATCATCCTAGGTTGCCAGGATTGAGTGCTTTTCTTCGCTGGTCTGCTCTGATGGCGTTGAAGTGTATTCTCCTGCGGTGGTTGGATTTGGAAGCGCCGGATCTTTCTTTATGGCGTACACAGATGATTCTTCTCTTATCCTGGGAACGTAGAGACATTACTGACTTTTCATCTTTACGGGGACAGCGATTTACAACAGTGTGGGAGCCTTTTTGGAATACATTGACCTCGGTGGCCAGAAGTCGTCTTTTGAATTGCTGAATGTATAACTTGCTATTTTATTTCTTTTGTATATTGTGTGGGGAACTCTGGATTGGGGGGGTGGGGGGTGGGTGGAGGGCGTTTTTTCTTATAATTAACTTGGAGTGCTTCTTTTCTGGATGTTTCAGTTTTTGTGTTACTCCAATAAAAATTATTTGACTATAAAACATGAGCTGGATTTTTGTAAACAATGATGCAGAAAAATGGTAGGAAAAATCAGTGCTATTTTAGAATAGGTGCTCTGAAAAAGCATCCTTTATAGACTAGCACTATTCCCAACTTTGGGTGTGAGCACTTATGCCAACTGAAACCTGATATAAACCTTGGTGCGCAAGTTAAGCGCAGATCCCCGGAATTCTATAACACTGCACGCATCTTATGAGAACGCCTCTGACACTGTTCATGTCCTTCCCACGGGCTGCTTTTTATGGAATTTGGACATTAACAATAATTTAATTTTAATTGACATGTTAATCAGGTTGTGTGCACATCCCAAGATTGTGCCCATATTTAAGTGACCTTTATAGAATCCGGAGGTATATGCTGCTAGCTGGAGCCATTCTGTGTCTGAATTCCTTAAACACCTGTCCTTATCAAATCTGTTTGAAAGTCCAGGGCTTTGCAGGATATTTCCTAATACTATACAAACGGTTCTTTGTTAATCTCAAGTACTAAACTTTTAGGAGTCATTTAGTGGCATTCTAAAGTATTTTGTTAGACTGAATAGGCAGGAGCCATTCAGTCTTATCTGCACTAACATTCCCAGGGTCAGATTTGTTTAATATATATCCCAGCATCTTTTGCTGCACTCTGGACCTGCCAACACACAGTAATGTAATCTTGACATTTTCCCAATTTTTTTTTAATGTTTCAAGTGTATGGCCTTCGTTACCTGTCCATATGGCATTGACTCCTGCCCCTACTTTAGACACAGCAGTGGCCAGTTTGCCTTTCTATGAGGTCTCTCTTACCTCCAATAGTATACAGTATATTCTACTATTATCAGAAGGTCCCTTTGTCATGCCCAATAAGCAAGTCCCATTATGGGTCCAAACCTCGTGCCTTAGGTTGGGCAGCAACTACTGGGTGGGAAAACCCAATATGCCATCTCAGTGCCTGTCATAGAGAGAATGAACGGTGCATACGGGATGCAGGAAGTTTTCTGTGGAGGTTAAGGCTTAATGGTACCAGACTGCCATGAGTGGGGGGTATGAGTGTGTGGGAAGAAACCATATATTATAGCTGACCTTGATGTGCCACGAAGTAGACAATGCCAAATTGACACTTAACTAATTTGGCTAGAGATAGACACTGGAAAATCGTGTGCAACTATCTTAAAATATAGATGGTATTTTGTGGTATATGCACTGTAAAGAAATGTACTGTGTTTCATTCTGCATCATAGGAAAATCATAACAATCCAAGTGTATTTGCTCTGCAGCTCCTCAATATCTCTCCTCTCTTTATTTTTCCCTATACTCCGCCCTGTGCACTCTATTTGTTGAGCAAGCCTCTCTTATTTGTATCCTTCTTCTCCGCTGCCAACTCCCGTCTCTTCTGCCTTGCATGCCGTATGCCTGGAACAACCTACCTGACTCGGTACTTCAGGCTCTGTCTCTGGCCATATTTAAATCCAGGCTGAAAGCCCACTTTTTCAAAGCTTCTTTTAAGTCCTAATCCTACCAACTTGTAAAGCACCATATCTGTTTGTCATTTCCTCTTAGTCCCCTACCCCATCTACCCTTTGCAGTTTCCTGCATGAACAGTTTATATTTGATTCACTCTTTATTTCCTGTGTGTCTATCATATCATAATTGGATTTGAGCAGGGCCTTCTCTTACAAATTTATGTATAGCGCTGCGTGCATCTGGTAGCCCCATAGAAATAATAAATAGTAGTAGTTCATACATTCTGTTTGTTCATTAGATTGTGAGTGGTAGGCTGAAAACAAGTGGACCTGGAATGATAACCTGTGAAAAGGAACCACTTAGACCAGCAAGTCGGCTGTTTTTCATGCTAAAGAAAGGCAGGAAACAGTGATGAAGTGGGCCATCTTAGCAAAAAGATGTACTCAGTCCAGGCAACCAAT
The DNA here is from genome assembly GCF_902459505.1 of Geotrypetes seraphini. NCBI lineage: Eukaryota > Metazoa > Chordata > Amphibia > Gymnophiona > Dermophiidae > Geotrypetes > Geotrypetes seraphini. Next base: position 49,410,152 of record NC_047097.1, read on the forward strand.
TGTAAAATTACCCTCCTAATAAAACGTGTCTCCTTAGAGCAGGGATGTCAAAGTCCCTCCTCGAATGCTGCAATCCAGTCGGGTTTTCAGGATTTCCCCAATGAATATACATGAGATCTATTAACATACAATGAAAGCAGTGCATGCAAATAGATCTCATGCATATTCATTGGGGAAATCCTGAAAACCCGACTGGATTGCGGCCCTCGAGGAGGGACTTTGACACCCCTGCCTTAGAGTGTCAGGAGTTGTATGAGTGAATGTGAGGAAGTATATGGTATCTGTGTGGAGACTGGTATAGAGACTGAATTGTGCATCTCTGATTGTGTATGGATGGATTGGATGGGATAATACTGCCTTTATGTGGTTGCAATCAAAGCAGTTTACATATTACAGTATATACTTATTTTGTATATGGGGCAATGGAGGGTTAAGTGACTTGCCCAGAGTCACAAGGAGGTGCAGTGAGAATTGAACCCGGTTCCCCAGGTTGCACTAACCACTAGGGGTATGTATATGAGTGCAAATGGAAACTGTAGGTAAGTGCCTTGGGGGATGAATGGCAAGTGTGGAAGAAGATGGAGAGCTGGGGGGGAGGGTGAATGTCAAGAATTTTGTATATGGAATGAGCAAATGTAGAGTAGAGACTATTTGTGCAAGAGTGTCTTCTTTAGGGGAGTGGGATATGTGTGGGGGATATGGTGGGGGGAGGCGTTTGGAGGTGAGATGGGTGAGGTATACATTCTTGAGTTTTCTCCCTCCCCCTCCCCCTTCCATTTTCCCCACTTCCCTCACTTTCTGTTCTTGAACTTTCCTCCCATCCTTCATTGCTCCCTAACACACATTCCCTTTCTATTCCTTCCTTTTTATACTTACTACTGATTTCTTTGCTACAGTCATTCATTGCCTCCTCTTCTTCTGCAGAGTTTGGGATACCAGTGGCATCAGTTTTCTACCCTCTTATCTTTCAGTAATGGAGCCTGACTTTTCTGCCACCCCACTGCTTCCTCCCAGCTTCACTTTATGCATACATTTTGTTCATACACAAACAAACCTAGACAGTCTCACCAATAGGCACTATCCATGCAGAGAGAGGCACTTAAAATTAGACTGATGTCAGCTTCATGACTTGGCTGTGGTACAACACAATCAAATTTGAGTCTTTTATCTGAAAGAAAAGGCAGCTGTTGCTATTGTGGCACCCCTTGTTGGTGAAGTGCTGCTGAGAGGCGGAGAGTGAAGGAATTTCATTTAACTAGCTATCCTTCTGGACATAAAGGAGGTTAAAAACTAAAACATAAAGTATAGAGGAAAATATTTAATGTAAAGTGGACACAAAAAATGCTTCTTTCTTTCTATTATCTTTTCTTTCCATGTGCCTCTTCAAATGCTCTGGGTTGGCAGCTGAGTGCATAAGGGCTCATTGTCAGCCATCTTCGCATGAAATGCCAGGACAGCACATATAGCATACCATGCTTTATGTTGGGAACCTTTCTGATTAATTTTGTTTTGCCATCATATTCAGTTTGCTGTAAACTTGAAGCACTCGTACTCTTAAACTCGGACCTACAGTATGTTCAATACGTTTTCTTACTGGACTTAGGAGTTAAGATACCAGTGGCTTTGGACATAGTAAACATCACTATATAGATGAGAGACTCAAAACGTATATTTGTATTAAAATGTTTATAAAGGAACAGAATAATTTAAGCACATGACCATATAGCATCCCAGTATACAGTAATGAAAAGTTAGGAACAATAGTAAATGAGTGATTTGTTTCCCACAGTGAAGAACTTCGAGAGTTAGAAATCAGGTTAAAGTCTGCTTATTTGAACAAGGAACGAGCTAAACAGGTGGCAGAGAAAGAAGCTTTAAAGTATGAAGAGAGGGTAAGTTGTTTTGTTTTCTATCATATAATGTAGTTGCACCTCCTTCTTCAGCAGCTGTGAATGCTGCCTCCACAGTATTCCAAGCAAGCTCCATGTATAATATGAGTATCTTAAGTGATTTGGCCTTGATTGCTTGCCATCATTCACAACCATTTCCCTAGGCTGTTTCTTGTCCTCTGTTGCATCTGTAGGTTAGTGAAATAGATATAGATAACTTAGTTTATCACTTTTATTCTGCTAATCACACTGTATATGGGCAATATTCAAAGCCGATTATACATTCATAATGTCTATTTTCAAAAAATATATGGGGGTTAGTAGTCAGCCCGTAGTGGTAAATGGCCAACAGGGGGACTATGGTCATGTATGGTGGGGGTGTCCAGTCATAAAACTATATTTGCAAGAAGTAGAAAAACTACTAGTGAGAATCCTTTGGAAACATTGCCCATTATTGCCGGCATGTTATTTGTTAAATGCTCCCATACCTGGATTTACAAAACATGAGCACTTGTTTGTCTTGCAGTTATTCACAGCAGCCCGCTTGGTGTTAGCTGCCTCTTGGAAGAGTGCTCATAGGCCCGAATTACACAGAGTTCGAGCTAAGCTAGATTATATTCACCTAGTGTCCAAGCGAACACGTTTTTGTGGATATCTTTTGTTTCACGAGTAAATCAAGAAAAGTTTTGTTGTTTACCTGCAATTGCATCACTTTCTTTTCCAGAGATAAATAAAAAAAAAATTTGACATCGATATGTGAACATTTCTTAAGAAAGAACTGAATGTTTCATGGGGTGTCCTAATTTTCACATGACTGTATATTGAGTGCATACCATAAAGTCTGGGATAAATATGTAGAATGGAGACAATCTTAAAACTGAATGGATTGTGGAGATATTAGGGAGGGTTTGTTGTCTTTGTATGAGGTGGATCGATATTGGCAGTTGTGGGAGGACCCTTGAAACAGCAGTGGGCGAAACATGTTGGGTCCAACCCTCCCAAACCGAGCTAATTAAATAAAGACTGGAATGAAGACAGATGAACTAAGCTTTAAATAACAGCTACATAAAGCTAAGTTTTCAAAATATTTATTAAATCTTTATGAACTTGGTTTTAAAGAAAATGAATTGACTAAGCACTTTGTAGATAAGAATAGAAGAACTGTAGCATATAGCACGATACACTTTAAATGATTTAAAGTAAAAGGAAAATGATTTAAAAATTAGGAAAGAGCTGATGAGGAAATGACCACACAAAGCTCACCACTACGAAAGATATTTGATGCGGTGAAGTGGTGGGGCTGAGGCTCATAAATTTTCTGGTGAAAAGATCTAAAAGAATTTTTGGATGCTTAGAGTATCTATAATATAAATACTGCACAAATTTTTAATACTATTCTCCTCCTCCCCCTTTTTACAAAGCTGTGCGGCAAAAGCCCTGAAGCTCTTTAAATCCCTATGAGTATTGGGGCAGTTACCATAGTGACCCGCACTATTGGGCTTTGTATAATACAGATTAGAAAGTTTTAAAAACTTTTAAGTGGTTATATTTGTCATGGAAGAAATTAAGGGGTCCTTTTACTAACGCGTCCATAGACTATAATGGACATGTTAGCGTTTAGCGTGCGCTAAAACGGCTAACACGCCTTAGTAAAAGGACCCCTAAATGTTTTTCAGATTGTGATATTTGTACAGATCAAATGCATATTCAAGTTGTTAGTGCATTCTTTTAGTAAACAATCCCTGAATGATTTATCTGAAAATGTTGTTGTGTTTGAGCTTTTGAAACCACATCTGAATCCAAGACTTATCTGAAGAGGAAATTCTTGTAATCAAGAAAGGCCACTAGACACTGATAACTGACTAGCAAAGAATAACATTATCTGGTGTATTTGACAATATGTTGATGTTAAATAGAGACAAGATTCTGAACTAGCCCGACAAATGAAGGAAGTATTTGAAAACGGAACAGAAGAAGAGAGATTGAAAGAGAAGAAATATTATGAGGACAAGATAAATTATCAACAAGGATTAGAGAGACAGCTTGAGGAAATGGAACAGAAGAAGCAGATAGCTTACAAGGAATTCTTACGAGATAAACGACTAATTGATGAAATTGTAAGAAAGATCTACGAAGAAGACCAAGCGTAAGTTGTTCAAAAATCAGCATATTGTTCAAACAATAAGGAAACAGTTTCTTTTATCAACTGACAGTTGATATTTTTATCAGGATGTAGCTTTTACTAAAGAATTTTGAGCTGCAGCTGTTACATGGTGTTGCCATTTTACTTTCAAATGTTTTTTTTAGTGGTACAAACGTTTACTGGTGCACCAAAAATGTGAAATAACTCTATATAAAAAAAAATCAACTGTTTCTTTAGAAATGTTGAGTTCTAGTAGCCACTCTGATCTTGGAGAAGTGCGAGGATTTATGGATGATGATCCCTTGAAAGGATCAAAGAGAAGACCAGCACACTCCCACAAAACAAACACAAAGGAGCTCCTGAAAAGGAGTGGAAGCAACCAAAACAAGGAGCCAATAGAATAATGTTTTATTGAGCATTCCAACTAAAAAAAAAAAACAACAGACCCAACACTGTCAGTGGTTTGGCTTAAATGCCTTCATCAGGGTTCCTTTGTAATCCATATAAATGAACCTTATTTGAGGTTTGCTAGCAGATATATAAAGCGCTGGTAACAAGTATCCTTCAGTGGCTTTGTTGACAGCTGTCTGGGTGCTTAACACTACAGATATTCTCTCCTGCATACAGATAATTTGCATCAAATGCCTCCATTTTAAGTGCACACTCTATAATACATCTTGGATAATTCTTTTGTAATCCGCCTTGAACTGCAAGGTAATGGCGGAATAGAAATCCCTAATGTAATGTAATATATCGCATCTATCACTGGATAATTGGCAAATCACTTTCATCCCATTTAATTGTAATGTTTTCACCAAGACCGCAGCGACACCACACAAGACTCAAAAAGCTTTCATTGTCTTCAAGCTTTTTGTGTACAATTGTCATCGATCTTAACTACAGTTACTTCAGTCTTCTTTATCATCTTTCATATATAATTTTTAAATATAATTTCTAAATTTCATATAAATAAAGAACTTAACTTAGAGCTTGGTTGTGTTATCTGTTCCGTTGGCCAGGGGTACTATATATCCAACATGTTTCGGAAATGCTTTATCAAGGGTATCCCTCTCTCTGCTGCTACAGTCGCCATTCATATTGTCTGGAGCTGAAGAATGAAGCAGACTGCATTGGAAACATCAAGAATTCCTAAAAGGATGTACAGCACTTAAAATTGTGTTGTTAAGCAGCCTGACAACTGCCAACAAAGCTACTGAAGGGTACTTGTGCCAGCGCTTTATATATTCACTAGTGAAACTCAAATGTGGTTCTGTTATATGATTACATAGGAACCCATTGAAGGCATTTGAACTGAAACACAGACCATGTTGGGTCTGTTTTTGAGTTGGACCACTCAATAAAGTGATATTCTCCTGGCTCATTGGATATTGCCATTCAAAGATTTTCAAGACATTTCAAGTTGCTTCTTTATTTCTAGATCTAAAAATAAGGCCATGAAGTCTTCAAAGATTATACATGGCAGCATTATTTTTTCTGATTTCTTTAAAAAGTATATCACTACCGCCAAACACTTTCAGAAATGTATTTAGGCATACACATCTGGGTACCAGGATTGGAAGTTATCCAGGTACAGTGATATTTAGTGGGCAAAATTAGGACTGCTATTTATGTGTACCTACTTTCCTAGTTAGGTATATGGGCACTGGCATTGATTATTACTGGTGCTTGCATAACTTCCAGGACTATCCCAACTTCACTCTAGACTCCAGCATTGCCTGGACAGTGTCACAGTGGTGAGAGTTCATATTCAGCAGCACTTCCTGTTTAAGTACTGCTGAATATTGGTGTCCAACCAGCTTAACATGGTTTAATAGAAACATGATGGCAGATAAAGGCCAAATGACCCATTTAGCGACTAAACAATTAAGGGTAAAGTAAGGCAGGGATGTGGTTACATTTTGGCTCTTAGGGGCTCTGAGGGGTGTGGTTACATTTTGGCCTCTGAGCCTGGGCCCATTAGGCCTTGCAGGGATCTGTCCTTGGGTAAATATCGGTGGTGTGGTCAATTGGAATGTGCATTCATTTGAAGTGGCATATCCTACGTCATTTCATATGGCAGATAAAGGCCAAATGGCCCATCTAGTCTGCCTATTCGCAGTAACCATTATCTCTTGCTCTCTCTCTGAGAGATCTCACGTGCCTATCCCAGGCCCTCTTGAATTCAGAGACAGTCTCTGTTTCCACTACCTCTTCCGGGAGACTGTTCCACGCATCTACCACTGTTTCCGTAAAAAAGTACGGGGGAAGAAAATTTAAAAAAGGAAATAAGAGTATTGTAAATTCAGGTGTAGTTTATACAATTTTGGATTTTTGATTTCTCTTAGTAAAGCTGACAAGATAAAAACATCCCAGCTAGCTGCTTGGTTCAAGCTATACCACTGTAAGATAATCAGGGCTTGGGGGCAATGACATAGTAAAGGAGGGGTAGACTGCCCTGGGCGGTGTCGGGGGAGCAGCAGCACTTCTCCTCTTCTCCCCCCCCTCCTGTACCTCTAACTCTTCGCTGGCAGGAGCAGCATCTCCAACCTGCTGCTTGCACTGGCCTTGGCTCTCCCTCTAAAGTAACTTCTGGGTTGCGGAACCAGGAAGTGACCTCGGAGGGAGATCTTAAGCCAGCATGGAAATGCCAGTTGGAAATACTGTTTGTGCTGGCGAAGTTAAAGAGGTACAGGGGAGTGAAGGTGCACGTATGGCGGGTGGAGAGGAGGGCAGGGTGCCTCTGCCCCAGGCACCTCCTACCCTTGTTATGCCACTGCTTGAGGGGTAGTATAGTGGCAGCATTTTAGAACCCAGGAAGGAAGCAAAAATTGCTGTCTGTACTGTAGCAACTCCTGCTGACTGAAATGGTGTTGAGGAACAGTGTTACTTCAGCTTGTCTGCGGTGTTCTTTTCTCACATGTTTAAAGACAATAGACTGTTTTCAGTCCAATTCTTTATATGTGAGTTTGCAAACCATTGGACCCCTGAGGAAGGCGTGTTTGCCGAAACACGGACCGTGTAGGGTACGGTTGGATTTTTATCACAGTATTTTTTATCATTGTACTTTTTAAATTGAATTTTTATGGTTTTATATGTCAGTGTTTAATAAATTATCTCCAGAACATCTGTATCCACAGTTTTTGTTTTTGTTTTCATCGGAGGAGACTTCAGGCCAGCATAAGTACCTGAAAATCACCTAAGCGTGCTGTCTAGATTGGAGGATATGAAGGGAAAATAGAAAATAAAAAGGAAATAAAGCTTTCAACTTTTTTCTGTGCAGGGAGAGGCAACGTAAGTTAGAAAAAATTAATGCAACTCAAAGGTATATTGAAGAATTTAAACAGCAGCAGGCACAATGGAGAAGGCGAGAGCTTAAAAAAATGGATGAGGAAGACAGGATGATTCTGGAGTACGCAAACATGAAAGAGAGGAGAGAAGAAGATCGAATGGCAAGAGTCCAAGAACTTGAAGCAAGAAAATTGGTGCTTCAAAATAAGGTATTGAAGAGAGAGTAATTTTAATGTAATTTCTAGTGCAATAGGTGAGACATTCTAGACCAGTGGTCTCAAACTTGCGGGCCGGGGACCACATGTGGCCCGCCAGGTACTATTTTTGAGGCCCTCAGTATGTTTATCATAATCACAAAAGTAAAATAATTTAGTTTCTTGATCTTATGTCTATTTAGCTATAAATTACAATATTATTATTAAGACTTAGCCAAAAGGAAAGATTTATAAACTATAAAGAGTTTTACCTCATGCAAAATTGTCATTTCTTTAATAAGACATTAACTATTTTTTCTGCGGCACTCCAAGTACCTACAAATCCAAAATGTGGCCCTGCAAAGGGTTTGAGACCACTGATCTAGACCAGGGGTGTCAAAGTCCCTCCTCAAGGGCTGCAATCCAGTCCGGTTTTCAGGATTTTCCCAATGAATATACATGAGATCTATTTGCCTCCACTGCTTTCATTGTATACTAATAGATCTCATGCATATTCATTGGGGAAATCCTGAAAACCTGACTGGATTGCGGCCCTCGAGGAGGGACTTTGACATCCCTGATCTAGACAGTAGGGTTATTTCCTATGGCCGTGTGCTTCTGCAGAAGGAATTCACTCAGGATTTTTCACTCTGCCTGTTATACTTCACTGGGCTCTCTAGCTCCACCTTCAGTTCTTTCCTTCTGCACGCGTGCCTGCAGGAGTGTTTGTTCTGCTCTCCCCATTTTATTGTTTTTAATTTGATATAATTTTGTCCCCTTTTTAAGTAATTTAGTGCTTGAAGCAAATTTGAAGCTCTGCCTGCTTGAGAATTAAATACTTCAGTCTATAGGCGACAGGCTGATCCCTCTGGATACCTGTTAGCCAGCCTGTATAGTTTTCTCTGGAGCTCAGGGTTATCCCTGAGATGGTCTCATCTACTGTTAATCAGGGGTCGATCACAGGCTGTTAGGTGCCCTTAGAAGGCTTGGTGGTGTCTCGCAGGGTGCCAGCTGCATCGTCTGCCCATACTGGTGCACATCCGTTGGTCTGCAGGGTGGAGGTGTAATCAGACATAGGAGTCTGACTGGCAGCCCGAAAATCAGCTTTACAGAACCATTCCCAGCAGTGAATTTTCTCATCCAGCTACTTTGCGAGAGCTGAAAGAAGGCTACAGCACAGAACTTCTGTCAGGTTACAGTGAGTACACAGGCTGACATCTTGTGAGAGAAATTGGGGGAGGTTTGAAAAGTGGGTTTTGAGTGTTTCCCAAAAAATTGTGGTTTTTAGAGTTTGGGAAGTATGAAAAATTTCACAATTTTGGCGTTAATTTTTTTGACGGCAACCATCTTGGATTTTTTTTTTTGTGATCTTTTTTTTTTTTTTTTTGTAAAGCTCCCTGTTTCTTCAAAACTGCAAATTTTGCCTAGAAACCTGCTAGGATGAAGTCCTTGGACTCTCCTCGTGTGGATTCTTGCCATGATTGTGCATATTTAATGTCTTTAGAGCATTTTTGTATCATGAGCCGCGTGGCGCAGCCATGGGGGTCGCAGCGTCCAGCTTAGCCTCTCCTCCGCTGAAGCAGGTGACCAAATGCTCAGCTAGCCAGATGGGGTGGCCTTCATGACTTTCAGGGCTTTGCACAGCTAGTAAATTCCATCTGCCAGACCGTGGCCCTTTTGCAGCCTTGGAAACGCAAATTTTAGTCACCTTAGGGTAACTCTATCCCCCAGGAGCCAGATACTCTTTCTGAATGTTTTAAATTTTTTGTGGTCTGACTCAGAACCAGTGTTCTCCCCCTGCGCAGTCCCAGTCTGCCTCCATGTTATTTCTTAGTGGTGTTGCTCCTTTGGACATATCCTTGATTCACCCTACCACTGTGCTTGTGCTGCCTGACCCTGATCTGGGGGATCCTGATGCAGATGACTTGCTTGCTGACCCCTTATTTGCAGGTGCAGTGCTTCCCGGGGTGAGAGATAAGGGACAGTGTGCTAGATCTGTGGATCTCTCTGGGGTTTTTGGAGCCTGGTAAAGCTCTCGAGATCCTACCCTTTTTGAGTCTGTGGCTTTGCCGGACCTTATTTCTGAATCTTTGCAGAAGGTCCTTTTGGTTACTCTGTCCACTTCTTCCTTCTGGCTTTGTGGTGTGTTCTTGCAGTCTGCTACCTTGCTCTGGCACCCTCATATGTGCGTTCTGGTCTTGGAGCAGTTTGACTCTCTGGAGGGTGCTCTGAAAATTGCTAGTTATGTCACACTGGTATCCTGGCAAAGGAGCATCGGCAACTTTAGGATCAGTCCAGGCAGGATTCTTTGGTGGCGCAGGTGGCTAAACGTACCTCTTTCCCTAGTGTGGATGGTGTAGTGTTAGAAGATATGCAGGACCGCTGTGTGAATGTGGTCCTTGGGAAACTCTTTAATGCAGCTGCTTTAGGCATTAAAGCTGCCTAAGCAACATTTTTTATTGCACGCGCCTGTCTCAAATGTGCACACTAGAGAATGAGGCAGTGGTTCTCCCTCCTCAACTTTATTTTTTGGTGGGGATAGATTACATGGTGGATGCACTGTATGACCTTATGTGAGTTTGGCAAAGGTGTCATTGTACTCCTTTTCTGCCCACAGAATGCTTTGGTTCAGACTGTGGACTGGTGATTCCACATCCAAGGCTTCTTTGGCTAGACTGCCTTTTAAGGAGCAGTTATTGTTTGGCAAAGGTCTGGACGACCTCGTGGATTCTGAGATGGCCCAAACCCTCCTGGGGTTCTGGTTGTTCTACTTTTGTGGCTCACAGCGATTCTGACCATATGCGAGTGCCATGTCGCAGAGATTTTCACAGGGCTACCGATGATTGTATAATGGCATTCCCAGCCTTCCACCTCCAGTTCTGCGCCTCCTGCTGAAGAGGCACAGTGGTGCCAGGCTAAGGGATGCTCCTCTTCAGATAGGTCTTGGACATTATTTGGTCTTGCTACAAGCTGAAATTTGCTCGACCTCTGCAAGATTGTTTCATGGACTGTCGTTCAGGTTGCCCAGACAAAGTGCTTGGGATTTAAACCACCGTTCAGAGCTTGCTGGATATTTAAGCTATAGAGCCAGTACTGCTCGACCTCTCGGGCTCAGGCAGATACTCCATATACTTTATAGTGCCAAAGAAAGGCTCAGAAGATTGGAGGCCTATTCTGGATCTTTAGCACATGAATGCGGCTATCAAGATTCCCTGCTTCTGAATGGAGACTGTGCATTCGGTCATTGCAGCAGTGCATCCTTGCACATTCCCATTTTCCGGCCCACCGCAAATTTTTTGTGTTTTCATATTCTGGAACAGTATTACCAGTTCTCGTTTCTGCCCTTTGGGGTTGTGACAGTGCCCCGGGCCTTCACTGAGGTGATGGTGGTAGTGACAAAAGACGGGTCTTCAGGTCCACCCTTGCTTGGATGATTGGCTGATCAGTGCTCTCTCACTGACCAAGGGATGACACACGGTGGACCCTGCCTCCCACTCAGTCTCTGGAATATCTGGGAGTCCTTTTCAACAGGGTGGCGGGCTGGTTCTATCTACCAGAAGCCTGCAGGTAGAAGCTGTGTGTCTAGATTTCTTCCCTTCTAGAGTGGCTGGCTTCTTCGGCATGGGATTCTCTTCCAGTTCTGGGATCCATGGTTGCCACACTAGATGTAGTTCCTTGGGCAAGGGCGCTCATGTGTCCTCTTGAGTATGCTTTACTCTCTTGCTGGGCACAAGGATTCTTTGCTGCCTTGGACCATGCTTCTCTCACAGGGGCATACCACTATACATTGCCTCCTGGATCGTGCTGAGGAGCCCATTCTAATTGTTGTCCTGTTCAGAGGTGCTGGACGCCCTCTTGGCGAAAATGGTCAATCAACTGGTTGGAACTCAGAGCCATTCGACTAGCTCTGATGAGATTGCAGAAGACACTAGAGGCCAAGCGGTCCGGGTTTTCTCTGACAATGCGACATCAGTAGCCTACATCAATCACCAGGGAGGAACCAAGAGCACTCTTCTGGCTCAGGAAGCTCACCTTCTTTTTCTTTGGGCAGACCGTCATCTCCTAGGGCTCAAATTCTGATTCAATCTCCCCTTTTTTCTTAAAACGTTATTTCTCTTTTTTTGCCCTTTTATTCAGACTTTGATTGAAAACAGTTTAACTAATGGATTCATCCCGAAAGAATGGAAAGAGTCAGTTATCCATCCAATTATTAAAAAATCTTAAAGAATCAACTGCAACCGAATCAAACTACCGACCTATAGCCAACATTCTCTTTCTTGCTAAAAGAGTAGAAAAGGTCATTTTCAATCACATAACTGACTTTGTTGACAAAACACATGTCCTACATCCCAATCAGATGGGCTTTAGGACTAACCATTTGACAGAATACTCCATGATCGGCCTTACAACTAATATTCAGTACTATTTGGATTATCACAAATCTGTTCTTCTGGTATCACTCGATTTATCCTCAGCCTTTGACACTGATGACCATTATTTACTTATCAATAGATTATCCTCCATTGACATTTCAGACCAAGTATTGAATTAGTTCAAATCATATTTTCAGGATCGCTCATCCAAGGTTGTTTTCAACAACTCTACATCAAATAATTACTCTGATTCATTTGGTATACCTGGGGTTGGCCCCACTTTAACCTCATTTCCACGGCAAGAAACAAGAAAGTGAATTGTTTCTTCAGTTGAGGATCCAAGCCCAGCAGCGTGGGACTCAGCGCTCTGGTGGCCTCAAGAGATTCTCCTGTGTGTTTTCTTCCTTGGCCGGTGTTCAGCCAGGTTATTCGGAGGATCGCAGGTCATCTGGGCCACCTCATTCTGGTGGCTCCAGATTGGCCTCGCAGACCATGATACGCATATCTGATGCATCTGCACAAATGTCACAACCTTCAGCTGAGCGCCTATCCGGACTGTCTCACGCAGGGTCTGGTATCTATGGAGGAATCTGGGTCACATTGGTCTTATGGCATGGCTCTTGAGCACTCAGACTTAGAACATAAAGGATATTCTGCCCTGGTGGTTGATTCTGTTCTGAAGTCTATGAAGTTGTTTACGGTATTGGCTTCCGCTAAGGTATGGATTGCCTCCCAACATTAGTGTGCCCAGGACCAGGTGGACCCTTATTCAGCACCGATCTCGATGATTCTCACCTTTCTTCAGACTGGTTTGGATAAAGGCCTCTCTGTGGCTTCTCTTCAGTTCCAAGTGGCCGGGCTCTCCTGTTTTAGATCCCAGGAGTGTTGGTCTTCCTTGGCGTCTCATCCGGATATAGCTAGATTCTTGATGTTGTCTAGCCTTACCAAGGCTCTTTTTGAACCCCTTCGAGAGTCTTTCCTCTTGGACTTGACACTCGAGACCGTTTTTCTGGTCGCCATTAATTCAGCGCGTCATGTGTTGGAGCTGCAGGCTTTATCTTGCAGGGACTTTTTCCTCCGTATCTCAGAGGCGGGGGTTTCCCTTCAGACAGTCCTTTCCTTTCTGCCAAAGGTAGTTTTGGATTTCCATGTTAATCAGGAAGTGTGTTTGCCTGCCTTTCAACCGACAGATTCCAAAACACAGAACTACCTGTTGAAGAACCTGGATGTGCGTTATCTGGAGGTCACCAATGAGTTTCGTCTCTCTGACTATTTGTGCTGACTCATTCAGTTAAGCGGGGCGCTCCCGCTTCCAAGGCCCTGATTTCCAGATGGATCCAAAGGACTCGAAAAGAAGGTGGACAAACTTCAAACGGTAGATCAGGCATGGTCCCTACTGAAAAATACTATCACAGAAGCACAAGATCTCTACATTCCGAGGATTTCCAAAGATCGGAGATCAAAGAGCAAAAGAGAACCGGCATGGCTTACCAAACAGGTGAAGGAAGCCATAAAAGAAAAGAAGGACTCTTTCAAAAAATGGAAATACATAAAGACAACCGAAGCCTGGAACAAACATAAAGATGATCAGAAGAAATGTCACAAGGCGGTGAGAGATGCAAAACAGGAATATGAGGAAAAAATAGCCCAGGAGGCCAAAAACTTCAAGCCCTTCTTTAGATACGTGAAAGGGAAAAAACCTGCAAAAGAGGAAGTCGGACCCTTGGACGACCAGGGAAGAAAAGGGTACATCAAGGAAGATAAACAAATCGCAGACAAACTAAATTCCTTCTTTGCATCCGTCTTTACGAAGGAGGACACCTCAACAATACCTGAAGCGGAGAAAGTGTTTGCAGGAGAAATAGAAGACAGCCTCACCACAGTTGAAGTGGACTTAGACCAGATATACTATCAGATCGACAAACTTAAAAGTGACAAATCCCCTGGACCAGATGGAATTCACCCGAGAGTCTTAAAGGAATTGAAGGTTGAAATCGGAGAGTTATTGCAAAAACTTGCAAACCTGACAATCAGAACTGGACAGATACCGGACGACTGGAGGATAGCGAACGTCACCCCAATTTTCAAAAAAGGATCGAGAGGGGAACCGGGCAACTATAGACCTGTGAGTCTTCCGTCTGTCCCCGGCAAGATGGTTGAAGCACTGATCAAGGATAGCATGGTCCGGCACTTGGACGCACACGACTTGATGAAACCCAGTCAACACGGATTCAGGAAAGGGAAATCATGTTTGACGAATTTACTCCAATTTTTTGAGACCGTGAACGAGCAAATTGATAGTGGGAAGCCGGTGGACATAATATACTTGGACTTCCAGAAAGCGTTCGACAAAGTTCCACACGAAAGACTTCTCAGGAAACTACAAAGCCATGGCATAGAGGGGGATATACAAAGATGGATAGGCAAATGGCTGGAAAACCGAAAGCAGAGAATGGGCATAAATGGGAAGTTCTCCGACTGGGAGAAAGTGACTAGTGGTGTACCCCAGGGCTCGGTACTTGGGCTGATCCTTTTTAATATTTATATCAATGATCTGGAGGAAGGAACATCCAGTGAGATCATCAAGTTTGCAGACGATACAAAACTATGCCGGGCGATCAGATCGCATGAGGATAGAGAGAAACTCCAGAGCGACTTGTGTCGGTTAGAAACATGGGCGGAGAAATGGCAGATGAAGTTCAATGTGGAGAAATGCAAGGTAATGCATTTAGGCAATAAGAATAAGGAATACGAGTATACAATGTCAGGTGCAACTCTGGGGAAGAGTGAACAAGAAAAGGACCTGGGTGTACTGATAGATAGGACCCTGAAGCCGTCGGCACAGTGCGCGGCAGCAGCAAAGAAGGCAAATAGAATGTTGGGCATGATAAAGAAAGGAATCTCGAGTAGATCGGAGAAAGTTATAATGCCGCTTTATAGGGCAATGGTCAGACCACACTTGGAATACTGCGTCCAACATTGGTCTCCCTACCTAAAGAAGGATATAAAACTGCTGGAGAGGGTGCAGAGACGAGCAACAAAACTGGTGAAGGGTATGGAAAAACTGGAATATGAGGACAGACTTATAACACTGGGATTATTCTCCCTTGAGAAAAGGAGACTGCGTGGGGATATGATCGAGACCTTCAAAATACTGAAAGGAATCGACAAAATAGAGCAGAGAAGATTATTTA
The DNA here is from genome assembly GCF_902459505.1 of Geotrypetes seraphini. Taxonomy (NCBI): domain Eukaryota; kingdom Metazoa; phylum Chordata; class Amphibia; order Gymnophiona; family Dermophiidae; genus Geotrypetes; species Geotrypetes seraphini. Next base: position 49,425,233 of record NC_047097.1, read on the forward strand.
CATTGTCCAATTTGACACGGACTAGAGGACATGTAATGAAGCTAAGGGGGGACAGGTTCAGGACTAATGTCAGGAAGTTCTGCTTCACTCAGAGAGTGGTTGACACCTGGAATGCCCTCCCAGATGAGATTATTGCGGAATCGACCGTCCTAGGCTTCAAGAGCAAACTAGATGCATATCTCCTTAAGAGAGGCATGTAAGGATATGGTGGACTATAAATTACGACAGGTGTACACCTGGCAGGGCCCCCGCGTGTGCAGATCGCCGGACTTGATGGAGCGAAGGTCTGATCCGGAGATGGCATTTCTTATGTTCTTATGTTCTTATGACCATTTTGTCAGCCTACATTCTTTCTGGGAAAGTCTCCTGTTTCCATCAAGGCGCATTCTATCAGGAGTGTGGTTTCTTCATGGGCTGAAGCTAAATCTCTCTCTCCTAAAGAGATTTGCAGAGTGGCAACGTGGTCTTCTCTTCACATGTTTGCTGAGTTCTACAGAGTGGACGTGACGGCAAGACAGGACGCTGCCTTTGGATCCTTGGTCTTAAGTGTCGGTGCAGCAAGCCTGTCCTAGCTTTTTGGGGGACTGCTTTTGTATGTCCCTACTGTCTAGAATATTTCACCTATTGCACTTGAAAAAAAGATTATGTACTTACCCTGGTAAGCTCTTTTCCAGTAGTTAGGTGAGACATTCTAGACTCCTGCCCTGTCCTTTCTACACCTGCCTACTTTTCAGTCTGTTTATGCTTCTCCAAGCTGATTCTTGGATGCCTATCTGCCCTAGAGGGCTGGGAAGAATTTGTATATATGTTTCAATTTATTGGGGAGTAGTTTCTGAGCTCCTTTCCAGCTTGTGTTGGCAGTTAATGGTACTATTTAGGCACTTTTTGAGCAGAACAATTTATTTAAGCCTGTTGCTACAGGTGCTTCTACTTCACATGTGCTGGGTAGCTCTACGTGCTTGGGTACTAACTGAAGGTGGAGCTAGAGAGTGCAGTGAAGTATAACAGAGGCAGAATGAAAAATTGAGTGAATGCCTTCTGCAGCAGCACGCAGCTATAGGGAAATAACCCTACTGTCTAGAACACAGGTGTCAAATACAAAGCCCGCAGGCCGAATCTGGCCATTTTATGCGGCCCGCAGTGACTGTGCGCTGGCTTGAGGGCAATGCAGCGTTTTCCTCATTGCCGCCCCCGGGTATTTTACTTTCTCACCGGCTCCTTCCTCCTCACTACCGCAATTGTTTTTGTGCGCAAAGCCGTGGGTGGCAGCTCCTCACATGTCCCACGTCTCATGTCGGAAAGAAAGCTTCCGGATTAGGCGTGGGACGCGCGTAGGAGCCGCTGTCCGCGGCTTTGTGCACAGAAAAGACTATGGCAGTGAGGAGGAGGGAGCAGGCCAGAAGGTAAACACCCGCTGGAGGGAGGCACCTAGTTGAAGCACTGAATGGAGGAAGGGATAGGGGCGTGTTGAGACTCAAGAGAATGAGGGAGCACAAACTTTGGACAAATGATTGAAGGAAGGAAGGAGAGAAAGAGGGGGGAGGGAGCATGAACTTGGAACATAGAATGAAGGGAAGGAGAGGGGAGCATGAGCCATAGAATGGAAAAATGGAGAGAGTGAGGGAAAGAGATGCTGAGGTGAGGGAGGGAATAGAAAGGGAGAATTGGGTGTCTGAGAGAGGGAAAGAGAGATGGTGCACATGAGACGATGAAGAAAGAGGAGAATTGTTGGGTAGAGAGTGGGAGGGAGAGAGAATTATTGGACATGGTGGTGGGAGAGGAGTGAGGTAGAGATGCATGGGGAAGAGAGAGATGTCAAACCACTGGAATGGGAAGGAGAGTGAGGGAGAGATGCCTGACCACGGAATGGAAGGGGAAGGAGGGGAAAGAGAGATGCCAGACCACAGAAAGGAGAGAGTTGTTGGACTTTGGGAAGAGGGAGGGAAAGAAAGAGAGATTCCAGGCTATGGGAAGGAAAGGAGAAAGATGCCAGACCATATGAGGGGGAAGGGGGAAGACAGAGTTGTCTGACCATGGGAGAGGGAGGAGATGGTGCACAGCAATGGGTGCAGGACAGAGGAGATAAAAAGACTTCTTATGGATAGATGGGAATAGGGGAGTAGAAAGAGGTAGGAGATGGTACACATGGATAGATGGGAAGGGAAGACATGGAAAAGTAGATAGATTTTGAGAAGAAAGCAGAAAAATGGAAGAAAGTTGAATGTTAATGTTAAAAGTTAATGCTAAAGATGGATATATGGCAGAAAGTGAAGGAGAGAAAAACAGCAAATGGATAAGGTGGCCCTGGATACACAGTTAAGAGCACAGACAAAAGGAAGCAGCCAGAGACTGGAAAAAGATGGTTTCAAAAACAAAATCACCAGACAACAAAGATAGGGTAAATGATTTTATTTTCAAGTTAGTGATTGAATTGTGTCAATTGGTCTTGAATGTCTCACCTATCTACTGGAAAAGAGCTTACCAGGGTAAGAACATATCTCTTTTTAGTTACTAGAAAGTAAAATAGCTGTATGCATATATAATTTGAAAAAAAGATGCCATATTTTTAATTGTATTACTTTCTGATTTTTTTTAAATTCAATAGCTTGTGGAACATATTGAAAAGGAGCAGCTGAAGCGTGAAGAATTTGAGCAAATACAAGCAGAATTTTATCATGAAGAGCAGGCTGAGGCAGAAAGACTAAAGGAGATTGTGAGTATTGAAAATCAACAAATAAATAATGATTATTAAGAACTGCAGTTTATAGAAGCTTATATAGCTTTAAATAGTTTTATCTTGGCAGTACTGACTCCCATAGAAGAGAATTCAAGTTAAATGCTGGAAAGGATTTCAAGGGTAAATGTAAATAGATTAACACATGGATCTGCCTCTGAATCCATAAATAATGGGGTAGCATTTTAATCTAAATTAATCACATGATTAAAGGTAGTTGTTTATTATTATTTTTTTCCCCACTGTAGCTCCTTATGCATCCGGGCAATAGAGTTAAGTAACTTGCCCAGAGTCACAAGGTGCTGCAATGGGTACAAGTTATACTTGATACTATATTTGAAATCAATAAAAAGAAAGGTGCTGCAGTAGGGAGGGGAGGGGGAAAAGAAAAATAAACATACCTTTACCCATGCAATTAATAAAATTTTAATCAAAATGCAGCCTTAAAAGAATGAAAAGGTAAGAAATACAAAATACAATTTGACAAACTACAAATTTAAAAATCTGAAACAGTACAGTATATAATTATCCCCCCCCCCTTTTTACAAAACCAGAGCGTGGGTTTTAGTGCTGGCCACGGCAGTAATAGCTCTGATGCTCATAGGAATTCTATGAGCACTGAAGCTGTTACTGCTGCAGCCGGCGCTAAAAACCATGCTACGGTTTTGTAAAAAAAGGGGGGGGTTAATTAGCTGACACCTGATGAAATTCAGCAGAAGAGCTTATTATCTTCCCCTTCCTCATAACCCTCCCCAATGCCTTGCTTTTGCATTGTTAGGTGTTTTTTTGTCTATACCTATTGGATTGTAACACCTGTTATTGTACTTTTTGTGATTGTGATTTCAATTACCCCAACATTGACTGGTTAAATATTACATCAGAGAGTGCTAGGGAGGTAAAATTCCTAAACCTCATGAATGACTATTACTTGGAGCAACTGGCCCAGGAACTGACAAGAGGGGGGCTATTTTAGATTTGGTCCTTAGTAGAATGCTAAAAACATAGTACAGGAGGTAACAGCGTTGGGTCTGCTAGGAAACAGTGATCAAAATGTGATCAAATTTGAGCTGATACCTGAAGTGATGTTGGAAAATAAATCTTTTTAGCGGCATTTTATTTTCGAACAGGTGATTATGATAAAATGAGGAAAATAGTTAAAAAAAACACCAAAAACTGAAAGGGTCAGTTACAAAGGTTAGGACTGTAAACCAGGTGTGGATGTTATTTAAAAAAAAATAGGAAAATCCAAAACAATCTGCAGTGAGGTAAAAACAGCACAAAGGAAAACAAGGAAAAAACTGCAGACAAGTGTACAAGATGCAAGCTATGGGCTTATAATCGAAAGAGAAAAATGTCCAAAAACTGGCCTAAGTCGGCACTTGGACGAACATTTCTCAAAAACGTCCAAGCGCTGAGAATAAAACCGGGTTTTGGATGTATTTAAAAACGACCTAGGCCTTCATAGTGCCGCTCAACGTCCAAAGTTAAATGGGGCATTTTGGGAGGCGTGTCGAGGGCGGGACATGGGCTGGCTTAGACTTAGTCGTACAGCATTTATAACTGAAAGTTTTACAACAGAGTCTAGACGGAACTTGGACATTGTGACTTAGACCATGTCCCAGGCCCTCCTGCCATCGATGGAACCCCCCTCCCCCCAACGATCGCCCCCCCCAGAACCCCCAATTGCCGACCCGTGACCCCCCCGGCCGACCCCACGACCCCCCCCCACCCCCCTTCCTCGTACCTTGTCCAAGTTGGCCGGACAGACGGGTGCCAAACCCGCCCGTCCGGCAGGCAGCCGACTCCAGAATGGGGCCGGATTGGCCCAGCCGTACAAAAGCCCCGCGCACAGGTGGGGCCTAAGGTGCCTGGGCCAATCAGACCAAAACAATGGTGGGAAAAAGAGGAAATGAGAACCATAACGGTTAAAAGGTGAAATGAAAGAGGCTATTAGAGCCAAGAAAGCATCCTTTAAAGAATGGAAAAAGGATCCAAATGAAGAAAGCATTGGAAAGTTAGATCCAAATGACATAAGCATTGGAAAGTTAGATGCAAGGTATTGATAAAGCCAAGAAAGAATGTAAAGAGAAACTTGCCAAAGAGGCAAAAAATCATAGTAACCATTTTTTTAGGTACATCAGAAGCAGGAAACCTGTGAGGGAATCGTGGGACTGTTGGATGATTAAGGAGCAAAAGGGGTGCTAAGGAAGGATAAGACCATAACAGAGAGACTGAATGAATTCTTTGCTTTGGTCTTTATGGAAGATATAAGAGATCTACCTGAACCAGAAATAGTTTTCAAGGGTGATGATGCAGAGGAACTGAAATAAATCTCCATGAATCTTGAAGATGTACTAACCTAAATTGACAAGTTAAAAAGTGATAAAACACCTGGACCAGATGGTATACATGCAGGGTATTAAAAGAACTCAAATGTGGAATTGCTGACCTGCTGTTAGTGATCTATTGCTAAAATAGTCCGTAGTACCTGAAGGTTGGAAGGAGGCCAAGTTGAGCTGATTTTTAAAAAAGGGCTCCAGGGGAGATCCAGAAAATTACAGACCGGTAAGCCTGACTTCAGTGCTGGACAAAATAGGAGAAACAATTATAAAAAATAAAATTGTGGAACATGTAGACATTAATGGTATAGAGCCAACCGAGGGAGATCTTGCCTCACCAATTTGCTGGTCTGCTTTGAAGGTGTGAATAAACATGTGGATAAAGGTAAGCTGGGGTTTTTGGTTTTTTTTTTTTTTTTTTTTAGCTCTGAGAGGTTTTTTCCTCCTTTGCAGGGGTTTTTTCTCTTGAGTTTTTTATGGAGCTGGACCCATGATAGTCATTTATCTCCCTGTTCCAAGTCTATGTACTTCAGGAGACTATCCTTTGGATTTTGAGGTCCATTTGTTAATATTGATTGCAGCTTGTTTGGGTGCCCCCTACAGAGAGGTAGACACTCCTTATTTTTTTATTTGTTTGGCAGAAGCACTGATAAAAGAAAACATTGATGAACATTTTGAAAGAAACGAACTTCTGATAACCAGCCAACATGGTTTCTGCAAGGGGAGATCGTGCCTAACGAACTTATTGCACTTCTTCGAAGGAATTTACAAACGGATGGGCAAAGGAGACCCCATAGACATCATAAATCTAGATTTCCAAAAAGCCTTTGACAAGGTGCCCCATTAACGCCTACTCTAGAAACTGAAGAACCATGGGGTGGAAGGAGATGTACATAGATGGATCAGAAACTGGTTGGCGGGTAGGAAACAGAGGGTAGAAGTGAAGGGCCACTACTCGGACTGGAGGAGGGTCACGAGTGGGGTCTCGCAGGGCTCGGTGCTCAGGCCGCTGCTATTTAATATATTCATAAATGATCTAGAAACAGGGACGAAGTGCGAAATAATAAAATTTGCAGACGATACCAAACTATTTAGTGGAGCTCGGACTAAAGAGGACTGCGAAGAATTGCAAAGGGATTTGAACAAACTAGGGGAATGGGCGACGAGATGGCAGATGAAGTTCATTGTTGAGAAATGTAAAGTATTACATGTGGGAAACAGAAACCCGAGGTACAACTATACGATGGGAGGGATGTTATTAAATGAGAGTACCCAAGAAAGGGACTTGGAGGTAATAGTGGAAATGACAATGAAGCCAACGGCACAGTGCGCAGCGGCCGCTAAGAAGGCAAACAGAATGCTAGGCATAATCAAGAAGGGTATTACAACCAGAACAAAAGAAGTTATCCTGCCGTTGTATTGGGCGATGGTGCGTCCGCATCTGGAGTACTGCGTCCAATATTGGTCGCCGTACCTTAAGAAGGACATGGCGTTACTCGAGAGGGTTCAGAGGAGAGCGACACGTCTGATAAAGGGGATGGAAAACCTTTCATACGCTGAGAGATTGGAGAAACTGGGTCTCTTTTCCATGGAGAAGAGGAGACTTAGAGGGGATATGATAAAGACTTACAAGATCATGAAGGGCATAGAGAGGGACTGATTCTTCAAACTTTTGAATAATAAAAGAACAAGAGGGCATTCAGAAAAGTTGAAAGGGGACAGATTCAAAATGAATGTTAGGAAGTTCTTCTTTACCCAACGTGTGGTGGACACCTGGAATGTGCTTCCAGAGAGCGTAATAGGGCAGAGTACGGTACTGGAGTTCAAAAAAGGATTGGACAATTTCCTGCTGGAAAAGGGAATAGAGGGGTATAGATAGAGGATTACTGCACAGGTCCTGGACCTGTTGGGCCGCCGCGTGAGCGGATTGCTGGCACGATGGACCTCAGGTCCGACCCAGCAGAGGCATTGCTTATGTTCTTATGTTGTCAAAATTCCTCATAAGATGCTCTTGAGAAAATTAAAGAATCATGAGATAGGCAGCAAAGTTCAGTTGTGGATTAGGAATTGGTTATTGGATAGAAAATAGAGGGTAGGGTTAAATGGTAATTTTTCTCAATGGAGGAGAGTAAAAAGTAGAGTGCTGCAGAGATCTGTACTAGGACCGCTGCTATTTAACCCATCTAACTTTAAAGGGTTTTATCAAGGCTACCACTCCCTATAAATTAAACAGAGAAAATGCTTAGTCCCTGCAATTTACAGCATATTAATATCCTTACTACCTTTCAATAAAACCGCTCAAACCTCCCTTTCTTATCTATCTGGTTTTAACCACTCCGACCTGACCACAGTGTCTGGTGAAGAATGGTGCCATTACTATGTCTCCGTGAATTTATACAGTAAAAATTGGTCACACAAATAAGGAGGTGGAGGTAATCTGCTCAGTGATGGTAATTTTAAACCCTGAATGACTTGGTATTGGATTGAGATATCCTGGGATTGAATCATCCCTATTGAAGCGGGTTACTGAGACCATTTTACTCCATGATCTCTTTCAGTTACCCTTTAGTGGGATTTAGTTTGCATTTGAGATGAACTTTTTGGACCATCCATGGACACTGCTACTCAAAAATTGTCTACCCACGAGACCAGGGATATGTTGGTCAAACAAAAAAAATGCTTCTACCTCCTAGAGCTTTCCAGCCTGCTTCATCATATCAACGCAGATATACTGCTAAACCTGCGCCTCCTGTTCCTCCTCAACCTAGGAAGCAAAAGCAGCAACCACGTCAACAACCTAAATAACAGGCTGCTCAATAAAAACATACACAGCCTTTTTGACGTGTTCCTCAAGGGCATGGCCAACGTTCCCATTCTCAAATCTCTACCTTAGCTGATTGGAGGAAGACTTCGATATTACATCAACCGGTGGGAGCTCATCACTACAGATCTCTGTGTCCTAGACATCTTTCGTCAGGGGTATGCTCTCCACTTTCATATCCTTCCTCCAGATCATCCTCCAAGAGAGTCTGTTTCGGACCTTGCACAGTCTTCTCATTTGAGAGATTCAATCCATCCTTCTTCTAAATGCCATCGAAGAAGTTCCTCTATCTCAGCAGAATCAGGGATTCTACTTCCGATATTTTTTTAATTCTGAAAAAAAACAAGAGGTATAAGACCCATTCTGGATCTCAGAGATCTCAACAAATTTCTAGTCAAAGAGAAATTTCAGATGCTCTCCCTTGCCCTTCTTTATCCACTTCTGTATCAGAACGATTGGCTATGCTCTCTGGATCTCAAGGAAGCCTACACACACACCAATTCATTGGGTTTACCGCAAATACCTTTGTTTTCAAGTAGGTGGATATCATTATCGGTACAAGATTCTTCCTTTCGGCCTGGCACCTACTCCCAGGATTTTTACAAAGTGCCTGATTGTTGTGGCCGCATATCTCTGATCCCACAGTCTTCAAGTCTTTCCTTATCTGGCCAACTGGCTGATCAAAGTTGTTTCATCACAGGAGGTGGTTCTAGCAACATCTCAGACCATTTCATTCCTACAAGCTTTGAGATTCGAAATCAGTTTCCTCAAGTCTCACCTAGTTCCGACTCATGAGAGCGTTTCTTCCTCCAGATCGCCTGGACACTCTTCTAATTCTTTGTCAACAGATGTTGAAGATGCACACCATCTCGGTGAGACACATGATGGTTCTCCTAGGCCACATGGCTTCCACAGTTCATGTAACTCCACTAGCAAGGCTACATCTTCGTATTCCTCAGTGGACCCTTGCTTCTCAGTGGTCTCAAGCAACAGATCGTCTATCACAACATATATCAGTCATATCATCTCTTCAGCAGTCCCTTCAATGGTGGATAACCTCTTCCAGTCTATCCAGAGGTCTACTTTTTCATTTCATTTGCCCCCTCACCAGAAGGTGATAATGACGGATGCATCTCATTATGCCTGGAGGGATGCACCTGGATAGGCTTCAAACTCAAGGTCATTGGTTTTCCAGGGAGCGCAAAATTCACATCAATTTGCTGGAGCTCTGAGCAATATATTATGCTCTCAAAGCTTTTCAACACCTCTTGAGTCCTCAAGTCATCCTCCTTCACACAGACAATCAAGTAGCAATGTAATGTAATGTAATGTAATGTAATTTATTTCTTATATACCGCTACATCCGTTAGGTTCTAAGCGGTTTACAGAAAATATACATTAAGATTAGAAATAGGAAAGGTACTTGAAAAATTCCCTTACTGTCCCGAAGGCTCACAATCTAACTAAAGTACCTGGAGGGTAATAGAGAAGTGAAAAGTAGAGTTAGAGGAAAAATAAAAATAAAATAAACATTTTAACAAGACAGCATTGATCTAAATACTTTGGGAGGTAGAAGAGAGGAGAGAAAGGAATAGAAGCAGAAGGGGGAGACGTTGAACAGTAGAATTCTGGAGAAATTTAAATGATAGAAATAGAACAAAACAAAGACAAAATGCAAAACAATAGATAAGATTAAAGATAAATCATAAGCTGGAAAGAAAAATAAAATAGAACTTTGTCTTCAATCCACGGTTTCAGCGTCGGTGATGAAGTGGAGCAAGTAAGTTTAGGAGGAGCGATGACGTTTCCAGAAAAAGGGCTTCTTCAGGGAAGAGACTTGGCCGACAGTCCCAGGATGTCTATGTCTCCTCCCCTGCGATGTTCTCCCATCCATGCATTCCCTCCCAGACACACTGCCCGTGACCCAGCCGCTCCAAGGAGGCTGCCCCAGATGAGGCCCACGGTGAATGCAGGATTCTCTCCTCTGCGGGAAAGCCGCCCGGAGCCGACAGTCGATCTTCATAGCGGATTGCAGGGGGGGAAGAGTTCACACTCTTGGTAGGATCGGGTCTGTGTTCTCTCGGTGGTTGTGGCTGGTCTCGTTGCTGCTTAGGTGTAAAAGCAGTTGATCTCCACTGCTGCTGATATTTAAAAGCAGGCAGATTGATCTCTCCAATGGACTGCAGGGGGAGGAGTTCACAATCCTGGCAGGATCGGGTCTGTGGGCTCTTGGTGGTTGCGGTAAGTCTCGCTGCTGCTTGTATGTAAAAGCAGTTGTTTTTCTACTGCTGCTGATATTTAAAGCAGGTAGATTGATCTCTTAAACGGGATATAAGGGGAGGAGCTCTCGATAGTGGCGGCTGGTCTTGGTGCTGTTTAGGTGTAAAAGCAGTTGATCTCCTCCTTCTGATGATATTTAAAAGCAAGCATATTGATTTTTCCAACGGAATGCTGGGGGAAGAGCTTACTTGTCTGGCTGGATCAGGGCAAAGGGCTCTCGGTAATGGTGGCTGGTCCTGTTGCTGCTTAGGTGTAAAAAACAGTTGATCTTCCTAGTGGACTGCAGAGGGAGGTGGAGCTCACACTCTTGGTTGGATCGGGTCTGTGGACTCTTGGTAGTTGCGGATAGTTCCGCTGCTGCTGAGGTGTAAAAGCAGTTGATTTCCCACTGTTGCTGATATTTAAAAGCAGGTAGATTGATCTCTCCAATGGACTGCAGAGGGAGGAGCTCTCTCCTGTTAGGTCAGGAAGCTCAGAAAATCTGGCTTTGGGTGACAGCTCACAATGTTTTCTTAAAGGCTGTCTACATTCAGGGGGAGAAGAATTCCCTAGCAGACCTCAGCAGAATTCTTCAACCTCACAAATGGACTCTCAACTCTGCAGCTCTTCATCCACTCTTTTGCTCATTGGGGCACTCCACAAGTGGACTTATTTGCAGCTCCCCACAATCACAAGCTGCACCAGTTCTGCTCCAGACTATACTCTCCTCACTGTCTGGAAGCAGATGCATTTCTTCTGAACTGGACAAACATGTTTCTTTAAGTATTTTTACCCACTCCTCTCATACTAAAGACTACTCAAATGAGAGTCAGCCACCATGATTCTCATTTCTCCTTGGTGGCCCAGGCAGCATTGGCTCTCCCTTCTACTTCAACTCAACTCCAGGGAGCCAATTCCTCTGCCAATTTTTCCTACTCTGCTTACTCAGAATCAAGGATCTCTTCTACATCCCAACCTGCAGTCATTACACCTGACAGCTTGGTTTCTCTCGGGCTGAATCCGTATAAATTACATCTCTCCCAGCCTGTCTGCAATATTATTGACTCCTCCAGGAAACCAGCCACACAACAATGCTATCAACAAAAGTGGACTAGGTTTTCTTCCTGGTGTCTTCTTCACCATCATCACGATCCAACTTCCTTGTCAGTGGAACTGGTGTTGGATTATCTACTTCATCTGTCTGACTCTGGACTCAAATCACACATCTATTAGAGTCCATCTCGGTACTATTACAGCTTTTCACTTGCCAGTTGAGAGAAAACCTCTTTCTGCTCATCCCTTGATCTCCAGGTTCATGAAGGGACTTTTCAGTGTGAAACCACCTCTCAAACCTCTTCCTGTAGTCTGGGACCTTAATGAAGTTCTTTCCAGGTTCATGAAGCCCCCTTTTGAACCAATAGCTTCAGCTCATCTTAAGTTTCTTACCTGGAAAGTTGTTTTTCTTATCGCTCTCACTTCTGCTTGAAGGGTCAGTGAGTTACAAGCCTTGGTGGTAGATCCACCCTTTACAGTTATTCACCATGATAAAGTGGTTCTACGCACACATCCCAAGTTTTTTCTGAAAGTTGTGACAGAGTTTCATCTCAATCACTCAGTTGTTCTTCCAGTTTTTTTCCCAAGCCTCATTCTCATACAGGAGAAATGGCGTTCCATATTCTGTACTGTAAACGTGCTTTGGCCTATTACATTGACAGGACAAAGCCACATAGAACATCTCAACTTTTCATCTCATTTGATCCTAATAAGTTGGGAAATCCTGTTCTAAGAGAACAATTTCCAACTGGCTGCCTATATATCGTTCTGCTATGCTCAGACTGGATTGTATCTGGAGAGTCGTGTCACAGCCCACAAAATTAGAGCTATGGCAGCTTCTGTAGCTTTCCTCAGATTAACTCCAATTGAGGAAATCTGTAAAGTTGCCACCTGGTCCTCAGTTCATACCTTCACTTCTCACTATTGTCTGAAGTCTTTCTCCAGGCGGCATGGGCACTTAGGCCAATCTGTATTACAAAATTTATTTTCCTAAAGGCCAACCTTCCCACCATCCCATTCTAGTTAGCTTGGAGGTCACCCATCAGTGAGAATATGCTGCCTGCCTGCTTCTCCTGGGATAAAGCACAGTTACTTACCGAAACAGGTATTATCCAGGGACAGCAGGCAGATATTCTCACAACCCTCCCACCTCCCCAGGTTGGCTTCTTAGCTGGCTTATCTTAACTGAGGGACCGCGTGCTTTTCAAGTGTCCATGTTGGGGACGTCGGTGACGTCATCCATCAGTGAGAATATCTGCCTTCTGTCCCTGGATAACACCTGTTATGGTAACTGTGCTTTATGTCAAAATTGCATTCCAGCACATGTACAGATGTATGCTTTTCTGTTCAGACATGGGTTCAGCACTAACTACCCTTAGTACAGAACCTTGTATGCATGCCCCAGTTCATTCTCCCTGATTAGTGTACAAGCCTATTTGCATATAATTTGTTTACTGCATTGGTAAACAAAAATTGGGTATTCAGTTTGCATTAGAAGCCAGCACTAAGCCATTGATGAACAACTCTAATGCAAGCTTTCTGCATTGACCCTTAGAGCTTTGTAGCTTTGCAGTATATCAAAGATACTCAATAGTCCTCTGCAGCAAAATGGTCAGTGCAAGGGTACTTAAACACTCTAGGTGATTCTCCAACATGGCCTCCCTCATTTATTTTTTATGCCCTCCCTCCTGCTGAGATTTTCTTAATTAAACTCCAATAATCATATTCTATAGCGTCCTTCTAGACCGGCAGAGATGAATGGGTTTCTGCACCTCTGTCAGCAGGTGAAGACTGAAAATTATGGCAAATCCAGTACAAATCATAACCTGTTAACTGTATACTGTGTATTTTTAACCTGTAACTCATTCTGAGCTCTTTGGGGGACAACGGGATAGAAAACGAATTAAATAGATAGATAAAATTCCTGACTTCTAATGTATCTATAAGTGGGCTGTGCAGTGCCCCTAGAGTCTGTCTATTTTCAGTCTCCAGCAGGCAGAGGTGGTAAGTCTGTGCTAGGTCTGTTCATTTCCAGATCTAAAATAAGATCCTTTCTCACTGAGAAAACATCTTTGATCTGTGATTTTTCACAGGCAGCAGCCTTGAGAGTCTGTGGGGCTCTGTCAAAGTTAAAAAAAACACAAAAAAACACACACCATCAAGGCCTTTGATTTTGGCTGGGAGTAAGTAGCCTCCAAAGCCTAACCTTTCCTTGAAAGTTCTTGGTAGCTTTGCCTTGCTTGGTGTGCTTCTGTCAGTTTTGCCATGCTGCTTGTTTCGGTTTCTCCCATGACATGCGGGGAGCAGCTCAAAAAATGTTTAAAGTGCTCCCGTTGGGGAGTAGACACATCAGGTGCCTGTAAATATTACTCAGTGTGTCCAGGGACTGTCAGGAGGCAGGACACAATGTAAGGACCTTCAGAGGCTTCCCATACAGCTGTAGGGATCAGCGATCCTGTAATGGTAGTGGTTTTTTTGTTTGGAAGCCGCCACCACCATCATCATGTTATCAACGGCCTCAGACATAGTGGTTTTGGATCAGCCTCCCTGATTTGAGCTTTCAGCCCTCACTGGGACTGAACAAGCTCCTAGTTCTTTGGTGAGTGTCTCTTTGGTAGGGTTTACTCCTGATTTTGTTTTAACTATGTATAGGACCTTCTGTATGCAGAATTCAGTTGTTTCTCCTATTTTTACTCTATGAACCTTAGTGTTTCTGCCACAGCCCCCAACTACTACTCTGGTGTTACAGCCTCCTCCTCCTCCTCCAAAACACCAAGGGTTGTCCTGGAAGAGGGAAGATTTGGTGGAGGAGGATCGTTTTTCTGATGATGACAGGAATTGGTCTGGGGTTGGGCCAGGAAGATTCTAGAGCATCAGAAGATTGGATGAAAGAGCTGCCTCCAGGAGAGGACTCCTCAATAGTTCTTATTTTTCATCCAGGGGAGCTCCAGGTGCTCATTGTGTTGTGGTAGGTTTTGCATTTTGAGGAGGAGCCAAAGGAGACTGTGTGGAAGTAGATCTGCTACTTAAGGGGATTAGAAGGGTTTCAAAATCATTTCCAATATATCAACATTTTGGAGATGTGATTCAGATGCAGTGGAAATTTCCAGGCACTCCCTTTCGGGTGGCTCAGTCTATGGTATGTCTGTATCCCATCCCTAAGTGGGACAGGGAGACCTTTGGCCACTAGTTCTGCCCGATTCAGGAAAAAAAATTTCGATTCGATTCAGCCTATTGAATCGATTTATTTTATTTATTTTTTTTTATTCGATTCGATTCGATTTTCCTGCCCAAGTTGGTGTTTTGTTTTTCAAACATCCTGGTGGATTTATTTTATAGCCTCTTCACCCCCTTTGCCTTCTAACAAAAAAGACTTTTCCTCTTTCTGTTAAATCCTGGCTCACGTTTGTGGTCTAAGACCAGCTCTGACAGGATACAAGTTTCAAATCTGACATATTATAATCACAAAACAGAAAATAAAATTATTTTTTCTACCTTTTGTTGTCTGGTCATTATACAAATCTTGTTGGTCCCAGGCTCTGGTTGTCTTTTGATAACTTGCTTGCCAGGGTCTCCTTCATTCTTTTTTCTCTGTGCCACCACCCCAAAGGTCTGCACCCCCCCAAAGGCCTGCACCCCACCCCTGAAGGCCTGCACCCCAACCCTGAAGGTCTACCTGTCCCCCCTGAATGCCTGTACCCTCCCCTGAAGGACTGCACCCCCCTCCCCCCCACAGAAGGCCTGCGTGTTCCCCCTGACCTCCCGCACATCCATGTACCTAATATCATCAGCCTGCAGAGAAGATCGCTGGTGCTAGCAATCTTTGCAAGCTGCCATAAGTCTTCGGAGCTGTCTTCCCTCTGCTGCAACCCTGCTCCTCCTCTGAGTCAGAGGCAGGATCGCGACAGAGGAAACGGCTCCGAAGGCCTATGGCAGCTTGCAAAGATCGCTAGCACCGGCGATCTTCTCTGCAGGCTGCTGATATTAGGTAAATGGATGTGCGGGAAGCCAGGGGGGAAGCCGGACACCAGCGGGAGGCCCAGGGGGAAGTCGGACACCAGCACTTTCCGACTGACCCTCTAAAGCAGGAGCGGCAGCGGCCGGTCAGCAAGAGGCAGCGCTGCCGCTCTTGCTTTAGGAGGCGAGGGGGGAAGGTCAGTCACCGAATTGGGAGGCTGATTTTTATTGTTTTTAAATCGATTTGAATCGATTCACCTGAAGTGAATCGGTGAATCGATTCGAATCGTGAATCGGGCAACACTAGTATTCTCTGCCATTACCCCAAAAAATACAATGCCAGTTGATGGCAGCTCCGCTGTCAAGGATCCTCAACATCGGAGGATGGAATCCCACAAATGGGAAAAGGGGGGCAATGTCTGAAAAGCAGTATATACTACTGCTCAAAGTATGGGAAACAAGGTTCTGGATCTAGAGGCTGAGTAGGATTTAGTGGCAATCACAGAAACATGGTTCATAGAGAACCATGATTGGGATATTGTTATACCGGGCTATAATCTGTTCAGGAAAGACAAGATAAGCAGAAAAGGAGGGGGAGTGGCATTATAAGTTAAAGATCATATTAAAGCTACACAATTGTAAGCTCTGCAGGGTAAGGAAGAAGCACTGTGGATCAATCTGGAAAGAGAGAATGAAAAATATAATTACTTTGGTTTGATATATAGGCCTCTGTCATAGAAAGAAGTGGATAGAAACTTAATAGTAGACATTCAGAATATAGGTGTGAAAGGAGACATATTACTAATAAGTGATTTTAATATGCCAGATGTTGATTGGGGTATCCCTATTGCAGGGTCTTCTAGAAGTAGGAAGAGTCTAAATTCTCTGCAAGAACATAACATAAAATCAACTTATAGACCGCATAATCGTGAGGATCTATGTGGTTTACAAAAGATTAACTTAAATCATAAATGGAACTTTTAAAAAATTAATTACTCAGAAATCTAGAGAATAAGTAAGGGCTCCTTTTACGAAGCCGCATTAGCGGCTTTATCACATGCAACTTTTTAGTGCATGCTAATCCCTGCGCTAGCCGAAAAACTACCGCCTATTCAAGAGGAGGCGGTAGCGGCTAGCGCGGCCAACAAATTAGCGTGCGCTATTACGCGCGTTAAACCGCTAATGTGGCTTCGTAAAAGGAGCCCTAAGTCTTTAAATGCCTTCTGAAATCCAAGTATGAGATAGATGCAGAGATTAGTTGTTTAAAATATTTATCCCAGAGAGCAGCCTGATGTAACCATGTACATTCATGATATCTTTTAAACTTGCAACCTTTCACTGATGGGTAGACAAAAAGAGCACAAGCTAACATTTAACAGATATGAGGGTGCCTGACCTGTTACAATTCTGTAATAAATACAACCAAACTTGAAGTTGATATGGGCCTTCAAGGATAGCTAATGCAATTCGTGATAAAAGGGAGATAAGTGATCACTTTTTTTCAAACTATAGATCATTCTCACCGCTGTGTTCTGTAAGAGTCGCAATCTAGAAATATTCTTTTTTACCCCTGCTAGATAAAGTATATTATAGTAGTCTAGGCGTCCCAATACCAACTATTGAACCAATGACTTAAATACTGCAATATCAAAATAAGCTCTTGACAGTCTGCAGTTTCCATAAAATATGGAAAGACTTGTGAAACTACCATGCCAACTTGTTGCTTAGTCAAATTCTGATCCAAAGTAACTCCCAATATTTTAACTGAAGAGCAAACTGGATATTGCACAGTCTTAATAGTAATAGAATCCTCATATGA
The DNA here is from genome assembly GCF_902459505.1 of Geotrypetes seraphini. Taxonomy (NCBI): domain Eukaryota; kingdom Metazoa; phylum Chordata; class Amphibia; order Gymnophiona; family Dermophiidae; genus Geotrypetes; species Geotrypetes seraphini. The sequence goes on from NC_047097.1 coordinate 49,442,215, forward strand.
ATTCTGACAGGGCAAAGCAAAAAAGAATTTAGTTGTTTCAGAATTCAGTTTTAATCTGAATTCTAACATCCAATCTTTGATTAATTCAATTACTTGGCAATAGTGTGAGTAATATTAGAGAGTAAAGAGGGGCATGGAATTATAACTGTGATATCGTCAGCATAACTAAAAAGTTTCACTCCCAGTTTTTTCAGTCTGTTCTAGCAGTTGGTAATAGAACCCATACATGATGTGGCTATACTGGACTTAGTACAGGGAAAGTGTTTCTGATATGACGGTGTATGATCATCTGACATCTAGTGATCACTGCATGGAGAGTGACACAGTAGCCATTACTGCGATGATGCTGCGATAATGAGGACTGTGTCAAAAGAATGCAAGTATTACCACAGTACTGGTAGACTGTTCACTGTATTGCCGCGTGAACAGTAACTGATACCGCAGTAATGGGGAACAGGCCACCCTCCCCGTATGTACCTTATAAACCTGGTGGTCTAGTGGTCTCTTCGGGGACAGGAAAGATCTCCAGTGTTTCCTGCCCTCTACTGCTGTTGCACCTGCCGCTAATAGTTTCAAAATGGCTGTCAAGACTTCATTTCTTTTTATTTGTCCAATTAGAGATCTTAAGTTGACAGTTGCTTGCCTCACATGGAAGTGATAACCTTGCCCTTATCTAATTTGTAATATGTTCATGCTTCCTGTAGTGAGGTTGCTTTGTTGTGCCTTTTTCACACCATAAAGATGGGTATGAAGCTACTCATAGAGTTACATGTATGCCTGGGGAATCTATTAAATATGATGAATGTAGTTTTGCATAGTTTGAATGCATTTTAGTTTTTATTATCCCGTAAAGGTTTTTCGCTAGTTTACATGACACATAAAGCATTGTAATATACCAGTCAAGTCTCACATTTCTAAATTGGCACCATTTTTTTAGGAAGAAATGGAGAAGAAAATTAGAACACGTCTGGATCTGCAAAAAACTTTCCATGAACAAATGATCTGGAAGCAGAGACAGAAACAGCAAAACAAAGAAGAAGATGAAGCTTTCAGAGAAGCCATGCTAGCTAAGTTTGCAGAAGACGATCGTATTGAACAGATGAATTCTCAAAAACGTCGCATGAAACAGCTGGAACACAAGAGAGCCGTAGAAAAACTACTTGAGGATCGTCGCTTAGAATTCTTGGCAGAAAAGGTAAAACAAACTTGTGCTTTATTCAGGTTGAGGCCTTTTATGAGGATTTAATCTGAAACAGAGCCTAGTGAGCATGAATGTTTCACATTTGTTTTCAAGACTAGGTCTAAAAGGTGATAACTAAGGCAGCTGTATCAGGCAGTAGTTTATTTCCCTTTTTCCTTTCTTCCCTCAGTTCTCCATCCTTTCTATCCTCCCAGGCTGAACATGCCATTACAAGTTAGTCACACTCGATCCCCCTCCCATACATCCCTCAGGCTGGCAGTTGGATACACATTTAATCTGATGTTATGTCCTACTGCCTTGGGGCCAAACTACTCAACTAAATATTGCCTTGGTATTTCATGAATGGCTTATAATAAATAAATTTAAAAGTCCAGTTTTATTTAGAAATCTTCCAGTTCCTTTTGATTTTATTATGCTTCATCTGAAACTTGAATACACACAGGGCCTTATGTACCAAGCATTTTTTTAATAGACTAAAAGTGGGGAAAAATATTTAGCGCTTGGCTTCCTAACTACATCCTGCAAACCACAGAAGTAGTTTGATTTTTCACAGGGCAAGAGGGGAAAAGTCAAGGGAGGGGGCAAGAAGAAGGGTGTCTGAATGGAAGGAGCAGAAAGAGGGAATAGTATTAGAAGTAAGCAGATGTTGGGGATAAGGGGTGTCTGTAGGGAGGAATATAAAGTACCTTGAAAAACTGGTAAACATTCTGAGAGAAAGTGCAAAGGGACAAGGAAACTATGGAAGCCACAGTGAGAGATTATGAAAATGGAGCTAGCATGGAGGCAATGGAAAAGTAGGTAGAGGTTAAGAGTAGAAAGGGGTTGGATGCCAGGAGGAGTTGAATAACAGGGAAAGATTTGGAGCTGATGAGGGAATGAGAATAAGAGGAAGGTAATTGATAGTATGGGAGGGGGGGAGTATATAGAGAATGGCAGTTCAAGGCTATGGATTTGGATATTGGAAATATTAGGAAGTTTAAAGAACAAAAAAAAGGAAACAGAGAATTGAAAATAAGAATGAGAGATAAAAACTTAACTGATTTCATATTCAAACTCCCAAGTGTTGCTATTTATTAATTTTTTCAATGGGTTGCTTAATGAAATGCCTACTGGATATGCTAGCACTTAAATACACACTTATTTCCTACTTTTCTTCTGCCTATGTGCCTTTGATAATATAGATACCCATTACCGGCTCCAAGAGCAGACAAATACTTGCACACAAAATTGCACTTGCTTCAAATATGTGCAATGCATGTATTGCATGTGTGGACCCACATATTTTATAAGTTGTTTATATACATCAGAACTGTGCCTAAATTTCATGCCCCTCTGGGAATACCCATATGCAGATCACAAAAAAGTAGATGCATTCTTTATGTATGCATATATTTATATAAAAGAACTTTCCACAGGGAGCATGCTATACAATTATCCCATGGATGATACATTTTCATGCATTTTGCACAAATCAAGCTGATCTTATCTCTGCTGCATACATTGTCTTTGAATACCAAGTTTCTTTTCACATATGTATGTTTACAGAGTAATAAACAATAGCAGGGGTTCTTAATGAGTGGTATCTACACCTCAGGAGATGCAGGAAGAAGTCAGATGGGGTGCGGAGAAGGATCTTGAAATCTGAGGCAATTTATTGAAAATTCTAGACAAAGGGAAATGAAAAATTAGGTTCTTACCTTTGCTAATCTTCTTTCTTGTAAATCCACAATTTATTCTGGGACCAGTGGGTTATTTCCGTCTACCCACCAGGATCTGAAGGAAGCCTCAAAACTTCAGAGGTTTTAACCTCTCCCCCTCATACCTCATCACTGTGCATGCTCCTCAGCTTACTAGTCAGTCTTAAAGCAGCCAGGAACATCTGTAGAGGATAATAACAAGAGAGAGGGTAATGGAGAAACTCCCTGGCAATTAAATCAATTCTGCTCAAATGCAACAATAAAAAACAAAATAACAGGTTATGAAACTTTGGAAATCTGAATGATAAAACAGTGCTATAGGGAGACAGTCTGCACTGTCTGAAGCAGGTGCCTGAACTAGAGACCCCCCCAAACTAAGTGCTAAACCCATTCTGATGGTACTCTTATGAAGGCTGGACAGAAAACAGAAATCCAGTTTACCAGTACTTGGAAAGGCAAACAGTCGGTAAATCAGCAAGTATGGGGGGGGGGGGGGGGTTCCCGGAATAAAGTGTGGATTTACAAGAAAGAAGATTAGCAGAGGCAAGAATCTAATCTTTTGTTCTTGTACAATCCCACTTTATTCTGGGACCAGTGGGACATAACAAAGCAGTCTTGAAAATTCAGGGGGGACTGATGAGCCCGCTGTCAAAACAAAGGCACCAAAAGCAACATCCTGTTTGGCTGCCACATCGATCCCATTATTACTAGATAGAATAATTATCTTTTACATTCTATTTCGTACTCTACAATCCGAGGACAAAAACTTTCTAACTATTCCATCCTTGAGAACAATCAACACCAGGCGCAACATGCATTTTTCAGTTATAGTCCCTCAAATTTGGAACCTATTACTGTCCCAGGCAAGGGAGGAAAAACCTTTGATAAGTTTAAAGGGAAATTAAAAAGTTGCCTATTTAGGGACACCTTTGAATAATTCACCTCTGTACTGACCCTTACAAAGGTATATAACCACCTATGCTATTCCCCTGTTTTTTCCCTTTTCATTCTCTTTCCTATACCGATTGTATTCTTCCCCATAACTCCCTCTCTGTTTCAGTAATTCAATATTGTTCCAAAAATTGTCTGTCTCCCCTTTTTCTTTTTCTGTTTTTTACTATTGTACATTTCTTTGAATTTATGAAAAAGCGATTTTATAAAATTTTAAATAAACTTGGAAACTTGGAAAAATATGCAAGGAGGACCAGGTAGTGGCCCTGCAAATCTCGTCCAGAGAAACAGCCAACGACTGTGCTCAAGAGGATGAAATACCTCTGGTTGAATGAGCCCATACTCCAAGGAGGGGATTCTTTCTGGCTGCCACCTAAGCCGCAGAAATGGCCATGCGAATCCACTTGGAAATGGTAGGCTTAGAAGCTGGCTTCTGTCTATGGGAAGGACCACCAAAACAGGTGGTCAGAGAGGCAAAACTCATTAGTGACCTCCTGATACCGTAATAAATTTCTGTGCACATCAAGGACTGCAACACCCAGTTCTTCTCCTTCAAACAAGAGGAAGCAAAAGCAGGAACCGATTCACATGGAAAGTGGAACTACTTTTAGAAGAAAAGAAGGAACAGTATGCATCATCACAGCGGAATCCATAATACACAGAAAGGGATCCCTGTAGGAGAGAGCCTGAAGCTCCGAAACCCTGTGGACTGAGGTAATAGCCACCAGAAAGACCATCTTGATCGTGAGATCCATCAGAGATGCCTGTTCTAGAAGCTTATACGGAGGACGAACCAAAGAGTGAAGAACCAGATTAAGCTTTCAGGTCGGACAGGGAAGGCACAAGGGAGGCCTTAGTTGTAGCTCGCCCCACAGAAAACAAATCACATCCTGGATGGAACTGCCAAGGAGCCCCTCAGGGAAGGAGGGCCCATACATGAAAGACCAGCAATCTGTACTTGGAGCGAAGCTACTTCTACACCTTTCTTCAGGCCATCCGGCAGAAACTCCAAGACCCGAGGATTTGATGGAAGAGAAAGGTCCATCTGTCTCGGGGTAACACCTCCAAGCCTTCATATAGGCTGCCACTGTGGACTTCCGTTTGCTGTGAAGCAATCACTGTCAAAGAATAGCCCCAGCTACACTAGGCCACATGCTCAAGAGCATTGCCGTAAAGCCAAAGTGGTCCGGATCCTGCATCGCAATCGGACCCAAGACATAAAGAAGACCTTTCTGTGGCCAGGGTTGAACCAGAGTGTCCAGGCCTTCGCTGCTGGCCTCTCAACGACGACTGAAGAACTGATTGGCTTTCTTGTTGGCAGCATTTGCAATGAGGTCAAACGTGGGGCACCCCCATTGATCCACTATGCAATCAAATACACGTTAAAAGAGTGACCACTCTCCGGGGTCCAGCTTCTAATGACTGAGAAAGTCTGCTTGAACTTTGTCTACTCCTGCTATGTGTGCCGCAGACAGCTCTACAAGGTGTCTCTCTGCCCAGCAAAAGAGCAGCTGGGCCTCCACATTCAGACTCCTTGTGCCCCCCTGTCCACTGATGTAAGCCCATAAGTTTCATTGGCATTGTCCGAGAATACACGGACAGCTCGATGACAGAGACAACCCTCAAAGTAAAGAAGGGCCAGTTGAATTGCTCGCAGTTCCAGACAATTGATCTACCACTTGTGCTCTGAGGGTGCCTACAGGTCCTGAACAGGGACAATCATGTCCACTGCTTCCCAGCCTTTGAGACTTGCATCCGTAGACAGGATCACCCAATCCGAGATGCAGAGGGGAAGTCCCTGGTTAAGCAAGAGGACACAACTACCACACTAGACTGTTGCGCACCATCGATATCCAGGGCAGGGGTGCATGTAACAGGTCCCACTGTGGATTCCAGTGCGAAAGAGCCTCCTGCAGTTGATACAGACGGGCTCTGGCCCAAGGGAACATATCATTCGTTTGCCACTATAGTCCCCTGAACTTTAAGGTACTGCCATGCCGTCAGGACCGGAGTGGCCAGAAGTTCCCTGATAACCTGTTGTAGCTTCTCCTTATGGGACACGAGCAAAACTCCCAGGTACTCCAAATCTTGGGTGGACTCGAGGTGACTCTTCCTGAAGTTGATCACCTAGCCCAGGTGTAGCAGGAACTGAACCACCTGATGGACAGCCTGACGCCCCTTGGACAGCAAATGAGCTCTGATCAGCCAGTCATCCAGATAAGGGTGAACCAGGACACCCAGGGTGCGAAGATGGGCTGCCGCCACCATCACTTTAATGAAGGTCCAAGGTGCCTTCGCCAATCCAAAGAGCAGCACGGCAAACTGGAAATGTTGCCTGTGGTCTGGAAAAATGGTAATGTGGAGATAAGCCTCCATCTGATCTAAGGAGGCAAGAAACACCCCTGGCGCCACTGACGCTATCACTGAGTGCACCATTTCCATGAGGAAGCGAGGGACTTTCAAAGCTGCACTGTCTGCCTTGAGGTCCAGAATTCATCTCCATTCATTGGATCCTTTCTTTGGAATGATGAAGTATATTGAGTATCTCTCAGAGCCCGAGTTTCGCTCTGGTACGAGTTCTATGGCTGCAATATTCAAAAGTTTGCAAACTGTGGCCTGCACACGAACCACTTTCTCAGGACGGCCCACAGGGGAATCCAGAAAATACTCAGTCAGAGGACAGCGAAACTCCAATTTGTAGCCATCTCTGAGAACCTCTAGAACCCAGCAGTTGGAGGTGATGGCCTGCCAATCTGCCAGAAATGCTGACAACCTCCCCCCCGATGTGTGGAGAAGAAGACTGTGGTCTGGTATCAGAACTGTCTCCTAGTGGGAGCCACCGGCCAACTTGCTGCAAACTGCTGCTGTCAAGACCCACCAAAGTTTGGTCTGGCAGACGAAGAGGATCATTGTTCCGTGGAAGGACCTGAGTTCTGACAAGACTGCCGGAAGGGACGAAAAGTAAACCTCCCAGAACTCTTAGATGGGCGGAACCTGCTCCCAGGCAATGCCTTGGGCCTGTGATCCTGCACACTGGCCATAAGGTTATCCAGACCCTGGCCGAACAGCTGGATCCAGAGCATTCTGCGAGCCGAAACAGAATAAGTGCCAAGCTTGGTGAAAACTTTCAAGATATTGTACAAGGCATCTACCATGTAATCTACTCCAGAGATGAGAAAATCCAAATCACAAAGCACCACAGTGTCAGGATCATGGTGCAGTTTAAAATGGCATGCCGAGAACTGAATCAAACAGATGCTTAAGGATAAAATCAAACATTGGTCCTGGATATCCTTTAGGATCACCCCCCCCCCCCCCCATCACTGGGGAGAGATGTGCGCTTGGTGACCTGCACCCCTGAAGAACCCACTTTCGGGGAAGTAAAGCACTTGTTAAAGCCATCCGCCATAGGATAAAGCCACATCATGGTTCAAGCACATTTGAAGGGACCCTCAGGAGTCTCAGATATCTGTATGAATCTGAACAAGGTCAGGATGATCAAGAAAAGAGCAGATTGAGGGAACATTCAGCAGTGACCGGCTGGTCTGTCTGCAGCTTCAATTTCTGCAGAGATTCAGAGATTAAATCCACAAGGTGTGCAAGTTTGAAGAATCTACACACAGTGGGGTCCTCCCCCAAATCACTGGCTCTGCACAGGTCCAGATCCTAGAGATCCACCAGATTCGCCATATCAGTGCCTCTCAAATGCAGAGGTATGGAAACAGTGTCTGGCACAACTGCGGGCACCACCGTCTTACTCACCAATACCCCTGCAGGAAGGCAGGAAGACCCTGGTCCACCTGCGCAGGGGTCCCTATGACCGGCACAGATGCCGTTGGAAGGGAAATGTGCAGAGACTGATTAAAGCATATTCACAAATTCTGGGGGAAAACCATCCTCCGTGGTGGGAGCCGACCTCTGCACCTCAGATTTGGAATGCTTGGAAGATTTGTGAGGTTTATTGCTGGAGCTGTGCTTGCATTTTGCCGAAACATCACCAACACACTCCCCAGTTCTCCCTGTCGCCATTTTCGTGGGTGTCGGGGCAGAAGACGCATGAATACCCTCCCTGGAGGCTGAAGGCACCATATCCGGGCAAAGAACTCCCTGGAAGCCAAAGGCACACCTCGCGGGCCGCATCCGACAGCCATCCACCGCAAATGAGGCATGAATCCATAACATCCAGCCATGGGGAGGTCATCTATGTGGTTTTCTTTCAAAAATGAAGCTGGCAAGTATAAAAAATAACTTTAAAATCAAATCTGGAAAAATCCAAGATGGCCAATGAGGACCTGTTTTGAGTAAAAATAGCCTGGTAAAACCACAGAGAACTTTCAAAAACCATTTTAGGATTTTAAGGGGGGGGAGGTAGGCCATGCAGGGAAACCACCTAAAACCCCCCTTTTAAAGACCCCCCAAATCTCTGATTCAAGCTGTTAGCTTGTACTCGAAGAAATATATGCTGACAGGAAATACTGCAGCCTGTACTCACTGTGACAAGTGCTGAATGAGAGAAACTGCAGACAGAGCTGAATAAGCTCACAGGGAGATCCTTTGCCTTAGCGAACTGGAAATCTGGATTTCAAGTCTTCTGACTGCCCCACTGGCCTGACCACCACTGCTGGAAACCTCTGCCATCCTCGGACATGCCATGCAGACGCCTGGCAAAGGAACGCAGTCTGGCTTCGATCGCACCTCCACGGAACCACTCATCCTGCACTCTATACAGTGGACGAACCTGGGGTAAGCAAGCTTCCAAGGGAATGGTCCCCGAACCCCGATCTGATGTGCAGACTGTCCAGGGGGCTTACTGACAAGCAGGGAACCCCCCCCAGAAACAGACTTTTACCCAAAGGTCTACAAACTACTGCAGTCAAGGATGTCCCTGCAGGGAACCTCCACTGCATGAGGACGAAAACTTCGAATGAAAAATACTGAAATACCATGAAATTAAACATGAGCAGAAAAGATAAGATCCTGCAGTCCGGCCTCTAGGAAGAACTGAAAAGCTGAAGAGCATGCACAGTGATGAGGGGGAGGGGTTAAAGTCTCTGAAGTTTTGGGGCTTCCTACAAATTTTGACGGGTAGACGGAAATAACCCACTGGTCCCAGAATAAAGTGGTTTATGGTTTATAGTTTATTAAACTTGTTATACCATTCATTCATTTTACTGGTCCAAGGGGTTTACAAAATTTAATAAAAATAAAACAAATATAAAAAGGAAATCCATTATTAGATAGTATAGACCTAATCCATATAAACAACAAGCATAGTAAGGAACATTCACTCTTACAAAAAAACATTCACTCCTAAATAAAATCATATAATTATCATTGAGCTTTATATTTTCACAAGACCGCTAGCTGAAGATCTAGAACATTCAGAATATATGATTAATATCAGACTGATTTAAATCTTGTCCGAATGCTTCTTTTAAAAATACTGTTTATAACAAAGTTTTAAAGGATTGTACAGTTGGGATTGAACAAGAAGCAGTTATTAGTACAGCTGTTGATAGTATAACTGGAACCACTGTAATTTTAGTGACATGTTAGTAGCTAGTTTAGCAGCTAACAATAAGCTGTCAGTCTCTAATAGACATGTGGTTTAGGATCAGTTTGAGGGGTGCAGGAACCAAAAAAGGATAAGATATGTGTGCAACTGCATAAATGAAATGTATGCATATAGTTTTAAAATGCCCATTTGGAATCTCTCTTGTGTACAGCCAAAAGTGTACTATCTTTCTGAGGACAAACAGTTCACTTAGGGCTCCTTTTACTAAGGTGTGCTAGCGTTTTTAGCGCACGCAGGGAATTACCATGCGCTACACCGCGTGGTACGCTTCTAGAACTAAAGCCAGCTCAGTGCTGGCGTTAAGGTCTAGCGTGCGCTATTCCCCGCATTAAAGTCCTAGCGCACCTTCGTAAAAGGAGCCCTTAGTCCTATATGACTGATTTAAGAACATTAACACAAATGTTAGGTGCTTCAGCTGTAGGTGTTGACCTGCAAGTCAATTTATTTTGCTGTAATTTTACAAAATTCAAATTGTACGAAAGTGATTTTTCATTGCATATCATGAAGGGATACTCACTTTTTAAAGGGATCGGGTTTTTGTTTTTAACCATTTGTTATGAGACATTAAGTAACTCTAAGGGCTAGCAAAGTGATTTTTCTTGCTTTATTTTTCCTGTGCAGATATGTCATAAAAAAGTATAAATCGAAATTGATAGGTCTGTTAAAATGACCACCCTCCACACTTTGATCCTTTTAGCAGCTTGTAAAATGTAGTTTGCCTGTATCACTGGATTCTGTTTGCATTCTGCTTGTGGGCAGGTGACTGCTATAACAGAGTAAAATGCAAGCATGTATATTTTAAATTTGTTCTCGGAAATATAGTTTGTTTTTCTTTTTCAATTGAGATAGCTGAGGAAAGTGTTGCTTGAAAGGTATTCTTCTTCACACAGTATAATAAAGGTTGTTTTTTACCTGACAATTACTTTTCATTCAGGAGCGTGAACTTGAAGAAAAGAAGGAGGAGGAAAGAAGAGAAGCCCTCCATCATGCAATCGTTGAAGAAGAAAGACAGAAGCTCCTTAAGAAGCATGCTGCAAAATTACTGGGCTATCTGCCTAAAGTAAGAGAAGAATTCATATTAATGTAACAAAATCTCATGTTCTTTGCATGAGCTTTCTCGCTAAATTATCTGAATGCAGAAATGTCTTTTGGTTTTTGGGGGGGGCTTCCAGCTCAGTCCAAGCTAACCTCTAAGGAGCTTTCAATGCTCATTACCCAAAAATTGTTTTAAATCCCTTCCCTTCCTCACTCAATCCATTTGTTGCAGCAAAGGTAGTTGGTTACCAAAGCCCTGCTAATGTGGCTTCATTGTGTGATGAACGGGACCCTCCCTTCATCTCACCTCCCGGAACTGTGAACATAACTTCTTTAGCATTCCTAGTCAATCAAGAGAGCAAGATTCAAGATGCTTTATTTTTGATATACCGTCTATAAAAATATACCGTCTATAAAAATATACCGTCTATAAAAATACCGTCTATAAAAATACATTATAAAAAAATTATAAAAACAATTAAAGGAGGCAAATAAAAAATGGTAGTTTATCAAATGTTAAAAATACTGGACAAATTTAAATTAACATACATGAAACGAAAGGATAGTAGGGGAGGGAGAGGTTATTTAAAATACATCGAAGTAAAATTAATAAAAAAAGACGGTAAATGGGGAGTGGTAAAAACAATAGGAGGGGATCACTTAAGAAGTGTTAGATATTTCAAAACTACATATGAATCAGGAAGTTAAAAAGTGGAGGCTGATGCTAAAGAGTGAAAGCATCTTTAAAGAGGAAAGTTTTAAGTTTAGTTTTAAATTTTTCGAGCAAAAGATCTGGCCTGGGAACTGAACATTTTCAAATACACTGAACTATCAGTCTGACCCTTTTATTATATTTTTTAAAAGTATTTGAAGAAAAGATGTGGAAAAAGGGGAGAAGATGATAGGGAAAAGATGCCAGAGAATGATAAACTTGCAGGGAGGTCAGGATTAGAGAGAATGGAGAAAAATAATAATAATAATTATTATTATTATTTTATTTCTTATATACCGCCAAAGCCGTAGTAGTTCGAGGCGGTTCACAACAAAGAAGGGCTGGACAATCAGCGAATAGTTACAATCAGTGAATGTAGATACAACAAAGAATCAGCTAATACGGTTTACAACAGAGAAGGGCTGGGCAATCAGCAAATTGTTACAATCAGCGAATACAGATACAATAAATATGCGTGTGCGGGGAACAGGTAAAATATGAGGGGAAAAATGTAAGGTGGGCAGGGCGGAGAGGTAAGGGAAAGAGAACTTGGGGAGCAGGGGTAGGGAGAGAGGGCTTAGGTTATAATTCGGTTGAATAGGCTAGTTTTTAATAATTTCCTGAAGTTTAGGTAGGATGAGGAGTGCGAGATAATTCTGCTCAGCCAGTCATTTAGATGACCTGCTTGGAAGGCAAGTGTTCTGTTTAGGTGACTTTTGTATTGGCAGGCCTTTAGAGTTGGGTGGCTGAAGAGGTGGGCTCTGCGGGTGGGCCTGGAAGGGCAGTTTAAGGAAAAATGGGGAACCAAGTATAAGGGGGCCATACCAAGAATGGATTTGAAACAGATACAGGCAAACTTGAACTGGATTTTTGCTTCAATGGGTAGCCAGTGGAGTTTTTGGTAGTAGGGAGATATGTGTTCCCATTTTTTCAGCCCAAAGATCAGTCGGATTGCCGAATTTTGGATGATGCGGAGTCTTTGAATGGTTTTTTTTTGAAGGACCCCAGGTAGATAATGTTGCAGCAGTCGAGTAGGCTTAGGATATAGGTTTGTACCAGATGACAGATGGAAGGGCTTAAGATTTCAGATTTAATTGCTCATCTTTCCACATCTGATCTCAGATCAGATACATCAAGTAGTTTTACTGCCAAAGAGGGCTTACAGTCAGAAACTGTTCTGATAGTATTAGAAAGCCTTCACAAACATGCCTGTCCTGGGAACAAATTTTTGTGCACAATTTGCATTGATAGCAAAGTTACATATGAAGGAGGCAGCTAACCTATGGGAAATCATTTGGGTTAATTTTGGGCTTGAAAGTTTCTTTGAACCTCAGGCAATGGCAGGTGAAGTGACTTGGCCAAGGCTATAAAGGAAGGTCTGTGGAAGAAGCAGAATATAGACTGTAACTTATGTTTTCTCAGCTGTTGATCTAACTACTGGGTCACACTGCACTCAAGGGATGGCTTTAGGGACTGATGGGAAGGAGAGTGTGGAAGGAGGAGACAGGCAACAATACATTGTGAAACAGTATTAGATGAGAGGAAACTAGGCACATTTGGGTTGTGAATGAGAGAAGAAAGATATGGGACTGCAAAAAAGGGAATTTAAGTAAACAGAAAAGAGAAACTTATAAGAGAAAAAAACAAGTTTTAAAGAAAAATATGTAAATTTGAAAATATTGGTTATATAAATATTTCATACAGGTGAAATACAAAGAAATAAGTTTTACATTGAGAGATAGCTGTAAGAATAATAAAAACAGTCATAGGAATTTGACCCCCAATCCAAACTTCTTACTATCATTTGTATCTAAATTCTCATCCTCTCGTCTATTATTTGATTTATTTGATGTTTTTTTAGCCCCTAAAGGAGCTCAGATTGAAAAGAAAGTTCTATCAGTAATCTTTCAAGATGGATAGGATCAAAGTAAATAATAATAATAACAGTTTATATACCGCAGGACTGTGAAGTTCTATGCGGTTTACAATGATTAAAAGATGGTACAGAATGAGTGAAATTAACAGAGTTAAAAGTTAGTGATTAACAGCTCTAAGGATCAGTTATTGTGGAGAAAGAGTTGTACAGGTCAGCTGCCTAAATACTTCAGGAACAGATATGTTTTTAGGCGTTTCCTAAATTCCCCATAAGTAGTAGACGTAAGCAATTGTTCTAGATCTTTACCCCATAGTGCTGCCTTATGTGAGAAAAGGTATTGATGATGTCTTTTGAGTTTAAATCCTCTAACTGGAGGGGAAACAAAGTTCAAATGTGAGCTTCTCTTATGTCTGTTGGCTGAGAAAGAGAAAAGGTCAGTTATATATTTAGGGGCTAGACCGAATATACCTTAAATCAAAAACAACCAAACTTAAACTTCACACGTGCTTCCATCGGCAGCCAATGCAGCTGTTGGTAGTAAGATGTCACATGATCAAAATTCTTCAGCCCGAAAATCAGCTTGACTGCTGCATTTTGCACTAGTTGTAATCGTCGCATATTCTTTTTGGGAAATTGCCAAATAGGCGATATTACAGTAATCAAGTTGACTCAGTACGAGGGATTGTACCTGAATTCTAAATGCTGACATATCAAAATATGCTCTAATGGACTGAAGCTTCCAGAGAGTGAAAAAACCCTTTCTAATTAAGGAGGCTACCTGGTCTTTCATGGTTAGGCTCTGGTCTAGTGTTACACCCATAATAGATTGAATAGGGTATTTTGGTGTCAAATGGGCTTGGGGAGGCTACGAAAAATTTTGTTTTTTTCTGAGTTGAGTCTCAGTCTGAATTCAGTCATCCACTGCTCCATCAGATTTAGTGCTTCTGTTGCCTTGGGAGTAGCTTCCGAAAGAGAGTTAGCGAATGGGATGATGGATCTGCATAACTGAATAATTTTATTCCCAGCTGGGTCATTTGTGCTCCTGGGTCATTTGTGCTCCTAATGAGGACATGTAAACATTGAAAAGCAGTGGGGAGAGTGGTGACTCCTGCTGTAATCCGGATGGATTGCTCCAGGTATCAGAGAAATCGTAATTGAAATGTACTTGATAGGTGCGTGACATAAGGAAACCCTGAAACCAGTCTAAGACCTCTTCCCTGATACCAATTACATCTAAGCATTGTAGTAGTTTCCCATGGTCCATCAAGTCAAAGGCAGAGCTCATATCGAATTGCATGATCAGGGCATTAAGGCCCTTACTGAACAAGAGACGCAGATTATCTAAGATAGCCGCAATTACTGTCTCAGTGCTGAACAAAGGTATAAAACCAGATTGAGCCTCATGTAGAAGAGAGAATTGATCAAAATATTTCATCAATTGGTTATGTACCAATCCTTCCATGATTTTTCCAATAAATGGGATGGATGCTACTAGTCTATAGTTGGTTACTAGTGCTAATGATTCTTTACTATTTTTGGAATTGGGGTTATTATTATATGACCATTATTAATGAGGAATTTTCCATTTTTTAGTTTATCAGTTAGGTAATTCAGCAAGGATAGTTTAAAGTTTAATGGAGCTGTCTTCATAATTTCTGGGGGACATGAGTCCAAAACACAGTATGATTTAGAATATTTGTTGTATAATTTAATATAATTATTCCATTCTAAATCTTGAAAGGAACTCCAGATCACATCTGCTGGTATTTCATTTCCTTGTATGAAATACTATTTGGGGTTCATTGATGTCATTTGTCGAACAGTTGTTTCTTAGTTTTTTAATTTTTGAGTCGAAATGCTGTGCTAACTCATTTGCTGAAGGTGGTTTAATATTGTGCATGTGTTGAGTGTAGTGTGTGGTGTCAAATAAATTCATAATCAAGTTGAACAGCTCTTTTGTATTGATTCCTTTTGAGCTAGATAAGTCGATTTTGAAAGAGTAAAAAGCTTTATGTTTGTCTTTTATCAGTTGTTTGTAGATTTTTATGTTGGATCTCCAGCTGTTCTGATCTGGCAATTTTCCTGTTTTTTTTCCAAATTCTTTCTAGTCATCTTACTAATTGTTTCATTTTTAGAAGTTTGGAGTCAAACCATTTGTTATATTTATTTGCGCAGCTTTTGCTATTTCATTTAGGGGCTATTTCATTTAAAATGGCTGTGCTAGTGTACTAGTATTCCATCATGACAAGGTGGTCCTCCATACTCATCCTAAATTCTTACCTAAAGTGATTTCAGAATTTCATTTCAATCAATCCATTGTACTTCCAGTGTTTTTTACAAAGCCTCATTCTCATCCTGGAGAAACAGCTCTTCATACTCTGGAATGTAAGCGTGCTTTGGCTTTCTACTTGCAGTGCACTCAACCACATAGATCTGCTCCTCAATGTTTTGTCTCCTTCGATCCAAACAAGTTGGGACATCCGATTTCCAAGCGCACCATCTCCAACTGGCTAGCTGCTTACATCTTTCTGCTATGCTCATGCTGGACTGCATCTACAGAGTCGAGTCACAGCCCACAAAGTCAGAGCCATGGCGGCATCAGTGGCTTTCTCAGATCTACTTCCATTGAGGAAATCTGCAAAGCTGCCACTTGGTTCTCGGTTCATATATTCACTTCTCATTATTGCCTGAATACTTTTTCCAGATGGGATGGCCATTTTGGCCAGGCAGTTTTACAAAATTTATTCTCCTAAATTGCCAACACTCCCACCATCCCTTTTTGGTTAGCTTGGAGGTCACCCATATGTGAGAATAGGCTGCCTGCTTGTCCAGGGATAAAGCACAGTTACTTACTGTAACAGGTATTATCCAGGGACAGCAGGCAGCTATTCTCACAACCCACCCACCTCCCCTGGTTGGCTTCTGTGCTAGCTATCTGAACTGAGGAGACGCGCACCCTGCACTGGGCTGGAAGGCACTCACGCATGCGTGGTGCAGCAGTCGCGAACTTTCTAAAGCTCTACGAGCAAGTCTGCTTGTGAAGCTGTCCGCATCTGGGCTCCGTGGATGACATCACCCATATGTGAGAATAGCTGCCTGCTGTCCCTGGATAACACCTGTTACGGTAAGTAACTGTGCTATCTGTTCTCAGTTTTCAGCAGGAGGTGGTAAGCTGTTGCAGTCTTCCCTGCTTTAGTGTAGGGCTGTTGGAAGTTGTTTAGTGGCCTTCTTGTCCCTGTCTGGTGCCGGACTGAGCTTGGGGAGACCCTTTTGTGGGCCCAGCTGACCTCAGGGGTGTCACACTCGACAGGTCGAGTCCCTCCCCCCATTTCCTCCACCATACCAAAATTTTTCTAGAGGTGCCTCAGCTGTAAGCCTTGCCACCAATACCGGCAAGACATAGGGCTTAGAGAGCCAGTGGAGTCTGTTTTAAAAAACGAAAAAAAATCCTAAGGCAGTGCCGATCTGAAGGGAAGCCTTCAAATTGATTTTTATTACTAACCAACACTTTTCTTTTAGCTGATTCATGTATTGTGCAATGAGCACTTTTAATGGGAAAAAGTTCTCATTGTGCTCCAGACGCGAGGTTGATGCGGTCGGCCTGTGCTCATGGTGTGCTGGCTGCAGCAAAGAGTAATCCTCATCGGTTTTGGGTGCCAGCATCCAGAGATCCCGTTCGAGTGTCTTGGGCATCGGCAGCAGGCAGTGGGGAATCCCAGGCTTCTCTCGCTGCCCACACAGGGATTCCCTCAGTCACTGATGGTCAGGGAAATAAGGTTTCCCTTATTGCCAATAGTGCGGACTTTGGCCAAGTTCATGACTCTCAGTGTGACCGCGCATCATACCCTGTGGCTCCAGGCTTGGTTGGCGGATGCGGCGTTGAAGGCAAAGCTTAAAAAAATTTCCCTTTTGGGGGTCTTTCCTGTTTTTGTCGAAGATCTGGACAAGTTGGTACAGACCTTGACTGACTCTAAAGTGCCCTGTCTTCATGAAGACTGTGCTTGCCCGCCTGCACGAGGTGGCATTGTTCAGAGGTGTTTACGTGATTTTCGCTGATACTGCCCTGGTCGTGGGGCGGCTTCCTTTCCTTCCACAGGGAATCATGCAGTCCTTTCAGTGGGCCTGTCGGGGGCGTGATTCCTCCACCGGTCCCTCCACCACCTTCCCTACCCAATGACTCCTTGCGGGCTCTTCCCCTGGTTTTGGTAGGTGCATGGTTGCGGGAGTTTTACCAGGGGTGGGCCAAGATCACGATGGATCAGTGGGTCCTGGAGGTAATTCGGGATAGATAAGCTCTAGAGCCCTTGCCAGATCGCTTCATATCTTCTCCTTGTCAGGCGGCATGGAAGAAGTGGGCTTTTCATCAGACGCTACAAAGGTTGCTAGACCTCAAAGTGGTAGTTCGGTGCCTCCTCAGGAGTTTCATACCGGCAGGTATTCCATTTACTTTGTTGTGCCCAAGAAAGAGGGGTCTTTTCAGCCCATCTTGGATCTGAAGGGGGTCAACAGGGCGCTCCGGGTTCCTTCTTTTTGTATGGAAACTCTCAGGTCTGTTATTCTGGCGGTTCAGATGGGAGAATTCCTGACTTCTCTTCATCTGACGGAGACCAACTTGCATGTTCCGATTCGTGCCTCCCATCAGAGGTTCCTTCGCTTTGCTACCCTGGGACAGCACTATCAGTTTTGTGCACTTCCCTTTGACCAGGCTACGGCTCTGCTGACGTTCACTAAGATTTTTGTGGTCGTGGCTGCAGCTTGCATTCTTGTTCATCCCTATCTGGATGATTGGTTGATCTGAGCATAGTCCTTTCAGGAGAGTTCCCGGGTTACGGCTCGGTTTGTGGAGTTTCCATGGTCGTTGGGATGGGTGGTCAACCTCTCCAAGAGCCGGTTGACTCCGTATCAGTGACTGGAGTACCTAGGAGTTCTATTCAACACCAGCTTGGGGAGAGTCTTCCTCCCTGAGGCTCGAATGAACAAAGTTGCAGTCACAGATTCGCCTACTGATGGCTTCCCGGTGTCCTTGGGCGCAGGATTTTCTCCAGGTCTTGGGGTCGATGGCAACCTCTCTGGACGTGGTTCAGTGGGCCCAAGATCACATATGGCTGCTTCAGTATGCTCTGCTTCAGTGTTGGTTGCCTCAGTGGTACGATCTGGGCTCTCCTGTTCCTATTCAGGGGTTAGTTCATCGCATTCTCCATTGGTGGCTACAGTCTTCCAATCTGGTGCGGTGAGTGAGTCTGGATCATCCTCAGTGGACAGTGCTTCTCATGGATGCCAGTCTCCTCTGCTAGTGAGCTCAGTGTCTTGGTTGCTTGTCTCGTAGCAGCTGGTCGCCGGAGGAGGCGTCTTGGTCAATCAGTGTTTTTGAGACCAGAGCTATCTGGCTAGCGTTGCTGGCGTTCCAGACGTTGCTGATGGGCAAGTCGGTCCGGGTTCTCTTGGACAACGCCACAGCGGTGGCTTACGTTAATCGTCAGGGGGAAACCAGGAGTCGTCTGGTGGCGCAGGAGCAGCTCTGCTCATGGTCTGGGCAGAGACTCATCTTCTGGATATCTTGGCATCCCACATAGCAGGAGTGGAGAATGTCCAGGTGGACTTCCTCAGTCGTCACTTGCTAGATCCCAGAGAGTGGTGTCTTGGTCCCGCAGCCTTTGAATTGATTGTACAGACTTGGGGTCAGCCGGTCATGGACCTGATGACCACGAGTGTCAATGCCAAAGCACCACGGTTCTTCAGTCAGCACAGGGATGTTCAGGTCGATGGGCTGGATGTAATGGTGCAACCTTGGCTAGTGGAGAGCCTCCTGTATGTGTTTCCTCCGTGGTCGATGGTGGGCAGAGTCCTTCTTCATATTGCTCGGCATCCCAGCCGCGTGATCCTGGTGGCTCCATTCGAGCCCAGGTGCCTGTGGTATGCAGATCTGATTCGTCATCTCATGGCAGATCCTCTTCCGCTGCCCCTCTCGCCTGACCTTCTGACTCAGGGCCCCATTCCAATGTTTGATCCGGGTCTCTTTTGTCTTACGGCTTGGCTCTTGAATGGGAATGCCTAGGTTAGAAAGGTTATTCGGATAAAGTAATTTCCACTCTCTTGGGGTCCCGAAGACTTTCCACTTCTCGAGCTTATGTCTGGCATATCTTTGAGGAGTGGTGTGCCGTGCATGGAGTGGTGTCCATTCATGCTTCTTTGCCTCACATCTTAAGAGTTCTTGCAGGATGGCCTGGACAGGGGCCTGGCCTGGTCTTCTCTTTGGGTTAAGCTTGCGGCTTTGTCTGCATTTTGCGGTTTGCTGCAGGGTAGGCGTTTTACATCTTCTCTGGCCGTGATCCATTTTTTGAGGGCAGCCAAATTACTTCGGTTTCCTGTGCGGCCTTCAGTTCTGGCCAGGGATCTCAATCGTGTCCTGTCCGAGGTCATGTGCCCTCCCTTTGAGCCAATAGGACCTTACTCTTAAATGGTCTTCTTGATGGCCATTACTTCTGCGAGTTACATTTCCGAGCTGCAGGCATTTTCTTGTAGGCCTGCTTTCCTGGAGTTTTCTAGGGAGCGTGTTGTGCTACTCCCTGTTCCTTCTTTTTTGCTAAAGGTGGTTTCACTTTTCATGTCAACCAGTCTGTAGTCCTCCCAGTTTTGGGTAGTGGGGAGGGCTCTGTGGGGTAGAAGCAGTTGCGCAAGTTGGATGTCTGTTGGGTCCTTCATTTTTATGTTCAGCGGACTGTCACACCGCAAGCCCTGCCTAGTTTGCAGGTAGCCTGCACGGTGTCTTTTCTGAAGCCTTGGTGTGGCTCCCCTAGGAAGAGGGAAGACTCTCTTCAAGTAGGTAGGACTCATGCACTGTTTCACCCAGTCAGAATGAAAGCCCAAGAGCTAGTCTCGACGGGCGGCATTAACGCGGGACTGGGTGGCCCGCGGTGTCGCCCATGGGACTAGCTGAGGCAGGGAAGGGGGGCGAGGTAGCGTGCCTGAGGGGGGGGCAGTCCGCGTCGCAGCCGAGGGGGATTGTGGGTGGGAGGGATTAAAAGGCGGCACTCGGAGGACCCGAACCTTAAGAGATGTGAGGGAACGTTTAAGAATAGTCTGTGAAAAATATAGACTTTCGGCCCTTTTAACTAACCAATGGGCAAAATTTAATGATATATGGGAGAGTTATATTGAACTAGAAAAAGAAGTCTTATGAAAGTATTATTCTATTGCTATGGAACCAGGTCTCCTGGGAGGGGGGGGGTGCGATAGGGAATGGGATTTTTTTTTAAAATCTTAACATTTGTAATGGCATTATTTTCTTTCCAATTACTTTATAAATTGTATGTTATATTGAGATTACTGCATTGACTGTTTGAATGAAAACACTTAAATAAAGAATAAATTAAAAAAACTAAAAAAAAAAGTTGAAGCAGCCGATTCAACATTCTCCATTGGTTTTACACAAGCCTTGAACACTTATGATTTTAACATGTTTGAGCCTTGTGCAGATGAGGACAGAACTTTCAGGAATGGGGCAGGGACAGGGAAAGAATGGGAAAATGAGTTCCTGCAGGGACGTGGACAAATTTGTCCCCATGTCATTCTCTACACCAGAGGCAGTCAACTCATTTAAAGCAGGAAATGGCAATTTCAGTTGTATATGTTTATCCATAGGACCTGTTGCCCTAGAAGTGCTAGAGCTTATTACCTTACCCTTACATTTCTGAATAATAAAACAGGAAAAGAAGATATAAAGCTAAGATTTTTTTTACTTCCCTGCATCCTTCCAAGATCTTGCTAGAGTCTTTCTGGGCTCCCAAGGTGCCTGGCATGCCCCTTGTGGCACACCCTGTGGCCATATGCTATAAGCACACACTGCTTCTTAAGGATGTTCCAGCGGCAGTGGATGATGTCAGATGCCGCCACCCAATGTTGCAGTTCTCTCTCCACCTCAGTAACTCACTTCTCCTGGGAGTTCCAGAGCATTCAGCAGTTACCTCCAACTGGTCCCAGGCACACACTGCTTCTTATGGATGTCCCGGCAGTGGCAGATGATATCAGACGCCACCACCACCCAATGTTGCAACTATCTCTCCATCCCACTAACTCAGTTCCCTCTCCTGGGGAGTGCAGAGCACTCAGCCGATACCTCCCATAAACTTTTTTTAAAATATATTAAGGGCCAATGTTCTACCCTTAACCATGCCCATTTTTTATTTCTTTACAGTTGTGACAGAGTGTATGAAACCCTGCCACTTCCCCTGCTTGACACTGTGGCTCAGACTCAGAATAAACCTCAGGAAAACCCGGCACTCCTTCTCCTGACTAAATCGTCTCACAACCACAACAGCAGTGAGAAAGAGGTTTCCTCAGGAAGGGGGAGGGGAGAAAAGTAGGAAACCAGGAAGTGACTCAGGGGAACTTAAAAGGCCAAGCCAGAGGGAACCTAAGAGCTGGAGAAGCAGGTTGAAGGGTCTTGCACTGACAGAGTTGTAGGTTTAAGAATCTACTGCATTTACCAACCCTGCCTTTGTTCTAGTGCATGCTAAGTCCTGGGGCATAATGCTGCCTAACTGTTCCCTGCACGTGGAATAAAAACTGTTTGGGGTGTGGCATGTCCTATGGAGAAGGGGACTTCTGTTTGAGAAGGACTGGGGAAAAGCCTAACTGTTTTATTTGAAGAACACAAACTAATAGGAGCCTGTGAAGAAACAGGCTCTGCACTATTGTTGAATAAAAGAGGGTCTTTTTCTTGAATGCCCAGAGTGTGGTTTGTCTGTCCAACTATGCAACCCTTCTCCTGAGCAAGCTGCTCCACTCTATCACAACAGTATTTATAGTTAACATTATCCAAAGATCTTGACAGGTTAACAGGAGAAACATACACAAATCAAAATAATAAAATTTTAAAAAAAACAAATATCCATAAAGAACAGATCATAAAAAATATAAAAAAGTGATGAAATATAAATAATAAAATAAATCTGTCTGACATAAAAAGTATAAAGTCAAAACTCCTCAAGAAGAAATGCCAAATGCACACATGAATAGCAGAGTTTTGATTTCTCTTTTAAATGACTAAAAACTGGGGATCATGTGATGCCACGGAAGACGCTAATCTGTGTCTCTCTTGCCGCCCTCTCTAGAAACTCTCTAAATCCTGATGATTTTCTGACTTCCTCCTAATGGGTCTTGATCAGTGAGCTTTATCTGTGATTCGAGGCCCTGTCGGGAGCGACTGGGCGACTCGCTATGTCGGTAAAACTGATGAAGAAAGATCGGGACCACAACAAAGCAGGAGACATCAAAAATGTCAACACCCTCTAGGCCCATGGAATCTATTGTGGGCTCAGCCTGAATGAAGGAGGTTACTGCAGAAGTTACAGTAGCAATGTAATCAATCCTAGAAAAACACCTGCTCCCTATTGACACAAAATTAGAATGTGTTCAAACCAAGCTGGACAGTATGAAGCAAGAAGTCAAGGCCTTTCAAAAATGTGTTGGGGACTTGGATGACCATGACTGGTGGAGACGCAGACCGACACGCGAAGACCATTGCTGCACTAGAGGATCACATTGAAGACCTGGAAAACAGGTCGAGTTGATGCAATCTCTGCTTTGTTGGGCTACCTGAGGATATCTCGGAGGTCGATTTGCGCAGTACTCTGGAAGCATAGCTTACCACCTCACTCCCTCTGCTGGCAAATCTGGGGCCCCTCTACATCGAACACATTCACAGGCTCAGCCTCCACTGACCATTGGTGACGAGCCCAAGAATGGTTATCATTAAAATCTTAAATTACACTCATAAGCAGGCCATTTTGAGGGTGCTGCGAGAGGGTCGGATATTGTCCTATGTTAACCAGTGGGTGCTTTGTTTCTAGGACTACTCTTATCAAAGTCATGCAACCATGTCGCTGCCTTCATCCCGGTTTGCTCTATTTTGGTTCAGCAGCAGTATTCGCTTTGCTTTACTCTATCCTGTGAGGCTTCGGGTGCACCACATTGGGGCCACAATGTTTTACAACACAATGGCAGAGGCCCAATCCTTCATTCACACGAAGATAACTATGGGACCAGCTATGAGCGCCATCTCTTCCACGGCAGGGCTTCTGATTGAGGGGGCTTCCTTTCTCAGCTGCCTGATGATATCAAATGCGGAGGGCCTCTGCTTGACTTCTGGATTTTCTCTTGTGGTACCTTGTGGAACATTGCTAGTCTTGTCTCCTTCTTTGCTGCCTGGCTTGGTTTTCATGCTGGGCAGTCATGTTGAGCAGCGGTTCTATTTTTTGAGTGTTCTGTGTCTCCTTGACTACTTGATTCCATTCTCCCTAGGTTGGTTTCATGATCGGTTCTGGGTTTGGATCTTGTACGCCTAACAATGATCTTGGGATGTTTATCTATTTATCTTGGACATCTGTTATTGTTCTGAATCCTATGTTTTGGGGGGTTCTTTTTGCTATGTTGGAAGGTCTGGGTGATATTTGAAGAGTGGGTTTGGATATGTTTGGTGGGGTGGAGTGTGATAGTGCAAGAGTGTGGTTTACTTTAGAGGTGAGTTAGATGATAGGTAACGGAGGGGATCACATTGATTAGGGGTCCCCCGGAGCAGTTTGAGTGTAAATAGATCAAACTTTAGTGTGACAGGGGAGGTCCACTTTCTTGGGTTGTGAGAGATATGAAGAGGATAGGCATTAAGAGTGATCTGTTTCTCATTGGGAATGATATAAAGGGAGGGGATTGTGTTTATGGGGGCTATTGGAATGGATAAATGGGAGGGATTGGGGGAAGGGGGTTAGGATTTGGATAGGAAAGGGAACAGGTCTGGGGAGGTTTTGTGGGGGGGGTGTCTGTTTTGCTTTTTGGCCACAGGTGTCAGTCGGTCCTCGAGGGCCGCAATCCAGCTGGGTTTTTAGAATTTCCCCAATGAATATGCATGAGATCTATTAGCATACAATGAAAACAGTGCATGCAAATAGATCTCATGCATATTCATTGGGGAAATCCTGAAAATCCGACTGAATTGCAGCCCTCGAGGACTGACTTTGACACCCCTGTTTTTGGCAGTGTCTGGTCCTAAGCAGCTTTGATATTTTTTCATTTAGCATAGGCCAACCGGTTAACCTGGGGAATGGATTTATTTTTGCCGAGTGCCGGAGGCTGGGACAGCAGCTCCATACTTCTTTTCATTTTAAGGTTTTTCTCTGCCCATTTTCTTGCTGAGTGAATGGTCCAGATAGTGACTTGGAATGTCAGTGATATTAAAACGCCTCTAAGAAGCATACAAAAATTTTACAAGATCTGCAGAGAATTAAAGCAAACATTTCGATGCTTCGGGAGACACACCTTGCTGACTTGGAACATGCTAAATTAAGTAGAGGCTGGGTGGAAAGTTACATAACAGTGGCAGCAACAGGGAAGAGGTGTAGGGTGGCCATGCTTTTTCATAACGCTTTGGGAACTCAGGTTGCTCCTATAGCCATTGACGCTGGAGGGTGTTATTTTTTCTTCTGCTGTAATGGTAGGTGCTCTTAGGTTGTGTTTATGCTCCCAATATCTATGATAAATTATTTTATGCACATTTGCGGAATATACTCTTGGCTCTCACTCATTTACCAATGCTTCGGGAGGGGGGCGGAAATTTTAACATGGCATGGGATCCTTCTTTGGATAAGTCCCACTCTCTGGTTACTGGTGCCATGGCTGAGGCGAAGGGTCTTCCACAATTGTGTCATCTGTTGGACCTCATAGATGTTTGAAGGATCCTATATTCAGGGGAGAGGAATTTACTCATCTGTGCTAAGCATATTCTTCCCAGTCCCATATGGAGTATTTGCTGGTCTCTAGAGATCTGTTTTTGGGTGTCCTGGTGGCAGAGATTGGGCCTTATGCGATTTTAGACCACACCTGGGTGTGGTTAGATAGGAAAGAGAAGGCTAGGTCTGGCTCCGTTTTGGTTACATAATGACCCTAAATTCTCTGATTATCTCTTGAAATGTTGGAAAGATTATCAATATCATAATCAACAACACGAGGAGAACCCAGTTTTGTATTGCGAAACTGCAAAAGCGGTTCTTCATGGTGACATCATTAGTTATGTTAGCCACGTTAGGAAAGCCCGAGACCAGGAGTTATTACATTTATCTCGCCAACTTACGGCAGCTCAACTTACTTTTGGCTTTCATCCTACTTCGGTTTATAAACAAAATCTGCTGTCACTGCAGACAGTGTTGAATGATGCACTTCATCAGAGGAAATCTAAGACTTTGGCTTACTATAAATACCAGTTATCCCAGGACAAGCAGGCAGGTATTCTCACTAGTGGGTGATGTCATCAGACAGAGCCCGGTACGGACGTCTCACAAGCACGTGTTGCTTGTAGAAACTTAAAGTTTCTAGATGCCCGCACCGCGCATGCGCCGGTGCCTTCCCGCCCGGAGAGCCGGGCGTGTCTCCTCAGTTCTTTTCTTTCCGCGGAGCTGAGAAGTTCAACTTCATCATGCGCTAGCTGAATTCAGTTAAATTTGCCTTCCTTGTCCGCGTTTTTCGCTTTCTTTTAATTACAATTAACAGTACATTTCTTTTTCAGTTTAAAAAAAAAAAAAAAAAAAGATTATTTCCTCCGGCGGGTCGAACGGGCCGGCCACGTGGCTCAGGCCTACTGGCTTCGACCTCGCGGCGGAGATTTTCCGGCCTATGTCCCGGCCAATCACCGGGTTTAAAAAGTGCAGCAAGTGCCAATGCGCGATTTCACTCACGGACCCGCACCGACGCTGTTTGCAGTGTCTTGGTCCTGACCACATTCCGAAATCGTGCAGGCCTTGCTCTACCCTTACGGCAAGCTCATTCAAACGGCGTTGCCTATTGTGGGAGTTGATGTTCAAGATGGACGCAGCTAAGGATCCTTCAGCCTCCACTTCATCTGATACCTCCCCGGTTCGTGCGAAACCGGTATCGAACTCCCCCGGCATCGAGTGTGGTGAAACCGGCATCGTTCATCCCGACACCATCCACGAGCTCGACGTCGGTGCCTGCCCCGGTCTCCTCGGTTCAGGTACCTCTTCCTTCCACAGTACCACCAGTGGTCATCAAAGTGCCGAAAGCTACCAAGCAGAAGCACTCGACCTCGAAGGAACGCGATGACCGTGCAGGAGGACCCCCTTTCGGTGCGGATCCCTCCTTATCGGCTTCGCTACGGTCCATGCTGGAAGCTCAATTCGTTGAGCTCATGCAGACCATCGGACCCGGGCTCATCGCTGCCATACAGGGTGACCTCCCGGTACCGGTCCAAAGGGGCGGTCCGCCCCTCCCCCTCCCCCTCCCCCACGCTGTTCGACCTCGAAAACCGACGAGGATGAACGGGGGAGGGCGGCGATGCCCATGCGGCAAGCCTCGCTTACCGATATGCCGCCATTAGAGCCCATTACGCCTCCGCGCCAACATGGGACCAGACCTCCGATCGATAATCAAAGCCCTGGGCATAGTCAGGAAGAGTTCTTCCGCACTCC
Organism: Geotrypetes seraphini; assembly: GCF_902459505.1. Lineage (NCBI taxonomy): Eukaryota > Metazoa > Chordata > Amphibia > Gymnophiona > Dermophiidae > Geotrypetes > Geotrypetes seraphini. Next base: position 49,468,737 of record NC_047097.1, read on the forward strand.
TTACCAGACTTGGGTAGCATCGCAAGAATCCGCATCGCAACCCCAGTTGCGATCCACCGCTTCCAGCCCTATCCACCACTTGGGGGCCTCGGGAGACCATGCGATGCACAGACGATCCCGATCCCCGTCCCGCCACCGAGACGGACATCGATCAAGACACTCATCTTGGCACTCTTCACGCCATTCGGAGGTGTCACCGCAGAAAAAACTGCAACGTATGGGATACTCCTCATCAGAGGTATCCCCTCCGGAGGGACCGGAGTACGAGGAAACACCCGTACCCGATTCTCCTTGCCATTCCCCGATGTCCATGGACCCGGAGGCCTCTTCCTCCTCCAGCCCGTCTCACAAACCGACGCTGGCGGATCAATTGTCTTTCTCATCATTCCTCCGACAAATGGCGGATGATCTGGATGTGACTCTTGACACGGGCTCCCGATACTCCAAAGAGTATCTGGACACCATGCATTTACCTAACCCTCCAACGGAGTCGCTTCGGCTCCCTCTGCATAAATTGCTGGATCAGACCTTCATGCAGTGTTTCGAAACACCGTACTCCATACCAGCGATTCCCAGCAAACTCGATGCTCGATACCGCATCGTGCACCATAAAGGGTTCGAGGGCCCTCAACTCTCTCACCAATCCCTACTGGTCGAGTCCTCTCTTAAACGCTCTCATCCCTCTCAGGTCTACGCCTCTGTGCCGCCGGGCCGAGAGGGGAGAACGATGGACAAATTTGGTAGAAAATTCTATCAAAACTCCATGATGGCGTCACGGGTGCTGAACTACAATTTCTTTTTCTCTTCCTATCTGGAGTTCTTCTTGCCGGTGCTCCGCAAGTTCACTCCTTTCATAGACACCCAAGCCCGATTCGAGTTCGAGGAAGTGGTAGCCTCCCTCTCCCAATTACGCCTCCAGCTGATGCAATCCTCCTTCGATGCATTCGAACTCTCGGCACGTGCTGCCGCAAGCGCGGTAGCCATGCGCCGCCTGGCATGGCTCCGTACAATCGATATGGATCCCAACCTCCAGGACAGACTCGCCAACGTACCATGTGCGGGAGCTGACCTGTTCGATGAGTCTATCGAAACTGTTACCAAGAAGCTGTCGGATCACGAAAAATCTTTTCAATCCATCCTGCGGCCCAAACCCAAACCTCAACAGTCTCGACCTTCCAGGCCACCCCTGATTTACCAGCGGCGTTACATGCCTAGGCAAACGCCCGCTGCGAGGCAACCTGCGAAGAGACAACCTCCCCAGAAGTCTCAGCAAAAACCCCAGCCACCGGCTGCACCTAAGGCTACCCAGCCCTTTTGACTCCCTTCCTGGGAGCATAACCGACACCGTTCTGCACCCCTCAGCCTCTCCCATAGGGGGCCGCCTCCATCTTTTTTACCATCGATGGGAGGCCATAACCACGGACCTATGGGTCCTCACCATCATAAGAGACGGATACTCCCTTCATTTCCATCGGGTCCCCCCGGACCATCCTCCAAGAGAGTATCCTTCAAGCTCGACACAGACCGCCCTTCTTCTTCAGGAAGTCCAAACCTTGCTTCAGCTTCGGGCCGTCGAGCCGGTCCCGTCAGACCAATTGAACCGAGGATTTTACTCCCGGTACTTCCTCGTCCCGAAGAAAACGGGCGACCTGCGACCCATTTTAGACCTTCGGGCCCTCAACAAGTTTCTGGTCAAAGAGAAGTTTCGTATGCTGACTCTGGCTTCTCTCTACCCCCTCCTCGAGCAGAACGACTGGTTATGCTCCCTGGATCTCAAGGAGGCCTACACTCACATCCCCATTCACCCGGCCTCCCGAAAGTTCCTCAGATTTCGGGTGGGAAATCTGCATCTACAGTACCGAGTGCTACCATTCGGCCTCTCTTCGTCCCCCAGAGTCTTCACAAAGTGCCTGGTGGTAGTGGCCGCGGCACTCCGGGACAGGGGTCTACAGGTGTTTCCATACCTCGACGATTGGCTCATCAAGGCCCCGTCAGCCCCAGAGGTCACTTCGGCGGTCTTGACTACAACCTACTTCCTCCAGAATTTGGGCTTCGAGATCAACTTTTCCAAGTCTCATCTACAACCCACCCAGTCCCTCCCCTTCATCGGGGCAGTCCTGGACACCATTCAACTCCGAGCATTCCTGCCTCTTCAACGCATGGAGGCTCTTCTCCATCTCTGCCAGTCGGTGTCTACTCGCCAAACCCTACCGGCGAGACAACTGATGGTGCTCCTGGGCCACATGGCCTCCATAGTACATGTGACACCCTTTGCCAGACTCCATCTCAGAATCCCCCAGTGGACCCTGGCATCACAGTGGAATCAGACGTCCGATCCACTAACCAAACGCATCGTAGTCACACCTGCTCTTCGGCAGTCGCTACTTTGGTGGATGACCTCTTCGAATCTATCCAGAGGTTTGCTGTTGCACTCTCCCCCCCATCAGAAAGTTCTCACAACCGATTCGTCGAACTATGCATGGGGGGCCCACCTGGATGGTCTCCGCACCCAAGGATTCTGGACCAGTGCGGACAGACTACATCAAATCAATCTACTGGAGCTCAGAGCCATCTTCAATGCTCTCAAAGCTTTCCAACACCTACTTCACGACATGGTGATCCTCATTCGCACAGACAATCAGGCTGCCATGTATTATATCAACAAGCAAGGAGGCATGGGCTCGGCCCTCCTTTGCCAGGAAGCTCTACGAGTCTGGGACTGGGCGGTGCGCCACAACGCCTTCCTCAGAGCTGTCTACATTCAGGGGGAGAACAACGTCTTAGCAGACAAACTAAGTCGTCTCCTACAACCTCACGAATGGACTCTCCATTCCAGCCCCCTTCACCAAATCTTCACACAGTGGGGGACGCCTCAGATAGACCTCTTTGCGGCCCCCCACAACTCCAAACTGCCTCAGTTTTGCTCCAGGATCTACACTCCTCATCGCCTCGAGGCAGATGCTTTTCTACTGGACTGGGGGAAACGATTTCTATATGCGTTCCCACCATTCCCGCTGATCCAGAAGACTCTGGTCAAGCTGAAACTCGAACAGGCCACCATGATTCTAATAGCTCCTCGGTGGCCCAGACAACCTTGGTCCTCCCTTCTACTTCAACTCAGCAGCAGGGAACCAGTACCACTTCCAGTGTTTCCTTCACTACTTACTCAACATCAAGGATCACTGCTTCATCCCAACCTGCAGTCTCTCCACCTGACAGCTTGGTTCCTCTCAACGTAACCCCTCACCAATTCTCACAAGAAGTGAGGGAGGTCTTGGAGGCTTCCAGGAAGCCCGCCACTCGACAATGCTACTCCCAGAAATGGACTAGATTCTCCTCATGGTGTCTTTCTAAATCAAAGGAACCTCAGCGAGCTTCCTTATCCTCCGTGCTGGACTATCTCCTACACCTATCTCAATCTGGGCTCAAGTCTACATCCATACGAGTCCACCTGAGCGCTATTGCGGCTTTCCACCAGCCTCTACAAGGGAAACCCCTCTCGGCCCATCCGGTGGTCGCCAGATTTATGAAAGGACTCTTTCATGTTAACCCTCCTCTCAAACCACCCCCAGTAGTTTGGGATCTCAATGTAGTCCTTTCCCATCTCATGAAGCCCCCGTTTGAACCACTCAACAGGGCTCCTCTTAAGTATCTCACCTGGAAAGTGCTTTTTCTTGTAGCCCTTACATCTGCTCGCAGAGTCAGCGAACTCCAGGCATTGATGGCGGATCCACCATTCACAGTATTCCATCACGACAAGGTGGTCCTCCGCACTCACCCGAAATTCCTGCCTAAAGTGGTCTCCGAATTTCATCTCAACCAATCCATTGTACTTCCAGTATTCTTTCCTAAGCCCCATTCTCACCATGGAGAATCGGCCCTTCACACTCTAGACTGTAAACGTGCTTTGGCTTTCTACCTGGATCGTACCAAGCCACACAGAACCACCCCCCAACTTTTTGTCTCCTTCGATCCTAATAAGTTGGGAAGACCCGTATCAAAGCGCACCATCTCTAATTGGATGGCGGCTTGTATCTCTTTCTGCTATGCCCAGGCTGGATTATCACTTCCTTGTAAGGTCACAGCCCATAAGGTCAGAGCAATGGCAGCCTCAGTAGCATTCCTCAGATCAACACCAATCGAGGAGATTTGTAAGGCTGCCACCTGGTCCTCGGTTCACACTTTCACCTCACATTACTGTCTGGATACCTTCTCCAGACGGGATGGACAGTTTGGCCAAACAGTGTTGAAAAGTTTATTCTCTTAAGTCGCCAACTCCCCCTCCATCCCACTGAGGTTAGCTTGGAGGTCACCCACTAGTGAGAATACCTGCCTGCTTGTTCTGGGATAAAGCAATGTTACTTACCGTAACAGTTGTTATCCAGGGACAGCAGGCAGCTATTCTCACGTCCCACCCACCTCCCCTGGGTTGGCTTCTCAGGCTAGCTACCTGAACTGAGGAGACACGCCCGGCTCTCCGGGCGGGAAGGCACCGGCGCATGCGCGGTGCGGGCATCTAGAAACTTTAAGTTTCTACAAGCAACACGTGCTTGTGAGACGTCCGTACCGGGCTCTGTCTGATGACATCACCCACTAGTGAGAATAGCTGCCTGCTGTCCCTGGATAACAACTGTTACGGTAAGTAACATTGCTTTCTATGCCCATGGTCATAAAAGTGGGAAACTCTTGGCGCGTTTGGTGTCGCAGAGAGAGGGCCATAAGAAAATACTACAGCTAAGAACTAGTGACACAGGGAGGGTCACAAGTGACTCTGAGATTTGTCAGGTATTTCGACATTTTTATGCAAATCTTTATGCTTCGCTCCCCTCCTGGAGACAGGGTTAACTGGGGAGCTTTACTTAGATGGGCTTGACCTCCCACGTCTTACTGCGGCACAACTTGAGAAGCTGAATGCACCCATTTGTGACGGTGAGGTAGAGTTAGTTATCACACAGAGTTTTATCTTGAAGGTCCCAGGCATGGATGGCTATAGGGCTTAGTTCTATAAACTTATAAAAACTGAAATTTTGCACCTTATTTCCAATATGTGCAGTGTGATGATTAATGCTGAAGCTATGCCTGAACATCTCAATGTAGCTCAGATAATAGTCCTTCCGAAACTGGGGAGAGACCCTACCCACCCAGAATTATACCAACCTATCTCTCTGCTTAATTTTGATGTTAAACTTTTAGCAAAAAATTTTGGCCAATTGTTTAGTCAGGGTTCTCCTACAGATTATCCATGAGTCCGAAGTAGGTTTTCTCAGGGGTTGCTTTCACCAAAAACCTGAGGAAAATTTTGACTTCCCTCGAATGCTGCACTAGAGCAGACTTGCCTTCTTTATTTATCAGCTTTGACACTGAGAAGGTGTTTGATAGAGTTCACTGGGATTATTTGTGTGCCACTTTGACCCGATATGGATTCAAGGGCCACTTTGTCTTGGCTATTTGAATGCTATATTCTACTCCACAAGCGGTTCTCTGGGTTAACAATTGCAGATCATCTTCTTTTAAGATTCATAGGGGCACTAGACAGGCATTCCCCCTTTCGCCTTTGTTGTTCATCCTGGCTCTTGATCCCCTCATTAGAGATGTTCCATTTAAATCCAGATATTAAAGGTGTCCAGGTAGGGGACCATTGTTTTAAACTTGCTGCTTTTGTGGATGATCATCTGGCTCACATTACAGAACCTTGACGTTCCTTAGAGGCCCTTTTGGAGAATATTGTTGAATATAGTGATTTTGCGGGCTTTCATTTAAATCTTAGTAAGTTGGAGGCTGTGCCTTCCTCGATGGAGTTAAAGAACAGTGAGGCGATTCCTTTACATTGCATTGGGCCTTTCAGTATTTGAGTGTGCACCTACCAGTTGGGCATCGGACTCCTTTCAGGATTTGGGTGTGCACCTACCGGTTTCTACAGCTCAACTTTACTCTGCTTATGGTGTCCCAAACTCCTGGACACCAAAACTCAACTTGAGGCATGGGGGATCATCCTTTAACGCTGCTGGGATGCATAGCTCTGATTTGTATGGTGATTTTCCCTCGATGGTTGTATGTGATGCAAATGATTCCCATAAAATTGCTGAAGAAAGATCTCGTCCATTTGGCTCATTTGTTCTCTAGATTTTGTTGGAATCATAAGCCAAAGGTACGCTATCTTTATTTAGTGGGTGGATAGATACAGGGTGGACTGGCTCTCCCCAATTTTGAAGTTTACAATGATGCTTATTTATTGCGCCACTTAAAGGATTGGTTGCTGGGGGAGAGCCAGTATACTCGCCTAGATTGAGTCATTTTCTTATGCCCCTCATTCTTTATATAGCTTATTACATATGTCTAGTGGTGATGTCAGGCTAGTGTTATCTTGAAATCCATGAGGGCATTGTGGTAGAGTTTAATACATAGACTGGGAAGGGACTCTAGAGTAACAAACCAATTGCATTTGAGGGGGCATATGGCTTTTCCTCCCGGTCACGATAATCTTATTTTCTTAGACTGGGAATGTCGGGGGTTTTGCTTGGTGGAACATTTGTTAACTCTGGAGGGACATTTTAAGTCCTTGGCAGCATTTGGGGATCAATTAGGAAGTTGTTGGGGAAATACTTTTGCCTACTGTCAAGTTAAGCATTACATCCTCTCTCTCCCACAGGAGCGGATTGGCCAACCTTTGGAGAAGAGCCTCTGAGATATTTTCACAGGAGTGGAGGCTTTTATCACTTCAGAGTTGCATAAGGCCCTCTCACTTTGAAAGCCCTAAAGACGTTCAACAGATAAATGGAAATGAGAACAAGAGCTACATAAGGAACTGGGTCATTGGAATATTTTGGGCGGCATAAAAAGGGATCCCTAGGTTGATAAAGGGAGCGATGTTAAGGGAGTGTTATGCCTAAGTGCTTTATAGGGCCTATTAAACACAAGTGCAGTTAAATAAAATTGGGGGCATTGATTCTCCTCTCTGTCTTAAATGTGGCAGAGCACCTAATACCTTCACCCTCACCTTTTGGGACTATTCACTCTTTTTGGACATCTATAGTGCACTATATGCAAAGTCTGCTAAGTGTACCCTTTCGGGCACTGTGGAACAACTGGTGCTTGATATGCCTGGAGCTTTTCGAGGCCTCCCTAAGGGGACCCCTGTGGTATCGTAAGGTGTGTCTCCTAGGTCGCAAATGTTTACTGTAATCTTGGACTTCCTCAGACCTCCCATCTTTTTGGAGGTGGAGATCATTGGTGCATAATTTGGCCTCTTGGGGAGGCTTGGGAAACGGTGGGCCATGTTCATAGGCATAAATGTTTTTTGCTTAATTGGGGGGCTTATTTGGCTTCGTCATCTAGAGGTCATAGCTTATTCTTGAATACTATTTCTTAAGGGGCTTTGCGGGCAATGTGCTGTTTCTTGGGATCAGCTACTGCTTTATTTTTATTTAAGGAAGAGCCCAGGGTCCACAAAGAGTATGGGTCCCTGGAAGGGTTTTGACCTTTTGGTCGCCTTTTGTAATGCTTTCTCTTTCTCGTCTCTGGTTGTTGTTTTTTAGAGGCTTCAAGGAGGAATTGATTAGTTGGGAAAGGGTTTGGATTGGGGGGGCAGAATGTGTAAAATTTGTATTTGTTGGATCTTGGCTTGGATGCACTCTGTTCTGGTTTTTGTTTTGTCTTTGATCCACAATAAAAAAGATTTGAACATAAATGACTGAAAACTTGTCAGAGTACGAGTTTCTCAAGGCAGAGCATTCTATAAATATGATCCTGAAAAGAGATTTCCTACAACAATCTACAAGAGTAATCTAATGGTATGAAAAGAAGGAACCTCCAACAAGAAAGCAGCAGAAGAACAAAGAGACCTAACTGGTAGATAAAGCTTTGAATAAGGTGCCTAACTTTTATAGAATCGCACCTATCAAGTTAGGTACCTATCGAATAATTCCAGTTAATGTCAATTATGGAGTGTTAAATGCCGATTAAGCCTATTAATTAAGTTAGACACCTACATCAGCTAGGCACACTGATATAGTTGCCTAACTTTAGGTGGACTTTATAAAATTTGAGGGGATGTGCATACTAATGTAAGATGGTAGAAGCACTGATAAAAGACAGCATCTGTGAGCACATAGAAAAACATGGACTAATGAAAGCGAGACAACATGGCTTCTGCAAAGGAAGATCGTGCCAACTTATTGCACTTCTTTGAAGGGATAAACAGCCAGATGGACAAAGGGGAACCCATAGACATAATTTATCTCGACTTCCAAAAAGCCTTTGACAAGTAGCCATGAGCGGCTACTTAGGAAGCTGTGGAACCATGGGGTGGAAGGGGACGTATACAGATGGGTTAAACACTAGTTGGCAGGCAGAAAGCAAAGGGTTGGAGTGAAGGGCTACTACTCGGACTGGAGGAGAGTCATGAGCGATGTTCCGCAGGGGTCGGTACTCGGACCACTGCTGTTCAATGTATTTATTAATGACCTAGAAAAAGGGACAAAGTGTGAAGTTATAAAATTTGCGGATTACACTAAACTCTGTAGCAGGGTTAGGACGGCGGAGGAGTGTGAAGACCTACAAAGGAACCTGAACAAACTGGAGGAGTGGGCAAATAAATGGACCTGATGGGTCGCCGCGGGAGCGGACTGCTGGGCACGATGGGCCTATGGTCTGACCCAGCGGAGGCAACCTCTTATGTTCTTATCTAAGTGAAAATGTGCTGCACTCTCAAAAATGGGCTTCTTTCTCTTGATTTAGAGCATTTCTCTTTATTAACCTATGATACCTGACAATGGATTAATTGTAGTAATTATAGAATATCCTAGAAGAGACAGACCAATAACGTACCTAGAGCTCCATACTTATTAAGACAAGTGAACAGGTTTTTGTTAAATCTTATGTTCTTCTCATTGACTCTAAAGGATATCTTTTGGACAGAATGTTAGCAGTCCAAGGGAATCAACAAGAGCCTGATTTACAGTCAGGTGCATTGCTGAATATATGTATAGATGGTGACCATTCTAGTGACTGACCATTTAATTTAAGATTGTTATTAATCAATCCAGTGGCTGAATAATGCAACTTTAAAGGATAATTGCAGGTTCCACTTCCAGCCTTCTTCAAAGCTAGCTTCCTTATTATATGGGTAAAATAAGAACATAAGAAGTGCCATCCCCAGAACAGACCCTAGGTCCATCAAGTCCGGCGATCTGTACACGCGGAGGCCCCGCCAGGTGTACCCTGGCATAGTTTTAGTCCACATATCACTCTGAGCTTCTCATAAGGAGAAGTGCATCTAGATTACCCTTAACCATGTCACTTTATGCCTCTCATAAGGAGATGTACATCTAACTTATCCTTAAATCCTAGAACGGTGGATTCCGCAATTACCTCTTCAGGGAGAACATTCCAAGTGTCCACCACTCGTTGCGTGAAGCAGAACTTCCTAATATTTCTTCTGAACTTGTCCCCCCTTAGCTTCAGTCCATGTCCTCTTGTCCGTGTCACATTGGACATTGTAAATAATGTTTTTTCCTGCTCTATTTTGTCGATTCCTTTCAGTATTTTGAAAGTCTCGATCATATCCCCTCGCAGTCTCCTCTTCTCAAGGGAGAACAATCCCAGTCTCTTAAGTCGTTCCTCGTATTCCAAGTTCTCCATGCCCTTTATTAGCTTTGTTGCTCGTCTCTGCATCCTCTCGAGCATTTTTATATCCTTCTTTATGTATGGAGACCAATGTTGGACGCAGTGTTCCAAGTGTGGTCTGACCATCGCCCTATAAAGCGGCATTATTACTTTCTCCGATCTACTCTTGATTCCCTTCTTTATCATGCCTAGCATTTTATTTGCATTCTTCGCAGCCGCCGCGCATTGCGTCGATGGCTTCAGAGTCCTATCGATTAATACGCCCAGGTCCTTTTCCTGTTCGGCTTTTCCCAGAATTGCACCTGACATACTATACTTGTGTTCCTTATTTTTTCTGCCTAAGTGCATCACTTTGCATTTTTCCACATTAAACTTCATCTGCCATTTATCTGCCCAATTCTCCAATCGGCTCAAGTCACTCTGGAGTTCCTCACTGTCCTTTTGCGATTTGATGGCCCGGCATAGCTTTGTGTCATCTGCAAACTTGATGATCTCACTGGATGTTCCATCCTCGAGGTCGTTGATGAAAATATTAAATAAGATGGGCCCAAGTACCGAGCCCTGGGGCACACCGCTAGTCACATTCTCCCAGTCTGAGAACTTCCCATTTGTGCCCACTCTCTGCCTTCTGTTCTCCATCCATTTGCCTATCCATCTTAGTATATCACCTTCTATTCCATGGCCTTGCAGTTTCCTGAGGAGTCTTACATGTGGAACCTTGTCGAACACTTTCTGAAAATCCAAGTATATAATATCCACCGGTTCTCCATTATCAGTTTGTCTGTTCACTGTCTCAAAAAATTGAAGAAGATTCGTCAAACATGACTTCCCTTTCCTGAATCCATGTTGGATGGCTTTCATCAAGTCGTGTGTGTCTAATTGTCGGGTTATGCTATCCTTGATCAGCGCCTCAACCATCTTCCCAGGGACCGACGTGAGACTCACAGGTCTATAGTTGCCCGGTACACCTCTTGATCCTTTTTAAATATTGGCGTGACGTTCGCTATCTTCCAGTCGTCCGGTATCTGTCCTGTTTTGATTGACAGGTTGGCAAATTTTTGCAATAGTTCTCCGATTTCCACTTTTAGCTCTTTCAAGACTCTCAGATGAATTCCATCCGGTCCAGGAGATTTGTCACTTTTGAGTTTGTCGATCTGGCAGTAAATATGGTCCAAGTCCACTTTTACTGTGGTAAGGCTGTCCTCTGTTACTCCTTTGAACACTTTCACTGCTTCCAGAATTGTTGCAGTGTCTTCCTTTGTAAAGACAGACGCAAAGAAGGAATTTAGTCTGTCCGTGATTTGTTTGTCTTCCTTTTTTTTTAACTTTCTTTATTGATATTTTGAACTTGACAATGTATACATTTGAGAAAACAAAAAAAACTGTATGAAAATACATTATTAACATCAGAATTATTACAATAAAGATTTTAAATCCCTTCTAACCTATAACAGTAATGATGTATATTATACTATCAATATTATAAAATATTATGAAATTTATTCCTCTAAATAAATAATGCACCCCCCAACCCACCCTGGATGTGCAAAGGAATCTAACATAAAGAAAAAGGAATCACTTTGATTATAATGTGACAAAATTAGTTAATGGACCCCAAATCCCCTTAAAGGATTTAACAAACCCTAAACGTTCTGCCATAATCTTTTCATATTTATATGTTGCACATACAGTTGCCCACCAAAAACTAAAATTAATCCTATCATGATGTTTCCAATTAGAAGTGATCATTTGTCTTCCTTGATGTACACCAAAAAATGAGGAAGAAAGGAACAGAAATGAGGGACTGGCAGCCCAACTAGGGGAAGGTAAGAGAAGCAAAACACATGTAAAACCAGCAGAGAAAAGAAAAGACCAGGACTTAAATTGCTTGTACGCTAATGCAAGGAGCCTAAAGACCAAAATGGGAGAATTAGAAGCCATAGCCAAAAAAGAAAACCTAGACATCATTGGAATCACGGAAACATGGTGGAATGAGGATAACCAGTGGGACGTAGTGCTGCCAGGGTACAAACTCTATAGAAGAGACAGGACCCATAAGAGGGGTGGAGGAATAGCACTATACATAAAAGACACCATTCCCTCGTCCGGAGTGGATATAGAACCAAAGGCGGAAGGACTGGAGTCATTATGGGTCAAATTACCAGGAAAAAGTGGCCTTGACATAAGATTGGGTCTATACTATCGTCCACCAGGACAAACGGAAGCTAACGACAAAGATCTGGCAGCAGAACTGAGGCGGGAAGGCAACAACAGTAATGTGACAGTAATGGGAGATTTTAACTACCCCGGGATTAACTGGAATATTGGAAACTCAAACTGTGCGAGGGAAACAGAATTCCTAGAGGCTGTGAGGGACTGCTTTATGGATCAGCTTGTCAAGGAACCAACAAGAGGATATGCCACTCTTGACCTAATCCTCAACGGAATAGGGGGACCTGCAAAAGAAGTGAAAGTAATAGGACCACTAGGAAACAGCGATCACAACATGATCCAGTACAAATTAGGAGTAAGTACAGCAAAAGGGAAGAGAACCACAGTGACAACGTTCAACTTCAAGAAAGGGAACTATGATGCTATGAGAGCAATGGTTAAAAAAAAACTTAGAAACAGCTCAAGGAAAACAGAAACGGTAGAGCAAGCCTGGTCTCTATTCAAGGGCACAGTGCAAGAAGCACAACATATGTACATCCCCAGATTTAGAAAAGGGTGCAAAAAAAACCGAACAAAAAACCCCGCATGGATAAACGACGAGGTGAAGAAAGCGATAGGAGACAAGAAAAAATCATTCCGGAAATGGAAAAAGGACCAAACTGGGGAAAACTGGAATGAACACAGGAAACACCAAAGAGAATGTCATCAAGTGGTTAGGAGAGCGAAAAGAGAATACGAAGAGAAACTGGCCAGGGAAGCAAAAAACTTCAAATCATTCTTCAGATATGTTAAGGGGAAGAAACCAGCGAGGGAGGAAGTAGGACCGTTGGATGATGGAGACAATAAGGGAGTGATAAAGGAGCAAAAAGAGGTAGCCGACAGGTTAAACAAGTTCTTCTCGTCAGTCTTCACAAGCGAGGACACATCCAGTGTACCGGAACCCGACGTGATCTTCCATGGTGACCAAGAAGAAAAACTGTCAGCAATAGAGGTGGGCCATGAGGATGTCCTCCAACAGATAGATAGATTGAAAAGCGACAAATCACCAGGCCCGGACGGAATCCACCCTAGGGTACTAAAAGAACTAAGAAACGAGATAGCGGGAATACTCCAAAGAGTTTGCAACCTATCCTTGAAAACTGGAGAGATTCCGGAGGACTGGAAGATAGCAAATGTTACACCTATCTTTAAAAAGGGGTCAAGAGGAGACCCGGGAAACTATAGGCCGGTAAGTTTGACATCGGTTCCAGGCAAGATGGTAGAAGCACTGATAAAGGACAGCATCTGTGAGCACATCGAAAAAAATGGGCTGATGAAAGCGAGCCAACATGGCTTCTGCAAGGGAAGATCGTGCCAAACAAACTTACTGCACTTCTTTGAGGGGGTAAACAGCCAGTTGGACAAAGGGGAACCATTAGACATCATTTACCTTGACTTCCAAAAGGCCTTTGACAAGGTACCCCATGAGCGGCTGCTTAGGAAGCTGTGGAACCACGGGGTGGAAGGGGACGTATACAGATGGATCAAACACTGGTTGGCAGGCAGGAGACAGAGGGTTGGAGTGAAGGGTCACTACTCGGGCTGGAGGAAAGTCACGAGCGGAGTTCCGCAGGGGTCTGTACTTGGACCGCTGCTGTTCAATATATTTATAAATGACCTGGAAACGGGGACGAAATGTGAAGTTATAAAATTTGCGGACGACACTAAACTCTGTAGAAGGGTTAGAACTACGGAAGAGTGTGAGGATCTACAAAGGGACCTAAACAAACTGGAGGAGTGGGCGAATAAATGGCAGATGAAATTCAATGTAGGGAAATGCAAGGTCATGCATATAGGGAGAAAAAACCCGATGTTCAGCTACCAAATGGGGGGATTAGTATTAGAGGGAAGTAACCTTGAAAGAGATTTGGGTGTACTGGTGGATACAACAATGAAGTCAACGGCGCAATGCGCAGCAGCCGCGAAGAAGGCAAACAGAATGTTGGGTATTATTAAAAATGGTATTATGACCAGAACAAAAGAAGTCATCCTGCCGTTGTATCGGGCAATGGTGCGCCCGCACCTGGAGTACTGTGTTCAGTATTGGTCACCGTACCTCAAGAAGGATATGGCAATACTTGAGAGGGTCCAGAGGAGAGCGACACGAATGATTAAGGGCATGGAAAACCTTTCATACACTGAAAGACTGGAGAGGCTAGAGCTCTTCTCCTTGGAAAAGCGGAGACTCAGAGGAGACATGATAGAAACCTACAAGATCATGAAGGGCATAGAGAAAGTAGAGAGAGATAGATTCTTCAAAATTTCAAGACAAAAAAGAACAAGAGGGCATTCGGAAAAATTGGTAGGGGATAGATTCAAAACAAATGCTAGGAAGTTTTTCTTTACTCAACGGGTGGTGGATACCTGGAATGCGCTTCCAGAGGACGTAATAGGGCAGAGTACGGTAATGGGGTTTAAGAAAGGATTGGACAATTTTCTGTTGAAAAAGGGGATAGAGGGGTATAGATAGAGGATTGCTGCACAGGTCCTGGACCTGTTGGGCCGCCGCGTGAGCGGACTGCTGGGCGCGATGGACCTCGGGTCTGACCCAGCAGAGGCATTGCTTATGTTCTTATGTTCTTATGTTCTTTCCTTCCTTGGTCGTCCAGCGGTCCCACTGCCTCTTTTGCGGGTTTTCTCCCTTTCACGTACTGACCAGTTATTCAGATAGAAACATATAACTTGCCTATCAGGCTGTGAACATATAACTCTCTTTGAATATAGGGCCTTAAGGTCTGGATTCTCACACGACAGCCCCATTTAGAGAATTGTGGCCATGTCAGAAATAGGCGCCAGAAATATAGGCCATGGTTTTACAGGCCTATCTTTCAGGCACCTACTTTCAATGAGAATTGTGTCAGAGACGCCTACCGGCGCCTACGTCAGCTTCTGGCATAAACCATGCCTATTTTAGATGTAGGTGCCTCTATGGATGGGAGTTGGCCGCCATTGTTTGTAGGTGCTTACAAGTGCCTACATTTTTTCAATTAGATTTTACATTACATTAGGGATTTCTATTCCGCCATTACCTTGTGGTTCAAGGCGGATTACAAAAGAGTTATAGAAGGTGGATTACAAAAAGATATAATAATAATAATAACTTTATTCTTGTATACCGCATTACCATGGAAGTTCTATGCAGTTAACAGATGAAGAGACTGTATATTTACAGCAAAGTTATTTTTACAGCTAAGTTACATTTGCAGTGAAGTTACATTTGTTGTAAGTTACATACAGCGATATTACATACAGCAGTGTTACATACGGCGGTGATACATACTGCAGTGTTCGATAAGGCAGAGCAGAGGCATTTAGTATGGGGAGTAACGAAGACGGGATAATTAGATAGGTTGAGCGATCCATTTTGTTAAGCCATTTAGTGGTCATTTCCAGGGAAGATAAAGAGTAGAGCAGTTTTTTTGGGGGGGGGGTCTGAGAGTTAGTGGGAGGAAAGAAGGAAACTTGTGGTGGTTTTAAATGAGAAGTCAATTACTGCATCGTTTATCACCAATTAAACCATTTAAGTTAGGCAGCAGTAGGGCCTTAGAGAATTTGGGCCTTAGTTTTTACTGACAGTGTGTCTTCTCAACTGGGTTATAATATAACTTACAAATTGGCCATACTGGGTCAGACCAAAGATCCATTTATTATTTATTAAGAATTTGAAATACCGCTCCTGCTATTTTGTTCTTATGGACAAATACTTTCTCTAATAAATTACTGTATTGTTGCCAAAGGGGTTAATAAGTAGAACTTAACAAATATAACAATAGCTGTATAATGTATTTCAAATTTATCATGCTACTTCAAAATAAGCTTCACTTTTTCTGTTTTAATTATAGGGTATATTTAAGGATGAAGACGATCTTAAATTGTTTGATGAGGATTTCCAGAAGATGTTTCAGGAAAAAAGAGTGAATATATTATCAGATGAAAACTGGGACTGAGAATTCACTTAAATTATTTCTAGTTTTAGACTTGCCACTAGGTGTCAAGCCTATCTTTGGTATACTTTTGTAATGAACTTGTGTTGTCTTTTACTAGGCATTACTGTGGTTTTTATTTGGTATTGTAGGTGCAGTTTACTTACAGGAATTCAGTTTGCACTTGACATTATTTATTCTTTTTAAAGGAAAGATTTAGCATCTGCCACAAAATCCAGCCACTCTGAGGTACATTGAAGTAAAATAGCAGTACTGTAACAATTGCTTTTACTAATAAATTAATTGGAATACTGCTTTTTTTTTTTTTTTTTTACAGATGCATATCACAAAGACTCTAGTTGAGGATAACATGAATTAAAAAGGGTAGATAATTTACTAACACAAAACATTTTTATTTTATTCTTTGTGCTTATGCCTGAGCATAAGGACTACTTTTTGCAAGGCACAAATTATACACAGTGTCTGTTACAGCAGATACTTCTGCCTAAAATTCAAGACATTTTTGAATACTGTACTTTATTGTTCAACAGGATGGATGGAGCTCCCCAGCCTATCAAGCTTGCAAAACAGTTGAGTTCTTAATGAAACCCCAGAATCCATTACTCCAATAGCTCACTGGCATCAAAGACTTTGTGAATGTATCAAAGTTGAAGGGGACTTTGAGCACAAATTCTGAATTAACTAAGAAAACCCCCCATTATACTGTTTTCAAAGTCATACTAAATATTTAAACAATTGCAAAGCATTTTTAAACTATGTAAAGGGTCCTGTTTCTAGACACCATGTAGAATCCCATCCAGTTACAAGCAAGCACATATAATTAACATGTCTGGTTGAGTTAGCCAAGCCATGAAACCTAGTAAGGTATAAACAGAAATTAGAGGCCCTGGAGCAATGAATTTGAAAGCATAAATTCTCGCTTCTTTTTTTTTTTTTTTTTGGTCCTATAGCAAGTTACTTCCTTGTGCATTTCATCAGTCAACAGAAATTTTATGGCAAAAGCATTGTTCTTAAAAATCCCATTTACTTCAGGTACCAGAACTGGTTTTCTGCCCCAAACATTGCTTATGCATATTTCAAAGAATATGATTCTTGTACCTACCACCACCACCATCCATCCATTTTAGCAAGCTCAGCCTTAAAGTCCAACTTTACAGCAAGCATTAGGTTTAAAATTTGGGCACTGCTTTAGTAAAAGAGGAGCTTGGGTTTTAAATCTAGGGTTTTTCTGCTCTACTAGAGTGAGGTTTTGCAAATTGTGTTCTGCTCAGTGGAAAGTGGTGCGTTGTGTTTACAAAATCCTGTATCTTTGATCAGCTCTGTAGTATAGTAGATTCTTAACCGGAACTCAAACAACCAGCACAAAAAAAATCAAAGAAATACTGTAATACTTTAAACAAAAATGAAAAGAAAATCAATTTCTGGTGGAAATTCAAGTATAAACTTGGGACGCCACACCTGAATACGCCCATGCTTTGCCTACCACATGTCCGGTAGTTTGTCTGGAACAGTTTATAGTATTGCTTGGAAACAAACAGGAGGGATACAGTTCTGCAGTGCCAGTCTGTCAGCTCTTTCACACAGAAGCTGAATGGAGGAAAATGATTTTCTGCCTGAGAATGACCAAAATGACCAGTCTTGAAGATCTTCAGACTGCCAGTTGGCCGAACACTGACTGTAACCTCTTCCCACGCGAATCCTCGCCACATATTTGGGGGCAGGAAATGCAGCCTTCACCCTGAAACCCAGGGGAGTTTCACTCCAGATGCATACTTAAACCCCTGACAAGGTCAGCAGGCAAACAACTCCCAGGAGAATGGACCCCAAGTCTAAGAATGGTGACAAGCAGCAGGTTGGCTCCACAGATCCATCAACATTTCTCCTTGAAGCAGCAGTCCGGCTCTGTGGGACTGCATCCTTTCCTCTGACAAAGGACCACCAAAAAGGGTCTCAAGGCACTGAAGCCATTGAAAAAGAAATGAATTTTAAGTGAAAAAGAAGCAGAGCAATTCAAAAGACTTCTGCAAGGATTGCTTGCAGAAATTGAAACTGTATATGGCTCTAGTTCTCAGTCTAAGGGGGAGGAGCATGTGCTCAGGAAAGGGATAGATTTCTGCAACTCCCAGATTGCGGTTTGGGATTGAACACCTAGCGTATGGAATCCAGAAGAGACATAACAACTAAGTAATGGTTTCTGTAACTACCTAAAGATATTTCCAGTGCTATAGGTGAGACATTCTAGACCAGGGGTATCAAACTCAATCACATAAGGGGCCGAAATCTAAAACATAGGCTAAGTCACAGGCCAATTTTTTTTATTAAGATACTTAGGGATCCTTTTATTAAAGTACACTAACCAATTTAGCGTGCGCTAAAGATTAGTACACCCTAAATGCGCACCTTAGTAAAAGGACCCCTTAGTAGAAGTATAGGGTTGCAACGTCTCCAACCCCACGCCAGATCTGTGATGTAAACAAAATAAAGACTTTTCCTCTCTCTTTTAGTCCATGCTTGCTGTCTAACACCAGTTCTGGCTGGATACACCTTTCAAATCTGACATATTGTAATCACAAAACAAAAAATTAAAATTATTTTTTCTATCTTTTGTTGTCTGGTCATTATTCAAATCATGTTGGTCCCAGGCTCTGGCTGTCTTCTGATAACTCGCTTGCTAGGGTTTCCTGCCTATTTGTAGTTTTCTTCTTTCTCTGTGCTAACCATCCATCTTCCATCTCTGTCCTCCCCTTCCGTTTCCCTTCCCTCCCCGGAGGTCTGGCATCTTTTCTTTTTTTCATCTCCATCTCCGTAGCTGTAGTGATGGATCCCACCATCCCAAGATCCACCATCTCTCCTTTTCTCAACTACCCTTTCATCTAGGATCTCTCCCTCCTTCCCCACCCTAGGGTCCACCATCTCTCCCTTCTATCCAGTATCTTTATCCTCCCTCCACTCCACCCCTTGGGTCCAACTTCTCTCCCTCTTTACATCCCATTGTCCATCTCTCTCCCTCTCCTCTGTTTTTAGACCCATTATTTCTTCCCCTCCCCCACCCTGAGTCCAGCATATGCATGTCTCTTTGGACCCCTCCTTCCCTCCCTCCGTGTACTTCTATACCAGGACCCGGGCTGGCCCCCCCTCCCCTCCTGAAGGCCTGCATGTTTTCCCCCTTCTTTCTAGTATCCTCCAGCTTTCCATTCTGCAGGCTGCTTTGAAGGTGAGACTGGGAAGCCGGGATAGAGATGATGTCCAATGAGATGGAGGGAGTGAAGGAACAGGGTATTTTCTCGCCCCTGTTCTAGACCATAGGGTTATTTCTCACTACTCGCATGGTCTGCAGAAGAAATCCATTATAGGTTTTCACTTTGCCTCTAGTGTACTTCACAGGCTAGTTTAGCGCCCTCTAACAGTCTTTTCTTCTGCACACATAGCTGCAGCTATGTAGATTCTGTCCTCCCCATTTTATTATTTTAATTCAATGTAAGTTTGTCCCTTTTACGGGTATTTTCGCGTTTGAAATGGATTTGAAGCTCTGCCTGCTTGAGAATTCACAGACTTCGGGGTACATTAGCCAGTCTGCTTAGTCTTCCTTGGAGTTCAGGGCCGTCCCTGACCTAGACTCCCTGTTAAACAGGGGGGGGAGGGTCTGAACGCGGACTGTGCAGCATGCTTATGGTGCTCAGCAGTGTTCTGCAGTATGCTAGCTGCGTTTTTACGCCTCCGCCCGTCCAGGTGCCCATCCAGTGTTCCGCAGGGGTGGAGGCATAGTCAAACAGGGGAGTTTGACTAGCAGTCCGAAGATCAGCTTGAAGGATGAATTTCCAGTAGTGTGGCAATGAATTCTAAATCGGGCATTGAAAAAGCTGGGAGCAGATGCAGGCTGTCTGTGTCCAGTAACTGTGAGTAAAGGAGCTGACAGGCTCCAAAATCAATCTTTTAAATGTTAATTTTGAGGGGTTTTAAAGGTTTCCTTGCGTTCCTCTATATGATTTTTGTAATTTTTAAAGTTTGAGAAATGTCATTTTTTTGGCACGTTTTTGAAGCAAATTCGGGTCTGTTAGCCATTTTTAATTTTTAACAATCTTTTTTTCAACTTTTCACTGCTTCTGTAAAACTCAAACTTTTGCCAGGAAAACTACTGGAATGGAGTCCTTAGGGACTCCTTGTGTGGATTCATACCAAATTTGGGAAAAGATTGCTGCATTTACAGCGTTTGCACCACATAGAGCGGTCGGGGGGGGGGGGGGGGCGGTAACTACTGGTTCAGCCTCCCCTTTCACAGAAGCAGGTGATTACACGCTCAGCTAGCCCACTGGGGTGGCCACATTTATTTTTGGGGCTTGGTTCTGCAACTTTGTCTGTTCGCCACGAGATGGATTCCCCGAAGCCTAAGAAGCGCAAGTATGAGTCACCTAAAGGTTCCTTTATGCCTCAGGGTCCGGATACCTTCTCAGAATTTTGAGATTTTGCGGGTCTGTATTTTACTCCAGGAGTCTGGTTTCTGGGTTCTTTTCTGTTTTCCTTGCTATGTATCTTGGTGGCTGAGTGGCATCAGAGGGGGGGGGGGGGGGTCTGCACCTCCGTCTGCGCCGTCTGGTCAGACTTAGAGAAGGTCCGAATGACACGCACTTGCTGAAGTTTGAGGCACTACTGGATCTCATTGCTGCATTTTTACCAGAGTTGAGCGTGAATTCCAGCCTGTTCCTCTTATTTCTGCTACTTTTTTTTCCCTAGCTCTGCAGAATTTGTTCACAATCTGTGACTTTTCCTGGTTTCCGGATATGAGTTCATAGTTCTCGAGCAGTTGACTCTCTGGATGGTCCTTTATGGAAAGCTCGGGCTATCTCTAGCTTGGATCCTCAGGCACAGGAGTGTCTGTGACTTTGTGTCAGTCCAAGGGATTTCCCTGATGGCTCAGCTGACCAGGCGCAACTCTCTCCCCAGTGACGAGACAGTTGTGTTGAAAGCTATGCAAGACAGCTAGGTGGATGTGGTTCTCCAAAAAGTTTTCAACCAGCTATTTAGCCTTGGAGCTGCAGTGCCTATGTCCTTTGTGGCACGTGCTTGTCTTGCTCAGCTACGGACGCCTTTTCCTCAGCTTAGTGGGCTGGGATGGCCTACATGGTGGATGGCTTCTTTGACCTTTTGAAGATGCTGGCAAGGGTGTCAGCGGATTCTATTCCGGCCCACCGAATGATCTGGGTTCGGCAGCGGGCTGGTGATTTCTCCTCCAAGGCAACTCTTGCATGGCTACCTTTTCAAGGGCTGTTGTTGTGTGGCAAGGATCTGGTTGACCTCTTGAATTCGTTAATGGACTGTCACCCAAAGAACTGGCAGGATAGTAGAGCACGGCCCAAAGGTGCTGGGCATCCTCACTTGAGTGGTTCCTGACAAAATTTTCGTAATTGCAGGCAAGATTTTTCATCCTCTTCGCAGAGATTTTCTCAGGGCTCCAGACTGCAGGTTCGCTCTGTCTACCGCAGCTCTTCCTGCCTGTACGACCCAATGACGCCAGGGTACCGAGAGCCTCTCTGTGGATGGGAGGTTTGGTCCTTACAGTTTCGCCTATCTGCCTATTATTAAAGTCCAGTGGGTCATGGAATTTATTCAGGTGAGCTGCAAGCTGGTTTCCCCAGCTTCTCTAAAACTATTTGTGTCTTCTCCTGTCGGGAGTTCAGACACAGTGCTGTTCAGTGCTTTTTGGATTTTTCAAGCAATACAGCCGGTGCCAAGCTAACCTTCGGGTTTACACAGATGCTCTGTTTATTTTATCATTCCTAAGAGGATAAAAAGTTTGCAGAATAATTCTGGTTTTGCAGCATTTCCATCCAGCTCTTAAGCTTTCTCGGTTCTGGATGAAAAAAACCCTGTGGTGGGTTCTTCAGCAATGGTTCCGGGAGAATTTCTGGCCCCTTGGATCTTATGGAGGCAAATTTGCACATTCTTGTTTTTCCAGATCACCGCATATTTCTGTTGTTTCATGTGTTGGATCAGCTTTGTCAGTTTTTGGCCCTGTCCTTTGGCTGGCGACCACACCCCGTACCTTCACCACAGTGATGGTGGTAGTAGCGGCTCCTCTGAGTTGGGTGGAGTTGCAGGCTCACCCTTATCTGGCCGCCCGGTGGCTCAGAGTGCTCTCAGAAAAAGGGGCGCACTACAGTAGCATCAGTTCTCTGCGTACTGGAATATCTGGGTTGAATTGTCAACTTAGGCGACAGAGGGTAGTGATCAATGGAGATTGCTCTGAGGAAAGGGATGTTAAGTGGTGTGCCTCAAGGTTCTGTTCTTGGGCCTGTTTTTTTTAACATTTTTATAAACGATATTGCTGAAGGGTTGTCGGGTAAGATTTGCCTCTTTGCGGATGATTCCAAAATCTGCAATAGAGTAGACACGCTGAATGGTGTGAATAACATGAAGAAAGATCTGGCGAAGCTTGAAGAATGGTCTGAAATTTAATGCTAAGAAATGCAAGGTCATGCATTTGGGCTGCAAAAAACAGAGGGAAAGGTACAGTTTAGGGGGGTGAAGAACTTATGGGCACGACAGAAGAGCGGGACTTGGGTGTGATTGTATTTGATGATCTTAAGGTGGCCAAACAGGTTGAAAAGGTGACGGCGAAAGCTAGAAGGATGCTAGGTTGTATAGCAGGGATCTCAAAGTCCCTCCTTGAGGGCCGCAATCCAGTCGGGTTTTCAGGATTTCCCGAATGACTATGCATTGAAAGCAGTGCATGCACATAGATCTCATGCATATTCATTGGGGAAATCCTGAAAACCCGACTGGATTGCGACCCTCAAGGAGGGGCTTTGAGACCCCTGTTGTATAGGGAGAGGTATGGCTAGTAGGAAAAAGAAGGTATTGATGCCTCTGTATAAGACTCTGGTGAGACCTCATTTAGAATATTGTGTACAGTTCTGGAGGCCGCACCTTCAAAAAGATGTGATTGTGTGATGATCTTAAGGTGTACCACACCAGACTGACACTAAACAATTTGACTAAGTGGAGGAAAAGATCTCGGATACACCACATTGGGAACATATGTCGTTCTCCCAAAGTTTGCTTAGTGGTGATGAGTCTTTTTCATTGATCAAAAACCTCCACCCGGTTCATTTACAGAAGTTAGATAGCTCTAAATCTAATAGATGCTGGCATTGTCATCTTAAAGCTGGAACATTAGATCATTTGTTATTCTATTGTCCATTCATTCTTGCTTTTTGGAAATCAATATGTGATCAAATTAATAATTTGTTAGAAAATCCAGTGGCATTATCCTATGATACTGTATTGTTTGGCATATCAATGAGGGCTAAAAGCCAAATATCCTCTAATAATAACAGGCTTCTGCTCATTATGACAGGGGTTGCCATACAACAGATCACGAATAACTGGAAAAATTGGAAAAGGCTGAATTACAGCTTTTGGTAGAACTCATTATGCCACATATTCAAAATGGAAAGATAATTGCTATACAGCAGGGAAATTTTAAAAAATTTCAGGTTATTTGGGAGCCATTAACAAAATATTGCAAAGATTGAAAGTATTGTATAGAATAAACAATTTTTTCCTTTGGTTCATATACAGTGGTGCCTCACACAACGAACTTAATTCGTTCCAGGAGCAAGTTTGTTATGCGAAAAGTTCGTTATGTGAAACGCGTTTTCCCATAACAATACATGTAAAAAAAAATAATTCGTTCTGTAGCTTAAAATATGCTAAGATGACATAAAAAAAGATAAATTTACCTTGTTAGAGCTGTTAGCATGATATAGAGGGGATATATGTGAAGGGGAGGGGAGACAGGGGTTTTGTTGATCCTTGCTGTGTATTATAATCACCCCCCACATACTCCCCAGTACCTTTTTTAATTCCTCCCATCTTTCCCAGCCAGTGGCGTACAGGCCAGAAGCGCAGAGATCAGGAGCAATTCCTCTGCACGTCTGTGGGCCCATGCCGATCTCCGAATGGCTGCAGTTAGTTCTTGTGAGTCCCGCGAGAGCTGGCTGCAGTTAGTTCTTGTGAGTCCCGCGAGAGCTGACTGCAGCCATTCAGAGATCAGCGCAGGCCCAGGCGGCGGGGGGAGGTTTAAAAATATGCGGTGGCGGCGGGGGGAGGTTTAAAAATATGCGGTGGTGGCGGCGGGAGGTTTAAAAATATGCGGTGGCGGCGGGGGGAGGTTTAAAAATATGCGGTGGCGGCGGGGGGAGGTTTAAAATATGTAGCGCCAGTTAAGCGATGCAGCTCGGGCGACTTCGTTGTGTGAAACGAAGTCCGTTGTACGAATCAAGACAAGAAGTTCGTTGTGCGCAGCGTTCGCTGTGCGAGGCGGCCGTTATGCGAGGGGGGATGGGATTATTTTATGATTTCTTTTATTTATGAATAAATATAGGATACAAGAGAGAGGGATTATTCGATATAGTTTAGAATTTTATGTTATATTAAGTGTGATTTAAGTATAAATGATTGTATTATATGTTACACTTATTGGGAGCTTTAAAAATGAATAAAGATTAATATAACAAGTTATGGGGAGGAGGGGGGGAAATGATTGTTTTGTATATTAATTGTATAGTTAAAGTGCCTTTTCTGAAATGTTTACATCTAAGTTAATTGTATGGCACTGTCGAAGTTTGAAAATCAATAAAGATTAATTTTAAAAAACCCTCCACCCTAACCTAAATTGCCGATCTATTTTTTCTTTTTTATAATTTTAAAATTTTTAGCAATTTTTTGTCTTATAATCAGATAATATTTCAACCTATTGTTACTTAGCATCAATGAATGAACAACATTTGTATATCACAGTTATTTAGCAAGGACTGCTGAGATTGTCTAGTTGTTTTCATGTAGCAACTTAGTATCGTATTTCATTATCACAAGCTACAAAAACCTGAAAAAAAAGTTCCTTGCATAAATCAAAAGATTATAGAATCAGACAGCCACTTATCTTTAGGTTGTGAAGCTCCAAGTGGCAATTTGGAGCTTCACAACCTAAAGATAAGTGGCTAGCATGCAGTCTGCACCTGAGTGTCTTTCCTGACTGTCTCAACTAGGCCTGGATACCATAAAAGATCTAGATCGTTTTGCCTTGCAGCTTTGCTCTTGAGCGTGCAGCTTTAACTTGGAAAAAAAACATTCAAGGCAATTTGGAGCTTGTCATAGGTAAAGCTTCTTAGGTCTACCAAGTCATCCTTGGTGTCGGCTTACGCTAAGGTGTAGAAGACCTTTAGATCACTGGAGTGAACAAGAACAGGTGGACCCTTATTCGACTCAGGTGTCATGGGTCCTTGCTTTCTCCAAGCAGGTTTGGATACAAGCCTCATGGTGGGGTCTCTGCGGATCCTAGTGGCTGGTCTCTCTGGTTCTAGATCCCAGGATTGGCAGTTCTCTTTGGAGTTGCGTCTGGATGTTGTTTGGTTTTGCAAAACTATCTTCGGGTAGGGCAACCCTTTATGAATCCGTTCCTGGTCTGGGACCTTAATGTAGTGTGGTCTGGCTTTGCCAGACCTCTTTTTATCCACTGAGAAATGCTTCTCTCCGGGATTTAACTTTCCAGACTATTTTTTTTTCTGATCGCTCTCTCTTGGGACTGTAGAGTTTCCGGATGGCAGGTGTTGTCATGTCGACACCCTTTGCTTCAAGTTCCTGAGAGCAGACAGTTCCTTCTTTCTTTTTGCCGAAGGTGGCTTTCCATGTCCATCCAGAAGTGTGTTTCCCAGTTCAGCTTCCAATCTCGGAATCATCTGCTACAGTACTTGGACGGGTGCAGGGTGCTCCTGCATTATTGGCGAGTCTCTCATGAGTTTCACTTTCTGACCACCTGTTGTGGTAGCTCATTTGATTCTGTGGGGTTCTCCCGCTTCTAAGGCTATGATCTCTAGATGGATTCGTAGAGCCATTTCGTCAACTTACATTCTTGCGGAGCTACTATCCCCTAGTCTGTTAAGGCGCTTTCTTACAAGTGTGTCACTTCTTCGTGAACAGAAGCTAGATCTATTTCTCCTGAGATTTTCAGGGCAGCAACATGGTCTTTTCACATATTTGTCAATTTCTAGAGTGGATGTTGCTGCCATTTGGGTTCTTGGTCTTTAAAAAAAAAAATTCTTTATTTATGCATTTTAACTTTTTGACAAACAAAAAGAACAGGAAATAATACAATACTGGTATTTTCACAGATACAAACTATATCTTCACAGTTTTAACAAAGAATAAATACCTCAGCTTGTATAGTTAGTCCCCCATAAGGAAGGCGGAGCTGCAAATTGACTGAAATAAACCACTGGTAATAATAAAAAAGGAAAATAAAGATGTGGCTGGCTAGAGCCCAAACATTACTTCATTGAGCTATTGTTGAAGTAGCAGATCTCACATAGTAAACTCACTTTGCCCTTTGGTAGAAATAAATTTTGACAACTGCTGAGGTTCAAAGAAAACGTATCTCTTACCTTGATAAACCATAACACATTTGCAGGGGTACCTCAAAATGAACATTGCACCCAACTGCAAGGCCTGAGGTCTCAAAATGAGAAATTGTTTTCTTCTCTTCTGGGTTGAACGTGAAACATCAGGATACATTCTAATAACCGTTAATATAAATGGAACATCTTTATATTTTAAAAAAAGCTTGAGTATCCATTCCCTATCTGAATCAATAGCAAATTGTACCATCAGCATAGCAGTAGTAGTCTGGGCTTCATTATCTGACAAGTTTCAAGTTTATTGATTTTTAATATACCGACCATCTAGCCGGTTTACAATAAAATATTAAAATAGAGATTAAAAAAATAGTACTTAAATGAAATGTCAATGGAAAGAAAGGGAGGTGAACATTAAGGACATCAACAAGACAGACTTGAAAGTGATGATTGAGAGGGAGGAATGGGGTAAAGTTACATTAAGAAGGGGGGGGAAAAGGGGTAGAAAGGAAATGGAAAGAGAGAGGATAAAACATTAGGGGTAGGATCGCTTCTTGAAAGCGGTTGGTGAATTTAGGAAGAGAAATTCAGGAGCGATTGAATGCGTCTTGAAATAAAAACATTTTTAGGATAGTATTAAATTTATCGATAGATTTTTCATGATGGAGATGAGATGGTAAAGCATTCCATAGGGTTGGGGCTACCACTGAAAAGTTTGTTTTCCTAGTAAAGAAAAATTCCTTTATAGAAGGAATGAAGAGTAAATTCTGATCAGCTGATCTGAGAGTTCATGAGGGACGCAGGGGAATAAGGAATTTAATGAGAAAAGAAGGTTGATGGGAAAGTTTAATTTTAAAAACTGACAGGATGGTTTTGTAGGTAATGCGATATGAGATGGGAAGCCAGTGGGCTTCTTTCAGGAGAGGTGTGACATGATCGTATTTCCCTAATTTGTATATATAAGTTTTATTGCCGTGTTCTGAATTAGCTGTAGATGTCGCAATTCTTTTTGAGTAATTCCATTGTAAAGAGAGTTGCAGTAGTCAAGATGAGAGATAACTAAGGAATGAATAAGGGTCGTGATTGCTTCCGTGTCTAGGATAGGTGTAAGGGAGCGTATGAGTCGAAGTTTGTAAAAACAAGTTTTTACCACTGAACTAATTTGGTCATGAAATATTAAGTCTTTGTCTATGATTACCCCAAGTAATTTTATTTTTGTTTCTATTTTTACGGGGTACGATTTAATTAATATCTTTCCTATTATTGTTTCGTTTTTTTTTGGTAGGAAAGAGTAGACCACATGATTTATCGAGGTTGAGAGCGAGTTTATTAGAGTGAAGCCAGTCACTTATCTTGTCGAGTTTATTGTTAATTTCTAGAATTTCTGAGGTGTTTGAAGTATCAATGGGATGGAGTAATTGAATATCGTCGGCATAAGCAAAGATTGTGAAACCAATAGATTGTGCCAAAGTGAGGAGAGGGGACATGAAGATGTTGAATAGCAAGGGAGAAAGAATGGAACCTTGTGGGACGCCATACATTTGAGCAACTGGTGATGAGGTTTCCTCCTTTGAGTGAACTTTAAAACTGCGTTCGTTGAAATATGAGGTAAACCAAGAGAGATCCGATCCTGTAACGCCATAGTCTTTGAATCGGTCGATGAGGAGAGAATGATCAACAGTATCAAATGCTGCGGACAAGTCTAAAGAAATAAGAAGTACAGATTTCTGGCGATCGAGAAAATAGTATATAGTTGAAAGAAGTCCTAATAGAGATAATTCTGTGGAGTAAGAAGAAAGAAATCCAGTTTGATGTGGATGAAGGGCATGGATTTTGTCTGTAAATTCTGCGAGTTGATTATAGATAATTTTCTCTGTCAGTTTAGAAATAAGGGGGAGATTAGCGATGGGGCGGAAATTTGCTAGTAAGGTGGGGTCCAAGTTCTGATTTTTTAATTTAGGAAAGAGAAGAGCTGATTTCCATGCTTTCGGAACAATCCCGTCGCGAAGACTTTTAGAAACCATTTGCAAGAGAAATGGTCCAAAGAGAGATAATAATTATTTGAGAAACAAAGGTGGAATACTCTCTAAAGGATTGTTGGGAGTGTTTATAGATTGTAGAATTTGGAGAAGGTTGGCTAGGGAAGGGGGCTTGAAAGTAGAACAAGTACTAAAAGGTAGATGGGTAATGTCGTCTGAGGCATCTGGACGAGGAGCATGAATAGGTAATCCAAGGTGAGATCTGATGTCCTTGATTTTTTTATCGAAGAAAAGTGCAAGTTCAGAGGCAGGAGGCTGTGTAGGTAAAGGTATGGATTTCTTATTGGAGTAGGGGGATAAAGATTGAACTATACTAAAAAGAGCTGAGGAGTTATGAGTAGTAGTAATGTATTTAGAATAATAGTCTTTTTTGGCTTGTTGAATAGCAATTTTGTAGTTAGTAGCCTTTTCTTTAAATAGGAGAAGAGAGTTATGAGATGTAGTTTTGCGCCATTTATGTTCAATGGAGCGGAGTTGGCAGTGAAGGAGGGAAAGTTTCTTTGTAAGTTCTAGCTTAGATGATCTTTCCTGAGGGGGGGCGAGAGAGTCCATTAAGGATTTTGTAGAAGTGTCCCAAAGGGAAACTTGTTCGTCTAATGAGAGGGTAGAGAAGTCTTGTAATTTTAGTTCGAAGGAGTTCTGAATAGATGAATATGTAATTTTATTGAGATTTCTAAAGATATAGGTATTCTGTTGAGAGGAGAATGGTTTAGAGAGAGAATTTAGTTGACAGGAAATGAGGACATGATCAGACCAAGGAAAAGAAAGAGTTGTAAAATTTTGAAAGAGATGGCTAATGGTGGTTGAACAGAAGATCATGTCGATATTATGTCCAGCAGAATGTGTAGGCATAGAAAATAGTGGGGTTAGAGATAGATCAGAGATAAGGGTCAGAAGTTCAGCTGTATTGTGATGATTAGGGAGGTTGAAGTGTATATTAAAATCTCCTAAAATGATGGGATTGGAATAGGAGATGTTAAAGTCTGAGATAGTGGTAATAAGGGCAGCTAAAGATGCTTTAGTGACAGGGGGAGGGAGGTAAGTCAGCAAGAAATTAAAAGATGAGGAGTTTTTTATTGAAAACTGAAGGGTTTCAACCGGGAAGTTAGAGTAAGAAATGAGAGAATCAGAATGAAAGGGAATAGTAGTATGGTATATGACAGCAAGGCCTCCTCCCTTTTTGTGTAAGCGAAGTTGGAATTTCACTTTATAATTATTGGGGCAGGCTTGAATCAAATAGGCCTCATCCCCCTGAGTTAGCCAGATCTCAGTGAGGCATAAAATATGGAAATTGTATTGAAGGATTAAGTCATGGATTAGATGATGATTATTTTTAATGAAACGCACGTTTACAAGGCCTATGTTAATATTGGATGGATATGGTGGAGGTAAAGAGAAAGGGGTGAGAACTGGGGAGATAGGAATAGTAGTATAACATCTAGGTCGAATTTCTGTGGGAAGTTGAGGGGAATTTTGAGGGGGGGTCAGCGGCCCCATATGACTGGAATGGAAGCCATAGGTTTGTAGTTGTAAAGTAAAGCAGAGGAATATACAAAAGTGGTAGGAGAAGAAATGAATAGAGTTTGAAGGCCGTAAATAAAGAATATAGTAGTAATTAAGCGTAGTAGTGAGAATTTACCTGTGAATTTGGTAAAAATGATATCAGAGGAATAAAGTAGCTGCATGAAGGAGCGCATAAAGGAGCAGGACCTGCTCCTTAGGTGCGCCCTTTGGTGTGTGCCAAAGGCGCGCGCCTTTGCGGTGTGCGCCGCAAAGGAGGTGAATTTAAAAGGAGAGCTACCGGAGGAGGTTTGTGGGTGGAGGCGGCGGCAGTCCCCTTAGGGAGCAAGGAAGCAGGACGAGGTGGGGAAATCAGGTTGTTAAAATCAGATAAAATGACAACCAAATAATACAGAGTCTCGCTACTGGTGGAGAGCGTTACTGTTGCCGTAAGTGGTAAAACAGAGTAAAAGTTAGCCTCTCTAGGAAATGAGTTAAATCCAAACTATCAGCAGACAAATTCTGCTGGTTTGGATTTTGTGCTTTAACTCTGGAAGGCAAATAATAAATTTTTGTGAGAGGCGGATAAGAAGACTCAGGCACCTTCAAAATTTCAGTAAGGTATTTTCTGAATATATCCTGTGCAGACATAGTAATTTTGGGAAATTTATAATATGAAGATTACATCTAGTTGCATTCTCCAACATTTCTATTTTAAAGTGTAGGTTCCCACTGTCCTTAACCCATGTTAAGGCCTGTGTTTCAACTACTTTTAATCTATTCTCTTGTCCATCTACTTTATTTTCCACTTTAGATAGTCAATCTTTTATGTCCAGATTTTCTGACACCACTATTGTGTAGCATGTTGTAAGGTGCTGCATCTGAGTCCCCAGAGAGAACTGTAAATTAGATATTGCATCCCATAATGTTTCCAAGCTGAAGACCTTGGGTCTTTGCAAGGGTTTAAGCTCAGTTCTAGGACCCACTGGTAGAATTAAAGTGTCTGTATCCTCAGTAGAAGTACCTTTCAATTCAGGCAAAACTTCGGGGGTCTGCTTCTCTCTCTCTGAGCGCTTTGGTTGTAAAACTAGCTTCTCAAGCCTCCCTCTAGAGTCAATTCCGGCACTCTGTTGGGCTGGGAAGAGAACACCCTGGGCCAATTCTACCTCCAACTCTCCCTCTGGCTCCCCTGGGCGGCTCGGAAGACTCCGCTCCTCTGGAGTCAAGGTAGTAGCCTCAATGGAGAGGTCCGACGCTTCAGTTTGCAAGCCTCCCACTGCCAAGGAACACTCTGAGTCTGGCGTTCGGGTTCCGTGCTCGATGAAGACGTCTATCGGGCCAACTGGGGTACTGTAATGGTCCTGGGAAACCCGGACCTTTGATTTCCTTTTCACCATCAGCGAAAGGTAAGAAAAATGACTCCAGCCACACTGCCGCGTCTCAGTACGAGCTACCAGCCGCCATCTTGATTAAGCTCCTGGGTTCTTGGTCTTAAGGACCGGCACAGCAAACCCACCCTAGCTTTCTTGGCAGACTGCTTTTGTACGTCCCTATGGTCTAGAATGTCTCACTTATTGCACTGGAAAAGGAAATTATGTCCAGTAGATAGGTGGACATTCTAGACACCCACCCTGTCCTTGCTGTGCCTGTTTCAGATTCAGATTTCAGTCTCCTGCTGCTTATCCAATCTGTTTCTTGGAGATTGGTCAACCCTTTGGGGTTAACAAGAATTTGTACCTATGTATAACCTGTTGGAGTAGTTCTGAACTCCCTTGACGCTTCTATACCATCTATAAACGATATTCAACGGTTGTTTCAGTCCATAAACCTAAAAAGCAATAACTCTGAAACTATTGTGCTATTTATCTTAAAACATTTCTTCAATAAATTAGTGCCATTCATACTTAAAATCATCACCAGCAGTCTGGAAACAAGATCTCTCCCAAAATTCTGGAAACATGCGACAATCCACCCAATTCTTAAAAATCCAAAGGCAAATCACAATGACATCACAAATTTTTAACCAATAGCTAAAATTCCATTCCTTGCAAAATTGACTAAGAAAGTAGTATTCAATCAGATATCCGAATTTATAGATAAAACGGGAGTATTGCATCCTAATCAAACAGGATTTCGGAAACATTATTCTACAGAATAATGATGATAGGTATGACTATAATTATCCTCTATTTTCTGGACCACAACTGATCTGTTCTTATATCCATAGAACTCTCTTCTGCATTCGACACCATTGATCACCATCTTCTTTTAACAGGACTGAAATCCATTGGAATTAGTGATACTGTGCTTCAATGGTTTCAGTCTTATTTTTCAGATAGATCATCAAAAGTTATTTTTAATAATTCAACCTCAGACATAATATCTACCAACTATGGCATCCCACAAGGGTCAATGTTATCCCCCCTACTCTTTAACATCTTTTCAGCCCCTCTGCTAACTCTCTGTCAGTCTATTGGGTTTACAGCATTCGCCTACGTGAATGATCTTCAATTTTTATTTCCATTAGACTCATATTCCACAGAGGAATTCCAAAATGTCAATAAGAAATTAAGTTCAGTAAAACCTTGGATTGCAAGTAACTTGGTTTGCAAGTGTTTTAGGACAAGCAAAACATTTTATTAAATTTTAACTTGATATACAAGTAATGTCTTGCAATACAAGTACCTACAGTATACACACATCAACTCTAAGCCGATGGTTCTTCTTTCTCTGACACTGCAAGAGTGTAGTAACTGTTTTAAACAAGCAGTCTTGCAATACGAGTACATACTGTATACAGTACACGCGTCACATCATCACAACTGAGCCAATGGTTCTTCTCTCTCTGATGTTGCAAGAGTGTAGTAACTGTTCTAAATGAGCAGTCTTGCAATACGAGTACATGCAATATACAGTACATGCATCACATCACAACTGAGCCGATGGTTCTTCTCTCTCTGATGCTGCAGGAGTGTAGTGACTGTTCTAAATGAGCGAGGTCTTGCAATACAAGTACGTATAGTATTTTGTATTAAAGTTTTGGGGTTGTGGAATGAATCAACTTGAGTTTCCATTATTTTCTATGGGGAAATTCGCTTTGATATATGAGTGCTTTGGATTACAAGCATGCTTCTGGAACAAATTATGCTCGCAAACCAAGGTTTGACTATATAATCTCAGACTGGCTTGTCGAAAATAAACTAGTAATGAATACAGACAAAACAAAAATAATACACTTCCCTTAGAAAGAAGGATTAAAACTCACCGCCCCAATCAAAATAAATAATATCCAATTACAGGACGTTTCTAAGATTAGTGTTGGGGGTAATTCTTGATCAAAAATTGACATATCACAATCAGATTAGTGCAGTAGTGAGAGGTTGTTTTCAGAGGTTACAAATGATCAGATCAATTGCTCCATTCTTGGACTCATCATCACTGAATGTCCTTGTACATTCACTGATCATTTCAAAGTTATATTACTGCAACTCGCTCTACAAAGGAATTGCTCTTAAAGAAATCCGTCGACTACAACTAATTCAAAACACAGTGATTAAAATTATAACAAATAAGAAAAAATTTGACCATGTGACACCTCTGCTCAAACAAGCTCATTGGCTTCCAATTGTCCATAGAAGCTCCTATAAAATAGCACTATTAACATTCAAAATATTAACTAAAGCGATAGGCAATAAGAAATATTCATTCAGGAAATGGAAAAAGGACAAAACTGAGGACAACTGGAAAGAGCACAGGAAGTATCAAAAAGAATGTCACCGTGTGGTTCGAAAAGCCAAAAGAGAGTATGAAGAGAGGCTAGCCAGGGAAGCTCGAAATTTCAAACCTTTCTTTAGATATGTTAGAGGGAAGCAGCCAGCCAGGGAAGAGGTGGGACCGCTGGACGATGGAGACAGGAAGGGAGTGGTGAAGGAAGAGAAAGAAGTAGTAGAAAGACTTAACATGTTCTTTTCGTCTGTGTTTACAAATGAAGACACATCCAACATACCGGAACCTGAGCAAATCTTCAAGGGAGATCAAGCAGAAAAATTAACATCCATGGAAGTGAGCCTGGAAGACGTACGCAGGCAGCTAGAAAAACTAAAAACTGACAAATCCCCGGGTCCGGACGGAATCCATCCAAGGGTTCTGAAGGAACTAAAGGAGGAGATAGCGGAACTACTGCAGCAAATTTGCAATCTATCCCTGAAAACAGGCGTGATCCCAGAGGACTGGAAGATAGCCAATGTTACGCCCATCTTTAAAAAGGGATCAAGAGGTGACCCGGGCAACTACAGACCGGTGAGTCTGACCTCAGTTCCAGGTAAAATGGTGGAAGCACTTATAAAAGACAACATTGATGAACATTTTGAAAGAAACAAACTTCTGACAACCAGTCAACATGGTTTCAGCAAGGGGAGATCGTGCCTAACTAACTTATTGCACTTCTTCGAAGGAATTAACAAACGGATGGACAGAGGTGACCCCATAGACATCATATATCTAGACTTCCAAAAAGCCTTTGACAAAGTACCCCACGAACGCCTACTTCGAAAACTGAAGAACCATGGGGTGGAAGGAGATGTACATAGATGGATCAGAAACTGGTTAGCGGGTAGGAAACAGAGGGTGGGAGTGAAGGGCCACTACTCGGACTGGAGGAGGGTCACGAGTGGTGTCCCGCAGGGCTCGGTGCTTGGGCCGTTGCTATTTAATATATTCATAAATGATCTAGAAACAGGGACGAAGTGTGAGATAATTAAATTTGCGGACGACACAAAACTATTTAGTGGAGCTCGGACTAAAGAGGACTGCGAAGAATTGCAAAGAGACTTGAACAAACTAGGGGAATGGGCGATGAGATGGCAGATGAAGTTCAATGTTGAGAAATGTAAAGTACTACATGTGGGTAGCAGAAACCCAAGGTGCAGCTATACGATGGGAGGGATATTATTGAAGGAGAGTACCCAAGAAAGGGACTTGGGGGTAATGGTGGACATGACAATGAAGCCGACGGCACAGTGCGCAGCGGCCGCTAAGAAGGCGAATAGAATGCTAGGCATAATCAAGAAGGGTATTACAACCAGAACAAAAGAAGTTATCCTGCCGTTGTATCGGGCGATGGTGCGTCCTCATCTGGAGTACTGCGTCCAATATTGGTCGCCGTACCTTAAGAAAGATATGGCGTTACTCGAGAGGGTTCAGAGAAGAGCGACACGTCTAATAAAAGGGATAGAAAACCTTTCATACGCTGAGAGATTAGAAAAACTGGGACTCTTTTCCCTGGAGAAGAGGAGACTTAGAGGGGATATGATAGAGACTTACAAGATCATGAAGGGCATAGAGAGAGTGGAGAGGGACAGATTCTTCAAACTTTCGAATAATAAAAGAACAAGAGGGCACTCGGAAAAGTTGAAAGGGGACAGATTCAGAACGAATGCTAGGAAGTTCTTCTTTACCCAACGTGTGGTGGACACCTGGAATGCGCTTCCAGAGGACGTAATAGGGCAGAGTACGATACTGGGGTTCAAGAAAGGATTGGACAATTTCCTGTTGGAAAAGGGGATAGAGGGGTGTAGATAGAGGATTACAGTTCAGGTCCTGGACCTGATGGGCCACCGCGTGTGCGGACTGCTGGGCACGATGGACCTCTGGTCTGACCCAGCGGAGGCACTGTTTATGTTCTTATGTTCATTCCTAGAAAGGTATATTATTCCATATATTCCTATTAGAATTTTGAGATTGGAGGACAAAAACCTTCTAATAATTCCATTACTTAGTACAATAAATACAAGACAAAATACGATCTTTGCGGTTACAGCGCCTAAAATATGGAATTCCTTACCATCATTTATTAAGGATGAAAAATCATTAAGTAAATTTAAAGGATTGTTAAAATGCTTGTTGTTAAAGGACGCCTTTGAGACCTAATCGGCGGATTTTCTTTTGACCCCGTTCACCGCAGAAACTCATGTTTCCTCTGTCTTAGGTTCCGAGAAATAAAACAAAACAAAAAAAAAACCTTTTAATTTTCCTTTTTAATCTTGATTATACTTTTAAAATTTTTACCCTCCTTTTGTACTTACCTTTCATGTTCTCTTTACTATGCTTATTGTAGTTCTCCCCACTTCCCTTATGTATTGGTCTGCAATGTTCGTATGTCTATTGTAGTTAATAACTAAGACCCTGTTTTTAATTGTAAATCGCTTTGAATTCACGATATTGTAATACATCAAAATTTTAATAAAACTTGAAATTTGTTGGAGGTTAACAGTACTGTTTAGTTTGAGCAGAACCATAGTTTAGCCTGTCATTACAGGTGCCTCTACTTCACAGATGAGTGTGTCTCTCTATGCTTGGGTACTTACTGCTAGAGGGTGCTAAACTAAACTTTTTGTTAAGCAGGCTGGGCTGCGAAGTCTTGAGTAGAAAAGTGTGTAATAGAGGGAAAATATAAAGTTGGGCCAGTAGTAGGTTTCTCTTCACAGCTAAAGTTTCTGGATTCAGATTGAAAAGCCATCCAGAAAGACCTGGACAAGGAGGAAAAAGAAGCCGGCCAACGTGAGACAGAGAACCTGGAGATAAGTTGTTTTTGGTTTTGTTGGAGGGGTTTTTTTTTTGTGTGTGTGTGTGCACACCATTTGGGACATTTAATTTTCTTTTTGGCGAACATTAAATTAAATCTGATAGAAAATACAATAACTCTTATTTGTTTTAATATTAGTCGGTGTGATCCTGGACACGGGGAATCTAAAGAAAAAAAAGCACTTTTAACACTTGGGAGTATTTTAAACATTGGACAAATTTTAAATAGGATGTTTTAAATGCATTTTTAATGAGAAATGTTTGATTATTTTAATTATATTTAGTTTGTGAACTGGATCCAGGGAGGGTCATTTAATAGAAAATATAAAAAGTATATTAAAACAAATTCTTGATTCATCAATTATTTGTAATATTTATATTAAGAACATAAGAAGTTGCCTCTGCCGGGTCAGACCAGGGGTCCATCGTGCCCAGCACTCCGCTCCCATGGCGGCCCATCAGGTCCATGACCTGTAAGTGATCTTTTGTCTATAACCCTTTAATCCCCATTTTTCTTCTATCTATACCCTTTCATGATCCTATCTCTACCTCTATTCTTGTACAATACCTCTTTATTCTGGGAATTGGTGGGAAGTAGTTATCCCCTATTGCCAGAGGCTGTAGGAAACTTCAATCAATAGAATTGAGCTCCTCCCACTGTGCCCATCTCTAGGGACATGCTCTCTGGATCCCAGTTTTGTTTTCCTACAAGCCAAGCTGTAGGAGCTCTTCTCTTCTGCTCGTGCTTCATTTCTTGAAATTTAGTGTATTATTTTAATACTTTTTGCAGGTTTGCCCTTGTGCTGTGGAAATACCCTGCGGGGACATCCTTTCAGCGAAAGATCGCAGACTTTGGAGTAAAGTCTGCCTCTGGGGGATTACCTGCCACTGCAGTAAGCTCCCCGGACCACCTGCACTTCAGATTGGAGCTCTGGGATTGGGAGCTAGCTCACCTAGGGTTCGTCCGCTAGTGGGTGGAACACAGGCTGCGCGGTTCCGTGGAGGCACGTCCGGGATCGGAACCGGACTGCGTACCTTCCCTGTGTAATCCGGAGGTCTCAGAAGTCACTGACTGGGGTAACTGAGCAGGTGAGGCAGTCAGAAGACTTGAAATCCAGTTTTCCAGCTTCCTGAGTTTAGAGATCTTTGTGCATGCTGTGTTCAGCTTGCCTGCCATTTCTACCTTACAGCACAGAACACAGTGAGTAGCTGTTTGTCTGCCTGGTTTGACGATTTTGAGGGGTCCTGAAAAGGGTTTTCTAGGTGGTTTCCCTGCATGCCCTAACCCCCCCCCCCCCACCTCTAAAATCACAAAATTGCTGTTTTCCAGGGTTCCCTGTGTTTTTCCTAGGCTATTTTAGGGCAAAATCGGCACCTGCGGTAGCCATCTTTGATTTTTTTCTAAACTTTTTTAAAAGTATATTTTTTATACTTAGAAGCTTTGTTTTTGCTTCAAACTTCTCAGATAGCCTCAGGGCGCCTCATTTGCGGCGGATGTCTGTCGGATTCGCAGCCATGTTCCACGTGTGCCGCAGCCTGCGAGTGGGCACGGTTTCAGTGCCATACATCTCTGAAGAGGTCCTTCTTGGATCTACTGCTGCATTTGCGAAAATTGCATCTGGACACCCTCTGAAGGGTGAGGCGGAGTTTTGGCGAAACGCAAGCGCAGTTCCGGTGCAAAGTCTCATAAATCTTTTAAGCACTCTAAATCTGAGGTGCACATGGTGGCCTTTGCCGGGGAGATATCCCCCCCCACCCCGGAATTTGTGAATGAAATGTATCAGGCATGCATGGGTAAAAAATAAAAAAATTCTATGCTGGTGGGTTCCCCTCAGAAGCCAACACAACCTTCTGGTTATTCTCCGCTGGTTGCTAGTCGGTCAATGTACTCTCAGACAGGGACTCTGGAAAAAGAGGCGGATGATGCCTGCCACTGAGTAGGTATCTTTTTGCCATCTCCCTACCTTTTCAGGGCGCCTCGGGGGCTTCTGCTGATGTGGATCACCTAGCAATGTGTGGTTCCTGAGATCTAACAGACGGTCCCACCGTTCGCAGATTCTTCAAGCCTCGTCTTGAGGATCTTATGTCAAAATTCCTATGGGAACTGAACCTAGTCGGTTCAGGCCGCCCGGCAAAATGTTTCTAGATGAGTGCTCAAAGACCACTCTCTGCCTCCTTTCCTGCTAATACGGATCCGATCCAGATTTGTTTGGAGGTTTGGGATAACCCGAAGGGTTCCCTTATATGTGCTCGGGCCATGGCAAAGCTTTCCCCATAGCGCCAGAGTTTTTCCAGCGCTTTCCTTCACCAAGT
The DNA here is from genome assembly GCF_902459505.1 of Geotrypetes seraphini. Taxonomy (NCBI): domain Eukaryota; kingdom Metazoa; phylum Chordata; class Amphibia; order Gymnophiona; family Dermophiidae; genus Geotrypetes; species Geotrypetes seraphini. The sequence continues at coordinate 49,507,359 of NC_047097.1, forward strand.
GTACCTCTCTCCCCTCTAAGGTGGGGTGGTCCTGAAAGATGTTCAGGACAGACGGACATTGCCATTCCACTCTTCAACATAATCCTGATGTTGTGGCCTCCGTGATCTGGATTTTCTGATTCCCGGAGTAGATTTTCTGGCAGACATCCTATATGACATGATGATGATTTTCACCACACTGGGCACTTAATCAGTGTCCGCCAGGAGAATGCTGTGGATATGTCAGTGGTCCAGGGTTTTTTCCCTTTTCTAAGGCCATTCTGTGCATGTTTCTGGCCAAGGGACAATTCCTGTTCAACCTTGGTCTGGATGACCTCATGGCATGTGTTCAGAACCGTATGCCTAAGGGCTTTGCCGGGTAGCAGACCTTGCTTCTTTAGGAGTTCGGGGCATCCTCATTTTCGTCCCTTCTGGCATACATGGCAGTACGATGGTCCTCTGGCCATAGGTCAAAGATTCAACTCTTCAAGGCCACGTTTTGGAGGCCCTTTCAGTCAGCAGTCCTCAAATGGATGTTCACCTGCTTAAACTCTGAAGTAGCAGTCTAGCCTCTCTCCCACGCTTCAGAGGGCGCCTCTCGAGCTTTCTGGCGGAGTGGGAGACAGTGACTTTGGACCAATGGGTCTTGGAGATTATACGCATCTGCCTCAAGTTGGAATTTTGCCAACTTCTGTTGGTTTTTTCAGGATTCTGCTGTGGGGTGTTCCAAAATTGAGCTCAGGGTGCAGGCCACAGTTCGCCGGCTGCTGGATCTTGCGGCCATTGAGCCCATTCCAATGGATGACGAGCTCGGGGTGATACTCCATATACTTCATTGTGCCAAAGATCAGCTCCAACGGGTGGAGACCGATTCTAGACCTCTAGACGGTCATCGTGGCACTGCAGGTACCACATTTCAGAACAGCAGTGGCGCCAAGGGAGTTTCTGGCCTCCCTGGTTCTCATGGAGCCTTATCTTTCTGTTCCCGTCTTTACGTTTCATAGGGGATTTCTACAGATCCCTGTTTTGGGTCACCCTTTCTGTTTTGCCGCTCTTTTGTTCAGTCTGATGACAACGCCCAGAATTTTTTCCAAGTTAATGGTGGTAGTAGCAGCTCCCCTATGCTTTCAGGGTATCCTGCTCCTTTCCTATCTTGAAGGCTGGATGATCAGAGCTCCCTCTTTGGCGGAGGGGACCCGAGCGTTGCAACAAGTGTCACAGTTTCTGCAATGCCTGGGACGGATGATCAATCTGGAAAAGAGCCACCTCAATCCTACACAGGATCTAGAGTATCTGGGGGTCTGGTTCCACACAGTTCAGAACAAAGTGTTTCTTCCCCTGTCCTGGAGAGAGAAATTCTCAGCATGCCATTCGAGTCATGGTTACTACTCCGACTCTGATGGCCTGGCCGTATCTCTGGCTTCTGGGGTTCACAGTGGCATTGTTCGATGTGATGCCGAGGACCAGGGCTCGTTTGCATCTCCGTTGAGAGTCATTGTCCTGATGGAACCCACAACAGGACTCGTATGCTCTGTTTCCCCGGGCGGCAGTGCGCAACAGCATGCGGTGGTGGTTGAGTTCTCAGACTCTGTCCGAGGGCATTCCTCTTCGGAATTTGAACTGGGTGATTCTCTCCACAGACGTGAGTCTTTCCAGTTGGGGAGCAATCTGTTTGTCTGTCCCAGTACAAGGCTGGTGGTTGCCTGCGGAGAGCAAGTGGTCAGTCATTCGCCTGGAGCTGAGGGTGTTTTCACCTCGCTTTGCTACATTTCCAGAGATGTTTCATCCTAAAGCTGTACAAGTTTTCTCAGACATTTCCATGACAGTGGCATATGTTCACCGGCAAGGAGGCTACAGGAGTCCTCTGAGCATAGAAGCTCAGTTTTTCCTTTCATGGGCGACAAAGCTAGTGGCTCTGTCCACGGCACTTGGGGCGGGCATAAAAATGTTCAAGCGAACTTCCTCAGCCGAGTCAGTTGCTCTCGGAGAGGAATGTCTCTCCCGGAGAACGTTCGAGTGCATAGACAGTGGGGTTGCCCGTTCGACCTCGTGGCATCTGCCAAGTCCAAGAATGCGGTCTGGTTTTATAATCGTTAGTGAGAGGCCAGCAGTGAAGGCCTGGATACTCTGATGGTCTCCTCTACGTCTTCCCGCCATTGGCTATGCTAGGGCATGTTTTGCATCGCATTGCAGAACATGGGGCCCTGATGATCTTGGTGGCCCAGATTGGCCGAGGAGCCTGTGGTATGCCGTTTCAGTTTCAGCTCGGTCAGGGATTTCGGTTTCCCTACCACCCTTGTCTTCTTCCTCAGGATCCATTCACTCTGCAGGATCTGGACCGTTTTGGTCTTACGGCATGGATCTTGCTTGCGCAGCCTTGACAGCCAGAGGCTACTCAACTGCGGTCTAGAGAGCTGCACGGGAACGGGGACGAAGGGAATCCTGCGGGACCCGCGGGGATCCCACGGGTTCCCCCTTCGGGTCACGGGGATCCCATGGGGACGCCCCCGAGGGTCACGGGGTTCCTGCGGGGCTGGATGTATTCAGCCGCGAAGCACCCTGGATGTATTCAGCCTCCGCACCCTGGGGTTGTGGGTTCAAACCCCGCGCTGCTCCTTGTGACCCTGGACAAGTCACTTAATCCTCCATAGCCCCAGATACATTAGATAGATTGTGAGCCCACCGGGACAGATAGGGAAAATCCTTGAGTACCTGATTGTTAAAACCACTTAGATAACCTTGATAGGCGGTATATAAAATCCTAATAAACTTGAAAAAAACAAAACAAAAAAAACTCGTCTCCCTACCTGCCCTGCCACACACAGCTGAACGGAAGTCTTCCTGATGTCAGCGCTGACGTCGGAGGGAGGGCTTAAGCAAAGTCCTCCCTCCCTCCGACATCAGCGCTGACATCGTGAAGACTTCCGTTCGGCTGTGTGCTGCGGCAGGGCAGGCAGGGAAAAAGCAGTGGTACAAGGCGGAGGGCGGTCCGCCACGGGTGCAGCACAGCCAGCCAGGTCCGTCGACCGACTGACAACAGGCCTGGTCCGTCAAACCTCCCTGCCCTGTAGCCGTGAATCTAAATTACTTTCTTACAGCAGTTTCAATACTCCAGCTGCTGTAAGAAGGTAATTTAGATTCGCGGCTACAGGACAGGGAGGTTTGTTGGACCGGGCCTGTTCTGTTGTCAGTCGAGCGGGTAAGCGCCACAAAGGTAAGGGGAAGGGAGGGAGAAAGGGAGGAAAGGTGGAGTGGAGAGGAAAAGGCGCTTAAGGTAAAAATGAAGGGGGGAGAAGGACGCTGAAAGTACTGGGGAAGACAAAGGGGTGAAGAAGAACGCTGAAAGGACATGGGGAAGATGGGGGGGAGAAGGACCCTGAAAGGACATGGGGAAGACAAAGGGGTGGAGAAGGACGCTGAAAGCACATGGGGAAGACAAAGGGGTGGAGAAGGACGCTGAAAGAACATGGGGAAGACGGGGGGGAGAAGGACGCTGAATGGACTTGGGGAAGACGGGGGGGGAGAAGGACGCTGAAAGGACATGGGGAAGACAGAGGGGGGAGTAGGACACTGAAAGCACATGGGGAAGACAGAGGGGGGAGAAGGACGCTGACAGGACATGGGGGAGAAGGACGCTGATAGGAAATGGGGAAGAGAGAGTGGGGAGAAGACACTGGCAGGGAAGAAGACAGAGATGCCAGACTATGGGGGGAGTGGAGGGAAGAAGATGGGTGCCAGACCAATTTGGAAGGGGGGAGAAAGGGAGGCACCTGAACCTTGGACTCATCAATGCAAGATCCATTAAAAATAAACATCACCTTTTAAAAGACGCTATCCTTAAACATGGATTACATATCCTCTTTATCACCGAAACTTGGCTTACTGATGGTGATGAAGCATACCTCTCCTATTGCTGTCCTCCTAATTACGACTATTTTTCGAATCACCGTCATAACCGAAAAGGCGGCGGCCTAGCCGTCATATTTCAAAATCATCTCCTTAATCTCAACGACCATTCCACTGGTAATGCTATTATAGAATATCTTCACCTCAAGCTCAATTCAAGCACCAATCTCAATTTTCTATTACTCTACGTCCCTCCTCCAGTAAGACAAAATAAAATTGCTTTACTCCAAGATCTACTATTTGATTTCTGCTCCTCTACATCCCTTCCTCTGGTCCTGGGTGACTTTAATGTTCATTTTGACGACCCTTCCAATACCAATACTACGGATATATTAGATATCTTAACTCCTCTAAACTTATAACCAATTATTGTTGGCCCAATCCACTTGGCCAACCACACTCTAGATATGATCTTTTCTCCTAAATCCCAATACTTCTCGTACTCTGCTCCATCATCTACACCAGTACCATGGTCCGATCATTACTTTATTTCCCTCAATCTTCATTTTCCCAAACCAATTACATATTAAATTTCTTCAGAAGCTAAGCTTATTTCATACAGAGATTTTACCAAATTAGATACCACAGACATTTTGCCTTTTTTCAATCCAACCACCACAATTGCTACATTTAACTCAATTGATGATCAATTATCAGCATGGAACTCTTCCATACAATCCCTTCTAGATAGTAAAGTACCATTAATCTCTAAACCTCTAACGCCAAGAAAACTATCTAACCCCTGGTACACGGCAGAGCTTCACTTTATGAAGAAACAGCTCCGTGCCTTAGAAAGAAAATGGCGCCATACCAAATCCCAAATAAACCTTCAAAAATATAGAGAAAAGGCAGCCGCCTATAAAACCAAAATAAACCAGGCCAAAAATAAATATTACTCAGACAAAATCAAAAATGCAAAAAAACCAGCTATCCTATATAGCTTATTAAAATCCATTACCTCGTAATACATTCCAGAAATCCAACCTAAAAGCACAGGACCTTGCCGACACATTCAACCAAAAAATCAAAAACATCAGAAGCATATTCAATCTTAACCCAGCCAGCATCCCAGCGAGTAATCACCAAACCAAATTAATTCCCACAGCTAAATGCTCTAATTTCAAAATTCCTTCTTTAAAAGACATAGAAACCCTCATTCAACAAATCAATTTTAAACATTCCCGATCGGAAATTATCCCCCCATTCTATTTAAAAAAATTCTTCCATTGCTTTGGATCTTTTATTCATTCTATCATCCTAAAAAGCTTACTTACTGCAACAGTCCCTCCCCCCTGGAAAACCGCTATCAACTCTCCTATACTTAGATTTCAAAACCAGTATTGACGACTCTACAAACTACCGCCCAATTGCCAATATACCTTTTTTGGCCAAATTAACAGAAAAACTAATATTTAATCAAGTTTCCGACTTCATTGAAACAACCAATGTTTTGCATCCCAACCAAACAGGCTTCCGTAAATTCCACAACACCGAATATTCATTGATTGGCTTAATAACTAACATTCATTATTTCTTAGATCACCACAAGTCTGTTCTGTTCACTCTAGACATTTCCGCAGCATTCGACACAATAGATCACGACTTACTTATTAATCGGCTAGAATCGATAGGCATTAGTGACCAAGTGCTTAGCTGGTTTATATCCTATCTCTCAAACTGCACTTGCTTCATTAAGTTCAATAACGAATTTTCAAACGCCTATTCTTCATCTTACGGGATTCCTCAAGGATCTATTCTGTCGCCCCTTCTGTTTAATATTTTCCTTTCACCGCTTCTGAGTCTCTGCCAGTCAATTGGTTTTACTGCCTTCTCCTATGCAGACGATATCCAACTTATTCACCCTCTTGATCCAGAAAATAACAATGATATCCAATCCATAAATAAAAAACTAGAAACAATACAAGACTGGCTTAACTCAAACAAACTAAATTTAAACATAAAAAAAACAAAATCCATGATCTTCTCCTGGAAAAAAGACAATGGCTTGAAGACCCCATTCATTCTTAACAACATCCCACTAGAGTTCGTCTCCACTTTAAAAATCCTTGGGGTAACAATCAATGACAAACTATTGTTCCACGAACACATCAATTATATAATCAAAACTTGTTTCTACAAACTACGTTTAATTCGATCAATCGCCAAATTTCTCGAGCTCAAATCTATTAACATTTTGGTTCACTCGCTAATTATAGCTAAAATGGACTATTATAACTCTCTACTTCTTAACATCTCTCAAAAAGAAAAGAGAAGACTTCAAATTATCCAAAATACAGCTATTAAATTAATCTATAACGTCAAGAAATATGACCATGTTACGCCACTCTTGATTGACTCCCACTGGCTTCCTATCAGTCACTGAATCTTCTTCAAGGTCATGCTTTTAACATTTAAAACCCTCATTTACAATGAACCCCAATTTATAGCCAGAATGTTAATACCCCATAATACTATGTGACCACTTAGAACATCCTCCCAGAATCTCCTAACTATACCCTCCTTGAAAATAATAGGCACGAGAAGATTAGACATGTTTTCCGTAATGGGCCCCCAATGGTGGAACTCATTACCACAATATATTAAAAATGAAAAAGATCTTTCCTCTTTTAAAAAATCACTAAAAACTCATCTTTTTAAAGATGCTTTTAACATTTAAATTTAAGACTTGTTTTATATACTCAGATTTTTAATCCTCCCGTCCCCCTTTTGTTCTTCTCCTTTTTTATTTTTCTTCACAACGAAAAAACTTGTAACTTTCCCCCTCTCCTCCCAATTCACGTTTGTCTTGTTGTCACGTAATTGTCATTTTGTTTGTCTTTTTTGCATCTCTACTCTTTTTATAATTATGTACATCGCTTAGCAAACTGATTAAGCAACTCATCAAATACTAATAAACTTGAACTTGAACACAGTAACAGAGCAAATGGAAGATGCAGAGAGAAGAGAGACAGTGGATGGAAGGAATTGAATGAGAACATGAGGAAAGCAGAAACCAGGAAAAAAAATTCTATTTCTTTTTTTCTTTTTTTTTTGCTTTAGGATAAAGTAGTATATTAGTTGTGTTGATAAAAATTTATAAACATTAGAGGCTCTGGTAGAAACCCGTTTACAAAGTATGTATTCTTCTCAATTAGTATTTCCAAATTAATAAAGTCTTTTTGCTTATTTGTAAATGGGTTTCTATCAGAGCCTTTAATTCAATAGCATAATTAAATGAAATAACTATTTCTGTAGTTTATAGGGACGGGTGGGGACAGAGGGGAATCCTCGTGGGGACGGAGGGGTTTCCTTGCGGGGACGGATGGGGACGGGGGGATTCCTCACGGGGACGGGTGGGGACAGAGGGATTCCTCGCGGGGACGGGTGAGAACGTGGGGGATTCCTCACGGGGACGGGTGGGACTTTGGCGGGGACGGGTGGGATTTCTGTCCCCGCGCAACTCTCTACTGCGGTCTTTACTAGTTGCTGCATAGCAAGCGGGAGTCCACAGTCATGGCCTATGCCAAGGACTGGAAGTGCTTCCAGGCTTGGTGTTGAAGCGCTCAGGGGATTACTTGGTTCCTCGGTGGCGCTGGTTCTGGTTCTCTGCAGGATGGGTCATTGTAACATAATAGATGGCGGCAGATAAAAACCCAAATACTCCACCCAGTCTGCCCAACCTGATTCATTTTTTTTTTTCCTTCTTAGTTATTTCTGGGCAAGAATCCAAAGCTCTACCCGGTACTGTGCTTAGGCTTCAACTGCTCAAGTCTTCGTCCATCCACACCCTCTCAACCATTGAAGCCCTCCCCAGCCCATCCTCAACCAAAAGGCCATATACAGACACATACCGTGCAAGTCTGCCCAGTACTGCCCTTAGTTCTTCAATGTTTACTATTATTTTCTGATTCTAGATCCTCTGTGTTCATCCCACGCTTCTTTGAATTCCGTCACCGTTTTCCTCTCAACCACCTCTCTTGGGAGCACATTCCAGGCATCCACCACCCTCTCCGTAAAGTAGAATTTCCTAACATTGCTCTTGAATCTACCACCCCTCAACCTCAAATTATGTCCTCTGGTTGTACTATTTTCCTTTCTCTGGAAAGATTTTGTTCTACATTAATACCTTTCAAGTATTTGAACGCCTGAATCATATCTCCCCTGTCCCTCCTTTCTTCTAGGGTATACATAGTCAGGGCTTCCAGACTCTCCTCATGCATCTTCTGGCGCAAACCTCCTATCATTTTTGTCACCCTCCTCTGGACCGCTTCAAGTCTTCTTACGTCCATCGTCAGATACAGTCTCCAAAACTGAACACAATACTCCAAGTGGAGCCTCACCAATGACCTGTACAGGGGCATCAACACTTTTTTCCTTCTACTGGCTACGCCTCTCTTTATACAGCCCAGCATCCTTCTGGCAGCAGCCATTGCCTTGTCACACTGTTTTTTCGCCTTTAGATCTTTGGACACTATCACCCCAAGGTCTCTATTCCTGTCCGTGCATATCAGCTTCTCTCCTCCCAACATATACGGTTCCTTCTGATTATTAATCCCCAAATGCATTACTCTGCATTTCTTTGCATTGAATTTTAGTTGCCAGGCATTAGACCATTCCTCTAACTTTTGCAGATCCTTTTTCATATTTTCCACTCCCTCTTCGGTATCTACTCTGCTACAAATCTTAGTATCATCCGCAAAAAGGCAAACTTTTCCTTTTAACCCTTCAGCAATGTCACTCACAAACATATTGAACAGGATTGGCCCCAGTATCGAACCCTGAGGGGCTTCACTACTCACCTTTCCTTCCTCCGAGCGACTTCTATTAACCACCACCCTCTGGCATCTGTCCGACAGCCAGTTTCTAATCCAGTTCACCACTTTGGGTCCTAACTTCAGTCCAAGTTTGTTCAAGAGCCTCCTATGAGGAACCGTATCAAAGGCTTTGCTGAAATATAAGTAAATTACATCTATCATATGTCCTTGATCCAGTTCTCTGGCCACCCCATCAAAAAATTCAGTCAGGTTCGTTTGGCACGATTTATCTTTTGTAAAGCCATGTTGCCTTGGATCCTGTAACCCATTAGATTCTAGGAAATTCAGCAACACTTCCATTATTTTTCCAACAACCGAAGTGAGGCTTACCATCCTGTAGTTTCCCACTTCATCTCTGTGACCACTTTTGTGAATAGGGACCACATCCGCTCTCCTCCAGTCCCCAGGAACCACTCCCGTCTCCAGAGATTTATTGAATAAGTCTTTAATAGTTTCCGCCAGAACCTCTCTGAGCTCCCTCAGTATCCTGGGATGGATTCCATCGCTTTGTCCACCTTCAGTTTTTCAAGTTGTTCATAAACACTTTCCTCCGTGAACAGCGCAGAATCTACTCCATTTTCTCGCATTACTTTGCCAGTCTTGGTCCTCCAGGATTCTCTTCCATGAACACAGAACAGTAGTATTTGTTTAGCACGTTTGCTTTTTCCTCATCACTCTCCACATATCGGTTCCCAGCATTTTTTAGTTTAGCAATTCCATTTCTCATCTTCCTCCTTTCACTAATATATCTGAAAAAATTTTATCTCCCTTTTTTTACATTTTTAGCTATTTGTTCTTCCGCCTGTGCTTTTGCCAGATGTATCGCTCTCTTGGATTCTTTAAGTTTCACCCAGTAGTCCTTTCTGCATTCCTCTTCTTGGGGGTTTTTATATTTCATGAACGCCATCTCTTTTGCCTTTACTTTCTCCGCCACTAGTTTGGAGAACCTTATTGGTTTCCTTTTTCCTTATTTTTATTAATTTTCTTCACATAAACATCTGTAGCCATTTTTATCACTCCTTTCTGCTTAGACCACTGTTTTTCCACTTCTTTTATGTCCTCCCATCCTAACAGCTCTATCTTCAGGTACTCTCCCATTTTATTAAAATCTGTACGTTTGAAATCCAGGACTTAAGTACCATGCAGCCACTCTCCACTTTAGCCGTTATATCAAACCAAACCGTTTGATGATCGCTACTTCCCAGGTGCGCACCCACTCAAACATTAGAGATACTCTCTCCATTTGTGAGGACCAGATCCAATATCGTTTTATCCCTCATGGGTTCCATCACCATTTGTCTGAGCAGAGCCTCTTGAAAGGCATCCACAAACTTCCTACTTCTTTCCGATTCCAGACGGAACATTCCAGTCCGCATATGGCAGATTGAAATCTCCCAACAGCAGCACCTCCTCTTTCCTTCCAAACTTTTGGATATCCACAATCAGATCCTTATCAATTTGCTGCATTGAGTCGGAAGTCTGTAGACTACACCCATGTAGATAGAAGTTCCATCTTCTCTTTTCAGAGCGATCCATATCGCTTCTTCCTCTCCCCAGGTCCCTTGCATATCGGTCGCTTGGATATCGCTCTTCCCCGTTTTGACCATCTCTGTCCTTCTTAAAAAGATTGTATTCCGGTATGTTTGCATCCCATCCATGGAATTCACTGAACCATGTCTCTCTGATAGCGACAATATCCAGTATCCAGAACTGCCTCTAACATCAGGGCTTGCAGATCATGAACTTTGTTGCTAAGACTGAGCATTTGTGGTCATCATTTTCCAGCTATTTTTCTGCGGTAATCTCCTTTTTCGTATAGTTTTTTGTTTCGTTTCACTTTCCATTGCAATGCTAAGAAGTGAATTGCTTATATTGTTTACGTTGCAATCTTTATTACCATCACATCTTGTCTTTTGCCGGGGGTGGTCTCTATAATTGTCCTTCATACATACACCACCCCCACCTTCTAGTTTAAATGCCTAGAAACGTAGAGGGGCATAATCAAAAAAAGCGTCTAAGTCCCCTTTTGGCCTAAGTCCCTAAACGTTCAACCCAGAAGCAAGGAAAGTATCCATAACCAAAACAAACATCCATGTTTTGATTATGGTCTTCCTCTGCCTAAACGCCCAATCTCCACTACGTCTAAAAGTACACCCACAGCACGTCTACACTTTTTAGCCATAATGAAAGAAAAAAATGCCTAAGTCCCAAACGTCCAACAGAAGAGCTTTTAGGCGAAGGAGGAGCCAGTCCTTCGCCTAAAAGCTGGATTCTGTAACCGGTGTCTGTCAACTACACCGGTTACAGAATCCCCCCCCCACAACCATCCAGGCAGGAGGGTGCCCAAGCCCTCCTGCCACTAAACCCCCCCCCCCGACAACATCGGGGTAAGAGGGAGCCCAAGCCCTCTTGCCCTGCGGCAGCCGCGACCCCCCCGACTCGTTCGGGCCAGGAGGGAGCTCAAGCCCTCCTGGCCCAGGCAACTTTCTACCCCCCCCGACTCGATCGGGCCAGGAGGGAGCCCAAGCCCTCCTGGCCCAGGCGACTCTCTATCCCCACCCCCTACTAAATTACGGGCAGGAGGGATCCCAGGCCCTCCTGCCCTCGACGAACCCCCCTCCCCCCAACATCCGCCCCCCCAGAACCCCCGACCGCCCCCCCAGCTGACCCCCACGCCCACCCCCACCCCCCTTCCCTGTAACTTTTTTTCGTTGGCCGGACAGACGGGTGCCAAACCCGTCTGTCCGGCAGGCAGCCCACAGAAGAATGAGGGTTGGGCCCATGTGCCTAAGGCCCCACCCACAGGAGGGGCCTAAGGCTCCCGGGCCTATTCTGATTGGCCCAGGCGCCTTAGGCCCCACCAGTAGGCGGGGCTTTGGTACGGCTGGGCCAATCCGGCCTCATTCTTCTGTGGGCTGCCTGCCGGACGGACGGGTTTGGCACCCGTCTGTCCGGCCAAAGAAAAAAAGATACGGGGAAGGGGGGTCGGCCGGGGGGGTCGCGGGTCGGCTGGGGGGGGGGCGGTCGGTTCTGGGGGAGGCGGACGTTGGAGGGAGGGAGGTTCATCGAGGGCAGGAGGGCCTTGGATCCCTCCTGCCTGTAATTTAGTGGGGGGTGGGGGTAGAGAGTCGCCTGGGCCAGGAGGGATTGAGCTCCCTCCTGGCCCAATCGGGGGGAGGGGGTAGAGAGTCGCCTGGGCCAGGAGGGCTTGGGCTCCCTCCTGGCCCGAACGAGTCGGGGGTGCCGCGGTTGGCCGGGGCAAGAGGGCGTAGGGCTCCCTCTTGCCCCGATCGAGTCGGGGGGGTCGCAGCTGCTGCAGGGCAAGAGGGCTTGGGCCGCGGGTCGCGGCAGTTCAGGTAGAAGAGTGATGGCATCACGGTAGGGGAGATGAGGCATCTCTCCTGCCGCGATGGTTAGGTTGCCGGGCCGCTGAACTGATGGCGCCAGCGGCCATCAGCTCAGCGGCCCCTTTTTCGGCACTTAGACCTGGTTTTCTTTTGTCTAAGTCAAACAGGTCTAAGTGCCGACTAAACTGTTTTGATTATAGGTGTTGTACGCACAGTTGTAGGTCGGCCCACCTCCCGCTCACTGCCCGCCCTTTCCCCTCCTCTAAACACATCTCTTTTCTCTCTGTGCGTTTAGAGGCAGGGGAAAGGCCTAAGCTGTTTTTAGATACGTCTAAAAAACAGCTTTGGTTATGGGTACTTGGATGATCAGGCTTTTTGATCGTCCAAGTAGCCATTTAGGACACTTTTTAGACTTTTTTTTTAAATTATTACTCCCATATTGTTTAAACTTCTCCGCAAGGATTCTTTTTCCTGCTGTAGTAATATGTAGCCCATCAGTACAATATAGTTTCTTGTCCTTCCATATATTACCCCATCCTCCTATGTACCTGAAGCCTGCTTGATGACACCAGGCTTTGAGCCATCTATTAAAGTCCTCTGTGTTTTTTACTCTTTGCTGTCCCTTTCCATATGCAAGCAGTACTTCAGAAGCTACAGTCTTTACAAAAGGTTTCAAGTAGAGAATGACATGGGAAAAAATCTGTCCCTGTCACTGCCCCATCACTGGACCACCGTCCCCTTCACTGCTCTGTCTCCATCCCCTTCACCACCCCATCCCTGCCCCTTCACCGCCCCATCCCCGCCGCCCCGTCCGCACAGCATCCACCTTTCCCTCTTGCCACCTCACTGCCCTTCGGCACCCCTTGTGCGGTCCGTAAATCTCCTTCCCTCCCCCTTACCTTCTCATGACTTTTTAAGATTTTAGACTTGTTAAAATCCGCCGGAGCCTTCGTGCAGTCGTGCAACCGGGAGTTGCGTCAGAGGAGAAGCTTCTGCCCACACATGCACGTGACTGCACGTATGCTCTGGTGGCTTTCAACAAGTCTGAAACCTTAAAACGCGCCGCGAAGGTAAGGGGGAGGTAGATAGATAGATTTGGATGGGTATGTATGAAGGAGGGAGGGGGCTGTGCGCAATTGGTGACCGCACACATGTTCCCTCCCTTAACTGCGTGTTCTAGGCAATTCACCGCTCCAAAGGGCGGTGGATGGTCTTGTTCCCATACTTACAGTGAGCATCTTTCCCCCCTCCACCATTTTGGCAGGATACCCGCGGCTACTCGTGGCTAGCCACGGGTAACATCCACCATGTCATTCTCTAGTTTCAAGCCCTCACCAAGTTCCCAAAAAGCTTTCTGCGCTGCAAGTGTGGAATTGTTGGCCAAGTCATTTGTTCCCAGATGGATAACATCAGTGTTAAAATCCTTAGTTTCTTCCTTAATTATAGTCAGTATTTGCCTGGAACTCTTGGTAGTTGAAGATCCTGGAAGACATTTCACTATTTTGGTCTCCTCGCCTTGTGTTCCAAGGTCAATGCCTCTGATGATAGAATCCCCCAACAACAATAGTTTTCTGTTGTTTTGGATTTTTATTTGTGCTTAGGGTGTGCTTGTTCTCTCGAGTTACCTTCATTGGTTCCAGTCCACCTTCCTTCTGTTTTCTTGAGTATCACAGTGCACTGGTGGAGCAAAGGAATTTTGTAGAGGTAATATTTGTGAAGGTGGATGTTTCTGTGTTACATGTTGCAGTCTTCCTGAACCTACTGTGACCCATTTATTCCTGGGCGGTTTTATTCTTTGAGGTAGAGGTAGAGGTGGTAAGTTGGTATGATTTTGTGGAGTGATGGAAGCTGCTTTAATTGTATTCAATTCCTGTTTACGTTTGCAGAGCTCTTCCTTAATACTAGCAAGTTGAAGGCAGATGGGACATCCCTTAAGCCTCCAAATAGTGTGTCTTGGAATTAAAGCACCACAGTGATTGCATAGAATAAAGGTCATCTTGATTGGTTGTGAAGTGATTTGAGTAGTCCTGATTATTTGGTTCTCTATATATGAGCAGTGATCCCTGGGGATGGTGGGTGGGACTATAAGTCTTACCATTTTTCCTATGAGGAGGAAGAGGAAATAAGTTATAGAACAGGACAGAGAAGGGTTTATTTTTTTTGTGTGTGTGTGTGTGTGTGGGGGGGGGGTTAAGTAAGAAACAGGGAGGTGGAAAAGAGAAATTAAGCAGCTATAATGCTGAAAATCAGTGATAAGAGCAGAATATGAAATTCTGAGTAACTTAACTTTTAGAAGTTTTCAGGGCAGTCTTATTCTCAGTACTGTTTCTTGTTTGGGTCCTTTCTTGCCCAGGGGCTCCCTAGCGTCTCATCTGGACGTTGTCCAGTTCTTAAGGGGAGCGGTTCAGTTGAAGCCTCACTTGCATCTGCCATGTCCAATATGGATGCTGAATCTGGTTCTGCACTCACTGGCTTGTCTGCCCTGTGTACTCCTCGCACAGGCCTCGTTGACGAATCTTACCATCCAGTCTGTTCTGGTAACAATCACATCTGCTGTGGGGTCTCGGGGCTTCAGGCAGGGATATTTTCCTATGGATCACGGTTCCTGCAGGGCCTCTGTGGGGGCGGTGCCTTCCTTCGAAGGTGGTTTTTGTATTCCATATGAATTAGAAAATTTGCCTTCTGGTGTTTATTCCACTGATTCCAAGACCCGGGACTGAATCTTGCGGTTCCTAGACATTTGCCGCCCACTGCTATGTAGTTTGGAGGTCTCCAAAGAGTTTTGACTCTCGGACCGTCTGTTTGTTCTCTCAGGTCTTGCCTGCAAGGGTAGACCTGCCTCTGATTCTACCTTTTCTAAATGGATTTGTGCAGCCATTTCTGCTGCATAAGTGGCGGCTGGGAAAAAGCCCCTATTGGGGTCCGGGTTCTTTTACTAGAGGTGTTCTTCTTGGGCAGAATCTAAAGCAGTTTTGCCAAAAGAAATTTGCAGGGCAGCCATTTGGTCTTTCTTGCACATCTTACCAAGTTTTATTGGATTGAAGTGGCGGTTAAGCAGGATGCTGCTTTTGGGATATCGAGGTTGGCAGCGGGCTCATTGGTTTCCTCCCCTGTTTAGGAACTACACTGGTACGCCCCACCAGTTCCCAGAATAAAGGGGGATTGTACAAGAATGAAAGATTAGATTCTTACCTCTGCTAATCTTCTTTCTTGTAAATCGTCTCTTTATTCTGGGAACCCGCCCTATTTTGGTCTGATTCACAGGTCGCCTGGCCCAATTACTGGTAAGCCGGTTTTCAGTCTCAGACCAGCCTTTCTGTGAAGGCCATCTGTTTCAATGTAAAGTTCAGTTGGAAGGGTTCCTGGGTTTAGCACCCTTCTAACTGTATAGGCAGTCTTCTCATAACCCTGTTTCCTAGTTCAGGTTTTCATGTTTCATGAATATGATTTCAGTTTTGAATTGATGTTTTGAATATGTTAACATGAGTAGAATTATTTGGTGGGGAGTTCCCCGTACCCCTCTCTTTGTGTTTCCTGTTTATCCTGTAGAGTTTCCTGGCTGCTTGTCGAATGACTGGGATCCAGAGAGCATGCCCCAGTAGATAGGCACAGTGGGAGGGGCTCAACTCTATTGACTGAAGTTTCCTACAGCCCCTGGCAATAGGGGATAACTATTTCCCACCAGTTCCCAGAATAAAGGGAGGATTTGCAAGAAAGATTAGCAGAGGTAACAACCTAATCTTTCATTGTAAGAAATTGTCATCTGACTCTTGTTCAGCAACTGAAGTTTGCTGTGTCCCTTATTCCTCTTCCCTATTTATTTGTGCCCACATCCTCAGAGTGAAGTACTGTCTGAGGTATTAGCCTGTTTAGCGACTACAATTAAAGGTAAAGTAAAGCAAGGCTTCTGCTCTGAGGGGTGTGGTTACATTTTGGCATCTGAGCCTGGGCCTATTAGGCCCTGCAGGGTTCTATCCTTGGGTAAATGTCGATGGTGTGGTCAATTGGAATGTGCATTCAATTCATGTCACATGAAACAAAAATGAGCAGAAAAAAAAGAAATTTGGTGTTTTTTCATTTCAGCAGTACACCTTGTTCATAAAGAATATACCCTATACACACAGAGTGCACACTCTTTTTCAAAAGTTATTTTTTAAAGGACTGCTCCACTGACATCAGGAGTTGCCCAAGAAAACCTAGCAGCTGTGGGGGGAGGGAGAAGTGGGCCAGTGTGGGAGCTAAGCTCCACCCCCTAACAACCTGTGAAGAACTGTTTAAAGTTATTTTTTAAAAGATCGCTTCACTGACACTGGGAGCTGTCCAAGAAAAACCAGCAGCTGCATGGGGTTGTGTCTTGTGTAGGTCCCTCTGTGCTGACATTATGACAAATTTGGCCCGGGGCATCCTGTGTCGTGCCAGCTGTCTTCTCCTTCATGCTGACCATTTCCATCTTCAGGCTGGCTGGATCGTGGAGGCTGTGTTTTGTGGCGGGCCTTATTTGCAATGGGCTGAAGGTGAAGTCCTGGTGAGTTCTGTCCAGATGGCATTGAGGGGACCAGCTCATGGCCTGCATGTATAAATGGCAGACACACAAACCTAGCAGGTAAATAGAAGAGCCCCTCATCTTGAGATAGATACAAAAACAACAAAAAAGGCAAGGGGGATGTCTATTCAACCCAAAATAAAGTCTTTATTAGAGACAATAGAGACACAAACCTACCAGGCAGACTAGGATCCTGAAGTAACCTAAAGTGGAAGATTTAAGCCTTGTGGACAGTGACTTTAAAACTGATTTTTAAATTTAATTTTACTTTCTTTAATGTTTACCTTTTGTTTTTTTAGTTTAGCTGGTCTTGGTTTAATTTATTGTGTTAGCTTTTATTTGGGGGTTGGGGGTGTATTTGTATATTTTAACATTTATATTATTTTTTTATATTTTATATCTTGATGTTTATATTCTATATTTATAGTTAGATTTTAGTTTGGTTTATATATGGTTTGAGAGGGGCTATGTGGATAGGCATAGGGTGAATGTGATATGAAATTAGTTCAGGAGGATGCATTGTAACACCATGTCAACAGCTCATGTCATTAGCTGTGTTTTGTTACATCACTACAGAAGCCCATGCTTTGTGACATCATTGGAAAGCTAATGTAAACCATTCAGAATTGACTGTTCCAGTCATTAGTAGCGGTATATAAGCTTAAATATTGAACTGAACTAGAGGCAGTGAAACATCTGTAATGGATTTCTTCTGCAGACCATGGATTTCTTCTGCAGACCCTATGGTCTAGAATAGGGATCTCAAAGTCCCTCGTTGAGGGCCGCAATCCAGTTGGGTTTTTAGGATTTCCCCATTGAATATGCATTGAAAGCAGTGCATGCACATAGATCTCATGCATATTCATTGGGGAAATCCTGAAAACCCGACTGGATTGCGGCCCTCAAGGAGGAACTTTGAGACCCCTGGTCTAGAATGTCTTACCTATCTACTGGAAAAGATCTTACCAGGGTAAGTACATAAATCTCTAAGAAGTGATATTGTTATATTTATATACCAAAAGATTGCCTTGTTTTGGAGTCGATAACTTATAGACTTATATACATTACACCCATAAATGCTAGTCCTGCTAATGCTCTAGCCAGATTTCACCTATGTGTATATCTACCTATAAAATACAAGCTATGTACAGTACAAAATGCACATAGCTGCAGAATAATGTTTAGGTACAATTTTGGCATTAGTGTGTGTGTGTGTGCACTTATTTACATTTATTCTAATGATTTATGCATGTAATTGATGTGCAAAAGTGAGTACTTTATACAATTACTCCCCATCTGCAAAAGTTTTTTTTTAATACAAGTATTAGGACACTGTGCACTGAATTCAGTGTTAGGACCCAGTTAGGACCCAAAGTGGTGAACTGGGTTAGAAACTGGTTGTTGGACAGACGCCAAAGGGTAGTGGTTAATGGAATTCGCTTGGAGGAAGGAAAGGTGGAGTAGTGGAGTCCCTCAGAGTTTGGTGCTGGGGCTGATCCTGCTCAATATGTTTGTGAGGGTTAGAAGGAAAAGTGTGCCTTTTTGCAGATGATACCAAGATAATAGACACCGAAGAGGGAGTGGAAAATATGAAAAAGGATGTGCAAAAGTTAGAGGAATGGTCTAATGCCTGGCAACTAAAATTCAATGCAAAGAAATGCAGAGTAATGCATTTGGGGATTAATAATCGGAAGGAACCGTATATGGTGGGAGGTGAGAAGCTGATAAGCACGGACAGGGAGAGGGACCTTGGGGTGATAGTGTCCGAAGATCTTAAGGCGAAAACAACAGTGTGACAAGGCAGTGGCTGCTGCCAGAAGGATGCTGGGCTGTATAAAGGCGTAGCCAGTAGAAGGAAGAAAGTGTTGATGCCCCTGTACAGGTCATTGGTGAGGCCCCACTTGAAGTATTGTGTTCAGTTTTGGAGACCGTATCTGGCGAAAGATGTAAGAAGACTTGAAGCGGTCCAGAGGAGGGCGACGAAAATGATAGGAGGCTTGTGCCAGAAGACGTGTGAGGAGAGACTGGAAGCATATGTATACCCTAGAGGGAAAGGGGGGATATGATTCAGATGTTCAAATACTTGAAGGGTATTAACATAAAACAAAATCTTTTCCAGAGAAAGGAAAATGGTAAAACCAGAGGACTTAATTTAAGGTTGAGGGATGGTAGAGAAGAAAACGAAGTGTGGGATGAATACAGAGGATCTAGAATCAGAAAATATATTAAATATTGAACTAAGGCCAGTACTGGGCAGACTTGCACGGTCTGTATTTGGCCGTTTAGGGGAGGATGGGCTGGAGAGGGCTTCAATGGCTAAGAGGGTGTAGATGGGCTGGAGTAGGTTTTGACGGAGATTTCGGCAGTTGGAACCCAAGCACAGTACTGAGTAGAGCTTTGGATTCTTGCCCAGAAATAGCTAAGAAGAAAAATTTTAAAAAATTTAAATTGAATTAGGTTGGGCAGACTGGATGGACCATTCGGGTCTTTATCTGCCGTCATCTACTATGTTATGTTACTATGTATAGCTCTAACCTGCTGCTTAGTACTTCTATCCTAGTGTGTGTATTATCTGTACCCAGCCACTTGGTTCATTTCCTTTGACTAATGTGAAATTTTAGTAGGACCCATTGTCCTAAAAAGGTGCAACTTGTGTTCAATAAAGGTGTCTCTCAAATCAGTAAGATCTCTTAAGTAAAATGATAGTTTAAACTTTACTGAATAGACTTTAAATAAATAGTTTATTTTACTATTGAACAAGTTAGAGAAATTTAGGAATTTCCCCATTCAAGAGCTTTCATGAATTCTTCTTCAGTGAAAGACAGCATCTTTGCAGATTCAATATGCATCTAGAAAAGAAAAAAAAAACAACTTAGTTAAACATCTAGATTAGAAGTAATACATCAATTTCTAAGCGCATAAATAAGAAATAAAGTTACAAGATTAGGTAGGAAAATCTAGTACTGTCATGTCATAAATTAACGATCAACACTCCTACTGTGCCAGCTTGATAAACCTAAGTGTTGTAGGCTGAGTCCTGCGCCAGAGCACTAGATGCTGCAAAGACAGTATTCACAGTCCCTGGAAGGAAGGAATCTAAGTTTAACAATGCTGATATCTACCCCTAGATTCTATCATTGGCATCCAAATTGGATGTGATCCTGCGATCCATGTGAAAATAAATTAAGATAACCAACTGTTAATTGACTAAACTTTTGGAAAAGAGACAGTTAAAGAGGGATATGATTGAGGTCTACAAAATCCCTAGTGGTGTAGAATGGGTAAGAGTGAACCGATTTTTTTTTTTTTTACCCTTTCCAAAGTACAAAAATCAGGGGACACTCAATGAAATTACAAGGAAATACTTTTAAAACAAATAGGAGGAAATATTTTTTTACTCAAAGAATAATTAAGCTCTGGTGCTCATTGCCAGAGAAGGTGGTTACAGTGGTTAGCGTAGCTACATTTAGCAAAGGTTTGGACAAGTTCCTGGAGCAAAGATCCATAGTCTGCTATTGAGAAATATTTGGGGGAGGCCACTGCTTGCCCTGGATTGGTAGCATGGAATGTTGCTATTATTTTGATTTCTGCCATGTACTGTGACCTTGGCCACTTTTAGAAACAGGAGACTAAGAACATAAGAATTGCCGCTGCTGGGTCAGACCAATGGTCCATCGTGCCCAGCAGTCCGCTCCCATGGCAGCTCCCAGGTCAAAGACCAGTGCCCTAACCGAGACCAGCCCTACCTGCATGCGCTCCAGTTCAGCAGGAACAGACCAATGGTCCATCGTGCCCAGCAGTCCGCTCCCATGGCAGCTCCCAGGTCAAAGACCAGTGCCCTAACCGAGACCAGCCCTACCTGCATGCGCTCCAGTTCAGCAGGAACTTGTCTAATTTTGTCTTGAATCTCTGGAGAGTGTTTTCCCCTACGACAGCCTCCAAAAGAGCATTCCAGTTTTCCACCTACTATCTGGGTGAAAAGAACTTCCTTACGTTTGTATGGAATCTATCCCCTTTAAACTTTAGAGAGTGCCCTTTCATTCTCCCTACCTTGGAGAGGGTGAACAACCTGTCTTTATTTACTAAGTCTATTGCTTCATTATCTTGAATGTTTCGATCATGTCCCCTCTGTCTCCTCTTTTCAAGGGAGAAGAGGCCCAGTTTCTCTAATCTCTCGCTGTATGACAACTCCTCCAGCCCCTTAACCATTTTAGTCGCTCTTCTCTGGACCCTTTCGAGTAGTACCATGTCCTTCAAGTATGGTGACCAGTGCTGGACGCAGTATTCCAAGTAGGGTTGCACCATGGCCCGGTACAGCGGCATGATAACCTTCTCCGATCTGTTTGTGATCCCCTTCTTAATCATTCCAAGCATTCTTTTCGCCGCTGCCAACATTACGCGGGTGGCTTCATTGACTTGTCGACCAGTACTCCCAAGTCTCTTTCCTGGGGGGGTCTCTCCGAGTACTGCACCAGACATCCTTATTTGTGTACAAGATTTTTGTTACCAACATGCATCACCTTATACTTGTCCATGTTAAACTTCATTTGCCATGTTGCGGCCCATTTCTCGAGCGTGTTTATGTCCTGTTGCAGGTCTTCGCAATCCTCCTACGTCTTCACTACTCTGAATAACTTCGTATCATCTGCAAATTTAATCACCTCGCTCATCGTTCCAATTTCCAGGTCGTTTATAAACATAGTAACATAGTAGATGACGGCAGATAAAGACCCGAATGGTCCATCCAGTCTGCCCAACCTGATTCAATTTAAATTTTTTTTTTTTTCTTCTTAGCTATTTCTGGGCGAGAATCCAAAGCTTTACCTGGTACTGTGCACAGGCCCGAGCACCAAACCCTGAGGCACTCCACTGGTGATGCTTTCCAGTCCAAGTATTGTCCATTTACCCCAACTCTCTGTTTTTTATCTGCCAACCAGTTTTTGATCCACGTGTTTATTTCATCCTCAATCCCATGGCTCGCAATTTTTTTAAGTAGTCGTTCATGCGGAACCTTGCCAAATGCCTTCTGAAAATCCAGATATACAACGTCGACCGGGTGACCTTTGTCTATCTGCCTGTTAACTCCCTCGAAAAAGTGCAGCAAGTTTGACTAGGCTGGATGGATCATTGGTCTGACCTACTGTGGCTGTTTTATGAGCATGGGCAGGTCAGGGGCGTTCACAAAAGATGCATGCACAATGTTACAGAATTCCAGGGATCTGCACCCAATTTGCACACCAGGATTTACTGCAGGTTTCAATTGGTTTACGTCCTCATGCCCAAAGTTTGATTAGGGGCTATTATATAAAAGTAAATCATTCCACTCCTTTTCAACATATTCATAGGGGATCTGACTCAAGGGCTTCAAGGTAAAATAACACTATTCGCCGATGACGCCAAACTATGTAATATAGTAAGTGAATGCAGTTTACAGAATTATATGGCGCAGGACCTGCTTACATTGGAAAGTTGGTCCTTAACCTGGCAGCTAGGCTTCAATGCTAAGAAATGTAAGGTCATGCACCTCAGAAGCGGAAATCCATGCAAGACGTACTTCTTGAACGGAGAAACTTTAACTAGGACTTCAGCAGAACGAGATTTAGGGGTAATCATTAGTGAAGACATGAAAACTGCCAATCAAGTGGAGAAGGCTTCATCTAAGGCAAGGCAGATATTGGGTTGTATCAATAGAAGTTTCATCAGCCGAAAGCCTGAAGTCATAATGCCATTGTACAGGGCCATGGTGAGACCTCATCTTGAGTACTGTGTGCAATTCTGGAGGCCACATTACAGTAAAGATGTGCGCAGAATTGAATCGGTTCAGCGGACGGCCACCAGGATGATCTCGGGGCTCAAGGGTCTCTCGTACGAAGAGAGACTGAACAAATTGCAGCTCTACACTCACGAGGAACGTAAGGAGAGGGGAGACATGATCGAAACATTTAAGTACCTCACGGGACGTGTCAAAGTGGAAGATGATATTTTCTTTCTCAAGGGACCCTCGGCCACAAGAGGGCACCCGCTCAAACTCAGGGGCGGAAAATTTCATGGCGACACCAGAAAGTATTTCTTCACAGAGAGAGTGGTTGATCATTGGAACAAGCTTCCAGTGCAGGTGATCGAGGCAGACAGCGTGCCAGACTTTAAGAATAAATGGGATACCCATGTGGGATCCCTACGAGGGTCAAGATAAGGAAATTGGGTCATTAGGGCATAGACATGGGGTGGGTAAGCAGAGTGGGCAGACTTGATGGGCTGTAGCCCTTTTCTGCCGTCATCTTCTATGTTTCTATGTTGCATCTTCTATGTTTCTATGATTTTTCCAAAATCCTATTTTTG
Organism: Geotrypetes seraphini; assembly: GCF_902459505.1. NCBI lineage: Eukaryota > Metazoa > Chordata > Amphibia > Gymnophiona > Dermophiidae > Geotrypetes > Geotrypetes seraphini. The sequence goes on from NC_047097.1 coordinate 49,530,287, forward strand.
TGTTAAGAACATAAGAATTGCCATTTCTAGATCAGACACTAGGTCCATCAAGTCCGGCGATCCACACATGTGGAGGCCCCGTCAGGTGTACCCTGGCATAGTTTTAGTCCCCATATCACTCTATGCTTCTCATAAGGAGATGTCCATCTAGTTTACTCTTAAATCCTAGATCGGTGGATTCCGCAATTACCTGGGAGAGCATTCAAGGTGTCCACCACTCGCTGCGTGAAACAGAACCTCCTGATATTTGTCCTGGACCTGTCCCCCCTCAGCTTCAGTCCGTGCCCTCTTGTCCGTGTCACATTGGCCATTGTAAATAACTGTTTTTCCTGCTCTATTTTGTAGATTCCTTTCAGTATTTTGAAAGTCTCGATCAGATCCCCTCGCAATCTCCTCTTCTCAAGGGAGAACAACCCCAGTCTCTTAAGTCGTTCCTCGTAATCCAGGTTCTCCATACCTTTCACTAGCTTTGTTGTTCGTCTCTGCACCCTCTCCAGCAGTTTTATATCCTTTAGGTATGGAGACCAATGTTGGATGCAGTATTCCAAGTGTGGTCTGACCATCGCTCTATAAAGCGGCATTATTACTTTCTCCGATCTACTCGTGATTCCCTTCTTTATCATGTTATTTACCAATGCTGCTTCTAATGAACAAGCATATTAACTTCCTGAAGCAAGAGGATTTCTGGCCTTTGCACAACAAAAACAAGGCTTAATAAACTAAGGCACTCGTTTTCAAAAGAGAAAAAGTCTTAAAAGTCTCGTATCTGGCAAGACAGATTGGAATGGGCTGGAGTTAGCTTTGTCAGTGACTCCAGCACTGGGGCAATGTGGTCAATGCCGGATGGACTTCTGCAGTCTGTGTCCCATATATGGCAAGACGGATCAGGAGCAAGTATGCGTATTTTATACCACATTCATATCATCCAAGTACAGGTCTGGAGGGTAGGACATCATATACAGGAACTTATCAAGTAAAATAAATAATTACTAGATTGTTGGTTCAACATTGCCTTGATGATGAGTGTGTGACTATTGGGCAGATTGAATGGACCACACAGGCTGCCATCATTTACTATGGGAAAGTTCCAGAAGAAGATGAAACCATATTTGACTCAGCAAATGTGGAGTGATGAGAATCATTGTTCCCCTGTCCTGTCTGTTTCAGGTTTTTGCTATCAGAGGTATCAGAGGATATGTGTATAGAAGACCCTAGCCCTAGTATAGCAGGAGGGTGGCCAAACCTAGTCTGCCATGTGTCCCCATCCTGGAACAGAACTGAGGCATCTTCGTGTTCTGAGATGTGGTGACACTAGCTATTGAGGCAATGCCCCACTCTTGAAATATCCTTTGAGCCATATCTTCATCAGGGATCATTTGTACTACAGTGCCATGATCCAGCTTACCCTACAGGGAACTGTCTTTCCCTGCTAGTTAAGTAGCTCTAAGAGTCATTCCATGAAAATAGCCCAGTTCCACATCTTGAATTTTCCCAGCACAAGAGGTATGAGTCTGTTCTGCCCTGTTTGATAATGTCATACATTGCCACCTGCTGGTCTGTTTCTATTAATATAATTTTGTTGGCTAACTGATATACCTGAAAGCCTTCAGAGCATTCCCTAGTGCAGAGGTTCTCAACACACAGTATGCATACTGGTGAGGGGTACGCGGCACTGCGAAAGACAAATTTTCTCCCTACTTTCATCTGCTCACTTCCCCTTCTCACACCAACTGCAGCTCTGTTGTTTTTTTCTCTACATTCAGGCAGAAAAGAACTCTGAATTAGAGAATGACATGGGGACAAAATATGTCCCCATCTCCGCCCCGTCCCCATGAGCTAGGTCCCTGTTCCCGCAAACATTTGATCCCATCCGCACAAACCATCTCCCTTCTGTGTTCCTATTTTCCCCATTTCTAATATTCCCCCCTCTGTATCTGTATACTCCCTCCTGTGTCCAGCATTAGCCTCCCTGTGTCCATATACCATCCCCATGTATCTCCCCTTTATGTCTCTGTCCCTATGCCCCATGCATATAATCCCGCCCATGTATCTTCCCTTTATGTCCCTGTCCCTATGCCCCCATTCACATAATTTCCCCTCTGTTTCTGTTACCTTCCTGTGTCCAGATTTCCCTTCTCTTCCTCTTCCACACCATTGTGTCTCTCTCCTTTCTAACCTCATCTAGCTTCTTTCCCTCTTTCTATCCCCGCTTCCAGCATCTGGCTCACCTGCCTGTCCTTCTCCCCTTTCTCTTTCCTACTCCTCAGCCTGTTTTGCTTTGGTATCCTTTTTTCCCCCAAGCTCTATGGGAAACTAATAAATTTTTTTTAAAAAAGGTTCATTTCAGCGGGTCCTCTGTCCCTCCCTCTCGCCCGCCGCAGTCCTTGCATCTCCCTGCCTCCCTTGCCCTTACCTTCACTGGCGATTTTTCTCTTAACAAGCAGCCGGATCATTTCCTGAAGTCGCGTGCGGCTGGCTCGCTGCCTGAAACTTCTCCTCTGCTCTGACGCAACTTCAGGAAATGCTCCGGTTGCTTGTTAAGAGAAAAATCGCAATTGAAGGTAAAAGGCAAGGGAGGGAGGGAGGGAGATACTTGAACTGTGCGATCAGATTTTAAATATTTTGTGCGTGTTTCCTCAATTAACTGTGGGGACAAGGACATTCACTGCTCCACGGGACGGTGAATGGCCTTGACCTGTACCCGCAGTGACCAGGTTTTTTTTCCAGCCCCATTTCAGTGGGTTACCCGCGGCTAGCTGCAGGTAACAGTCACTGTGTCATTCTCTACTCTGAATCTTTCAAAACAGCCAATAGTAGTTCTTGTACAATATCCTCTGGAATTTTCATGATAGGGTTGTGTAACTCTTCCAGCCTTCAACTGTAGGGAACTCAAACCAAAGTCTGATCCCTCCTCCTCTAGGCATATCCTGTTACACAACCCTTGGAATTTCAGTTTCATTTCCTACAGCCTTAAGCTGTAGGGGGTTTCTCATCTGCTCATGCTTTATTTTTCATTTATTTTTTGGTGCGGGTAGTGCCCTGGTGCTGCGGATAGACACTGTGGTGTCATCCTTCGGCAGGAGATTGCAGTCTTTCTGAAAAAGTTTGCTTCTGGGGGGGTTACCTGTTAGTAGAACTGCAATAAGCCCCCCCACAGCCTGCAGGACAGATCGAGGCTCCGAGATTGGGAGCAATCTCACCCCTGGTTTGTCCACTAAGTGGTAGAACGCAGGCTGCGCAGTCCCGTGGAGTGTCTTCCCTAATTGTCCTGAGGGATCTTGGTGATCACTTTCTGAGGTGACAGGGAAAGTGAGGCAGTCGGAAGACCTGAAATCCAATTTCTCAGCTCCTGAGGTACTGATTTCCATGAGTGCTCTGATTTTAGCCTGCTTGCTGTTTGATTCTGTGCAGCATATTGCCACTGTGAGGATCTGAATGCTTGCTGGCTTGGCGATTTGGGGGGGGTTCTGGAAAGCGATTTTTAAGGAGTTTCCCTGCATGCCCTCCCCTCTCCCTCAATCCACCTGTAAAATTGCAAAATTGCCATTTTCCTGTGTTCCCTGTGGTTTTTTTCCTGGGCCGTTTTAGAGCAAATCGTTTGGCAGCCATCTTGGATTTTCTTTTACACTTTTAAAAGTATATTTTTTTGGGTATAGGAGAGTCGTTTTCGCTCCAAACTTCACAGATGGCCACCTCAAGATAGGATGGCATGGATTCATGCCTTATTTGCGGTGGGTGGCTGGCGGATTTGCAGCCAAATTTCACATGCGCTGTGGCCCGCAAGGGGGGCGAGGTGTGCACAGATTCCACGCTTCCCTCCTCCAAAGAGGGCCACCTTACCTCCACTTCTATCAGAGACGTGTTTGGCACGTCTGGTGCCCCTCAAGACGGGTGCGGAAGGTGCTGCAGCAAAAACACAAGCGCAGCGCCAGAGACAAGTCTCATAGAATTTCTAAGCGATCTAAAACAGGTGCGCACGCAACGGCCCTGGCACAGAAGATTTCCTTCCCCCGAATTTCGGAATATGACGTATTAGGCTTTCTGATTAAAGAGGCTTTGACTGTTTCTTGCCCTCAGAATCCAGTGCAGCAGATGGGGGTCTGTTCTTTCTCTTGATTCCAGCCTGTCACTGTGCTATTTCAGGGACACCGGAGAGTAGACAGGCAGTTTCCGCCATCACTTCTGTTTCGGTCTCTGTTCCCTTGCTGTCGCAATTTTCCTCAGCGGCATCCAATGATGTGGTTGATTTAGTGGTTCTTTGTGATCCTCATGACAGCGGGTCCCAGGATCTTGAGGTTGACCCGGCATGTGCAGGATGTTTTAAATCTAGCCGCCTGCCTGCCATTATTTTTGAGTCCAGGACTGAGAGATACAGCAGCTACCCCGTTTGTGGCCCTTGCGCGTCACGCCACACTCCCCCAGGTTCCCAAGGAGGTTGTCCTTCAGGACCTAGACTTACTAGTCTCGGGGGTGAATTATTTGGAGGATGCCCTCTATGACATGAGGAAGGTTTGTTGTTTTTTTGCGCTAAGTTTGGAGCTTATTCTGTTTCAGCCCGCCGCATGCTGTGGATTCACCAGTGGGGGGTGATGCTTTCTCCAAGGCTACGTTGTGCTGGTTGTCTTTCAAGGGTTTGCTCTTGTTTGACCAAGGTCTGGATGACATGGCCAGTGCTCAGGATCATAAGCCTAAGGTGCTACCCAGGTCAAAACCTCGCCTGGCATTGGGTTCGGATGGCCATATTTTCATCCCTTCAGGAGGCCTCACCAGTATGCCGGGCCCCTAGCGACAGGTCAACGGTTCAGAGCCCCTTCCAGACCTCACTTTGAAGGTCCAGCTCGGCAATAGTCTTCAAATGACCATCCTCCTGCCCCCTCCAAGATGAAGTTCTGTCGCCAGGCCTCTGGCACCTCTCCCTCGGATCGAGGGGATGATTTTAGGCCTACCTGCCAGGTTGGCAGAGGGTGACTTCAGACCAGTGGGTCCTTGAAGTACTCACAGAGGGTCTCAGATTGCAGTTACTCTGACCCCCATCGGATTTGTTCCTGACTTCGCCCACAGGAAATTCGGGAAGAGCCTGACGTGTGCAGGCCCCAGTTCGCAAATTGCTAGATCTGGCAGCATTAGAAATTGTTCCAAAAGATGACGGGATCAGGGAGATACTCAATATACTTCTTCGTGCCAAAGAAAGGCTGTGAAAATTGGAGACCTATTCTGGACTTAAAGGCAGTGAATGCGTTCCTGTGAGTTCCGTGGTTCTGGATGGAAACGGTGCGTTCAGTTGTAGCAGCGGTGGCGACTGGGGAATTCTCGGCTTCCATGGAACTTACGGAAGCGTACCTCCTCATACTAATCTGTCAGAAGCACAGGAGAGTTCTGAGATTCCATATGCTCGGGTGGCACTTCCAGTTCGCGACTCTGCCCTTTGGGCTGGCATTAGTGCCCAGAACCTTCACCAAGATCATGGTGGTAGTGGCCACCCCCTGCATTCGCAGGGTTTTCTTGAACATCCGAACCTGGATGATTGGCTGATTAGAGCCCTCTTGCTGTCGGAGGGTTGCAGAGTGGTTCCCCAGGTGGTGCATCTGCTGGAGCGCCTCGGCTGGGTGATTGATTTGAAGAAGAGATACCTCGAGCCAACGCAGAAATTGGAGTATCAGGGAGTCCAGTTCCCCACATTCAGGAACCTGGTGTTCTGCTGTACTCCAGGAAGATCAAGCTACGGAGTCCCATTCGGGCCATGTTGGAAGTTCAGGCTCTGACGGCCTGGCAATACCTACAGGTACTGGGTCTCATGGTTGCAGCCATAGATGCGAGTCTGTGGGCCAGAGCACGACTCCGGCCTCTTTAGCTATCCCTCCTGACTCGGTGGGATCCTCAGTGGGATTTGCTGGGTGTTGTGCTGCCTTGGTTGGCGACAGCCCGCAGCAGCATGCTATGGTGGCTGAATCCTGTGATTCTGGCAGAGGGCTTCCTCTGCGAGTCTTGGACTAGGTGACCCTGACGACGGATGCGAGTCTGTCCGACTGGGGGGCAGTTTGTAGGTCTGTCCCAGCGCAAGGCCGGTGGACTGCACTGGAAAGGAGATGGTTGTTCAATCGCCTGGAACTTCGAGCGATCCGCCTGGCCTTGTTGCGTTTTCAACAGTCTCCATTGGTAGGCTGTTCATGTTTTCTCAGACAATGCGACGGTTGTAGCTTTTGTCAACTGTCAGGGAGACACATGGTGTCCCCTGCTGAGCCTGGAAGCACAGATGCTTTTTTGTGGGCAGAAAAGCTTTGGTGGCCTTGTTCACGGCCCACGTGACAGGCGTTGGCGGCGTGCAGACAGACTTTCTACGTCGACAGTTGCTGGACCCAAGAGAAAAGTCCCTGTCCAGGCTAGCATTTGAGTCCATTGTCCAGCAGTGGGGACACCCATCCTTCATTCTGCTGGTGTCTGCCAAGTTCCAGAAGACAGACAGATTCTTCAGCCGCCGCAGAGAAGTCGGCAGCGAAAGGTTGGTCACCCTAGTACAACCTTGGCCAGAGGGGGAACTTCTCTATGTCTTTCCCCTGTGGCCCCTAAGGCATGTCCTGCGCCTGGTGGCTTCTCACGTGGGACAGATGGTCCTGGTGGGCCTGACCTGGCCCAGAAGACCATGGTACGCCGACCTGGTGTGGTTGAGCATGGAGAAGGGTCTAAATGGGATGGGGGGAGCAGAAATGTTGGGGAATGTCAAGGGGAGGGGGAGAGGGCTCCACAGCTCAGCTGATCATGGCAGGGGGAATCCCCATCAGCTGAGCCACCAGGAATCCCCTGAAACTGGCTCAGCTGATGGGGATTCCTTTTGCCGCAATCAGACAAGGTAGTTGGGGGGTATGTCTACAAAACTTGCTTTTGTACGTTTTGCATGTGTATATTTTTATTTTTGAAAATGACCAAAAAATATATATGTCCTAAGGACCAAAACTTATACCTAGGTCATTTTTAAAAATAAAAAATAGACATCTGGCATCTTTGAAAATGGACATTTTTTTCTCCTGAGTTTGTGGAGGTCCTGCCCAAAACCTTCAACTTCAGACTTATATGCCCTATCTAAAATGTCCCTCCAAGTAAATGCCAGACACTTCATCTTATCTATCATCAACCAAGTAGAACAATAGTCAACAAACTCCAAACTAAAGCTAAGCTCGGAAAAGACCAAAATATTTATGGCCTCCCCAACCAACAAGCCAATCAAATCATCTATCAACCTAAATGGAAGAAACCTCCCAATTAACCCTATCATAAAAATGCTAGGAGTCACCCTAGACCAGCAACTGACACTCGAAGCCCACTACGAATGCTAAAACTATACTTTGATTTTGCATCATTCAGACTGTTGGTCCAGTCTCTGGTACTAAGCTTGCTGGACTACTGCAACATAATATACCTAGGAGCTCACAAAAAATCCATTAAAAAACTGAGACTTATCCAGAACACAGCCGTTCAACTAATCTTCGACTTTAAAAAATCTGACCACATCACCCTATACTGCAAGAAACTTCACTGCTACCCATCGAAGCCAAAATAATCTTCAAATTCGGTTGCCCCTGCTGCAAGACCCTTTCCGGCACCGCTACCACTTACCTTTTGAAACTCTGCTTGTCCCGCTTGTGTGTGTGGGAACCCCCCACTAAACTTACAAGTGAACAGTTCTGTTCACATTTCCTTCTCCCAAAGGATGCAAATTCAAAAGATTATTCAACAGAACAAACACTCTCCTTTCAAGCAGGGATCTAGAACAACACCTTAAGTGACCTAATCCTGAACTCACTAACTTACCACTCATTCAGAAAATCATTAAAAACCCACCTATTCGACAAATTTACCTGGCCCTTCAATTCGGCTCTACACCTACCTTGTCTCGCACGTTCCCCCCCACCCAATTTTGCCTTGTCTCATAACTGTCCATCTGCCCCTTTTCAAATCTAACTGATGTTACCTCGCTGTCCTTACAGCACCTCTTGTACACTGTCATGAGCTGAAAAGGTATGACAGGATATAAATAAAGCTATTATTATTATTATTCTAGCAGTTCACACTTAAAGACAATAATCTGGCTATATGCTGTTCTGTAAGGGTGCTTTCTTTGATGGCATGTACTTTGCAGGAGGGTGTTCATTTGGGCGCAGTCTGGGAAGAGCTTATGCTTATATAAATTATACAGAATATGATAATCTACACACGTATCAACCCCAATCTAGGTATAAGCATTTACACCAGCTCTACCGTTAGCATAAGTACTTACACTTACAAACATATACCTAGTTATGCTACTAAACTAGGCGCCTATTTTTCTTTATAGAAAAAGCTCCAAAAAGGTGTTATTGACACCTAAAAATAGGTGCCCTTTTATAGAATTTCCCTCTACATTCTGTATTACTATAGATTGATCAATAGCCATCAAGACTATCAATTACATGTCTGCATAAAAACAGCAACCTACTCCAAATCTCTGGATCAGTGAATGGCACCACAGGAGCTAAACATATGTTATATAATAAGGGTGATAGATTCAGTCCCTGTGGTACTCTAAACCAAAAGGCTTCTGAGGTTGAATAATCCCTTGAACAAACTTATGAACATGGTCATTCAACACAATTTCATCTGTTCTAAAGGCAGCATAAAAGAATGGCATGACCAATTATGTCATAAGATGTGAAGAGGTTCAACACTATCAAGTGGCTACCTATACCCTTGGACTGGATTGAATGTATTAAATTTAATATACTGCCTTTACATAGGTATTAGATAGTAACATAGTAGATAATGGCAGATAAAGACCCAAATGATCCATCCAGTCTGCCTAACCTGATTCAATTTAAATTTTTTAAATTTTTCCTTCTTAGCTATTTCTGGGTAAGAATCCAAAGTTCTACCTGGTACTGCCGACATCTCCATCAAAACTTACTCCAGCCAATCTACACCCTCCCAGCCATTGAAGCCCTCTCCAGCCCATCCTCCCCCAAACGGTCATATACAGACACAGACCATGCAAGTCTGCCCAGTACTGGCCTTAGTTTAATATTATTTTCTGATTCTAGATCCTCTGTGTTAATCCCACGCTTCTTTGAACTCAGTCACTGTTTTCCTCTCCACCACCTCTCTTGGGTTTACAATAAACAAAATATGTAACAATTATAATAATTATCACATGAATCTCATCCATCACAGCTAACAATACCATTTTAATTCTGTGTTAAGTGTGGAATCCTGATAGGGGTAAAGCACCCCTGTGAACTTGAAGATGCTGTATAAGATTAATAATAATTCCCAGGGAGTTAATAACAAAACCGCTATGCCTACTGAACATCTGTATTCAATTTGCCAATTTAACTATTCTGTGCAATAATTTCAGTATTATCTTATATATGCCATGCATTATCATCATATAGAAGAGGGGTGGGCAACCTGTATACAGAAAACATCATCAACCAGAGTCTTGGTTTAAATACCGTTTTTCATTAATATTATCAGAATAGCCATACTAGCAGTTTGTTTCCATGGTTTTTAACTAAATCTTTATTTATCACGAAAGGTCTATGGAGTTCTGTGTATGTCCATTTCTGATGTTACATAATATTGTGGCCCACCAGGGACAGTACCAACATTCATGCGGCCCTCTATATATAAAGCTTGCCCACCCTGATAGGGAAGAACTTGGAATGGATGTGACAGTAAGATCGTTTCAGAAAATGACAAAATTCTCTATACAAGTTTTTACCTTTTGTCTTTTCAAAATATCAATTAACTTCAGTTGTTTTCTAAATCCCACCATTAATTCCCCTTTCTGTTTTTCTAGTTTCTTATTTTCTATTTTTAATTCTTCAATTTTTTTGCGCTCTTGGTTTGCTGTATCCTGAAAGGAAAAATAGTTGAAAATATCTTAATGCATATATGACATTTCACTTGAGATCAGTATTTAAGGTAAAATATAGTATAGAAGATGTTCACAACAAAATATAAAAGCAAGAACAGGAACTCCAAAGACAAAAAAACAAAATAATCCAATCATATAGACACAGCTACATCAAAACATTCACTAAAACCTCTCAAAACAGATACAGCTCAAGTTATAACAAACAAAACATGAACCTAAATCATTCTCTGATCTCACTGCAAAGCCCCAAATTAAAAACTAGCTCCCAAATTCTATATATGACTGTAAAAGATTCAGGGATTTACCTCTTTTAAGAATGTAGTTGTGCTACTGGGCTTTGGGAGAAAACTACATGTTCAACAGTGTCCTGAGCTTTAGAGCTGAGTCAGAGGGGCAGGACTCATTTGAGAGAGATCCCAGAGGGAGTAGAGAGCCCAGAAGGAAAAGAGGGTTCTGACCTGATATCCTAACTGATTCCACACCCTTCCGGCTGTGTATGCAAGTATGATTTTATTTCCAGGGCTAGAACCAGCCCTGGCTGAAAGAGATAAGGCTGCTAACCATGTGTTTAGGGCATGGCAGCTGATAGCCAAAGGAAGCCTGTTTTGTTCCTGTAACTCAGAATTTTAGTGCTATTCTCTGTTGGTTAAAAGTGTAACTATTTCCTGTACCTGTAAGGAAACAGGCAGGACTGGTTGTTCACTTCCAGATCATGTCTGGGGTTTATCTGTAGTGCCCTCTGCCATAGCTCTGACACTCAGATTCTTTTCTTGGGTGTTAACCCTCAAGGTGGACCCTAGTATACGGTAACTGTTATTTGGGTTATTCTTCCCAATGTACATCACTTTGCATTTGTCCACATTAAATTTCATCTGCCACTTGGATGCCAAGTCTTCCAATTTCCTAAGGTCTGCCTGCAATTTTTCACAATCTGCATGCATTTTAACAACTTTGAACAATTTAATAATAATAACTTTATTTTTATATACTGCCATACCACAAACAGTTCTAAGCGGTTTACAAGGGAAGAGACTGTATACAGACCAACATTACAGAGAACTTTCAAAATTACATTGGCATGTTAAGTTTAGTCCGGTTTATCTGGAAGTGTTTTGGAAGTACATCAGGTTGAAATGGGGTCAGAGAAATTTGTCAAAGAGATAAGTTTTTATTGACTTCCTAAACGTTTGGTATGAAAGTGCGTTTGAGATGAAGTTGGTTAAACATTTGTTCTATTTGCCTGCTTGGAATGATAGTGTTCTATCGAGGTATCTCTTGTAGATCGAAGGCACTGCTCAAGTTGAACTGCAGTACCAGTGCGCTTTTTCCCCGAGAAAATAAATGGAAAAGTTGGTCAGTCATAGAAGCCAAAACTGTTTTTTCCTTCTTTCGTGGTGTTTACCTCATCGAGCAATGCCGAAAAGAAGGGGATGAAGTGCTGCTGCAGCCTCGCGGTGCCCTGACCCCGCTAGACTCGGCAACATCGAGGAACTAATACGCCGGATGCAGGAAGTGTCGGCGGTGGCGTCGGCTTCCCCGCTGGGAGCACTCGTTGGTGAGCAGGACTTGGAAATATCGTTAAGCCCTGACGCCAGAACTCCACCCCCTCTTCCTCAGCATACCAGCTCCCCTCGGACAGTAGAGCCATCGGAGGTTGGTGAGCTCCTGTCCAGTGAGGCTTTGGTCATCGGACAGGGGAGAATGGATGTGGACTCCTGTGTCGTGAGTCCGGTAACGGCTGAGGCTCAGAGCAGCAAGAGGGAATGCAGCTTCCAGGAGAACAGCATGCAGGAGGAAAGGTCAGCTATAGCTAATTTTCCTATACAAAAAGAACAAACTCTTGAAATAGAGAAACCTAGAGAAATAACTCTTGAGGCGATATGGGATCTGGTGGCAGATTTGGCAAAATCTATAAAACCTCAAATTTCCCAAATTGAATCAAAGCTAAATATCCATGAAACAAATATTAAAGGTTTACAAACAGATTTTCAGGACCTTAAAGATTCAAATGTTGCCACTAAACAACTTAGTGAAACATTAATGAAAGACAATATAAATATGAGAAGAAAATTGGAAGCTTTAGATAATCTTTCTCGTAATAATAATCTTAGGTTGATTAATTTTCCTAAAGTGGCAACAATATCTCCGAGAGAGATGATAAAAAGATATATGGTAGAAATTTTGGATATTTCAGAAGAACTGCTTCCACCTTTAACTCAGGCTTATTATCTGCCTATTCGGAAAATTGAAGGACAACATCAACAATATCAAGAACCACAACAACTACCTACAGAGGTCCAACAGAACTTAAATGTTTCACTGATATTAGAACAGTCGGACAAGGAAATTGCGACACCAGCAACTTTACTTCTCACTGTTGCCTTGGCACCGGATAAAAACTGGTTGCTGAGACTTTTCTTCAAAAATAAGTCAAAAGAATTTTTGGGATTTAAAATACAAATATTTCCAGATCTGGCTCGAGATACCCAAAGGCGTCGTCGTGAATTTCTGATTTTGAAGCCGGGAGTTATTGCTCTTGGAGCCTCTTTCTTCTTAAGACACCCATGTAAATGTGTGATATTATATCAAAAGCAAAAATATGTTTTCTTTGAGCCTATACAACTGACAACCTTTCTGCCAGCTGCACACCTGAAAGCTGGGATTAATACAACATGAGTGTTCATTATTTGATTAGGTCACTTCCTTCAGCTAAGTGTTCCTGTCTTTCTTCTTATTGATATATTGCCAAGATTTGTGTAAGGCTCACCGTCTTACATCTTGGATCCATAATATGAGGACTTGAGGAGGAGATTAAGATTATTTTTCTTTGATTATAACCTTTGTTTCGTTTGGAATGTGTTCTTTAATGCCTCTCCTTTCTGTACAAGTGTATACTTGATTGTTTATTTGAAAATTGATAAATAATAATAAAAAAAAAAGAAGCCAAAACTGTTTCAGTGCTGTAATATGTTTGGAAGCCAGATTGAGAATCGTGTAGAATGTTGAACTTTTCTAAATATTTTGTGAGGTCAATGTTAACCAGACCTACCAGACCTTCCATTAGTTTAAGAAAGAATGGTATGTTGGCAATGGGTCTATAGTTGGCCATCAAGGAAACAGACTCCTTTGGGTTTTTGAAAATAGGAGTCACGAGGATATGACCAAGTTCCTCCGGAAATTTACCGGTATGAATGCATGAAGAAACCCAGTTAAAAAGTTCAGCCTTGAAGGAGTTAGGAGCTGTTTCATAATAGTTGGTCGGCAGTTGTCCAATAGGCAATTGGATTTTACATATTTTGAGTAAAGCTTGAGGCTCCAGTCTGGGTTTTCAAAGTGATTCCAGATCGTCAACAGCTGTACCTTCTTTGTCTAAGGCAGTAAGCGTGATAGGTAAATCTATGCTTGAACCTGCAAGAGACGATCTCAATTTGTATATTTTTGTAGCGAAAAAGTCAGCTAAGATCGCCGCAGGGGGTGGGGGAGTCTGTATTGGAGCACTTGTGGAATTCAATATCAAATAAAGAATTGACTATTTTGAAAAGTTCATGACTATTTAAAGTAGGAGAATTAATTTTTTGGGAGTATTGTTTGCTACGCTTTTCTTTGATCATTATACTGTATTCTTTAACCTTTAGTCGCCAAGTAAGTCTATCCTCATCTTTCCCTGATTTGCACCATATTCTTTCCAATTTCTGTAATTCTCGCTTTAAGACCATTAAGTTGGTATCGTACAGCTGTCTGATAAATGTTGTCTTTTTCTTACGTTTTTTCAGAGGAGCTATGTCATTTAAGACCCGATCACTAAAGTTTTTCCATCTTGAAATGAAGTTAGGGTCAAAAGCTGGGTTGAAGATTAAGTTATAGTGTCATCTGCAAATTTAATCACCTCACTCATTCCAATTTCCAAATCATATACAGTGGTACCTTGGATTACGAGCATAATCCGTTCCAGGAGCATGCTCGTAATCCAAAATGCTCGTTTATCAAAGCGAGTTTCCCCATAGGAAATAATGGAAACTGTACACCCTCCCCCATGAGAACCGGCATTGCTCCCCCCGAAGGCCCCCCCCCGCGAACCGGCACCCTCCCCCCCGCGATCCGCACCCCCCCCACCGCCATTGGGCACCCCCCAGCCGTGACCTGAGGTCCCCCCAACCCACTCGAACCCTCTTCTTACTTTGCTGTAGCCTCCGTAGCGGCACCAGCACCAGCATGTCCTGTGCGTGGTGCAGGTGCCTGAAGATCTGCTTCCTGTGCTGGGCCTTGAGAGTTCACGTTCGATGTGAGAGTTCACGTTCGATGTGAACTCTCAGGCCTTAAGGCCCAGCACAGGAAGCAGATCTTCAGGCACCGGCACAACGCACAGGACATGCTGGTGCCACTGCGGAGGCTACAGCAAAGTAAGAAGAGGGTTCGGATGGGTTGGGGGGACCTCAGATCACGGCGGGGGGTGCCCGATGGCGGCGGGGGGTGTGGATCATGGGGGGGGAGGGTGCCGGTTCGCGGGGGGGGGGGGGGGCGCTCGCAAATCGAAGCACACTCGGTTTCCGAGGCGCCGATTTTGCGAATGTTTTGCTCGTCTTGCAAAACACTCGCAAACCGGTGCACTCGTAAACCGAGATACCACTGTATAAGTTAAATAGCACCGGTTCCAGTACAGAACTCCATTGTTTATCTCCTCCACTGAGAAAAATGGCCATTTAAACCTCTGTTTTTATCTGATAACCAGTTCCTAATATACTTTGCCACCTATCCCATGACTTTAATTTTCTCAGGAGCCTCTCATGAGGAACTTTGTTAAAAGCTTTCTGAAAATCTAGATACACTACATCAATTGACTCACCTTTATCCACTTGTTTATTCATACCTTCAAAGAAATCAAGCAAATTGGTAAGGCAAGATCTCCCTTGGCTGACCCCATGCTGACTCTGTCCCATTAAATCATGTTTGTCTACTTCTTCAATTTTATTTTTTATAATTGTTTCCACCACTTTGCCCGGCACCGAAGTCAGGCTTTCTGGTCTGTAGTTTTTAAAAATTGGCGTAACACTGGCCACCCTCCAATCTTCAGGTACTACAGACAATTTTAGCGACAGGTTACAGATCACTAACAGCAGGTCAGCAATTTCATGTTTGAGTTCTTTTAGTACCCTGGGATGTACAGTATACCATTCAGTCCATGTGATTTATTACTTTTAACTTGTTGATTTGGCTTCGTGCATCTTACAGATTCACTGAGATTTTTTTTCAGCTCCACATCACCTTTGAAAACCATTTCTGGTTCAGGTAGGTCTTAAGAATAACCTTCCTTATTCACAATTTTTAAGATTACGCAGACTTTGCACAGACATTGAAGAATTTGAAAAACAGGCACCGTCAATGAGATACAATTTTATAGCCAGGGGATATCCAGAAAAGTGTGTTGATGAATGTTATCGAAAAGCACTCACGAAACATAGAGATGACCTATTACATCAAGTTGCAGTCAGATCAAAACCTGAACTGGTGTGTACTTTGAGATTTTCATACCTTTCTAGAGATATACAGAACATCATTAGAAAAAATTGGCATATTTTACAGCCTCATGCCTGCTTTGAGAGGATCAAACCGGTAATAGCATATTCAAGAAATAGAAATCTAAGGGACATTTTAGTACCATCTGCTTTACCAGAATCCCCAGTTGTTAGTAATGGTCCTGTTGGACACATACCTTGCGGACATTGTTCTGTTTGTAAGCATAGTATGACGGTGACTAGTTATGAACATCCAGTGACTGGGGTTAAAATAAATTTAAAAGAATATAGTGACTGTCAGACATCACAAGTGATCTACGCTATCATTTGTCCTTGTAATAAATGGTACATTGGGAAAACAAAACGTATGATTAAAACTAGACTAATAGAACATAGAAGTTGTATTAGTAGGAATGTACAATCTGCTCCGATCGTTGAACATTGGTATGATAA
Organism: Geotrypetes seraphini; assembly: GCF_902459505.1. Lineage (NCBI taxonomy): Eukaryota > Metazoa > Chordata > Amphibia > Gymnophiona > Dermophiidae > Geotrypetes > Geotrypetes seraphini. Next base: position 49,546,157 of record NC_047097.1, read on the forward strand.
AGGACACTGCATTGCGTATTTAAAATTTTTTGTTTTAAAAGTTGTTAAAACCAGATGGAGAGGTGGTAATTCCGATAATTTCCTTATAAAGGAGGAACAACGTTTTATACATAATTTTTATTTTTTCTTTTTAATTTTTCCTTTTTTAACATATTTTATTACTTATTATTATTTTATTATTATTTTATTATTCCTGTTTCTTTATTCATTTTTATTTTTTATTTTTTCATATTTTCTTTTACTTTTTCTTTTTTTGATTATATATATTTATTATATATATTTTATATTTTTTATATATATTTTTTTATATATATTATATATATATTTTTTCTCCTAGCTTGTTCCTTTTAGTATTGTTTTAGTTTGGATTTGCTTTTTGCTTCGTTTATTTTTACCTCTTTTTCAAAGCTTTTTCATTTTTTTGAGAATTTTACTCATTTTTGGGTTCTTTTTTCTATTTGTTTTTGCCTTCACGCTTTTTTCTGTTCCACTATAGATACTGATGACACGTTCCTTACATCATCACGTTCCCCTCCGCTTTTTATTTTACTGCGTTTTTGCGACTTGCTTACTTTTCATTTTCATTTTACAGCCAGCATTCACACGACGGCGTTCTGGTAAGTGTTCTGTTTATCTTCAGTTTTGCTTTTTAACTTTCAGTGTTCATCGGGTTGTGGAGCCATAGCTTTGTTTGATTTTATAACCATTATGTTGATTTTTATTGGTACGTTTCACTTGTGGCAACTTTTTTACCGGCTCAGTTTTTTTCGGGGTCTCCGATCTGTTTATTTTCAGTTTTGCTTTTTATTTTCAGTGTCTATTGGGTTGTGGCACTATATTTTTGCTTTATCTTTAACTTTCATGTTGATTTTTATTGGTTCGTTTCACTTGTGGCATCTTTTACTTTTTCACTGGCTCAGTTTTATTTTCTGGGTCTTTGTTTTGTTACATTTTGTTTAGTAGATGTACCATTTCTATTTTAGATATATACAGCTTTCTAGAGTGATCCATACTTGTGGTTATTTATACCCAAAGATCTTCAAGGTACTGCAGTGCTCTTTATGTCTCATTTATTTCATTTAGTATGCTTTAGTAATGTGTATTCCCTTTTCTAAAATTGATATTTGTTCAAATATATTGTGGTCCATTGGTCTAATATTTCTATAATATTTACTTAAATTGGACATTATATATTGTCTCTAGTGTTTAGATATAATATATTATTATTTTTTTGTACTTATTGTTTACATAATGTTTGGACACATTGATTGGTTTCAGCTTATTGATTATAAAGGTTTTTGTTGTTATTATATATTTTTTAGTGGCAATAAATATATATATATTTTCATATATATTTATATTTTTTTACTCTATTGATAATAATACATTGACTCCAAGGAATAATAAATTGATTATTTTAAATTGTTGTAATTATTTTAAAAATTTTTTTTAGTAATAATATAATAATACATTGTTTGCTATTTATAATATATGAAATATCCATATTGTTTTGTTGTAATATCTAAATTATGTTTGATTTTAATCTATATGATACGTTGTTGTTATGGTTGATTTTAAATCTATATGATATTTATATGATAAATTTACACGATATTAGTTATTTACTATTTTTCATTTATGTATTAATTTTTATGTTTGTCTTATTAAAGTATATGTTATTTTGCATTGGTTAAGGATATTTTTATATACTAATTGCTGTTTCTTTTATAATGTTTTTAAGATTTAGAATGTGTTTAATATTTTACTATTATATATTTTATTATTATAGTGTTGATATGGTTTTATATGTGTTTATATGATTTTATACATTACCTATAGACTCCTGACGCAGGCCGTAGGGCCGAAACATGTACATGTCGGGTCGAGTATTTTTGGAAGAATAAAGAATAACCTGGTTGTCCAGATGAGTTGAAAGACAATTTTATTTGTTGCACCTTTCTTATTGGACAATTCCACTTGTTTTTATTATTAATTTATCAGGTAGATCTCTTACATCTTCTTCTGTAAAGAACGAAGCAAAGAATTCATTCAATCTCTCCGTTCTGGCCTTATCCTCCCTGAGCGCCCCTTTGCTCCTTAATCATCCAACGGTCCCACAGATTCCCTCACAGGTTTTCTGCTTCTGATGTACCTAAAAAAATTGTTATGAGTTTTTGCCTCTTTTGCAAGTTTCTCTTCATATACTTTCTTAGCTTGCTTTATCAATGCTTTGCATCTAACTTGCCAGTGCTTGTGTCTCTTCTTAATTTCTCCATTCGGATCCTATTTCCATTCTTTAAAATATTTCTTTGGCCCTAATAGCCTCTTTCACTTCACCTTTTAACCATGCCAGCTCTCGTTCCCTCTTCTTTCCACCTTTGCTAATACGTGGAATACATCTGGTCTGGGCTTCTATGATGGTATTTTTAAATATCATCCATGCCTGATTTACCGTCCTAACCTTTGCAACTGATCATTTTAGCTTCTTTTTAACCATTTTCCTCATTTTACCATAGTCACCCTTTCGAAAATTAAATGCCTCTACAGTAGATTTCTTTTGCGACGTCACTCCCAATATCAGCTCAAATTTGATTACGTTATGATCACAGTTTCCCAGCGGATCCAACACAGTTAACTCCTGTACTATGCCTTGCATTCCAATAAGGACCAAATCTAAAATAGATCCCCCTTTTGTCGGTTTTTGGACCAGTTGTTCCAAGAAGCAGTCATTTATGATGTCTAGGAATTTTACCTCCCTAGCACCCCCTGATGTAATATTAAGGCAACTGAAATCACAGGAATCAAACACAAGGTTAGAGTGGGAAAAAATCAACAATTTATATCAAGTAACACAACTCCCTTCCAGAAAGGCAGGAGGATTGTTGCAGCATGAAAAGTGGAGAAAAAATAACTCAGTAACAGACCTGTGCTCTGATAATACCAGCATAAGCTCCAAATTAGCCAGACACAGCTTAATCATAGGTTAAAAAAAAAAAAAAAATCTCCACCAAAACATGTCCAAGAAATAATTAAACTATCCACGCAAACAGTCCCCCACCACACTTCTGGGAAAATGCAGGTAAGAAGATATAGAAAGAATCTTCTCTCACATAGAACAAACAGGGACTAAACACAGTATTTTGGTTTACGAGCATGCTTCTGGAACGAATTATGCTCGTAAACCAAGGTACCATTGTACTTAGTTTTCCCACCAGCCATGAAAGAAGCCTCCAGTTTAGTCTGTTTGGAACCAGCCATTCTTTGTTAGTATGATATGACATAAATTATAAATATAAAATAATTATTTAAGGCTGAAATTGACTAAAAAAAGCCTGGGTATGAGGAGCTCCATACCCTCAACCAAAATGGAAACAGCAGTAAGGTCAGAAGGCTTGGAATCAATATGGGTTAAGCTACCAGGAGGATCTGGAGCAGACATCAAATTGGGTCTATACTATCGTCCGCCTGGCCAATCGGAAGAAATCGACCGGGACCTGGAGACGGAACTGCGGCAGGTATGCAAGAATGGAAGTGTGGTGGTGATGGGAGACTTCAACTACCCTGGGATAGACTGGAGTATCGGGCACTCAAGTTGCGAGAGAGAGACCAAATTCCTGGAAGCCACGAGGGACTGCTTCCTGGAACAGCTGGTCATGGAACCTACACGAGGAGAAGCTACTCTTGATCTAATCTTCAGTGGACTGGGGGGACCTGCAAAGGAAGTAGCGGTATTAGACCCACTGGGAAACAGCGATCACAACATGATCCAGTGCAGACTAGAACTAGGATCATCCAGGGTGAAAAGAACCACAACAACAGCGCTCAACTTCAGAAAAGGGAATTATGATGCAATGAGGAAAATGGTGGGGAAGAAACTCAACGGCAGCACAAGGAAGGTAGAGTCCGTAGAAAGCGCCTGGACCCTGCTCAAGCGTACGGTGCACGAAGCACAGAACCTGTACGTCCCCAGGTTCAGAAAAGAGTGCAAGAAAAATCGAATAAAGAACCCAGCATGGATAACGGCAGCTGTAAAAAAGGCGATCAGTAACAAGAAAGCATCGTTCAAAAAATGGAAACAGGATCAAACGCAGGCCAACCAAAAGGAACACAAGGAAAGCCAGAAGGAGTGCCACCGAGTGGTTAGGAGAGCAAAGAAGGAATATGAAGAGAGACTAGCGGGAGAGGCAAAAAATTTCAAATCATTCTTCAGGTACGTAAAGGGGAAGCAACCAGCGAGGGAGGAAGTGGGGCCCTTGGATGATGGGGATAGAAAGGGAGTAGTGAGGGAGGAAAAAGAAATAGCTGACAAGTTAAATGACTTCTTTACGTCGGTCTTCACGAGGGAGGACACATCCAACATTCCGGAACCAGAGGAAATAGAAAATGGAGATCAAGATAACAAGCTGGTCAAATTAGAGGTGAGCCAGGAGGATGTCCTCAGGCAGATAGACAAGCTAAAGAGCGACAAGTCGCCAGGTCCGGATAGCATTCACCCAAGGGTGCTCAAGGAATTAAGGAATGAAATAGCAGAGACACTTCAGCAAATATGCAACCTATCCCTAAAAACTGGAGAGATCCCGGAGGACTGGAAAATAGCTAATGTCACGCCCATCTTCAAGAAGGGTTCGAGGGGCGACCCGGGAAACTATAGGCCGGTAAGCCTCACATCGGTCCCGGGAAAGATGATGGAGGCACTGATTAAGGACAGCATCTGTGACCATATCGAAAAAAATGGACAGCTAAGGTCGAGCCAGCATGGGTTCTGCAAGGGTAGGTCGTGCCTCACAAACTTGTTGTACTTCTTTGAGGGGGTAAACAACCAGGTGGACAAAGGAGAACCCATAGACATAATTTACCTAGACTTCCAGAAAGCCTTCGATAAGGTACCACATGAGCGGTTGCTCAGGAAGCTATGGAACCATGGGGTGCACGGGGAGGTCCACCGATGGATCAAAAACTGGCTGGCAGACAGGAAGCAGAGGGTTGGTGTAAAGGGCCATTACTCGGACTGGCAAGGGGTCACGAGCGGGGTTCCTCAAGGATCGGTGCTGGGACCGCTCCTGTTTAACATATTCATTGACGACCTGGAGGCGGGAACAAAATGCGAAGTCATCAAATTTGCAGATGACACCAAACTATTCAGCAAGGTTGAAACCACGGTTGACTGCGAGAATCTCCAAAGGGATCTTACGACATTGGAAGAATGGGCGAAAAAGTGGCAAATGAGCTTCAATGTAGGGAAATGCAAGGTCATGCATATAGGGAGAAGGAACCCGATGTTCACTTACAAAATGGGGGGATCAATGCTAGGGGTCAGTAATCTGGAAAGAGACTTGGGAGTGATGGTAGACACGACATTGAAGGCGTCGGCACAATGCGCCACAGCCTCGAGGAAAGCAAACCAAATGTTAGGTATCATTAAGAAGGGTATCTCGACCAGAACGAAGGAAGTCATCCTGCCACTGTACCGGGCTATGGTGCGCCCGCATCTGGAATACTGTGTACAGTACTGGTCACCGTACCTCAAAAAGGACATGGCAATGCTTGAGGGAGTCCAGAGAAGAGCAACTAAACTGATTAAGGGTATGGAAAACCTTACATACACTGACAGACTGAAGAAGCTGGGGCTGTTCTCCCTGGAAAAGCGGAGACTCAGAGGAGATATGATAGAGACCTTCAAGATCCTGAGGGGCATCGAAAAGGTTGACAAAGACAGATTTTTCAATTTGAAAGAAACCACAAGAACAAGGGGTCACTCGATGAAATTGAAGGGGGACAGGTTTAAAACAAACGCAAGGAAGTACTTTTTCACACAGAGGGTGGTGGACACATGGAACACCCTTCCGGAGGCCGTGATAAGAAATAGCACAGTACAGGGTTTCAAGGATGACCTGGATAGGTTCCTGGAAGACAAAGGGATTGAGGGGTACAGATAAGAGCAGTGGAAGGTTTAGAGATAACTGTAGAGGTAGGCAATAAAATTAGTCAGGGATCGCTGACCAGGCAATATGCCTGATGGGCCGCCGCGTGAGCGGACCGCTGGGCTGGATGGACCTCTGGTCTGCCCCGGCGGAGGCGACTACTTATGTACTTATGTACTTATGAGCTTCAAGTCTACCCGACCATTCCGCAGTGCTCCCTCTAGTGTCTGTTCTAAATAAGTGAGGTCTTGCAATACAAGTACATATAGTGTTTTGTATTAAAGTTTTTGGGTTGTGGAATGAATCGTCTGAGTTTCCATTATTTCCTATAGGGAAATTCACTTTGATATACGAGTGCTTTGGATTACAAGCATACTTTTGGAATAAATTATGCTCGCAAACTAAGGTTTTACTGTATTTTCAACCTGTTTGGCCACCTTAAGATCATCATATACAATCCCATCCAAGTCTCGCTCTTCTGTCATGCCCATAAGTTCTTCACCCCCTAAACGGTACCATTCACTCTGATTTTTGCAGCATTTAGGGGGGTGATGTCCCCCCAAATTTCAGCATTTAGGGGGAATGATGCCACCCCACACCCTCCAAAATTATACCCTCCCCCTCTCCTTCCTGTTCATGGACCAAACTAGAATCAAATCTAAATAGAATCAAATCAAAATCACATGAACAGTAGGTGTGGAGCATAATATACTCACAAACCACAGATGTCTGGTATTACTTATGGAAGAGGTTTATTTCTTAATCTAACAGATATAATTAAAACTGCTGGCTAGTTGTACAGCACATATCCAAGTGAGGTGGGACAATTCATCGTAGTCGTGCTGAAACATCCTGCAATGAAACAACTGCGATGAATTGTTCCATTATGCTGCTACACGTATGCAGCACCAAACATTAAAACATTCAAGAGACAGTCCCTACTCATTAGAGCTTATATTCTAATTAAACAGACAAAGAGGACAAGTAGTGGGCTCACAGTCTAAGTTTTTGAACAAAGTTGGAAACAGGATCCTGGGTCTGATGGTCCTTCTGTCTATTCCAGTATGGCAACGCTTATGTTTTTACATTTTCAGTCACTTTTTTGTACTTATATTATTTATTTACTCAGAAGAGAACTGCAATTGTTAATCAAGATTTACTGTACCTTGTTGCTTTGTTTCAGCTTATTCAGTTCCAGTTTATACTTTTCTACTTCTTCAAGGGCTCTGTTTAAGCGAACGTCTGTAGCACTTTGACTAGTTACAGATTGTTTATGCATTCTCTTTATATTCTCCAATTCCTGTGTGTAATAAATCAGACAGTAAAGACAAAATGATTCACTTCATTTTTTAAAAATTTATTTATATCTGGATATGTGAGCTGAGATCGGAACCTGCTCAAAAGAAAACACTGACTGGGACTGAGGCAGGTCAATCTTGAGCTCACAAAGAGACTCAGGGCTAGATGCACTAAAGTCTCCGATTGTCTAACAATCGTTGCTAAACCAGTTTGACCAGTTGGGCAACCGATCATATTTGCTGACCCTATGCACAAAAAGGCTCACCACGTAGTTTTCCATGCGGTCGTACTTTCTCTGATTCTGGCATGCAAATGAAGTCATTAATATTAAGAACATAAGAACATCAGAATTGCCGCTGCTGGGTCAGACCAGCGGTCCATCGTGCCCAGCAGTCCACTCACGCAGCAGCTCCAAGGTAAAAGACCAGTGCCCTAACTGAGACTAGCCCTACCTGTGTATGTTCCGGTTTAGCAGGAACTTGTCTAACTTTGTCTTAAATCTCCTATAACAGCCTCAGGAAGAGCATTCCAGCTTTCCACCACTCTCTAGGTGAAGAACTTCTTCCTTACGTTTGTACAGAATCTATCCCCTTTTAACTTTAGAAAGTGTCCTCTCGGAGAGAGTGAACACCCTGTCTTTATCTACTAAGTCTGTTCCCTTCATTATCTTGAATTTTTCAATCATTCCCCTCTCAGTCTCCTCTTTTCAAGGGAGAAGAAGCTCAGTTACTCTAATCTCTCACTGCATGACAACTCCTCCAGCCCCTTAACCATTTTAGTCGCTCTTCTCTGGACTCTTTCGAGTAGTACCATGCCCTTCTCCATGTACAGTGACCAGTGCTGGATGCAGTATTCCAGGTGAGGGCGTACCATGACCCGGTACAGCAGCATGATAACCTTCTCCGATCTGTTCGTGATCCCCTTAATCATTCCTAGCATTCTGTTCGCCCTTTTCACCGCCACCACACATTACGCGGATGGCTTCATCGACTTGTCGACCAATACTCCCAAGTCTCTTTCCTGGGAGGTTTCTCCAAGTAACGCATCGGACATCCTGTAGGAGTGTATAAGATTTTTGTTTCCGACATGTATCATCTTACATTTATCCATGTTAAACCTCATTTGCCATGTCGTGGCCCATTTCTCGAGAATGTTTATGCCACGTTGCAGGTCTTCACAATCCCCCTGCGTCTTCACTACTCTGAATAACTTCGTATCATCTGCAAATTTAATCACCTAACTCGTCGTACCAATTTCCAGGTTGTTTATAAATATGTTGAAGAGCACGGGTCCAAACACTGAACCCTGTGGCACTCCACTTGTGACGTTTTTCCAGTCTGAGTATTGTTCATTCACCTCCACTCTCTATTTCCTACCCGCCAGCCAGTTTTTAATCCATGAGAGTATTTCACCATTCCATGGCTCGTAATTTTCCGAAGTAGTCGTTCAAGCGGGACCTTGTCAAATGCCTTGTGAAAATCCAGATATACAATGTCGACTGGGTCACCCTTGTCTATCTGCCTGTTTACTCCCTTGAAGAAGTGCAGCAAGTTTGTCAAGCAAGATCTTCCCTTGCTGAATTCGTGCTGGCTGGTCCTCATTAGATCATGTCCATCAAAGTGATCAATGATGTGGTCTTTATGGATACCGAAGTCAGACTCACCGGTCTGTAGTTTCCCGGATCTCCCCTCGAACCTTTCTTGAAGACTGGCGTAACATTCGCCACTTTCCAGTCTTCCGGAAACCCTTCCGATTTGATTGACAGATTGGCTATTAGTTGAAGCAGTCCAGCTATAGCCCTTTTCAGTTCCTTGATTACTCCCGGATGGATGCCATCCGGTCCCGGGGATTTATCATTTTTAAGGCTATCAATCTGCCTGCATACCTCTTCTAGACTGACTGTCAATCCAGTCAGTTTCCCATCTTCATTTCCCGCATATAGCCTGTCGGCTTCCGGTATGTTGTGTATATTCTCTTCAGTAAATACAGATGCAAAAAATGTGTTCAGTTTGTCAGTGATGGCTTTGTCTTCCTTTAGCACTCCCTTTATTCCATGGTCATCCAACGGCCCTACAGCTTCCTTCACGGGTCGTTTCCCCTTGATATCGAAAGAACAGCTTGAAGTTTTTTGCCTCCTTGGCTATTTTTTCATCGTAGTCTCTTTTGGCCCCTCTTACCCCCTTATGGCACCTTTTTTGATGCTGTTTGTGCTTCTTCCAGTTTTCGTCCGTTTTTGACCTTTTCCATTCCTTAAATGAAGTCTTCTTGTCTTTGATCGCTTCCTTCACCGCTACAGTGAGCCACGCTGCTTCCTTGTTCTTTTTCCTCTTGGATCCCTTGTTGATACGCGGTAAATATAGATTTTGTGCCTCGGTGACTGTGTCCTTAAAAAGGGACCATGCTTGCCCTAGGGTTTTTACAGTGCTTATCCTCTTCTTAATCTTTTTCCTTACCATGAGTCTCATCTCTTCATAATTCCCTTTTCAGAAGTTCAGTGCCATGGTCATCATTCTGGATCGATGTTTTGCCCCCGTGTCCAGGTTGAAGCGGATCATATTGTGATCACTGCTTCCCAGTGTCCCTTCTACTTCTACTCCTTGCGCCGGTCCTCGTAGTTCATTTAGAATTAAGTCCAGAATCGCATTGCCTCTTGTATTTTCCTTGACAAGTCGTTTCAAAAAGCAATCTCCCTACTGCAGTCGTGGGTGCCTAGATTCCAGTCTATCCCCGGATAATTGAAGTCACCCACGATAACTGCGTTGCCTCCCTTGCAGTTGCGTTTAATCTCATCTGTCATTTCTCCATCAATTTCTTTGGACTGCCCTGGGGGTTGGTAGTAGATGCCGATCTTCGTTTCCGTTCCATTCGTTCCCGGAATTTTGACCCAGAGACTCTAACTTATTTTTCATTTCCGGCGTGTTCGCTCCGGTAGACTCAATTCCCTCTTTGACGTAAAGGGCAATACCCCCACCTTTTTGACCCACTCTTTCTCTGCAGTATAGCTTGTATCCCGGTAGCACAGTGTCCCAGACATTTTTCTTGTTCCACCATGTTTCTGTGATGCCAGTGATATCAAGGTTATCTTTTTGTGCCATAGCTTCCAATTCCTCCATCTTATTCCTTAGGCTCCTTGCGTTCGTGTACATACACTTGAGTTTGCGGCCTGTTACTTTCTTGTATTTCCTTCCTTCTTGTGTCCTTGTCAATCCGTCAGGATTTCTATCGTGCCTATGATCCCATGAGTCTTCCCCGCTATTTTCCTGCATGGTATACCCTGGGAATACCGGTTCCTGAACCATCAACTCTCGGTCGACTGTCAACTTTCCCCTTCTTCCTAGTTTAAAAACTTCTCAATTTCTCTCTTGATGTTGCTTGCAAGCAGCCTCGTTCCGTCTCTGCTAAGGTGGAGTCCATCCTTCCTGAATAGCTTTCTCTTCCCCAGAACGTCTTCCCGTTGCGCACGAAGTGGAATCCTTCTTCCTCACACCTGCGCCTCATCCACGCATTGACTCCATCTGCCTCTTCTCATCAGCCCTGGGTACAAGAAGGATCTCCGAGAATGCTACTCTCAGTGTTCTGGTCTTCAGCTTCCTTCCTAGCATCCGGAACTGGTCCTTCAGTACTTTCCTGCTGTAGTTCCTGTTGCTCACGTTGTTTGTCCCCACATGGATCACCACCGTCATATCTTCCTCTTCCACGCTGTCGATGATCCTGTCGATGTGGCTTACTATGTCTTCTATCTTGGCTCCCAGTAGGTAGGTCACCAGCCAATCCTGTCTTCCTCTCGCTATGTGGCTGTCGACTTGTCTGATGATGGAGTCCCCCATGATGATCGCTGCCCTCTCTGTCTTCTCTTGCCTCTCCAGCCGCAGGTCCATGTCCCTGGTGTATGTCCATTTCTCCAGCCGTAGGTCCGTCTCCTCCATATACATAGAAACATAGAAATAGACGGCAGATAAGGGCCATGGCCCATCTAGTCTGCCCACCCCAATGACCCTCCCCTACCTTTCTCTGTGAATAGATCCCACGAGTCTATCCCATTTGGCCTTAAAATCAGGCACGCTGCTGGCCTCAATAACCTGAAGTGGAAGACTATTCCAGCGATCAACCACCCTTTCAGTGAAAAAGAATTTCCTGGTGTCCCCGTGCAGTTTCCCGCCCCTGATTTTCCACGGATGCCCCCTTGTTGCCGCAGGACCCTTGAAAAAGAAGATATCTTCTTCCACCTCGATGCGGCCCATGAGATAGTTGAATGTCTCGATCATGTCACCCCTCTCTCTGCGTTCCTCGAGTGAGTTCAGCTGCAACTTATCCAGCCGTTCCTCGTACAGGAGATCCTTGAGTCCCGAGACCATCCGGGTGACCATTCTCTGGACCGACTCCAGTCTCAGCACATCCTTACGATAATGCGGCCTCCAGAATTGCACACAGTATTCCAGGTGGGGCCTCACCATGGATCTATACAATGGCATAATGACTTCAGGCTTACGGCTGACGAAACTCCTTCGAATGCAACCTATGATTTGCCTTGCCTTGGATGAAGCTTGCTCCACTTGATTGGCAGTCTTCATGTTCTCACTGACGATCACCCCTAAGTCACGTTCTGCTTCAGTACTTGTTAGGATCTCGCCATTAAGGGTGTAAGTCTTGCATGGATTTTGGCTGCCCAGGTGCATGACTTTGCATTTTTTGGCATTGAAGCTGAGTTGCCAGGACCTAGACCAGCTCTCCAGTAGGAGTAGGTCGTGCATCATGTTGTCGGACATTGAATTTATGTCTGTTGTGCTTTTGCCCACTACATTGCTTAGTTTGGCGTCATCGGTGAATAATGTTATTTTACCTCGCAGCCCTTCTGCCAAGTCTCTTATAAAGATGTTGAATAGGATCGGGCCCAGGACCTAGCCCTGCGGCACTCCACTGATTACCTCCATCATTTCGGAGGGGGTGCCGTTCACCACTATCCTCTGAAGCCTATCTCCAAGCCAGTTCCCAACCCATTTCGTCAATGAGTTGCCCAATCCTATAGAACTCATCTTGCTCAGCAACCTGCGGTGTGGTACGCTATCGAATGCTTTACTGAAGTCCAGGTATACGATGTCCAGGGACTCCCCAACATCCAGCTTCCTCGTCACCCAGTCAAAGAAGCTGATCAGGTTGGATTGGCAGGATCTCCCCTTAGTAAATCTTACCTGTACTAAGGGAGAGATTGAAAAGCGCGGATAGCGGTTCCGCCAAGACATCACACAACTCCCTGAGCACCCTGGGGTGTAGGTTGTCAGGCCCCATTGCCTTGTTAACCTTAAGCTTTGACAGCTCACAGTAGACACTGCTGGGTGTAAACTCGAAATTACTAAACGGGTCATCTGCGTCAACCCTTGTCTGTAGCTGAGGGCTGAGTCCTGGCGCCTCGCAGAAGTATTCATTTAACAGTTGGGCTTTTTCCGAGTCCGCTTCTACATAGTCTCCGTCTGGTTTCCTAAGACATACTATCCCGCCTGAGTTCTTATTTCTGTCACTGATATACCTGAAGAAGGATTTATCTCCTTTCTGGATGTTCTTCGCTAGAGACTCCTCCATGCGGAATTTGGCCTCCCTAACTGCTGTTTTGAGGGCTTTTGACTTGGCCAGATAGACTTCCCTAGAGTCCTGTTTCCCTGATTGTTTGTAAGAGATGAATGCTTTTTTCTTCTCCTTGATGAGGTCCGAAATCTCCGCAGAGAACCACTGTGGCTTATTGTTCCTTCGCCGTTTACTTACTGATTTAACATAGCGGTTTGTTGCTTCTTGTATGGTGGCTTTCAAAGTCGACCACATTTCTTCCACGTTATCGGTTTCTGCTTGGCTTTGTAGCGCCTGGTAAACGAAGTCTCCCATTTCTTTGAAGTTTATGTCCTTGAATTTGAGGACCTTGGTCAGTGTGGTAGATTTAGTGAAACCTTTCCTGAGATTGAACCATACCATGCTGTGGTCACTGGAGGCCAATGTGTCGCCCACCGAGACCTCTGTGACACTTTCTCCATTGGTAAGTATCAGGTCCAGTATTGCCTGATCCCTTGTTGGTTCCAACACCAGTTGCCTGAGTCTTGCTCCCTTCATAGAGTTTAATAGCCTCCTGCTGCTGCCGGAAGCAGAGGAAAGCGTGTCCCAATCCACATCAGGCATGTTGAAGTCATCTAACAATACTGTGTCCCCATGCAAGGGGGACACAGTATTGTTAGATGACTTCCATCTTCCCTCAACCTGGTGGTGGCTTGCACCGGACTCGTCTTCCTGTGGGTTCCCTTCGATGTTTCCAGGTGTTGCTGCTGTGTCACCCATTTCTTCCTTGTGGTTGTCCTCCAGGTGGTCCTCACTCACTGTGGGTGTGTCTTGGCAGTTCCACTGTTGCTGGTGATTTTCCACGGCCTCTCTGTATGCCTCCTCGATGAACTTCTCTAACTCCCGGACTTCTTCCTCAATGGTTTCCTCTGTCTTGAAGTTGTCTGCCTCTCTGTCCTCCTCCTCCACTGCTCGAAGTGCTTCTAGTTCCAGTATTCTGCCTTCCAGGAGTCTAACTTGTTTCTTCAGGTGCTCCAGTTCCCCGCATCGAGTGCATACATAAGACCACCTCCCAGAGGGGAGGTAGTCATACATATGGCAAACGGTGCAGAAAACTAGGTAGCTCAACATCCTGCTTCTGTCTGCTGCTTCCATTGCTGTCTGCTTTCTGATCTGCTGACTGAAGTAGCTTCTCCCTGCTTACTTGTTGCTTGTGTGGCTGCTGTGGTCTCCTGTTCTGCTTGCTTGTGTGGCTGCTGTAGTCTCCTCCTGTTCTGCTTGCTTGTGTGGCTGCTGTGGTCGCCCTCTGTTCTGCTTGCTTGTGTGGCTGTTGTCTTCCCCTGTTCTGCTTGCTTGTGTGGCTGTTGTGGTCGCCCTCTGTTCTGCTTGCTTGTGTGGCTGTTGTGGTCTCCCCCTGTTCTGCTTGCTTGTGTGGCTGCTGTGGTCTCCTCCTGTTCTGCTTGCTTGTGTGGCTGCTGTGGTCTCCCTCTGTTCTGCTTGCTTGTGTAGCTGCTGTGGTCTCCTCCTGTTCTGCTTGTTTGTGTGGCTGCTGTGGTCTCCCTCTGTTCTGCTTGCTTGTGTGACTGCTGTGGTCTCCTCCTGTTCTGCTTGCTTGTGTGGCTGCTGTGATCGCCCTCTGTTCTGCTTGCTTGTGTGGCTGTTGTGGTCTCCCCCTGTTCTGCTTGCTTGTGTGGCTGCTGTGGTCTCCCTCTGTTCTGTTTGCTTGTTGGTTGCTGTGGTTGCCCTCTGCTTTGCAGAAACTCATCCCTTCGCAAAGGCGCTCTCGGCGTGCACCGAACGGCTAAGTGCCGTTGGCCCCTCCCCTTTTAAGGGGGAGCTCTGGATACGAGCGCTGACATCAGAGGGGTGGGTGGAGCTACCTCTCGCCGCTGCCCCTCTCGCCTGCCTTCTCCTGCCCATCCCCTTCTTGCTCTGATTCGCTGATTCCTTCTTTCTCTCTCCTCCTGCCTCCCGACTTCTCCGATCAATGTCCTAACCTTGCATACCAAAACTGGATTAGTACTACCAATCCAGAAAACCCGAAAACCCGACAGGTTTGCCTGTTTTTCTCATTGTTTTTCTATGGGCACAGATGTGCCCATAAAAAAAAAATGGCCTGCTGTGCCAGCCCTCTCCAATGACCCTGGTACCTCCTGCCTCCCACCCCTTACAGACTGATACAGAGAAAAACTGAAGAAAATGAAATGGAAAGTGAAAAGTTTTTACATGCTTGGAGAAACTCCAATTGAGAGGACTCTAGACATGATTCTATTATTAACGTACCTTTGGACTAGAAATGATAAATCTTGGCTTGATTGTAAGTTCAGGCTTTGGGTGGGGATTCTGATTGTAATCCACAGTCAATTTTTCACTTCTTAACCAATTAATATAATTTTTCTGCTTATAAAGATTTCCATAATGCTAGTGTGTCGAAATTTATTGTTTACCTTTTCTGCTGCAGTAAGCTGCTGCTGCAGGCCTTCACTTTTTCTGTTGGCTTCTTCTGAAAGAGATTTATACTTTTCAGCTTGTGACTGCTGGATGTTGAGTGTTCGCTGAAGTCTAGCCCGTTCTTCCTCAAGATCCTTAATCAGAGAGTTTAACTTATGATTCTCATCATCCTAGCAGCCAAGAAAAAAGGTATTTTAAGGGATTAGAAAATATATAGATATACACACATATACCGTATATACTCGAATATGTCAATCTGAATATAAATCAAGACCCCCATTTTCCTCCCATAAAGGAGGAAAATGGTTGACTCAAATATAAGTTGGGCGGCTTAATATTCAAGTGCCCTTCCCTCCCTCCCCTGTTAGGCACTGCACCCAGCCCTCTTCCCTCCCTCCCTGTCAGACTCTGCACTCAGCCCCCTTCCCTCCCAACCCCTGTCAGACTCTGTACCAAGCCCCCTCCCTCCTTTCCCTGTCAGACTCTGCACCCAGCTCCCTCCCAGGCTCTGCACCCTATCCATCCTCCCTGCCCTGTCCTCCTCTGCTGATCCCTGGTGGTCCAGAGGTGCAGCGGGCAGGAGCGAGCTTTCCACGCTCCTGCCTTGCTGCTAACCCAGCAGCCACAAGATCCGGTTTCTTCTGTTGCTGAACGGCAATGAGCAGGAGCACGCTTTAGCACTCCTGTTCAGCACTGAGCAGCCTCTTGACTGGCTCCTGTGAATTCTCGCGATTCGCCTGGCAGCAGTCTGCAATAATTCTGGGAGGGGGTGCCGGCCCAAATATAAACCGGGCAGCGTTTTGGCACCCAAAAAACAGCCCAGGAGCGCTAAATAAAAGCACAAAAAATTCAGGAAAGGGGTTTTTGGAGGTAGGGGACCTCTAGAAAGGTAATTATTAAGACAACCCCCAAGTTTCCCAAGACCACAATGGTCTGTACTCAGTTATGGTGATGCTGTGCCTGCTTCAACTAAAACAGCAGCTGTAATATGGAGAAGACTACTACCTCAGATAAGCACATAAAAATTACTCTAAATGATTGTTTCTTCAGGCTACAAGTCAGACTAAGGTAGAGCCTGAGACCCCAGACACCCAAAGCTCCTCACACATCATTGGTGTGTGTGGGGAAAATGCAACCAGCACCCAATAGAGCTCTCAAGACCAACATGGGGCCACACAGCCTGCACTCAAGCTCCAGTAATAACCAGGAGCAAGCCTTGATACTAGGGCAGGGGTGTCCAATGTCGGTCCTCGAGGGCCGCAATCCAGTCGGGTTTTCAGGATTTCCCCAATGAATATGCATGAGATCTATTTGCATGCACTGCTTTCATTGTATTCATACATATTCATTGGGGAAATCCTGAAAACCCGACTGGATTGCGGCCCTCGAGGACCGACATTGGACACCCCTGTACTAGGAGAATGGTCCCAGAGCCTTCCAATAGTGGTAGTGCAGGCTGGCTAGATAGGCGCCCTGTAAAGAGTTGCCTTCCCAGCTAGATTTCTGATAGAAGAGTCTGCATCTTCTCCCAGGCAGAGCTGCCCCAGTAAAACTGGGAAGCTCTGAATCACAAAGAAGCCTCAAATTCAGGATTTTTTTAAAAAAACAACAAAAATTAAAAAATCAAAATCGGAGCAGATGAGACAGACAACTTCAACTCGCGTGTAGAAGGTAAAACTGGAGAGATGCAGAACAGTCCAGAAATACAGGAGGTGGAACTGAAAAGATTGACTTGATGCCCGAATCTACACAACTCAATAGAGATGAATAACCTACTGGTTGAAGACTTGTATCCCTTTTGCACTAGAAATTTAAGTATGTTGAACTGTAATCCGTTTTGGGCTGAAAAACTGAATGAATTAATCAATACATACATACATACAAACATACAGTGCTCCCCGGGTCATTCGCGGTATTTTCCGACCACGAATGACCAGGCAGGAGAGGGCAGCCGGAGCGCCAGTGAGTGAAAGTAAAAGTAAGTACAGTACTCCCCTGATATTCGCATGGGTTCAGTTACAGGAACCCCCGCGAATGTTGAAAAACTGCAAATACGGTTTCTAGCAGGGGAGGCAGGAGAAGGCAGCCGGAGCACCAGCGAGTGAAGGAAATCACTCAAGGTATGCTCCGACCCCCTTTTCCTGTATTAAAGTCAGCCTCACCAATCAGGAAGAGGAAGTCGAAGCATACCGCGAGTGATTTCCTTTTTTTTTTAAATTCTTTATTCGTTTTTAAACTTTCATCAAGTGTACAGAATTCATAATAAAAACTATTAATTAGATCACTTGAACATCTTATCATTGTATCTTATAAATATAGATGCAACCCTCCCTCCAGCCTCCCTCTAAGCCCATTATTCATTATAAGATCATAAACCCTCCCATTAAACCCTTCAATCGCCGGCGCTCCAGCTGCCTTCTCCTGCCTCCCCTGCTAAAAACCGTATTCGCAGTTTTTCAACATCCGCAGGGCTTCCTGTAACGGAACCCCCATGAATATCGGGGGAGTATTGTATTTACTTTTATTCTGTTTGATTATTTTAATTTTTCAAATTAAACAACTGCAAAATAGAAAGAATGCTTCTAACATCAACAAGCAACAAATACCCTGACTCCCTCCCCTTTTCTCCATCCCCTTTGGCCCCCACCATAGCTACATATGTCTCTCATGTTCTCAAAGCATAGCCAATATATTTCTTTGAGCTTATACCAAGCACTTTAGAAAACAATATTTCACTGTGCTTGGGCTTGTTGAAGAAAGACCTGGTGAAGCTTGAAGAATAGTCTGGAATTTGGCAGCTAAAATTTAATGCTAAGAAATGCATGGTCATGCATTTGGGCTGCAGAAACCCAAGGGAACAGTACAGATTAGGGAGTGAAGAGCTTATGTGCACAACAGAAGAGCAAGACTTGGGTGCAATTGTATGTGATGATCTTAAGGTGGCCAAACGGGTTGAAAAGGTGACGGTGAAAGCTAGAAGAATGCTAGGTTGCATAGAGAGAAGTATGGCTAGTAGGAAAAAGGAGGTATTGATGCCCCTGTATAAGACTTTGGTGAGACCTCATTTAGAATATTGTGTACAGTTCTGGAGGGCTCACCTTCAAAAAGATATAAAAAGGAAGGCTACTAAAATGGTATATGGCCTTCATCATAAGGCGTATGGGGGCAGACTTAAAGATCTCAATCTGTATACTTTGGAGGAAAGGCGGGAGAGGGGAGATATGATAGAGACGTTTAAATACCTACATAATGTAAATGCGCATGAGTCCAGTCTCTTTCATTTGAAAGGAAGTTCTGGAATGAGAGGACATAGGATGAAGTTAAGAGTTGATAGGCTTTGGAGTAATCTAAGGAAATACTTTTTTATGGAAAGGGTGGTAGATGCATGGAACAGTCTCCCAGAAGAGGTGGTGGAGACTGAGATTGTGTCTGAATTCAAAAGGGCATGGGATAGGCACATGGGATCTCTCGGAGACAGAAAGAGATAATGGTTCCTGCGGATGGGCAGACTAGATGAGCCATTTGGCTTTTATCTGCCCTCATGTTTCTATGTTGCCATTTTTTCCAAAAGTAGTCATCTTTTAAGACATTTTTGGAGCTTATGTTGCTGCATGACTGCAATTCTGTCCATTCTGTCATCTTATTCCATATTTATTTTTTCTCTCTCCAAAAGCAAATTCCTTACCACTTTATCTTAGAAATGAAATTCTAATTTAAGAAATTTAAGACTGCCTTAAAGACTTCGTTCTTCCAACAAGCGTTTCATGCGGCTTAAATTGGTGGCAGTCTACAATTCCGCAACTCTACTCAGCCCATCCTTCACTCCCCTCCCTTCTTTTTCCCTCAATTCCCTACTTTTCCTACCCCAACTCTGTCTTTGAAAAGTGACTGTTCTTGTGTAAATGCTGATCTTTCCTGTCACACATTGTAGTTCTTTTCTTGTTTCCAAACAATTTTAGAATTGTACATCACTTTGACCTGCAAGCTAGTAAAAACAGCATAGCAAAAAAAAAACCCTAAACAAACATAAGCATATCCCAATCCCAGGCTTCACCATCTTACCTAGAGTACATGGCCCTTGTTTTAATAAGCCACATAATCTTGACCTGGGCTAAATTTAAAATTATACGAGCACCTTACTGGGACTAATAATTCATTCCTGCCATGGCCCTCTCCCATGTCTTCCCCAAGACCTTGAAAGTCAGCCTAAGAATGGATTCTCCATCAGTTCATCTATATAACTGTCTAGGTAACCAAAAGTAGTTCCGTAAGGGTGTCTCCCACAGCATACACTGCTCTAACTTGTAACTTCCCCCCTTCTCTCTTTTAGGGTCTCACTCCCATTTTTGACAGAGCACTCACTAATTTCAGAGTGGTTGTTTTCATGTCCTGTCCTCCAACATTCAAGAAGATATTTTAAGTTAGCTAACTGTAGAGAGAAAATGTAAATGTATTAATGCCTTCAAGAAAGGTATTCTTTGCTGTCTGTAAATAATTTTGGGTCTTACCTTTTTATTACATTCATCAGCTATACTGTCCAATTCCTCCTGCATAACTCGAAGCTTTGCCTTAAGAAATCTTATCTGGGCTTCTGTAAATCCAATGTATTGACTTTATAGAATTATTGAATGACTGCATTTAGTTTAATTAAAAAAAACAAACAAACAAACTGATTTGAAATTTAGAGAGAAACAAATCTAACAAATAAGAAAAGCCACAAAAACAA
This sequence comes from Geotrypetes seraphini, assembly GCF_902459505.1. Classification (NCBI taxonomy): domain Eukaryota; kingdom Metazoa; phylum Chordata; class Amphibia; order Gymnophiona; family Dermophiidae; genus Geotrypetes; species Geotrypetes seraphini. The sequence goes on from NC_047097.1 coordinate 49,566,092, forward strand.
CTTCTATTCAGATGGATCTAGACATCATTTTTCTCTATTGTTTCAAATATTTATTAGAATATTTTTCAAGTCACGTAAAAGCTTAGAGGGTAATTTTATAACAGGGTGCCTGATTTAAGTGGGTCAGTAGGCAGCTACTTAGGTTCTATAACACAATTAGGTGCCTACTTCTCTTTATAATGTCAAAGGAAATGAAGAAAAAACCAAATGACCTGTTCCAATTTCATTGCTGACACCAGGAAAGACATCATCCTCCACATTAGATGGCAAGCTTCCTTCCTCCAGTTTGCCTTCAATTTTATTTATTGTCTTTGCAAGAGAAAAATCAAAGTCCTCTGGAACAGCAACATCATCAACAGCTCTGGATTTTGCACTACAATATATAACAGTACTGTATTATAAGAGGAAGTATCTATCTAAAAACATAACAAATTTTTTTTTAAAAACCTATTGAATTATTAGAAAACAAGAGAGTAAATAAGGAATCTCTTATAAAGCTTCAAATGATTTTAGACATACATAACAGCATCCAATGCAGGCTTGTGAAAAAATAAAGGGCCCAATATTCATTTGGTGAAACTCAGCAGTTGCTGACCAGCGTTGGCGATTGGCCCAGAAATTCAATGTCAAGCCATGTCCAGGCTTCAGCATGAAATTTCTGGTTTGCAGAGCTGGCTAAAGCATAGTTGGTTGTGTGAAAATATGAATACCCCAAAATAGCCAATTTTGAGACAGATGCTAACTGGACATTTTCAGCATCACTAATCAGTTATGTGCTGCTGAAAATGACTGGTTACCCCCAAACAGGCAATTTAACCGGTCAGGAGCTATTGCTGGCTGGTTGAATCACTTTGAATATCAACCCAACAGATTCCAGAGCCAAGACGTTTTTCCAAATGAAATAAGCATCTTGACAGATTTGCTCTTTTACTAAGGTGCATTTTAACTGCCTAATGTACTTTAGTAAAAGGGCAAGTTAGAGCATGTAACTGCTATCGCACAAGCACAATAACTATTTTCATGTTATTTCAACTTTAGTGTGTGCTAATTCATCAACTGTTAAGGGTATTTTGTCTTAGAGGGTGGTAATTAGGTAGGGTTTGAACAGAAAATAGACATGAATTGTAGGGATGGAGGTCTGATAAGTTCTGATCCAGGGCATCAGAACACAGGCATGGACAAGTACACAGGCAGTTCGGAAACAGGCCAGGTCGGCCCTGTGTACGGATCCAGGCCCTGTGTACAGATCTAGGCCTGTGTTTGGATCTGAGGCCCTATTTCTCATTCCCTCTCCCTCCTGTCATGTATACATTCTAAGCAAGGACAAGGTTTGCACCTTGTGACAGAATGATGAGGCATTCCTCCTCCCTTCCTGTCACATATTAACCTGACACACATTTACCCTTATTTCTTATCTTGTTTAAGCATCCCTTATATGGGCAACAATCAGACTTTGCCTGAGCAGGCCTTGACTTAAGCTTAAGGAGTATGAATTATAACCTTTGGACTGTCACATGCCATAGTAAGATTTGAGACATATCAGAAATGTACACATTGGGAATCACTTTATTGTAACTGTTATTATGTATTCATATGTCACGTGAGATAGTAGCTTTGAGAAGCACATGAAAGAGATAAACAATAAGTTACCTTGGTCTAATCCTCACTGTAAATGCATTATGAAATTAAAACCTTGTAGAGCATTAACTAAGTAATTAATGGAGCTATGATTCTCAATAAAAAGGGGGAGAGACCATTCATTTGGAGCACCTCCTCCCAACTCTAAGACTGCGTGTGTGTGTTTCCTTTGTGGGGCATTCTACAAATGGCGCCGGGAAACAGCGACCTTCGCCGACCCTCGCCCTGCTTGCTCCATCTGACGATTAGACTTGGTACACCTCATCCTCTGGGATCCCTTCAAGTAAGTATGGGCAATTCCCTGTCAGATTTATAGCGTGCTCATGTGACAGAATTGAAGAATATTCTGAGACGTACAGATAGAGAGGCCTCTGATTCACAGTTAAACTGTTTAGTACAAGTGATAGGAGCGCACTGCTCCCAGTATTCAGAAAAGGGATTATTAACATTAGAAGATTGGCTTAGAGTCGGGAAAGTTTTGTATGCTTAGCCTCTGGCCTCGACAGCCATATTAATGCTATGGCCTCAGTGTGAGCATGCCTTGGAAATGCTAAGGACAGAGGCGTATTCCAAGGTGGCAACGGTTTCGCTAACCGTTCCCCCACCTGACTATTCAAGTCAGAACACATATCCAAAAATCATACCTCCAGCACAGGTATCCCCAGCTCCTTTACAGGAAAAAAAAGGCAGAAACATTAGCCCAATATATCTCAGAAACAGGTTTAAGAAGTAATTTCATAGCTGGGTTCTTTGAATCCATGGCTGGAGCGCATACTTTCATACCAGACGTTATGCGCATGGTATTGACTACGGGTCAATATGTTATGTGGGATAGTGAAAATAATAAGGAGACTCAACAGAGAGCTTTACAGTCTGGAGGGCTTTATACCCCAGATCAGTTAGCCTCAGGAACACCAGTTAAAAACTGTGCAAGCATCAAACAGGGAGCCGAACTTATAAACAGGTTAGGGCGACCGCCTGATATTTGTAGGTGCAGGAATTAGTTTAATAGAACCAAGAAATATTAAAATACAGAATGGATATAGAGAATGCTTCTGTGTGTGAGAAAAGACTACGTGTGTGTGTTTCCTTTGTGGGGCATTCCTACAATGAATACTACAGTTAGGGAGAGGCACAATCCGCGCACTGACAAAATTGTGTAGTTAGTGCAGGTCCGCATAGTGCTAATAGGAAGCACTAAGGGCACCTGCGCCGTGACCAAGGTACTACGCACTAAATGATATTTTAAGATGGGACCTGCAAAGGACATGATGGTGCCTACTGTATAAAGAAAAATAACAAAGTATATGATAGCAGATAAAAAGTCCAGCATGGCCAATCTCCCAATAAGGCAGGCAGAACCACACCTGCTACTTCACGAAGGTTATACTCTGTCAGGATCAAAGACTGGAATAACAAATAGAGCAGTCACACAATTGTGGAAAAGTAGATTTATAGTTTTGGATAGTCCCATTTATTGTCAATACTTGAAAAAAATCAGCAATCCAACAATGTTGCAAACTTGACATTTTGTTCTTGATCTGTCCCTGCTATCATTAGGTCACAGACTGTAGAAGTCTACCCAGCACTGGTCATACTTCCCAATCACTGAAGTTATAGTCAAAGCCCACTCTTGCCCATCCATAATCAGGATTCCAACCATAAAAGTCTGCCATGTTTTGTCATATCTGGGACACAGATTTTAGAAGTCCACCCAGTACTGGCCTTACTTCACTATCACTGTAACTGCCATCTAAGCCCCGACAAATATTTGGTTTTATTCCATCATTTTCCTATATTTATATATATCCCATGCAATTCTTAATTTTATCATTATTTTCATCTCACCATCTCCCCCAGGAGGACACTCCAGGCATTCACCACCCTCTCTATAAAGAATACTGTACTTCCTAACAATACTCTTAAGTCTACCACCCTGTAATCTCAGTCCATGTCCTCTAGTTCTACCGCTTCCCCGTCTCTGGAAAAGATTTCTAAGTTTCAAGTTATTTAATTCTTGATATACCACCAAATCAGCAGACTTTCCAAGCAGTGTACAAATTATAAATTAAGAAAATCTGGAAAGGAACTCCGTTAACTGATAGGAAAGAGGTAGAATAAAAGGCTATGAAATAACAATAAGTTAGCGTTTATTATGTTTATTAAAAATTGAAATAACATTCACTTTAGTCTGATCTGAGCAATTTACAAAACTAAAATCATTAGATAATGAACTCCATAAAATTATAGAAAAGACCTAACCATCCAGACAACAAGAGCCTAATCATTTGCCTTCCAGTACTCTGATGGTGACCCATAGAGATCTTCAGACTAATCCTAGGAAATCAAGCTAATTAAAAGCATCATTGAATAAAAAAAAATATTCAATTTCTTTTTTAAAATATCTTGATACCTTTCAATATTTAAATGTCTGAACCATATCTCTCTTCTCCTCTAAGAATACATATTCAGGTCCTCAATCTCTTCTCATATGGCTTTTGGCAGAAACCCCATACTCTTTTTGTCACTTTACTCTGGACTGCTTCATCTTTTCATGTCCTTAGCTAAATACATCCTCCAAATCTGAACACAGTATGCCAAATGAGGCCTCATAGACTGGTAAAAAGGGCATTAACACCTCTTTTCTTCTGATGGTTATACCCCTCTCTTTGCAGCCCAACATCCTTTTGGCTTTGTAACACTGTTTCATTGCTTTCAAATCCTCAGACACTATCACCCCAAGATCTCTCTGAACTTCTATACCCCCCAAGTGCATCACTCTGCCCTTTTTGGAATTAAATTTTAATTGCCAGACCTTATACCATTCTTTTAATATTTGACGATCCCTTCACATGTTTTCCACTCTGTTGGATATTTTTGTATCATTTACAAAAAGACAAATCTTTCATTCTAATCCTTTGGCAATGTTGCTCACAAATATATTAAATAGAATTAGTCCCAGTACCAATACTTGAGGCATTCCACTACTCACCTTCCTTTCCTCTAAATAAATTCCATTCACCACCACTCTCTGTCATCTGTCAGTCAACCATTTTTCTATCCAGTTCACCACCATGGGTCCTAACTTCAGCCACTCAGTTTATTCAAGAGCATCCTATGAGGAACCATAGCAAAAGCTTTGCTGAAATCCAAATAGATTATGTCTGGTGCATGTCCTTTATCCAGTCAAAGAAATCATATTTGTTTGACATAATTTTCCTTTGGTAAAACCATGTTGCTTCTGATCTTGGAATCCATTGGCTTCTAGGAAATGCTCTATCTTTCCCTTCTGTAGCATCTTCATTAGCCTTCTATCCACCAAAGTGAGGCTTACTGGCCTGTAGCTTCCCATCTCTTTCCTATTCCCAGTTTTGTGAAGAGGGACCAAATCTGCTTTTCTCTAGTCTCATGGAACCATCTAGTCTCCAAAGATCTATTAAGTAATCCTTAAGGGGTTCTGCCAGGATTTCTCTGAGTTTCCCTACTTTATGTTACAGAATACTAATGCAAGTGGCAGAGAATGTATGTACATCTAGGAGTGACCACTTACACTAACCCTATAGCTAGTATATGTGCACACTCTGTCTATGCAGCAGCACCCATTCTCACACCCACTGGCAAAGTACATGTTATCAAAGTATGGCACATACACATGTAAATGACCTCTTATTTGAATATTGATCACTAGAAAAGTAAGTACCCTTTTATGAATGTAACTAACTATTCTACCATTCAACCATTTATATACTTTGTCGCCTAAAATTAGTGGCTCCTTAAAGAATTACCTCCGTTGTATCTACTCATTATTATTTGGTTAGTTAGTTTTATAGCCCGTCCTCCCCAGGAGCCCAGAACGGGTCACAAGAATACATACACAGTCTTCAGAATCAATGATACATATGCTACAGAATCAATAACTTGCTACAGGATCAATAACATACAACTTAGAGAACTTAGACTGTTTCAAAAACATGTATGTTATGGGAAGCTAAATGCATACTATGGGAAACTAAGAAACACATGCTTTGCAGAATCTAAGAGAATACAAGTACATACCTATAAATACCATCAATCATATAACATAACATAAAATTAAACAACATACATACATAGTAACATACATAGTAGATGACGGCAGATAAAGACCTGCCCAACCCGATTCAATTTTTTTTCCCCATTTCTTTATTCATTTTTCCATCTTACATCAAGTGTACAATATTACATCAATTGAATCATATACATCACTTGAAATTCTTTCCTATTATTATCTTCGATACATATATTAAGCCCCTACCCTCCCTTTCCACAAATATTGTAAATCAAGCATATCATACATGTAATAAATTCAAAATATTGATTTAACCAATAATATAGCAATATATCCCCCCTTTCCCATTATTATAATTATACTTTTAGTGTAAAAAGGTGTCTAATCATTACAATATGTTATCAATGGCCCCCAAATTTTTAAAAAATTATTATAATTCCCTTTTTGTATACAACCTGATTCAATTTAAATTTTTTCTTCTTAGCTATTTCTGGGCAAGGATCCAAAGCTCTACCCGGTACTGTGCTTGGGATCCAACTGCCGAAATCTCTGTTAAAACCTACTCCAGCCCATTTAAAACCTCCCAGCCATTGAAGCCCTCTCCAGCTCATCCTCCCCCAAACGGCCATATACAGACACAGACCATACAAGTCTGCCCAGTACTGGCCTTAGTTCAATATTTAATATTATTTTCTGATTCTAGATCCTCTGTGTTCATCCCACTCTTCTTTGAACTCAGTCACCGTTTTCTTCTCCACCACCTCTCTAGGGAGTGCATTCCAAGCATCCACCACCCTCTCCGTAAAGTAGACTTTCTTAACATTGCTCTTGAATGTACCACCCTTCAACCTCAAATTATGTCCTCTGATTTTACCATTTTCCTTTCTCTGGAAAAGATTTTGTTCTACGTTAATACCCTTCAAGTATTTCAATGTCTGAATCATATCTCCCCTGTCCCTCCTTTCCTCTAGGGTATACATATTCAGGGCTTCCAGCCTCTCCTCATACGTCTTCTGGTGCAAACATCCTATCATTTTCATCGCCCTCCTCTGGACCGCTTCAAGTCTTCTTAAGTCCTTTGCCAAATACGGTCTCCAAAACTGAACACAATACTCCAAATGGGTCCTTACCAATGACCTGTACAGGGGCATCAACACCTTCTTCCTTCTACTAGCTACGCCTCTCTTTATACAGCCCAGCATCCTTCTGGCAGCAGCCACTGCCTTGTCACACTGTTTTTTCGCCTTTAGATCTTCGGACACTATCACCCCAAGATCCCTCTCCGTGTCCGTGCATATCAGCTTCTTTCCTCCCAGCATATACGGTTCCTTCCGATTATTAATCCCCAAATGCATTACTCTGCATTTCTTTGCATTGAATTTTAAGTTGCCAGGCATTAGACCATTCCTCTAACTTTTGCAGATCCTTTTTCATATTTTCCACTCCCTCTTCGGTGTTTACTCTGTTACAAATCTTGGTATCATCTGCAAAAAGGCACACTTTTCCTTCTAACTCTTCAGCAATGTCACTCACAAACATATTGAACAGGATCGTCCCCAGCACCGAACCCTGAGGGACTCCACTACTCACCTTTCCTTCCTCCGAGCGACTTCCATTAACCACCACCCTCTGGTGTCTGTCCGACAGCCAGTTTCTAACCTAGTTCACCACTTTGGGTCCTAAGTTCAGCCCTTCAAGTTTGTTCAACAGCCTCCTATGAGGAACCATATCAGAGGCTTTGCTGAAATCTAAGTAAATTACATCTAGCATATGTCCTTGATACATTAAAATAATAAAACTGTTCAGCATGCTAAAAACCTAAGCAGCCAAAACCCATTGTCCCACAAAAAATAAAAACCCCTGGGAAAAAAGCATTTTAGACTTATTTAGGGCCATGATTTGTTTATCCATTAATGTGTTAGGCTTCAGATCCTAATAATTAGGTTTCATAATGCCAAACCTGACCACAGTGGTTATGGGTGTCAGGTCAAAAGTGCGCCGGGACAAAGGCGCGCCCAGACAATTGAGCGCGCACCGCTCAAAATTACTGTTTTTAGGGCTCCGACGGGGGGGGCGTGGGGGGGAACCCCCCCACTTTACTTAATAGACATCGCGCCGCGTTGTGGGGGCATTGTGGGGGGTTGTAACCCCCCACATTTTACTGTACAGTACAATGTGGAGGGTTACAACCCCCCAAACCCCCCATAACGCCGGCGCAATGTCTATTAAGTAAAGTGGGGGGGTTCCCCAACAAAAACCCCTGTCGGAGCCCCTAAAAACTGTAATTTTCTTCGGCGCGTGCCTCCATCTTGCGCTCAGTTGTCGGCACGCGCCTTTGTCTTTCGCGCCGTTGTCTATGAACCGTGGTTATGATTACCTTGCAGTGCTGGTCTTTCCCTTATTTGCAGCATGTGTTCTGTTCTTGCTTGTTGATTTGATTCCAGCTTTGTTCTTATTCAGTTTAGATAAAAAACAAAAACATATTGCTAACAACAAATTATCTCAACATATAGTTCACAACTTCAGTAATTCAATGGGCCAATTTAAAGTTTGATTACTTAAAAATGTTTCAGAAGGTCTGCTTTGATGTCAAAATGGAAACTTGAAACTGAACTTAAAAAACAACAACTTATATATAAGAGAGAATCATTATAATCATTTCACTAAAATATTTAATATAGGATAAACTATTGTGAAATGTGTTCTTACTTGCTAATTTCCTTTCCTTGAGTCCTGTTAGACCAGTCCAGATGAGTGGGTTATATTCCCCTACTAGCTGATGGAAGCAGAAAAAATGAAATTACTTAGCTTTAGCAAGTATTTTTCAAAAACAGCAGAATAGCTTTGCATGTGGGTGATAAAACAGCAGAATAAATAGCCCTGCATGGGGGTGATATCATCTGACAGAGCCTGCATGGAAACGCTGTTCACTTCTTTTTAACATTTTTAGAAAACTGCACCTTGTAAGCACATACACCTTCCTGCCAGTTGTTGTTATGCAGGACCTAGCTAGCTGAATGTTTAAGCTAGTAGAATTTAAATCCAATAGAAGAGGAGGAAGGGCATTTAAGGCTTTTTATCGTGCTGTTCTCAGAAAACACCTGCTAAAAGTAAGTAACTTAACATAAGAATTGCCATACTGGGACAGACTGAAGGTTCATCAAGCCGAGTATCTTGTTTCCAATAGAGGCCAACCCAGATCCCACATACCTAGCTAGATCCCAAGTAGTAAAACAGATTTTATGCTACCTATCCTAGGAACAGGCAGTGGATTTCCCGAAGCCATCTCAGTAATGTCCTATTGACTTCTTTTTTAGGAAATTATCCAAACTTTTTAAAAACCCTGTTAAACTAACTGATTTCACCAAATTCTCCGGCAACAAATTCCAGCATTTAATTGGTGTGGTTAGTAATGGTGCTGGGGCCACTTAATAACAGTAATCATAACATGATCAGATTTGATATAATCCCTAGAATAAGCTCACATTAGAAATCCTAAACAACAGCATTTAACTTTAAAAAGGGAGACGATAAAATGAGAAGGATGGAAAGAAAGAAACTTAGAGGAGCAGCTGCATTGGTCAAAAATTTATATCAGGCATAGAAGTTATTAAAAAATATATCTAGTTATTAAAGAATATATCTAGTCTTGGAAGCCCAGACTAGATATATTCTATGTATTAAAAAAGGAGAGAAAACTTCCGGCGGAAGCATGGGGCTGTGAGGTTGGGTGCTTTGCAGCTCCGATACGCCCGCCACAGCTTTTCTTCCTAATCGGCACATTTACCCGGAAACCGCTCTCCCGGGCTGTGGGATCTCCGCGATTGGACCTCGAGCCGGTTTTCCTTGCGAGTGGCGGAGGGATGGCCGCTAAGACGCCGGCGAAGAGCCGCGAGCGAGGGAAGCCGCAGGACACCAAGTTGGCGGCGCCCGCGGCTCCTGCCTCGCCAGAGTCCCCCAGCTCAATTTGGATTGCAGAGGTATCGGCGGAGGTGCAGGCCGCGCTGGAGGGCACGCTCAGCGCCAAGCTGCAACAGATCCTAGATAAACTGGACTCGATGGACCAGCGTTTTGCTGCCCTCACCTCCGAGGTCCGGGATACCCAGCAGAGGGTCAGCAATGCGGAGGATTCGGTTCTCCGGCTGACTCAGGAGCAGGGGGTGCAGGCTTCTTCTCTGGCAGCGCTGAAGGCCAAGGTGGAGGACCTTGAAAACCGGTCCTGCCGGAACAACTTGCGGTTCGTCGGCCTGCCGGAGACTATTGCGGAGAGCGACCTGGAGGACGTCTTGGAGCACTGGCTGATGGAGTCCCTGGCTTTCCCGCAAAAATTGGGTCCCCTGCATATTGAACGACCCATCGTTTGGGACGGCGAAGAGATGGCGCGGAACGTCCGCGGGTGGTGATCTGCAGGATTTTGAATTACCGGCATAAGATGGAGGTGCTTCGAGCTTTGCGGTAAGGGAAGAAGCTGCAATATAACAACATCTCCATCCTCTGTTTTCAGGACTACCCTGTGGAGGTTTCCCAAGCTCGTCGCAAGTTCTCTCCTCTTTGCTCTGCACTGGTTCGCCGCCATATTCCTTTTTCTTTGCAATACCCGGCACGCTTGCGGGTGATGTTCTCTGGCTCAGCTCACCATTTTAACTCTCCTGAGGCCGCTCAGAGATTTGTAGATGAACATCTTCCTGCTGCCTCCTCCTAGACTTTAAAGACCTTGCTGCTGCATTGCTGGAGATCTCTTCGAGCTCCGGCCTTTGGGTCTGGTGCTTACGGGGCCGCCTCCATGGACCAACTTTTCTGCCTCCCTTTGGACCTTTGTTGGACTTGCTAGGGCCTCCTTATGGGCGCGAGCTCCGTGTTGTTGGGGTGCTTTTGATATCTCTTGGTGTGGAAGGATGGAAGTGCGTGAGTGATTTTGGTGGTTTGTTGATTGGGGGCTCATTTGGTTTAGGTGGGCTGGTGGGTGGGTGTGGCTGGGCCGGGTGTTGAGAGTCGGGGGGGGGGGGGGTTGGTGTCTGGATATCCTGCTGATCCTGTGGTGGGCGTATCTTGCTTTCAGGAAGTGGCAACCGTTGGGTTGTGGTGTGGCTGGTGGGTAGGGGGGAAGCGGGGTGGTTGGGGAGGGTGGGGGTTTTCTGGGAGGGGGAGGGGTGGGTTTTTGGGGGGCTGGGGTATTCCTAGGTTCAGACCGGTGGGGGTAAGGAGGGCTTCTTGGTGGATGATATGGCTGGGGTGGTGGTGGCTGGGACACTCCTCTGGTTCTGCTCAAAGGGTTCTATTGTACTTGCTATGTTCTCTCTATCTTGTTTTTCCTGGAACATAAATTGATTTCCTGGAATGTGGGGGGTATTCATTCCCCACTCAAACGTTTTAAAATTTTACAGCAGCTTAACCGGAGGCGAGCTTCCTTGGCTTTTCTACAGGAAACTCGGTTAACCTCTGTGGAACATGCTAAGCTCTGTACATGGTGGGTGGGTGACCATCTGGAGGCTCCGGCTCTGGGGGGGGAAGGGAGGTGTCGTGATTCTCTTTCGTAAGGGCCTTCCGCTGCAGACTCATAGGATTATCAAGGATCATGAAGGCCGTTATTTGATCGCTTCGGTTACTCTTAACAATAAACTCCTGCTTTTATGCAACCTTTACGCTCCTAATAATCCCTCCGCCAAATTTTTTAGGAAGCTGCGTTCTCTTTTGTTACAATTTGGTGATATCCCTTTGTTGCTTGGGGGAGATTTTAATGAGGTTCCGGACCCGCGGTTGGACCGCTCTTCCTCAGCGGGCAGGGAGGCCCACAAGACTTGTACGGGGGCTCAGCGTTTGGCTTCTTCCCTTGACTTGTTGGATGTTTGGCGGGTTTTGCACCCGGTGGAGCGAGATTATTCCCACTTTTCTAGGGCCCATGGTACACTTTCTAGGATCGATCTGGTTCTCTTGTCCAGGGAGTTGCTTCCGGTGGTTCAGGACGCTGGCCCCATTGAGATATCCGATCACGCGTGGGTGAGCCTGGACTGGCAGTGGAGGCCCTCTAGAGGGGGTGGCGCCCGATGGGTATTCCCTTGTCATTTGTATCGGAATGCTCGTTTTCATGATTTTCTGCTGCGTAAGTGGGGGGATTTTCAACATACCAATCTGGAGCATAGAGACGATCCCATTCTTTATTGGGAAACGGCGAAGGCAGTATTACGCGGGGCGATCTTGGCGTTTGCGGCCCACGAAACTAAACTGCGTCACCGGGCAGTATTGGCACTGGAGCATCGGGTTTTGCTTTTGCGGAGACGATATGCTGGTAGTGGCTCTTTGGGGCTCCGGACGCAGCTTTTAGAGGCTCAGCAGGAATTGAATGAGCTCCTGCATCGGGGAGTGATGCGCTCACGGGATCACTATAAATTCCAATTATTTCGGTTTGCCAATATGAGTAGCCGGTTGGCCCGCTCTCATCGAGGGGCGTCCGGTGTGGCGGCGTTGAGAGACTCAGGGGGGGTTCTCCATCATAAGCCTGAGGATGTTAGCCGTATTTTTCGTGATTTTTTTGCCGCTTTGTATGATTCGCCGGACCTGGACCTCCTTGATGGTAAGGTCTATTTGGATAGTTTGGATTTGCCCCGCCTATCGATCAGTGATATGTTGGACTGTCCTCTTACTGCTGAGGAGGTGGAGAGTGTGATTCGTGCGTGCCCGTTGGGCAAGGCACCGGGACCCGATGGTTTCTGTGGGGAGTTTTATAAATTGCTCGCTTCCGAGATTGCCCTGGTTTTGTCAGAGATTTTTAATTTGAGCGTTGCTAAAGGTTTTTTGCCCCGTTATTTGAATCTTGCGCAGATTATCGTTCTTCCCAAGCCGGATCGGGACCCGGTTTTGCCGGAATCTTATCGACCCATTTTCTTGCTGAATTTTGAAACGAAATTGATGGCTAAAGTGCTGGCCAATCGTTTGGCCCGGGTGCTGCCTTCTCTGGTGTCTGACCAGCAGGTGGGCTTTGTCCATGCTCGCCCGGTGTCCAAAAACATTTGCTGTATTCTGTTGGCTTTGGAGAAAGCTGGCGTGGATGGCACCCCCGCCCTACTTATTAGTTTTGATGCTGAAAAGGCCTTTGACCGAGTGGGGTGGGGGTTCCTCTTTGCTGTGCTTCGTGCATATGGGTTTGGCCCTTTCTTTTTCAATGCTCTCCAAGCGCTGTATGGTGATCCAGCGGCGCAGATCTCGGTGAATGGGGGCCTTTCGGCCCCCTTTCCAATTCGGAGGGGTACCCGCCAGGGCTGCCCTTTATCGCCCTTGCTTTTTGCTCTTTATTTGGATCCATTGATTCGGGAGCTGCAATCTAATGTGGACATCTGTGGCCTTCAATTGGGTGCCACTCATTTTAAGGTGGCAGCTTTTGCTGATGATCTTTTTGTCTGATCCACACCACTCCTTTTCTACTCTCTTGGAGAGTGTTCGGGAATTCGGGGACTTTTCGGGGTTTGCATTGAATCTGACTAAATCTGAGGCATTGGCCTCTTCGGCGGGGCTCCGGGCGTCTTGGGGAGGGGCTTTTCCTTTGAAATGGGCTGATTCTTCCTTTCGCTATTTGGGAATCCAGCTTTCTATGGATGTGCGGGAACTTTATAGGTTGAACGTTACGCGTCTCTTGTCTTCTATGGGATCGGTTCTGGCTGCTTGGCGAGATTTGCCGCTCTCCTTGATGGGGAGAGTGCATCTCTTTCGGATGGTGCTCTTTCCTAGATGGTTGTACGTTCTGCAGACGCTCCCCTTGTGTCTTTTGCAGCGGGACATACGGACTTTTTACTCTTTGCTCTCACGGTTCTGTTGGGGGGGCCGGAAGCCTAAGTTGAGGTGGCGCTTAATGGTGGGCTCGTGGGACCGGGGAGGCTTTGGGGTGCCGAATCTCAGGTTCTATAACTGGGCTTGTCTATTGCGGCATATTCGAGATTGGGCTTTGGGTACCGCTCTATATACGGACATTTCCTTCGAGCGTGATTATTTCTATCTTGCTCACCTCTTGTCTCTTCTGCACGCTCGGTTGGTGGAGGTGCCTGCTCCTGGTAGACGTAGCGTCTTGTTTCGCCCTCTTTGGGAGGTGTGGCGGCGGATTCTTCCCCTGTGGCATCAGGACTCTCGGGTTAGTGTGTTGTTGCCCCTGGCCGGTAATCTTTCTTTCCCTCCGGGGATGGTGCCTTCAGTTTTTGGAAGGTGGCGGGCTAGGGGCTGTGAATTCCTCTTTCAGGTTTTGCGGGATGACGGGGAGCTGCAGTCCTGCGCTGATTTGCAGCATGGGGGTCTTCCCTCTCTTGGTCTTGCTTACGCACATTGTCAGCTGTGGCACTATGTGCACTCGCTTCCTAGAGATTCCCTCTCATTGTCCTTTGGGATGCAGTTTAGAGCTTTTTTGGAGGGGGGGGAGGATCCGGAACCTCAGATCTCAGCTTCTTTTTTTCAAAGGAGGCTTGCAGCCCTGGAGCCTCCTCATGATTTTTCCTCAATCTTGGAGGCTTGGCGGAGGGATGTGGGGAGGGAGCCTAGGGCGGATTGGTTGCTCCACGCTATACGCCGGATCCCGGCCTTAGTATTTAATGCGGAACTGCGTGAGTGCCATTACAGGACCTTGTTGCGGGCCTATACCTCCCAGAGCCGGGCCTTCTATATGGGTTGTGTGGATACCCAATTTTGTCTCACCTGTAACACTAAAGTGAACTCTTATTTTCATGGTTTTTGGAGTTGTGAGAGTATACAGGGTTTTTGGGGGGCTCTGGCCTCCTTCCTGCAGGATCTTCTTCGGGTTCCTGTTCCTCTTTCTGTCTTCCACATGTTGTTTGCTCATTTCCCTGCATTTTCTGTTTTTTCTTCTGCTGAAAAGTTGTTCTTGAGCAAATGTTATATTTTAGGGAAGAAGTGTATCTTGAACCATTGGTTGGCCGATGTTCCCCCCTCCTTCTGGTATTGGAGAAACAAACTACATGAGCTGATGTGTTGGGAAGCCCGGCTGGCTTGTTCCTCTCGTCGTAAGAGCAGTGACTTTATTCACACTTGGTTTCCCTATTTGGACAGTTTGCCGCCGCGGAGTCGTAGTCGAATTGTGAATGGATTGCAACTATATTCTGCTCCACCTGTCTGACCTGGGATTTTTTTTTTTCTGTTGGGGTAGGGGGGAGGAGGGGTTTGGGGGGAGGGGAGGTACGGGCCTGTTGGGGGGTGTTTGGGTCTCTTCGTTCCCTGAGAGGACATAAGAGTCCAGTCCTCTTTGGGGGGGAGGTGGCCCTCCTTTGACTGTTATTGGAAATGTTACAATCCTTTTCTGTATTCTGTGGTTGTGAGTTGTTATTCTATTTACCAATAAAAAAAGTTTCATAATAATAAAAAAGGAGAAAGACAGACCAAATGGCAGCCGGTGTAGAAGACAAGCAGGATATAAATGGTCCAAGTACAAGCTGCCTTTAACAAAAAAGCACAGTTACTTACTGTAACAGGTGTTATCCAGGGACAGCAGGCAGATATTCTCACTGATGGGTGACGTCACCGACGGAGCCCCAGTACGGACACTTCAAGAACTTGAAAAAGTTCTTGATGCCTGCACTGCGCTTGCGCGAGTGCCTCCCGCTCGACGGCGCACAGTCCCTCAGTTAAGATAAGTCAGCTAAGAAGCCAACCCGGGGAGGTGGGTGGGTTGTGAGAATATCTGCCTGCTCTCCCTGAATAACACCTTTTACGGTAAGTAACTGTGCTTTATCCCAGGACAAGCAGGCAGCATATTCTCACTGATGGGTGACCTCCAAGCTAATAGAGATGGGATGGTGGGAGAGTTGGCCAAAGAAAATACAATTGTAAAACATAATGGCCGAAGTGCCCATCCCGTCTGGAGAAAAAAACCAGACAATAGTGAGAAGTGAAGGAATGAACCGAGGACCAGGTGGCAGCTGTACAGAGTTCCTCAGTAATGTAACTATAAGGAAAACAACAAAAGCTGCCAGAACTCGAATTCAGGGACTAGGACACGATATCCCTGTACCAGGCCAGTCGGAGTAAAGGAGAACAAGAGTGAGGCAATCAGCCAAGAGAAAAACGTTCTCATGAATATAAGTTATCCCAACTGAGGTGAATCAAAAGAAAAAGTTGGGATAAATTACTGCGGATCCAACCTGAGTAACAAGGAGGACAAAAAACTGCTTATTAGGACAAAACATATAAAGCCAGGCTCCTCGTAGGAAAAACGATGTGCATGAAAGAGCAACGACAAAAGAACTGACTGAGCAAAATGAAAATAGTAGAAGATACTGTGGGCATGAACACAGAAACATCTTGGCTTGATGAAAGACTGATAAGGAGGAAGCTGCTAGCCGGGCATGAAACTCACCGATCCCCCTGGAAGAGGTGAGAGACAGAAGGAAAAACCATTTTCCAGGAAATAAATCCAAGTGGAGCTGACATCACTGTTACAAATGGTAGCGTCAACAAGCAGGAAAGAAGCATAGGAAAAGTCCAGAGGACAGAAGAAGGAATGAGGTGTGGTTACACACATGAAAAACCGCTGTCATGATCCTGGGAACCAGAGGAGAAATCAGAAATCAGAAAAATTGCAATAGCATTAAAAGAAGTCTGAGAGCTATGGACTCGAGACTAGAAGCAAACAAATAAAAAATACCACCAGTAGGAAGGTGGAAACAGGCAGAGAAAAATACACCAGGAAAGAAAACGAAACCACTCTTGATATCAACAAGGGCGAGTGGCTGGTGTCCTGGCAGAAGTCAACAAACGGGCTGAGAAAGATGTAAATGAAACGGACGCAGCCCAAAGAAATAAACCAATGAAGACTGGAAGAAATCAAAAATTCCTGAGTTGGAGTAAACCAAGCAGGAAAATGATAAGAAGAAAGGGATCACTAAAAATTGAGTGGACGAAGAAGGGAGAATCCATGTTGATGGGGTCACCATGCAGCATGGTGGTAACAGCTCTCGTGAGCTTGATGAAAAAGCTCAAGAGGAGAAGAAACGAAGGGAATGCATATAAAAATATGCTCGTCCAATCCAGGAGAAAAATAACTGTCGCTAGACGAAGAAAAATCCTGGAGTAAAAGCAGTAAAAAATCCTGCTGAAATTGGCTGCTAGGAAATCCAGCTTCCCAATAATATCAGCAACAGCAGATAGCCAATTGCCTCCAAGGTCACAAAACAGGGCCTCCTGAGATAACAGGAGAGAGCCGTAGACTCCTTGCTCAATGACTTGTAGTGTAAAACTCCTGAATTGACTGTGCAAGGAGGAGGACTTGAGGACAGAGTAGATGATGAAAATCATGAGGTCCTAAAATATCATTAGAAGAATGAAGGAAAAAAATGGGAAAAATCCGATGCCTGGCAGTCAAAAGACTCTGAGGCTGAAGAATGCCTAGAGGAACCCCCCAGGCAGAAAATAGATGCAGGAAGCATGAAGACCATGCACAGAGGTAACAAATAAAAAAGAGAATCTCCAAAGAGACTAGAGGAGATCAAAGATATACATGCTTTGAGAGACAAACCCTCGCCTGGTACCACTGGAAAAAAAAAGACCACTGAGGAGTTAAAGAATGTAGTCCGACTCGTGGCATAACAGAACCAGGAGTGTTGTTCAGAAGAAACAACATGTGTAAGATTGAAAACAATCTGAAAAAAGAAACACTCTCAGCAGAGTGGAGTCAAGAAATACCCAAAAGAAACACAGACATGACTACGGGTACGGAAAATGAAAGCTAAAGAAAATGAGATGGGTGAGAAAAACGTCTGAACCATCTCTCAGGGAAAAAACAACCAGGTAAAAAATCCAATGTTCAAAAAATGGGAAAAAAAACAAGAAGGTCCTGTAATCGAATAGATGTGGCCAGCACAATCAGATACCCCCTGAATAATCTGAGAGGACAAACCCCAATACTGGTAAGTAGAACGGATGAAAAACACAGCTCGAAAGCCGTAAGAATTGGAGCCTATAGCGGCTGTCCGGAAAATCAGGAAGCAGAGCCATGAGGTCTGAGATCCAGAAAAAAACAACACAGTCATCCAGTGTCCTTGACAATGAAGAGAAAGAAGGGAAGAGTTTTCCTAACTCGAGTAATCAAAGAGAACCCTTCAAGGAGAATAAACAGTAGAAAAACAGAAAGTACTGCCTAAGATCCCCCGGAAACTCTCAACAGAAAACAGAGTCTGAGAGCCGGGTGAAAAGATTAAATGAAGAAAGCCTCCACATGAAGAGAACTCAGAACCTAGGTTCATAGGAGTACATGAAGATTGATAAGACAGCTGTCGTGAAAGTAAAAACTGCTACACAGATGTGGCTAGAGAAACTCACCAGATCCATAATGTAGAGGAAACATGTTCCAGCACAACCCCAGAGACACCTCCCCAAAACAGACATATTCAAGAACCTGTCCTGTGGAGTAATGATAAAAACAGACACTAAGATGCAGATCAGATCCATAAAAGACAGATCTGAAAACTGAAAAGTGGCCACATGGAATGTGAGCACAAATGTATGCCAAGGAAAAACAGGCAGGCAGGAGAGGATTCTAGGAAGTCCAGATGGCTAACCAGTCCCCGGCCCTGTCCACACTTCCCAGAAAGACAGAGGCCTACATACAAGCCGTGAGGAGGAACTCCACCAGGAGGGAAACAAGGAGACATGTAAACTGCTTCATAGGACGTGTCAGGAAAGTCCCCATAGAGATCAAAAAAGGGAAGCAAACCACCCTTGAGGAGAGAAGCAGAAAGAAGGAAAAGAAACTCCAAAGGGAAAGAAATGACTGTACAAAGTCAACTCTCAAAGGAATGCATTTACAGAAAGTACCCTAATGGATCTGTAAAAAAATGATATGTCATGCAAGTATGAAGGCTTTATGAACCCCACTCAAGGTAAAAAAGCACATGTGATGAAGAAGCACGCACCACTTCAGAGAGAGATGGGGAATAGTTCCAAAAGACACCTCAAGCCTCTCAACCAGTCAAAACCAAGACCATGAAGGAATCAATAGAACACCGACACCCGTAACTGCAAGGACAACTGGTGTCACTGAATAGGAGTCAACAAAAGCAGAGTAGACACGTGAAAATGTCTCCGGAATTAAAAAAAAAAACCAAAAAAAACTGAACCGGGCAGCACTAGAAAAGACAGTGTCAAGAGGACTGAGAACCCAAAGAACACGCCTGTTTGACATGTTTACATTTTAGTTGTGATACTGTTTTAACTTCTTCTTGCTTTTAATTGACGTATCCTTTTTTATTGACTGTTATTATGTACTTTATATACATTGCCTGTATATATCTTTTCTGTTGTGAACCGCTTTGAACTTTTGGTATAGCGGTATACAAAAAATAAATTATTATTATTATTATTGCCTTGACGCCCCAGCCATGCTTTTTGAGTTTGCATAATGACTTGTGTACAAAGTGGCAATGGAAAGTAAAACTATTGGAACTAGCAGCAGCCATATGTATCATTGCCAAGTTTTGGAAACAACCCATCTCTCCCCTACTATGTGCCTGGTAACATCGCTTTAAGAATCTTGGTGGATACGGAAAGATCAATATCTCTGCAGCATCAGGATTCATCCCATACAAGCGTAGTATGGGATAGAATTTTTCATTGGTTGGTTCTTGTTCTGTTGTCATTTTGATGAATGCCTTCAAGCTGGTAGAGATGGGGAATGGACTTCCTGATTCCATTAGACTGAGAGGCCAGCTACAACAATTTCGTGAAGTCCTGAAAACTCTGCAGTTTACACAAAACTTAAATGGCTTAACTATAATATCAAAGAACTGACAATAATCCAGCTTTTTCTTCTATGCTCTCTTTCTTATGTACTCTAGTCTTAATTACATGTGAGCCAAGTCGAGCTCCGTTGGGAGATGACCCGGTATATAAATTGAGGACTAGATTAGATTAGAATATACAGTACATGCTGGAGTGGAGGGATATTCACAGCCTTGTTCTTAAGAATCAATGGAACAGGGCTAAAAGTTTGCAGTATGATATATGAGGATGCAGTTATGTTATAATTTTTTACTAGGGGAGGAAAAAAGAGTGGGGGCGGGGACAAAGAAATCTTTTCTTCTAATTTCATATTCTTGGTTGGGAGCTATATTTATGTATAAGCTTGAGAAGTTGTAATTAGAGAATGACATGGAGCCAAATTTTTCCCCGTCCCCACAGGAACTCAATATCCCTGTCCCACCCCCATGTGTTTTGTTGCTGTCCCATTCCTGTAAACTCTGCCTTAATTGTAAGCCTCAAACACTTATGATTTTAAAATATTTGAAGCTTGTGCAAATGAGGACAGAGCTTGCAGAAAAGGGGCAGAGGCAGGGGCAGGAAAATAGTTCACAGGGACGGGAAAATTAGTTCCCGCGGGGACGGGGAAGAATTTGTCCCCTTGTCATTCTCTAGTTGCAATCATTGCTCTCTGGTTATTTGTGAATAATTAATAAAGAATTTTTTTAAAAAAAGTCATTAGTAACTTTGGGGCTTGATATTCCGCGTGATATTCAGGATCCTGCCTGCTTAAACCACACTGAGCAGATAAGCTACTGCTATTCAGCAGCATTTAATCAGACTTTGCTGCTGAATATCAGCTCTGACACAATCTAGGCAGCCCTGGGCAGACTCAGAAAATATGAAGGTACCTTCAGTATTCAATGCCAGTGCCCGTGCCCATATACCTTAACAGGAAGATAGGTCCTATTTTTGTTCAGTTAGGTATGCAGGTATAAGCACTATTAGCCAGCCTCCACATAGCTTCCAGGTCCATAGATTCAGTTATTCAATACTGATGGCTGAACAAAGCCCAGCAGTGAATATCCAAGTCTAATTCAGCCTGTGTCTAGTAGCTTTAAAACTGCTGCCCACCACAAGATGAATGTAGCCCTGTTTGATTTTTATTCTCTGCCTCTATCTGCTGGTAAGAAGACATAGCCCACTCATCTGGACTGGTCTAGCAGGATAAGGAAATGCATGGGCCAAATTTAAGAAGTAGGCAAAAAAAAAAACCCAGTTCTGTTGCTCACCTCAAACCTTAATTTTATTCCTTTTCCTATTTCAGATGTCAAAGGACTTTAAAATCTTAGGTTTATTAGATTCTTGATATACTGTACCACCTTTTTGTGGTACAACCAAAAACAGTTTACATATCAGCCATTCAAAGCAAAAGATGAACACTTCAGAATGTCAGAAGCAAACTGGCTCACAGATTTCTGTGTTATTCCTGATTCTAGTTCAAATTTTTCCAAGTTGCGAAGGACTGTATCAACCTAGCATTCCAATTTTATTTACTTATTGCCCCTATGCTGAGCCATCTGCATATTTGTATACCCACTGCATCTTTCTGGGAAGGCAGACAAGATTTATTTTCATGTAAGAGCAAGGCCACAAAGTGCAAAAAAAGTAATTAAAATGATAGAGGGTAAACAGCTTCCTTATAAAGAACGGCTAAACTGGTTAGGACTTGGAGAAGAGAGGACAGAGTGGATGTAATAAAGGTTTATACAAGAAGACACTCCATGAAATTGAGAAGCAATAGATTTAAAATAAACTGGAGAAAATATTTTTCCATTCAGTGCACAGCCAAGGTATGAATTTGTTGCCAGATGTGGTCAAGACATCAAGCATAGATGAGGCTGGATCAAGATGGCTGCCGACTGATCTAGCTGAGTGTCACGCGTCGGCAAGCTCACTATTCATTTTGTACCTGTTGGATTAAAACTTACCCCGAGATGCCCAAACGGAGAGGAAGGAGCACAGCTGGGGCCTCGCGGAGCTCTGGAGCACCCGGAATGGGCAACATAGAAGAGCTTATCCGCCGCATGCAGAGTGCCCTTCAACAACCGGAGGTTGTCCCGCTAGAGACGCCCCAAATGGGCGGAACGGAGGCGATCTCTCTGGGACTAGAAACTACACTAAGCCCTGACATGAGGGCTCACCCCCACGCCCTCAGGTTACTAGCTCCCCGCGGGCAGGGGAGCTCTCCAAAGAGGGAGCATGTCCTGCTCTGGAGGCCGGTGATATCCGTGAAGGGAGCATGGAGTCAGACTCTCTACGTTCACAAGAGAGTCTGTATGCAGGGACTGAGGAGTCAACTTCTGAAGGGGACGGACAGACCCAGGAGAGTGCTCAACAAGGAGAACCATCAGCTGGAGAAAAATTTGCAGTCCACTTCCCTCAGCTTCAAAAACCCCGAGAGGTAACATTAGATTCTATCTGGGACCTGGTTGCTAATATTCCAAAATTAATAAAACCTTAATTTACTCAAATAGAGAAAAAAAATAAAAGGTCAAGCTAAGGATATTCAGAATTTGAAATTGGAAACATCAGAGTCTAAAAAAGCAATTGTCAGCATTAACCAAGAGTTATCTAAGACCAAACAGCTTCATGAAACATTTATTAAAGACTAGTCTTTAAGCCCGTTACATTAACGGTGTTAGAATATATGTCTGTCTTTTATATTTTCTTTCTGTCTCTCTCCCCCTCCATTTCCCTGTGTAGCGCTGTCTCTGCTTTCTTCCTCACTTTGCACTCTCCAGCTGTAACATTACTGCCTCGCTTTTTCTCCTGCAAACATGTCTGCTCTCTTTCTCATCCCCAGTCTCTTTGCTTTTTTTTCTCTTCTTGCAGGGGTCTCTGTTCTACTTTCTCTATGTGTTCCTTATTCCTGCAAACCTCTATGCTGTATTTTTTTCTCTGTATGCTCCTGATTATTTTTTTTCCTTCTTCAGTCTCAGCTCTTCTTTATCTGAACATTTCCTTCCTCAGTCTGTCCAATTGCAGCTCTCTTGCCCTTTGGGAGGGGGGGTGGTTAAAGAGTGATCCATAGTTGTTCCTACTTCATAGACTGCCACCTTCAAAGTAGCATTTCTTGACCCCTAGCAGTAGCCTTTTGGTACTGCTACTTGGGATCAAGCTGAGATGGTGGGAAATGGGGCAAAGGGAAATCTGATTTAGGGTATGTGGTCTCCTGCTCCCCTTTCCCGACAAACCTGCGACTCCAGCAGCGTGTGCAGCACTCTACACACACTGCTTTGGAGCCTTCTACTGCCCTGATTTACTCTGGCACGTCCCTGATGACATCATCAGATATGCGGCAGAGCAAATCAGGGCAGTAGAAGGCCCTGAAGCAGCGTATGTAGAGTGCTACACAAGCTGCTTGAATCGGCGTTTGGAGCCGGGACCGCGAAGAAAGTAGCGGCTGGAGTCTTTTTTTCGGCACTTCCCTTCCCGCACCTTGAGGTGTCGCCACAGCTCCTCTCGATCCCCGCCAGCGTTGGAAGCCTTCTCCGACGCTGGTGCGGCTCGTGAGAGGAGCCGACAGGAGAGCAGGATGTCCAGCGCTGGGGTTCAGTCCTTCCGGCGAGTGTAGGTAGGTGCTGGGGATTCGCGCATGCGCACTCCTGCGGCCACAGACCTACTGATCATGGAAGCACGCCGATAGGAGTGCGCATGCGTGGCTAGCGTTTTATTATATAGGATATTACCAATTTTAGGAGGAAGCTTGAGTCTTTGGAAAATTTTTCCCGCAGTAACAACTTAAGATTGGTGAATTTTCCTAAGGTCTCAATGATCACTCCTCGGGAGATGCTGAAAAGATACATGTTGGAAATTTTGGGACTCACTGAGGAAGTAATAACACCATTTACACAAGAATATTATCTCCCTAATAATCAGCAGAAACAGCAGCAAGAGGTTGTACAGGAAACTCTGAATGTGTCCACTTTATTGGAATCCTTAAATACCGTAATGAAAGGGCAGTGCCTGCAACTTTATTACTAACAGTGGCTTTGGCCCCAGACAAAAATTGGCTATTGAGACTCTTCTTTAAAAATAAACAAAAACTTTTTTTAGGAATGCAAATACAAATGTATCTGGATTTCGCCAGAGAAACCCAGAGACGTCGTAAAGAATTTCTATTACTAAAACCAGGAATGTTAACCTTAGGGGCAACCTTATATTTACGTCACCCATGCAAATGTGTGGAGGGGCATAATAAAAAAAAACATCTAAGTCCCCTTTTGGCCTAAGGCCTTAAACGTTGAAAGTAGAAGCAGGGAAAATGTCCATTATCAAAAAAACCGTCCAAAAGGAGGTTTTTTTTGATAATGGCCTGCCTCTATGTTCAACTGTTTAAACGCCCAGACCACCCCTACGTCTAAACTTACACCATATAATCAACCTAAAAAAAGCCTAAGCCCCAAACGTCCAAAACAAGAGCTTTTAGGCGAAGGAAGAGCCAGTCCTTTACCTAAAAGCTGGATTCTGTAACCGGTGTCTGTCAAAAACAACACCGGTTACAGAATATAGAAACATAGAAAAGGGCTACAGCCCATCAAGTCTGCCCACTCTGCTTACCCACCCCCTGTCTATGCCCTAATGACCCAATTTCCTTATCTTGACCCTCGTAGGGATCCCACATGGGTATCCCATTTATTCTTAAAGTCTGGCACGCTGTCTGCCTCGATCACCTGCACTGGAAGCTTGTTCCAATGATCAACCACTCTCTCTGTGAAGAAATACTTTCTAGTGTCGCCATGAAATTTTCCGCCCCTGAGTTTGAGCGGGTGCCCTCTTGTAGCCGAGGGTCCCTTGAGAAAGAAAATATCATCTTCCACTTCGACACGTCCTGTGAGGTACTTAAATGTTTCGATCATGTCTCCCCTCTCCCTACGTTCCTCGAGAGTGTAGAGCTGCAATTTGTTCAGTCTCTCTTCATACGAGAGACCCTTGAGCCCCGAGATCATCCTGGTGGCCGTCCGCTGAACCGATTCAATTCTGCGCACATCTTTACTGTAATGTGGCCTCCAGAATTGCACACAGTACTCAAGATGAGGTCTCACCATGGCCCTGTACAACGGCATTATGACTTCAGGCTTTCGGCTGACGAAACTTCTATTGATACAATCCAATATCTGCCTTGCCTTAGATGAAGCCTTCTCCACTTGATTGGCAGTTTTCATGTCTGCACTAATGATTACTCCTAAATCTCGTTCTGCTGAAGTCCTAGCTAAAGTTTCTCCGTTCAAGAAGTACGTCTTGCATGGATTTCCGCTTCTGAGGTGCATGACCTTACATTTCTTAGCATTGAAGCCTAGCTGCCAGGTTGAGGACCAACTTTCCAATGTAAGCAGGTCTTGCGCCATATAATTCTGTAAACTGCATTCACTTACAATATTACATAGTTTGGCGTCATCGGCGAATAGTGTTATTTTACCTTGAAGCCCTTGAGTCAGATCCCCTATGAATATGTTAAAAAGGAGTGGACCCAGGACCGAGCCCTGCGGCACTCCACTGGTCACCTCCGATGTTTTAGAGAGGGTACCATTAACCACCACCCTCTGAAGTCTGCCACTCAGCCAATCATTGACCCATGCAGTTAGTGTCTCTCCTCACCCTACAACGATCCGGGCAGGAGGGAGCCCAAGCCCTCCTGCCCCGCGGCACCCCCGAATCCTGCGACACGATCAGGGCAAGAGGGAGCCCAAGCCCTCCTGCCCTGGTGAACCGTACCTCCCTGCTGACATCGGGGCAAGAGGGAGCCCAAGCCTCTAGGCCCGCGATCCCCATCCCCCCCTCTCCGCCGAGTCCAATGGGGCCAGGAGGGAGCCCAAGCCCTCCTGGCCCGGCGATATCCAACCTCCCTCCACCCCTCACACGATCCGGCCCTCCTGGCTCGGCGACACCCTCTAACCCCCACCCCCCACTAAAATTCAGGCAGGCCCACAGGTGGGGCTTGAGGCGCCTGGGCCAACCGGAATCGGCCCAGTTGTCTTAGACCCCCTCCTGTGGGCGGGGCCTTAGGCACATGGACCCAACCGGCCTGTCTGATTTCTTGAGATTTCTAGCTCTGTTTCTAGCCTTTATATCACTATTACTGATCTATGCTCCCAAGGGTACCTGATGCCCTGATGAACATTCAGCCATACACTCTTCCCCAGGAGCAACTCAAGGCCCTACCCCTACCCCCACCCCCAAAATCAAGCATCTCTCTTTGCCTTTCCTTCCATCCCCCATAACCCAGAGGCATGCCAGAAAAATCGTGGCTATTTTAGTGAATGTTTAGCTGAGGGACTTAGTCTAACGTTGCTAAAGTACTTTCTTTTTAAACTACATATTTCCTGCTCTAAGAGAGAGTTTCCCAAAATGGTACAAAAGCATGTTTATATTTCATACTTTCTCTTATCAGCAGTGCCTAGAACAAGCTGGCACTGCGTTTTTCATCCATCTCACACACACCTGTTATAAACAGGCTTTTCCAGTTTTGTGCCTCTCGATTGTCCATGATTGGAAAGAGTATAATGCTTACCATATGTTCTTTTTTGGGGGGACACTTTTCCAAAACATTTGCCGAGACATTTTGTACAGGATACCTCTATCCAGGATTGCATAGGTACTATATGTAGATCTCCCTCAGCTACTCTGATTATTTCCCAAAGCTGCAGAATAGGTGACCCTATGCTGTTCCAAATGCTTTTCTGGAAAAGGGGATAGAGGGGTATAAATAGAAGATTACTGCACAGGTCCTGGATCTGTTGGGCCACCGCGTGAGCGGACTGCTGGGCACGATGGACCTCGGGTCTGACCCAGCAGAGGCATTTCTTATGTTCTTATGATAGCTACTCTAGATTGCTGTAATTCTGTTCCTATGTTTTCTGATTGCTGACCTATCACCTATAGAGAATAAAGATAGGTATCTCAACTATACATGTTTCAGGGTGTCTGAGTTTGTTTGCACCCAGTGGTGCGATTATGGTACTCTGTTCTGCTTGTCAAATGGAGGAAAAAAATGGTAGATCAAATAGAGGAGATCAGGAACAATAAATGAGCGCCAAGATTTCCTGCAATGATTACAAATAAAAAAAATAACTCATTATAATTTGTCTTTGATGTTCTAGAAGATTCTTTAATTTTTTTCCTCTTTTGAAATCATAAAGCATGACAGACTCAAGAAACATTAAATTAACTTCTTGTTATTAACATACCTTAGTATGCAAAAGGGTTAACGTTGGTATGTCAGGAGATATCTGGTCTCTGTTAGGAAAGAACATGAGTGTTAATTTAATATGATTTTTTTTAATAGTGCATTATGCTCCACTTAGAATAATTCCAAGTATTAGAACATTTCAACTAGATTACTACCTGATCAATCTACCATGAGGAGATAACAGTTCAATTCCAAGGCCAAGTCTCTCATCCTTGAGCTTGCAGGGATCACAAATACTACTAAGGCAGTATTCACAGACACACTATCATTCAATGGTAGAAAAAATAATTTATCAAAGGGAACATGTCAGCTTTTAGAAATGCCCATTTCTGATACATTTTATTTCACTTTCTATTTCTCTAGTATTGCTGTACATGAGTCTGATTTCTTGAGATTTCCAACTCAGTTTCTTGCCTTTATATCGCTACTACTGATCTGTGGTCCCTAGTTTCATATTTATTGAGGGTCTATATTTTGCATGTATAACCAGGATGTGGTATTCTTCTAGTATGTAGTTTCTGTATAGAGATCTTGCGGCAGTCCCTTGCGGGTTTTTTTTTCATTAGGTGGTGTAATAATGCTTTAGGGCCCAGTGTAATATTTACAGTGCTATCTGGGTGGGGGGTGGGCGGGGTTGTGCGAGGATAGGGAGTGGGCAAGTTTGTGAGTAGAGGGCCTAGTGCACTTGTGTGGCTAGGGCCCACCGAAGAATTAATCCTGCCTTGGGTGGAGCCAGAAGTTATCCAGGTATCACCAATATTTGGTGCCAGTACACAGACAAATCCTAATGTCCAGTATCTGCCTTCCTGGATAGTATCCTTGATGCAAATCAGTGGCAGCTGGATAATTTCTGCTCTGTCTATAGATATTCAGTGCTGGTATCTGGGTACCACCAGTGCTGATTATACAAGTATAACGTTAAACACTGCAGTAGGGATTTTAAACATGAACCATGTAGTTTAAATATTGGAAGGAGGGGGGGGCAAATGTTTTTCCACCAACAGTACCAAATAAAGCATACAAGTGGGTGACTGCCAAGCTTAGGGCTGCTTAATTTGTCCACTGTCCAAAAGCCACCCTGCCTAAAAAAAAACTGTGAGAGCTGTTGATATTACAAAGACAAGTTGGCCACAGCGCTGGCCCAATGATACCTGATGCCCCTGGGGGGGTTGGTGTATGGCTGAATATTCACCTAAGGCAACCCAATGCCCTACCCCCATCTCCATAATCAAGCATCTCCATTTGCCTTTCCTTCCATCTACCACAACCCAGAATATCCCCTTTCCTTCTCTGCCCTAAGGCATTCCAGAAAAAACATGGCTGTTTTAGCGACCACACCAGATGTATTCCACATATTAGCAAAGGTGGAAAGAAGTTGAACAGTGTCCAGGACAGCCCCAATAAACTATAGAGTTTGGGAGGTAGTCAACTGGGATTTTGGAAAATTGACTTAGAACCCCAGACTTTGGAGGAATGTAATAGTCTGTCGGGTCGCTGCAATAACCCCCTGTTGAGAGGGGGATTTGATGAGCCAGTCGTCCAGATATGGAAAAACTTGAAGACCCTGGGTACGCAGGGCTGCAGCTACCACCACAAGACACTTCGTGAAGACCCTGGGGGATAAGGCGAGTCCGAAAGGCAGAACTCGGTATTGAAGATGAAGATTCCCCACCCGAAATCTTAAGAATCTGTGAGAGGCAGGGTGAATTGGGATATGAGTGTAAGCTTCTTTGAGATCCAGAGAGCATAACCAATCCCCTTGATCCATCAGGGAGTACACAGCTGGTAAAGAGAGCATCCAAAACTTCTCTTTGACTAGAAATTTGTTGAAGGCTCTGAGGTCCAGAATAAGTCATAGATCCCCCGTCTTCTTTGGGACCAGAAAATAACGGGAATAAAACCCTGTGTCCCATTGGTTCAAGGGAACCTCCTCGATAGCTCGAAGGTGAAGAAGAGCCTGAGCTTCCTAAAGAAGAAGGGGAAGTTGCGACGTACTGGAAGGAAACTCTCTTGGAGGGAGATCTGGAGGTACTTGAAGAAACTGAAGTGAGAATCCCTCCCAAATGATGTTGAGAACCCAGAGATTAGCTCCCACTGATGGTAGAAGTGGTGAAGCCGACCTCTTATGGGCAGGAGAGAAGTCTGATGGATGGAGGTTGGTATGCTCAGACTGAGAATGTCAAAAAGACTGGGCCAGCTTAGCCGCAGCAGGAGCCTGAGGTTTTTGTTGTCTCTGCTACTGTTGTTGCCATCTGGGCGGAGGCCTGGAGAAAGGTGGAGTCATTTTCTGAGGGTAACGACGTGGCGGAGGTTTGTAAGGCCGAGCAGGTGGAGTCTTAGCCTTTGGCTGGACCAGGGAGGCAAAGGAGCACTCATGTTCAGAGAGACGCTTGGTAGCAGCCTCTATGGAATCATCAAAAAGTTCATTTCCTTGGCAAGGTAAATTTGCTAGGCGGTTTTGCAAATTGGAGTCCATGTCAACAATGCAGAGCCAAGTCAGGCATCGCATAGCCACAGCAAAGGCTGTAACCCTAGATGACAGCTCAAAAGCATCATGCATGGCTTGCAGCATGAACAGGCGGATTTGTGACAGAGTTTGGAGAATCTTTTTGAACTCTGGAAGGCATTGCTCCTCAAGGGCAGGAAAGAGCTTAGGCATTATTCTGAGGCAATGATTAAAATAAGATGTAACTAGGTAATTGTAGTTGAGAATTCGATTTACCATCATGGAATTCTTATAGAGCCTGTGGCCAAACTTATCCATGGTGCGGCCTTCTCTGCCTGGCAGCACCGCAGTGTAGACCTTAGAGGGTTGAGCTTTCTTAAGTGAAGATTCCACTACTAGGGATTGATGAGATAACTGCGGTTTTTCAAACCCCTTGCAAGGAACCATACGATAACGAGATTCCATCTTAGAGGGTATGGCTGGAATAGAGTAAGGGGTTTCTAGATTCCTGAGAAAAGTTTAAAACAGGAGTCATGGGAAGTCTTAAGGTTTCCTTGGGTGGATGAGGCAACTCCATGTCGGCCAAGTACTCAGGAGTGTACTTCGATTCAGAGTGTAGATCCAGCTGAAGAGCTTTACCCCTATCAAAGACAAACCTCACAAAAGAGGTGGACTTTGATGTGGAGGGTTCCTCAGAAGAAGGAGACCGAGACTTGGGTGCCGCCGAATAAGATGGCGAAGCTTCTCTGGAATTGAGAAGGCATGTCAGTATCCAGCACCATGGTCACTGATGAAGCTCCACTGTATGTTAGAGGAGGAGTCAGAGAGTGTTTGCGCTTCAGAAGTCTCGATGGAGAAGTCCCCGGAGTCCAAGGGACAGATTGTCTCAACTACTGTTTGGGAGAGGCAGGCGGAGAAGGTTCCCTCACAGATGGTCTCGATGGAGGGGGTCCTCGACCTAGATGTGCCTCGAGGAGAAGCAGGAGGAGTAGGAGACTTACAAGGTCGAGGCTTATGCTTGGACATCGAAGGAGCCTCGACAAACTTCGACAAACGAGGCATAGAAGACTCAGTACTATGAGGAGGTGAGTCCCTTTGTTTGAGAGAAGACTCTTTACTCCGTTTGGAAGCAAGGTGCCTCGAGGTCGAGGTGTGCTTCGAGTGGTGCCTTGATTGAGGTGTGGGAGACTCTGACCTGGAGGGACGAGGCGAAGAGTCACTGGAGGATAACTGACGAGATTTACGAGGCTTGCCTCAAGGTGCTTCGACAGGAGGCATAGGAAGCAGGGTCGAGGCAGGGACAAGTTGAGCCAAGACCGAGATAATCTGAGTGGTCAAGATGGCTTTTAACACGTCCTCGAACATAGGCACCGAGACCAAGGGATCTGGTCTGGGAGGTGCAGCAGTGCGCTCCAATGAGGGTGACCTCGAGGATGAGTATTCCCTATGTTTGGAGGCACGCTTAGCTGTAGGTCTCGTAGAGACCGGAAGACTCCACTTGTTGCCTGGAATGCCTGAGACTCTGGAGGCTTCTTAGGAAGCGTACTTGAAGGAGAAAGAGGAGACTTACCTGCAGACAAAACCTTAGAAGGTACCACAGACAAGGCCTTCGAAGACGAGGGCATCGAGGTCGAGGTCTTAGTCGAGGCCGCCACGGGGGTCGAGGTCGAGGTCTTGGAAGTCAAGGCTGCCCCCGAGGTCAAGGCTTTCTCCACAGACTGCTCCATAGTGCCAAATAGTTGAAGAATTTTAGCACGGCGTCTGCAAAGAGCTTGAGGTTGAAGGGTAGCACAGCATGGGCAAGACTCGGGACAATGTTCTGGTCCTAAGCAGGCAATACACCAATGATGAGGGTCAGTGATTGAGATGACCCAGCCACAGTGTCTACACTTTTTTAAACCGGTAAGGGGCCAGGACATATGACAAAAAGAAAACCACAAAGGAACGAGGTTTGGCAGCAGGGCCTAAGCCCAGAGGCCGCCGGTCGAAACTCGGCGGAGAAAAAGAAAGGTGTTTTTTTTTTAGACTTACAAGACACGCCTGCACAGCGACTTCGAAGAAAATAACAAAGCCGCGGTGCGAGAAGGCAACGAAGAACTGCAGAGCTCAAGAAAACGGGACTTCTCAGCTCCACGGAAAACGTT
Organism: Geotrypetes seraphini; assembly: GCF_902459505.1. Classification (NCBI taxonomy): domain Eukaryota; kingdom Metazoa; phylum Chordata; class Amphibia; order Gymnophiona; family Dermophiidae; genus Geotrypetes; species Geotrypetes seraphini. Next base: position 49,597,345 of record NC_047097.1, read on the forward strand.
GAACTGAGGACCCACTGAGGTGACGCACGCTCTAACTCGGGCGGGAAGGCACTCACGCATCTGTGATGCAGCACTCGTAAGCTCTTAAAAGATCTTCAAGCAAGTCTGCTAGCGAGGCTGTCCGCTGCAGGGCTCCATGGATGACGTCACCCACCTGTTGAGAATATGCTGCCTGCTTGTCCTGGAATAAGAGATCTACCTGAACCGGAAATGGTTTTCAAGGGTGAAGGAACTGAAAGAAATCTCAGTGAATCTGGAAGACGTACTAAACCAAATCAACAAGTTAAAAAGTGATAAATCACCTGGACCAGATGGCATATATCCCAGGGTACTAAAAGAACTCAAACATTAAATTGCTGACCTGTTAGTGATCTGCAACCTGTACCTAAAATCGTCTGTAGTACCTGAAGATTGGAGGTTGGCCAATGTTATGCTGATTTTTAAAAAGGGTTCCAGGGGAGATCAGGGAAATTACAGACCAGTAAGTCTAACTTCAGTATTGGACAAAATATTGAAAACAATTATAAAAAATAAAATTATGGAACACGTAGACACACATGATTTAATGAGACAGAGTCAGCATGGGTTCAGCCAAGGGAGATCTTGACTTCTTTGAAGGTGTGAATAAACATGTGGATAAAAGGTGAGCCGGTTGATGTAGTGTATCTAGATTTTCAGAAAACTTTTGACAAAGTGCCTCATGAGAGGCTGAGAAAATGAAAGAGTCATGGGATAGGTAGCAAAGTTCCGTTGTGGATTAGGAATTGGTTATCGGAGAGAAAACAGAGGGTAGGACTGAATGGTCATTTTTCTCAATGGAGGAGAGTAAACAGTAGAGTGCTGCAGGGATCTGTACTGGGACAAGTGCTATTTAACTTATTTATAAATGATCTGAAAATTGGAACTACGAGTGAGGTGATTAAATTTGCAGATGACACTAACTGGCTGCCTGAAAGGGAGGGATGAAGCAGAACACCCCTATTGCTATAAAGTCTGAAAAGAAGTGGTAGAACTGTGTTCTAGGCCATTCCCTCAGAAATGAAGCCCTAATTGAAAGGGTTCTGACACCTATTGATACAAACAGATGTCTTTGGCTGCCATCTTCTTTCAGTCCCACAGTGCATGGTGGAACACTGTAAAAGGTAGGTCCGCCACTAGTGCTTGAAATTCAATCACTTTTCTAACAGAAGTGACAGAAATTAGAAAAAACACTTTCCAGGGTAAGGTATTTGAGATGAGCCATAGACATTGGACCCACCTACTATATTTAACTTGAGGAATGAAAAGACGCCAAGGTTCCACCAAATCTAAAGCTGAATAGATATGGAACTCCTCATGAACCCGCTCTAACAGTAATCTGTGTAGAGACAGAATGATCGAGACCCAGATCTAGAACTTGATTAAGGTCACCACCACCTGTTTTACCAACTGTTCAAAGAAAGCATGATTGTAAGTATTTGGAGCATAGACACTGAGGAGATGGAAGGTATAATTACCTACAGTGACCTTTAACAGCACATAACGACCCTCAGTATCATGAACTAGTAGTAGGGCTTTGTTTGGTATGAACTTGCGAATGATGATAGCTACTCCTGCACATCTATGGGTGGAGGATGATGCAAATATCTGGCTCACCCAATGTCTACCCAGTTTCTGGTGTTCTAGATCAGAGAATTTGGTCTCTTGGAGACAGGCTATATCTGCTCTATAATGTTTCAGTTGATTCAAGATCTTAGTACAGTGGTCTCAAACTCGTGGCCCGCCAAGTACTATTTTGAGGCCCTCGGTATGTTTATCATAATCACAAAAGTAAAATAAAATAGTTTCTTGTTCATGTGTCTCTTTAGCTATAAATTACAACATTATTATTAAGACTTAGCCAAAAGGAAAGATTTATAAACTATAAAGAGTTTAACGTCATGCAAAATTGTCATTTATTTAATAAGACATTAACTATTTTTTCTGCGGCCCTTCAAGTATCTACAAATCGAACATGTGGCCCTGCAAAGGGTTTGAGTTTGAGACCACTGTCTTAGTACGTTTAATAGGGGATGTTATACCAGAAACATTCCACATGATAATATGCAGGGTGGACTCATTTACCTGAAAACAATGAGAAGTGGTTGTTACTACTAAGTAAAAATAAAAGATTCCCAGGTGCCCAGCCCTCACCCGGGAAATATCTAAGTGAGAACCCCAAAGGTCAATGCCAAGCAAAATTATAATAAACCTGATAAATAGAAGAATAGCACTCTGAATGTTCAGTAATTCAGATTATACACAGAAAAAATGCAGATAATCCCCACCTTTTAACTCCTCCTTTTAACTCAGACCCCCCTATTCCCCAAACAGCTCCAATACTTAACAGTTCTCCCTTTCATTTTGCTCATGTCTCGCCCCAAATCAAACTGGAGAGAGAGATGGGTAATCATGTATCTAGTGCTACACCAAGCCCCGGACCCAAAACAAACCAAAGAACAGGTCTCCAGTGAAAATACAATATAAATTGCATAATAGACGCATTGTAAAAAATATCAATGCATAACTTTAAAGTTTATGAAGGAACATAACAGTTCACATGGTGTTGTCGCATGGTCCTAATACTGAGGAACCCAAGAGAAATATAAATGTTAGGTTCCCCATATAACAATAAGACCAAGATGTAAAACAATGTGGCTCCTGGAAAGTGTCACATAAAATCAAGTATGGTCAACAGAGTGATATATCTAAGTATTAATATACAGCCTGAGAGTTGGTCGCGAAGGGCAACCTTAACAATGGATTGGATGACCCGAGTTGGTCACCCATGGGTAGTCAGCTCTGTAAGGCAGTTGGGAGGGGTAAGTGAGGTTAAGGTGGGGGGAAATGCGAGGTGAAACTCAGCTTCCCACCAAGGAGCTTAAAAGTGATTAGTGAGGTAGTAAGAGCAAGGCACCATGGGCAGGAAGTATAAAGACCCATGCCTCTGTGGAATGGAGTTCTTCCCTGTTCCTCAGAGGCAGCTTTCTCGGTTCAGGCATCAGCGGGGTGAGTTTAGCGCTTAGATTGTTCACCCCATAATCGTTTGAATAAATACAAGATAAAATGTCCAGAAGCAATGATTATTGCTCCGGGAAGCAGGGGGTGGTGTGCTGGTGTCTCGGCGCTGCTGGTGCAAGCCCTGGGGGGCGTTGACCTGTGGTTGGCAGGTGTCGATTTGGTGGGGTCGCCGGTGCCTTTGAGGGTGTGAGTCGGGTGTGGGAACAGGATGTTTGGGCCTGCTTGGTTGTTGTTGGGGGGGGAAAGCAGCAGCCTCGGTTCTGGCCATTGCGGTTGCCCCCCCTATGCTTGATCTAAGCAGGGGGCTTTCTCCTGGGAGTGGGGAGCGTGGTCCCACGTACCTTTTGGCAGATGAACAGACCCCGTGGCAGATGAACAGAGGGGTTAACAGCATGCAAGGAGGGCTTGTAGGGGATGTCGGTTGAGTGCCCTTCCTTCTGAACAGAGCTGTCAAGCCCTCTTTGGCTAGGCCCATAGTATTCTTTCCGGGCTGGGGAATGAGGGCCTGGTTGGTGTTTACTTGCAGCCTCCACCCTATTGGCTGTTCCCCTGGTGCAGACTGGCTGGGGAACCAGAAGAGAAAGCAGGGAACTGCTTGGGACAGCTGATGTAGCTTAGAGATTAAGGCACTTCTTCCAAGGTGGGGGTTCAAAGTCATAGGGAACTGATGGTCGGATACCTCAGCACGCATTCCTACAGCGGTATGGTCAGGTGACACGGAGCGGGAGGTGGGAGGGTCAGCCTATGCATGCCTCCTGTAATCACTGCAAGGGGCTTCTGCCTGGTTGCTGCTGTTGGTTTCTGGTTTTCTCTTTCAGGACCCAGCAGCGGAGTCCTCAGTGGCTGGTACCAGGAGGGGTCCTAGCAGGAGCATTTCCTGGCTGGCTGGTGCTTGTGACCTTGCCAGGAGCAACATGTGGAGTAGACAGAGAACACAGGGATAGCTGCAGATGGTGCCAATTTTTGCCTCCGGTAATTGGTCTAGAGGGGACAGGGTGATTGCTGCCAGGGCACCACTGTGTCAGTGGCACACCCTTTTTGTCGATTGGTTGCAGGACTGGGGGGCTGTTCTGCAGCCACACATGTGGCTCTTTTTGGCCTGGGGCAGGATCGAGTGGTTCCGCGGCTTCCCTGGGGCAGGGCCGGGGTGATTCCGCGGCTTCCCTGGGGCAGGACCTGGGACTTCTTTAGGACCAGGGATGGTTCTGTAGTTTCTTAGGGACTGGACCGGGTTGGCGGGAACTGTGCCTTGTAGCTGTTTGGTGCTGTGCCTGCTGGGCAGAGCCGGCAGACAGAGAGACAGGGGGCCGTGGGAAGATTACTGGGGGTCGTATGCTGAGCGGTACGGCTGCAGTCCGTGGATGCCCTGCCCTCTCCACGGTGGTATCTGAATTTTCACTTGGGGCTGGGAGATGGGGCCTTGCTGGTTCCTATCGGGGACTCCTTCATCTGGCCTGTCCCCCCTCGTGCTGACCTGCAGCCTTGGTGAGGGCTTGGGTATAAAGGGAATGGCTCTCAGTCCGTTTGGTAGGGGAAGACGTGGAGGTAGTTGCTATTAGGAGGGGCTGGGGGGGGGTCTCAAAAATGATGCATGCTGCGTGGGACCCCTCCTGTGGGGATTTTAATACGTTGGTGATTTCTTAATTCCAATTTCACTACCATTCTTCAAGAGGGGTTTGGAGAAGTTGAACTTGGTATGGGGCATGGGCATTTTTCCCGGTCTGACCTGGCGCATGCAGTCAGTCCTCTGTATTGGTAGCAATGGGGGGATTGGGTGGCTTGCTCGGGGCCATGGAGGGGGAACGAGGGTTTGTGCCTGTAGCCTCAGGGGGCTGGATTGATGGCTTTGTCCACTGTACCACACTCTCCCCTTCTTGCCTGTTGTTGCTGATCACTTTCTGTTTCTCTTGCAGGGCAGCTGGTGGAGACATCAGTGGCTGGAATATGACTGCTGCAAGATGTCATCATAGCTGGAGCATCCCAAGCTGGCGGGTCTGCGACCTTGGAGATGGACACAGTGGTAGCCAAGGATGGTACCATTCATCTTCAGCAACAGATTGGGAGGGGACTGGGTGGCTACTGCCGTGGCACCACTGGGTCAGTGGCGCACTTTTTTGCTGGTCGGTCGCAGGACTGGGGTGGTTCTGCGGGTGCCACTGTGGTTCTATGGTGGCAGAACTGGTGAGCTCTGCAGTTCCTTTGGGACAGGACCGGGTGGTACTGCAGAATCTCTGGGACGGGGAATGGTGGTTAAGCAGAGTCTCTGACACGGGACCAGGTGGTTCCGCAGTGTCGGTGGGATGGTTCTGTGGATTCTCTGGAGCGGGACTGTGGCAGTTCCACGGGGTCTTCTCAGGTCCGGGGCAGTACCACAAAGTCTTCTCGGAAGCGGGACAAGGGAGATTCCGCAGTTTCTATGCGGTGAGACTGGGGTGGTTATGCAGTATGGTCTGGGTGGTTTGGTGGTGTCTCTGGGGCAAGTATGGGCAGTTATGTGGTTTAATGTGTGTGGGCACTCAGTAGGTGTGCCTGGGTGGTTGTGAGGTGGGGTTTCATTGGGATGGTTGCTCATGCAGTTTGTTGGGTGCTGGAGGTTTCTGTTTGAGTATGGGCCCAATGATTGGGCGGTTTGCCTGTGGTGAAGGGGCTGGTCTTCAGGGAGGTTTTCCTTCGGTGTGGCATTGGGTTTGGTGGTGCCCTGTTTTTGCATTTTTTTCAGTGCACCGCCTGCTCTCTGTGCTGCTGTGGATTCTTCAGGTACTTGGTTGACTGGTTGCCTTCCCGCGGCCATCTTAAAGAGCATCATTGCCATGACTGAAGTTTACAAAGTGTTTTGGAGAGAGCAACATTGAATTAACCGCAGTGAATTTATTCCCCTGAAGTATCCCTGGGAAGGGCAAAACAAACACAAGTTCTTTCTGTTGGGAACATTGGGAACATCAGGGAACGAGCACCATTCTTTAAGACATCAGATGGCGGGGAGGCCCACGACAGGCACCAGGGGTCCGCGGCGATGCCCGTGGACGGTGTTAGGCCGGTAGCGGCCCCCGGCGCGCAAGGTCCGGGTCTTCTCAGAGTTGGGTTGTTTGGGAATGCAGCCCAAAGCGGGTGGTAAACTCCATCTAAGGCTAAATACCGGCACGAGACCGATAGCGGACAAGTACTGTAAGTTGATGAGAAATACATGCCTAAGTGGAAGCGTTCCCAAAGATAGGGTTTGTTATTTCCTTCACAAGTACATGTGTTGAACTGAAATAAATTTTTCACTTGCTTAAATGAATTTTTCACTTGTAGCTGTAGCCATTTCAATTTGTTTTATACAGATTTAACCACTGATTCACACAATATATTTAACAGAAGAAGATTTATTATGAAAAATTATCTATGAAATGAAAGACTGAGTGTAAGAAAATTTATATATATATGTACGGAGTTTTTTTCGTACCAGTGATGAAACATGAGGCTTAGGGTACTGTATAGTCCCGGCCAATCGTGGATGAGGCCCATTTTTCTCCGTTTTTCATATTCACCCTTATTATTTGGCTTCTGTGTTTGTTGATTTTTGATTAAGTGTGAGTGTGGTTTTTCTGGTAAACCAGTATACAGTACGTTTCTTTTTTTTATTTTGCCTTCCTATGTAGTCAGCTTCCTTGGCCATGGCAGGTCCAGCTTACCACTGGTTGTTCTTTTTGGTGGCTTAATAACAAAGCTGCAGCCTGGTTATTACCATCAACCCAAAGTGTCTGTGGTTCTTGATTGTAGTCATTATTGCTAAGGCTGGCTAAAGTTAAGGTTTATCAGAGAGCGCAACTTGGCCATTCCAGATCCATGTTATATAAGTCTCTGTGGCAGAAGTTTTATCAAAAGTATGCCAAACACCTTGATGATTTTATTTGAGCACAGTGGGATAGAGAAACATAAATTGAATCTTCTTTTCAGCAAGCTTACTACACAGTGGATAGAAAAGTTTATGTTTCTCAGCGAGAACTGCTAAATAATCTTAGAAGATGCGTATCGCTGAATCCTTGTAGCAAAGGGTATACTTAAGTATCTTGTATTTACGCAAGATCTCTACTTTATGATTGTAATTGTGGAGCTTAATAATTACAACCCTGTGGCACAAGTCTCAAAGCTGCAGGTGGCCCAAATGATGAGAGCATGCAAGACGAAGTGGGCTCAGCCCTTTTTGAAGTGGAATGTTTTTAGCCAGCCAAGATTCTAAAGTGTCCAGCAATGTTGGGTCGGCTACCATCTCTGGGATGCCTAAGATATGTAAAATTTGCCTTTCATGAATGATTTTCCAAATCTTCCAAGCACTCCAAATACACATGTGTAAGGGCCTGCAAGGCCTGTATATACACTGTATGTTTCAGGTGATCATCTTCCACAATGCTCCAGTTCAGTGGTGCGGTGAGTGGTTTCAGTAACTAGAGCCTCTAGACCACAGGTGTCAAGCTCAAGGTCCATGAGCCAAATCCAGCCTGCATGGTCGTTTTATGTGGCCCATGGTCTGATGCCCCCAGTGTTATCTTGTGGCTGGCTCCCTCCTACTCACAGCCGCAGTGTGCAGGAAGCCGCATGCAATGGCTCCTCGCGCGTCCCACACCTCATCCAGAAGCATTTCCTCTGATGTTGCAATGTCAGAGAGAAGGTGTCCAGTTTAGACACAGGACACATGAGGATCTGTTGCACGCGGCTTCATGCACATTGCGGCTGTGAGGAGTAGGGAACTGGCCACAAAATAACACCAGGGGGTATTGGACCGCAGGCCACATAAAACGGCCAGGTTTGAGCTAGCCAGAAGGTAAGACACCCGCCGGAGTGAGGAAAAGCATGGAGGGAGGGAGACAGCAAAGTTAGGGGGAATAATTTTATTTTCAATTTAGTGTTTGAATTGTGTCAATTTTGAGAATTTTAATCTGCTGTCTAACTTTTTGCACTGCTCAGGAAGAAATACTTTTGTTTCTTTTTCTCTGGGGGTTGTGCTGTATGCAGAGTCTTGTATCTTAGGGTTTCTTTTTTATATATTAGTACTTTTAGTTTTTGGTCCCGTATTTGCATAGGGAGTTATCTGTGTTCTGGTAGGAATGAATGTTGAGAAGCATACAGTGTGCTTTGTGCAGTTTAATTTTGTGGTTAACCATTTATGTGTTAAGATTATATTGTGTGTGTATATATGAAAAATGGTGTTATAATTAGTACTATTATGGGGCAGGGTCTGGGGCGGTGATTGGGTGGGGTCTGGCCCATGACTTAGCCTGTGTTTTGGATTTTGGTCCCTTAATGTGATTGAGTTTGACACCCCTGTGATTGAGTTTGACACTGTAGCTGCTCCAAGAGACGATCCAATCCAGGTTATCTCCCACAAGGTGTCCTCCGAGAACTGATTTACTTCCGAAACTACTCCCTATGCCATCTTGTCCTCAGAGACACGTGGCCAATCATGATCTTTTCTGGCCAATTTAGAAGACAGATCGTCAGCAATGCGTCTTAAGCATTTTTCTATGAAATACATCACTCCATAAGACGCACTTTTTCCACCCCCAAAAAGAGGATGGAAAAATGGGTGCGTCTTAAGGAGTGAATATAATGATCCCCCCCGCGCCGCCCCCCCCCCCCCCACCCGTGGTCCAAGAGTTGCCAGTCTGGAATGGAGGCGTGGAATGGCTCGTTTCCTTCCTAAGCGAGGTGACTTTTTGTGTGCCATTTGCAAGTGCCGGCAGTTAACTTTTTCTTTCTCACATACACGGTGTGTGAGGAGAGCAGGGGTGCTCCGAAGCCACTTCTCGCATTCCTGCGCTGAAGTTGGTGCCGGGAACGAGTTCCACTTTCTCTCTCCTCAGGCAAGGGCAGCGAAAATTGACGCGTGCAATGCTGTGGTCGGAGGCTCCCCCCCCCCTCCCCTCCCCCCCCTCCCCTCCCCCCCTCCCCTCCCCCCCACTACCCCGGTCCACGGGCAGGGTCGCAGCTCTGATGTCCAACATGGATAAAGCACGTTCTGTTCCCTTTTCTCCCTCATGCCTACCCGGAAAGGGCATCCCCTGCTTGTCTTTCTTCTTCGGTAAGTGCTGCCAGGGTTTTTGTTTATTGTCGCTCTGTTTAACTTTACCTGGAGGAGAAGTTTTCTGGTGGTGCATGTGAACTGAATGAATGAGGTGACTGGAAATTAAAACAGCTGCAAGCTGGATAAAAGAGCCAAAAAAGAGGGAAGCCAAGCCCTTCTTCTCCGAACTTCGCTTTTGTGATGGCTTGAGTGCGCTATATCAAGGGGAGAGCTTGACCTTTTCATTTATTTATTTAATTTTTATATAAATTAAAGCCACTGTGGCATCTTTTAATGTGTCAGAGGATGAGATAGGTTTTCTAAGATAGCTGAAAAGTTCAAAGAGAATTGAAACAGACACACAAAATTTTTTTTTTTTTTTTGGAAATCCATCTGTGATCCATCTGGAGCCCAAGTTGGAGTGACTGCAGACAAAGGAGTCAACTTTTCTACAGGGCAGGGTGGTGGGACAGGGTACAGAGCCTGGCAGGGAGGGGGTACAGGTTGCAGAGCCTAGCAAGGAGTATGGGGTTGGGTGCAAAGCCTGGCAGGGAGTGAGGGGGGCTGGGTGCACAATTTGGATCAGAATGGGTTTTTTTCTTGTTTTCCTCCTCTAAATCTAGGGTGCATCTTATGGTCAGGTGCATCTTATGGAGCGAAAAATATGGTAGTAAAGATTTAAAGAGATCGGTAGAGTTGGCCAAGCCAAGATGGGAGCCGCTTACATAGATTGTCACCGTGGTGTACTTGTCAGAGGTAATCACATACCAGACTTCACTCTTAAAGTTATGTTCTGCTGTGGTTGCAAACCATGAGGGCTGCGATATTTCCATATGTGGGCCCAGTAGAGTGGAATAAACTCCCATATGTCAGCAAGGGAATCTCACTTCATTTAAAATGTTTGCTGAAACATTTTCTGTGCTAAGAGAGAAAACAATATAGTGTTACAACTTGAATGTATAAATGATATAAACAGACAGAAGTGGCTATTTATGGCGTGTTGGCGAGTATTGTATGTGAAGGTAGGGTGGATTGTCTTTGATGTGTATTTTATGTAGGACAAGGCAGTTAGGGCAAGTTTGTGCTTGCATGTGTGTGTTTTGTAATGTGTGTTTCTTACTATGTATGTGTTTTTGGAACCCGCTTTGTATAAAGTGGGATATAAATAAAAGTCATAAACCATATAACCGAGGCTCTAGAGCTAGGTCGACTCACGTCTTCTCCAGCTCACAGCATCACGTGATACCATTTTTCTGTTTTTTTAATATGAGACTTCTCAAAAGCATCCAAAATAAACTGAGTTGAAGCAGGTTTCCTATGCTAGCTGCATTGATCTCTGAGGGCTTGCTATACTGTTTATCCTCAGAAAAAAAAAAAAATCATTATCTTCTTTTACAAATTTGATAATAACAGGGATGGCATACAATGTTTTACATATTCAGTTTTTTTCTGCAATATCACTGATAACTTGATTCATTTTTGCTGTGTATAGCTTACCTCATGCTTTCATCTTCATCACCACAAAGTTTATGATGCTTTGAAACTGGCCGTGATAGTATTTCCTGTTGTTCTCGCTTAAATAACAAAATAAATATTTGTTTTAAAATAAGAGTACACTCATTTTCATCAACATGTCTTAGCAAAGCCCTTCAGATTATCATGTCACAAAATATGAAAGATCCACATTCATTTCTCCCCCGTAAAAACTGCCTTTCATATTTTAGTACTAGAGCGGCCCCAAAATTAAGACGTCTTTCAGAAATAATGGAGCAGAAAGACATGTCCAAGTTAAAAAATAAAGGGTGTTTTTATTTAGACCTGTTTCAATCACATCCAAGTACCAAAAAGTTGCTTTGATTGACCAGCTGACCACTGTAGAGATAAAGGCATGATCCTTCCATAATCCCCCAGTTGATGCTCACCCCCTCCCATCCCCTTAAAAAGTGGAATTGATAAAGGATACCAAGCGCTCTGACAGCATCATTATAATGGGCATACCCAACAGAGCAGCAAGCAGTTTCCAGGAGCAGCCTAGTACAGTGGACTATGAACAAAGGGATCCAGGTCCAAATCCCATTCTACCTAGTACATTTGTACTACCAAATTACATACTGTACCTAGATATAGGAGATACCTGCATGGTAGAAGATGATTGTAATGGTGTACAGTAGGTTTTAGTATGTTCCTGGAGGACTCAAAATTCAAAATAAATAAATTATGGTGGAAATTACACCTGGCTGCCATTGTTTAAAGTCCACTGCATTAACCACTAGGCAGCCCCACTGATCTGCAGGGATGTCTGTGTGGTTGTTTCAAAATGATACCAGACAACCTGTTTTTATGCTGTTTATAAGTTAGATGTATCTGTTTGGAAAATGGCTCTTTTTAGATATCTTCCCAATGTCTATATTTAGTCATTTTTGAAAGGGAAACCCAGATGTATTTCCTGTTTGAAAATGGCTCCAAGATTGATGGTGTTTTTTGGACATAATAAGCAACTTCTCAATTCTGGCTTGGAAGTTTTTGAAAATTTCCCTCCACATTAATACAAATTTTATGTTAAGAAACCACTGTTACACACATCAATGACTCACCATTACTTCTTCAGCTTGACGCACTAGGTCTGCAGTTTTTGCTTCCAATTCTGCATTTAGACGCCTAACCCAATGAGATACTTCCAGTCAATTCATTTCTTTTGTGTAAGAACTTAGTAAAAATATTTATAACAGCAATTTCATAATCATGATTCATTAACTGCTTCTTAAAAAAATTCATTCAAAATTGTGTACAGCAAGTACTGTATATGCTTTAACAAGGAAATTTTTATCAAATTTGTGAGATGCTAAAAATACTTTGTATAAAATACCTAAGGTTTTATAAATACAGCAAATTATGGGGTCCTTTTACTAAGGCGCAATAGCCAATTTAGCGTGCACAAAACGCTAAAGCATCCATTATATCCTATGGACGTGTTAGCACACATTAGCACGTGCTAAATTGGCTACCACACCTTAGTATAAGGACTACTATATCTCACTATTTCATTTTTAAAATTTCTATGTGTTATTTATTGACCTCACTTTGCAATTCAATAACATAATATGCAAAGTATTTTTAAACCTGGAAGTGAAAAGAAAAACCCCCCAAAAAATAAAGTCTTTAATACCTCAATAATTATTAAATGGAGAAGTTATTAAACTGAAGCAAAAATGGCATTTTACCAAAATTTACCACAGGAGCCACTAATCTACAAGAACTCAAAATCAAAAGACGAGTGATTTACGAGTGATTTACTGTGATTCCCACAGTAAATGAATAATGCAACTGGTCATCAACCTCTCAAGCTGCATTATTCAGCTCTCCAGAAACATAGAGCAGCTAATGCACAACCCGATGCTCCCAGGGAGCTTTTTTAAAGGTTACAGTACCTACAAATGATGAAGACAATCTCAGTCACACACTATTAGTGGCAGTACAACCTCCAATAAGAATTGAGAGTCAATATAGTCTAATTTTGATCTCCACATCATGTTATTCAGGAAGAAAAAGAGACCTCCATTAAAAAAAAAAAGTGATGCGCCTCAAATGTTCATACTTGAACCTGAACATTTGAAGCACATTAGATAAAACCCCTGAGGAAGCTAAAAAACTTTTGGTATCAAATCATAAAAAATACTTGTGAGTTTTTAAAATCACTGAAAGAAACTTGAACCACTCTGGAGACAAAAAAGCAACCCTTAACACTAGTCTCACAGTGCTACAACTAAATGTCAAGCTGCCATATAAGGGTCTTTTATCCCTAAATGGTGGCTTGATTCCTAGATGTAATACTGTGAGACTTCTGTTAGGAATAAGTGGCATTTGGGAATCGGTCATGCTCCAGACCTTCCTAGACCATTAAACTAGCTACTACCATAAAGTGCAGATAATCTTCAGGAACACTCCCCTCCCCCTGGAAACAGGTCACAATATATCACTCTATCCGTCTTTCTGCACTTCTATCCCTCCTCATAGCTGTCATTTTTGACCCCCTGATAAGTCCCTCTCTTCATTCCTCACTAACTTCAACTCCTGGCTATCCCTCTTTTTTTGAGCATCCATCCCCCCCACCATCCTTGGCGATTTAAACATTCATGCTAACAAACCCTCTGACTCTTATGCTTCTAGGCTTCCATAGCCCTAACATCCTCATCTGATCTTCAGCTAAGCTCCTCAACCCCTACCCACCAGAATGAGCACTGCTTTGATCTTGTCTTGTCTTCTTCAACTACTCTATCATTAATTTCTCCAAGGAAGTCATTCCCCTCTCTGACCATCATCTGATAACCTTCACAATCCATCACCCTCCCTCCAGCCCCAGTCAATCTCTTCCTGTACATTTAGAAATCTTAAGGCCATCGACACTTGCATTCTCTTCACCACTGTTTTGCCCATCCTCTCTATCACTATGCTACACAAGTCTGTAAAGGGTGCGTCTCCTCCTATAACACCACCCTCTCCTCTGTTTTAAATATCTGTGCTCCTCCTATCCCATGCTCTGGCTAAACCCCAGACCTGGCTAAACTCTAAAATTCGCTACATATGCTCCTGTGCCAGGTCTGCTGAACGGCTCTGGCTCAAATTCCATACTCATGCTGACTGTAAGATCCAAGGAGGCCAGAAACTCCCACGGAGCCACAGAGGTACTCTCAGTATTCACATGTGAGGCACCGGGAGACGGTCCACAGCTTCAGACGGGAGATAACCAGAAAGACCCGTTTCAGGATTTCAAATTTACGCCAGATAGCGTCTAAAGCGAACTATCAAGACTCAAAGTGAACAAAGCCATGGGACCAGACAACCTACACCCCAGGGTGCTCAGGGAGTTAAGTGAAGTCCTGGCGGAACCATTATCTGTGCTTTTCAATCTTTCCCTACGCACAGGAAGAATCCCCTTGGACTGGAAAACCGCCAACGTAATCCCACTCCACAAAAAGGGCAGCAAAACAGAGACAGCAAACTACAGGCCAGTGAGTCTCACGTCTATAGTGTGTAAAGTCATGGAAACACTGATCAAACGGAATCTTGACACAATCCTAGATGAGGAAAATCTACGTGATTCCCACCAACACGGGTTCACCCAGGGTAGATCCTGCCAATCCAATCTTATTAGCTTTTTTGACTGGGTTACTAGACAACTGGATGCCGGGGAGGCACTGGACGTGGTGTATTTGGACTTCAGTAAAGCATTTGATAGCGTCCCACACCGAAGGTTATTGAACAAGCTGAAATCAATGGGTTTGGGAGACACTCTAACTAAATGGGTTGGGGACTGGCTGAGTGGTAGAGTACAGAGGGTGGTGGTGAACGGTACCCCATCAGAAGCGTCGGACGTGCTCAGTGGAGTACCGCAGGGCTCAGTCTTGGGCCCGATTTTATTCAACTTATTCATAAGAGATATGACGCAAGGGCTTAGGGGAAAGGTATCACTGTTCGCCGATGACGCCAAAATTTGCAACATTGTAGGCAACAGCTTGTTACCTGACAATATGACACAGGACTTACTACTGCTGGAAAGATGGTCAACGACATGGCATTTGGGCTTCAATGCTAAAAAATGCAAGGTAATGCACCTGGGTAAGAGAAACCCGCGCAGAACTTATGCACTAAATGGAGAGACCTTGGTTAGGACCAAGGAAGAACGTGATCTAGGAGTGATTATTAGTGATGACATGAAGGCTGCCAATCAAGTGGAGAAGGCTTCCTCCAGGGCAAGACAAATGATGGGATGTATCCGCAGAGGTTTTGTCAGCAGGAGACCTGAAGTCATTATGCCATTGTACAGATCCATGGTGAGGCCTCACTTGGAGTACTGTGTTCAATTCTGGAGACCACACTACCGTAAAGACATGCTGAGGATCGAGTCGGTTCAGCGAATGGCCACCAGGATGGTCTCGGGGCTAAAGGATCTAACGTATGAAGAAAGACTAAAAAAGTTGCGACTGTACTCACTTGAGGAACGAAGAGAAAGGGGAGACATGATTGAAACGTTTAAGTACATCACAGGTCACATTGAGTCGGAAGATGATATCTTCTGTCTTATGGGTCCCTCGACCACCAGAGGGCATCCGCTGAAGATCAGAGGAGGGAAGTTTCAAGGAGACTCCAGAAAGTACTTCTTCACCGAAAGAGTGGTGGATCAGTGGAACAAACTCCCACTGCAGGTTGTTGAAGCCAGCAGCGTGAAGGATTTTAAGAGTAAATGGGATGCTCACGTGGGATCTTTAAGGGAGTAAATTCGGGAGCGAATACTTGGAATGGGCAGACTTGGTGGGCTATAGCCCTTTTCTGCCACTATGTTTCTATGTTTCAGCGCACAATTGACCACCTTGAGGTCCAGGATCGGCTTCCAATCTTCAGAGCCTCTCTTTGGAACAATGAAGTAGTCTTGCTCCGGGACAGGCTCTATGGCCACAATGTGCAGCAACTTGTAGACCATGGTCTCCACTTGAGCCACCTTATCTGGCTGTCCTGTAGGGGAATCCAGAAATAATCCATCAGGGGACAATGGAATTCCAGTTTGTAGCCATCCTGGAGGACTTCCATGACCCAATGGTCCAAGATGATGACCTTCCTGGTGGAAGGGCAGCCCAAGAGCTGCCCCCCAATCCATGGGAGGACAGTTACAGGCAAGGCATCAGAAATGCTTCTTAGCGGGCGCCACCGAACAACTCCCTGTGGGCGGCTGACATTGGGAGCCCCCCGAACCTTGGCCTGGCAGCTGGGGAAGAGAACTGTCCTGAGGAGGCTCCAAAGTACTGACTGCAATGCCTAAAGAAATGAAAAGTAGGGTGCCCCGAACCCCTGGAGGGTCGGGGCCTTTTAACAGGCAATGACTTGGGCCTGCAGTCCTGCACACTAACCATGAGGTCATCCAGACCCTTGCCAAACAGAAGTTGACACTATAAAGTCAGCTGGCTCAATGTTGCCTTCGAGGAGGAGTTGCCAGACCATTACCGGATCCACAGCATCCTACATACTGAAATGGAATTGGCTGAAAGCTTACAGAAGATCTTCAGCATGTCATACAGGGCATCCACCATATAGTCCACCCCTGAAATCAGGAAGTCAAGATCCTGGATCATGATAGTGTCAGGATCATGGTGTAGCTTAGAATGGCAAGCTCTCACCACAAAGAAGGAGGCTGTCGAAGCCTTAATTCCGGCGGCCGCCAAGTCAAAAAGGCGCTTGAGAATAAAATCCTCTCTACAGGCCTAAATGTCCTTCAGGACCACCACCACCACCACTGTCACTGGGGAAAGAGGTGCATTTAGTAACCTGTGCCACTGAAGAATCCACCTTTGGGGATGAAAAGCACTGGGTAAAAGTGTCTGCCATCGGGTAGAGCCGAGACATGGCCCGAGTTCATTTCAGGTGTCTCCCAAATATCCATTAGTATCTTAACTATATCAGGATGATCAGGAAAGGTGGCAGACAGCGGCCTCTGATTACTCATGAGGGAACATTCCGCAATGGCAGGTTGATCAATCTCCAGTTCCAACTCTTGGAGGGACTCGGAGATCAAATCCACCAGATGCATGGGTTAAAAAATTTCCACACTGTGGAATTAATGTAATTTATTTCTTATATACCGCTAAACTCCATTAGGATTCTAAGCGGTTTACAGAAAATAGACAATAGTATGCATTAAAATTATAAGTAATATAGGTTTACAGAGAAAATATACATTAAAGGATACAATAAAAATAAGATGAATAAATAAAGATAAATAAATAAAGAATAGGTACTTAGAACTTCCCTTACTGTCCCGAAGGCTCACAATCTAACTGAAGTACCTGGAAAATTAACAATTAGTTGAGTAATAAAAGTAAGAAATAGAAATAGAAGAAAAAAATAAGAAAATAAAAATTCCAACAAGACTACATTGATCCAAGGACTTTGAAAGGTAGAAAAGGAGAGAGATAGGAATAGCTGCAGAAAGGAGGAACCGTTGAGCAATAGAATTCTGGAGAAATTCAAATGTTAAAAAATAAAACAAAACAAGGGGCAAATCAATGAATGAAATTAACAATGAAACATAAACTGGAAAAAAAGTGACAAATAAAAAATCAGAACAGTCGGATTAAAGTCCAGATTGAGATGACTTCACTGTTAAGCCGCCAAATTTCACCAGGTATCATCCGATCCTTGCCAACACATCGGAAGCCCCAAATCCAGTGTCTCTGCTTTTCGAACTCAACCAAGAAGTTCACATCCTCCTCCTGCATGCCAAACCTGATGAACTTGTCTCTTTTTGGACAGGTATTGTGCCATTTTGACTGTGCGCGGCTTCTCGGTGACCATGCCATCCGGGCTAACCATGGCCTTCCCTTCGCGGTGGTGGCTGTGGGGGACGCTCCTCTCAATGGCCGAAGCCAGTGGACAATCAGCGGATGAGTCGGTTGTAGTGCGATTTGCCGGTATCGGTAGGAGTAGGCAAAAGGCAGGAGCAGGCGAACGACTCAACTGTCGCAGTTCAGGAGGGTTCCCGGCTGCTTCTGGGGGGCGGAACTCGCTCACACGCCAAGCCCTGGAGGAAGAGAGGTGGCCTGGGAGCTCTGGAGATGTCAGTTGCGGTGCGAGCAGGCAAAAGGCAGGAGCAGGCGAACGGCTCAACTGCCGCAGATCAGGAGTGTTCCCGGCCGCTACTGGGGGGGTGGAGCTTGCTCACACGCCAAGCTCCAGAGGAAGAGAGGTGGCCTGGGAGCCCTGGAGGTGCCAGCCGCGGTGCGAGCAGGCAAAAGGCAGGAGCAGGCGAACGGCTCAACTGTCGCAGTTCAGGAGGGTTCCCGGCTACTTCTGGGGGGCGAAGCTTGCTCACACGCCGAGCCCCGGAGGAAGAGAGGTGGCTTGGGAGTCCCGGAGGTGTCAGTTGCGGTGCGAGCAGGGAACAGGCAGGAGCAGGTGAACGGCTTAACTGCCGCAGTTCAGGAGGGTTCCCGGCTGCTTCTGGGGGCCGGCACTCGATCACACACCAAGCCTCGGAGGAAGAGAGGTAGCCTGGAAGCCCTGGAGATGTCAGTTACGGTGAGAGCAGGTTAAAGGTAGGAGCAGGCGAACGGCTCATAGTATCTGCTGATGTTTAGAATTTACAGCTGGTCTTTTCTCATAACGCATATACCATATGCTTCTTTTGCTTGGTTGATGTCCTTTTAGAGGATTTTATAATTAAATAGATGGAGAATTGTTGTTTAAAAGGAGGGAGCTCAACTGTCAGCCAGCCACCATCCAGCCTCCAAGTTCCAGAATTCCGAAATTCAGGAATCCTCTCCCAGATTCAGAGGGGAGGGGTCCTGAAGATCCGCGAGGTACGCAACATTCCCTGCTACTGCTGTGGTGCCCGCCTGCGTAATTAAAGGCATGGTCAGGGCATGCAATGGGGGAGCAGGGAAGAATCCTCTTGTCCTGGAAAAGAGGGATCCACATAGCCGGCAAGGATACTGGATATTACCAAAATCTGTCCTCTCTCTGAACACACTACCAAAACCCTTATCAACACTCTCATCACCTCACACTTAGACTACTGCAACGTACTTCTCTCAGGCCTCCCGTGTACCCGTCTCTCGCCTCTTCAATCTGTTCAAAATTCTGCTGCATGAGTCTGACTTATATTCCATGAGAGCCACTATTCTTACATTAATCCTCTCCTCAAGTCACTTCATTGGCTCCCTGTCCATTTCCGAATACAGTTTAAACTCCTCTTGCTGACTTACAAGTGCATTCACTCTGAAGCCCCCCAATATCTCTCCTCACTTATCTCCCCCTATGCTTCCTCCCGTGATCTCCGCTCATCGGGCAAGCCCCTCTTATCTGTACCCTTCTCTTCCACTGCCAACTCCAGACTCCATCCTTTCTTTCTTGTGGCACCGTATTCCTGGAAAAGGTTGCCTGAATCAAAACGTCGTGCTCCATCCCTGCAGTGTTCAAATCCAAGTTAAAGACCCACTTTTTTGAAACTGCTTTCAACTCTTAACTCCCACTCACTGCTGTCAGATACCCATCCCACTGTATCATTTCCTTTACCATAATCTCCCCCAACCCTGTAATGTTCTATTTAAATTAGATTGTAAGCTCTTCTGAGCAGGGACTGTCTATTGTATGTTAAAATGTACAGCGCTGCATATGCCTTTTCAGAGCTATAGAAATAATAAATAGTAGTAGTAGTATTAGTGGAGAGGCAGCTGGCATCAATTTCTTAGCCAAATAAGCCTGATACATCATATTAATTAATTCAGGGAAAAATCCAACATCTGGGGCAGGAGCCACCTCCTGTGGACCCCTCTTGGAAATCTTGGAGGACTTGTGAGATTTGGCTAGCGAATCACGCTTGCATTTCACCGGGATGGCAATTGCACACTCCTCAGGGCCTGCTGTTGACATGTTCGCTTGCCCACGGGCAGGAACTGTGGCAGGACCCCCTTCAGAGGTCAAGGGTACTTGGGCTGATGAGATTTCACTCCCCTCCTATGCCGCAGCACACATAGAACATGACTGCTTGTTGGATATCGATCCACCACAAATGGGACATGAAGCCACTGAATCCTGCCCTAGGGAGTTCATCTGAGCAGTTTTCTTGCAAAAACAAAGGTTGCAGAGGCTAAAAACTTTTAAATCAGATCGGGAAATTCAGGATGGCTGCTGAAAGTGCTATTTTTAGAACAAAATAGCCCAAGAAAACTCCAAAATCAGCGATTTTGCAATTTTGGGGGTGGGGATGGGGGCTAGGGCATACTCCCAAACCTCCTTTTTTAATATCCCCCACCCAAATCGCTGATTCAGTCTGTGAGTCTGTTATTCACTGTGCAATGTGCTGCCTGGAACTGCTGTAAGAGAAGCTGAAACTGCTCACAGGGAGTTCCTCTGCCTGAGCTACATGCATACTGGACCTGGTCTTCTGACTGCCCCACTGGCCTGACACCCACAGCTGGTGACCTCCGCCACCCTTGGACACACTGTGCACATGCCTGGCAGAGGAATGCTGTTGGCCCTGATCCCGGAAACACCACGGAGCCACGCAGCCTGTGCCCAACCCACTAGCGGATAACATGGGGTGAGCAAACTCCCAAAGGAATGGTTCCTGAGCCCCGATCTGAAGTGCAGGCTGTCCAGAGGGTGCACTGCCAGGCATCCAACCCCCGGAAACAGACTGCGCAGTCTGCAATCTCCCGCAGCCCTGTGGGGAACCTCTGCAGCATAAGGGTGGAATCCACAAATGAAAAGACTGAATTTAGAAAAAAATAAGCACAAGCAGAGAAGACAAGCTCCTACAGTCTGGCTTGTAGGAAAGAAACTGAATTATGGGGGGCAGTCCTGAAGTAAAAGTGGAGGGGCTTAAGACTGTGGGTGAGTATGGGAAAAAAAACCACTAGTCCAGGAATAGAGTGGGATTGTACAGGAATTAATTTATATTCTTCAAGATGCAACCTCTGTTTTGCCCAGATTGCACCCTCGGTATGTAAGTTCATCCCAAACTGCATACTTTTACACGACCTAATTTCATAAAAGTCATCTTTGTGCCTATACAAGCTAAGAGTATTTTATAAAAATTATAGTTCCAATGCCTATGGGGGGTAATTTGGGGGAAATGCTTAGTCAATCATACTGCAAATTATTTTTCAGCATCAGAAGTTATAAGCATTCTTACTTGTATTCCTCTTCCTTAGCCAGCAGGTTATCTTGGGATATTTTTCTTTGTGATGCAGAGGATAAATGCACAAAGGGTGTTTTCTTGGTGTAAATAAAATAACAAATATTATTTTTTTTCCCCAAAAGTAAAATAGTCTTATATACTGTGTATATAGTTTCATAGTAGTACTTTCTGAACAACCTCACTAAAATTTCTAGATTTGTAACTTTGGCAATGATACGCTTTTGCTTACTTCAAGATCTTTCCTGTTTCTCACTTAAACAAAAAGCAGTTTACCCATAAAATAATTAATTGTTGAAAAATATTTTTTTTAAATGCATGATAACACCAAAGCTGATTCAAAATTAGCAGTTTACTAAGCTAACCCATTAACTCTTCTGTAATGCTTCTAAAACACAATGTAAAAATTAAATTTTCATCCAAAAATAGTCTACAAACGTTCCAAAAATAAAAGATGTGCCCTATAATTAATAGCTTCCATTTGTAAAATTACTGAAAAAATACTCACGATCATCTTGGACAAGGAAGTCTAAAGACTGCCAACCGCAGCACCGAATGAGGCAACTTCTTATGTTCTTAAGAAGGGTGGAAGCTATAATGTATTAGGAAGAATAGATGTTTATACTATCTGCCGACTTTCTCCACTTTTGCTTCTGTTGCCCTGGTAACAAAGGTGCGTCCCGACCCTTCACCTTAACGCACCTCGCAGTTATGTTATTTCTGATTGGACATAATCACTCCCAGTCATCTCAGACCTTATTGGCGTTCTAAGGGGCTTGGCTATATCTAAACGACCGCTATAAACAGGAAACTGAAACCGAAACCTATCAGATGTTAGGTTTTCCAACGCTTTCGAGCTGTTTTTTTTTATCTTGTGTCTTACGTCAGGTTAACAAGAGAAGAAAGACGGTATTTTCCTCTTCTGTCAGACATTTTATTTCTTGCCTGCTGGCTATACTTCTCTCACTTTTTGTTTTGTAAGCGCAGGAACAATTCCTGCTAATTTGGAGATAGAATGATGGAGGGGGACGCATAATAGATGGGAGAGGAATTGCCTAGTGATCAGTAGGCGAAGCCAGAGTTTAACTCGCTCACTGATGATTTTTATGAACTTAATAGATGAGTAGCCTAATAGTTAATATAGTAAGCTGAGATCCTGGGGAATTGGGCTCCATTCCCGCTGGAGCTCCTTGTGACCCTGAGCAAGTCACTTAACTAGGGATACCAGACATCGGGGGAAACCCAGACATGTCCTCTTAGGAGGACTATCCAGGTGCCCGGACGGTTTCTGAAAAATGGGGGTCTGTCCCGGTTTAGCTGGCTTGCCCAATTCCCCCACCTATAGGCAGTGGAACGCTTTTTTGTTGGGGGTGGGGAGGGGCAAAAGCTCCGCCCCATACCTGCCCAAACTCCGTCGCTGACTCCACCCCATAATAATAATACTAATTGTAATGCAATTTCTTCTATCCATTTTTCATATTATACACTAGTGTTTAAGCCCGTTACATTAACGGGTGCTAGAATAGATGCATAGAATATATTTTTCTTTCTGTCTCTCTCCCTCCCACTGTCTTATCTTTCTTTCTTTCTCTTTCTCTCCCTGCCCCTGTCTGTCTCTCTCTTTCTTTTTGTCTCCCTCCCTGCCCTCTGTCTGTCTTTATGTCTTTCTTTCTTCTATTGGCTCCTGGTGCTATCCATCACCATTTCCTTAGTCCTCTGTACCCTTTTGGCCCTCATTGATCCTCCACTGCATTTATCATCCTTTCAGTCCTGGCTTCATTCCTATCTATCCTCCAAGGCCATTTTTCCTGTCCATATATTCCACCCCCATCCAGCATCTCTTCCTTTTTTACCCTTTCTCTTGTACCCCGCCCCCACAGTACTGCAACTCTCCCCCTCTTACTTTAACCCTCTTCACCCAACCACACCCCAACACCAGAGCCTGTACCAATTCAAACCCCATCCCCTCCTCCCTGGCCACTGCACTGAATCTTTGGGCAGGCTGCCCTTCCCCAGCCCTTCACCCTGATGGACCCTCTACACACACACACACCTGGTCCACCGCCCCCACAGGTTTGCCCTCCTTCCGCGTGGGTCTGGCCCCCCATTACTCACCCGAGGTGGCAGCAGCAATCCTGACCCGCCAACCCCCCATTCCTTACCCAAAGCAGCAGTGGCAGTGCTGTAAACAGACTGTTTGCGGCCAGCCCCGACAGGGCCTTTCCTGCATCCGAAGTGATGCGGCAAAGGAAAGGCCCTGCCAGGGCTTGCCGCGAACAGCCTGTTTACAACGCTGCTACTGCTGCTTTGGGTAAGGAATGGAGGGTTGGTGGATCAGGACTGCTGCTACTGTGCTGAAACGCTTCCCTGCTCGGCAGTTCTTCTACTACGCGTGCGGAGGCACAGAGTTTCAAGTGTGCATGCGCGGCTAGGGTTTTATTATTATAGATAATGGTAACCACAAAATTAAAAAAACAGAGAAAATGTTAATTATCATTTATATTCAGGGGATTTTCAAAGATGTCAAGGCAGATGACTTTATGTGAAAATATATTTATTAAGTTTTCAAATGAGTGCAAGTAAATCACAAAACAGTGCCATCCATAGACTCTTACATGTGCACCAACCAGACCCCAACCACCACCCCCCCCCACACACACACACATCAAGAGTGACAATGTCCATCAATCCATCTTGTGGTGTATGACCTCCTTCACAAATTCAATAGTCGTCCACGAGCCTGGGGAGTAAGGTCCATCCAAAAGTGTTCCCAAATCTGGCAGAAGCGGTGCCCAGGTCTCAGATCAAAGTCACCAGCCTGTCTCCGCTCCAAAGATGCATGCACAATCATCAAAGATCTCCATTGACTGTAAGTTGACGGATCCCGGGACAACCAATTGGTCAAAATAGCTTTCTTTCCCAGAAGCACAGCCCTCACTACAAAAGGTGTCATCCCTTTCAATTTTGGTGTAGCAATAGTATAAAATCAAATAAGGCTCTGGGCGTAGGGGACCAGCGTCTGCCTCAGAGAGATGTAATATAATTGCCCAGACAACGCCAGAATTGTAAAATCAAAGGACAAGTCCAAAAGGCAGATGACTTTAAAATATGCAATGTCACCTTAGTAACAACTATAGAAAAATAGACAAATATAGTGCAAAACATAGACAACAGATATAAATTCTCAAAACTGACACATTTTGATCACTAAATTGAAAATAAAATAATTTTTCCTACCTTTATTGTCTGATTTCATGAGTCTCTGGTTGCACTTCTTTCTGACTGTGCATCCAATATTTCTTTCTTTCTTTCTTATCCAACATTTCTTTCACTATCCAGACCATTGGATCCAGGTCTCTCTCTCTTTTCCCTCTGCTTACCCTCCCCAGATCCAGTGTCAGTTCTCCTTTGTACCTACCACCACCTTTGTTCCAGGTCTCCCTCCTCTGTTATGATCTTCCATCTATCTGTTCTTCCTCAGGATCTCTCCCCTTCTGTCTACACCTCCCATAGTCCAGCATCTGCCTCCTGTCTTTCCCCTTTGGTCCAGGCTTTTCTCTCTCTCTGTCTTTCCTCTGCTTACTTAATAGACATTGCGCCGGCGTTATGGGGGGTTGTAACCCTCCACATTTTACTGTAAACTGAACTTTTTCCCTAAAAACAGGGAAAAAGTGAAGTTTTCAGTAAAATGTGGGGGGTTACAACCCCCCACAACACGGCGCGATGTCTATTAAGTAAAGGGGGGTTCCACCCCCCACGCTCCCCCCGTCGGAGTGCTAAAAACAGTAATTTAGAGCGGCGTGGCGGCGCGCGCTGCGCTCAATTGTCTGGGCGTGCCTTTGTCCCGGCGTGCTTTTGACCTGACACCGATTTTCCTTGTTAGCTGCTAAACTCCAAGGGACTCACAGAATTGGGGTAGGATCCCTGAACAGCTAAGGGTTGGGATTCTGCGGGAGCTTATTAAAGCCATTTACAAAGGGGAACCGGCAATTCTGTTACCCAACAGTGAGAAGGACTGGAAAGTAGCCATTGCTGGGAATAACAAGAGTCTGCAATACTGCATTTTCTTTCTTTTCATTTTTGAAGTTTATTTTGTAATGCAGTATATAAATGCCTGGTGAAGAAACAAGACTGTATGATTGAAAGTCCAGGACTCCAGGATAGTTTTGAGGACTATTCCTTTGTGGGACTGGTTTGTGTTTTTTTTTTTCTGTTGAATATATGGTTCAGAGCTGGGAAAAGCTAATAGAACCTTATTGTGGACTCCTATGAACTTACCTGATACAAGAACTTCTGTTCTTCCATTGAACTGTTTTGGGAGGATAGAAACCTTTTTCCTTTGGAGCGAAAGGAAGATAATGTTAATGCTTCCTTGTATTATTTTGGTTTTCTATTTTTGTCTTTTTGGTAATAAATTAAACCTTGGACATTTTGATTTGACTTGGCTCTCACTGGTGTTTATTGTAGCGAAGCCCAGAGTATTGGGACTTGAGTAAGGTCTTCCTCATTGGGAGCCACGCCAGGGTCGTGCTGCCGCCTGTAGGTGGTCCTCCACAAGCTTCCAGAGACCCCGGCAGGTGACAAAATGGTATCAGGAGTGGGATATAGCACACCCTACTGGTGATTCCAAGTCATTACCTGTTAAAAAAAAAAAAAGGTATTGTTTTTTTTGTTTTGCTGCTCTATATTTTGTGGAGTTCTCCTGTGATCCGGGAGAATGCTGAGGGAGTCGCACGGGACTTTGACCAGACTGGAAGGAAGATTCGGGAAGTTCAGCATCCGGGAGTATAACAGCCCTGACCAGAGCCAGTGTGTGTCGGTCCTGTGGGAAGCAGGACGTGTGAGAGCAGCCAGAACGACTGGAGGCCAAGGAGGCCTATTAACCAAAGGAGCAGACTCGTCAGTACCGCAGGTAAAGAGTACCTAGAAAGGGGGCTGACGAGGATACGAGAAGTATCAGTTAAGATACTGCTTGGGGTTAGGAAAGGAGGGATAGCATTACTCTCTCTTATGAGACCGCACTTGGGTTTCTGTTTTGTGTTTGTTTGCCCAGGCCGTCCAATGGATCAACAGCAATTCCAGGCGGTATTGGCTGGAGAAAGACGCCAACAGTCTGAGGACCTACAAAATCTGATAAAGGCAAACCAGGAGATGTGGCATACTGGACAGCAAGCCACAAGGCGACAACATGATGAGATCTTAATGGCTATGGGGGAGCAGACCAAAGTCTGGACTCAGATGCTACATACAACGGTGACCAACCCAGGCTCATCAAGTTTGCCGAATCCACCAACACAGCCCATGGTAGGACAAAGCTCATTGAATACTTTGAATTTGTGTAAAATTGCTCCAGGGGACGCTCCTGACGAGTTTTTGAACACATTTGAGCATATAGCTACAGCAGCCGGATGGCCACTTAAACAGTGGGCCGTGCGTCTGTTACCTTGCCTGGCAGAATAAACCTTATCTGCCTTTCAGACACTCAACCCTAAGCTAGGTAATGATTATGCCACAGTAAAAACCCATATTCTGGATTATCTAGGATATACATTTGAACACTACCGTCAGAAATTTAGAACCACACAGTTACTACCTAAGGAGAGACCGAAAGCCCTAGTGCAGAGGGTATCGAGATTAGCTGAAAGGTGGCTACAACCTCACCTTGCGGATCCTAGAGCCCTCTTTGCAGAGGTTGTAAAGGAACAGGTGGTTGAGGTGGTCCCCAGGGATTTAAGGGGATGGATCCGAAGGAAAGGCTTTCAGACCTTGCCGGAGGTAGTAGAAGCGGCAGAAGCGTTTATGGACGTTTGAGGAGAGAAAATCTGATAGGCCGAGTAAAGGGGAGACACAAAGGGCGCCAACTCCAGGACCCAAGTCACTAGACACATGGAGCAGTCCTCAAAAGAAGCCGAACCCAATTCTCTTAGGAGACCAGGGCAGGATGGGGGTCCTTGATGCTTTAAATGTGGGAAGCAGGGGCACACCCAGCGCTACTGTCCAGTAAGAAGAGATTTTGTTGCCTTGCGAGGCCCCAATACATGGGCCAAAGAGGGTATAAGATCTGTGTTGAGGTAGGTGGACGGGGAGCCTTGGCCTTGATAGACACTGGAGTGGATCAATTCATGATGTCCGCCCAGTTTTGCAGAGAAATCTTCCCAAAGGAAAAGGCGGAGACTGGGGGGCGGACAGTTTCCATCCGATGTGTTCATGGGGACAGGGTCCTATATCTTAGGTCTACAACCCTATTACATAAGGATAGGGTATACCGAGTGGCCATGGCCATAGTACCAAAAGCTCCCTTTAATATGATATTAGGAAGGGACTGGCCAGCGTTAGGTGAATACCTTGAGGAGAAACAGGGCCTAGTTAATACCCGTTCCCAGGGTCCACCACCGGACGAACCAGAACAGGAATTAGGGCGGGTTTTTCCTTTTAAAGAGGAAGCCTTCCAAAAGTATACTCTGAAGAGCGCCTGCAGCTCCAGAGCCCAGAAAAGGGGACAACGGCAACAAAGAAGTCAAATCCAGAAACAAGCAGCTGAAAACCGAGTGATTCCGTGGTTACCCCAGGAGGTGAGGGAAACTTTTCCCACCTTCCCGGCAGAGCAGAGGTCGGATAGCTCATTGAAGGAAGCTTGGCAGCAGGCTTCAGCGCCCAATCAGGGGGAGGTTATTATGAGAGTTACGAAGGAGCTCTTATATAGAGAAAGTCCAGGAGAAGTCCCTAACGAAAGGCGGGAGCAGTTAATGATTCCCAAGGGGTTCCGTAGAATGATCCTACAGGCTGCGCACAACCATCGCTGACTGGACATAAAGGCACCGAGGCTACACAGAGACAGGTCACACAGAGATTCTTTTGGCCCGGGGTTCAACAGGACGTTACAAATTTTTGCAAGTCCTGTCCAGAATGCCAGAAGCTATCCTTAAATAAACCTCTCAGGGCTCCTCTCATTTCCTTGCCCAGGATAGAGGAGCCAATGGCGCGGCTGGCCATTGACATAGTGGGTCCCCTGGAAAGGACACCTAGGGGCTTCAACTTCATATTAGTAATGATAGATGTGGCCACATGTTTTCCTTGGGCTTTTCCCTTGCGGAAGACCTCGTCAGCCGCTATAATGAAAGAACTGATGGGGTTGTTTTGTACAATGGGGTTTCCCCGGGAAGTTCTAACTGACCAGGGGAACAATTTCCTGTCTAAGGATATGGAACGATTTTGGCAGGGCTTTGAAATAAGACATATCAAAACCTCAGCCTACCACCCTCAGGCAAATGAGGTGGTAGAGCAGTTTAACCAAACCTTGAAGCAGATGCTTAAAAAGGTGCTTCAGGGGGAAATGAAAGACTGGGACCTATTCATTCCCCTGGTGCTATTTGCAGCCAGGGAGAGGGTTCAGGACTCCTTAGGAGTCAGCCCATTCGAGATGCTCTTTGGTAGGCATCCGAGAGGAATTCTAGATATAATAAAGGAGGGATGGGGAGTTCCAACGGAGACCGATAACGACATAGTTTCCTACTTCACCCGGTTAAGAAGTAGCTTGGCCCAAGTTGCCAAATTAGGCAGAGAAAATTTGGAATGGAGCCAACAAAGGCAAAAAGCATATTACGACCGGAATGGCCAAAACTAGACAGTTGTAAGTGGGAGAACGCGTGTTGATTCTCGTGCCCTCAGATCCTCACAAGTTTTTAGCACAGTGGAAGGGGCAGCCACTGTCACCGCCCGAATAAATGAGGTGGATTATAGGGTTAAAGACGATAAGGGTAGGGTACAAACTTATCACATTAACCTTTTGAAGCCCTGGAAGGATCGTGGAGTGTTGTCCTTACTGGCCCAACAATGCCAGGAGGATGATTTAGGGCCCCAAGTGTCAGAATTAAAACAAAAAGAGGAGGTCAACTTAGGAATAGAGCTGGACTGGGGCCAGGCACGGCAGTTGAAGGATCTAGTGAATAGCTTTAAGGATGTCTTCTCAGTGGTACCAGGGCACACGCAAGTGGTGACCCATGACATAGTGGTGACCCATGACATAGTGACGACCCCGGGAAAAGTGGTGTGGGCTAAGCCGTATCGTCTGTCAGAGGAAAAAAAGAAACTGGTTCAACACCTAGTAGAGGAGATGCTAGCCCTAGGGGTAATTGAACCCTCTATAAGCCCGTGGTGCAGCCCAATAGTGATAGTGCCCAAGGCCGATGGCACACCCCGGTTTTGTATTGATTTCCGACAACTCAACGAAGTGTCCCAGTTCGACGCTTTTCCTATGCCCAGAGTGGATGAGCTATTAGATCGCCTAGGTCAGGCCCAATTCCTCACTACGCTAGATCTTACGAAAGGATATTGGCAGATCCCGCTCACTGATAGTGCCAAACCCAAGACCGCTTTCAGTACTCCCAAGGGCCTGTACCAGTTTACAAGGATGCCATTTGGACTTCATGGCGCTGCTGCTAGTTGCCAACGCGGAATCAATGAGGTTCTACATGAACACCATGAATATGCGGAAGCGTATTTAGATGATATAGTGATTTATTCCCCCTCGTGGCAGAAGCACTTAGAACAGGTATCAGCAGTTCTTGGCTCCCTAAGGAAGGCAGGGTTTACTATTAATCCAAAAAAATGCTTTCTGGGACAAAAGGAAGTGAAATATCTAGGCTACGTGGTAGGACAAGGGCAAATAAGACCGCTAGTAGACAAAGTCCAGTGTATCAAGTCCTACCCTCAGCCCACTTCCAAGAAACAACTGAGAGTATTTTGGGGGCTTATTGGATATTATAGGAGGTTCATACCATACTTCACCCCCAGAGCAGTGACCCTCACGGACATGTTGAAGAAAGAGAAGCCAGACACACTGCAGTGGGAAGCCAGAAGTAGGGAGGCCCTAGAGGACCTTAAGGAAAGTTTATGTGCTCAACCGATATTAGCCGCCATAGACTTTGGGAAACCACTGATCCTTCAGACAGATGCCTCAGGTAGTGGGGTAGGTGCCGTCCTTAGCCAAGAGACCCAAGGAATTGAGCATCCCCTACTATATCTCAGCCGGAAGTTCCACCCTAATGAGAAAAATTATGCAACGGTAGAACTTGAGTGCCTGGCAGCAAAGTGGGCCATGGAGACTCTGGGGCATTATTTGGCAGAGCGCAAATTTACTTCAGTTACTGACCACGCAGCCCTCAAGTGGCTCCACACAACGCACAACAATAATGCCAGATTAACACGCTGGTATTTAGCTCTTCAGACCTTCAGATTCAAAGTAATCCATAGGCCAGGAAAGCTGAATACGAATGTAAACGTTCTTTCTAGAATGTATGAGACACCCCAGAAGAAACTGAAGCCTCAGACTAGGCAGACTTTAAGGGAAGGGGTATGTGACATTTCCTCTCCCAGAGACGATCATGTCAGAATGAAACTCAATAGTAAATCCTTTGACCAGGACCAGAGACTGATTGAGAATGATCAGACAGGACACCCTGAAAGCAGAGCTGCCTATTCTGAGCCATTTGAGCCTGAGCAGGAGCTAGAATACAGATTAGCTCCACGTCCTAGTAAGAAACTCAGCTCCTTAGGAGATTTAATCAGGCTCCCAGTTGCATTCTGCCCAGCAACCTGGAAGGGGGGGAGCCAAAGAGCACGAAAGCTAGGAACACAGACACCTAGAACAGAGAGTGGCACAAACACTCTTAAACAGCTCTCCAAGTCAGTAAGGGAGGCTGTGCATGAGGACCTGACAGAGAAGGTTCTCCGGGCCAGGCAAAGGCCAGACCTCGCTCAGGAACCTATGGAGTGGGAGGATTCCATAGCTCAAGAGCCAGCAGAGCAGCTGGGTGCTCCAGAAAACATGGACATGGCTGAATGTGAGCTGCCTGAAGCTGAGAACGTGGAAGCCATGGATGTGAACTTAGCACTCTCTCACTAAGGACTGAAGGTATGCGTTTCTATCAGGATATGCTTGTTGGACTGTTTGCTGAAAGACTTTTTTTTTGTTGTTGTTGATGAGGAAGTTTTGATTCTTCTGTGGAACCGGGCTGAGAGCAGTGCTGCAGCAGCATTAATTAAGTTGCTACACCCCAGCTGTGCACAAGGCTGAAGGAAGTTTGCCTTTGAGCTTATGTAGTATTTTCCTTGTTAGCTGCTAAACTCCAAGGGACTCGCAGAATTGGGGTAGGATCCCCGAACAGCTAAGGGTTGGGATTCTGCGGGAGCTTATTAAAGCCATTTACAAAGGGGAACCGGCAATTCTGTTACTCAACAGTGAAAAGGACTGGAGAGTAGCCATTGCTGGGAATAACAAGAGTCTGCAATACTGCATTTTCTTTCTTTTCATTTTTGAAGTTTATTTTGTAATGCAGTATATAAATGCCTGGTGAAGCAACAAGACTGTATGATTGAAAGTCCAGGACTCCAGGATAGTTTTGAGAACTGTTCCTTTGTGGGACTGGTTTGTTTGTTTTTTTTCTGTTGTATATATGGTTCAGAGCTGGGGAAAGCTAATAGAACCTTATTGTGGACTCCTATGAACTTACCTGATACAAGAACTTCTGTTCTTCCATTGAACTGTTTTGGGAGGATAGAAACCTTTTTCCTTTGGAGCGAAAGGAAGATAATGTTAATGCTTCCTTGTATTATTTTGGTTTTCTATTTTTGTCTTTTTGGTAACAAATTAAACCTTGGACATTTTGATTTGACTTGGCTCTCGCTGGTGTTTATTGTAGCGAAGCCCAGAGTATTGGGACATCAGTAAGGTCTTCCTCATTGGGAGCCACGCCAGGGGTGTGCTGCTGCCTGTCGGTGGTCCTCCACAAGCTTCCAGAGACCCCGGCAGGTGACACAATGCGGGAAGAGAAGTCACTGCAGATAGACAGCTTCCAGTGCAGGCTGGTGATAGCAGGCTCACCTCATTGCTGCTGGGTGCCCGAAGACTGAATTATAGCAACAGGCTGGGGAGGGGGTAGGAGAGGGAGTCAGGCGATAGATTGTGAGGGGAAGCAACATTGAAGGTTGGAGGTTAGGGGGCTGGAGAAACAGCATGGAAGGAGGGATATCTGGAGAAGTATTATGGAAAGGAGAGAGTGCAGGAGAAAAGAGCATGGAGTAGGGTAGTGCTGGATGGGAGGGGAGAGATAGAAACCTCTCCTTTCCAAGCACACTATCAAAATCCTGATCCATACTCTCATCACCTCTCACTTGGATTACTGCAGCTTGCTACTCTCAGGTTGTCTGCTCAATCATCTCCCCTTCAATCCATGCAAAATTCTGCTGCACAACATATTCCACAAAAGCTGCTATCCTCAAGTCAAGCTTCCCATCCATTTTGAATACAGTTCAAACTCCTCTTACTTACCTACAAGTGCATTTACTCTGCAGCCCCTCAATCTCTCTCTACATTTATCTTACTCTGTCCTCCCCCTGTGATGTGAACTACATTCATCAGGCAAGCCCTCCTATCCATACCCTTTTCCTCCCTGTCCCCTCTATCTTGCTGCACCATATGCATGGAACAGACTGTTTGAGTTATGTCAGGCTCCATTCAATCAGTATTCAAATCCAAGCTAAAAGCCCACTTTTTCAAGGCCACTTTCAACTCCTAATTCCCATCCACCATAAAATTACCTTTATCCATCCTATCAATCTCTCAGCAAGTAACTCCCTAACCCCTATATGTCCCTGTCTGCCCAAATTAGATTGTAAGCTCTTCTGAGCAGAAGCTGCCTATTACATGTTAAATGTACAGCACTGTGTACGCCTTTCAGCGCTAAAGAAGTGATAACTAGTAGTAGTAGAAGGGAAAATAGTAAAACTAGAGAGCATAAATTAAAGGTTGCGAGGAGGTAGACTTAGGAGTAATGTTAGGAAATTCTTTTTCATGGAAAGGGTGGTTGATGCCTGGAATGCCCTCCTGAGAGAGGTGGTGGAGATGAAAACAGATGAAATTCAAAACAGCATGCAATGAACACACAGGATCTCTAATTAGAAAGTGAATGATATAAATTGAAAAACTAAAGCCGGTACTGGGCAGATTTGCAATTCAGATTGGCAATTCAGTTTAGGATGGGCTGGGGAGGACTTCAATGGGAACTCCAGTAATTTAGAACGTGAGGAGAGTACTGGGCAGACTTTTACGGTCTGTATCTCACAAATTACGAGATGGTTTATTTATTTATTTTTTAAAATCTTTATTCATTTAAAAAACTTTCAACAAGTATAACATAAGATACAATCATTTTATACTTTAACATCACTTAATATACCATCAAAGTTTAACTCACATCAAATATCCCTCCCCCCTTATACCCAACAATTGTACTTAAGTATAATAAATCATAAAATATTACGAGATGGTTTTGATAAGCTGGAGTGAGCTTCAACAGCAATTCCAGTAGTTGGAACCTAAGGATAGTACCGGGCAAACTTTATGGTCACGGCCCAGAAATATCAAAGAAAAAAGACAATTTAATTACGAGATGGTTTATTTATTTATTTATTTTTTTAAAAATCTTTATTCATTTAAAAAACTTTCAACAAGTATAACATAAGATACAATCATTTTATACTTTAACATCACTTAATATACCATCAAAGTTTAACTCATATCAAATATCCCTCCCCCCTTATACCCAACAATTGTACTTAAGTATAATAAATCATAAAATATTACGAGATGGTTTTGATAAGCTGGAGTGAGCTTCAACGCAATTCCAGTAGTTGGAACCTAAGGATAGTACCGGGCAAACTTTATGGTCACGGCCCAGAAATATCAAAGAAAAAAGACAATTTAATTGAATTATGAATTTATAATGAATGTAACTATTGGTAAACTGGATGGGCTGTACTGGTCTTTATCTGCTATGTTAAAAGTTCAAGTTTTAGAATAAAATAGTGGAGATTAATATGAAAGATATAATAGTTATTACTGAAAAACAGCATTTGATTATAAAAGAAAATCCTTTCTTGCATAAAAATCTTGAGACTTTAAAAAAATGCTCAGAGGAGTAATGTCTTATGATTTATTAATGATCCTAAATTACCCTCCATAAAGCCACAGATTACATTTAAATAGATACTTGTCTGAAATTCTTAAGATTCCAGAGAATTTATATTCTCCAGTTTCAAAGATTTTCTATATTCCATCTTGTGTAAAACAAGAATCTGAGCAATTAATTGCTCCAAGAGCTGAAGTTCCATTTGAGACTGATGCAAATCATAGAAGAGAAATGTTTGGGAATGAAACCAACTACATTGATTATACATTTTGTCTTAATTCCTGACCAAGATTGGATATTAAAAATGTTTTTCCATCATCATGAATTTGATTTTTTAAACTATAAGATAAGGGCTTTGCCGGATATCTCTAGGGCAACTCAGATGTAATTTCTTGAAGCTTCAACCATGCATTCAACAATTAAGAGCATTGTTTTAGTTAAGTTTTCCCTGTAACCGTCTAATCAAGTTTCAGTCTAAGTAGTACATTTTTATCACAGGACAAGCAGGCAGCATATTCTCACATGTGGGTGACGTCATCCACGAAGCCTGGATGCAGACAGCTTCGCAAGCAGACTTGCTTGTAGAAAGTTCATGACTGCCGCACCACGCATGCGCAAGTGCCCTCCCACCCAGTGTAGGGTGCGTTCCTCCTCAGTTCTCAGTTTTCCACAGAGCCGAGAAGTCCTATTTAGACGCTCTGCACTAGACTCAATTTTACTTTGTGCCTTCTCTCACTAAGGCTCGTGTTAAGAACATAAGAACTACCATCTCCGGATCAGACCTTCAGTCCATCAAGTCCGGCGGTCCGCACACGCAGAGGCCCAGCCAGGTGTACACCTGGCATAATTTTATTTACCCATATCCCTCTATGCCTCTCGTAAGGAGATGTGCATCTAGTTTGCTTTTAAATCCTAGAACGGTGAATTCTGCAATAACCTCCTCTGGGAGAGCATTCCAGGTGTCCACCACTCATTGTGTGAAGCAGAACTTCCTGATATTTGTCCTGGACTTGTCCCCCCTTAGCTTCAGTCCATGTCCTCTTGTCCGTGTCACATTGGACATTGTAAATAATTTTTTTTCCTGCTCTATTTTGTCGATTCCTTTCAGTATTTTGAAAGTCTCAATCATATCCCCTTGTGGTCTCCTTTTCTCAAGGGAGAACAATCCCAGTCTCTTAAGTCGTTCCTCATATTCCAGTTTCAAGTTTATTAAATTTTTGTTATGTACGCAATATCAAAAGCTTCAAAACGTATAACATTTTAAAAAATGGAGGGGGGGGGCAGAACAAAACTCTTTTACATAGTTACAGTCAAATTCTATCCATTCTAATACATAACTGGTACGGAAGGTGAAGGGGATGAACTACAAATTTTTAAAGAGAGAAAGAAAACATTTAGTGGGGAGCACATTTGTTTCTCGTCTCTGCACCCTCTCCAGCAGTTTTATATCCTTCTTTAGGTTGGGAGACCAATGTTTAACACAGTATCCCAAGTGTGGTCTGACCATTGCCCTATAAAGCGGCATTATAACTTTCTCCAATCTACTCGTGATTCCTTTCTTTAACATGCCTAACATTCTATTTGCTTTCTTTGCCGCTGCCGCACATTGTGCCAACGGTTTCAGGGTCCTATCTATCAGTACACCCAGGTCCTTTTCTTGTTCGCTCTTACCCAGAGTTGCACCTGACATTCTATACTGGTGTTCCTTGTTCTTTCTGCCTAAATGCATTACTTTGCACTTTTCCACATTAAACTTCATCTCACATTTCTCCGCCCATTTCTCTAACTGACCCAAGTCACTCTGGAGTTCTTCGCTATCCTTCTGAAATCTGATTGCCTGGCATAGCTTTGTGTCATCTGCAAACTTGATGATCTCACCAGATGTTCCTTCTTCTAGGTCATTGATGAAAATATTAAATAAGATGGGCCCAAGTATCGAGCCCTGGGGCATACCGCAAGTCACTTTTTCCCAGTCTGAGAACTTCCCAGGATCGCTGTGTATTTCTTGCGCGTTTTATTTTTTTAAAACCCCAAAACTTATTTTACTTTTTCTTTCAGTCACGGCAGGCCTGCCTCGTGGCCTCAGCCGGCGGGTTTTGACTTAGCTGAGGCTATCTTCCCGTATATGTCCCGGCCAGTCACAGGCTTCAAGAAGTGTAGCCATTGACGGCAAGTGATCTTCCTCACTGATCCACATCGGTGGTGTATTCAGTGTTTACGACCTGACCATTGTCTGGAGTCATCTGTTCGCTGAGCTACTCTTCAACCTTGTGCCTGCAAACGTCGTCGAGTTCAGGTGGAAAAACTCTTTGGAGGTATGGATCCACTTGCTCTGGTCTTGACCTCAACCTCAAATACGGTCAAGCTTACAGGAGTTCTGCCTTCTGCATCGACCTCGGCTTCAACTATAATAAAGCCATCCTCGTTCAGTGAGTCCTCATCCTCAAGTAAATCTGCTAAGTCTTCTCCTGATGAGACGCTTGCCTCTCTGCCTCCCTCAGGTCAGGTACCAGCAGTAGTTATCAAGATATCCAAGAAGCATGTCTCCAAGTCGAAGTCTTCCTCGGAGACTATAGCCACACCAAATGTACCAGATCCTCAAGTCTTGATATCACATTTGGAGGCTATGATCAAGACCATCTTGGATCGTCAGTTTGGTAATATGCTTGCCAAACAAGCTCCTACCTCGACTCTGCTTCCTGCAGTCCAGCCTGAGCACTTAGAAGTATTACAAAGAGTTGAGTTCATGTCTGTACCTTGAGCTGATCCTCCTCACTCTATACAAGGAGTCGAGTCCTTGGGAGTGCCTTGAGAGGACTCTTTACACTCTATGCAAGGAGTCAACTCTTTGCAAGTGTCTCATCTGGAGCAAAAGCACGCTACTGTTTTAGGTTGTATAGTCATTTAGGCAGGGAAACCCTATGCTACATCTTACCCATCTGAGGGAATAAACTGTGCATAAGGGATGCAGGAAGCTTACTCAGGAGGTTCAGGCTAAAAAACTGTTTTGTAAACAGCCAATTTGCCCCTCTCTTGCCTCCAATATTACATCAGCAAGTTCCCTTAACCTGCACAATCTCCAGGCTATGAAGAGTTCCCATTATGAGTTCAAACCTCTGTCTTAGGTTGTATAGTCATTTGGGTGGGGAAACCCAATATGCTACATCTTACCCGTCTTTGAGGGAATGAACAGTGCATAAGGGATGCAGGAAGCTTTCTCGGGAGTTTTAGGCTTTAAAACTATTTTATAAACAGCCGATTTGCCCATCTCTTGCTTCCAATATTACACCAGCAAGTGCCCTTATCCTGCATAGTCTCCATGCTATGAAGAGTTCCCATTATATGTTCAGACCTTTGTCTTAGGTTGTATAGTCATTTGGGTGGGGAAACCCAATATGCTACATCTTACCCGTCTTTGAGGGAATGAACAGTTCATAAGGGATGCAGGAACCTTTCTCGGGAGGTTTAGGCTAAAAAACTGTTTTGTAAACAGCCGATATGCCCCTCTCTTGCCTCCGGTATTACATCGGTAAGTCCCCTTATCCTGCACAGTCTCCAGACTATGAAGAGTTCCCGTTATGAGTTCAGACCTCTGCCTTAGGTTGTATAGTCATTTGGGTGGGGAAACCCAATATGGTACATCTTACCCATTTGAGGGAATGAACAGTGCATAAGGGATGCAGGAAGCTTTCTCGGGAAGTTTAGGCTTAAAAACTGTTTTGTAAACAGCCGATTTGCCCCTCTCTTGCTTCCAATATTACATCAGCAAGTCCCCTTATCCCTCACAGTCTCCAGACTATCAAGCGTTCCCATTATGAGTTCAGACCTCTGTCTTAGGTTGTATAGCCATTTGGGTGGGGAAACCTAAATTGCTACATTTTACCCATCTGAGGGAATGAACAGTGCATAAGGGATACAGAAAGCTTTCTCAGGAGGTTAAGGCTTACAAACTATTTTGTAAACAGCCGATTTGCCGCTCTCTTGTCTCTAATATTACATCAGCAAGTCCCCTTATCCTGCACAGTTTCCAGGCTATGAAGAGTTCCCATTATGACTTCAGACCTCTGTCTTAGGTTGTATAGTCATTTGGGCGGGGACACCCAATATGCTACATCTTACCCGTCTGAGGGAATGAACAGTGCATAAGGGATGTAGGAAGCTTTCTCGGGAAGTTTTGACTTAAAAACTGTTTTGTAAAGAGGTGATTTGCCCATCTCTTGCCTCCAATATTACATGAGCAAGTCCCCTTATCCTGCACAATCTCCAGGCTATGAAGAGTTCCCATTATGAGTTCAGACCTCTGTGTTGGGTTGTATAGTCATTTGGGTGGGGAAACCCAATATGCTACATCTTACCCGTCTTTGAGAGAATGAACAGTGCATAAGGGATGCAGGAAGTTTTCTCTGGATGTTTAGGCTTAAAAACTGTATTGTAAACAGCCAATTTGCCCCTCTCTTGCCTCCAATATTACATCAGCAAGTCACTTATCCGTCACAGTCTCCAGGCTATGAAGAGTTCAGACCTCTGTCTTAGGTTGTATAGTCATTTGGGCGGGGAAACCCAATATGCTACATCTTATCCGTCTTTGAGGGTATGAACAGTGCATAAGGGATGCAGGAAGCTTTCTCGGGAGGTTTAGACTTAAAAACTGTTTTGTAAACAGCCGATATGCCCCTCTCTTGCCTCCAGTATTACATCGGTAAGTCCCCTTATCCTGCACAGTCTCCAGACTATGAAGAGTTCCCGTTATGAGTTCAAACCTCTTTCTTAGGTTGTATAGTCATTTGTGCGGGGAAACCCAATATGGTACATCTTACCCATTTGAGGGAATGAACAGTGCATAAGGGATGCAGGAAGCTTTCTCGGGAAGTTTAGGCTTAAAAACTGTTTTGTAAACAGCCGATTTGCCCCTCTCTTGCTTCCAATATTACATCAGCAAGTCCCCTTCTCCTGCACAATCTCCAGGCTATGAAGAGTTCCCATTATCAGTTCAGACCTCTGTGTTAGGTTGTTTAGTCATTTGGGCGGGGAAACCTAATATGCTATATCTTACCCGTCTGAGAGAATGAACAGTGCATAAGGGATGCAGAAAGCTTTCTCTGGATGTTTAGGCTTAAAAACTGTATTGTAAACAGCAGATTTGCCCCTCTCTTGCCTCCAATATTACATCAGCAAGTCCTCTTATCCGTCACAGTCTCCAAGCTATGAAGAGTTCAGACCTCTGTCTTAGGTTGTATAGTTATTTGGGTGGGGAAACCCAACATGCTACATCTTACCCGTCTTTGAGGGAATGAACAGTGCATAAGGGATGCAGGAACCTTTCTCGGGAGGTTTAGGCTAAAAAACTGTTTTGTAAACAGCCGGTATGCCCCTCTCTTGCTTCCAATATTACGTCAGCAAGTCCCCTTCTCCAGCACAATCTCCAGGCTATGAAGAGTTCAGACCTCTGTCTTAGATTGTATAGTCATTTGGGCGGGGAAACCCAAAATACTATATCTTACCCGTCTTTAAGGGAATGAACAGTGTGTAAGGGATGCAGGAAGCTTTCTCGGGAGGTTTAGACTTACAAATTGTTTTGTAAACAGCCGATTTGCCCCTCTCTTGCCTCCAATATTACATCAGCAAGTCCCCTTATCCTGCACAGTCTCCAGGTTATGAAGAGTTCCCATTATGACTTCAGACCTCTGTCTTAGGTTGTATAGTCATTTGGGTGGGGAAACCCAATAAGCTACAACTTACCCGTTTTTGAGGGAATGAAGTAATAAGTGATGCAGAAAGCTTTCTCGGGAGGTTTAGACTTAAAAACTGTATTGTAAACATCCGATTTGCCCCTCTCTTGCCTCCAATATTACATCAGCAAGTCCCCTTATCCTGCAGGCTATTAAGCGTTCCCGTTATGAGTTCAGAACTCTGTCTTAGGTTGTATAGTTATTTGGGTGGGGAAACCCAATATGCTACAGCTTACCCGTCTTAGAGGGAATGAACAGTGCATAAGGGATGCAGGAAGGTTTCTCTGGAGGTTTAGGCTAAAAAACTGTTTTGTAAATAGCCGATTTGTCCTTCTAAATTGCCTCTCTCTTGTCTCCAATATTATATTAACAAGTCCCCTTGCTGTAATTCTATTTTCTTTTTCATAATTTTCTTTGCAATTATTGCAACTTTTACCACC
The DNA here is from genome assembly GCF_902459505.1 of Geotrypetes seraphini. Taxonomy (NCBI): domain Eukaryota; kingdom Metazoa; phylum Chordata; class Amphibia; order Gymnophiona; family Dermophiidae; genus Geotrypetes; species Geotrypetes seraphini. Next base: position 49,637,250 of record NC_047097.1, read on the forward strand.
TTTTTCTTCAATTTACTCCAAAGTTTTTGAGCTTCTCCTGTTTTTTCTGTATTGGATAGTTACTTTGATTAGAGTTGATCTCTTACACTGAATGTCTTTGACGAATTAACATAGGAGATGATGGCAGATAAAGACCCGTAAGTTCCATCCAGTCTGCCCAATCTAATTTAATTTAATTTTTTTTTTCTTCTGAGCTATTTCTGGGCAAGAATGTAAAGCTCTATGCAGTATTGTGCTTCGGTACAAACTACTGAAGTCTCCGTCGAGGCTCAGTCCAGCCTACCTAAACCCTCCCAGCCATTGAAGCCCTCCCCAGCCCATCCTCAACTAAAAAGCAATATACAGACACAGACCATGCAAGTCTGTCCAGTACTGGCCTTAGTTCTTCAATATTTACTATTATTTTCTGATTCTAGATCCTCTATGTTGTGACATTTCCGCTCCCAGAGATGATCATGTCAGAGTAAAACCCAATACTAAATCCTTTGTCCGGGACCAGGGACTGACTGAGGATGATCAGGCAGGAGATCCTGAAAGCAGAGCTGCCTATCCTGAGCCATCTGAACCTGAGCAGGAGCCAGAATACAGGTTAGCTCCATGTCTCAGGAAAAAACCCAGCTCCCTTAAGAGGTTTAATCAGGCTCCCAGTGGTATTCTGCCCAGCAACCTGGGGGGGAGCCAAAGAGCACGAAAGCTAGGAACACAGACACCTAGAACAGGGAGTGGCACAAACACTCTTAAACAGCTGTCCAAGGCAGTAAGGCAGGCTGCACATGAGGACCTGGCAGAGAAGGTTCTCCGGGCCAGGCAAAGGACAGACCTCGCACAGGAGCCTATGGAATGGGAGGATTCCATTGACCAAGAGTCAGAAGAGCAGTTGGGTGTTCCAGAAAACATGGACACGGCTGAATGGGTGCTGCCTGGAGCTGAGAATGTGGAAGCCATGGATGTCAGCTTGGCAGTCTCTCACTAAGGAATGGAGGTACTGGTTTCCATAAGAAGATAGTTATTGGGACTGTTTGTTTTGGTATAAAAGTTTTGGTTCTACTGAAAAACCAAGCTGAGAGCAGTGCTGCAGCAGCATTCAGCATTAATTACATTGCTGCACTCCAGGTGTGCAAAAGCCAGGGGAAACTGAAAGGAGTTTTCTTTTGGGCTTGTGAAGCAGTTTCCCTGTTTCCTGTTATACTCCAAGGGACTTTCAGAATTGGGGTAGGATCCCCGAAGATCTAAGGGTTGGGATTCTGCTGGAGCTTGTTAAAGCTATTTAATAAAGGGGAACCAGCAATTCTGTTACCCAACAGGGGAAAGGACTGCAGAGGTGCCATTGCTGGAAAATATCAAAAGACTGCAATACTGCATTTTCGTTCTCTTCATGTTTGAAATTTGTTTTGCAATGCAGTATATGACAATGCCTGGTGAAGAAACAAAACTGTATGATTTAAAGTCCAGGACTCAAGGATAGTGTTGAGAACTGTTCCTCTTTGGACTGTATTATTTTTGGTTTTCTATGTTTTTGATAACCAATTAAATCTTTGATTTTTTTGGTTTGAATTGGCTTTCGCTGGTGTTTATTATAGCGAAAAACAAGGTATTGGACATCAGTAAGGTCTCCCACATTGGGAGCCACGCCAGGGTCGTGCTGCCGCCTGTCGGTGGTCTTCCACAAGCTTCCAGGGACTCCGGCAGGTGACAATGTTCATCCCACGATTTTTGAACTGCAGATTGGACAACTTGAGAGATAAAATGTCTAGTTCTCTGCAGGCTCCTATAAAGTTGGTTCCGCAATCGCAACGAATTTGCTTGACTGGGCCTCTGATAGACAGGAATCTTTGTAAGGCATTAATGAAGCTTGAAGTATCCATTGATTCATTCACTTCAATATGAACTGCTTGGATACTCATGCATGTGAAAAGTACAGCCCAACGTTTGTGGCTGGGCCCTCCACCTCTTGTACGTCTTGTTGTTATTGTCCATGGGCCAAAAACATCTAGACCCACGTACGTGAATGGTGATTTGGTCAGTCTACTGGCAAATCTGCCATTTTTTGTTCTTGGGGTTTACCCCTTAGTCTGCGACACTTTACACAGTAGTGCAGTACAACAGCAATGTTGCATTTTGCTCCCACAATCCACAATCCTGCTTTGCTCACTGCACCTTCTGTGAAATGTCTGCCTTGGTGTTTCACTTGCTCGTGATAGTGTCGCATGAGTAAGATTGCAATGCGGTGTCGCCCTGGAACGAGAAGTGGATGCTTCTCACCCTCTTCTGCTGTTGCTCGGGTGAGAAGACCTCCGACTCTCAAGAGGCCTTCTTGGTCAATGTAGGGATTCAGCTTCGCAAGCTTTCCTTTGGGAGGTTCATGCCCTTTTTGATACAGTCCAACTCCCTGGCATATTTTTTGTTCACTGACGGGGGGTCTTGTACAGATGTGCCAATGGTGACAGGCATCAGGACTTTCGCTGGCTGGTCATCGGAATGAACTTTTGATGTGGATCAGGTGCGCTATGGCTCTCCGGAATGCTGACCAGCTTGAGAAGCGAGAGAAGCGATGAGCTCTCAAGGTGTTGTCCATTACTACTCCTGTAGCAAGGACAGTCAATTCTGGATGGATTTCATTGTCACAGTCAGGGTCCATGAGCTCAAAGGCACTCTCTTAGGGTGGAGGCATGTGACCAGATTTTTGGAGGAATTCTGGTCCTGTCAGCCAGGTTGTTTCCATCAGCTTTGACGCTGCTACCGCTCTGGTGGTGCAATCTGCTGTATTCTGATCGGTTGGCACGTAGTGCCACTGCTTCGATTGGGTTGACTTCCTTATTCGCTCAACTCTGTTGCTTTTTTTTTTTTTTTGTAAATTATCTTTATTGTCAACTGCAAAGGAACACACAACCACGAGTGAAACATCAGAAAGCAGAGCATCCAAAAACAGTACAGGATATCAGAACAACAAAAATCGCAGTACAAAAATCCCATGTGTGGGTTCCCCTCACAATTGACATTTTAAAATACCAAACCCCACCACACAAACACACGCCAATCCCATTCACGCAACCCAGACCACAACAATCATTCCCCACACATACCACTAGACAGCCAAACATCCAAGCAACCCAATCCTCCCCCCCTACATCCACACCGGTGCAGCCACCCGAGAAAGATCAAAAACAAAAACAGAAGCAAAAGCAAAAACAGGAAGACAGAGGGAGAAAGCGCAACCCCCCCCACTAGGAACCAAATCAAGAAGAGGAAGACATGCCCTCCGACTCCAAACCGGAGCAGAGCTGTAACACCCTCTGCCACAGCTCCCGATAGCAGCGGTGAATCAAACTCCCAGCCTTAGGAAGACGCTGAAGCTCATAGCGCCCCACCATAGCCAACCGAGCCAGCCAGTGCGGAAAGGATGCAACAGACTCGTCCACCCAATGCTGCAACAGGAGCTTTTTTACTACCAAGACAGCCATGTAAAGAACCCTGCGTTGAGGGAGCGTGAGCCCCCCCTCAATCAATTCACGCTGTTCCCCCAAGAGCAGAAAACCATAAGACCATGGTATAGCTCGGTGTAGAAGGCGCTCCAAAAAGGGGAGAACCTGCAGCCAGATAGCAGAAGAAGGGCACTCCAAAAAGTGGTGAGTTAGGGTACCCACGAAACGCTTACATTTACCACAAACTGCGTCCTCCCAAAGGCCCATACGAGCTCCCTGAGCCCGAGATAAATAAGCCCGATGCAAAATTTTAAATTTCATTTCCCTAAAGTCCGTAGAACCCCCCATGGCGTGCACGGTGGCAAAGAGATCAAGAAAGGCCTTACGGTCCAAGGCAATACCGAGCTCCGATTGCCACCGGGAGGCCAAACGGTCAATAGATCCCAAATCCGAGGCGGCCTTCAGAATCCGATACCAAGTAGCCAATTTGTTGGAAGCTGGAGAGACCTGAAAAAACTGAACATCCAAGGGACCACTGAGCCAAGCATCCCCCCAGCGGCGGTCAAGAGAGAAGTAATAATGCCGGGCCTGGAGATAAGCCCAGAAGTGAGTCCGAGGCAAGTGCCAGTGGGTCTGCAGCTGTTCAAAAGAAGGAAACCGCCCCCCCCCCCACGGAGACAATATCATGAAGTGTTCTTCCCCCTCTCTGCTCCCACTGCTGGAACCAGGCGTGTCCCACTCCAGGCGGGAAGTCGGAGTTCCCATATAACTGCAACAAAAGAGATGCAGCCGGAGATTTCCCCTGCCGCCGTCTCCACCACCGCCACGCCCGCCTCATAGGCAAGAGATATGCAAACTTAGCCCCCCCTCCCGGGATAACCGACAATGGGATATGCAAAAGAGACAAGACCGAATAAGGGGCACACCACGACTCCACCCAACTCTGGGAAGAGAATTTATAACACCCCGACCATCCTTCATGAATAAAGCGGAACAAAGCGGCCACATTATAATAGCGAAGATCAGGAAGGTTTAAACCACCCCTATATTTATCCAAGGCCAAGGTAGCAGAGCTAATCCGGGCCCGCTTATGACGCCAAACAAAAGAGGAGATAAGCGAACGAAACAGACGCACCTCCTTAGCATTAACCCAGAGCGGTATAGCCTGCAACGGATACAAAATCTTGGGAAGGAGGACCATCTTAGTCAAAGCCACACGACCCCAAACCCCCAGGGGAAGTTCTCTCCATTTCTCACACAAATGCCGAATCTCCTCCAAATGACGGAGCACATTATAGCGATACAGAAGCTTGAGATCAGGACTTAAATATACTCCCAGATATCGCATCGGCCCCTTCACCGGGGGAATCTCAAGGCTCGCATGCCAAGCCTCCACTCGGGTAGACCGCAATGGAAGAAGTTCAGATTTATCACAATTAACTCGCAGCCCAGAAATATCGCCAAAGGAGCGGACCAAAGCGAGAACCCGCCCCAAATCCCTCCGGGGATCATCCAGATAAAGAAGAATATCATCGGCAAAAAGATTAATGCGACTCTCCTGGTCTCCAATATGAATGCCCCGAATATCCGGATCAGCTCGAATCCTGGCCGCCAATGGCTCAATAGCTAACACGAAAAGCAACGGGGACAACGGACAGCCCTGTCGCGTCCCCCTACCTAAAGCAAACGGTGCAGTAAACTGACCATTAACCAACAGCCTGGCCTGTGGCTGGATATATAAGCTGCTGATCCAATGATGAATAGCACCGTCTATGCCAAACTGCCGCAGAATCCAAAAGAGATATTGCCAGGAGATACTATCAAAGGCCTTTTCCATGTCCAGGCCTACAATAGCCGATTCTCCAGTCAGGCCACGCCTGGAATGGAGGGCCATCAAGGCTCTAACTAAATTCATTGACGCGTAACGTCCTGGCACAAATCCAGCCTGGTCCTCGTGGATCAAGAGCGGCAAAAAGACATTCAAACGACGCGCCAAAAGAGCGGCAAAGAGTTTGGCATCCTGATTAAGGAGGGAGATAGGTCGATAGGAACCCACCTGTGCCGCATCCTTGCCAGGCTTAGGCAGCAGCACCACATGGGCCATATTAGGAGACCCCAAACCGCGAGACTCAGAGGGTGCATTAAACGCTCCCGCCAAAGCCGGAGAGATCTGATCCGACAGAATCTTATAATACTCAGATCCAAACCCATCCGGGCCCGGTGCCTTAGTTAACTTAAGCTGCTTGATACCAATCTGCACTTCTTCGGGACTAATAGGGGCATTCAATTGTCCCAACTGGGCGTCTGTCAACCGAGGGAGCCGAAGCCCCTGAAAGAAAGCATCCCGGTCCGCGTCCGAGAATGGTCTATTCGCATACAGAGATTCATAAAAGTGAACAAATTGCTGCTGAATCTGGCGCTCCTGCGTGTAACAGGTACCCTTGGGGTCTCTGATGGAGAGGATAACCTGCCTGGTACGCGGAGGCCGGACCAAATTAGCCAACAACCTCCCTGTCTTACCTCCCCAGGCATACAATTTATACCGTTGAAAATAAATATCGCGGGAAGCCCTCTGCGTCAGGATGGCATCGATCTGCCGCCGAACGTCCAAGAGACGAAGTTTGTCATCCAGTGAGAGAGAAGTACAATGGCGCGCCCGCAGCTGTCGAAGCTCCCCCGACAGCGTCAACAATTCCGCATCCAGGGACCGCCGTTTACGAGACAGATAAACAATAATAAACCCTCGCAGGACCGCCTTGGAGGCCTCCCAATAAGTCACTGGACCAACATCTTCGGTATTATTGTGCGAACTATACTCCAACCACTGTTCCCGAAGAAATTTATGAAAGTCGAGATCTCGATAGAGAGAGCACGGAAATTTCCAATGGCGTTCCCCAGGATCCGGCGTGAACTGAAGCTCCATGACGACTGGTGAATGATCCGACAGGGGAACCTCCTCGATATCAATCCCAGACACTCTGGAGAGCAGAGAGGGCGACACCAACAAGTAATCCAATCTGGCATATACATTGTGGGGATGCGAGTAGAAAGTGTAAGTGCGCTCCGCAGGGTGCAAAATCCTCCAAGTGTCCAACAGCTGCAACTGGCTAAGCAAAAAGTTCACCCCCTTGGCTCCGTGGTCCCTGGTCCCACCCTTAGCCGGTCTACAATCCAGTGCGGGATCAGCGGTAATATTGAAGTCCCCTCCTACCACCGGTTGATACTCAGGATACATGGCTATCTTGGCAAGCAAATCCGAAAAAAATTTATGATTATACACATTAGGAGCATACACATTGCACAATAGCCACTTATGACCCCATAGTTCCCCCAAAACAATAACATAGCGGCCATCACGATCTTGGAGAACTTTATGAACATGGAAGGGCAACTGTTTATGAATAAGAATGGCAACCCCTCGCTTCCGGGCACCAAAGGAGGACGAACAGACCTCGCCTACCCAATCTCGCCGCAGCTTGAGATGCTCCGCAGCCGAAAGATGGGTTTCTTGCACAAAAGCGATATCCGTCCCCCTCCTTCGGAACCACGACAACAATTTTTTCCTCTTAATAGGGGAATGGATCCCGTCTACATTTAAAGTAGATATGGTCAACTTAGTCATGATGAAAAAAATGTCCCAAATGCAAGAACAGTATACCTGAAAATAGTAGAGACGGGCTGCCCCCCAGCTAGGCCTCCCATCTGGAACCCAGAGAACCAGAATCCTCCCAAGCAGGAACTCAGAACAAAGAATCCAGTACATCCACCCCCGGGATCGCTGCACCCCCACACACACAGTCTACTCCACAACCCATCCAAACCACAGCCATCCAACCCCACACACAAACACAACAGCCCCCCCCCCATAACCCCCCACCCCCAACCCCCCCTACCCTCCAACCACAACCCACCCCCTGAAAAAACACTATCCCCGAGCCATCCCCAGAGCCCCCCAGCACAGAATGAAAAAATGGGGAACAGCCCCACCCCTTCCCCCATGAGAAACAATCCCCGTAGTCATCCCCAAAAATCCTACCCCTGACAAAACAGAATAAGGAAAGGGAAAAAACAATATACAGCACACCCCAAAACACAAGCAACCCAAAATCCCCTACAGAGCACTCAAGAACCCCGGGTCTCCCAAAACAAAGAGAGAGTACTGACAGATATACAATAATAAAGCTCACCCCCCACAGCAAGAAACAACACTGCCCATGTAATCCCAGCTAAAAAAGCAAACAACAACCAGAGAAAGAAAATGAAGAAGGCTGGGAACCGTGAAACCAGTCCAGCCCTCATCCCAACAGCAAGGGAGCACGGCAAAAACACCAAACCTTGCCAGTCCCCAGTCCCTCCATCCTCCCCCGCTCACGCCAGCCGAGACCAGCCAACAGAGCACCAGGATTCGCAGGGCCACAGTCTACACCACCGGTCAGCAGGCAGAAAGTCAAGAGGCAAAAACTGGATGCAGAACGCCCCGACCATGCGGCTCAAGCCACCCGATCAGCTGCAGGGACTCCTCCGTTGTCGGCCACAGGCAGGGAATCCAAATAGCGCTGGGCCTCCGCACGATCAGGGAAGGTGTAAGGCTTTCCCTCCCGCCAGACACGCAGAGACGCTGGGTAGACTAGCGCGAAGCGCACTCCTCTCCGATGGAATGCTGTGCACAGGGGCGCCATTTCTCTGCGGAGGGACGCCACGTGGAGGGAGTAGTCGTTAAATAACAGCAACTTCCGCCCCTCATATTCCAGCAGACCGGCTTTCCTGTAAGCATGAAGGATAAGGTCTTTCTCTCTCCAATTCAGGTAACGCGCTATCGCTGCTCGGGGACGGTTAGAGTCTCCCGAGCGCTGCCCCAGGCGATGAGCCCTTTCGCACAAAAAGCCCGCCACTGGCGGCGCAAGGCCCAGCTGCGTCGGGAGCCAAACTTGGAAAAAGTTATACAGATCCTGATCCGCCCGAAGCTCCGGCAGACCCACCACCCGTAAATTATTCCTCCGCTGGCGGTTCTCTTGATCATCTAGCCGGCTGGTGAGGTTGACCACCTGAGCCCTCAAGGCGAGCACACTTTCCCGATCTTGTGAAGCCGCTTCCTCCCCATCGGAAATGCGTTGCTCCACCGCTGCGATGCGGGTGGCGTGGGACTCAAAGCGCTCATTTATGCCCTCCATTGCAGACTGCAGTTTGTGCAAACGATCTTCTAGGGCCGCGGTAACCATGCGGGAGATTTCCTGGGCCCATTCTCCCCACTGTGCCGGCGCCGAAACGGGAGCCGGGGACGCCGCCAGCTTAGACCCAGATAAGGCCGACTTCTGCTTAGGTGTCTTTGCTACCCGTACCGGCATTCCAGGTCCCAGCGGCCCGGCGAGTTGCCCCTCGCACACGCCCAACCGTAGCACAAGATCCGGGGGGAGCTTAGATATCCAGCCAGCAGTTTAGAGGTAGTTAAGCCGGTGTTAGAAGACCCGAGGTCAGAGAGCTCGAAAAACACGTCCGCTCACTCCAGACTCATCACGTGACCCCCGCTCAACTCTGTTGCTGACATACACGTAAAATCTCCTGGTCTTGTGGATATATCCTAGGACGACTTTACTGTCAGTGTAGAATTTGACTGCGTTCACTTGAATGTCCAATTCTTTAAGTATTATTTCGGCTACTTCCACCACTAGTGCTGCGCCACACAGCTCCAGGCGTGGAATGGTGTGATTTGGTTTAGGAGCTAACTTGGCTTTACCAAAGATGAATCCCACTTGAGATACACCATCTGCATCTGTAGTTTTCAGGTTGGCCACTGCAGCAATGGCCTATTCAGAAGCATCTGAGAAGATGCAGATTTCTCTATGGTAGGTAGTACTGAGCGTTGCGGGAACATAAATGCGTGGATGTGCAATTGTTCAAAAGTCTTTACAGAGTCTTTCCATTTCTCCCATTCACGTTGCATCTCTTGTGGCAGTGGAACATTCTACTCATTGGCGTTCTGGGAGAGTTTCCTTAATAGGGATCTCCCTTGGATGGTTACTGGGGCCACAAACCCCAGCGGGTCATACAGGCTGTTGACTGTGGATAAGACACCTCTGCATGTATATGGTCTCTCTTGGCTAGACACTCAAAATGTGAACATTTCTTTATTTAGGTCCCAGTGCAGACCGAGACTTCTTTGTAGAGGCGGGGTGTCTGTTCTGATATCTAGGTCCTTTAAATCTTTGGCGTGATCTTCTGTAGGAAATGCTGCCATCACTTCTGGGCTATTAGAGGCAATCTTGTGAAGTCTGAGGTTGGCCTCTTGCTAGCATCTCTTGGGCTCTTTTTAGTAGATCAATTGCTTTTTCAGCTGTAGGCAGAGATTTTAGTCCGTCGTCTACATAAAAGTCCTTTTCAATGAACTGCTTGACATCTGTGCCATATTCTTTTTCTCCTTCTTGGGCTGTCCTTTTAAGCCCGTATGTGGCCACTGTTGCCAAAAATGTGAACTTTAATTCTGTATTCCATAATCTCTTGATTGGGGTTGTGGTTACGATACCTCAAATAATTTCTGCAGTCTGGACGCACCAGGAAGCAGAACATTTGTTGGATGTCTGCTGTTATGGCAATAGGATCTTTCCTGAAGCGGATCAGGACTTCTAGTAAGTTGTTGATCATGTCAGGTCCAGAAAGGAGCACCTTATTGAGGGATCCTCCTTGGAATTGGGCACTGGAGTCAAAAACAATCCTGATCTGGCCTGGCTTTTGTGGGTGATACACACCAAAGGTCGGTAGGTACCAGCATTCCTCATCATCTCCCAGTGGTGAAGATGGTTCTCCAACATGTCTTGCATGAATGTTGTAAAGTGTTTTGTCTCTGGTTTCATTTGCAAGGCCTTCCGCAATTAACTCAGTCGGGACAGAGCCTGTTTCCTGTTGTTAGGAAGTCATATTCTGGGTGTCCGGAAGAGTAAAGGAGCCACCCAACTGTTAGACTCATCTTTATAGACTTCCTTATCCATCTTCTTCAGGAACTCTCTGTCTTCGACTGAAGGAGCTGGTTTGTCATCATCTTTGCTGACTTGGAACACCGTGGATCCCAGGCGCTCTTCTGGGCCAGGTAGCGAAGCATCTTGATAGATGATTAAGTCAGGTTTGGATTCCTCCCAGCCGTAAACCTCCTTTACTTGTGGGTGGTCCTGGCAGGGTTCAAACAAGGTGGTGCGCCCATTTACTAAGATGCTTGTTTTATATACATCTGCATTTGTTCTCTTCAGTCCATTGAGACAGACAGAACCCACTATCACCCATACCAGGGCCATTTCTGTAGAGGATGTGACTTTTTATGTATCGGATACCGATGCTCTGGATCTTCCGCTTTCTCTATGATGGGATGGCGGTTAGCTAAGCGGGCTGTCGTATTCGACACATCTGTCTTCTATACAGCTACAGACTTCCTGGTAGAGTCTCCATACCTCTTTGTTGGCTTCTCAGTTCGTGAATGGCCTGTCTTCCTTGGCTCAGGCTCTTCATCCTGGAAACTGGGATCGTTGTTTCTTACCGCCAGTTTCCTAGTGAAGTCTGTGAAGACTGTGAATGGAGGGAACCTTCCATTATTGTTATCTTTATACTGCATGCCCTTAGATGCCCATTTCTCCTTAACATCACAGGGCAGTTTGTTATGAACTTTGTTTGCCATTGGTTGTGTCTAGGTAGCTTAGGCCCGGAAGACTCGGATCAGCCTTGAGTGCTTCCAGTTCTTGGAGAAGATCTCCCAACTCCAATAGTTTCTTGTTATCTCTGCTTGTGATTCTTGGAAATTCATCTATTCTCTTCGTCAAGGCTCTTTGCACTGCTTCAGGGTTGCCATAATGCTGCTCAAGCCTTCTCCACATCTCCTGCAGACTCCAAGCTTCATCGTTCAGGAATAGGCCCCTTCAGCCTCTTTACTTTCTCTGTTGATTCAGGTCCCAGCCATTTTAGCAGCAGGTTCATCTCTTGTCTTGGTTTCATAACTGCTATGGCGTTTTTAAAGTCGGCTTTCCACTCCCGATATTTTTCTGGGCGGTCATCAAACTTGGTGAGTCCCATGTTCACCAGCTGTTGGTGTGCCATGTATGTGGCTAAGTCTTCCTTCTCCAGGGTCTCTAGCAAAGCCTTAGGAGGTAGTAGAGGTTGGCCACTCACTGCTGTTTACTCAGGTGTGGGGTACAGCATCTCAGGTGTTTCACGCTTGGCCACAGTGTGGTAGGTTGGGTTTCGCTGCTTATGCACTGTGTGAGCCCGATTCTCATAGGGAGCCAGAGTCCATGCCTGAAGGGAGGTGTTTCTTTGGGTGAGCTCTCTTGGAGTGTTAGCCAGTGTTCTTGCACCCATGTGCATCCATGCGTATGGGTCACTGTCTGGGCGTTTCATCTCTGTAGGTTGCTTCACCTCAAACTTGTCACCTTTAGGCAGGCTGAACTCTGTCAAGGGATGCACTTGCCTGTCCACTTGTGGCTCCCCTGAACTCAACTGTGGTTGCTCGTTTGCTCGTCTTGCAGCCTGAGATTCTACGTACGCTCGTATGCGCTGTATGGGGTCTTCCGTTGCAAGTTGCTTGATCTGACTCTCCCTGCCATCTGGTCTTATGGCTTCTTCGAAGGTCATGGCTTCTGCCTTGAGAGCAGCCAGTTCTTTTTCCTGCTGGATCCTTTTCAAGGCAATATCTATCTCTGTCTTTTCATGTTCCCCCTTCTTCCTCTGTATGACGGCCTCTTCTTCTTCTGCCACTCTGCGCGCAGTGACCTCTGCTTCTTCTGCCACTCTTTGTTCAGCGGCCTCCACTTCTTCTGCCACTCTGCATGCAGTGGCCTTGGCTTCTACCCTAAGTTTTTCCTTCTGTAGGTTAGCTTCTTGCTGGGCATTTGGGCCTTGGCGGCATTTAATCTAGCCCTAGCCAGAACTGCCGCTTCACTGATGGCTGTTCGGCTTGATTGGCTGCTTCTATGCGATCTGGAGGTGCGAGAACATTCTGATCTGCTGTCTTCTAGGTTTACAGTTTTTTCTCTTGCCTGTTCTATGGCTTCTTGCACTATAGCTTCACGTTCCTGACCAATTCTCTCTCGTTGTTCTTTTTCTGCAAGACTTTCTGAGGTATTGGTCTTGGTTAAGAACTGAATGTACTCTTGTGCCTTCAGCTGATACTTCTCAAAACTGTACTGCAGTTTAAGTATGTGTGCTTCCTTGACTGGCTCTGTTTCTGTCATATGGTGTTTAACTTTTTCCACCTCTGCCCACTGCCTTGTTAATCTTCACAGGTGTTTTTCTTGCTCACCTTGGTACAACTCTAGAGTTTTTGGGATGCGCTTGCAAAGTCTTTTTGCCTTTGTCCCATCTTTAAGCTCCAGGTATGTGGTTTGTGCTGGGTGAGCGCCCTCTAACGTCTGCATCTTTATGCCCGCTTCACCAGACTCAAGGTCTGTTTTATCTGATGTCTTCTCTATCTCATCCCCTTTTGATAATTCATTCTGTATGCTTTGGGGTTCTTCTGTCCCTGTGGCCATTGCTTATCTTTAATGTGTGAGAAATTAGCCTTTGAGTTAGAGGGGGCCAGAAGATCAGGCAGGTATGCAAGACAACCGGGGGTCTGTGAGCTTGTATAGGTTCTTCTCCTTTCACTTTAGTTTACACAGGAGAGCAGTGCTGAAACAGCTTTTTTTTTCCATCTGATATTATATCATGCATACAATGTTTTTACTGGTTCTTTGAATATTAAGCACTTTTTTCACTAGCTCTTTGAATATTAACACCGTTTTCACTAGCTCTTTGAATATTAACCACACCGTTTTCACTTTGCCGCTTTAATAAGATGCAATCCCAGATCACGTGTCATATTTTAAGTAGAGTTAAACCTCTCTAGGCAGATTCAAACGCAGGTACTTTATCTGTTTTTTTTCTGAGATATACTTTATTGAGTAAATATAACATAAATACTCACAATTGTGGAGTTTTCTCAGAGGATAGATGGAAAGAATCCCTCTGGGTACAACATCTTCTTTATTCCAGTATGATGTAAAGGTGATAAGGTTAGACGAATAGGGGGAAAGGGAGAGGCAAATACTGAATCGTCTCCCATTGTTTCTGAAGCATTTTCGTTCCAAATCTCTCCACCGCCTGGTTTATCTGCTGATAAGCCTGTGCTGTAGGGTCTACCTCACTTATAATCTTAAGAGTCCACCTCAGCCATAATCATCCTTATAACACCCTCTCCATATCGAGGAAGAATTTTAATTGCTGATTCTTTTTCCGTTTCATAGGCTACTTTCTCATCCTCCTCGGACCATTCTATAGCCAAGGTCAGCAATTGTTGAAAATTCAGTCCAGGACAATCTTTGTTTTTTCGTTTTACTTCCCAATGGAAACTCTCATTTGCCAGACCTCCTGCATCAAGACATCCTCTACTTTGGATATGGCTGTAGCCTTCTTGGCCAAGATAGGACTCATCTTTTCATTCAAGTCCTAACCAAAGGACTTAACAGTTTCACCTGGTAATTGTTTCCTTGAGTAGAATTCTTTTTTCTGGATATTCAAAGGAACTCTATCTCCAAATTCTTTAAATAATTTATTAAACAATTCTTCCACATCTTGTTCTATGTCATCCCCTAGCATTTTTATAACTTCTGCTGCTGATCCTTTTAAATGATCATGTACCACTTCCCAATAATCCTCAGGAGGTACTCAGAGTATCTTTAGAGCAAACTGTATTTTTCACCCATTCCCCTACTGTTAATTCTCCCGGTCTTACAGGATGACCTGCAAATTCCTGAATTCTTTTGTCCTTAGGGACATATAAAGCTGGATATTTAATTCTGTGAATATTCCTTTAATTTCTCTAGAATTGTCTTTGTCAACTCAGAAGTTTCCTTTCTTTCTTCTCTGGACATTTTTAATAACTCTATCTGCTCTTGATGTACCTTCACCTGTTCTGATCAAATTTTAAGTTTCTCCATTTCAAGCCTTAAATCTTCCATTTTTATTGTGGAAAGAAATTGACTATAACACACAACACTATTTTAAAAACTTTATTGCACAGCAACTGCGGCCTCAGGATCTGGGAAAATATTTGTTACTTTTCAATAATATCCCAACTTCACCACTTTTGTAATAGAACCACAAATTTGAATCTTATATTGACACCACTTTTATCACAATCTATAAGATTCCAAATTTGATCCTGTCCTGCGACGCCACTTTCAATGTGGATACCCCTAAACTGGTTGTTGTATAATTAAAGATTTCCCCTAAAACGTATTCAGAATAGGGGAAGGTTAATTTAAACAGTGACCTTATAAAAAATAACTGCTCCAATCAACCAACACTCCTGATGTTGATGTTTTTAAAGATGTAGTATCAAATAAGATTTGCAAAGGTTAAGATTAATAAATAATTAGTTTTATTTAAAATGGGTTTTAATAAAAAGTTATTGGTTAAAATATGATTAAAAATGTGATTAAAATGTGAATTCACAAACATTAAAATTCAATAAATTACTTTCAACATTGCACACTCCCAAAATGATTTCAACGAATACCCTCTTTTTCCAATTTCTATATTTTCCAGGTACCCGTTTTCTTGATTCCAGATGAGTGTTTGAATGTTCCTTGTGTTGCATTTGTATTTTAGTGGTTTGGTTTGTCTCAATTGTACTTTATTCAGCTGAAGCTACTTATCTGTTCTAGCAGCTTTATTCTTGTTCGTTGGAGCTCTTTTGTTGTCATTCATGGTTTCTAGCTTCCTTCTTTTTCTTTTCGGCACCTGTTATTACTTTACATAAATAAAAAAAATAGAAACTATCTACCTGTCTTTATGTACATGTATATAAACTGATGTTCCTCACAGGCATTAAAAAAACTCACTGTGTATAATCTTAATATAGAAAATTAAATTAAAATTAGTTTTACCTTCTATGAGTTCTAATCTTAACTTCACTTTTTTTCCCTTGCTATTCTATGTCTTCAGCTGTTCTGAGCTGTATTGAGACTTCTCCACATGTATTCACTGGTTCAAAAACCAATTCACCATCAACTGCATACAATAATATAGAAACCCTTTTTTTAACAAAAATGTTCCTTTCAATTTCTCTCTGATTTCCTTCACTCATGTTAAAATCATCAGAGAATGTGTCTTGCATGCACTCCCAGTCATACACTCGGTCAAAGAAGCATTTTGCAAGCAGGAGCTCTTCCACCCACATCCACACTCTCTGGAGTCCAGCAGCTCTCTCCAACTGCAAACCCAGCTGTAACCCAGGTAACACAAGTTCAACTTCTAACATCTGACACATTGTAACCAATCAGCGAAGATGATACAAAAGTTACAGTTAATGGAACCTTTCTTTACAAGGTTCCAGGCTCCATTTTTCCCCATAGACTATAATAGAGGGGAATAGTTTTTGGAATAATTTGGTCATTTTTTTAATAAAATACTTCCCACTTGGTAATATGATCAAGCACATCTCTCATGATGGTCCTGTGCTTTTAAATTTCAAAATCGCATGTTTCCATGGACACCAGGTGTTTTCCTCACAAAAATACAATTTTAAAATTATCCAGTTACATAAATGGTTTAAAAAAATCTTAATCTAGTCTAAGAAGGCTCTTCAGGTGACCCCAATCGTTGGAACTGTTTAAATGGACCTCCAATGTCCCAAAACGTTCAACAACAAAAATATGTTCCCTCTGGAAGTCTGGGCTAGATATCTTATAAATCGAGGCCCAGGCTTTGTTTGCGGCCTTCAGGAGGTTAGCTTGCCTACTGAGCATGTGCGAACTCTTGCACATGCTCAATCGCGAATTGGCACAAGGCCACATCCCCGGTCTTTCCTGCTTGTTCCTCCCCATTGGCTTACACTTGCAACTGGGCACTGATGCAACAGTTACGTCTGCTGCGGCTTTGCCTCCAGGACTAATGTGACCATTTATTTTTTTCATCAAAAGAGGACATCTATTAATTGTCAGTCCCGCCCCCCATCCCACCCTAGCCCCGCCCCCCAATTTCTTCCATTCATTTTTCATGTACACATAATATCTTATTAATTCATAATGGTAATCATAAAATTTTTTCAAAAACTACAAAGCACACTATACGCAGAGAAAATGTTAATTATCATTTATATTTGGGGGTGTTTCAAAGATGTCAAGGCAGATGACTTTAAAACATGCAATGTCACCTCAGTAACTATAGAAAAATAGACAAATATAGTGCAAAATAGACAGCAGATATAAATTCTCAAAACTGACACATCTTGATCACTAAATTGAAAATACTGTAAAATCATTTTTCCTACCTTTGCTGTCTGGTGATTTCATGAGTCTTTGGTTGCGTTTCCTTCTGACCGTGTATCCTTTCTTTCATTTCTTTCTTTTTGCACTCAGGCCCAACAATTGTTCCTTTCTATTCCCTCCCTCCTTCCTTCCTATGTCCTTAGTGCCCCCAGTGCCTCTGTCCTGTGTCCTTAGTGCCCCCAGTGCCTCTGTCCTGTGTCCTTAGTGCCCCCAATGCCTCTGTCCTGTGTCCTTAGTGCCCCCAGTGCCTCTGTCCTGTGTCCTTAGTGCCCCCAGTGCCTCTGTCCTGTGTCCTTAGTGCCCCCAGTGCCTCCGTCCTGTGTCCATAGTGCCCCCAGTGCCTTCTTCCCATGTCTTGCCTTCCAGCCTTTGTCCCACCCCCTCCCCCAAAGCCAGCCTGCCTGCCTACCTCCTTCCCTCCCTCCCTCCCTCCAGTAGCTTATAGGACAAGCCCTTCTGAGATGTGAAAATATAAAATCTTATCAGTGGTTTAATTTCAATAGATAAAACAAAATGCCATGGCCCCTTCCACCAAGAATGTTTGTTTGGGAACATGAGTATTTGCTTCAGTGATCTAAGAAGTTATATGAAAGCCTAGTACACTTTCTGGACTTCTATGCATGATTATAGCTTGCTTAACAGTCTACATTTCTAACCTGCCATCACAGGTAACAAAAAAGTGAAAAAGTGAATGAAAAGATAGTTTAGGAACCATGTGGTGTCTTTATTCCAGGCTGACTCTTCCTAGTGACTTTAATAAAAGGCAAATCTGGCTTTAGACTATGATTTTTTTTAAAACTAGCATATAAAAAGGATCCTGTTTTGAAAAGGCTTTTAACTTACTTCTGGTGACAAAATTTTTTTATAGTCCTTCAAGTTTCTACTGTTGTAGCTGTTGCTTTATACTGCTAGGCCGCCACCCCCGCCCGTGTACCGCCGCTGCCTGCCAGCCTCTCTCCTTCCCTCCCTGCCATGCCGATTCAAAGCCCGGTCCGCCGCCGCCACTGCTTCTTGCCTTCTTCCCGACATCAATTTTGACGTCAGAGAGGAAGTTCCAGGCCAGCCAGGCAGCAATTGGGAAGAAGGCAAGAAGCAGCAGTGGTCGTCTGGACTTTGAATTGGCACGGCAGGGATGGAAAGCGATCGCCCATCCTGGTGTCACCGTGCACAGCTTCGGGACACTGTCCCTGAAAATGGGACATTTTGGTGTCCTGAAGTGGTGGGTCGGGACAACGTGACTGTCCCGTTGAAAACGGGACGTATGGTCACTTTATCCAGGACGCACTGGAGCAGCCCTAAAAATGTAGCCCAGAAAATTGCCTAAAACATCAGAAACTGCTAAAAAACACCAAAGCAACCCCGGGAAGGTAAACCTTTTAATTCTCACATTTTTTACACCCATTTACATTTACTTTTGAATGAGCCTTCTCTATACTCATCTTAATATTAAACTGTACCGTGACTGTAATATCAGAAACACTTTCCCCGTTTGTAAGCACTAAGTCCACTATGACCCCGCGTGGGTTCCATTACCAACTACTGGAACTGTTCTCCCTACTTCTATAACACTGTTTCTCAACTTCTTCAAGCCAAGTACCTTCTAGACCTAACAAATACCAACCGAGTACCCCCGCCAAAGCTCTGCTCCTGACCCCACCCCCATAATAATAGTACTAATTGCAACACAATTTCTGCCATCCATTTTCACACAATATAATCTTATTAATACATAACAGTAACCACAAAATTTTAAAAAACACAAAGTACACTGTACGCACAGAAAATGTTAATTATCATTTATATTTGAGGTTTTTTTCAAAGAGATCAAGGCAGTTGACTTTAAAATATGCAATCAGTAATAACTATAAAAAAATAGACAAATATAGAGCATAATAGACAGCAGATATAAATTCACAAAACTGACATATTTTGATCACTAACTTGAAAATAAAATTATTTTTCCTACCTTTTTTGTCTGGTGATTTCATGAGTTTTTGGTTGCATTTCCAATATTTCTTTCTTTCTGCCTCCTGCACGTTTCCTCTCCTCTGAACCCCATTCTCTTCCCCAACCAATCTCTCTCTCTCTCTCTGTCCCTCCATGAGCAAACTTTTCTTCCTCTCTCCTCCACCCCTACTGGCAATATGTCTCCCTCTCTCTCTCTCTCACTGTCCATCTGTCTTGAGAGATTCAGATTCTCTCCCATCCCCTCTACTGCCACATCCAACATTTCTCTCTCTCTCATCCCCCGGATCATGTACAACATTTTTCATCACTGCCATCAGCCCCAATGCCCATTTCTCCTTCTATCACTCCTCTCCAACACCATTCCACATCTCTCCCTCCATCACTATGTCCAGCATTTCTCCCCTTTGCAATCCCCTTCAATCTGTCCCTCTGTTCCCTCTCCACCACCATAGCCAACATTTCTCCCTCTCATCCTTCTCTCCCCATGCATCTCTCTCTCCTCTCTATGACCAATTTTCCTTTCTTCCTTTCCCCATGTGCCACCATCTTTCCCTCTCACTCACACAGTCATGCCCAACAATTCTCCCTTTTTATTCCCTCCCTCCTATGTCCCAAGTTAGTGCTCCTTCATCCCTCCTTTCTGTGTCCCATGTTCATGTCCCCTCCCATCCATCTGTGTTGAATTTGTACCCCCTCCCTCTCCCTGAATGTAAATAGCTGCACATAAGTGGCCGCCCGTCGGTAGAAGTCGCCGCCACCGGGGATCTCGCCTTCCTGTCCACCCCCTGCCACTGCCATGGATCCCTCCCTCCCTGCCCATTCGCCTACCCCCCCCCCAAAGTCGACCCAGTTCTTGTTCGAGCTGCACTCGCTCCCTCTTCAGCGGCACTCCTTGCAGGGACAGCGAAGGCAGCAATTCACATGCTGCAGGTGGCTGACCCACAAGCCTTCCCTCCAACGTCAACTCTGATGGGGAGAAGGTTTCTGGGTCACCTACTTACATACAGCATGTTATGACAGGGAAGCTCCTGTCACAGTTAAAAAGACTGCTAGCCCAGTCAAAAGTACAGCCCTTAAACCTGCAATCCCTAAGATAAAGCCTATACACCCTGCTAAAAGCACTAGTATAGTACAGCAAGAAGGAAAAGAGAAAAGGCAGGTGATGCACAGCCAGAAATTCAGGCAGGGAGGGCACAGAAAACACAGTCTATCTCCTATTAATCCTTTCCCAGAGCTAAGGAGAAACAGAGAGTCCACACAGAAGGGGGTGGAGTTTGCTACGAGGCTAGGCACATAAGCCTCAAGCAGGAGGAAGTCAGGTGAATAAATTACCCTCAGCTGACTCTAACGAGAAAGGCAGACACATGAGCTGACTCTAACGAGAAAGGCAGACACATGAGGAGCAGAGCAGAAAACTTTCCTGATCCACAAACCAGGAGTTTTGTTCCAGGTGAGGAAGGAAGGACAGGAATATTCCCTTCAGAGAGGTATGGTAATACCCCATATAAGCCTTGGGAGGTAAGGCTAGAGGTTAGTTCCAGCCAGGAGGAATCTTCCTTTGAAGCTGTCACAAACACCCAGGAAGGGGGATGGGAGGTTGAAAGTGAAACAAGAAACCTCATGGACTATAGCCCCAGTGATACAGGATGGGGAAGATACAGCGAAACTGACTCAGGGAAATGTGTGCTAGAGGAAGGCATGGATATGTGAATGACCCCTGAGAAGCTGCTGCCTGCCTCACAGAGTAAAAGAAAAGTCTTTGCCAAAGAAACCTAAGCCTAATTGAAGCTACAGGTAATAACAATGCAGGATTGCCTGAGTTTCCAAGTGGGTTTAAAACATTGGTTCCCAAACCTGTCCTGGAGGACCCCCAGGCCAGTCGGGTTTTCAGGATAGCCCTAATGAATATGCATGGAGCAGATTTGCATGCCTGGCACCTCCATTATATGCAGATCGCTCTCATGCATATTCATTAGGGTTATCCTGAAAACCCGACTGGCCTGGGGGTCCTCCAGGACAGGTTTGGGAACCACTGGTTTAAAACCTCACCTAGCAGTCTCCAAAGAACCAAGCTGAAGGACTTTTGGGGGCATTTTTGGAAGGGCCTGAAGACCTTGGTGAAAAGGGAGGCTTGCTCCAC
This sequence comes from Geotrypetes seraphini, assembly GCF_902459505.1. Classification (NCBI taxonomy): domain Eukaryota; kingdom Metazoa; phylum Chordata; class Amphibia; order Gymnophiona; family Dermophiidae; genus Geotrypetes; species Geotrypetes seraphini. The sequence goes on from NC_047097.1 coordinate 49,658,066, forward strand.
ACAGCCTGCAAAGCAGGGCTGTAAAAGTCCTTAGAGGGACTAGAGAGGAAAAGCTGTCAGAGATAAAACATTTTTTTTTTCTCCGAGGGAAAAGTACTTGAGAGAAGGGCTCAGGCACCTGCAGGGCTCAGCCAGTGCTGGCCAGAGCTGAGTAGGAGAAGCCAGCTGCCCTAAGGAGGGAGAATTGGGGCATTTGAGAGACTTATAAGCTTGTTTGATTTTGGTTTATCTTTTTTGCTGACAAGGACTGTCCAGTCCCTGAACTTGAGCACAGATAGAGTGCACTGGAACTAAATGGAAGGAACTGCATAATTGGTGCCTGTGAGAAACAACTGTCTATTTTGGAACTTTTTTCTTTTGTTTTAATAAACCCGGTAAAGTTTTGTTTGCAAGAAATCCAGTGTCCGGGTTTTCCTTACACCAACTATATAAAAGGTGCATAAAAAATCTTACCTGCGGACCGAGCCAGGTTTTCCCACTTGCTCGGGGCCTGGCCCAGCCCCAATGTGAATCGCTGCCTGTGCCTTCCCTGCATTAGGCTTTTTTATTAGGAAGCCTATGAGTGTAGGAGCTAATACTGCCGTAGCCAGCGATAAAAAAGCCTAACATGGCTTCATAAAAGGGGGGGTGGGGTAAGTTAGAAGGATTCAAATTTTTGAGATTTTGTAGAGTTGGGAGGCAGCTTATTGCATAGGGTGTCTAGAATTGCGGTTCTTAATTGAAGCCACATATAAAACTGAGAATCCTATAATGGATAATTTAGTACAGTGGTGCCCACACTTTTTGGGCTTGCGAGCTACTTTTAAAATGACCAAGTCAAAATGATCTATCAACAATAAAATTACAAAAAACACAAAGTACACTGTACGCTGAGAAAATGTTAATTATCATTCTTATTCCGGGGTTTTTTCAAAGAGGTCAAGACAAATGACTCTATGCACTGTCACCTCAATAACAACCATACAAAAATAGACAAATATACCCCCCTCCCTTTTTACTAAACCACAATAGCAGTTTTTAGCACTGGGAGATGCGCTGAATGCCCAGCGCTGCTCTCAACGCTCATTGGCTCCCTGCGCTAAAAACCGCTATTGTGGTTTAGTGAAAGGGGGGGTAGACAGCAGATATAAATTCTAATGAAAGGGGGGCCCATAGTGCAAAATATAGACAGCAGATATAAATTCAGACACATTTTGATCACTAAATTGAAAATAAAATCATTTTTCCTACTTTGTTGTCTGGTGATTTCATGAGTCTCTGGTTGCACTTTCTTCTTCTGACTGTGCATCCAATCTTTCTTCCCTTCTTTCAGCCTGTATGCTTCCTCTCCTCCAGACCTCATTCCCTCCCCCAACTTTTTCTTCCTCTCTCCCTGCCCTTTATTTCTCCCTGCCTCCCTTTCTTTTTTCTCTCTTCATGCCCCCTTTCTTTTTTTCTGTTTCCCTTCTTTCCTTCTGTCTCCCTTCCTGCCCCCTTTCTTTCTTTCTCCCTACCCTTCACCAAGCCACTGCTACCACCATCGGGGAACAGGCCCCCAAGCCGCCGCCACCATCGGGTAACAGGCCTCAAAGCTGCCGCCGCACTAAGCTTTCCCTGCTTCCCTGTGTCGGGCTGACCAGCATTCCTCTCCCTGACGCCAATTCTGCCATCGGAGAGGAAGTTCCGGCCCAGCCAGGCAGCGATTGGCTGGCCCGAACTTTCTCTCCAACGGCAGAATTGACGTTGGGGAGAGGAAGGCTGATCGGCCCAGTAGATCACCAACGCAAAGTGAGTCTATCATGGTGCCTGGGATGGGCTCCGCGATCGACTCACTTTGCCTTGGCGATCTACCGGACGATTGCGATCGACCTATTGGGCACCCCTGATTTAGTAGTTCAGCAAAAGTTTTCCACTGTTTTGTACACGGATCTATAACAACCCGTAGATCCCACATACCAAGTTTTTGCCATTTATACCATGAGATAGGCTTTTTTTAAATCAATAATTCCTAGCATCCTGTTTGCTTTTGGGGCCATGGCAGCACTATGGGTAGAAGATTTCAATGTAGTGTCTATGATGACTTCTTAAGCTTTTTTCTTGGGTGCTGATTCCTAAGGTGGATCCTAGCATAAGGTAACTTTCCAATAAGCATCACTTTGCATTTGTCCACATTAAATTTCAGCTGCTATTTGGATGCCCCACCTTCTAATCTTCCAGTTTCCTATGGCAAGGGTGAGGAACGAGGGCCACAATCCAGTCGGGTTTTCAGGATTTCCCCAAAGAATACGCATGAGATCTATTTGCATGCACTGCCTCCATTAGATTGTGAGCCCGTCCGGACATAGAAAATGCTTGAGTACCTGAATAAACTCATGTAAACCATTCTGAGCTCTCCTGGGAAAAGATATAGAAAATTCAGTAAATAAATAAAATTGTATGCAAATAGATCTCATGCATATTCATTGGGGAAATCCTGAAAACCCGACTGGACTGTGGCCTTCATTTCCCACCCCTGTCCTAAGGTCCTCTTGCATTTTTTCAGTCTGCATGTGTTTTGACAACTTTGAATAGTTTGTGTCATCTGAAAATCTAATCACTTCACTTGTTCCAGTTTCCAGATCATTTATAAATATGTTAACTAGCACCAATCCCAGTACAGATCTCTGCAGCATTAACTTAAGATAATAAGGAATTGTACACTGGTGACCTGGGCAGTCATCCAACTACCTAACAGAGGTGGCCATCCTACTCCAGGGGACCTCCAACAGATTTTCCACCAGAAATCCTTTCTATTTAAAATTCCCAGCATGCAATAATATAAAGTGTACCAGGCAAATTACCTTATCCATCCAATATCAACTAGCAAAATGCTGGAACCAACTACCACTTACTCTATGATCTTGAGACCACTATCTCAGGTTCAGAAAACTTTTAAAAGACTGGAAACCAACCAGGAAGTAACTGGAATGGTAATTGTAAAAGCCCTGATCTCCTCCCAGGGCTTCCAGTATCACCTATATGCTGATGACACTCAGATCTTCCTCTCTACACCCCAAATTTCAACTAAAGTCCAAGAAAAAGGCTCAGTCTGTTTGGCTGACATTGCTTACCTGGATGTCCTGCTGCCATCTGAAACTAAACACATCTAAGACTGAGCTGCTCCTCTTTCTTTTTAAACCCTCCACTTCTCCCTCCGTTCTCTGTCTCTGTAAATAATACTGCTATTGTTCCTGTTTCTCTGCTCGTAACCTTGGAGGAGTCTGACTCCGACCTCTCATTTTCTATGCTCATCCAACAGACTGTTAAAGCCTGTCACTTCTATCTCTACAGCATCACCATAATTTGCCCCTTCCTCTCTGAGCATACTATCTGGACCCTTGTCCATACTCTTGTAACCTCACACTTAGACTACTGCAATTTACTTCTAACAGGTCTCCTCCTGAACCGTCTCTCCCCCCTGCAATCTATGCAAAACTCAGCTACATGACTCATCTTCTGCCAACATGACTATACTCAACTTACCCCTCTCCTTAAATCACTTCACTGGTTCCCTAGCTGCCATCACGTACAGTTCAAGCTCCTATTGCTGACCTAAAAGTGTGTTCATTCTGCTGCCCTTCAATATCTCTCCTCTCTCCTTATACACCTCCCAGAGAACTCCGTTCCTCAGATAAGCTGCTCTTAGATTCCGGAACTTGGAGGCTGGATGGTGGCTGGCTGACAGTTGAGCTCCCTCCTTTTAAACAACAATTCTTCATCTATTTAATTATAAAATCCTCTAAAAGGACATCAACCAAGCAAAAGAAGCATATGGTATATGCGTTATGAGAAAAGACCAGCTGTAAATTCTAAACATCAGCAGATACTATGAGCCGTTTGCCTGCTCCTGCCTTTAACCTGCTCTCACCGTAACTGACATCTCCAGGGCTTCCAGGCCACCTCTCTTCCTCCGGGGCTTGGCGTGTGATCGAGTGCCGCCCCCCAGAAGCAGCCGGGAACCCTCCTGAACTGCGGCAGTTAAGCCGTTCACCTGCTCCTGCCTGTTCCCTGCTCGCACCGCAACTGACACCTTCGGGACTCCCAGGCCACCTCTCTTCCTCCGGGGCTCGGCGTGTGAGCAAGCTCCGCCCCCCAGTAACAGCTGGGAACACTCCTGAACTGCAGCAGTTGAGCCGTTTGCCTGCTCCTGCCTTTTGCCTGCTTACACCGCAACTGACATTTCCAGGGCTCCCAGGCCACCTCTCTTCCTCCAGGGCTTGGCGTGTGAGCGAGCTCCGCCCCCCAGAAGCAGCCGGGAACCCTCCTGAACTGCGACAGTTGAGCCGTTCGCCTGCGCCTGCCTTTTGCCTACTCCTACCGATACCGGCGAATCGCGCTACAACCGACTCATCCGCTGATTGTCCGCTGGCTTCGGCCATTGAGAGGAGCGTCCCCCACAGCCACCGCCACCACCGCGAAGGGAAGGCCAAGGTTAGCCCAGATGGCATGGTCACCGAGGAGCCGCGCACGGTCAAAATGGCACAATACCTGTCCAAAAAGAGACAAATTCATCAGGTTTGGCATGCAGGAGGAGGATGTGAACTTCTCGGTCGAGTTCGAAAAGCAGAGACACTGGATTTGGGGCTTCCGATGTGTTGGCAAGGATTGGATGATACCTGGTGAAATTTGGCGGCCTAACAGTGAAGTCATCTCAATCTGGACTTTAATCCGACTGTTCTGATTTTTTATTTGTAACTTTTTTTCCAGTTTATGTTTCATTGTTAATTTCATTCATTGATTTGCCCCTTGTTTTGTTTTATTTTTTAACATTTGAATTTCTCCAGAATTCTATTGCTCAATGGTTCCCCCTTTCTGCAGCTATTCCTACCTCTCTTCTTTTCTACCTTTCAAAGTCCTTGGATCAATGTAGTCTTGTTGGAATTTTTATTTTCTTATTTTTTTCTTCTATTTCTATTTCTTACTTTTATTACTCAACTAATTGTTAATTTTCCAGGTACTTCAGTTAGATTGTGAGCCTTCGGGACAGTAAGGGAAGTTCTAAGTACCTATTCTTTATTCATCTTATTTTTATTGTATCCTTTAATGTATATTTTCTCTGTAAACCTATATTACTTATAATTTTAATGCATACTATTGTCTATTTTCTGTAAACCGCTTAGAATCCTAACGGAGTTTAGCGGTATATAAGAAATAAATTACATTACATTACATTACTTTGCTGTACCCTTCTCCTCCACTGCCAATTCCAGACTTCGTTCCTTTCATCTAGCTGCCCGCTATGCCTGGAATAAATCACCCAAGTTTGTCTGCCAAGCCCCTTCCCTTCCCTTGTTTTAAAGCAGACTGGGTCATGAGTGGTGTTCCGCAGGGGTAGATACTCGGACTGCTGTTGTTCAATATATTCATAAATGACCTAGAAACAGAGCTGAAGTGCGAAATTATAAAATTCGCAAATGACACAAAACTTTTCAGTGGGGTTAGGAATAAAGAGGACTGTGAAGATTTACAAAGGGATTTGAACAAACTGGGAGAGTGGGCAGATAAATGGCAGATGAAGTTTAATGTAGAGAAATGTAAAGTCTTGCATGTAGGAAACAGAAACCCTATGCACAGCTATACGATGGGGGGAGGGTAATGGGTGAAAGTACCCTAGAGAAGGATTTAGGAGTACTGGTGGACAAAACAATGAAGCCGTTGGCACAGGCGGCCTCTAAGAAGGCGAATAGAATGCTAGGTAATATCAAGAAAGGTATTACAACCAGAACGGAAGACGTTATCCTGCCGTTATTTCGGGCAATGGTGCGCCCGCATCTGGAGTACTGCATCCAATATTGGTCTCCGTATCTTAAGAAGGATATGGCGTTACTCGAGAGGGTTCAGAGGAGAGCGACACGACTGATAAAGGGTATGGAAAGCCTTTCATATGCCAAAAGTTTAGAGAAACTGGGCCTCTTTTCCCTGGAGAAGCAGAGGCTTAGAGGGGACATGAGAGAGACTTACAAGATCATGAAGGGCATGGAGAAAGTGGAGAGGGACAGATTTTCAAAATACAAGAACGAGAGGGCATTCAGAAAAATTAAAAAAGGGGATAGATTCAAAACAAATGCTAGGAAGTTTTTCAGGTGGTGGACACCTGAAATGTGCTTCCAGAGGGCGTGATAGGACAGAGTACGGTTTTGGGGTTCAAGAAGGGATTGGATGATTTCTTGAAGGAAAAAGGGATAGAAGAGTATAGATAGAGGATTACTATACAGGTCCTGGACCTGATAGGCTGCCGCGTGAGTGGACTGCTGGGCATGATGGACCTCTGGTCTGACCCTGCAAAGGCATTACTTATATTCTTATGTCCTTGGATGTAGACAGCTTTGAGGAAGGTGTTGTGATGTATTGCCCAGCCCCAAACCTTCAGAGCTTCTTGACAAAGGGAGGAAGATTCTGTCCCTCCCTGTTTGTTGACATAGTACATGGCAACTTGGTTGTTCGTCCGAATGAGGACTACCTGGTCGTGAAGAAGATGTTGAAAGCTTTGAGAGCGTTGAAGATCGCTCTGAGTTCCAACAGATTGATGTGACACCGACGATCCGCACTGGTCCAGAGGCCTTGAGTATGGAGATGAGCGCCCCAAGCGTAGGTCGAGGAATCTGTTGTGAGGACCTTCTGATGGGGGGGGGGTGGTTGAAACAGTAAGCTTCTGGAGAGATTGGACGAGAGCATCCACCAGCGGAGAGACTGCTTCAAGGAAGGAGTGACTGCTATGTGTTGAGAAAGTGGGTCATAAGCCTGCGTCCACTGAGATGCCACGGTCCACTGAGGAATTCTGAGGTGAAGTCTGGCAAAAGGAGTCACGTGTACTGTGGAGGCCATGTGACCTAGTAGTACCATCATGTGTCTCGCTGAGATTGAAGAGTGGGAAGACACTGCATGACAGAGTTGAAGGAGAGCTTCCACATGTTGTTGCAGAAGGAATGCTCTTGAGTTGGATAGTGTCCAAAATAGCTCCGATGAATGGCAGATTCTGAGAGGGCTAAAGTTGAGATTTGGGAAAATTGATTTCGAATCCCAAGCTTTGTAGGAACCACATAGTCTGTTGGGTGGCTACAATAACCCCTTGAGATGTGGAATCCTTGATGAGCCAGTTGTCTAGGTAAGGAAACACCTGAAGACCATGGTTCCTTAGAGCTGCTGCTACTACTATCAGGCACTTGGTGAACACTCTGGGAGATGAGGCCAGGCCAAAGGGTAGCACTCTGTATTGATAATGCAGATTCCCCACCCGAAATCTGAGATATTGACAGGAGGCCGGATGAATGGGAATATGAGTGTAAGCCTCCTTGAGATCCAGAGAGCATAACCATTCATTCAGATCTAGGAGGGGATAAAGGATCGCTAGGGACAACATGCAAAATTTTTCTTTGACTAAAAATTTGTTGAGAGCTCTGAGATCCAGAATGGGTTGCAGATCGCCCGTCTTCTTCGGAACAAGGAAGTAACAGGAGTAAAACCCCCTGTCTGCTGTTCCGAAGGAACTGGTTCGATGGGCATGGAGACGAAGCAGAGCTTGAGCTTCCTGAAGAAGAGCGGTCTGGGATGGACTGGAAGAATACTCTTTTGGAAGAAGCTCTGGTGGAACCTGAGTGAAATGAAGAGAGTATCCTTCCCCTGATGATTGACAGCACCCAGAGGTCGGATGTAATTATCTCCCATCGATGATAAAAACGATGGAGACAACCTCCAATGGGGGGAAGAGAGAACAGAGACAGAATGGTGGAGGTTATGATCTGTTTTAAACAGTCAAAAAGGCTGTGTAGCCTTAGGTGCAGCAGAAGGTTGAGATTTCTGTTGCTTCTGATTCTGCTGTTTCTTGAGAGGCGGATGAGTGTAAGGAGCCACTCTTGGAGCAAAACGCCTCTGGAAAATTGGAGGAGGGCGTGCACGTTTGGCAGGAACTGGCTTAAGCTTTGGTCTGACAATAGATGCAAAAGATTTTTCATGTTCAGACAATTTTTTGATGGCAGGATCGATAGATTCATTGAAGAAGTCATTGCCTGCACAAGGAATATTAGCCAAGTGGTCCTGAAGATTAGGGTCCTTGTCTATGGTGCGAAGCCAGGCTAGGCGGCGCATTGCTACAGAACAAGCCTTCGCCCTGGCAGACAACTCAAACGCATCATACGAAGACTGGAGAAGATGTAATCTGAGTTGTGACAGAGTAGCTATGACTTCTTGATATTCAAAGTGCTTTTGTGTATCTAAATAGCTGAGAAATTTTGGAAGAAGATCAATGAGGAACTTGAAATAAGTGACAAAATGAAAATTATAATTAAGCACTTTAGAGGACAATCATGGCATTTTGGTAAAGGCGATATCCAAACTTGTCCATGGTTTTCCCTTCCCTTCCAGGAGGAACAGTAGCATAAACTCTGGAAGGATGGGATCTCTTCAAGGATTCCATAAGCAGGGACTGATGAGACAACTGCAAATTCTCAAATCCTTTGCAATGTAGAGTTTTATACCTGGAGTCCAACTTGCCTGGAACAGCTGGAATTGCAAAAGGAGTCTCCAGGCATCGTGTAAAAGACTGAGACAAAAGCTTATGAAGGGGAAGCTTAAGTGACTCTGCAGGAGGTTGAGGAAGATGCATGACTTCGAGGTACTCCTTAGAGTATTTAGAACCAGCATCTAACTGAAGGTCCAAGTCAGCAGCCATCTGATGAAGAAAAGAAGAGAAAGATAGCTGATCCGCTAATGCCTTGCCTCGAGAGGGACTCGAGGACCTTGAGGCAGCCTGGGTCGAAGATGAAGCTTTGGCAGGAAAATAGTTATCAAAAGAATAAGGCTTGGACGAAGCAATAGAAGCCGCTGAATCCTCGAGGTCTGGAAGCGGAGACCTCAATCGAGGAGTCAGAGGTCTAGTAGAGCTGGAAGGTGTCGATCGAGGCTTAATTGAAGAAGGACGCTCCTTAGAAGAAGAGCTATGCCTGTAGGTATGCCTCGAGGTAGGTCTCGATCGATGACGAGAGTGGTGCCTGGAAGCAGGTCTCGAGGATCGAGGAGACTTGGCTTCGGAGATGGAAGCAGACGTTGCCACCAAGGAATGGATGGGACTAGAAGCTGTAGATCGAAGCTCAGGAGGCTTGGTGGAGGAATCTCAAGGCACTCCCAAAGACTCTGCTCCTTGTATGAACATAAGGAGTACCTCTACTGGGTCAGACCAGAGGTCCATCATGCCCAGCAGCCCACTCACGCGGTGGCCCATCAGGTCCAGGACTTGCATATTAATCCTCTATCTATACCCTTCAATCCCCTTTTCCTTCAGGAAAACATCTAATCCTTTCTTGAAACCCAATACCGTACTCTGTCCTATCACACCCACTGGAAGCGCATTCTAGGTGTCCACCACCCTCTGGGTGAAGAAGAACTTCCTAGCATTGGTTCTGAATCTGTCTCCTTTTAATTTATCCAATGCCCTCTCGTTCTTGTAGTCTTCGAAAGTTTGAAGAATCTGTCCCTCTCCACTTTCTCTATGCCCTTCATGATCTTGTAAGTCTCTATCATGTCCCCTCTGAGCCTCCACTTTTCCAGGGAAAAGAGCCCCAGTTTCTCCAATCTTTCAGTATATGAAAGGTTTTCCATACCTTTTATCAATCTCGTCGCTCTTTTCTGAACCCTCTCGAGTATCGCCATATCCTTCTTAAGGAACGGCGACCAATATTGGACGCAGTACTCCAGATGCGGGCACACCATCGCCCGATACAACAGCAGGATAACTTCTTTCGTTCTGATTGTAATACCTTTCTTGATAATACCTAGCATTCTGTTCGCCTTCTTAGAGGCCGCTGCGCACTGTGCCGATGGTTTCATTGCCTTGTCTACCAGTACCTCGAAGTCCTTCTCTAGGCTACTTTCACCTATTACCAGCCCTCCCATCATGTAGTTGTACCTCGGGTTTCTGTTTCCTGTGTGCAAGACTTTACATTTCTCTACATTGAACTTCATCTGCCATCTCGTCACCCATTCCCCTAGTTTGTTCAGGTCCCTTTGTAAATCTTTGCAGTCCTATTTATTCCTAGCCCCATTAAATAGTTTGGTGTCGTCTGCAAATTTTATTACTTCACACTTTGTCCCTGTTTCTAGATCATTTATAAATACATTGAATAGCCGCGGTCCAAGCACCGACCCCTGCGGAACACCACTCATGACCCTCCTCCAGTCCGGGTAGTGGCCCTTCACTCCTACCCTCTGCTTCCTACCTGCCAACCAATTCCTGATCCATATGTGTACGTCTCCTTCCACCCCATGGTTCTTCAATTTCCGAAGTAGGCATTCATGGGGTACCTTGTCAAAGGCTTTTTTGAAGTCTAAGTATACAATGTCTATGGGGTCCCCTTTGTCCATCTGTTTGTTAATTCCTTCGAAGAAGTGCAATAAGTTCATCAGGCACGATCTTCCCTTGCAGAAGCCATGTTTTCTTGTTATCATAAGTTTATTCCTCTCTAGATGCTCCTCGATGATATCTTTTAACAGTGCTTCCGCCATTTTCCCCAGAACCAAGGTCAGACTTACCGGTCTGTAGTTCCCCGGGTCACCTCTTCAAACTGCTGCAGGGAAGGCAGCCATCATTCCCTGCTCGTCGGCCCGAATTTCGGTCCGCCTCCTCCCCACAGCCAACCGGGAGAGGAGTCTTTTTCTCTTCAAACTGCTGCAGGGAAGGCAGCCATCGTTCCCTGCTCACCGGCCCGAGTTTCGGTCCGTCTCCTCCCCACAGCCAGCTGGGAGAGGAAAACTTCACAGCCCCTGCATAGGCGCAGGTCGCGGGCAGCAAGCCCCCCGCTGCAGGATCGCTCAGACTCGGGCTCGACTCTGCCCATTTCGGCGTCCTGCTCCTCTCCAGCCCACTTGAGAGCCGACGAAAGTTTTGCCCACTTGAGGACCGCCGAAAGTTTTGGCATTCCCTACGACTTCACAAGGTAGAGGAAGGAGGAAGCTCCCCTCCATCTTGTCCCTCCTTCCCCCGCCCAACACCGCTAGAGCCCTGCTGCGGCTCTCTCTTACAAACTAATAGACACCAGCTAGACATAATTGACAAGTTTTATCCTGATCTGATTCCATGTTCAAGTTCTTACATGTTCAAGTTCTTACATGTTCTTAATATGTTTAAGTTCTGCCCAATTACCAAAGATCAGCAGATTTTATTCAATTGTTTAAGTTCTGCTAAGGATCACTAGACTCTATCTAATTGCTTAAGTTCTGCCCAACTGCTAAGGTTCATCAGATTCTATTTAACTAAGCTCTGTCCAATTGCTAAGGTTCACCAGATTCTATTTAACTGTTCTAAGCTCTGTCCAACTGCTACAGTTTCATCTGATTCTATTTAATTGTTTAAGCTCTGTCCAATTGCTAAGGCTCACCAGACTCTACTTAATTGCTCCAGTTTTGCCCAATTGCCAAGCCTATCTAATTGTTTAAGTTCTGCCCAATTGCTAAAGCTCACCAGATCCCATTTAATTGCTCTAGTTCTGCCCAGATTCTAGTTCACTAGATTCTATTTAATTGTTCTAGTTCTGCCCAATTCCCAAGCCTATTTAATTGTCTAAGTTCCGCCCAATTGCTAAGGTTCACCAGATCCTATTTTAATTGTTTAAGCTCTACCCAATTCCTAAGATCCACCAGATTCTTTTTAATTATTCTAGTTCTGCCCAATTGCTAAGACTTTCCTCTGTTCCTGCCTCCCAAAGGCTTCCCCAACCCCACCATGAAGCCACACCCGTGGATTTTTCTTCTCCTTCTCTGCTCATCCTCCAATATCACCCTCTGCCTGAAACCCCCCTCTTCCAACTTACCCGACCCCATTAATGTCAGTACTATTTGCCCAGGCGTCAAAATCCCCACGCTATTGCGCACCAGAAATCATCCTTTCAAAAAAAAAACCTCGAAGAATCAATCATGCCTCCTTAAAGCCCATTCCCCCTGCCAACCTTCACAACCATACCTCTGACTCTCTCACCCCAGTCCCGACACTTTACTGCAATGCCAGATCTGCATGCAAGAAAACCCAAATTTTGAAGGACCTACTTGAAGATCTCAACCCCGGATTCCTATTCATCACTGAATCATGGATTGCAAAAAACGACATATTTACACAAAACGAACTTTGCTCACACGGTTACCAGAGCCTCTTCTCTCCCAGAATTAATCGAAAAGGAGGTGGCTTGGCACTCCTCCACAAATCATTCTTCGATGTCCAGCTTCTCGAAAAGGGTAGCCATGCCTCTCTTGAATATATGCTTGTCTCTGTCAACGACAAACTCCACCCTCACCCACTGGGTATCCTGCTATTATATCGTCCACCATCCCCCTGGAACAAATCCTCTGAACCCATCCTCGAGACTATTACAAACGCCTTCCTCAAATTTCAAAGATTACTAATCATTGGAGATATTAATCTCCACCTAAACGATACCACCAACAAAGATGCAACTGATTTCAATAACTTCCTCACTTCTTTAGGCTTCCCCCTCCCCCCGGCACTCTCTCCAACCCATGAAAAAGGGCACACACTGGACATAATCAGTTTCCTAGATCTCACCGATCACAAAACTTCGGTCGATGACACCCATTGGGAACATGTCCCCTGGTCCGACCACTTCCTAGGGGCTTTTTGCCTCCCCATTTTCATGTCTCACCTCGGGCCCCCTCCTCGTTCCTCAAACTCAAACCTTCCGAAAAAAAATTGCTAGCGAACTATTCTGGACCAAATTCCTAAACCTAATTTCCACCATTCCTAGCCCTTCAAACCCTGAATCCAACTGGCACAACTGGATCACCCTCTTTGAGACCGCCTACCACTCTCTCGCACCACTATCCATTAAAACTGTCTCCTACTCCCGCAAGGCCCCTTGGTACCTCCCATATCACAGAGAACTGAAACAGAAATGTCGAATACTGGAACGCAAATGGAAAAAATCTAAATCCTGCACTGACAGACAGTCCTGGAGGGTTAATATTAAGTCCTACAATACCGAACTAAAAAAAGCAAGGAAGAACTACTACGGTAACAAAATCTCCAGATCCAATAACCAAAGTAATACACTGTTTAACACCTGGCGCTCCATATCCTCTAAACATGAATCCACCACACTCCCCTCCTCTCCATCTGCCGACGATCTAGCAAAATTCTTCAATGAGAAAGTCACTACCTTACGATGCTCGTTCCCACCAGCACCCTCTTACAACTCTCTGGTGTCTACCGACTCCAACCAGACTCTAACCGTCGCCAACCATATCCCAGTCGATCCTGGTCCGCCTTCGAGCTCGTATCCGATTCCCAGGTCGCTAAACTCTGCCTCAAGTTGAAATCCTGCAACTGTACCTTGGACCCTTTCCCCTCCTACCTATACGAGAAAATTCCCACACAAGCCATCTCATCTCTCACCAAACTTATAAATTCTGCCCTACTTTCAGATCTATTTTCTGCAGAAATGGGACACATTGCCTTATCCCCACTTCTGAAAAAAGCGGATCTAGACCCCTCCACACCAGCCAGCTATCACCCAATAGCAAATATTCCTCTCCTGACTAAGATGCTGGAGTCCATCATATCCACCCAACTCTCATCCTATCTTGAGATATTCTCCATTCTCCTACCCTTCCAACACGGCTTCAGACCCAACTTTAGCACCGAATCCCTACTGGCCTCATTAATCTCAAAGGTCCAACAACTTCACTCTTGCAATAAGTTCGCTGTTTTTCTTCAATTCGACCTTTCTGCGGCTTTCGATATTGTCCATCATGATATACTAATTCTCCAACTTTCTGAAATTAGCATAAACTCCAGTCCTAGATTGGTTCTCAAAATTCTTACGTTCCAGCTCCTACTTCGTTAACATGAATGGCTCCTCATCCCTCCCTTGGAAACCAATTTGTGGAGTTCCCCAGGGTTCACTTCTATCTCCGATTCTTTTCAATGTTTATATGTCCTCCCTGAAACTCCTCCAACTATCCCCCTTGGAAACACTTTACACTTACGCCGATGACATCTTTGTCCTCCTCGAGACCGACTCGAACCTCACCAATCTCTCTGAGAACATCTCTTCATGTATATCAAACCTTCAATCCTGGGCCCTCACCATACAAATGAAACTAAACGAGACCAAAACAAAACTACTATGGCTCGGCCCAAAATTAGATCAGCTACCCACCCTCATCCCACTTTCCTCTGGCACCACTTTGCAGCTTGAACACTCAAGCAAAGTTCTGGGCATCATCATTGATTCTACACTGTCCTTTAATGACCACCTTAACTCCCTAGTAAAAAAATGCTTTTTCAATCTTCACATGTTAAGGAAAGTGAGATCCTGCTTCCATCAACAACACTTTGCTGTCCTTGTTCAATCCATCATTCTTTCCAGACTGGATTACTGTAACTCCATCTACCTAAGCCTAACAAAGAAAAGCCTTCATAGACTCCAGCGTATTCAGAACACTGCGGCTAAACTGATCTTCGCAAAAAGCAAATTCGACCAAGTCTCCCCGCTTCTGTCTAAGCTTCACTGGCTCCCAGTAATCCTTAGAGTTCACTACAAATGCGCCTGTCTAACCTTCAAGTCTCTACACGGCATCCTTCCTCCCTTTTTCCACTATCTTGGAACTCCTCGAATCCCAACACCACCAGATCTACTCAAAAATTCAAACTATCCTTCTCCTCTTTAAAGGACATATCCCATGGAGGAAAATTAGGGACATCCCTCTTCTTCAGGATCACCGAACTCTGGAACAGCTTTACTATCCCGCTTCGGAGTCTGACCTCCCTCCAACTCTTCCGAAAACATTTAAAAACATGGCTTTTCTCTAAAATGTAACGACCTCTCCCTCTTCGATATACTAAGTCTCTCTAAACTTCTCTGTACCAAGTTCTTCTACTTTTCTTTGAAGTTCCTCTCTATATCAAGTCCTGTAAACCATGCCGAGCTCTACTTCTGTGGAGATGATGCGGTATACAAACTTAAGTTTTAGTTTAGTTTAGTTTAGTTCAGCCCAGCCAGAGGCATAGAAGAGGCTCAATCTCGCGAGAGTCTGCAGAATGCAGCTTCAGTCCCATATTAGTTAGGAATTGAATGAACTGCTGCTCTAACATAGTCTGGAAAGAAGCCAGCAAGGATGGATCCGCGTCTGAAACTGGACCACCTGCTTTGGCTGGAGGTTCCAAAGTGGCAGTGGAAATGTGCTTCGACTTGGATTGGGAACTGGCTTGAGGGTAGGCTTCAGAGGGTAATGGTGAATGGCACCCACTCCGAAATGACGGAGGTGATCAGTGGAGTGCCACAGGGCTCCGTCCTGGGCCCGATCCTGTTCAACATCTACATAAGAGACTTGGCAGAAGGTCTCCGAGGTAAAATAACATTATTCGCTGATGACGCCAAACTAAGCAATGTAGTGGCCAAGAGTACAACAGACAAAAACTCAATGCCCGACAACATGATGCACGACCTACTACTACTGGAGCGCTGGTCTAGGTCCTGGCAACTCAGCTTCAATGCCAAAAAATGCAAAGTCATGCACCTGGGCAGCCATAATCCATGCAAGACTTACACCCTAAATGGCGAGATCCTAACAAGAACTGAAGCAGAGCGTGACCTAGGGGTGATCGTCAGTGAGGACATGAAGGCTGCCAATCAAGTGGAGCAAGCTTCCTCCAAAGCAAGGCAAATCATAGGTTGCATACGCAGGAGTTTCGTCAGCCGTAAGCCTGAAGTCATTATGCCATTGTATAGATCCATGGTGAGACCACACCTGGAATACTGTGTGCAATTTTGGAGGCCGCATTACCGAAAAGATGTGCTGAGACTAGAGTCAGTGCAGAGAATGGCAACCCGGATGATCGCGGGTCTCAAGGATCTCCCTTACGAGGAAAGGCTGGATAAGTTACAGCTCTACTCACTCGAGGAACGCAGAGAGAGGGGAGACATGATCGAGACGTTCAAGTATCTCACGGGTCGCATCGAAGTGGAAGAAGATATCTTCCTTCTCATGGGTCCCACGGCAACCAGGGGGCACCCGTGGAAAATCAGGGGAGGGAAACTGCACAGTGACACCAGGAAATTCTTTTTCACTGAGAGAGTGGTTGACCGCTGGAATAATCTTCCACTTCAGGTCACTGAGGCCAGCAGCGTGCCTGATTTTAAGGCCAAATGGGATAGATACGTGGGATCTATTCACTGAGTTAGGTGGGGAAGGGTCATTGCGGTGGGCAGACTGGATGGGCCGTGGCCCTTATCTGCCGTCTATTTCTATGTTTCTATGTAACCACCGCTGGAACTTTCTGCTGAGCTATCTGACCTGAGGAACCAGGGGAAGATACAGCAGGTGTACTCGAAGCAAGAGCCGCCACAAACAAGGAAGGCTTGATGATGCTCGAGGTCAGAGTTGTGGAGGCAGGAGTACCCTTGGTAGAAGGTAGACCCGAGGCTGCTTTTGAAGATGAGGGTGTGACTGAAGAGTCCATCCCGAAAAGCTTCTCCACTAAAATTTGACGACGTTTAGGGTCACGAGGTTGAAGAGTAGCACAGCGCTTGCACAACTTCGGTTGATGGCCCTGCCCAAGGCAGTTGAGGCACTGATGGTGTGGGTTCATGAGGGAAATCGTATGCTGGAACTGGCTACACTTCTTGAAGCACGTTGCTGGCAGGGACATAGGAGGGAAAATAGCCACCGCAAAGTTGAAGCCCTGGACTATGGCCGAGTGGCCTGCCCCTCCAGTTGACCGGAAGAAAATAAATTTCTTTTTTTTAAAACTAGAAATAAAAGAAATAAAATAACACTGTGACTCGTGAAGAAAACTAACACAAACCTCGGTGAGAGAAGGCACAAAATAAGTAAGTTAAACGCAGAGAGTCAAAGACAGACTTCTCGGCTCCGCGGAAAACTGAGGAGACTTGCCCTACGCTGGGCGGGAAGGCACTTGCGCATGCGCTGTGTGGCTTTCTCAAAACTTCTGAGTTTTTACAAGCAAGTCTGCTTGCGAGGCTTCCTCA
The DNA here is from genome assembly GCF_902459505.1 of Geotrypetes seraphini. NCBI lineage: Eukaryota > Metazoa > Chordata > Amphibia > Gymnophiona > Dermophiidae > Geotrypetes > Geotrypetes seraphini. Next base: position 49,675,075 of record NC_047097.1, read on the forward strand.
TCCGGGCTTCGTCGATGACGTCACCCATATGTGAGAATAGGCTGCCTGGTTGTCCTGGGATAAAATAATTTTATTCTCTGTTTTGTGATTACAATATGTCAGATTTTAAATGTGTATTCTGCCAGAGCTGGTGTTAGACCACGAACGTGAGCTAGGATTTAACAGAGAGAGAAAAAGTATTTTTGGTTAATTTATTTTGTTTATACTACAGCGCCAGGAGAGGGTAAAGGGGGTGAAGAGGCTATAAAATAAACCCACCAGGATGTTTGAAAAAAAATACCCAATTGGGCAGGAAAATCGAATCGAAAAATTGATTCAATAGGCTGAATCGAATCAAAATTTTTTTCCTGAATTGGGCAGAACTATTGCAGTTTCCTTTCAAATTAAAGAGACTGGACTCATGCGCATTTACATTATGAAGGTATTTAAGCATCTCTATCATATCTCCCCTCTCCCCCCTTTCCTCCAAAGTATACAGATTGAGATTAGAGAATCACATGGGGAAAAAAATTTGTCCCCGTTACCACCCAGTCCCCATGACCACTGACCCTGCTCCCGTCCCGCGACTGCTGTCCCTGCAGCATCCATACAAGCCTCAGTACTGCAATATTTAGCTTATTCCTTCCTTATAAATCAAGTTCTGGCTGCTGAACTAGAGAAAGAGATGTTCAGCTGGCAGGGCTTGTTTATACATTTTTATTAACATAACTTATATACTACTTTATTCTAAAGCAAAAAAAGAAAAGAAATAGAAATGTTTTTTTCTACCTTTGTTGTCTGGTTTCTGCTTTCCTCATCTTCTCCTCATTCAATTCCTTCCATCCACTGTCTGCCATCTTTTTGCGTCTTCCATTTGCTGTTACTGTGCCTCTCCCTTCCATTTCTCCCTCCACCCCCTCCCCCAATTGGTCTGGCACCCATCTTCTTCCCTCCGCTCCCCCCATAGTCTGGCATCTCTGTCTTCTTCCCTTCCAGCGTCTTCTCCCCATTCTCTGTTTCCCATTTCCATTCAGCGTCTTCTTCCCACTCTCTGTTCCCCATTTCCCTTCAGCATCTTCTCCCCATTCTCTCTTCCACATATCCCGTCAGCTTCTTCTCTCCACTCTCTCTTCCACATTTCCCATCAGCATCTGTTCCTTTCCACCCCCCTTCAGCGTCTGTTCCTTTCCACCGCCCTTTAACACCCCTCACGCAGTCTGAGCATCTCCCTCTTACCTTCATGGCGCATTACAGTGTAACTTCAGGCAGGCTCCAGCGGCTTGAACAGTCACGTGCATCTGGGGGCAGAAGCTTCTCCTCTGATGCAACTTCCGATTGCATCAGAGGAGAAGCTTCCGCCCTCAGATGTACGCAGGCAGGCGACTTTAGGCACGCGTGTTCCCTCCCTTAAGTGCGGAGACAAGGCCATTCACCACTCCATGGGGTGGTGGAGGGCCTTGTCCCTGTACCCGCAGTGAGCACTTTTTTCCCCCCACCATTTTGGCAGATATCAGCCACTATGTCATTCTCTAATTGAGCTCTTTTAGTCTGTCCCCATACACTTTATAATGAAAACCACATACCATTTTAGTAGCCTTCCTCTGGACTGACTCCATCCTTTTTATATATTTTTGAAGGTGCAACCTCCAGAATTGTACACAATATTCTAAATGAAGTCTCACCAAAGTCTTATACAGGGGCATCGATACCTCCTTTTTCCTACTAACCATACCTCTCCCTATGCAACCTAGCATTTTTCTGGCTTTCGCCGTCACCTTTTCAACCTGTTTGGCCACCTTAAGATCATCACATACAATCACACCCAAGTCCTGCCCTTCTGTCGTGCACATAAACTCTTCACTCCCTAATCTGAATTTATGGGCCCCCTTTACAAAGCTGTGATAGTGATATTGCCTCAGTAAATGTTCTAAGGCCAAAAGGAATTGAATGGTCTTTGGTTCATTTACATGGCAGCTTCACTATCGTGGCTTGGAAAAGGGGCCCTATATCTCCTAGGTAGAGAGTTTACCATGGTAAACCGTGGTCACCGCAGTAAATCCGCAGGAATGGAGAAATTTGCAACTGGTTTACTACAGTAATGGGGACAAGACCTTTTACTGCCCTGCGGGAATGGGGACAAGACCTTTCACCACCCCGCGAGAATGGAGACAAAACCTTTTAGTGCCCCGTGGGAGCAGTGAAAAGTCTTGCTCCTGTGGTAAAAAAAAATTGAGCCTGTGTCACGGTTCATAGACAGTAACGCGGAAGACAAAGGCGCGCGCCGACAACTGAGCGCAAGACGGAGGCACGCGCCGAAGAAAAAGACTGTTTTTGGGGGCTGTGATGGGGGGTTTTGTTGGGGAGCCCCCCCACTTTACTTAATACATATCGCGGCGGCATTGTGGGGAGTTTGGGGGGTTGTAACTCCCCACATTTTAGTGAAAACGTAACTTTTTCCCTAAAAACAGGGAAAAAGTTAAGTTTTCAGTAAAATGTGGGGGGTTACAACCCCCCCAAACCCCCCACAATGCCCCCACAACGCGGCACAATCTGTATTAAGTAAAGTGGGGGGGTTCCCCCCCCCACTCCCCATCGTAGCCCCTAAAAAGTCTTTTCTTTGGTGCACGCCTCCGCGCTGCGCTCAGTTGTCTGCTCGTGCCTTTGTCCCAACGCGCTTTTGACCTGACACCCTGTGTCACACTTGGCATCTCCTCCCCAGCTCCTCTTGCACCTATTTTATCTTCAGGAGCCAGCCATGCCACGATGAACATAAGAACATAAGAATTTCCGCTGCTGGGTCAGACCAGTGGTCCATCGTGCCCAGCAGTCCGCTCCCGTGGTGGCCCCTAGGTGAAAGACCAGCACCCTAACCGAGACCAGCCCTACCTGTATATGTTCCAGTTCCGCATGAACTCGTCTAACTTTGTCTTGAATCCCTGGAGAGTGAAGACAGAAGGAACCCAAAATCAAAGAATAAAATTACCAGACAACAAAAAGTAGAAAAAAATGATTTTATATTGTGTGATTAGAATATTTCACATTTGAAATATATATCCTGCTAGAGCTGGTATTAGACATAACTGGGAACCGCAAAGCCCAGGCTGTGCTTCTTTAGCTTCCAGCTGGCTTAGGGCTCTCTCTCTCTGACCAGGGGGGCAGTTGCCCTATTTGCACTCCCCTAACACTATTCCTGCCATGAGTGACTTCTGTTAGCTTGATTTTTCTATGTAGCATTCTGTAATAATTTGGTTTGTTCAGTTTTCACAAGTTTTATGTTTTTATGAATTTGTACACCGCCTAGAAGGTTGATTGGGTGGTATAAGAAATTTTAAATAAACTTGAAACTTGAGACAGGGGTTTTGTTGATCCTTGCTCTGTATTATTTGTGTTGATAAAATGACAATTGTACAGACCATTGTCTCTTTTTATATTTTAATAAAATAAGTTCAGTATAAAATCATAACTATTCGAGGCATGTGTGGACCGGATCTGACAGTTTGCATGGTGGGGACCGAGCTTGCGGGGATGGGGCAGGGACGGGGATGAGCTCACAGGGACAGTTTATCAAACTTACACTGCTAACTGATATAAAAAATTAAAGATATACCTCATGAATTGAAAACAGTGGCCTGGGCTAGATGGAATTGGTCTGATTTTTATGTTCTTATTCTTAAGGCCATTTCATCTTGATCTCTAATAGTTGGAGATCTTATTTTCAAAACACTATTTTCTCCTGCTGATCTTCCTTTTCTGAGTCCTTCAGAATATCAAGTTTGCAGGGAGACAGTCCAGTATAAGACAATTATCTATAGAGTCAGCCCCACTATTAGGCAAAACAATAAGTCTTGACAGCCATGCACAAAGAACCATCAGCGCATACCTTTATTTTTATAGGATTCTTGTGTAATAATCATGATGTTGAGTTTAATTATCAGAATCATTGAGGTTAGGTGAAAGGGTGACGCGTTGCCTAGAACATTCTCTACCCTTGCAATAACTCTGCAGGTTCCCACCCTCCCTAGATGTAAATGGGTAGGCCATGGTTAACAATTTATTCGACATTTTTAGCCCTGTCCTTCCAAAGCAGCCCAGAGCGGGTTACAAATCAAGAATTCGAGCATTTTCCCTATCTGTCCCTGGCAGGCTAACAGTCTATTCTATCTAATATATCTGAGGCAGTGGAGGATTAAGTGACTTGCCCAGGGTCACGAGGAGCAGCGCCGGGTTTGAGCCCACCACTTCAGGGTGCACTGCTGTAGCTGTAACCACCACAGCCACAATTCAGACTGTATGTCCGATAATACTAGAAGAGAATAAGGGAGAATAAGACCTGACTTGAAACCTGTTCAGATGAAGGTGCTGGCAGTCTGACTGAACTTTCTTCCTTTTCCCCCTCCCCGTTCGTGTTTTCTTCCCGTGTTGTTGGTGTTTGCAGAGGCGCCAGTGCGCATGCGAGGACCGGGAGCCTGGTCTGGCAGGAGCGGCGAGCAGCGTGCGGGTTGCTCTCTCGGCTGCAGTGGGACCAGGTGCTGGGGAGCGAGCCCGCCCGCCCGCTGGCTGACCGACCGTTGTTTTGGAGTTCAGAAAATTTTTTTGTGGTGGAAGGGGGGATTATTTATTTATACTGGTTAATTATTTAAAAAAAATAAATAAATATATATATATACATAGCCGTCCATCCGCTTAAAATAAAAGCCCCCAGGGAAAAGCAGCAATGTTTGTCGCCCCTTTAAAAGTGTCGCCTCGACAGTAGCCGTGGAAGTCGCTCGAGCCGTCTCTCTCCCGTGATGTCCCATCTGCAGGGGAAAGCAGCTCACTCGAGGTCTGGGGTAAAGGCCTAGTTAGCAGCAGCTCTCTTCCCTTCCTCCTCCGTTTCCCCCCTCGCGAATCTCATCGGCAGCGATGGCAGAGGAACAACAACAACCTGATCAACATCAGCCGGCCAGCGGCAGCCCGGGCTCTGGGGCTCTGCCAGCCCTGGTGCTTGGGCTCCCAGGGACAGAGGCCAGTGCACTGCAGCATAAAATCAAAAACTCCATCTGGTAAGGGGGTCCAGGAGACGCTGCCTTCCGTATTGCAGCATGTATCCATTCATTGCTCGCAGATTACCACTCTGGAAATAACATGTATGAGATATGCAAAAAGTAAAAGTGGGGGGAGGGGAGAAAGGACAGGGGTTGTCTTCGATGGCAAACAACTTATGGAGATCTAGCAAGTGGGGTGCGCTGAAGGGGTAAAAAAAATGGAGGTAATGGAAGTTAAGAGGGTTTTTAATTTTTGCTGGGCTGTGGGGTTATTTGGTGGTGTGGGGGGATGGAAACTGGGATTTTGATTTTTGCTGTTTGTATTGAGGAGTCAGGAAAAGTGTGCAGAGAGAAAGGTAAAAACTAGCTTTGTGCGTAATACGAATGATGTCGGGCAGCTGGAAACCTGCCCCCCCCTTGCATATACAGTACGCTTTAATGTAGTTTATGGGGTTAGTTCCTAAGACCGTAATCTTTAGTGAGGGTAATGTACCCTTCCCCCTCCTCTCCGGTTCTTGTGAAGAAATGCCACTCTTAAAGCAGGTTCCTTCTGCTTGTCTTCCTCCACACAGGATAGACGCACAGCAAAAACATAGGTAGCTAGATATTTTGAAATGTGCTAAATGGTTGGCTGCTATTTTACGCATTAAGATTTTAATCAAACACTGTGCATAGAGGAGGGGTAGTCTGTTCTGGAAGAAAAATAACACCTGTTTAGGTATTTTTATGATCTTCACCTGTCTTATGCGTTTGGGTTTTTATTGCTATAACTCACGGATTAAGTGATGTCTTCGTCATCTAGAAAGCACATTTTTTAAAATGTACTATGTTGTTGCTCCTCCTATGGTTTGTGGATCAGCTGGATAACCTGTTTACATTGCACTCAGACTTGGTGTTATATCATGGTTGAAGACAAAATGGCTACTAAATAAAATCTCGGCTTTTAAAAGAATATGTTTATTAGGGAATGTGAAAATTGAATAATAGGCTTATAGATCATAGGCTTATAGATCATTGGTGCCAGCTCTGTGGGTACTGAGCACACCCAGTATCATCTGTGCTCATGAAGGGGGTAGTTTGTATTGAGTTTGGCACCCCTATTCGTTTTGAAATGTTTGTTACCTATGTTAGATTCCTTTATTCTGTCTGCTTTGTGAATTTTTTTTATTTTTAACAAAACACAAATTGAATACTTTAGGGCAGTGTTTCTCAACTTGGTCCTGGAGTACCCCCTTGCCAGTCAGGTTTTCAGGATATCCACAATGAATACGCATGAAAGAAATTTCCATATAATGAAGGCAATGTATGCAGATCAGGTTTATACAAATTCATTATGGATATCCTGAAAACCTGACTGGCAAGGGGGTACCCCAGGACTGAGTTGAGAAACACTGCTTTAGGGGCCTATTTAACTACTTAGCAGGTGTTTTGCCCTTAGTAGTAATACAGTACAGAGGGGCGTGTGAAATATAGGTATGGTCTGTGCCTTACAGCTTAGACAGAGGTTTGTAGCAGATAATAATATCAGGACTTAAATTTCTGGGGGAACAGCTTCATCTCTTTTCAGAGTAGCAAGGGTGTTCTACTTTAACCCTTCCCTTCCAGGCAGCCTTTAGGGAAAATTAGAAGAGGGAGAAAGTTTGAAGCATAGAAGAGAACAGTTACTCTATTTCCAGTAGTTCCCAAACATGTCCTGGGGGAACCCTAGCCAGTCAGGTTTTCAAATCGGCAGTGGATATTCTTGAGATTGATTTGCATGCACTCCATGCAAATTTTTCTCATGTATATTCAGTGTGGATATCCAAAAAATCTGATTGGCTGTCCTCCAGGGCAGATTTGAGAAGCACTAATGCAACCCTTCTTCTCTTGATGCTTCTGCCTCCCCCCCCCCTATTCCCCACACCATGGTTTCATTTCCCTGCCCTAGATAACACGGAGCAGTTAACCTGAATTACATTTATTGGCAGCTCCACTAATACAGTATTGAGCTTTTCTCTGTATTTACTGCATGGATATTTTCCTCAAAGTACAGTTTTATTTATCAAATTTTCTATCCGTTTTCCCTCCATATTCACGGTTTCAGCAATCGCGGTTTCGATTATTCATGGTTTTTAGCTTTGCTGGCTCCTCCTCCTGATTACCTCAGCTTGCATAGAGAAATCGCTGATTCCAAGCGTTTACAGAGAAAATCGCTGATTCCCAGCACTTTCTTCACCGTGTTTTGCCTCTCCTTCAGGAACAGGCTAGGTCTCCCACCATGTTATTTGTGGTTTCATCATTTTCACGATGGTTTTTAACAGAAAACAGTGAATAGTATATGAAAAAGTTATTTGCTGGTTTTTCTGTATTCACGGGTCTGTTAATCCCTCATCACAGCGAATACAGAGGGAAAGTGTACTTGTATTTATTCAGGTACTCATGCGTTTTTCCCTGTCTGTCCCGGTGGGCTTTCAATCTCTCTAATGTACCTGGGGCAATGGGGGGATTAAGTGACTTACCCAGGGTCACAAGGAGCAGCGTGAGTTTGAACCAACAACCTCAGGGTGCTGAGGCTGTAGCTTTAACCACTACGCCACATTAATTTTGCCTATGATCATGTAGATATCCTTCTTGCTTCTTAGATATTCAAGGAAACCAAAATTGAAACCCAGTGGTTTGTGACTTACAGTTAATTTCACATTATTGATACTTTGCTGATAGAGAGCTATTTGGTTCAGAAATTGATATAATATTTAGCTGTATCATACTTGCAAAAACTGTATTTCCTTTCATAACTAAGGGGTCCTTTTACAAAGGTGCACTAAAGGATTTAACACATGCTAAATGCTAAGAAGTCCATTTTATACCTATGGGCTTCTTAGCATTTAGCGCATGCTAAATCAATTAGTGTACCTTATTAAAGGGACTCATAAGGAAAGTCAAGGGTCATTTACTAACAGTTATTATACATTATCATGTGCTGTTAGTAAATTATCCCCTAAGGTTCCATAAATGAAAAATTAAATACTGTATGTGTGTCTGTGTGTTTGAGGGGCAGGGTAGAGGGAGAAGAGACAACATAAAGGGCCCTTTTTGTTTCTTTCCAGTATTAGCCTGTTGATATCATGTAAGTACAACAGAATGAATGATATATGGAGAAAGTCAGTGATGCCATAAAAAGTCAACCCCCTCCAGTCTTAAAAATACATGTAAAACTACTTTACTTCTTGTTCAAATTCTAAATCAAGTGGACTGATTTTTTTTTTTTTCTGATGTTAGAAACATAGAAACATGATGGCAAATGAAGACCAAATAGCCCTTCCAGTCTGCCCATCCACAGCATCTGCTATTTCCTCCTCTCCCTAAGAGATCCCATGTTTCTTACTTTTCAGAGGAGTTTAGCTCTGAAGCAATTACAATAAGGCCTGCTGACTTGTTTGTCAGCATTTCACTGACCACAGATGCAGTGCATTGAAATGCTGGGCTTCAGAACACCTTTCACTTGTTTAATATGTTGTCAAAGTGCACCTTCTTTCAAAGTATAGCAGCCACTGAAAAACTGGACTTGCAAATGATAAACAAGTCTGTGCTTGCCCTTTCACTGTACAGACAATTTATAAATATAGTGTGTGATGTAGGCCTCTAGTGGGACAATGAGTTATTCATTATCTCGGCCCATATTTAATTTATTCTGGTTATTAGATCAAACTGCAGCTTAACAAAAGTAGAAGCCCTGCTTCTTGGAATGTAGGCTCTTCAAAATCAAATATGAAGTTAGGTTTTATGATTATAAATAGCACTTATTTTAAGATGTACTATGCTGTAGGTGTGCATTCTGTAGCAGAAAACGTAACTTTATTTTGCAAATATTTCTGGAGATCATTGAGGAGAAAGAGTGGCTGAGAATATCTGAGCTCTTTGAGAAAATAGGTTGAGTATTTACATGAGAAATGTGTTCCATGTGCAGATATGCTGGATAAAGCTGCTGAACTTTTGCAAGACTGAAGACCTGGGTTTTCTAACTATAGACATATTTTCAGCTTTACTAGTGACCCTTTAAGCCAGGCACAGTGAAGCAAGCGCCTTGTGCCTTCCAAATATATCTATCATAGGCAGACAGTTGGGCATGATCTTTCAGCCCCAATGAAAATAACAGAGGTAAAGCTGGACTTCTTTCTTGTTTCAGAATTAGAAGTCTGGACTTGAACTTAGCTTTTTCTGAGCCAGTGCTATCTTGACAAGTGCTCTTTTGAATAGTTTGTACAGTAAAATAGTTTGTACTGTAAAATAAAACACAAATAATGTCATTGTATGATCGGTAATCTAATTGTGTCATAGAAGGCTATCATTTTCTATAAGAGTGCTCTCGTTACACCTTCCCATGATCTGATTTTCACATAGGAATTATTCATTGTTTCCATCATTTTGCATGTATTCATTCTTACTGTAAGTACTGCTGTGACCCTTGCTGACTCTAAGACCTTGGTATAGTGCTTGTAAATCACTAGTTTGTCCTACATACATACCACTACTACTTATTTCTATAGCGCTGCTAGATATATGCAGTGCTGTACATTATAACATTCAAGAGACAGTCCCTGCACAGTAGATCTTACAATCTAATCAATCAGTTAAAACTTCAAACCCCAAAAATGCCCCCCCTCCAAAAAAAAACAAAAACCTGAGGAACCCTCCAAAACATCCAAAATTTGTCAAGAACATCTCAGAACATCAAGTCCAAAGCATACATGCAAGCCCACAAAATACAAATCTCGATGCAAAAAGGGGACGGATGAAAATCATTATTAATTAAAAGGAAGAACTGCTGAACTGTAAAAACAGGGGTAAATTCTGGGAATAAAAATGATTCTCAGTTTCCCCTTGGTTCTCTGTAATCGATGTTGGAAATATGAGTGTATGGAAAATGTATTTTGGTAAATTGATCTTTCTTTTTGGCACTCTTTTTTTTAAATTCTTTATTAAATTTTCAAACTAGCAACAAGTGCAAACAATATACATCCTCTATAATAAAACCCTAAGCACGCATGTGCACTTACAACTCTGTGTTCCCTGCCGCCGTGGTGTCTGACTCCATGGCTGTGTTCGATTTGCGGCGTGCGGTGGCTTGCGGCGTGTGTGGCATGCGGCGGCTTGCAGTGCATGCGAGCAACAGCAGGAGGTGCTGCGAGGCTGCTGACCCAGCCCAGGACCCCAATAACCAGGGAGAAGATGAGTTTGAGGAGGCTGAGCTGGAGAAACCTGACTGAAGAGAAAGTGGGAGGAGCAGACAAGTCATAAATTGCTCAAGGGAGGAGAAAACAAGGAAGCAAAGAATTCTGCTGTTGTGGATAAAGCAGGAGGCAGCCCAATGGAGTATGAGGAAGATCTTCAGCAGGAAAATGAGGATCCCGATGGGGAGACAGATGATGCAGAAGATCTAGAGCTCATCCAAGGAAAGGAGGAGCCTGGCGACAACCCAGAAAGAAAACGCAGTAAGGAAGAGTATGATTGAGTGTGTGTGTGCTGACCATCGCCACTGAGGAACTTTGGGTCTTACCCATCCCAATATGTATCCTGTAGGTCAGGGCTGCCCAAGTCCAGTCCTCAAGATCTACTGGTGGTCCAGGTTTTCAGGATATCCACAATGAATATGCATGAGAGAGATTTGTCTGCACTGCCTTCTTGGTATGCTAATCTCTCTCTCATGCATATTCATTGTGGATATCCTGAAAACCTGGCCTGCCAGTAGATCTCGAGGACTGGACTTGGGCAGCCCTGCTGTAGGTGCACCATGCCTGACAGTGTTGTTTTACAGGACAGTCTGAGCACTCGCATCTCTAAGCCAAAAACTGATATTTGGTGAGCTTAGACTTGGGCCCACAAGCCATGGACTTGGAAGAACATTTGCAAGTGTAAATAAAAGATGGTTTCTATGCAGGGGTCTCAAAGTCCCTCCTCGAGGGCTGCAATCCAGTCGGATTTTCAGGATTTCTCCAATGAATATGCATGAGATCTATGTGCATGCACTGCTTTCAATGCATATTCATTGGGGAAATCCTGAAAACCCGACTGGATTGCGGCCCTCCAGGAGGGACTTTGAGATCCCTGGTTTCTATGCATATGGGGTGATTTTAAAAACCAAATTCTACCTAGAGCAGGAAAGCTGTTGTGCAGATTTTCTTCCAATGTGTTTTCTCTGTGGGGATTTTTTTTAAAATATTAATATGAAGAAAATTATTTTTATTACGGAAAAAGACAGAAAAAAAGTGGATGGGGAGAGGGAAAAGAGGCTGCTTTGGGGGGGGTGTTGGGGGGCAGGCAGCAAACTTGGTTTGCTTGGGGGGCCAGAGAGAGATAGGCAGGGGGCCAGGGAGAGAGACAAGCAGAAAAAAGTGGAGGGGCAGAGGGAAAAGGGGCTGCTTTGGGAGGAGGGGTGTGCTGGGGGCCAGGCAGCAATCTTGGTTTGCTCGGGGGGGGGAGGGGGGTCAGAGAGAGATAGGCAGGGGGCCAGGGAGAGAGACAGACAGAAAGCGGCCAAGGAGAGAGAGAGAAAGAAACATAGACAGACACATCTATTCTAGCACCCGTTAATGTAACGGGCTTAAAGACTAGTACATATATAAATAATCACAATAAGCACTTATAATCTGTCAGTAACAATACAGAAAGAATAAAACCCCCACCCATGTCAAATATTTTCAAACAGGGAATAAAACCAAACAAAAGAGATATCCCCCCTCCACCCTCCCTCCCTTAGATGTTTGCTAAAACAACAGAAAATATAGATAAAAGATAACTATAATGAAGCCACAAAAGACGTCAATGGACCTCAAACTAATTTGAATATCTTAGTATGCCCCAGCATGTCAGCATTCATTTTCCCATACTTATAACATAAGTATAAATTCGCCCACCAAAAAGTAAAACTAAGGCGATCCCAATTTTTCCAATTACAAGTTACCATTTGCATGGCTATCCCAGTCATAATAAGGAAAAGCCGACATTTATATCTGTCCAATGAGGGTTTAAGATGCAATATCATCCCACATATGACAACAACATATGTCAATGGAATCGATGACTCCAGTATGGTATTAATCTGTCCCCATATTGACTTCCAAAAGTTGAGTATCAAAGGACAATAGAACAAATGATCCAGTGTTCCTATGTCTAGATGACAGTGCCAGCATCTATTAAATTTTGAACTATCTAACTTTTGTAATCTAACAGGATTCCAAAAATTTCTATGCAACAAAAAAAATCCAAGTTTGTCTCATAGATGCTGACGCCGTACATCTCATCCTCCAAGCCCAAATTCGTGGCCATTGAGATGCAGAAATCTGCTGCTTTATCTCAATGCTCCAAATGTCTCTAAGACTAGTTTTTGGTTTCTTATTCATATCATCAAATATATTTATTGAGCTTGTCGAAGAAAAAGAAAGAGATGGCATAACAGAGCAATAAACAAGTTCACAATTTTGAAAAACAGAGCCTCAACACAACAACTCCCCCCTTTGCCCACCCTCCCAACACCCCCTACCCCCCAGTCCTACTTCAAACTACAGGCCACAATGTGAACTATAGGAGATGGTATAGACAGAGACTCTGACAAAGGCAATGAACACAAAAGGCACACAAAAAAAAAATCGTACATCAACAGTTAAAGTGGCTGCAAGCCAGGGGGCTCATAGTGTTCCAAAAGGGCTCCCAGATACGTTGAAAAGAGCGTCCCTGCAGAGAGGAAAAATCCAAGACATCTCTGCATTCCCACATCAGAAGCGTGATCAAGCGACACCTCCATAGGGAATAGTCCAGAGCCTTCACTTTGTCATTTCAGCAGAATGCATTTCAGAGCAATGAGGACTGTCCACTTAAGAAATGCAGCAGTCCCCTCTCTACAGGGAAAACAATGCAAGGGAGCACCAAATAAGAAAAGTGGGGAATGTTGGATAGTAATGTCCCAAAGATGCTCCACAAAAAGAAACAAGGGGTCCCAATAAGACTGAATAGCAGGACAAGTTCAAAACATATGGCCTAAACTAGCTTTAGGTGCTTGACAGCGAAGGCAGGCAGCCAAAGCTCGAAACCCAGAGAGTTAAGCCCTCTTAGGGGAAATATACAATCTTAAGACCAACTTATAATGCCGTTCCCAAAAATTTGTATATTTACAAAAGACAAACAACTTTCTGATAGCTCGTAGTTTCGCATCATCAGGCAATTCAACTTGAAGATCACGAGCCCAAGCATCTCGCAGTCTAGTATAATCAAACAGAGGGGACTCATCCTTCAAGTGGCAATGGTGGAATCTAAGAGGTACAGAGAGTTGAGAGCTAATGGTGAAAGCCGTGGACAACAGCTCCTGGCGAGAAGCCATTAAATGGCAAGGGGGAAGGGAATGAATATAATGATGAATCTGCATGTAAGCAAACACATCAGTTGGAGGAAAATCAAAGTCCTCCCGCAACTGGGCAAAAGACTTAATCCTCCCGTCGTCCTCCACCAATTGAAACAGGTAATGAATCCTCTTTGCATCCCACCGAGCAAAACTGGCCCCATCAACCCCAGGAAGAAAATGACCATTAAAGCCAATAGGTAAAAAGGGGGGAAACAGTAGGACTGACAGTGAAACTTGCAGATCTGCCTTAGAGGAAGGTGTAAAACTGAGCGGGGAAGGAGCCTAGGCTGAGTGGAAGGGACAGCGAAGATATGCACTAAAGTGAGTAGTGGTAAAACAAGAAAGTTTTTTTTTTTTTTTTTTTTAATCATTTTATTTATTGAAATTTTAATATAACAAACAAGCAAAACAAACTTGCAAAAAGATTAGATAATTGAAACCTAAAGTCACAATGACTATACAGGTATAGATATATATATATAAGCAAATAAAATAAAATTATTTAGTCCCCAATCCAAGAATAAGGAAATAAAAGAAATACATAAGTAAATATAAATCTCAATTAGACGGATTAGAAGGCATGATATCTCTCCCCAACAGCCGGTTTGTTATACTGTGGACAAAGCATTTAAACCAATGGTTACCCCTCCCCCTTCTCTAGCTACAATAAATTCTAGTAGATGCTTAGGTTCAAAAAATAAGAAATTCTTCCCTTGCAAAGAGACACAGCATTTAACAGGAAATTTTAAAAGAAATGACGCCCCTAAAGCAACCACTCTGGGCTGATATAATAGGAAATCCTTCCTTTTCTTCTGTGTTTCTTTGGAAATATCGGGAAAAATTCTTACTACTGAGCCAAGGAAAGAGTCCTTCATGTGCCTGAAGTAAGAGCGAAAAACTAAGTCTCTATCAAACTCCAAGGCGAATGACACTATAAGGGTAATTCTCTCTGTTATTATCTCTAGGGAACTTTCCAGAAAGTTTGTCAGGTCCAATTTACCGTATTTTTGTGGATATAACGCGCGCGTTATACGTGATTTTACGTACCGCGCATACCCCTCGCGCGTTATATGCCTGAGCGCGGTATACAAAAGTTTTTAAACATAGTTCCCACCCCGCCCGACTCACCCCCCCAGCAGGACCGCTCGCACCCCCACCCCGAACGACCGCTCGCACGCGCTCCCACCCGCACCCGCATCCACGATCGGAGCAAGAGGGAGCCCAAGCCCTCTTGCCCGGCCGACTCCCCGACGTCCGATACATCCCCCCCCCGGCAGGACCACTCGCACCCTCACCCCGAAGGACCGCCGACTCCCCAACAATATCGGGCCAGGAGGGAGCCCAAACCCTCCTGGCCACGGCGACCCCCTAACCCCACCCCGCACTACATTACGGGCAGGAGGGATCCCAGGCCCTCCTGCCCTCGACGCAAACCCCCCTCCCTCCAACGACCGCCCCCCCCCAAGAACCTCCGCCCGTCCCCCAGCCGACCCGCGACCCCCCTGGCCGACCCCCACGACACCCCCACCCGCCTTCCCCGTACCTTTGTGTAGTTGGGCCAGAAGGGAGCCCAAACCCTCCTGGCCACGGCGACCCCCTAACCCCACCCCGCACTACATTACGGGCAGGAGGGATCCCAGGCCCTCCTGCCCTCGACGCAAACCCCCCTCCCCCCCAGCCGACCCGCGACCCCCCTGGCCGACCCCCACGACCCCCCCACCCCCCTTCCCCGTACCTTTGGAAGTTGGCCGGACAGACGGGAGCCAAACCCGCCTGTCCGGCAGGCAGCCAACGAAGGAATGAGGCCGGATTGGCCCATCCGTCCTAAAGCTCCGCCTACTGGTGGGGCCTAAGGCGCGTGGGCCAATCAGAATAGGCCCTGGAGCCTTAGGTCCCACCTGGGGGCGCGGCCTGAGGCACATGGTCCTTGGCCCACGCGCCTTAGGCCCCACCAGTAGGCGGAGCTTTAGGACGGATGGGCCAATCCGGCCTCATTCCTTTGTTGGCTGCCTGCCGGACAGGCGGGTTTGGCTCCCGTCTGTCCGGCCAACTTCCAAAGGTACGGGGAAGGGGGGTGGGGGGGGCGTGGGGGTCGGCCAGGGGGGTCGCGGGTCGGCTGGGGTAGAGGGGGGTTTGCGTCGAGGGCAGGAGGGCCTGGGATCCCTCCTGCCCGTAATGTAGTGCGGGGTGGGGTTAGGGAGTCGCCGTGGCCAGGAGGGTTTGGGCTCCCTTCTGGCCCAACTACACAAAGGTACGGGGAAGGCGGGTGGGGGTGTCGTGGGGGTCGGCCAGGGGGGTCGCGGGTCGGCTGGGGGACGGGCGGAGGTTCTTGGGGGGGGCGGTCGTTGGGGGGAGGGGGTTTGCGTCGAGGGCAGGAGGGCCTGGGATCCCTCCTGCCCGTAATGTAGTGCGGGGTGGGGTTAGGGGGTCGCCGTGGCCAGGAGGGTTTGGGCTCCCTCCTGGCCCGATATTGTTGGGGAGTCGGCGGTCCTTCGGGGTGAGGGTGCGAGTGGTCCTGCCGGGGGGGGGATGTATCGGACGTCGGGGGGGGCATCAGGCTTTCAGGATGGGGACAGACCTTCAAGGGGGGACAGGACTTCAAGGGAGGACAGTGCACGGAAGTCAGGGGGGGTGAACGGAGAGTCGGGACAGCGCACGGAAAGTCAGGGCGGGCGAAAGGAGAGTCGGGCAGCATGCGCGTTATATGCCTGAGCGCGGTATAGAAAAGTTTTTGTACATATCATCGTGATTTCTGCGCGCTATACCCCTGTGCGCGTTTTACAATGGTGCGCGTTATATCCGCGAAAATACGGTACTCTCTTGTATCTCAGGTTCTCCAGTTGGAGTAGAAGCTATTTGTTTCTGAGTACCCATAGAGATACTCTGGACTCTTGTTATTGGTGGCATTCCTTCTACCGGAATTAGAAGAATCTCCTTCAGATATTTCCTCACTATTTCCAAAGGAGAAATAACTGGAGATTTAGGAAAATTTAATAGTCTCAAATTATTCCTTCTCTGTTTATTCTCCATATATTCTAATTTTTTCTGGAAAACAGCCCTTTCTTTTATGATCTCAGTCTCTAATGATTTTATTTGAGAAATCTGTTCTTCATGTTGTTTAATAGTTACAGAATGTTCCTTCAGAGTTACTCCTTGTGCATTGACCTGGGAGCTAATAACAGCACAGTCCGAACGCACCATATTAACAGCTTTTCTAAGGTTGGAGTCCATAGTGGTTATGGCCTTCCACAGATCGTCCATACTGACTTTATCAGGCTTTATCAGGCTTTATCAGGCAGTATCTCACCTATTCCTTCAGTGGGCGTTGTTGGTCCTAACGCGGTGGGAAATTGTCCTCCCTGCTCTTCTACTCCCACCTTCTCTCCGGGGCTTAGCAGCTGCACACTTCCCTGGAACAGCTGGTCCACCTCCTCCGATGAAGGATTCCTGCTCCCAGGTTGGGAAGGTGCATGTCTCTGGATTGGGCTCAATGAGGTCTTCTGAGTCTCTCGGTGTTCCTCCCGAAGTCAGGGAAGCCTTCATTGGCTGGCACGTCAATCCAGCGTCCAACGTCGTCTGCTTCATCGGTTTGGAGTTTACGGTCGCCGGAGGTCCTGGCCGCATAGCTCCCTTCCTTTTCCTCATCGCTGAAGAAGAACTGTACAAGACAAGCAGGACAGCTCCAAAGAGAAAAATCTGCAAGCACGTCCGTCTAGATCGCCATCTTGGATCTCCCAACAAGAAAGTTCTAAAGAGGTGTTAGTAAAAGTAGAAGAACCCCCCAAAAAATCATTAATGTGGCGCATGCCACAACTAATAGTCAAAAAACGGAGATTCACCAATCCGAGGCCTCCCTTATACCAAGGAGCCGCCGCCAGACGATAAGGGAGACGAGGCCGTCTACCTGCCCAAAGAAACCGCTGAACCAAGCATTCCAATCGTCGTTCATCCCATGAAGACAAGTAGAGAGGGAGTACCTGAAAAACATGCAGCCAACATGGAGCAAAAAGCATATTTATATAGGCTCACCTGATCAAGAAGTGAGAACGGAAGGCCTCCCCACAACTGCAGTTTATTGGAAGAGCGGCTCCACATTTAAAAAATACAACTGAGATAAATCAAGTGGAATGAGCACCCCCAAATATTTCAACGAGGACTCAGCCCATTTCAAGGGAAACATACCTCGCCAGATGGCGCGCACCTCAGGACAGGAAGGTAAGGCGACCAACTTATCCAGATTGAGAGAGAGAGGCCAGAGTAAAACCATGAACTCAGAGTTATGATCTAATGCAGATGGTAAAGAGACTTCCGGTCGGGTGAGGTTCAAGAACATATCATCAGCAAAAGCTAAAGTCTTCAAGTCCACCCCTGCTACACGAGGACCCCGCACTTCCTCAAAGAGACGGAGAGTACAGAGCAAAGGTTCCAAGGAGAGAAGAAAAGAGGCAAGAGGGGACATCCCTGCCGAGTACCCCGGAAGATAGGGAAGGAATCCGTACACATACCATTATCCAACAAAGGCGCCTGTGGGTTAGACTATAAAAAGCGCACCGCAGTAAGATAAAAGCCCCCAAGCCCAATGTACTCAAGTGTGCGAAACAGAAAGGACCAACGTATACTATCAAAGGCCTTAGAAGCGTCCAAGCTAACAAACAATGCTGGAATATGCTGGTGTTGACAGTGGGCTAGTGCAAAAAGAACTTTCCGCACATTGAACACCGACCTACCTGGTCTTCATGGATGACAGAGGGAAGATGAGGGGCGAGACGGTTAGCCAGCATACGGAAAAGAAGCTTAAGGTCTACATTAATCAAAGAAATTGGACGATAAGAACCCGGGTCATCGGCCTCCTTACCAGATTTCAACAATAAAGTAATAAGTGCCTCATTGGCATAGTGAGGAAAGGAGCCATGAGCGATGGCAGTATTATAATAAGCTAGCAAGGGACTGCACAAACTGGGGGAAAGAATACAATAGAATTCCCCAATGGGGGGGTCACATGATGAGGTTGCTGTGAGCAGACGTGTGCTCTTGAGCTCTTGGACCTCCAGTCTCCAAAACTCAGCACTAATCTCTTAAATTACTGCCTGATCGGCATCGCTGTTACCGGAGCCCTTCTCTCTGCTTTGGGTGAGCGTGTGACTTGTGGAGCAGTGGTTTGGGGCCGGAATGCCGGTTCGCTCAGCGAAGACGGCAAAAGCTAAGTCTCTCTTCCCTGCACATAAAATGGTGTCGCTGCCGACTCCGTCTCCAGCCCCAGCGCAATGTGGAGAGTGGGCCCAATAAATTTCACGAATGGGGACCGCGGCGCTAGAGGATCGTCTCCACAAACTTCAATCTGCAGTGGACTGCATTCATGAACGCTTCGAGTCGCAGGTGACTCGGATTGCGGCGGTGGAGCTGCGTGGCTCAGACAGGGAGGATGCGGCCCTGCGGGATCGAAACAGCGTGGCCGCGCTGCAGGCACAGGTGACGGGGTTGACGGATCGCATTGATGAACAAGCGAATCGCCAACGCCGGAATAATCTCCGCATAGTAGGTCTCCCTGAGTTTCGGGCTGACCAGGACCTTTACCATTTTTTTCAGACCTGGCTCCCGACTCGACTGGGCTTGGAGCCTCCACCAAGTGAGTTTCTATGCGAGCGAGCACAACGCCTGGGACAACGCCTGGGAGATCAGAACCGCCCTAGGGCTGCGATTGCCCGGTATCTCAACTGGAGAGAAAAGGAGCGAGTACTACAAGCGTACCGAAAAGTGGGCCAGCTGGATTATGTAGGATAGAAGCTGTTGTTGTTCAACGACTATTCTCCCCATGTGGCTTTTCTCCGTAAAGGGATGGCGCCCCTCTGCACCGCGCTTCACCGACGAGGAATGCGCTTTGTGCTGGTGTACCCGGCATCGCTGCGCATCTGGAGAGAGGGAAAACCTCATACCTTTGTGGATCGGGCAGCAGCACAACAATTTCTAGACTCCCTGCCGGCGGCGGCCAAAGGGGGGGCACCGGGGGCTGCGCCGGTTCCCTGATGCGGTAGCTTGCATTCAGTACTTTCACTTTGTGGCCTTTATTTCTTTGTGAGACCTATTGGATACCTGGGCCACTGAGGGAAGCTATGTCTGCACCCTGCCAGCTTGTGTGGGGGCGAGTTGCAGGGTCTGGGACGTTCGAGGCTTGGTGACCTTTTTGTTCTGTTTGGTCCCAGGCGTCGGCCTGTTTGACGTTGAGGACAGTATATTTTGTTCAGGACTCTGCTGCTCTACCCTGCTGGGGGTCTGTCTGAACTGGGCCGATTGAGGGAGATCGATATGCTCTGGCGCTGGCTGTTTCTCCCATCATCAGGGGCAGTTGAAGTTGTTTTGGGAGACTGGGTGTCAAGGAGAGCTCGGTTCAAGACTTTAGGTTGTTCCGCTTTCTGAGAGTGGGATTTTTTGCTCTTAGTTTTTTCTTTTGTATTGGGGGAGTTTGGGGAGGGCTCTGGGGAACTATTTCTCAGGGGAGTGGGTTGAGGTTGGGGGGAGGGGAGAGGGGTTGGGTGGGGTTGTGGGAGAGTGAATGTTGTGGTTGACTGTGGCTCCGTGTGGTGGGTGTCTGTATGGGTAGGAGTGAGTGATGTGTGTGTGGTGGTGCCGCGCTCTTGGGGGTGGTTGGCCTTGCCTTTGTGCTCCCTGCTTTTCTTTAGTGTGTTTCAGCTCCAGTATTCCTGGATGGGGGGCCTAGCTGGGGGGCTGCCTGTCCATTGTACTATACTGTATTCTGTTATTCGCCTGAGAGACCTTGTTCCTAATGACTAAGTTGATTATAACTACCTTAAATGTGGACAGGATTCACTCTCCTATCAAGAGGAAGAAAGTTTTGACCTGGTTCCGCAAGAGGAGGACTGATATCGCCTTTGTGCAGGAGACCCATCTTTCCGTTACGGAACACCTCAAGCTCCGGAGAGACTGGGTGGGCGAGGTATGCTCGTCTTCCTTTGGCACCCGGAAGCGAGGGGTTGCCATCCTCATTCACAAACAATTGCCTTTCCACACTCGTAAAGTTCTCCAAGATCAGGATGGCTGCTATGTTATAGTGTTGGGAGAATTGTGGGGGCATAAATGGTTATTGTGTAATCTGTATGCTCCTAATGTGTATAATCATAAATTTTTTTCAGCTTTGCTGGCCAAGATAGCCATGTATCCTGATTACCAGCCGTTGGTGGGAGGGGATTTTAACATTACTGCGGATCCTGCCCTGGATTGCAATCCGGTAAAGACGGGGACCAGGGACCATGGAGCTAAGGGAGTGAATTTTTTGCTCAGCCAGTTGCAGTTATTGGACACCTGGAGGATTTTGCACCCTACAGAACGCACTTACACATTTTACTCGCACCC
This sequence comes from Geotrypetes seraphini, assembly GCF_902459505.1. Lineage (NCBI taxonomy): Eukaryota > Metazoa > Chordata > Amphibia > Gymnophiona > Dermophiidae > Geotrypetes > Geotrypetes seraphini. The sequence goes on from NC_047097.1 coordinate 49,695,820, forward strand.
CCACAATATCTATGCTAGATTGGATTACCTGTTGGTATCGCCCTCTCTGCTCCCCAGGGTGTCTGGGGTAGAGGTTGAGGAGGTTCCCCTGTCGGATCATTCGCCTGTTGTCATGGAGCTTCAGTTTGCACCGGAACCCGAGGAGCGACATTGGAAATTTCCGTGTTACCTGTATAGAGATCTCGAATTTCATAAATATCTTCGGGAACAGTGGTCGGAGTATAGTTCTCACAATAATACAGATGATGTTCATCCAGTGACCTATTGGGAGGCTTCCAAGGCGGTTCTGCGGGGGTTTATCATTGCTTATCTTTCTCACAAGCGGAAGTCCCTGGATGCGGAATTGTTGACTTTATCAGGGGAGCTTCGGCAGTTGAGGGCACGCCATTGTACTTCTCTTTCGGCGGATGATAAACTTCGTTTGCTGACTGTCCGGCGGCGGATAGATGCCATCTTGACACAGAGGGCCTCTCGCGATATCTATTTTCAAAGGTATAAGTTGTACGCCTGGAGGGGGGTAAGACGGGGAGATTGTTGGCCAATTTGGTCCGGCCTCCGCGTGCCAGATAGGTTGTCCTGTCCATCCGGGACCCGAAGGGGTACTTGTTACACGCAGGAACGGCAGATTCAACAGCAATTCGTTCACTTTTATGAATCTCTGTATGCTAATCGCCCGTTCTCGGATGCTGATAGAGACGCTTTCTTCCAGGGGCTTCAGCTTCCTCGGTTGACAGCAGCTCAATTGGAGCAACTGAATGTGCCTATTAGTTCCGAAGAAGTACTGATTGGTATTAAGAAGCTTAAATTGACTAAGGTCCCGGGTCCAGATGGGTTTGGCTCTGAATATTACAAGATTCTGTCGGATCAGATCTCTCCTGCTTTGGCGGGGGCGTTTAATGCGCTTTCCGAGAATCGGGGTTTGGGGACTCCTACATGGCCCACATTGTGCTGTTGCCTAAACCTGGCAAGGACCCGGCCCAGGTGGGTTCTTACCGGCCTATTTCCCTCCTTAACCAGGATGCCAAGCTTTTTGCTGCAATCTTGGCGCATAGCTTGAATGCCTTTCTGCCACTCTTGATACATGAAGACCAGGCTGGCTTTGTGCCAGGCAGATATGCGTCCATGAATTTGATCAGAGCTTTGATGGCCCTTCACTCCAGGTGTGGACTGGAGAGTGCATTGGCTATTGTAGGCCTGGACATGGAGAAGGCATTTGATAGTATTTCTTGGCAATATCTCTTCTGGGTTTTGCGTCAGTTTGGCATAGAGGGCCCTATTCATCAATGGATTAGTAGCTTATATATACTGCCGCAGGCTAGACTTTTAATTAATGGTCAGTTTACTGCCCCATTTGCGTTGGGAAGGGGGACGCGACAGGGCTGCCCGTTGCTTTTTGTGTTAGCGATCGAACCCTTGGCTGCTAAGATCCGCGGCGATCCGAACATTCAGGGCATTCACATTGGGAACAAGGAGAGTCGCATCAATATTTTTGCCGATGACATTCTCCTTTATCTGGATCAACCCCAATGAGATCTGGGGCGGGTCCTTGCTCTGGTCCGTTCCTTTGGGGATCTTTCTGGTTTGCGCGTTAATTGTGATAAGTCTGAACTTCTTCCCTTGCGGTCTACTGCGGTGGAGCCCTGGCATGCGAGCCTCGAGATACCGCCGGTGAGGGGGCCGATGCGTTACCTGGGTGTATATTTAAGTCCGGACCTCAAGCTACTGTACAGATCTAATGTGACACGTCATCTGGAGGCGATTCGGCAATTGTGTGATCAATGGAGGGATCTCCCGCTGGGTGTTTGGGAGCGGGTGGCGTTGACTAAGATGGTACTTCTCCCCAAGATTTTGTATCCGTTGCAGGCTGTGCCCCTTTGGGTTACTGGTAGAGAGGTACGTCTGTTTCGTTCCATTATCACCTTTCATTTGGCGTCATAAGCGAGCCCGGATTAGCTATGCCACCTTAGCTTTGGATAAAAATAGGGGTGGTTTGAACCTTCCTGATCTTCGCTATTATAATGTCGCCGCTTTGTTTCGCTTTATACATGAAGGATGGTCGGGATGTTATAAATTCTCTTCCCAGGGATGGGTAGAGTCCTGGTGTGCCCCGCATTCGGTTTTGTCCCTTCTGCATGTCCCGTTGTCGGCTATACCGGGGGGTGGGGCTAAGTTTGCATATCTCTTACCTCTACGGCGTGCGTGGCGCTGGTGGCGGCAACGGCAGGGGAAAACTCCGGAAGCCTCTCTTTTGTTGCAGTTATATGGCAATGTTGCCTTTCCCCCAGGCGTGGGCCATGCTTGGTTTCGGCAGTGGGAGCAGAGAGGGGGTAGAACTCTCCAGGATATCCTTGCGGTGGGGGGGGTCCTTTTCCTTCTTTTGCCCAGTTGCAGACTCACTGGCGACTACCTCAGACCCACTTTTGGGCTTACCTTCAGGCTCGGCATTATTACTTGTCCTTAGAACGCCGCTGGGGGGATGCTTGGCTCTGTGGTCCCTTGGATGTTCAATTTTTTCAGGTTTCTCCTGCTTTTAACACCTTAGCTACCTGGTATCGGATTCTGAAAAACGCATCGGGCCTGGGATCTATCGATCCTCTGGCTTCCCAGTGGCAATCAGAGTGGCAATCAGAGCTGGGCATCCCCATGGATCGTAAGGCCTTTCTTGATCTCTTTGCCACTGTAAACACCATGGGGGGGGGGGGTCCACGGATTTTAGGGAAATGCAATTTAAAATTTTGCACCGGGCTTATATGTCTTGGGTTCAGGGAGCTCGGATGGGCCTTTGGGAGGATGCAGTTTGTACCAAATGCAATCGTTTCTCCGGTACCCTTCTTCCCCATTTTTTTTGGAATGCCTTTCTTCTGCATTATGGCTGCAAGCTCTCCCTTTTTTAGAGCGCATTCTCCGGAGTGCTGTGCCATGGTCTTATGGTTTTCTGCTCTTGGGGGATCAACGAGACTTGATTGAGGGGGGTTCACGCTTCCCCAGCGCAGGGTTATCTACATGGCTGTCTTGGTAGTAAAAAAGCTCTTGTTGCAACATTGGGTGGGCGACTCTGTGGCTTCCTTTCCACAATGGAGGGATCGATTGGTGGAGGTGGGGCGATATGAGCTTCAACGTGTCCCTAAGTCTGGGACTCTGACTCACCGCTGCTACCGTGATCTCTGGCAGCGGGCGTTGAAGGTCTGTTCCAACCTGGAGGCAGCGGACACGGAATCCTCCCCTTGAGGGCTGTTGCTTTCTTTCCTTTTGTGTTTTTGTTTTGTGTTTCTTTCTGGGTAGCGCCATCTCTGAGGGTGCGGGAGTGCGTATTTGAGTGTATGGCTGTTTCGAGGTGTGAGTGCGGAGTGCTTGTTGTGGCTTGAGGTGTGGGCATGAGGTTTTGGGAGTGTCTGCTTGGCGGGGTTTGTTAATTCAAAATGTCAATTGTGATGGGCAATCACCCAGGGGGTTTCTTTGTACTGTGGGCCTTTGTTGTCATTATTATCTGTTCTACTTTTGAATGCTCTGTTTCTGCTTGTTCTGCTCCTGGTTGTTTGTTCCTTTGCAATTGTTAATAAAGATAATTGAAAAAAAAAAAAAAAGAATTCCCCGACGGAGAGTCTTAATAGTAGATTGCATTTCCACTGCTCTGAAGGGACAGTTGAGGATGGTCACTGCATTCACGGAGAGATGTGAGAGGCCCGAGGACTGAAGACAGTCCTCCAATAAATCCGGGAGGGGGAGGGGGGAGCATCAGCAGGAGCCGCATATAACTGGGTAAAGAAATTGTAGAGCACTTTGGAAATGTCAGCCGTGTGAGATACCCTCCCACCTCCCGGGGTCCGGAGTGTCAAAATCGGTCTCCTACCAGTCTCAGCGGCCACCAATCGGGCCATAAGACGTTCCGGCTTGTTACCAAAGCTTTGAAAGCAATGGGTATGATAGGCTGCCCATTTCTGAGAGCGAGAATGAAGAAGCGAATTAAGGGCCTATTGGGTAGACAAATAGCGTTCCCGAGTGTCCTCTGAAGGAGTAGAGCAAAAGGATCTCTTAGCTGTACATAAGGCTCTTTCCAAGGTTAGAATGCCGCTATGAATACGTTTATTCTGGGTACACAAAAGATAAATTATATGGCCCCGAAGTACAGTCTTGGCAGCCTCCCAAAACAAGACAGGGTCATTTTGATGCTGTGCATTATTGGTTAAATAGTCGTCCCACTGGGTCTGCAAGAAGGTCCGAAATTCCATGTCTTGCGCAAGGTAAAAGGGAAAGCGCCAAGAAGGAGAACAGACATAGGCAACATCCAAATGGATATCCACCCACACCGGGACATGATCCGAGATATTCAAAGGGCCAATCTCCGCTGACACTACAGAAGAAAACAATTCTTGAGACACAAAGACATAATCGATCCGAGATCAGGTATTGTGAGCTCTGGAGAGGTGAGTATAATCCCAGACCTCAGGATGGAGGAGACGCTGAGGGTCATTCACTAAAAGGGTATCACAAAAATCCTGAAGTAAACACCCCTTGGCCCCCAAGGAAGGGGACAAGAAGCCAGACTTGTCAGAAATGGGCTCCAGAACTAAATTAAAGTCACCTACTAGGAGAAGTGGGTCCCTAGAAAAGCGGGAGCAGAGTTGGGTCAACTTCTGCAAAAAAGAGGATTCCAACGAATTAGGGCCATAAACAACCAGCAGTAAGTAGCTCCGATCCCCCACGACAAACCATATCTACCATCCACAGCCTTATTGAGGACCTGAACCCCAAGCGGGGAAGACTTACAGATCAACACTGCAATATCACCATGACGTCCCATCAAGGAACCAAAATAAACCAACCCCACCCACGACCGATGCAGCTTAAGATGCTCCACATCCGTTAGGCGGGTCTTTTGTAAACAGGCAATATCCAAACAGTAGCGCTGGAGAGCCGCCAGAATTTTAGACCGCCTGACCAGCGACGTGATACCACCAACATTCCAAGATGTGAGCTGAAAAGGAGTAATCATGTCAGTTAGTCAAGGATGTAGAAGAAAGCCAGAGTGCGGAAGAGATGCTTAAGGAAAAACCCCAGGAGCCCAGCCTCCCCTAGGGTAATAGCAATTTGATAGAGTCTATTGCCTAGGAAACTAAAGGGAACAGTGCCAAGAGCCCAACAAAACCAACCCCAGAGCTGAAGGAGGACTGGCCACCCCCACACCCATTCCTTCAACCCCCCAAAAAACCCATGTACCCATCCACGCAAAGCTAACCTCCCCTTAACCCCACGTACAGCGCTCGCTCCGTGCCACCAAGGTGGGCCAGAGTGAGGGAGTCACGCCAGAATGTGAGCAGGTCCCTGGCTTCCCCCCCCCAAAAAAAAAAATACACACAGCACGAACCAGGAAGGAGCAGCAACAATCCCCAAACACTGCTGGAAGCCTACCCATCCCCCAACAGGCACCCTCCCCCTTAACACTCTCCCATTCAAAACCACTAGCAAACATACCCCACAAACTCACAGCAGACAACACAACGCAAACACATCCACCATACACACAGAGAAAACAAGGCAATAAGAAAGGGCAGAAAGCCCCCCCCCAGTGCCGAGTATGTGGGAGACCACCAGGTGCGGCCTACCAAAAACTCCACAGTATACAATAGGGAAGATAAGCACAATTTGAATCTTGGAGTTTAGCCATAAAGATTGACACGTGGATTTTTCTACTGGAATATCTGTAAGTTGTTAATAAATTTCAAGGTTTTCCAGGTGTCAAATAAAATACTTTTGTCCTTAACATATCTAGGTAACTTGATACTCAACACATGAAACAACCGTAATGGGGATACTTTTTCAGAATGTTTTCGTCTGGAGAGGGGCGTTAGACAAGGGTGTCCATTATCCCCTTTGCTTTTTGACATTGTTCTGGAACCCTTGTTATTGGCTATTCAACAAGCAGGGGCATACAGGGTACCTTATGCAGGTCGGGAATATAAGGTCTCTGCTTATGCAGATGATATTTTGTTTCATTTGACAAATCCTGAATCTACCATCCTGAATTTACTAGATTTGATTGACCGATTTGGAAAATTTTCTGGATATAAAATAAATTGGAGTAAATCGGAGGTTTTTGTTTTTTGGGTTTTTTTGGGTTTTTTTTTTTTAGAACTCTTACTACCTGATCAGCTTAGTTTGCTGCTGAATGCTGAGGAATGAAATGTAGGGCAACTTATTGAAAATTGTGCTGTAATGATGTTGCCCATTTTCAAGTTTCAAGTTTATTAATATATTTGATGAATCCCTTATTAGGATTACTAAGCGATGAACAAAATTAAAAATAGAGTATAATACAAAGAAACTAACATATTGACAATATTCTTGCATAAAATACAAACATGAATCGGGAGGGAAAGTGGAAAAGTTACAATTTTCATCTTGGTAGAAAAAGGGAAAAAACAAGAGGGAGGGGGGTGGTCTACACTATAGCACATTTTGAAACCTTTCTCCTCCTCCTAATAATTTCTATAGCACTAGTAGACATAAGCAATGCAGTACATCAAAATATAGAAGAGACAGATCCTGCACAAATGAGCTTACAATTTAGTCAGGACAGACAAACTGGACAAGAAAGTACATCAATATACAGTGTTCGGGTGGGGGAAATATAGAGGGAATGATGAGACAGATATTGGTGCTTAGAAGGAGGTTTGGGGTTTGAAAATGAAAGCATCTTCAAAGAAGTGGGCTTTAAGTCTGGATTTCAATCTTGCCAGAGACCGAGTTTGATGTAAAGAGTCAAGCTGTTCCAGGCATACGGTGCAGCAGAGTAGAAGGGACGGAGTCTGGAGTTGGCTGTAGAGGAAAAGGGTACAAATAAGAGAGATTTATCCCATGGGCGGAGTATGGGGAGAGATTCTGCGGAGTGAATACACTTGTAGGTCAGTAAGAGGAGTTTGAACTGTATGCTTCTGGCATATTTCTGCAAGTCTTTTGATAGAGAGAGGGTGGTATATCAAGAGCACTAATAATAATTCAGAACTTCCAAAACTTTTATTTCTAGTGTGATACACTCCATTCCTGAACCAGTGGGTAGTCAATTCCTTTTCACAAGATTTCTTGTAGGGAGCTTCATTAGCATTCTTTTGCTCTGCCTCCCTTCTTTCTGGGCTGTCCTCCAATTCATCAGTTGTCTCTCTACAAGCAAGATGGTAGGAGCCTGTCTTTTCTGCTTGTGTTTCTTTTCATTTAAATTCAGTAGTTTTTGCTAATTGTTTGTAAGGCTTTTCGGTGCTGTAGAGGATCCCACTCTTGGGATAGCTCTGACTACGGGAGAGCATAGACTCAGCTTCCAAGAGGCAGACTGCTTTTCAGTGCACCCACTTACACAGCCTGCGCTAACAGTTTGGCTTGAGTTCTTTGATGGTTTTCCAGTATCAGTGCTGACTTCTCTCACTTCCAAAAATCGTTAATTTTTAGTCCCCAGTGTAGCTCCCTTGGGCCATTTTTGGTGTTAAAATTGCTGATGCGCTGCCATCTTGGACTTCATGATTTGAAAATAAAAGCTTCTATCTGTTTCAGAACACCTCAATTTTGTTTAAAAAATGGTGTGATAGACTCCTCAGGCCAGGATACCGTGGATTCATGCAAAGTTTGTAGTGGCCATTTGAGATTGTCTGTGATCCATGTGCCGCGCGGTGGTTTGCACTAGCTTAGCCTCTTCTGGTCTCTTGGGGGATGTTGGTGCCTAGTTAATCCAAGGGCCAGGAAAAAAATCCAGATTTGAACCAGAGAGCAGTGCAAGTGCATTACCGGTAAAACGCAAACATGATACGGCTGCAAAATCCCAGAAAGGAGTCTTGAGGGTCCACAGGGACTGTTTGGATATCCTGGTCAGGACTTACTCCCTGAATTTATCAATATGATGTTTTTAAGCGTACATGATTATCAAGAACCGCATGGAGTCCTCGGAGATCACGGCCCTGCTGGCAATGGGGGTTCCCCCCCCCAAGAGCGCAGTTCCTCGGCAACAGTGCAAGATGGGGAAGTTTAGTCTGAGGACAAATGGAACAAAATGGACTCTATTTCAGTGCCTTTACTCTCCCAGTCAGGGTCATCTGTAGCAGGAGATGCTGCTTCATCTCTAGGGAGGCTGGATATAGATCTGGTTGAGGACCCTGATCTTGTGGAGGACCCAACTCTGTGCATGCTGTTTAAGCCTTCAGCACTTTTGGAAGTGATCATGGAATCCCTCTAGGAATTAAAGATAGAGATCCCACAGTCCTCTGCTACACAGTGCTCATTTATGAGCAACACAAAGGCACAGACCTCCTGTTTTCCCTTTCATCAAGACATTATCAAAATGCTCACAGACCATTAGGAGATCCTGGAGGGGCCCCTTAGGGTGGCCAAAGCCATGGTACAGCTCTGTCTGATGGATGTGGAATTTAACCAGCTTTTGTGCCATGATCCAGAGACTGTTGATGGGTGGGAGCTTCAGTTTTTAATTTCTGGAGTGGATTATGTAGCTGATGCTCTTTATGACCTTTTCAGAGTCATGAGCAAAATGTCTGCTTATTCCATTTCTGTTCAGAGGATGCGGGAGATTCCTCCTCTAAGGCGACCTTGAGTAATTTACCATTTAAGGGACATTTACTCTTTGGGAAAAGACTGGATGATCTTATGGCCAGCGTGCAGGATTGCAAGTCAAAGTCTTTACCAGACAGACGACCTTGAGCCCCTAGGAGGTCAGGTTGTGGTAATTTTTGGACCTCCAGAAGATATTGCCATTTCTTGGGAGGGCCTTTGGGTGTGAGAGTCTTTCAAAGCTCCAGATGAAGATTTGAGGGGACCAGGCACACCCAGTCTTCAGGATCCCATTCTGCTACAACTCCCAAGAAGCAGTTATGATGCCAAGCCGTCAGCCAAGCTTCTGTACATTGGTGGGAGGTTATCAGCCTATCAGGGAGAATGGGTGGAGATCACCCTAGATTGCTAGGTACTGGACATTATATGGGAGGAGTACAAGCTCGATTTATACGGGAGGGGTGCAAGCTCGAATTCTTTCATCCCCCTTCAGACCTTTTTCTAGACCCTCTGGTTGGGAGGCCAGATAAAGCATCCAAATTCCAAGCAACAGTGCAAAGGTTGCTGGATCTGGAAGCCATAGAGCTCGTACTAGAAGGCAATTTGGGCTCTGGCAGATACTTTATATACTGCATAGTGCCCAAGAGAGGCTCGGAAGACTGAAGGCCGTTTCTAGACCTTAAAGCAGTGAATGCAGCCCTCAAGATACTACGTTTCTGAATGGAAACGTGGTGGTCGGTGATTGCGTCAGTGGTGCCAAGGGACTTTCTCGCTTCCCTGGATTTGATGGAGGCCTATCTGTACATTCCCAGTTTTCCAGATCACAAGAAGTTTTTGCAGTTCCATGTGCTGGAGCAACACTTCCAGTTCGCGGCTTTGCTCTTCGGCACTACAGACTTTCACCAGGATAATGGTGGTTATTGCAGCACACCTGCACAGAACAGGCATACAAGTCCATCCATATCTGGACGATTGGCTAATAAGAGCCCAGTCCAAAGGCAGATTAGCTGTTTACAGAGTGATTCAACTACTGCAAAAGTGGGCTGGGTGGTCAACCTTTGGAAAAGCCGCCTGGAGCTGAAACACACCTTGGAGTATCTGGGAGTCCGGTTCGACACAAGGAAAATCAAAATGTTCCTCCCGGAAGCCTGCAGAGAGAAGCTTCTGCATCAGATATGGGATTTTTGGAGTGAGTCTGCTCTGACGGCCTGGCATTATAAGTGCTGGGATCAATGGTTGCAACAATGGATGTAGTCCCTTGGGCAAGGGTGCACTTGTGCCTGCTCCAGGATGCATTCATTTTCCTATGGTGCCCGCAGAGGGATGCACTTCACCAGCAGCTGCCTTGGACAGCAGAAGCTCATCATAGACTAGTCTGGTGGCTGGAACCCTAGTCACCTTTCACCAGAGCAGTTCCCCTCACATCTCTGCTTGGGTGATTTTGATGACAAGACACCAGCCTATATGACTAGGGGGCACATTGCGAAGGGTGTTCTGTTCAGGACACTGGTCCCCTTCCCGGAGGAAGTGGTCATTCAGTTGCTTGGAACTTTGAGCCATCTGCCTATGTCAATCACCAGGGGGACATCAAGAGCTAAGAACCTAATCTTTCCCTACAATTAAGGGCCTAGATCGGCATGCCTAGCTGATCTAGGCGCCTAACTTAATTTTTTAAATTAGCTTAATCAGTGCTGATAATTGAACTCTGAGGACTCTCTATCAGACTCCACAGGTGACCCTTGAGGTTAATTCCCTCTCGCCCACCCCAAGGCAGAGCTTTTTTGGCTCTTCAGCCAACCAGGAACAGGGCATTGGTTTGGTAGAATTTTTCTGTTCTTTCTTTTTTCTTCCAGGTGTAAGTACTTCTGCAACCACAGTATGGCTGGGAAACATCGTGTCACCATAGCTACTGCTCAGGTTACAGCTTCTGTCTCTGTGCAAACAGAAAATGTTACCCAGGCAGAGGGAATGATTTCATGTGCAAGCTGTCTTCAGCTTTAATCTCTCATGAAGGAAGTAAAGGAACTGAAAAGTATCCGTGAGAATGAGAAGCACAGTGATGAAATGGTTCATGAGGTGTCAAAGATTTCCAGCAGTGGAGAAGAGGAGGCTGGACTCAGATTATGGAATCCTTAAAGATTGGTACTGTGACTCCACCCACCCTTGAATTAAAGAACCGGTATGCTGCCTGGAAGTGGAGGAGATGAGAGTATCCCAGGGAGAGGAAGGACCAAAGCTTGAAATCCCCAAAATTGCTGGATCCATGACCATTAGGAGGCGTAAGGTAGTGGTGGTTGGCGATTCCCTTCTGAGGAGTAAAGAAGCGTCCATCTGCAGACCAGACTAGATGTCCCGGGAGGTATGCTGTTTGCCTGGTGCAAAAATCCAAGATGTTATGGAGAGATTTCCAAGACTCATCAAGCCTGATGACTATTATCCGATGCTGCTCCTCCACGTTGGCATTAATGATATTGCCAGGTACCCTTGCAAACATATCAAAAGTGACTTTGTGACTCTGGGAAAGAAGGTGAAGCAGGTGCGCAGGTGGTATTCTCGTCCATCCTCCCTGTCAAGGGTAAGGGCCAGGTCTGAGAAGCACACATCTTGAAGATGAATGCATGGCTACATGGATGGTGTTGTCGAGATCGTTTTGACTTCCTGGACCATGGGATGATTTTCCAAGGGCTGCTGAGCAGGGATGGTATCCATCTATCAAAGAAATGTCTTTGGCGACAGGCTGCCTAATTAATAAACTGAGTGCCCTTGGGATGGGTCCAAAAAGTGATGGGCTGGGTCAGGAACTGGTTGAGTGGAAGATGACAGAGGGTGGTAGTTAATGGAGATCGCTGTGAGGAAAGGGATATTACCAGATGTGTGCCTCAAGGTTCTGTTCTTGGGCCTGTTCTTTTAAAAATTTTTGTAAGCGTTATTACTGAAGGGCTGTCGGGTAAGATTTGCCACACATTATATCTCAGTTTAGTAGCATGCTGAATGCATTCCAAGTGCTGCTGATGTGTTGAATGCTGATAAGGGTTTACTTAAATATAGGTGTGGCTAAGTAAGAACTTTCAAAGCCTTCTGAAAAGAATATTTCTTAAAAGGAAAACAAAATTCAGAATGAGAGAGACCCTAATTTTTTTCACAATACTGCTGATTTAAAAATGTACATAGTTGCGTGTGCTGGCATGGTTGCTCTGTCGCAGTGTTGTACACTGATATGTGGAAGAACTTGAGGCTAATTCCCAGTTTCCAGTTCAAAGTGTATAGTAGTCTGAATATAGGTTTTATCCCCCTAATCGCAGGAAACTTGCAGAAGGCATCAAACAGATTATTCAGCTCTGCTTCCTTGTGTCACTGGGCAGTGGCCTTCTCCCTCAGTTTTTCCTTTTGCTAGCAAGTTGCAAAGGTATCTCTTCTGTTCTGCCTCTTGTTTTTTTATGTTTGGATTTTTTGATCTGGTTCTGGGGCAACTCTTCTTATTTTAGAACACCTGCCTAGCTAGCCTGCACTAATATTCTGGACAGCTCAGAGTTTGGTCCCCTGGAGCATGGCTTGCCCTGCTTAATCAAGCACTTAAGTACAGGCTGACTGGCTCCCATTATCTGTCCTGAGGGATTTGTGGGTGCTAACTGCATCCCTCCCCCAAAGACGCATCTGGAACTAGTGGGGTTGAGGCTTTCAGGCTCTTGGAGCCTCACTAAAAGGCAGTTTGAAGAGACAAGCTTCTGGAAGATATGCATGTCTGAGGCAGAAAATCTTTTAAAGAGTCCAACTGTTGTGTGATTATGCAGGCAGGCACCTGACAGGTTATAAGTGCAGTCTATTACTGCCTATGGAAGACATTGGAGGGGGGAGGTCTACATTTTTTTGTCTTTTAATTTTGCTCTCCCGGACTGTTTTATGCCATGAAATTGCGTTTGTGGCAGCCATCTTGGGTTTTTAAATCCATTTCAATCCACTTCCATCTGCCTCAAAAATAACTTTCACTCAAAATGGATAGAAATGGACTCCTCTGACCGTTTTGCCCCCTATATCAGGCATGTCCAACTTCGAACAGGTAATGATCTACTTTTTCTGGCCAAAAGTTCCGGTGATCTACCACCATGAAAATTAAGTTTCCGATTCGTTTCAAATTAAATTTTAACCCAATAAAGTTGGAGGATCCCCCCCATTTTTAATGAACCTGTCATATACTTGGATATGATCAGCTGTTATGCAAATTAAGCAAAAACAAAACAGAGATGAAGAGCCAGTAAGAACTGTGAGGGGCAATGGAAACTACATTTTTTTCTTAAAGTTTTATTGAGTAATAACTTTCTTTAACTGTCTTAATAACTTTCTTTAACTTTTATTGAGTAATTTGTGTTAAATTTAGGTTGAGTATTGATCCAGGCTGTTGTGTTAAATTTAGGTCGAGTATTGATCCAGGCTGATCTTGCACAATCTTTAATATTTCACTCTTGCTCATTAGTGAGACGTTTGAGCCTGCATTTCATCCACCAGCTTTTTGAAGTTGGGTGAATATTGCGTGAGGGCTAGTCTCAGGGAATCCTGGAGATGTTCATCTGTCATGTTGGAATGTTTTGTACTTTTTGCCATTTTCAGATGGGAAAACGCAGATTCACACAAATAAGTTGAACCGAACCAGGAGTGTACTGCTTCACTGCATCTTCTCAAGTTGGGAAATTTGTCTCTAGGCACTAACTTCCAAAACTATTCTTGCTCAACACGGGTCATAAGAAAAATGTCATTTTTAAGGGTTAATATTTCATTTTCAAGAGATGGCTTGTTCAATGAGTAATTTTTTACTGATAGCAGCTGCAGTTTCTTTGATGTCAACGTCTACTTTGAATGAGTATGACAAGTACTCCACAACTGTTCAAATTTTTTGGAAGTCACAGAATCTATTTTCAAATTCCTGAATAACAGAACAGATTTTTGTCACATACTTCTCGTTTTGAAAAATAAAATTTGGATATTGTCCCAGATGGTCCTGCATATTAGGAAAGTGATCAAAATGTTGTTTGCAAGATCAGTCATCATTAGCTCAAATTTGCTCTTGTAGGATGAAACTGTACTCATCTCGCCAATGCATTTGTTTTTACCTTGTAGTTCAAGGTTTATATAATTTAGTTCGCCTGTAATGTCAGTGAGAAATGCCAGATCACATGACCAAGCAGAGTTGGAAGATGAGGAGTGGTTATCTTCCCTCTCCTTCAAAAAACTTCTTATTTCATTCAGCAAATCACAAAATCTTTGCAGAAATTTGTGCTTACTTAGCCACCTTACATCTGTTCAAAATGATTTCTGCTGACCCTTCTTCAAGAGTAAGATTGAAAAGCTTTCTTTGAAATGATCTTCCACGAACTGAATTTACAATTTTGAAAGTGATGTCTATGACAGTCTTTGTATTGAGTCTCTTGCTTGCTAAAACTTGCTAGTGAATAATGCAGTGGTAAGAAAGGAAATCTGGGAAGTCGTCATGCTGTTTACAGAGGGCTATGAAACTGTTAACCTCACCTGTCATTGCTCTTGCTCCATCAGTAGTGATGGAAACAAGTCTATGCAATGGAAGATTACACTTTGTCACAAAAGAATGGAAAGAACTGAATATTTCCTGAATATTTCTCCCTTTTAAAGAAATCATTCCAAGTAGTTCTTCTTTAACACTGAAGTCTTCAAAAACCATCTGGATAAAGACTAGTAACTGGGCTATGTCTCTTAGTCTGTAGTAGTGCTGCCCGATTCACGATTCGAATCGGTTCACCGATTCAAATCAGGTGAATCGATTCGAATCGGTTCATTTTTGCTAAAAACCGGACTCACCGATTCAGCTGCAAGACGATTTTCACGCCGCCGGACTCTACCCATCTAATGTAACTTCCGGTTTTGCGAAACTGGAAGTTACATCGGAAGAAACAAAAGTAGTGGGAGAGTCAATTGGCGAGTGAACAGACCTCTTGCAGCAGAGCTCGGCAGCAGCAAATACTATTTTGGGCTGGCTTTCCCTGCATTTCTCCTCTCTGCCACGCAATTTAATATCCAGTCCAGTAAGTAAATGAATCAGAATGGGGGCTGGTGAGTCTTAGGGGCTGGGGATGGAAACTGAGAATCGGAATGGGGGCTTGTGAGTCTTGAGGCCTGGGGATGGAAGCTGAAATCGGCAGGGGGGCTGGTGAGTCTTGGGGCCTGGGGATGGAAACTGAAATCGGCAGGGTGGCTGGTGAGTCTTGGGGCCTGGGGATGGAAGCTGAAATTGGCAGGGGGGCTGGGGATGGAAGCTGAAATCGACAGGGGGGCTGGTGAGTCTTGGGGGCTGGGGATGGAAGCTCAGAATAGGCAGGGGGCTGGGGATGGAAACTGAGAATCTGAATGGGGGCTGGTGAGTCTTGGGGGCTGGGGATGGAAGCTGAGAATCATTTCTGTAGGCTATCAGAAATTTGCTTAATTATCTACTCACACAGAAAAGCAGTAAAAGTCAATAGGTTCTCTGAGTGGGAACAACCTGTTTGATCTTGCACTCGTGTGTTTGACCAATTGTATATCGCTGTTTAATTTATCACATTGATTAATTTGAGCACACGTGAGGTGTCCTATGATGGTGTGCAGGCAGAGGGTGATTAACCTGTGCCTTATTGTGTGAAGCGCTGGAGAATTCTCTCCCCTCGCTTACCTCTCTCGCGGAGGACACCCTGCTTCAGTATAATCACTTATATGATTTATCTTATAAACATTATTACAACGAGCGCAGATTGGAGCGCTTAGTCCAGAAATTCCTTTGGGCTGGGAAGAGACCTCGTTTGTCTTATAAGAGGGCGGTGACTCCCTGGTACAGGGGTGGATTGGGCTTATTGAATCTCCGATATTTGACAGTTGGCTGTGGCATGCGTCATATTAATGACCTTTTCAGGGGTACTTCAGCGTTCACTAACACTTCTTTGGAACTTTCCTGTTTTCATTCTACTCATTTTAGCGCCTATCTTCATTCTATTCCTTCTCTTGAACCTGATTCTCTCTCTGTGAAAATACTGCACAGACCCTTGAGGAAGGTTTGGCGTTGGGTCTGTAAATTTCACTCTCTTTCTCCCTCTGTCTCTCCCTTCCTGCCTATTCGCTTTAATAGTTCTTTCTTGCCTGGGAATGATGGGCCGAGTTTTGCTTGGTGGGAAACGAAGGGTATTCATTATGTATTTCAGTTGGTTAATGATGATGGAACCCTTAAATCCTTTGCTCAGTTGCGAGCAGCCTTTGATCTCCCCCACACTGACCATTTTGCTTATCTGCAAGTCCACCATTACCTTTCTTCCTTACCTTCTGGCTCCTTGCAAGCCTCCTGTCAAGAGTTGTTGTGCACGGCTTTTACTATTGGTTCCCAACATCCGGTCCCCCTCAAGTTCCATCATCGCCATTTGAAAGATAAATCCCCTTTGTTTGACCACGCTTGGTTGCAAGATGCTTGGTCTCGCGATCTTGCTGTTGAATTGCCCTCTGATGTACTCCTTCAGGCTGTCCGTCAACTGCCCGCTTTTCGCAAATATACTACCTTTTGGGAACAACATTTTAAATTGATTTTTCGTTTGTACATCTCTCCTAAAAGGGCTTATTTGTCCCACTTCCGTCTTAACGCTGCCTGCCTTCGTTGCCAGGCTCCGGAAGCGGGCTTGGGACACATGTTTTGGACCTGCCCTAAGGTTCAGCTTTTCTGGACTGCTATCTTTGCTTTTGTAGAGAACCTTTGGCATATCACCATTCGCAGCTCACCTCTGCTTTTGTTTGGGACTGTTCCTCATTACTTCCCTCGTTCCAAAGGAGTTGCAACTTTCCTCAAGTGGACTGTCCTGATTGCTCTGAAATGCATTTTGTTGAAATGGCTTGAGGCCGAGGCTCCGGATTATTCCCTGTGGAGATGCCGCATGATTTCTCTCCTGATGTGGGAGAGGAGGGATGTGACAGATCTGTCTTTTCGCCAGGGCCGCATTTTTCAGAGTACTTGGGAACCTTTTTGAACTACCTTGACCCCTCTGGCTCGTAGCCGGATACTTAACTGTTGATTCTTGTTTTGTAACTTTCCTTTTGTTTTGTTTAGTGCATTAATTCTCTTTTCTAATCCTTAGCTACTGTGTATTTGGAAGGAGGACCCGGGGGTGGGAGTGTGGGGGGGGAGGGGGTTTGGGGTGAGATGGGGGGGTTCTTTTGGGGACATTTCAAAATCTGTTGAGCTGGTTTTGTACTTTGTTGTGTTGTACTGTTGCCTTCTTGTTTGCTCAATAAAATATATTTGACTATAAACATTATTACGTGGTCTTTTCCTCAAATGCTGAGACATCAGGTTGTTCCCACTCTGAGAACCTATTGACTTTTTACAGTGAATCGAATCGAAAAATCGATTTCAGCAGGGTGAATCGAATCAAAATATTTTTCTCTGAATCGGGCAGCATTAGTCTGTAGATTCATCAGTTAGAGTGAGAAAGCAACACAATTTGAATCATCCTCCAACAATTGTTCAGTTGTGTCTCCACCATCTTTTCTATTAGCCGCACAACAGTGTTTCTTGACAATTGTACATCTTGAATAGCAGCTATGATCTCTTTCTTATTTTTAAATCCTTCAAAAAGATTGTCAGCTGCTTCAAGAAAACAATCTTTTACAAATTCCCCTTCAGTGAAAGGTTTGCATTTCATTGCGATCAGGTTGCTGACCTTGAAGGATGCTATGTTTGCATTGACCGAATGTGACCTTGGCTTTGCCATCACCTGCTGCTGAGTAGCCAATTTCGATTTAAGTTCTTTGAGCTTCAGTTTACGAATTTCACTTTTGGGTGGAAAATCAGCATCAAACTTATTGCTATTGAGAGCCTTAAAATGACATTCCATATTACCCTTTTTGGACAAGGATACTAGGGCATTACAAATTAGACAATACTTGTCTTTCACCATGATGAAGAAGTAGTCCATTTCCCATTCATCATGAAAGTGGTAGGTTTTGCTCTTCTTTGAACACTCATCTTTGTTATACTGGGGTGGCTGGATGTAAGAAGGCCAAATCTGCTAAGTAAGTATAAACACTGGCTGAATCTGGTCCAAAACTGTTACTGTCCCAAAGTATTAAAGATCAACAGGAACTGAAGACCTCTGGATGATGTGCAATACACAAGGACTGGAGATGCCAAAACCACACAAGCAGTTCTAAAAGTAAAAATAATAATTAATCATACTGGCAACATAGAATTGTCAAAAAAACCTCAAACATCTGTCCAGCAAACCAGATAAAATCAAATACTGTCAAACATGAACATGAAAGACCATTCTACTCGATCAAAGGCCTTCTCTGCATCCAAGGATACAGAAAAGGCCAGATCATCTATTGTTTTTGCCAAATTGAGCATATGAAGTGCCAATCTAGTATTATTTGCATTCCAATAATATAAGGGAGAGCCTTAGCCAGCCTCAGGGCCAGTAACTTAGCCAAAATTTTCCCTTCCACATTCAGTAAAGAAATTGGCTTGTAATTCGCCACCAACATAAGATCTTTGTTTGGCTTTGGTAAAATAATTGTAAGAGCCTCAGCCATGTATCTAATATTGGACCTTTCACCAATTGTGATTGATATAATTTGAAAAGATGAGACAACAACTTTTAAAAAGATTTAAAGAACTCTACTATAAATCCATCACTAACTGTAGCGGATCCTTCTCTAAGAGACTTCAATGCTATTTGGAGTTCTGAAAAAGATATAGGCGCATCAAGAGATTCTTTTATATGCTCTGGAATTTTAGGCCCCAGAATAGACCGCAAGAAGTCGAAGCCAGAACCACACTCAACTTCAAGGGATGATGGGACAGACAGGTGGGGTCGCTCCAGAGGAATGCTTAAAAGATGGATTCCCGAAGGAGGGAGGGAGGGAGGAGGGAAGGTTCTTGAATGGGCAGACTTGTTGGGCTGTCGGCCCTTTTCTGCCAACATACTCTGTTTCTATGAAGTCTTCTCCTTCATTCCCATTATTTGAATGTAGCTCAGAAGAGTATAAAGTTTTTTTTATAATAATTCAGAAATTGAGTTAAAATATCAGATATATGGACAAAAATCTCACCCTTATCATTTTTAATGGCCACAATCTTTATTCTCTGCTGTTTAGCTTTGACATAATTTGCCAATACTCTTCCCACTTTATTTGAATGTCCATAATACACCGCTTGCTGAATTAAAAATCCTTTCCTAGCCAATTGTGAGCTTATATCATTGTATTTGTACTTAGCCGTCATCAAGGCATTTAAAGTTACTTGATCTCATTTTAAAGCCAATTTTGATTCTAAATCAGAAATAATTTTTTCCAAATTGGAAAACTCCATTCTAAGCAATTTCCTAACATGTGCCAAACAGGATATAATCTGCCCTCTTAGTTGCCTTAAAGCAGCGATCTCAAAGTCCCTCCTCAAGGGCCGCAATCCAGTCGGGTTTTCAGGATTTCCCCAATGAATATGCATTGAAAGCAGTGCATGCGCATAGATCTCATGCATATTCATTGGGGAAATCCTGAAAATCCGACTGGATTGCGGCCCTCAAGGAGGGACTTTGAGACCCCTGCCTTAAAGGCATCCCATACAGTTTCCAAAGATATCTCATCCGAGATGTTTAATTGGAAAATCTCATTCACTTTTATCTGAATTTCCTCAAAAAACTGAGTCAGCAAGCAGCATATTATTAAACCTCCAAATAGGTCTCTGAGAATCTTCTTTATCAAATTAATACTCAATCCAAATACCAGCATGGTACCAGCATGATCTATATTAGCTTTTAAAACCTGATGAATTAAATGATTTGATATTAAAAAAATAATCAATTCTGGAAAATGATTTATGAACTTGGGAGCAAAATGTGAATTCCTGAGCATTAGAATTAAAAATCCACCATATGTGATAGGCGATTAATCAAATTTTTGTAATAAACTTGGAAACTTGGATATATCTTTTAAACCACAATTATTCAAAAGATTATTTAGACCTAAAGATTTCAATTGTCTGCTGGGTTGTTTATCTATAAGTGGATCCACTACAGCATTGAAGTCCCCAGCTACAATCAAATTTGGCGTAGCAAGTGAAAAAATTACCTGTTGGAGTTTCCTAAAGAATTCCATCTGATTTTTATTAGGTGCATAAATATTGAAAAGTGTCAGAGTATCATTTCCTGAAGTCATTTTAATATAGAGCCATCTACCCATTGGATCAGCATGGAAGTCATCAAAATTAGCAGATACCGTCTTATTAACCAGGATTGCCACACCTGCCTTTTTTCCCAATCACTGGAGCACAAAACCAATGTTTTATCCAACCACCTTCTAGCTTAGCTGATTCTATTTCTGACAAATGGGTCTCTTGTATAAAATATATGTTGTTTTTCAAAAAGGTAAGTTTCTTTTTCTTTTTTTTAATCTTTATTCATTTTTAAACTTTCAACAAGTACATAATAATATCATCATATATACTTTAATATCACTTATTAATCTTACATATATTTAAATCATAATTCTATTTCTCCCTCCTTCCCTCCATTATATTCTTATAATTTCAGATAATTTAAAATTAATCGCACCCTCCCCCCACCCTATGCTTCAATAAATAAAGGGGAAGAAATAAATTATTAATTGTAAACAATCCTTACAATAATTTGTTAATGGCTCCCAAACATCAATTAATTTTTTATAGTGTCCCTGCTGAATAGCTAATATCCTCTCCATTTTAAAAATATGACATAGTGAATTCCACCAAAAACTACAACTTAATCTATCATAATTTTTCCAATTTCTTGTAATTTGTTGAATGGCAACTCCTGTCATTATGAGTAAAAGTTTATTATTTTTGGAGGAAATTTGACTCTTTTTCCTTATTAATGTACCAAATAATATCGTATCATATGAAAGTGCTACTGGGTTCTCAAATAATTTATTAATTTGACTCCAAATAGATTTCCAAAAATTATAAATTAGAGGACAAAAAAAACAATAAATGATCCAATATACCAACTTCAAGATCTTTTTGATTGGAATCCATTAACATTCAATGAATAAAATTTCAAAGCCATTTTATTTGATACATAGATTCTAGGAACTGGAAACTCAATATCATTCCCAGAAAATTTAAAAATAAACCTTCCACACACATCCAGGACCCAAATTTAATAATATCCCCTTCCTTAGCAGCAGCAGCAGATGAATCCAGAGACTAGTGGGATAGCACACATCTACCAGCAAGCAGAAATAGAGAAACTGATTAACAGGTGGTCCTATTGGCTGGCACACCTCCTGTATCTCCGGTATGCTCTGTCTCCCAGCAGGTGATGGTCGCTATTCAACTAACTCCTGGATTCTGACTGTGTCTGGAACATTGTTTTCTCCTGTTGAGGTTTTCTCTTCAGTGAGCTGACATTTATATTTCTCCTGTTGAGGTTTCCTCTTCATTGAGACAGGGGTGTCGGGCTAAACTGTGCCGGCTTTAGGGGTTACTTTAGGGGTTACACCAGGGCCCCCCAGGCCCCTGCTCACCCTCCCTCCAATGATAGAGGGTCTGACTGGGTCGCCATTTTTCTTCTTTCCCATCATTGTTCAAAAAAAAACCAAAAATGAGACCTCAGTTCTTGCATTCTGCCCTGTTTGTGCTGCAAAACCGACTCTCACCGGCTTCAACTGGCACTATTCAACAGCTTGGGAGTAGCTTTGTATGTCGGTGTTTGCAATGCGGGTTCAGCATCCTGTGAGTACTGCATCTGTTATTTTGTATTTTGTGCAATAAGGTTTCGGTGGGGCCATACTAACGTTGGTATTTCCAGTGTGAGACTATTTTTTGGCAGTCTCCGGTTTTGTACTTTACAAGCCGTTGAATGCCAGCCCATTTTTTCCGCGTGCAGGCAGTGTGTGCTTCTTCTGTTCTGCTATCGGCAGAGTCATTGAGTTTCCCGCGGCTGTGCTTTCAGTGGGACTGAGCTCTTTTGCTGTTGGCGGGGCTGCAGCATGTCCTGAGGCCGGACTTTCGGCAGGACCGAGCTCCTTTGCTGTTGGCTGAGCCGCAGCATTTTCTGAGGCTGAATTTTTCAGCAGGCCCAACTCCTTCGCTGTCGGCAGTGCCGCAGCGTTTCCCAAGGCAGTTATTTTCAGCGGGAAGAACTCCTTTGCTGTTGGCGGGGCCGCAGTGTTTCTCGAAGCTGTCATTTTCAATGGGCCGGGGTGTCTGGGTTGCCAGACTTCGATGAGTTGGCTGTGATTTTTTTTTTTTTTTGTTCTGCATTAAAAAAAATAAATTTTTATTTAGATATCTAGGATGCCGTTCTTGGTTTTTTTGTTCTTTGCCTTGTGTTTCTGGTGCGTGCTTATGTTAGGCGCCCACCTTGTTCGGTTTGACATGGTGTTGCAGGGAGCTTTCAATTTGGTGCTTGCCTGCTCAGTTCAGGGGTCTTCCGCAACGGATTGGCGCAATGCTCATCACGGCAGAGTGTCATCAGTGATTGGCATTTACCCTGGGCTTTATGCTGGTTTCTCCTGATCTCTTTTGGAGTCTCTCAATCTAGAGGCTGTACTTACTTGGAGGTTTTATTCCCTAGGTCACTGGATAGCGCTGCGGGTGTTTGGCATTCTTTCATGGTGATTTCAGTGAAACTTTCTGTGGTGCAAATGAGATAAGGGAGGAGCGAGGTGGCCTGATGGCGCTTATCCTCTTCAGGCGATGGAACTGTCTTCCTCTATTTTTTGAGTAGCCAGTCCTCCTGGTTTCAGCGTCTATTTAGCAGCAGTCTAGGAACACCATCTTCTCATTTGGCATATTGGACGGTCCTCCGAGCTGGCAGCACGTGCTATGCAGCTCCTTGTAGTCCGGGGCGCACTTTTGGTAACCGAGGGTAAGTCAATTTTTCCCCTGTACCTACCTCTTTGAAGGCCAAACACGGTTGAAAAGGACTGTCTAGAGTACCCTTTCACCGATTACTCAAGGTTCAGAGGTCTGTGCTTCCTCTCTTTTTGACGCAGGTGGCTTTCAGAGGGGTGTAGGATATCTGTAAGTTGGTTTTATAGCTGAGGTTCCCTTTTGGGATCACAGCTTTGTCTTATAGGCATAATGGTGCAGTTCATTTGCCAGAGGGTGCTTAATGCAGCTTCAACATTCTGCCTAGTGCGTCTTCCCTTTACGGGCAGTTGGGTTTTGTCAATGCTTCCGTGGACTCATTCTTATGTTCCTTCTTTCGCCGCAACCTGGATTTTTTCATAGTGGTTTCTTTACTCTATCTGGAACTTCCTGGTCTTGTCTAGCCTGTGCCACATCCTTCTACACTTTCTTTGTTGGGATCTTGGCTCCCTCTGCCAGCTCATACGGCTTTCTCACATAGGGGGAGACATGACTCTGTATGGTCAATGGGTTTTGGACCTTATTTAGGTTGATTGCAACTTTGCATCCTTCTCTCCTTTTACAGATTCTTTCTGGGGGTCACCATGTATTATGTAGCCAAAGTTGTTGTCGTGGTAGGCCACTCCAGCGGTTCATGGAACTCGGGACAGTGGTTCCAGTTCCTCTTGACCGCAGGGGCCAGGGCAGTTATGCTTGTCCCTTTCTGGTCCCCTGGTGAGACGTTTGGTTAGTCTTGTACTGGATCTTTTTTGACTCACTTATTTATTCTACATCAGTTATTTCGGGGTGACAACTGTGAGATTGCTCAGTACAGCGGTTCAACCGCAGCAGTTCCTTTCAGTGTTGATTTTCGAAGAAGATTGCTTACATGTTGATTTATTCCACTGTATCGGTTGTATCTTTGCTTTGCCATCCTCGGGCAACATTGTCACTTTGACAGATGCCGTTTGTCATAGCCACAATATCTTCCAGAACTTACATTTCTTATCCAGCCGTTTCCTGACTTTCTGCACTTCGTTCTGAAGGGATCTCGACTTCTTCCACTAACTCTTTAGGCTTTCTCATGAAGGGGAACACGCTATGATGTCAGGTCAGGGGGCTTTGGACATTTTCAGAATGCTTGCCACTTTGCATCCTCCTCCGATTTCCGGTTCGTTCTTGGGGTCTCTATGTATTGGGCTTCCCTTTTATGTGTTACTAGTCCTCGGGGCAGTTCTGTCAGTTCTTCAGGAACTAAGGGGAGTTTCTTCCACTTACGTCATGGTGCCTAGGATGAGGGAATTGGTCAGACTGGGGGCTAGATCTCATTGTGCTGAATTAGTTTCTCTAAGTTAAACATTTCTTAAGAAACACTGGAAGAATATTTCCATGTTCGCTATGGTTACTGAATCGGCACTAGATTCGCTTGCTTCTCTTTGAGCAGCGCTCTCAGTTTTGGCACTTGCCATTTCGCCTAGCCAAGGCTTCACGAACATGAGAGCAGTAGTGACGTTGTGGCACGAAAAGGGGATTCACCTACTTTCTTTCTTAGCTGACTGCTTGATTCGGGCATCTTCCAGCTGGGTCAAGAGTAATTTCTTTTCTTCAGTTCTTTGGACGTGACTTTTCACATTTGCATGGCGCTTTTTCTCCTTTACTGATTCTGAATATCGGGTAGCTGTTGTTATTCTTATTGGAGAGCGATGTGTTTCTTCCCAGAGACCAGGACGATGGGTTTCAGTCTCATGTTTGCCGCCTTCTTCAGTCACCATGAATAACAGTAGGGGATTCTGTTCAGGTACTGGGCTACATGGTGCTGCCTCCACTGGGGTCTTCAGCTTGCTTTCGCATTGGAACGCTACGGCAGTCGCTTTTGTTCCGGTGGTTCCCGCTTTCTCTGGGCCCCAGTTGTATTATTTCATAGGCTCCTCAAGCATCGCTCAGTATTATTTGGTGGCTCAACAAGCTTATTCTTTTCAAAGGCATGCCTCAGTCTTTGTTGGCCTTGCTCGCAGTCACCGAACATCCCAGGCTGTCAGGTTGGGGGGCTCAGTGCCTTCATTCCTCAGCTCATGGAGCCTGGTCTTAAGAGGTGACTCGGTACTTGTTCTTTCTGCTACTCTGACTCATGGTCAAGCTACCGTTTTTGTTTTTTGTTTTTTTTTTTGTAACTGTTTATTTATGACAATAGAAAATCAGCACGGCAAAACATCAGGAATATCCAACAACAATACAGGCAGGCAATCTGTAGATCAACAAATCTCCTGATGTCACCCCCCACCCCCTCCCCCCCTCCCCCCCTAGTGACAGCACCCTGCTCCCCCCAAAAACCCAAGAACACCACCAATAGGCACAATTACACCTCAACGTGAGGAAAAGTAGAAAAATCAGAAAAGAAGTGGACCAAAGGTCACAGACCCCCAATAAGAACCCCAAGAAGACACACCACCACAAAACCCATCCAGCCGAAGCCAATAACTCAGCTGACAACAGAACTATTCAACCCCAAACCCTCCATTGCCAGGTATCTCCCCCAAATATCGTGATATTGCTGCCATTTTCTAGTCAACAGGGCCGAGAGCCGATATTTCTCACACACCCATCCCAATTTCTCTCGCACCAAAGCCAAAGTAGGGGAAGCAGTACTGCGCCAGTGTTGAGCCACAGTCAGCCTAGCCGCTGTAAAAGCCAAGCGCACCAATCTATCCTGGGTGTCATCTACCCCTCCAGAGGGAAACCCCAACAAGGCCACCTCCGCTCTTTTCGCGAGAGGCACTTGAAGGAGAGCCCCCACATACTTAAACACCTGGCTCCAGAAGTCTTGAATGGAGGGGCAACTCCACCACATATGAAAGAATGTTCCCCGCTGCCCACATCCCCTCCAACAGAAGTCTGTGCCCGTAGCGGACATCTTGCTCAGAGTCACTGGGGTGAGATACCAGCGCACCAGCATTTTAAGCGCATTCTCCACCAACATAGGGGCTACAGCTAAATGATGTATCCTATACGAAATAGTTTCCCACAGAGATGCCTCAAACACCTGCCCCAAGTCCCCTTCCCAAGCCAGTAAATACTAGCTACCGTTTTTGGAGTTTCAGACCATTCTTTCAGAATGATTATGACGGTTTTTTAGATCAGGATTAGGATGGTGGTTGTTCTCTACAGCCAGGGCGGTTGGCGAGTGATATGGTTCTACTTAAGTGGGTGAAATCTTATTTTCCTCTTCTGTTGGCCGATCATTTTATGGGACTGGAAATGAGTTTGGTTGGGCTTTCTCGCCACAAACTGTATGTTTAAAGGTACAGTGCTGGGTATGCCTTTAGGCGCTTTAGAAATAATATTTAGTAGTACTGCATTCTTTTGCATCCTGCTCTCTGTATAAGGGTGAGATCTCCTTGTCTCAATATTCAAAGATTCCTGACTTCTTCAGCAGATGAAGAGAGTGGCAGTCAGAGAGGGTAGCAGCGTTGCTTCTTCTCTTCTTGCCTCTGGTTTTTCTTTTTTCTGTGTTTTCCCCTGGCTGATGATTGGATGGATGGGCCAACTCAAGCTCGCTTTCGGGGCACTGTTACTAGTCATTGCTGTATGGCTCTGATGAGTCTTTCGTTGGCCGACCTGTTGAGCTTCCTGGTATCTCTGGAATGATTCACCTCGGATCCGATCAACCTATGGCTTCGTCCTACTTTGGTATTACGACCTAGCTTTTGCACAGTCATGGGTGATGTGTAAGGGTTATGCGATGCAGATTCTTTCTTCGCTTCTCCAAGCGATACAGACGTCTTCACCTGTGGCTGATGCTTCCTTTGGGTGGCTTTTCCTTTCTTGGATTCTTCTATCCATTAGCTCCCTTCCAGAGTTCCAGTGAAGCAGCCTTTGATGTAAGATCTTCCTGCTTATTCAGCGGGAGCTCTGGATGCTTCTTTGGCTGAGCCCAGAGGGTTTTGTCCTTGGAGAGATCTGTCTTGGGGCTAATTACTCTTCTAAGCATTTCTTTTCTATGTCTTCCTGGTTGCATGTGGCAGCATGTGCTGAGCCTGATGTTGCTTCAGTCATTGTGGAGATGGTGTTAGTTTCCCGCCCAGATTTAGGATTGCTTTGCTACATCCCACTAGTCTCTGGATTCATCTGCTGCTGTTGCTAAGGAAGGAAAAATTATGTTCATACCTGTTAATTTTCTTTCCTTCAGACGCAGCAGATGAATCCAGAGCCCCACCCCTTTCTTATTTTTAGCTTGTGGTTTCTGTTTCGTGAGTTTCAATAGTGTCATTGTGGTTGTTGGTGGTCTTCTGTGTTTCTACCTTTGCATTTCTTATAGGAAAGAAGTTTTTTACATGCTAAGTATATTACTAGTTCCGGATGCTTGGGCAAGGAGAGATACTGGAGATACAGGGGGTGTGCCAGCCAATAGGATCACCTGTTAATCAGTTTCTCTATCTCCGCCTGCTGGTAGATGTGTGCTATCCCACTAGTCTTTGGATTCATCTGCTGCGTCTAAAGGAAAGAAAATTAACAGGTAAGAACATAATTTTTCCTTCCCTCCCATAACCCACTCTTTAAAATAACCCAAAAGCTTGGGTGCACGCATTTAGACTAGTGATTTCCGTCTTCCTTTAAGCACCAGAAATTTTCCCTTTCAGATAACCCAATGACATTATATTGCAATTATAAATTAGTAACTGCAATACAGTACAATTTTGAAGTTAAAAAAAATATTAAATTCATCTGGGAATGTAGCTGATCAGTATATGGAACATCCTATCATTAGAAGCCACAATCAAGATAAGTAATTAATTCATTTAGACCCTCTAGTCGTCAAATAAGCTAATAAAAACCCAATATATTAGATATTACCAGCAACGAAACAAAATATATTAAATTCCTTAAAGACATTATTTTATAAGCAAGATCATAGAATCATACACAGTTTATTAAAATATCACCAACAGTTTACACAGTTGACTAATTTGATTATTAAAGAAAATCTGCAAATACAGAAGTGTTATCTCTAATAATTTGAATAAGCAAATTCATCAGACCCTTAGAAAAGAGCGTTATATCTTAAACAATCCATTAGCTATTACCAGCAGCGAACAAAATAGATAATTAAAACAAAAATTCTGGAATAGCAATAGGAATTTCATCATTATATTGAATAAGATAAATACATCAATATAATGTGTAAATCTTGAAATCATACACTATCTAGTGGTTAGTACCAGTAAGAGAAATAATCAAATAAATACTAAAGAAATACTGACATTAACTTTAATGAATTAAATAAGCTAATATATTTATTTAACCATTAGAAAAAAATCTAAAATTGATCTATGAATTATTATATCCAAAATATCAATAGATAATACCAACAATTTATATAGAGCTCAAAACATCAACATCAAACTTGCTAGAAAACCCCAATATCTAATAGGAAGAGCTCCCAAAATTATAGTCCTGTTAATTATAATAGTAAATTGATAATGAAATAAACTTATAAAATAACAAGAGCACAGTTAAAATAAACCCATTCTCCTAACTCCAATTACAGGGTTCAAGATGGTACACAAATATAAAGTGAACTAGGCATATTAAGATAGGGATTGCACCTCTGAAAGATAAGCAGTTCCTGAGCAAGCACTCAAAGTTTAGTGGTGGAGAGGATGATGGTGGGGGCATCAGGCATTGAGACAGCATCAGATGAAAACCTGCAGCTCCTCCTTTGTTTCAGGGGTCATAAAACCTATCCAAAGCCTTGTCATGCTAACTACAATTACCCCTCCTTTTCCTGGGAATGGTCATCTTGCAGCATGGTCATGCTAGGAGTGACCAAGCAAATATTGGCTAGCCCTTCCTGTAGCACCACAGCAGCCATATCAGCCTTCAATGCTGGATCACAAGCTTGATCTATTCTCTCCAGCACATCACTATCCCACTCCTTCTTGGCCAGTGTTAATTTACAATTCAGTTCCAGTTCAAAAGTGTGGTAAGCTCCCCTCTTAGCATAGTCATTTTTCTGAATATTGGTTCCTTTCACCCGCAACTGGCAAGCCTGGGAGTCAGTCAATAGTCTCAACGCAGATAGTGAGAGCGTTGCGGAAGCGGTTGCGGCCCATGGGGGATTCCATCTGCATTTTCACACTGATGAAGCTTTTAAAGTTGCCCTCTTCCTTTTTCTAACATCCATACTGTCTGCCTACCTCTGACTCCATGGTAGTGGTTCTCAGGTACTCTCTCTTGATAGCAGGAGTTATTTCTTCCCTCCACCACTCTCACCCGATGGTGGAGGCTCTCAGATTGTAGGTGTGCCACACGTCTTCCGGTTCTTGTGGGCTCAATGTCACCTGGCTGATATTGTTCTAATCAATATCTTTATTCAATAAGTTCATTCTTCAAAGCCGCTGTCTACCATGTTCTTTCTGTGGGCAACTCTAAGAGGAGTATGAAGTGGCAGTAACATCATTTAGATTCCAGCCCTGCCGGGACTGAGGGAGACTCAAACATAATCATCAAACATGTTCAGGATCATCTTTTATTTTACTGTCCGTTAATATTTATTTTTTGGAAAACTATTTGGAACAAAATTAATTTTATCTTAGGTGTTGATATCCCGCTGACATATGAGGTGATCTTAATAACCAGAAATTGGAAGAATTGGGATAGGCTGAATTTTACTTTTTGGTGGGAAACACTTTGTTTGTATTATCGTTATAAAAAATTGTTAACAGACCAATTGGGGCAGTTTAGGAAATTTAAGGAAATTTGAAGTTCATTGGAATCATTTGTTAAATATCTTAATGATTAATATTACTTCCAGAGTTGATTTAAGTTCCATGCATCCAGGAAGGGTGGGAGGGAAAGGGAGGGGGATAAATAATGGGATTTAAGCAATTGGCAAGTATGTAAGTACTATTGTTTTGAATTCTTGAATGTATTTCTATTGCACTTTGATATGTTTAATAAAATCAATGAAGAATTAAAAAAAAAAAATAAAAAATACCGCCAAACAAGTTCAAATACTACCACGTGCGATTTAATAAATTCTGCACACAATGTAGAATTAACGCAAAGTCAAGGCAAAATCAAATTGCAGTGTAGAATCAACGGAAAGGCTAGGCAAAATAAAATTGCAGAGGCAAGCTAAAGTCACAGTGGTTTGAACCAATTTAAGGCAAGGCATAGGCAAGTTACAACAAAATTGGAAAAGCCCGCCAAAATCACCAAATTCTTGACATTTTGTTGTGTCTGCCCGAAAACGTTTAATGAAAGCGAACTACAAAGCGTCCAATAACCAGCACACGACACAATTAATTCAATTTTAGACACTTCTGTCCATAGAACATTATTCCAGAAGTCCTGGTGTTTGTCTATGTTCTCTCTGGCAAACTTCAGTCTGGTCTTGATGTTTCTCTTAGAGAGCAAAGGTTTCCTCCTTGCTCACCTCCCTTGCAAGTTAAATTTGTACAGTCTCTTTCTGGATGCTGTGTGGTGTTAAAAATAACATTAAGAGGAAGTGATACAGCCTCTGAAGAAACTTAACAGTGAAACAGTTGGATAACCATCGGGCGCAAGTTAAGTGTTCCTTCTTACATATATACAATGCTCCCCCATGAATTCGCGGTTCGCGGTCCCGGTCATTTGCGGTATTTTCCGACCGCAAAGGGGAGGCAGGAGAGGGCAGCCGAAGTGCCAGCGAGTCGCTCGCTGTATGCTCTGACCGCATCTTCCTGTACTAAAGTCGGGCCTCACCAATCAGGAGCTCTTGTGCATTTGAATCTGACATTATTAATTAAGCCTGGAGGCCTGTGATGGTAGCTCAGTAGGTATAATCTATTTGTATGAGACCTATTCATTTTTCAACTCGGAGAATAGTCTTATGTTGTTTTTATTTATTTATTTTTCGATACCGTTCTCCTAGCAGAGCTCAGAACAGTTTACATGAATTTATTCAGGTATTCAAGCATTTTCCCTGTCTGTCCTGGTGGACTCTAATGTACCTGAGGCAATGGGGGATTAGGTGACCCACCAGGGTCACAAGGAGCAGCATGGATTCAAACCCACATCCTCAGGTGCTGAGTCTGCAGCTCTAACTACTGCATACACACTAGAGGTCTGCACGGGAACGGGGATCGCGGGAATCCCCCCCTAACCCACGGGGACCCCCCTCTGGCCCACGGGACGCCCACTGGGACCCCCCTCTAGCCAATGGGACTCCCACGGGGATGGAAGGCTTTGGAAGCAGGGTTCATCCATATAATATAATGGACACGTCAGCCTTAGTAAAAGAGAGGGTTTATAAGTTAATTACCTGAACAGAAAACAAAAAAAGGGTTCCACCAAAGAGATTCCACAAGGAAAACAGCAGCGCAAACACAAAAGAAACTGTAGAATTGATGATCCTGTCAGAAGTAATTGCTGCTTTTTATGGGGACGGGCGGGGATGGAGTTAATTCCTTGCGGGGATGGGTGGGGACGGAGAGGATCCTGGTGGGGATGGGTGGGATTTCTGTCCCCGCGCAACTCTCTAGTACACACTTAGACATAGTATGTTAAAAGATAGCATGGTAGACATTTTCTGACAAAATGGCAAAACATAGCTAACAAAGCATGGTGGAAACATAATATGACAAAACATGGTATGGTGAGACATAGCATGGCAAGCATAGTTTGGCAAAGCATAACACGGAAAACATAGTATTACAAAGCATAGCTAATATAGTATGACACAGCTTGGAAAAAATGGTAAGGCAAGTATTCATAGTGAAATGAAGCATGGAAGACAAGGAATGGCCAACATTGTGTGGCAAACATGGCATGAGAGATCGTAGCAGGGCAGACAGTATGGCAAATGTATGGTAAATATGGTATATAGTAGTCCTAACCCTAGAGAATTTAAATGAACAGTCTAAAATAAATTAAATTAATACGTGCTCTGCCACTGGAAGGCTGGAAGATGTTCAACTCCTTACATCATTGCACAAACCCTCCCTGCCTCCATTGTGAATGTGCTCATAACACATAAAATCATAACCAAAGATGTAAAAATTAATAAATTACTTAGCTCAATGGATCTTTGTAGGCTCTTGTAATTTCCAAGCACTAACACATGAAGTGCAATGGCATCCTTAACCAGCTGGCATCAAATCTGTGTGTTCCCAAATCCCCCAAGTCCCCAGTGAAGTGCACAAAATATACAGTCCAAAATAAAAAAATCAAAACAAGTCACTCAAAATCCTTAATTCAATTAATCCATACGTTTGCAATGAATCCACACTCTGCTTTCTTGACACAGATTGTATTTCATAAGGCTGTTTCTCAAGAGGAAGAAAATGCAGGTGGAGAGCAGAGACAGCACACTCCCAAACTCAGCAATATATATCGACCGCCAGACCAAAGCATGTTCATTTAAATTCTCTAGGGTTAGGATTGACACTTTTTTATTTTGAGAATTTAATTATCTGATATTTTTTTTTCTCTCTCTTTGATATTTTCTTTTTGTTTAGTATAGTAGGACAAGGATGGCGAACAGTATGGAATAGTGTGGTAGAATATTGTATGACAAAACATGGCATGGTCAGACATAGG
This sequence comes from Geotrypetes seraphini, assembly GCF_902459505.1. Classification (NCBI taxonomy): domain Eukaryota; kingdom Metazoa; phylum Chordata; class Amphibia; order Gymnophiona; family Dermophiidae; genus Geotrypetes; species Geotrypetes seraphini. Next base: position 49,727,810 of record NC_047097.1, read on the forward strand.
ACAAATCACAGCGTTTGAGATTCGACACAGAGGAGGGTTGGGGACCTTTGTCAGAAGGTCTGGGGAGTTTGGATTAGTGCACTCTTAAAGGGTCAGCAGAAGAGGTAAGTTTTTATTGCCTTCCTGAAGTTCAGTAGACCTTATGTGTGTAGGTAGGCACGGTAATAAGATCTTTTTCAGGTGTTCCCAATGTGGAGGGTGCATCCTGAGGGTACATGTAATTGCTCATCTTGCTAGCGAAGCGGTCAGTTCGGGGTGTATGGTGGAAGTGAGAGGCCATATAGACTGGTACTATGTCGTGGAAGAGTTATAGACCATTACTAGGCCTTTGAATATACATTGTTGGTCAATAGGCAGCCAGAGGCAGCGCACAATGCCGGGGTAATTGGACCCCAGGTTAAGAATCCCTGACCTAGAAGTTAAAAAAATAAAAATTAAATACTAGATTCTGTAAATGGCATTGAAAAAAAATAATGCTTAGTGATATTCTATAAACAGTACTGGATTAGATTCCTTTTACAAAGTAGAGCTTAGTAACTGGAACTGTGCCTAACTTTAGGCACAGTCGTTTATATCAACTAAAACAGTATAAATCTTGTATCTACATTAGATGCAGATACCCCCTCCCCCTTATTTTATAACTGTGTATATAAATTGTAGGAATGCCCCTGATATGCCCATGGCCACATGCCCTTGGAACCACATGTAAAAATTATGTGCATAAATTTTAATTCCAATTAGCAGTACTAATTGCTTATTAAGATACCAGTTAATGTTTGCAATTGGCTCAATCAGTTAAACTGTGTGCTCAAATTGGGCATGCCCCTAGATTAGTGTGCACGGCGGTATAAGGCAAAGGGGATAAACAAGATACCTGTAATTCCTCACAGCTTACTCGCTTTATTCAGACCTAGTTTAGTGTTCAAACTTTCCAATTTATCTGCAAAAACACAAATCGCTTAATGTAGGCCTGACTATTTATTTCTACCAATTTTTTTTCTACCAATCTAGAAACCCTGCTGCTGAAATCTGTCACAATGGCCATCCTACCCCCCAAGACATACCACAGCTCCTTTTTAATGCCTGATTTGCAAAGTTTGTTTTACCATTCTTTGTAGTGCTTAACATGCTGTTGCACAGTGCCTGTAAAAGGCACACAGGTTTCACTCTTTTGCATGATGTCACCATTTATGCTGTTGACCCTTTATATTCATGCTTGAGATAGCTGCCTTTTTAACATGGAAACAGAAAATGACGGCAGATAAAGGACCTATGACCCATGCAGTCTACCCATACATATCAACTGCTAACTCTTCCTCTCCCTAAAAAAATCTCACAAACCTATCCCATGCTTTCTTCGATTCATTTACAGTCCTGTCTCCGCTACTTCCACTGGGAGGTTGTTCCATACATCCACCACCCTTTGTATTTTTTTAGATTACTTTTGAGTCTCTGCCCCTTCAACTTCATCTTGTGCCCTCTTTTTCCAGAGCTTTTTTTGCTTCATGAATTAATATGGGCTGATGATACATGACACAAAACAGAGGGTTTTTTCCTCTAACATGCCCTCACTCAGGTGCTCTTTCTCTTCACATATGCGGTCTCACAGATTAGATACTGAAGAGCCCAAAGGGCTCAATGCTAAATTTGAATGTCAACATTTCTTTTAAGCTTAGTCAGGACTTCATCCTATATTCTGTTTTTGAGTTCTTTTGGATCTATTCCTTTAATTTTTTTGAGTCTTTTGAAGTTCATATAAGAGAATGTCCTTTCATGCATCTGATTGGTTGAAAGTACAAGAAGATGTGGCAAGTTGCCATCTATATCGCTAATAAAGTTGGAATCCATGTTGTTGTAAATGCTAAACTGAGTTGCCGTCACAGTGATTAACCCGTTTTTATGAAGTCAATCTCTTTTGAAATTTCATTGTGTTGAGTGAGGAATTTTTAATTTTACAGCAATACAAGCCCCATAAGCCTTGAAGCAACTATTACAGAAACGCTGGCCACCAGGCGGGACCTTTTTTTAAGATATGATGATCACACTTCATTGAAATATAAGCTTACTTATTGATGAACAAGTGATACAATGCGTTTGAACTTTTTAATAACAAATGATATCTATACTGAATTTGAACCCTTCAACATTGATTTGAGTTTTCTGTCCATAATTTGAAAACTAATATTGATTTGAATTTTGTATTCATAATTTGAAAAATAGGTGGGGGATTATGCTTACGAGGAGTCACCGAATTGCCTGCGAGTGCTCAAGCTCCTGACTAAATCAGGGATGTGAGCAGCTACACAGGGAATTGTCTCTGAGCTCAAAAATATAAAAGCAGACTGGCTAGCTAGATGTCCCCAAGGGCTGATCTGCTAGTAGCAGACTTCCTCCATGCGAGTCTGCAACTTCTCCAAGGCATAAGTCTCACCAAGTGGGAGCCCCTGGGCACCTAGCCAACAAAGAACACTAGAGAAAAAAACCTTGAAAATAATAAAACCACAGAGTAGACCAAAAACACTTCTGATCAACTTGCTTGTAGAAAACAAACCGATGGGGCAGGAGCAGCTCCCTGCAGTAGTCTTTCAGCTTCCCTTATATTCACCAACTCTTTTTTACAGCTCATAGCATTCCATCTACTCTTTCATTCACTGAACCCCACTACCCTCATCACATAATCCCCCATTCATTCACTTCTCTTCTGCCTCTTAAAATACTTCCATTCTCTCAGCCCCTGATGTTCCAAACTTACTGTTAAAATCCTGTGGGTAATTGTAGTGCTGGTAAATTTTCAAATTTCAAAAAGATGAGTGATGCTGTAAAAACTTTACATGCACATGAGCTCCACAGAGGTCTACGGAAATTCTATCATATAAGTCATTGGAGAAAGCAACTGACACATGCACAGAATAGTCCACAGAAAGGCATAAAATGTGCATATGTGCCAGGAAATGCTACATTGTAGGTGTGATTTATTGTGGCACATTATGGGCGTACACCATAAGCATCAGTCAATGCTATAGGCAGAAGGAAGGAGCAGAAAGCTATCAGCAAGCCATGCAAATGCTTTTTCTATACTACTTCTGCAGGGCATATATACTGCCCCTGTATTTTATTTTAACTTCCACCTGTCATGCAGTCAGCAGCCCCAGACTTGCCTACATATGCTTTTAACACACGCACATGAGATGCACCTTTAACACACGCGGCACTCTCCATAATGTATGATAAATTTATCTTCATCTCTCATGTAATTGGCAGCACAGACCTGCTGGTGTACACTTTTGATACATATGCATGAGACACGCTTTTAACACACTTACAGGTACCTCCAGACCTACCGGTAATTTTGGAGCATTAAAGGTCAGCATTTCATTTCATGCATCACCAGGCAATGTCTGGGCATTGCCCAGATTGCTCATATTAATATTAATGACCTCATTGTACCACACTTACATAGTATTATCACAGGATGCTATGAAGCATGGACAAAACTGTGCAGAACCATTATGGAGCTGATTCTGGAAGTGGCACCTGCTGCAACAGGCACCTGCCACGTATCAGTCACCAACAGGCACTGCTTCCAGAATTGCGGCTACCACAAACCCTAGGCGCACTTTTTATGTTAATTGTTTTGTAATTGGCTTTTAATGGTGCGTTCAATTATCACGCCACTTAAAGCCAATTAAATATAATTAAGTTACCGTAAGTGCCAGTAAGCATGCTTCAAACGCTTACCGCTGCCTAACTTTAGATGGCCCTTACAGAATTTCTTTCTGTGTGCATGAGAAGCTAAAATACTTCAAAGCTAAACTGATTAGAACTGGTTTAGTGTCAATCATTAAAGGTATGGTAAGTTTAGATCATCACATCCTCAGTCACACAGGACCTGCTCACCACTTTTCATTCAGCTCACTCAACCTTCCACCAGTGATAACATCCACATCCACTCCACCTCGCCATCAGTTTACTCTTGGCTCTGCTGCCCCTTATAATCCCTCCATCCATTTGCTTGTTCTGCCCTCCCTATCCATGTACATTAAATTTTCTTCATAATTGTTTAAACAAAACTTTAATATGAAAACAGTCACATAAGAGCTTCAGAAGTTCCAGCCAGTAATATTGTGTGGGTTTTTGACTGGGATTTAGACTTGGGTCTGAATTTAAAATACATAAGAACATAAGAATTGCCGCTGCTGGGTCAGACCAGTGGTCCATCATACCCAGCAGTCTGCTCATGCGGCGGCTCTTAGGTCAAAGACCAGTGCTCTAAATGAGTCCAACCTCACCTGCGTATGTTCCAGTTTAGCAGGAACTTGTCCAACTTTGTCTTGAATCTCTGGAGGGTGATTTCCCCTATAACAGACTCCGGAAGAGCGTTCCAGTTTTCCACCACTCTCTGGGTGAAGAAGAACTTCCTTACGTTTGTGCGGAATCTATCCCCTTTTAACTTTAGAGAGTACCCTCTTGTTCTCCCTACCTTGGAGAGGGTGAACAACCTGTTTTTATCTACTAAGTCTATTCCCTTCAGTATCTTGAATGTTTCTATAATGTCCCCTCTCAGTCTCCTCTTTTCAAGGGAGAAGAGGCCCAGTTTCTCTAATCTCTCGCTGTACGGCAACTCCTCCAGCCCCTTAACCATTTTAGTCGCTCTTCTCTAGACCCTTTTGAGTAGTACTGTGTCCTTCGTATACGGCAACCAGTGCTGGACGCAGTACTCCAGGTGAGGTTGCACCATGGCCTGGTACAACGGCATGATAACCTTCTTCGATCTGTTTGTGATCCCCTTCTTTATCATTCCTAGCATTCTGTTCGCCTTTTTCACCACCGCACATTGCGTGGACGGCTTCATCGACTTGTCGATCAGAACTCCCAAGTCTCTTTCCTGGGAGGTCTCTCCAAGTACCGCCCCGGACATCCTGTATTCGTGCATGAAATTTTTGTTACCAACATGCATCACTTTACACTTATCCATGTTGAACCTCATTTGCCATGTTGATGCCCATTTCTCGAGCTTGATTATGTCACGTCGAGCTTGATTCAAATTACTGCCATTTCTAATCTGAGAGATATAATTCATATTTATTTTCCTATCACAAGGTGGTAAAATTCTTTAGCAAATTTGCAGATGCCTAACAGACTAAGGCCTGTATCTTCTTTAGGTATTAATAACATTCTGAATAATGTTAAGAAACCTCCATTTAAATCAGTAGGTTCAATTTTTCTTTAGTTTTTGACTATTAAGATATTTTCATTGAATATTTTTAAGCCAGGTAATTAGCACCATTTTATTTCACATTCTCCCAACTACAGAGCTCAAAACAAATTACAGGAAATCAGTATCTATAGCATAAATACACAGGCTATAAATACTACAGAACGTAACAATGGGTCAGAGTTTCATGGAAATTTCTAAAAGGAAAAGAAACTCAGACAAAATTTGGTATGCACTGAGTAAGTTTAATGCATAATAAAATCCTCGCAGAGCTTTAAGTTTGGGATATATTGTGGTATTTTGACCAAAAGCCTGCTCAAAGAGCCAGGTTTCCAGTAGTTTTCTGATTAGGTCAGTGGTTTCCAAACTTGTCCTGGAGGAACCCTAGCCAGTCAGGTTTTCAAGATATCCACTGTGAATGTTCATGTGTTTAGATTTGCATGCACTGCCTTTATTGCATCAAATCTAACTCATTAATATTCATTGTGGATATCCCAAAAACCTCCTGACTGGCTGGGGTTTCACCCCCAGTTTTGGGAACCACTTGATTAGGGTCAGGGACTAGTCTAGTAAGTGACAGAAAATTCCATAGGGTTGGAACAGGTGTCGGAGGCACAGTTCTAGTGTATGAGCATAACTAGGTAGGCTTGTGATAAAGACTTTATTAAAGAACACAAGGAACAGGACAGCATGTATGGGTGAGACTGCAGCCAGGATAGAGATGCACAACTTTTGACGGCCTTGAAGGTTAGAACAGAGATTTTAAACTTAACTCTACAGAGAACTGGAAGCCAGCACTGTATAGAGATAGCAAGTAAGAAGTTCAGCTTATAGCCCTGTCCTATCTTTTCTGCTGTGTTTTCAGCAAAAATCTTTATTCCAAATTTTGTTTCCACAATTAATTCTATGGAATTGTTTGTCATTCAGCATCCAAATTTCAGAATCTTGAAGGGTATTAGTGTTACTCAAAAAAGGTGTAATTCTTCAGGATTACTTGTCCTGAATGTTACTAGCAAAAAAGAGTATACCAACTTTTAAGACTTCCATCTCAGGATGTCAGATTTTATATCAGTGGGAGAAAAAGTTACCAATGTGAAGATGGGTAGGAGAGAATGCAAGGCATAACAGGACCATAGCCAGGGGAAGGACACAGATTTCCTCATCACCTTCTCTTCCTTTTTCTTTTCTTCACCTTAACCTACCAATCCCAGCCCTTCCCTCTCTCCACTTCTTCTCCTTATTCTGAGTCTTTCTCCTCTCATTCACGATTCAACCCTCTCCTTGTTACTTTACTTCTTACCACCAGTGCTCTCTTGTCTGCTTCTGTTTTATTCCCATCCTCAAGATCCTGCACCCATGCAAATCTCCCCCACCAAATAAGCTTTTCTTTTCTTAGCATCAGTTCACAGATTTGCACAAATGGGTTATTCTTTCTTACTAGCAGGTGGAAGTAGTGAAAATACTTATTTCTACTGAATAAGCTGTGGTGTTCCCTGGAAGATTTCAGTATTTTTCTTTACCTTCAGCAGGCGCTAGGTTGCTATTTAGTGCCCCTCTGTCCCTGGCCTGGCTCCCCGCTTTGCTAGTCATGACCACACCATGTAATTGAACCTAAGGGCTGCTCCTAGGCTTGCGGATTTGTTCCGTGCTTAGAAGCACCCAGATAACCTTTAGGGGAAAGATGCATTTTCCAAACCTCTGTTGTCAAGTGTAGAATCCACAAGTACATTTTCTTTCCAAACTATGCACCAGTTATCAGCAGAAAAAGCAGATATTATTAATGTCATCACTAGCTTATCCTAACATAAGAGTTAATGTTTTCTTTCTTATATGTGAGAGAATGGAAAGGGGAGAAGGTCATAATGTACTGTAGTGTTTTGTTCATATATACTAAATTACAGATGATCTCCTATAAAGTAAGAATTGTTTTTTCAATAATACTTTATGTAATTGTAAACTTGTTCTTATGTTTCTTGAAAGTCAATAAAAAAATGCTTTACTTAAAAACAGAAAAGGCTTTTGCTTGGAAACCTGTTCTAACTTTGCCCCAAACCTGGTATTTATTTTTCGTGTGGGTAAAATCTCACTTCTTTGAAGCTGTTTTCAATTCCAAACTCCAACCCCACCTTATCCCAGGACAAGCAGGCAGCATATTCTTGACTGATGGGTGACGGCACCGACGGAGCCCCGGTACGGACAATTTTAGAGTGATTGCACTCTAAGAACTTTAGAAAGTTCTAGCTCGGCCGCACCGCGCACGCGCGAGTGCCTTCCCGCCCGACAGAGGCGCGCGGTCCCTCAGTTTCTTAGTTTCCGCGGAGCTAAGAAGTCGCACGTTTCAACGGCTGTTGAAAACTTTTTCCATTTTTCGCCTTCCCGCTCGCGTAAACGTCTTTAGAAGGTTTATTTCCTTCATTTTATTTTACTTTCTTTCTTAAAAAAAAAAAAAAAAAAAAAAAAAAACTGATTTAGTTTTCTTTCTTTTTTCGGTTTCGCCCCGGCGGGGCCTACTGCCACTATCGAAGCCTCGGCCTTCGATTTGGCTGAAGCCGTCTTCACATTCATGCCCCCTCAACCCGGGTTTAAAAAGTGCCAGCGGTGTGCACGGCCAATTTCACTGTCTGACCCACATAATTGGTGTCTACAGTGCCTTGGCCCGGACCATCAATCGTCTACCTGCACCCGCTGTGCGACTCTAAAGAAAAGAACTCTTAAAAATAGAGAGATTCAACAAAAACTTCTTTTCGGCACCGAGATGTCCGATACCACTCCGGCACCGACTTCGACTCCGGCTCAGTCGGCACCCACATCGTCGACACCACGCGATACCGCGTCGGTGTCGGCTCCTCCAGGTAAGCCGGCTAAGAAGCCTTCCCCGTTGGAGCGTCCTCCGGTCTCAATAGCAGCGAGCCCAATCCTGCAGACCTCGAGGCGCTCACGGAAGCGCTCCGCTCCAATAGAGGTGAGCCCCTCTACATCGGGTTCCTCATCCTCGGAGCGTAGAGCGGCACCGTAGGTACCGCAAAAGAAAAAGGCGGTACCGGTGCCTTCTCTCGAAGACCGTATTGCTGCTGTTCTAAAATTACAACTTAAAGAACAGTTAGAGCACATTCTGCCTTCACTCCTGGTACCGAGTCTTCCGGTACCAGTCCGGTCTGAGCCGCCGGTACCGACAGTGGATCGTCCTACTTTGTCAACTTCCACTTCGTCGGTACCGGTACAGTCTGTTTCCTCTGTCTCCATGCCGATTCTTGCACCGGAGCCGAGATCCCACCATCAAGCTGTTCAGACTTCGGCACCGGTGCATACAGTCACATCCCCCGGTACCGAGTCAGGCAGGTCAGGGAAATCTCATAGAAAATCCCATCACTTACAGTCTTCCACGCCGGATTCTCGGGACCGGAGCTTCCAAGTTCAAGACCCTGACTTGTGGGGCGACTCAGAAGACCCTCTCCTTTCTGAGGGAGAATGTTCTTCTGGTGAAGAGGACACCTCTGCCTTGGGGCCCTCCTCTAAACCAGAAGTATCTTCTTTTTCTTCCTTTTTAAAGGAAATGTGTGACTCTCTCTCTATTCCTTTGGAGGCTGAGTCACAGAAATCCAAAGCTTTTCTTGATGCTCTGGATTTTGATCAGCCTCCAAAGGAATACCTTAAGTTACCTCTCCATGATATCTTGAGAGAGACGTTCTATAAAAATTTGGAATCTCCCCTCACCATTCCTGGGGCTCCCCGAAAATTAGACTCTCTATACAGAGTCCTTCCTATCCCTGGGTTTGATAAACCCCAGTTACATCATGAGTCCCTTTTGGTCGAATCCACCCTCAAAAAGTCCAAGGGGGCTAGTGTGTATGCTTCTGTCCCTCCTGGCAGAGAGGGAAAGTCTATGGACAAGTTTGGGAAACGACTATACCAAAATGCAATGTTGGCGAATCGATCAGGGAATTATGCATTCCATTTCTCCTTCTACTTAAAGCAGCTTATTCAGAATATCTCTGCTTTTGAGAAATATCTCCCTGATCGGAAAAAGTCGGTTTTTCACCAAACTTGTTCTTCGCTTTTCCAGCTCCGGAAATTCATGGTTAGATCCATTTATGACACCTTCGAGCTGACCTCTAGGGCTACAGCCATCTCAGTGGCAATGAGACGGCTGGCCTGGCTTAGGGTTTCTGAACTCGATGTTAACCATCAGGATCGGCTAGCCAATGCACCTTGCCTAGGGGATGAGTTGTTTGGAGATTCCATGGACTCCACCACTCAAAAGTTATCGGCTCATGAGACTAGATGGGATACACTTCTTAAGTCTAAGAAGCCGCCAACAACCAGACCTTTTCGTCCACAATCCTCCTACCAGCGTAGATTTGTGGCTCGTCCTCTGCCTCAAGCTGCTCCCCAGCAACGACGCCAGAGACAACAAAGGCCGGCTGCTAGACAGCCTCAGCAACAACAACAGGTAAAACCTGCACCAGTGCAAAAGTCTACACAACCCTTTTGACTTAATTCTCCAGAACATAGCCAGTTTTGTTCCTTCTACCCAACTTCCACAACCTATAGGAGGACGCCTTACTTATTTCATAAGCCGTTGGGAACTTATCACGTCAGACCAGTGGGTCCTCAACATCATCCGCCACGGCTACTCTCTCAACTTTCAGTCACTACCTCCTCCAAGTCAACCAAAAGAGTCTGCTTCCAGTCCTCAATTAACCCTTCTTCTCCAAGAGGTTCAATCCCTCCTTCTTCTAAATGCCATAGAAGAAGTTCCCCTAGACCAGCAGGGGCAGGGGTTCTACTCCCGATATTTTTTAGTCCCCAAAAAAACAGGAGATCTCAGACCCATTCTAGATCTCCGCGATCTCAACAAATATTTGGTCAAAGAAAAGTTCAAGATGCTTTCTCTGGCCACTCTTTATCCTCTTCTCAATCAAGGCGACTGGCTATGTTCCCTCGATCTCAAAGAAGCGTACACTCACATACCAGTAAATCTGGCTTCCAGACAGTACCTACGCTTCATGATCAATCATTCTCATTACCAATACAAGGTGCTGCCCTTCGGCCTTGCCTCCTCTCCAAGGGTCTTCACCAAGTGTCTCATTGTGGTAGCGGCATTTCTACGCTCTCATCACTTCCAGGTCTTCCCTTACCTGGACGACTGGTTAATCAAGGCCACATCCGCTCAAGCAGTTCTTCTGGCCACCAACCAAACCATCTTGTTTCTACAAATTCTGGGGTTCGAGATCAATCTACCCAAATCTCATCTCATCCCTACTCAGAGACTTCAATTCATTGGAGCGATCCTGGACACACTCCTCATGAAAGCTTTCCTACCATCCAATCGTCTTCAGACCCTTCAGTCTCTATGTCAACAGGTACTTTCACTGCCTTCCATCTCAGCCAGGCAAATGATGGTACTCTTGGGGCACATGGCGTCTACAGTTCATGTCACGCCCCTCGCACGTCTTCACCTACGCACTCCTCAATGGACCCTTGCTACTCAGTGGTCCCAAGCGACGGATCCTTGCTCACGACACATATCTGTGACATCATCTCTTCGTCAGTCTCTTCAATGGTGGTTGGTATCCTCAAATCTATCCAGAGGTCTTCTGTTCCATCAGCCCCCTCATCACCTGGTTATCACCACCGACGCCTCTCTTTATGCATGGGGAGCTCACTTGAACGAGTTCCAGACTCAAGGTCTTTGGACAGCCCAGGAAAAGAAGCATCAAATCAATTTCCTGGAACTCAGAGCGATGTTTTATGCCCTCAAGGCTTTCCAACATCTTCTCTTTCCTCAGGTCCTCTTGTTGTGCACAGACAATCAAGTTGCGATGTACTACATCAACAAACAGGGTGGGACAGGCTCTCGCCTTCTATGCCAGGAAGCCCAAAAGATCTGGAATTGGGCCATAGATCACCATCTCTTCCTGAAAGCTATCTACATTCAGGGAACACAGAATTCTTTAGCGGACAAACTCAGCAGAATTCTCCAGCCTCACGAGTGGACACTCGATCCTATAACTCTGCAGTCTATCTTCACTCAATGGGGCACTCCTCAGATAGACCTCTTTGCAGCTCCTCACAATCACCAGCTGCCCCTCTTCTGCTCCAGACTTTACTCTCCTCACCGTCTGACAGCGGATGCTTTTCTCCTCGACTGGTCGAATCTGTTCCTGTACGCCTTCCCTCCTCTGCCTCTAATGTTGAGAACCTTATTCAAGCTCAAGAGGGAACGAGCCACCATGATTCTGATTGCTCCGAGGTGGCCCAGGCAACATTGGTTCTCCCTTCTACTTCAACTCAGTTCCAGGGAACCTTTTCTTCTTCCTCTGTTTCCTTCTCTGCTTACGCAACAGCAGGAAACCCTCCTTCATCCCAACCTCCAGTCTCTACACCTGACAGCTTGGTATCTCTCGGGCTGACATCTCATGATACTCTCTTATCTCAGCCTGTTCGTTCCATTCTGGATGCCTCCAGGAAACCAACCACTCTGCAATGTTACCATCAGAAGTGGACGAGATTTTCCTCCTGGTGTCTTCTTCATCATCTTGATCCCACTTCCCTGGCAGTGGAGACGTTGTTGGACTATTTGCTCTCTTTGTCTGACTCTGGCCTTAAGTCTTCGTCCATCAGAGTCCACCTCAGTGCCATTTCAGCTTTTCATGAGCCAGTCCATGGAAAACTTCTCTCAGCTCATCCCCTGGTGTCCAGGTTCATGCGTGGGCTTTTCAACGTGAAACCACCTCTTAAAGCCCCTCCTGTTATCTGGGATCTCAATGTGGTTCTTTCTGCTTTAATGAAGCCTCCATTTGAACCCTTGGCTACCTCTCCTTTCAAGTTTCTTACTTGGAAGGTGCTTTTCCTTATTGCCCTTACCTCTGCCAGGAGGGTCAGTGAGCTTCATGCACTGGTCGCAGATCCTCCCTTTACGGTTTTTCACCATGACAAGGTGGTTCTGCGTACACATCCAAAGTTTCTCCCTAAGGTTGTATCTGAATTCCATCTCAACCAATCCATTGTTCTCCCTGTTTTCTTTCCAAAACCTCATTCTCATTCTGGAGAACAAGCTCTACACACTTTGGATTGTAAAAGGGCTCTGGCTTACTATCTAGAGCGTACGAAACCCCACAGATCAGTTCCTCAACTTTTTCTGTCCTTTGATCCAAATAAATTGGGACGTCCCGTTTCTAAACGTACGTTGTCTAATTGGCTGGCAGCGTGCATTTCATTCTGTTATGCTCAGACCGGACTGACACTGGAAGGTTCTGTCACGGCCCATAGAGTCAGAGCAATGGCAGCATCTGTAGCTTTCCTCCGCTCCACTTCTATTGAGGAAATCTGCAAGGCTGCTACTTGGTCCTCAGTTCACACTTTTACATCTCATTATTGTCTGGATGCTTTTTCCAGACGGGATGGACACTTCGGCCAATCTGTTTTGCAAAATTTGTTTTCCTAATGGCCAACCTTCCCTCCATCCCTCTTTTTGTTAGCTTGGAGGTCACCCATCAGTCAAGAATATGCTGCCTGCTTGTCCTGGGATAAAGCACAGTTACTTACCGTAACAGGTGTTATCCAGGGACAGCAGGCAGATATTCTTGCGTCCCACCCACCTCCCCGGGTTGGCTTCTTAGCTGGCTTATACTAACTGAGGGACCGCGCGCCTCTGTCGGGCGGGAAGGCACTCGCGCGTGCGCGGTGCGGCCGAGCTAGAACTTTCTAAAGTTCTTAGAGTGCAATCACTCTAAAATTGTCCGTACCGGGGCTCCGTCGGTGCCGTCACCCATCAGTCAAGAATATCTGCCTGCTGTCCCTGGATAACACCTGTTACGGTAAGTAACTGTGCTTTCTAAGCACCAACATCTCTTATTCCTTCTATAATTCCACCACCTGAGCACTGTGTATAGATTCACCTTCTTGTCCAGTTTGTCTGTCTTGACTAGATTGTAAACTCTTTTGAGCAAGGACTATCTCTATTACATTTTGAAGTACAGTTTTGTGAATGTCTAGTAGTGCTATAGAAATGATAAATAGTAAGAGTGTGGGTATTGTGCATCTTTATACAGTATATAGTTTTATAAGGGAAATGGGGGCATAACATTTTAAATTATTTTTCTCGTGTAACATGCATCTTAAAATGTACAAGAGATACAAAATTTATATGATGTGGAACATAATGGCTGTAAAATTTCAGTAGTATTGGTAGAGAATCTACCACCAATCTGCTTCAGTAGATCAGGGGCTGTGTTGTATTCCCACTGCTACTTTATGGAGGTCTGTAAACAAAGTAATCTGTAGCATATCTGCTAAAATTGATCATATTTCAATACTTTCATAGGTTCCTTTGCAAAGACATACAGACTGTTAAGTACCTAATATTAATTTTTTTTTCTTCTACAGTACAAAAATTAGTATGGTATTGTATATCATTATAAAGTTTCTAAAAGGACATTTATTGGACAGAGCATCTGCCTCTCTTCTAGCCTGGTTGAAATACAATTTTTTTATTATCATGATTTGAGCTTGCCTGGGGATGCTGCTGCTGCTGCTTTTCTACTACCTGTAATTGCTATATTAACAGAGATAAGAAATTTTAATTTTTTTTGTATGTCAATTACAATCTACTTTTTAATTTCCTGATTTTCTAACGTGTGCAAAACATAGATTCACAAAAATCATGTTAATAAAATGTGAATATTTGATGCTGCATTTTTATCTGAAGTAATTCAACTAGCTGTTTTTGAGTCAACAAGGTTGAAAAAATCTTGATTCAAGTTGTGTAAAGTGCAGCCTATTGACTGAAATCTTGATTTAGAACTGCTACTGTTTGTGCTCTGTTTTGAATTGGAAGTGGCAAATGGTATTTCATTGTGAATTATAGCCAGATTATTACTGGCAAAATATCAGATTTCATATCTTGAATTTAAAACTATCATGTCAAAGAAAAATGCCAAATCCTTTCAAGGCACCAAAGGGTTTCTGACGTGATCCTGAGTAAAGGTGTGGTTGCCCTAGTAGATACATTGAAATAAAGAGCAATGACACTGTAGGGAATTGGTTTTTACGGGAATGACTAAGAGCTCTTTAACACAACTTTTTAGCGCGCACTAACCCCTATGCTAGCCATAAAACTGCCGCCTGCTCAAGAGGAGGCGGTAGCGGCTAGGGTGGCCGGCAAATTAGCGTGCGCTATTACAAACGTTAAACCGCTAACGCGGCTTCGTAAAAGGAGCCCTAAATATTTTTAACTAGATTTCTAGAGCTACACTTCTTTGTTCAGGTCTTTGCAATGACCTGGTTAAGGGAGCATAGCTCTTGATAGCTAGTAGCAAAAAGTTATATTATTGCTTGCAAATTTTTTAATCTTTATTTTTATACAGTTCTTGAAATTTGATGTTTCTTCAGTGGTGTACTATATTTAAGGTTTTTTAAAAACTGGGCATGGCATAGTCAGATCTGTTTTTAATATGTCCTATATGTTGTGTTCACTAACTAATGGGAAAAAAATATAATTTAGGCAGTTGTATTTCATAAAATTTAGGCAGTTACATTTCACAAAATATTGTTTTTAGGGGATATGGTGATGAAATAAAATATGCTGCACATCCTATTTATACCTATGGGGCATGTGGCACTTGGTGCATCCTAAGCTTTAATAAAAGGGTCCCTTAGTTCATTCACAATGGTATTACTTTGTTGGTATGCATTCCAGGATTTCACCGTCCTTATTCCCCCACACCATTTCTCCCTACAATGCTGGGTGAGAAAAATAAGAAAAATACATAATGCAGAAAAACCAAGACATTTGGAGCACTTTTTTTTTTTTTTAGCTGACTTGAAAAAATATTTATATGGTGGTTATCTGTCCTTTGAGGCACAGTAACATTCCCTAGAGTGAATCTATCAGAATCTGTTGTGAATGCCGTCTAAAAGCCAGGAATCTGAATTTAGCTTTTGCAGTAGTAGCTGAAGGTGAGTTACATTCAGATAGAGCAGGTATTTCCCTGTCCACAGAGGACTTACAATCTAAGTATGTACATGCATAAGGCAATAGAGAGTTAAGTGATTTATTGATTCTTCTTGTGATCTTGAATGGGGTTTGAACCCTGATTTCTTCAATCTGTCTGCTGCACTAACCATTAGGCTACTCTGTCATTGGATGAATGAAAGAATTGCGTTGTCTGGTAATCTATCCCAGACTCTCACATGTTGGATAAAAATGCTGACCTTCACTTCCTTAGCATCAGCTCCACTTGTTTATCCCATCTTAACAGCAGATGGAGATTGAGAAAACTGAATTCTACCAGTGGCATTACCAATAGCATCACTGATATAAACTGGAGTGCTCCTTGAAACAATCCAGCATTTTTCTCTACCTTCAGCAGGCGGTAGGTTGTGCTGTTATTGCTCCTGTCTCTGGCCTAGCTCCCTGCTCTGCAGGCCATGGCTGCACAGAGTGGTTGAGCCTAAAGGCTGCTCCCACGTTTACAGAATCCTTAAAATTATTGCAATTTTAGACAGGCTATTGACAGCACAATGGAGTATATTTATCAAACAGTATATCTGTATTAAATAATAATGCATATTAACTTACAATATAGTTGCATAAATATTCTCTTATGTTTGCAAACTAAGAATACATTTAAATTTCAACTTTTGGCATTAACAAGTGCAACCAGTTTTTTCCATGTACAATAAACACTGTATGAAACACAGCTGTCATGGGGCAAAGCATAGCTCTTAATTCTTATCATTCTTGTTTATTCTAAGTATTGCTGATGAAATTTTAGTTTTAAAGAAATATGCTTAGATGGCAGTGTTGAAGATAGTCACTCACAGTAGCTCATTCAAAGTACGGTAATGGTTTTGCAAATTGTTATAATATATATCTATATATAATTTATTTGTTTTGAGTTTTGTTTTTAACTTTAGGTTCAATCTCAATTGGATTTATGTTTTTCTTTAGTATTTTCCTCACTTTTTATGATAAAATACAGATTTTGAATCAGGCTTGACATATCCAAATAAAGTCCTTTTTCCCAGGATACTGATAATTCTCTGATAATTTCTGATGTTATGTCCTGGAAAGTTATTGCTTCATGTCATAGCGAAGCATTTATTCCCATCACTTACGATAATAGAAATGTCAAGGGGAATCTTGTATAGTCGGATTTCTAACTTTATCTAGTAATTAATGTATTAAAACATATGTGAACGTTGGACACAAAATATTTTCAGTACTAAGGATACAAACTGCAATGTGCCATCTGTCATTGGGCTTATGTAGACTGCTGACTTTCTGCTTTGTTAATCTTTAAATTGTAATTTTTTTTAACCTAACAAGATATCAGAAAATGATCAAAATACTTGAGAGCAATAGAGAATAATGGTTGTTAAAGAAGAAGACAAGTGAGCGTGTAACCTAACTCAATAATGAAACTGTATTGTTGCACACAGACATTTGTTCCACAGTGTTTTGCATATTAAAAGCATTGCAACTACCATTCCATGTTGCTAGTTTAATGGAACTAAGTCATAGTATAGTGAGTATACTACAGAGTAGTATGCTCCTTAATAAAATAGAAATTGTAATAAGCTAAGAATTACAGGACCTATAGGTGCCAACTCTGTGGGAGCTATGGGTACTTGAGCACCTCCAAATATGCCTTCACTTTGTCCAGAGGGATAATGTGCAATGGGTTTAGCACACCAAATCATTTTGAAAAGTTGGCTCCTATGACAGGACCAAGTTATTTTAGTTAGAATACATTCTGTACTTTATCTTATGATTCTTGTAAAAATAACATTTTTTAAGTACACCAAAAGTCTCTCTCTTCTGAAGCTGTATAATTAATACTTGAGTGAAGTAATCACATTTTCAGTCTGACATAACCTGAATGTACATCTGTATAGGTAAGAGTTCAAATTCTCTTGCAGAGTTTGAGACTAGCAAGATCTCATCATAGGCTTTGTGATATCAGCTTTAACTTTCTGAATTGACTGACATATTTTTTTTTATTTGTTCCAGGTGGTTGTTTTTATTCAGCAGAGGTATGATCTCAAACTGTTCTGGCTCTGACAAGGCCACAGTAATTCACTTTTCTTTTTGGAGAAGACAAATAACTTAGTGCACTTGTTTTGAAAAGTCAGTCTCTTAAGTGGTAAAAGTGCTTGTGGGGGTCAATAACGAAGACCAAAGAAAATATCCTTTAATTTACCACTGCTTTGCAATTTGAGGGCTAAAATGTGTACTTCAGATGTTTGTTCAGTATTCTTAATTTGAGAGAGCATTCGTAATTTGAAAGAGGCTGATTCAGCAAGGGAAGAAGGCTCCCTGCTAACGCTATAGCAGGTTTTGTTTCCTCAAGGTACTCTGGCTTACTATGCTTTTGTTTCTTGTGCCGATCCTTAACCTAAAGTTCATTGCTTGGCTTCATAAGGTGTATGAATTGAAGCAGACTTTGGAGTTCATTGATCCTGTTTGAGCCCTGGGCAAAGGGTAGTAATCAGTAGGCATCGTGTTCCTGGTAATCTGATGCAGAGCTGTAGACCCCAAATCCTTGAAGATGTTACATTCTTTGTCTCAATAACTTGAATTTGAAAGGAATAGTTCAGATAAATTATACCTACTGAGTGTGAATGACTTTCACACATTAACAAAGCAGATTGCCCTGGCTTATCTTATTGTGTATGAAATTCTTGTTAAAGAATGGTTTACCGTGATAAAGGAGGGACTTGTAATGCTCTTTGGATTAGAAGCTTATCTAAGACAAAAAGAGAGCTTGGCTAAGTGCTTTTATCTAGGCATGTTGTTTTTGTGGTTGAGGGTGGTTCAAGAATTAAGGATAATATGGATACAGCTATAGAAGGAATTCATGGTACGGTCCGTCAACCTGCTTTCCTTCACATATATATCTGAAGCCATGATCAGGTGAGTATTTCAGAGAATGAGAATATGATGAAAAAAGCCTGGGAAAGATTACCGTAAATCTTTGTGCTTTATTGTTAGTAGCTTTTAAGTATCCTATAATTGTTTCTCTTTCATGTGAAATAGAGAATGACATAGTGACAAAATTCATCACCGTTCCCGTCCTCGCGGATAACCGCGGGAAATAATCCCATGTCATTTTCTAGTGTCTATTTCAATCTCAATCCTTCTACCCCAGCATTCTTCAAAGCAAAGCTTGTGGGTCAGTGGTTGTGGCCATTCATACTCTGATTCTTCCCTCTCTCCTTAAAGAATGACATGAAGATGGTTTCCCGCGGTTATCAGCGGGGACGGGAACGGTGATGAATTTTGTCACCGTGTCATTCTCTAATGTGAAATACTTTTCTGTTGGAGTACCTGAAAAAAGGTGATTATGGTTAAAATGGTTATGCATATTTTATTTCCACTGCCCACTTAAGAGATTTGACATTCTGCTCAAAAAATGTGCAAATTCTGCAAGTTTGTCAAAATTTAAACAATATTTTTGCTAATTATCCATATACCATTTAAAGCATTCAAAATAAAATACTTTTTTTCTACCTTTTGTTGTCTGAACATTTTAGTTTTCCATTTTTGGTTCCAGTTTCTCTTTTCTGATTTTCTGTCTATTATCTGCTAATTCTCCTTCAAGCAGCTGCTGTCCATTTGTCTTTTCTCCTATAAGAATAGCCTTACTGGGTCAGACCAATGGTCCATCAAGCCCAGTAGCCCGCTCTCACGGTGGCCAATCCAGGTCACTAGTACCTGGCCAAAACCCCAAGGAGTAGCAATATTCTCTCACTACAACTGCCTTACTTATTGATCATTTCTTTTTAGCTCTTTTCCGCCTGTTTCTCATCCTTCTCCTTGTTTTCATTTTGCAGCTACCTATCAAATTTTCATCCTCTCTCCCATTTTCCATCTCATTCTCAGCCCTCCATTCCTTTTCATCCTCAACCTACTCTCCATTACTGTAATCACTATTCTCTCATCCATTTTCTTGTCATCCTCCTGGCCTCTCTCACAGGGTTCCACCATTCTCGGTATCTACCTTCCACCACCCTTCCAACCCAGCATCTGTTCCATCTTCCTTTCCTTCCCACCCTCGTAGCCTCACATCTCCAGCATTATTTCTCTTGCTCTCTTCCATCACTCCTTTGTCCAATTTCTCTCTCCCGTATGATCCAGCATTTCTCCCACTCTTCCCTCACTCCCATTATCCGGCATCTCTCCATCACTCCCTTCTGCTCCTGGTTCCAACATTTCTCTTCATCCCCTCTCTTCCTCCTGTGTATTTCTCCCTCCCTCTCATTCTCCCCATGTCCATTTCTCTCTCCCTCCCTCCCTCCATGCAGCATTCTCTCCCTTCCTCTGCCATATCCAACATTTCTCCTTTTCCTATACCAGGGCTAACGATTCTTGTTTTCAAGAACAAAATGTTAATACCAAGCAAGGTAGATAGGTAAATCTTATCAAGAGAAACATTCCAGTTTATTTTCATTCTTCAAAATGCCATATGGCTACTATAAAGAGTTAACTTTTCTGTAAATTGAGGGTTAGGGGATATGAGAGAAGTGAATATTTTAAATAGAATCAGGATATTTTATGCTCCAGAAAATAGAACCTGTGCAGCAAACTTCCAACATTCAGTTTAACATCTCTTATCTTTGGAGGATTCTAAAAGCTATTAAAACAACTTCACCCCATAACCTTATGCTAACTAATCTAATTAAAAAAATATGATAACCTATTTCTTCCATATTTGCATACCTTATAGTGGGGAGGAAGTAATGCGACTATTATTACTCCTGCTAAGAAAATAGCTAATACATCCTAAAATAAGACTAAAAATAAAGTTAAACTATCAACCCATAGCAAGTTTACCATTTTTTGTTACAGTTAGGAGAATATATTGTGGCTAAATAATTAAGAACATAATAATTGCCGCTGCTGGGTCAGACCTGTGGTCCATTGTGCCAGCAGTCCGCTCACAAGTAGAATGCACAAATTTCATCAATTTATATCGGGCTTCTCAACCCAGTCCTTGGGATACACCATGCCAGTCGGGTTTTCTAGATACTTATAATGAATATGCATGAGATAGATTTACCTAGAATGAAGGTTGTGCATTTATTGATACA
The DNA here is from genome assembly GCF_902459505.1 of Geotrypetes seraphini. Taxonomy (NCBI): domain Eukaryota; kingdom Metazoa; phylum Chordata; class Amphibia; order Gymnophiona; family Dermophiidae; genus Geotrypetes; species Geotrypetes seraphini. The sequence continues at coordinate 49,748,121 of NC_047097.1, forward strand.
GACACTGGATCTAATTTCATTTATGTAGGCATATGACATCCAAATTTGGACTACTCTGGATCCCTCATAAACGTAATACATGTTAGCTCTTAATAACAAACTTGGGCCTCCTTTTATCAAGCTGCAGTAGAGCGTTTTATCGCGGACTGGCAAGGTAAATGCTCTGATGCTCATTCAATTCCTATGAGCGTTGGAGCATTTACCTCACTGTCCTGCGATAAAACACTCTACTGCAGCTTGATTAAAGAGTGCTTTAGATCACAAATTAAAACGAAATACAAATAACACTAAGGCAACTTTTTGCATGGAATGCTAATTTATCCAGATCCCTCTATAGCTAAGATAAAAATTAAAATTGACTCCATAAGAATCCTAAAATCATAGATAAGTTAACTTTTCAGCCCCACATATAACTGTTGGTGAAGAAATGCTTCTTCAAATTTAAAATTGTTCTACATGGTCCATTTTTGAACATAAAACACTTATAAATTCATTCACTCATGTCATTTTAGATTAATGTAATGCTTTCTTTCATGGCTTTTGTACTATAGATATTGAACATTTATAACTTATTCAAATTACAACCATGAAATAAATCACTGGTCCAAAAAAGGGATCATGTAATGCCACTACTTAGAGGAGCACTGGCCATTAATGGAATGTAGGATTCCCTAAAAATACCCTAATCAATAAAATATGCAATACTGTTTTTTCTTTATTTCTTTTGTACAGACCTAATGCCATATATGTCATCAAGGACACTGTGCTTTGCTGATTAATATCTTCTAATTTTTCCTTTATTCCAACAAATCTGTCTTAATTATATTTGTAACTCTCATTTCTGTGTTATAGCTCCAACATTGTTGCATAATATGCCACTCATCTACATCATAAATCCTCATTTTTGAGTTTTAAGACAGTTTAAAAGCTTATTTCTTTAAGAAAACATTCCAATAATAAACATATAAAGTCCATTTTATCTATTAAGAAGCCCAGGGGCAAAGTTTTAGATCTGGACTATATGACAGATACCCTATGCTACCCTGTCTAATCCAGCTGTCCTTTACATTTTCCCCCTAATTTAATAATATTATGCACCCATTTTTTGCACTTAGCTTGCAGAATTGCACATGCAGGTTATAGAATACTGCCAGTTAACATGTGTAACTTAACTTTTTAATTTATGCTACTTTAACAATTATCAGTTGGCTATGATTCAAGTTGGTTGGCACCAGTTTGCAGTTACAGGTGTAGCTGCATTTAGTTGACGTTCTATAACCTTAAAATGTAATTCCTTTAACACGCCACTTCTAGGGAATGTGGACATGAGGATCATAGGTGGGTCAGGGGCATGCCTATCACTTAAACATGAAGAGCTTGATTTTTTTTTTTTTTTTTTTAAGGTTAGTCACAGCTAGGCACTTACACTGAGGATGCCTAGCAAAGACTAACTTAAATCCGTGCCTAAGTTGATTGTTTTTTTAATGGGTTAAATGGTATGGTAATTGATCATGCCATTAAAAACCTATTAAAATAATTGTTTGGTAATTTGGTAAGGTGCGGAATACCACGTAGCACCTAGTGATGCCTAAGTCGAGGCACCCTGCGACATCTTATGATGCCTGAAAAGTAGGTGTGTTTGACTTAGGCGTCACTAAGCATCTGAGGTAGGCGCCAGGGTATTAAGCCAGGTAAAACCAGGCCTAATATACCAGTGCCTACCTCTAGGACACATAACAATGCTTAAGTCTGTTTAGGTGCCGCTAGGTGTGATTCTATAAAGGAAACCTAGTGGTTGATTGACAACCATGTGGAGTAGTGTCTGCAAGTGAGGTGCCCCCAGACCGTAGAATACTATCAGTTATGCACGTAACTAACATTAGGTACAAGCATTTACACTAGCCATTGAACAAGTTTAAGTACTTGTGCCTAGAGTTAGGCACGTATTCTGCAAGGCTAGTTATACATGTAATTGCCATTATAAAATTAATGCTTTAGTTCAGTATCTTGCAAACTTTTTCGAGCCGGGGCACACTAAACCTAGTGTCCCCGGCTCGAGACACCCGGAAGTGTGCTGGTGTCGGCATGATGACATCAAGCGCATACGTGACATTAGCGCGCCAGCGTCAACATATGCGCAAAGGCCTTTCAAATGGGCCTTGCGCTGAGAGAAGGACCTGCGCTGGAGAGAAGGGCCGGCAGAGAGAAGAGGTGACGGCGTTGGGAGATTGCTTACAGGACGTGCCTCTCTCTTTGTGAGAGGCACGTCCTGTAGACAGTCAGCCTGTGCCGGCACCTCTCCTCTTCCCCAGTGTACTGCGGCATACCAGAAATCTCAGGAGGCACACTGGTGTGCCGCGGCACACAGTTTGCAATACACTGCTTTAGTTCAACATTTTAGATACCTAACTTTAGGCAGCCTTTTTCAGAATTACTCCCTTTGTAACTTCTTCCCTACTCCAGTTCCACAAAGTCTCCCTCTTTATCTGTACATTTATATAATGAATGTAATTATTATAAAGAGCTTAGTTAAAACCTTGATGAGCAGTATATCAAAGGTTAAGCAGCTCCTTAAGCATGTGTTTGCTTCCTCAGTCATAGGGGCTTGTGTGGCATAAGCACTCATTTCCTGGGACAAGCAGCTGCTAGAGTTCTTAGATATAGCTTTCTTGGAGTCAGGAGCAGCCTTTTTGGCAAATGTTCTCTACAACCTAGACCACATCTCAGCTCAGTCTGTGGCTTTTGTTGTAGTTTCCTAAAGGAGGTTGTGGCTGTGCCATTAGGCGGCATTTGCAACCTCCAAGGCACACTTGAGTAAGTTGCTCTTCAGAAGTCAGCTGCTTTTTGAAAAAAGATTTGAAAATCTGGTTGCCCCAGACATCCTCTTGCTTTTCACTCAGCAGGTCTCGATCTAAGGACTGAGGTCATTACTTGTTTGGATGTTGTTCCTAGCCACTTAAGCTACAAATAGATCAAGTAGTGGCCCTGGCCCTGCTCCAAGGAAGACATCAGCGGCTTCTGTAACATTTTGAACCCTCATATTATGATCAGTGAACCTCATAAGTGCTTACCCTAGGTTCTGTGTCCTGAGTCCTGAACAGACATTTTCTTTTTGCTTTGCTACAGCACCCACTACCTTCTCCAGAGTGATGGGAGTGGAGGTAATGCACCTATGCACCTCCACAAGCAGGGGTATCTGGCAACATTCACACCTGGATAATTGTTTATTCAGGCCTCTTTGGAGAAGAATTCAAGAGAAGTGATAGCAGGGGGTGATTGGTTGTTGGAAGGCCTTTCTGGGTGGTCACTTATGCAGGGATTCACTGGTTCCCTCTTAGGATCTGGAGTATTTGGGATGTGATTCCAAATCAAGAGCAGAAACCATCTTTCTTCTGGAATTTGTTGCCAGAGAATGTAGTGAAAGTGGTTAGATTAGCAGGGGCAACGATCCTAATAGAAGATGCGAGAAATCTGTGTGCAGGAAGTACAGGGCCAGTCTGGAACCAAGGAGACAGAGCTAGTCCCAAATTCAAGGGGAACAAAGTTCCTCTTTCTGTGACTAAAACTTTATCATAAGAACATTACAGTTGCCATTATGGGAAAGACCGAAAGTCCATTGAGCCCAGTGTCCTGTTTCAAACAGTGGCCAACCCAGGTCACAAGTACCTGGCAAGTTCCCAAGGAGAAAAATAGATTTTATGCTGCTTATCCTAGGAATAAGCAGTGGATTAACTCGAACCATTTTAATAATGGCTTATGGAATTCTCTTTTAGGAAATTATCCAAACCTTTTTTAAATCCTGCTAATCTAACCACTTTCACTATATTCTCTGGCAACAAATTCCAGAAGAAAGATGGTTATCCTGTGGGCATAGGCCCTTATTCATCTTCTGCAGAGGGTCATTTGAACCATCTATTTGCAGGAGTTTGACACTCTTCTTTTCCTCCTTGCGGTCTTGTAGAAGCACCTGGCTTGGTGGGATGTTCTTAACCATTTTGCTGAAAAGGAGTTTCCCTGGAGCCTCTCAGGTGGGTGGTCGTGACCTCCAATGTGACTCTCCTGGGCTGGGGAGAAGAGGTTGACTGAATATTGGTATCGGTTTTGGCTTTAGTGTTGAAACTGTCCTGAAATCCATGTTTTGGTGGCAGACCATCTTCTGGTCACACTTCCTTGCCAGCCATGGGCCCTATCCTAGACACCCTTTAACCCAGCAACCCCCTTTCTGGGCCTACCTTTTTGTTGTTGGGGTAGTGGACACAGGAGCAATCCACTTGCTCCTGTGCAGGGGCAGCAGCTCCTTCAAAGTGACTAATGGGACATTTGCCACCAGCAGGGGTGAAATGTTCAGGATGGGGCTCCTTTTTGATTGGATGGGGCTAGGTCATTTTTGTTTTCAGCTGAAACAGAATGGCCAATTTCGGCTCCCACATTTTTTTAACCTGAAATCGAAGATATTGATTGTGGTTGGCCACTACTGGGGAGCACTTTGGCTCAGTGTTGATGGACTCTGGATTGAAGCACTGTGATTCATCAGCTATTTTTTAGTGTCTCATTGACTTTTCCCATTAAAAATGGAAATAGTCTTGGTATTGTCTGACAATGTGACAGCAGTGGCTTACGTCAGCAGACAGAGAAGAACCAGGAGTTCAGCCATAGTTTTGAATGTCAGTTGGTTCTCTCAGCAGAATAGAATCTCACAGCCATCTCTGCAGGATGAAGAATATTCAGACAGACTTTTCTCAGCAGGAATCTTGGCCTTTCAGTTTCTAATGGAATGCTGGGGCTTTTGTTGTGTAGCCTGATAGCATTTGGGAGCCTGTCTGTTTCCTCCCTGATCTCTTATTGTCTGGACTATGTGCAAAGCAGTCAAGCCTGTTTCTCATGGTTGTGGTGGTGCCAGACTGGCCCTGTACTTCCTGCACACAGATTTCTCACATCTTCTATTAGATCGTTGCCCCTTCTAAAGGGTCAGGGGCTGTTGTGGAAGAGACCAGTGGTCATGGAAGAGCTGGATCCCTTTTTGGTTAATGATATAGAACTTGAAAGGCACCATATGAAGAACAAAGGCTGCTTGTCCTTGGTCATTATAACTCTGCTCAAGACCTACAGGTAGTTCATCTCCTTGGTTTATGTCCAAATGTAGAAGATCTCTGAGCAATGATAAGGTAAGTATGAGCTCCCTCCATGGAGGGTAGAGGTGCTTACTCTTCTCACATTTTGCAGGCCAACCTGCAGCAGTTTCACCCTCAACTTCTTGAGGGTCCAGATAGAGGGTCTTGCCCAGTTTCAGGCTAGAGTTCATGGGATTTCTCTAGCAACACATCTGGATGTCATCTTATTTTTGTGGGGTTAAACATATCCCCTTCCCTCTCCTCACACCTGACTGTGTTGTCCCAAGACTATTTCATCTGAGTTCTTAATGCTACTATTCCTGCTGCTACTACTAAATTTCTATAGTGCTACTAGACATATGTAACACAGTACAGTAAACATGCAAAAAGCAGTCCTGCTCAATAAAGCTTACAATCTATTCAAGATAACAAGCGTAGGATGAACACAGAAGATCTCTAATTAGAAAATAATGGATATACGTTGAAGAAACTAAGACCAGTACTGGGCAGGTTTGCACGGCCTGTGTTCCATTTATGGACATTTAGTTGAGGACGGGCTGGGGAAGGCTTCAATTGCTGGGATGGTTAAGATGGGCTGGAGTGAGCTTTGATGGAGACTCCAGTAGATGGAACCTAAGCACACTACCAGGCAGGTTTCTGACCCAGAAATATCTAATAAAAAGGACCATTTAAACTAAATAAATAATTTATGGAGCATGTATGGTTGGGTAGACTGGATAGACCATTCGGGTCTTTATCTGTCATCATTTACTATGTTACAGATAGGGGCTTAGGGAATGTTCTAGTGAGGCCTCCCCTTTGAGACCATACAGCAAGGATCCTTGAAAGATCTTACCCTTAAGACAATTTTTTTGGTTATAGTTTGGCCCTGAAAATTTGACTCTGGGATTTGTATGTACCTCATAGTGTAAATAGCTTTGTGATTGAGGGTATATTACTGTTCTGCAGTGGTTCCCCAAGATGTCTCAGATAGTGATATTTGGTTCCAAGTTCTGCTGATTTGGCATTAACATGCTCAAGAGTTCCAGGTTTGTACCAGTTGCTTTTATTGGTGATGTCATAGGAAGGTTTCAGTTCTCTACCTTCATCTTCTGGTAGGGGCCACAACCCATTTGGTCTGGACTGGTTTCGCAGTACTCAAGGAGACAAAGTTAATAAGTATAACTAAATTTCACCAGTTAGAAACTTTTGATTTACAAAACTTCGTTGTTCGCAAGAGGTTTTATAGTCAAAAAGTAGCTAACTTGATGCTCAAGTTCAACAGTTAAAACTGATGTGTTGGAAAAATTGCTACATGGCATCTACTTAGAATATATAAAGGGAAAATTGCTACATGGCATCTACTTAGAATATATTTTCTGCACATTGACAGACTCTGAAACTTGAAAGATCTTAAAAAACTTACTAGAACAGTGGTCGGCAAACCGCGGCTCTTTAGCCACTTGAGTGCGGCTCTGCCAGTAGCCAAAATTTTCCTGCACAGGTGAGGGAGATGCCCATACGGCCCTAAAGCACTGCACCGGTGGCCCCCCCATTGACCATTTTGGGCCCTATCCTTTAATCTGGCTCTGATGGAGCAGTTCTCACAAGCTGCCGGCGGCTGCCCTGAAGTTTTCCCTCTGCCGCAACTTCCGTTTCCGACAGGGCATATCGCCGCAGAGGGAAAGCTTTGGGGGCAGCAGCCGGCAGTTTGTGAGAACAGCTCCATCAGAGCCAGATTAAAGGATAGGGCCCAAAATGGTCAGGGGGGCCCGCCGGTGTGGTTATTTAGAGCCATTTGGGCATCTCCCTCACCTTTGCTGGATTCGCAGCAGAGTCATTGCCCGGCACTCCCCTAGCGTCATCGTCCCAGGCCCTCCCCCAGCATCATCGTCCTGGGCCCTCCTCGTTGACCCTCCCACCCCGAGATGACTGACAAACCTCCCTCCAGCATTCATCAGCAGCCGCAGCACTCTAAACAGGCTTCTTTGCAGTTCACAGCCTACTGCTGGTGATTCCCTCTGCAGTGTCACTGATGACATCATCAGTGATGTGGCAGAGTGAATCACTTGCAGAAGGTTGCAAACTGCGAAGCAGCCTGTTTAGAGTGCTGCGGCTGTTGACAAGTGCTGAAAGGAGGTTTGTCGGTCGACTTGGGGTGGGTCATCGGGGTTCGCATGGGAGGGAGAGCTAAATGTTCCTTTTCAGAGAAGCCCTGGCTACAGGGAGAGAAGCGGTCTGCCCTGGGTGCTCCAAGGCCTGGCATCTTTAACTTCTTTGGGCAACAACAGCGTTAATAATTAGCTGCTGTTGCCGGCTTTGGGCCTTCCTTTCTGCCGATTCCTGCCTACTTCCTGTTTCCATGAAGGCAGGACCCAACAGAGAAGAAGGCCTGAAGCCTGCAACAGCAGCAAATTGAATTCTGCTGCTGCCTGAAGAAGTTCATGACGCCAGGCCTTGGAGCACCCACTTAGGGGGCTGCACTGCCGACCGGGGACGGGGTGACAGAAGGAGTAAAGGGAGCAGAGAGGGAGAGAATTGCTGCACCCAACTGGAGGGAAAGGAAGGAATGAAAGGAGATGCCAGGGCTTGGAGGGAAGGGAGGGAGGAAGAGATGCCAGGTCATAGAGGGGAGGGAGGAAGAGATGCCAGGTCATGGAGGGAAGAGAGGGAGGAAGGAAGAGATGCCAGGTCATAGAGGGAGGGAGGAAGAGATGCCAGGGCATGGAGGGAAGGGAGGGAGGAAGAGATGCCAAGGCATGGAGGGAAGAGATGCCAGGGCATGGGGAAGAGAGGGAGGGAGATATGCCAAGACATGGAGGGAAGGAGAAAGGTATACCAGACCAAGGGAAAAGGAATGACGAGATGTCAGAGCATGGATGGGGAGGGAGAGATGAAAGGAAAGGAGAGAGATGCCAGGGAATCAGGGAAAGGAAGGAGACAGATGCCAGACCATGGGGTGGGAAGGAAAGGAGATGCTAGAGCATAGGGAAGGGGGTGGTGACGGAGAAAAATGGAGAGGTGGCAGAGCTGAAATGAATCATGTACAAAGGAGAGAAAATGCACAAGATAGACAGTTTATGGAAGGAGCATAGAAAGAAGGAAGATGCCATATGAAACGGGGAGAGGGCGAACAGTGGATGGCAGGGGCAGATAGAAAGGGCAGACATGGAAGGGGCTGATGCTGCATGGAAGACAGAGAGAGGACAGATGCTGGCTAGAAAGAAGTGATTGAAGACAAGATGATTAAAGCAGAAACGACAAAAGGTAGAAAGATTTTTTGTCAATAAATAAAATTATTATTATTATGATATCTGGTTTTATTTAATGTTAGTAGCTAGTTTAAACCGACTCCTAAAAACATGGTTCTTGAAAAGAAATTTGGCTCTCAAAAGAAATCTTAATTGTTGTACTGCTGATCTTTGGCTCTTTTGACTAATGAGTTTGCCTACCACTGTACTAGAAGAATCCAGAATGTTATTACATTAGACCAGCCTACTAATGTCTCCATCTCTTGAACCTACTAATGTTGGTCATTTGGAAAAACTCCTTCAAAGAAGAATTGAGAACTTAATAATTTAACAAAATGATCAGTTTTCAGGCTGCAATTGTATATTTATGTACAATTAAATTAAAATAATATCTGGTTGATAGTTGCAGAAGAATCTGAACTATGGAAGTTGATCAGAGAGTGTGTCTGCATTAAAATCTATTGCATCTTAATAGGATATATTTGACTGAAGTAGAATTTTGCTCAAGTTTGGTCCATGGAAAGAAACGTGCAATATTTTCAACAACAACATGGTGTTCCTAACTCTTAGCAGCCTTATAAAGTTAAATTCAGGTAAGAGTGCATCCAATGAAGCTAATGCAACTGTAACTATATGATTAAGATGGATGAAAACTAACTCATGGTAGATGAAATTTTTTCAAGGGACTTCTCTTGAGTAGAGGAAAATCCATTCAGTTTTTTCAGCAATTTTTACATATTAGGAAACCTGAACTCCACAAACAAGTTGGTTGAGCAAGCGAACCCTGAAGCCAGAAAAATTGGAGTACATGTTAAATCTGTTTAATATGTTGGTACTGAGGAAATACAACATTGGTTTAATGGTTACTAAACTAACTGGCAAGGAAAATTTAATGTGGCCAAGTCTGGAACTATTCTTATTTATTTCATCTTTTTACCATAGAAGATTAATTTGCAAAATGTTACTCATAAAGCATCTGGCGGAGTGATAACTAATAAGTCTTTTTCTGATGCAGAAGATTGTGTTTCCAAGGTTCATAGAGTTGACCACTGTTAATTCTTTGTATAGAACATAATTTGTGGTCACGTTTTAGTCTAAAAATTCTTAATTTAGAGGCACAGAAGATGAGTGTTATGTCTTAAGAAGGCAAAAGCTATTCAGAAGGGGTTGTTTTATGTACAAATTATTGGACTATAACAAGTATATTAGGAAATATGGTGAAAATGTGCAAGATTAAGTAAGATTATGAATTTGATTCTTTTTAAAGTGTTTGTTCAGGACTGCAGTTTGGCATGTATAAGTTCGGCTAGCTGCATTTTTGGCTTTACAGGGGTCCTGTAAAAAAAAGAAAGTAATTTTCTTTTCATCTGGATGTTATGTTTTTTCCAGACTTGAGACTATTATTACTGGAGTAAGGTTTGAACTTTGGATTTAGATATCTGCTCTCTAGCTGAACCTATAGATTTAATAGCTTTGCATTTTTTTCACTATAAAGATAGTTATAAAAAATATCATATTCTTCCTTTGCAGAACGAGTACACACACAACCCCCTTCATTTTTACATTTTCCATTTAATTCATGTTTTAAAATATTCTTGTTCAGAGAATAGCTAGAAATTTTATTCCAAAGGTTAATTCAACATTTCATCACCAAAGAAATTCCTTTCCCATTTTTGTGCCCTTTGCTTAGTAATCTGAATAAGAGAGAGTTATATACCGTTTACGTGAAGTAAAATTTACGTAGATGATTAAAGTTTAGAAACTGGATTAACTATGAAGCAAATCCGTTAAGCACAGCTGCATCAACAATTTCCTTTGCCAGATATATTTAAATACTGTGTTTTGGAAGCCTATCAGACTTTGAGGAAATCTTGGCCAAGTTTTTAAAACTCATTGAATTAGAACAACACATCTCATTTGGAGATCTTCGCATTGCTCCTCTCAAACATTAGAACATTGGTGGGTTGTATTAGAAATGAAATTTGGGAGAAGAGCTCATAAGGCTTTAGTAGACCTTAGAAGGTATTATTTAGCTTCCTTATGGCATAGACTGAGGTGAGAACGCTATAGAAGATGAATTTTGTCTTGGCTATCAGTTTCTTTTCTATTGCTTCTCAAGCCAGTCTAAATTGAATTCTCAAATATTTTCTAGTAGGGGTGAAGACAATGAAAGGAAATAGGGGGAAGCAATTTAAGTACGGTAATTGTAAGAGGGAGCCTTGGGTTTCAAATTTTGTTTTACATAATTTTTTTTCTTTTAGGAGCTTACATGAATGAGATGGCTAAATATTTATAGCATTTCTAGCTAATCAAGCATATTTAAATTTTCTTTTAGATGGGCCTTCATGTGAACTGCACATGTTCTTGAACTGGAAATTGTCAGAAGTGGGGGAAAAAGGTAAAGTAGATCTTGTGAAACTTACAATGAGATCTTGTTGGTGACAAACTCTGCAGGGTTTATGAATTTCAAGAAACTAGTGTGTACAAGCTATGGAATGTACCATGTTTGGCTTTCCAGTTGCCTCTTTGGTTCCCTGTCAGGGCCTGAATTTAACCACCTCTAACATACATTGCTTCCAATTGTTCTTAGGGCAGGTGTGGCAGAGATGGGCCATGACCTTTGTTCTACAGTGTTCAACTCGTATGCTACCTTAGGTTTTTTTACTTTTAGCTCTATCTGGTACTTTCAGATACAATAGTTATTTGAAATCTTAACAGTTTGTTTATTAACTTGAATTAACATGAAATAATGCACATTAATGCCCATTAATACCAGTTAGTTGAGTGAGGTTTGCATTATTTCTCATGAGTTAGGAAGTCATTTCAGAAGTATCTATACTTGGAAATAATAGCATATATATGTGTAGTTTGCATACCCATTTAAACAGTAGAACTGTGCTAAATAGCATATTTTACTGTTTGGCTGAATACAATTAATGGGCATTGAGCTTTAACATAAATAATAAAATAGGCAATGTAAAATCAGAGATGAAGTGTTTATTTCAGTAGGACTTAGCACAGTAGAGTCCCAAGTTATTTGTACTTTGTTCGTATTCAACCACGAAGTAATTTAATGTATTTGGGGCACTATTTGAGCTGAATTGAATATGAATATTTGGTACAGCCCTAATAAATAGCAATTTCAGAAAGTTGCTGTTTATCACAGATACTCCAGGATGTGGAGATTTCAAGGGAGCATGATTTTGGGCAGAGCAAAAAAAATATACTTTTTCATCGAGTCTTTCCCACTATTCCAGACCAATGGGATAGTTATGTTCATCAACCAGCAGGTGGAAATATAATACACATGAAGAGCTGAAAGATATAGGACCTAACTAACCCCCCCAGCTCCTTGGTATTTTCTACCTCCAAGCAGATGGATGGACATAGCTTTCAGCTCTGTGATATGGCTAAGCTGCTCCAGTTGGTGAACTGGTTCCCAGTTTGAGTTTCCTGGGATAGGCCCTCGGAGTCCATACTTGGTGGTGCCAGCCTCTGCATCCTGACCCATTCTTTACTGCCTGTTGGGCCCGTCCTTCTTTGGATCTGCAGCCTCTTAAGAAGAAAAAAAGAGAAGAGCAGTGTGGGTTTTTTTTGCCTTAACTTCAGACTGGTTCTTTAAAAAAATAAAAAAAGAGAGAGAGATAACTGGTCTGCAAGGAGCAGCAGAGTTTGCAGGCAGGCAGAAGCAGGAGTTGCAGATTCCATGGTTGTTCAGACTCCCCAGCCGACAGTAGGAGGGATTCACTGAGCTGGTGGTAGAAAGGGTTATCCCAGGACAAGCAGGCATGATATTCTCACATGTGGGTGACGTCATCTACGGAGCCCCTGCGCGGACAGCTTTTCAAGCAAACTTGATTGAAGTTTCAAGTTTGCTACACTGCACCACGCATGTGCATGCCTTCTTGCCCACTAGAGGGCGCATCCCCACCTCGTGGTCCCCAGTTCCATAACCAGCAAAGAAGCCATCCCCGGGGAGGAGGGCGGGTTGTGAGAATATATGCCTGCTGTCCCTGGATAACACCTGTTACGGTAAGTAACTGTGCTTTATCCCAGGACAAGCAGGCATGATATTCTCATATGTGGGTGACCTCCAAGCCAACCAAAAAAGGGCAGGCGGGAGGATGGCAATTTAGGAAAACAGGTTACGTAACACCGACTGGCCAAACCGGCCGTCGCTTCTGGACATAGTGTCCAGACAGTAGTGGGAGGTGAACGTATGAACCGAAGACCAAGTGGCAGCTTTACATATGTCCTCCACAGGAGTAGACCGGAGGAAAGCAACAGAAGCTGCCATCGCCCGGACCTTATGCCCCGTGACTCGACCATGGAGCGTGAGAACAGCCTGAGCGTAGCAAAAAGAAATACAAGCAGCTAGCCAGTTGGACAAGGTGCGCTTGGAAATAGGATGTCCCAGCCGATTAGGATCAAAGGACAAAAACAATTGAGGAACCTTCCGATGAGACTTGGTACATTGGAGATAAAAGGCCAACGCCCTCTTACAGTCAAGCGTGTGAAGCGCCGCCTCACCATGATGAGAGTGGGGCTTCGGGAAGAACACCGGAAGAACAATGGACTGATTGAGGTGGAAATCAGACACAACCTTAGGCAAAAATTTAGGATGGGTGCGAAGAACCACCTTGTCATGATGAAACACAGTAACAACTTTTGTGTGTGAATACGCACATCGAATTGGTGAGAAACAAGCAGGAGATTCCAAGCTTTGAACAGCAATAGCCCGATATGTTAACTGGCGCGAGAGAGAACTAATTTTAAAAGCTTACAGGAAAGCAGATAGGTTGGAGTATGAAGATCGGCTCTTGCCCTTGTTTATCCAGCATGTTTATGAGTGTGGAAGGAGGGCAAGGCTGTTAACCTTACAAGCAGAGCCACAGCTCAGAAGTTTTTGGATGCACTAACACAGCAGAGAGCGTAGAAGGCAAGGAGTATGGGTCTTAATGTTATATACCATACTGAAGCAATTTCAAGAACACGTGCCAGTTACCAGGGTTGCACAGTTAAACTTTTGGGTGCATTTGGACAGCATTAATCTACTAGAATAAATGAGCGAGACTTGGAATGATTCGGGTGATTATAACTTCTTTGATAATTTCAATGTGGATTTGCTGGACAGATACCAGGACAATGAAGACTGAAAGTGGTTAACCTCAACCTTGCTCTCTATTCTTATTTTTATTTTTTTGAGGTGGCAGGGTGAACCTTGTATGGAACCAAAGATTTGGAGGCAAAGGGAGGATTCAATTTTTGTACTAATACAAGATCCATCGCAGATACCTTAGGGTATCTAACCAGCATGACGATAAGGCTGCTGGAGCACGGACTTTCTCCTTTATTGAATTTCACTGGGAGGGAGAACAGGGAAAGGGAGGAATGGGAGAGTATGTCGGGGGAAGTATTCATAGGGTTGAGTGATTGGTTTGGTATTGTGTTTAGGGTGGAAGGGAGAAAACTCAGCATTCCAGAGATTTTTTTTTTTTTGATGTGTATGAAGAGAGAATTACCAACAGAAACTACCGTAGGTCTGGGGAGCCATTCAGTCTGGTGGTACAGGTTATTTACTGTTTACGCACAATAATGCCTTTATAGACAATGGTTAAATTCAAGATATCCACACTTAACGTACTGTAGATGGGATACATTCACCTATCAAAAGAAAGAAGATCTTAAACTGGTTTAAGAAGGAAAGGGTGGATATTGCATACGTTCAGGAATGGCAGCTCATGGCCACAAAATATGGCAAGTTAAAAAGAGACTGGGTGAGTGAGGTATGCTTCTCTACATACAGTAGCCATCAAGAGGGATAGCCAGTTTAATTCATAAACAATTGCCGTTTCATGTGCATAAAATTATTCAGGACAAAAATGGAAGATGTGTGCTGGGGGAATTACGGGGATATAAATGGTTATTATTTAATGCTTATGCACCAAATGTTTGTAATCATTGCTTTTCTGAGAATTAATTTCTAAAGTGACACAATACGCAGATTATAAGATGATACTTGGAGAGGATTTCAATATCACAGTTGAGCCCATGATAGATTGTAACTCGGCTAAAAAGAGCCATAGAGATCATGCTATAAAGGGAGTGAATTTCCTTACACGTCAGTTGGATTTGCTAGATATCTGCTGGGTCTTGCATCCGTCTGAACGAACGTATACCTTTTTTTTTTCCTAGCTCTCATAGAGTCTACACCCACTTAGATTATCTTCTGGTAATCCCCTAGAAGAATGGCTTATTTCTGACTTTTACCAGAGCTTGAGCACAGGCTGTGTGGCTCTGTGCTGACTCTGAAGGCTTTAGCAGGTGTTGGCTTTCTTAAGCTGGCGGTTTTGCTAGAGGTTCATTGCAGGAATCAAAGCTTGAGGTCCACAGATATCTGATACTCAGTATTTGATCATGAGAAGCTCTAAGGCTCAGACTAATTTTTTTCCCTTGCATCCAGATATTTTCAAGATGCTGACAGAGCACCGAGAGACTCCTGAAGGCTCCTTGCAGACTACCAGGCCTATGAAAAGGTTGTATCCGATACCTACAGATTTCAGTAACTGTTTATCCTGCCTAAAGTGGATGCATTAGTAGCACAAGTGCCTAAGTTAGGGGTCTCAAAGTCCTTCCTTGAGGGCCGCAATCCAGTCGGGTTTCAAGAGTGGATTAGGTAGCAGATGCTCTATATGATGATTTCAGAATTTTCAGCAAGGTTTATGCTTATTTGATCTCCTCATATAGAATTCTCTGGACCAGACAATGGGCAGGAGATTTGACTTCCAAGATCACTTTGAGCAGGCTACTGTTTAGGGCCCAATGCTTTTTCATAAAGAACTGGGACATCTTATGGCCAGTGTGGTAGTTCACCGCAGGCCCCTAGGGGATCAGATTGTAATTCATTTTGGAGTCATCGGCAATTGCTACCCATAGATCGTTTCAAGGATCTCGACAGATTTGGAGGCTCCAGGAGAACTCAGGTGTCTAATGTATGCCCCACAGCAGCCTCCAAAATGTCCCAATGATGCCAGTTTGGTAGCCAAACCCCCTCACATGGAAGGGAAGTTGTTGGCTTATAGGGAAGCTGGAGCGAGGATTTGTTCAGGCACCTGAGTAGACATTATTTGAGAAAGAGAGACATCCTTGAATTCTTATGTCCTCTACTGATCTGTTTTGTAGACTCTACAGCCAGATGGCCAGTAAAAGCGGTCAGCATTTGAGCATCAGCAAAATGGCTTCTGGATATTCAGGTCATAGACCCCGTACCAGCTGAAATATCAGGCTTTGGCAGCTACTACTACTATTCTTCATATCCAAGACAGATTCAGATGACTAGATATCAGTCAATGCAGCGCTAGAAGTGCCCCAATTCCAGATGAAAGACATGCATTTGATCATAGTTTTGGTGGCACTGGGGAATTTCTGGTCTCTGACTGGCAGAATCTTACTTACATATTCCCTGATTTCTGACTCGCAGGAAGTTTCTGAGTTTCCATATACTGGGAAGACGCTGACAGTTCTTCACACTTCCATTTGGTTGGCCAAAGCAACTTGTACCTTTTCTAAGGAGATAGTCGTTGTCTCAGTGTACTTGCGCATGGCAAGAAGCTAGGTGCATCTGTGCTTGGATGACTTGCTGATCAGAGTTCTGTCTAAGGAGACAGCAGTGGCACAGGTTGTTCAACTGCTGCAAGACTGAAGTGGGATCTTCAACTTCTAGCAGTTACTTAGATCTCTCACAATTCCTAGAATACTGGGGAGTAGCTTGCAACGTGGCAGAAGGTTGTGGTTTTTATGCCAGAGCCATGCAGAATAAAACTAAGAGGCCAGATTTCTGAAATCTAGGCAATACCAACTCCCACGGCTTGGCATCTGCAGCTGCTTGGGGCACTGATGACATCCTCAGGGATTGTCCTGTAGGAGAGAACTCATCTACGTCTTCTCCAAGGCACACTATTGCCCACAGCCCGCTGACTTGAATAGCGGAGGCTTGTCAAGTAATCCTCTTGGGTGATCCAGACGACAGATGCCATCCTTTATGGCTGGAGCGAGGACAGTGTAAAGATCATTCATTCCAGGGCCGCTGGTCACCTCGCTGAGGAATAACTGCTTTGGTCTGTGAGCCATTTGTCTGGTCCTACAGGGAGAACACCCTGAAAGGCAAGGCGGTCAGGGTTTCTTGGACAATACCACAGTAGTGGCTTATGTCAACAGGCAAGGGGGTACCAAGAGTGCTCTGTTGAGACTGGAGGTCCAGTTGTTTTCACTTAGTGGAATTTCACCTGCAGGTGCTATCAGCAGTGCATGGATCGGAAGTGGACAATGGGCAGGCTGACTTAGTCGGTAGCCTCTAGACCCAGGGGAGTTGTCTCAGAGGACCTAGAAAATGGGCTTTTGTACATGTTTTCTCCTGTGGCTCATTGTGGGCCAGGTCATTCAAAGAATAGCCATGGCTGCTCCAGATTAGCTGCGTCGATTGCTATGTGGATATGAGTAGTCTGTAGAGAGACCAGCGTCTCTAACTGCCATAGCATTCGACTCTGCTCTCGCAGGGTCCTGTTGCCCTGGAGGATCCAGAATGCTTTAGACTTCCATTGTGGTTCTTGAACCATGCGTCCTTAACGTGGAAGATCTGCTTGGAAATGGTTATTGCTACCCTCCTCACATCTAAGAAACCAGTTACTGTTGCAGTCTACACTAGGGCATGGAATATGTTTCAGTGCAGGTATGCTAAGGAGAATGAAGAGCCGGTGAGGACTCCAACATCAATGGTCCTAGCATTACTTCAGGATGGGCTCAAGAGGGTTTGGCTGTTGGCTTCCTCAATGTACAAGTGGTATGTTAGGGCTCGACTAGGAAAAGTTCTTTAGCCTCTCATCCAGATGTTGTCAGATTTTTAAAAGGAGCATTGTGGCAGCATCCTCTTCTGTGACAGTTGTTCCCGAAGTCGAATCTTAATTTGGTATTTCAGGCTCTCAGTAAGGCTCCGTTGTCTTAGGGTTCATTCTCCCAACATTATTGGTTGGATGCGGCAGTATTTTTTTTTTTTTTTTTTGGTGGGGGGGAGGGGTCAGTCCTGTCAGAGGCACTTTCTATGTCCTTTCCAACATAAGGAATACTTTGCTACATTCCACTAGTCTGGATTTATCTGCTGCTGACACTAAGGAAAGAAAAATTCTCTTACCTGATAGTTTTCTTTTGACGTAGCAGATGAATCCAGGGTCCTACCCTACTGTTTCAGGTGACTATTAGTACGAATTTTACAGAAAATGTTTTTTTATTTCGCAAGTGTAGACAGGTCGGGATGCATATGTTATGGTTTATTGCAGTGTTTTTCAAACTGTGTACCCCAAAGTAATTTCGGGTGTGCCATGAGAAATTCAAGAATTTTACTTTATTTCTAAAAATTTCCTTCATAAGTATACACTAGAAGAGATGACATGTACATCATGTATGCAAGAGTCTTTCAATGTTATGAGTGTCTATGGGCGCAAATATACAACCACCCAGACAAGCCATCACTCTTTAACATGACTGGTCCTTGAAAACTAATGGCAAGTAAATTTATTTTTATTTGTTATGCAGTAGTTATTTGAACTTGAGCAACAAAGCAATCAAGGCGTTGCTACTGTTTGGATCTTCTTATCTTTGTGAACTTGGATTTTCAGCTCTGACAGAAATTAAATTAAAAAACAGTTCTATTCTATCTACTTTAGTTTCACTGTTACAATTTCCCATACATAGCTTAAAGAACTTTAAATAAATAGCTCTCAACTTAATTTTTTTGTTGGTTTTGCAATTTTATAATTAAAATGTGCCATGAAAAACATTTGCTCAGTTTAGTGTGCCGGAGCTAAAAAAAGTTTGAGTCACACCGGTTTATCATTTTAGGTTCCGTTTAAATCAGTTTCTTTTCTCTGTTCCATGTGGAAAAGGAGTTTATAACAGCAATAATTCCCCGTGCTTTTGTACAAGTAATTCTAATTGATCAGGAGGCTTGCCATCCAGTAAGCCAGAGTGCAAAGTCTGAACTCTATCTCCACCTGCTGATGGGCACAACTCACTAGTCTGGATTCATCTGCTGCAGCTAAAGCAGTGTATCGCAAACTGTGTGCCTCCTGAGATTCCAAGTGTGCTGTGGCACACTGAGGAAGAAGAGAAGCGCCGACCAGCTGACTTGCCTCTCGCTGGCAGCATCTTCCTGCTGCCGTCGTGTATCTCCCAGGACTCCTGCTTTCCTTGTCTTCTCTCCGCACCCCCAGACCAGCAGTTACAGCTCAGTGTGCTTTTAACTTGGCCACACAGCTTCTAGGATTAATTTAGTTGCAGTTTCATCAGGCAGCCTCGGGGCCTTTGCTAGGCCGGCCCATTTCGATGATGCAACTTCCTCTTTCATCAGAGGTGAGCCAGCCTAGCAAAGGCTCTGAGGCTGCCTGATGAAACTGTGTCTAAATTAATGCTAATGGCAGCTGTGTGGCCAAGTTAAAAGCACACAGTGAGCTGCTGCTAGAGACAGGAAAAGTACTGCTGGACAGGGAATGGAGAAGAGGTACTGCTGGACAAGAGGAAGGGGGAGGATGGAAGGGAGAAGGGGTACTGCTGGACATGGGGAGAGGAAGAGATGCTGCTGGACTGGGGTCAGGGATAGGGAAGGGAGAAGAGGTGCTGCTGGACCTGGCAGAAGGGGAGGGAAAGGCAAGATGCTACACACTGGAGGGGAGGGTGAGATGGTGGATGGGGAGAGAGCATATTAGATGTGAGTGGGGTTGGGGGTAGGGAAGGAAGGAAAATTGTTACAGGAGCACTGAGAGTGATGAGAGAGGGAGAAATGGTGCATGGGGAGAGAACATAGGTTGGGGAGTGGGAAGGAAGGATGTCACTCGAGGGAAGAGGCAAGGAGAGAGAAAGATAAAGTGTACAGGAGGCAGAAAGAGTTGGACTCATGCAGAGGGCGAGATGGATGGGGAGGACAGAAAGGAGGGAAGGAGAAATGTCATACTCAGGAGGGGAAGTGGCAGAGGACAGAGAGTGAAAAGTTGGGCTCATGGAGGGAGAGAGAGATGTTGGTTAAGGGAGGGAGGAAGGACTGGAGGAGAAGAAGCATGCAGGAGGAAGAGAGAAAGAAATGGACTGGTGGAAAGGAGGGAGAAATGTTGGACTGGGAGGTTGTGCCAGAAAGGAAGAAGGGAAGTGAGATGGACTGCAGGAGGCAGAAAGGAGGAAGGGAGAGAAAAATGTTACACTGGTGGGAGGGAAGGAGAGATACCAGACCAGGGAATTGAAGGGAAGGAGGGGAGTCTGGTAGCACTATAGAAATAATAATAATAGTAGTAGTAGTAGAGAGAGATGCCAGATTATGGAGAGGAGAGAGATGCCAGACTGTGAAGGGAGAAAGAAAGGAGAGAGATGTCGGATTACTGGGGGGAAAGGAGAGAGATGTCAGACCATGGAAACGGGGAGGGAAGAAGAGAGAGAGGAAGGTAAGACAAGACATGGAAAAGTAGATTTTGAGAAGAAAGCAGAAAAATTGAATATTAAGTTAATGCCAAAGATGGATGCAGGGCAGAGAGAAAAGCAGTCAGTGGATAAAGAAGGCCCTGGAAACATAGTTAAAAGCACAGAAAAATAAAGTCACCAGACAACAAAGGTAGGGAAAATGATTTTATTTTCAATATAGTGATTGAAATGTGTCTGTTTTGAGAATTTATATCTGCTGTGTATATTGTGTGTGTATATGAAAAATGAATGGAAAAAATTGCATTACAATTAGTAAAGGGGATGGAGTTTGGAAGGTCTGTGATTGGGAGTACTCAGTACTGGCATTTCAGGGCGTCTCTGGAGGGCCTCTGCTCATGCATGGATGTCAACATGGTGATGTTGCGCATGCGCGTGATGTTATCATGGCAACATGCGCGCACTTCCGGGTACCTCGAGCCGTGGACACTACATTTAGTGTGCCCCAGCTCAAGAGAGTTTAAGAGACGCTGATCTACAGGAAAGAAAATTATCAGATAAGTAATATATTCATTTGTATTATTTTATGGGCTCCAGTGTGCTATCTTTGTAAATTCTGAATGTGCTCCAGATAATCATTTTTCAGTCTAAATCTTTGTGACATGCCTTTCTTTTTCTTGTCAATTTGTTAGTGTTTCACATGGATTTCGTGATATTACAATAATAATAATCATGATAAAATATCTGTTGGTATCCAGCTGGAAAATAGATGCTGTTTGCAGCTTTCCAAGTGATAGTTCTGGGTTATAATGTTCTTTGTTTTCATTTATAACACAGGGAGCATGTCATAACAATAATAAATAAACGGGGAGATTAGTTTTTGGTTGGAATGGTTTAATAATAATAACAATAATTTTATTCTTATATACCGCCATACCCAGCGAGTTCTAGGCGGTTCACATCAATTAAATTAGGATCCGCGTTGACATGCAGCTTTACAACAATTTATCAGATTTACAACAATTTAACTGAACTTGAAAGATGAGGAAGGAAGAGGATAGAAGATAGGGAAGAGTAAAATCAACCAGCAAATAAGAAAAGCTGCATAGAATATAACAGATGGACAAACACAGTGGAGAGGACCTCAAGGCACTAGAAAAGTCTTAACGCTTTTCAGAAACTTTGCGCTTTGAGAATTCCATGCTATTGAGACTCCTGATGCAGATCTTAAGCCAAAACACAATCTTATCCCAGGACAAGCAGGCAGGTATTCTCACTAGTGGGTGATGTCATCAGACAGAGCCCGGCACGGACGTCTCACAAGCACGTGTTGCTTGTAGAAACTTAAAAGTTTCTAGATGCCCGCACCGCGCATGCGCCGGTGCCTTCCCGCCCGGAGAGCCGGGCGTGTCTCCTCAGTTCTTTTCTTTCCGCGGAGCTGAGAAGTTCAACTTCATCATGCGCTAGCTGAATTCAGTTAAATTTGCCTTCCTTGTCCGCGTTTTTCGCTTTCTTTTAATTACAATTAACAGTACATTTCTTTTTTAGTTTAAAAAAAAAAAAAAAGATTATTTCCTCCGGCGGGTCGAACGGGCCGGCCACGTGGCTCAGGCCTACTGGTTTCGACCTCGCGGCGGAGATTTTCCGGCCTATGTCCCGGCCAATCACCGGGTTTAAAAAGTGCAGCAAGTGCCAACGCGCGATTTCACTCATGGACCCGCACCGACGCTGTTTGCAGTGTCTTGGTCCTGACCACGTTCCGAAATCGTGCAGGCCTTCCTCTACCCTTACGGCACGCTCATTCAAACGGCGTTGCCTATTGTGGGAGTCGATGTTCAAGATGGACGCAGCTAAGGATCCTTCAGCTTCCACTTCATCTGATACCTCCCCGGTTCGTGCGAAACCGGTATCGACCCCTCCTGCATCGAGTGTGGTGAAACCGGCATCGTTCATCCCGACACCATCCACGAGCTCGACGTCGGTGCCTGCCCCGGTCTCCTCGGTTCAGTACCTCTTCCTTCCACAGTACCACCAGTGGTCATCAAAGTGCCGAAAGCTACCAAGCAGAAGCACTCGACCTCGAAGGAACGCGATGACCGTGCAGGAGGACCCCCTTTCGGTGCGGATCCCTCCTTATCGGCTTCGCTACGGTCCATGCTGGAAGCTCAATTCGTTGAGCTCATGCAGACCATCGGACCCGGGCTCATCGCTGCCATACAGGGTGACCTCCCGGTACCGGTCCAAAGGGGCGGTCCGCCCCCTCCCCCACGCCGTTCGACCTCGAAAACCGACGAGGACGAACGGGGGAGGGCGGCGATGCCCATGCGGCAAGCCTCGCTTACTGATATGCCGCCATTAGAGCCCATTACGCCTCCGCGCCAACATGGGACAAGACCTCCGATCGATAATCAAAGCCCTGGGCATAGTCAGGAAGAGTTCTTCCGCACTCCTTACCAGACTTGGGTAGCATCGCAAGAATCCGCATCGCAACCCCAGTTGCGATCCACCGCTTCCAGCCCTATCCATCACTTGGGGGCCTCGGGAGACCATGCGATGCACAGACGATCCCGATCCCCGTCCCGCCACCGAGACGGACATCGATCCAGACACTCATCTTGGCACTCTTCACGCCATTCGGAGGTGTCACCGCAGAAAAAACTGCAACGTATGGGATACTCCTCGTCAGAGGTATCCCCTCCGGAGGGACCGGAGTACAAGGAAACACCCGTACCCGATTCTCCTTGCCATTCCCCGATGTCCATGGACCCGGAGGCCTCTTCCTCCTCCAGCCCGTCTCACAAACCGACGCTGGCGGATCAATTGTCTTTCTCATCATTCCTCCGACAAATGGCGGATGATCTGGATGTGACCCTTGACACGGGCTCCCGATACTCCAAAGAGTATCTGGACACCATGCATCTACCTAACCCTCCAACGGAGTCGCTTCGGCTCCCCCTGCATAAATTGCTGGATCAGACCTTCATGCACTGTTTCGAAACACCGTACTCCATACCGGCGATTCCCAGCAAACTCGATGCTCGATACCGCATCGTGCACCATAAAGGGTTCGAGGGCTCTCAACTCTCTCACCAATCCCTACTGGTCGAGTCCTCTCTTAAACGCTCTCATCCCTCTCAGGTCTACGCCTCTGTACCGCCGGGCCGAGAGGGGAGAACGATGGACAAATTTGGTAGAAAATTCTATCAAAACTCCATGATGGCGTCACGGGTGCTGAACTACAATTTCTTTTTCTCTTCCTATCTGGAGTTCTTCTTGCCGGTGCTCCGCAAGTTCACTCCTTTCATAGACACCCAAGCTCGATTCGAGTTCGAGGAAGTGGTAGCCTCCCTCTCCCAGTTACGCCTCCAGCTGATGCAATCCTCCTTCGATGCATTCGAACTCTCGGCACGTGCTGCCGCAAGCGCGGTAGCCATGCGTCGCCTGGCATGGCTCCGTACAATCGATATGGATCCCAACCTCCAAGACAGACTCGCCAACGTACCATGTGCGGGAGCTGATCTGTTCGATGAGTCTATCGAAACTGTTACCAAGAAGCTGTCGGATCACGAAAAATCCTTTCAATCCATCCTGCGGCCCAAACCTAAACCTCAACAGTCTCGACCTTCCAGGCCACCCCTGATTTACCAGCGGCGTTACATGCCCAGACAAACGCCTGCTGCGAGACAACCTGCGAAGAGACAACCTCCCCAGAAGTCTCAGCAAAAACCTCAGCCACCGGCTGCACCTAAGGCTACCCAGCCCTTTTGACTCCCTTCCTGGGAGCATAACCGACACCGTTCTGCACCCCTCAGCCTCTCCCATAGGGGGCCGCCTCCATCTTTTTTACCATCGATGGGAGGCCATAACCACGGACCTATGGGTCCTTACCATCATAAGAGACGGATACTCTCTTCACTTCCATCGGGTCCCCCCGGACCATCCTCCAAGAGAGTATCCTTCAAGCTCGACACAGACCGCCCTTCTTCTTCAGGAAGTCCAAACCTTACTTCAGCTTCGGGCTGTCGAGCCGGTCCCGTCAGACCAATTGAACCGAGGGTTTTACTCCCGGTACTTCCTCGTCCCGAAGAAAACGGGCGACCTGCGACCCATTTTAGACCTTCGGGCCCTCAACAAGTTTCTGGTCAAAGAGAAGTTTCGCATGCTGACTTTAGCTTCTCTATACCCCCTCCTCGAGCAGAACGACTGGTTATGCTCCCTGGATCTCAAGGAGGCCTACACTCACATCCCCATTCACCTGGCCTCCCGAAAGTTCCTCAGATTTCGGGTGGGAAATCTGCACCTACAGTATCGAGTGCTACCATTCGGCCTCTCTTCGTCCCCCAGAGTCTTCACAAAGTGCCTGGTGGTAGTGGCCGCGGCACTCCGGGACAGGGGTCTACAGGTGTTCCCATACCTCGACGACTGGCTCATCAAGGCCCCGTAAGCCCCAGAGGTCACTTCGGCGGTCTTGGCTACAACCTACTTCCTCCAGAATTTGGGCTTCGAGATCAACTTTTCCAAGTCTCATCTACAACCCACCCAATCCCTCCCCTTCATCGGGGCAGTCCTGGACACCATTCGACTCCGAGCATTCCTGCCTCCTCAACGCATGGAGTCTCTTCTTCATCTCTGCCAGTCGGTGTCTACTCGCCAAACCCTACCGGCGAGACAACTGATGGTGCTCCTGGGCCACATGGCCTCCACAGTACATGTGACACCCTTTGCCAGACTCCATCTCAGAATCCCCCAGTGGACCCTGGCATCACAGTGGAATCAAATGTCCGATCCACTAACCAAACACATCGTAGTCACACCTGCTCTTCGGCAGTCTCTACTTTGGTGGATGACCTCTTCGAATCTATCCAGAGGTTTGCTGTTGCACTCTCCCCCCCATCAGAAAGTTCTCACAACCGATTCGTCGAACTATGCATGGGGGGCCCACCTGGATGGTCTCCGCACCCAAGGATTCTGGACCAGTGCGGACAGACTACATCAAATCAATCTACTGGAGCTCAGAGCCATCTTCAATGCGCTCCAAGCTTTCCAACACCTACTTCACGACATGGTGATCCTCATTCGCACAGACAATCAGGCCGCCATGTATTATATCAACAAGCAAGGAGGCACGGGCTCGGCCCTCCTTTGCCAGGAAGCTCTACGAGTCTGGGACTGGGCGGTGCGCCACAACGCCCTCCTCAGAGCTGTCTACATTCAGGGGGAGAACAACGTCTTAGCAGACAAACTAAGTCGTCTTCTACAACCTCACGAATGGACTCTCCATTCCAGCCCCCTTCACCAAATCTTCACACAGTGGGGGACGCCTCAGATAGACCTCTTTGCGGCTCCCCACAACTCCAAACTGCCTCAGTTTTGCTCCAGGATCTACACTCCTCATCGCCTAGAGGCAGATGCTTTTCTACTGGACTGGGGGAAACGATTTCTATATGCGTTCCCACCATTCCCGCTGATCCAGAAGACTCTGGTCAAGCTGAAACTCGAACAGGCCACCATGATTCTAATAGCTCCTCGGTGGCCCAGACAACCCTGGTTCTCCCTTCTACTTCAACTCAGCAGCAGGGAACCAGTACCACTTCCAGTGTTTCCTTCACTACTTACTCAACATCAAGGATCACTGCTTCATCCCAACCTGCAGTCTCTCCACCTGACAGCTTGGTTCCTCTCAACGTAACCCCTCACCAATTCTCACAAGAAGTGAGGGAGGTCTTGGAGGCTTCCAGGAAGCCCGCCACTCGACAATGCTACTCCCAGAAATGGACTAGATTCTCCTCATGGTGTGTTTCTAAATCAAAGGAACCTCAGCGAGCTTCCTTATCCTCCGTGCTGGACTACCTCCTACACCTATCTCAATCTGGGCTCAAGTCTACATCCATACGAGTCCACCTGAGCGCTATTGCGGCTTTCCACCAGCCTCTACAAGGGAAACCCCTCTCGGCCCATCCGGTGGTCGCCAGATTTATGAAAGGACTCTTTCATGTTAACCCTCCTCTCAAACCACCCCCAGTAGTTTGGGATCTCAATGTAGTCCTTTCCCGTCTCATGAAGCCCCCGTTTGAACCACTCAACAGGGCTCCTCTTAAGTATCTCACCTGGAAAGTGCTTTTTCTTGTAGCCCTTACGTCTGCTCGCAGAGTCAGCGAACTCCAGGCATTGATGGCGGATCCACCATTCACAGTATTCCATCATGACAAGGTGGTCCTCCGCACTCACCCGACATTCCTGCCTAAAGTGGTCTCCGAATTTCATCTCAACCAATCCATTGTACTTCCAGTATTCTTTCCTAAGCCCCATTCTCACCACGGAGAATCGGCCCTTCACACTCTAGACTGTAAACGTGCTTTGGCTTTCTACCTGGATCGTACCAAGCCACACAGAACCACTCCTCAACTTTTTGTCTCCTTCGATCCTAATAAGTTGGGAAGACCCGTATCAAAGCGCACCATCTCTAATTGGATGGCGGCTTGTATCTCTTTCTGCTATGCCCAGGCTGGATTATCACTTCCTTGTAAGGTCACAGCCCATAAGGTCAGAGCAATGGCAGCCTCAGTAGCATTCCTCAGATCAACACCAATCGAGGAGATTTGTAAGGCTGCCACCTGGTCCTCGGTTCACACATTCACCTCACATTATTGTCTGGATACTTTCTCCAGACGGGATGGACAGTTTGGCCAAACAGTATTGAAAAATTTATTCTCTTAAATCGCCAACTCCCCCTCCATCCCACTGAGGTTAGCTTGGAGGTCACCCACTAGTAAGAATACCTGCCTGCTTGTCCTGGGATAAAGCAATGTTACTTACCGTAACAGTTGTTATCCAGGGACAGCAGGCAGCTATTCTCACGTCCCACCCACCTCCCCTGGGTTGGCTTCTCAGGCTAGCTACCTGAACTGAGGAGACACGCCCGGCTCTCCGGGCGGGAAGGCACCGGCGCATGCGCGGTGCGGGCATCTAGAAACTTTTAAGTTTCTACAAGCAACACGTGCTTGTGAGACGTCCGTGCCGGGCTCTGTCTGATGACATCACCCACTAGTGAGAATAGCTGCCTGCTGTCCCTGGATAACAACTGTTACGGTAAGTAACATTGCTATGTGAAGTCCTGTAGAACCCTATAATAAAGGACTTTTCTAGCACCTTGAGGTCCTTTCCACTGTGTTTGCTCATTAGGTTAAATCAGTGGTTCCCAAACCTGTCCTGGGGGACCCCCAGCCAGTCAGGTTTTCAAGATATCCCTAATGAATATGCATGAGGGAGATTTGCATATAATGGAAGTGACAGGTATGTCATGCATATTCATTAGGGATATCTTGAAAACCTGACTGGCTGGGGGTCCCCCAGGACAGGTTTGGGAACCACTGGGTTAAATCAACCCACAGGTTAACATTGCAACTTTTGTCCTCTCCACTTCATTTATGCCAATAAAATACAAAAATCACTCTGACAGATTATTTCTGTCAGACCTTGGAGGTGTTGCTGCTGAATATAACTTAAATTCAGACAGACAGATGCTCCACAATCACCATTTATATTTTCACTAGATATCTTAATATACGTATTTCAAACAAATCTTTTGTTTAAAAGTATTTTTAATTGTTTAAACTCATCTTTAATTTTAAAGTGGCAGGGGATGAAGACTCTCCAACAGTCTTTGTTTCACTAAAGTGCTCTCTGAATTTAAGCTGAGGTCTGATGGAAATAATCTGTCAGAGTGACTATTGTATATGTGACTAAAGAGAGACTCTGCAGATTAAAGTTTGAGGGACCATATAAATAAGATTTCACTCAGTAACATATATTATCCCAGGACAAGCAGGCAGCCTATTCTCACATATGGGTGACTTCATCCACGGAGCCCAGATGTGGACAGCCTCGCAAGCAGACTTGCTTGTAGAAATTGAGAAGTTTCGAGTCTGCCGCACCACGCATGCGTGAATGCCTTCCCACCCAGCACAAGGCGAGTCTCCTCAGTTCTCAGTTTTCTGAGGAGCCGAGAAGTCTGTCTTTGACGCTCTGCGCTGAACTTCGTTTGCTTCATGCCTTCTCTTCACCATGATTTGTGTTATTTTTCTTTTACCTGAATCGCTGTACCTTTTTTCTTTCTCTTAGTAAAAAAAAAAAAGTTTTATTTTTTTCATTAGCTGACTGGCAGGACAGGTCACGCGCCCACAGCCTGCAGGCTTCGACTTTGCAGCGACTATCTTCCCTTCTATGTCCTGGCCAGTCATGGACTTGAAGAAGTGTAGCCAGTGCCAGCGTGCGATTTTCCCTCATGGACCCACACCACTGATGTCTTCGCTGTCTCAGGCCTGACCATAGTCCGAAGTCGTTCCCGCGCTGTGCTACTCTTCAACCTTGACTCCTTAAATGTCATTCGGTTCAAGTGGAAAAGCTGTTCTAGATGGACTCTTCAGCTACCCCCTCAATCTCGATTTCTGACTCAGTCAAGACTTCAACTTCAACTGGGGGTCCTCCTGTTTCCA
The DNA here is from genome assembly GCF_902459505.1 of Geotrypetes seraphini. Classification (NCBI taxonomy): domain Eukaryota; kingdom Metazoa; phylum Chordata; class Amphibia; order Gymnophiona; family Dermophiidae; genus Geotrypetes; species Geotrypetes seraphini. The sequence continues at coordinate 49,776,435 of NC_047097.1, forward strand.
CAACTCCGACCTCGAGTCTCATCAGACCTTCCTCGTTTGGATCGTCTTTCATCTCGAGTACACCTGCCTTATCTTACCCTGAGCTTCCCTCAGGTCAGATACCTAAGCAGAAGGTACCTGCGGTGGTCCTCAAGTTATCCAAGCATCAATCCTCCATGTCAAAGCATGCTTCTATCGCCACCTCAGAACCTTTAGCCTCAGCAAGTGGTCCAGTTTCAGACTCGGATCCACAATTGCAGGCTTCTCTCCAGACCATGTTAGAATATCAATTTGTTCAGTTACTGAGCAAATACGGTCCTGCCTCGACTCTGCTTCCTGCAGTCCAGCCTGGGCATTCAGCAGTCTCACACAAGGTCGAGTCTTTGCGAGTGTCTGGTCTGGAATCTACACACTCTATGGAAGGAGTCGAGTCCTTGTGAGTGTCTCGACAGGAATCCTCACACTCCATAAAAGGAGTCTTTGGGAGTGCTTCGAGATTCCTCAATCCAAACCACTGAATCTATGGGATTTCAATCTACAGCTTCTAGCCCTATGCATTCACCAGCGGCACTGCCATTTCCAGACATAGAGCGAGGTCTCCTCGATCTTACATGAGACCTACTTCCAGGCAGCATTCTTGTCGTCGATCGAGGCCCTCATCGAGGCATAGGCCTTCTTCTAGAGAAAAGCCTTCCTTGTCCAGGCCTCCATTCAGACTTTCCACTTCAAGGCCTTCCACTCCTCGATCGAAGTCACCAATTGCAGACCCTGAGGATTCAACTGCTTCCAATGCTTCTTCCAAGTCTGTCTATTCCTTGGGTTACCAATCCTCCAGAGAGGCTTCGCCTTCGTTCTCCACTCGAGGCGCCTCAAAGTCATCAAGTCCTTCTCGAGGCCATGCTCTGGCGGATCAATTGTCCTTTTCCTCCTTTCTTTGTCAAATGGCTGGTTACCTGGATATTAAATTGGACGCTGGTTCTAAATACTATAAAGAGTATTTAGAAGAAATGCATCTGCCTCAACCTCCTGCAGAGTCACTCAAGCTTCCTCTTAACAGGCTTCTGTCTCAAACTTTCAAACGAAATCTGGAGACTCCTAATGCTATACCTGCTGTTCCAGGCAAATTGGAATAGAGGTATAGAACTCTACATTGCAAGGGTTTTGAGAATTCACAACTATCTCACCAATCCCTCCTTGTGGAATCCTCTTTAAAGAGGACCCATTCTTCCAGATTCTATGCCACAGTACCTCCTGGAAGAGAGGATAAGACCATGGACAAGTTTGGCTGTCGCCTTTATCAGAATTCCATGATGGCTTCCAGAATCCTCAACTATAATTTTGTCTTCACTACTTATTTTAAGTTCCTGATTGATATCTTTCCAGGTTTTATAAAAAACCTAGATCAACATAGAAATTTGGAGTTTCAAGAAGTCACTGCTACTTTGGCGCAACTCCGGTTACACCTTCCTCAGTCATCTTATGATGCCTTTGAACTTTCTTCCAGGGTCACTGCTTTCTCAGTAGCGATGCGCCGCCTGGCCTGGCTTCGCATCATTGATATGGACCCCAATCTTCAGGACCGTCTGGCTAATATTCCTTGTGAGGGCAATGACCTCTTTGATGAATCCATAGAGGCTGCCACCAAGAAGTTGTCTGAGCATGAAAAATCTTTTGCTTCAATTGTCAGACCAAAACCCAAGCCAGCTCCTGCAAAACCTTCTCGACCTCTTCCATCCTTCCAGAGGTATTACCCTCCAAGGGCGACTCCTTAGACTTGAGCGCCCCCAAGAAGCAGCAGAAGCAACAGAAACCTCAGCCTTCTGCTTCACCTAAGGCTGCGCAACCTTTTTGACTGTCTCAAACAGAGCATAACCTCCATCATTCTACCTCTGTCCTTTCTCATCCCCATAGGAGGTTGATTCCATCATTTTTACCATAGATGGGAGAACATTACATCCGACCTCTGGGTGCTGTCAACAAACACCAGAGCTTCCTCCAAGAGGGTATCCTTCCAATCCATCCCAGACTGCCCTTCTTCTTTAGGAAGCTCAAGCTCTGCTTCATCACCGTGCCATCGAGGAAGTTCCTCTGGAACAGCAGAGCAGGGGATTTTACTCTCGTTACTTCCTAGTTCCGAAGAAGACAGGCAATCTGCAATCCATTCTGGATCTCAGGGCTCTCAACAAATTTTTAGCCAAAGAAAAATTTTGCATGCCATCCCTGGCATCCCTCTATCCACTTCTAGATCAGAATGATTGGTTATGTTCTCTAGATCTCAAGGAGGCTTACACTCATATTCCCATTCATCCGGCCTCCAGTCAGTACCTCAGATTTCTGGTGGGGAATCTGCATTTTCAATACAGAGTGCTACCCTTTGGTCTGGCATCATCTCCCAGTGTGTTCACCAAGTGCCTAGTGGTGGTAGCAGCAGCTCTAAGGAAACATGATCTTCAGGTGTTTCCCTACCTAGACAACTGGCTCATCAAAGATTCAACATCTCAGGGGGTCATTGTAGCAACCCAACGGACTACGTGGTTCCTCCAAAGCTTGGGATTCGAAATCAACTTTCCCAAATCTCAACTTTAGCCCTCTCAGAATCTACATTTCATCGGAGCTGTTCTGGACACTATCCAACTCAGAGCATTCCTTCCTCAATAATGTCTGGATGCTCTTCTTCAGCTCTGTCACAAAGTGTCTTCCCGTTCTTCACTCTCGGCGAAAAACATCATGGTACTACTAGGTCACATGGCCTCCACAGTTCACGTGACTCCTTTTGCCAGACTTCACATCAGAATTCCTCAGTGGACCCTGGCATCTCAGTGGATGCAGGCTTGCAAACCACTCTCTCGACATATTACAGTCACTCCTTCGTTGAGACAATCTCTCTGCTGGTGGATGCTCTCTTCCAATCTCTCCAGAGGTTTGCCTTTTCAGACTCCCCCCTCATCAGAAGGTCCTCACGACAGATTCATCGACTTACACTTGGGGGGCTCATCTCGACGGTTTCCGTACTCAAGGCCACTGATCCAGCACAGATCGTTAGTGTCACATCAATCTGTTGGAACTCAGAGCGATCTTCAATGCTCTCAAAGCTTTTCAACATCTTTTTCACAACCAAGTAGTCCTCATTTGGACGGACAACCAAGTCACATGTACTATGGCAACAAGCATGGAGGAACAGGATCTCTCTTCCTTTGTCAAGAAGCTCTGAAGGTTTGGGACTGGGCAATCCTTCACAACACCTTCCTGAAAGCTGTCTACATCCAAGGGGCAAAAACTGTTTGGCGGACAAATGAACATTGAATTCCTCACCTCTTCATCACATTTTTTCTCAGTGGGGAACTCCTCCGATAAATCTCTTTGCATCTCCCCAGGCAAGAGAGATGTCTGTACCAACCGTTAGTTTTATTTATTTAAAACAACATATATAAGGTGTAAAAGTCCTAGGTCTTCATATGGTCCTAGGACTTCATATGATCTTTATAAAGACCTAGGACTTTTACATCTTATATATGTTTTAAATAAATGAGACTAACGGTTGATACAGGCATCTCGCTTGCCTTTTGTTGTGTTCTTTGTGCTTTTACTGAGGCTAGTTTGCTTCTTTTTTCCCCTTCTCTCTTTTGCAGCCTAATGATATACGAGCACCTGATCAAATGATTGAAACCGGGTTCACGTTTGAGGATGAGGTGGTGCTGCAAAATAAGTTTATTGCTTCTCACTACACGAATTAAAAATTGATAATAATTTAGTAGCAGAAAATTATAATGCATAATAAGAATTAGAATTTAAAGTAAAAAGAATAGCATAGAAGCTGTTAATAGGGGGATTGCAACCAGTCTGGGTTATGCTACCTGGGTGGTAATTGGAGAACCCCTATACCTAACATATACGAACTGCGTTGCAAATAAGTGTGTGAATGTGGTTATCACACTGAATGTGCGAATTGTATTTGGACTTGACTTGTTATTCCCATTAAGGCATGTCTATCTATATAGGCAGTTATGTTTTCTAATAGGGCTCTCTGTTGGATTATCTTCATACTTTGTTTAGTCAAGGTGCTTTGATTCTGCAGTTAGATCTGAGCAGCGCTTTTGACCTGGTGGATCATACTATTCTTATTGATTGCTTTGAATCTATTGGTATTTCGGGAAATGTTTTAAACTGGTTTCGAGGATTTCTGGGTAACATCGTACCAGGTGTTCAAGGATGAAAGTCTTTCTTACCATTGGAAAAATCTATGTGGGGTTCCGCAAGGATGGCCTCTATTACCCACTCTGTTTAATATCTACCTTGTTTCACTGGGAAACCTTTTGCATAATTTAAATCTTAGGTTATATATTTATGCGGATGACATCACTCTAGTCATCCCGTTAATTTGTCTGATAGTCGAGATTACAAATTTTTTAGTGACCATTCTGAATCAGATTGAACTTTGGATGATTTCTTTTAAACTGAAACTAAATCCAGAAAAAATTAAATTCTTTCTTGCGACTCCTAATGATAAATTCAAAGAAACACTGATACATTTGAACGGTCTCGACTATACTATAGAACAGTCTATAAAAATATTGGGAGTGACTATAGATAGACACCTTACTTTGGAACAGCATACTGATCTATTACTTCAGAAATGTTTCTCGGTACTTTGGAAACTTCGCACCATCCTCTATAATAAAACCCTAAGCGCGCATGCACACTTACAATGCCATGATCCCTGACTCCGTGATGTGTGCCTCCATGTCAGACATGTGCAGTAGAAGGAGCCAGCGGTGGTTTCCTCATCGCCCTCCCTCGGTGGCTCCTCTCACGAGCTGCACCTGCATCAGAAACCTCCCTAACATCACAACAGAGAGAAGGCTTCCGACGCAGGCGTGGATCGTGAGAGGAGCCAAGGCGGCGGCTTTGAATTCAAAAATAACTTTGTCAAGGGAGCCAGCCAGGAAGGTGAAGAGAAATGCTGCTGCTGCATAGAAAAGTTGGAGGGGAATGCTGCTGCTGCTGCACAGGGAAAATTGAACTGAAAACTAAAGCCGAAGAAGAACCAGATATTCTAAAAAGTCATAGGAGCGATTAAAGCTTTATTGAAAAATAAGTCACCTGGTATCGACGGTATTCTAATTGAATTAATAAAAGGCTCAGAAGGTGCTATCATGGCCCTCACTTGACTGTGTCAACAGATTTGGAAGGAAAAAACATGGCCAACCAGTTATAGAAGATCACTGTTCATATCTATACCGAAGAAAGGAGACACCAAGGACTGTAACAACTATAGAACAATTGCATTAATTCCATTTGCCAACGAAGATCATTGTTCATATCTATTCCGAAGAAAGGTGACACCAAGGACTGTAACAACTACAGAACAATTGCATTAATTCCATATGCTAACAAAATATTGCTGAAAATAATACAACGAAGGCTCTAATCATATGTTGAGCAAGAACTACCTGAAGTTCAGGCTGGTTTCAGAAAAGGTCGAGGAACAAGAGACATTAATGCCAATGTTAGATAAATATTGGAGAAGAGTAAAGAATACCAAATACCTTTGTTTCATCGACTACAGCAAAACTTTTGACTATGTGGATCAAAATAAACTATGGAGAACTCTAATGCAGATGGGAATACCCAAACACACAACTCAGCTGATATAGAGCCTATATGAAAATCAAGAAGCTGCAGGGAGAACTGAATATAGCATCATTGATAGGTTTCCAATAAAACATGGTGTCAGGCAAGGATGCATCTTATCACCTTATCTGTTCAATCTGTTCGGTGAAACCATCTTCAGAAAAGCAAATTTGGAAGAAGAGAGTGCCGGTTTCAAAGTTGGTGGCTGAAATATAAACAACCTGAAAAAGGATCTGCAAAAGTTAGAGGAATGGTCTAATATCTGGCAACTAAATTTCAATGCAAAGAAATGCAGAGTAATGCATTTGGGGATTAATAATCGGAAGGAGCCGTATATGCTGGGAGGTGAGAAGGCTAATATGCACGGATCGGGAGAGGGACCTTGGGGTGATAGTGTCCGAAGATCTAAAGGTGAAAAAACAGTGTGACAAGGCAGTGGCTGCTGCCAGAAGATGCTGGGCTGTATAAAGAGAGGTATAACCAGTAAAAGAACGAAGGTGTTGATGCCCCTGTACAGGTCGATGGTGAGACCCCACTTGTGTTCAGTTTTGGAGACCATATCTGGTGAAGGACACAAAAAGGCTTGAAGCTGTCCAGAGGAGGGTGACGAAAATGATAGGAGGTTTGCGCCAAAAGACGTATGAGGAGAGACTGGAAGCCCTAAATATGTATACCTTAGAGGAAAGGAGGGACAGGGGAGATATGATTCAGACATTCAAATACTTGACAGGTATTAACGTAGAACAAAATATTTTCCAGAGAAAGGAAAATGGTAAAACCAGAAGGCATAATTTGAGGTTGAGGGATGGTAGACTCAAGAGCAATGTAAGGAAATTCTTCTTTACGGAGAGGGTGGTGGATGCCTGAAATGCACTCCTGAGAAAGGTGGTGGGGATGAAAACGGTGACTGAGTTCAAAAAAGCATGGGATGAACACAGAGGATCTAGAATAGTAAATATTGAAGAACGAAGGCCAGTACTGGGCAGACTTGCATGGTCTGTGTCTGTATATCGCCGTTTTGTGGAGGATGGGCTGGGGAGGGCTTCAGTGGCTGGGAGGGTATAGATCAGTGATGGCTAACCTTTTTGAGTCCGAGTGCCCAAACTGCCACACAAAACCAAAGAATTTCCTCAAAGTGCCAGCACGTCAATTAAACCTTAATAACAAGATTTTAGTATCTAAAAACTCTTTATAAAGTTGCCTGAACTATGTAACATCATTTTTAAAGGTTGGAATCTTTGTATTGTCAGAGAATCAATTTGATTCACAATCCTTTGGTTTTCATTTCAATTTATTGGCAATTTATAATGTTTTAATGATTTCATTCAATTTAATGAATTTAGGAAGAATTTGATTCAGTTACACAATATATTTTAAATGTATTATTCACATAACATGTCAAATGTATCCTGAGTAAAAAAAAGATAAACTTCTTAAAACTGTTAACTGTGTCAAGACTCGGTGTGTATTCCCAAAGAGTCTATACATGTTTTTTGTAAAATTTACAATCAAATTAGAAAATAGTTAAATCATTACATTTCTAATAATATGATGTAAAGAAAACAAAAGAGCTTTCAATTAAACCAACCGTTTTTATTGGAAATTCCAGATTGGAATACAACAGGGTCATGTAAAGTCCCTTTTTTAAATAACATCTTTAAATAATATTTAAATAACTTAGAAAGTGTCTTAACTGCAAACTGAAAACACTGCTTCATGTAAACATATGCATTGGTCATGCTCTGAAAAAAATTAATGTGATTTTTGTTGTTGCATGCATGCTGATAACTTGTCAATCCTTGGCTCATAGTGCGTTAATTTCAGAGCAACACATGCAGCACTCGTGTCATCCGTTAATCTGTTTCTAGCATCAGATTTTATATGATTCAAAGCCGAAAACAGCTGTTCACAAGCATAGGATGACCCAAACAAAGTAAGAAGAGCAATCCCAAGTGCTTTCATGGACTTAAAATTGTCTGGCAGAGAATTCCACGCTTTTAGGATTTCATTTTCAGAACTGCTAGCAGTGATTTCATTTGTCACCCTTTCACACTCAATACGTTCAAGAGCTGCACGCAGGTCATTGAATTTACTTTTCCAGATAGAGCTTTCTTGAAATTCCAGTAGCTCCATTTCCAAATTTTGAATATCCAACCACTGTAAGCAGGAAAGATCAAGATCTTCAAATGTGGACTTTTCTGGGGAAGTTATAAATGAAAGGGTTGTCTCCATCTTACGGAACTGAGAAAATCTTTTACTAAAATTCTCCTTTGCTTAGGCTACAATGGTGGAATATGCTTTGTGGATTTCCTGGTGTTTTTTATGACTGTCCACAAATGTTGTAGAATTATCCAAATGTATTTTTAGGTTGGGAAAATATTTTAGCTGTCCACTCTCAAGGTCTTTTTCAAAAACATGCAATTTTCTCTCAAAAGCTTTGATGTCACTAAACATGCTTTCTGCTGTTTTTTCCATGCCTTGTAATTTTTTGTTTAGTACATTAAAGTGGTTAGTAAAATCTGTAAAGAACATGAGGTTGGTAAGCCAGGCCATGTTGGTGAGTTGAGGATAGTCTTCCCCCTTTTCGTTCATAAATAGCCTAACTTCTTCCAAGCAGGCCACAAACTCTCTCTAACACTCGTCTTCTGCTCAGCCACCGGACATTATTGTACATCAGTAAAGTGTTATATTGTGCCTGAACCTCATCAAGAAGGGCTTGAAATTGTCGAAAATTAAGAGCACGCGCCATGATGAAGTTCACCATTTTTGTTATATCTTTGAGGACATCGTCAAGTTTTTTGCTGCTTTCTTTGGCGCAGAGAGCATCTTGATGTATTATGCAGTGAAATTGAATCAGTGGATGTTTTGCTTCCTTAGCAAAGAAATGAATGAATCCTGATGTTGTCCCCACCATGCTAGGTGCTCCATCGCTAGTAACTGAAACCACTTTTTCTGGACTTATGTCTAGTGATGAAAAAGCCTCCATCACAGCATTGTGGATATCTATCCCTTGTGTTCTTCCAGGCAAAGACAGCAGTTTTACCAGCCCTTCTCTCATGATGTCACCAGTAGCATAACGCAAAATGAGCGCTAGTCTTGCATGGTTAGTAATATCTGTACTTTCATCCAAGCACATGGAGTAGAAGGGTGCTTTTTGTAACTCACAAGTAAGCTGTTGACTAACATCAGCAGCCATTCGCAGAACCCTATCTTTTGCAGTATTTCTGCTTAGCGGCATCTCAGAGATGCGCTGCACAATTTTATCCTTGTTTTGGAAATCATGGAAGAGTGAATTACTCCCAGCCAAAATTGCCTTTTTGATAAAATCTCCATCAGAGAGGGGCTTACCATGTTTTGACATGCACAGTGAAATTTGAAAGCTGGCAACTGTAAGATGATTAGTTTTTGAAAGATAGTTGCTAAAACTAAGAGACTGGGAGTGATATTTCTTTAATTTTCCTACAAGGAACTCTTTTCTTTGAGCTAAACCAAGTTCAGCAACACTGTTATGGTTGGTCTCAAAGTGACGTTTGACACTTGATGTGCGAGACACAACACTTTCATTACACATAATACACAATGCTTTCCCACTGCGTTCAACCACTCCATATGTCTCTGTCCAGGCCTCTTGGAATGGTCTTCCACTATCTGTTTTGCTTTTTTTGCTGTACTCATTTTCTTTGTTCAAGACTTCAAGTCTACAAAAAGATAAAATTTGTATAATAAAAAAAATCTAATGAAGTGCTGTATACAAATCCGTCCCCATAAAAAAAATATGTGATTGGGGAATTTTACTAATTGTAGACATCCGTTTTGGTCAAAAAATATACTGTCCGGGTGAAAACCGGACTTGTGCAACCTGAGTGTATGGGAAAAGGACTTTTATTTTTCATTATTGGAGCCTTTGTTATTTTATTATGATGTTTACAAAAGCACTGTGAAGGGCCACATATACACTTTACTGTTTTTTGCTATATTGAGTTTTCCATAAGGTACAGCGCAGAGGATTAGTGTGTTGGTTGTTCACAGAGAGCCCAGCCCTCCTCTCAGCTTACTGAACTTCTCTATGCAATCATCATAAGCAGCTTTTTTATTTCCTCGAATTTAGCATGTCCCCCATGGAAGATACAGAGGTTTTTACAGAGGAGCACATTATTAGACACATTAACATCCCCCCCATATCCTCACCTCTCTAGCATGGGAGCACTAGGAACTGTTCCTGATTACAGATGTCACATGTGGAGTCACACTACAGCCTCACTGAGTTCCTGTGACAGACTCAGTGTGAAGCTTCTCTTCCTCCCCCCCACTTCCCCCTCACACACTGCCTGGCTCATAGGATACTAAGGGGAAGACAGGCAGGCTAAACATCCACTCACAGGACTGCAGCCAGCACAGGAGGATGGGCCGCGGCCCACCGGGACAATGCCCGGTCCTTCCAATGGCCAGTCCGGCCCTGTTGCCAGGTGAGCTGCAAAGCAGACACCGGCACACTCGCCTCCCGCTGCGCCGCATATCTTAATTGCGGACTAGTGAGTTGCGCGGGGACAGAAATCCCACCCGTCCCCGCCAAAGTCCCACCCGTCCCCGTGAGGAATCCCTCCGTCCCCACCCGTCCCCGTGAGGAATGTCCTTCGTCCCCGCCCGTCCCCGTGAGGAATCCCCTCTGTCCCCGCCCGTCCCTATAAACTTCAGAAATAGTTATTTCATTTAATTATGCTACTGAATTAAAGGCTCTGGTAGAAACCCATTTACAAATAAGCAAAAAGACTTTATTAATTTGGAAATATTAATTGGGAAGAATACACACTTTGTAAACGGGTTTCTACCAGAGCCTCTTTTGTTTATAAATTTTTATCAACACAACTAATATACTACTTTATCCTGAAGCAAAAAAAAAGAAAAAAAGAAATAGAATTCTTTTCCTACCTTTGTTTCCTGGTTTCTGCTTTCCTCATGTTCTCATTCAGTTCCTTCTATCCACTGTCTCTCTTCCTTCTGCGTCTTCCATTTGCTCTGTTACTGTGCCTCTCCCTTTCTTGGTCTGGCACCCATCTTCTTCCCTCCGCTCCCCCCATAGTCTGGCATCTCTGTCTTCTTCCCTGCCAGTGTCTTCTCCCCACTCTCTCTTCCCCATTTCCTTTCAGCGTCCTTCTCCCCTCCCCATCTTCCCCATGTCCTGTCAGTGTCCTTCTCCCCCCTCTGTCTTCCCCATGGCCTTTCAGCGTCCTTCTCCACCCCCCGTCTTCCACATGGCCTTTCAGCGTCCTTCTCCACCCCCCCATCTTCCCCATGTCCTTTCAGCGTCCTTCTCCCCCTTCTGTCTTCCACAAATGCTTTCAGTGTCCTTCCCCCCCCACTCCGTCTTCCCCATGGCCTTTCAGCGTCCTTCTCCACCCCTTTGTCTTCCCCTGTGCTTTCAGCATCCTTCTCCCCCCTACTTCTCTCCCGCCCCGGGTGCAGCACAGCCGGCCAGGTCCCCTTACTTTTGTGTGGCTTCCCCGACCGACAGACCGACAACAGCCCCGGTCTGACAAACCTCCCTGCCCTTAACCGCGAATCTAAAGCAGGTAGGGAGAAAAGCCGCGCAACTTAGTACATCCAGCCCTGCAGGATCCCCGTGACCCTCGGAGGCGTCCCCATGGGATTCCCGCAACCCTAGGGGGTGTCCCGTGCAGCTCTCTATTGCGGACCTTCCCACGTGCCAGCTGCAAGGCCTCCGCGTGCCACAGCTGGCACACTTGCCATAGGTTCGCCATCGCTGGTATAGATGGACTGGAGTGAGTTTTGACGGAGACTTCAGTAGTTGGAACCTAAGAACAGTATCGGGCAGAGCTTTGGATTCTTGCCCAGAAATAGCTAAAAAGAAAAAAATATATATTTTTAGATTGAATCAGGTTGGGCCGACAAGATGGACCATTCCGGTCTTTATCTGCCGTCATCTACTATGTTACTATGTATGCAGATGGTACAACGCTCATTACTAGCAGCAAAGAAGACACGCTGTATCTACTGAGAAGTCAAGAGAAAGATTGTTTTGGCCAATCAGGGACTTCCTTAGCCCTAAGGAAGTCCCTGATTGGCTCAGGTACCTCAGGCCCCTCCCAAGGGAGGAGCCCGAGGTACCTGAACCAATCAGGTCCTTAGGCCCCTCCCCATGCATCACATGATGCACTGGGGTGGGGCCTAAGGCTGGCATTGCGTCGCTGGAGGTCGGAGGAGGAACTAAGCACCCTCCTGCTTCCAACTTACAGGTACGGTTGAGGGGCCAGGCCAATAGCGGTGGGGGGCTCTCAACAGCAGGAGGGAGTTGGCGTTCATCCTGCCATATCTAACAGGGGGCTGATAGCAGGAGGGAGTGGCAATCCCTCCTGCCATATTTTTAAACGCGGGTGTTCGGGAGGGGGAGGTGTACCACATGGAGGGGTTTGGCGGGCAGGTGGGGTTGATGGCAGGAGGGAGTCGGCATCCCTTCTGCCATTTTTTGGGGTTTGGGGAGAGGGGAAGGGAGGGAACACTTTGTCATGGGGGAGGTTTTTTTTTTTTTTTGGCCAGATATTTTTCGTGTGTAATATATGCAAAATGTCTGCCATTGCAAAAAAAAAAACCAGGCAGTCGGGTTTTAGGATACTAAAATCCAATTCAAAATAGCCAAGCAAATGTTAGTGAATTAATTGCTTAGCTATTTTGCATGGTGTTTTACTGATTTGCATGGATTGGATCGGACAATGGGGAAAAACACGCGGTGGGCCATTTAGTGAATCGGGTGGGTAGGTTTAGTGATGATCACTGACTTTAGTGAATCAGGGCCATAGATATAGCTGGCTTGCCTCTATCTGACTGTTTAGCTGACAAATGTGACCTGCCTCTCTGTCCACCCATGTAGCTGACAGATGCAGCCTGTCTTTCTGCCTTCTACCTGCTTGCATGTCACTATTAAAATTGCCTGGTCTATTCCAGGTACTTTTTTTCCTGCCCTCAAAACAATTCAACAAAATATTAGAAATTCTATGCAGGGGGTGAATTCCCCCAGGAATAAATTAAAATTGGAGCTCAGAGGGACTAGAGGTCATGAGGGAACTTGCACAAAATTACAGAACTTTACTGTTCTGGATCACTGGTTCAGATTCAGTTCAAGTCGGTAGTGACTTAAAAAAAAAAATCTATGTGAAATGTGTTGGTATTAATAAGTTAATAGAGACCAGGGATCTATAGCACAAAAACTATTATCAGTATTTGGCAAAAATGTGCTCAACAGAGAAATCGGAGGTTACAGACATACCTTCTAATCTTTGGAGGTGGGTCCCTCTCGAGCAGGATTTAAGCACATTAAGCACAATGTCAATGGGGGAACTTGCATTTGTTGCCTGTACTATATAACCTGTTATGTGGATAAACCAAAAACTAAAGCTTCCAGTACTGTCAATCTGGATCTAAATTAGTAATACAATAAAGAAAGATGGAACACTAATAAGTTGTTGGAGTTTTTTTCACTTGGAAATCTTACCTCAGATACAGCCTTTAACTCTACTTTAATTTTCTCTGGCTGGTAGCTTTTACAGTCTCGCTGTCTTCTGAGATCCCTGGGAGCAATGCTTCTCCATGCTTCCTCTTATGGCTTAACTAGACATACTTAAGTGGGCACAGTTTTAGACCTGGAATTCCTGTACTGTTAAGCCATTGAAAAAAATAAGACTACAGTAGAAGTAAAACTTGATATTACCTTGCCATTCTTATAATTGTTCTAGGCCCTATGCTGTCTGTGCTTAATGAGAAAATCTGCTGCAGGTGTCGGCCTGAAATATATTCACTATATGGCATGTAATGAAGAACAATTAATTTTTATGGCATCTTTTAGAGAAGAGCTTTTTATGTTAAGGCTGAACTCCATATAACTTAGATTTTTCAGCTGTTGTGATTGGTAGCAAATTTTCCTCCACCACTCTCTTCATTTTATTTTTTTTAACAAAACCTTAATGTGATTTTTAATGCTGGTCGCGGTGGTCTCACGGGAACTCACAGCAGCCATTTTTGTTCCCGGCTCTGCTTGGGGCAGGAGCGTAGGAAGATCACTTCTGCCCTGCTTCACCGCTAGATCACCAGGCTTTAAAAAGTAAGTAAATGGAGAGGTCTGGGAGGGGAGGGGGTGGGTCAGTCAGCCCTAAAGTTATTCGCGGGCCGGCTTTGCCCCTGTCCCCCATGAATATGGAGAGGGATGTGTAATGGACATTGAGCTTTGACATAAATAATAAAAGAATCAACTTGAAATAAGAGTGCCTCTCTTTCAGGAGGTTTTAGAAGAGTAGAGCCCTGGATTATTCATATTCAATGTAGTTGAAATATGTTTTATTAGAAAAAGGTCAAACATACCGATCATCAAAAGACAAAGGTGAGAAAATGGCCAAAATGTCAATAAACATAGTATGAAAAGGTACAGAACACATCTCCCTCAGTCTGGTGGACAGGTGTACTGGAAACAGTTGGTTAATGGAGCACAGCAAAGGCAAAAAAAAACAATAAACACAACAAAGAACACATGGGTGAACCAAAAGCCATACAGCAAATAGATCTCAAGTCCCAGAACCCCCACACCAACCCACAACCCCCTCCCCCTAAAAATGGACACCATCCAGCATACACAGGTGGGAGACCAGAACAAGAACTAAATAGAAATAAAACATTCAGGGCCCTGGACTCTGATGAGCCCCAAAGAATCTGAGAATGAACCTCCCTAAGAAGAAAGAGAAAAGGGTAAAAAGAAAAAAGAACAAAAAGTAAAAAAAAAAGGCGGAGAAAGGCTGGGAGGAGGCCACCCCAAGGCAAAGTATTAAGAATCAAACTGCAGGCTTGAGGAGACAGAGAGTAAATATAAGGTCCCCACACCTGTAGAAAAAACTTCGATTGACACAAAGAATGACACACTTGACCCCTCTCTAGCAGCATCAGAGCGTGCAAGCAGTTACGCCAAGCCCAATAAGAAGGAGCCCGATCCGAAACTCATTCTCCCAAAATAATCTTTTTAGCCACTAAGCCAGCCTTCCGCAAAAATAACCGACCCACCCCCGGGGGAAAACGAAAAGCCTTATATTTATCCAACAAAAACCCCGCTGGGGTAAGAGGTGTAGAGCGGCCCAACAGAAGCTCCAAGTAACGAATCACCTGTCGCCAAAAAGCCCAGACCACAGAACAGCTCCAAAAGGCATGAAAAAAGGACTTGGGTGCACGAGTGCATTTCTCACATTGCGGCGACTCTGCTAAACCCAAGTGAAAAAGTTGGACTCGCGAAAATAAGCACGATGTAGCACCTGAAACTGACACTCCCGGAGTTCAGCCGAAATCGAAAGGGTGGGAATACGCTTAATAAGGCAGACCACATCCAGATCTGTGGGCCGTAGCCTAAGTCCGGGGCCCAACAAGCACATAGAGAATCCCACATCCGAGGCGGGCAAACAGCACTCAGTGCCTGATGTAACGCCAAAACCGACAAGCCGTCCTCCGAAAAGGGAGCAAAAAATGCCCGAAGCTTAGCACCCAAATCCAATTGCAGATCCTCCACCCAAAGAGCGCACATAATGATCCAATTGCTGCGAATGATCCAGTGCTCCGAATCCCATCGCGAAGCTGAAAAGCGTGCCAAGGAAAAAGCGTGCCCTCCAGGATGAGGACATGGTCCAACACAGTGAAACCCAACCGAGTCCAGCGTCTAAAAGATGCAGACATCCGGCCAGGTAAGAACTGAATGTTTCCATGCAGGGGTAGCAAATCAGACACTCCCGGGTTCCCCCCCCCCCAAGCCAAGCACTAGGACCCTCCAACAGTCACGTAGAGACCCCAGCAAAAGACTCGATCTCAAGTGGGACAGGAGAGAAGATCGAGGGGCATGTAACAAAGAAGACAGATGCTAAGGATGGTAGAAGGCGAATTAATAATCAAAACAAGTATAGGAGCGTTGCTCCAAGATCCAATCTCCCAAGTAATGAAGCAAGCAAGCCTGATTGTATTTTTTCAGATCGGGAACCCCCATGCCGCCCCTTGACCAAGAGCCCAACAAGTAACGGAAAGCCATGTAGGGCTTTCTCCCCCCCCCCTCCACAAAGAAACCGAGAGAGAAGCTGATGCAACACACAGAGATCCTTCTGCAGAAGGCTGATGGGGTAACACCTGAAGAACGTAAAGCCATTGAGGAAAAACAACCATATTAAAAAGGTGAATGCGACCGTGTACCGAAAGGGGAAAGAATCTCCAGCCCTCAAGGCAGCGACACATCGAGTCAAAGAGCAAATGTAAATTAGCCTGTTTAATAGAAGATACCGAAGGAGTTAACTGGATGCCGAGATAACGAAAAACCCGGTCAGCCCATTTCAGTGGGAAGACCCGCGGCCAGGTGTCCCAAAGCTCCGGGAGAGTAGGAAGAACCAAGGACTTCTCGAGATTCAGCCGAAAACCCAAAAAGGCCCCATATTCAGCCATCACCATCAAAAGAGCAGGCAAAGCTTGGACAGGACGAGTAAGATGGACCAGCAGATCATCCGCAAACGCGGACAATTTAAATTCCACCTTACCAATGGGGACCCCAGGAATGTCCGGATTATGCAGAACATCTCGCACTAAAGGATCTAAGGTAAGAACAAACAGCAGAGGGGACAAGGGGCACCCCTGCCGAGTACCCTGCTGAATGTCAAAAGGGTCAAAAAGCAGCCCATTAACCCAAACAGCCACCAAAGGCGAAGCATAAAGAGCGGAGACAACATCAAGAAAAAATCCCGCAAACCCAGAATGTCGCAACGTGGCAAACAGGAACTTCCAGGAGACCCTATCAAAAGCCTTCTCCGCATCGAAGCTAACCAACAGAGAAGGCAAACGAGCATGAGCCACGTATTCCAAAGAGGTTAAAATACGAAGAATAGAGCGTGCCACCCAACGATTACGGACGAAGCCTACCTGAGAATCGGCGATAAGTTCAGGGAGAACACGGGCCATCTGGTTAGCCTGGATCTTAGTGAAAAATTTTGCCTCTGTATTAAGAAGGGAGATAAGCCGATAAGAACTAGGCAAGGTAGGATCTCGTCCCGGTTTCAACAGAACCACAATATGTGCTTCCCGCAGAGACTGTGATAAAGACCCACTCTGTACATACTCATTGAAGGTAGAAATCAGCACCGGTGTAATTTCTATAGAGAGCAATTTATAAAACTCCGCACGATAACCATCGGGTCCTGAGGCTTTCCAAAGAGCGCTAGACTGGATCATCGAAGCCATCTCCTCCATCGAGATAGGAGCATTCAACATCTGTTGATGAATGGCGGAGACACGTCAAGATACAGCTCACTTGGTGCTCCGGGGTCGTAGAGTGAGCATATAACCTCTGATAGAACTGGCGAAACACTCACAATTGTCTCATCAGTACAAACTGGCCCCACCCCCTCCCCCAGCACCCGGAGCACCCGCCGTGACCATCAGAAGTACGGACCAGGTTAGCTAAGAGTCTCCCGCCCTTATTACCATGTAGATGAAATTGATGTTTAAAATATTGAAGCGAGCAGGTAGTATGCAAAAGCTCATTGAAAGAGGCCTGCGTGGCCAGCAAAGTGCTCCTCCGGGAGGGGGTGGGATGGCAAGCATACCACATCCTGTCCGCCTGAACCTGCCTCTCCAGGCAAAGAATTTCACTATCGCGTGCCTTTTTCTTAAAGCTAGCATAAGCAATAATCTCACTACGCAAAACTGCCTTAGCTGCCTCCAGTATAGCACCGGGTCCACCAGATGAGCCTCATTATGGATCTGATAGTCCTTCCATTTCTGAAGTAAATGATCAAGAAACCCAGGGTCCCTATATAAAGCCGGAGGGAAGCGCCAGCGGCGGGAGCCGCTCTCACCTGCCCCCACATTCAAGGTGCACCAAACAAAGGCATGATCTGAAATGCAATAAGGACCGATCCCCACCGCAGTCGTAGAGGAAAAAAGACTAGTAGACAGAAGCCAGTAGTCTATCCGAGATTGAGTGCCATGAGCACGAGATAGGTGAGTGTAATCACGCTCCCCAGGATGGAGAGTGTGCCAAACATCCACCAGATCCAAAGTCGAGCAAAGATAAGGAATCCACCTAGAAGAATCAATGCACTCCTGTGGATGGGAATCAGACTTGTCAACAGCAAGATCATGAACAAGGTTAAAATCGCCTCCAAATACCCGAGGCAAATCAGGAAAATCACTCTAAGCCTTGAACAACGAAAGATTAAAAAGCTTTAGAATGGACATTTGGCGCGTAAATATTATATAGAAGCAAAGGTGTCCGATATAAAAGGATAGAAACTAAGACAAAGCGACCAGATGGGTCCGCATACACCCTATTCACCTTCACCTCCAGGGTTTTCCGAATAAGAATCAAAACTCCAGCTTTCCGCCGCAGTGCAGCAGCCCCCACCACCCGTCCAACCCACCAGCGAGCAAGTTTCTCATGTTCCTGAGAGGTCAAGTGCATCTCCTGCAAAAAAGCAATATTCGCCTTGTGGCGATTCAAAGTCTGCAATATCTTTTGTCGCTTCACAGAGGAAGTAATCCCATTAACATTCCAAGAAATTAGTTTAACAATGGCAAGCCTGAGGGGCCAAAAGCATTAAGGAAAACAAGAACAATAAAAAAAGGAAGGAGAGGCTGTCCCAGCCTACAGCCCCCCCCTCCAAAAAAAAACCGGCCCATAAAGGCTCCCGAGTCCCAAGAAGGGCCCAACAGACCCCAGGATGGCCCTCCCCCAGCCCGGCCTCCAACCCCCCCCCAAAAAAGAAGAAAAACAACAAAAGGAAACCCCAAACCCCCGAACCAAGCCCAACCTTCCCCTTTCCCATACCCCCCAGAAACACCAGTGTCCCTTAGGACTACCCAGGGCTGTCCTGAACCCACCAGAGCCCCACCCTCCCGAACAAATTCCCAACGGAAAGCAAAAACAGTAAGAAACATCAGCAGTCATCCCCGCACAAACTCCAAAGAAACCTGTAGTATAACTGGGGCAGCAAACCCCAGCAAGAGAAATAGCAAGAACACAAATAGAAATACCCCACTCCACCTGTCCAACCAGACATAGCAACCCTATCAACAACCACCTCCCACAGCAGCCACAGACCCAGACCCCAGCAACCCAAAAAAACAAGGCCAATACCACCAAAAAGACCCCACCCGACACCTCCCAGCCCACCAAACCAAAACCCAGCCATCCGTCCCCCACACATCCAAGCATACACACAACTGGCAAAACCCCCACCCCCACCCCCTTAGACACACAGAAAAACTCTCAACAAGTGTCCCGATGTCCAAAAAAACCCCCAAAAACAAAGTATCAAGCCGGCAAAGTCAATTGGGCAAGAGTCTCCAGGTGTCAATGGCCCACCACCAGAAAACCAGGTCCATCCAGCGATGTAGGACAGCATGTTGGTAAGGCAGGCAGGAAAACGTTCAAAGGAGGATCCTCACAGCTGACTCGCAGCCAGGAGACAGCTAACAAATAGAAGACTGAAGCAGGCTACATCCGAAGGCCATAACGGCACGGCGGGCTCAACCGTTGGATAAGCAGGGAAAAGGCAAACGGGAACCGCCGTGCCAAAAGCCCCACCAAAGTGCAACAAACTACCACCCGGAATTCAATTCAGGGGTACAGTTAAGGAGCAGAATTGGTGGACAGAGTAGCCATCTGATCTACAAAACGAGTGGCATCCGCCAGGTGATCAAAATATAGAAACATAGAAGATGACGGCAGAAAAGGGCTACAGCCCATCAAGTCTGCCCATTCTGCTTACCCACCCCCTGTCTATGCCCTAATGACCCAATTTCCTTATCTTGACCCTCGTAGGGATCCCACATGGGTATCCCATTTATTCTTAAAGTCTGGCACGCTGTCTGCCTCGATCACCTGCACTGGAAGCTTGTTCCAATGATCAACCACTCTCTCTGTGAAGAAATACTTTCTGGTGTCGCCATGAAATTTTCCGCCCCTGAGTTTGAGCGGGTGCCCTCTTGTGAGCCTTGCCTTCGTAGAATATCTTCAGCTTGGCAAATTGCACGTGTTTGCGCTGGAGATCAGCACAGAGAGAGGCGTAAGCTCGTCGTTGAGTAGAAACACGTGGAGAGTAATCCTGGAAGCATAGTACAGTGTGATTCTCAAATTTAAGAGGCCCCTTCGATCGGATTGCTCGTAGGATTTCCATCTTGTGCACGTAGTTCAATAGCTTAAAAATTACCACTCGCGGCTTCTCTTTAGGAGCGCGCTGGAGCCCCAGCCGGTGGGCACGTTCAATGCGCACTGGACCCGCCTCGGAACACAAATCCAAGGTATCCACAATCCAGCGTTCCAGGAACCCCTGGAGTTCAGTCGCTGAAATAGACTCCGGCAAGCCCACCAGCCTGAGGTTGCTGTGGCAGGAGCGATTTTTGGCATCATCCAGCTTATCCTCCAAGGCCCGGAGCCATCTGCGCAGTGGTCACCTGGGAGACAGTGTCTTCCAGCGCCGAAACACGCTGGCAGCAGGCAGTAAATTCCCCGGTTAGAGATTCCAGGCGCCCGTCCATAACCTCCAATATATCAGTTATATTTTGCAAGTTTTGGTCTAGGGAGGATTTTATCGCACTTCTGCTACCACCTCCGGCAGCCAGGCCAAACTCCCGCCAGGGCTCTCCGGGCCATCCCCCTCCGCCATCTTGGGCTCCACGGGTTTAGCCTTCTCCCGGTCTTTGCGCAACGTTTTGGTTGCCATAGCCCAACATTACTAAGAATCCAAAGGGGCATCCACCGTGCCACCTCAGGCAAGTAAAAAGCAGCGCAAAGGGACAAAAACAAGCAGCCGAAATGCTGATGAGGAGAGTGGGGCTTAGGAGCTCAAGACGCACGTGTCTGCTCACTAGCTCAGCATCACGTGACCCCCTATTTATATTCAATTTAAATCAAATAAGGTATTTGGGGCACTATTCAGGGCTGAATACATTTATCATCTTTAGGAATTTCTGGTAATGTTTTCCTGGTTTAAGTCTTATTTACCTGAGCGCCAATTTCAAGTTGTTCAATCCCATTCAAAATCAAATTGGATTCTTTTACATTCTGGGATCTCTCAAGGGTCATCTTCAGTTTAGATGTTCAACCTTTTTATGTTTTGGGTTTTTGCAAGATACTTGTGACCTTGATTGGCCATCATGCAAACAGGATATTGGGCTAGATGGATCACTGGTCTGACCCAGTATGGCTATTCTTATGTTTCCAATTTCTAAGCTGTTGGCTAATTTAGGCATATGTTTATTGACTCTATGCCGGTGATTTACAGTTTTACTTTCCTGTCTCTCAGAACACACAAGATGGATTAAAATTGAATTGAATTGAGTTTGTACTGTTCGTGCATGGATGACTGCCAATCATTTGACTTTGACTGTACAGAAGTCTCAAATTCTTTAGCTTGCTCAGACTGGTCAATTTTCTTCTATTAATTTCAAGTTTGAGAAAATGTCAGTATCAATTTTACAGTCAGTTAAAAACTTAGGTGGTGGTCTGGATTCCTCATCGTTCTTTAACTATAGATTTCATCTTTTGTTAAAACTCTGTTCTTTAAAATTATGTTGGTTCCAGTGTTCCCGCTAAGCTGCGTTGGCCTGCGCTCGCGCACAAAATATTACATCGCAGCGCAAAGTTTCTCTTCACAGCGCACACACGCGTCGGTAAGGTAAGGGGACGCATTGGGGGGATTGCACTTCCCCACAATTGCCATGCTTCGGTTCCTCTTCTTCCTTCCTTCCTCCCCCCCCCCCCCGCGGGACCCTGCGGCACCATCAACTCTTACTCCCTCTAATGTCGGCCCTGCAGCTCCAGACTTCCTCGCACCTTCTCCCCTCCCCCTTTGGATCGCTATTATTTTAAATGTTATAGCCGCGGAGCTGTATCCATCAGTGGAGATGTCTAACCTCGGCCTGCCCCGGAACTCTTACTGCAACAGTGACTTCCTGTTCCTGCCTAGACGGGCGGCTGCTGCAGTAAGAGTTCCGGGGCAGGCCGAGGTTAGACATCTCCACTGATGGATACAGCTCCGCGGCTATAACATTTAAAATAATAGCGATCCAAAGGGGGAGGGGAGAAGGTGCGAGGAAGTCTGGAGCTGCAGGGCCGACATTAGAGGGAGTAAGAGTTGATGGTGCCGCAGGGTCCCGCGGGGGGGGGGGAGGAAGGAAGGAAGAAGAGGAACCGAAGCATGGCAATTGTGGGGAAGTGCAGAGCTGCAGGGAAGAGTGTTGCGGTACCCAGCTGGAGGGAGAAGGAAGATGAGGGAGGGAATTAAAGGAGATGCCAGGGCTTGGAGCGTAGGAGGAAGGTATGCCAGTCTAAGGGAAAAGGAAGGGGGAGATGTGAGAGCATGGAGGGGGAGCGAAAGATGGAAGAAAAGGAAAGGAGAGAGATGCCAGAGAATCAGGGAAGGGGAGATACCAGACTATGAGGAGAGGTGTGGGAGAGGGAAGGCGAGGAGAGACCAATGGGGTGAAAGGAGAGATGGAAGGGGGAGGCATACAGTTTCTGGAAGGGGCATAGAAGGAGAGAAGATGCCATATAGGGGAAGAGAGACGGCAGACAGTGGATGGAAGGAAGAGAGTTACAAGAAGATGAGGAAAGGAGAAACCACAGAAGACAAAGGTAGAAAAAAATTTCTATTTATTTATTGCTTTAGGAGACATGTGTCACTGTTTCTGTGAAGCATTGTATGCAGAGTCCAGCTTCTTGCTGGTTCAATTTAACCTTTGTCTATGTATTTTTATTTTATCCCCCCTTTTACAAAACTGTGAAGCGTTTTTAGCACCAGCCTTGGTGGTAGCAGCTCTGATGCTCAGAATTTTATGAGCATCAGAGCTGTTACCTCCGTAGCTAAAATCCACACTACAGTTTTGTAAAAGAGGGAGGGGTTAGTTTGTGATTACATATTCCTTACTAGGCGAAGGTGTTTTCTGTGTTCTGTGTGTTCGAAAGACATGGTTTTCTGTTAGGATTGACGGTGTAGGATTGATCTGTGCTGGTCTGGCTTGTTTAGTTTTACAATGGGTGTATTGATGTACTGCTCACTGCAATATGTAAGATGCTGCCTTTTCCTAGGTACTCATGTGTGACGTGTGGTTTGTTACTAAAAATCATGTTTTTCTTACAGATGGGGGGGGGGTGCCAAAAAATGATGGGCCCCGGATGTTACATATGCTAGGTACGCCACTGTATGTAAAGATACCAGAAAGCTGGCGTAGCAAAAACTTCTAAGTTTTGAGTATTTAACCCTCCCACAATCTCACGGGCACTCGTTTCAAGTTTATTGAGATTTTGATTTAAACGCAATATCAAATATTTTCAATGCGTATAACAAAAATAAATTTGGGGAAATAAATAAAACCATTTGAACCAGTGTTCCCGCTAAGCTGCGCTGGCGTGCGCTGGCGCACAAAATATTACATCGCAGCGCACACGTTTCTCGTCACAGCGCACGATCGGAAGAGGCGTACAGCAGATGGCAGGGCGGCGAGAGGAGAATCGGGCGAGTTGGCTCATAACTTGCTGGCGCCCGATATTTTTGGCTCACGGTGAAAAAAGTTTGCTCACAACACCCGCCCGCTTAGAGGGAACACTGGTTGGTTCTTTGTCTTAAGACCTTGTTATCATCTGAGAATTATCGATTGGTATTGCAGAGCTAGACATTGTAATGCCCATTAATGTGGTCGTCCTCATTGTTCCTTGAGGGTCCTGCAAGTGACTCAAAATTTTGCTGCTCAGATAATAAGAGGTTTAAAGAAAATAGATCATATTATTCCACAACTTATCCACTTACATTGGCATTGCAATTTAAGATTTCAGGAAAAGTTGTTAACTGTGCCATCATTCCACCAAGACCACTTTGACAAGGACTGCTCCCAAACTTCTTTTTATTTATCATGGGTCCTGTATGGTGGAACAATCTTCTTCTGGAGCTAAGGCAGATATCATCAATGATGTCATTTAAGAAGAAGTTAAAAACCTTTTTTTTCAAAGAGCACTTGAGTAAGATGTAATATATTTGTGGGTAGTCTGGCCTAAATTTTATTTGTTTTTGATGTTTGTTTTGTTCATTTATTTGTACATTTGATTTTATGCATGTAATTTTGTAACCTGTTTAGATGATTGGATAATTCAGGATATAAAACTGATAAATAGCAAATAAATACAGTAAATACAAATATTCAGTACAGCCTATTTTATAGAATACTAGTTAATCATCTGTCATTGCCCAGATATCCCAATCTCAGCAGCAAGAATGGCCCTCTCTATGGGGCTGAACTTGGACTTAAATGGCATCGGGAGTGTCTCAGCGAGCCCAAAAACTATGGATTAGACACTTAACTTTCATAACCTGTAGTCGGGCCTCACGCTGTTCTACTGTCTCTGAAGCTCTAGATGTAGCAGCTCTCTTTCTTATTCTGTAGTCGGGCCTTATGCTGCTGGACTGTCTCTGAAGCTCTAGATCAGCGGTCTCAAACACGCGGCCCATGGGCCGCATGTGGCTCTCCAGGTGCTATTTTGCGGCACGCGGTCTGGACGCAATGATTAACTGCTCCCTTGCTGCAGTTGGTGGTTCCGGTTAAAGCTGCAGCCGGCGGCAGCTCCTCGTGTCATCCACACCAGCATTTCTCTTCCCCCTTCCCTTTCTTCTGGAGCAGCAGGGAAATGCTGCTGCTGCTGCACAGGGAAAGGGAGAGGGAGGGAAGGGGGAAGATAAATGCCTCTTCTGCACAGGAAAGGGGGAAGGGAAATGCTGATTCTGCTGCTTCTGCTTAGGGAAAGGGAGGGGGAGGGAAAATAAATTCTTCTGCTGCACAGGAAAGGGGGAAGGGAAATACTGCTTCTGTTGCTGCTGCACGCAATTGGGGAAAGAGAGGGAAGGAAGGAGAAGGAAGACAAGGGAGAGGAGAGGAACAAGAGATGCCAAGTTCATGGGAGGGAAGGAAGGAAAGGAGATATCAGACCATAGAAGGGGAGGGAGAGAAGCCAGGGCATGGGGGAAGAGGAGACAGATGCCAGACCAGGGGAAAGGAAGGATGGAAGGAGGGAGAGAAAAGAAGGAAAGATATCAGACCATGGAAATAGGACGGAAGAAGAGAGAGATAGGAAGGGGAGGTAAGACATGGAAACGTAGATTTTGAAAAGAAAGCAGAAAAATTGAATATTAAGTTAATGCCAAAGATGGATGCAAGGCAGAAAGTGAAGACGGAGAGAAAAACAGTCAAAGGACAAGAATACCCTGGAAACATAGTTAAAAGCACAGAAAAATAGTCATCAGCCAACATAGGTAGGGAAAATGATTTTATTTTCAATATAGTGATTGAAATGTGTCAGTTTTGAGAAAGAAAAGATATTAAACTTTAAATGTGAGGGCTGCAGAAAAAATAGAGTACTTGGAGAGCCGCAGAAAAAATAGTTAATGTCTTATTAAAGAAATGACAATTATGCATAACTCTTTATAGTTTATAACTATAAACTATAAACTTTTAACTGTTAAAGGAAAGTTTTATAAACTATAAAGAGTTTTACCTCATGCAAAATTGTCATTTCTTTAATAAGACATTAACTATTTTTTTCTGTGGCCCTCCAAGTACCTACAAATCCAAAATGTGGCCCTACAAAGGGTTTGAGTTTGAGACCACTGCTCTAGATGTAGCTGTTGGAAACTTGCCTTATGTTTCCTTGGAGGCATTGTTACAGCAATGACAGCATAGCACAGTGTGACATCATTCCCCAGGCTTCACACAATTGGTCAAAGCAATATCTATCTTTTTCGATGATTCTTTACATGTCACACCCCTTCCCACCCCCCACAGTATTTTTTTCTCAGTTAGTAATTGATACGTATACCAAGTTTGGTTGAAATCTGTTCATGCATTTCAGAGTTATGGTACAACATACATACAAAGATTCAAAAATATCACTCCAAAACAAAAGCATCACACAAGCCAAGAAAGCTTGTGAAGAAGCGAAAGAAAAGCCTCAGACAAACGGAGAGGTGTACCCACACTCTTCCACCCAAGCATCATAGGCAAAAATCTTTTGCACAAGTTTTAAAGTTAGCAGGTGGGAGCAAAAAATAGCCAAGAATGATTAATGGTAAAAACCACTGAATACAAACAGGCCAGACCGACGATCGTTTTGTGGCCGGTAACCACTGCTTCAGGGCCTTAGCGCCAAATCCAGGCTATCAGTACGCAGATCCTAACTGCTGCTTTCAGAGACGCACCCACCTGTAGAGGAAGAAAATTTTTTTTTTTTTGCTTGGTATTTCCTCCTCTGCACATAGGTGTCTGGTGCTGGGAAGCCCACAGGCTGAAGCCGCCCACAGCATGAATAGGAAGCCGGAAGCCGCCCGAAGAAGCAACCCACAACTCCCCCCCCTCCCCGGTACCTTTTTTTAAAGTGGCGGTGGTCTGCTGGACGGCTGCCTTTTTCCTTGCAGAGCGACGCACAACACAGGAGAGCGATGTTTGCGCTTCCTGCCTGGTTCCGTGCTGCTCTGTGATTGGCTTCAGTTAGTTCTTATTGTGAGAATTGACTGCTGCCAATTACAGAGTGGCGCGGGACCAGGCAGGAAGCGCAACGGTCGCGCTCCTGCATTATGCACAGAAATCAAATGCCATCTATATGCCAGTGATTTGGTCATTTTCCCCATACCCAGAAGGTGTACAAGACTTAAACCTGCTAAAAACCTATTTCAAATCATGGGTCCTATAAGTATACCTGTAAAAAAGAAATTTATATTTTTCCATCAAAAATCAAATAATCTGCAAAGTAATTTCAAAATCTTCATAAACAAGAAGCTGAGAATAGCGCAGTAGACTTCTCTAATTTTCAAATCGGGGCTACTTGAATACAAATGAGGCTTAAGGAGAGCCATAAAGTATCTTTCCTTGTGGGGCTGTGACACTGCTTACCAGCATGTCAGTCACATCCATCACTTTTAGTCCTCCTTCAGACTATTCATTGGAAGTATCCTTAGGGAAGTGGGCATTTCCAAATGAATTGTCTTCCTCTTTTAAGTACCTGATAAAATACCTAGTTGTAAACCATATAGATGCCAAATAGTGGATATGTTGCAGTATTCCAAGAATTGTAGTAATAATAATAAATCAGCATTTTGTCTTTCAAGCATGCATCCCATACCCCTATTTACTTCCTGCATTGTGTCACGAGATTTGGAAGAGACATGAAGAAAAACATGATGATGATGGGAGCCACTCCAGAGGTCTCCAAGGGCTGCCCTTGGCCCTCAGTCCATAGAGAACACCAATATAGAGTTATGCATACCTTGGCCTGAGATTAACTACATCTTGGAGTTTTTAATTTGGCTTTAAAGATATTTATAAGAAAATGATCAAGAGCTGTATGTGGAACAGGAACTCCTGGAAAAATAGAGCTCTGAATAAAACTAGTACTAAAATTTTGATAACAACATTTAACCAGCATGCTTATATGTTGATGAAGTCTGGGGATGTAACGTTAACCTAAAACTGCAGAATGGGATAGCTAGAAAGCCTGACTAGGAGCCTCAATTGAATCTTATTTCATAGCTTTTTTTGAAGCACATTGCTTTCTCCCTTCCTAATGTTTTTTTCCCATACATGTCTTACTTACTATCAATAACTTGTACAGTGGTACCTTGGTTTATGAGCATAATTCGTTCCAGAAGCATGCTCATAAACCAAAATACTCGTATATCAATATCCAAAACATAGTTCACAGACTTTCATGGGTGGGATATAACTATAAGATACCAACAATAGCAAGTGGAATATAATAAATCACCACAAAAAGTATTCCAGAAAAAATACCCACTTACTTCAGAGGCGTGAAACAAGAGATTAATATGTACTTATAAATGGAGAAAAGACCTCAGTTTCTTCCAGGGAAAAGAAATTCATCTGGAGGACCTCTATGCCAGCCGTATTCAACTTCAAGCTGCATAGGAAAAAACATCCCTGGTCAAAAACTCCATTATAAAGCAATATTCAGAAAATCTTATAATATAAAGTCCAAAATGCTAAAAACACTTATCTCTCAAGTTCACTGTACTCCAGGTGGGATCCGAATCCAAACAGTCCACACAGTTTTCACCACGCTGATCTTCTTTCAAGCGTGGGAAAGAAAAAAAATTATTTAAGACTCCCGACAGGCCCTGTTTCGCTATTAGATCGCTGCATCAGGGGAGGTCTATTGAAACATTGAGCTACCGCTTCACAGATTCTCTTAGTAGAAACTATACCAGGATACAACCTGCTCCGCCAAGATAGAGAGGGTAAGTTAGGAGGGGGGGGTAGCACTTTACATCAAAGAGAACATCAAAATAACCAGGATCATCGATGTCAAGTACACCGGAGAATCCATCTGGGTAAACCTGGCCAGAGGCGGAGAAAAATACCTATACCTTGGTGTGGTATACAGACCTTCAAGACAATCGGAGGACAAGGACGCAGAATTAATTGAAGACATTGAGAATATCACTTTACGGGGGGACGCTGTTCTGCTAGGGAACTTCAACATGCCTGATGTAGACTGGAACACACTCTCAGCGACAACTTGTGGGAGCAGGAGGATATTAACATCCATGAAGGGAGTACGGCTCAAACAAATGGTACATGAGCCCACTAAGGCCCAGGCCATCCTAGATCTGGTACTTACAAACGGGGAAAGCATCTCGGAGGTCTCAGTGGGAGAAACGCTAGCCTCCAGTGACCATAACATGGTATGGTTCAACCTTAGGGAAGGGCTTCCCTAGATGACAAACAAAAACGAGGGTACTCAATTTCTGGGGCACGGACTTCGCACGCATGGGTGATTTCGTCCATCAGACGCTGCATGATCAAGAAGTAACTGATAATGTGGAAGCTATGTGGTCAACCCTGAAACTGACCCTACACGAGGCAACTATCTGCTACATAAAATCGGTAAATAAACAACAAAGAAACAAGAAACTCCAATGGTTCACTGATGAGATCTCGTACCTTGTCAAGGAGAAAAAAAGAGCATTTATTTCATACAAACATACGGGGAAAGGAGAAGCTAACATTGAATACAGGACCAGGTCTGCAGCAGTCAAAACAGCAGTTAGGGAGGCCAAACTTCTAGTGGAAGAAACTCTAGCAAAGAACATTAAGAAAGGGGACAAATCCTTCTTCAGGTATATTAGTGATAGGAAAAAGAACACCAGCGGAATAGTACGCCTTAGAACACTGGATGGGAATTATGTAGAAGCAGACTCCGATAAAGCCAAACTACTGAATGAATACTTCTGCTCAGTCTTTACCTGCGAGGCACCATGGCACGGACCACAGCTGGAAGCAAAGACAAGCGTGGAAGACCCATTTCAGAATTTTGAGTTCACACCAGCTGACGTTTACAGCGAACTGGCAAGACTCAAGGTGAGCAAAGCCATGGGACCAGACAAATTGCACCCAAGAGTGCTCAGAGAGCTGTGCGATGTCCTGGCGGAGCTCTTCAATCTCTCCCTACGTACGGGGAGAGTCCCCCTGGACTGGAAAACAGCTAACGTCGTTCCTCTGCACAAAAAGGGTTGCAGAGCAGAGGCTGCGAATTACAGACCAGTGAGTCTCACATCGATAGTGTGTAAACTCATGGAAACACTACTTAAACGTAAATTAGACATGATCTTGGAGGAGGGGAATCTGAGGGATCCCAATCAACATGGATTCACTAAGGGTAGGTCATGCCAATCCAATCTTATCAGCTTCTTTGATTGGGTAACAAGAAAGTTGGACTCGGGAGAGTCTCTGGACATAGTGTACTTGGATTTCAGTAAGGCTTTTGACAGTGTCCCACACCGCAGGATTTTAAGCAAGATGAAATCAATGGGGTTAGGTGAGACACTAATTGCATGGGTCAATGATTGGCTGAGTGGTAGACTTCAGAGGGTGGTGGTCAACGGCACCTTCTCTGAGACATTGGAGGTGACCAGCGGAGTGCCACAGGGCTCAGTCCTGGGTCCACTCCTTTTTAGTATATTCATAAGGGACTTGACCCAAGGGCTTCAGGGTAAAGTAACATTATTCGCCGATGACACCAAAATATGTAATACAGTAAGGGAAAGTAATTTGCAGGATTGTATGACGCAGGACCTGCATACGTTGGAAAACTGGTCCTCGACATGGCAGCTGGGCTTCAACGCTAAGAAATGTAAGGTCATGCACCTCGGTAGCAGAAATCCGTGCAAAACTTACACCTTAAATGGAGAAACATTAGCTAGGACTTCAGTAGAACGAGACTTGGGAGTGACAATCAGTGCAGACATGAAGGCTGCCAAACAGGTAGAGAAAGCATCATCCAAGGCAAGACAAATGATGGGATGTATCAATAGAAGTTTTGTCAGCAGGAAACCTGAAGTCATAACGCCACTGTACAGAACCATGGTAAGACCTCATCTAGAGTACTGTGTGCAATTCTGGAGGCCACATTACCGCAAAGACGTGCTTAGAGTCGAGTCGGTTCAGCGGATGGCCACTAGGAAGATCTCGGGGCTCAAGGGGCTCTCGTACGAAGAGAAACTGAACAAATTGCAGCTCTACACTCTAGAAGAACGCAGGGAGAGGGGAGACATGATTGAGACATTTAAATACATCACAGGTCGTGTCGAGGTGGAAGATGACATCTTTCTTCTCAAGGGACCCTCGACATCTTTCTTCTCAAGGGACCCTCGGCTGCAAGAGGGCATCCGCTCAAACTCAGAGGAGGGAAATTTAAGGGTGACACCAGGAAGTATTTCTTCACGGAAAGAGTGATGGATCACTGGCCACCAGTGTGCTTGACTTTAAGAATAAATGGGACATCTACGTGGGATCCCTACAAAGGTCTAGTTAAGGCACTCAGACTTAATGGAGTGGGTCAGTAGAGTGGGCAGACTTGATGGGCTATAGCCCTTTTCTGCCGTCATCTTTCTATGTTTCCCCATAGGAACTAAGGGAAACTCACTTGATACGTTCCCACCCACCCCCACCCCCCGAGGCCAGCGGCGCTGCTCTACCCCCCCCTCCCAAGAACTGGCATTGCTCCCCCCGAAGCCCCCCCGCGTGATCCGGCATCCCCACGCCCGCGTCGCCCCCCGCCATGATCTGAAATTCCCTAGCACCCACCTGAACACACTGCTTACCCCCATCTGGCCACCGGCACCGGCACCAACGCACAGGACATGCCGGTGCCCGAAGATCTGCGTCTTCTTTGCTGGGCCTTGAGCATCTGTGCATGCTCAAGGCCTTCGAGTTCACACTCGAATCCCGAAGCGGTGCGTGGAGACACCGGGAGGGGCGATCACTTTCCCTCTCTGCTGCACCGATTCAAAGCCTGGTCCACCGCTGCTGCTTCTTGCCTTCTTCCCAACTACAATTTTGATGTCAGAGAGGATGTTCTGGGCCAGCCAATCGCTCCATGGTTGGGGCGAAACGTCCTTTCCGACGTCGGGGAAGGGAGGAATAGGAAAAAGGCTTGTGTTCCTGCCGCATTGGGGAAGCAGAGAAAAAGTAGACAACCATTGCGGCCCAAAACAGTACCCGGAGCAGCTGCACTCCTTGCTTCCCCCTGCCTGCTAATACAGCCGAGAAGGGGGGAAGCTGAAGAGTAAGAGGGGGAGGAGGCCAGGCAAGAGATCGCTTCTCCCCCGCAGCCAAAAGTGGCCTTTTCAGAGGGGCCCCGACACAGTAGCTGCCCCGAAGTGTTCCCTCTGCTGCAACTTCCCGTTTCCGACAGGACACATCGCGGCAGAGGGAAAGCTTCCGGGCAGCTGCTGTGCCAGGGCCCCAATTTAGGAGTTTAGCAAAGAAGTTCAAACCGCTGTCCCCTCCCCCAGATCTTTACTATTACTGTTGGGGGATTCCATCATCAGAGGCATTAACCTTGTAACACAGGGCGAGGAGACCAAAATAGTGAAATGTCTTCCAGGATCCTCAGCTACCAGGAGTTCCAGGCAAATACTGACTATAATTAAGGAAGAAACTAAGGATTTTAACACTGATGTTGTTATCCATCTGGGAACAAATGACCTGGCCAACAACTCCACACTTGCAGCACAGAAAGCATTTTGGGAGCTTGGTGAGGGCGTGAAACCTTTTGTAAAGACTTTAGCTTTTTCTGAAATACTGCCTGCATATGGAAAGGGAGAGCAAAGAGTGAAAAACACAGAGGACTTTAATAGATGGCTCAGAGCCTGGTGTCATCAAGAAGGCTTCAGGTACATAGGAGGATGGGGAAATACATGGAAGGACAAGAAGCTATATTGCACTGATGGGCTACATATTACTACAGCAGGAAAAAGAAACCTTGCAGAGAAATTTAGACAATATTTTTCTAGGCATTTAAACTAGAAGGTGGGGGTGGTGTATGTACGAAGGACAATTATAGAGACCACCCCCGGAAAAAGAAAAGATGTGATAGTAGTAAAGGCTGCAACATAAGCAATATCAGCAACTCATTTCTTATTATTGCAACGGAAAGTGAAACGACACAAAAATCCATACGAAAAAGGAGATTATCGCTGAAAAATAGCTGGAAAGCGATGACCACAAATGCTCGCAGTCTAAGCAACAAAGTTCATGATCTGCAAGCCCTGATGTTAGAGGCAGATCTAGATATTGTTGCTATCACAGAGACATGGTTCAGTGAATCACATGGATGGGATGCAAACATACCGGGATATAATCTTTTTAGGAAGGACAGAGATGGTCATAAAGGTGGAGGAGTAGCTCTCTATGTAAAGATCAATATCCAAGCGACCGAAATGCAAGGGAGAGGAAGAAGCGATATGGATTGCTCTGAAAAGAGAAGATGGAACTTCTATCTACGTGGGTGTAGTCTATAGACTTCCGACTCAATCGCAGCAAATTGATAAGGATCTGATTGTGGATATCCAAAAGTTTGGAAGGAAAGAGGAGGTTCTGCTGTTGGGAGATTTCAACCTGCCGGATGCGGACTGGAATGTTCCGTCTGCGGAATCGGAAAGAAGTAGGGAGATTGTGGATGCCTTTCAAGAGGCTCTGCTCAGACAAATGGTGACGGAACCCACAAGGGAAAAAGCGATATTGCATCTGGTCCTCACAAATGGAGAGAGTATCTCTAATGTTCGAGTGGGTGCTCACCTGGGTAGTAGCGATCATCAAACGGTTTGGTTTGATATAACGGCTAAAGTGGAGAGCGGCCGCACGATACTTAAAGTCCTAGATTTCAAACGTACGGACTTTAATGCAATGGGAAAGTACCTGAAGAAAGAGCTGTTAGGATGGGAGGACATAAGAGAAGTGGAAAGACAGTGGTCTAAGCTGAAAGGAGCGATAAAAATGGCTAAGGACCTTTATGTGAAGAAAATCAATAAAAACAAGAGAAAAAGGAAGCCAATATGGTTCTCCAACCTAGTGGCTGAGAAAATAAAGGCGAAAGAGTTGGCGTTCATAAAATATAAAAAAAACCAAGAAGAGGAGAGCAGAAAGGACTACAGGGTGAAACTGAAAGAAGCCAAGAGAGAGATACGTTTGGCGAAGGCACAGGCGGAAGAACAAATGGCTAAAAATGTAAAAATGGGAGATAAAAATTTTTTCAGATATATTAGTGAAAGGAGGAAGATAAAAAATGGAATTGCTAGGCTAAAAGATACTGGGAACAAATATGTGGAGAGTGATGAGGAGAAAGCAAATGTGCTAAACAAATACTTCTGTTCTGTGTTCACAGAAGAAAATCCTGGAGAAGGACCGAGATTGTCTGGCAAAGTTACACGAGAAAATGGAGTAGATTCTGCGCCGTTCACGGAGGAGGGTATTTATGAGCAACTTGAAAAACTGAAGGTGGACAAAGCGATGGGACCAGACGGGATCCATCCCAGGATACTAAGAGAGCTCAGAGAGGTTCTGGCGAGTCCTATTAAAGACTTGTTCAACAAATCTCTGGAGACGGGAGTGATTCCTGGGGATTGGAGGAGAGCGGATGTGGTCCCTATACATAAAAGTGGTCACAGGTATGAAGCAGGAAACTACAGGCCGGTGAGCCTCACTTCAGTTATTGGAAAAATAATGGATGTGTTGCTGAAATAAAGGATAGTGTACTTCCTTGAATCTAATGGGTTACAGGATCTGAGGACATAGGAAGGAGGCATTGAGGGCACTAAGGACATAGGAAGGAGGCCATTATGAATTAATAAGATATGTGTACATGAAAAATGAATGGAATAAATTGGGGGCAGGACTGACAATTAATAGATGTCCCCTTTTGATGAAAAAAATAAATGGTCATGTTACTCTTACCTCTCTTTACAGTTGCCTTGAGCCTGTATAGGTATGAGCCAAGCACAAATAGAAGATTAGATTAGATTAGAATGCCAGTACACATCCTATTATAAAACAGAACAAGCTGGGCGGCTATAGATTTCTGCAAAAAAACTTCACACTAGACAGACATGCAAAGCACAGACAGACTCTTACCAAATATAGAATAAGTTATGATAGGGTAGCAGTAGAAACAGAAACATATAGAAAACAGTGAATTGGAAACAGCAAAGCTCAAGAGATTTGCATGCAGTATAGTACTGTAAAAATAGAAACAAATGCATTTCTTCTTGTGCTTCACAAAATATATAAACTTGACCTGAGGAAGAAAGTTCTGCCTTTGAAAGCTTGTAAAAAATGTTAATCTAATCAAAAGGTATCATTTTATTTTCCTTTTTTGTTTTTTTTTTTTCTAGTCATTATCTACAATATATAGATAAAGATGCATAGTTCCTAAAACAGAGAAAATCAAAGATTTCCCATAAGAATGAGCAGGAAGTTATATCCTGATGTTTGTCTATACAAAAAGCATAGGAAAAAAATTTAACAGAGTCAAGAGGTTTTGGCCCTTGGTGGCTAATTCCAGCTGTGTGTTCTTTGTGTGTGCCACTAGTTTGGTTGTTTTTTTTTTTTTTTCTTTCAGATGTATATTTGCCTACTCTGAATAACCAAAGTTTTATTTAATGGTATAAAGTTGGATGACTTGTACCGTTTCAGGAGAAGACTAAGATCTGGGACACAGGAAGGGTAGAGGTTAAATGAGGGTTGAATTTAGAGAGCTGCCTGGGAATAGGAGCCACAGAAATCTCTTCCAGGTTTGTTAGAATCCTGTGTATAATTTTGTGGTTTTGGGGATTCTTGTGGGGATAGAAGTTGCTTTGGGTTTCCTGTTGGAATATAGTTAAAATCTCTGGTGATATCAGAGTGAGGCTTGGGAACGCACTGAGAGAGGCTATTGGAGTACCAGAATGAGGTTTGGAATGCCCAGAGAAGCAGCCAAAACACCAGATTGAAGCTTGGGAAACTCATTTCTGTACAAACTTATATGACAACTGAATATTTATAAGCTGTCAGCGTGGGAAACGCTTTTTACTTATGTGGATGACATTTTATACTGATTGAGATCGACCCAAATATTACCAATTTAACTTAAAATAAATCACTGTATCTTTAAACTTCAAATTTGGGCTATGTCTGTCCAGATGAAGCTAAATGCAACTAAAACTAAACGTCTGTGGTTAGGCCCAAAATTGGATCATCTTCCTTCCACTGTACTTTTGGATTCTGGAGCCTCCCTACAAATTGAGTTCTCCTTTAAGATTTTAGGAATACTTTTTGATTCTTCTCTTACTTTTAAGGATCAAATAAACTCTCTGGTTAAAGAAATGTTTTTTCAGCTTACGAATGTTGAGGAAGGTCTGATCTCTTTTCCAACAACGTCGTTTTTCTTTTTTGATCCAATCTATTATATTATCCCGGTTAGATTATTGTAACGCCATTTATCTTGGCATCACTAAGAACTGCCTTCAATGACTACAATTGATTCAGAATACCGCCGCGAAGTTGATCTATGGAAAGAGCAAATTTGACCATGTGACTCCTTTGCTTTTCTCTCTCCATTGATTCCCGGTTTATTTTAGAATTCAGTTTAAATGTTTATGTATTGTTTTAAGATTTTACATGGTATCTTTGCTCCTCTTGTTCCTTTACTATGAAATGTTTATAGATTTTCATATGCAAGAGGCATTCATCGATTTAAACTTTCTCTTCCTTCTAGGAAAGGAATTCAAGGAGTTAAGAATTTTAGCAGCTTTCTGATGTTTAAATTTCCCCAATTATGGAATGAACTTCCCCTAATTTTGAGGTGTTCCAGTTCCTTCCAATTCTTCTGTAAACATCTAAAAACTTTTTTATTTGCTAAACATTTTGAAAACTAACTCTCTTGTATTTCAGTTTACTTTATTTTTTTTTCCATTTATTGTTAACCGCATCAAGCTTCCTTTGTTTTTTCCATTTATTGTTAACCGCATCAAGCTTCCTTTGATTGAAGACCCGGTATATAAGGTTAAGTTTTTTAGTTTTTAGTTTTTTTTTTAGTTTACTTTCAGTTAAGAGACCAAATCAAAGGAAAAACAACTCTAGAAGCTAAAGAAAAGTTTGGGTACGGTATTGAAGGAATTGCCTATGGTAACTGAGTAGATCACCATATTTTTTTGCATATATATACAGTGTGCCCCTGGTCGTTCGTGGTTGGCGATTCGCAGTCCCGGTCATTTGTGGTATTTTCTGATCGCGAACTGCCAACAAGGAGAGGGCAGCAGGAGAGAGCAGCCAGAACGGCCATGAGTGCGAGAAGTCACTCGCGGTACGCTCCGACCGCCTCTTCCTGCACTAAGTCGTGCCTTATTCAATCAGGAGCTGCTTTGACACGCAGCTCCTAATTGGATAAGGCCTGACTTAGTATAGGAAGAGGCTGTCGGAGCGTACCGCGAGTGATTTCCTGCACTTGTGGCGCTCCAGCTGCTCTCCTGCCCTCTCCCGCTGCCCTCTTCAGGCTCCCCCATGAAAAACTGTATTCGCGGGGGTTCCTGGAACGGAACCACCGCGAATATCGGGGGAGTAATGTAAGCTCTGTTCTATAAAATCTGTCTAAAGTTGGGCGCCGATATCGGCACCTACTTTGAGCAATAGGCTTAATCAGTGCTGTTACTCACAATTGGACTTAATTGAAAGGTGCCTAGCTTGAAAAACACAATTCTATAAAAAGTAGGTGCCTAGCCAAAAGCACTGACACTAAAAGTGGGCATGTTTAGGGGCGGATCATGGGTGTGGTTTTTTTTAAAAAAAATAATTTAAATTTAACATGCAAAGCAAAATCTATGACAAGCAATAACAAATGGTTACAGCCAATTATTTGAAATTGAAAGAAAAATAATAAAAATTATTTATCTTTATATAGTCCTCAAATTACAGAGGGCATGAAATAGAAAACTCCTAGGGAAAGGAGATTACATATTGTGACAAACCCGTAGCCAGCTTTGTCCCTGTAATGGATAAAAGCAGAGCACGGTCCCTGGTCAGGAGAGCTGACCAGGTTAAAAGTAAGGATAGGGAATTGGCTGACTACCCCTCAGACAGTGAGGTAGAGCAGGAAAGGTATGAGCTTAAGAATATGCAGCAGAGAGTGCCATATCAGAATAAGTTCATCAGAAAGCCTGATAGGACTTTTACTAA
Organism: Geotrypetes seraphini; assembly: GCF_902459505.1. Classification (NCBI taxonomy): domain Eukaryota; kingdom Metazoa; phylum Chordata; class Amphibia; order Gymnophiona; family Dermophiidae; genus Geotrypetes; species Geotrypetes seraphini. The sequence goes on from NC_047097.1 coordinate 49,813,614, forward strand.
GAAGTGGAGTCCTAGTCCTGCAAGGTATGCACATTATCAGCCTAAGAGAAACCAGAGTTATTTCCCTAGGGATTTCCTGCCCAACCCCCTGCTCCTAGGAGAGAGGGGTGGGGCTATGGCACACATAAAAACAGAGCCCTGAATCACAGAGGGGACAGCAGGAACGGAGGGGAAGCTGAGGAATCAAGGCAAAGGCACGACCAGCAGCAGTGCAAACAGGCAGATGAGGAGAGAAGTCTCCCTCCTCAACCCCACAGTAGTGAGGATGTGGAGATGGCAGAGGACTTTCCAAGCTTGAGCCCAGCTGCTGGAAAAGAGGAGGCAATGGACACTGCTGAAGTGTGTCTAGAAGCTGTCTATAACCCAGAGGGAATGGAGGTTAGTCCATAAGCTGAAGGGAAGCCGAGAATCTGTCTCACTAAGCTGCGTTTGAGTGCAGGCTCTCTGTAACCAGAGCCCAGGTGTCACTGATTAGGGAGAGAAGGAAAACCTCTCCGTTTCACTCTGGGACTGCCCGGAGGTTGTGGTTTGCTAAAGGGACATTATCTATGATAGCGTGAAGCCTCTGTGTTAAAGCCTTTGTAAACCTAACAGCTTATCTGATGCCCTGCTGTGCTCTGTCGGCTGAAAAGCTCAGCTGATGCTAATGAGCCTAAAAGTCTGAGCTGGAAACTGGACATGTTACCCAGCTAGGTTAGCTGGAAAGCCTGGAACTTTATTTCTAAAGTTTGCTACTCCATTTATCTGCTTTGTTTATGCAGTTTGTTTTCATTGTTTGAAAGTTTATTTTCATGGCATTTCTGTCTATTTGAGCCCTGGTGAAGAGGACTATCTTTAAAGCAGAGAAAGTCCAGGGAACTGGAACTGTATGCCATACTTGGTACTCAAGCCTTTCTGACAACTATATGCTGTTTTTGTTTTATGCTTAATTTTTGCATTCTATGAGGGTGGCTGAAAGTATTCAGACCTCCCTGTTCAATAAAGCCTAAGTTTGTGAATTTGAACAAACCTGAATCATGTCTCCTTTTTGGCAAAGTATCTCAGTGTGGCCTGGCAGACTAGGCAGGTGCCTAGGTCTGTTTTACCTGAAAAGCCTTTCTCTTTCCTGGGGAAGCCATGCCGACAGATCAGGATTCGGCACAGCTAAGCCGCCTGACGGTCAGAGCAGGGGATAGCTGTGTGACAAAGAAACAAAGAAATAGAGCAGGTTAACTTCAGCGACATTAAGTATGGTCTTAAATTGCATCTCATTTTCCTAAGTAGTCATTGAGATTCCTTTATCTTCAAGAAAAAACCGTAATTGAACAGGTTAAAAAAAAAATCTATTATCCTGATAGGAATCAAAGCATTTACATGGGAAATGTAATTGAAAGAGTGCATCTAAAGAAACAACTGGATTACAGTAAGCCAAAAACTCCTTTCTTCTAGTTTTTGTCCACTTAGAGACATCTGGGAATATATATATTCTCTCTCCAATAAAGGAGATTTGCTTTAAATTATAGTAAAGCTTTAAAACCATCTCTTTGTCCTGATGAAACACAAAGGACACCAACAACGTAGCATGGCCTGAGAGTTCTATATCTAATGATTCTAGCAAAGCCAAAACTTCTATTTCTGCTCCACCATCTTTCTGTTCCTTTGGTAATTTTTTCAAGACATATATCTTTTGTATTAGAGGAACATTAGTTTCTGGAATGTAGGAATGATGCTGCACACACAAGGCTCAGAGTGGGATGAGGCGACCTAAAGGGATAGTCTCTCCCCCTTTTATTGAGAATCATAGCTCCATTAATTACTTAGCTAATGCTCTACAAGGTTATAATTTCATAATGCATTTACAGTGAGGATTAGACCAAGGCAATACATTGTTTACATATTTCATGTGATTCATAAAGTTACTATCTCATGTGACATATGAATACATAATAATAGTTACAATAATGTGTACATTTCTGATATGTCTCAAATCTTATTATAGCATGTGACAGTCCAAAGGTTATAATGCATACTCCTTAAGCTTTCTTGATTAGCCTTAAGTCAAGGCTTGCTCCGGCAAAGTCTGATTGTTGCCCATATAAGGGATGCTTAAACAAGATAAGGAATAAGGGGAAATGTGTGTCAGGTTAATATGTGACAGGAAGGGAGGAGGAATGCCTCATCATTCTGTCACAAGGTGCAAACCTTGTCCTTGCTTAGAATGTATACGAGGCAGGAGGGAGAACGTGGCAGGAGGGAGAGGGAATGAGAAACAGGACTTTAGATCAGCACACAGGCCTAGATCCGCACACAGGGTCTAGATCCGTACACAGGGCCTAGATCAGTGTGCCGACCTGGTCTGGTTCTGAACCGCCTGTGTGCTGACCTAGCATGTGTTCTGATGCCCTGGATCAGAACTCTCCATCCCTACATTTCCCCTTATTTTACTATTTGAAGGGCTTTACGGAGGTAGGGCAAATCTGCTCGGGATAATTTGCGATAGCGGCCAGAAAATGAGGAGATATTGCAGAATAACCTGAGGTAAGATGTCTTGTCGCATATTAGAGGCCAATTCATGTAGTTGTTGAATTTGGTCATGTACACGGTTGCTGTTGTTGGACAGGTTGAAACAGCACATATTTTTAATGGTTTCGCAGCCGTGATGATGTAATAGTAATAGATAATCTATGGCGGCTCTGTTGTCTAACACAGCTGTCCGCAGTTCATTTTGTTCTTGATTTAGCAAGCTAAGGGCGTGTGAGGTATGATTAATGTCCTTAGCTAAAGCACAAACTAATTGTGATAAAGTTTTTGATTAAATAATGCTAACCCAGGTACACCAACTAAAGAGACTGTCAAAGAGATAATTTCAGCTTTTGAGAGCAAGTTAACATTACTATCGCATTGATCAGTTAAAGCATAACTATCAGAGGTTATAGAGACAGAGCGTTTTGCTCTAGCAATCTTGTGATTAATCAATTGCTGTTTATGTACCAATGCTGGGACCAATCTACTTAAGCAGCATTGGGTATTGTGTGTTAAATTAGCAGGAATATCATTCCATGTTTGCGTGTCACAGGTCTAAAACCAACCTGCAGGCAGGATAAGGTGAGCATTAATATATGAAATATTTACAAAATGCGAACAGTTCCATAAAGGTAATCCACTGTTAATGCAATTTCTAGAACAATTCTGCACCCTAGCACATGACAGATTCTTGTGATTTGCTACTATGGGGGGATAAATTGTCATGGCATCCCAGGGTAATTTTCGGGCTATGTGTCCCCACGATTTAAACATGGTATAAGAGACTTCATCTTCAGTCATAAAATTGGGGGTTGGGAAGTATTTCCTATTCCCCCGAGCGCTTTACACACAGGGATTAAACACGATTCTAACAAAGTGTGTGCATCAGTACTCTGCTGTAAGCAGAAATTGTCAGTCCCTGAAATATCAGCAATTGTTTCCAAAATGTTATATTGCATTCTTTACTCCCATGCTTCCCCAGCAGAAGGTAAATGAAGGCTAAGAAAAATTAGCAAGCAAATAACAATCATTAAAGAATTACAAGTTAATTGTGCAAAAATAGCAGCAGTAAAATTTTCAGGTGTCAGTTCTTTATCAGTCTTTTTCAAGGTGATCACTCAAGCTTTTAATGTGTCCCCAAGTTACGGGATCAGTCTTAGAATAACGCTTTCTTTTCCGGTCATCTGGCTGTGGGATGGGACTTTTGTTGTGGTTTCCTTAAGATGGAATCAAATTCAGGAATGGGATTCTGCAGGAGTTGATTCCACAACATTGTCTTCTGTAGTTCTTGCGCTGGTGTCTGCAGCTGCTTGCTTTTCTTCTATAGGGACAGGAGGGGTGTCTGCAGCTGCTCGATTTTCTTCTGTAGTTTCTGTTTGTACAGGCCGAACGTGTCTGCTCGGTACCCAAACTGGACCTGTAGGAGTTGAGACAGCGGCATAGCCTCTCACCCAAGTTATTAAGGGAGCAGGTCCATGCCAGACAGGATTAGGAGACAGTTTATATTTAACCAAAGGTTGCGGTAATGGAACTGTCGTTTGATGGTGTTTATCATGGGCAGAATACTCTGAAAAATAGTTCAAATGATTAAGAGTGAACAAAACAATGGATAAAGACATTTGAACCTTTCTCAAATTAGGAACAGCATATTTCACTGGTTTCTGTTTTAATAGATAAGATTTCAATGTACGGTTGGCACGTTCCACAATGGCTTGTCCTGTAGAATTATAAGGGAAACCGTGAATTAATTGGATATCCCACTGCAAGCAAAACTCAGAAAAAGCATTGGAAGAATATGCAGAGCCATTGTATGGTCTTAGAGTTTTCGGCTTTCCCATAACTGCAATGCATTGTAACATATGATTAATTACTTGATTCGTTGTTTCTCTGTTTGTGCTGTTACCCAGAGATAACCAGAATAGGTGTCAATAGTAACGTGCAGATATTTCCATTTCCCGAAAGGGGATATTGAGTGACATCCATTTGCCACACTTGATTTACTGTAAGTCCCCTGTGGTTTACCCCGTACTCAGCAGCAGAATGCAGCTGAGAGTATTGAGGGCAGGATTGAACTGTTGTGGTAGCTTGATTTAAATGAATTTTATCACACAAAGATGATGGTCTAATACTGACCAACACCAATAAATCCACTCTAATAATATTAGTCTTCAGACCCTCAGAAATGCCACCATCCACTCCAATATAATTTCATAATGGCTGGATTTACACATTAGATCCTCACCGGGTCACTTGTATTGAAACTATTTTGAAATAGAACTGTGCTCGGGATACACTTAACCTATATTTTAATTGTGAAGCTAATACTTAGCTGAGGTGGTGCATTCAAAGGGATCTATATACCAACATGTTTCAACCTGGAATTTTAAAATTAGGAGTGGTCGCGTTGTGGGTAACCAATTTAGACTTAGAGGGATCGGAGCCCTGATGAAACCCATCCAGGGTGAAACATGTTGGTATATAGATCCCTTTGGATGCACCACCTCAGCTAAGTATTAGCTTCACAATTAAAATATAGGTTAAGTGTAACCCGAGCACAGTTCTATTTTAAAATAGTTTCAATACAAGTGACCCGGTGAGGATCTAATGTGTAAATCCAGCCACTATGAAATTATATTGGAGTGGATGGTGGCATTTCTGAGGGTCTGAAGACTAATATTATTAGAGTGGATTTATTGGTGTTCGTCAGTATTAGATCATCATCTTTGTGTGACAAACTGACATCTATCCTCTCGAAAACATATATACTTTGAGAATTCCTGTATCTAATTATTAAATGAATTTTAAACATTTTCACCAGGGCTTTGGCATTTTGGTGGAAGAATGCATGACTATCAGTGGGAGTGATAAATTGTGTAAAAACCTTCCTAGTAGCAGCGTCTGCAAGATTGTTTCCTGTAGAAATGACTCCAGAAAGATTATGATGGGTATGAATGTGAAACATGCTAAGGGAGTGTTTACGTGTCGACAATAACGAGCGTAATTCAAGAAACAATGATAGTTGTTATCAATTGATGGGGTGACATAGGCACCAGGAAGCTAGTAAACTAAATTACGAACGTACAGACTGTCAGTGATCAGGTTCAATGGACAATGGGAAAAGGTTTGCAGTGCAAGAATAATAGCGGCCACTTCTGATCGCTGAGCAGATTATTGCGGGGGAGTGAATAAGACCCGAGAAGCATATTCTTGGTTCCAGTGCATGACTCCGCGTGTCTTACTGCCATCTGTATAGACAGTGAGAGTATCAATTATAGGTGTTAAGCTTAGTGCAGAATGAAAATCCAAAATACTTTCTGCAACAAGAATCAAGTGTTTATCTTTAGGATAATGATGACAGATATGACCAATGAAATTGGTTAATGCAATTTGCAGTTCCTCATTATATTGAAGAAGAAATTCCCATTGCATTGCTCTTGCAAAACAGAAACGGTGATAGATATCAAATCCAGTCCCAGAATGGCTAAGGCTTGATTTCTTGCTTTACTGATGAGAGAATTATACATTTATTGAGGAGAGCTGATGTTCTTAGGGGGCGTATGTGGTAAATAGATCCATTCCACTATATGTAACCTGTTATCTGGGGTTAGCTGGCCTAAAACCGCAATAGGTTGGCGTTTCTGCAGAAGGATTAATAAGGAAAGCGCTATATTATCCTGAATCCCATCAACCCATTGCGTTAATAAATGCTGGTTAATAATCATAAAGAACATAAGCAATGCCTCTGCTGGGTCAGACCTGAGGTTCATCGTGCCCAGCAGTCCACTCACGCGGTGACCCAACAGGTCCAGGACCTGTGCAGTAATCCTCTATCTATACCCCTCTATCCCCTTTTCCAGCAGGAAATTGTCCAATCCTTTCTTGAACCTCAGTACCGTATTCTGCCCTATTACGCTCTCTGGAAGCGCATTCCAGATGTCCACCACATGTTGGGTAAAGAAGAACTTCCTAGCTTTCGTTTTGAATCTGTTCCCTTTCAACTTTTCTGAATGCCCTCTTGTTCTTTTATTATTCGAAAGTTTGAAGAATCTGTCCCTCTCTACTCTCTCTTTATGCCCTTCATGATCTTATAAGTCTCTATCATATCCCCTCTAAGTCTCCTCTTCTCCAGGGAAAAGAGACCCAGTTTCTCCAATCTCTCAGCGTATGAAAGGTTTTCCATCCCCTTTATCAGACGCGTTGCTCTCCTCTGAACCCTCTCGAGTAATGCCATGTCCTTCATAAGGTACGGCGACCAATATTGGATGCAGTACTCCAGATGCGGACGCACCATCGCCTGCTACAACGGCAGGATAACTTCTTTTGTTCTGGTTGTAATACCCTTCTTGATTATGCCTAGCATTCTATTTGCCTTCTTAGCGGCCGCTGCGCACTGTGCCGTTGGCTTCATTGTCATGTCCACTATTACCCCCAAGTCCCTTTCTTGGGTACTCTCATTTAATAACATCCCTCCCATTCTATAGTTGTACCTCGGGTTTCTGTTTTCCACATGTAATACTTTACATTTCTCAACGTTGAACTTCATCTGCCATCTCGTCGCCCATTCTCCTAGTTTGTTCAAGTCCCTTTGCAATTCTTCGCAGTCCTCTTTAGTCCGAGCTCCACTAAATAGTTTGGTGTCGTCTGCAAATTTTATTATTTCGCACTTTGTCCCTGTTTCTAGATCATTTATGAATATATTAAATAGCAGCGGCCCAAGCACCAAGCCCTGTGGGACCCCACTCATGACCCTCCTCCAGTCCGAGTAGTGGCCCTTCACTCCTACCCTCTGTTTCCTACCCGCCAACCAGTTTCTGATCCATCTATGTACGTCTCCTTCCACCCCATGGTTCGCTATCACTTTTTGAATGTCTGGTATTATATAGATCAAATCTGAAGGTTGTTTGCCTTTAGTCAAAAGATGAAATAAGGGACTGAGAAGATCAGTAGGAATATTAAAATATGGGCGCACCCAATTAAGTGTGCCTAGAATTTGTTGCAGCTCAAAATATGTGATGGCAGAACTAAGTTTTAAAGTGATAATGGTAGGAGCTGCATACGATTGTAGTAATTTGTGACCCAAATAGAGATAAGGATACTGTTTTTGAACTTTTTCAGGTGCAATACACAATCCGTAATGTTTTAAATGTGTGGCCAATTCAGAAATCCATTTAGTTTTTATCTTTCGTGCTGCTATTAAGATATCATCCATGTAATGATATATTAATGCTTCAGGCGTATTTGATCTGAAACTTTGCAATGCTTGAGAAGCATATATTTGACACAGAGTTGGACTGTTTAACATTCCTTGTGGCAACACTGTCCATTGATACCTCTGGGTTGGCTGACTATGATTAAGAACAGGCACAGTAAATGCAAATTTTTCTCTATCATCTGGATGCAGAGGAATGGTAAAGAAACAGTCTTTAAGATCTATTACCAAAACCTCTCAAGTTATCGGAATTATGTTAGGATTTGGAGTGCCACACTGTAAAGGGCCCATTGGTTGAATGCACTAATTAATTTTCCTAAGATCATGCAGCAATCTCCATGTACCTGATTTTTTTCTTTATTACAAACACTGGAGAGTTCCATGGGCTGGTTGAAGGTTCTAAGGCCCTGATTCTCCAAAGTGCGTTCCGATTTTAGGCAGCTGTAGGCTTCCTACAGCTGTCTAATCAGCCAATTGGGATGCACGTTTTTTTAAAAAAATGCTCCCCAGGCAGGCCTGAAGGCGCCTCCGGGAGCCTAGGGAGACCCGCAAGATGCCTAAGCTCGCCTAAGGGCCTTTGGCGGGCCTTAGGCGAACCTAGGCGGCCCTACGCGTCTCCCTAGTAGAGGAGAAGCTTAAAATGTAGGCCAGCAAAATGCTGGTCTACATTGTAAGTAGACGCGGCCGCTATACTTATCACGGCAAGGGATCTCTCTGCTGCTATAAGTATAGCGGGCCGCGGCCTGTCCGATCGCTGGCAGGAGGGTGCCCAATCCCTCCTGCCCGAAGACGCACCCTCCCCCCCCCCGACAATATCGATCGCTGGCAGGAGGGTGCCCAATCCCTCCTGCCCGAAGACGTACCCTCCGCCCCCCCGGCGCTAACAACCCCCAAACCTCCAACCCACCAAATTAACCTGTTCTTACGGCCAGATGGGTCTTTCCCGTCCAGCCGGCAGGCACGCCTGGTCGAAATGAGGCGGGCCCGCCCCTTCCCAGCCCATCCCGCCGAAGCCTAAGGCCTGATTGTCCCAGGCTCTAGAAGCCTGGACCAATCAGGCCTTAGGCATAGCAGGTCCGCCCATCCCCACTTAATCTAAGGCCTGATTGGCCAATCAGACCTTAGACTTAGTGGGGATGGGCGGACCCGCTATGCCTAAGGCCTGATTGGTTCAGGCTTCTAGAGCCTGGGACAATCAGGCCTTAGGCTTCGGCGGGATGGGCCGGGCTCGCCTCATTTCGACCAGGCGTGCCTGCCGGCTAGACGGGCAAGACCCATCTGGCCGTAAGAACAGGTTAGTTTGGTGGGGTGGAGGTTTGGGGGTTGTTAGCGCCGGGGGGGCGGAGGGTCCGTCTTCGGGCAGGAGGGATTGGGCACCCTCCTGCCAGTGATCGATATTGTCAGGGGAGGGGGAGGGTGCGTCTTCGGGCAGGAAAGATTGGGCACCCTCCTGCCAGCGATCGGACAGGCCGCGGCCTGCTATACTTATAGCGGCAGAGAGATCCCTTGCCGCGATAAGTGTAGCGGGCCGTGTCTAATCTAACCCGATTCTCTAACCAGTGTCTGTAACATGGACGCCGGTTACAGAATCGGGGTTTAGTGTAGGCCGATTCTGAATAGGACGCCTCTCTCAGGCGTCCTATACAGAATCAGGGCCTAGGTGTCTTGCGGGCCTCGCCTTCAATATAGGCGGCCTGCCTGGGGAGCATTTTTTTAAAAAAACGTGCATCCCGATTGGCTGATTAGACAGCTGTAGGACGCCTACAGCTGCCTAAAATCGGGACGCACTTTGGAGAATCAGGCCCTAAATGTTTAGCATTCAGTTATTCTTTAACTAAGTGATGTAAAGCTTCTAACTTTGGCTGGGTTAATGGCCATTGATTAACCCACAATGGACTGTTAGCAAGCCATTTTAAGGGCAAGGCTGTGTGAAGGTGGCCTTCTCTGAAATCCTCCCTGTACCAAGAGCAGATGGAAAGAGACAAGGGGAATTGCAAGTGATCAACGCCTGGATGAGACGATGGTGCGAAGACGAAGGCTTCGACTTCGTGCGCAACTGGACGGCGTTCTGGGGAAAAAGTAAATACTACAGAAGGGATGGACTACACCTCAACAAGGAAGGAGCAAGAGTTTTGGCAGGCAACATGAAGAAAGCAATAGAGAAGGCTTTAAACTGAAGGACAGGGGAAAGCCGACAGTCGACCACCGGTCGATGGCACGGACAACAGGATGCCCCGACGTAGGAACAAAGGACTACTACTCATACACAAGAGAGGTCGACCTCACAGCCAACAAAGGAGAACAAGCAGGAAGGGACAACTCAGACACAGGAGGGGATGACCACACAGCAAACATGGGAGATAACACAGGAGCAGTAAAGGATACCGTAAATGAAACTGTAAGGACAGCCAAGAGTAGAAGGTCCAAAAAGGTAACACGAAGGGAACTTAGATGTATGTATACAAATGCTAGAAGTCTAGGAAACAAAATGGGAGAACTAGAGACGATAGCAAGACATGAGAACATGGATATCATTGGCATAACAGAAACATGGTGGAATGAAGAAAACAAATGGGACACAGTACTACAGGGATACAAACTATATAGAAGGGATCGAGAAGGGCAGAAAGGTGGAGGTATTGCCCTATATGTTAAGGAAGGAATAGATTCTGTTGGAATGATTACAACAGACAGGAAAGAGAAGCTGGAGTCCCTCTGGATCAAAATTCCTGGTCACAATGGCGCAGATACAAAAATTGGCCTTTACTATCGTCCCCCAGGACAGGCGGAGGTCACTGACTCAGAAATGATGGAGGAAATCAAACAAGTATGCAAGACAGGCAATGTAGTTATATTGGGAGACTTCAATTTCCCAGGAATAGACTGGAAACTAGGAGCCTCCAACTGCGGCAAGGAGGCCAAGTTCCTGGAGGTGCTAGGGGATTGCTTCCTGGAGCAAATGGTAAAAGAGCCGACAAGAGGCGACGCCACCTTGGACTTGGTCCTAAATGGTCTCACCGGACCGATAACAGAAGTAGAAGTCATGGTTCCACTGGGAACGAGTGATCACAATGTAATCAACTTTAAACTTGACATCGGGAAAGGGAAACATTCCAAAACCTTAACCACCACCTTAAACTTTAAAAAGGGTAAATACGATTGCATGAGAGCCATGGTAACAAAACGACTCGAGAAGATGGTGGACAAACTTGAAACAGTAGACCAGGCATGGTGCCTATTGAAAAATACTATTGCAGAAGCACAAGATCTCTACATTCCGAGGATTTCCAAAGATCGGAGAACTAAAGGCAAAGGAGAACCAGCATGGCTTACCATACAGGTGAAGGAAGCCATAAAAGAAAAGAAGGACTCTTTCAAAAAATGGAAATGCACGAAGACAACCGAAGCCTGGAACAAACATAAAGATGAACAGAAGAAATGTCACAAGGCGGTGAGGGATGCAAAACAGGACTATGAGGAAAAAATAGCCCGGGAGGCCAAAAACTTCAAGCCCTTCTTTAGATACGTGAAAGGGAAAAAACCTGCAAAAGAGGCAGTGGGACCCTTGGACGACATGGGAAGAAAAGGGTACATCAAGGAAGATAAACAAATCGCAGACAAACTAAATTCCTTCTTTGCGTCTGTCTTTACGAAGGAGGACACCTCAACAATACCTGAAGTGGAGAAACTGTTTACAGGAGAAATAGAGGACAGCCTCACCACAGTTGAAGTGAACTTAGATCAGATATACTACCAGATCGACAAACTTAAAAGTGACAAATCCCCTGGACCGGATGAAATTCACCCGAGAGTCTTGAAGGAATTGAAGGTCGAAATCGGAGAGTTACTGCAAAAACTTGCAAACCTGTCAATCAGAACTGGTCAGATACCAGACGACTGGAGGAAAGCGAACGTCACGCCAATTTTCAAAAAAGGATCGAGAGGAGAACCGGGCAACTATAGACCTGTGAGTCTTACATCTGTCCCCGGCAAGATGATTGAATCACTGATCAAGGATAGCATAGTTCAGCACTTGGACACACATGACTTGATGAAACCCAGTCAACATGGATTCAGGAAAGGGAAATCGTGTTTGACGAATTTACTCCAATTCTTTGAGACCGTGAACGAGCAAATTGATAGTGGAAAGCCGGTGGACATAATATACTTGGACTTCCAGAAAGCATTTGACAAAGTTCCACACAAAAGACTTCTTAGGAAACTACAAAGCCATGGCATAGAGGGAGATATACAAAGATGGATAGGCAAATGGCTGGAAAACAGGAAGCAGAGAGTGGGCATAAATGGGAAGTTCTCCGACTGGGAGAAAGTGACTAGTGGTGTACCCCAAGGCTCGGTACTTGGGCCGATCCTTTTTAATATTTATATCAATGACCTGGAAAACGGAACATCCAGTGAGATCATCAAGTTTGCAGACGACACAAAACTCTGCCGGGCAATCAGATCGCAGGAGGACAGTGAGGAACTCCAGAGCGACTTGTGTCGGTTAGAAAAATGGGCGGAGAAATGGCAGATGAAGTTCAACGTGGAGAAATGCAAGGTAATGCATTTAGGCAGTAAAAATAAGGAATACGAGTACAGAATGTCAGGTGCAACTCTGGGAAAAAGTGAACAAGAAAGGGATCTGGGTGTACTGATAGATAGGACCCTGAAGCCGTCGGCACAATGCGCGGCAGCGGCAAATAAGGCAAATAGAATGTTGGGCATGATAAAGAAAGGAATCTCGAGTAGATCGGAGAAAGTTATAATGCCGCTTTATAGGGCAATGGTCAGACCCCACTTGGAATACTGCGTCCAACATTGGTCTCCCTACTTAAAGAAGGATATAAAACTGCTGGAGAGGGTGCAGAGACGAGCAACTAAACTAGTGAAGGGTATGGAGAAACTGGAATATGAGGATCGACTTAAAACACTGGGATTGTTCTCCCTTGAGAAAAGGAGACTGCGTGGGGATATGATCGAAACCTTCAAAATACTGAAAGGAATCGACAAATTAGAGCAGAAAAAACTATTTACATTGTCCAATTTGACACGGACAAGAGGACATGAAATGAAGCTAAGGGGGGGCAAGTTCAGGACTAATATCAGGAAGTTCTGCTTCACACAGAGAGTGGTTGACATCTGGAATACTCTCCCATGGGAGATTATTGCGGAATCGACAGTCCTAGGCTTCAAAAGCAAACTAGATGCATATCTCCTTGAGAGAGGCATATAAAGATATGGTTGGCTATAAAATAAGCCAGGTGTATACCTAGCAGGGCCTCCGCGTGTGCGGATAGCCGGACTTGATGGACCGAAGGTCTGATCCGGAGATGGCGCTTCTTATGTTCTTATGTTCTTATGACTCATTGTATATGAAGCACAGTCAGTGGCGTATCAAGTGGGGGGCGGTCCGCCCCGGGTGCCAAGTCCTGAGGGGGTGCTCCTGGTCCACTTCCCTCCCCCTGCACCGGGTGTCACGTTAGGAAACAGCCTGCAGCAAGATCACGCGATGCCAGCGATCTTTGCTTGCTTAGGCTGTTTCCTCCGCCACGGTCCCGCCCCTCCTCTTATGTCAGAGGAGGGGCGGGACCGCGGCGGAGGAAATAGCCGAAGCAAGCAAAGATCGCTGGTATCGCGCGATCTTGCTGTAGGCTGTTTCCCCAGGGAAATGAAGCGGGGAGGCCGGGGGAATGAGCAGTGCTTCGTGGTGGTGGTGGTGGTGGGGCCGAGCGGTCCTTCGAGGTAGTGGGGGGGGGGCAGGCCTTCGGGGTGGGGCGGGCAGGCAGACCTTGTGGGGGGGGGGAGACAGGCCTTCGGGGGGGGACAGGCAGGCCTTCGGGGGGGGTGACAGGCCGTTGGGGGGGGTGCAGGCCTTCAAGGTAGAGCACAGGCCTTCAAGGGGGGGGGGGACAGGCAGGCAGGCCTTCAAGGGGGGGACAGGCCTTCGAGGGGGGTGTAGGTCTTCGGGGGGGGTGCAGGCCTTCGGGAGGGGGTGCAGGCCTTCAAGGGGGGCAGGCCTTCAGGGGGTGTAGGCTTTCGGGGGGGGTGCAGGCCTTCAGGGGGTGCAGGCCTTCAAGGGGGGGGGAAAGGCCTTCAGGGGGGGAAGGCCTTCAAGGGGAACAGGCAGGCAGGCCTTCAAGGGGGGGACAGGCCTTTGAGGGGGGTGTAGGCCTTCGGGAGGGGTGCAGGCCTTCGGGGGGGGGGCAGGCCTTCAAGGGGGGGTCAGGCCTTCAGGGGGGCATGCCTTCAAGGGGGGGATGCAGACCTTTAAGGGGGGACAGGCCTTCAGGGGAGGGGGGGCCTGGTGTAGAAGTACAAAAAGGGGAGGGGTTCAAAGAGACGTGCATATGCCGGACTTTGGGTGGGAAGAAATAATGGGTCTGAAAATAGAGGAGAGAGAGAGAGGTGATGGACATGGGTTTTAGGGAGGGAAGGAACAGAAAGGGAGAGAAGTTGGACACAAGGGATGGTGTGGAGGGGGGGAGGCAGAGATACTGATTAGGAGGGTAGTTGGGAAAAGAAAGGGAGAGATGGTGGACCCTGGGGTGGTGGGGAAGGAGGGAGAGCTGCTGGATGAAAGGGTAGTTAAGAAAAGGTGGATCTGTGGAGGGAGACAAAAAAAGGAAAGATGCCAGACATCCGGGGGAGGGAAGGGAAACGGAAGGGGAGGACAGAGATGGCAGATGGATGGTTAGCACGGAGAAAGAAGAAAGGAGACCCTGGCAAGCAAGTTATTAGAAGACAATCAGAGCCTGGGACCAACAAGATTTGAAAAATAACCAGACAACAAAAAGGTAGAAAAACTAATTTTATTTTCTGTTTTATGATTACAATATGTCAGATTTGAAATGTGTATCCTGCCAGAGCTGGTGTTAGACCGCAAACGTGAGCTAGGATTTAACAGAGAGAGGAAAAGTCCTTTTGTTTCTTTATTTTATTTACACCACAGTGCCAGTGTGGTTAGGAGAAGCCAAAGGGGGGTGAAAAAGCTATAAAATAAACCCACCAGGATGTTTGAAAAAAACACCCAATTGGGCAGGAAAATCGAATCGATAAACCAATTCAATAGGCTGAATCGAATCGAAATTTTTTTTTTCCTGAATCTGGCAGCACTAGTTTGCGCTACTGTCTTAGACTTTAGGACCTGGGATTGGGGAGAGATGGCATCCTCAGTACTTTATAATGCAAGTGAAATGAGGATTTGGTCAGATTTTTGAAGGGTCTGCACTCTGCAGAAGAAAAATATTGTATAGGCCGGGGACATGAGACAGAAGGAAATGGGAACTTTTCTTCCTTCTATTTTTGTGAATGGAAAGGCTGAGGATGTCAGAGAGTTCAGTTAAAATATGTGCTTTATAAGAAAATATAATAAAGTGTTTTATAAAGTTTATAGCATTGCTGGCCTACCCGGTGAGGTGTTCCTAGTGGTAGTGGCGGCAGCGTGTCAATGTGTTGAGAGGAAGAGGTGATCTGGGAAATTCTGCTGAGCAAACTCCGGGCCCATTTCCACCCCCCAGTTAGTCCACTCCACTCAACTGGTTCACACACTGAGTGGGTCTTTGGGTGTTGTTCCTGGGTAGTTGTTTTGGGATCTCTTCCAATGGTTTGTCAGTATCTCCTTCTGGTCCAAGGAAGGAAACTTTGTTAACCTTAGCACTGACCTACAGAATATGTTTGTAACAGCGCTGCTTGTGTGGCATTGTAGTCTATGTAGTGATCGAAAGAAAAAAACAGACCTTTGCACATTTTTGCACTATATGATGGGTGTATGAGGAGATTCACATTTCCTGCACAGCTAAGTCCGTGTAAAGTTACCTTTTGCTGTATTTGACATCTAGCAAAGTCTCTGTTTGGAAGGAAAGATCTGAGCTTAAGTGGCCAGAAGTTATGGTAAAAGCAGATAGCGTAGCTGGTTTTAAGAAAGGTTTGGACAAATTCCTGGAGGAAAAGTCCATAGTCTGTTATTAAGACATGGGGGAAACATCTGCTTGCCCTGGATCGGTAGCATGGAATGTTGCTACTCTTTGGGTTTTGACCAGGTACTAGTGTCCTGGATTGGCTACCATTAAATGGGCTACTGGGCATGATGGACCATTGGTCTGACCCAGTTAGGCTATTCTTATGTTATGTTCTCATCTGTAGGGGCCTTTGTTTTCACTTCTTATTTTAATGTATTTTTTTCTGAGAACTAATCAGTGTTTTTTATAATGGGAACAAAAATTGAAGAGAATTAATGTGTGTGGAATGGGGGGGGATAACTAATTTCTTCAGCTAAATAATTCAATCCACCTCAACCAGACATAGGAGAACTCACGCACCATTCACACACCCTCCAACCAAAAACATCAAAAGAAAAAAACAGTTCGACAACCTCCTAGCCATTCGAGCTGCAACACTCGACCCCCAACTCTACAACCTATTGACCTCGACCACAAACTACAAAACCTTCAAAAAAGAAATAAAAACCCTTCTATTCAAAAAACACATAAAACCGAACTAACACAATCAGAACTGTCCCAAGCATCACCTGCAACTACTCCATATGTACTTCTGATGTCATGACAATTCAGACATAATTTATGTTATGTTATGGTATGTTTGGAATAATGGTTACATATATGAGGTTCAATAAAAGAAAATTTTCACTGCCTGTTTCTATTATGACCATTTATTCAGTTTCATGATTATTACAAAAAATATTTTTTTACATGGGGTGGGGGTGTCAAAAAATTATGGGCCCCGGGTGCCACATACCCTAGGTACGCCACTGAGCACAGTGTTTAATTGAGATAACAAATCTCTTCCCCAAAGATTGAGATGGACTGGCAGAATATATGGTCTCACAGTGGCAGTCTGCTGTGATCCTTCTACCGTAATAGTCAGCAAGTATTTACTCTGCTGTGCTTCCTGCCCCCCCCCCCCCCCCCCCAATTCCCCAAACCTGTTTCACGTGGTCAAGGGGCAATTCTGACGGCCATTGATTAAGAGCAATTACAGTAACATCAGCACCAGTATCTAACAACCCTTGAAACAAAATGCTATTGAGATAGACATTCACAAAAGGGCGGCTGTTACCTATTATTTGCGTGAGATAGTTTACTTGCTTTGTAGTGGAACCGAGTCCTTGATTTAGTAGATGACGGCAGATAAAGACCCGAATGGTCCATCCAGTCTGCCCAACCTGATTCAATTTAAATTTTTTTTTTTAATTTTTTCTTCTTAGCTATTTCTGGGCAAGAATCCAAAGCTTTACCCGGTACTGTGCTTCCAACTGCCGAAATCTCTGTTAAGACTTACTCCAGCCCATCTACACCCTCCCAGCCATTGAAGCCCTCCTCTGCCCATCCTCCTCCAAACGGCCATACACAGACCGTACAAGTCTGCCCAGTAACTGGCCTAGTTCAATCTTTAATATTATTTTCTGATTCTAAATCTTCTGTGTTCATCCCACGCTTCTTTGAACTCAGTCACAGTTTTACTCTCCACCACCTCTCTCGGGAGCGCATTCCAGGCATCCACCACCCTCTCCGTAAAGTAGAATTTCCTAACATTGCCCCTGAATCTACTACCCCTCAACCTCAAATAATGTCCTCTGGTTTTACCATTTTCCTTTCTCTGGAAAAGATTTTGTTCTACGTTAATACCCTTTAAGTATTTGAACGTCTGAATCATATCTCCCCTGTCTCTCCTTTCCTCTAGGGTATACATATTCAGGGCTTCCAGTCTCTCCTCATATGTCTTCTGGCGCAAGCCTCCTATCATTTTCATCGCCCTCCTCTGGACCGCCTCAAGTCTTCTTACGTCTTTCGCCAGATACGGTCTCCAAAACTGAACACAATACTCCAAGTGGGGCCTCACCAATGACCTGTACAGGGGCATCAACATCTTCTTCCTTCTACTGACTACGCCTCTCTTTATACAGCCCAGAATTCTTCTGGCAGCAGCCACTGCCTTGTCACACTGTTTTTTCACCTTTAGATCTTCGGACACTATCACCCCAAGGTCCCTCTCCCCGTCCGTGCATATCAGCTTCTCTCCTCTCAGCATATACGGTTCCTTCCTATTATAAATCCCCAAATGCATTACTCTGCATTTCTTTGCATTGAATTTTAGTTGCCAGGCATTAGACCATTCCTCTAACTTTTGCAGATCCTTTTTCATATTTTCCACTCCCTCTTCGGTGTCTACTCTGTTACAAATCTTGATATCATCTGCAAAAAGGCACACTTTTCCTTCTAACCCTTCAGCAATGTCACTTAAATACATATTGAACAGGATTGGCCCCAGCACCGAACCCTGAGGGACTCCACTAGTCACCTTTCCTTCCTTCGAGCGACTTCCATTAACCACCACCCTCTGGCGTCTGTCCAACAGCCAGTTTCTGACCCAGTTCACCACTTTGGGTCCTAACTTCAGCCCTTCAAGTTTGTTCAACAGCCTCCTATGAGGAACTGTATCAAAGGCTTTGCTGAAATCCAAGTAAATTACATCTAGCATATGTCCTCGATCCAGCTCTCTGGTCACCCAATCAAAAAATTCAATCAGGTTCGTTTGGCACGATTTACCTTTTGTAAAGCCATGTTGCCTCGGATCCTGTAACCCATTAGATTCAAGGAAATACACTATCCTTTCTTTCAGCAACACTTCCATTATTTTTCCAACAACTGAAGTGAGGCTCACCGGCCTGTAGTTTCCTGCTTCATACCTGTGACCACTTTTATGAATAGGGACCACATCCGCTCTCCTCCAATCCCCAGGAATCACTCCCGTCTCCAGAGATTTGTTGAACAAGTCTTTAATAGGACTCGCCAGAACCTCTCTGTGCTCCCTTAGTATCCTGGGATGGATCCCGTCTGGTCCCATCGCTTTGTCCACCTTCAGTTTTTCAAGTTGCTCATAAACACCCTCCTCCGTGAACGGCGCAGAATCTACTCCATTTTCTCGTGTAACTTTGCCAGACAATCTCGGTCCTTCTCCAGGATTTTCTTCTGTGAACACAGAACAGAAGTATTTGTTTAGCACATTTGCTTTCTCCTCATCACTCTCCACATATTTGTTCCCAGCATCTTTTAGCCTAGCAATTCCATTTTTTATCTTCCTCCTTTCACTAATATATCTGAAAAAATTTTTATCTCCCTTTTTTACATTTTTAGCCATTTGTTCTTCCGCCTGTGCCTTCGCCAAACGTATCTCTCTCTTGGCTTCTTTCAGTTTCACCCTGTAGTCCTTTCTGCTCTCCTCTTCTTTACATGTATTTACATGTAATACTTCTTTTCCTCCTGCAGGTGAGAGAGATGGTAACAGGATTAATCTTGCAAATGATTCACCTGAACACACAGTCTGGGGAACGTTAGTCCAAGTCGGCATATGTGTAGTCAGCATCTATCACTCCAGTAATGATAAATAAACCTTTTAGTGCAGCAGAAGCTCTGGGCAATACCAATACTACAGAGTTAGGAGGTATAGGTTCCGAAAGCTGAGATTCCAATCTATAGATTTCTCTTGCTGTTTTCAGTTCTTGTTCTGCTTGAATATATAAATCTATGCCTGCACTTTGAGCTGTTTCAATGTTTGCATTTAACACAGTTGGCTTTGTGCCTGAAATTTCAAAGGGCGTGGCATTGTCTCTGTTTGTACTGGGGCCAGAGACTTGCCCGATGGGAAGTTTCCCGAAAGTTTGTGTCTTGCTATTTCTGAGCGACATTGGTTAGCCCAATGAAATCCCTTCCTACATTTTGGACAAAGACTAGGTGGTCGTCCCATGTTTAATAATGGCGGTTTATTAATTTTCACCTTGCGGTTTTGTTTGAAGTGTCTTGACTTGCCACAGTTATAATAACAAAGGCCTTTTGGAGTGGAATTTTTCTGTACTGCTGCTGCTAGAAGGCTCATTTGATATGTTTGCGTGCCAATGTCAGCGCAAGTGCACATCATATCGGCCTTGTTGCCTAAGCCTTGCAATGCCTTACGACAATCTAAATTAGCATTGTCTTTGGCTAATTTCATCATTAAATCACTTTGAGCCTCCTTATTATTTACCTGTCTTTGTATGGCTTCCTGTAACTTGTTTATGAATTCGATATACGGCTCAGTAGCTCCCTGTTTAATGCTTGCATAACTTTTAACTGGTGTTCCTGAGGCTGGTACTTTATGATATGCTCTGAAGGCACACTGACTACTTATCGTCAGCGTTTCTATTGGAAGGATACCTTGTTGGGGAATAGTGGAGAAATTACCTGTTCTATATAACTGATCTGGGGTATAAAACCCTCCAGCCTGCAAAGCTCTTCGCTGAGCTTCCCTTTGATACTCACTATCCCACATAACATATTGACCCGTAGTCAATACCATGCACATAATGTCTTTCCAATCTTGTGGTATTAAAGTATGCGCTCCAGCCATGGATTCGCCAAATATCATCTAAGAATAACAGGCTTCCACTTATTATGACAGGGGTTGCCATACAACAGATTACGAGTAATTGGAAAAACTGGAAGAGACTTAATTACAGTTTCTGGTGGAACTCTTTGTCACATTTATAAAATGGAAAGGACAATAGCCACACAGCAGGGGAATTTTATAAAATTTCAGAATATTTGGAAGCCATTAACAAAATATTGTAATGATTGAATATTATTTTTCCCCTTAAAAATGCACATCCTGGATGGGGGGAGGGGGGAAGGGTTTTTTGATTTGTATATTAAATAAGGTATATAGGAATGATGTTTATGGTAGGTTTTCTTGAATTTAAATTAGGGGAAGGGGATAAATTCTGATATGGATTTTAACAGAATATTAAGTGTTGTATTTGAGTTTAAAATGTTATAAATGCCATTACACTTATTGTACATTTTTTAAAAATGAATAAAGAATTGGGAAAAAACCCCAAAACAGATTACATAATAACAGTGCTCTGCATGCGAGCCATCACATTATTTACTAATGTACTTTCATCACATTATTTACTAATGTACTTTGTGGTAAACTAACATCTGTTTAAAAAATCAAAGTAGATTAACTTTCTAAATATTTTTATTGTCCGAAAAGAAACAAGACTGTTAAACATGCTAAGTAGCACTTGATAATGAAAATTGTGTGTTAGAATGTTTCTAAAATGAACAAGCATATCCAGTTTAAAGAAGTGATCTAAATTTTTACAGTGGTTTGGATTCCTGGCAATAGGATTCATAAAAAAAAAAGAAGTAATATTTAGGGCTAGATCCACTAAGCCCACCGATCATGTCCCGACCACTTGGCGACCCTTTGTGACTCCGACCCGATTCACTAACATTCCTCTTGAGCGTATCCACACCCAATCTGATCCACGCATGCAAATGAGGGGAAAAAGCATGCAAAGTAGGAAGGACGCGATTCACTAACAAAATTTATGCACACGGACTGGGCTGGCCGCTCCAAAAACAAGCAACTGCTGAGGACCAGTCGCTTGTGCAAAAACCTTCTCTCTGCCCTGATTCTCCTGCTCTCTGCCCTGACCATGGAATAAAGGGAGTACTAAAGGAGGACAAAGCCATCGCCGATAAGCTGTCTGTATTTACCAAAGAGGATGTACACAACATACTGGAACCCGACAGGCTCTACCCTGGAAGCGAAGACAGGAAACTGACAGGGTTGACGGTCAGTCTAGAAGAGGTATGCAGGCAGTTTGATAGGCTTAAGAGCGACAAATCCCCAGGACCGGATGGCATCTATCCGAGGGTCATTAAGGAGCTGAAAGGGACTATAGCTGAACTGCTTCAACTAATAGCAAATCTGTCGATCAAATCGGGAAAGATTCCGGAAGACTGGAAGGTGGCGAATGTTACGCTGATCTTCAAAAAGGGTTCGAGGGGAGATCCGGGAAACTACAGACCGGTGAGTCTGACCTCAATACCGGGAAATATGGTAGAGGCGCTGATAAAGGACCGCATCATTGATCACCTTGATGGACACAAACTGATGAGGACCAGCCAGCACAGCTTCAGCAAAGGACGATCTTGCTTGATGAACCTGCTGCACTTCTTCGAGGGAGTAAACAGGCAGATAGACAAGAGTGACCCAGTCGACAATGTATATCTGGATTTTCAGAAGGCGTTCGACAAGGTTCCGCACGAAGGACTACTAAGGAAAATTGCGAGCCATGGAATCAAGGGTGAAATACTCACATGGATTAAAAACTGGCTAGTAGATAGGAAACAGAGAGTGGGGATAAATGGACAATACTCGGACTGGAATAACGTCACCAGTGGGGTGCCGCAGGGCTCAGTGCTTGGACCCGTGCTCTTCAACATATTCATAAATGATCTGGAAATTGGTACAACGAGTGAGGTGATCAAATTTGCAGATGATACGAAGTTAATCAGAGTAGTGAAGACGCAGAGGGATTGTGAAGATCTGCAATGTGACATAGCCACGCTCGAGAAATGGGCCGTAACATGGCAAATGAGATTCAACGTGGATAAGTGTAAAGTGATGCATGTCGGTAACAAGAATTTCACACAAGAAGGTTTGGATAGGTTCCTAGACGATAAGGGGATTGAGGGGTACAGATAGGAGTTGAGGTAGGTTATAGGAATAGTCAGGGACCACTGCACAGGTGATAGGCCTTAAGGGCCGCCGCGGGAGCAGACCGCTGGCGGGATGGACCTCTGGTCTGACCCGGCGGAGGCAAATTCTTATGTTCTTATGAATACAAGATGTCCGAGGCGGTACTTGGAGAGAACCCCTAGGAAAGAGACTTGAGAGTACTGGTCGACAAGTCAATGAAGCCATCTGCACAATGCGTGGCAGCGGTGAAAGGGCGAACAGAATGCTAGGAATGATTAATAAGGGAATCACGAACAGATTGGAGAAGGTTATAATGCTGCTGTACTGGGCCATGGTACGTCCTCACCTGGAATATTGCGTCTAGCACTGGTCGCCGTACATTAAGAAAAACACAGTACTAAGTGAAAGAGTCCAGAGAAGAGCGACTAAAATGATTAAAAGGGCTGGAGGAGTTACTGTACAATGAGAGATTAGAGAAATTGGGCCTCTTCTCCCTTGAAAAGAGGAGATTGAGAGGGGACATGATCGAGACATTCAAGATAATGAAGTGAATAGACTCAATAGATAAGGACAGGTTGTTCACCCTCTCCAAGGTAGGGAAAACGAGAGGGCACTCTCTAAAGTTAAAAAGGGATAGATTCCATACAAATGTATGGAAGTTCTTCTTCCCCCAGAGAGTGGTGGAGAACTGGAATGCTCTTCCGGAGTCTGTTATAGGGGAAAACACCCTCCAGGGATTCAAGACAAGGCTAGACAAGTTTCTGCTGAACCGGAATGTACGCAGGTGAGGCTGGTCTCAGTTTGACCTGGTGGCCGCCGCGTGAGCGGACTGTTGTGCGCGATGGACCACTGGTCTGACCAGGCAGTGGCAATTCTTATGTTCTTATGACTCTCCTACTCGCCTTTCCCCGCAATATGAGCCTGTGGTTTTAACCTGCAGGTTCAAAGCGGATTAAAACCAGGGGCTTGTGAAGTAAAAACAAAATTTCCAGCTCAGAAACAAAAAATAAGGCACATGATCGGGGGGAGGGGTGCCTTACTGACAGGGGCTTCGTTTTACATTTTTTTTGCAAGACCCTGAGAACTGAACCTACTTCAGGAAATCCAAAAGTTCACCATGGTCAAACCCCAGACATGGGAGAGAATTTCAGTCGGTGATGGTGT
Source organism: Geotrypetes seraphini (assembly GCF_902459505.1). Lineage (NCBI taxonomy): Eukaryota > Metazoa > Chordata > Amphibia > Gymnophiona > Dermophiidae > Geotrypetes > Geotrypetes seraphini. The sequence continues at coordinate 49,837,036 of NC_047097.1, forward strand.
CGGGGAAGGAGGACAAGAGAGCATGTGATAGAGAAATGTGGCTCTGTGAAACGTCAGAGACAGGGTTTGCCACGTAATTGCAGCCTCTTCGATCTGCCCTCCCAGGAGTCTTTGAGTTTCATTCCTTCCCTGCAAAGCCTCTCCCCGCATGCCAATCTTGGGCTTTTTGAAGTGTCAGAGAGTTGCTTTATCCTGGCGAGAGGGATAAGGCTCTCAAAATGGACTCTAGAAAGCCTCCTTTCCAGGAGGAGGGGGAAAAGGGAAAGGATCCTGCCTTCTCCCACTCTCTGCTAGACATTTGGTGTAAAACCTTAGAGTCACTCCTGAGAGTCACCGGGAGGGGAAAGTTGCTTGAAGTCGGAAGATGTTTTAAAGCTGAACCACATTTTCTCCTGTCGGGGCTAAGAAGAAGGTCTGAAGTTTAAAAAAAAAGTTTCCAGCTTTGTAAGCATGGTCAGATCATCTACAGGCTTCGCGCTCAGCCATCCATTCAGGTTGGTGATGTCACTCCCTCCCCCCCCCTCTTAATATTAATGACCTTGTTGTACTACATTTGCTTGACAGTATTGGAGACTGCAAGGAAACTCAGAAAAGACCACAGTATGCCGTTTTGATAATCTGCCGCTAAAATACATGTATCCTAAACTTAGCAAGCATGTTAAGGGCACATTTTAGTTTTGAGAATCTTCCCCCTCGGTGAATCTCCAGCCCTGCTGCCATAATGTTGTCTGTCTTTTTTTTTTTACTCATTTATTTTGAGGCTAAAATGCTCCCTTCCTACCTCCTGCTCAGTATTTCCTGTCTGACCCTCCCCAACTGTCTGTGTTTTAATTCAAGAAAGTGTGGGACAGGTACATGGGATCTCTGGGAGATGATGAGATAGTGGATGCTGTGAATGGGTAGACTAGATGGACTTTTATCTGCCATCATGTTTCTCTGTTTAAACTTCTCTCTCTCTTTTAATGGCTATGAAACTAAGAACATGATTATTGAACAGTTTTCATTGATGCATTTGGCCAGTGAGGGAATGTGAATCACTTATTGGTGAACAGAGATTAAAAGGTTACATATTTTAAAAGCCCTTTGTTTTCTACCCTTCTGCAGTTGAACCAGAAAATATGTTGGGTGAGACTTCATTCCTGGGAGGGCCTACTGAGGTTTTAATTAACCACCTTTAGCGCTCTCTCTCTGACTATAAAAACACATGCATGAGTATTGAAAAGTACTCGCTATTGCATTCTATGCAGTGTTTCAAAGGTTATTCATGTTGGAAGGTGCAACTATAGAAGTATGGCATGGCAATAATGCTTTTTGTGCAGTGGGCTGTATTCCATTTTTAGCAATAAAAGTTTTTTTCTAGAAATCAGCTACTGTCCCCATATTATCTTGATCTGTTTGGTCTTATCAATGTGTCTGCAGTTGGTGGGCCTGTAGTCCTAACTGTCTGATAGGATGAAGAGACAGGGGTCATCTTGGAGCATGAGAACAGGAAGACAGATGATAGTTTGAAATTTAAGAGTTACTGCTTTCTTGTTCTAACTTTTACTTCCAAGATCTCCATAGTGCCATATAGTAACACTATGCTTGTCAGCACACAGTTTGCTTGGCTGTTGAAATGCTTGTAGTCTAGATAATCAGCAGTGCACACTGGGTACTATGGGTACGTCTTGCTGATTATAAATAGCTCAGCATTTCTGTAGCAATGTAACAGCTCTCTTTTCTAAGCTTAGTAACTATTTGTATGGTTTTACTTTATTCTTTTAATGACAGCTGTAAAGATGTAAGACAGTAGATGCAATAAATTAAGAGGGGTTTGCTGTCAAAAATGGATCACCGCATGGGCTTACTGGATCCAGGAGCCCAAAGGTTGAGGGGGGGGGGAGGCATTATCAATGCATAGCGAGATGTTGATTGGGATATCCCTATTGCAGGGTCTCTTAGAAGGGAGATGCTGAATTCTCTACAAGAAGAACTATTCCAGCAGTTGATAATGGAACCCATGCAAGATGGGGCCATACTGGACTTGGTGCTTACAAACAAGGAAAGTGTTTCTGATGTTATAGTGGGTGATCATCTGGCATCCAGTGATCACCACATGGTGTGGTTTAATATTAAGACAGGTGTAGAGAGAGCTTATTCGAAAGTGGAGTTTCAAGACTTTAAAAAAAAATAACTTTGTTCAGATGGGGGATTATTTTGAGGAATTTTCTGGATGACAACATCTGGAAGAAGTAGGAAAGGAGTGGGCCAAACTGAAAGCTATTGTAAGGGCAACAAACCATTTTGTAAGGAAAGTAAGTAAAATTAAGAGGAAAAGAAGGCTGCTTTGGTTCTCTAAAGTAGTAGCTGAGAAGGTAAGGAAAAAAAGGTTAGCTTTCATAAATTACAAAAGATAGCAGAAAGAGGAAGACAGGAAAAAATATCTGGAAAAGTTGAGAGAGGCTGGTTGAGTAGTCAGGACAGCAAGATGCAAATGGAAGTAAAACTAGCTGACACTGTAAAACAGGGAGACAAAACATTTTTTAGATATATTGGTGATAGGCAGAAGTGCAAAAGTGGCATTGTGAGACTCAAAAAATGAAGGGGAGAAATATGTAGAAGTTGATAAAGATAAGGTTACTAAACAAATATTTCTGTTCTGTGTTCACAGCTGAAGCACCTTGAGCAGGATTGCAGAAGACAAACTCAAATAGGACTAGAGGTGTGGTACATAGATACATAGAGTATGATGGCAGAAAAGGGCCGACGGCCCAACAAGTCTGCCCACTCAAAGAACCCACCCCCTAAAAGAACCCTCCCCTAAGCATTTCCCCGGAGTGAACCCACATATTTATCCCATCGTCTCTTGAAGTCGAACACGTTGCTGGCTTCGACTACCTGACTTGGAAGACCATTCCAATGATCAACCACCCTTTCGGTGAAGAAGTACTTCCTGATGTCGCCATGAAGTCTCCCACCCTTGAGTTTGAGCGGATGCCCTCTTGTTGCTGTGGGACCTGTAAGGAAAAAGATATCTTCCTCCACCTCAGCACGGCCTGTAAGATATTTGAACATCTCTATCATGTCTCCCCTCTTTCTGCATTCCTCGAGAGAATATAACTGCAGCCTGCTTAAACGTTCTTCATATGGAAGATCCTTGAGTCCTGAGACCATCTTAGTGGCCATTCTTTGAACCGATTTCATTCTCTTCACATCCTTTTGATAATGTGGCCTCCAATACTGAACACAGTACTGATCGATTTTCAGAGGATTGTGTTCACGAGGATCTAGCTAAACTATGCAGTGGACAAAGCAATGAGGCTGGATGGTGTTCATTCGAATGTAGAGAAATTCTGGCAGCTTTGCTGGCTTACTTTTTGAATTCTTCTCTAGAGTCGGGAAGGTACTGGAGAAGGGCTGATGGTGGTCCCTTTCCACAAAAGTGAAAGTAAGGAAGAAGTAGGGAACTACAGGCTGTTGAGTCTGACTTCTGTAATCAGTAAATTAATGGAAATGATTTTAAAGCAGAGTAGTTAAGTTTCTGGAAACCAGTGGATTACAGGACCCGAGGCAACATGGATTCGCTAGAGGCAGGTCTTGTCAGACAAATCCGATCAATTTGTTTGACTGGGTGACCAGATAATTAGATAGAGAGAGAGCACTAGATGTATTTAGGTTTTAGCAAAGCATTTGACAGTGTTCAACACAAGCATCAAATAAAAGAGTGCTTTTGGTATGGGCCTCAAAGTTACAGACTAGGTCAGAAACTGGTTAAGTGGAAGGCAACAGAGGGTAGTGGTTAATATCGCCCTAAGGAAAGGGATGTTTCAAGTAGTGTGCCTCAAGGTTCAGTTCTTGGGCTTGTTCTTTTTAACTTTTTTGTATGCAATATTGCTGAAAGGCTGTCAGGTGAGATTTGCCTCTTTGCGGATGATACCAAAATCTGCAATAGAGTAGACACTCCTGATGGTGTGGATAACATGAGGAAGGGACCTAGTGAGGCTTGAAGAATGGTCTGATATTTGGCAGCTAAGATTTAGTGCTAAGAAATGCAAGGTCATGTATTGCAGAAACCCAAGGGTGAAGAACTTTTGTGCACGAAAGAGGAGCAGAACTTGGATGTGATAGTATGTGATGATCTTAAGGTGGATAAGCAGGTTGAAAAGGCGACACTGAAACTAGAAGGATGCTTGGGTGTATAGGGAGAGGTATGGCCAGTAGGAAAAATGAGGTATTGATGCTCCTGTGTAAGACTCATTTAGAATATTGTGTACAATTCTGGAGACCGCACTTTCTCTTTTTTTTTTTTTTTTTTTTTAATTTTTATTAATTTTCAAAACTTATAAAAAGTGCAAACATATACATATTCAGATATAACAAATAACTGCACTTATATTCGGACAAATACTAAAACAAATTACCCTTCTCCTTCCCCTCCCTCCCTATCTGGATGTGTGTAAAAATCAAAGAAATCCAGAAATTAATCAATTCAATCAATTTCCTGTTTAACAAATGCCTCCAATGGACCCCATACTTCTTTAAACCTTTTGTTATTTCCCAATTGTTCTGCATTCATTCTTTCATACCTTTAATACAAACCAAGTGTTTCCCACCAAAAAGAAAAATTTAATCTATCCCAGTTCTTCCAGTTTCTATTTATTAAGTGCATGGCCACCCCATCATAATCAGAAGAAGTCTACTTTTATGTGTGTCGATTGGACTCTTAAGTTTCAACAATGTCCCAAATAATACCACGTTGTAAGACAATGGCATAGAGACACCGAGAACCATATTAATTTTTCCCAAAATTGATTTCCAAAAATTGAGTATCAATGGACAATAAAATAAAAGATGATCCAGTATCCCTACTTCAAGATGAATTATCCAACTTTTGTAAACGAACTGGGGTCCCCAAAATTCTATATAATAGAAAAAACCAAGGTCTCTTTTTACTAAGCCATGTTAGGGCTTTAACGCACAGAATAGCGCACGCTCCATTGCCCCGCGCACTAGACCTTAACGCCAGCATTGAGCTGGCTTTAGTTCTAGAAGCATAGCGCACAGTGTAGCGTGTGGTAATTTCCTGATTGTGCTAAAAACGCTAGCGCACCTTAATAAAAGGAGCCCCGAGTTTGTTTCATAGATGCTGACGCTGTACATCTCATTCTCCAAGTCCAAATCCATGGCCATTGCATAGCAGAAATATGCTGCTTTGTTTCTATACTCCACATGTCTCTTAAACTTGTTTTAGGTTTTTACACCAAATATTCAGATATTAATTTGTACCACTTAGCGGCCCTGATGCCCTTGAAAATCTGTCTGGAAACATAAACCCGGCAAGCTGTATTGATTTTTTTTTAATTTTTTTTTTTAAGTTGCGCCAGTCAGGAAACCCTTCTGAATGGCCTGTTTCAGTTGCAACCATTTATAACCTTGATACTTTGATATGCCAAATGATTGTTGTAAATGTAATAAATTTACCATTTTCCCATTCAGAATTACATCTTTTAGAGTACGTATGCCTACCTGCAGCCAATGTTTCCAGAGGATTTTAGACTCGCTGATTTGTGTCTTGGAGTTTAACCATAGGGATTGACACATAGATTGTTGTATTGGAACAGGAGTTAAGGCATCTATAAATTTTAATATATTCCAGGTTGAATGAAAAATAGTATTGTCCTTGTATATTCTAGGAAGCTTGATACTCAAAATATGGCTAAGATGTAATGGGCTATATAAACAAAAGAAAAGAAAACCTGAGAGAAAAACTATAAATCATAAGGATTCACAGCATAGGAGATATAATCAATCATAAGAGAATCCACTATTCAAATATAATCATCATTTAATTCAAACAATAATTTAATAAATTCATAATATTATAATATAAAGTAGTAACAATAAATGAAAACAATTCAGAGGAAGGAACAGAAAAATTTTCATAGCATTTCACAGCGTTTACAAACCTACTTTCAGACAGTCATAAATAGCTAATAAATAAACAAATAGACTACCTGGTCACAAGTAATATGAAAAAGTTACAAGGAAATTAACTACCTAGTCAGAATTATGAGAAAATATTGCAAAGGTAAAGACTCCCTAGTCACAAGTCAAGCTGCGAAGTGACAAACTATTAAGAACTAGGTTCAAATGCCATTTTGAAATAATAAGCCTTCAAGTGAGACTTAAATGACTTCAGAGATTTTTCTGTTCGTAGATATAATGGGAAAGAGTTCCAGAGACTTGGAGCCATTACAGAGAAACTAGAGTCTCTGCAAATATCCCAAAACAGCTCCACGTCTTAAGATAGGCCCAGATTCACTAAGTAAACCTATCATGTACCAATCGGTTTGCAAGCCCTTTGCCACCCAGTTTCCCTCCGACCCATCCACTCTGATCCGATTTTCGGATGCAAATTAGGGTAAACGGCATGCAAAGTAGGAAAGGCTTTGATTCACTAAACAATTTAAGGCGCACCAACTAGGCTGGCCGATCGAAAACCAAGCGACTGCTGAGGACCAGTCACTCACTGAAATCCCAGCCCTGCAGCCCTGAAAAAACTGCTCTCTGCCACCCTGCCTGCGTGTGTGTTCAAGCGGCAAGCCTGCCTTTCCGTCCACCTCCCAGCATGCGGCTTCTCCCTTCCTCCTCCTGCTTGTGCAAACGCAGTTAGGAGGAAAAAAAAAAGCAGTGGCGAGGCAGTACAAGCTCCCATCCCAGCATTGTTGGCCATTTCACCTCACTGGGACTGAGCTTTCCACTAGCAGCTTGAAAAATGTCTAAAGAAAGAAGCAGGCAGCATTGAGGTCAGCACAGGGAAGGGGAGGAGAAAAATACACTTTTAAACGCCATCTGGGCTCTCTCTTGCTCTCTCACACTGAGAGGTGAAAATCTGCTCAACTTGGAAAATGGCAAGTATTAGAAATTCAAAGTTAATAATACAGCCACATGTATCTGTTGCTTACAATAGCTGAACCGAAGAGAAGTGCCGCCTCGACACGTCGCAGTGCACCTCCGCTTTCTCACAGGTTTAAACACCAGAGGCAAGAAGGGGAGGGAAGGCAGAGGTGAAGGCGCAGAGGGCCAGGCCGGGGCAGGGCTGCTTAGGCAGGTTCCATGCTCCGGGAGTGACAGGCTGACATGCAGGGTGAGGGGAGATTAGAAGAGGAAGGCGCACGTGTCGCGATCGCTCAACAGCAATCTGTGGGTGTGTTTGTGGGCATGCTTCCGACTAGATGATTTGAATGCAGGAACGGTCGCCCAGCAAGACTCGTCCACAGATCGCACAAAAAAATGAGGTTAGTGAATCTAGGCCATAGTGTTCTTCATTGCAAGACCCACGAGCCATAGGTAGTTCCCCTTGACCCCTGGAGTGGCTTTCTAATTTTTTTCTCTCAATACATAGGGCTAGATTCACTTATCTCACCGATCCGTGGCAGGTAGACTGATCCACAACTGTCCTCATGCAAATGGGGGCTATCGGAGGCATACCCCACACCGACCACACGTACTGCTGCAGAGTGATCCCGACTCATGTGCAGACCATCTTCTTTGCGCTAGCCCTCCGTGAACAAGCACTGTAGTGTGAGCCTTCTAGCGTAAGCTCTGGCAGAGAGCAAAAGTGCGGCTGTGTTGAATTGGTGCAAGCAGTTGCTATATAGTGGCCAGAAACCACTGTTGTGCTAAATGAGTTATAAGATCGGCATCGATGCTGGTCGCATTGGTCTTATCTCTTTTTTTAAATTCACATCAGTTTTTGCAAGTAATTTTTTTGAGGCTTTACTTTTGATTTTTACTCGAAAGCCTGTGGTTTTAACCCACGGGTTTAAAGCGGGGCTGCACTGCGGCGTGTTCTGGAACAGAATAGAACATGCCATAGTGCAGCCCCGCTTTAAACCCGCGGGTTAAAACCATGGGCTCGCGAGATGGCTGCTCAAAAAGTATCAGACCTTTATTCATAAAAAATACTCATATTCAGATACAACAATCTTATACTAATCTCCTTCAAAGTAGTCTCCTTAGGCTGCCACACACTTCTTTCAATGGTTCTGCCACTGTTGGAAGCAGCCTCTTTTGAGATTGCTTGCAACTGGTCCGTTGCATTCTGCATGATGTCTTTTCTTGACTGAAATCTGGTCCCTTTCAGGGGCATTTTCAGCTTGGGAAAAACCGGAAGTCACACGGAGCCATGTTGGGAGAATAGGGAGCCTGAAAAATCACAGGTGTGTTGTGTTTGGTCAGGAAACTCCATATCAAATGTGAAGAATGGGCAGGTGCATTATTGTGATGGAGCTGCCAATTGTCCACTGCCCACAGGTCCGGCTGTTTGCATCTCAACGTTACGAAGGCAACGCATAACCTCTTGGTAGTACCCCTTGGTGATGGTTGTGTCGTGTGGTGCGTACTCGTGATGAATCACGCCTCTGGAGCGGTAATCTTTTTTGTATAGTTTTTTTTGTTTCGTTTCACTTCCCATTGCAACGCTAAGAAGTGAGTTGCTAATATTCTTTGTGTTGCAATCTTTACTACCATCACATCTTGTCTTTTGCTGGGGGTGGTCTCTATAGTTGTCCTTCATACATACGCCACCCCCACCTTCTAGTTTAAATGCCTAGAAACATATTGTCTAAATTTCTCTGCAAGGATTCTTTTTCCTGTTGTAGTAATATGTAGCCCTTCAGTACAATATAGCTTCTTGTCCTTCCATGTATTTCCCCATTCTCCTATGTACCTAAAGCCTTCTTGATGATACCAGGCTTTGAGCCACCTATTGAAGTCCTCTGTGTTTCTAACTCTTTGCTCTCACTTTCCATATGCTGGCAGCACTTCGGAAAAAGCTACAGTCTTTACAAAAGGTGCACTTGCAGCTCACAAAGCTCCCGAAAGGCTTTCTGAGCTGCAAGTGTGGAGTTGTTGGCCAGGTCATTTGTTCCCAGATGGATAACAACATCAGCTTTAGACTTTTTAATTTCTTCCTTAATTATAGACAGTATTTGTTGGGTACTCCTAGTAGCCGAGGATCCTGGGAGACACTTCACTATTTAGGTTCCTTGTCTTGTGTTTCAATGTTAATGCCTCTGATGATAGAATCCCCTAAAAGTAATAATTTATTGGCTTGAAGTTTCTTACTCTTACTTTATGAGTGCTTTTCCTCATAAGTTACCTTCACTGGTTCCAGTTAGATTTCAGTTCTTTCTTGAGCACTGCAATGCTCTAATGGTGCAATTGTGAGGGTGTATGTTTCTGTGTCACGTGTCGCAGTCTGCCTGACCCTACAGTGATCCATTTATTCCTTGACTGCATTACTCTTTGAGGCAGTGGTGGCAAATTGGTATGGTTCAGTGGATTTCATTCAATTCCTGCTTAAGATTTCTGAGCTCCTCCTTAATACTAGAAAGCTGAAGACAGATGGGGCAAGCCCTAAGTCTTCACCTCTCTAGTAAGCCATGTCGGTTCTTCTTTGCCTTTAGTTTTCCTTTCTTTGGAAATCCGCGGAATGTATCACGGAAGCACAAAATCTCTACATTCCGCGGATTTCCAAAGAAAGGAAAACTAAAGGCAAAGGAAAACTGGCATGGATTACTAGAGAGGTAAAGGAAGCCATAAAAAAAGAAGGACTCTTAAAAAATGGAAACGCACAAAAACAACCGAAGCATGGAACAAACACAAAGATGATCAGAAGAAATGTCACAAGGCGGTGAGGGATGCTAAAAAGGACTACAAGGAGAAAATAGCGCAGGAGGCCAAAAATTTCAAACCCTTCTTTAGATACATAAAAGGGGAAAACCCCGCAAAAGAGGCGGTAGGACCGCTAGACGACCAGGGGAGAAAAGGGTACATCAAGGAAGACAAACAAATTGCAGACAGACTAAATTCCTTCTTTGCGTCTGTCTTTACGAAGGAGGACACTGCAACAATACCAGAAGCAGTGAAAATGTTCAAAGGAGTAAAAGAGGACAGCCTCGCCACAGTAGAAGTGGACTTAGACCAGATTTACTACCAGATTGACAAACTTAAAAGTGACAAATCCCCTGGACCAGATGGAATTCACCCGAGAGTCTTAAAAGAACTGAAGGTTGAAAATGGAGAACTATTGCAAAAACCTGCCAACCTGTCAATTAGAACTGGACAGATACTGGATGACTGGAAGATAGCGAACGTCACGCCAATTTTCAAAAAAGGATCAAGAGGAGAACCCGGCAACTACAGACCTGTGAGTCTTACGTCTGTCCCTGGAAAGATGGTTGAAGCACTGATTAAAGATAGCATAGTCCGGCACTTGGATACACACGACCTGATGAGAGCCAGTCAACATGGCTTCAGGAAAGGGAAATCATGTTTGACGAATTTACTTCAATTTTTTGAGACAGTGAACAAACAAATTGATAGTGGAGAACCGGTGGACATTGGACTTCCAGAAAGCGTTCGACAAGGTTCCACATAAAAAACTTCTCAGGAAACTACAAAGCCATGGAATAGAGGGAGATATTCTAAGATGGATAGGCAAATGGCTGGAGAACAGAAAGCAGAGAGTGGGCATAAATGGGAAGTTCTCAGTCTGGGAGAAAGTGACTAGCGGTGTGCCCCAGGGCTCGGTACTTGGGCCCATCTTATTTAATATTTTCATCAATGACCTGGAAGAAGGAACATCCAGTGAGATCATCAAATTTGCAGACGATACAAAGCTATGCCAGGCAATCAGATCGCAGAAGGATAGCGAGGAACTCCAGAGTGACTTGTGTCAGTTAGAGAAATGGGCAGAGAAATGGCAGATGAAGTTTAATGTGGAAAAGTGCAAAGTAATGCATTTAGGCAGAAAGAACAAGGAACACTAGTATAAAATGTCAGGTACAACTCTGGGTAAGAGCGAACAAGAAAAGGACCTGGGTGTACTGATAGATAGGACCCTGAAACCATTGGCACAATGCACGGCAGCGGCAAAGAAAGCAAATAGGATGTTAGGCATGATAAAGAAGGGAATCACGAGTAGATCAGAGAGGGTTATAATGCCGCTTTATAGAGCAATGGTCAGACCACACTTGGAATACTGTGTCCCAACCTAAAGAAGGATATAAAACTGCAGGAGAGGGTGCAGAGACATGCAACAAAGCTGGTTAAAAGTATGGAGAACTTGGAATACGAGGAACGACTAAGGAGACTGGAATTGTTCTCCCTTGGGAAAAGGAAACTACGAGGGGATATGATCAAGACTTTCAAAATACTGAAAGAAATCGACAAAATAGAGCAGGAAAATAAGTTATTTACAATGTCCAATGTGACACGGACAAGAGGACATGGACTAAAGCTGGGGAGGGACAAATTCAGGACAAATATCAGGAAGTTCTGCTTCACTCAGCGAGTGGTGGACACCTGGAATGCTCTCCCAGAGGTGGTTATTGTGGAATCCACCGTCCTAGGATTCAAAAGTAAACTAGATGCACATTTCCTTACGAGAGGCATAGAGGGATATGGGTGACTAAAATTACACCAGGTGTACACCTGGCGGGGCCTCCGTGTGTGCGGATCGCCGGACTTGATGGACTGAAGGTCTGATCCGGAGATGGCGGTTCTTATGTGTGCCTTGGAACTAAAGCACCACAGTGATTACACTGAATAAAAGTCATCTTGATTGGATGTTATAGGAAGTGATTGATCTATAGAAAAGAAAAATACTTATCAGTGATAATCCAGGGGTGAGTGGAACAATTTGTCCTTAATTCAGCAGGGCGGGCCACAGTGGAGAGAAGACCAATGAGTGGTAGCAGGAGTGGATCGCTAAATAACTACCGCCACCGGCAACATGTTGTAACGTCAAAATAAAGGTAGTCTCCATCTTACACTTAGCTTTACTTTTCTTTTTTCCTATTCTTTTTGCATCCTACCCTCTTGTTCCTATCCTGCCTGTTTTTCCCTTAAGATATTGTAAACCTTTCCTGCCCTTTTTGTTCTCTTGTGTCTAGTTTGGTTAATTTGTTTCTTTTAAATATTGCCCACTGTTTTTTTTTGTTTTTTTTAATTGTACACTGCTTTGATTTGACTTTTTTGTTAAAAATGATGGTATCCTATATAATAAAACGCTAGCCGCGCATGCGCACTCCTGCCTGCGTGCTTCCGTGATCCGTAGGTCCGTGGCAGGCAGGAGAGCGGATGCGCGGTTAGGGCCCACACTGGAGCGCTGTGGCTGACCCAGGATCGTGGGAGGATGCGCTGCGCAAAGTGCTGCACACGTACTGGAGGGGGAGGGACATACCGGTTCTGCACATATCGGCACAAACCTCCCCCAGCGTTGGCAGCCGCAGCACGCTAAACAGGCTGCTTCGGGCTTTCTCCTGCAGTTGAGTCCCTCTGCCGTGTCACTGATGACATCATCAATGACGTGACAGAGGGACTCAACGGCAAAAGAAAGCCGCGAAGCAGCCTGTTTAGCGTGCTGCAGCTGCCAACGCTGGAGGGAGGTTTGATATTAAAGTCATCTTGCTGGGAGGGTCGCAGAGTCAGCGGGGGTTGGGCTGGGAGGGGAGAGAAGCGTCTGCCTCGGGTGCTTCAGGCAGCAGCAGCAGCGTTTACAATTCGCTGCTGTTGCTGGCTTCAGGCCTTCCTCTCTGGCCGGTCCCGCCTACTTCCTGTTTTCATGAAGATAGGACCGGCTAGAGAGAAGCCAGCAACAGCAATGAATTGTGAATGCTGCTGCTGACCAATGAAGTAGTTAAATGAGGAAAGGGAGCAGAGGGGGAGAGAATGGCTTGGAGGGAAGGAGGAAGGTATGCCAGACCAAGGGAAAAGGAAGGAGGAGATGGAGAGAGGCCATATGGAACAGAGAGAGAGAGAGGGCGGACAGTGGATGGAAAGAGAAGAGAGGGGCAAGACAGAGGGTGAACAGTAGATGGAAGGGGTAGAAAGAGGGAGACACACCGAATGGAAGTGTGGAGGACAGGGGGAGCAGATGTTGGAAGGAAGTGGGGAGGAGAAAGAAAAAAGGCCACATGCAGGATTGAGGATAGAGTTAGAAATAAAGATAGACAGACAGGGGGCCAGGGAAAGACACAGACAGAAAGAATGACAGCGTCCAAGGAGAGAGAGACAAATTAAAAAAAACAAAACAAAACAGACAGACATCTACTCTAGCACCCGTTAATGTAACAGGCTAAAACATTAGTATCAAATAAAATAACTGTAACTAGTGAATAGAATAATTGGCTGTCAAAGAAATCATGGTATGTGATTTCTGATCTCATCTCTGAGCTAATTCTCTGTACATAATGTGGAACAGGTCACATCCATCTTGTAATTATTGTAGTTAATGTTTCTAGTTCTCTTATATTTGTCTTCACAAATGTCTATGAAGGTGTTGCCAGGCCTTTTCCCATTAGAGGTGACTGTTTATATCTGGTGGAGGAGAGTCTAAATTGGATAACAGAGAACCAAATGTATTGTACTCCAACTACCAGTATTGCCAGTAATTATGAGCCTGTAATAAAATAAATAAAGATACCGATACTGTTGGCTGGGTGTTCCGTGTCCTGGGATGAAAGTTCATGCAGAAGTTTCATTAACTAATGTGGTGTCATTGACAGGAGCAGTGTTTACCTCATATGACCTCACTCAGGAGTCATTTGATTCAAGTCTAGAATAAGGGTCGCAGTTTTCAAACTCTATTATAGAAAGCAAAGTCAAAATATTTACGCTATTGTACCATCCTGCATGCCTCATTTTGGTAGACTCTTGGAATGGCTTGTGTAGGCTTGCAAATTAGTAAGTAATTATAGTCTGCAATTCTAATTGTTTATGATTGATTTTCTGGTCACCTAGTTGGCTAATTATGAAAGATATTCTACAAGTTCATGCAAGTATTGAAATATAGGAGCAACTACAGATCTATGTTTAGTATAAATTATTGTAATATTGAGGAAATTACGGTAACCTATTTCTGTTTTCTCTCCCCCCCCAGCAAAATCGTACAATCCAAAGTGGACTACATTTTGGTGAGTTTTTTTGCAAGCTAAATTAACACACTACTGTTTGTCTGTTGTACCAGCTTTATTAACTTGAACTCTGTTTTTTGTTAGTTCCTTTTGCTAAAATTGCAGTTTTAAGCTATATTGGAATCTACTGATTTGAAATCAGACTGTATTGTATGTTTGGTACAATGTGTTTTACCTGCTGTAAAATTCATCATCCACCAAAACAACCCAGTTAGCACACCAGAGAATCGAACACTACCAGTGGGACTATATGGAAAAGTAATAAGTATAAAATATGCCTGTGCTGACTGAAGTTAGTAGGACTTTAAAGCAATCATTTGTAAATTAAAAAAGGGACATTGTGATGTATGAGGCAGTCCTTATTTAGACTTAAGGTCTAGTGCTAGTCACTAATGAGTTTCTGCCTGAGCCAATTAGTTCCTCGTGGGGTATTTCCAAGGCTCATACTGATGTCCATTATTTAAAGATAATTTTATTGTTTCTTTATTTTTCAAATACATTCTCCAAACATTTTTTCCACAAGAACTAGAGTTCTGTCCAGTTTGTTTTCGGGAATTTAGTTTTGTTTTTACTGGCAGATTATTTCTTAGGGTTACAATTGTTGAGCTAATCTCCCAGAAGAACATGCAGAGACTGCAACTGGTGCAGAATGCTGCGGTCAGGTTGATCCTTGGGTTGAAGAAGTCAGATCACATAACCCCTTCCTACCGACTCCTGCACTGGCTGCCGATGGAGGCATGTGTGAAGTTCAAGCTGGAATGCTTTTGCATCCGGTTTAGCCCCTCAATATATAATTGACCTCTTCCACTTCTCAACCAATAGACACAAGAGAGGTACACACCCAAAGTTCATCTCCCCACCGGTAAGAGGATGTAAATTTAAAAGACACCATCAACATCTCTCTTACCAGGCGGCATTATGGGGCAAAGATTTGGAAAAACTAATTATAAATGCAAATAACTATGGGGCCTTCTTCGAAACCGATGGAGGACTTCAACTTTACCCAGTCTTCCCCGAGGCGTCGACAGTTACTTCCAGTTACTTCCTCGGACCCCGGGGTCTTCCCCGGCCCACCTAGCATGGGGACGTTCCTCGACGCCACCCAGACACTTTAGTAGGGCCTCTTCAGACTCCCATTCGCGGGACTCCGAGGCCCCAGCTTACTATTCAAGGGAAATTTCTCCCTCTTTCTTGGCTGCCCCCAGATCTCGCTCGGGGTCTCCTCAGGAGGATGAGTCTTCTTCTCGACACTCCTCCTTTACTCGTTTCATCTCTGACATGGGTAGGGCCTTGAAACTGGACCTCCAGTCTGAGTCCCGTTATACCCAGGAATATCTGGAGGAGATGGGTGTTGATCATCTGCCCCACGAGGCGTTATGCTTGCCTTGGCACCAGGTTCTCCGGCAAACCTTTCTCCGAAACCTGGAGACCCCCTATGCGGTCACGACCATTCCCTCCAAGTTGGAGTCCTGTTACCGGGCGATTCCGGTTAAGGGGTTTGAAAGTTTTCAGCTTTCTCATCAGTCCTTGGTGGTTGAGTCTTCCTTGAAGAATTCCAACCCCTCAAAGGTTTACGCTGCCGTCCCTCCGGGCCAAGAGGGCCGTACGATGGACAAGTTTGGTTGCCATCTTTACCAAAACTCAATGATGGCAAATCGTGTCCTCAACTATAACTTTCTCTTCACGTCCTACCTCGGGTTCTGTGTGGACAACTTCCAATCATTCCGGGAGGGCATTCCAGAATCTCGGCGTCAGGAGTTTCGCCTCCTCGAGGAGACCCTCTCCCAGCTCCACTTCTATATATTCCAGGCGGCCTATGACGCCTTCAAATTGTCCTCGAGGGTCAGGCCTTTGCGGTCGCCATGCGTCGCCTCGCTTGGCTCCGTCTTCTGGATATGGATCAGAATCTACAGGATCATCTTGCCAATCTCCCGTGTGTGGGTCATGAGCTCTTCGATGAATCTATCGAAGCGGCCACCAAGCGCCTATCGGACCACGAACGGTCATTTGCCTCTCTGGTGAAACTTAAACCGAAGGCCCCCCTGGCTTGGCAATACAAAATTCCTCTCCGGAGGTATCCGCAGAAATCTACTCATGCGTTCTCCCAGCCTCCTCCGAAGCGGCCTCAACAACAGCAGCAACATCAAGCTAAGGCCCAGCTGCTCGCTCCAGCGAAGCCTGGGCCGTCTTTTTGACAATTCCAGTCCGAGCCTTCGGGCTCCCTTCCTCATGGAGCCTTCTCCCCCCCCCCATCAGGGGTCATCTCCATCATATCTATGCCCAGTGGGAAGGTCTTACCACCGACAGTTGGGTGCTTTCCATCATCCGGGAGGAGTACACCCTTCACTTCAGTCACATACCCCCAGACCTACCTCCAAAAAATTTTCCTTCTGCTCGGTCTCAGTTGCCTCTCCTTTTGCAGGAAGTTCAGGCCCTTCTTCACCTTCGGGCGGTAGAGGAGGTTCCCCCGGATTAATGGAACACCAGATTTTATTCCCGGTACTTTCTGGTACCCAAGAAGTTGGGGGATCTGTGTCCAATCCTGGACCTCCGTGCTCTGAACGGTTCAGAATGCTCACCCTTCCTATTTTGTACTCCCTCTTGGACAAGGGGGACTGGCTGTGCTCACTGGACCTTAAGGAGGCGTACACGCACATTCCGATACAACCGGCCTCTCGCCGATATCTGAGATTCCAGGTGGGGGATCTCCATCTCCAGTATCATGTTCTTCCCTTCGGTCTGGCGGCCCCTCCGAGGGTCTTCACGAAATGTCTCGTGTTGTTTGCTGCGGCCCTATGTCTCGATGACTGGTTGATCAAAGCGTCCTCTCACCACGAAGTTCTGCGAGCGACGAATCAAACCATCTTGCTCCTTCAGAGCCTCGGCTTCGAGATGAACTTCCCCAAGTCTCAGCTCTGTCCGTCCCAGTCTCTGGAGTTCATCGGAGTGGTCCTGGACACGGTTCGTCTCCACTTCTTCTTGCCTTGGCCTCGACAGGAGGCCCTTGTTCGCTTATGCCGGAGGGTAGCCCATCTGTCTTCAGCCCCGGCTCGGCTCATGATGGTCCTCCTAGGTCACATGGCCTCCACGGTTCATGTGACTCCTTTTGCTAGACTTCACCTCCGTATTCCTCAATGAACTCTAGCGTCCCCATGGAACCAGGATCGGGACTCTGTCTCTCGACTTATTGTCGTGACTCCTTTGTTAAGGCAGTCTCTCCGTTGGTGAATGCTCTCTTCCAATCTTTCCAGAGGTTTTCTGTTTCATGCTCCTCCTCCGCAGAAGGTCCTGATGACGGACTCGTCGGCCTGCGCTTGGGGGGGCTCATCTGGACAGTCTTCGCACTCAGGGTCTTTGGTCCAGTGCCGACCGACTTTGTCACATCAATCTGTTACAGCTTCGAGCGATCTTCCTCGCCCTGAAAGCTTTTTGTCACCTGTTTCACGACCGAGTGGTGCTGGTCCACACGTACAACAAGGTCGCCATGTATTATATCAACAAATAAGGGGGGAACGTGGTCCCGGTCACTGTGCCAGGAGGCGCTGCAGCTCTGGGATTGGGCCATCCGCCGCAACATATTCCTTCGAGCGTTCTATATTCAGGGCCAACACAATTGTCTGGCGGACAAGTTGAGTTGTCTTCTGCAGCCTCACGAATGGTCCATCCATTCCTTGACCGTGCGTCAGGTATTTGCTCATTGGGGGACTCCGGACGTTGATCTGTTCGCGTCCCCCCAATCACAAGTTGCCCTGCTTCTGCTCCAGGATCTACACTCCACTCAGACTCGAGGCGGATGCTTTCCTGCTGGATTGGACGAACCTGTTTCTGTATGCGTTCCCTCCATTCCCTCTGATTCTGAAGACTCTCGTCAGGCTCAAGTCCACGAGTGCCACCATGATTCTGATAACTCCTTGGTGGCCCCGACAGCCGTGGTTCTCCCTTCTGTTGCAACTCAGTTCCCAGGAGCCTTTTCTTCTGCCTGTTTTTCCTTCTCTGCTTAAGCAGAGTCGAGGTTCTTTGCTTCATCCCAACCTTCAGTCTCTGCACTTAACGGCTTGGTTCCTCAAGACTTAATGCCTTTGTTCTCACAGCCTGTGCTGGACGTCCTGGAGGCGTCTCAGAAGAAGTCCACTCGCCAATGTTACCATCAGAAGTGGATCCGTTTCTCTTCCTGGTGTGCTACTCGACAACAGGAGCCATTTTCTGCCTCCTTGTCTGCTGTCCTTGACTATCTGTTACACTTGTCTGGCGCTGGTCCTCCTCGGTTCGAGTCCACCTTAGTGCCATTGCTGCTTTTCATCAGCTAATTGACGGGGTGCCTCTCTCTGTTCATCCTGTGGTTTCCCGCTTCATGAAAGGCCTTTTCCACGTTCATCCGCCCCTGAAACCTCCTCCTGTGGTTTGGGATCTTAACGTGGTCCTTGCTCGCTTAATGAAACCCCCGTTCGAGCCGCTAGCGCGGGCTCACTTGAAGTATCTTACTTGGAAGGTTGTGTTTCTTATTGCTCTCACTTCTGCCCGTCGGGTCAGTGAGCTTCAATCCTTGGTAGCGGACCCTCCTTTCACTGTCTTCCATCATGATAAGGTGATTCTCCGTACCCATCCTAAGTTCTTGCCTAAGGTTGTTTCTGAGTTTCACATCAACCAATCCATTGTTCTCCCTGTGTTTTTTCCGAAGCCTCATTCTCACCCTGAAGAGGTGGCTCTGCATTCTCTTGATTGTAAGCATGTGCTGGGCCTTCTACTTGAAGCGCACCGCTCCTCATCGTACTGCTTCCCAGCTGTTCATCTCTTTCAATCCTAATCGCTTGGGTCATTCTGTTTCTAGGTGGACCATTTCTAACTGGTTGGCCGCTTGTATCTCTTTTTGTTACGCTCAGGCTGGTCTCTCCCTCCCGGGTCGAGTCACTGGCCACAGGGTAAGAGCGATGGCAGCGTCTCTTGATTTCCTCTGCTCGACTTCGCTTGAAGAAATCTGTAAGGCTGCCACTTGGTCCTCGGTTCATATGTTTACCTCGCACTACTGTCTGTATACTTTCTCCAGGCATGATGGCCATTTTGGCCAGTCCGTTTTGCAAAATCTGTCCTAAATTGCCAACTCTCCCTCCATACCATTTTGGTTAGCTTGGAGGTCTCCCACATGTAGAGAATATGCTGCCTGCTTGTACTGGGATAAAGCACAGTTACTTACCGTAACAGGTGTTATCCAGGGAGAGCAGGCAGATATTCTCGCAACCCACCCACCTCCCCGTGGTTGGCTTCTTTGCTAGCTATCTGAACTGAGGACACGCAGAGGAGACGCATGCCCTAGACCGGGCGGGAGGGGCACGCGTGCATGCGCGGGCCAATCGCAAGCTTGAAGGTCTTCAAACAAGTCTACTTGCGAAAACGTTAGGGGGCTCTGTCGGTGACGTCACCCACATGTTGAGAATATCTGCCTGCTGTCCCTGGATAACACCTGTTATGGTAAGTAACTGTGCTTTATCTGAACTTCTCACTTAGAGACCCTCTTCTGCCACAGAACGATGTAGCCCAACAATGTAGTATAGCTTTTTGTTTCCACTAGGTTTTGAGCTACCTATTACATGAACTTTTGAGACTGCAAGGCTGCTCCTTTAGATGTCATCTTGAAAATTTATTATGATGAGTTTATCTTTACAAATTAAAAAAAGAAAAAATATCATGGCAGGGCAGCAGAGGGTTAAGTTGGAGGAAAACTTGTTGCTTTTCATAGAATGTACTGTCTAAACTCCAGAAAGAGGTTTACAGATCAGCCAGACTCAAGATGTTAAGTCTTCAGAGGCTGGAAGGGTTCCTGGGTTTGGCATTCAGGTCCACCTAGAAAATGACATGGTGAATGTTACCCGCGGCTTACCCGCCGAAATGGAGACGAAAAAAAACTTGGTCGCCGCAGGTACGGGGACAATGCCATTCACCGCCCGGTGGAGGGGTGAATGTGCTTCTCCCTGCAGTTAATTGAGGGAACGTGTGCAAAATACTTAAAATCTGATCGCGCAGTCTGGCATCTCCCTCCCTCTCTTGTCCTTACCTTCCCTGGTAATTTTTCTCTTAACAAGCAGCCGGAGCATTTTCTGAAGTTGCATGTGGCTGGCTGGCTGCTTGAGACTTCTCCTCAGACGCAACCGGAAACAGGAAGTTAGTCTTTGTATTGAGGACCCAACAGGAAAAGAGAAACACAGGGCCTGTTTTACAAAGCTATGCGGCAACAGCCCCGAAGCCCTTTAAATCTCTATGGGCTTTGGGGGCTTTACTGCACAGCAGCCACTAGCTCGGTTTTGTAAAACAGGCCCACATTATTTTAATTCTATTAGCAGAAAAGTAAACGAGTACATTATTTACATAGTAGAAACATAGTAAATGTCAGCAGATAAAAACCAGCATGGTCCATCTAGTCTGCCCAGTAAGGTGGCCAGAGTTGAATCTAGCACTCTGCACAGGTCCACTTCATTAATTTGTTTCTCCCTGCTAATTTTGAGACACAGACCATAGAAATCTGCCTGGCACTAGTCCTACTTCTTAACTATAGTGTTATTGTGAAAATCCACTCCAACCTTGATCCTGAGACAGAAGACACTAGGGAAACAGCCAGGAGCTTAGGTTGTAAACAAGCATTAAAAGACAAAACAGTTAGGCATAGTAACTGGTCTGACAGTGAAGACCAGAAAGGCAGCCATTTCAGATTGTCATCTGTACTGTCAATATTTAGTACTATTTGTGTAAAATTTTATTATAATTTAGTTAACCTTGTCTGTTTCTTCCCTGTTCAGCAAGAAGTTGAGAAGTTTACAGACATAGAAAAACTCTACCTCTACCTTCAGCTGCCTTCTGGTCCCAGCAGTGCAGAAAAAAGGTACTTGTTTATGAAGTAGTACAATAAGCTATTCATGGAACTCTTAACAATATTATTTCAAATAAACTATGAACCAATTCATTCCTACTATATATTTGTATTTTTATTCTGGTTCTTTCAATAGTCCATATAATTTCAGACTGAGTCCTACTCCAATGCCTTACTACCTTCCTCTTCCCATAGCCCCTAGTTAAAATAGATAAGGTAGTTTCACTCTGAAAGCCAAATGCAGAGAAACCACAGAGCCTGATTATATGCTTTTATCATCAAGGAAATTATCAACTCAAACTAATCAGCTGCTTCTTTTTTTATATTTTTATTTAATTCAAAAGCCAAATTACAAAATCAACTGAATAAAATTTACAAAACAGTAATACAACAATTTACAATTTACAAAAACTTCTCAAGTCTCAATCAACATACAATGATCCAACTACTCCCACCTGCATTGATATTTAGGTACCAGTAAGTTTATAGTCTATTTATATTCTGCCATTATACAAGGCAAATTACATTACATATATAATTTTAAAAATATAAAAAATACACAAGACACTTAAATATACATACCACAAAACTGTCATCCCAGGACAAGTAGGCAGCATATGAGTGACATCACTGATGGAGCCCCGATACGGACACTTCAAAAATACATCACCACTTTAAGACTTGAGAAAATTTGCGATAGCCTGCACCGCTCAGGCGTGTGTGCCTTCCCACCCGACGTAGGCGCGCGGTCACTCATTTTTTTTAGTTTCCGTGGAGCTAAGAAGACGCGTTTCAACAGCTGTTGAAATTTTTATTGCCTTCCCACTCTTGTGGTTTGTGACTTTTTAGTCATTTTCTTCTTCTTTTATTTCTCTTTTTGTCCAAAGAAAGTAAAAAAAAATTCTTCTTTCTTTTTTTACCATCTGCGGTTTTTTGGCCTGGTAGGGCCTTCAAACCACCTCAGCCATTAATTTCACTGAGGCGGTGTTCCCGTCCATGTCACGCCTGCTGATGGGTTTTAAAAAGTGCCGTTGCTGTGCTCAGCCTATCTCGGTCACCGACCCGCATTCTTGGTGCCTACAGTGTCTCGGCCCCGAGCACTCTATAAAGAAATGCAAAAACTGTTCTTATTTACAGAAAAGAACTTTTCGCAACCGTCTTTTACAGCACCAAAAACTCTTCGGTGTAAGCATGGAAGCAGAACCGACATGGACACCAGCTGCCTCATCAACTAAATCGACTCCGAAGACTTTGACATTGGCAGGAGAGGCACCGGCACTAATTCCGGTGTCGCACTACACCATCCCATTAGGTAAGCCGGCTAAGAAGCCTTCCCCTTCCCCCTCCGGGACGCAAGTCAAAGTTGCATTGAGTCAAGTCATGCCGACCTCGCAAAAGTCCCATAAACGCATGGTCCCGATATCAGTGAGTGCCTCTACATCGGCATCCTCCTCACCTGACCGTGTCGCTTCACCAGTGATACCAGCTAAAAAGCCCCCAGTACCGGTTCTTTCCTTGAAGAAAAAAATTAATGCCTTGCTTCGAGAGGAACTAAGGGAGCATCTTCAAATGTTGGTCCCGACACAATTGCTTCCGGTGTTGATCCCGACTCTCCCGGTGCAGGTCCAATCTGAGCATGTCACGACACCAACCACAGACACCGTACCTACTCCACTGGTGTGCAAGAAGGATTCAACTCGACGTTCCAGGTCTTCAACACGGGGGTCGACTCATCCATCCTCCCGGCACTGATCTCCTTCCACACAGTCTTTCCGACCAGTACTCTCAGGGAAGGTCTCACATAAGCATAAACACATTGAGACCCCAACACCAGACCATCGGCACCGATCCTTACATCGATCCCCATCAATGTTACAATATTCATACTTACTGGGAGATTCTGACCCCGGCTGATTCTTCTATGTCAGGTTCTCCACAAAGGTCTCCCACTAGAGCAGTGGTCTCAAACACAAACCCTTTGCGGGGCCACATTTTGGATTTGTAGGTACTTGGAGGGCCGCAGGAAAAAATAGTTAATGTCTTATTAAAGAAATTACAACTTTGCATAAGGTAAAACTCTTTATAGTTTATAAAACTTTCCTTTAACAGTTAAAAGGAAAGATATATAAACTATAAAGAGTTTTACCTTATGCAAAATTGTCATTTCTTTAATAAGACATTAACTATTTTTTCTGCGGCCCTTCATAGAAACATAGAAAAAGACGGCAGATAAGGGCCACGGCCCATCTAGTCTGCCCACCCTAATGACCCTTCCGTATTTAACTCTGTGTAGAGATCCCACGTGACGATCCCATTTCTTCTTAAAATCAGGCACGCTGCTTGCTTGCTTCGATCACCTGAAGTGGAAGTTTATTCCAGCGATCAACCACTCTTTCAGTGAAAAAGTATTTCCTGGTGTCGCCATGCAATTTACCGCCCCTGATTTTCCATGGATGTTCTCTTGTCACCGTCGGACCTTTGAAAAAGAAGATATCCTCTTCTACCTCGATATGGCCCATGAGGTATTTGAACGTCTCGATCATGTCTCCCCTCTCTCTGCGTTCCTCGAGTGAGTATAGGCGTAATTTATCCAGCCGTTCCTCGTACGGGAGATCCTTGAGTCCCGAGACCATCCGGGTGGCCATTCGCTGGACTGACTCAAGCCTCAGTACATCCTTGCGGTAATGAGGCCTCCAGAATTGTACGCAGTACTCCAGATGGGGCCTCACCATGGATCTATACAACGGCATAATGACTTCAGGCTTACGGCTGACGAAACTCCTACATATACATCCTATGATCTGCCTAGCCTTAGATGAAGCCCGCTCCACTTGATTGGCAGTCTTCATGTCTTCACTGATGATTACCCCTAAATCCCGTTCCGCAACAGTCCTTGCTAGGATCTCGCAATTTAGGGTGTAAGTCTCCAAGTACTTTTTCAGCAGCCCTCACATTTAAAGTTTAATATCTTTTCTTTCTCAAAACTGACACATTTCAATCACTATATTGAAAATAAAATTATTTTCCCTACCTTTGTTGGCTGGTGACTTTATTTTTCTGTGCTTTTAACTATGTTTCCAGGGCCTTCTTGTCCTTTGACTGTTTTTCTCTCCATCTTCACTTTCTGCCTTGCATCCATCTTTGGCATTAATTTAATATTCAATTTTTCTGCTTTCTTTTCAAAATCTACGTTTCCATGTCTTACCTTCCCTTCTATCTCTCTCTTCTTCCATCCCTATTTCCATGGTCTGACATCTTTTTCCTTCCTTTCTCTCCCTCTCTCCTTCCTTCCTTCCTTTCCCCTGGTCTGGAATCTATCTCCTTCCCTCCCCCATGCCCTAGCATCTCTCCCTCCCCCTTCATGGTCTGGTATCTCCTTTCCTTCCCTCCCTCCTATGAACTTGCCATTTCTTGTTCCTCCCCTCTCCCTTGTCTTCCTTCTCCTTCCTTCCCTCTCTTTCCCCAATTGGGTACAGCAGCAACAGAAGCTGCATTTCCCTTCCCCTTTCCTGTGCAGCAGAAGCATTTCTCTTCCCCTTTCCCTCCCCCTCCCTTTCCTTGTGGTGCAGCAGCAGCATTTCCCTTCCCCCTTTCCTGTGCAGGAGAGGCATTTCTCTTCCCCCTTCCCTCCCTCTCCCTTTCCCTGTGCAGCAGCAGCAGCATTTCCCTAGGGTCCCCCTTTCCTATGCAGCAGAAGCATTTCTCTATCCCCTCCCCTTCCGTTCCCTTCCTTGTGAAGCAGCAGCATGTCTGGTCAGCTCCTTTGCTCAGTCGATTGTTCCGTTCAAAGCCGCGGGTGGGGGCTCCTCGCGAGATCCGTGCCTGCGTCTGAAGCCTCTCTGATATTGTGATGTCAGAGAGGCTTCCGAAGAAGGAGTGGATAGCGCGAGGAGCCGCTACCCGCAGCTTTGAACGGAACGATGACTGATCCGGCCAGACACGCTGCTGCTCCACAAGGGAAGGGGGAAGAGAAATGCTGGTGTGGATGGCACCAGGAGCCGGCGGCGGCTGCAGCTTTCACCGGAACAATCAACTGCAGCAAGGGAGCAGTTGATCATCGCGTCCAGACTGCGGGCCGCAAAATAGCACCTGGAGAGCCACATGTGGCCCGTGGGCTGCGTGTTTGAGACCACTGCACTAGAGCATCTTCCCCATTGGAGAAAATTTCTTTTACTAAATTTATTCGTCAGATGGGAAAAGATCTTTCAATTACTTTGGAGGCCGATTCTAAATATAGTAAAGAATATATAGAGACTGGACTACGATCCCAAAGAGATGCTAAAATTATCTTTACATCGCATCTTACGGGATATCTTTTATAAGAACTTTGAGACTCCTCTTTCTATCCCGGTGGCACCTAAGAAACTTGAGTCTCTGTATAAGATGGTTGCTTTCCCTGGATTTTACAACCACAATTGCCACATGAATCCCTCATGGTAGAGTCTATTCTCAAAAAGTCATCTGCAACTAGTGTCTATGCCTCCGTCTCTCCTGACAGAGAGGGCCGTACCATGGATAAATTTGGCAGGTGTCTATATCAAAACTCAATGCTTGCCAATAGGGCAGGAAACTACAATTTTTATTTTTCCTGTTATCTAAAACATCTGGTTAAGCAGTTTTCTGCATACCAGAAATATGTTCCTGCCCGCAAGAACAAGGGATTCCAACATTTTCTCTCCACTGTCTTCCAGTTGCTTAAGTAGATGGTACGGTCAGCTTGCGACACATTTGAGCTTACCTCCAGAGTAGCGGCCATGTCAGTGGCCATGAGATGGTTGGCGTGGCTTAGAATGTCTAACCTAGATGTTAATCACCAAAACCATCTTGCTAATGCTCCATGGAGTCTGAGTGACGAGCTCTTTGGACCATCTACTGCCACTGCCACACAAAAGCTTTCTGCCCATGAAACCAGATGGGACACTTTAGTTAAACCTAAGAAGAAAGGTCCTGCTCAACCTTTTAAACCTGCTTCTTCCTACCAACGCAGGTTCTCTGCCAAGGCTTCTGCTCCTCCTCATCCTCCACCAAAAAGGCAGAAGAAGCAACCACATCAGACAAAATCCCAATCGGCTGCTCAGCAAAAACCTGCTCAGTCCTTTTAGAAACATGAAACATGATGGCAGATAAAGGCCAAATGGCCCATCTAGTCTGCCCATCCACGGTAATCATTATCTCTTTCTCTCTCTGAGAGATTCCACGTGCCTATCCCAGGCCCTTTTGATGTGTTTCTCAAGAGCAGGGGTGCCCAAAAGGTCGATCACGAATGCAACGCAAGTCGATCGCAGAGCCCATCCCTGGCTCCGTGATCGACTCACATTGCCTTCGCATTCTACCTGCTTTTCCATGGACAACATTTGCTATCCCGATGCCAGGCCGACCAGCTTCTCTCCCCCCCCCCCCCCCCCCCCGGCATCAATTCTGACATCATAGAGGAAGTTTCAGACCAACCAATCGCTGCCTGGCTGGCCCGGAACTTCCTCTCCGACATCAGCAGTTGTTTTACATCAACACGATCTCAGCGAGGCACATGATGGTTCTCCTAGGCCACCTGGCCTCCACAGTCCATGTTTCACCACTTGCCAGGCTGCATCTTTGCACTCCTCAATGGGTCCTCACTTCTCAGTGGTCTCAAGCGACAGATCGTCTCTCTCAGCATATTTCTGTAACCTTGTCTCTTCAACAGTCGCTTCACTGGTGGATGACCTCTTCCAATCTGTCCAGAGGTCGTCTTTTCCACTTGCTTCCTCATCGAAAGATAATAATGATGGATGCATCCCCTTGTGCATGGACGGCCTTCAGACCCAGGGTCATTGGTCCACCAGGAAGTGCAAATTTCACATCAATTTACTCAAGCTCAGAGCGATGTATTATGCACTCAAAGCTTTCCAACATCTCTTGAGCCCTCAAGTTCTCCTCCTTTGCACGGACAATCAAGTAGCAATGAACTACATAAACAAGCAAGTAGGCAAGGGCTCTCTCCTGCTATGTCAGGAAGCTCAGAAAATCTGGCTTTGGGCGACTGTGCACAACATTTTCTTAAAGGCAGTCTACATTCAGGGGGAGCAGAATTCCTTGGTAATCAACCTCACGAGTGGAAACTCTACTCTGCAGCTCTCCTTCCCATTTTTGCGCAATAGGGCACTCCACAAGTGGACTGCAGTATTTCTTAAAAGTCTCTAAATAAAGTACTCACTGAGCTGCTTGCTCTGTCTCACCAGCATCCTGTCGCTGTGGCATATTCTCCTTGAGTGGAGTATTTATATTGAGTATTTACAATAACATTTAGTGCTACTATAATTAAAAAATCAAAAATACTCTTTGTAGACTTTGAAATGTTAGCTGAAAGAATTAAGGACTTTCAAATAATAAGAAATTAATGTCTGTTCCCAAAATATCAGCCACAATGGCATAAACCTTCATTCAGAACTACCCAGCTATTTTCATGATTTTATAACACTTCTCTGCAGACTGCATCTCCTTTTCTAACTTGATTACACACACCCGAGAGTTTTGTCTTTATGTGCTACTATTATGTGATGGCTGGTCCCAGGTACAGAATTCAAGCAATCAATTGTCCTTATCTAACTAGAATAGATAAAGTCAGATAGATGGATTATGAGCCCACCGGGACAAATAGGGATAAATGCTTGAGTACCTGAATGTAAATTGCTTAGACAACCTCCATTGATAGGCGGTATATAAATAACTTAAAGAAATAAATAGAACTTAATGTCTTTTTGGAAAAGTGACGGGATTTGTGTATTACATTGAATTCTGCTAATAGTCATTTGATCTAGATTAAAATCAATGGTTTCAGATACTGTGTTAGATATTTGACATGGCTTTTATTGTTGGCAAGAATCTAAGAAAAAAGCTTACTACATCCAAATCAAATCTGTATTTCAGACTTGACTGTGACAAATGAAAAACAAATGTGAGAAATCCAAAAAGCTATGACACAAGATAAACATAACGTCTAACTTTTTTCTATCAAGATCTCACGTGCCAAAGCACCTATTTGTTCACCCAATAATGCTTAAATCCTGATAGAAATCATGAACTACTGAGCAGAATATTGTAATTGTCTTCTAAATGTCCCTTCAGCATGTCTGAGAAGGCCATGAAGTCCTGCAAAGAACATGAGTGCATGACTGCTTTCTTTTTCAGTTGCATGTAAAATGTCAGTGAGAAAAAATTAAGCTCATACTGTGTACATCCCATGAGCTTCTCATTTAAAACTTTAAAGATTTTGCAAGAACTCCTCTTTAACCCCCATGGAGTCTAAGCTAGGCAAATATAGAATCCCTATGCCTGACCAGCAGTGAATACTAGGGAGCTCCTGATACAAGCTGATGCTTTGCTATCACATGCTTCAGGGGAGAAAATAATGCAGTAAGTTCCATTTACATAGGCAAAGAGTTCTCAAAGACAATCTTCTCTCAAAAATAAAATAAAATAAAATTAAACCATGATTTCCAAAGCAATAGGTTAGAATATTTGTGTGGCATTTGACTTCTCATTTTTCTGCTGTATAAAGAGCAAACGTGTATCGGGGCTTTCAGAACTTGGCCTAGAGACACCAAAGTCCAATGTTCTGTATTGAAAGAACCAGGAAATTGTGCCCTTCTTCTGATATTCTTCTCTTAATACAAATGCTCCCTTAACTATATTTTGACTAGAGGTTTGAACTGGTTCTGTTTGTATAACAGCTGTTCTGTTTTCTTCTGGCATTTAGGTTCATGGAGAACCATGACTAGAATGTAGTTATACCAGGCTATAATCTGTTCAGAAAAGACAGGGTAGGAAGAAAAGGAGGCAGGCAAAAGGCGCAAAGCACAGGGGGACGTCACGGGTAGGGCCTCCAACTTACTAAAATTTATACACAGGCTGGAGAAGGTCCCATAAAGGGCAATAGGATTAGTCAGGAGAGGGATGGACAAAATGCAGCATGTCATCTACTAACATAGTTATCTTACATTCTTCCACCCCGACCTGAATGCCCGTAATCACAGGGGAAGCCCGGATCTTAATAGCCAAGGGTTCCAACGAAAGAATAAACAGAAGAGGGGATAAAGGACATCCCTGTCTTGTCCCCTGCAACAGTGGAAAGGAAGCTGTGCGCTACTTATTAATAAGCAACTGAGCGGTCGGGGCAGTATTAAAAATACAGCTGTTAAACTTATCCATAATGCCAAGAAATACGACCACGTTACACCCTTAATGATTGACTCCCATTGGCTCCCAATTAGTCACCGCATCACCTTTAAGGTACTATTTTTAGTATATAAAATGATAATTTTTAACGAACCCTAATTTATATCTAGAATGCTCATCCCTCATAATACTTCTCGATCTCTCCGATCGACTTCTCAAAATCTCTTAACTATCCCATCCCTGAAAATTGTAGGCACTAGAAGACACGATATGTTTTTGGTAATGGCTCCTCAATTGTGGAACTCATTACCTCAATATATTAGAGAAGAAAAGGATCTTACTTCTTTTAAAAAATCCTTAAAAACCTATCTTTTTAAAGACGCTTTTAATAGTTCAATTTTAGTCATACGACCAAGTACTTTAGGTCTTTAACTCTTTACCCTCCCTTTCGTCTTTCCCCTTTTTGTTTATTCTCTCTAAGAAAGAATTGTAACTTTCCCTCCTATCCTCCCTGACTCATATTTGTTTTATTTGTAAGTCCGACGTTATTTTGTTGGTTTTTACAACCATGTTTTTTAGAAAGTTGTTCATCGCTTAGCAAATTGAATAAGCGATTCATCAAATATCAATAAAAACTTGAAACTTGAAAAACTAACAATCCAGTCATGGAATGCTCCAGTAATGCCGAACTGGCGTACAATCCAAAAGAGATAAGGCCAGGTAACCTTATCGAAAGCCTTCTCTGCATCTAAACTGACTTCAGAGAAAGAGACGTGGTGAGACTGAGGTAGAAGAAGGGGCTGAAATCTGTAAGAGGGTGAGAGCAGTAGCCCAATGCTACCTCCATGACCAACTTGGCGAGACAAATGGGAGAACAGGTAGCCTTCATGATACCAGGGCAGCAGCTGAAATAGAGTCATCTGGACAGATCCAGATCTCAGATCTGTGCAAGCTGATGGAAAGATCAAGAGATGAAGAGGTCATGGATGTGGGCAAGCTTATTGGAGACAGAATGGGCATTCCACAGGGCACCTGGTAGGGAAGTGGGGGACAGAAATAAGATCAGTGACATTGCGGTGTGATCTGTATGAATAGGGTGGGAGTTGGTTGGGATGACCAGGGTTGAGATTGATAATCCCCAGCAGAGAGCAAACGAAGGAACAAGAAGATACGGGTGAGAGAGAGGGGAACCAAGGGTGGGGTGGAGGAGGCTGCTGCATCGCAGGCAAAATTCTCACAGGGAGAATGGGGAATATTGAATGAGAGGGAGAAATTGTTGAAGTTTTAGGGCTAAGAAGAGGGTGGTGGATAAAATGGAGGGCGAGGTAATGGGTTCAAAAAGTGAATGTGTGGTATTGAGTTAAGTGGTTTGGGGTAAAGGGAGAGGTTGGGGAAAGTCCCTATCATTCATAGGACTAATCGCTAAAAATCTCTAAATTTTAACTTAGTGTCCATAATCACTATTCACCCAAAAAAACTTATGAATAGAATTGTACCTATCTCATGTAAGAATTGCAGCAACCACATTCAGGCTCAGGATATTCTCAAATCTGTCCTAAATGCTCCCCTTATAGACTCCAATGCACAGGTTTCATAATAAACTGTCTCAGGGACTTGGGTGAGCTGCTCAACTGGTGAGAATGTGCTTTCCCTGGGAGTAAGTCGCTTCTATTGCCAGAGAACATCTGCTGCAGCTGAAAAACTTTTGTCCATATAGCGTGGCCACATTAGTGCTCCCTGGAAGATATAGGGAACTAGCTTGTGACGCCATGCAACAAACTTTATTGCACAACTCTAACACACAGTGTACTCCAATAATAAAATTGAAATTGGATACCAAGACTAAATACTAGAATGGAATTTTTTTTAATTTAATTTACTTCCCCATTTTCTGTTTCTTTGGATTTATGTTCAGTGTGCTAGAATTTTATTTTTAGGGCTGTACTTTACCATCATTGCTGTTAGACTATTTCATACATGTACCACTCTTTCATTTTATGATGTCTGGTTCTTGCAGATTAAAAAAAAAAAAGTAAAATGTTGCCATTGTATTTTTATTGAAGCCTTCTGAATATTTTTGTGACATATTCCCCCTTTTCTCCTAAAACATACAGTTTAAGCTTCTGTGTGTAAGATTTATGTTACAGCTGTACACGGATAAAAATGTTTTTCTAAAAAAAAAAACACATTTTTTCTAGTGAGCAAAGTTCCTTGTCATCCAGTCGATCACAGCAGATGCATGCATTTTCTTGGATTCGAAACACCCTGGAAGAACACCCAGAAACTTCACTCCCAAAACAAGAAGTTTATGATGAGTACAAGTGAGTGCTGTGTTTAGCTTAGTCTCTTTCCATTACTTGTCTAAAGATGCACTATATGATACACTAATCATGATTATTTGATATGGTTTTAGGGCTTAAAGGACTAGATATACTGAGGGGTTTTCCCCCTTTCTAGGGTAACATTATAATCGGGCAGCAATCCTTGTGTATCCAGAGAAGTTCATTTTTTGATGCATTGAGCTGTAGTTTATTTGCAGTCATCCAGTTCTATATTTCAGTTAGGCAGCAGTGAAATTTTTTGATTTGTGTCTTGGTGTTGACCTAGGGGGAGGTAGAGCTATATGTTGTCCGCATATGAGTGGATTTTGATTTGGTATTTTTTTGTGATATAGAGATATTTTTCTGTGATGTTGAGTTTGACTTACAGGTTGAAGAGGAGATAGCAATGCATCCTGGGGTACTCTGTAGCAGAGAGGTTTTGGTTCTGATAAGGAGGGTCCCAGTATTACTTTCTGAGATATTTTCGTTTTAAGGAGGAGGAGAACCATGCCAGTGCGACATCAATGATTTCGATAGAGTGTAGTCTGGATAGGAGAAGTGAGTGATCGATAGTATGGAGGGCAGCACTCAGGTCAAATAGTACCAACAAAGCGTCTTTTCCCTCATCGAGGATTTTCCAGCAGTCATCTATGATGGCTAGAAGCACCGTTTCTGTGCTGTGGTGCTTCCTGAATCCTGATTGGAAGTTGGAGAGGGTGGTGTTTGTTTCCATGAAGTCTCGCAGTTGTGTAAGTATGTACTATCTTTTCTAGTATTTTTGAGACAAATGGGAGGTTTGAGACCAGTCTATAGCTGCTTGGATTGTCCGGGTCCATGGTTGTTTTTTTTAGGAGTGGTCTTACTATGGCGGATTTCCAGCTCTATGGTATGCCTGATCGTAGGGACTCATTAATTAGAGATAATATGGAGTTCAGGAAAGATTTGTTGGTAGCTAGCAGTGTGGTGGATGGGCACAGGTCCAGGATTGAGGTTGTGGGGTATAGGGGAGACTATTGTACTTTTTAAGTCATCAATGGAAACTGGTTTGAAACTGTTTAGAGTTTCTATCTTGCATAGATTTTTGTGTTGTATAGTTAAAGTGCTCCATGTCGGACAAAACTCCTATAATTTTGATGGCTAAGTTAAAATTTTCAGCCTTTAGACGTACAAGACATGGACAAAATGAGAAATAATGTTAATGGACTATTTCTGACATGGTTCTTAACAAAGTTGCAACCGTATTGATCCATTGTGACAACTTTTACAGAACGTCAGCGCTATTTGCAAATACAAGAAAGCTTGTGTTTTCTTATCTCAGTGAGAGTACCATGCTCTACCAACACTCTATATCACTGTTCTTCAACATTTTCACACCTATGGACCAGCAGGAATAAAAGATACAGTTCTTTTATATAAACTTTCATGTAATTTCTCTGACAGTATTATTGCATTTTTCCTTAAGTTTAGATGTGTATAAAAAGAAATTTGTTTCATCTGTTTTTGTTTTTTAAGGAAAACCAAGACCTATAATTATAAGAATGTAAGGGGATCTGGTGGTGCTTAGAAATCACATAAGCAAAAGTAGGCTAGGATTTGTTTCCGCCATATGATGATCCAAGATGAAAGCTGTTCATTGAGTTGGGCTGGGGAGTGCCATTTGGTTACAGTTTTGCATCTTAGTATTGACTTTAGTGCTAAGCTGTGAAGTTTTTCCATGGATGAGCAGGATAAGGCTATCACACATTGGTGATGACATTACCTGGCAGCACCAGATCAGCCTTGCTCTTCAAACCCAGAATCATCTAGTAGATTTTCTGAGCATGTGCACGATTTTTGTCCTAGTGGTAGCTGACCCCCACCACCTTCAAGTTATGGTCAATTGGTAGTATAGTTCCTAAAACTTTAATTTGTTAATTAAACTGGTTACAATAATGCATTATAATGGTAATCATATATATATGTAGTATATATATTAGATAATTAGATAATCAGAGAAGTAAAAAAAAAAAATGGATTTCTCTTAGAAGTGAATAAATAAATCACCCAGTTTTAGGACAAGCTATATATAAATTCTATTATGATTCAAAACAAATTTTATATAAATATAAGTGGTATAGTACTGTTTACTGGTACAGTGGTTTATCCCAGGACAAGCAGGCAGCATATTCTCTACATGTGGGTGACGTCATCCATGGAGCCCTGTAGCGGACAGCCTCGCAAGCAAACTTGCTTGAAGATCTTCAGAGTTTGCAAGTGCTGCACCGCGCATGCGCAAGTGCCTTCTCTCCCAAGTCAGGGTGCGTGTCGCCTCAGCGTGGCCTCAGTTCTTAGTTTTCCACGGAGCCGAGAAGCCCTGTTACTCAGCTCTGCGTGCCAACTAATTACTTTCTCCGCACCGTGGCTTTCTTTATTGTTTTCGGTAGTTTGAGTTGCTGTGCGGCGCATCAAAAAAAAAAAAAATTTTTGTGTTTGTTATTTTCTTCCGCTTCATCGCCCCGGGGGCCCCCGAGCTTAGGCCAGGCCGCTAGCCCTCGTTCGGCTGCAGCTGTACTTCTCACCTATGTCCCGGCCTTTTACCAGGTTCAAGAAGTGTACCTAGTGTGGTCGGGTCAACTCCATTACTGACCCTCATCATTGGTGCATTCAGTGCCTGGGATCCAACCACCGTACATAGTCCTGCCCACACTGTGCCACTCTTCAACCGCAGGCTCTTCGCAGGCGGTGTGCCAGGATCCTTGAGCTCTTCGGCGCTATGGAGCAGCTGGCGGATAAGTCCTTGGCCTCGGTGGCGGCCTCGAAGACCTCAGCCAAGTCGACCTCAAAGGCCCCGTCTGCCGTGCCTCTTATGGCCCCATCCTTGGGTAAGTCTCCTCTTCCTCCTCCAGGTACGCAATCTAAGAAGCCTACCACTGAATCTCAGGCAGTCCAGGCAACGAGTGCAGTCGTGCCAGCCTCTACGAGACCTCCCTCCAAGTGTGCCTCCAAACATAGGGAATACTCTTCCTCGAGGTCGCCCTCATTGGAGCGCACTGCTGCACCTGTCCGACCAGATTCATTGGTCTCGGTGCCCATGTTCGAAGACATGCTGAAGGCCATCCTGACTACACAAATTACGTCGGTCTTTGCCCAGCTTGCCCCTGCCTCGACCCTGATTCCTGCCAGCCAGCATGAGCACCCTACCAAGGCTCCTCGGGACAAGCCTTGCAGATCTCGACAATTGTCTTCCAGTGACTCTCCCCTCGTCCTTCCAGGCCTGAGTCGCCGTCCTTTAAACCTCGATCGAGGTGCCATTCCAAGCTTGCCTCGTCATCGAGGCATTTGCCTTCTAAGAAGCTTAAGGAGTCCCCTCCACGGAGGGGACGGTCTTCAGTACCTCGTTTTTCGAGGTCCATCGAGACCTCTGTGCAGCCTGGGCATGGGTCTCAACCTCTGCAGCCTCCCTCGCCTCCTATCTCTCTGCGTCGAGGCATGTCGAGGTCAAGGACCCCCTCCTCGAGACCGTTTGGGAAAGTTCCTTCTTCCCCTATTTCTCCGAGGCACGCCCCGCGGAAGTCCATCTCTCGGACTCCTGGGTCTTCTCCTTCAAGGCTGCTTAAATGTAGGTGCACTCTGACTCCTCCACTGTCGCATAGTAGAGCCTCTTCTGTGTCTCTGTTACTGGATATGGATATGCCTGCTCAATATTCTAGACAGGCTTCTCCTTCCTTTTCGGCTGCTCCGAGGTCTAGATCCTCTTCGCCTCCTGAAGGGACTTCATCTTCTAAGACCTCCTCCTTTACCATGTTCATTTTTGATATGGGTAAGGCTCTTCAGCTGGATCTCCAATCTGAATCCAGGTATGCCCCTGAGTATTTGGCTGAGATGGATCTTCCTCATCCTTCCAGGGAATCCTTGCGTCTCCCCCTGAATCCTGTCTTAAAACAGACATTCATCAGGAATCTAGAGACCCCTTATTCCATTCTGGCCATCACTTCCAAGATGGAATCTTGCTATCGGACGGTCCCTTGCAAGGAGTTTGAGAAAGCGCAGCTGTCCCACCAATCCTTGGTTGTGGAATCTTCTTTAAAGAAATCTCACCCATCCAAGGTTTACGCTGCTGTCCCTCTGGGCAGGGAGGGACGTACCATGGACAAGTTTGGCCGTCGCCTTTACCAAAACTCAATGATGGTGAATAGGGTCCTCAATTATAATTTCAACTTTATGCTGGTGCTGTACTTGGAAGGAGGACCTGGGGGAGGTATGGGGGGACTTGTTGAGGGAGGGGGTGGTCACAAGAAGGGGGAGGGGGAGTTGTGTGGGGGTTTTGTATAACAAAATTTGAGCTTGTTTATGTTTTATCTTGTGTATTTCCTTGCTTATCTTGTTGAGCTCAATAAAATATATTTGAACATAATTTCAACTTTACATCATACTTCAAACACTGCATTAATACCATGCCGTTTTTCCATTCTGATTTGGCTGCCCATCGCCTGCCGGCGTTTAGACAGCTTCAGGAGACCCTTTCTCAGATTCATCTCTTTATGTCCTCTAGGGTTACGGCTTTTGCGGTGGCCATGCCTCGCTTGTCTGCGCATCATGGATATGGATCCCAACTTGCAAGATCATCTAGCCAATCTCCCTTGTTTGGGGAATGAGCTCTTTGATGATTCCATCAAGACGTCTTTCGGAGCACGAGAGGTCCTTTGCCTCTCTGGTGTGGCCTAAAGCGAAGGCTCCTTCTGCTAAGCCATATAAGCTACCTCCACGGCGCTAACCACAGAAGTCTACTCTGACTTTTTCCCATCCACCACCCAAAGGTCAGCAGCAGCAGCAATGTGCCCAAAAACCTCAGACCCCTGCTGTGGCTAAACCAGCGCCGTCTTTTTGACAATTCCAGTCTGAGCATAACGTCCCCCTACGTCCAGCAGCCTTCTCTCCTGCCTACAGGAGGTCATCTCCATCACTTTTATCATCAGTGTGAGCTGATTACATCAGACCTCTGGGTTCTCACCATCATTCGGGAGGGGTACTCACTTCAATTCCTGCAATTACCACCAGATCTTCCTTCCAACAGGTTGCAACTTCTCCTTTTTCTTCAGGAGACTCAGGCTCTACTTCGCCTCTGAGCTGTCGAGGAGGTTCCTTTGAGCAAAGGGGACACAGGTTTTTATTCCCGTTATTTCCTGGTCCCCAAGAAGACCGGGAACTTGCGTCCTATTCTGGATCTGAGAGCCCTCAACAAATTCCTTGACAAAGAAAAGTTTTGGATGCTCTCTCTCCCCACATTGTACCCCCTGATGGACAAAATGGGATTGATTATGCTCACTGGATCTCAAAGAGGCTTACACTCGCATCCCGATTCATCCAGCCTCTTGCAGATTTCTGAGCTTTCAGGTGGGGAATCTCCATCTACAGTACAGAGTTCTCCCTTTCGGACTCGCCTCATCTCCAATGGTCTTCATGAAGTGCCTTGTTGTGGTAGCCGCAGCCTTGCAGAAACAGGGCCTTCAGGTGTTTCCATACCTCGACGACTGGCTGATCAAAGTGTCGTCTCAACAGGAGGTTATTGTAGCGACCCGATGGACTATTATGTTCCTCCAAAGTCTGGGATTCGAAATAAACTTTCCGAAGTCACAGTTGCGTCCCTCTCAAACTCTACAGTTCATCGGAGCCCTCCTGGACACGCTTCAGCTCAGGGCTTTCCTACCTCAACCACTTCAGGATGCTCTTGCTCGCCTTTGCCAACGGATGTCGGTTCTTTCGACAGTTTCCGTGAGACACATGATGATCTTGCTGGGGCACATGGCCTCAACGGTTCACATGACTCCTTTTGCCAGACTTCATCTCAGAGTTCCTCGGTGGACCCTGGCGTCCCAGTGGTGGCAGGATCGGGATCCGGTCTCTCAATGCATTACAGTGACTCCTTTGTTGAGGTGGTCTCTTCTCTGGTGGATGCTCTCTTCCAATCTTTCCAGAGGTTTGCTGTTTCACGCACCCCCTCCACAGAAGATCTTAACGACAGACTTTTCTGCTTACACTTGGGGGGCCCATCTCGACGGTCTCTGTACTGAAGGCCATTGGTGCAGCATGGATCGTCTTTGTCACATCAATCTGTTGGAGCTCCGAGCCATTTTCAGTGCTCTCAAAGCTTTTCATCATCTGCTTTGTGACCACGTGGTCTTTGTTTGGACAGACAACCAAGTGGCCATGTATTATACCAACAAACAGGGCGGTACGGGTTCCCTGTCTCTCTGCCAGGAAGCTCTGAAGATTTGGGAGTGGGCAATACGTCACAACATCTTTCTCAGAGCGGTCTACATTCAGGGCCAGCAGAACTGTCTGGCGAATAAATTGAGTCGTCTTCTGCAACCTCACGAATGGACACTCAATTCCTCGACTCTGCGTCTGGTGTTTGATCGGTAGGGGACTCCGCAGATAGATCTGTTTGCATCTCCCCTCAATCACAAATTGCCTCATTTCTGCTCAAGGATTTACTCTCCTCACCGAGGCGGATGCTTTCCTTCTGGATTGGGGGAATCTATTTCTCTATGCATTCCTTCCATTCCCTCTGATTCTGAAGACTCTTGTCAAGCTCATGTCGGACCGCGCCACCATGATCCTGATAGCTCATCGGTGGCCCAGACAACCATGGTTCTCCCCTCTGCTTCAACTCAGTGCCAGGGAGCCTCTGCTTCTGCCAGTTTTTCCTTCTCTGCTTACTCAGAGTCAAGGATCTCTGCTTCATCCCAACCTGCAGTCTCTACATTTGACAGCTTGGTGCCTCTCGATATGATTGCCCCGTTCCAGTTTTCACAATCTGTACAGGCAGTTCTCGAGGCTTCTAGGAGACAGTGTTACACTCAAAAATGGACTAGATTTTCTTCTTGGTGTGCTACGCATCGCAAGGAGCCGCAATCTGCCTCCTTGTCTTCGGTGCTGGATTATCTGCTGCACTTATCTCGGGCTGGTCTCAAATCAACATCTATTTGAGTCCACCTCAGTGCCATCGCTGCTTTTCATCAGCCTGTGGTTTCCAGGTTTATAAAGGGTCTTTTCAATGTCAATCCTCCACTCAAACCTCCTTCAGTGGTTTGGGATCTCAATGTTTTCCATGCTCAGTTAATGAAGCCTCCATTTGAGCCGATTGATAGGGCTCATTTAAAATATCTCACTTGGAAAGTGGTGTTCCTTATTGCCCTCACATCAGCTCGAAGAGTTAGTGAGCTGCAAGCTTTGGTTGCGGATTCACCTTTCACCGTTTTCCATCATGATAAGGTGATCCTCCATACACATCCTAAATTCTTAGCTAAAGTGGTTTTGGATTTCCACCTCAACTAATCTATTGTCCTTCCAGTGTTTTTTCCAAAGCCTCATTCTCATCCTGGAGAAGTGGCGCTTCATACTCTGGAGTGTAAGCGTGTGTTGGCTTTCTACTTGCAACGCACTCAAGCTCATCGGACTGCTCCTCAACTTTTCATATCTTTCGATCCAAATAGGTTAGGGCGTCCTGTTTCTAAGCGAACCATCTCCAACTGGTTGGCTGCTTGCATCTCTTTCTGCTATGCTCAGGCTGGTCTCCCTCTGCATGGTCGCATCATGTGGCATAGAATTTGAGCAATGACAGCGTCCATAGCTTTCCTCCGATCGACTCCTATTGAGGAAACCTGCAAGGCTGCCACTTGGTCCTTCACCTCTCACTAGTGTCTGGATACTTTTTCCAGACGAGACGGCCATTTTGGCCAGTCCATTTTGCAAAATCTGCTCTCCTAAATTGCCAACTCTCCCACTGTCCCACTCTGGTTAGCTTGGAGGACACCCACATGTAGAGAATATGCTGCCTGCTTGTCCTGAGTTAAAGCACAGTTACTTACTGTAACAGATGTTATCCAGGTACAGCAGGCAGATATTCTCACAACCCTCCCACCTCCCCTGATTGGCTTCTTAGCTAGCTATCTGAACTAAGGCCAAGCTGAGGAGACGCGCGCCCTGACTCGGGCGGGAAGGCACTCATGCATGAGCGGTGCATATTTGTTGTCGATATCCAAAAATGAGACAGGTCTGCACTTTTTGAGACTGCAGTTTTCATATCCCTGTTCTAGAGTAACCATTTTCAGCAGTTTGTACTTCATGCTAACTTTCCCGTCATATTAGAAGATGCATATAAATTAAATGAAGACAAACTGTAAAGAAGCTATTATCCACAAACTTGTCTTTCTCTGAAGACGCCTGATAATGTTGAAATTTGATTCAAACACTTATAGCATAGTTTCAAAGCGAATTACAAATATTAAAAAAGTAAAAAGGGGTAACAGGAACATTTCACCCATACATTAACAAAAATAGACAGATTTATAGACAACAATGGGAAAGGAGGTGGAACTCCAAAAATTTTAGAAAAAGATAACAATGATGGGTCACTTAATAGGGAGGGGCTAAAAGCAGAAGCAAAAGTATTTAAAAAACAAAAGACCTACAAAAATAAGTTTGATTGGTTAATTTTAATTATCAAAAGCCTCTTTAAAATTAAACGTTTTCAAAAAACATTTAAACTTATCTAGAGCGGATTCTCCTCTAATGTATCCAGGCAAAGAATTCCATAATTGAGGCACAGCTACTGAAAATATTTCTGCTTGTCTCTTGCCGATAACTTTAAGAGATGGTACTGACAAAAGGTTTTGGTCAGAGGACCGCAGAATTCTGGATGGAGTATAAGGGATCAGTAACCTGTCCAAAAAGTAGGCAGATTAGATTGGCGGATCTTAAATGAAAGTAATGCTGTTTTATAGGTAATACAATGAGCATTTTTTAAAAGAGGCGTTACATGGTTGTACGTTTTTTTTAATTTGTTATAATTTTTATTGCACTGTTTTAGATAAGTTGAAATCTCCTTATTTGTTTTTGGGTGATGCCTTTTAGTAAAGAATTACAATATTCAAGTTTCGAAATGACCAGAGAGTGGATAAGTATATTGAGTGCTGATGGTTCTAATACTTTTGCTAATAACCTGATCATGTGCAGTTTGTTAAAAACAGTTTTTCACTGTTGTGTTATATGGTCTTGGTATGTTAATTTATGATCTATTATGACCCTGAGAATTTTTGTGCTTGTAATCTGTTGTAGGGGAATATTGTCGATTTTAATTGGCTCTTGTAGATTCTGGTCTTCTTTCCAGGGGAAAAAGATAATCTGGGACTTGTTAACAATTAGGGCTAATATATTTAATAATAATAATAACAACTTTATTTTTGTATACCGCCATATCCAGGGAGTTCTAGGTGGTTCACATCAATTAATCAGATTTACAAGCGACGAAGTCGTTAAGGTAAGCATGAAGGGAATGTACAAGTCATTGGAGTTGGTAGGTTGGGAGTGAACAATAAGAAGGAGTAAGAGGAGAGTTCAGATCATTGATGGAAGGGGTGAGAGAAGTGGAAGAAGGGGGAATTAGGGATTCTGTCCGTGGAATAAATGAGTTTTGAGTAGTTTTCTGAAGTCAAGTTAGGTGGGGGCCTCGAGCACGATTTGGGCTAGCCATGGGTTCTGTTTGGCCGCTTGGAAGGCGAAGGTTTTGTCGAAAAACCTTTTGAGGTGACATAGTTTTAGGGAGGGGAAGGCGAATAGATTGATTCTGCGGGAGTTCTTATTGTTGCAATTCAGATTGAAGTGTGGGTTGAGGTAGCTCGGAGATAAACCAAATATAGTTTTGTAGCAGAAGCACGCAAACTTGAATAGGATTCTAGATTCAAATGGTAGCCAATGTAGTTTGTGGTAGAAAGGGGTGATGTGTTCTCATTTGTTCAAGCCAAATATAAGGCGGATGGCGGTGTTCTGGATCAGTTTCAGTCTCCTGATGGTTTTCTTCGTGGAGCCCAAGTAAATGATATTGCAGTAGTCTAGGATGCTGAGAATGGAGGATTGTACTAACAGGCGGAATGAGGTGTCGAAGTATTTTTTTATGGTGCGGAGTTTCCAGAGCACCGAGATGCATTTCCTGACTGTAATATCAGTATGTTTTTCTAGGGATAGATGTTTGTCTAGGGTGACTCCCAATACTTTTAAGGTTTGTTCAAGGGGGAAAGCCGTTCCTTTCACTTGAATTGTGGTGTCTTTGATTTTGTCGTTGGGGGTAGCTAGGAAGAATTTGGTTTTGTCAGGGTTTAATTTTAGTCTGTAGGGTAGCATCCAGAGTTTTATCTGAGTAAGTGAGCTTGAAGGAGAGGTGAGCAACTCTGGTGTGAAACTAGTTAGTGGGATGATTATTGTAATGTCATCTGCGTAGATGAATAATTTGAGCTTGAGGCTTTGCAGGAGGTTTCCCAGGAAGGCGAGGTAGATGTTAAACAGGGTGGGGGAGAGGGGGGAGCCCTGCGGAACACCACAGGAATTGTCCCAGTTATATGAGAAAGAGTCGTTCTTGAATACCCTGTATGATCTATTTCTTAGGAACCCATGGAACCAGTTGAGGACCTGGCCAGAGATACCGATGTAGGCAAGGCAGTCTAGGAGGATGGAGTGGTCGACAAGGTCGAATGCACTGCTCAGGTCAAGTTGTAAGATCAGGGCACTAGTGCCCTGGCTGAAGAGTGAGTGCAGGTGGTCGAGTAGAGAGGCTATAATGGTTTCGGTGCTGTGGTCCGGGCGGAAGCCTGATTGGTTATCGTTTAAGATATTGAAGTTTTCTAGATAAGTGGTGAGTTCGGCATTTACCACCCCTTCTGCTATTTTGGTGAACAGCGGGATGTTCGCGATAGGTCTGTAGTTAGACGAGGCGTTGAGTGGTTCTTTTGTGTTTTTTATAATAGGAGTTATCATAATATGGCCTTGTTCTGCCGGGAAATTTCCTGTGGATAGTAAAAAGTTTACCCATGCCAACATATTGGCTTTGAAGTGAGTCAGTGCTGTTTTCATGATGTTTGGGGGGGGCAGATGTCCAGTCTGCAGAAGGAGTTGGTATATTTATTGTAATATTTGCTGAAGGTTTGCCAGTCGATGGTTGTGAAGTGGTTCCAGCTTAGGTTCGTTCTGGACCCAGAGACAGATTTAGATGTGTCGGTGTCTGTGAGAATAGGAAAGTACCCATGGGGATTGGCCGAGGCTGTTATCGATGATCTTAGTTTTTGCATTTTGGAGTTAAAAAAATCTGCTAGGGTGTTGGCGGATAATGTGGGTTCTTCATGGTTGTCAATGAGTGTCTCAAGGTTGTAGAGGTCGTTGACCAGTTTAAAAAGGTTTCTGCTGTTAGTAAGAGATGTTTCCAATTTTGTGGGCATAGAAGTTTTTTCGTTTTTCCTTGGTGAGGTTTTTGTAGTTTTTGAGTTTTAGTCTCTAGGCAACTCTGTGCTCCTGAGTACCGGATTTAATCCATAGTCTTTCTGATTTTCTTAGGTCCCTTTTTATTAGTAGCAGCTCTGAGTCAAACCAGCCCTCTAGGTTTGTAGCTTAAGCCATTGGTTGATTTGGTCTAATTTCCCATTTATATCACGAATTCTGTTTGGATCTTTGATGTTAAGAGGATGTAGAAGTTAGATATCATCCTCATAGGCATACGGAGTGAATCCAATTGATTGGGCCAGTGTTATTAATGGAGCAAGGAAAATATTGAAAAGAAGTGGCGAGAGTATGGATCCCTGTGGGATTCCATAATTATAAGGGACAGAATCCTATGTAGAATTATTAAAGCTAACCTTAGCAGTGTGTCCAGAAAAATATGAATTGAACCAGTTAAGTACTTGATCGCTAATGCCTATGGTAGCTAATCTGTTAAGAAGGAGTGAGTGTATCGAATGCTGTGGAGAGATCTAGAGATATTAGAATGACAGGTTTATTTCTTACTTTTAAGGCTTTTCAGTTCAGGCTTCCTTCATATATCTTGTCCCTCACTATTCCCTATACTCCTTCCCAAGTCCTTAGATCTCTTAATGACTTCCTTCTGATGCCCCCCACAAGCCCGACACAAATTAGCACAAAAAAAGGTGCATTTTATTTTGCTGCACCTGAACTTTGGAATTCCTTTCCCCTGGGAAATTCACAAAGAACTGCCCCCTACACATTTTAAAATGGCCCTGAAAACTTGGGTTTTCAGGTTGGCTTACCCTGTCCAGCAGTAGGCAATTGTGATTGCTGCTTCCCTGTTTTTCTCTTTCTTACCACCCTTCTCTCCTCTACATAAGAACATAAGCATTGCCTCTGCTGGGTCAGACCAGGGGTCCATCGTGCCCGGCAGTCCGCTCCCGCGGCGGCCCCCCAGGTCCATGACCTGAAAATGTTCCCTACCTAACCTAAAATATCCATACCCTATTCGCTCAATGTCCTGTAAGGTAAACCTCTATCTGTACCCTGTAATCCCCTTCGCTTCCAGGAAGTCATCCAGTCCCTTTTTGAACCCCAGAATTGTACTCTGTCTTATCACCTCTCCGGGAAGCGCATTCCAGGTGTCCACCACCCTCTGAGTGAAGAAGAACTTCCTTGCATTCATTATGAATCTGTCTCCTCTCAGTTTTTCTGAATGACCTCTTGTTTTAGTTGTCCCTGCTAGTCTAAAGAATCTGTCCCTCTCCACCTTCTCTATGCCTTTCATGATTTTATAAGTCTCTATCATGTCCCCTCTCAGTCTCCGCTTCTCCAGGGCATATGAAAGGTTCTCCATACCCTTTATCATCCTCGTTGCCCTCCTCTGGACCCTCTCGAGTATTGTCATGTCCTTCTTGAGGTATGGCGACCAGTATTGGTTGCAGTATTCCAGATGTGGGCGCACCATTGCTCGATACAGTGGCAGGATAACTTCCTTCGTTCTGGTAGTGATACCTTTTTTGATAATGCCCAACATTCTGTTCGCTTTTTTTGAGGCCGCTGCACATTGCACCGCCGGCTTCATTGTGTTATCCACCAATACCCCCACTCCTTTATTCTGTGTTTTCTTAACTATTCTTGCTGTCTCTAATGTAAGAGTGTTTTTGCCATCCTAACAACAAATTTAGTAGGTTCTTTTCCTTACTAACTTAGTGTGTAAATTCTTTGTGCTATAATTTGGAGTAAAGCGGTATAGCAAACTCTAATAAAGTAAAGTAATTGCTCTTGTCAACAAATGGGCAGATTCTTCCAGAACTTTCTTAAAAAAGGTGTTGGAGCTTTTAAGAACATAAGAACAGGGTCAGAGCAATGGTCTATCAAGCCCAGTAGCCCATTCAGGTCACTAGTACATGGCCAAAACCCAAAGAGTAGCAACGTTCTATGCTACTGATCCAGGACAAGCTGTGTCTTTCTCAATAACAGACTATGGATCTTTCCTCCAGGAAACTGTCCAAACATTTCTTTAAAACAGCTATGCTATCCACTTACCATAACCTCTGGCAACACGTTCCAGAGCTTAACTATTCTCTACGTGA
This sequence comes from Geotrypetes seraphini, assembly GCF_902459505.1. Classification (NCBI taxonomy): domain Eukaryota; kingdom Metazoa; phylum Chordata; class Amphibia; order Gymnophiona; family Dermophiidae; genus Geotrypetes; species Geotrypetes seraphini. The sequence goes on from NC_047097.1 coordinate 49,881,695, forward strand.
AAAAATATTTCCTCCTATTGGTTTTAAAAGTATTTCCCTGTAACTTCAAATGTCCTCTAGTCTTTGTAATTTTTGACAGAGTGAAAAATCGATCCACTTGTACCCGTTCTACTCCACTTGGGATTGTGTAGACTTCAATCATATCTCCCCTTAGCCATCTCTTTTCTAAGCTCGTATGAGAGGAGTTCCATCCCCTTTATCATCTTGGTCGCTCTTCTCCGAACCTTTTCCAGTGCCGCTATATCTTTCTTGAGATAAGGAGACCAGAATTGAACGCAATACTCCAGATAAGGTGGCACCATGGAGTGATACAGAGGCATTATAACATACTTAGTCTTGCTAACCATCCCTTTTTAAATAATTCCCAGCATCCTGATGCTTTCCTGGCCACTGCCGCACATTGGGCGGAAGGTTTCATCGTATTGTCTACAATGACACTCGGATCCTTTCCTTGGGCACTAACCCCCAAGGTGGACCCTAGCATCCAGTAAATGTGATTTGGGCTTTTATTCCCAATATGCATTACTTTGCATTTGTCCACCTTAAATTTCATCTGCTACTTGGATGCCCAGTCTTCCAATTTCCTAAGGTCTGCCTGCAATTTTTCATAATCTGCATACATTTTAACAACATTGAACAGTTTAGTCACGTCATCTGCAAATTTAATCACCTCACTCGTCATTCCAATTTCCAGATCATTTATAAATAAGTTAAATAGCAGCAGTCCTAGTACAGATCCCTGCGACACTCCTCTGTTTACTCTCCTCCATTGAGAAAAATAACCATTTAACCCTACCCTCTATTTTCTATCCGATAACCAATTCCTAATCCACAACTGAACTTTGCCACCTATCCCATGATTCTTTACTTTTCTTATATAGGAATGTTTCCATATTGGCAGTCTGCTCAGAACAGATATGGTTTTACTACTGAAGCTCCATAAAGAAGCTGTAAAATTTTTTTTTGTCATTTCTGTTTTCTGCCTTTGGCCACAAAAACAAATCCAAATAGTCAGCCAAACCATATCCAGTTAAAGATATCTAAAATTTTCCAAATATGTTTAGTTAGATATTTAAAAATCAGCGCCTATGAATATAACTGAGTAACTTTGTGAATATGATAGGACCGCTTTATTTGTGATAGACTTACCCTATATAATAAAACCCTAAGCGCGCATGCGCACTTAGGGTTTCGTGTTCCTTGCCGCCATGTTTTCTGATCCGTGGCCGGATTCTATTTTAGAACCCAGCGGCAGGGAACACTCTGGCCACTCTCCTCCTCCCACCCTCACTTACCAACCGCTGGAGGAAGCGCAGGCAAGCTGTCTCCCTGTCCACGTCCTCGCCGCCCCGATTACCTTCCGTGGACATATTCAGCGGCTTGAGGTGCATGAAAGGCGGTGCGGAGCGGTGGCTGTTGGGAGGAGGGCTTTCTGGAGCAGCGCTGGCGGCAGCTGCTGGGAGGAGGACTTCGAGCCGCTGAGGGTCGAGCGCTGCTCCCGTGAGGATCGTGGCCGGCTTTACCAAACTTCGCAGGCCGCACAGCACCTAAGTAGAACTTTTCCTCTGATATACGCGATCGCGTCAGAGGGAACGTACTTCTGAGGGGCAGAGCGGCCTATGAGGTTCGCAAAAGCCGGCCGCGATGCTCACAATGCTGCATACTGGGCTTGGAAAACAGATAAGGGGTGCTGCTGGAGCAGGGAAGAGGGACAGGGGGAGCAGGAAAGAGGTGCTACTGGACTGGGGGAGCAATGAAGTGGGACAGGGGAAGCAGGGAAGAGTGCCGCTGGACGGGGGGAGCAGTGAAGAGGGACAGGGGGAGCAGGGAAGAGGTGCTACTGGGCCGGAGGGGCAATGAAGAGGGACAGGGGGAGCAGGGAAGATGTGCTGTTGGACGGTGGGGAGCAGGGAAGATGGACAGGAGGAGCAGGGAAGAGGTGCTGCTGGACTGGGGGAGCAGGAAAGATGGACAGGGGGAGCAGGGAAGAGGTGCTGCTGGACCGGGGGAGCAGGAAATAGGTGCTGCTGGTGCGGGGGAGCAGGGAAGAGGGACAGGGGGAGTAGGGAAGAGGTGCTACTGGACCGGGGGAGCAGGGAAGAGGGACAGGGGGAGCAGGGAAGAGGTGCTACTGGGCCGGGGGAGCAATGAAGAGGGACAGGGGAAGCAGGGAAGAGGTGCTACTGGGCCGGGGGAGCAATAAAAAGGGACAGGGGGAACAGGGAAGAGGTGCTGCTGGACAGGGAAGTGGAGTGGGAAATGCTGCTGGTGAGTAAAGGGGGCTCGGGCTGAAAGGGAACAGATGGGAGAAGGGGGCTGGAACTGGGGCTGAATGGTTTGGGTTTGGAACTGGGGCTGAAAATAGGGGACATGTGAGGGAAGTAGACTTTACTAGCACACGTTAATGTAACGGGCTTAAACACTAGTCTGGTATATATTGAAGAACTAAGGCCAGTACTGGGCAGACTTGCACTATCTGTGTCACATATATAGCCATTCAGTTGAGGATGGTCTGGGATTGTTTAGATGAGCTGGAGTGTGCTTCGACGGAGACTCCAGTAGAGAGCTGCACGGGAACGGGGACGATGGGAATCCCGCGGGACCCGCGGGTTCCCCCTTCGGGTCACGGGGATCCCGTGGGGACGCCCCTAGGGTCGCGGGGATCCCGTGGGGACGCCCCCTAGGGTCCCGGGGATCCCGTGGGGACGCCTCCGAGGGTCACGGGGTTCCTGCGGGGCTGGATGTACTCAGTCGCGCAGCTCTTCTCCCTACCTTCTCTGCTTGCAGCACAGAGCCGAACGGAAGTCTTCCCGACGTCAGTGCTGACGTCGGAGGGGAGGGAGGGCTTAAACAAAGCCCTCCCTCCCTCTGACGTCAGTGCTGACGTCGGGAAGACTTCCGTTTGGCTCTGTGCTGCAGGCAGTGCAGGTAAGGAGGAGAGTAGCCTCGCGGTTCGAGTGGCTACCAAGGGAGGGGGCGGAGGGATTCCTCGCGGGGACGGGTGGGGACGGAGGGATTCCTCGTGGGGACGGGTGGGGACGGGTGGGATTCCTCACGGGGACGGGTGGGACTTTGGCGGGGACGGGTGGGGACGGGTGGGATTTCTGTCCCCGCGCAACTCTCTAGACTCCAGTAGATGCACAATACCGGGCAGAGCTCTGGGTTTCTGGCTCAGAAATATCTAAGAAAAAGAACAATTTAAATTAAATCATTAAATTATAGAGAGTGTATGTTTGGGCAGACTGGATGAACCATTCATGTCTTTACCTGCCGACATTTACTATGTTATTATGATAACTTTAACCAGATAGTGATAATATTCAGTCATTTAAATGGATAACTTATGGCCAGACATCTCAAGGTTTAAAATTTAATCTGGCTTCCAAAGTTTATCAATCCCAATGATCCCCCCTCTCCCCCCCAAGGTTTGGTTTCTTTTGAGCATTCTAAGTTATTTTCTTTAGATAACTCTATGGGGCCAGTTCATTGTTATTGCCAGCACCCAATCTGCCAAATCTTTTTTCTGTTTTGTGAACTATTTGTTGCAAAAGAAAAGTTCTTTTGATTTTGCTGCATTGGTTTTCATCATGTCTAAGACATAGTTGAGTGATTTCAGGTTCTTTTCTAAGTTCAAACAGAAGATTTCTTTTACTGAGTACACAAAGTTTACTTACATGTGTCTAGAACAGGGGTGTCAAAGTCCCTCCTTGAGGGCCGCAATCCAGTTGGATTTTCAGGATTTCCCCAATGAATATGCATGAGATCTATTAGCATACAATGAAAGCAGTGCATGCAAATAGATCTCATGCATATTTATTGGGGAAATCCTGAAAACCCGACTGGATTGCGGCCCTCGAGGAGGGACTTTGACACCCCTGGTCTAGAACAAGGCTACAAAGACTCAGGCTGTGATCTGTGGAAGGATGTTACACAGACAGCCTGGCTTCATGACTTTCTTATGATAAGGAAAAGTCCTGCTCCTGAAAATTGACATTGAAGGCTCAACATGAAGACCATAGAGTTGAATCAACTGCTGGTGTCCAAATTGCACAAAAAGGTCCTTATTCGCCAAGAGAGCGAATAAAATGCTGGGGATAATCAAGAAGGGTATTACAACAAGAACGAAAGAAGTTATCCTGCCGCTGTACCGGGCAATGGTGCGTCCGCATCTTGAGTACTGCGTCCAGTATTGGTCACCATACCTTAAGAAGGATATGGTGTTACTCGAGAGAGTTCAGAGGAGAGCGACACGACTGATTAAGGGGATGGAAAGCCTTTCATACGCTGAGAGATTGGAGAAACTGGGTCTCTTTTCCCTGGAGAAGAGAAGACTTAGAGGGGATATGATAGAGACTTACAAGATCATGAAGGGCATAGAGAGAGTAGAGAGGGACAGATTCTTCAAACTTTCAGAACATAAAAAAACAAGAGGGCATTCGGAAAAGTTGAAAGGGGACAGATTCAAAACGAATGCTAGGAAGTTCTTCTTTACCCAACGTGTGGTGGACACCTGGAATGCGCTTCCAGAGGACGTTATAGGGCAGCGAACGGTACTGGGGTTTAAGAAAGGATTGGACAATTTCCTGCTGGAAAAGGGGATAGAGGGGTATAGATAAAAGATTACTGCACAGGTCCTGGACCTGATGGGCCGCCGCGTGAGCGGACTGCTGGGCGCGATGGACCTCAGGTCTGACCCAGCGGAGGCATTTCTTATGTTCTTATGTTCTTATCCTCTCCAGTGCCTCAGCCAAAATACTGACTCAGGAGTTGAGAGAAACATCACTCACTTTAGCCTAAGGTGAGCCAAGGGCTTTGAATGTTCAGACATGAAGCAGGAAAGAATTGAAGCCAAACATGAAATGGAAATGCTGTTGTATCAATGTGACTCTTTGATGCACAGCTCCAAGAGCAAGGCAACGGAGAATGTTCTGCATCATCCAAAGCATCTGTATCTGGACAGGAGCTCTGCCTACCAGGCACAGACAATACCACATTAGTTTCCAGGGATCCAGTCTAGAGCCTTTGGCAATTCTTTAGTCCAATTCCACATGTAAAAGGGCTGACAACAAAATGGGATGACTCGAACCTATATGGACATCCTTCACAGCTTTCTAGATATAAATGCCAAAGTATTTGTCCAGCATATTAAATATATCTAGATTCCAGCAGTGAGCACCTTGACTCAGGGTACACTGAATGATCATTCTCATTACCTCCTCTTCAACAATGAGTATTTTGTCACTCACACAGATCTGGTAAATCTGAGTCTACCTTGGTGCTGTCTATTTTGAGATTTGAGTCAAATTCAGAGCAAGAATCATTCCTGTTCTGTCATATCAATCAGTTCTGATTAGAGCTGCATTGTGATAAAAAAAACATTTTAATTGTGATTAAACAATTTTAATCATGCTTAATTGCACAAGCAAATGTATTTTATTTATTTATTTCCCACTGCAGTTCCTTGTGACTCTGGACAAGTCACTGAACCCTCCATTGCCCTAGGTTTTATAAAATAAGTACCAGTATATAATATGTAAACTGTTTTGACTGTGGCCACATAAAGACAATATATCAAATCCCATCCCCCTTCCCTTTTGTAAAGAACTGATATCCTTTGTCAGTAGCAGCAGATGAATCCAGACGAGTGGGTTAAATCTACCTACCAGCAGGCGGAGCTCTGGCATTTATGCGATGGTATGCTCACTGGTGATTCATCATTCTCTATCTCCGCAGGTGGATGGATGGTATCTCTCATGCTCCTGGTTTCATCTGCTGTTCAGGATGGCTTGCAAGGCTCAGCTCAGCTCCTATTTTACCTATGCTGACTTCATTGAGCAAGGGAATTAGACTTCCTAGATGACTATAGCTGGGTACAACTGGTGGTGCCAGTTCCCTACCCATCCCTTATTGCCTCACCTGGTGCTGGCCCAAGCCAGTTAACCCTCCATTGCCCCAGGTGCAAAATAAGTACCTGTATAATATGTAAACTGTTTTGACTGTGACCACATACAGTATATCAAATCCCATCCCCCTTCCCTTCTGTAAAGAACTGCTAATATTCCTTCCTCCTACCCCCAGATCACCACCTCAGCCTTAGATTCTATTTGTGGCCCCTCCAGTTCTGCTTGCAGGTCTACATCTCACTTCCTTCTATCTACTGTTTGGCTTCTGCATCCCCACCACCACCCACTCCTACTGGTCTGCCTTAAAGATGGTAATGTAATGTAATGTAATTTATTTCTTATATACCGCTACATCTGTTAGGTTCTAAGCGGTTTACAGAAAATATACATTAAGATTAGAAATAAGAAAATGGTCTTCTGCTGATCTCCTGCAGGTGACAGTGTTGCACATATGTCACCTGCAGCCTGCTCCAGAACTTTCTCTCTGGCCTGTCCCACCTCTTCTAACATCATTTCCTGTTTCTGCATAGGCAGGACTGGTCAGAGGGAAAGCTTCAGGCCAGGCTGCAGGCAAGAAATATGCAATGCTGCTCCTATTGGCAGGTAGAATGGAACAGGGAGTTGGTGATGATGAATTGTGGAGGAGAGAAGATGCTGGATCGCACCAAGGACAGGGCTGGTGTGGGAGTGGAACAGAGCATGAGATGTTTGGAGGAGACAGGAGATGCTGCAACATGATAATTTCTTTTAATCACTATTAATAATTGATGCATAAATCACAGAGTTTACTGCAATTAACTTGCAGCCCTAGTTCTGATGCATCAGGAGACATCTTCAGAGAGTGATATATTCAGCGACAAGCATCTCAGATTTGTAGCAAAGAAACAGTATCTTCAGTAGTAGGTTTCTTTCAGCGTAGCTTCCTTCCTGGCACCCATTTTATAATTTTGGGTTCTCTCTCCTTTGTTAAAAAACATAAATATATTCATAAAAAGAAAAGTAAGTATTTCTTGCTTGTTGGGTAGTGGTTTTTTTTATTTTTTTTTTGTTGAAGACCATCCTTAACTATGGAATCTCATCTGTGTGATTATGGCAAATTGCTTGCAAAGTTTCTTATCCTATAATATAGTTCTTTGAAAATAGCAGTTCATCAGTCACACAAACCTCTTCCTTCCCCTTTGAAATTGTTCTCGCCTAGTCAAAATTATTGTACAACACTAAGGAGAGTTTATCTGTAACAGTTCTTCAGTCACAAACATAACTGCACAGGGTGTAAATCAAAACAGACTTTTCCAGAGTTTTCTTGAAAAATGCAAAAACTTTCATGCATGTTAATCGAATTTACTATGTTTACCAGATACAAGCAAACTGGTCAGATGGGCCAGTGCAACTGTGTCCTGTGCATATGGCTAAGATATTTTGATCTATTTCAGTATGTTTTATTGATTGTTGTCTCAAAAATGTTTTCTTCTTAGTTGAGCCCTTGCTGCAGTTAATAGTGGTTTCATCCCATTTCCCACCTCTTTTCCAGGAGTTACTGTGACAATCTCGGCTACCATCCCTTAAGCGCTGCTGACTTTGGAAAAATAATGAAAAATGTCTTTCCAAATATGAAGGCACGTCGTCTGGGCACAAGAGGCAAATCAAAATATCCTTCACTCAAACATTTTTCTGTAGTCTCTAATGCATTTGCTTACTGAACATCTGTTGTAGTTCAACTAGCAACTAAATTTAGGCATCAAATTTAATCAACAAATGCCATTTCCCAAGAGTACTTGTTGGATTGCATGGAAAATTATCAATCTAGTTATTGTTATGCTAAAAAAAAAAAAAAAAAACCCTGCTACTAAGAATGGCAAGATTTGTTGAAACATCCTGATGTGATTGTAGTAGTGTTATCTCATCTGAGAAACAAAAGCTGCCAGGTGTTTAAAAATAGAATTTGCAACCTGAAGTAGGAAGAGCTGTCTTGTTTTCTATTTGGTGTGTTTATTTTTTTGGATCAAGTGTGGTTTATCCACAGTTTTATAAGTAACTTTGCTGTAGGCCACCTGTAATACTGTTTTATTACATATCCATTAAAAAGAACATATGCGTTTGCTATTCCTTATAAGTCCTGGATTTGCTGTCACTCACTGGTTGTTAATATTTTCAGCCTGAAAACTTATATTTCTTATGTATCCTTTTTTGTAATTGACTGGTGTTTTTTTCTGGTTGACTTTAATTTAAACTTTATTTTATGGCCTGCTTCAGTTGCAACCATCTAAAACTTTGTGATTTATTAAGGCCATATTTATGTTGCAACTGTGAAAAGTCAAGCAGTTTACCATTTGAAATGACATCACCTAAAATCCGTATACTTGCAATAATCCAATGCTTCCAAATGACTTTAAATCCGCCAATTCGAATCTTGGAGTTTAGCCAGATTGTTTGATTTATTGACTTATGAATTGGTATAGGTGTTAAATTACTAACAAAGTGTAATGTTTTCCATGTATCTATTAATATCCTATTCTCTTTATATATTCTAGGCATCTTAATACTGAACATGACAATCGTAAAGGGAACATGAGTCACCATAGCCAATCTGGAGTATCTTCCATGAGCTCTGGGAGGACCCAATACATACCCTGGCATAAAATATAGGCTTGATGATACCTATAAAAATTTGGAAAATTTACCCCACCCTCCATAATTGGTCTTTGTAAAGATACTAAAGCAATTTTAGACATTTTACCTAGCAAAATAAATTTTGTAAGAATACAATTTAATTTCTTATAAAAGGACCCTTGAAAAAAACTGGTATCATACTCATTTGATAACAAACCACAGGCAACATCATCATTTTGATTGTTTGAACTCTCCCCCACCAAGAAAGATGTAAAGGATTCCATTGCTCACACATTTCTGTAACCTTATTTAACAAGAATTTTTCATTCTCTTTCATTGTGCTCTCCAGCGTATTTTTAATCCAAATTCCTAAATATTTTAATCCATCTTCCTTCCATATAAAAGAGAATGATTCAAACAAGCCCTTTGTGCAATGCACATTAAGTGGAAGAATTTCTGATTTACTCCAATTAATCTTATATCTTGAAAATTTTCCAAATTTCTCAATCAACTCAAGCAAGAATGGAATGGTAATTTCTGGATTTCTCAAATGAAGCATATGCCGAGACTTTATATTCCCGATCTGTATAAGGAATACCCAGTATCCCCCTAGCTTGTTGAATGGCTAATAGCAAAGGTTCTAATACAATATCAAAAAGCAAAGGAGATAGTGGACAGCCTTGTCTAACCCCCCTCTGCAAGTTAAAACGCTCTGATAAATTATTATTTATATACAGTCTAGCAGCAGGGGAGCTATACAATGTTTGAATCATTTGTATAAATCCTGAACCTATACCAAACCAATCTAATGCCTGATATATGAAGGTCCATTCCACACGATCAAAGGTTTTCTCTGCATCCAAAAATACAGAGAAAGCTGGCTCATTCATGGCCTTTGTTAAATTTAACATATGAAAAGCCAATCTGGTATTATTAGATGAATGTCTCTTAGCAACAAATCCAGTTTGGTGCATACCAATAATAAAAGGGAGAGCTTTGGCTAAACGTAAAGCCAATGTCTTAGCCAAAAGTTTTTCATTTACATTGATTAACGATATAGGCCTGTAGTTTGAAACTGTAAGATGAAAAACAAATAAAGAATTAAAAAAAATAAAAACACAAAAACAACTTTATTTTATGTATCATAATATGAACCACTTTGTTATTTTTAAAGGAAGAGCAATATATCAAATAAAATAAACCATAAACTATATAAAATTGCATGGAAATCCTGTTGAAGGCAGTTAATTCCCTAGCTACAGGAAGCAGATATGTCACTGCAGTGAAATGCATTGTCATTGGTGGACACTCCCAGAGTTTCCAGCAGGACTGGATTTAAGTGCAACATACTGCACTTATTGTCTGGCAGCCGCAACAGGAGCCTGTTTCCTCAGACCTGATAACAGTATTGGCCAAAAGAGGAAGTTTTGTTTCATAGATTAAAATTGCATCTACTGTAATAATATTTTTTCATAAGTTCTCTGGTTTTAATGATTATCTGTGTATAAAAGGTATAAATTGGCTGAGAACAAATTGTCATTTTTTGTGAGTAGTGTAGAGAATGCTTTAATGTCTTGTAAGATTATACAGTGTGTTGGATGTTGCTACCAGCACTTAACTATATTTCTCATAAACAATACAAGCCAGAAAATATTTTAACCTTAACTCTTTATTACATATTGCTACAGTGGACTGAGAAAGAAAACCTTTGTCCATATGCCATCTTTGCCCAACTTGGACTTTCATAAAACTGGAGATGGGGTAAAACTTGTTTCAGTTTAATGCATGACTCAATTTGGTTTTTTAGACTTCTTTTGCAAAGTACCTCATAAAAGTCTCCTGATGAAGTTAGAAAGTCATGAGATAGGAGGCAATGTCCTATTATGGATTAAGAATTGGTTAAAAGATATAAAACAGAATAGGGTTAAATGGTCAGTATTCTCAATGGAGAAGTGTAAATAGTGGGCTTCCCCAGGGGTCTGTGCTTGGACAGCTACTTTTTAACATATTTATCAGTGCTTTAGAGATGGGAATAACTAGTGAGAGAATTAAATTTGCTGATGACACAAAGTTGTTAAATTGTAAGAGGATTATGAAAAATTGTAAGAGGACCATGCAAGACTAGGAGACGGCATCAAAATGACAAAAGACATTTAGGCCCCGATTCTGTAAACTACGTCTAGTTTGTGTGTTTTAGATGTCCAAATGCCAATCAGCGTTACTTAGGCATCGAGAAGGCGTCCGATATTCTTTTTTTTTAAAAATCCACTTTTTCCTAATATAGACGTCAGATAGATGTCCCTATGATGTTATATATAAAAATGTGTTTTTTACTGATTTGTTATCATTATTTCAGGACTGTAAGCTTTAACATAATAAACCCAAAGTATACCATCATTAAAAGGATAATAAAAACACAGTATACCATGTTTAAAAGGATATTTATAATATATTAGTTTCAATGGGAATTGATCTGGGAACATCAGTGTGCATATTGAAAAAATGTGACATGCTTACATGCTAACCTTCACTCTAATCCGCTGTGCTAGACAATGAGCCATACAATAATAGCAATTCTGATTGGATTATACTGCTCCTTATAGGTAGTGAATGGCAGTTAATTCTGCTAGGAGACAGAACAAGGTAGATCTCACTGCCCTGTTATATCCTTTTTCTTCATTATTTCAGAATTGTATACTTCAACAATATAAAAACCCAAAAAATTACAAAGTATGCCATGTTTAAAAGGATAAGTATAAGATTACTTTTTGACTGAGACGTACCGAGTGGGAGTTGAACTGGAAACATCAGTGTAGAAGGGTGTAAGCTTCACTCCTGTGCTACACAGAAACTTGTATAGCAATGGTATAATTGGCTCCTATAAGAAGTGCAAAGCATAGAACTTTGAGCATCATATAGGCTTTAGATAAACATGGTTTAAGCTCCAGAAAGGCTTTAGCACGATACATGCTAATTAGGCAGCCTAGGTTATCCAATCAGCTTTCTGTGGGCATCCCACAGACGTTATTTGAGAGATGTTTTTAGAAGTGATTCCTTGCTCTAAATAACACTCTCTTTCTCATTAAACATTGCTACAACCAGTTCATTCTTCAAAGCAAACAGAAAGCCCATCACTTCAATTGGCCAAGCTTAAAAACAGAATAAAACACGGAACAGATCTGAATGTGGCTTCTAGTTCATTGCAAGTTGAGGTATGCAGCGGCACAATGCTGACCTAATTGTGACATCATCAAGGTGCACCTACAAGGTAGAATGCCACGAGTAAAAGACAGGCCAGGAGTTGAACTCACAACCTCTGTAAGATCAGCACAGCACTTTTACTCATTGAGCTATACCACCTTCCACTCCAGTTTCTCTGACTCCCCTGTCATATCATAGCTTAGTGATCTGCTAAGGTATCATCTGCTTAGCTATCATATCATAGTTAGCTGAGACAAAAGACTGGTAGCTCAATGGCTTAAAGCACTGCTTTCATTGTCCCAAAAGCCAGAATCTCAAGTATGGTTCAATAAATGTGACATGGAGTCAAATACTGTACTGCTGTTTTTATCAATTGGAAACTCCACTTTTAGAATAGGTTGCTTCTGGTATTGCTAATGTTGTGCTGTTTGAGATGAAAATTAGATTGGATTGGTCTGTAGCTTGTCATTTTTATTAAAATGAGTATTGTGTCAACTGAAGGACATGAGGGAGTCAAATCCAGACCAGGCTCACACCCCAACCTTCATTCTAACCACTGTGCTACACAATAAGCCATAAAATCATAGCAATTCTAGTTGGATTATACTGTTTCATTTAGGCGTCGTTTGGGTAGTAGCTTCAGCGTGCTTGCGGCTCTGTAACAGAGCGCCTGAAGCATGCCAAAACGGCTGCAGTTAAGTATATCTCAAGCTGTCAGAGTAGGAAACCTCTCCCCTGACTGAAAGAAGCCACTAAGTTAAGGCACCTTGTTGCACCTTTTCATCCTCTCCAGCTCTCATCTAATCTCATTTTCTCAAATATTATGCTGGCTGTAGGCTGTGAGGCAGGAGACATGCCAGCGACCCTGTTTGCCACCCCTAAGGGCCTCCCCACTTCTCTCCTTTGCAGCCTAGGCCTCATGGAACACTAGATAAGACAAAGGTGAATGTGACGAAGTAGCTGAAGTGGTGCTTAGTAAGGAAACGCTAAGCACCATTCAATGTAAACCAGATATTAGAGAAGTCAGGAGAGCTATGAAGAATGAAGTTCTCCTTTTGAATGCTAACTTGTTGGAGCGGGTTCTCTGAAGAAGCTGTCTTGGCGAAACGCATCAGACCCTGCCTTAGCAAGATAACCTTTATTTCACTTTGATTCGTTCAATCAGCTAAGTGAAAGTTCATATATATATAAGAAAAGTCCTTTGAATAATCATCATAAAAAAGTTTGTCTTTGAACAGTTGTACTCTATTTATAAATATCTTTATTTATTTAGTCCTACATCATATGAAACAACTTTATATTACTTCAAGATGGAGCAATGATAGACACTTTGAAACACTCTTCAAGGTATCGCCCTGGTTGTGATTTCTATACCATCTTACAGTTCTGAGCTCCTCTAGGAAACTTATAAAGTGTTTTTATGATTATAGTGCTCCTACTTTTTGTTTTTTTTTTTTTATATAATTTTTATTCATTTTACAACTTACATCAAGTGTATCGAGAAATAACATTTGAATTGAAAAAACATCACTTGTATTACTATTATTATCATCAGCTGACATTCATGAAAGTTAACCTCCCCTCCCATCCCTATCACATCAAAAATATTCATTTATATTATATTATACAATATACATTCTATTAATATATTAAAAAAATCATCCCTTCCACCCATCCCTATCCCCTCATTTCAATTATCTTATGAAGGGAAAATGTTTACTACTTATTACAAAAGTCTGTTAATGGTCCCCAAACATCTCAAAATTTACCAAAATATCCTCTCTGTGTGGCCAACGTTCTTTCCATTTTATAACTATGACATACAGACTCCACCAAAAACTGTAATTTAATCTACTCTGATTTTTCCAATTGAATGTAATATGTTGAATGGCAATTCCAGTCAGAATAAGTAGAAGCTTATTGTTGTTTGAAGAAATCTGACTTTTCGCTCTCATCAACATGCCAAATAAAATAGTATCATATGTCAAGGCTACTGGATTTTCTAACAACCTATTTGGCCCCAAATTGATTTCCAAAAAGCCAAAATACATGGACAATAGAATAATAAATGATCTAAAGTCCCAGCTTCGAAATGACAATGCCAACATCTATTAGACTTAGAGCTATCTAATTTTTGTAAACGAACAAGGGTCCAGAAAGCTCTAAGTAACAGAAAAAACCAAGTTTGTCTCATAGATGCAGATACTGTACATCTCATCCTCCAAGACCAAATTCGGGACCATTGAGACGCTGTAATTTGATGCTTAATCTCAATGCTCCAAATGTCATGAAGACCAGTTTTTGATTTTTTAATCATATATCCAGATATTAATTTATACCACTGAGTAGCTGGTGCCCCAGAAAATCCACTTGAAAGCATAAGAATTCCAAGCTATATTGATTAGTGAGATTTTTCCATTCAGGGAATCCTACCTGATTGGCCTGCTTCAATTGCATCTAAAACTTTGTGATTTACTAAGACCAAATTTATGTTGCAACTGTGAAAACTCAAGCAACTTACCATTCGACAAAACGTCTTCTAATATACCTGCCATCATCCAATGCTTCCAGATGATCTTAAAACCGCCAATTTGAATCTTGGAGTTTAGCCAAATAGTTTGATTTGTTGTTTTGTGAATTGGAATAGGTGTTAGATTATTTACATATCTTAAGGTTTTCCATGTATCAGCTAATATTCTGTTTTCTTTATATAGCCTAGGCATCTTGATACTAAGAACATGGCAAAGTCGCAGAGGAAACATAAGTCGCCATTCCAACCATATCCAATCCAGGATATTATCAATGGGCTCTGGGAGGACCCAATACATACCTTGACGCGTAATATAGGCTTCATAATACCTATAAAAATTTGGAAAATGTACCCCTCCCTCCGTAATTGTCATTTGTAAAGACACTAAAACAATTCTAGCAATTTTACGTAGCCAAATAAATTTTGTTAGAATACTATTTAACTTTTTGTAAAAAGACCCCTGGAAAAAAGCTGGTATCATACCCATTTGGTAATAAACCACAGGAAAGATCATCATTTTAACATCTCCCCCACCAAAGTAAAGGATTCCATTACTCACACATTTCTGTTACCTTCTGTAATAAAGATTTTTCATTTATCTTCATTGTCTCTTCAAGTGTATTTTTTATCCAAATGCCTAAATATTTTATTTCATCCTCTTTCCAAAGAAAGGGAAATGAGTCAAACAAACCTTTTGCACAATGTACATTAAGAGGAAGAATTTCAGATTTACTCCAATTAATCTTGTATCCTGAAAATTTTCCAAATTTTTCTATTAGTTCAAGTAAGCATGGAATGGTTGTTTCAGGATTTCTCAAATCAAGCAGTATATCATCTGCATAAGCAGAGACCTTGTATTCCCTTTCTTAATAGGGAATACCCTGTATCTCCTTCACTTGCTGAATAGCTAATAAGGGTTCCAATGCAATATCAAAAAGCAAAGGAGCCAATGCAATATCAAAAAGCAAAGGAGCCAAAGGACATCCTTGCCTAACTCCCCTCTGCAGAATGAAACATCCTGAGAGATTATTATTATATACAATCTAGCAGCAGGGGAGCTATACAATGTTTGAATCATTTGTATAAATCCTGAGCCTATACCAAACCACTCCATTGCTTGGTACATGAAGGTCCATTCTACTCGATCGAAGGCCTTCTCTGTATCCAAGGATACAGAAAAAGCCAGATCTTTCATGGCTTTTGTTAAATATAACATATGAAAAGCCAACCTAGTGTTATTAGATGAATGTCTCTGAGCAACAAACCCTGTTTGGTGCATACCAATAATAAACGGGAGAGCCTTAGCCAAACGTATAGCCAATGTCTTAGCTAAAAGTTTACCATCTACATTAATTAACAAAATAGGCCTGTAATTTGAAACCAAAGTGGGATCTTTATTTGGCTTTGGCAAAACTATAGTTACAGATTCTGCCATAGTGCCTATAATACAATCCTTATTTAGTTGAGTCTGAAATAAATTTAACAGATAAGGCAAAAGGGTATTTTGAAATGTTTTATTAAACTATACCTTAAAACCATCACCACCTGGAGCGGATCCCACTCTAAGGGATTTCAAAGTTGTTGCAATTCTTTTAGTAATATAGGCTCATCTAAACTTCTTTTTATATGTTCAGGAATTTTAGGTCCCTCTATTAGTTTTAAAAACTCTAATCCATCTTTTCCTTTGTCTAAATAAGACTCGGAAGAATAAAGTGCTTTATAATAATTTAAAAATTGTTTTAAAATTGTGACCAGTCAGGCTCTACGCCTGCCAAGGTCCCTGTGAGTTCAGGTAGGAAAGGGGATAGGAAACAAAAAAAAGGAGCGCCAAGGGCCTGGCCTCAGTCCTATTTAGAATTCCCTGAGCCTGCTAGTCATCCAGGGCTGAGGGTTAGGAACACTGGTCACAAACCTCGGGAACCCATTAGATCTAGGACCCAGGAGGGCAAAGCTAGAACTGAGAACCCACAGAGAAACCTGTATCCAGGTCACCACTGGGGGAGCCCAAGAGAGGAGCAGAGCTATGCTAGCTCAGTTAGAGCAGGGTGTGGCTCCTCCTCATGAAAGGTCAGTAGTTTGCTCTTGGGAAGGAAGGTGAGAGGGAAGTCACGGGCCTCTTCCCAGGTAGAGCAGTGCGGGTTCAAGCTAGGGTAATGCCTTAGACCTGGGTGTGGAAGAGGCTGGATTCACACCACCATTAGCAGCCACACAAGCCAGTGTGTGTATTGCAGCTGCAACGATGGAAGTAGGTTTGGCAACCCTTTTCAAAGCCTGAGCTGAACAACTGAGTTTTTGTGTGTTTCTAATTTTTGTGACTGGGTTCTTTTACCTGCTCTGAGTCATCTTTTTGGACTGTGTTTAACCTGTGAAACTCAGAGTGAGTTGTGGGAGGAGAAGTTTGCTGACACCCAGGAGGGAGTTTTGAAAGCTGTGTGTGCGCTTTTTGGAAAGGCAAACTTAGACCACTCCTCTGTACCCAGCCTGGATATTTTGTTAGGCTAGAGGTTTCTTTTTTTGGTTTATGGTTTGGGACTAGAGAATGACACGGGGAAAAAATCTGTCCCCGTCACCGGCCCACCATCCTCTGCACCGCACCGTCACCGCCATCCCTTTCACCGCCCCGTCACCGCCACTGCCATCCCATTCACCGCCCCGTCACCGTCCCCGCTGCATCCATATAAGCCTTAGTACTGTAATATTTAGCTTATTCCTTTCTTATAAATCAAAGTTCCTGCTGCTGAACTAGAGAAAGAGATGTTCAGCTGGCAGGGCTTTGTTTATAAATTTTTAACAACACAACTAATATACTATTTTATCCTAAAGCAAAAAATAAATAAATAAATATAATTTTTTTTTCTACCTTTGTTGTCTGGTTTCTGCTTTCCACATCTTCTCATTGAATTCCTTCCATCCACTGTGTGTCTTCTCTCTGCGTCTTCCATTTGCTGTTACTGTGCCTCTCCCTTAACCCCCCCCCCCCCCAATTGGTCTAGCACCCATCTTCTTCCCTCCGCTCCCGCATAGTCTGGCATCTGTCTTCTTCCCACTCTGTCTTCCACATTTCCCTTCGGGGTCTGTTCCTCCACCCTCCTTCAATGTCTGTCCTATTCCTTTCCACCACCACCCTTCCCTCCCTCCTTTACCATCTGTTCCTTTCTACTACCCTTCAGCTCCTCTCACCTGGCTTATCTATCTACCTTCCTCCCTCTTATTTTCATGGCACGTTACAATGTAATTTGTGCAAGCCACTGGAGCCTGCAAGCTCCCCACAAACCATCTCGCTTCTGTGCTCCTATTTTCTCCATTTCTAATATCTCCCCTATGTATCTGTCATTGCCCCCCCTGTGTCCATATACCATCCCCATGGCATGTCCCCTTTATGTCTCTGTCCCTATTCCCCATGCACATAATTTCCCCTCTTTCTGTTACCTTCCTGTGTCCAGATTTCCCCTATCTTCCTCTTCCATACCAGTGTGTCTCTTCTTTTCAACCCCATCTAGCTTTTTTCCCTCTTTCCAACCCCATCTAGCTTTTTTCCCTCTTTCTTCCCCCCCCTGCTTCTAGCATCTGGCTCACCTGCCTGTCCTTCCCTTTCTTTCCTGCTGTGGGTTTTTCTTTCCAACTTCATCCCCTTGGCCCAGAATCCTTTTCCCTTTCACTCCCTCCTTCCAATTTGAGCCGGGAACACTAGCGATCGCACGGTCCCCGCAGCTCACACCCGCCTGCCCAATCGATTCTAGTGTTTAGCCAGCTCTCTCCCTTCTCACCTTAGTTTGTAGATTTTCTTTTTCGGCGACCCGCACGCTATCAGAGAGCCGCGCACCCGCTGCTGCTCAGTGTTCAATCTTCTGCTCTGCTGCAACTTCCTGTTTCCGGTTGCGTCAGAGCAGAAGATTGAACACTGAGTAGCCGCGCGTGCGGGTCGCCGAAAAAGAAAATCTACAAACTAAGGTGAGGAGAAGGGAGAGAGCTGGCTAAACACTAGAATCGATTGGGCAGGCGGGTGTGAGCTGCGGGGACCGCGCGATCCTTCATGCCTCACTGCGGGGACAAGACCATTCACCGCCCCGCGGGCGGTGAATGGCCTTGTCCCCGTCGCCACAGCGACTGCTAGTTTTCTTCCCCGTTTTCGGCGGGTGACCTGCAGCTAAAATGCGGTGGCCGCGGGTAAACTGCCACCGTGTCATTCTCTATTTGGGACCAAGAAGACTGAAAGTTAAAAACACAATTTTGCAGAAACTGTTTGGAGTGTGGTGAACCGCACTTATCTGAGCTCTGCTTGGGAGCAGACTTGGGTGAAAACAAACTTTGGGTAAAAGTAGGAAATCCTGAAGGCTGCCAGAATTTCCCTCTGGCCATTTTTGTTTTGGACAGTTATTTTGTTCAGCTTGGAGCCATACGTGGAACAGTCTGACTTTATTTTGTATAGTAAATTTTTCATATTGTCATTCTACAGCCGTGTTTGCGTTTGATTCCAGTTCCTTGATAAAACCTGCAGGGTGACTCCAGTCCGTGGCATACGCCAGTGCACTTTTTGTGTATAGCCACTGAGAGCACTGCCGAGTCACGGCCTAGGGCTGCAGTGTAGCTACACAATAGGTTCAACTTGAGTGTAAATATCACCTTTTTCATCCTTAATGACAATTATTTTTGTCTTCCTTTTTTTTGCCTTAAGATAATTTGCCAATAATCTTTCCGCTTTATTTGTTTTTGTTGAGCGACTCAATATAAATAAGCACAAGGTGAAAAATGGTTTAAGATTTTTATTGCACAATCTTGGAAAGCAGCATGCAAGTATAATATCAGGCAACTGCAGTTCAATGAGTTGGATGACAGGTTTGCAGAGTAAGCCACTCCTAGGTCCAAGTTGTTACTGTGGTTGAATTGTTAAGGTCCCATAATCTGCTCCTGGTAGGAGAAAGGCTGAAGAAAAAGGAAGATGGATTGAGACAAATTAAGAGTTGATTGGTGAGTTTTAGGCTGTCTTTTATAAAGGTGTTCTAAATCCACACATGCGCTAACTACTAACGCGTCCATAGGATAACATGCAAGCGTTAACCTTTAGCACACGCTAATGCACCTAAGCGGTGCCGCCTAAGTGCACGGTAAATGTTAACGTGTGCATATTATTCTATGCATGTGTTAGTAGTTAGCGCATACGTGGATTTAGCGCACCTTTGTAAAAGACAGCCTAAAACTGACCAATTGACTGTTTTCTCAGAAAATCTTCTATAACTACACCCTTGTGAAGGAAAAAAAAGTGTGAAACATGTTACCATTGTGAAAATGTAGATAATTCATCACAAGGGCAAAGAAAGGTTGCAGTACATCATTCTCACCTATTCTTTCTGTTTTGGTATTTGAGCTTTGGCCAGGTGCAAGCTGGTGTGCTGAACCCAGTTTGAACAGACCTGCTCTGGCCTCTGGGAAACACAAGGGGAGTCATTAGCCACTCTGGGAACTTGAAATCAGGAGAAAAGGGGGAAAAAGTTAAGACATCTGTGGCAAAAATAAAAACCAGAAGTCTGGGGAGAATATGTCACACCCCAGTCTCAGAATAACAGCTAGAATGAACAGAAGCAAAAAAACTGTTCCTTTTTTATAATAAGGATGCCTATCAATTATAACTACAAAGAATTACCTTTAGCTCTATGAGGAAAAGCACTGCTTCCATCTTCCCAACATCATAGGCTCCACATATTCATGTAACTTGCATATCCATTTTGCTGGCACTAAAGTTTCAAACAGCATGGGGGGGTTTTCTACCAACACTCCTGGAACCCATTTTTATCATCACTAATTCTCAGACCTGCTAATGACCCTGTGGAATGGAGAGAGTTGTTGCAGATATCAGGGGAATCACCATAAGCAATAACACAGAATGGGAGTCCCAAAGAAGAAATCAGTTCTGCCTGAGCTCTTATCTAATAAAGATACCTAAGTAGCTAGCAATATATCATTCTCACCTAGATTTGTTATCTTAGCTGCTAGCAAGGAGTTCCTGGAAAGATGAAAAAGGTTAGACAAACACCAAAATTGCAAATTACTATAGCTGCTAATGGTCCTGTGAAATGGAGAGAATTGTGGCAGATATAGGAATGAAAAGGTTAAAAGATAATCAAGAAAAGTGAAGTCTCAGAAACCAGCATAAGCAATAACACAGAATTGGAGGCCTAAAAGAGAAAACACTGCACTGATGGACCTTCTTATACTAAGCACGCCTAAGTACTGTGACATCATAGGCACCTTTAGGACTTCCCACCAGAAAACTTTCAAATCTGATTGGGCGTGCTTTGGGTGTGGTTTGGCCAAACACAGCTGCACTTACTTTTAATCAATTCCTTCACTTCTCAAAACTTTTACTAGAAGCCATTTCTCATCTGCTTAGTCTGTAGAGGCTCTGTTACCAACTTCTAAATGAAGTTCCCTCTATAGCTCTATGCCTTAAGGCACTGCTTTTATCTTCCATGTTCAAGTCTTGAGTGCGATTCGCAATTATTTGATATTCATTTTTCTCCCAGAAAACCTTTAAACTCTTTGGCCATTCCTTTGCTTAAACATATTTGAGTTGATCTTTAAAATGATCTGCAGCAATTCTCAGATGTCTAAAGCAGTCTGTTCTCTATAATCCTAAACTCCCTCCCCCACCCCAACACACACTCCTCAGGCATGAAACCAAGCCAAGCTGAATTTACTAACAGGAATGTCTCTAGGATACATCTCAAAAACATGTACCTTCCTTCAATACCTGTCCAAGCCTTCTGAAGTTTTAAGTAAACTTATACCTGTTGCCCTGTGTGGATATTGCATAGAAGGAAATACATTCCTACCACAATGGCTTGTAGCAGAGAGAAGATGAATGTATCTGATGCACCTGTGCCTGCAAACTGCAGAATGCTGATGAAAAACAGCAAAGTCCACCACTTATGAGAGCTGTTAGGATGATGTTAAAATGAGTAAAGGTGAGGGTGGGATTTGAACCGGGGAGCTTGAGAAAATGGACAAAATGCAACAAGGCACATTAACCTGGTGAGCCACAAATGGCTTTGCTCTATCAGAGGAGAAGTTTCCTCCCATGACAGCTTAGGATATCCTAGCCATGAGAAGGAGAAAATAACTTTGCCTGGAAAGGAAATGTGATGATAAAAATGATAAAGTCCACCATATAAACCCTCTTATGACAACTAATAGAAGCTGTTAGGAAGTTCTTAAAATGAATGAAGGTGGGATTTGAACCGGTGAACTTGAGAAGATAGATAATGTGCAACAAGGTGCATTAACCTGGTGAGCCAGAAATGCTTTCCTTGCAGTGACTGTGATATCATTCCTAAGTATATGATAGATAGGCAGGTCAGTCAACTATGACATGAATGGGCAGTGAGATCCATCTGAGTAGAAGCTGATGTAGCTCAATGTGTTAAAATCCAGTGTTGCTCATACAGAAGTTGTGAGTTCAACACCCAGCGCATCTTTTAATTGTGGCATACTACCTTGAAAGTGCACCTTGATAATCACACAATGAGATCAGCTTTGTGAAGCTGAAGAGCTCCATTTTGCAATGAGGGAAAATACATGTTAAGGTCTGTATCTGGTTTTTCTCTTTTTAAGCGCTGAAAAATGAAGTAATGCGTGCAATAATGATATGTTTTTCATGTTCTTTCTTTGCTCTCAAGAAAGCTGATTGCAGCACTGTTTGTTGAGAAAAAAGTGGGTTCTTTTTAAGCAAGACAGCCAAAGGTGGTGTAATGAGTAAATCATTACTATTTGACCAGAAAAGTGCTATGTTTTCCATGCAATATGTTTATATTGATGTGCTCTATTAATATGGTAGCTTATTAAATCTATTAGGAGGGGAAAAAGAGGTAAAAACTGATTCCTGAAGTCTAGATAGCAGATATCATTTCGGAAGCCCAAAGCACGTCTAGGTTGCTCCCATAGAAATCCGAGTTCAGGCCAAGCAGAAACCACACTTAGACCAGCTTTTCCTTCGCCTACATTTTCCACGATGTTTAGACGCGGTCTGCCGCCCAACTAGCATCTATGTGGTGCCTAACCCTAACCATGCCCACATCTACAAACTTGGACGTGACTTTTCCCTAAACTTGCGTCTACCTCGCGTCTTTATTGTGAAAACGCCTACCTGACGCCTAACTCCATCTAAGTCCCAATTAACTCTTGTTAAGACCTTTAAATCGCTCATTATCCACTTAAACTGGACTTCTAAAGCACGCCTAAAGTTAGGCGCACTTTACAGAATCAGGGCCTTAATGTGAATAAGTGAAAGAAGAACCCAAACTAAAGTTGCGTGATGCAAGGTTCCACATTAAGAGTCACTGCTCAGAGAAAGAATCTAGATGTCATCATTCTTGATGTTGAAACCTTCAGCTCAGTATGAGCAACATTATTCTTTCTTTTTTTCTCTAGCTTTTTGGGCTCATGGCCTGGACTATTCCCAAAATGCTGGGAACCAGACTGGTAGTCTTCTAGTGTCTGCTGTTATACAATGGATAGACATTGATTATTATTTAGAATGTTCCAGTGTATATATTGATGTATCTGCTTTCCCTGGTGGGTTTTTTTGTTTGTTTGTTTGTTTTTTAAATAGTTGCTCTATGCAGCCATTGGCATGTTTATTGGGTATTTACTATTTGTTCTTCTATTTTTTTTATTAATTAGCTTGAGGGGAGGTGCGGAGGGGATCTCCACAGGACCCTCGCACCTTTTATAGGTCTCGCTGATGGGGGAGATTTTTTTGTCTATATTGGGCAAGAGGGGTGGGTTTTGTTTGGGTGCTGTGGTGGATCTGGGAAGGGAGGGACGGTTTGTGTTTGTTTTTGTTGTTTGTTTGCAGGGCCGATGTCTCAGTGCTTGCTTTGGTATGTACGCTGTTAGATTGGATGTCTGAGTTTCAACTAGAAGCAGGCTGGGGTAGCTCCACTTTTCCCTATTAAAACTGCTTTTTGATTTTGCCTCTGTTTTTCTTGTCCTTCCATAATGACACTCCGCTATTTTTCTTGGAATATAAATGGGGTTACTTCACCTATCAAACATCAAAAGATATTGGTGGCCTTAAATCGGGTTAAGGCAGATGTGGCTTTCCTTCTAAGCATGCCAAATTTTGCAAATGGTAGGTGGGACACCTGTTGGGCACCCCTGCGGATTACAGAAGGGCAGGGATTTTGATCTTGATTCATAAAAGGTGTTCACTCACTGTCCATCAACAGTGGGTAGATCCCAGGGGGGCGCTATGTTATCGCTAAAGTGACTTAAAATGGCCAGGTAAGTTTCAAGTTTTATTAGTGTATTTGATTAATCACCTATTAAAATTACTAAGCGATGTACAAAATCCAATAAAGAGCAATAAAAAGAAACTAACAATATGCAAAGTGGTTACATGTTATACATACATGAGTCGGGAGGAAAAAAGGTTAAAAGTTACAATTTTTAAATTTTTCAGTAGAAAAGTAAAGGAAAATACAAAAGGTGGGGGTGTTAAGACCATAGCATACTGCTCTTGTGTAATATATATGCCCCCAATGCAAACGATCCCAAATTTTTTGCTAACTTGATTTCCCTGTTGGCAAAGCATCATAATATTCTGATTCTTCTGGGGGGAGACTTTCATTGTGTTTCAGGCTACATTGGAGTATGTTGAACGTCTGAAGCTCCCCTCTTTTAGTTAGTTTCGACACTGAAAACGCATTCGTTAGGGTGTCTTGGCACTTTCTGTTTTCTGTTTTGGATCACTGTGGTCTGTTTGGCTTCTTTCAAACTACAGTGAGGGTGCTCTATCATTCCCCTCTGCTTTTGTATAGGCCAGTTGCATATGGTCCCCTACATTTCAGATCAATTGGGGAACAAGACAGGGCTACCCACTTTATCCTCTTCTCTTTGTGTTACCGCTTGACTCAATTCGAGACATCCTCCTTAATGTTTGTGGGTTTTGGTTGTCTGGTCTGAGTTTAAAATTTCTACCTTTGCAGATGATTTGTTAGTACATCTCTTAGACCCTGCCAGATCTTTACCACTTTTGACGGAGAGTTTCCAAGAATATTGTGATTTCTCTAGCTTTAAGCTTAATTTGCATAAGTCCCTAGCCTTGCCCACCTCCTCGCAGGTCCGAGACGTCTGGCAGGGCCCTTTTCCTCTGCAATGGGCATCTACATCTTTCCGTTATCTAGGTATTACTCTTAACAGCTAAGACTTCTACGCTATATTGTAGTAATGTAGATCCCCTGCTTAGATATACGGAGGAGTGTTTGGTTTGATGGTCCCCTTTATCATTCTCACTGCAGCTCACTGGTACTCTTTCCCAAATGGCTTTATATGCTGCAACTCTTGCCCTTTTGGCTTTTAAAGTGAAACATTGGTAAGTTGCATTCTTTACTATCTAAATATTGTTGGAAGAGGAAGAAGCCCAAGTTAGCTATCAAATAACTGCAGGACATGTGGAGATATGGAGGCATGGGGCTTCCAAACATGTATTTCTCTAATTTGGCTTGCTTGATGAGATATTTTGGAGTTTGATGTTTGGACCGGCAGGACTTTACCCAGAAAGCTGTGGAAGTGGCCTTTTTTGCACTTTTGAATGTTCTCTTCCTGATACAGGCGCCCATGACCGTAATCCCCCATTCTTAAAAAGTTAGTCTGCTTCTTCATTCCTTGTGGTTGACTTAGGTCCACGTTGCTTAGGGTTTGGGGAGGAAATCCAAGGGCTACTAAATATTTACCTCCTCTTGGTAATGCAGTTTCCACCGGGACTCAAATGCTAGTTTTCATCATCTGTATTCTCATGGTATTAAGTTGTTGGCTCATGTCTTGCAGGACAATGGTACGCTGTTGTCCTGGACTACCCTTCAACAGGTTGGCACCCTCAGTGTGGGAGATTTTCTAACATACAATCAGCTTCAGCATTATGTGTGTTCTTTTTCCCCCTCTGATCTTTCATTTCCCATTGATGTTAGACTTCAGGAACTTCTTGAGCCTTACCTGGAAGATGGATTCAAGATCTCTGGTCTTTATAAAGATTTTCAGCGGCTTTTTGGGTCTGTGGACAGGGATGCATTGTGCTCTCATTGGAGCCAGGAGTTGGAATTACTGGCAGAATCTTTGGACCTTCTAGCATTGATCAAAAGAATCCCAGAGGTCTCAGTTAGTGCAGACCTTCGGAAATGCCAATTTTGGGTCCTTCACTGGGCATATTTTACACAACATCAGGTTAATTTTTCAGAATATGTTGCTTGCCCTACCTGTCAAAAATGTTCTTAAGATATCCACTCCTTTTTTCACGGGTTTTGGTCATGCCTGAAAATTAAACTGTTTTGGAGAACTATTCTGGCCTGTATAGAATGGCTAGACTTAGCCCTAAACGCAAAAAACTTTTTCTGAAAATTTGGGAATCCTACATCCAGTCTTTACCGTCTCGAACACATAATGATATCTTGAATACCTTGTGAGACTGCCTCTATTGCAGGTGGTTGGCATGCGTGAGACATCAGTCATGGGGTATATGGGGGTTTTTTTTTGTTGTTTTTTGGGCAGGGGGGGGTTGTTAAATCTATATTCTCATAAGGTGACCTGCACACTCTTGTTCTTAATGTATCACTGTGTTTTTCATACATTCTGTGGATCAGTTGTATTTGTTTCTTATTCAATCACCAATAAAATATTGTTGAATTCTAAAACAAACCAGAGAAAATATTCTTTCACTCAACGTATACCGTATTTTTCGCTCCATAAGACGCATCTGACCATAAGATGTACCCTAAATTTAGAGGAGGAAAACAAGAAAAAAAACGTTCTGAACCAAATTCTCCCTGCCTGGCTCTGCATCCAACCCCACACTCCTTGCCAGGCTCTGCACCGTGTCCCCCATCCCTGCCAGGCTTTGTACCCTCCTCTGGTGGTCTAGTGGTAGGCAAGGACAAGGCACATGTCAAGGCAGATAACTTTTTAAAATATGCAATGTTACCTCAGTAACAACTATAGAAAAATAGACAAATATAGGTCGAAATATAGACAGCAGATATAAATTCTCAAAATTAACACATTTTGATCACTAAATTGAAAATAAAATCATTTTTCCTAAGTTTGGTTGTCTGGTGATTTCTTTCTTTCCTTCTTAAGGCCCAACAGTTGTCCCTCCCTCCTTCCCTCCTATGTTCAAGTTTTAAGTTTCTTTATTTTTGATATACCGTTTATCATACAGGTATCTAAACGGTTTACAATAATATGTAGTAAAAATTAAAAGAAGAATAAAAACTTATCTAAACTAAAAAAAGGGGGACATTTACACATGAACATACAAGATACATTAAGAAAGGATGGGAAGGAAAGATTAATAAATATATCAAGATAAAAATAAAAGAGGGAAATGGGAGAGGGAGGTACAATTAGGCTGGGGAGATCACCTTCCAGCCTTTGTCCTTTTCCTGGCCCCCGTTGTCTGGTGATTTCTTTCCTTCCTCAGGCCCAACAATTGTCCCTTCCTTCCTTCCTCATATGTTCCCTCATTGCCTTCCAGCCTTTGTCCTCCCCCCCACACTCA
This sequence comes from Geotrypetes seraphini, assembly GCF_902459505.1. Lineage (NCBI taxonomy): Eukaryota > Metazoa > Chordata > Amphibia > Gymnophiona > Dermophiidae > Geotrypetes > Geotrypetes seraphini. The sequence goes on from NC_047097.1 coordinate 49,908,486, forward strand.
GAATTGACGTTGGGGGTAAGGCTTCTGGGCTAGCGGCGTGCAATCGCTGCACCCTCCTGGCCTTTCCCTTCCTCTACTTATGACAGCATTGAGAAACCAGGAGCAGTGACAGCGGTCAAAAGAAGGTAATGGCTGGGGGGGGGGTTGGAGGTTGGGTATTCGCTCCATAAGATGCACCCTTTTTTCCACCTACTTTTTTGGGGAAAAAAGTGCATCTTATGAAGTGAAAAATACGGTAATTAAACTTTGGAATTTGTTGCTAGAGAATGTGCTTAGCGGAGTTAGCTTAGCGGAGTTTTAAAAAGTTTTGGATAACTTCCTAAAAGAAAAGTCCATAAGCCATTATTAAGATGGACTTGAGAAATTCACTTCTTATTTTTAGAATAAGCAGCATAAAATCTGTTTTACTTTCCTGGGATCTTGCCAGGTACTTATGACCTGGATTGGCCACTGTTGGAAACAGGATACTGAGCTTCATGGACCTTCAATCTATCCTAGTATGGCACCTCTTATGTTATGTTATTTTATTGTAGTAGGCGATGTATCAGATTTATGTAAATAAAAATAATATTTTAGTTCTTTGGATTTAACTCTTACCTTCTCAGTAGTTATTCAAGGTGAGTTACATTCAATACATTAGGTATTTCCCTGTCTATGGAAGACTGTACCTGGGACAATAGAGGCTCTCCCAAGGTTACAAGGAGCAGAGGTATGAGTATTCTATTCTGTTCTTTGACTTATGAGTAAGCTACATACTAAAAATTTACAACTTTAAATCTTTTAAAATTGTCTTCTAAAATATTTGACATTTGTATTCCTGGGTTTGGAAGTTGTCCTAGAACAGGGGAGCCCAAAAGGACCAGTAGATCACAAAGGCAATGTGAGTCGATCACGGAGTCCATCCCGTTGGCTTTGCGTTCTGTTCTCCCTGCTTCCCCGACACCAGGTACGTACAAGCGCCAGGCCCAGAGCCTCCTCCCCCCCCAACGTCAATTCTGATGTCGGAGAGGAAGTTCCGGGCCAGCCAATCGCTGCCTGGCTGGCCCGGAACTTCCTCTCCGACGTCAGAAGGGAAGGCTTGTGGGCTCGGTACTTGTACATGCCTGGTCTGGCATCGGGAAAGCAGGGAGAAATCGGCAGCGGTGACTTGGGGGACGCAGGGAGAGAGAAAGACAGGCAGAAAGAAAGGGGGGCAGGGAGAGAAAAGAAAGAAAGGGTGTCAAGGAGAGAGAAAGAAAGGGAGGAAAGGAGAGAGAGAAAGAAAGAGAGGGAGGGAGGAAATTTTGGGTTGGATAGTATTGCCTTATACTGAAGAGTACCAGTATGACTGTTTATGTTTTGAGGTGGGGATTTGGCTATATAGTGTATTGGTTGTATTGTTTTGTGCTATATTTGCCATTGTGAAAATTCAATAAAACTTGTTAAAATTTAAAAAAAAAAAAGAAAGAAAGGGGGGCAGAGAGAGAGAGTAAGAAAAAGTTGGACTCACGGAGGGACAGAGAGAGATGTTGATTGAGGAATGGAATGAGGTCTGGAGGAGAGGAAGCATTCAGGAGGCAGAAAGAAAGAAAGGCAGAAAGAAAAAAAAAATATTAGATTTACTGTCAGAAGAAGGAAGGGCAGCCAGAGACTCATGAAATCACCAGACAGCAAAGGTAGGAAAAATTATTTTATTTTAAATTTAGTGATCAAATGTGTCTGAATTTATATCTGCTGTCTATATTTTGCACTATGGCCCACTTTTACTAAACCGCAATAGCAGTTTTTAGCGCAGGTAGCTTATGAGCATCGGGAGTAGCGCGGGGCATTCAGCACAGCTCCCTGTGCTAAAAACCGCGATCACGGTGTAATAAAAGGGGAGCGGATATATTTGTCTATTTTTGTATAGTTGTTAAGAACTGAGGTGACATTGCATATTTTAAAGTCATCTGCTTGACCTCTGAAAAAAAACCTGAATATAAATGATAATTAACATTTTCTCAGCATACAGTGTGCGTTGTGTTTTTAAAAATTTTATTGTTGGTAGATCATTTTGACTTGATCATTTTAAAAGTAACTCGCAAGCCAAGAAAGTGTGGGCACCCCTGTCCTAGACAAAGCAGTTCAATGTAGGCACAGTCTGGAATTACAATTGAAAGTGGTTCTGCGGCTATACATTCCCCCTGAAAGGGCGGCTCGGATGGGAATTACCCCTACTCATAACTGCCCCAAGTGCACACAGGCTCATACCTCTTTGGAACACATGCTTTGGTCTTGTCCTCTGATCCTCCATTTTTGGCGTGGTCTGGGCACATTTATTTTATTTATTCAATTTTCTGTACCGTTCTTCCAGGGGTGCTCAGAACGGTTTACATGCATTTATTCGGGTACTCAAGCAGTTTTCCCTCTCTGTCCCGGCAGGCTCACAATCTATGTAGCTACACCGAAATTGAAAGGGATGACAGCCTTCATAGCGAGAACTGTGCTTATGGGAATGAAAGCCATTTTGACCAATTGGATATCCCGGGATCCACCAACTTATATTCAATGGAGATCTTTGATGATATTACATGCTTCTTTGGAGCAGAGACAGGCTGGTGACCTGGACCTGAGACCTGGTCGCCACTTCTGTCAGATTTGGGAACACTTTTGGATGGACCTTACACCCCAGGCTCTTGGACGATTACTGAATTGGTGAAGGGGGTCCCACGCCACTTGTCAGACTGTTAGATATTGATATCTTTGTGGGTGGGGAGGGAGTGGGAGGAGGGGTGATGGGGGGTTTGATTTGTGCACATGTGAGAGTTTCTAGATTGCACTGTTATGTGATTTTCCTTGCACTTTTTCTTGAAAACTTTAATAAATATATTTCAACATAAAGTAGATGTATCTGGAAGAGGAGTGGAGGAAGAAAAGATCACACAGAGAATATTAATTTTTTTCCTCCAGAAACCCAGTCTTACAAATAGTAGGTGGAAAATACATAAATTCTTTTTGGACCAGAATAGCTACCCCAGGTATACGAGTACAAAAGGACCTGTGTCTGTTGCATGTCTTGTTTAGATTTTCCCTTTGGGGGCTGAGAAAGGAGAGGCTTTTTTATGTGACAATTTGGTTGTTTGATTTTTTTTATTACATTTTAAATAGAGGTAGAATGGGGTTGATTAGCCTTGTGGTAGTAGCTGCTTTGAGAGAGTGAGGAAAACTCCTTTCAGAATATGGCATTAAGGAATGCAGATGTTTCAGTGTGATTTGTGTAGTTTAATTTTGTGGTTACCCTTATATATTATTAATAAGATTATATTGTGTGTAAATGAAGAATGAATGGAAGAAATAGCATTAGAATTAGTCCTATTATTATGGGGGAGGAGTTTGGGCACCCCCAAACAAAAAGTCATTCTGCTGCCCCTGAAATAAGAGAAGGTGGAATGACAGACTTATCTAGCAGATTTCTTTCAAGTACAAGTAGAAGGCCAGAAGAGGGACTGATAAAGAGGGCCGCCGCGTGAGCGGACTGCTGGGCACGATGGACCACCGGTTTGACCCAGCAGCGGCAATTTTTATATTCTTATGCTTCACTCTTCCAAGTAGAAGTAGAATCAAGTGGTAACAGGACTTTTGTTACATTCTCAGATACAGTTGGGGAAGGAAATGGCAGGCTACATAGCTTGAGAGGCAAGACAGTTTGGTTTCACTCCCCTTCTAACACCAAAGAAAGATAAGAGCAATTTCCTGCAAGTGGCCTAGTTTGGACTGACAATTGAGTGATTTCCTTAACAGAGATGGTGGTAAAAGCAAAGAAGAGTGATATAATTAGAGCTAGGTAATGTAGGTAGGATAACCAAGCAGAGAGCATAGGCCAAATGGATCACATCTGCTGACCTCTACTGTGCACAACTTTAGTGTTTACTGTTTTTACTTCATATCATATATTTAGGTTTAGTTTAAAGTGTTAACAGTGCTAATTACAACCACTTTCTGAAAATTATTTGCTCAACACATTTTTCCTCATCTATATTTCTTCTTTTAGATCTAAAGTTAGAGATTATTCTTTAAAGTTGCATTTATTTGAGAGATTAATACTTGTATTGATAATATGCTTCCTCGTCTTCTAAGTTTTATAAATAACTTGTATAATCTCTTTTAGCTGAATGGTATGGACTCTTCAGCACAGCTTCCAAATGCTGATGAAGAAGTTGTGTCTGCTGCCTGCTTGCTTGTACGTGAGTGGGCCCAGAAAACGTTAAGTCAGCAGTTTGATTCAATCTTGGATTTAGCTCGTTTTCTTGTAAAAAGTCACTACACTGGCACCAAATCGATGGCAGCTTTAACTGTAATGTCAGGAGCACCAGCAGGTAATAAACTAATCAATGTTTATGAACTCTCTTTCTGAATTACTTTGTTAATTTATTATTTATTTATTTTATTTAAAAAATTTCTATACCGTTTAAAACGAAACGATTTACATAATTTACATACATAATTTTAAAACAAAAACATGATAAAATAAATATACAAACAATCCTCAGAAATCATGACTACAGAATAATGCCATAGCTTGCATAGTAAAGATCATGAATAATTCATCAACTCTGCTAGAGAGGAAAATTATTGGCTAGAAAAAGGCATCTACAAATAACAGCGTCTTAAGTAATGTTCTAAACATGCCCTTTTCATGTCAGTTTCATATCTGACCCACCAAGGAGTTCCATATCTTAACTCCTGCACAACAAAAAGTCATTTTACCAGTCACAACAAGCCTTGGATTTACAGTTGTCTTCAGTAAAGCTAGATTCTTAGAGTGCAATAATCTTTTTGGTATATAGTGAAGTATATTGTTTTTAAACAATTCTGGAATGTTTCCTTACAAGAATTGATGACAAATTATTACTGCTTTATACTGTACTCTGAAGATGACTGGTAGCCAATGCAATTTTTGGAGATGTGGCAAAATGTGATCATATTTAGACAATCCCATTATCAATTTTGCTGCTGCGTTTTGTATAACCTGCAATGCTCTACATCTTACTTTTGTTATTCCAAGGAACGGGGAATATAATTATATGGTTAGATTATGGAATTGAAGGGCCTTTTTTAATTTAAATTTTAACACTCACTTTTTTTAAATAGTAGCTGAAGAAGTAGTAGCTTTTTTAAATAGTAGCTTAATTCCCTTCCCTGAAGAGTTTTTGTTTTTTTTCCAGGGTCCCAAAGGTGGATGCCTTTGAATCCACAGTAGCCATTTTGGTTGAGAGTGATCAGACAACAATTCCTCTCTTCACTTGATCTCTGAGACTTGCTTTCCCATTTTAATCAGGAATCACTAGCAGCAGTTCTGTTTTGGGAAAAGATTTCCAGTTCAGGGCAGTTGCCTTTGGTCTCATCATGGCACCAAGAACTTCTTCCAAAGCAATGGTGGTTATAACAACCTACTTTTTGCAAGGGAGGGCATTTTTCCTCTTTTTGTGCTCTGTCATCTGTCCTGTCTATGCATAGTAGTTCCTTTCTTTTCCTGTTAAAATTCTAGTTTATACTGCTTTTCAAACAGAAAGAAGGTGGTGTGCAGCAAGTATGAAATAAACCGAAACCTAAGGTATTCAGTTTGAAGAGTCTTAGATGAGTGGTGAGCTATGCAGAGAGCAAACTAATTTCCTCTCAGTCCCCAGAGTATTTAGTCAACAAGGGGAAGATTCTCAAAAGTTTGTGGTAAAATCCGATGGGCAGCTTTGGCAGACGCTATTGTTACGATTTCAAAAAGGCGAATCATTCTTTAAAAAACAGTGCATGCAAATGAGGTTTGCAGAGGGTCTGCTCAGCACCATCCTTATGTTCTGTCCAAAAGCTGCTATAGTTTTAGGATTAGCTTCGAATTTTGATATTAATGGCTATGACACTGGATTTAGTACCCTGGGCAGTAGTTCACTTTATAGCATTCTGCATTTCCATGCTTACCTGATTGTCTCAGTGGAGGACTTTGAAGTACGACTCCCTCTCCCTGTACTCAGTCTGGGAAATTCTCAACTAAATCTGGGTCACCATAGAGAAGACTGAAGGGCTGAGGAGGCCCACCATTAGGGCAGGTAATGCAAGGTTTTTGCTTCACAGGAAGTGTTTATGACTCATAACCAGGTTGAAGACCCAAGATTATTTTATTTATTTATTTAATTTATTTACTATCCTGTTTTCCCCAAAGAGCTCAGAATGGGTTACAGGTTAAACATACATAATATACAGTTAACAGGTTTTGATTGGCACTGGATTTATTCTACAATACCAATATACATAGTATACAGTTTACAATTTGCCTTAGTTCCAGTGCAAGGTTCTTCAATACAAGTTTTATACTACTTGACACATACTAGGGATCTAATACCAATATACATAATAAATTATACTTAGTTACAGTGCAAGATTTATCAATATAAGTTTTTATCCTAATGTGACACTTAATCAATATACATTAATATTTCTTTGTAATCTGTTGGCCTTAGGCAGGGGAGTTAGGTGAAGAGGTGTGTGTTTATTGCTTTTCTAAAGTTGAGGAGTCCTTTAAGGGATCTGATCTGTAGGGGCAGTTGATTCCAGTGGCTCGGTATAAAGTTTGGCAGTTGCAGTTGAAGGGCATGACCAAGGGACGTTTTGAGGCATATTTCATCCTGGGAGCGGAGGGACCTGTTCGGCACATATGGAGGAAGCTTAGTCGTCATGTAGCATGGCACCATTTTGTGCAAGGTTTTGAGTTGCTTTGACTATTTTTGGCCACAGGTTAAAGGGACAGCATCTGTACTGTATACTTTTTGATAACACAACAGCAGTGGCGGACTTCAATAAGCAGAAAAGGCAAAGGGGGTATGGAATAGCTCAAAAAGCAAAGCTTCTGTTCCATTTTGTAGAAGACAACTTACAAGTGATTTTAGTGACTCATACTGCAGGCATAGGAAGCATTCAGATTTCCTTCTTTAGCAAAAACACTTTGAGCCAGGGGAATTGGAGCTGGATCACACTTCTAGCTAATCATAGAGCAATGGGATTTAATGCCACTGGCTGGAACACCAAAGCCTATAAGTTCTTAGCTAGAGAGGAAACCCAGGATTTAATGCTCTAATTCAGCCCTTGCAGTGCAACAACCTACTCTTGACTCTACCTCCCCCCGGCACCAAGGCCTTTTTTCATATAGCAATACACCAAACCAAACTCAGCATTTAACTTTTGAAAAATACCTTGTGAAATAAATGTGCTCAGAAGTGTTGTTGGGTCCCAACCCCATGTGGCTTTTCTCAACTACTACTCATAATTTGACAAATTGAACAGTAGCAAATCACCTGGACCGGATGCTATACATTCCAGAGTGTTGATAGAATTGAAAAATGAACTTGCAGAGCTATTAGTAATTAGTAATTTTTCTTTAAAATCCAGCATAAGAATATAAGAATTGCTGCTACTGGGTCAGACCAGCAGTCCATTGTGCTCAGCAGTCCGCTCATGCGGCGGCCCTTAGGTTAAAGACCAGTGCCCTATTTGAGCCTAGTCTTACCTGCGTATGTTCTGGTCCAGCAGGAACTTATCTAACCTTTTCTTGAATCCCTGAAGGGTGCTTTCCCCTATAACAGCCACTCCCCAAAAATAAGACAATGTCTTATATTAATTTAGGGTCCAAAAAATGCAGTAGAGCTTAGTTTCGGAAGATGTCTTCTTTTTTTTTTTTTGTGTACAACGATCAACTCTAACCCATCCCCTTGTGCAGCATTTTTCTATCCCTCCCTCCCATCCCCACCATGCAGCAGAACCCCAAAAGCAATTTCATTGTGTTGCGTTAGATCTAATCTAATCTACGCATTGTTTTTGTATGCCACATCTTCCCTATAAAATAGAACTTTAAATGGTTAACAAATAAACAAATTACAGATCATCCTAAACTGAATTTCAGGTGTCATAACATTTCTGAAATAAAGTAGTCTTGAGATCTTTGTGGAACATATAATACATGGGCTTTTCTGAGGTAACTACAATACCAAACAGTTCCAAAGGATAAGCCACTTGCCTATTTACTGTAATGGAAGCCTGTGCTGAAGTGTATCTGGCACCATTTTGACAGGTAGAAAGGGACAAATTCTTCAGCCTATTCGGAACTACAAGAACAAGGGGGCATTCAGAGAAATTGAAAGGGGACAGGTTTAGAACCAATGCTAGGAAATTTTTCTTCACTCAGAGGGTGGTGGACACCTGGAATGCGCTACCGTAGGATGTGATAGGACAGAGTACATTAAGGGGATTCAAAGAGGGATTGGACAAGTTCCTGAAAGATACGGGGAATGAGGGATATAGACAGAGGTAATAAAAATAATAATAATAATAATATCAGTTTATATAACGCAGGACTGTGAAATTCTATGCGGTTTACAATGATTAAAAAGATGCTACAAATTGAGTGGAACATACATAGTTAGAGATTAGTGGCTAACAGTTTAGGGATCAGATTTAAGGGAGAGATTGTGATGGGAGCGATTCTCCAGATTCGTTACCTAGGTACTTCAAGAACAGGTATGTTTTTAGGTGTTTCCTAAATTCGCTATAGTTATTCGCGTGTATAATTAGTTTTTCCAGGTCTTTGCCCCATAAGGCTGCTTGATACGATAGAAGATGTTGATAGTTTTTCTTAAATTTACATCCTCTAGCCGATGGGGAGACAAACTGCAGGTGTGTACTCCTCTTATGTCTGTTGGTTGAGAAGGAAAAGAGGTCGGTTATATATTTAGGGGCTAGACCGGATAGTACCTTGAAGCAGAGACATCCCAGCTTGAACTTCACACGTGCCTCCATTGGCAGCCAGTGTAGGAGTTGGTAGGCAGGGGTAGTGTGATCGGACTTCTTCAACCCAAAGATCAACCTGACTGCCGCATTTTGTACCAGTTGTAGTCTCTGCATGTTCTTCTGGGAGATTGCCAGATGGGCAATTTTACAATAATCTAGATGGCTTAGTATTAGGGCTTGTACCAGAATTCTGAATGATGTAGCGTTGAAGTATGCTTTAATGGACCTAAGTTTCCAGAGAGTAAAAAAACCCTTTCTGACTAGGGAGTCCACTTGGTCTTTCATGGTTAGGCCTTGGTCCAGAATTACCCCCAGAACCTTCATAGTAGGTTGAATAGGGTAGCTGAGATTGTTGATGCATAGTGGAGTTGTAGTGACAGGTGGGTGTGGCGAGGCTATGAAGAATTTAGTTTTTTCTGAGTTAAGCTTCAGTCTGAATTCTGTGGTCCATTGTTCCATCAGGTTTAGTGCTTCTGTTGCCATGGGGGTAGTTTCAGAGGGAGAAGTAGTAAATGGGATAATGATTGTGAAGTCATCTGCGTAACTGAATAATTTTATACCCCGCTGGGCAAGCTGCATGCCTAGTAATGACATGTAGATGTTGAAGAGCAGAGGGGATAATGGAGACCCCTGTGGAACGCCAGATGGGTTTCTCCAGGTTTTAGAGAGGTTGTGATTAAAACGTACTTGATAGGTGCGGGACATAAGGAATCCTCGGAACCAGTCAAATACCTCTCCTCTGATGCCGATTGCGTCTAAGCATTGTAGCAATTTCTCATGATCCACCAGGTCAAAGACCGAACTCATGTCAAATTGCATGATTAGGGCATTATGGCTCTTGCTGAATAAGGAGCGTAGGTAATCCAGGATCGCCGCGATTACTGTCTCAGTGCTAAACAGAAGTCTGAAGCCAGATTGGGTTTCATGTAGTAGAGAGAACTGGTCGAGGTAGTCCATCAACTGGGTATGTACTAGATCTTCCATTATTTTTACAAAGAATGGAATAAATGCTACTGGTCTATATAGTTGGTTACTGATGTTAAGGATTGTGTACGATTTTTTGGAATTGGGGTGATTATAATGTGACCGTTATTAGTTAGGATAGAGATAGAGGTAGAGATAGGATCATGAAAAGGTATAGATAGAAGAAAAATGGGGATTAAAGGGTTTTAGACAAAGGATCACTTACAGGTCATGGACCTGATAGGCCGCCCCGAGAGCAGACTGCTGGGGGAGATGGATCCCTGGTCTGACCCGGCAGAGGCAACTTCTTATGTTCTTATGTTTAAAAGACTGTTACACTCAGTGTTTGGGGTGTCACAGCCCAACTAAAGCTAACATTTGGGGCTATAAATCCCAGGACTGTTCCAGTGGGTGATCTTCACTAATTTGGGGGTGTTGTACAGATAATACGAAGCCATTCCCCCCACACAGCAGAACCCCGCCAACCCTCCCATCTCATACCTCCGTTCCAAACAGTGGTGGCAGCAGCAATGAACAGGCTGCTTCGTGGAAGAGAGTTATGCGGGGACAGAAATCCCACCCGTCCCTGTCAAAGTCTCACCTATCCCCACCTGTCCCCGTGAGAAATCCCTCCATCCCCGCCCGTCCCTATAAACTTCAGAAATAGTTATTTCATTTAATTATGCTATTGAATTAAAGGCTCTGGTAGAAACCCATTTACAAATAAGCAAAGAGACTTTATTAATTTGGAAATAATAATTGGGAAGAATACATACTTTGTAAACGGGTTTCTACCAGAGCCTCTAATGTTTATACATTTTTATCAACACAACTAATATATTACTTTATGCTGAAGAAAAAAAAAAAAAGAAATAGAATTTTTTTCCTATCTTTGTTGCCTGGTTTCTGCTTTCCTCATGTTCTCATTCAATTCCTTCCATCCACTATCTCTCTTCTCTCTGTGTCTTCCATTTACTCTGAGACTGTGCCTCTCCCTTTCTCCCCCCTTCCAAATTGGTCTGGCACCCATCTTCTTCCCTCCGCTCCCCCCATAGTCTGGCATCTCTGTCTTCTTCCCTGCCAGCGTCTTCTCCCCACTCTCTCTTCCCCATTTCCCTTAAGCATCTTCTCCCCACTCTCTCTTCCCCATTTCCTTTCAGCGTCCTTCTCCCCCCTCTGTCTTCCCCATGTCCTTTCAGTTCTATAATGCCTGGACATGTGCTGAAGTGGCTCGCTCTCCCAAACCCAGTTCTCCACCATCTGGGATGGAGCTTCAACAAAATCCTTTTCCACATGTGTTCCACTGAACAATGCAAACTCTGCCTATGAGACAAACATGGACAATAAAGGCAAATAATGGAATGAATCCCGAGAGAGAGAAATGGTCTATACACAGATTAAATAAACTGCCTTCCTGTAATACAGCAAAGCATGGCACACACAAAATTAAAAATAAATGAAGAGAAAGTTAAATTGCAAAATAAATTCCATATTTTCCCCAGCTCAGCAAGTTAACATAACAAAAAAGTTTTTATATAACCACCCCACACGCATCCCAAAATCCACAAAGTCTTGTGTTCTGAACATGAGGAGCCAGGCATGCAAAGGTCTAACAATGAGTAAAAGGGAATAAGTAAAAGGCTGCCCTGGGGCAGACCGCCCCCCCTTGGTATGCCACTGCCTTGAATTTTTACTACCTGCCCTGCCGCAGCATACAGCCGACCGGAAGTCTCCCCGATGTCAGCGCTGACATCGGAGGGAGAGAGGGCTTTGCTTAAGCCCTCCCTCCGACGTCAGCACTGACATCGTGGAAAACTTCCGGGTCGGCTGTGTGCTGCGGCAGGGCAGGTAGGGAAAAGAAAATGAGCCTCGTGGCTCGAGTGCATCCAACCCCGCAGGAACCCCGCGACCCTAGGGGGCGTCCCCACGGGATCCCCGCGACCCTAGGGGGTGTACCCACAGGATCCCCACGACCCGAAGGGGAAACCTGCGGGATCCCCGCGGGTCCCGCGGGATTCCCGTCGTCCCCGTTCCCGTGCAGCTCTCTACTTCATGGCCTGTCCCGCCGGGGCCTTCCCTGTGCCGTGTCACTGATCACATCACCAGTCTACTGCATTTTTTTGAAGAGGTGAATGAGCATGTGGATAAAGGTGAGCCAGTTGATATCGTCGTGTATTTGGATTTTCAAAAGGCATAGTACCTCATGAAAGACTTCCGAGGAAATTAGAAAGTCATGGGATAGAAGCTAATGTACTACTTTGGATTAAGAACTGGTTGAAAGACAGAAAACATTAGATTAAAATGGTCAGTATTCTCAATGGAGAAGGGTAAATAGTGGGGTTCTCCAGGGGTCTGTGCTGGGACTGCTGCTTTTTAACATGTTTATCAAAGATCTAGAGCAGGGGTAGGCAATTTCGGTCCTCAAGAGCCACAGGCATGTCAAGTTTTCAGGATATCCACAATAAATATGCATGAGATAGATTTGCATCTCAAGGAGGCAGTACATGCAAATCCATCTCATATATATTCATTGTGGATATCCTGAAAACCTGCCCTGCCTATGGCTCTCGAGGACCAGAATTGCCTACCCCTGCTCTAGAGAGATAGGAATATCTACTAAGATAATTAAATTTGCTGATGACACAAAGTTGTTCAAAATTTTTAAATCACAAGAGGATTGTAAAAAATTCTAAGAGGACCATGGGAGACTGGGCATCAAAATGGCAGATGACATTTAATGTGAGCAAGTACAAGACATGTGGGAAAGAGGAACTCAAATTGTAGCTATGTGATGCAGGGTTCCATGTTAGGAGTCACTGCCCAGGAAAGGATCTAGGTGTCATCGTTAAGGATACTTTGAAACCCTCAGCTCAGTAGTAGATTTAAAACAAACTGGAGAAAATATTTCTTCATATAACGTGTAATTAAACTCTGGAATTTGTTGCCAGAGAATGTGGTGAAATCAGCTAGCTTAGCAGGGTTTAAAAAGGTTTGGATAATTTCCTAAAAGAGACGTCCAGAGGCCATTATTGAGATGGCTTGAGGAAATCCACTGCTTATTCCTAGGATAAGCAGCATAAAATCTGTTTCACTTCTTGGGATCTAGCTAAGGTCCTAGGTTGGCCACTGTTGGAAACAGGATACTGGTCTGATGGACCTTCAATCTTTCCCAGTATGGCAATTCTTATGTTCTTAAATTAAAATCTCCCCAAACCAGAGGGGGATCCACTAACACTTGTGCAATAAAATCTGCCAGAAAAGCCATTTCCATTGGGCAGCCCTTTTAGATTTATAACTTGGGTTATAGGAATGGAGAAGTAAAAACAAAACTAAAACACCTCCCCCCCCCCCCCATCAAGTCCTGTTGTACAGATAATACATTATCATGTACAGTTAATATTTTTGTGTCGTATGAATGCTCTACAGTAGAAGTAGTCTGCACTATGATAAATATTGGTAATATATTTCATATTAATGTTCTACTGCTGTTTGCCTTGTTACTGTTTTAATAAAATATATCCTTGAAATTAAAACCAAATAACTGATCTAGCATTAACCAGTAATATTTTAACTTATCTAATACAGCTGTCTTAGACTTTATCAGTAACTTACCTGTAGAATTATTAGCATCTATTTGCTTAGGTATTAAGCTACCTATTTTTTTTTTGTTGATGGACCATACCCCCGTGAAAAAAATTATATTTCATCTCTTATTAGATTATCAAAATGCTTGACCCTGCTCTACCACTATGGGCTAGATTCACTAAGCCCACTGATCAAGTCCCCACCACTTAGCGACCCCTTTACGACCTGATTTTTCTCTGATCATCATCTGATCCAGTCCAGTCCACGCATACAAATGAGAGGGAACGGCATTCAAATATAGGCAGGCAGTGATTCACTAAACAGATCTGGAACACCAACTGGACTGGCCGATCAACAGAAGAGGCGACTGCTGGCGACCAGTCGCTCACTGCTTTCTGCCTGGATTCTCCTGCTCTGACTCTCCTCTCGTCGGCCTGCTCTCACCCCAAATCTCCTTCTTTTGCTGTCCTGACTCGCCGCCCTGCTCTCGCCCTGAATCTCTCCTGCCACCCTGACTCGCTGCCCTGCTTTCACCCTAAATCTTTCCTGCCGCCTCGACTCGCCGCCCTGCTCTCACACCAAATCTTCTCCTCTCGCCACCCCGACTCTCCTGCCCTTTCCCGCACTGTGAGCCGTGGTTTTAACCCGCGGATTTAAAGTGGGTTAAAACCACGGGCTTGCGAAGAAAAGGAGAAGTAAAAAAAGTTAAAAAGATTGCTGCTCTATAAGCATGCGCGGACTAGATGGTCTGCGCATGCGTTGGAAACGCTATTCAGCGATCCCTGCAGTTGGTTGGGGGCGTGATTCTGATCGTCCTCAATTGCATGAGGACGTGTCGTGAATCAGCCCCCCGGAACCGGATCGGTAGGTCCGTTTAGTGAATCTAGCCCTATGAGTCTTAAAATTCATACTTCTAGAGAGTAAGGGGAGGTTCATCAAGGAGTGCTAACTGCATTAACTCACGCTAACGATTAGCATGTGCTAAACACTAAAATGCCCACAGGAATATAATGGGTATCTTGGCATTGTGCACTAATGCGATTAGCGCCCCTTCATGAATTCCCCAAAATATGTCTTATATAGTATTATATAAGCTTACTTATGAATTATTTTCTCTTGATTTTTAATTTTTTTATATGATATCTGTTTTAAGGAGTGAAAGGAATTGCCCAGCCTTCAGCTTTTATACCTACAGCTGAAAGCAATTCTTTCCAGCCTCAAGTGAAGACTCTGCCATCCTCTGTTGATGCTAAGCAGCAGCTACAGCGAAAGATCCAAAAGAAGCAGCAGGAACAGAAACTTCAGTCTCCGTTGCCAGGAGAACCACAGGCAAAAAAAACAGAAGGCACTTCATCCAATGGAATGACTAGTATTTCTAATGGGAGCCCTGCAATCCTCTCACCTCAACCTATTGGCATTGTAGTGGCAGCTGTGCCCAGCCCCATACCGGTAATTCCGTAAAAAATCTAGTAGTCAGATAAAGAGGTATTTTTGAAAGGACATTCAAGTCAGAATAGGGAGATCCAGGGCAAAATGTCCAAAATGGCTATCAAGATTTCCTGTTTGAAAATATGTTAGATGGATATCTGTGTGCAGAAGATGTCTAGTATTAACCATTTTACAAACTGGAATGTCTAAATTATGAACAGCGAGAAACAAGAGATATGGGCTTCAGTATGGCAGCATTTTTAGCAAACAGCCACACAATCCATGCAGAGCAGAGGGGGCAGTCTAGTGGTTAGTGTACTGGGTTGTGAATGACACGGGGAAAAAAATCTGTCCCCGTCACTGCCGCGTCCCTGGCCCACCGTCCCCGTCACTGCCATCCCATTCACCGCCCCGTCCCCACAACATCCATACAAGCCTCAGTACTGCAGTATTTAGCTTATTCCTTCCTTATAAATCAATGTTCTGGCTGCTGAACTAGAGAAAGAGATGTTCAGCTGGCAGGGCTTTGTTTATAAATTTTTATCAACACAACTAATATACTACCTTATCCTAAAGAAAATAAATAGAATTTTTTTTTCTACCTTTGTTGTCTGGCTTCTGCTTTCCTCATCTTCTCATTCAATTCCTTCCATCTATTGTGTGTCTTCTCTCTGCATCTTCCATTTGCTCTATTACTGTGCCTCTCCCTTCACCCCTCCCCCCAATTGATCTGGCACCCATCTTCTTCCCTCCGCTCCCCCATAATCTGGCATCTGTCTTCTTCCCTTCCAGCGTCTTCTCCCCACTCTGTCTTCCACATTTCCCTTCAGGGTCTGTTCCTATCCATCCTCCTTCAATGTCTGTTCTATTCCGTTCCACCACCACTCTTCCCCCCCTCCTTCACCATCTGATCCTTTCTACTACCCTTCAGCTCCTCTCACGCGGCCTATCTATCTGCCTCCCTCACTCTTACTTTCGTGGCACATTACAATGAAATTTGTGCAAGCCACTGGAGCCTACAAGCTCAATCCTCCCCTATGTATCTGGCATTGCCTCCCCCCCATGTCCATATACCACCCCATGGCATGTATGTCCCCTTTATGTCTCTGTCCCTATGCCCCCATGCACATAATTTCCCCTCTGTTTCTGTTACCTTCCTGTGTCCAGATTTCCCCTCTCTTCCTTTTCCACACCAATGTGTCTCTTCTCTTCAACCCCATCTAGCTTCTTTCCCTCTTTCCCCTCCCCCCCCTGCTTCTGGCTCACCTGCCTGCCCTCCCCTTTCTTTCCTGCTGTGGGTTTCTTTCTCTTCCTCTTCATCCCCTTGGCCCAGAATCTCTTTCCCTTTCACTCCCTCCTTCCTAGTGAGCCAGGAACATGCGTGATCGCGCGGTCCAGCAGCCCCCTCCCGCCTGATTGCAGCGTTCCGTCATCTCCCTCCACCTCACTTTAGATGCCAAGTTTGCCGGCTTTCTTTTTCGCCCAGCCGCGCTCAGTTGTTCAATCTTCTCCTCTGACGCAACCGGAAACAGGAAGTTGCATCAGAAAAGATTGAACAAGTTGTTAATTTGAGATTCAAAAGTGAGATGAGTCCAAAATGACTCCAAGAGCCCTGGACTTGTCAACTTGCAAAGATTGTTGCAGATTCTTAGTATCATAAATTGCAAGACCTCTCCAAGTGACACACACTGTTTAAAACAATTATCTGCCAAAATTAATAGAGTCTCCAAGACTGAGCATGAACTGAGCTGGTTCATGGGGAGGATCCAGGAGCTCCACAGTTCTATGTCTACCCCAGAGCTCACCACATCATTTAATCCAAATTTTTGATGTAATAGGATAAAATATTAGGGAGGGATGGGGACAACAGATCTTCAGGAAGGATCTTCTAGAGGTTTGTCTTTACTTTTGAAATGTATCCAATTTTGATAAATAGAATGAAGTGTTTTCTTTTCTTCACCAAAAGGTAAAAAGGACCAGACAGTTGGTGACGTCTCCTAGTCCCATGGGTTCATCAGATGGCAAGATCCTTCCACTCAATGTTCAAGTCGTCACGCAGCACATGCAATCTGTCAAACAATCGCCAAAGACGCCTCAGAATGTTCCCGCCAGTCCAGTTACTGATCGCTCTGCAAGGCATCGTTATGCTCAGATCCTACCTAAACCAGCGAATACCAGTGCTCTCGCCATCCGTTCACCCACAACTGTATTATTTACTAGTAGCCCAATCAAGACTGTTGTACCAACCCCACGTGTTAGTTCTCTAAATGTGGTCAAAATGACAGCAATATCACTGGCACCCAGCAACACCAGTGCTGCTCTCAAGCATACTAATGCAGTGAGTACCAATACAGGAGCAGCGGATGAACTGAGGACTGTCTTACAGATTAAGAATAGATCTCTGCTTTCAGTGCAGACTCCTGGATCCAGGATCAATAATATTTCAGGTGCCTCTGCAGTTGAGATTAAAATGGAACCAGAAATACAACTAGAAGAAAGCCCAGTACAGTTCCAAGACAGTGCTGATATTTCCAAGATTGGAAAGGATACATCTGGAATATCATCTCTTCAGAAAAGCAGTCTTGAGTGCGTTACCCTACGATCATCAGCTGAGGATACAGCCAATGGGAAAACAGTAGAGGTCTTTGATGATGGTGGTGAAGCTCTAAGGACCAAATGTAAACCACAGCCTAAAGAAATTGCACCAGGAGCCAGTAGAGGCAATAATCAAAACACTGTCACACTGTCAGTTGCTAATTTCACCAGCACCACTTCATCTGCCAATAGCGAGTCCTCTGGAAAAGACAAATTGTGTGTTAAAAGTCCACGAAAGCGATTGCCTCCTGCACTACAAGAGTACCAGATGCCACCTGCAAAAAAGTCACTTGGGCAGCTTTCAGCAGCTATCATGGAAGGTCAAAACATAACGAGCAGTACTGCTAAAAAGATCTCCAAAGTAATACTGGTACCAAAACTTGGAAATGTAGTAGCAGCAGCTCAGATCCCTAGCAAGGTAACTATGAAGGTCAACTCCACAGTGTCAGTGCAGGGAGTGGGAAATGATCCACTGAACATTGACAACATAAATGCCAGTAATTCTACTTTAGGACAGCAACTGTCATCATCTCCAGATGTAAAAATCAAATTGGAAGGCAGTGTGCTTAATTTTGAAAATATTTCAAAATCAGGCAGTGACTTCATTGAAAATGAATGGCAGCGTTTCAGTAAAACCTCTGAGTTCACATCTAATAACTGTGAGCAACCACATGATATCGGTGTTATGGCTATTGTTGAGAACTCTGGCACGAGTGAATTACATAAATCTGTGTGGGAGCCAGTGCATTTCGAGGGACTGCGGGAGGATACATACAGCCAGCAGTTACAAGACCAGATACAAGAGTCGTCTTTAAATCAGATACAAGCTCATTCTTCAAATCCATTGCCTCTGCAGTCTGAACTAAGAGAATTTGAACACTCAAGCCCTCAGGCCAATAACACCTTTTTTTCATTTGATGATGAGCTTACACAGGACAGTATAGTGGAGGAACTGGTGCTCATGGAAGAGCAAATGTCAATGAATAGCAATTCTCAAACTTATAGTAATTGTTTAGGCATGACGCTTCAGAGCCAAACAGCAGCAGTTCCAGGAGCTTCAGTGTCATCCCATCCAAACACACATTTCTACCACCCAGTCCATAGTAATGGCACTCCAGTTCAAACTCCCACTCCTACCCTGACTCCAACACCTACTCCAACACCAACTCCAACACCAACATCTGAGCTTTTGACTGGAGCTCAGAGTTTGTCACGGGAAAGCCCATGCTCAAGGTTGATTCAGACTACCCCAGTAGACAGTGCATTAGGAAGCAACCGGCACACACCAATTGGCACACCTCATTCTAATTGCAGTAGTAGTATCCCACCTAGTCCTGTTGAATGCAGGAACCCCTTTGGGTTTACTCCTATAAGCTCCAGCATGGCATATCATGATGCTAGCATTATTTCTAGTAGTCCAGTGAAGCCAATGCAGAGACCTATGGCTACACATCCTGACAAAACCAAACTAGAGTGGATGAACAATGGATATAGCAGTGTCGGCAGTTCTTCAGTTTCAAGTCATGGCATTCTTCCAAGCTACCAAGAACTGGTAGAAGATCATTTCAGGAAACCTCATGCTTTTGCAGTGCCTGGTCAGTCCTATCAGTCTCAGTCAAGGCACCACGAAGCTCACATGGGTCGTTTGACCCCAGTCTCACCTGTTCAGAATTCAGTGACTTCTGTGAGTAGTGCCAGCAAACAGGAAGGTTTTGCAGTTCCTGCTCCTCTCGACAACAAGGGCGTAAATGTATCTACAAGCAACAGTTTCAGATGCCGAAGTGTAAGTCCAGCTGTTCATCGCCAGCGTAACCTTAGTGGAAGCACTACCTACTCGGTTTCTAATATACCCCGAACCAGTGTAACACCCTTTGGAAACCTAGTAACACCAGAGGTTCATAATGTAGTCACAAATGCTCATGCAGATACCAGTGCCAATAATATGGCTCAAAGAAGTCAGTCAGTCCCATTGACGGTTATGATGCAGACAGCTTTCCCCTCTCTTCAAAAACAAACAAACACCAAGAAAATAACACACGTGCTGTTAAGCAAATTGGATTCTGATAGCGATGATGCAGTAAGAGGCTTAGGAATAAACAACCTGCCCTCTAATTATACAGCAAGAATGAATCTGACTCAGATTTTAGAAACATCAGCTACTTTTTCCAGTGCCAACCAACAAAATACAATCAATTCCAGCACTTCAGTTTATGAATTCCAAATGCCAACTTACCTCACAAAAAACAGCAGCACTGATCAGATCAGTTTTTTCCATGACGATAATCAAGCACAATCGGAAATTGAAGAGCAGCAATTAGACTTCAGCAGTTCTGTCAAGGAACTGTTAGGTGGAGAAAGTCTACAAACAAACCAGCAACTGGTGAGCCAGGTAGCACCAGATCTCAATAATGTTGCACCTGATTTTACAAGTGATATCAGGTTGTCTTCTGAGCTTTCAGGCAGCATCAGTGATTTGAACACTTTAGACCCAAATCTCCTATTTGATCCGGGTCAGCAACAGGGCCAAGATGATGATGCTACATTGGAGGAATTAAAAAATGACCCATTATTCCAACAGATATGCAGTGAATCCATTAATTCTATGACTTCATCAGGTTTTGAATGGATGGAAAGCAAAGACCATCCTACAGTTGAAATGTTGGGTTGATTTCGTTTTATAATGTAGCACACTATCAAAAACCAGACACACATTGTATTTGTCTTAATGGAAGTGCCTCCCGCAGCAGAAATACTTGCTATTAATTATGGCATTTTAAAATGGGTTTGCTGCACATGTCATTCATTTGTATGCAGGGAATAAGCTGTTTTCTCATCTCTTAAGTGACTGACTAGTTGAAGAGCCAGTATTCTTACCTGTGCCCATTTCATAACATTTATCTTACCAGAAAGTTATTGTAAACCAGCGTTCATGGTTTTCAAGACCGGTATACAGTATATAAGCATGTTTGAGAACAGATTGAAACTAGTAACTTCACACTAGAAACGTTAATCTGATTTAAAATCTACAATACCAGGCTATATAATAGACCTGCTGTTCCCCTCCTCTTCTGTTCCTTGGTTAGCCTCTCCTCCTCAGCCCCCTGTTTTTGTATTTTTCCCCATTCCTGTCTTTCCTTCCATCTTAAATTTCTTTAATTTTCTTTCTCCCTTTTGTTTATCTGCCTATTTGGCACTCTTGAAGAGCAGTGAAGCATAGAGAAGGAATGCTGTATCTGATACCAAAAGAGAAGGAAGCAGCAAGGTAGAGAAATCCCCTCTCCTAAAAGAACAGGGTGGCAAAGGTATCCCTCTGACTTTGAGGGAGAAACAGTAGGACAGGTGTATTCCTTATTACTTCAAAGATAATGGAGTGGCAGAACATTGAAACTGCTCCCCTTTCCAAGAAAAAGGAGCAGTGAGGAAGAAAACTGTCCAGCTTATCCTCATGTTTATTTGAGGAAAAGTTTCCTTACCATGCTGCTTACATCTCTTTGCTGGGGATGGTGAATGCTCTTGATGGCGTAACTCCTTTCTCCTCTGGGAGCCTTGAAGGAATTTTTCAGTTCATTGGTGCTAGTCAGGTAGTTTAAAGCACTGTTCCATCGACACAGACATTAAGATGATAGTTTCAGGGTGCCTAGGCAAGAAAGACACACGTGCATGTGATGTATCTGTTTGTAAAGGCAACATGTGCATATATGTGCCATTATAAAATAGCCTCTTTGAAATCTGCCACTCAAAATTACTCCTGCTCTGAGGCAAGAGTAACTTAAACTTATATTTTATAAAATACACGCATAAGAGTTGATTCTGCCCTGGTAATGCAGAGACACCTTTTATTTTTTTCTGGAACAAATAAATGGCTAGGTGTGCAATAATGCTTGGCTCACAGATAGGCTTATGATAGAACTGCAAAATGATCATAAAACCAATAATGTAACTTGATAAATATTCTTTTCAAATCAAGATGTAATTACGACAGTTGGTCAGCATGGCTTTTTCATTAGAAGATAAGCACATAATAACATTTCTGAGACAAACATTATGGAGCGAAAGTGTTTCTTAAAATATTTCCTGAAAAACAATGGCCACTTGGACTGAAGCAGCTTAGTTCAAGATTGATATTACTGTCAAGATGCTAATGAGTTGTGGGAGTATATGGATGACGCTGTTAAGTAGTGGAATAAGCATCTGTGTACATGCATCACAGCAACTGTCAGTTTAAATAAAATTCAGCACCTTTTTTATGTACTGTACTGTATATTGATTTGGAGCATAACATTTTTAGTGTTCATGTATATTTGTATTTTCATCTTTTTTTTATGTGATTTTTCAAACTATCTTTATCTTGTGAAGTTTGCAAAGAATATTTATCACAATGCATATTTGTTCCATAATCATTTTAAAGCTCTGTCATAGATCTAGTTATGAGCCATGTTTTATTATTGTATACCTAGCCATTTTATAGAAGAGTAAAAGGGATCCTGTTGTTTTGAAACACGCTGCATATCACACATATATAGCCTAGCACCTATTGTATATGTGTATAAGCTTGGGGGATTTTATAAGCACTTGACACTGTAAAATGCTGCTCAACACATTCAAGTTGCTAATGATTACCCCAAGACTAATTTTTGAAAGCATTTTTGTAGATATAAAAGTGCTTTATTTGCAGAAATAGGATTTTATAAAATTGTGCACCTAATATATGCAGAAAGTTTGCATGCAAGGACAACCTGTATGTAAGTATTTTTACTCGGACTGAGCAGGGACATTCCTAAAGACAGGGTTGGAAAGAGATTTGCATTTACACACAGTTTCTAAAACTCAATTTTATACACGTTAAATTACCATGCAAAATTTTTCTTGGTTAACAGTTGGTGTAAATAGAAATGCTTAAATTTCCTGGGGTAATTTCAGAATGGAATTATGCCCATATTTTCATCTAGAAATTCATTGAACCTTGCACAGTGAAAAATGTGTATTTAACATAAGCGGGCAGTTCTAAAATTACCCCTTAAACTTCTTTATTTGAAAAGAGTAAAACTGATAAGGGAAAAAGTTTTAACATCACTTAAATGTGGAAAAGCATTAATACTGGTAAACAGGTTTTACTGCATTATATGATTTAAGAGCTCATTTGTAGACTGGACTCTTGTCATTGAAGCAGCAATTTCTCCTACGCAGTCTTTTTGTAAAAGTTCTAGTTATATATATATATATATACATATATACATACATATATATATATATATATCCTCTGCTTAAATAATCCTGACAGTTGCTTCACTCCTGTTTCTCAAAATTTCCAGAATATTAGTATCCATGCCTCTTTTTTGGTATTATGAAAATAGAGGATAAAAAGAGAGTAGGGGGAACTAGGGTTTTACAGGCTTGCGCAGAACAAATTTGGGGGGGGGGCCTTTGGCACACAACAGGAAATAGCTCCCCATGAAGAAATACTAAAAGTGCTTTTTAAAATATGGCTATCACAACATCATAGGGATTTACAATTAAAAAACTTGCAAACCAACAATAGAAATAAAATGATTGACATACAAGTAAATGAATGCTATCATAAATTCTATCAGATAAAGGTAATGATGGTGACAAAATACAATAAAAATGCAATCGCAATTTATAAATATTCATTGCAGTACTTGGGTAGCTTGATGGCACAAGCACAGTTTCCAATTAATTTTTAAATTAGGACACCCCATGAAATATTCAGTTGTTTCTTAAAAAATATTCACGTATCGATGTCAAATCTTTTTTTTTTTATTTAACTCTGGAAAAGAAAGTGATGTAATTGCAGGTAAACAGCAAACATTTTCCTTGATTTACTCATGAAACAAAAGATATCCACAAAAATGTGTATTCTAACTGAGGAATAAATTAGGACACCCTAACAGCTAGTGTTACCCCCTTTGGCTGAAATAATTGCAATGAGACACTTCTTTTAGCCATCTACCAGTCTCTGACATCGGTCTGAGGAAAGTTTGGCCCACTCCTTAATGTAGAATTCTTTCAGCTGTGAGATGTTTAAGAGGTTTCTTGCAAGTACAGCCCGTTTCAAATCACCCCACAGCATCTCAATGGGATTAAGATCAGGGCTTTGACTTGGCCACTCCAGGACTCTCCATTTCTTAGTTTTCAGCCAGTCCTTGGTGGATTTACTGGTATGTTGTAGGTCATTGTTATGTTGCAGGGTCCAGTTCTGTTTCGGCTTTAATTTTCTTACAGATGGTCTCACATGTACCGCAAGCACCCTCTGATATACGGTAGAATTTATGGTGGATTCTGTGATGGTGAGCTGGCCAGATTCTGCTGCATCAAAGTATCCCCAAATCATGACACTTCCACATCCATGCTTCATAGTTGATATGAGGTTCTTTTCCTGGAATGCTGTATTTGGTATACGCCAAACAAGTCCTCTTTTCTGGTGTCCAAATAATTTAATTTTAGACACTTCTGTCCATAGAACACTATTCCAGAAGTCCTGGTGTTTGTCTACATTCTCTCTGGCAAACTTCAGTCTGGCTTTGATGTTTCTCTTAGAGAGCAAATGATTCCTCCTTATATACCTCCCATGCAAGTTAAATCTATGCAGTCTCTTTCTGATTGTAGAGGCATGCACTTTCACAGCAACAGTAGCAAGAGCATGCTGTAGGTCCCGTGATGACATTTTAGGGGTTTTGGAGACTTCTTTCAGCATTTTGCAGTCTGCTCTGGGGGTCAACTTGCTTGGACTGCCAGACCTGGGCATGTTGACAGTTGTTTGGAAAGTCCTCCACTTGTACACTATTTTCCAAACCGTGGAATGGCTAATGTCAAATTTTTTCGAGATCTTTTCAAATCTCTTACCAGACTTACAAGCTGCTACAATCTTGTTTCTGAAGGCCTCAGACAGCTCTTTTGATCTTACCATGATGTTCACTCTCACCGCAGCAGTCATGAGCACACCAAACTAAATGTCCAAGGTTTAATTACATCACTTTCTTTTCAAGAAATTAAAAAAAAAATTTGACATAAGTGAACATTTCTTAAGAAAGAACTGAATATTTCATGGGATGTCCTAATTTTTTTCACATGACTGTATAACTGAACTGTAAACAAACTGAAAATATGACCATGAAAAATACTTAACAAGAGTAAGATCACCTGTTTCTAGACAGCCCATCATTAGGACCAAAAAATGTATATACCAAAACTAAATCATTCAGTTCTTCTCTTACTACAGTTACTGTTTGGCGTGCATGATTTATGTCCATGTTATGTACTACCATCTTTAATTTTTACCTTTCTCTTCATAGTTCACAAGTATAGTATAGTTTTTGGTCTTATTGATTTTGTAGGAATTTTTTGTGGCCATATTTTTGAAGCTTAGCTTGTGTATGTATCTACAGTTCAGTTGTACACACTTGGAGTTTTGGGGGGAGTTTTGGAATTGAGCCTGTGCCTTCACGCTGACCGTGTTTTGGAATGAGTGTTAGTCTACAAAGACAATTATGAAACTTGCATAAATAAATTTGTATTGTGCTGTTATATTTTTATCATGATTTCTTTTATCTGATTGTATGATTATATTTATTTAATTGTATCTCATATACCTGATGAAGGCATATTGCTGAAACATGGCCATGTTCATTTTTAAATTTATATTTTAAGTTTGCTTATTTATTTTTTCACTTTTTGATTATAAGTCCTTTATTTGTAGGTCCTTTTGTTATTGTGGTAGTGATTTTCTTTTCAAAAGAGTATAGCCTCTGTTTTTAGCTTATATGTATTGCTCATACTCTGGCCACCTTCCTCATTGTTCCTGCACTGATTGTAGGAACACTGGGCAAAAACAGAGAAAGCACAGCAGATTTATTCATTAAGGAGCCTAAGATGGAAAAGATAAATGCTCTAAAAAAAAGTTTTAAATTCTGGAAAAAAAGGAATGCAGAAAAAATGAGGAAGACCAAAGACATTTTATCTAGTGTGTTTTTTTTTTTTAATATATATCTCTTGAAGGTACTTTTGTTATAAAAGTAATTTAAAATCCATTTTAGTGTGCATTGCTTTGTTTAGTAGCATCTCTGTCTTCTGCCTTAAAGTCTCCCAGTTGGCATTTATTAGCCTTTCCCTAAACAGAGCTCACAATTGCACTTGGCTGTCATATGTTTTAAATTGCCAATGTTTGCATGTTGGGTAAGACTGAGATGCCATGTCAGTGCATTTTTCAATTGAAATAATTTTCTCTATGAGAAAATTTGGTTTCCTTGTTCATGATCTCATCAGATTTTGACCTGCCCATTGCATGATGATGTCATGAGAAGGAAGAAGTTTACAGCCCATTTTCAGCTTCAATTACTAACTTTGGGAGATGGCTGGACAAATGTCTGAAATTGACATGTTCCCCCATTTTCTGTTGCTCAGCAATTACATTTTATTTAGTCAACTTAGTCACATAGAATTTTACCTGTTAAAGAGGAGAGCATTAGGGCACAGTGAAACGGTCTGGACAGTACTGATACTCATACCCAGCCCTGTCCAGGCAATAATAGTCAGCTAAATCAGGCCGCAGAAATGGCAGGCCTAAGATTATCCAGATACTTTTAATCAGATGTGTTCAGCAAGAGACATCTAAATAACTTTACCTCTTACTGCCTTGCAGAATATTGGCCTCAGTGTTTCTGATTACTAATTTGTAACAGAACTTCGAAACTGTAGAACAGAAACCAACAATAATTAATAGTAGTAGTAGTAGAATCAGTTTTGTATTTACAGTAATGGTGGTTTTCTTCCTGTGCTACATACTCGTAAATATATTTACCCAATTGCCATGGGTACTCATTTTCCAAAAAAGAGCAGCAAAAGGTCCGCACACATCAGCTGACTGTTAAATCATCATTGTTGTTGCTGTCTGGTTACCCTTGCTGAGAATGTGCAGTAGAGTGATTTAGGCAGATGAGATTAATGCCTGTAATTCACATTATGCGGTAGTGGTATAATCTTGAAATTTGATATGCAGTTAAAGTAATACATTTCCAACAATCTGGAAGCTGATGCAATAAAGTGTATT
The DNA here is from genome assembly GCF_902459505.1 of Geotrypetes seraphini. Classification (NCBI taxonomy): domain Eukaryota; kingdom Metazoa; phylum Chordata; class Amphibia; order Gymnophiona; family Dermophiidae; genus Geotrypetes; species Geotrypetes seraphini. Next base: position 49,934,914 of record NC_047097.1, read on the forward strand.
AGGCTTTGTGCAACAATTGGCTGAGCTTTAATACACAATTTTGTGTGTGCCCTGTGGAAAAACATGTTCTTCGAAAACAAACAGGCATTATATTCCATATGTAGGTGATGTCATCTATGGATCCTGTGCTGTCATTTTAAATTTTTTTAAGGCAGTGCCCATATCACACTCGTGTTGGTGCTTTCCCAGTCGATATGGGCTCCCAGGATCTGCAGTTCTTTGTTTTTCATGGAGCTGAGAAGCTATGCCTTCAGTGCTCTCTTCAGAGTATTAAAATTTTTGATTTTGCAGTGACTTCCTGTCTTTATTTCTTACTTTTTTGAGTCGTAATTCTTTGTTTTTACTATGTTCCTATATTCCTACTAACTTTGGTTTCATTTGGTCATCTTTTTCATTTTTGCTTTAGGGCCTTGGGCCGCTTTGAGCCCTTTTTTCTTACTGAGAGCATCGATTGTTTTTGGGATACCTTTTACTTGAGTACCCCGGACCACTGAACCCTTTGACTTTGGATCAGCCATTTTCCCCTCCATGTCAAAGATGGTACAGATTGGCTTTAAAAAATGCTGTCAATGTAATCTGATCATTCCAGGCTCTGACCTGCATAATTGGTGCCCCTGGTGTCTCAGCCCTGATCATTGGGACATTAACCGTGTCCTGTGTATGCAAAAGAGGTCACTAAAAGCCCACAAACTTCAATTTGAGAAACGTTTTGTGCCACGTTGGCATTGACATCAAATATGGCAGGGGACTCAGAACCTGACTCCAGCCTCCTGTGGCCCCAACATCAATATCAATGGTCCATCTAGCCCAGTAGCCCATCTTCAAGGTGGCCAATCCAGGTTTACTTGTACCTGGCAAAACCCCAGATAGTAGCAACATTCCAAGCTAACCGATCCAGTGGCTTTCCCCATGTCTGTCTTTTCTTTCAGGGAATTGTCCAAACCTTTCTTAAAACCATCTACATTAACCGCTCTTACCACAATCTCTGGTAATGTGTTCCAGAGCTTAACTATTCTCTAAGTGAAAAAATATTTCCTATTGGTTTTAAATGTATTTCCCTGTAACTTTGAGTGTCCCCTAGTCTTTGTAATTTTTGACAGAGTTAAAAAAATTGATCTACTTGTACCCGTTCGACACTATTCAGAATTTTGCAGACTTTAGTCATATCTCCCTCAGCCGTCTCTTTTCCAAGCTGAAGAGCCCTTACCTCTTTAGTCTTTCCTCATATAAGAGGAGTTTCATCCCCTTTATCATCTTTGTCGTTCTTCTTTTAACCTTTTCTAGTTTCACTATATCTTTTTTGAGATAAGGCGACCAGAATTGAATGCAATACTCAAGGTGAGGTCATACCATGGAGTAATACAGAGGCATTATAAAATTCTTAGTCTTGTTAACCATCCATTTTAAAATAACTTTAGCATCCTGTTTGCTTTTTTGCCCGCTGTCACACTTTGGCTGGAAGGTTTCAGCATATTGTCTACAATCAGACCCAGATCTTTTTCTTAGGTGCTGACCCCCCCAAGGTGGACCCTAGCATCTGGTAAGTATAATTTGGGTTATTCTTCCCAATGTACATCACTTTGCATTTGTCCACATTACATTTCATCTGCCATTTGGATGCCCAATCTTCCAGTTTCTTAAGGTATGCCTGCAATTTTTTTACAATCTGCATGCATCATTCACTAGTTGTGGAATCTGTCCTCAAGTGTTCACGTAGCTCAAGATCTTATTTGTGTGGCCTTTTCATTTTGTGAATATTGTATTTTTCCCTTTCCCCCCTTTTTGTCTTTGGTCATTGTTTCTTTTTGTTTGTACATTCCTGTAATGATACTTTAAAAAAAAAAAAAAAAATTCCCTATTTTGATAATTGCATAGAACTTATTGGTATTTGCAGTATAAAAGTTAGTTTTTTAATGTTAATGCTTTTTGTAAATTTATTTGACGCTATGATATGTGGTATATCAAATAAATAATAAACTTGAAACTTCTGCTCCTCTGGACAGAGAAGCCAGAACATTAGACTCTTTTGATAAGCATATTTTCCAGTCATCTATGCTCCAGTTTTACATGTTTATTTGTTTAAATCTCTGCTAAATCAATTGTCAGACATTGAAGGATTACTTCCGCAGGACAATTTAAAATAGTTTTAACAATTAACTAAAAGATTTCACTAGTTGAAAGTTCATGGCTAGACCTGCTTTTGATGTGCCTTCCTGAACATCTGCCGTAGCCATTGGAGTGCACAGGTTGACTGAGCTTCAAGTGTCAGACCTGGAAACTTTAGGAATGCCTTTCCAATGTATCTTATAAGAGAGATGACCTACTTGGGAAAAAAATTGAGGAAGTTGCAGATAAAATTTTTTAAAATGCAGATACTATGACAACTTTAAACCACAATTCACTCAATCTTCTTCATTGTCCAGAAGGTACTGTACCTCTCCAGACATCTTTATTATTACAACACGTGGTGTGCTTTGTGGCAGTTTGAAGCAGGGACAGACAATGCCATAGACCACAAAAGGGGTGTCACAAGTGGTTTTGTATCTGAGCTTATATCTCCTTTTGGATTTATGAAACTGCCATCCAACTCACAAGTAGATTTGCATGTCTTGCATTTGCCACATCTTGCATGGCCAACTCCTTCTAATTGTATCTGAGGGACACAGGATTTCCTTCAAATTATGTTGCCGACTATCCTCAGATCCTTGCCTATAAATAATGGATGCAGTTAAATAATGGACCAATGGTTCCACAAAATTCTGGCAACCTCTCCTACTCTTCCACCAAAAGTGAGAACACAAGTAGGACTCCACTCTTCTCTTCCAGTTAATCTGTTCTCAAAAAGTAAATCTCTATTCATATACCTGGCTCTCGTGTATGTTGCTTTCACTGCACCCTCAGAATAACCCCTATCCAGCAGTTTTTGCCACAATTGCTTGGCTTGTTTCTTGTAGGTTTCCATTGTCGAACAATTCCTCCTATAGTGGAGGAATTGGGAAACTGGAAGACTGTCTTTCAAAAACTTGGGATGACAGCTAGTGTAATACAACAATGTATTCCAATCTATTGGGTTTTGATAAACAGCTGTCTCAAAAGAGGTGTCGGTCCTGATGTTCCTCAGGTCAAGAAAGGCCAATGTTGTTCTATCTTTTTCCATGCTAAATTGGATATTAGGGTGTCTGCTATTGAGCCACATAAAATACTCTTCTATCTCTTGCTCTAATCTGTCCATAGCAAAAAAATGTTGTCAATAAAGTGAACCCATAATTTCATATGGGGAGAAAAAGCATTGCTCAATATCCATCTATGTTGAAAGGCCTTCATGAAAAGGTTGGCCACCGAGGGCCCCATGGTTGCCCCTATGGCCACTCCAGATATTTGCTCGAAGAACCGTTCTTCATACTTAAAGAAGTTGTTCTTCATTGCCATTTTGGTAAGCCACAAAATCACTTCTGTTGACACCTGCCGATCCTGTTCTCCTGTTTCCAACTCCACTCTAATCACTTTTAGTGTCTCTCCCCGGGGTATAACCGTGTAGAGGGATTTCACATCCAGTGAAACCATGTACATAATACTGGAAACTTTGGAAACCCCTTGCAACTTGATCATGAAATTAGTGGAATCACGAACATATGAAAAATTGTTCCTGAGAAGCAGATTCAAGAAGTTGTCTGCAAATACTGATAAGGGTTCAAGCAGTGATCCCCGACTGGAAACTATTGGTCTCCCCATAAGCTTCAATAAAGTTCTATGGATCTTAGGAAGAAGATATATCACAGGTGTTTTTGGATAGGGTACATTCAAAAATTGCTCCTCTTTTGTAGTCAACAACCTCCTATCCATAGCTTCCGTCGTGTATTCCCTTATCACCCGCTGAAGTTCTGCTGTAGGATCAGTCATGAATTCTTGGTAATCCATGTTGATGTGAAGCTGCTGGAACATCTCTTCATCTTGTTCATCACCACTATTGCTCCATAATTATGTCATTTTAAAACCTGGAGAGCTTGAAATTCCTCTTTGGTGATATTGCTTTTCCTTCTCTTGTCCAAATTCAGTGTTTCACTATCTCTTAATACCAAGTTCTTAAAAGTTTGAAGAGATGCACCCATCATTACAGGAGGACTCCATTTAGATTTAACCTTGAAAACCAGTTCCTCCTGCACAGATCCTGCTGCTGCAGGATCCCAAAAAAATTCCCTCATGTAAACTAGATGTGGTCTTTGAGGGAATAAAAGACAGTCCTTTCTGAAGAACTCCCTGCTCCACTTCAGTTAAACTTTGATCCGAAAGATTAATTACTTCTAATTCCCTGTTTTCTGGGATTGAGTAGTCGGTCGGTCTTATTCTGGTGGCTTTCTCCCTCTGCCTCTCCCTCTTCTGTTTTTTCTTTGAGGAGTAACTCCTAAAAAACGATCTCCAGATCCTGAGGATTCAGTGCTTTCTGATGTGTTATCAAAATCAATCACCTGTGCTCTTCTCTGCTTCCCTCTCACCACCTTTTTGAATTTTTATGCATTAAGAATTTGCATAGTGTTACAGCGCATTTAAGAATTTATTTGAAGTGGACAGGAGGGGGGATTATGAGCCAGTGATGTTATCTCCCTATCTAGTGCAGTTGCTGAATTCATAACGCATGGGGATTTGAGGCTCTTTCCCCTAATATTACAACAGAGAGGGGTTTAAGATTGTATGCTGAAGAAGAACCGTTCCCCATAAGTCTGAAGCAATATTTGACACATATAAGAAGCTTTGAGAGGGCTATTTTGTAGTTTATTTTGTTCTCTCTCATTCCTGTATATTTGGGTGGTAAATAGTGGGGTATCCCCAGGGGTCTCTGCTGTGACCTCTACTTTTTAACATATTTATCAATAATCTAGAGATGGGAATAACTAGTGAGATAATTAAATTTGCTGATGACACAAAGTTGTTAAATCGCAAGAGGATTGTGAAAAATCGCAAAGCCTTGGGAGACTGGGCATCAAAATGGCAGATGATGTTTAATGTGAGCAAGTGCAAAGTGATGCATGTGGGAAAGAGGAACCCGAACTATAGCTATTTGATAAGTCACTGCACATGAAAAGGCTCTAGGTGTCAATGTTGATGATAACTTGAAATGCTTGGCTTAATGTGCAGCAAATAGAAAGCAAGCAAATAGAATGTTAGGAATGGAAAGAAAAGGAATGGAATGGAAAACAAAGATGGAAATGTTATAATGCCTTTGTATTGCTTTATGGAATGGCCACACCTTGAGTACTGTGTACAATTCAAGTCACCATATCTTAAAAAAGATATAGCGGAAATAGAAAAGGTACAGAGAAGGGCGACAAAAATGATAAAAGGAATGAGATGACTTCCCTATGAGGAAAGGCTAAAGCAGCTAGGGCTCATCAGCTTGGAGAAGACAGCTCAGGGTTGATATGATAGAGGTCTATAAAATAATGAGTGGAGTAGAAATGGTAGATGTGAATCGCTTGTTCGCACTTTCAAAAAATATTAGGACTTGGGGGCATGTGATGAAGCTACTAAGTGGTAGATTTAAAATAAACCAGATAAAATATTTTTTCACACAATGTGTAATTAAACTCTGGAATTTGTTGCCGAAGAATGTGGTGAAATCAGTTAGCTTAGCGGGGTTTAAAAAAGGTTTGGATAATTTCCAAAAAGAGAAGTCCATAGGTCATTATTGAGATGACTTGGGGAAATCCACTGCTTATTCCTAGCATAAGCAGCATAAAAGCTGTTTTACTACTTGGGATCTAGTTAGGTACTTGGGACCTGGGCTTGCCACTGTTGGAAATGGGATACTGGGCTTGATGGACCTTTGGTCTGTCCTAGTATAGCAATTGTTATGTTAGTGGTGGCAGCACTTTGCTCATGGGGATTTCATACATTTCCCTAATTAGACAACTTATTGATCAGAGCATCAACTTCTAGAAGTCTCATCTACGCCCTTCTAAGTCTTTCGAGTTCATAGGAGCTCTATTAAACACTGCTCAAGTTTGAACTTTTCTATTCCAGCACAGAGTCAACAGTCTGTATCACTTGTGCCAAGCAGTCACCACACTTCCACACATAACTGCACGTCAAATGCTACGCCTACTTGGACACATGACATCCACAATACACATCACTCTATTTGCACAATCTCACCTCAGAATACTCCAGTAGATCCCGCCAACTCAGTGGTCTCAAGCCATGGGACATCTGTTTGATCCAATCCAAATCACATCAGCCCTCCATCACTCCCTCCGACAGTGGATGGTTCCTTACAATCTTACTCGAGGTCTTCCCTTTCAGCCCCCTTGTCACTAGAATGTCCTAGCCACTGATGGATGGTGGAGTGGGGTGCTTATCTAGATAGCATCCACACACAAGAAGTATGGTCTCAACAAATTCTCAATATAAACAAGAACATAAGAATTGCATACTGGAACAGACCGAGCTGCAAGCAATCAGCAGCAGTCTCAAAACATTCCAAGACCAACTCCAACAAGTAGTTCTCGTTCAAACCAACAATCAAGTCTCCATGTTCTACTTAAGCAAACAGGGAGGCACTTTCATGGAAACAATTCAGATTTGGTTTTCGATAGCTGCTGATGGCATTCTTCCCAGAGCAGTTTGGCTGGCAAATGTGTCAGCAAACAAATTAAACTGATTCTTTCAACCCCATGAATGATCTCTCAGCACAACCATCTTGCATCAGATTTTAAATGGAGAACTCCAGACGATCTCTGTACTCACCCCACTCCCCTTTACACACAATTATAAACTTCTGCTCCAGGCTATATACCTATAATTGCCTGGTGTCGAATGCCTTCTGCATCCATTGGGGAAACATTTCTGTATGGTTTTCCTTCACTAACACTTATTGGAAGGAGTCTACTCAAACTTTTCCAATATTGGGGCACCATGATCCCCATAGCACTTTGTTGGTCATGCCAGCCTTGGTTCCCACTTTTTTTTTAGAGCTCTTGACCCAGAACCCATGCTGTTTGCAGCTGTTCCCAGTGCTCCTAACACAGAATGATGGATCTCTCTTTCATCCCACCCCTCAATCATTAGCACTAACAGCATGGTTTCTTTTACTGAGCAAGTAAATGCTTTCTGCCTCTCGGATACACTCTCTGCTGTCATTGAAGCATCCAGAAAATCTTCCACTCAACTCTTACCGCTTCAAATGGATAAGATATTTTTCCTGGTGTGCATTACAGTCTCTTGAACTTATCACATGTCCACTTCTATCCTGGACTACCTTCTTCGCGTCTCTAACACTAGTCTAAAAGCCAACTCGGTTCAAATACATCTCAGTGTTATCAGTGCATTTCACACTCCCTTGGTCAAGAAACTTCTATCTGTTCATCTCTTAGTATCCAGGTTCATGAAATAACTTTACCACACTAAACCACCTATCAAGCCTCCACCTTGGACCTTAATGTGACTCTCTCTGCTTCCTTTGAGCCACAAACTTATGCTTTCAAACTTCTCACTTGGAAAGTTGTCTTCCTCATAATCCTCATATCTGCATGACTTTTGAGTGAACTTCAAGCATTTGTGCTGGATTCACTGTATACAAGGTTCTATCACAACAGAGTAGTCCTCTGAACTCATCCAAAATTCCTACCCAAAGTCATCACAGAATTCCACCTCAAACAGTCCATAGTTCTGTCTGTATTATTTCCAAAGCCACATTCCCATCTAGGAGAAGCTGCACTCCACACCTTAGACTGCAAAATGTTCTGGCATACCTGTACCAAACTAAACCTCATAGAAAATCCTCACAGCTCTTTGTGGATTTTAATCCTAAAAGACTTGAAGTTCCTGTTAACAAGAGAACCATCTCTATTTGGCTGGCAGACTGTACCTCCTCATGTATACTCAGGCTGGACTGATGCTGCAGAGCCATTTCCCAGCCCACAGTGTCTGAGCTATAGCTGCCTCAGTAGCTCATTTTCACTGTATCTATTAAAGAAATCTGCAAAGTAGCTACTTGCTTCTCAATCCATACCTTTAGCTTTCACTACTGTTTAGAATAAAACTCTAGAAAGAGACAGTTGGTTTGGTCATACAGTTCTGCAGAATCTTTTTACTTCCTGAGCGCCAACTTTCCCTCTAACCTATTTGGGTTTTGCCAGGCTCATGTTTCATATTTCCATTATCTTCATCCAATGCCATGATCCTGGCAGCTTTGGAGTCTTACATGTGAGATTATAATGCCTACTTGCCCTCAGAGTAAGCAAAGATACATACCTGTAGCAGGTGTTCTCCGAGAAAAGCCAGCCCATGTCCCCTAGTTGGCTCTTAGCTTTGTTCCTGAACTGCAGGTCCTGCAAGCCAACATTGGGTGAGAAGGCATTAGCAGACACTGCCTTAAAAAAATTTAAAGAACATAAGCAATGCCTCCGCTGGGTCAGACCTGAGGTCCATCGTGCCCAACAGTCCGCTCTTGCGGCGGCCCAACAGGTTCAGGACCTGTGCATTAATCTTCTATCTATACCCCTCTATCCTCTTTTCCAGCAGGAAATTGTCCAATCCTTTCTTAAACCCCAGTATCGTACTCTGCCCTATTACGTCCTCTAGAAGCGCATTCCAGGTGTCCACCACACGTTGGGTAAAGAACTTCCTGGCATTCGTTTTGAAACTGTCCCCTTTCAACTTTTCCGAATGCCCTCTTGTTCTTTTATTTTTTGAAAGTTTGAAGAATCTGTCCCTCTCCACTCTCTCTATGCCCTTCATGATCTTGTAAGTGACAGTGCACTTGATAGTGTCTATACCAGGTTCTGTGGATGACATCACATCACCTACAAGTGAGAATATATGCTTGTTGTCCTCGGAGAACACCTGCTACAGGTCAGTATCTTTGCTTTTTATGCACAAGCTAACAGTGCGCATGTAGACTCCAGCACCACAGCTTATTTAAATGTATGTTAATTCTGCACAGATGCAGAGGAGTGTGCAAAAGACTGAGTGTAATGGCAAGTGCTTTATTGTAATATCCAAGGAGATAGAAAAGGTCAGCAAGTAGCATGTTTACAATGAGGATTTCAAGCATGTTTTTTCCCTTTATTTCTGCAAACATAAGGACTTGTAAATTTTTTCTGGCTTTAAAAAAAAGGAGCTGAAGGGACGAGGTGTGCTGGAAGAAGAGCTGAAGAGTTGTACTTTTGAGAGTTTCGTACAGGTTATGCACATAGGTTTGTGCACAAAATATTGTATCAGCATCCAGAGTTGTACATATACATCTGCACATGTGCTAGAATGCTATTTTGTGCATAAATGCCAGTTTTGGAAAAATATTATGAATATAGTAACATTCCAGCATCCAGTTCTAGATACCGATACAATGTTTTTGTGCGCAAGTTATAGCTGCCATATGCACAGACCTAGGTATGCATGCTTCTGGTGCACACGCTGTATTTACATACTATTTGGTTACTGTATTAGGGAGCAAAACGCTTGCATTAGGAAGCTGTGGGCTAAGTGTTAGTACTCGGCTCTTAATGCAAGTTTTCCATATCCCTGGTGAGGTTCAGACCCTGTTTCACTGTTCTGGAAGAATAGCTTAATGATCGGAACAGAGGGCTATGAACCAGGGAGGCCAATGTTCAGAACCTACTGCTGCACCTTGTGAACTTGGGTAAGTCACTTGCCTTTGTTGCCTCAAGTACAAAACTTAGATTGTGAGCCTTTCAGGGACAGGAAAATATGTACTGTACCTGAATGTAACTCACCTTGAACTACTACTGAAAACTTGAGACAAATCCAAATTCCCTTTTAGCAACTGAATCTTTAGGGTTGCTGCTCCATTAGTTCTTTTATTTCAGCTTCACTAGTATTTTTATTTTCTAATGCTTTTTTAATATATCGTGGAAGATATATGTATTTATGTGTGTACATGGAGCATGCCTTCATTCTAATTTTAGACAGCTGAATTATCTTTCCAGCCTTTTACAATTTTTAGCATTTTTACATTCAAATTTAAAAAAGGCGAGCAAGTTTGTCTTGAGAAAGGATACACCAGCAGCCAGGAAGGAAGAGGGCCTACTGGTCATGGCACCATATTAAGAAGTGTGAAGAAGGCAGGTTTTCTAACAGTGAGCTGTGAAGAAGCTCTAAAGTATTTATCCTGATGGCACCAGTGCCATGTATAGTTCCAAGAAGGAGGGTTGAACCAAAAGCAAGGAGTCAAGCTGAAAAAATGGAACCAACAAACATAAAGATGCACTAATATTTTATAAATCTTACTAATTTTTTAACCTTATATATTTGTGACTTCACAGTGATGATTTAGTACTTATTCTCTTGCAAACTAAAACACATCAAATACAGTATCAAGTGCTGAAAAGTGACATGGAATTAGGAGACACACACAGGATTGTGTTTAGTAGCCCTATTGTATTTATGAAGGTATAGTCCTGCCTCTTTCCTAAATAGATTGGAAGTACAAATCCATAGAAACGGAATAGGTGGAGCATTCCACTGGCTTTTATTGTAATGCACATATAGGATTTTGTTTCTCTTGAGAAATCTGTCACTTTTTAGCATCTGGCACAGTAATGATACTGAGCACTGAGATTTCTAATGTGTATTAGATAAATTAGTTTTGTCGCATGTTTTACCATTTTTACCAGAGCTAGAAGAGGAACTTTAAAAACCCATTCTCCATTTTAAATAGGATGCTTGCATGAGTTAAAAGTGAGGATGTCATGATCTTGAAAAAAATAATTAAACAACCGTGAGGTAATAATTTTCTTGGTCTATTTTTGCTTGAGCTTGGCAGTGGGCACTTTCAGATCACCTAGAAAAGAATAGAAAAATGGCTGTAGGCCAAATTTGAATACATTTCAGAGAATCTTATAAGCAAATAACATTTGTCAAATCAAATTATGGTGCAGTTACTGGATCTTTTAAAACTGCAGCATTAGTTTATTTTAAGATACTGCTACTTTGAAATTATTGGAAAGCTTTCCTAGCACTGAGGTCTCTAGTCAGCAACATTTCACATGCCTGTTGCCCCATAAAAAGGGCAAGAGGCATGAGGGTAGCTGGTGAACAGAGTACATAACTGGAAAGACCATGGGAAATCATAAGAGTACAATCAAAGAACTTAATAAATGTGATGATGTGTTTAATTTTAGTAAATGTTTGTTCTTAGTACACATGTTAGGAAATTAATACCTTTCCTCAACTAAACAAAAGGTGCTAGGGCTAACTCACACCTTGGTAAATTTGCCCTTAAAGTTTACTGGCCTGGCATGTGTATGTTTGCTGTCACTGATTGGTTGGAAACCTATTTTTCTTGCTAGTTGTCACTACTCTACATTGAAAACTGCACACCAAAGTATTAAATACCCAAAGGAAAACTGTATGATCTGTGTTGCTAATTCATGAAGGCCAAGCTGTGTGAGCCCTTACATGGCAGCTGAAATTTATTCTGATGCCTTGTTTACCTTGCTTCCTATTAACATTATTTAAAAAAGTAAAATTCATAGCATCCTACATTAGTTCAATATAAAGAATTTGCCACCAATGTACAGTATTGCAGCAAACACTTTAAATTTGATTGGTTACTGCAGCCAACTTTCTGGGATTTATATATTGCACTAATCTTCTGTTCAACCTGTGGCATGGCACATCTCTTAGGAAAAATGCAAACATTTGGCCCACAGCTAAAAGAAATATTATTTTTTAATGTGTTTCATTATAAAAAAAAGTGAAATGTCATAAAAATGACAGATACAATTGTCTTATGTAGCAATGTGCATTGATCTCAGTGAGATATTTATATTTCTTATTCTCTTACATGAGAATTACAGCAGGAAGAAATTAAGTTTTGTTTTGCTTCACCATGTTAATACATGATCACAAAATGTGCATGGGTGTTATTGACGTGTACAGTATTAGGTATATTCCTGTAACCACTTTTTTTTTTATTTTATTGTGGGGGTTTTCTGTATTAGAACTGGTTCAGCATTAACCAGACAAACATACTTACAAGTTATTTCCTCTTTATGTTACTATTTTTATTTTATCACCAAGTATGTCTCTTTGTTCAGATTATTTTCACTGTTCAGATGTTTTTGAAAACATTTGACTCCTTTTATCATGAAAGACTTTGTGAAATACAGATTTTTCTTGCAATAAGCACTGACCTTTGAAGTGAAGGAAGAAGTGTTTTGTGCTTTGGATCTGAGTTTCATCTTATGACTCGTACTATACCTTGCTTTCTTTACAGCACATAAGGAATAATTTTTAAAAAATAATTTTTACATTTTCATTTAGAAAAAGTTCAATTTTTTCCTCCTTACCCTTGTGTTCTTTGTCTGTTGTACTGCTGAAACTACAGTAGTTTAATATTGCAGTAGCATTTCAGTTATGTTTTTTTTATTGAAAGTGCTCAAATTGTTTTTTAAATGTTTTCAAACAATAAAATATTTTTTATTAAACTGATTTGTGGCAGTGTTTAATCATATGTTATTCTGACGACTAATGATTTGCAAAGAATAAGCATTTAATTCAGCCATGGAAGCTGAACTGGTACCATTTACCAGATGGCATTAATTACTGAAATATAGTTGGGGAAATATATTGGGCAAAAATTAATTCAAATTATGAACATCAATTAGTTTGAAAGGAGGTGAAACCTTCATAATCCTCTTTTTGTCCTCCATTTTGGGTTTCCTGTAGGAAGGTATGTCTGGGTGGCTCTAAACTCTTTACTTTAAGGGCTAAGGTGTGCCTTCACATCTCACTTTCTGAGAGGGCCCCCAGCTAGTGACAGCCACGACTTTCAGGTACAGTCATAAGTAGGCCAAGAGTACTTATGTTATGTCCCTTCCATACGCTAGGTGTTCAATCCCAACCCGCGGTCCGGGTGTGGCAGAAATCTACATCTTTTCTGAACATGTGCTACCCCCCCCTAGTGTGAGAGAGAGACAGTAAACAACCTTAATTTCAATTTGTGCAAGCAGTCCGAGCAGAAGTCTTTTGCTGGTGCTCTGCTTCTGTTTATTTTTTTTGCTTAAAGTTCATTTTTGGTGGCTTCAGTGCATTGAGACCCCTCCCCAATGGTCCGCTGTCGGAGAAAAGGATGCAGTCCTGCAACGCTGGACTACAGCTTCACAGAGAAACTGGTGAATCTGTGAAGCCAGCCTGCTGTGTGCCACCTTCTTACAGTACCCGGGGTCCCTTCCTGTGGAGTTTGCTAGACGGTGACCCTGTCATAGATTTCTATTGCAGGCTGTGTGTGTTTGGACAGAAACCTTCCCGGGTTTCAAGGTGTAGGCTGCCTTTCTCTCCCCCTCCCCCCCCCCCCGCCGCGTGGCAGAGGATCTGTGGGGGTGGAGGGTGTAGTCTGTCTCTGGCCAGCAGACAGTCCAAAGATCTTCCATTCCAGTGCATTTGGAGCTGTTTCTGAGGCAGAAAGTCATTTTTCTCCAATCAGCTGCTTTAAAAAAGCTGATGGTCAAAGGCACTACAGAGACTGTGAGTACCTCCATTATTTCCTATGGGAACTTCGGGGGTGGCTTGTGGATTGATTTTAAACTTAATTTTTCACAATTTCTGTGTTGAAAATATATTTTATTGAGCTCATCATGAAAACATAGCAAACATACAAAACGAGATGCACACAAGCTCAAAGTTTAGAAATACAAACCCCCACATCCCCCCCCAAAGAACCCCCCCCCAAACAGTCCCCCCCAGGTCCTCCTTCCAAGTACAACAGAGGCAAAGAGGGAAAACAAAAGGAAACAAGCAAGCACACCAACTGGAACATAGTGATACAGAAAAACATGGAATCAACAGTTAAGCAAACGGCTACGAGCAAAGGGAGTCATAGTAGTCCAAAAGGGTTCCCAAGTGCGTTGAAAGATGCGCCCTGGGAGAGAGGAAAAATCTGTCACATCTCTTCGTTCCCACATCAGGAGGTAATCATCTTGCATCGCCAAATAGAGTAATCCGGCGCATCATCCTCAAGCCATTTCAGCAAGATACATTTTAGGGCAATAAATACAGTCCATTTAAGGAAAGCAGCAGCCCCCTTTTGACGAGGGTAATAATGGGGTACAGCGCAAAATAAGAACAAAGGGAAGCGTTGAATTTTAATGTTCCATATGCACTCCACAAAAAGAAAAATTGCATTCCAAAATTGTTGAATATTAGGGCAAGTCAAGAACATATGTTCCAAGCCCGCTTCAGAGGCCTGGCATCTAAGACAGGCAGCTGTTTCACGGAACCCAGAAAGGTGAGCCCTCCTAGGAGAAATCTACAAATGAAAGACTAATATATAATGTTGCTCCCAAAAGGTGGTATATTTGCTAAGGGCAGGCAACCTACGGACAGCCTGCAAAAGTATATCAGCAGGTAACGCTACAACCAGGTCACGAGCCCAAGCATCCCACAATCTAGAATGATCAAACAAGGGGGACTCATCCTTCAAATGGCGATGATGGAATTTGAGGGGAACAGGAAGTTGAGAACCAATGGTGAAAGCCGTAGACAACAGCTCCTGGCAATAAGCCGTCAAAGAACCAGAAGGAAGAGAAGTAAAGTAATGATGAATTTGCAGATAAGCAAAATAGTCAATAGACGGGAAATGAAATTCTTCCCACAACTGAGCAAATAATTTAATTTTCCCATCATCATCAACCAATTGAAACACATATTGCCCCTTGTTTCCCACCGAACAAAACTCGGCCCATCCACCCCAGGGAGAAAAGAACCATTAAAGCGGAGAGGCAAAAGGAGTAGTAGAAGCAGAAATAGAGTGAAAGTTACAGACCCAGCGCCAAACCTTCCGCAAGGGATGGTGCAGCACCCTGCTAAAGAGAGGCTCAGGCAAAGTAGAAGGAATAGAATGAAGGTATGCACTAAAATGAATAGTCACAATTTCTATGGATAGGGTTCAGGTCCTCCACCTCCCCAGACCCCAAATTGCTATTTTTTATTTTTGCTATTTTTGGTGCAAATTTGTGATGGTGGCCATCTTGGATTTTAAAATTGATCTTTTTTTCTAACTTTAATTTCTGCCTCAAAAACCCCTCAATTTGACTCAAAATTGCTTGGGATGGACTCCCCAGCCTCTAATCTATTGAATGTGGACATTGTGCCGGATGGGCACTGGATCAGCAATTGCGTGCCATAACACACCTGGGGGAGGGGGCAGGAGCTTCGGGCTTTGCCTCTTCTGTATCCTCTTGGGCTGGGGAGCCAGCCTGGGTCTGTGTCTTCCGAAGAAAATCTCACCCAGAGGCTGTTCTGAAGTTTGGCGCAGTACGCCTACATTTCGAGTCTGGGGACTCTTTTGCTGCTACACATGTATCTCAACAAAGCCCTGCCATGGTTATGGAGTGGGCCTTTTCAGCATATCCTCAGACCCCACTCAGACGCACGTCGGGGCTTTTTCAGTCTGACAAAGCTTCCTGTTCAGGAGCTCTCTTGTCTGGCTGTGCCAGACCTCGATTGCAGTAGTTGACATGCAAATTTTATGTTTCTTCTGTCTTTTGCCACTGTATTTCAAGTTGGATCCAGTTGCTGCCTTTGCTGAGCCTGGTCTCCTTGGCTGCTCTGAGCGTCCGGATTTGCAGGTGCTGATCCTTCTTCTCATTTTCAGTGGGCTTCTGTCTGCCTCTTTGCAGCTAATGTTCTGATAGAGCTCCATTTGGATTTTCCACCTTCCAGGCTTCAGGTCCTGGACCATTCTGTGCCTTTTCAATTCTGTCCACAGCTCTTGGATCTGGTTTTTAAAACAATGTGATCTCCGGATGACTTTTTCCAATCTGCTAAAGCTATGTCTATGCTTTAAACTAAACTAAAGCTTATCTTTGTATACCAAGTCATTATTCTGAGAAGGCTCGACTCGGTATACAGCAATTAAATGAACAGGGAATGATTTACAAATGATAAATAGAAGATAATAGCAAAATTTCAAAAGAATTAATTTTCAAAATGTTTGGCAAATAGAGTAATTTTTAAAGATTTATGGAAAAATTGAAACGAACTGGAACTCCTAAAAAAAAAAAAAAGGGGAAATCATTCCAGAGTTGAGAGAATTTAAAGACCAAAGATTGACTGAAGATCTTGACTCCTTTAATCCCTTTTTTAGAAGGAAGGGAGAGTTTAAATTATTGGATACCTCTTGCAAAGGAGAATCAGTAAATGTTCCAAAATAAAGGAATAAGAGGATTAAAGATACCATATAGAATTTTAAAAGAAATACAAGTGCATTTAAATCGAATTCTAAAATAAACCGGGAACCAATGAAGACTCTGAAGCAAATTTACATTTTCCAAAGATCAGCTTCGCAGCAGTATTCTGAATTAATCGTAATCTATGAAGACAAATTTTTGTAATGCCGGGTAGATAGTGTTACAGTAATCAAGATGAGATAATATAATTGATTGAACTAAGATAGAAAAATGATGGTGATGGAAAAGATGTCTAACCTTCCTCAGCATTCGCAAACTAAAGAAGAATTTCTTGACCAAGGAATTTATTTGGTCTTTAAAGGAAAGAGAGGAATCAAAAAGGACTCCCAATATCTTGGCAAGGAGGACCCAGATACCAGAGCTACAGTAGGAGGAAGACAGTCCAATCTTGGACCTAATCACAAAAGCTTAGTTTTAGTTGTATTAAGCTTCATCCGGACGGATAAAGCCCAGGCTTGAAGTTTGGAAATGCAAAGATTTACTTTGGAAACTAGATTGGTAATATCCGGATCAATCTCAATCAATATAAAGATATCATCTGCATAAGTGAATAACGTTTCCCAAGCTGACACTTAGAGGTGTTCAGTGTGGTCATATAGAGATTGAATAAAATTGGGGAGAGTGGAGGGAGGCTGCCAGGAATTGGCGATATCGCCTTCAATATTTACTGAATAAGAACGGTAGAGAAGAAATTTAGAAAACCAATCCAAAACAACCTGATGGAGACCTATATCTGAAAGTAGCTGAAGTAAAATATCATGATTTACTACATCAAACGCTACAGATAAATCGAACTGGAGTAGAATAGAACGTTTATTTTAAAGACAAATTTGTTGAATTTTTGAAAGAAGAGAAATCAATAAGGTTTCAGTACTAAAATTAGAGCAAAATCCACGTTGAAACGGCTGAAGTAAAGAAAATTTATCCAAATAGTAAGTTGACCAGCTACAATTGACTCCAACATTTTTGTTAATAAAGATATATTAGCAATTGGTCGGTAGTGAGAGGGGACTGTAGGATCTAAATCTACTTTTTTTTAGAAGAGGAATAAGTGTTATTTGTCCCATGAATCCTGCAGGTTTGAACGGCCTGAGGTGGATTCCACCGTAGCGCAGGTTTTCCAACGCACAGCCTTCCTTAATGATGGAGTGAAGTTCAGGATTCTCAGGATCGCAGAAGGCTGTTATGTTACAAAATTTTCTTTTCTAGCATCCTCAGGTAGCCAACTGGTGATGGCCACTTCCTTTATGGTGTTCCTGTCATTCCGGCCTGTGCAATGTGTCCTCCACTGGTGCTGGTTGGTGTGGCCATGATGCCGGGCACCCTTTATGATCTCATTCAGGTTCTTAGTATGTTTTCTGCTGGTGTAGAAACTAAGAGCTTAACTCTTTGGGACTGTCTTTGGATGAGGATACTGCCTCAAGGATCACCTTCAGCGGCTGTCTTTCAAGGGCCAGATTCTTGTTGGTTTAGGTCTGGCTGGCCTATACTTGGTGGTTACAAACGCCACCCTATGTTCGGGGCTTGTGAACGCCACCCTATGTTATTCTCTGTGCATCAGTTTCGCTGGATGTCGGGAGAGGATTGTAGTTCTCTTCGATCCTCAGGTTTTTCCTCCTAGAGTCATTCCCAGGACTACAACCATGTTACCACGGTTCCAATTCCAGGTGTCCTCAGATTCCTGTGCAGTTGCCTCAAAAAAAAAAAAGGAAAACGCTAATGTCTTCTGTTTTATCACGAGTGGACTTGACTTTCGTTGGACACTTGTTAGTCCTCCTTTGTCTGCCTCCAACTTAGTTTCTGGACTCCGGCAGGTCGACGGCAAGAGTCCAGGGTCTGCAATATTCTGCAGCACCCCTTAGTCTTCAGGTTGCTCGACCCTGTTCTGGTCTATGAATAGGGGTTTAGGTGGATACTCCTTATGCTTCCTCATGCCAGAAAGGCTTGGAGAATTGGAGACATATTCTGGTTCTACAGTTGGTCACCCACTTCTTGTGAATTCCCTTTTTCTGAATGGACAACGGAGTACATAGTGCTAGCTACTGTCTCCAGGGGAGTTTCTAGTGCCCTTGGATCTCACAGAGGTTTTCTTCCATATTTCATTATGGCCAGAGCATCACAGGTTTCTGAGTTTCTATGTTATGCAACAGCATTTTCAGTTCGTTGCTCTGCCCCTGGGTCTCGCGACAGACTTTCGTCAAAGTGATTGTAGTTGAGACAGCTTTCTGCCAGTAGGGGGTCCAAGCCCTCCATTCCTGGGACTGCGGATGCTCCAGGGTCCGGCTTGTTAGATGTATGAAGGTGCTGTGGGAACAGTAGTGTTTCTGCTGCAGGCGTTGGCAGGTTCAGGAGGAGACACTGGGCGTCCTCCCAGTCCCTTGAGATCTGGAGCTTCTCTTCATCTCCGGACAAGATCGTATGTTTCTTCTCAAGGCAAGTAGTGAGAACCTTTGTCAACAGATCAGGATTCTCTTGGACTGTCAGGCTATCTCGGCCTGGTTTTATCTGCAGGTTCTGGGGTCTTGGGCAGCCTCCTTGGAGGCGATCCCCTGGGCCCTTGATGGGAGTCCCTCACATCATGGTGATCTCCGCTGAGTTTTCCCCCTGTTGGGTTGCAGGCTCCTTGTGAGGCCCACTCCATTCTGGAGTAGTGGACTCCTGGTCCGCAACATGGGTTGACCTATCATCTTGAGCTTCAACCAACCCCTTCAGAAAGACCAGTGGTGCAAGTTTCTTTGATGCCACGGTGGTGGGGTATGTACATCACGAGGGAGCTCTAGTGCTCACTCTCTGTCTTGGGCAATAAAGATTGCCGACATTCCACTGCACAGAAGTGCTTCTTCTGTCTTTCTCGGCAGCCCATGGGGTGACAGTCGCCAATGCTCCAGCAGTCTTCCTCAGCTGACATTTCCTGGTCTCATGAGCCTGCTACCTCTCACAGGAGCCATTTCATCTGCTCTTATAAGAGTTTGGGTTTGCCTCAGAGGGTCTTGTTGGCTTTGGCAGAGATGGCACATTTTCGGTTGACGAACAGCGTGGAAGCTAGGGTCAGATGCATTGGCTCACAAGTTCCTGTATGATGTCGTCAAACCCCCCCCCTCCACCACGGTGGCCTCTGATAGGTCTAGTCATCCGCCGAACAGTGACACATTGTGGCCTGGTGGCTCCAGTGGCTCAGAATTGGCCTCGCCACCCATGGGACAAGAAGCTCCGGTTCCCTTTTCATTAATATCTTCTTAGGCAGGGACCGGTATCCTTGGAGAACCCATGGTATTTTGGTCTTATGGCACGACTCTTGAGCGCTCAGCCTTGATGATGAGAGATTATTGATTGTTTTGCACTCGAAGTACCCTCTACTTTGGCTTCTTCTGGTAGGCTTTTCTCACAGGGGGGTGCTAGGAATTAGGTGGAGCCTGAACAGGTTCCCAGTTAGGTAGTCTTGGTTTCTTTCAGGAGGGTTTAGTCAGAAGTCTGGCAGTGGCCTCCCTGAAAGTTCAGGTTGCAGGCTTTGCGTGTTTTTGAGTGCGCAGAGGAGCTAGTTTGCTTACTGCTCTTTCAGATCTGACCAAGTGTATGAGAGGGGACACTTTGTCCATGTCCCCTTGCATTTTCCTTTCCCTTTGTGAACTCTTAACATCTTTTACAGGGCCTTAATGAGGCTCCCTTTGAACCACTATAGGATGTATTTCTTTTATTCACAACGGTTTTTCTGGTCACTGCCGTCTCAGTATTTTGGAGTCTCTGCTCTTTTGTACAGAGAACCTTTTTTCTGTATTACAAACAAAGGTGTTTTCCTCCATACTGTACCTTCCTTCTTGTCAACAGTCGTCTCAGCTTTCAGAGTCAATCAGGAAGTTAGATTTCCTGCATTTCATATGACAGGTTTAGAGCGCAAAGATCAGATCTTCCACAAAATAGATGTCCAGAGGATCTTGCTCCTTTATTTGGAAAGGATGAATTGAATTCTGGGCTGTCTGATCACTTTTTTGTTCTCACTGCTGTGCCTCACCATGGTAGGCTGGTGTCCAAGTCCTCAATCGCTCGATGGATTTGAAGGGCCATTTCCGCAACTTACATCGCCTGCAGCATGCAGCCGCTGCTTTTGCTTACATCATTCTTGATGAGAAGTGTGGCTGCGTCATGAGTGGAATCTCACATGGTTCATCCTGATAAAATTTGCAGGGCGGCTACTTATTCCTCTCATGCTTTTACCCAGTTTTACTGAATGGGTGTGTTGGCGCATTCTGATGCTGTTTTTTGGGACCTCTGTTTTGTGGGCAGGCTCTTCTGTCCCTCCCTAGCTATTGTGGCTTTGCTACATCATCTAGCGTATGGAATCCTTAAGGAATGTAACAGAATGGAAGATTAGGTTTATACCTTTGATAAGCTTCTTTCTGTTAGTCCGTGGAGGATTTTATATGACCCACCCTCTCTCTATTCACTCAGTTGTTTGAAGTAGCCTGCTCCTTTCTGCCAGTTGCCAGATCCTGTGGAGAGTTCTGTGAGTATGCACATTACAGAAGGCCTTTCTTGGGGTGCTTGCTGCACACTGCAGGTTAAGTACTGCATTGTTCCTCAATATTTTTCTGAGTTCCCTATGTGCCTGTTTCTCACTTGTTAATGTTTTGCAGAGTTAGCCAGTTCATGACTTACTTGTGTTGATAGGGATTCTCCCCGTACTCCCTTGTCCTGGATTTGCAGGTATATGCTTGGCTTTGGGACTGAACTAAGGTTATTTACTGTCTCTCAAACTAGGGGGGTGGAGCATGTGTTCAGAGAAGATGTAGATTCTGCAACACCCGGACTGCGGGTTGGGATTGAACACCTAACGTATGGAATTTTCCAGGGACTAACAGAAAGAAGATTATTGAAGGTATAAACCTAATCTTTCATTGGGCCTTGACCTGGTCAATATTTTGCCCAACACCGCATCAACAATTAGAGTTTTGGAGGCATGGTCAGAGATTGATTTGTTTGGCCTCTTCAACCAAAAATATGTTCCGGTGCTCCTGAGTAAAGTTATTGGTTGCATTGTTTTGCATGCTATAACTCCTCATTGAGAGAGGCTTATGAGGTTTTTAATGGCACATCCATTTGGCCATCATTGTGTGAATTGCTGTAGCCTTCCTCTAAAAGCATAAGTTATTGTTCATAGTGGATTAATAAGAACTACTGAAATCTGAGTGGTTAATTAGTCAATTCATGTGTCTCAACCCAAGGAAGAAAATGTTCAACCTTTTCTTTTTTCTAAAAATGTCATCTTCAAAAAGAAATTTGCATCTATGGTAGAAGTGGCACTTCTCACTAGATCTTATACTGAAACTCAGGTATACCTGGGGCAAGATGCTCTAAATATTTTGCCCTTACATAAGAACATAAGCAATGCCTCTGCTGGGTCAGACCTGAGGTCCATCATGCCCAGCAGTCCGCTCACGCGGCGGCCCAACAGGTCCAGGACCTGTGCAGTAATCCTCTATTTATACCCCTCTATCCCCTTTTCCAGCAGGAAATTGTCCAATCCTTTCTTAAACCCCTGTACTGTACCCTGCCCTATTACTCCCTCTGGAAGCGCATTCCAGGTGTCCACCACTCGTTGGGTAAAGAAGAACTTCCTAGCATTCGTTTTAAATCTGTCCCCTTCATTGACTCAGGTACAAACTTAGATTGTAAGTCCTTCAGAGACAGAAAAACAACTACCATCCTTGATTGTACACTGCTTTGATGCCTTATGAGCTTGCAGGCAATGAATAAAAAATAAAATAAAATATGGAATGTGGGTACCACCTTGGTATATCTAAACCTCAGGATCATGATAACTGCATATGGGTGTTTTTTTTCTTTGCTATGATCTTTTACAATGGGTTAGGTAATGTGAACAGTGATGGGGGTCTCTTAGTTGCTATAAACTGTTTTCACTGTATACCAGCTAAAGTTGCTTAAGCTGAAGACCATAGAACAGATGCAAGAGCTGCTTTTTTTTTTTTATTACAGAGTAATGGTAGAATTCCTTTACATCCCTCTTGACCATTTCAGACTATTGGGTTATGCACACCTACCAGCAGATGGCAACTAAGAACTTCTGAATGAGCCGATATCTGTTCTGTACAGTTCCCAAAGAGTCAATATTTCTGTCTCCAGCAGATGGTGGATGATATAAGCCTGTGAAATCTGGTAGGCTGGGGAAGGTGAGTCTGCTTGGTCATCCTAGGTGGA
Source organism: Geotrypetes seraphini (assembly GCF_902459505.1). NCBI lineage: Eukaryota > Metazoa > Chordata > Amphibia > Gymnophiona > Dermophiidae > Geotrypetes > Geotrypetes seraphini. The sequence continues at coordinate 49,957,332 of NC_047097.1, forward strand.
TAGTGATTAGTAGTGACACTCAGCTGCTTTAAGATCTGTGAGTATCAGGGTATTGACAGCTCCAGGACTCCAGAAATTCTGTAGGATGTTCAGGCGAGCCAGACCTGCTGCTACTAATTCAGTGCATAATCTAGAGAACTGTAGTGACATACAGGTTGCAACCTTGAGGGTTTTTTCTGACATGGTAGTGGCTCTGACTTTGGCAGGTAGCACCACCATCTTGGATATGTCCTGGTCTCAGCAGCCACCAATGCTAGAAACAATTTCACAACTCTCGGTACAGTAGGGCACTGGTAATGAGGTAGATTTTCTCCCCCATATTTCATGTTGGCCATGTACAGAGCTTTTGCCTAATGAAGGCTAGTGATCAGCAGACTGATACAAGAGAGGCCCAAGGGTGGGTTCCAGCACTCCAAAGTGGCAGAAGTTGGACAAGAAGAACTTACAGGATGAGGGGTCCCTCATGTATTAGGAGCCTCAGAAACAGTGAGATATTCCAGGGGTGTAATCCTGGATAGAAGATTTGCCCCTAGGAGAGGATCCTTCAATAGTACACATTTTCCACAGTGATGAATTTCAAGAGCTAATCTCTTATCTATTAGCCATCTTAAATTTTGAGGAGAATTCCAAGAATGTTGCACACCATAAGGTGAATCCTCTTGGAGGATTCAGAAGCCTTCTAAGTCTTTTCCCACGCATCTGGATAGTAAGATCATTCAGACAATGGAATTCTGCCATTCTGTTTAGTGTTGCATAGTCCATGATGAGGCTATATAGAATTTTGGAGCAAGATAGGCATCACTTAAGGTCTCCAAAGGTCAATGCAGAGGTATCCACAGTGACTAAGAAGACAGCTGTTCACATTGATGGTGGTACAGTATTGATGGACCCTTCTGAATCAGAATTTTTATGTTTTCACCCTGACCATGCAGGCAGTGATTTAGGGTCTAGTGGCTATAGCTGGGCTATAACTGGGCTGAAAAGATCCTGAACGAGCTGACAAAAAGATTGTCGGTTTTGGTGGATCAGGAAGTTGCTAAGATGAAATGGAGATGACCTTGCCGAATGCTCTTTTATAATTTTCTCAGGAGTTCAGCAAAGTTGATGGCCCAGGCAGTAGTGACACAGAAGTCCTGGTATGCAGATGTGGCATCCAAATCAAAGTTGATCAAGTTTCTCTTCAGGGGAATGCATTTATTTTCAAAACCCACCAAGACCATATTAGTTGCATTGGATTTAGAGGCTTTTGCAAATAAGACCTTCAACTAGATACAGTCAAGTAAAAAAATTAGGACACCCCATGAAATATTCAGTTCTTTCTTAAGAAATGTTCACACATCGATGTCAAATCTTTTTTTAGTGAAAAAATTAGGACACCCCATGAAATATTCAGTTGTTTCTTAAATGTTCACATATCGATATCAAATCTTTTTTTTATTTATCTCAGGAAAAGAAAGTGATGTAATTGCAGGTAAACAAAGGTTTTCCCTGATTTACTCATGAAACAAAAGATATCCACAAAAATGTATATTCTAACTGAGGAATAAATCAAGACACCCCCCATATCCTCCCACTTAAAGAGACTCAAATCACACACAGGTGTATCACATCAGGTACACATGATTAGAACATCATTACTCAGCATTTTGAAGGAGGTTTGCCCTACTTAAACCTTGGACATTTAGTTTGGTGTGCTCATGACTGCTGTGGTGAGAGAGAGCACCATGGTGCGATCAAAAGAACTGTCTGAGGCCTTCAGAAACAAGATTGTAGCAGCTCATAAGTCTGGTAAGGGATTTAAAAAGATCTCAAAAGAATTTGACATTAGCTATTCCACGGTCTGGAAAATAGTGTACAAGTGTAGGACTTTCCAAGCAACTTCCACCATACCCAGTTCTGGCCATCCAAGAAAGTTGACCCCCCGAGTAGACTTCATGATGCTAAAAGAAATCTCTAAAAAACCTAAAATGTCATCACAGGATCTACAGTAGGCTCTTGCTATTGTTGATATGAAAGCGCATGCCTCAAGAATGTAGACAAACACCAGGACTTCTAGAATAGTGTTCTATGGACAGAAGTGTCTAAAATTGAATTATTTGGATACCAGAAAAGAGGACATGTTTGGTGTACACCAAATACAGCATTCCAGGGAAAGAACCTCATACCAACTGTGAAGCATAGAGATGGAAGTGACATGGTTTGGGGATGCTTTGCTGCAGCAGAATCTGTCCAGCTCACCATCATAGAATCCACCATGAATTCTACCGTGTATCAGACGGTGCTTGAGGAACATGTGAGACCATTTGTAAGAAAATTAAAGCGGAAGTGGAACTGGACCCTGCAACACGACAATGATCCAAAATATACCAATAAATCCACCAAGGACTGGCTGAAAACTAAGAAATGGAGAGTCCTGGAGTGGCTGAATCAAAGCCCTGATCTTAATCCCATTGAGATGCTGTGAGGTGATTTGAAACAGGCTCTACATTCAAGAAACCTCTTAAACATCTCACAGCTGAAAGAATTCTGCATTGAAGAGTTGGCCAAACTTTCCTCAGACCAATGTCAGAGACTGGTAGATAGCTACAAGAAGCATCTCACTGCAGTTATTTCAGCCAAAGGAAGTAACACTAGTTATTAAGGTGTAGGGTGTCCTAATTTATTCCTCAGAATACACATTTTTGTGGATATCTTTTGTTTCATGAGTAAATCAAGGAAAATGTTTTTTGTTTACCTGCAATTACATCACTTTCTTTTCCAGAGTTTAAAAAAAAAGATTTGACATTGATATGTGAACATTTCATAAGAAAGAACTGAATAATTTTTTCACAAGATACTAAGTTGGTCAAGAGCCTTAGTAAGGCTAATTTTGCTAGGCTGCCAAAAGACAAGCATGGTAGATGCATGGAACAGTCGCCCGGAAGAGGTGGTGAAAACAGAGATTGTGTCTGAATTCAAGAGGACCTGGGTTAGGCACGTGGGATCTCTCAGAGAAAGAAAGAGATAATGGTTACTGCGGATGGGCAGACTAGATGAGCCATTTAGCCTTTATCTGCTGTCATGTTTTGATGTTTCACAATTCGGAAGTAGAGGTGCTTGAGGTAGAAGCCAGTTCAGAGGGCTCAGTCTTTTCAAGGAGAATGGCATGATGGTTGGTACTCCAGCTTAGTCAGATCAAATTAGGGCCATAGGTGCCATTTAAGATGTTGTGGTCCATTTTCTGATGACAGTTGAAACAAAGTTGCCGGATTTGTAAAGGACATGGGCCCAGAATTCTTGAAATCAGTGTGTCCTCAGGGTGATTTGCAAGGGCTATGCTTTTGAGTTTGCATGACCATTGCCAGATGCTTTTTGGAGTCTCCTTACTGTTTCTGGTGGAAGGCAGGATGCATGAGAGACTATGGAAAGATTGATACAGCTGTGAGCTGTGGTTCCTGTTCCATAGACAGAGCAAAACATCAGGGGAAATTTAGTTTGTGATCCCAAAGAAATAAAGTATGTTCGGCGTATCCTACATCTAGAAAGAATAAATTGGTCTCTCAGGGTTCCCAATTTTCACATGAAGACGCTTTGATCCATCATTGTGATGGTGAGGAAAAGAGAATTTCTTTCATCTCTGGAACTCACCGAAGCCTACCTCTACGTTGCAATCCAGCAGGGTCATCAGAGATTCCTCCATTTCACAGTTTTAGGTCAGCTTTATTAATTCTGTGCATTCTCTTTTGACTAGTGATAACTCATTGCACTTTATCCAAAGTGATGGTTGCTGTCAGAGCTGCACTGCAGAAGAAAATCCTAGTGCACCCATATCTGGATGACTGGTTAATTTGGGCAAAGCTGCTTCAGAAGAGCTATTGGATCACTACTGAGGTGGTGCAGTTTTTTTAGTTTTTGGGCTGGGTCCAGCCAAGAACAGCCTGAAGTCTTTACAAGTGATAGATTATCTAGGGCAGGGGGTAGGCAATTCCAGTCCTCGAGAGCCAGAGCCAGGTCAGGTTTTCAGGATATCCACAATAAATATGTATGAGATGGATTTGCATGCACTGCCTCCTTGAGATTCTTTTTTGTAAGGGTCTTCTGGATAATCTACAAATTTTAGCAAAAGATGGAGAGGGATGATTTGTGCTCTGTCAAGGGGTGATAGCGCAGCGGAATTTTGTATTTTGTTGTGTTTATGCTCCTAATGAAAGTGACCCGGCATTTTATGCCAAATTGACCAGATTATTGTTACCATTTGCTCAGGTCTCTCTAATTGTGGAGAGAGACTTTAATGCTATTTATGATTCTAGCTTGGATTGTACGGGACCGGGGGGTCCTCAGCGTGAGGTAGGGGAAAGAGAACTACAAAAATTTAGTGAAAATCTGGATTTGATAGATCCTTGGAGGATATTACATGGTTCTGAGAGGGATTATACTCATGTGTCTAGAGCACATGGTACACAATCCCTTATAGATTATATTTGGGTAACGGAATCGGTGTTTTGAAAACTGGTGAAGGCAGATATAGGTCCTTATATGATCTCTGATCATGCATGGGTTTATGTGAGGTGACAAGAGGTCGGGGGATCTCAAGGGATGTGGCGATAGGTGTTTCCTCTAGCATTGTATAGGGACCAAAAATATAGAGAAAGGCTGTTGGGCACGTGGAAAGATTACAAAAGGCATAATGCTCATGCAGAAGAGGATCCTATTTTATTCTGGGAAGCAGCGAAAGCGGTGTTAAGGGGGATACTATAAGTTATAGTAGTCATGTTAAAAAAGCATGGGATAGGGAAATTTTACGTTTGGAGAGTGACATAGTAAAGATCAAGAAGAAATATGGACAATCTGCCAACTCTCTGCATAGACAGGAGTTGATGGAATATCAAGTAACTCTCAATTCCCTTTTGCATCAGCGGGCGCATAAATCCCTTGCATATTATAAGTATCAACTTTATAGACATGGGAATAAGGGGGGGGAAACTATTAGCCCGATTAATTTCATCTAGAAACGGCCCCAGTAGGATTCGGGTCTTGAAAAATGAGCAAGGGAAGCAGGTTATAACAGATCCAGAGATTGGTGATATTTTTTTCACTATTTTATAAATTTGTATGCCTCTCCGTTGGAAGAGGGGTTGTTGGCGGGTCCCTATTTGGATGGAATAAGGTTGCCTTGCATCTCTGAGAAGGATAGGAAGCGTTTGAATGCGCCAATTACACCGGAGGAAGTGTACTGGGCAATTGGTAATAGTCCTCTGATGAAGGCGCCAGGTGAGGATGGAATGCGTATTGAATTTTATAAGAGAGGAGATTATCCATCCACTTGCTAAGATGTTTAACATTATGGTTAGTGCAGAGGCTTTATCAGAGGGTATGAATATGGCTCGAATTCTGGTGTTGCCAAAATCAAATGAAGACCCTGAAAAAGTAGATTCATATCGCCCTATTTCTTTATTAATTACGGAGGTTAAAATGTTAGCAAAGATTATGGCAAATAGGATGGCTGTTGTTCTGCCCTCCCTTATTTATGGTGCTCAGGTTGGATTTGTGAAGGGAAGAGCAATAGCTAAAAATGTAAGAAAATTGTTGTTATCTTTGGATCAGCAGGAGATGTATAATATACCTTCTGTGCTGGTTAGCTTTGACGCTGAAAAGGCGTTTGATAAAGTAAGGTGGGATTTTCTATATGATACATTAACAGCTTATGGTTTTGATGTTTTTTTTGTATCTGCAGTCCGTGCATTATATGCTTTTCCACAGGCTAAATTTGTGTTAAAGATTTTGAAACTGATAAGTTCCCTATTTTCAGAGGGATGAGACAGGGTTGTCCCTTATATTATTTGTTCTTACTCTGGACCCCCTTATTCGGGATATATATGCAATGCCTTCTATTCAAGGGATTGACATCAGAGGTAATACCTTTAAGTTATCGGCTTTTGCAGATGATATTTTAGTACACCTCTCGGATCCTTTGCATTCCTTGACGGCATTATTAGATTTGATTAAAGAATATTGCGATTATGCAGGCTTTTGCTTAAATTTAGATAAATCAGAAGCATTAGCATCCTCTGTGGAGGTTCAGGCTTTATGGGGTTCAGAGTTTCCGTTGACTTGGGCGCAAGGGCAGTTTATGTATTTGGGGATAATAATGACTATGTTAACTTCCAAATTATATCGCCTTAATGTGGATAAGCTTCAGCAAAAGATGGAGCTTTTGCTAGATACCTGGCGGACATTGCCCCTTTCTTTGATGGGTCGCATTTGTTTAGTTAAGTTGTTTATTTTTCCCAAATGGTTATATATGTTGCAGACTTTGCCATTGTGTTTACTAAAGAAAGATTTATGTATCTTTTATTTAAAAATTACTTGTTTTTGTTGGGTGTCCAAGAAACCTAAAATAAAATTGACACAATTGCTGGGTAATTGGAATAGGGGGGGGGGGGTTAGGATTACCAGATATGAGGATCTATAATTACACGTGTCTTCTTCGTCATTTAGGAGATTGGGTAAATATGACCAGCATTTATACCCCAATTCAAATGGAACAGGAGTTTTATTCTCCATATGATGTGTTTGCATTATTACATAGTATCCGTAGGGCATTGCCCTCTTTTATTCATTCAAGCGTATTATTTAACACATTACAGGTAGTATGGTGTTGGCTTGTGCAAATCTTGGGAGGGAATCCGATGGTTACGGATCTCTTGCCTTTGCCTTTCTTCCGGGACGGGATTTTAGAGAGTATAGACTATGGGGAGCGAGAGGAGTTTCAAGTTTAGAACATGTTTTGGGGGGCTGAAGGTGAATTGCTGACCCGAGAATAATTATTAGCTAAAGTAGGGGTGACCTGGGGAGCGCAGTTTGCATGTTTTTAAGTGGAACACTATGTGAGATCCTTTAACAGAGCACAATTGAGTAGGCACTTGGGGGCTAGATTGCGAGAGATGTTTACTAGAGATGAGGGGGTGTCTCTTTCAGTGTCCAATATTCATTCTAGCTTACAAAGATTACAACCAGAAAAAGACTACCGGTATATTCGGGATAAATGAGAAAGAGAATTACAGCTTAATTTAGAACAATGGAATGTAGCACGTACTTTAAGGGCGACACCTAGGGTGACATCATGTGCATGGTTAAGAGAAATGTATTATAGGGTAACTTTACGTGCCTATTTTACTCGTGTACAGTTGTTTTATAGTGGAGGTCTTTCAACTCCACTGTGTCATAAAAGTGGGATGGGAAGTCATTCTTTGGGACATGCATTTTGGTTTTGTCCCTTTATTCAGCACTTTTGGAAGCGAGTAATATCTTATATGTCAGAATTAATTGGAAGATCTTGCGATGTTCTCCGACCCTTTTTGTTTTGGATTTACCGGAGGCTTTTCGACACTTACCCAAGGGGCATAAGACGCTGTGGAGGAAGATGAGTTTATTGGCAAAAAAATGTATTCTTCAATATTGGACGATCCCTGATCCGCCAAAGTTTTGGCATTGGAGGAACCAGTTACATCAGTTGGCCATATGGGAAGCTAGAGATGCTGGAAGGGCTAGGAAGTGAAAAATGCTGTTTTTCCAGATCTGGGATCCATATTTACAAACATTACATCCTAAAGGTCGAAGTGCAGTTTTAAGTTGGGTATCCTAATTGGGTTTTATTTAGTAGGATTGGTGTTTTGACAAGATGGGGTAGAGAGTACCATTGGATGGTGAAGGGAAGGGGGGGTTGGGGAGGGGATGTACAGAGTATTTATATGTGTTTGTTATATTATTATATTTGATGCAACATTATTGTATTTAGCATTTGTGTCTTCAACTATATTTGATGTTGTTTGCATCAATAAAAATTGTTTAAACCAAAATAGAACTTTCTAATTTGGAACAAAATATTAAGAATTTGGGGCTCCTTTTACGAAGGTGTGGTAGCGTTTTTAGCACACGCACAAAATTAGCATGCACTAGCTGAAAAACTATCACCTGCTTAAAAGGAGGCAGTAGCGGCTAGAGCGCAGAATTTTAGCTAAGCGCACACTAAAATTGCTAGTGCACCTTTGTAAAAGAAGCCCTTGGAGTCACAATTGGCCTCGAAATGGGAACAAATTACAGGCCCTTCTAAAAGCTAAATATGAATACAATGAGATCTCCTCAAAGTTGGCTAGGAAATATCTATTTTCTCAACAAGCTTTGTATTATGGAAACTCAAATAAAGCGGGAAGACTTTTGCCGCTCCTCTTCAAAGCAGTCTGCTGAGGTTCGCGGCCGGCTGTAGCGAACCTCGCAGTCCGCTCTGCAACTCGGTAGCACATTCCCTCTGACGCACATGATTGCATCAGAGGGAACGTGCTACCAACGTGCAGAGCGGCCTGCGAGGTTCGCTACACCCAGCCACGATCCTCAGCAGGCTGCTTTGAAGAGGGCAGATGTGAATGGACCAGGAAGCCGGATGCTGGACAGGGGGAGCAGGGAAGAGGTACTGCTGGATGAGGGGGGGGAAGTAACAGGAAGGGAGGCCTACTGCTGGACAGGGGGAGCAAGGAAGAGGTGCTGCTGGACAGGGGGGAGGTAACAGGAAGCGAGGTCTACTACTGGACAGGGGGAGCAAGGAAGAGATGCTGCTGGACAGGGGGGAGGTGACAGGAAGGGAGGCCTACTGCTGGACAGGGGGGAGCAGGGAAGGGGTGCTGCTGGACACGGGGGAGGTAAAAGGAAGGAAGGGCTACTGCTGGACAGGGGGAGCAGGGAAGGGGTGGTGGTGGACAGCCAAGGAAAGAGAGAGACAGACAGACAGAAAGTGGCCAAGGAGAGAGAGAAAGAAAGACACACGCATCTATTCTAGCACCCATTAATGTAACGGGCTTAAAGACTAGTGAAATATAATTTGATTGAATTTAAATGCTGTTAAAGTGCAAAATGTCTATATAATATGTTGCACTTATTTTTAGCTTTAAAATGAATAAAGATATTTTAAAAAAAGAAAACAAAATTATTTTGAAAACTCTTCTTTCATACTGAGGTAGATAAATTATTGAACGCCTCTGTAAGTCATCTCTACCTCTATGCACTATCTAGACTTGGTGGAGATTAATTCATTCTGGATTTTCAACTCTGGTTTATTACACAATCAATCTCTTGCCCAAGATTTATAGTAAACAAACCTACAAAAATGCTATACAAGTAACATATCTTACTAGCATAACGGACTGTGCAAGAGAACACCTGGATAAAGGCGGACAACACAAAACTGTTCCTGTAACACAGAAAGCTTCTGTAACTATGTTTAAAGTCAACAGTCTAGCATTTTCCAGCTGTGAGGTCAAAACTAAGTTGGCTGACCTTGGAATTTCTCCTAAATAGAACACACACACAAAAAAGAAGGTGACTATCTTTAAAATAAAAATATAATGTGCATGGGGTAGATATCCCTTTTGGGGGATTGGGCATTTCGTGTTGTCAGTTGATATAAACAAATTGTAGCAATAGTCCCCTTCCAATCTGTCTTCATAAAAGTACAAGGTCTGCAGGCCAGCAGTTATAGATGTACGAGGAGTTTTAAATAATTTATCTACCTCAGTAGAAAAGTTTAAAAAAAATTTTGTTTTATTTTTCCAATATAGTCCCCCTGATAGCTCCATACACTTCATCCCCTTTTCCTGCAATGACTTTAACTCCATTGAAAACAATTATTGTGTTTGATCTTCAGACCAGGACTTCACAGCTTCACTGTTGTCTTCATCACTTGAAAACTGCTGTCTATGGAGATATTTCTTCGGAACTCGAAACAGGAGAGGGGGTGTCAGGAAGGAGCAGGGGGTGGAGAGGAAGACAGGTGCCTCTACCCAAGACCACACCTAGGGTGGACTGCCCCCCCCTTACTACGCCACTGGCAACCTTGAGACATGTCACAACATGCACAGGGTTGTTTAAACACGCTTGCTACTTTCTTTCATACTCGGGTAGATTATTGAACGCCCTTTCTAGTTGCCACCTGATGAATCCTTCCTTTTAAAAGGGTAGACTTCAGAGAAGACCTACTGAAGTTTGTTTACATCAGTCTCAGGCATGGATTATGCCATGAATGAGGCCAGAGAGTGAAGAAATAGAGAATACATCATCAAGATTAGGTGGAAAGGGAGAAGGAGAGAGAAACGGAAAGGAAATGGCCAGGGCCAGGATCCTCATGTCGGAACAATCTACCCTTGTATAAAATAGTCTATGACGTAATAACCTGATTGTAACAATCTCAAATTTAAGTCAATGATTTGTTATAAGAGACAAAAAGGGATCGGGTTCCATTGTCTTTCATTGATCCCAAAAAACTCTCTTCTAGTCACTAATCTAACTTCTGTGCTAATGGTATTTTTATATTTATATTTTCTGATTTCAAATATATACTTTCAAATAACCACAACCTGTGCTTCTTACTAAAAGAGATACCATGTTAAATTAGAATCTAAAAAAATGCCACTTAGTATACCCCCATTGCAATGGCGTACCTAGCATATGTGACACCCGGGGCCCATCATTTTTTGACACCCCCCCTAGTGACAGGTCAAAAGCGCGTGACGACAACCCAGCGCAGACAACTGAGCGTAAGGCGGAAGCGCGCCAAAGAAAAACAGTATTTTAAAGGGCTCTGACAGAGGGTGTGGGGGGAACCCCCACTTTACTTAACAGAGATCGCGCCGGCATTGTGGGGGGTTTGGGGGGTTGTAACCCCCATTATACTGAAAACTTCACTTTTTCCCTAAAAAAAACCCCACAACGCCGGCGCAATCTCTATTAAGTAAAGTGTGGGGGGGTTCCCCACCAACACCCCCCCATCGGAGCCCCTTAAAATACTGTTTTTCTTCGACGCGCTTCCACCTTGCGCTCAGTTGTCTGCGCTGGGTTGTCGGTGCGCCTTTGACGTCGCACGCTTTTGACTATGAAAAATATGATTTTTAGTAACAATCCATATATCGCACAAGAGTGTACCTAGGAAAAGGCAGCATCTTAAACACTGCAGTGAGCAATAGAACACCAACACATATATTGCAAAACTAAACAAGCCAGATCTTGCACAGTCAATTGATCCTGCAGTCAATGCCAACTGAAAACTATGTTTTTTTCTTACACACAGAACAGAGATACACCCTCGCCCAATATGGAATAATCACAAACTAAAAATAGAAATATGTAGACTAAAGTTAAACTGAACCGCCAAGAAACCAGACCCTGGATACAATGCAACACCACAAAAACAGTAACACATGTCCTCTAATACAGTGCAAAATATAAAGACAGCAGATGTAAATTTGAAAAAACTGATACATAACAATCACCACTTTACAAATTAACAAATAATGAGAAATTTAAAAAATACCATTATATTGAACTAATCCCCGTAAGCTAGGTCTCCATCCCCGCAAACCACCTGATTTCATCCACACAAGCCTTGAATTGTTTTATATTGAACTTATTATATTAAAGTATAAAAAGAAACAATATTCTGTACAATTGCCAATTTATAAATCAGCGTCTTCTCCCCACTCTCTCTTCCCCATTTCGCTTCAGCATCCTCAGCCCACTCTCTCTCCACTTTCCTTCAACGCATGCACATAAAAACAAGCAAGTAATTTTATATCATTTTCATTCTATTCATTCATAGAAATTAAAGTCTAAATAATGCCAGTCACATAACAAAACATGATTTTACAAAAATAATTCCCTGCACAGTCAAGCCTGCAAGGATTACTAGATATCTTTCAGCAGCTCCCCTCCCCCCTTACCTTTGTGGCCAGGTGAAAATGATCTACCAACAATAAAATTTTAAAAACACAAAGCACACTGTACGCAGAGAAAATGTTAATTATCATTTATATTCCGCGGGTTTTCAAAGAGGTCAAGACAGATGACTTTATATAACGTCACCTCAGTAACAACTCTACAAAATAGACAAATATACCCCCTCCCTTTCTACTAAACCGCGATAATGGTTTTTAGTGCAGGGAGCTGCGCTGAATGCCCCACGCTGCTCTCGACATTCGTAGGCTCCCTGAGCTAAAAACCGCTATTGCGGTTTAGTAAAAGGGAGCCATAGAGCAAAATATAGACAGCATATATAAATTCTCAAAACGGACACATTTTGATCACTAAATTGAAAATAAAATCATTTTTCCTACCTTTGGTAATTTCATCAGTCTCTGGTTGCACTTTATTCTTCTGACTGTGCATCCAATATTTCTTCCCTTCTTTCAGCCTCCTGTATGCTTCCTCTCCTCCAGACCTCATTCCCTCCCCAAAATTTTTCTTTGTTTCACCCTGCCCCCTTCTTTCTTTTTCTCTCTCTCCATACCCCCTTTCTTTCTGTATGTCTGTCTTTCTTTCTCTCTCCGTGCCCTATTTCTTTCTTTGTTTCACCCTGCCCCCTTCTCTCTCCATGCCCTCTTTCATTATGTATGTCTGTCTTTCTCTCTTTCTCTCCGTGCCCAATTTTTCTTTGTTTCACCCTGCCCCCTTTCTTTCTCTCTCCATGCCCTCTTTTGTTCTGTATGTCTGTCTTTCTCTCTCTCTCTCCGTGCCCCATTTTTTGGTTCACCCTGCCCCCTTTCTTTCTTTCTGACTACCTGTCCCCCCTTCTTTCTTTCTCCCTGCCCTCCCCTCCCCCATGCCACCACCATTGGGAAAATGGTGGCACCGCCGCTGGGGAATAGGTTGCCACTGCCACCATCGGGAACAGGCCGGCACTGAGTTCGCCCTGCTTCTCTTCCCCGCGGGGCCGACCAACTCTCACCGCTCGACGTCAATTCTAACGTCGGAGAGGACGTTCTGGGCCATCCAGGCAGCGACTGGCTGGCCCAGAACGTCCTCTCCGACGTCAGAATTGATGCGGATGGCGAGAGTTGGTCGGCCCCACAGGGAAAAGCAGGGAGAACTCGGCGCCGGCCTGTTCCCGATGGCGGCGGTGGCACTCAAGTGGCTAAAGAGCCGCAGTTTGCCGGCCTAGGGAGAACACTGGAGGGTGGCCAGCTGTGCACCCCACTGGGGCGTAAACCCGGGGTGGACCACCCCACCCCCACCCCGGTATGCCACTGTCTGTACCTCACTCCGTCCCTATGACCAAAAATTCTCCTTTCTTCCATTCCCCGTGTACACAACCATCTCTTTCCTTCCCTTCCTCTCTCCCAAGTCCATGCCTTCTGTGTCCAAAAACGCATTCCCTCCCCCACCTCAGCAAAAACGCATTCCCTCCCCCACCTCAGCATCTTTCCCTCCCTTCCTCTCTCCCATGCCTTCTGTGTCCAAAAACGCATTCCCTCCCCCACCTCAGCAAAAACGCATTCCCTCCCCAACCTCAGCATCTCTTTCCCTCCCTTCCTCTCTCCCATGCCTTCTGTGTCCAAAAACGCATTCCCTCCCCCATCTCAGCATCTCTTTCCCTCCCTTCCTCTTTCCCATGCCTTCTGTGTCCAAAAATGCACTCCCTCCCCCCTTTTATGTTCCGCGTTTGCCTCCTAGCCCTCATCTTAGCAACTTTCTCAGCGAGGCTCGTCTTGTGTTCCTACCTGCCATGCTGCGCACACATAGCCAACCGGAAGCCTTCCCCGATGTCAGCGCTGATGTCGGAGGGAGGGCTTAAGCAAAGCCCTCCCTCCCTCCGACGTCAGCGCTGACATCGGGAAGACTTCCGGTCGGCTATGTGTGCGCGGCAGGGCAGGTAGGAACACAAGATGAGCCTCGCGGCTCCAGTTGTATTTAATCCCAGGGGTCCCCCATCGTCCCCGTTCAGCTGTCTTCTGTGCACCCCCTTGGGGCGTGCACCTGGGGCGGACCGCCCTCCCTAGGTACGCTACTGCCCCATTGTAGTGAATTAGCATTCTTGTTCAGTGTCCCCAAAGGGGCTCATTTCACACTATGGCTTTATCACGGATCAGTGAAAATGGGGGATTATTTGCGAGAAAAAGCTGCATGCACCTGTGCTTCATCTAAACCAGTGTTTCTCAACTTACCCCTTTGCCAGTCAGGTTTTCAGGATATCCACAATGAATATGAAGGAAATTTGCATATAATGGAGGCAGTGTATGCAAATCATGTTTATGCATATTCATTGTGGATATCCTGAAAACCTGACTGGCAATAGGGTACTACTCCAGGACTGAGTTGAGAAACGGTGGGAACAGTTAGGTGCAGATTGTATACAGAAAAATCAGGAACAAAATTTCCCTATACCCCAATTCAAGGAGAACAAAGAAAGTGGCAACAGAATACAGGATCAGAATAAAATACTAAAATTCTTATTCATACAGTTCTCAAACGTGGATGAAAATGTTCTGTAATACAGATAGAATAAAAGCAGGCATATTCTTCATGTATGTATTTTTTACATATGTATGCAGACATGCATTTTTTCTACATATTAAATAGGCTTTAAACATGGAAAAAGCATGATAAAATTATCCTCAAAATTACCTCAACAGTCTTCTATTCAAGTTTCATTCTTTAGTCAGGTGCTTTCTCTTCAGAACTCTGCTTCAAAGACTCTGGTATAACTCTGTTCCTGGCACAATTTTTATCTGATATTCCCAGGGGAATTCAAGCTTCAGGTTAACCTTCTCAACTTGCTAAGATTTTTTTTTTTTCTGAAAACATAGTGCAGGGGTGTCAAAGTCCCTCCTCGAGGGCCGCAATCCAGTCGGGTTTTCAGGATTTTCCCAATGAATATGCATGAGATTTATTAGCATACAATGAAAGCAGTGCATGCAAATAAATCTCATGCATATTCATTGGGGAAATCCTGAAAACCCAACTGGATTGCAGCCCTCGAGGAGGGACTTTGACACCCCTGACCTAGTGGTTACAGCAGCAGGTTGAAAACCAAAAAGTTCAGGGTTCAAATTCCATTAACAACCCCTATGATTTTGTGCAAGTCACTTAGGCCAATGTTTCTCAACTTCTTTAAGCCAAGTACTCCCTAAATCTAACAAATATCAAATCGAGTACCCCCACCCAAGCTCTTCCCCAGACCCCCACCCCCATTATAGTAATGCAATTTCTTTCATCCATTTTTCATATACACACAATATAATCTTATTAATACATAATGGTAACCACAAAATTTAAAAAAATACAAAGCACACGGTAAACAGAGAAAATCTTAATTATAATTTTTTTTTTTTTAATTTTTCTCAAAGAGGTCAAGGCAGATGAATTTTAAAATATGCAATGTCACCTCAGTAACAACTATAGAAAAATATAAGTACAATGAGCTTTCCTTTCAAATGGCTAGGAAAGAGCTGTTCTCTCAATAAGCTCTGTATTATGGAAACTCAAATAAAGCGGGAAGAGTATTAGCTAATTACCTTAAAGCTAAAAAAAGGAAAGTAAAAATTGTGGCTATCACAGATGAGAATGGGGAGACTCAATCTCAAATTGGAATTATCTTAAAACAATTTTTGAATTATACAGCTTTGTATTCTTCTGAGCCTTATTCAAATAAAGAACTAGAGGGTTTAGAATTTTTAAAATTAATTAAGGGACCAAAAATTCCTGAGCATATAAAAGGAAGTCTTGAGCCTATATCGTTGAAAGAATTTAAAACAGCATTGAAGTCCCTTAGAGTTGGATCCGCTCCAGGTGGTGATGGGTTCACTGTAGAGTTTTACAAATCATTTCAAAGTACTCTATTACCTCATCTGTTAAATTTATATCAGGTTCAACTGACTAAAGGTTGCGTTACAGGTACTATGGCAGAATCCCTAACTATTGTTTTGCCGAAACCAAATAAATATCTTATGTTGGTTTCAAATTACAGGCCTATTTCTTTGATAAATGTAGATGATAAAGTTTTGGCTAAATTATTGGCTTTGCGTTTGGCCAAGGCTCTCCCTTATATTATTGGTATGCACCAAACGGGGTTCGTTGCTCAAAGACATTCTTCAAATAACAACAGGCTGGCTTTTCACATGTTAAATTTAACAAAAGTCATGGATGATCCAGCCTTCTCGGTATCCCTGGATGCGGAGAAGGCTTTTGATCGGGTGGAATGGACCTTTATGTATCAAGCAATGGATTGGTTTGGTATTGGTTCCAGATTTATACAAATGATTCAAACCTTGTATAGTTCCCCTTCTGCCAGATTATATTTAAATAATATTTTTTCAGAGCATTTCTGTCTGGAGAGGGGAGTTAGACAAGGATGTCCATTATCTCCTTTGCTGTTTGATATTGTTTTGGAACCCTTGTCATTAGCTATTCATCAGGAAAATGAGATCCAGGGTATTCCTTACGCAGGTCGGGAATACAAGGTCTCTGCTTATGCAGATGACATATTGCTTCATTTAAGGAATACTGAAACAACCATTCCACATTTACTAGATTTGATTGAAAGATCTGGAAAATTTTCAGGATATAAAATAAATTGGAGTAAATCAGAGATTCTTCCACTTAACGTACATTGTCAAAAAGGATTGTTTGATTTATTCCCCTTTCTTTGGAAGGAAGAGGGTATAAAATATTTAGGAATTTGGATTTACAAAACACAGGCAGAAACGATGAAAGTAAATGAAAAATCCTTATTGCTAAAGGTTACAGAAATATGTGAACAATGGAACCCATTACATTTGTCTTGGTGGGAGAGAATTCAGACGGTGAAAATGATGATTTTGCCTGTGGTTTGTTACCAAATGAGTATGTTACCAGTGTTGTTTCAGGAGTCTTTTTACAAAAAATTAAATAGTATTACAAAATTTATTTGGCTGGGGAAAACAGCAAGAATTGCTTTAGTATCCTTACAAAAGCCAATTGTGGAGGGTGGAGTAAATTTTCCAAATTTTTATAGGTATCATCAAGCCTATATAATGCGTCAGGGTATGTATTGGATCCTCCCTAAGCTCATGTAAAATCTCCTGTCTCCATTGAGATTGTGTCACGTTTTGAGTATCAAGATGCCTAGGTTGTACAAGGCCAATAGAATTTTAATGGACACTTGAAAGACATTAAAATTTATTAATAATTTAACAGATATTCCAATTCATAAATCCACTTGTCAGTCCCTTTGGTTGAACCCCAAGATTCAAATTGGCGGGTTTAAGGTTATCTGGAAGTACTGGATGAAGGCGGGCATATGTACTTTAGATGATGTAGTATCAGATGGGAAGCTGCTTGAGTTTTCACGACTGCAACAAAAATTTGGTATTGCTAAATCTCAAAGTTATAGGTAGTTGCAGTTGAAGCAGGCCATTCAGGAGGGGTTTCCTGATTGGAAAAATCTTAAAAATCAGTATAGTTTGCAGTTCCTGTGCTTCCAGGCAGATTTCCTGGGTCACCAGTCTACTCAGTGGTATAAATTAATATCTGGATTTTTGAATAAGAAACCAAAAACTGGTCTTCGTGACATTTGGAGCATTGAGATAAAGCATCAGATTACTGCGTCTTAATGGCCACGAATCTGGACTTGGAGGATGAGATGTACGGTGTCTGCATCTGAGACAAACTTGAGGTTTTTTTTGTTACATAGAGCAGTTTGGACTCCAGTTCAGTTACAGAAATTAGATAGTTCCAAGTCTAATAGGTGTTGGCACTGTCAAGTTTCAAGTTTATTAAAAAAAATTTTAGACCACTTATTCAGCTTTCTAAGCGATTTACAATATAAAATTACATAAAAGCACATAAAAACAAGGGATACTAGATAACGTCCAAACATAATAGAAGGTTTTGATGTAACGTATGGAACTGTCATCTTGAGCCTGGAACATTAGATCATTTATTATTTTATTGTCCCTTTATACTTCAATTTTGGAGATCCATTTGGGATCAGATAAACAAAGTAATGGAAAATCCACTGGTACTTACACATGACACGGTGCTACATGATAGCTAAAAGCCAAATATCATCTCACAATAATAAACATCTATTTATTATGACAGGGATTGCCATTCAGCTTATTTTAAGGAATTGGAAAAACAGGGATAGACTGAACTATACTTTTGGTGGGAGTCTATATGTCATATTTTTAAGATGGAACAAAGTATGGCTATACATCAGGGACATTATAAGAAGTTTTTGAAGATTTGGGAGCCATTGACAAAATTTTGCAAAGAGTGATTAGTTATTATGCCCTTTGGTCATACACATCAAAGGTGGGTGGGTGAGAGGGTAGGTTGGAATGTATTTTTCAATTTCTCAATTTGAGTGTATTTTTTAAATTTAATTGGGGGGGGGTGATATATCTATTTGTCATAAATTATAATTGTAAATGTATTTAAGTGCTTTTATAGAGTTATATGATGATTGTATTATATCCTGCACTTAATCATGGCCATAAAATGAATAAAGAAATATTTTTTAAAACCCAAAAAACCTACAGAAAAATAGACAAATATAGTACAAAATATAGACAGCAGATAAACATTCTCAAAACTGACACATTTCGATCACTAGATTAAAAATAAAATAATTTTTTCCTACCTTTGTTGTCTGGTGATTTCATGAGTCTCTGGTTACACTTCCTTCTGACTGTGCATCCAATATTTCTTTCTTTCTTCATCTCCTCTGGACCTCATTCCCTTCCCCAACCAACATCTCTCTCTGTTCCTCCAGGAGTCCATCTTTTCTTCCTCTCTTCTCCACCCCTATTGGTAACATGTCTCTCTCTCTCCATTTGTCTTGAGAGATCCAGGCATCTCTCCCACTCCCTATACTGCCACATCCAACATTTCTGCCTGTCTCATCTCCTGGAGCATGTACAGCATTTTTCACCACTGTCCACTAGCCCCATGCCCACTTATCTTTCTATCGCCTCTCCCCAGCACCATGCCACATCTCTCCCTCCATCACTATGTCCAATATTCCACCACCTTGCATCCCCTTCAATCTGTCCCTCTCCACCACCATACCCTCTCATCCCTCTCTCACCCATGTATCTCTACCTCTCTCCTCTCTTTCTCCGCCCAATTTCCCACTAAAAAGCTTCCTGTCTAAAGACG
This sequence comes from Geotrypetes seraphini, assembly GCF_902459505.1. Classification (NCBI taxonomy): domain Eukaryota; kingdom Metazoa; phylum Chordata; class Amphibia; order Gymnophiona; family Dermophiidae; genus Geotrypetes; species Geotrypetes seraphini. The sequence goes on from NC_047097.1 coordinate 49,976,271, forward strand.
CTTTCAACCGATAGGATTTCTACAAGGCTCTGATTATTACTTTTCTTCCTGTCCTCATATTTTGTCCTATAATTGCTTTCTTTCCTATCACAATTGTAGTTCTCCCCGCATCACTTTCGTATCTAATAAGTCATGTTTGTCCATGTCTATGTTCTTAATTGTTTTGTCTGTCTTGCTCACACTTTACTGTACATCGCTTTCAATTTTTTTTTTAAATTACAATTTGATCAAAATTTCTTTTTTTTTTTGTAAATCTTTATTCATTTTTATACATACAATAAGTGTGATAATACATAAACACATTTGCACATTGAGAACATCACTTAATATTCAGTAATAATACCAATCATAAAATCTTATCTCCCTCCTTTCCCACCCCTTCATAATAAGTAATTAAATTACTTTATATAAGATGTTATACTTAAAATCCCCCCCTCCCTGAAAAATTAACTTTAAGAATTAAGGGAAAAGTAACAACTAATCATTACAAAATTTTGTTAATGGCTCCCACATATCTTGAAATTTCCTAATATATCCTTGCTGTATTGCTATTACTCTTTCCATTTTATACATATGACATAATGAATTTCACCAAAAATTATAATTTAGTCTACTCCAGTTCTTCCAGTAATTTGTTGAATGGCAACCCCAGTCATTATGAGTAATAGCTTGTTATTATTTGATGATATCTGACTCTTATCAAAATTATTTATTAAATTGAAAACTTGATATATTGACCTACAATTGCTTGGATTTGTGAAGACTTTTTATGAATAAACCTTGACATCAAGATCATCGGTTCCACAGTTTGTTCTTTGTTGGCTTTCCATTTGTTCTGTGGAACAATTTGACCACTTTCTTTGCTTTGTTGATAGAGACATAAGCCTATCCTAATGGAGGGAGAAGATATAAACAAATTCAGGGAAGAAGTAATAGTAACATTGTGTGAATCACTAGATCAACAGAGCTACTGGCCCCATCAGATGACCTGATACTCTACTGAGGTTTACTATATGTAAGGAAAGCTCAAAAACTGAAGGAAAAGGATTTCAGAAATCCACACCAAAAATCATTCCAATCTCAAAGGCTTATTTGTGGATGGGGGGATTCACTGATCCAAAAAAAAACCCTTCAGATTAATAATACTGTATATTCAAATTGCTATCTTTTTAAATTTTTCTTTAAATCATTTTTTACTTAATTTTTCAATGCTAATGTGTCCTTAGATAATATTCATATACAAATAAAAAAGCACTTAGCTTATGTAAAGCATGTGTTATTAGAATTCATTTTTGACTGTTGCACAATTCTTCAATTGTGCAGAAAACTGACTTTCAGACCCACAGGTTTTGAACTTTCCTTACACACAGTAAACCTCAGTAAAGCATCTAGTGTGTATGTTGGTTTACTCCAGTTTTGGGGTTTTTGCAATATTTTTGAGAACCCATCAAATGACTTGCCAAGAAAGCTGATAAGCAAGTTTTAGTTATTTGCCATTCTTTTTTTTTTTTTAATCTTTATTCATTTTAAAACAAGCACAAAGTGCAACATATTATCAATCAATTAACACAATAGACAGCACTCAATTCCTTCAAATGATACAATAAATACATAACCCCGTCCCCATCCTCACCCACCCTTTCTAAAAGTGTAAAAACACGTGGAGGGGCATAATCACAAAAAACATCTAAGTCCCCTTTTAGCCTAAGGCCTTAAACGTTGAAAGTAGAAGCAGGGAAAATGTCCATTATAAAAAAAACAAAACCGTCCAAAAGGAGTTTTTTTTATAATGGCCTGCCTCTACGTTCAGCTGTTTAAACGCCCAGACCACCATTCCGTCTACACTAACACCATATAATCAACCTAAAAAAAAGCCTAACTCCCAAATGCCCAAAACAAGAGCTTTTAGGCGAAGGATGAGCCAGTCCTTGGTCCAAAAGCTGGATTCTGTAACCAGTGTTTGTCAAAACCAACACCGGTTACATAATCCTCCCCCTACAATGATACAAGCAGGAGGGAGCCCAAGCCCTCCTGCCCCGCGGCACCCCTGAACCCTCCGACACTATCAGGGCAGGAGGGAGCCCAACCTCTCCTGCCCAGGCGAACCCCGAACCCCCAAAACTATCGGGACAGGAGGGAACCCAAACCCTCCTGCCCCGCAGCACTCCCGAACCCACGACACTATCAGAGCAGGAGGGATCCCAAGCCCGAGTCCTGCTCAGGCGAATCCCACAACACTATCGGGGCAGGAGGGAGACCAAGCCCTCCTGCCCCGACACCCCTGAACCCCCTGACACGATCGGGCAGGAGGGAGCCCAAGCCTTCCTGCCCTCGATGCAAGTGCCCATCCGAACCCCCGATCACCCCCCCCCGCCAACCCGCAACACCCCCACCCCCACCCCCTCCCCTCCCCCACCCCCACCCCCTCCCCTTCAAAATCATTGGTCGGATGGATGTGTGCCAAGCCTGTCCATCCAACAGGCCAGTCATCGTTGAATGGCTGGCCTTAGGGCTTAACCCAGAAGTGAACGCTGATTGGTCGATCCTTCTTTGACAGCTGTCAATCATTTTGACATGAGGTGTACCCATTATACTACTCACCACTTTCTATTTCCAAGCACCACTTGCACATGCAATGCTTATCTATTTGCCTTCCCCTCCCTCCAGGGCTGTATCTACAAGAGATTCCTTGACAGAACACTGTCATTCCAAGCAGGCAAATGGAATAAATGCCTAACCACCATCATCTCAAATACACCCTCCTACCAATCCTTTAGGAAATCAATTAAAACCTATCTCTTTGATAAATTTCTCTGACTCCTTCCTGCCTTGTTGTACCTCTGAAATACTTGTTGTATTTGATATTGTATTTGTATTTGGATAGGATCCAAAAAGAATCAGACAAAGGACCCTGCATGGATAACCAGTGAAGTAAAGAAAGTGATAGGAGACAAGAAAACATCATTTCGGAAGTGGAAAAAAGACAAAACCGAAGGAAATTGGAGAGAGCACAGGCAGTATCAAAAACAATGTCACCGAGTAATCAGGAAAGCCAAGAAAGAGTATGAGGAGAGACTGGCCAACGAAGCAAGAAATTTCAAACCATTTTTCTGATATGTGAAAGGGAAACAGCCAGCGAGGGAGGAGGTGGGACCCCTGGATGAGGGTGACCGGAAGGGAGTGATGAAAGAGGAAAAAGAGGTGGCCAGTAGGCTAAACGAGTTCTTCTCGTCGGTCTTTACAATAGAAGACACATCCAGTGTGCCAGAACCAGAAAAAATCTTCAGGGGAGATCAAGAGGGGAAATTATCATGCATGGAGGTAAGCCTCGAAGACGTTCTCAGGCAGATAGATAGATTAAAAACTGACAAAGCTCTGGGCCCAGATGGGATCCACCCGAGAATACTGAAAGAGCTCAGAGATGAAACAGCAGAGTTACTGCGGCATATTTGCAACCTGTCCTTGAGAACAGGGGTAATCCCGGAGGACTGGAAGATAGCAAATGTTACACCGATCTTCAAGAAAGGATCGAGAGGCAACCTGGGAAACTACAGACCGGTGAGCTTAACCTCTGTTCCGGGGAAGATGGCCGAATCACTGATCAGGGAAGGTATAAATGAGCATATAGAAAAAAATAATCTGATGAGATCAAGCCAGCATGGTTTCTGTAAAGGCCGATCATGCCAGACGAATCTACTGCATTTCTTTGAGGGGATAAGTAAACAATTGGACCAAGGTGACCCCGTAGACATCGTATATCTAGATTTCCAAAAAGCCTTCGACAAGGTGCCCCATGAACGCCTACTGAAGAAACTGTGGAGTCACGGGGTGGAAGGGGACGTGCACAGATGGATCAAAAATTGGCTGGTGGACAGGAAGCAGAGGGTAGGAGTAAAGGGGCACTACTCTGACTGGATAGGGGTCACAAGTGGTGTTCTGCAGGGGTCAGAGCTGGGACCACTGTTGTTCAATATATTTATTAATGATCTAGAAACGGGGACAAAGTGCGAAGTTATCAAGTTCGCGGATGACACAAAACTCTCCAGAACAGTCAGAACTGTCGAGGAATGCAAAGATCTGCAGAGCGACCTGAACAAACTGAGTGAGTGGGCAAAAAAATGGCAGATGAGCTTCAATGTGGAGAAATGTAAGGTCTTGTACATAGGGAAGGGGAACTCCAGGTACAGCTATACGATGGGAGGGAGGGTACTCGGGGAAGGCAGCCAAGAAAAAGATCTGGGGGTATTGGTGGATAACACAATGAAGCCGGAGGCGCAATGTGCAGCAGCCTCAAAAAAAGCGAGCAGAATGCTGGGCATTATCAAAAAGGGTATCACTACCAGAACAAAGGAAGTTATCCTGCCACTGTATCGAGCAATGGTGCGCCCACATCTGGAATACTGCGTCCAATACTGGTCGCCATACCTCAAGAAGGACATGGCAATACTCGAGAGGGTCCAGAGGAGAGCAACGAGGATGATAAAGGGTATGGAAAACCTCTCATATGCCGAACGGTTAGACAGGCTGGGGCTCTTTACCCTGGAAAAGCGGAGACTGAGAGGGGACATGATACAGACTTATAAAATCATGAAAGGCATAGAGAAGGTGGAGAGGGACAGATTCTTTAGACTAGCAGGGGCAACTAAAACAAGAGGTCACTCAGAAAAACTGAGAGGAGACAGATTCAAAACGAATGCAAGAAAGTTCTTCTTCACTCAACGGGTGGTAGACACCTGGAACGCGCTTCCCGGAGAGGTGATAAGCCAGAGTACAATTCTGGGGTTCAAACAGGGACTGGATGACTTCCTGGAAGCGAAGGGAATAACGGGGTACAGATAGAGGTTTACCTCACAGGACACTGAGCAATAGACTTTTTAGGTTAGGTAGGGAACATTTTCAGGTCATGGACCTGGAGGGCCGCCGCGGGAGCGGACTGCCGGGCGCGATGGACCCCTGGTCTGACCCGGCAGAGGCAATGCTTATGTTCTTATGTTATCCCTGATATTCTTCCGGATATACCTAACCTCTCTTGACTTACCAATGTAATTTGAAAATATTTTCTGTAATATCGCTGTTTATGTACAGTCTCTTCATAAGAACATAAGAATTGCTGCAGCTGGGTCAGACCAATGGTCCATCCTGCCCAGCAGTCCGCTCACGTGGCGGCCCCAAGGTCAAGACCAGTGCTCCAAATGAGTCCAGTCTCACCAGTTTAGCATGAACTTGTCCAACTTTGTCTTGAAACCCTGGAGGGTGTTTTCCCCTATAACAGACTCCTGAAGAGCGTTCCAGTTTTCTACCACTCTCTGGGTGAAGAAGAATTTCCTTACGTTTGTACGGAATCTATCCCCTTTCAACTTTAGAGAGTGCCCTCTTGTTCTCCCTACCTTGGATAGGGTGAACAGTCTGTCTTTCTCTACTAAGTCTATTTCCTTCAGTATTTTGAATGTTTCAAGGGAGAAGAGGCCCAGTTTCTCTAATCTCTCTTCCTCTATAAACCACTCTGAACTGCTTGTGGTATTTGCAGTATACAAAAATAAAGTTATTATTATTAATATGATGAGTGGAACCAGACATTTCACCTCACAAAACACTAACAGTTCACTTCTGTCCTCCCAAAATCCTTCCTTAGACCAACTTAGACAATACTTTTAAAAAGTTTTAGAATCAATTTCCTTTAAAAAGGTTATAGAATCAACTACCAATATCAACTGTCACCAGCTTAACCCCTAATCTTCAATAAGGATATTAAGCCATCCTATGTTGTTCATCATTTATAAAATCAGCCAATTTAGCAGGATCCTTATAATAACTTGTAAGAACATAAGAATTTCCGCTGTTGGATCAGAACAGTGGTCCATCGTGCCCAGCAATCCGCTCACGCGGCGGCCCTTGGTCAAAGACCAGCGCCCTAACTGAGACTTGCCCTACCTGCATACATTCTGGTTCAGCAGGAACATGTCTAACTTTGTTTGAATCCCTGGAGGGTGTTTTCCCCCACGACAGACTCCGGAAGAGCGTTCCAATTTTCTACCACTCTCTGAGTGGAGAAGAACTTCCTTACATTCGTATGGAATCTATCCCCCTTCAATTTTAGAGAGTGCCCTCTTGTTCTCCCTACCTTGGAGAGGGTGAACAACCTGTCCTTATCTATTAAGTCTATTCCCTTCAGTACATTGAATGTTTTAATCATGTCCCCTCTCAATTTCCTCTGTTTGAAGGAGAAAAGGCCCAGGTTCTCTAATCTTTCATTGTACGGCAATCCCTCCAGCCCCTTAACCATCTTAGTCGCTCTTCTCTGGACCCTTTCGAGTAGTACCGTGTCCTTCTTCATGTACGGCGACCAGTCCTGGACACAGTATTCCAGGTGAGGGCGCACCATGGCCCGGTACAGCAGCATGATCCCCTTCTTTATCATTCCTAGCATTCTGTTCGCCCTTTTTGCCGTCCCCGCACATTGCGTGGACGGCTTCATTGACTTGTCGATCATAACTCCCAAGTCTCTTTCCTGGGAGCTCTCTCCAAGTAACTTTGTATCGTCTGCAAATTTAATCACCTCACTCGTCGCACCAATGTCTAGATCATTTATAAAGATGTTGAAGAGCACGGTCCAAGCACCAAGCCCTTCGGCACCCCACTGGTGATGCTCTTCCAATCCGAGTATTGCCCATTTACCCCCACTCTCTGTTTCCTATGATCCAGCCAGTTTTTAATCCACGTGAATATTTCACCCTAGATTCCATGGCTCGCAATTTTCCAAAGTAGTCGTTCATGCGGAACCTTATCAAACGCCTTCTGAAAATCCAGACATACAATGTTGACCAGGTCGCCTTTGTCTATCTGTCTGTTTAGTCCCTCAAAGAAGTGCAGCAAGTTCATCAAACACAATCAGCCTTTGCTAAGACCGTGCTGAATGGTCCTCATCAGCCCGTGTCCATGAAGGTGATCAATGATGCGGTCCTTTACCATCTTTCCCGGTACTGAGGTCAGACTCACTGGCCTGTAGTTTCCCGGATCTCCCCTCAAACCTTTCTTGAAGATTGGCTGTCACGATCCTGGCACCGCCTATCCAAAGGGCTACGTCAAGTGTCCACTCACCGCCTAGCGAGGCATAGGCCGAGTGTCCATTCACCGCCTATTGGGGAATAGGCTGAGTGTCAAGTCACTGGAGCTCTTATGCTCGGAGAGGGTTTTGGGCCTCTTTGATCCCTTGTTGATACGTGGTATATATAGATTTTGTGCCTCGGTGACTGTCCTTAAAAAGGGACCAAGCTTGTCCGGTTATTAAAAGTTATTTTCATTGTAGAAGGATACAATTACCCGTACTTGGCACCTATTTCTCTTAATTTTAGTCTCATCTGTAAAAAGCTTTCCCAGATGTGCAGTGTGCTGTGCAAAATCCGGGAGAAATAAAAGACGTGACTCTTTCCATTGTATCTGCTTTGCTAATATGCAAGTTTAATAAGCAGAGCTGGGGTTTTTTGTATTCTTATTAGATCTTTTGTAAATTAAAACATCACAGTAAGATATCGACTTCTTCAAACTAGGGGATAGTACATGATGAAATTGTCACCATAAAGCAAACTTTTTTTTTCATTAGAATTGCTAAGCCCATATTGCTGTCCTCCAGCTATTGCTTAGGGTTCATTTAACAGCCCTTGCAGCTGGTAAACCTGTTAATGATTTCTATCAAGCAAGTTTATGAACCTTAACATTATTGAAGAGAGATTCTTGCTGTTTGCATCTTTCTAAGAACATTAGTACTGGATTCCAGTTCTTGGCATGGCAAGTACAACGGTATGTAATCCCTATGGCAATTTTAGTTTACCATGGAAGCATCGCACAGCATACACACAGAAATGGCTACACTAAAGTGAAACCTGAGTGAGTGAGTTACTTAATCATGTTTTCCACAAAGGTAACTGCTGATGTTTCTTGTATTAAATATTTTCCATATTATAGGAGCATTATTATGGCATATAAGAACTGTAAGGTACATCCAGACACCAGATTTACTTCTTGCTCTAACACACTAGAAAGGAATATTTCACCCAATGGCTAAAAGGAGCAGTAGACTAGGGGCCATTGTTATATCTCTCTGTCTTTTCAGACACTAAATTTAGCAACTGGAAATATGCATCACAGTGTCTCACACAGCAGGAAAATTGTGAAAGCCTTATAAAAGGATGTCAGCTCAAAACCAAGCCAGATAAAAAAGCTCCTCTGTCAAGAAAAATAAAATTCAGAAATGTCACTATTGTTAAACACACTTCTGAACAATGAATCCTGAAAGCAGAAAGAATCTTTGCTCCCGGAGGGGTGGGGGGTGGGGGGGACACAATTCTATAACATAGACCAGGGGAGCCCAATAAGTCGATTGCGATTGACCGGTAGATCTTAAAGGCAACGCAGTCGATCACGGAGCCCATCCCAGGCTCTGTGATAGATTCACATTGCCTTTGCGATCTACTAAGCCGATCAGCCTTCCTCTCCCCGATGTCCCCCACTGCTGTCCCAAGCTCTCCATGCAGAAGCATTCTCCCCGACATCAATTCTGATGTCGGAGAAGAACATAAGCAATGCCTCCGCTGGGTCAGACCTGAGGTCCATCGTGTCCAGCAGTCTGCTCACACGGTGGCCCAACAGGTCCAGGAACTGTGCAGTAATCCTCTATCTATACCCCTCTATCCCCTTTTCCATCAGGAAATTGTCCAATCCTTTCTTGAACCCCAGTACCTGCCCTATTACGCCCTCTGGAAGTGCATTCCTGGTGTCCACCACACGTTGGGTAAAGAAGAATCTCCTAGCATTCGTTCTTGAATCTGTTCCCTTTCAACTTTTCCGAGTGCCCTCTTGTTCTTTTATTTTTTGAAAGTTTGAAGAATCTGTCCCTCTCCACTCTCTCTATGCCCTTCATGATCTTAGGGAGAAGGCTGCTGGCCTGTTGCCAGAAAACGAAGAATTCGGCAACGGCAGCGTCTGCAGTGGCTTGGGGCCTAGAAGTCGGCGGTGTTCCTAGAAGTCGGCGGTGGTTTGGGGGCCTGTTCCCAGACGACAGCCCCGGCAGTAGCTTGGGGAGACAGAAAGACAGGGAGGCACAACAGGGAGATAGACAGACAGACAGGGAGACAGAAAGAAAGAGAGAGAGAAAGTAAAAAAGGGGCAGGGACACAAAAAGACAGAGAGAGTAAGAAAGGGGCAGGGAGTCAGAAAGACAGAGAGAAAAAGGGGCAGGGAGACAGACAGAAAGAAAGGGGAGGGGGCAGGGAGAGAGGAAGAAAAAGTTGGATTCATGGAAGGACAGAGATGTTGTTTGGGGAATGGAATGAAGTCTGGAGGAGACGAAGCATGCAGGAGCCAGAAAGACGGAAAGAAATATTGGATGCACAGTCAGAAGAAGAAAGTGCAACCAGAGACTCATGAAATCACCAGACAACAAAGGTAGGAAAAATGATTTTATTTTCAATTTAGTGATCAAATGTGTCAGTTTTGAGAATTTGTATCTGATGTCTATATTTTGCACTATGGCTCCCTTTTACTAAACTGCAGTAGTGGATTTTAGCGCAAGGAGTCTTTGAGCATCAAGAGCAGTGCGGGGCATTCAGCACAGCTCCCTGCACTAAAAACTGCTATTGCGGTTTAGTAAAAAGGGAGGGGGTATATTTGTCTATTTTTGTATAGTTTTTACTGAGTGGGGGTGGATCTGGTTGGTCCATTGGACCGTAGTGCGAGAGGTGATGGTGGACTATGCCACCAGATATCCCTGGGTTATTACCCTTTGGAAAACAAATGCAAAGGGTTAATAGAGATTTTTTGTCAAGTAGGTTTCCCAGGGGAATTGTTGATAGATAGGGGGACAAACTTTATCTCTACTCTATTGCAAAAAGTTTGGTATTAAACATATAAAAACAGCGGCTTATCACCCGCAAACAGATGGGCTGGTACAGCAATTTAACCAGACTTTGGTGCAGATGGTTAAGGAATGTGTAGGGGATAACTGTAAAGACTGGGACCTTGTACTTCCCTATCTGTTGTTCGCTTTTCAGAAAGTACCCCAGACTTCACTGGAGTTTTCCTCATTTGAATTGAGACATCCCAGAGGTCCCATGGATGTGATTCAGGAAGCCTGGATTGGGAAAGATAGACCAGCTAACACAATTCTGGAATATGTTAGAAAAAAACCTTTAAGATAGCATGGGAGAATTTGAAGCAGGCCCAAGGGAAACAGATAACATTCTATGATGAAAAAGTCAGGCAACGGGAGTTTCAACCCCATGACCAGATATTAGTATTGTTACCCACGGCCGCAAATAAGTTAATGGCCAAATAGAAAGGACCTTTTCAGATAAAACGTCAGTTAGGCCCTGTCGACTATGAAGTTAGTCAAGGTGGTAACCAAAGCCATGTTAACTTATTGAAACCGTGGGTGGATCAGGAAGCTCTTGTCGCTGAATGCATAGAAGAAGAGGGGGTGGAAGATCTAAGACCTGATATAAGGGACCTGGTAGGTGAACCTCAAGTGAACATTGGGGAGGATCTTACCTCAAAGCAGAAAACCCAGATAGAATACTTCCTCTTTCGCTATCAAAATGTCTTTTCTCTGTCTATGCCCCTAATTCAAATCAAGCTGAATTTTTTAAAGCTCTTCAACAGGTACTTCTGCCACTGGCTCCTCTAATCTAGTGGTAGCTGGGGACTGCAATCATGCTGTTATGGATCCATTGTTGGATAAACAACCCAGTAGGATTTTTTAAATCAATGGGATTGGATAATTTAGTTCAGTCCTGTGGATTAAAGGATATTTGGCGAATTCTCCATTTTAATGCTCGGGAGTTTTCCTTTTGCTCCCAGGTTCAAAAATCATTTTCAAGAATAGATTATGTATTTGTATCAGATCAATTAGCTCAACAGGTAACCAAAGCTGGCATAGATTCAATTGCTTTATCAGATCATGCTGGAGTTTGGATTGAATTAAAATTTGAGAAACAAGATTGTAATAGACCTGTGTGGAGGTTCAATAATACTTTGCTTGCAGATTCTAACTTTATTAAAGAATTTCAAATAAAAATGAATGAATATTTTCAAATCAATGCCTGAGAGGAAATTTCTTTACACTATGGGATGCTTTCAAAGCTACCATGAGAGGGCAAATTATCTCATATTCGGCACGTTAGGAAACAACTTAAATTGGAATTCTCTAAGTTGGAACAAAATATTAAGGATTTAGAGTCACAATTGGTCTTGAAATGGGAACAAAATACTTTGCAGGCCCTCTTAAAAGCTAAATAAAGATATAATGAGATTTCCTTTCAAATGGTTAGGAAAGAGTTGTTTTCTCAACAGGCTCTGTATTATGGAAACTCGAATAAAGCGGGAAGAGTATTAGCTAATTATCTTAAAGCTAAAAAAAGGAAAGTAAAAATTGTGGTTATCATAGATGAGAATGGGGAAACTCATTCTCAAATTGAAAATATCTTAAAACAATTTTTGGAATATTATAAAGCTTAATATTCTTCTGAGCTTTATTCAAATAAATAACTTGAGGGTTTAGAGTTCTTAAAGTTAATTAAGGGGCCTAAAATCCCCGAGCATGTAAAAAGAACTCTTGACACGCCTATATCAATGAAAGAACTACAAGCAGCGTTGAAGACCCTTAGAGTTGGATCCGCTCCAGGTGGTGATGGGTTCACTGTAGGGTTTTACAAATCATTTCAAATTACCCTATTACCTCATCTATTAAATTTATATCAGGCTCAACTGACTAAAAGTTGTATTATAGGTACTATGGCAGAATCTTTAACTATAGTTTTGCCAAAGCCAAATAAAGATCCTACGTTGGTTTCAAATTACAGGCCTATTTCTTTGATTAATGTAGATGGATATCTTCTGGCTTTGCGCTTGGCCAAGGCTCTCCCTTATATTATCGGTATGCACCAAACGGGTTTCATTGCTCAGAAACATCATCAAACAATACTAGACTGGCTTTTCACATGTTAAATCTAACAAAAACTATGGAAGATCCGGCTTTCTCTGTATCCTTGGATGCAGAAAAGGCCTTTGATCGTGTGGAATGGACCTTCATGTATCAAGCAATGGATTGGTATAGTATTGGTTCTGGACAAACTACAAAATCTTCAAGAAAGATATTAAAACCATACTCTTCAAAAAACACATAAAACCTTTCCAGCACGACCAATCCCAACCCAATGCCCAACACGCTCTATGCCCTTAGCACTCTCTAATATTCTTCCATCTACCCAACGTTATCTAAAACACCTATAATTCACCCTTATCTCTTAAAGACCTCGACTTCCCTTTGGTAACTCTTTACCCAACGTCTTATTACCTTAAGAAATATTATGACATCGCTTATTCTGTTCCTTCAAATGTTGAATGTAATTCTTGTTTAGTTTTGATGTAATCTGCCTTGAACCGCAAGGTAATGGCGGAATAGAAATCACTAATGTAATGTAATGTAATTTATACAAATGATCCAAACCTTGTATAGTTCCCCTTATGCAAGATTATACATTAATAATAATTTTTCTAAACATTTTTGTCTTAGAAGGGGAGTTAAACAAGGGTGTCCGTTATCTCCTTTGCTTTTTGACATTGTATTGAAACCCTTGTTATTGGCTATTCAGCAGGCAGAGGAGATACAGGGTATTCCTTATGCAGGTTGGAAATACAAAGTCTGCTTATGGAGATGACATAATGCTTCATTTGAGGAATCCTGAAAACACCATTCCGCATTTACTGGATCTGATTGATAGATTTGGAAAATTTTCTGGTTACAAAATAAACTGGAGCAAATCAGAGGTTCTTCCAATAAATGTATATTGTACAAAAGGATTATTTGATACATTCCCTTTTCTTTGGAAGGAAGAGGGTATAAAATATTTAGGTATTTGGATAAAAAGTACACTGGAAGAAACTATGAAAGTAAATGAAAAATCTTTATTGCTGAAGGTCACAGAAATGTGTGAGCACTGGAACCCATTACATCTGCCTGTAGTCTTACCAAATGGGTATGTTGCCAGTGTTTTTTCAGGGTTCTTTTTAAAAGAAATTAAACAGTATTCTGACAAAATTTATTTGGCTGGGGAAAGCAGCAAGAATTGCTTTAATATCTTTACAAAAGCTAATTGTGGAGGGGGGGGGGTAAAGTTTCCCAACTTTTATAGGTACCATCAAGCCTATATTATGTGTCAGGGTATGTACTGGATCCTCCCTGAGCTCATGGAAAATCTCCCAGACTGGTTAAGGTTGGAATGGCAACTCATGTCACCATTGAGATTGAGTCATATATTAAGTACAGTCAAACCTCGGTTTGCGAGTAACCCGGTTTGCGAGTGTTTTACAAGACGAGCAAAACATTCTCGCAAAACTTGTCTCGCAAACTGAGTGTTGACTTGAAGAACTTCCTGCTTCTGCCGGGCATTGAGCATGCATCTGTGCATGCTCAAGGCCTTCTAATTCTCCCTCTCGTCAAGATTCTCGGAGATCTCGGAGGGAGAATTAGAAGGCCTTGAGCATGCGGAGATAACATAAGAACATAAGAACATAAGCAATGCCTCTGCTGGGTCAGACCTGAGGTCCATCCTGCCCAGCAGTCCGCTCACGCGGAGGCCCAACAGGTCCAGGACCTGAGCAGTAATCCTCTATTTATACCCTTCTATTCCCTTTTCCAGCAGAAAAATGTCCAATCCTCTCTTAAATCCCAGTACTGTATTCTGCCCTATAACGTCCTCTGGAAGCGCATTCCAAGTGTCCACCACACGTTGGGTAAAGAAGAACTTCCTGGCATTTGTATTGAATCTGTCCCCTTTCAACTTTTCTGAATGGCCTCTTGTTCTTTTATTTTTTGAAAGTTTGAAGAATCTGTCCCTCTCTACTCTCTCTATGCCCCTCATGATCTTATAAGTCTCTATCATATCCCCTCTAAGTCTCCTCTTCTCCAGGGAAAAGAGACCCAGTTTCTCCAATCTCTCAGCGTATGAAAGGTTTTCCATCCCTTTTATCAGACGTGTCGCTCTTCTCTGAACTCTCTCGAGTAACGCCATATCCTTCTTAAGGTATGGCGACCAAAACTGGACACAGTATTCCAGGTGTGGGCGCACCATCGCCCGATACAGCGGCAGGATAACTTCTTTCGTCCTGGCTGTAATACCCTTCTTGATTATACCTAGCATTCTATTTGCTCTCTTAGCGGCCGCTGCGCACTGTGCAGTCGGCTTCATTGACCTGTCCACCATTACCCCCAAGTCCCTCTCTTGGGTACTCTCATTCAATGACATCCCTCCCATCGTATAGTTGTACCTCTGGTTTCATTTAACATATTGATATATATCACAGTAATGATGTATTTTATTATCTCTCATGTAATTTACAAACTTAAAAATTGGAGGTGAAAGGGCCTCATAAGTGGAATAGCCTAGGGCCTTTTTTCATCTAAATCCGGCCCTGACAGAAGGAGAAGTGTACTTGGAGGGCCTCAGAAAAAAATAGTTAATGTCTTATTAAAGAAATGACAATTTTGCATGAGGTAAAGCTCTCTATAGTTTATAAATCTTTCCTTTTGGCTAAGTCTTAATAATAATATTGTCATTTATAGCTAAAGAGACATGATCAAGAAACTGTTTCATTTTCCTTTTGTGATTGTAGACGTGGCAAGGAGATCCCTTGCCGTGATAAGCTTAGCGGCCGCATCTACTTACAATGTGTGCACATCTCCCACCTTAAAAATTTCCCTTGTTATTATTGATCCTTGAAAAAGCCACCACGAGTAGGGAAAGGGCCCCATCGGGGATATGAGGAACTTGTATCTTGTTCTCCTAGCAATGGGGAAATCTCCGTCTATATAGCTAAGTGGCATTTTCACAGAATTTATTTTTGCACCACGATTTCGATCCAAAATTAGATATGTACCTATTCAAAATAAGTATAAAGTAAAAAAATAATATAAATGAAAAACAGAAGATGTCATTGTGGCATTTAATTAAATGAGAGGTTTTTTGTATTAATGAAAGACAACGGAACCTGTTGATAACAGACTAGATGATCCTTTGTGGATTGTCTGTGCGGTTGCCGAGATCCCTTTTCCTCTCATATTAAAGATCATCTTTTCGGTAGCTAATTTTATAAGAGCCCATTTATGTGTGTAAATCAGCATTTTAGGAGCAAAAAATGGTTTATAAATGTACTGTCTGCTAGTATAGTTTATGGTTTATTTATCTTAAGATACTGACAATCCTGGGGAATCAAATTCATGGGAAAATCCTCAATATCCAACTTTAGGTTTTTCTGGACAACCTTAATGTGCTATGTAAATTAAGTGGGCTTTGCAAAATAGTGCTTAGGTATCATGCTAGCACTTAAGTAACTATACACATATGTGCATAAGTGCTAGTATTTGAGATATGCATGCAAAGGGTGCATGAATACAGGTGCCTAGATAGAATTGCCCATATAGGTACCTATGTATCTATAAAATACTACATAAGTAGTAGAGATTGCATCCACCTTAATTGTATTCTTCACCCTCTGTCCTCTTGTTTCCTGTTTGTCTGTCGGTCTTGTCCATGACTCGGTTCTTGTTAATTATTTTAATTTTTGTTCCCCTCATTTTAATTGTACTGTACATCGCCTAGAATGTTGATAGGCGATCAATCCAATTTGTAATAAAACCTTGAAAACCTTATAGGCTTTCTTGAGCAGGTGTGAATGTTGGCACCTAGATTACTGAATTACTGAAATTCAGGAAGATGGAAGAGTTAGAATAAACAAGATATATTTTAATAAATGATTTTCACAGTGTTTGCACAGCATATTTTGAAGCCAGGTATTATTATTATACTAATCTGTTTAATTCCATTATAGCCCATAAATCAGCTTGCAACAACAGTGTGCGGTATTCATGTCCAGATCTCACAGCAAGGCAAAGTGATGAATCTAACACAAGGCAGAGAGTTCCTAGGAAAATCCCACCTTGAAATTTCAAGGATCCTTTCAGGCTGCTTGGATTTTTTTTCTGGATAAACTGTTGCACTTCAGGTCTTCCAAAAATAAAATTCAGTAGCTTTCAGTTCAGTAAACTGTTTTTATAGGCTGTCTTGCCTTAGTCCAAGAAATAGAAGTTACTGTCCATGGTCCTGAATTTCATGATTTACAGTACTACTCTTTGCTAATACCAAATGCCCCTTTGACAGCAGTGTAGCAGCACCATCTATAAAAATACATACTCGGAACTGTCCCAGAAACATGCAACCTCTTTGCTATGAACTCTTCCAGAAAACCAAAACATTCCGGTAGAAATCACGTTCATTCTGCATTCAGATGAGTCTAGAATGAATCTAACTTTAAAGAAAGATACAACAGGCTTCCATTCTTTTCAGAACATCTTTCAAGTATCAATTGGAGCAGCTGTGAACGAAACTCGTTTCCCAGATGTGTTTTGAACTGTAGAAAAATGAAATGAGAACATTTCTTACCTCTGAGGTGGCTCTTGGTATGAGGTATATATTCAACTGGCATGTCTCTTCACACTTCTGTACCTTTTAGATTTGGGAGGTCTAAGAGTGCTAGACCTACTTATTGTTGTCATTAGCAGAATCTCAGGTTCTTTCCCAGCTAATTTGATATTATTAGAAATTTCCTGGATGCAGGGGGTTCCTGTGCAGTTGCAAGACTGGACAGATTGTAACTCTGTGCTCAGAAAGCAGAAGAGCAGAACAGCAGAACAGCTTGTTAGTGGGGTGGCAGGGGGTGGAGGGGAGGGAAGGAGCAGCCAAAGCCTTAAGGGGCCAGCATGCACTATACCTCTGCAATGCACTGAACCTATAAAGAGACTGCAAGAAAATAACTATGGGACACATCTTATTATTTAGTGAAGACTAAAAAGGCTTGATTCTAAGAGTGGCTTCATACAGGCACAAAACTGATCAAACCCCTGTATGATGTGGTTTTATGCAGGCTGTTCTTTCAGACATGATGGAAGCGATCAACCTGAGAATGAGACAAAATCCACTCAAGTATAAAAGCCTAATACCAGTAATTATTAATTTAGAAAGAACTTCTTTGGCATTTTTGATTTTCTAATGGTCTGAAGCTTGTTACTTTCTTTTTATATATATATATCTTTATTCATTTTAAAGCCAAAAATAAGTGCAACATATACAGACAGTTTACACTTTAACAGCACTTAATTCTATCAAATTATATTTTATGAGAAATACATATATCATCCCCCCCTTTCCACATATCCATCAATTGCACTCAAATTAAAAGTATCTCCCCACTCCCCTCCCACCCACCCGGGACATGTATGATCCAAGGGCAAAATCAACAATCAGTCCTTACAGAATTTTATCAATGGCTCCCAAACATCCATAAATTTCCTATAATGTCCCTGTTGTATGGCCATCATGCATTCCATTTTAAAAGTGTGGCATAGAGATTCCCACTAGAAAGTATAATTTAAGCAAAAGAGAATAATGCAATGCAAAAATTAATGGGGGAAAAAGAAGGTGAATGAGCAGCTCAGGAAGAAATGTGGGTGAGCTTTAATGCCAGAAGCCTCATTAAGATCAATCATAAATTATTTGCACAGTGTCACAAAATTTTTACATTAGTAGAAGAAAAACATCATCAGGGAAATTCTATAAAGGGCACCTATCACATGGCGCTTAGCGGCACTGAATGCCTAAGTGGGCGTTTTTATGGGCAGAGCATGACTTAGGGCTCCTTTTATCAAGGCACGCTACAGGGGTTAGGGCGTCAGACATTTCATCACGCGCTAACCTAAAAACTAACGCTTCGTCAATGGAAGCGTTGACGACTAGCATGGCAGGCGGTTGAATATGCGGTATTCCACGCGTTAACTGCCTACCGCACCTTGATAAAAGGAGCCCTTAGTCGCCACTAAGCACGATTCTCCAAAAACTTAGGCACCTGAAATGTAGGCCTTTAAAACTCTCGTCTACATTTCAGGCGCCTACATTTTGACATTAGCCACGATTCTGTAACTAGTGCCTTAGTATGATTGGCACTTGGCTGGCACCTAGAATTTAGGTGCTGGCCGGTATAGGCGCCGTTTTACAGAATCAGGACCTTGCAATACGAGACATCTGAATTTCACTTTATTATCTGACCCAACACGGGCCATGTTTTGCCACAATTGCCTTCAAAAGTGGCACATGGCATGATGGTGTATTCTTTTCCCGAGGACATGCATGGGGTGGAGTTTTGGCAGAGTATGAATGCAGCACACAAACACACAGGAGAAGATACTCAAAGTGACATATTCCGCCTGAACCTTGCGGTTCTAGGCGGTTGGCAAAAGAGGTAAGCTGGACATTTCCAGGGTAAGGTACTAATTACAAGAATAGATATAAATTATGGTACTGTGTTAATTTGTCCTGACACATTTTTTGAATATCAGGGTTTTTATTTCCCTTCGGAGGGTTTTGTAGTCAGGCATTGGAGAGGTAGTGGTCAAGTTTCGTTGCCTGAGTTGCTAGTGGACAACTCATCTTCATCTTCTTGCACCGAGTGCCTTTGATGGGGGGAGGAGGGTGAGTGAAAGGGGCCCGAGTTCTTCTTGGCCTGGTTGAGTTGTTCCAGATGAGACAATCATTCAGGTAGGTGGGGGCAGCACCATTTAGGGCTTTGAATAGTAGAGAGTAAAATTTGAATAATATTCGTGCTCGCATTGGGAGCCAGTGTGAGTCTAGGTAGGCAGTGGAGATGTGGAAAGGAGAGGCTTCTGGCCATTTAGGTGGTTTTTCCCAGACTAAGGGGCAAGATTCGGAGGCACATATGAATACTGCCTCGTAATGACCAACCCCTGACCAGAGAGGTTAGAAGTGAGCTGGGGGCGGAATCTGAATGGAGCAGTCACCTAGCCAGTTGGCAGCAATATTCAGCCTTCTACTAGCTAGTAGACTGCATGAAATTAGCACAGAAAAATGGTTGTCCTAACTTTATGCCAGGTGCTGTGCCAAGTAGTGCTACAGGATTCACGATTCAAATCGGTTCATCAATTCACTTTGTGTGAATCGATTCGAATTGATTCAAAACAAAAAAATCGGCTTCCCAATTCGGCTGACCCTCTCTCCTCACCCCCTAAAGCAGGAGCAGCAGCGCTGCTCTTGCTGGCTTGCTGCTGCCGCACCTGCTTTAGAAGGCGAGGGGGGAGCCTCAGCCAGTTAGTGCTGCTGTCCGGTTCCCCCCCTGGCATCCGGTTCTCCCCCCCTGGCATCTCGCTTCCCCCCCTGGCCTCCCCGCACCATTTACCCTAACGAAGCAGCCTGCAGCAAGATCGCGATGAAAGCGATCTTTGCACTGCTTTGGAGCTGTTTCCTCCACCGCGGTCCCGTCCCTCCTCTGATGTCTTGCTGCAGGCTGCTTCGTTAAAATAAATGGTGCGGGAAGGCCAGGGGGAACACGCAGGCCTTCCCAGGGGGGGTGAGCAGTCCTTTGGGGTGGGGGGTGGGGCGGGCAGGCCTTCAGGGGGGATGCAGGCCTTCAAGGGGGAGACAGACCTTCGGGGGGGATTTAGGCCTTCAAGGGGGGGGGCAGGCCTTCCTGGGGAGTGAGCAATCCTTCGGGGTGGGGGGTGGGACAGGCCTTCAGGGGGGACAGGCAGGCAGGCAGGCAGGCCTTCAGGGGTGGGATGCAGGCCTTCAAGGGGGGACAAGTCTTCAAGGGGAGAGACAGGCCTTCAAGGGGGGGAAAGGCCTTTAAGGGGAAGAGGCAGGCCTTCAGGGGTGGGATGCAGGCCTTCAAAGGGGGGGACAGGCCTTCAAAGGGGGGACAGATCTTCAGGGGGAGGTGCAGGCCTTCAGGGGGGGACAGACCTTCAAGGGAGGGGGCAGGCAGGCAGGACTTCGGGGGGATGCAGGCCTTCAAGGGGGGGGACAGGGCTTCAGGTTTGGGACAGGCAGGCAGGCCTTCGGGGGATGCAGGCCTTCAAGGGGGGTACAGGCCTTCAGGAGTGGGGGGACAGGCCTTCAGGGGGAGGGGGGCCATGGTGTAGAAGTACACGGAGGGAGGGAGGAAAGGGGGGTTCAAAGAGACGTGCATATGCCGGACTTTGGGGGGAAGAAATAATGGGTCCGAAAATAGAGGAGAGGGAGAGAGATGATGGACCATGGGATATAGGGAGGGAAGGAACATAAAGGGAGAGAAGTTGGACACAAGGGATGGTGTGGAGGGGGGACTAGAGATACTGGATGGGAGGGTAGTTGGGAAAAGAAAGGGAGAGATAGTGGACCCTGGGGTGGTGGGGAAGGAGGGAGAGATGCTCGATGAAAGGGTAGTTAAGAAAAGGTGGATCTGTGGAGGGAGAAGAAAAAAAAGGAAAGATTCCAGACCTATTGGGGAGGGAAGGGAAATGGAAGGGGAGTACAGGGATGGCAGATGAATGGTTATCACAGAGAAAGAAGAAAGAAGGAGACCCTGGAAAGCAAGTTATCAGAAGACAACCAGAGCCTGGGACCAACAAAATTTGAATAATGGCCAGACAACAAAAGGTAGAAAAACTAATTCTATTTTCTGTTTTGTGATTACAATATGTCATATTTGAAACGTGTATCCTGCCAGAGCTGGTGTTAGACCGCAAACGTGAGCTAGGATTTAACAGAGAGGAAAAGTCTTGTTTGTTTGTTTATTTTACATTACATTACATTACATTACGGATTTCTATTCCGCCTGTGCCTTGCAGTTCTAGGCGGATTACAATATAGAAAATATCTGGGATATTCCAGTAGAATTACATTTCAGGATAGGAGTAAGTTACAGGAACAGTGAAGAGTTATGATATTACAATTTCACAGAAGATATTACTTGTTACAGAAGATAATACATATAGCAGAAGATAATGCATTTTGCAGAGGTAATACATGTCAACTCGATCAGTTAATTCGGGTGTAGTGTAGAAGAGTTATAGTACATTCTAGATCACAGACAAAGAGATAATATGGATGAGTGATTTTGTTTACACCACAGTGCCAGTGTGATTAGGAGAAGGCAAAGGGGGTGAAGAGGCTATAAAATAAACCCACCAGGATGTTTGAAAAAACACCCAATTGGAATCGAATCAAAATTTTTTTTCCTGAATCAGGATACAATTTTTAGTAACTAGGCCCCTCCTATTACCCTTCTTCCTTCTGAAAGATCAGATTAGTTTAAGCTTAATTACATTTTAGGTATTGCCTTTCCCCTCAGTAGCCACACTGCCGAGCAGGTCCACAACTCCCCAGCTAATTCCCCTTTCTGCAGAAAATCCTTGGCACTGCAGAAAAGGAGCCTGGATTTTGGCAATGCACTCTGAGAAAGGAAAAGCAGTGAGAACACACAACCCCCACAAGCTGATAAGTACTCAGGGAAGCTTGCAGCATGCAGCACAGCTCTCTGCCCCCATCGTGCCTGCAAAATCAACCAATTATCCTTTCAGTGTGTGCTAAGCTATTTATTTTGCCTCTCTTTGCTTGCAGCTTGCCCATCCTGCCATCCCTCTGAAAGGTCACTTGGACACACAAAGTCAGAGGCGTGAAGAAGTACAAGTTTTATTCACAGCATGCATGCTGGACCCCTGAGCTCCAAGCTGGCTCAGAAGTGCCGAAACCAGGAAGTTACAGAGATATTTATTCATTTTTCTGGCTATACAACTGAATTCTAGAAAAAGCTTTTCACGTGTTACTTTTCTTAACACTCATTGGTTCTAAGCTCACACTAGCAGGTCACTAGCAGGACACCTATCTAACTCTAACAGTTAAATGTACAGAAGGGCAGGGTACATCATGGCTCAAACTCTTATCTATTCAGCTTACAATGTGGTAAGGTAGGGACATACATTTTAGGCAGATGCAGTCAATAGATTATACACTGTTTTCAGCTATGTAGGCCAGAGCAATATTTTAAACAACAGTTAACTATTTCATGACCCTACATTCCCCCCTTTCAGGCTGGCGTACCTAAGGAGCCAAGCCTGACAAAATAAAGTTAGGGGTCAGAAAAGTCGGGGTTCCCAGTGGGTAAGGGACGATACTGGGAGAGGGCCAATGCAGCAGTGGAACGTTTGACAGCAGAGTCCATAGTTCAGTGGAGCAGCTTTATGGCTATGGGGACCATACAGGGCAGGCAGCAAAGGAGCAGAGAAGACAGGGCAGCAACCAGCAAGATGATCTTCAATGCTGAACCAGAGGGCAACCAGGAGCTGAAGGTACCAGAGATCCAGTCTGCAGTAAGGTCACGCTAGGTCTGGTCAGGAACATGAGCCAGTTTGGTGATATGATCCACATCGTTCTCAATCACTTTACTCAAGTTCAAGGCAGCAGTTGGAGAGGTTGAATTTATCACAGGCACAGCAGCTAGTAAATAGTCCAAAGCTAGACGATTCTGATAAATAGCAGTGCGCATTTTAGCATTCGCTCTGCCAATGGTACTCAAAGCTCGGGAGGTCTCATTGGTTATCAGTTCAAGTACAGCTTATAGACAAATAATGCAGTTCAGCATATAGATTGGGGTCCGATAACCCCAGATGTCATCCTCGGTCCATGTGGCAGGTTCATAAGCAGCAATGATCCGTTCTGCAGGCCAGTCATCACCCCATTCACCTATTTTAAGGGAATTGGTGGAAGTAGACCGCTTTTGGCGACCTCTGGTGTTGAATACAGGGGCTCCCAGGTGTTCACCATCGGCCAGCGGTAACAGGAAGAAGCTGGGACGGATCATGCAAAGCACACATGTACCAGTCCATTAAGCAGGCAACCAAGAGTAGACAAACAGATCACAGAGCCAGTATCAACTATCAGGAGCTGACCATCATTCATAGGAAGTTCCATTAAGCAGTGTCTGAAGGGCGCTGAAGACAGTGGGAAGCAACAATGGAGGTTGACAAGGCCCATCGTGAAGGTCGTGGACCTGACGTAAAAGTGAGGGTCTGTGAAGTCAGGTTTAACATGTCCAGCTGCATTGCCTCCCATAGCCACTGTTCTCCCATACCAGTCCCTCCTCATACAAAATAATTGCTAACATTAAGAGTCTGACCTATAGTTTCAGCAAACTATATAAACAGATTTCTAGTGATTACAGGATATTAGTATCTACTTTCATAAAACTGGGGAAACACCACAGAGTGATAGACAGGAGCACATGAGTGGGATACAATTCGGACATATACATCAGTACCTGGGTCTCACCTTTTACCATCAATATACAATGCCATGCAGTCTCTGGCCTTCTGGACTTGGACATTGGCATTCCAGTTATATGGGTCAGTGATAGTGAAAACCATGGGATTACAGTAGCCTGTAGTACACAAGGGGCCGGAGCTAGGACCTATAGTAAGGGAGGCAGACGGGGTATTCTTTCTCATAAAGGACAGGCTCCACCATTAGTGAAGGTTTCCTCATAGGGGCAGTTCTTAAAGGCATCAGGTTATACAGACCTATATACTTAGCACATTTGGTATAATAACGCTGTCAATCTAGGGAGCCACACAAAACTGAATTAGGGGTAGTACCATGACCTTGAGAAACATCAAATAGCACACATGTATCACAATACAAAGACACCGGGCGAGTGGGGTCTACAATAAGAGTCTAGTTGATAAGTGGACCCTCAACATCATCAATGCAGATTTTCGCCCACTTTTAAACTTCATCACCAGTAGGTTGGAAACAGAAAATACCCTCAAATGTTTGACACTTTCTGTACTTAACTCCTTCATGCAAACAAACATCAGGCAAAGGGGCTGCACTTGTTAAGTACAAAATACAGAAGAAAGAAACATAAGTGAGGGCAACACAAATATCATATCTATATATACTAACATAGGAAGCTCATTTTTCTTTCAGGCACAACTTAGAAAACTTCAAACAGTTATACTCAAGACACTTGCTAAAGGCAGTGTGAACCCAAGGCAGTCAATTAAACTCAAACACTTATAAAGAATTATATTCAGAACACCTGCTAAGTACAGTGGTAAATATTCAGAACTTTTGAGGTCTTAGAAAGCTTCAGCTGAAGATCCGTGTTGTAGTGGAACCAAGTTTCATGTCCGGACACCTTTGACAACTGTAAGAGAAGAAATTAGGACAGTAAAAGGACCTATTCACCTAAGTTTCAGGGGGTCTGACTTCCAAGTTTTAGCCATACTGTATTTACAGGGACATACCCATGGACTTGTGTAGCTATCGATAGTGGGGCCCTTTCCAGGACCCATTTGTGGAGCTCTTACAGGGCTTTAGCTAAAGACTGGACCTGACTCTGGAGGATATCTGATCCCAGAGTAGCAAAGGAACCAGGATCTGGGTTCACAATGGGTGGTGGCCGGCCGAACATGAGCTCAAATGAAGCTTAGATGGGATGCATCTAATCTGAAAAAGAACAGAAGGCAGCAGGACAGGTCAGGACAGATTAGTTTCTTCAATTCATTTTGTGAGAAGGGTCTTAAGAGTTCTGTTTATTCTTTCGACCTGACCAGAGCTCTCAGGATGGTAAGCAGCATATAATTTCTATTCAATTTGGAGGGCCTGAGCAATTTGTTGGACAACATCGGCAATGAAAGCAGGGCCATTGTCACTGCCTATAAAAACAAGGAGATCAAGGCACGTAATTATTCAGGAGGTGTTTGGTTACGTCTCTGGCGCGTTCAGTGCAAGTAAGGAAGGCTTTGACCCATCTAGTCAGGGTGTCTGTGAAGACTAGGAAGTGACTGAGGGAACGGGAAATGGGCATGTGGGTAAAATCTACAGACAGAACCTGCATCGGATATGTTCCAATAGGTTGGTATCCAAGAGGTGGCAGTCATCTGATTGGGAATTTTATTCTAGAACCGACAACACACTGTCGGACCATATTCCGGACTAGCTGATCAAAGTGATTGATAAAGAAATGTCTCTTGAGTCAATTTTCATAGCGGGTTCTCCAGAGTGTGCCAGATCATGGCATCTTTTGACAATCGTGAGGGCCAGGTGTTGAGGAATAACTATGAGGGTGTTGTGCTTGCGTTTGAAGTATCAGTGTGTGGGTCTGGATTGGCACTTGAATTGGCGCATTTTGTATCCACCCCCCTTTCAGGACAGACTGGCCCAAAATAATGCATGCCCAAGTCTGTTCCTGAGAAGCGTACTGGGGTGTAAGGGAATCCAGAAAAGGAATGATTGTATACAGAGGGGCCGAAAGAGGGGGCAGAGACTGGCAGCTCGGGCTGTGCGGTTGGCAAGGGCATTGCCACGAGAGACAAGGTCCATCACGCGTCTGTAAGCATGGCAGTGCATAACAGAAACACGTGAGGGTAGTTGTACGGCCTCAAGAAGGTCAAGAATGAGGGGAGCATGATGGATCAGGCGGCCGGAGGCTATAATGAAACCTCGATGTTTCCAGATGGCCCTATGGGAATGCAAGTTAAGGAAAGCATATTTGGAGTCAGTATATATATTGCAAGACTGAGAGGCAGAGTGGCGCAGGGCAGAAGTGAGGGCATAAAGCTCAGCTTCTTGGGCAGAAGGGCCAGAGGGCAGGGGCCTGAGTCAGAAGTTTTTGGAGGCAGCGAAAAGACCGCTCCTGAAGTTGGGTCCAGACAAAAGGGGCTGAGTCAGCGCCTTTGGTGGAATCATACAGAGGACGAGCAATAGTAGAGAAATCAGGGATCCAGATGAGACAGTATCCTGCAATACTGAGAAAGGTGCTCAGAGCCTTGCAGTTATCAGGGACAGGGAGACTACAGACAGCCTAGACCTCGGTGTAGGAAGGGACCTGGTACCCTTGGAGATTTGAAAGCCAAGGTAGGTGACACGAGGAAGGCATACTTGAAATCAATGTAAATATGGCCACAGGAAAATTTAAAAGGCAGACCCACTATCTGAAAGACTCAGATAAATAATAATAATAACAGTTTATATACCGCAATACCGTGAAGAGCTATGTGGTTTACAAAAGATTAGAGAAGGTACAAAATAATTGAACTTAAGATGTGTACTAACACATAAGAATTGTTCTCAATCCCTATTCTATATCAGGTTCCTACCCCAAAGAGCTGACTTATAAAATTAAGCTAAATGCAGTTCTGGATCCACCCACTAAGCAGGGTAGTCTGACACAAGCGCTCTCTAAAGCAGCAGTCCCTTCACTATCAGCTGACTGGCAAAAATATTTACTTCAATACAAAAGCATTCCTAAAAATTACATTGTTATAAGTAAACTTACAATTTTTATATACAGAAATACAAAACAAAGATTGGAATATACAGTAAAACTTTGGATTGCAAATAACTTGGTTTGCAAGTGTTCTATAAGACAAGCAATGATTAAATTTTAACTTGCTATACCAGCAACGTCTTGCAATACACGTACATACAGTATAGAAGCATCACATTTTCACAACTGAGCCAATGGTTCCTCTCTATATGTCGCTGCAGGAATGCAGTGACTGTTCCAAACGAGCAAGGGCTTGCAATACAAGTATGTATATTTTTGTACACTAGTGCCCTGGAATACAAGCATACTTCTGGAACAAATTATGCTCCCAAACCAAAGTTTTACTGTACTCACAAGTTTAAACATTGTTCATTTTTTTTTTTTTTTACAATCAACATGGGTCTCAGTAGAGACTTACTCCCCCTTCCTACAGAATTTCACAAAGGAGAGAGAGTTGCTTAAAGATCAAAGAGATCAAATTACAGATGTAGTCCTTTTCAGAACTTTTAAATTTAGACAAATAACTGCTAAATTTGGACAAAGAACTTCTTTTTAGCATGGAATATAAGTTCCAGAAATCATATTTTTCGTTTATATGCATTTCTGAATATGCATATACATTTTATAACATAGCCAAAAACTTCAATTGCAAAACCACTTATCTGTTTCAGGAGAAACCACATTGGAAGTGCTACACACTTCATGGCCCTTATCAGCACAAAAGGAAAAGTACTCTCCTCTCATGCTGTGAACAACTGACAGTTTAAACTTCAGTAATACATTTGGACAGACAGAACTCATAAAGAACCCGGGATACTGCAGGACTTGGGAATCAGATGAAGGGAAGAATTTGGCAAGGTCTGAAGCAAGGGCAGTGCTGAATAGAGAGGGGCTAATTTTAAAGCCCTGGAGTAGACGGGTCCAGGTTACTTAGGAGGTTTGTCCAGTGGAAGGGTTTTCCCATTGGAATGCAAAAATTGGCTGACTGGAAGAGGAACTGACAGCAAATGAATGCATAAAAACCTGACGAGTTATGTCCTCTTCCAGGGAGCCAGAGGGGGCCAGCCCACACCAAATATCGGCCATTCTAACTGGCACAGACAAATAAGGGTTGATTTGTTAAGTATAATCAAAGACAAATTCCTTTTTTAAAATTAGCTAACATATCAAGGGATCCCCACAGGTAGACAGACATCCCCCCATTGTGCAATGGAGGACAAAAACACTTCCCTGAATTCCTGGCCCCGCCCGTCTCCGGGCTAGGGAAACGCAGTACTAACAGGTCCACACTCGCTTCGTCCTCAAGGACGTCTCAGACACTCTCAAACACACAAAACACAACAGATTTCAGTTCAGTTACTCAACCAGAAAATAACAGTTCCTAGAATCCCTTTCCCACAACTTTTCAGCGACAGATCACGTGGCTTACTAGGCAGGAGACGAGAGACAGGATAGGGATGATCAATCCCCACTTACCAGATAGTGGCCACTCCAGGTACAGATACAGATACAGATACAGATTCTTGTACTTTAAACTGAGACTAGATAAGTCAGTTGAAGCGGTCCAACGTCCTGAGGTCTGCAAACCCCCCAAAAGGAAGGCAGCCGGCTAAGCAGACATATCAGCCGTAGGACCAGAAACAAGTGACCAATCGAGTAACCAGTGGTCAAGAGACCTTCAAGTCCCTGTTCGGGCGCCAAATGAAAGGTCACTTGGACACACAAAGTCAGAGGCGTGAAGAAGTACAAGTTTTATTCACAGCATGCATGCTGGACCCCTGAGCTCCAAGCTGGCTCAGAAGTGCCGAAACCAGGAAGTTACAGAGATATTTATTCATTTTTCTGGCTATACAACTGAATTCTAGAAAAAGCTTTTCACGTGTTACTTTTCTTAACACTCATTGGTTCTAAGCTCACACTAGCAGGTCACTAGCAGGACACCTATCTAACTCTAACAGTTAAATGTACAGAAGGGCAGGGTACATCATGGCTCAAACTCTTATCTATTCAGCTTACAATGTGGTAAGGTAGGGACATACATTTTAGGCAGATGCAGTCAATAGATTATACACTGTTTTCAGCTATGTAGGCCAGAGCAATATTTTAAACAACAGTTAACTATTTCATGACCCTACACCTCTCCAGGCACTGGTAGCAGGCAGGCATCTTGCACTGCACGCAGTACATGCCGTGGTTCTCCAGCTCGTGGGCCATGCAAGTGGCGATCTTGCGGGGGCTCAGCCTGCGGCTCACCTGGCCCTGAGGGGGGGTCACCAGATGGTGCTTAGCCAGTGGCCTGCGAGGCAGGTGGCAGGGCTCGCAGTAGAAGACATCACACAAATAAAGCTTAACATGGTATAAACCGGCCTTCTTTTCTTTACAGCTCTAATACTATTGCATTAATTTTTTTGCATCCAAAAAGGTTCGAAGCTGCTCTGGCTCAACAAATACATATTTTATCTGACATTTACATGGATAGGCAGAGCAAGTATACTAGAATAGGAGGAGATGCTTTGGAAGAACTCTGTGTGTGTGAGAGAGGGTCTTGGCATTGGTGATGTTGCGGGGCAGGAGCGAGGTCCATTAATAGAGTTCTGTGTTGGGGCGGGGGAGGCTCCATTCACATCTCACTTGCCCCTAAGCTGATTTTTGACTGCCTTCTCTTCCTGCTCTGATCTTTATTCCTCCCAGCATGATATGAGCTCTCCCTCCTATTAGAGCTTTTTATCTGCTTCCATCAGTTTCTGGAGCTAGTGGACCCTGTGAGACTCTGGAATCCTGTATGGTTCAGAGTTATTGTTTATTCTGAATTTATTTGTAATAGAAGTCAAAAGGGTTCACAAATTAAAATTCAAAAACCAAATAAAGGGGGTGGGGAACCCCCTCCAGTTAACCATAGTTCAGGTTAAAGCCTGCGCAGGAGAAAGCAGATGTAGCTCCCTCTTTAAAGTCATGGCAAAAGACACCTCTAGGCACAGATCACCCATCGGAAATCCATCCCTGTCCGTTGCCCAGAGTCACTGCTGTCAGACAGAAGAGGAATGAGAGCTGTACCAAAAGACCTAAGATGGAACTTCAAGTCTTCCACTTTTCATATCAAAAAGCTGAGTTATCAATGTGAGCTATGCAGTCCTTTGCAGATAAAGTGACGCTTTTATCAAGTGGAATTTATATTTCCTCTATCACACACACAAATCTCACTGACTTGGGGCCTCTTCTATCAAACTGCACTAGCAGTTTTTAGCGCAGAGAGCCACGCTAAATGGCCTGCGCTGCTCCCGATGCTCATAGGAACTCTATGGCCTCCTTTTACGAAGCTGCACTGCTCCCGACACTCATAGAGTTCATATGAGTGTCAGGAGCAGTGCGAGCCATTCAGCACAGCTCACCGCACTACAAACTGCTACTGCAGTTTAATAGAAGAGAGGGTTAGTGAGTGTGAGGCAATAAAAAAAACACCCACATCTACATAGCAAAATACAAAATCAAGTTGTACACAAATTTTGGGAGAGAAAGTAAAAATAAAATTAAAATAATAAAATAAGCTGAAACTACTGGAAAAATATCTATATATGTAATAGGAAATACTGGATAATAATAAGGTGTCGCCATCTAGTGGAGATAGTGAAAAAGACAATGAATGATGAATTGACGAAAGTACAAGATATTCCAAATAATTCGGTATTTGCGCCATCTAGTGGAAGCAATTAAAAAAAAAGCAACGAATGAACTGCAAAGTGAAAAGAGATGTAAAGTTATAAAAATCTCAGTATTCAGATGGAAAAGGTGAAGGGCATCAAGCTCATGACTCTCTGTTTTTGTCGACGTTGCCTCACCTTAAAAGCAAATACAATCAATCTTTATGACACTGTTAATGATGAAATCAGTTTGGAACGGAACCAAAAGAAGTCAGCGAGAAAAAGGAATTGCACATGCCCGAAGACATTAAAAAAAATCCCCTAGGGCTTCCCTTTCAAAGCTGCAGTAGGGAGTCCCCCGCGAGAAATGCACCAAAGCCCCCTAGGGACATGCATAGAAAAGATTTGGCCCTCTTCTATTACTGCGGTTCCCCACGCTAAAAATTGCTATCGCAGTTTCTTAGAAGAGGGGGTAAGTCATCATATGTCACAACAGAGGATCCAGACAACACAAAGTATGACAAAATATGCAAATAAGTCAAGTGGAGAAAGCATAAAAAAATACAAACCATATGATGAACAGAAGGTGAAATGCGATGTGGCTATATAGTGAGTGCAAGTCAATACAGAAAACACCCACAAATACATAGCAAAATAAAATAAAAATCAACCTGTAGGTAAATTTTGGGCGAGAAAATAAATATACAATTTAAATAAGCTGAAACTGATGGGGAAAATATATGTATAATAGTAATGTAGTAATATCGCGTTCTCGTGGAGATGGTAAGAAAGACAATGAATGATGAATGGACTGCAAAGTAAAAAATACAGTATTTCAAATACAATGGCGCCATCTGGTGGAAACGGTAAAAAAAGACAATGAATGTGAATAGGCTGAAAAGTAAAAGATTCTGCATTTCTAATACAATGGCGCCATCTAGTGGAAATCATCACAAAGGACAACGAATGAACTGCAAGTGAAAAAAATATATTTTAAATAAATAAATGCTTAAAACAGTTGTAATATGTAATGTTTAAATGTTTAGAAAAGGCAATATAATAAATATCAGCATTCATACCATAATAGTGAAGGGTATTAAGCTGATAACTGGGTCTCTTTTCTTCCTTATATAAAATATTGTTGATGTTGCCTGGCGAGAAATAAGAATCTATGTGAGATCTTGATGCCATCTATTTTACCTGGCTCATACACTCAGCTACCTGCACACACTGGCCAACCAGCCTGAGGTTGCTGCTCTGTCTGCAAACATGTGGTATGCATTGATTCCTTCACAGATCCACATACTAATAAAGGTTTCAATATACTGTACATCATTCATCCGATTGCAATGCCTATCAAGTTGTTTACATCATAATTTGTCTATGTGATAAACTATTCTATCCAAACTGCTATGCAGTTTTTAGCAGGAGGAGCCAGTCCATTCATTGCCTTTTTTATTGTTTCCACCAGATGACGCCATTGTATATGAAATACTATATTTTTTATTTTGCAGTCCATTCACATTCATTGTCTTTTTTACTATTTCCTATCTGTTATACATAACATTTTTTTCCAGCAGTATCAGCTTATTTTAATTTTTTACTTTCTCGGTGCCGCCCCTCCTCTGACATCAGAGGAGGGGCGGGACCGCGACAGAGAAAACAGCTCTGAAGCAGTGGAAAGATCGCTGGCATCGCGATCTTGCTGCAGGCTGCTTTGTTAAGGTAAACGGTGCGGGGAGGCCAGGGGGAACACAAAGGCCTTCTCAGGGGGGGGGTCAGCAGTCCTTCGGGGTGGGGGGTGGGTGGGGCGGGCAGGCCTTTGGGGGGATGCAGGCCTTCAAGGGTGGGACAGGCCTTCAAGAGGGGGAGACAGGCCTTCGGGGGGGATGCAGGCCTTCAAGGGGGGGACAGGCTTTCGGGGGGATGCAGGCCTTCAAGGCGGGACAGGCCTTCCCAGGGGGGGGTGAGCAGTCCTTCGGGGTGGGGGGTGAGACAGCTCCAGCCCCGGAAGCGAGAGGACGCCAAAAATAAGTGCTCTCTGTTGGAACCCTTGAAAAAGCCTGTTTAGGCGAAACGGGTCCCGTCGGGCATACAATTGTTGGTGCAATAAAGGATAAGTGAATGATGATTCATCAATGGTTGATTGCCGTTTTTGAAATTTGAATTATGTAAAAGAATTTTACTCATTGACTAAATAAGATTTTCACAATCTGTGATTGAACCCATGATAAGTGAGGTTACTCTTTTTTGTGGATTTTTCCATTTAGCCTCATTTTCTATCTTCTATACTTTATTTTTTTACAGGTCATCAGGGGGGACAGGCAGGCAGGCCTTCAGGGGTGAGATGCAGGCCTTCAAGGGGGGGAACAAGCCTTCAAGGGGGGGTAGACAGGCCTTCAAGGGGGGGACAGGCCTTTAAAGGGGACAGGCAGGCTTTCAGGGGTGGGATGCAGGCCTTCAAGGGGGGGGGGCAGGTCTTCAAGGAGGGACAGGTCTTCAGGGGGAGGTGTAGGCCTTCAGGGGTGACAGACCTTCTAGGGGGGGGACAGGCAGGCCTTCGGGGGGGATGCAGGCCTTCAAGGGGGGGCAGGCTTTCAGGGGTGGGATGCAGACCTTTAAAGGGGGACAGGCCTTCAGGGGAGGGAGACCCTGGTGTAGAAGTACACGGAGGGAAGAAGGGAGGGAAGGGGGGTTCAAAGAGACATGCATATGCCGGACTTTGGGGGGGAAGAAATAATGGGTCTGAAAATAGAGGAGAGGAAGAGGGATGATGGACAATGGGATTTAGGGAGTGAAGGAACAGAAAGAGAGAGAAGTTGGACACAAGGGATGGTGTGGAGGGGGGATAGAGATACTGGATAGGAGGGTAGTTGGGAAAAGAAAGAGAGAGATAGTGGACCCTGGAGTGGTGGGGAAGGAGGGAGAGATGCTCGATGAAAGGGTAGTTAAGAAAAGGTGGATCTGTGGAGGGAGACAAAAAAAAGGAAAGATTCCAGACCTATTGGGGAGGGAAGGGAATTGGAAGGGGAGGACAGGGATGGCAGATGAATGGTTAGCACAGAGAAAGAAGAAAGAAGGAGACCCTGGAAAGCAAGTTATCAGAAGACAACCAGAGCCTGGGACCAACAAGATTTAAATAATGACCAGACAACAAAAGGTAGAAAAACTAATTTTATTTTCTGTTTTGTGATTACAATATGTCAGATTTGAAACGTGTATCCTGCCAGAGCTGGTGATAGACCGCTTGTTTATTTTGTTTACACTACAGCGCCAGTGTGGTTAGGAGAAGGCAAAGGGGGTGAAGAGACAATAAAATAAACCCACCAGGATGTTTGAAAAAAACAAAACAAAACACCCAATTGGGCAGGAAAATTGAATTGAATTGAAAAACCAATTCAATAGGCTGAATCGAATCGAAATTTTTTTTCCTGAATCGGACAGCACTAGTGCCAAGTGGTATAAGGTGGTATAAGTGATTGGGCCTTATTTCTCTTTTGTGATATCTCTATTTATTATCTTGAAAGTAAATTAACAGAGCAGCCACTACTCTACCTGCAGAAAACCCTTCTCTTCGAAAACTGAACACTACATGGACCTTCAAAAATATTCTGTCTACTATGACTAGGTCTCTCTTCTCCTTTTCTCCTATTCATTCTCTTCCTTCCCCCCTTCAAAACCCCTCTATGCCCCAAGGTACCCTTTTATCCCCACTGTAAGTCGCCTGGAGCCTTCATAGGGATTGCGCAACGCACAAATATCAGACCAGATTAGATTATCATGGGATCATTTTGGTGGCCTTGAATTTTTAGTGCACTGTGTTGAATTTGTGTTATAAATTATTATAATAATATAATATAACAGTTTATATACTGCAGGACCGTGTGGTGCAGCGGTTAGTGCTACAGCCTTAGCATCCTGGGGTTGTAGGTTTAAGCCCCACGTTGCTCCCTGTGATCCTGGGCAAGTCACTTAAGGCAGAATTCTATAAAAATGTTGTGTTTTTCTATGAATTAAATATTTTCCAACTCTCAGGACAGGTTCAGCTGAGAAAGTGGCTATTTTGGGTCACACTACCCTCACATCAATATGCACCTAGGTGGGATAGGCACAGCAAAAATGGTTTTGAACACCCTACCTGCTGGGCACAGAGCATCAGTTGAACACAGTGATGCCTTAAGCTGTTGAGCCACTGTAACTTGCTTCTATAGATTGTAACTGTTAGATACCTGTTGACAAAAAAGTGGACTTGACCTCCCCACCTGGGGAACAAATAAAGTAGCTAAGAGCCTTGCGTGTTCACATCAGAATTTGAGATCTGCTTTGTTTCTTTTTTGAATATCTAATGCTTCACTTAGGCTCACTACCACTTCCTTACCATATATCATTGAGCAATATCCAACAACAAATTTGTGTGGCTCAACACCTTAAGGCATTGCTATGTTCAGCTGATGCCAGCAGGTAGGGTGTTCAAAACCCCATCAAACCATTTTTGCGGTGCCTGGCCCACCTGGGTGCATATTGATGATGTAGTGATGATGTCAGAGTAGTGTGACCAAAAATGGCCATTTTTTCTGCTGAACCAACATGAAACGTGAGTGTTCTCTTTGTTTTTGGGGTTTTTCCTGAGAGTTGGAAATGGGATGTATCAAATAATTCAAAAGAAAAAAGTTGTGAAAAAACAGCTATATCTAGAAATGCTGAATTAAGTGAGTCACAGAATTTATGACTTTAAACAAGATATTTTGAGGGGAGAGGGGAAATAGACTATAGCATTATAGTGAACATGTATTCTGCTTGAGCTGGTTTGAGACATGGCTGGTCAATACATTTTAGAAGTGTCCCCAAAAGTTGACTATCAGGCTTCACCATGTCTCTGGCCAGGGGTAAAAGAGTTAATAGTGCAAGTTGGAACCCCTAACACTACATCCTCTCTTGACTTTGCACAGTGGAGGAAGAAAAGTGCATCTCTTTCCACATATATAGTGTTGTACTACATGCAATGACTGCCTTTTCCGGGGTTTCCATATGGCTATGGTTTGTAGGTAGCAATGTTCTTCTGAGTGTCACAGACAGTGGGGCTTTTTAAAATCTATATGAGCTACAAAGCTAACTGAAGGCTGTGTTTTGGAATGTGTGCCAACATTGTGGATTAGCGAAGAATTGGACAGTCTTTATATGTGTGGCTGAATATCCACTGAGTTTGGGGAATACCCTGCACAGCTTCTAACTAGCTCAACTACTTCATTGAGAGGTGCAGTGCAAGCTGCACTGTGTACCAAGGGTGGGGTGACAGCCAAAGCTAGAAGGATGCTATAAAACTAAGATGTATGGCAGGGGTCTCCAAAGTCCCTCCTTGAGGGCCGAATCCAGTCAGGTCTTCAGGATTTCCCCAATGAATATGCATGAGATCTATGTGCATGCACTGCTTTCAATGCATATTCATTGGGGAAATCTTGAAGACCTGACTGGATTCGGCCCTCAAGGAGGGACTTTGGAGACCCCTGGTGTAAGGGGACAGACTCAAAAAGATCTCAATATATTGTGGTATGCCTGCTAGGAGTGTCCTTAAGGTAGCAGAGCTGGTTGAGGTTGTTAGATACATTCCAGCTTTGAGAAAAACAGAAACTCCTGAAACTGGTGTTTTCTCCAGAAGCACCAGAGGGAGCAAGAGAGCAGAAGGGTCTGAAGTGCAATTCACATTGAACTGAAAGCAGTTTTAATTAGGAAGCTGAACTCTTTCACCTGGTGGTTGGGGGGTGGGGCATTTGCCTATTAAATGCTAGCTGCACTGCTAAGAGCAGTGGTTTCAAACTCTTGGCCTGCTAGGTACTATTTGGAGGACCTCAGTATGTTTATCACAGTCACAAAAGTAAAATAAAACAGTTTCTTGATCATATGTCTCTTTAGCTATAAATTATAATATTATTATTAAGACTTAGCCAAAAAGAAAGATTTATAAACTATAAAGAGTTTTACCTCATGCAAAATTGTCATTTCTTTAATAAGACATTAAGTATTTTTTCTGAGGCCCTCCAAGTACCTACAAATCCAAAATGTGGCCCTGCAAAGGGTTTGAGTTTGAGACCAGTGGCTAGGATAGGAAAAGAGAGCGGTCCTGACTGAGGAAGTAGCCAAGCCACATGGCCAGGAAGAAGCCAAGGTTGAGGGTCAGGCAACAGGAGATTTGCCATAAGCCATGGACCTAAGAGAAGCAAATGCAGACCAACAAGCAATAGAGGGCTGTTTGAACTAAGGCAAGTGAGATGATTATGAAATGCTGAGCGTGTTTAAAAGTAGAGTGGTTTCGCCTCTTGCTAGAGACTTTGAGTGTTTGTTTGTTTTTTTGCAATAAAGAACTCTTTGCTATACAGTATTGTGTGATACCCAAGTTCTAGGAGGAACCATTGAAAGTTTTATTTCTCTTGTGGGTTTTTTTTCTCTCTCTGGGATTGTGTAAGAGACTGGATAGTGCAGAAGCATAGGAGCTGTGCTGATTAATCCAGCACAGCTCTGAAAAGAAGTTGGGTGTTTTTTTTTTGTTTGTTTTCTTTCCTGCTCTAACTCAGAGATTTATATGTTTCAACTCAGGGTGAGAACGGAACTCTTTTGCAAATATTCTACCTGTGTGCATTTCCTTCCTGCCCTACATGTGGCTTAAAGAACACCTGAATAAGGACCTGGAGGGAAGACTCTGAGAGGCACAGAAGAACCCAGAAACGTTTTGGTTGTTGCAAGTATGAACTGATGCTGGAATTTTCTTTGGATTGGGAGCATACTGACACTGTGAACTGTGTTCTGATTTTTGTCTTTTGAATTGTTCTGTTTGGACTTTCTTTTGAGGCTTTTTGAGGCTTCTTTTGAGGCCTTTTTGAACTGAGTTATAATAAAGCATAGTTCATATTTCAGTTACAGATAGTGCGTGGTATCTTAATGGTTAAACACCAGTACTCAGTAGTCTCCTAAAATTTGTGCTTCCCCTAGAGCAGGGGTCTTAAAGTCCCTACTTGAGGGCCGCAATCCAGTCAGGTTTTCAGGATTTCCCCAATGAATATGCATGAGATCTATGTGCATGCATTGCTTTCAGTGCATATTCATTGGGGAAATCCTGAAAACCCGACTGGATTGCGGCCCTCAAGGAGGAACTTTAAGATCCCTGCCCTAGAGGCACATGCTAACCCCTGTCACACGCCACTCAGACCAGCTGCCGCCGGAGGGTG
Organism: Geotrypetes seraphini; assembly: GCF_902459505.1. Taxonomy (NCBI): domain Eukaryota; kingdom Metazoa; phylum Chordata; class Amphibia; order Gymnophiona; family Dermophiidae; genus Geotrypetes; species Geotrypetes seraphini. Next base: position 50,013,331 of record NC_047097.1, read on the forward strand.
GATGTGACAATATGTATACTTTGGAGAAAAGGTGGGAGAGGGGAGATGTGCATAAGGTGAGTCTTTCATTTGAAAGGAAGCTCTGAAATGAGAACGCAAGAATTGCCTTACTGGGTCAGACCAATGGTCCAGCAAGGCCAGTAGCCCGTTCTCACGGTGGCCAATGCAGGTCACTAGTACCTGGCCAAAACCCAAAGAGTAGCAACATTCCATGCTACCCATCCAATAGAGCAGGGTTAGGGAACTCCGGTCCTCGAGAGCCGTATTCCAGTCAGGTTTTCAGGATTTCCCCAATGAATATGCATTGAAAGCAGTTCATGCAAATAGATTTCATGCATATTCATTGGGGAAATCCTGAAGACCCGACTGGAATACGGCTCTCGAGGACCGGAGTTCCCTACCCCTGCAGTAGAGGCTTCCCCATGTCTTAATAATAGACTATGGACTTTTCCTCCAGGAATTAGTCTAAACCTTTCTTAAAACCAGCTCAGGAGTTATCTAAGTAAATACTTATTTTAATAGAAGGAGTGGTAGATGCATGGAACACTCTCCCAGAAGAGGTAGTGGAGACAGAGAATGTCTGAATTCAAGAAAACCTGGGATCTCTTAGGGCAGGGGCATCAGTCACTCCTCGAGGGCCACAATCCAGTCGGGTTTTCAGGATTTCCCTAATGAATATGCATGAAATCTATTAGAATACAATGAAAGCAGTCCATGCAAATAGATCTCATGCATATTCATTGGGAAATCCTGAAAACCCGACTGGATTGCGGCCCTCGAGGAGGGACTTTGACACTCCTGTCATAGGGAGATGAAAAGATAATGGTTTCTGCAGATGGGCAGACTGGATGGGCCATTTGGCCTTTATCTGTCATGTTTTTATGTTTCTGGGGGAGTGGACAGCTGGCCCACTGCGTCCAGAAACAACCTACTCTGCCGATTTCCCAAACCAGCAGCAGTAATCTTTCCATTCAGCCATCCATCATGGACCCTCCTGCTTGTCCCTATATCCGTTGATCCCCCTCTCCCCGGTGTCATTTTCTTGTTCCACCACAGCAGAGTTGGTAAAGGCAGGGAAGTGTAGAAAGATTCCACGATGACTGCATTTAAGTTAACAGCTGCTGCTGCTTGAGAATTATACAGCAGTGGTGGGAAGGCGAGTAGGCAAGGTAATGGGGAGAAGGAAGAAAGATGGGGGCAGATGCTGGCTGGAAGGGGTGGAGATGATATATGATGGAAGGAGGGGAGAAGCAAAAAAGGCCACATTCTGAATGGGGGAAGAAGCTACAGTTAGATAATGGAGGGGGGTGAGGGAAAGAGATGGCAAGCTGTGGGTAAACTTAGTGAAAAGAGCCATTGAGGACTGGATACGAAGAAAATGTCATCTAGACCAATGTTCTTCAACCGCTGGACCGTGGACCAGTGCTGGTCTGCAGAAATTTCTTGCTGGTCCACAGGACCGGCATGTGCATTGGGCCCGAGATAGTGATCTTCAACCGCCGGTCCATGGTGCGATGGATGCAGCTTTATCTTTGGGCTGAATCCCTCTTCTTGACTGCTGTGGGCAGCGGCTCCTATGCGCCTCCTGCACTTGAACCGGAAGCCTTCTCTCTGACATCACAACGTCAAAGGGAATGCTTCCGGATGAGGCACGGGACGCACGAGGAGCAGCTGCCCGTGGCTTTGCACTGAGGCAGTGAGGAAGAGGGAGCCGGCCCGAAGGTAACACCGGAGAGGGGAGAGCAGCAACTGCAGGCTTTCAATTGGTGGCTTCCCCTGTTGGCTCCTGCTGGCAAGGGAGTCTCTGATCAGCTGTCTTTTTAATAGGCGCAGCTGTTGTGCATGCACAACACACACGCACAAGAGTTGCGCCTATTAAAAAAAAAAAAGACACCCCCCCCATTCCTCTGAGCTCTTCTGACAACCCCCCACCGTCTACTACTACTACATTTATCATCTATAGTGCTGAAAAATGCATGCATTTAACGTACAATAGACAGTCCCCATTCTGAAGAGTTTACAATCTAATTTGGACAGACAGGATATATAGCGTTGGGGAGTTTCTTGCAGACAGAATGATAGGATGGACATAGGTAGTTATGGTGAATAGGAATTACCATGTTTCTCTGAAAATAGGACACTGCCTTATATTAATTTTGGGTCAGAAAAATGCACTAGGGCTTATTTTCGGGGGATGTCATTTTTTTTTTCATGTACAATTAATCATCTCTCCCTTCCTCTCCTCTCCTCCACCCCAATTCTTCCTCTTTCCTTTATCTCCCCCACATATGCAGCATCTTTTCTCCCCTCTCACCCATCCCCTTGGGCTTTCCCTCTGCAGCATATTTGTATCCCCCTCCCTCTGTGAAGCAGAACCCTTGCACAGCATCTTTCTATCCCTCTCCCCCCTGTGCAGATCCCTTGCACAGCATCTTTCTATCCCTCCCATTCCCTGTATAGCAGAACCTTTGCACAGCTTCAATCCCTCCATCCCATCCCCCCCCCGCGCAGAACTCTGCTGACCCTCCCACTGCGAGACAGACATACCTCCCTCCAAAAAGCAATGTCGGCAGTACGTTAAACAGGCTGCTTCGCGGCTTTCCCCTGCTAGGGCCTTCCCTGTGCTGCGTTGATGACATCATCATCAGTGATGCGGCAGAGGGTAGGACCCGGTGGAAGAAGACTGCGAAGCAGCCTGTTTAAAGTGCTGCCGATGCTGCTGTTTGGAGGGAGGTATGTCGGTCTCGCAGTGGGAGGGTCAGCAGGGTTCAGCAGCGGGGCGGAATGGGCAGGGCTTCAGGGGCGATCTAACTAGGACTTATTTTCAGGGTAGGTCTTATTTCCGGGGAAACACAGGGTAGGAGTTGAAAGCAGCACTGAAACAGTGGGCCTTTAGCTTGGATTTGAATACTGCTAGAGACAGCGCCTGACATAATGACTCTGGCAGTTTGTTCCATGCATACAGCACAGAAAGATAGAAGGGCTGGAGTCTGGAGGTGGCCGTGGAGGAGAAGGGTATGGATAGGAGGGACTTGCCCGATGAACAGAGTTCATGGGGAGGGGGGGGGTGGAGAGAAGTGTGGAGAGATATTCAGGGGCTGTAGAGCGAGTGCATGGACCATTCAGGCCTTTATCTGCCGTCATCTACTATGTTCTGTTCTGTGTAGGTCAGTAAGAGGAACTGTATTTGGAAATGGATGGGGAGCCAGTGAAGGGACTTGAGGAGAAGGGTATTATGAGCTTGGCGGCTCTCGCAGAATACAAATTGTGAGTGGGATGGGGCGAGGACTGTTTAGGAGGGCAGAGATTGGAACTGACATCCCTGGCAGAAAATAAGAGAAGGAGTAAATGAATATAGATGAGACTAATAGGAGCATGTGAGGGATTGAATTGCAGCCCAGATGCATACAGCGAGAGTGGGGATAGATGAATGAGAGGGAGAAAGCGTTGAAGTTTTGGACCTGAGAAGAGGGTGTACCGTAAAATAAAAGGCCGGGAGGAGAGAACACATCCCTTCCAGCTGGCAGGCCCGACAACACACAGCACACCGTACTTTCAATACGAAACCGGCAGGGGGGATGCCTACTCCCTTCTGCCTGTCCGTTTAATATAAGACCCTCCCCCTCCCGTACTTTCTACCGAAGACCGGTAGGCCCGCCTCTTCCTGGGATGCACTGGGAGGGGCCTAAGGTACTGATTGGTTCGGGAGCCCGAGGCCCCGCCCAGGGGAGGGTGCTTGGCGTAGGACGTCATTTCTGGGACGGGAAGTCGAAAGCGGTCGGGGTCGGGAGTGTCTTCTCGTCCAAATGCGCTGTTAGGCCTGCGGGGGGGTCGGATTCGTTCTTTTTTAAAGGATGGAGCCGGAAGCTGCCGAGCAGCGTGCAGGCGTTTCCGCTCGGGAGTCTGTGCCGTCGAAAAGGTTTCATGTCCTGGTGGGGGTCACTGGGAGCGTGGCCGCTCTGAAGCTGCCCCTCCTCCTTTCTAGTCTGCTGGAGATCGCTGGGGTGAGTGAACGCTAAAAAAAAAAAAAAAAGTCAGCCCCGGCTTCAGACAGCTTGTGCTTTAAAATTGCTGCTAGATGGATGCAGTGAAAACGAGTAAGAGATTTCAGGGACTATTGCAACGAAAGCTAAAGTGGGGAAGAGCCAGCGCTTCAGGTTTAAAAACATATTCTACTAGTGAAGGAGGGACGTAGCTTATTTAAGTTCTTTCCAACCCCTCTGCATGTGTGGGAGTCGTGTGTATTGGCCTGACCCGGAGGAGACGGCTCAAACGCGCAGTTTAACCCTTTCAGGACCATAAGGATCGTAAGCCAATTTTTGTGGTTTTGACGACATTTTTATGGTAAAAAGGGCTTGCAGATGCCAAAAAATTGATTTTTTTTGTGAAATATCATTATTTTTATTTAAAAAATCACACTTCTGGCTTATGGACAGTGTGGCAAGTGAATCTTCTCGTCAATCTGGCAACGACGCTAATGAATGAATGTCGGAACCAGTTTGTTTACATAAAGGCAGTATCATATGGAATCTGTACATATCAAATTTAGAACTGTAGACTATCCCAATCAAAATTTATAGGATTTTAAAGTTATGGGACAAATATGTCCCTTGGTCCTGAAAGGGTTAAATGGAGTGATTTCATAGGTTTGGTACTGGGGAAGGGAGCGCTACCCCCCTCCCCCCCACGATTAAGGTTGGAGACCAATACAGCAACAGCATCCACACTTTCCCTGCTGCTGCTATAACCTCAATAACATAAGAATAACTATTCCGGGTCAGTCATTTAGCCCAGTTTCCTGTTTCTAAGGTCATCTCACAGTTCATGCTTCCCCAGAGCTGATAAAGTACTCTGCTGTTCCCAAATATTCCACTGGTTTGAAAATATATAAAAAAAAATACAGTTAAGCAATGTGTGATAATATGGTTAAATGTGTTTGTTCAATTTCAACGTGCAGAAAACAACAACAACCATAGCAAAAAAATTCAGAATGCAGACATATTTGCACATATTCCAAACCGCCCCTTCCATCCCCCACCCCCCCCAACAAAAACCCAAACAGAAAATCCCTGAATATAAGAAGGTAATAGATAAATCAATTAGGAGTTCAAGAGTCTACTCCGGGCCACCGATGGAAGGGTCATCCAAAATTGCTCCCAAATCACAGTAAATCTTCGCCCCGGTCCAGAGTCAAGATCAATAAAATGTCTATGTTCTAAGGAAGCATGTATGATTATCAATGATTTCCTATGTGTGATAATATAACTATTAGATGTCCCCATGAACAGTTTTGAAAGAATATATAAGAGAACACTTCCCTCTATAACAGTGGTCTCAAACCCTTTGTGGGACCATATTTTGGATTTGCAGATACTTGGAGGGCCTCAGAAAAAAAATAGTTAAGGTCTTATTAAAGAAATGACAATTTTGCATGAGGTAAAACTCTATAGTTTATAAATTCCTTTTGGCTAAGTCTTACTAATAATATTGTCATTTATAGCTAAAGAGACATGTGATCAAGAAACTGTTTTATATTACTTTTGTGATTATGATAAACATACTGAGGGCCTCGGGTTTGAGACCACTGCTCTATAAATAATAATGAAACTTTGCAATACAAGCTTTACATATGATAGGAATAGCTCAGAGACATGAAGGGGCACAACAGAGGGAGAAAACCTCCAGCCACCTCAAGACCCAATCATTGCTTAATCCTTTATACTTTTAAGCTTATTTTTAAATTTCAAAAAATTATTCTTAGTGAAACTCTCAATTTCCAAAAGATGTTCAGTAGGTGACAAAGCACTTAGCTAAAGCATGGCTTTTTGGTTCCCACGTGTCCACGTTTCATTATACTGCTTCAGGAAACCAAGCAGCTGTGAACTCAACTATACAGAAAGACAGCAATAGATGCTGTGTACCTAAAAAATTCAAGCAGAAACTTCTTACTCCAAATTAAGCACATTGTACCATAAATATTAAAAAATGGAACCTTAATATTGTGTAACACATAACACTTGTCACACTGGTTACTTTTCAAAAACAACCTTCTATCTTGAAAAGACGCTCTCAATCGCTGTGTAATGGCGAAACTAATGTCGACGTCAAAAATTTAAAGGGGCAAAACATCGACACGTCAGACGTGATGACATCAAAAACATCCTCCACTCAAACAATAACCTTCTGGAAAAGGGTTACACTGTCAATGTGTTTGATATCCGAAAAGGTTTTGAAAATGAAAAAGTTATTTTTTTTATTGGTGACCTGTGCAATAAAGAGAACCTGTTACCAGCATTGAAGGGGGTGAGTGTTGTGTTCTTCTTAGCTATTTCTGGGCAAGAATCCAAAGCTCAACCTGGTACTGTGCTTGGGTTCCAACTGGTGAATAATTACAGTACAAGTTTATGACACAAGTTTTTATCCTAACACAATACATCCTAGGGGTCTAATACCACTATACATAATATATAGTTTATAGGTTACAGTTAGCCATAGTAATCCTTACAGTGCAAGTTTTTTTCAATACACATTACGTTACTTGACTCTGAGACCTTCAGGAAACATAGTAGGGCATTCATATCTTCAACAGTTACCAATTTGATGGAGCTTATAGCCAAGATGTAAATCATATGTAAAAGTTATTAGTAGACTGACCTATACACTCATGATAATAAATCTTTTACTCATTTATGTGATTTCTTTGTCCTCTAAATTGTCACATTGAGAAAGACACAAGGGAAGCAACTGCTTGCCCTGTATTGGTAGCATGGAATATTGCTACACCTTGGGTTTTGACCAGGTACTAGAGATCCTGAATTGGCCACCATGAGAACAGGCTACTGGGCTTAATGGACCATTGGTCTGACCCAGTAAGGCTATTCTTATGTTCCTATGTAAAGGGCAGGCTTTTGTCCAGAGTTTAGAGCATACTATGTCTGCCTTTAAGATGTATATGTCCTCATATATCAATTATCCAGGGCGGCTGCTATTTACCTGGATGCAGGTTCAGGAGCAATTCCTTTCTTATGTAGAAGAGAAGACTTTTTTTTTTTTTTAATTGTCTTTATTAGCAACTGCAAAGGGACATACAACCATGATCAAAGTAAGCATAAAAACATAGCAGGCAGCAGAAAAATAGCACTTGAAAACTATGACAGCAAGACTTTCTGTCCTGGTGGTTGTTAAAATAAATTGGACACAAAATGATGTGTGTTTTAATGAGCAGAATATTCAAGTTTGTTTAAAAGATATAAAGTAAAAATAATATAACTGTATATTTTGTATCCAAAGGTAGAAAAGAAGACACATTAAAATTCTGATAATGTTCTCCCAAAGACAAGTTTTGAAATACTATACATTTATACTTTCCTTGACATCATTCTGTAGAGATTAGCAACTGGTAACGTAGTCAGGCTTTTCCAAAAACATCATCTTTGCACGCACATCCTTTGCCTACATAGTACATTTACAAAAACATATTTTTTAACTAGTATATAAGCCCGTTACATTAAAGGGTGCTAGAATATATGTCTGTCTGTCTTTCTTTATTTCTGTCTCTCTCCCTCCCACTGTCTTTCTTTCTGTCTATCTCTTTCCCTGGCCCCCTTTGTCTGTCTGTCTTTCTGCATCTTTCCCTGCCCCTGTGTATTTCTTCTTTTCTTTCTGTCTCCTTCCCTCCCACTGTCTGTCTTTCCTTCTATCCCTCCCCCTCCATTTTTTTTGTGCAGCAGCAGCATATTTCCCTCCCCCCACCCCACTTCCCTGTGCAGCAGCAACATAATTTCCCTCCCCCCCACTTCCTTGTACAGCAGCCATAGCAGCATTCCCTCCCCCTCCATTTCCCTCCCCCCACACCACTTCCCTGTGCAGCAGCATTTTCCCCTACCCCCCCTTTCCCTTCCTGCGGTCTGGCCGGCTCCCTTAGTCCCTTGCCGCCCCCCTCCCTTCCCGCGGTCCCGACAAACCTGCTTACTGAAGCAGCGTCCGCAGCACTCTACACACACTGCTTCGGGGCCTTCTACTGCCCTGATTTACTCTGGCACGTCCCTGATGACATCATCAGAGATGCAGCAGAGCAAATCAGGGCAGGAGAAGGCCCCGAAGCAGCGTGTATAGAGCGTTGCGGACGCTACTGGAGTTGGCAGGTTTGTCGGGACTGCGGGAAGGGAAGGGGGGTGGCAAGGGACTAAGTGAGACGATCAGACGGCGGGAAGGGATGGGAGGGTCAGAACGCGATGGGAGGGTCAACGTGGGTTCGGGTGCTTCGATGAGGGGTGAGAGGGGGGGTTCCGACAAAATTACTTACTGTAAGTGAGGGGGGAGCCGGCAAGACCGCAGGGACCGTTTTATGCACGCATGCGCACTCCTGCCTGCCACGGACATACGGATCACGTATCACGCAGGTAGGAGTGCGCATGTGCGCTTAGCGTTTTATTATAGTAGATGTAATTATTCAATTAACCTCTTCTATCCTGGAACAAAAGTAAAATACATAGAAACATAGAAATAGATGGCAGATAAGTGCCACGGCCCATCTAGTCTGCCCACCCCAATGACCCTCCCCTACCTTTCTCTGTGAAGAGATCCCATGTGACGATCCCATTTGGCCTTAAAACCAGACACGCTGCTGGCCTCAATTACCTGAAGTGGAAAAGACTATTCCAGTGATCAACCACCCTTTTGGTGAAAAAGTATTTCCTGGTATCACCGTGCAGTTTCCCGCCCCTGATTCTCCACGGATGCCCTCTTGTTGCTGTGAGACCTTTGAAAAAGAAGATATCCTCTTCCACCTCGATACAATGTAAGTTAGGCAAATTCACTTCTACATTAAGCCCAGTAGGAGATAGTGTTTCACTTTTTTCTCTTTATATCTTTTGACCTATTGAAATATAAATTATTTCTGTACAGGCCTGCATCCTCTAACATTTGCAGAAGTAGATAGACAGTGGGTTCTTATGATTTCATCCTTCCTGTATTGGTCACAAAAACAACTTCTAAAATCTCTTAACACGAGCCTGAGTGCAGATTTAAAATATCTTAAAAATATTGATCTTTTAATTACAGTATCTCATGCATTTTCACTAAAATCCTAATTTTAATTCCCAAACTTTAATATCTGTTCACTTAGTTTTGATTTATTCATGAAGCCTAGTATTGTTTTAATCCAGCAACCCAGCTTTCATATTACCTGCCACTCCTGTCACACCTGGAAATTCCAGAATCTCTCAACACAATATATTAATGAACAATTGTTAATTCAGAGCACAAATTAGTGTTTGTTTATTTACAGTTTCCACACCTATACAAAATATTTTTGTGTTTTTTGCATTTTTATAACTTGAAGAGCTACCATATTTGGAGGTTAATGTATGCTGTTACCACAAACTTCTGTGCATAAACCAGAATGGAATTGTCCAGATCAGAATGATGTGCACTAAAAAAGTGTCCTCTAATTCATCTGATAATATAAAAAAAAACTTTATTTCTCCAATGTCACAATGATGCATACAACGACTCAATGACTCGACATTAACATGTTTCGGCCAATAGGCCTGCCTCAGGAGTCTTGAATTACCGAGAATGGCATTTGCTGAATCCTAGCTAGACTGCTGTTAATGTTTAAAATTTGCACAAACTTCTATGTCAGAGACCGCAAAGCAGGAAATGGAAGAAGAGGCTAGCACAGGGAATTACTATTGGTTAGAGAGAAGCAGGAACACAGCTTTCTCCTCTCCACATTGCAATGCTGAAGGATACTGTAACTTGCACAAAGCAGAGATTAATACAGGCAGTGGAGGGGGAGAGGAAATCCACACATCAACAGTTAAAAACCAAACCACATTAGTTGGCAGACTGCATTGATGAGCCTGGTCTATATTTGCTGCCAGCTACTATGTTACTATAACACAAATAGATACTTAGTGATTTACAGTGCCCATACACTGTAAAACGTAAATACATAGATAGGTGTTTTTTTTTGGATCACCCAAACAGCTACCACTGAAATTCTGTGCATCCCATAGCATCGACATTTGAAAACACCAGCTTTGTAAAATCTGTATGTACGAATGTGCCATGTAGGAGCTTCAGCCAGTAAACTTAATGGTTCTCTGTATTTGTTCCAGCATGTTTTCTTGTATAGGTCCCCAAGAGTGGGATAATCTTCCTCGACACGTATATTAGCAGACAAGTTTAAGTAGCTTTAAAAAAATTGTTAGAGACATCTTTTCTGTAAGATGAAATACAGGAGTTGAATTATATGTTAGGATGCAGGCACTGGTGATGCCTTTTTTTGAGATTTTATTAAGTTTCATATCATCATTGTGTATATATTGTGATTAGTGGATTATTGTTTTGTATGTGTTTAGACTGTGTATATATTTTGTTGTGACTCCTTTGGGAAAGGCGGGATACAAATAAATAAAAACATAATGTCTCAGATCTTGGCACCTGGCAGACATCTTCAGGTCTGGCTGATGCCCTTCAGAAGAGAATCACTGATCTGTACCTTTCAGTTTTGGGCGTCATTGTTGACTCCACACTTTCATTTAATGACCATCTCAACTCTCTGGTAAAAAAGTTTTTTAGGCCCCGATTCTGCAAATTGCGCCTATCTTTAGGCATGCTTTTGACGTCCGCGGGGCACATGTCGCGCTTAGCGCCACTTAGGCATCCACTGTGCGTCTCCAATAATACAATTTTTTCACTTGTAGACGTCCCTACAGTGTATTTAGTTATATGTAAAAATGTGTTTTTTTACTGATTCTTTTCCATTATTTCAGGATTGTAAGCTTTAACATAATAAAAACATAGTATACAATCTTTAAAAGGATATTTATATAATATATTATTTTCAGTGGGAGTTGAACTGGGAACATCAGTGTGAATCTTGAAAAAAGTGACATACTTACACTCTAATCTTCATTCTAATCCACTGTACTAGACAATGAGCCATACAATAATAGCAATTCTGGTTTTATTATACTGTTCTGTACAGGCGTCATTATAGCAGTTAATTCTGCTGGGATAGATACCAGGAGACAACACAAGGTGGATTTGCTGCCCTGTCATATTCTTTTTCTTCATTATTACAGGATTGTAAGCTTTAACATAATAAACACAAAAAAAGTAACACAGTATGCCATCTTTAAAAGGATATTTATAATATTTTGTTTTCAGTGAGAGGGACTGACTGGGGGTTGAACTGGGAACATCAGTGTAGAAGGGTGTAATTTTAACCTCTGTGCTACAAAGGAAGCTGCAGAGTAATTGTAAAATTAGCTCCTATAAGCAGTGTAAAGAATAGCTGTTTGAGCATTGTTTGGGCTTTAGATAGACGTGGTTTAGGCTTCAGAAAGATGGTAGAAACATAGAAACATAGAATATGACAGCAGAAAAGGGCTATAGCCCATCAAGTCTGCCCACTCTAATGACCCACCCCCCTGACTTTACTCCCTTAGAGATCCCACGTGAATGTCCCATTTTCTCTTAAAATCTGACACGCTGCTGGCCTTAATCACCTGTAGAGGTAGACTGTTCCAATGATCGACCACCCTTTCTGTGAAGAAGTATTTCCTGGAATCACCTCGAAATTTCCCTCCCCTGATTTTCAGCGGATGCCCTCTGGTGGTCGAATGACCTATAGGACAGAAGATATCATCTTCCACCTCGATACGGCCCGTGACATATTTGAACATCTCAATCATGTCACCCCTCTCTCTTCGTTCCTCTAGTGAGTACAGCTGCAATTTATTTAGCCTTTCTTCATACGTGAGATCCCTGAGCCCCGAGACCATCCTGGTGGCCATTCGCTGAACCGACTCAATTCGCCGCACATCTTTCCGGTAGTGTGGCCTCCAGAATTGAACACAATACTCCAAATAAGGTCTCATCATGGATCTGTACAGTGGCATTATCACTTCAGGTCTCCTGCTGACAAAACCCCTACGGATACAACCCATCATTTGCCTTGCCTTGGAGGAAGCCTTTTCCACTTGATTGGCAGCCTTCATGTCATCACTAATGATCACCCCTAAATCATGTTCTGCCGTGGTCCTAGCCAAGGTCTCACCATTTAGTGTGTAAGTTCTGCATGGATTTCCCTTACCCAGGTGCATTACTTTACACTTTTTAGCATTAAAGCATAGCTGCCAAGTCGATGACCACTGTTCCAGTAGTAGTAGGTCCTGCATCATACTGTCAGGCAAAATGCTTTTGCCTACTATGTTGCACAGTTTGGCGTCGTCGGCAAACAAAGATACTTTTCCTCTAAGCCCTTGGGTCATATCACCTATGAATAAGTTGAATAGAATCGGGCCCAAGACCAAGCCCTGTGGTACTCCACTGGTCACGTCTGAAGTTTTGGAGGGGGTACCATTAACCACTACCTTTTGAAGTCTACCGTGTAGCCAGTCCCTAACCCATGTAGTTAGTGTGTCCCCTAATCCCAGCGATTTCAGCTTGTTCAATAACTTGCGGTGTGGGACGCTATCAAAAGCTTTGCTGAAGTCCAAATATATCACGTCCAGAGTCTCCCCGGCATCCAGTTGTCTAGTTACCCAGTCAAAGAAGCCAATCAGACACGAGTTCTATGGATGCTATTTAGGCAGCCCTGTAGGTCATCCATTGAGCTTTCTCTGGGCATCAGATAGGCGTTATTTGATGGATAGATGTTTCTCTCAATGGGATGTAGGCAGATTTTGGACGTTTCCAAAGTGATCTTCTAAATACAGTTAAGGGATTTTATTTTGTGATTCAGCCAGCACATAAACAGGACACATCCATACAAGCATATTGAATTTAAAACTTACCGGTACTCATTTCCTGGCTAAAGAAGCAATGTTACAGCACATGAAAATCACAGCTTTAAGTTTCTTGCTCCAAATAACACTTTCTTTCTCACTAAACATTGCTCCAATCAGCTCATTCTTCAAAGCAAACAAAGCCCATAACTTCATTTGGCAAAGCTTAAAATCAGAATAAAACACATTACAGACCTGAATGTGGCTTCTAGTTCATTGCAAAGGGAGGTGTGCAGCTGCACAATACTAACCTCATTGTGAGATCATCAAGTGCACCTGCAAAGTACAATGCCACCATTTAAAAGATGGGTTGAGAGTTGAACTCATGACCTCTGCAAGATCAGCACAGAGCTTTTACTCATTGAGCTACACTATCTTCCACTCCAGTTTCTCTGACTCCCTTGTCATATCATAGCTTAGTGATCTGTTAAGATATGATCTGCTTAGCTATCATATCACTGTTAGCTGAGACAAAAGACTGTTAGCTCAACGGCTTAAAGCACTGCTTTCATTGTCCCAAAAGCCAGAATCTCAATTATGGTTGAATAAATGTGACATGGGAGTCAAATACTGCTGTTTATATCAATTGCAAACTCCTCTTTTGGAATTTTTTGCTTCTAGTATTGCTAATGTGCTGTTTGAGATGAAAATTAGATTTGATTGGTCTGTATCATGTAATTTTTATTAAAATGAGTATTGTGTCAGCTGAAGTAAATGAGGGAGTTGAACCCACACCAGGCTCATACACTAACCTTCATTCTAACCACTTTGCTAGACAATGAGCCATAAAATAACAATTCAGGTTTGATTATACTGTTCCATATAGGTGTCGTTATGGCAGTAGCTACGGCGTGGTTGCGGCTCCGTAGCGGAGCGCCCAAAGTACGCTTAAACGGCTGCAGTTAAGCATATCTTAAGCTGTCAGGGTAGGAAACTTATCCCCTGATTAAAGAAGCCATTTCTGGCTCACCAAGTTAAGGCACCTTGTTCATCCGCTCCAGCTCTCATATAGTACCATTTTCTCAAATATTATGCTGTTTGCAGGCTGTGAGGCAGGAGACATGCTAGCCCATGCCCCTCCCTCCTCCCCCTCCGAAACATAGCACAGCTACCCTGTTTGCCACCCCCTAAGGGCCACCCCACTTCTCTCCTTTGCAGCATGGGCCTCATGGAACATTAGATAAGACAAAGGTCAATGTGACAAAGTAGCTGAAGTGGTGCTTATTAAGGAAACACTAATGCCCGGATGCTACTCAATGTATCTGAATGGGCCCTGGCCTTCCTATTGTAAATAAGCACAAGATCAAAAATGGTTTAAGATTTTTATTGTAGAACATCTAGAATCATTGCACAGTCCAGAAAAGCAGCATGCAAGTGTAACATCAGGCAACTGTAGTTCAATGAGATGGATGACAGGTATGCAGAGTAAGCCATGCCTAGGTTCAACTGTGGTTGAATTGTTAAGGTCCCATAATCTCCTGGTAGGAGAAGGCAGGCTGTAGAAAAAGGAAGATGGATTGAGACAAATTAAGAGTATATTGTTGAGTTTTAGGCTCTTTTACAAAGGTGCGCTAAATCAATGCATGCGCTAACTGCTAACACGTCCATAGGATAACATGCACACGCTAACATTTAGCACGCGCTAATGGCGCCCTAAAGGGCAACGCCTTTGACGTGTAGTAAATTTTAATGCGTGCATGTTATCCTATGGACACATTAGCGGTTAACGCATGCGTTGATTTAGCGCACCTTTGTAAAAGAGAGCCTAAAACTCACCAATTTACCGTTCTCTTAGAAAATCATCAAGAAGTACACCCTAGTGAAGGAAAAAAGTGTGAAACATGTTAGCATTGTGAAAATGTATTTAATTCATCATAAGGGCTATTCAGGGAAGAGGTATAGTTATTACAGTGCAGATAGTAAGCAAAATTTGAAGTCAAGTAAAGGATATCTAGTGTAAGCAAACAAAGGTTGCAATACATCATTCTCACCTATTTTTTCTTTTTTGGTATGCTGCTTGCAATAACTCTTTGTCCAGCTGCAAGCTAGTGTGCTGAAACCAGTTTTAACAGACCTGCTTTGGCCTCTGGGAAACACAAGGGGAGTCATTAGCCACTCTGGGGACCTGAAATCAGGAGAAAAGGGGGAAAATGTTAAAAATACATCTGTGGCAAAAGTAAAAAGCAGACGACGTGGGGGAATATGTCACAGCACAGTCTGAAAATAACACCCAGAATGAACAGTGTTGGACTCCTAAAAAGAAGAGGCAGCTGCATCTGAACCCTTTTTATAATAAGAATGCCTAACAATTACCACCAAAACTGATTAGTCTTTTGAGCTGCCTCTATATGACTCTAAAAAGAATTACCTTTAGCTCTATGAGTAAAAGCACTGCTTCCATCTTCCCAACATCATAGGTTCCACTCTCGGGTACGGTTAACACATATTCATGTAACTTGTATATCCATTTTCCTGACACCAAAGTTTTAAACAGCATGGGTGTTTTTTCAGCAAACACACCTGGAACCAATTTTTATCATCACTAATTCTCAGACCTGCTAATGGCCCTGTGGAATGGAGAGAGTTGTGGCAGATATCAGGGGGACAAAAAGTTAAAGGAGAATCACCATAAACAATAACGCAGAATGGGAGTTCAAAAGAAGAAATCGGTTCTGCCTCAGCTTTTTTGTAATAAAGACATTTAAGTAGCTAGCAATATTTGGTATCTGAGTTGTTAGTAAGGAGTTCCTTGCATAGGTGCAGCATATTCACCTGGAAAGATGAAAAATGTTAGAAAGACATCAATTGCAAATTACTATAGCTACTAATGGTCCTGTGAAATGGAGAGTTGTGGCAGATATAGGAAAGAAAAAGTTAAAAGATAATTAGAAAAGGTGAGGTCTCAGCAATAACACAGAATGGGAGTCCTAAAAGAGAAAACTCTGCTCTGATGGACCTTCTTATACTAAGCACCCCTAAGTGGCATCTGACATCATAGACACCGTTAAGACTTCCTGCCAGAAAATGTTCAAACTGGGTGTGGTTTGGCCAAACACACCTGTACTGACTTTTAATAATTTCCTTCACTTCTCAAAGCTTTGACAAGAAGCCATTTGTCATCTGCTTAGTCTGTAGAGGCTCCTGTTACCAAATTCTAAAAGGAATTCCCTCTGTAGCTCTATGCTTCAGCGCGCTGCTTTTATCTTTCAAATGTCAGGGGTTCAAGTCTTGAGTATGGTTAGCAAAAATATAATATTCATTTTTCTACCAGAAAACCTTCAAACTGGGTGTTCTTTGGCCATTCCTTTGCTTAAACATATTTGGGTTGAGCTTTAAAATGATCTGCAGCAATTCTCAGATGTCTAAAGCAGCCTGTTCTCTTATCCTAAACCCCTTCCCCCACCCCAACATACACTCCTCAGGCATGAAAACATACCCCCAATTCTAAAGCCAAACTGAATTTACCAATATTCCTAAACTCTATGTAGAAAATATCATTTTGGAAGCTCAAAGCACACCTAAGTTTCGCCCATAGAAAGTTGCATTCAGCCCAAGCAGAAACCACACTTAGACCAGCTTTTCATTCGCCTACAGTTTCCGCGATGTTTAGACGCAGTCTGCCTCCCAACTAGCATCTATCTTAAGCCTATCTCTAACCACGCCCAGGTTTCGCCCACATTATGCCCATGTCTACATACTTAGATGCGACTTTTCTTGAGAATGCCTACAAATATGGAGACGCGCCCTAAAACTCACGTCTACATTTTAAGCCCACTTAGCTAGCGCCTACCATTAACCACTTAAATCGGATGCCTAAATGGTGGGCGCCACTTAGGCGCACTTTGCAGAATCAAGGCCTTAGTCTCCACATGTTGAGAAAAGTGAGATCCTGCTTCCACCAACAACATTTTGTGGTCCTTGTACAATCAATCATTCTGTCCAGGCTGAACTATTGAGGAGAGTGTGGCGCAGTGGTTAGAGGAGAGTGTGGCGCAGTGGTTAGAGCTACAGCCTCAGCACCCTGAGACTTTGGGTTCAAACCCTGTACTTGTGCTCCTTGTGACCCTGGGCAAGTCACTTAATCCTCTAATGCCCCAGGTACATTAGATAGATTGCGAGCCCACCGGGACAGACAGGGAAAATGCTTGAGTACCTGATTGTAAAAACCGCTTAGATAACCTTGATAGGCGGTATATAAAATCCTAATAATAATAACTCTATCTATCTAAGTCTAACCAAGAAAAGTCTTCAAAGACTTCAGCAAATCCAGAATACTGCGGCTAGGTTGATCTTCGCAAAAAGCAAATTTGATTATGTTTCCCCGCTTCTGTCAAAACTTCACTGGCTTCCAGTAATTTCTAGGGTTCACTTTAAATGTGCCTGCCTAACATTCAAGATGTTGCAAGGCACTCTTCCTCCTCTAATTTCACTATCTTGGAATTCTACGAGACCTGATAACTACCAGATCAATCCAAAAACTTAAACTATCTTTCCCCTCATTAAAAGGCGTTATCTATGCTGGAAAATTAGGGAAATCTCTTTTCTTCAAAATCACTGAGCTTTGGAATAACCTTCCTGCCCTGGGCTCCTTCCAATTATTCCGAAAGCATCTGTAAACTTGGCTATTCTCAAAAATGTAAATCTCGCTACCCTTTTTATAATCACTAATACTTATTATGTTATTCCTTCCTTATATTAAAGTTCCTGTAAACCGTGCCGAACTCTATCTTTTTAGAGAAGATGCGGTATATAAACTTAAGTTTTAGTTTAGTTTACATCGTTATGGCTTATGGATTATTTTTGCCCAGTAGATGGCAATGTTACTCTTGACTGAATGCAACAAAACAGAAACTTGTTTTGTTATTTTAGAAATTGGAATTGTTTGATTTTGTGCCGACTGCTTTCCTGTTGTAGGGTATGTGCAAGTCACTGTCCAGTGGCATTCAGGGCCCCTTTTACAAAGCTGCAGTAGCAATTCTCCCATGGCAAATGTACCCAAGCCCATAGGAACTGAATGGGCTTCAGTGCATTTGCTGCAGGAGAACTGCTACCACGGCTTTGTAAAAGGGGCCCTTAGAGAGGAGAGTATGGCTTTCTCATGTCTTTCTAGATATGCCAAATATTCATAGGTTTTCTTCCCAGGATCAGCACATAGCCTGCCTCCAGTGATGGTGATCAGTGTTAACTTTGGCATTTTTGCCAGTGATTTATTTGCATAATGCAAATGAAGGTAAAAATAGAATACCAACTAGACTTTCCTATGAAATAGCATATCTGCAATAATGAAAGACTAAGTAAGTGTTTTCTCTAGGATTTTTTTTCAAGTTTAGAATAATTCAAATACTGTTGTGCTATTCTCTTGCAGTGTTTTGGATAAAAGGCTGGAAAGAGAACTAAAACGATTTAGGACTTGGCTGTGCCTCATATCAGTCTTGAAATCTTTGCTAAAGGGCATATGCATTCTTGGTGATGGTGTCACAGATGTGCACTGACTTTGCAACTTTACCTCCCACTTTTAGTCTGCTCTTGGTTTTGCTAGCTGTCAGGTGCTTGTGGTATATAATATACATAGAGAGATATAGCCAGATGTAAGCACCAGTGAATGTGATGCAATTTCATATGTGAACATAAGAACATAAGAAGTTGCCCCCGCTGAGTCAGACCAGAGGTCCATCTTGCTCAGCGGTCCACTCCCGCAGCAGCCCATCAGGCCTAGTGCCTGAACAGTGGTCCCTGATTAATTTTGTAACTTATCTCTAATCCCATCCCTATAATCTATCTCTACTCTTATCTGTACCCCTCAATCCCTTTGTCTTCCAAGTTCCACAACCTTGTTGTGATCGTTTATTGTTTGGGTAACAGGGGAGGAAGTGAAGAGTGTGCCTGAACATGCAGGTGTTTTCAAATAAGAGAGGGAAGTATCAGTCATTTTAATTATATCTCTCTGTCTCTTTGCTAACTTTGCTAGGTAGATGTTCAAGTAGTAACAACTGAGTCGGCAAAGCATTTCTATAATGCCCAGGAGATCCCAGTTCCTTTGTATAGTGACTCCGACGAATGGCAGGTCAGTAGCTCTGTTTTCAGCACTGGGTGAAGAGAAAACGGGGTTCGGATCATGGGTTCTTCCGCTGACTTTACAAAGCAACGGGAGATTCTACCTTATCAAGGCAGATACTCAAAGAAAACAGAGAAGGCGACCAGGTGGTACTCAATACTTTTAGTCTATGAAGACTCGACACGTACGTGTTTCGGCCCGAAGGCCTGCCTCAGGAGTCTGCACGCCCTAGCAATGGTTTCATGGTTCTTGAAACGGTTGAAGCGAGCCATGTAATTCAGGGTTTTCATAAAGACCTAAGAACATAAGAAGTTGCCCCCGCTGAGTCAGACCAGAGGTCCATCTTGCTCAGCGGTCCGCTCCCGCGGCGGCCCATCAGGCCTAGTGCCTGAACAGTGGTCCCTGATTAATTTTGTAACTTACCTCTAATCCCATCCCTATAATCTATCTCTACTCTTATCTGTACCCCTCAATCCCTTTGTCTTCCAAGTACCTATCCAAAGCTTCTTTGAACCCCTGTAGCGTGCTCCTGTTTATCACATCCTCCGGTAGCGCGTTCCATGTATCCACCACCCTCTGTGTGAAGAAGAACTTCCTGGCGTTTGTTCTAAACCTCTCCCCTTTCAATTTCTCTGAGTGCCCCCTTGTACTTATTGATCCCCTTAATTTGAAAAATCTGTCCTCAGATAGTTCCTGCTCATCTTCAGCACTCTTTAATAAAAGATAGGTTTTCAAAGCATGTCTGAATTGGTAATAGGTGTCGGAGGACGCAATTGAATGATTCATATCCTTGTCCCAAGAAGCTGGTGAAATTTCTTAGATTTACAACCCTTAACGGATGGAAACGCAAATAGCGCATGAGATTTCCTGGAGTGTTTTGAGATAGTAAATACAAATGTCTTCAAAAGATATTCAGGTATTGAGCCAGCATATGCCTTAAAGCAGATGCATCCGAACTTAAACTTGACCCGAACCTCCACTGGTAGCCAATGCAACTGTCTGTAGAAAGGTGTGACATGGTCATACTTCTTTAGATTGTAGATTAAATGAACAAACTGTCTAATATACCTGGGCAATGGGGGACCAAATGACCTGCCCAGGGTCACAAGTTCTGATGCTTACGATGTTCCAGCAAAATATACACATCTGAGTTCAGGAGGTTTTTTCAGCATTTTCAAACTCTTTGGGGAAGATGAGCTGCAGCTCATCCTTATCCATATCTCCAGCAAGCAGATCGTTAATCCCAGCAGCCAGCAGCGTGGAATGTTGCCCGCTATTTGGATTTTTGCCACATACTTGTGACCTGGGTTTGGATACTGTATAAACAGGATACTGAGCTAGATGGATCATCGGTCTGACCCAGCATGGCTATTCTTCTGTTAAGTTAGTTAGCTACGTGTCGAGTCTTCATAGAATAAAGATATTGAGTACCACCTGGTTGCCTTCTCTGTTTTCTTTGAGATCTTCCGCTGACTTTCCATGTGACTTTGAGCAAATCATTTCATCCTCCATTGTCTTAGGTGCACACTTTAGGGCCCTTTTTACTAAACTGTGTTATAATAATAATTTTATTCTTATATACCGCCATACCGAAAAAGTTCTAGGCGGTTCACAACAAGGTGAGCTAATACATGGGATACAATTAAAATACAAATTAGAATAATGGACTTAAAAACAGATAAAGATAGAAAGCATTTACAATATCATGCAGAAAATACCGGCATGGCAGGGAAAGAAGTAATACATAGAACAGATAAAATCCATCAAGTTGAATATAAGGAACTTGATTGAAAAAAAATGAAGCAGAATGCATTAAGATATCAGCCTATCAAGATTCCGGAATCCCAGAGAGTAACAAGATTCTAGAATCCCAAAGAGTAGCAACATTCCATACAGATTCTCACAGAATAATAATAATTTTATTCTTATATACCGCCATATCAAAAAAGTTCTAGGCGGTTCACAAAAAGGTGAGCTAATGCAAGGGATACAGATACAATACAAATTAGAATCATGGACTTAAAAGCAGATAAAGACAGAAAGTATTTACAATAAAATGGCAGGGAAAGAAGTAATACAACTAGCAATTCCATTTTGAGAAGAGCCAGCGGTTTGTTTAATGGATTGCAAGAAATAAGGAGACACCTGAAGATGGCAGATATCCCCTGAAGTAGCCAGTTTAGGCGAAACAGAAAGTCTTTTCTGTCGGGATTAGGAGCTGAAAGTCTCTCTGGAATTTTTCACCTCTTCAGATGAGTGGTTTTCTCCCTTAATTGTGGTTTTTTTTGCATTCTGTGCCTCTGATAATTCTTGCACAAATGAAATCGAGCTGTAGCCTTCATCACTAATTTAGTTAAGCTTGGGGTTCATATCATGAAATTTTGACATATCTACAGTTGCTCTATTTATATATATTTAAAAAAAGTGTTTGAAAAAAAGTGATTCTGAATGAATGAAAATCTCATCTATATAATTGTAGACGGAGTTTTTTTATAAACCTGTGATGATGTGTTGAGGGCTGGGTACTTGTGTAGTCCCAACCTCTCACAATTGAGGTTTATTTTTCTCCGTGTCATTTTTTTATTATTATTGTTATGATTTTCTATTTGTTCTAAGTGACGTCAATGCTTCTGTTGGATGCAGTTTGAATGAGCCCCTGCTAATAACTATATTTAACAATACGTATAAAATTTACACACAGGGAAAGAAGTAATACATAGAACAGATAAAACACATCAAGTTGAATATAAGGAACTTGATTGAAAAAATGAAGCAGAATGCATTAAGATACCAGCCTATCAAAGAGTTGAGTCTTTAACAATTTTCTAAAATCAAGATGGCGGTGACGTGCAGTATTTACCAATAATGCAGCTTAACACAGGAAATTTTTTTAACCACAAAGTGAAAATAATTGTCCTCTGTCTGTTTTGAAAAATGTATTGTGGTCTTTTTCCCCACAACACTCCTGCCCCCAATGACTACTAGGTGATCCCCTAGAACAGGGGTAGGGAACTCTGGTCCTCGAGAGCCGTATTCCCGTTGGGTTTTCAGGATTTCCCCAATGAACATGCATGAGAGCTATTTGCATGCACTGCTTTCAATGCATATTCATTGGGGGAAATCCTGAAAACCTGACTGGAATATGGCTCTTGAGGACCGGAGTTCCCTACCCCTGCCCTAGAGTCTAGTGGGAAGCAAGAATGATCCTCCGTCATTCCTACCTCATCAGTTCCCTTATGCAAAATGGCACAATTCAGGCCCCTCTCACTAGTTAAAATATAGCACACAAACACCCAATTTTACCACTGGGTTGTAAGTTGTCCCCTGAGGGCAGGTAAGTTAATGCAACTTGCCATGAATCCAGATGCGGAAAGGCAAATAATTCTAAAACTCGGATGTCTGTGGGTCAGTGCATTCATGTTCCAACTCTGCTGTTTCTCCATCCATGCAGTAAAACTACACCATCCCAGTGCAATGAGGAATGCTGCAGGATGCCATTTCATCCAGCCTACCTCTCGCCTCAGTTATTTTAGAGCTTTAAATGTGTTTATTTTTATTATAGGGCAGCTGTCTTAATTGAGCAAGATTTTAAAATGTTGAGTAATCATGGGTAGCAGAACAGAATGTGTGTTTATATAGTTCCACTATAATAACCTTGTGCTGGTCTGCTTGTATTTGATTGATTTCTCATGATTGTATGTTAAGAACATAAGAAACGCCTTCACCGGATCAGACCGAGGTCCATCTAGTCCGGCGATCCGCACACGCGGCGGCCCAATTTAGTACTCCTTTATGGAGTCCCGGATTTACCGTATCCCTCAATATGATATGTTAGAAGGTGTGCATCCAACTTGCGCTTGAATCCTCCACAACCTCCTCTGGGAGCGCATTCCAAGCACCCACCACGCGCTGTGCGAAACAGAACTTCCCGACATTTGTCCTGAACCTGCTGCCACTCAGTTTCAGTCTATGACCTCTAGTCCGTGTCACATTTGAGAATGTTAGTAATGCTGCTTCTTGGTTTATTTTATCAAATCCTTTTATTATTTTAAAAGTCTCTATCAAATCCCTTCTCAGTCTTCTTCTTCTCTCTATGCAGTACTAAATATAAGAGCCCAGAATTCTGAGCCCGCAATACAGGATTCCAGAAGGAGTCTAAGTGCCACCTCAGGACTAGGAACAGTGGCTGGGTCTAGGGCAGGGTTGTCAAAGTCCCTCCTCCAGGGCCGCAATCCAGTTGGGTTTTCAGGTTTTCCCCAATGAATATGCATGAGATCTATTAGCATACAATGAAAGCAGTGCATGCAAATAGATCTCATGCATATTCATTGGGAAAATCCTGAAAACCCGACAGGATTGCGGCCCTCGAGGAGGGACTTTGACACCCCTGGGAAAGAATGTCCAAATATTGCAAATGAAGGCTCGCTGAATGAATTGGTAATAGTACTGATTTTCACTGAGCTGGAATTAAAGTAGAAAGGAAGGCCAAGTAAAGACTTTCTTCATATTTACTCCCTGTGCGCTATGGATGTTTTTGCTTTGCCCTCCAGTGCTGTATGAGCAGGAGTTATTCATGCAACAGATAACTGTCAGCCATACTTTTCCTGTAATATGATAAAATACCCAGTGACCAATGGCTACTGTTCAGCCTATTAACCAATCATTTTCATCAACAGGTGGCCACATGGCCATTCAGTGGTGACCATAGAAAAGGATTTGATTGCCACAGGGAGTCATATGTTTATCAAGATTTAGAGGGATTTATACTTTGCACCTACATCTTTTAGACATATGACCAAAACATGCATATTCTAAGGCTGCTATCAAAATAAATCCCTATTGTCTGTTGTGATACCTGTGAGCTACTGTGTTTCCCCGAAAATAAGCCCTAGCATGATTTTCAGGGTAGGTCTTAATATAAGCCCTATTCCAAAAATAAGCCCCAGTTAGATTGACCTCCAAAACCCCTCCCGAATGTCCCCAGCTCTCCCCTACTCCCATCACTGGATTTGCCAGCAGCAGCGCCCTCCCCCCCTGCTGCGCAGCCGAACTCCGCTGACCCACCCATTCCCCTGCACAGCATCTTGCTGACCCTCGCACCGCAAGACCAACATGCCTTCCTCCAAACAGCAGCGTTGGCAGCACTCTAAACAGGCTGCTTTGTAGTCTTCTCTCGCAGGGTACTTCCCTCTGCCGCATCACTGATGTCATCAGCGGTGCAGCACAGGGTAGGCCCCGGTGGGAGAAGGCTGTGCATCAGCCTGTTTAGAGTGCTGCTGATGCTGCTGTTTGGAGGGAGGTATGTCGGTCTCGTGGGGGGGGGATAGAAAGATGCTGCTCAAGGGTTCTGCTGCACGGGGGGGATGGGAGGGAGGGATAGATAGATGCTGCAGAGGGAAGGAACAAGGGGATGGATGAGAGGGGAGGGAAGATGCTGCACATGTGGGGGAGAGAAAAGAAAGAGGAAGAATTGAGGTGGAGGAGAGAAAGGGAGAGAAGATCAATGTACATGAAAATAAAATAAGACAGCCCCAAAAATAAGCCCTAGTGTGTTTTTTGGACCCCAAATTAATATAAGACACTGTCTTATTTTCGGGGAAGCACAGGTAGTTGAGTGCAGCTGATAACTCCCGTTGTGATACCATTGTAATTTCTTATTAAGTTTTGTTTAATTGATGTGAACCGCCTAGAACTCCCTGGGTATGGCGGTATACAAAAATAAAGTTATTATTATTATTATTGTGAAAGTGCGTTTAATGCTTCCCAGTTCCTATGGCTAAGTTTGTTTAAACAGTCACACATTTTGTTCTTCTTTAGTTTTTACTAAAGAGCCTTATTTGGGTGCATTTACTAGTTCAGAGCCCATGTACTTGTGGGGAGCCCTCGTTACTGAAGTAGCAGGAAGTGTTGCAGTGAACTGGATAGTCAGACGCTCTATTGTTTCCCTGTAGGCGTGGAAGCAGAGGACTGACCCAGTCCTACACATTGAGCTGAGACGCTGGGCTGACCTTCTGTTGATGGCTCCTCTGGATGCAAATACCCTGGCAAAGATCTCCAGCGGTATTTGTGACAACCTTCTAGTGAGTGTTACTGTCTCACC
Organism: Geotrypetes seraphini; assembly: GCF_902459505.1. NCBI lineage: Eukaryota > Metazoa > Chordata > Amphibia > Gymnophiona > Dermophiidae > Geotrypetes > Geotrypetes seraphini. Next base: position 50,038,286 of record NC_047097.1, read on the forward strand.
AAGCCTCTTTCCTTCCCTGCTTTCTGTGGTTTTGCTTTAAGGTATGTCCGCACATCTGTTTTGTCTCCTATTCGTACTCCATGTCTCTGCCTTTTCAGCTTTCTCTGTTGTGTTGCCTTTTTCACAAACAGTACATTGGAACGTATCCTTTATACATCATGGCTGTTTTTTTTTATTGCAGAGCAGTTGGTTTAATCAATTTTCTGCAAAATTGTTACGGTTATTTGCACACGAGTCGTGCCTTCCTCCAAGGCATGTACCTCGTCTCCGCTGTCTTGCATTTCCTGTGTCCTGAACTTTACCTGGCATGCTTTGTACTAAGGAAAGAACCAAATATTTTCAATTCTTTATTCTCCTAAATCATCTTTAGGTACGGAAGTTTTTCACATTTTGTAATAAATCAGTTCAGGTGAAAATGAATTCAGAGAGACTATTAACAAAATATCCAATTTTTCTAATTTACTTTTTGGTTTATCCTTGCATTATAGTGACTTAAGCCTACTTCCTGTAATGATTTTTGCATTGTAAGAGCATTTACATAAATAGCTCTCACCTGGTCAGTAACAGGAGAAATCCTATTTGCCAATTAGCATTTATGGGCTGTGCATGGTTAAACAAAGAACAAGTTATCTTTCTTGGCTTTTTGGTTTGTCAGTGAAATGAGAGAAAAAAGTCTTCACCCTCCTCACTAAAAAAAAAAAGTGGGATGTTGCAGGGTTTTTTTTTCCTGTGGCTACACAAACTGGCTGTGGAACTATTGCAGCCTGAGGTTTTGAAGCCTTTTTCATTTTGCTGGCATACACAGGCAACCTCGAGGTCAATATTTTACTGATTTTTATCCTAGTGGTTAAGCTAGGGGCTCCTGGGATTTTCTCAGGTTCACAGACTGGTACAAGTGGGATTCATCTGGTAGTCTCCAGGTGTTTCACAGCTCTGTACTGTATCCATGCCCCCAAGGGGAAGCAGAGGTTGCTACATAGATAATTAAAAGTTAGAAATCGACAGAAGAGAACAGCTTCAGCCAAAGGCTTACAAATGTGCTTTAAGTGGCAGGTTTTAAACTGCTGTTCATGTCACTCGTTCCTAATGGTCATTGATCAGCAGCTTCCTTTTCACCAAGGGGCCTTTTTATTAAATCTTAGCATGGGCTAAATGCTAAGAAGCCCATATTATACCTATGGGCTTCTTAGCATTTAGCATACAGTAATTCCATTAGCATGTGCTATAATGTAATATAATGTGTACATTGATGTTAATTTGAAGAATGGCACTCTCTTCTCTGCATCAGACCAATTTCTTCTCTCCCCCCCCTCAACACGGCCCACCTTTCTTTACTTTTTCCCCCTCCTCCTCCCCCCTCCCAATGATCCCTGCCCCCTCCTCTCATACAATATGCTTTGCTCCCCCTTCTCTCAAATTCAATTGTACTCTTTTACGGTAAATACCGTTTATGCTCTGTATTAGTCCTTCCTTACTTAAATTGTCTAATTTGACCCTTTGATTGTCTTGTTATGTTCTTTTTTTTCAACTGCACTGTATGTAACTCATCTATTTGTTGTGAACCGCCTAGAACTCCCTGGGTATGGCGGTATACAAAAATAAATTATTATTATTATTATTATTATTACCTGTATTATAAATCAGTACTGTATGATTGATATTTAGTGAAATAGACTCAGACATTAAGAAAGGAGTAGAATCTTATTCTCAGATATCGAGCAAGTTTTATTTACAATATCCCTGTCCCAGCTGACTCTTAACAATTCTCATCTGCCTCCCTGAAACAGTGCCTTTTAAAATTTGTGGTGGTCCAGCGGTGAACAGGGGCAAGAGCAATCTTCCTACATTCCTGTCTCGTGCAGAATCTCTTAATCACCTCCATTAGAGGCTTTTTCACACATTCTCTACCTTTTCTGTAAAGGAAGTGAGAAGTCTGTCTCCTGTGCATTTATCCAAAATAAGAAAAAGCCTACTCTACACGAGAGGGGTCACAACATGTAAACTGAAAGGAAAAGACCTGCAGTCTAGAGATTCCTGGTGTATCTAACCAATATTAACCAAGTACTGTAGTTCAAACTTTGAAAGCCTGCAGGTTTAAGATAGTTCCCAGAATTGAGAGCAGGTCTTTTCTTTCCTGTGCATTTTATACCATGATAGTATTTAAATGTCTCTCATATTTATTTATTTGTTCATTTTTATAGCCCGTCCTCCCCAGGAGCCCAGAACCGGGTTACAATAAAATAAAATTAGGTACTTAGAACTTCCCTATTGGTTCTGAAGGCTCACAATCTAGTTAAAGTACCTGAGAAAATAATTATTAACTAGTAAAGATATAACAATTCAAATAATAAAAAAGAAAAATAAGCTGTGGGCTAAGGGAGGAGGCAGGTCACAACTCAGTATCCTGTTTCCAACGGTGGCCAACCCAGGTCACAAATACCCAGCAAGATCCCAAAGAGAAAAACAGATTCTATGCTGCTTATCCTAGGAATTAACTACTACTATCCGTTCAGTCGTGCCTGACCCTTGAATACTCTGTAGGCCAGTCCTCACCATGCTTCCCTGTGTTCCATGGCTTCTTTCAATTGCTTGATGATCATTCCCGGGAGCATGGTCTGGCTGTGTTTTGGGTGGACTTAGGGAAGGCCCAAAATATGGACGTCTAACTTCAGTCACAGAAGGGTAAGAGGTTTCCAGGTCTAAAGTTCTAGACCTGGTACCTGTCATGTCCAGGTTACAGAAAAGTGCTCTGATTGAGCAATTCTCCACTGACTAGAGATAAGTGAAAGTAGGTATTTTTCAGCCTCTGGAATGCTCACAAAAAAGAGACAAAGTACAAAGAGTTGTAATAAGACTTGAACCGGCAGCCTCTGGATTTCTGCTCTAGCTCTCAGGTGGCTGCTTTACCTATTAGGCTATTCCTCTATATACCCAAACCGTACCATACAGTTTGTTATACCCTGCAAAATTTCAACAAAGATTCAATGTAGTTTACATTAAGATTACTGAACAATAAATATGAACAGTGGTTTTACAGGCTTAATGAAAGAAGAGAGATGCCTTTAGCATTTTCTTGAAGTTGTAGTGTGAGTTTGATTGATGCAGGTACTGTGGTAGACTATTTCAGACTTTGAGGCCATGGAATTCAAAGGGAGATCCATACAAGTTTTTCCAGTGAACATGTTTAAAAAACACACTATTTGTAGATGCATTTCTTTGAGAAATTGATTTTATGTAAGGATTGAATCTTTGTTTTGTTCTGAATTTTATAAGATTTTATGTATGTAACTATTTGTAAACCGTTTGGGAATAAAATGGTATAGAAATTTTAAAAAATAAATAAATGTGAACGGAAGGGAAGGTCAGCTTAAAACGTTGTGTTGATCTGGAGTTGTGGAAGGAATTTGTAACATTGATACAAGACTAGTCCATCTGAATTCTCTCCATGTATAACTTTATGAACCATACAGGCAATTTTAAATTCTCTCTCTTACAGGTAACCAGTGTAATTCCTTCAGCAGTGAACTAACCCTCTTGAACTGGTTTAGTCAGAAAATTAGTCTAGCTGCTGTATTTTTGAAGAAATTGCAATCTTTTCTTTTTCCATTATGTCTCAATACAGGGAGTTGCAGTAATCTAAGTAAGGGAGCAGAACCATTTGCACAACTGTCCTAAAGCTATTCTGACTTAGAACAGAGCTAATCCCCCAGGAGTCTGCTTTGTCTGCGGTGGTATTCAACATTTACATGCTACCATTGTGTAAGGAATTATGAAACTTGGGTGTTAATTTTCATATTTATGCTGATATTGTTTCTGATTCCTGTGGACAAATCGTTTGACAAAACGCTTTTAGATCTTAATCACAATCAGCTAAAAATGAATGTGGAAAAAACAAGTGGTTCTGCTCATTAGTCGCAAGAAAAATGTTATCGTCTTGTCCTTCCAAGATCTTGCTAGATCGTGTAGGTGTCCCAGTCCTATAGCAATGTAGGTATCTGGGGCTTTTTGCTAGATTCTTCTTTGCCTTTCAAACCACAGATTAAGGCTGTTATATCTTGTGTGTTTTTAAAATTACGACTGTTGTGTAGATTGAGAGACTACCTATTGAGTGATAATTTTAGAAGTCATTGTTAAGATGATAACTTCAGTGCTTGACTATTGCAATTCTCTCTACTTGGGGGCTACCTAAGTGTGTGCTGCAAGCAATGCAACTAATGCAGAATGCTATGGCATGTGTAAATGCACTTGCCTCAAAATTCCATCACATTATACCAATTCTTTGTGAATTACATTGGTTGCCTATTGTCGCGAGGGTCAAATTTAAAGTTTTGTGCATAATTTTCAGGGTGTTGCAGGACAATTGTCCATCTGTCTTGCAGTCTGCTTTACAGTTTTATCAACCAGTACATCTTTTGCGATCTAAGGATAGGATGTGTCTGGAAGTGCCATCTTTGAGTACTGTGAAGCTATTGGTCCAGTGTGTTGGAATGCCCTACCCTTGGAGTTGACAAGTATCTACTTTGTTGCAGTTTAGAAAAAGTTTGAAAATGGCCTTATTTGAACGTTGTTTTGTTAAGAAAGGTAAGCTATTGGGAAACAGATTTACGACTGCTTTTTAACATCGAAGTATTTGTGAGGCTGTTTTTTGTCTCTGATTTTTAATGGAGTTTGTAAACTTTTTATCTTGAAGAGGGTATTTTGTTTTTTGTCTTTTATTGTATGTTTTATTTTTTATTATGTATGTTATGCTGTTACCCGCTTAGAATTGTTGGATATGCTGGTTATAAATATTTAAATAAATAATCACCCTTAGTTGCCTCAGTCTGTAGAAAAGCTTTCTTGACCAAGAAGTTAATCTGATCAACAGAAGTAGGGTCTGAATTTGATAACAACTAACACTTTCAATGCTCTTTTGATCTTAAGTTAGCACTAATTCTGCATGTGGTAATGAATTGTAATTACCGAACCAGAGCACCTTGGTCTTCAGTTTAAGCTTTAGAAAGTTCTTCATCCACATATTCAGATCTTCAATAGTCTTCCCTATATCATGTATGTCTGTGTGGCCATTTTATAATATGGATGTTCATCTGCTGCCAAACAGACGTTCATGTCCCTCATTTTGCCCTGTTCGTAATTTAGATGTTTCAGTTTATAAAATGAATGTTCATGAAGAACTTCATAATACTTAGTTTTAGTGTTATTTCCCCACTCCATGGACCACTCTTCCCCATTTGCCCAGGACAGAACTCTCCTTTCAAAATTTCAAAAGCAGTCTTAAAACATGTCTTTTTATTCCAAGTTTTTCCTCAATCTTGAACTGATCCTATATGGGATTTTTCAGATATTTCATTCTGCAGTTTTGGAAGTGCAGGCACTTTCTTGTAGAGATCCTTATCTTTCCTTTTCTGTGGATTCTGTTCCCATTGGTATGGTTTCATCCTTTCTTCCAAAGATAGAATCTGTTTCATGTGAATCATGGAATTTCATATTGGCAGGGCCATCTTAAAGGGACCCTTTTCTCCTCCCACCCTGAGGGATTAGTATATCACACTAGTCTGGACTAGTCTAGCAGGATAATAAGGAAAGTGAAATTTACTCGTACCTGATTTCGTTTCCTTGAGTCCTGCTAGTCCGCTCCAGGACTCACCTTGGAAGACTGAGAGATTTAGAATATCTTTGGGGTTCCATGCCTGCAACTAAATTGTAAATAATTTCAAGTTTTGCATGGGTTTCCTGGAAGAGCAATTAATTTTTTTTAAGTATTTTTCATTGTTTTGTCTATTACTGATAGCTTTGGTATTGCCATACTGGCTTCATTACCTGTTTTTTTTTACTGAGGATATCATTTGGAATCTTCAGCTTCTCTGCCTCGATCTGCTAGTGAAGGGACATAACCCACTAGTCTGGGACTGAAGGAACAGAAGTTGTCAGGTAAGAGTAAATATCACCTTAAAGCCAAGATAGTTAAGCAGACCGAGTTAGCTGGGAAAAAATTCTTTTCTCAAAATCACAGGACAAATTGATAGCAGCTGGGAGAGAAACACAGGAGTCCTGGCTCTTAGCCCTGCAATTTCACCTGTACACCCCACCCTTCCTTCCATTTTTTGGCACTGTTTTAAGTTCATATTAAAGTACTTTGGATAGTGGCCAGATTTATAATACAGTGCTCTGTAATTATTTTCCATTATCTTCTGGCACACTTAGGGCTTGCTTTGTCAAGGGAATTCTGCCTGCTTGTGCATATGGGAAAAGCTCCTGACAGTATATCTTATGAGGTGGAGTATATTTAGGCAGGGTTAGTACACTGAACAATTAAACGCTCTAGTCTTGTTGGGAGCCTGTTTTCTGCTAGAAAGTATCTGTTACTAGAACTTACATATTTTGTAGTCTCTCTTTAGGCTTGTTTCACCCAAGCAATCGTGCTTCTTGGGGCATCTCCAATACACAGAAGCATTGGCCTACACATGTCCCATGCTTTTCTCATAGAGCTTCTATCACCCTAACAAGATGATCTTTTCATACCTCATCCCTGAGCAGACATGCACGAGTTTGTACATAGAAGAAGGGGAAATGTACCATTTGATTACACTGTGCACACGCTTTTCAACTAGTTGGAATTATACATTTTAAAGCCTTTTTTGTGTTTTCTCTTTTTTCTTGAAAACATTTTTAAAGAGCCACTGTTCCTACATGGGTTTCACAGACCAGCAACCATGTTGTAGCTGAATGCATTCTTTATCAGCTCAATTTTGTTTTTGAGACAAGGTGCTTACTGCTCTTCAGTTTTATACCTGTGGTGACCACATACATGCGATACTGAGCTCTGTGGGGGAAAAAGGCAGTAGTGTTAAACATTGGAGGGAAAAAAATCTAAGTCCCAAATACTGCCAGTAATGCAGTGAAGAGAGCAGTGTTGCCACGAGTCAATTTTAAGAAATTAGTTGGGGTGAATGGATATCGAGTTTAGGCTTCTAAAGGTCCATGCCTCTTCTTGTGCACTGTCGTGTGTGCATAAATTACATATGCACATTCTGAATAAGTGTTCATTCTGAAAATAGATCTCTAGTCCTGCTCTTTCCTTCTGCTACATGGTTCATAGTTAACATTGGATGTTTGAACCATAGCATGCTCTGTAGATTTAATCTTCAGAACACCCTGGCAGCTGGAGGAGTCAAGAAGAGAAAGCTGGTTGGAAGGGTCAAAACCAAGGGGTGGGGTGGTGAGGAAGGGAGCAGAAATCTTCTGGATAAAGGGCTTTTCAAGATGATAGAATGATCATGGTCACAACCATCTTTTATAAAAAGACTTGTTCTGTACATATGTGTACAAAAAAAAAGCCATTTTATTGGCTAGCCTAGCTTTAGAGTTTGGGTTTTTTCTTTTTTATCTTTTGTTGTTTGAGTCATAATAGTTGCATTTTCCTTTCCTTTTGTATTTGGTTCTCTTTTGCCTTACTTATCCATCCTTCCTCTTTTCCACTTCTTTCTTCATACTTCACCCTCCCTTGCCATGGGTTCCTCTTTTTTTGTTGTTCTATATTTACTCTCACCACCTTTATTTTTCCTTGTCTATCCTCCTTTCTTCCTCAGCCTCTTCCTTCCTGTTGCTTTTATTTAATTTGTGCATAAAAAGGAAGTTGAACTGTGGAACCAGGCGAGGGGGAGGGCCCAGGCTAGGAGCAATATAAAAAAGAAGGGTTAGCTTAGAGAGCAGAGAAACAGGGATGCAGGGACACTCTGTAGTTACATCACTAATGGAGCCTGTGTGCTGAAGCTATTTTAGTTCGGGAGAAATTTTTTTCATGCTGTTGTGGGAAAAATTCAACTTTAGAAATAAACTTATTTAGCGTAGTATTAGTACGAGTAGGCTAGGATTCTTAGACGCTAATAAGGTCACCAACTACACTTTGTATGACCCTTTTGCTGGTTGTGCTTTACCTCACTGTCTTGTATGTGAATAATGGGGTATACTGTTACTTGACACAGAGACCTTCCGGAAGAGAAAACAAACATTGAAAATCATTCTTTATTTTGGATAGTGACCAGTTTATAGCCTCAATAAATAATGGACATCCAGATAGTCAAGGGGTCAAGGGGTGAAGGAGAGCATCATATATAAAACATATGTATGTCATTAGTAAACTAACCTATGCACCTGTAATAATGAACTTTTTTAATGTATTCTTTTGATCCTTTGTGCTCAAGATTCCAAATTCCCAATATAAGGGGATGGCTTCTTTACAAAATTTAGAATATATCTTGCCTGCCATTAAGACTTGTATGACCTCTTATATTGATATATTAATAAATGATTTTGAGTACAAGCTAGTGTTTCCTTATTTGCAGTTCTACACTGTCACACCCCTCCGCCCTCCTCCAGGCTCTTCTGTCTTCCGACATAGGCAGACACTGTCCCTCAGAATGCCATAGAAAAGTAAAATAACCAAAGGGAAAGGAGTGATATTAAAACTGAAACTTTTTTTTTTTTTAAAAAGAAGCCTGCCATCAGACTATAGCCACTGATTATAAGAATCTGAACGACTCCTGCCTCTCGCAGCCTCCACCACAGCCAAGTGTTTTGCGACCAGTGCCTATGGGCCAAGACACCATTATTCAATGATCACCATCTCAAGTCAGCTAGCTCCCAGATCCTTGCCAATCACTCCATTATCAGAAAGACATCCACTCACTTTACAGCCTCTCTCGTGCCTACCAATAGCAGTTAGTACCATTGGGTCAGTCTTGAACACTAGCTACCGCCTTCAGAAAGACAAATGTTCTTACTTTAAATTCTTGCAGAAGACATCTAAAATACTTTCCTTGGGTTCCACTCAAATTTAAGGAAGTAAAAAAGACTTTACTTAATCCTCCAATCCTATAGCACTCCTAAGGAAATAACAGCAGTATCAGTCACCAGGTCTTTCAAGATCTATAACTCTACAGTATATGGAAAACTTATTTCTCTATTGCACCCCCCCCCCCCCCCGCCATTTTGAGACACCTGGTAAAAAGCATAAACTTATTTCTCCCTCTAGGTCTGTATCCACACGGTCTTCACCATCGAAGTGCTCTAAGCACCAGTAAACTGAGACTAAATCACCTATGAAGCGTACCTGAGAGTCACAAATGCTCTAACACTCGACGCAGCCTGCGCCAATGTTTTTCCCCTTTTCGTCGTTTTTCCTATCTGATATTGTATTTCTCACCCCTTCCCACTCCCATCCCCATTAGTGCTGTAAACCTCCTCCAGTGGCTTGGAATTTTAATGTTATACTTTCAACTCTGTTAAAGCTTCCTTTCTGAGCCTCTTTCAACTTCATCTCTGAAACATCTAACTTGGAAAGTGATATTCCTTGTATTTATTTATTTAGATTTTTATCCCGTCCTCCCAGTAGCTCAGAACGGCCTACAAGCAAACATTGACAATGGAGTACATTTAGACAATACAAAGACTATATGGTAGTTTAAGTACAAGGACTTTAGGGCAATTTAAATACAGGTTCAGAATGGACTATACAGCAATTTAAGTACAGGTTCAGAATGGAGAAGGGAGGGGGAGTTTAGGAGGGGTGGGGGGTAGATTACGGTTGTAATTTTAGTTGAAGAGGGTCTTTACCGCTTTCTAGAAGGTCATCAATGAGTTCTGTAATCTGATTTGCAGGGGGAGTTGGTTCCAGAGTTGGGGGATGAAATGGCTGTGGACGTTTCTGACAGGAGGGACCTTCCTGGGGGGATGCATAGGCGTTTCTCAGTTTCCGAGCGGCAGGGACGGGTGAGGGTGTACAGGGTTAGCTTGGATTCTATGTAGCTATCACCATCTGCATGTTGAGTCCAGTGAACTTCAAATGCTATCAGATCCACCTTTACACATGATTATACCATGATAAGGTAGTTCTTCAAACTCCTCATCCAAAATTCCTCCTAAAGATTGTCTTGGTATTTCATCTAAATCATTCTATAATTCTCCCTGTCTTTTTTTTAATTTCCAAAAACACATTCCCACTCAGGTGAAGCTGTACTCCACACATTGGATTGTAAACGTGCTCTTGCCTATTGCTTGGATCACACCAAACCTCACAGGACTTCAACTCAAGTATTCCTGTTTGATCTTAACAAATTAGGAGCTCCTTGTGACCAAGAGAACCATCTCCACATGGCTGACAATTGAAGGCTGTGTTACAGCACATAAAAGTTTGAGCAATGGCAACTTGGAGTTGTTCATCTACGTTCCACTCCCATTGAGGACATCTGCAAAGTAGCCACCTGGTCCTCAATTCATATCCTTTATTTGAAAAATGTCAAAGTTCCAAAGATACATTAAATCATCCACATAAAATAAAATCATCCACATAAAAGTAAAATAATCCACATGAAAACCTTAAAGGACCTACTTCATTAGGGACGCAGGACCCAACACGGTCCGCGTTTCGACAGAGTCTTCTTCAGGGGTCCCTGAGGGTCCTATAATGGTGAATACGTGGAGATGCTAATATGTGGTGAACCGCAAGTAAGACGCTGCTTGCATCCAAAGTGCCTGCTTGTCCTCGGATAAAGTAAAGTTACTTACCTGTAGCAGGTGATATCCGAGAACAGCAGGCAGATATTCTCACAACCCGCCCATCTTCGCTGTTTGGTTTCTTAGCTTTGTAACTGAACAGATGATCCCGCAGAATGTTACTCGCGCATGTGTGGTACGGGCAGTTCAAAGGTTTTTCGTTTTAAAAGTGACAGTGCACTTTTTTTTTTATATATCTTTATTCATTTTTAAAACTTTCAATAAGTGTAATACAAGATACAATCATTTTTACTTTAACATCAAAGTACAACTCGCATCTATTATCCCCCCTCCCTTATACCTAACAATTGTTCTTAAGCATAAGAAATCATAAAGTATCCCCTCCCCAACCTGGACATGCATAAACAAAATGGAAAAAATAATATTCATTCTGTACAGTATTTTGTTAATAGCTCCCAAACATCCCTAAATTTCTTAAAATGCCCATCTGTACTGGGTTCAATGGATGATGTTACCCGTATGTGAGAATATCTACCTGTTGTCCTTGGGTAACACCTTTGCTACAGGTAAGTAGCTTTGCTATAGGATCTGAGGCTTTTCCTTCTGAGAAATGCAATAATAAACAGACTTCTGAAATGGATTTTTTTCTGGAGTATATTCTTTTTTATATATATGTATATGAGTTGAGCTAAGACTGGCTTCCATCCTTAATATTTGCTACTGTACTCAAGGCTCACATCCTCTCCTCTTCCCTGCAGGCTGGCTAGAGCACAATACCCCTGCTGCCCTGATTCTTGTGCCCCAGAAATGAAGCCCCTACTCTTGAAACCTGCATGAGCTGCTGTTGCCCCCTTTGCTCAGTTTCTAGTCTCCTCTGGTCCATCTGTACCATACCTAGCTGTTGGCTACTCCCCCCCCCCATCCTACTTGGTCAACTGCTAGCTATCTTTTCCCATCCCTAAACAGTTGCTGCCTCTCTCAAGTCCTGTTACCCTCTCCCTGTTGCTCACTCCATAGACAATGATGATCTTATTTACACCCCCCTGACACAGCAAATCAGCAGTCTCCAACTAACTTTCCTCATCTTCCATTCCCATCATGCATTCCCTCACTGCCTCTGCAGACATTGTCTGCTTCCTTTCATTCATCCAGCTGCATTATCTTCCTCATCCTTGATTTGTTGACTTCCTGCCTATTATCAATGGCATTCCCTATCCCCACCTTCTACTTTGACTGCTAACTTCACAACATTCCTTCTTTTTATTGACAGGCACATGGTGCCAGTTGCTCATCTTGTGAGAATTTAAATCCGCATACCATGTCTCATAGTAAATGAACTTGTGTAAAGTGAGAGCTGATTGAAAATTGGCATCAGGGAAGGTCTACCTCTAAAGGAAAGTAAGCAGGCATCTAGGGTCGGGTAGGGAATGTGATGAGGCTGTTCCTTCATGATTCAGTGGCAATGGCTATAGAATATAAGGAATAGGAGACATTGGGTATAACTCGGTGGTGGGCTTAATTAGCTGTGTTCATTGTATATGGTGGTGGAAGGTGAGGCCACAGAGGAGCTGAAGTTACTTTGCAACTCTTTCACAGAACCAAAGGGAAGGATCAAATAACAGGACATGAGGGGATTTAGAAGTAAAGAGAAGGACAAATTATGATAAAATGTAATTACTGCATAGGTAGCAGGAGGTTACTTAGAGTAAAGGTTAATAATACACCAGGGCCTGGAAGAATTCCCTCAAGTCTGTGGAAAATAAACTGCACCGAAAAGCCTGGAAAGAACTTACAAACCAGAGACTGGTTTTATTTAAATTATTATTATTATTTAGTTTGATACAGGGCAGAATTCTGTGAGACTGGAATTGGAACAGATGTCTTGGCTTTCAAACATAGACGAGAAAGCTCTATGATGGTTTGTGTTGTATTTTAAAAGAGAATTCAGCTTACGTTTTTTTTTTTTAAGGGAGGGGTTTGAATGATGTAATTGAAGTGGTTATAAACAAGAGGGAATAATCATGAGGGTTTAGAATTAATAAAATGTGACAAATACCAGACACGATGAGTTAGATAGTCAAAAGATTTAGGTTCCTAATAAGAAAGTTAAGCATGTAGATTTTCCTAAGTGAAAATTCCCCATGTTTACATTTTAAATCCCTAAGTTCAATAGAGCCACGATTCTCTAAATCCGTGTTCTTCAACCACTGGTCCATGGACCAGTGCCGGTCCACAGAAATTTCCTGCCGGTCCACAGGGCCAGCACGTGCATCAGGCCCAAAACAGTGTTCTTCAACCGCCGGTCCACTGTGCGATTGATGCGGCATTATCTTCGAGCCAGCTCCCTCTTCCTCACTGATTCAGTGCACAAAGCCAAGGGCAGTGGCTCCTACGCGCGTCCTGCGCCTGAACCCTTCTCTCTGACGTTGCAACGTCCCAGTGTCCCAGTGAGGATCAGAAAAAGTATTAGATTAAAATTGATTCATGTTGATGTGACTGGCTAAATAGTAGGAACTTTCAAAAACTCTGAATATTAGCATATACAAATTGGTAGAATGTGTGTATATTTAAACTTCTTTCCCCCATGCAGATTTCTCTGCGCTTTCCATATCTAAGTCTGACCTTATCCCCCAGTAGACCACCAGGCTAGAGAGTTACACAGGGACAGAAATCCCACCCGTCCCCGTCGGGGTCCTCTCCGACCCCACCAATCCCCGTCAGGATCTTTTCCGACCCCACCCATTTCCGCAAGGAATTACCTCCATCCCCGCCCGTCCTCTTAAAAAGCAGCAATTACTTCTGACAGGATCATCAATTCCACAGTTCTTTTGTGTTTGCGCTGCTGTTTTTCTTGTGGAATCTCTTTGGAACCCTTTTTTTGTTTTCTGTTCAGGTAATTAACTTATAAACCCCCTCTTTTACTAAGGCTGACGTGTCCATTATATTATATGGACATACCCTGCTTCCGAAGCGTTCCATCCCCATGGGAGTCCCGTTGGCTAGAGGGGGGTCCCCGTGGGAGTTCCGTGGGACAGGAGGGGGTCCCCGTGGGAGTTCCATGGGTTGGAGGGGATTCCTGCGGGACCCCTGCAGGATTCCTGCGATCCCCATTCCCGTGCAGATCTCTACACCAGGCTTGTGTGGTGGAGGCCTATGGGAGACTGTCGAGGGTGGGAGGGAAGCTTGCTGCCATGGGGGTTGGAGGGAGGGGTGGCCCACTAGAACACCAGGCTTGAGTGATGGGGGGAATGTTGGAAGGGTTATAAGCGTAGCTCTTGTGTGTGTGCTGTGCCCATTAAAAAAAAAACAACAACCAGCCCCTGCTCTTCCTGCTTGCTGGTTCAGGCAGGGAGAGCAGGGGCTGGTTTTTGTTGTTTTTTTTTTTGGGGGGGGGGTTGACAGTTGGCAGGAGTTGCTGTGCTAGCAATTTTTCTTCTGAGCACAGCTCCCCCCCCTCCCTTTACCATTGATTTTCTGCACACATTGCATGCACATAATTTGCATGCTATTCTGCTGAGAATCGCCAGTAAAACAAAAATTGCTCCCATCATAGTAAGGTTTTTTTTAATCATGGTGTTGGAGCTTAGAGAATCTGGCATTCAAAGTACTGTCTATAAAATAGCACTGAGAACACTTTCTTTTTTTTCTTCAGTATCCATTAAAATATTCAAGAGACAATCCCTTCTCAGTAGAGCTTACAATTTAGTCAAACAGACCATCAGGACAAGTAGGGGATCTCAGACCCACCCATTCCCCTCCCATGGCCACACCCCCTTTATAGTTGCACACTAGTTTGTAAACAGTGCCCGGCTCAAAGTACTGTCTATAGAATAACACTGAGCATAGTTTTTTCAGTGCCCAAATTTGGGAGCCATTTACTGTGCTATTCCTCAAATCAGGCAACTCTGCCTTTCTGGCCAACTATCTTTTATTTTTTCCCTTCTTCTTACTCCGTCTGCACAAATAAGCCAAAATGACCTTATTGGAGTCCAGTTAGCCAAATGGCTAAGCAACTCAAGCCAGTGACATAGGAGTTGGATAACATAAGTTGCATGTATTAGTGCTAAACTCCTATCTTGTGTCCTTTGTTTTTTTTCAGACTTGTGTTGTTCGTGCTTGGGATTTAAGAAGGCCTGTACTGTTTTGCCCGGCAATGAACACTGCCATGTGGGAACATCCAATTACTGCCCAGCAGGTGGCAAAGCTAAAGGAATTTGGCTACACTGAGATTCCTTGTATCCAGAAGAGACTAGTGTGCGGGGATGAAGGTCAGTTAGAGAGAACCATTCCTTTGAACTAAACTTAATAAGCTGCTTATCAATTTTAAGTGTTTAGTATTTAATAGCACCCAGGCTCTAAAAATGCTTATGCTTTAATTTAATTGACGTATGAGCCAATTAGTGCTGAGATGGTCTCTGACAACACAGGTCTGTGCAGTGTGTTCACACTCTGAAGCAACCATGAATGTGAAACGCTGGCTATCGTCGCTGTGACAGACCTTTTCTAATGCAGATAAGCCTTTTATTTCTTAATTTTTGAAATTTCAGGGGATTTACTTGCAGTGCGCAGAGCACCAATTTAATTTGTATATTAGGAGTTTTTTTAGGTTCATAGACAAAATCGCGCCGACAACTGAGCGCAAGGTTGACGGCGCGCCGAAGAAAAGCACTATTTTAAAGGGTTCCGACGGAGGGGTGTTGGTGGGGAACCCCCCCTATTTTACTTAACAGACATTGCGCTGGCGTTGTGAGGGGTTTGGGGGGTTGTAACCCCCCTCATTATACTTGAAGCCAAACTTTTTGCCTGTTTTTTAGGGAAAAAGTTCAGTTTTTAAGTATAATGTGGGGGGTTACAACCCCCCAAACCCCCCACAACGCCAGCGCAATGTCTGTTAAGTAAAGTGGGGGGGTTCCCCCCACGCCCCCCCCGTCAGAGCCCTTTAAAATAGTGCTTTTCTTCAGCGCGCCGTCAACCTTGCGCTCAGTTGTCTGCGCGCCGTTGTCTCGCGCGATTTAGTCCCGTCACCTTTTTTTATGTCTTATGAGGTGAGGTTTTTTATCCTGCTATACCTGTTGCCTGTTTCTGTAGGGTGGAGGTTGGGATCTGAGGCTATTTCCTCCTCATTTTTCATTTTATTAGTTGCTCTGCTTCTCTGCGCAACTCTTTTGCCCACACAGCATCAAACGAGGGGGCTGTGTTTGCCTTCTCCCCCTGCCTAAAAAAGTGTTCTCAGAATCTGAATAGCATGAGTCTTCTCTGTAGATTCACTTTCACCTTATGATCACGTCTATGGCTAGTAAATAGAGGAGAAGTGTCAGAGGTTAACGTGGCCATTTCTTTTCTTTAGGCTATGGTGCCATGGCAGAAGTCTGGACTATTGTGGAGAAGGTGAAAGAGGTCCTGGAGAGGAGCTGACGTAGGATGCAGCTAATGTGTTTCACATCATGGTGCATAAAGACAAATGGAAATGTGGAGAGCTCGTGATGCTTTCCAAGCACTGGCATCAAAAGCTCCCATCATGGTACTGGATTGGGATTCTCAAGTTTCTGTAATGTCAATGCAGTATTGCTACCTAGACATCTTCTAATCCTTCCTGCACCTTTCCACCCTCGTTTGAATGCACTTTACTGAGGAGCTGGGAAGATAAAGGAAGACATCTTCAGCATCTCATTCTTCCCTTCCTGAACCTGCAGTTCAGCTGAAAAACTAGTTGGATAGCAGAAGACGCTTCACGTAATTAATAAAGACATCAGAAGCTTTATCTAATAATGGTTTATTAGATAGCTTAGTACTGGATTTACAAGATAATGAGACTGACTGTTAAGCTGTCTGGCAAAAAAAAAAAATGCTTTTTTAAAATAAATTCCTGGTCCAGTCCATGAAAAGTCCTTTTAGAAATTTTTGCAGAGATTGCTCTTTGGCTAGCACAAACATAAGTATGCCCCAGTAGAGTTTACCACAGCTAATGCAAAATCATGTTTGGGAACCTCTAAATTATCTGATGCTGAAGGCAATGTGGAGTAAAGAGTGTTTTAAAAACTTTGTAGGAAATGTTGAGAGTGGGACTTCAGCCTCTTCTACAGCAGCTGTCAATGCAGAAATTTTGGGGAATTATATGCACTAGCTACTCCAGTCCCAGCTTATTCCAACAGCGATCGCTGAAGAAAGGGTTATAAGTAGTTCAATCAATCTTCTTTTAATTAGAAATTTCTTAAAGGAACTGTATGGACCTAGGGAAGCTTACAATCTTGGCAAGGTCACAATCTTGGCAGAAACAGCTTCTCTAGGAATTATATGGGAGCACACATCACTTCAGCTCAATATCTTGCAAACTTTCCAGCTGGCGGCACACTAAATTCAGTGCCCTGGCCGGAAGGTACCCGAAAGTGTGCAGACGTCGCCGCGTAGGCTCGTCTGGCCGCAACCCACTTCAGTGGAGGGATCTGGGAGGAGCCGGGGAGAGGAGTAGAGACGCCGGCCAGGAGGCGAGTCATCTGTGCCAGCCGACTTCCTACAGGACATGCCTCTCACTGCAAGAGGTACGTCCTGTAGGCAGTCAGCCAACGTGGATGACTCTCCTCCTCGCCAGTGTGTCGTGGCACACCTGAAATCTCAGGAGGCACACAGGCGTGCCGAAGCCCACAGTTTGAGATACACTGCTCTAGCTCCAAGCTTCTATATCATTTATCAAGTTTTGATTTTCGGGAGGGGGGAACAGTTTTCATACATACTTGCATAGTGAGCAAAGTCTGCAGACACTTGTACATGAATCTGTGGACTTTTTGCACCAGTTCTCTTAAGGAAAATTAACATAACATAAGCAGTGCCTCCGCTGGGTCAGACCAGAGGTCCATCGTGCCCAGCAGTCCGCACACGCGGTGGCCCAACAGGTCCAGGACCTGGACTGTAATCCTCTATCTATACCCCTCTATCCCCTTTTCCAACAGGAAATTGTCCAATCCTTTCTTGAACCCCAGTACCGTACTCTGCCCTATTACGTACTCTGGAAGCGCATTCCAGGTGTCCACCACACGTTGGGTAAAGAAGAACTTCCTAGCATTCGTTCTGAATCTGTCCCCTTTCAATTTTTCCGAGTGCCCTCTTGTTCTTTTATTATTCGAAAGTTTGAAGAATCTGTCCCTCTCCACTCTCTCTATGCCCTTCATGATCTTGTAAGTCTCTATCATATCCCCTCTAAGTCTCCTCTTCTCCAGGGAAAAGAGTCCCAGTTTTTCTAACCTCTCAGCGTATGAAAGGTTTTCTATCCCTTTTATTAGACGTGTCGCTCTTCTCTGAACCCTCTCGAGTAACGCCATATCTTTCTTAAGGTACGGCGACCAATATTGGACGCAGTACTCCAGATGAGGACGCACCATCGCCCGATACAACGGCAGGATAACTTCTTTTGTTCTGGTTGTAATACCCTTCTTGATTATGCCTAGCATTCTATTCGCCTTCTTAGCGGCCGCTGCGCACTGTGCCGTCGGCTTCATTGTCATGTCCACCATTACCCCCAAGTCCCTTTCTTGGGTACTCTCCTTCAATAATATCCCTCCCATCGTATAGCTGCACCTTGGGTTTCTGCTACCCACATGTAGTACTTTACATTTCTCAACGTTGAACTTCATCTGCCATCTCGTCGCAGTTTGTTCAAGTCTCTTTGCAATTCTTCGCAGTCCTCTTTAGTCCGAGCTCCACTAAATAGTTTTGTGTCGTCCGCAAATTTTATTATCTCACACTTCGTCCCTGTTTCCAGATCATTTATGAATATATTAAATAGCAGCGGCCCAAGCACCGAGCCCTGCGGGACACCACTCGTGACCCTCCTCCAGTCCGAGTAGTGGCCCTTCACTCCCACCCTCTGTTTCCTACCCGCTAACCAGTTTCTGATCCATCTATGTACATCTCCTTCCACCCCATGGTTCTTCAGTTTTCGAAGTAGGCGTTCGTGGGGTACTTTGTCAAAGGCTTTTTGGAAGTCTAGATATATGATGTCTATGGGGTCACCTCTGTCCATCCGTTTGTTAATTCCTTCGAAGAAGTGCAATAAGTTAGTTAGGCACGATCTCCCCTTGCTGAAACCATGTTGACTGGTTGTCAGAAGTTTGTTTCTTTCAAAATGTTCATCAATGTTGTCTTTTATAAGTGCTTCCACCATTTTACCTGGAACTGAGGTCAGACTCATCGGTCTGTAGTTGCCCGGGTCACCTCTTGATCCCTTTTTAAAGATGGGCGTAACATTGGCTATCTTTGCAACTTTCCTTTTGCAACTTGGCCATTATGAAAATATTTGCAGAAATGTGCACCTGTATTCGTTACAGGTACTTTTAAGTAGCATGCATAATTTTAAAAGGGCAAAATTGAAAATATTTTTGCCCCCCCCTCCCCCACTACGAACCAACTGAACTGCTGGAATCAGCTTTGCAATATTTGGGTAAAAGTACACCCTCTGTAAAATATTCTGTGTACTTTTAGTTGCATGGATTATGAAGTTTTTTTTACCAGGGCTTGCTTTTTTAATTTTTTTTTTTTATTTGCCATGTCCCATGTTTCCCTGGCTGTGTCTAAAGTTTTGCAATCATAATGGTTTGTCCATTAAACAAAGGGCATTAGTGAAGTTGAAATGTTTGATGAAAGCCTCTCTTGTGTTCAACATATGTTGTTTTCTTGTGCTTTCCTATCAACATGACAATGTTTGTGCAATCCAGGTGTGGAATAGATTGTAAATCCAATATGAAAATTGATGAATAAAAATCAAAATTTATCTAGAGTTGCATGTAAGTGATTTCTCTTGCACATCTCCGTGACTTTTCTTTTTTTTTTTTTTTGCATTGCCTTTTCTAACAGAAGGTACTGAAGCTAATGGAACCTGACCATTGGCATTAGTGGTCCTTACAGCTCCTGCTTATGTTATGCTAATAATGCATTTAAATTCCGCCTATATCTATGCAGTTCAAGGATGGATTTACAACAAAGCAAGAACATTTGAAATTACATTAGCAAATATATTTGAATTAACACTACAGATCAGTTGATATATCAAATTTATGAAACAGAAAAATTTTAAGTATGTACCGGTACTTCCTGAATAGAAAATAATGATCATACAGTCTCAAAAAGGAGTTGGCTCCATACCTCAGCCATATGATACTGAATTGAAGAAGAAAGTTGTCTGATAGATTTAAGGGTTTTTTTTAAGCGTTGGGCAATGCAATACATAGTGCCTTCTGCTTGAGATACAATGTTTGTAATCTTTGAGCAGCCTGGTTTAATAAAGATTATGATGATGTACGGGGCAGGATTTATTTAGACTTTGGTCTAAGTGCTTGTCACTTTATGAATGCCTGCCTGGGGCTGTTGGACATTACGAGGGAAGAATTACCGTAGGCCCGTACTGACTATTGCCTTTTATTTCTTTGAACTTTTTCCTTATCTATGGATAAAGCTGGTGGTGCATCCATTATTCCGTTGTTGGTTAAGTTCAGGAGAGAATTATATTTGCTTACCAATTTTTGTGATTTGGATTAATAAAGATTAGGACTTGCATCTATTCTTTAACCCAACAGAAGACACTGAGAAATAATGTTCTAAAAGAAATAAATGAGAACTTGGGAAGGTTCTATTTTAATTATGCATAACCCACTGTATTTATTTTTGTACTTGCTTATTGAAAAACATTTTATTACAGATCTTTGTCTTTCTACAAATAAAGACCAGTAAGTATTTCCTTCCATAGAGCTTGAGGTTTAAGTCAGAAAATCTCTAGATGACCTTGAGCTTCTACTAATTTACCTCGATTCTGGTGGTTTGCTTGAATAAATTTATGGTAGGGTGAAAATAGAAATCATCCACCTTGCATGGAAAATATACTGCATGCAGGGAGAGAGACAAAACTAACTTCTATTTTCTGTCTTTTTATATTGTGAAAAAAAAAAAAAAATCTAACATAACCATTTCCCCATGTATCACTTACATTTAACACAAAAAGTTAGTTTGTCAGAAAGCTAACTAGTCATAACACCTTTTTTCTCTGGAAAGACACCCGTTTTTGTCTTTCCATTGCAGGCTGGTGGCCTCTCTTATCTGTGGGTTATCTGTTACAACACTGAGAGCACATTTTCTGGCATTACTCACGCCCAGTCTGCGAAGACAAAGATAACCACGGTTGTGGTTATCTTTGTCACCCACTGATAATTAACTCAATAGCAGCTGTATCTGATGTAGCCAGGGCTACATTATTTTGGCTTCACTGGAACACGAAGATTCATACAGGTGGTAGAGCATGATTGACTAGTTGTGTTTGTCTTCTTTTTAAACAATTTTTATCATAGAAATATAAAAGCATCACATGATAGTTGAAACATGACCTCAAATTAGTCTAACGGTGCCCTTTACTCAATACTGGGCTACATCCAAAAGCTTATTTCATTCATTTGTCCTTCAAGATTAAACTTTTTTCCATGTCTAGTAAACCTTTATGTATGACCTGGAAAAAAGGAGAGAGGTGATATGAAACGCCTTTAAGTACTTGAAAGGTATTAATATTCAAACAAATCTATTTCAGAGATGTAGAGGCAGTAGAACTAGAGGACATTCATGGAGGTTAGAGGGAGATAGACTCAGGAGTAATGTCAGGAAATATACAGAGAGCGTGGTGGATGCATGGAACGCCCTTCCAAGAGAGGTGGTAGAGTTTAAAACTGTGAACGAATTAAAAAATGTGTGGGATAGACACACAGGAGCTGCTTAAATAGAAAGAAGATGGAAACTCAACATGGCTTTTGAAGTGTTAGCTTGGGCAAGAATGGTGGGATCTGAGGTCAATGCTGGACAGACTTGAATGATCTGAACCACAAATAGAAAAAAAGAGTGGCTAAATCCAGCATGGGGAACAGAAGCCAATGCTGGACAGACTTCTATAGTCTGTATCTTGCACGTGGCCAAATCCAGCATGGAGGAACAGAGTCTGATGCCGGACAGACTTGTCAGTCTTTGTCTTGCACGTGGCAAGAGACAGGTGAAGTGTGTTGATCATTTTATTGTTGGTGAACGGGACTAAGAAGCCGGGGAAGGCATCTTGACCAATGTGTGGTGTACTGTTGATTATATTCAACTTAATCATCCCCATCATGTTTGGCTGCCTGTATGACATGGTAGTGACTTCCAATGGAGAGGTAGACGGGGCTATGATCACCATGTTGGGCAGACTGGATGGACCATGATGGTCTTTTTCTGCTGTCCTCTACTATGTTACTTAAGATAGTCCTACTTTCTAAAATATATGGGGTTTACTATCTTCCAGTACACCTTTTTAACCATGAATATATTCTTTAAAAATATTATGATGCCTCCTTACTTTTAAATCTCTGGTATTTAAAACCCCAGCCTTTATTTATAGGGTTTTAATTCCATATACATCACCTAGACTCTTGAGGTCAAGTGACCAAAATTTGTTGGTCATCCCTTCTCTTAAAGTTATTAATACACGGCGGCAGACTATTTTTTCTGTTACGGCTCCCCAATCCTGGAATTCTCTTCCAATTCATCTGAGAGATGAAAAGAATCTTGAAAAATTTAAGAGCAAACTAAAGAGTCTTCTTTTTCAAGATGCATTCAATGTTTAATTGAACTGCTTTTGGATCTTAATCCATTTTTAACTACTTCGATTGTTTTTTATTCCCCTTCCTATTGTTTTTAACCTTAATTGTTCTACTTTTATAACTAGATTGTATTTCATCCCGAGTTTTCCCTATGTTTTTATTAATGTACGTGTAATTTAATTTATTATTATGTATTAGTAGTTATGAAACTTGTCGTTTATGTTTGTAATTTTATTTACT
Organism: Geotrypetes seraphini; assembly: GCF_902459505.1. NCBI lineage: Eukaryota > Metazoa > Chordata > Amphibia > Gymnophiona > Dermophiidae > Geotrypetes > Geotrypetes seraphini. Next base: position 50,060,641 of record NC_047097.1, read on the forward strand.
ACAATGTATTAGTAGTTATAGTACATCTCTTTTATGTTTGTCTTCCTATCTTTTGTAATTTTATCACCATTCTTCATATACATCCATGGGAATAAGGTTCTCAGAGGAACATGAAATTTGGGTGTTTTGCGGAGAATCTATTTCTTGTAGATTAGAATCTACAGGAAGTAGGGCTTTTTACTAACATGATTGATATTTGAAAAGGTCAGAGATCAAAAGTGATTTAGGAAGAAAAGTGAAACACCGCCACCTGCTGGGTTTAAAAACTTAACAGAATGGACTCAACACTGACGTAAGGCATTTTTTGAAAGGAAGTCATGTGATCAACTGTGCCATTGTATTCTAAAGCATGATAATTAATACAAATGATGTCACATAGGGTATAAATCTGTTTGCCTTGTTTTCTCTCTTTGAAGAGCACTGAAATTCTGAGGGCTTGCTCTTCCCAGACCATGGGAGCTCTGCCAATAAAACATATATATATATTTTTTTAACATGGCTTTTCCTCGTCTGTTAATTGAATTCACAGAACGGAGTCTCTAGCCCAATCATGTGGGAGAGAGAATCCATTCTGGCAATTCTTTTTGAAGACTTGAACAACAGCCACCATCCTCTTTATGAAACAATATTTACTGATGTGCTTTTAAGTTTACTTAAGTGCAGCTTCATATCGTATCCTAGTTTTAGTTCCTCCTCTGTTGCAAAATGTTCCTAACCACTCCCTCTGTACAATCAGTAAGAAACTCTCTTTCTAAAATCATTTTAATAAGGCTTTTAGAGTCCCTCACTAGCCCTTACTGAAATATTTAACCCAGTCTCAAAAACTTACTTCATGACCTATAACATTGGTTTTAATTACTTTCCTCTCCTTTTCATTCTTCATTTCTTCTGTCATTTACTCCACTCATCACACTCATCTGACATCTTTCCATCTAACTCGGTGGTCTCCAACTCAAACCCTTTGCAGGACCACATTTTGGATTTGTGGGTACTTGGAGGGCCTCATAAAAAATAGTTAATGTCTTATTAAAGAAATGACAATTTTGCATGAGGTAAAACTCTTTATAGTTTATAAATCTTTCCTTTTGGCTAAGTCTTAATAATAATATTGTAATTTATAGCTAAAGGAGACACATGATCAAGAAACTGTTTTATTTTACTTTTGTGATTATGATATACATACCGAGGGCCTCAAAATAGTACCTGGCAGACCGCGAGTTTGAGACCACTGTTATAGGCTAAGGCTTTTTACATCTGCATTGTGATGTCATAGAACTTTATGGTTCTAGAAACATAGTAACACGATGGCCATCCACAGCATCCACTATCTCCTCCTCTCCCTATTGGCTAAGACTCTTAACATTTGCATCTCCTCTTCCTATAGGCCAGTGGTCTTCAACTCAAACCCTTTACTGGGCCACATTTTGGATTTGTAGGTACTTGGAGGGCCTCATAAAAAATAGTTAATGTCTTATTAAAGAAATGATAATTTTGCATGAGGTAAAAAAAACTTTATCATTTATAAATCTTCCTTATGGCTAAGTCTTAATAATAATATTGGCATTTATACCTAAAGAGACAGATGATCAAGAAACTGTTTATTTTACTTTTGTGATTATGATAAACATACCGAGGGCCTTAAAATAGTACCTGGCGGGCTGCATGTGGCTCCCGGGCCACGAAGTTTGAGACCACTGATTTAACTCCAAGCAAGTATTTGTCACCTCAGTTATAAAATAAGAGATGTTTTAAAATATTTTTCTTCAACTCTTGCAGTGTCTGTCTATTAGTAGGTAGTAAGGGTGGAAGTTGTCAGTCTGGGCTATATCAAGAAGGGTTATTTTACTGTTATTGGTAACCAGGTCTCATTGCATAAAATGGGACCTGGGTTACAATAACTGGATAGGTGGCATGGGATGTTGCTACTCTTTGGGTTTTTAACTGTCAAACAATCAGATCTTTATTCAATTTATCCAACCCACAACAATAATCATAAAAATAACAGGGGGTTATAACGGATAATTTATACAACATCTAATTTAGGAGATTCACATCAATGTCTGACTACTTTTTATGAATACTTAATTATCACTAAGACCATTTTTTTGGCATATACAAACCAACCATTCTATCAGTACGTTGACCTGCTGTATAAATTAAGAGGTTAAAGGATCATAAAGGATGTGTGGATATCATAAAGGATGTGTGGTTCTCAATAAAGAGACCTCTTATAACTTGGATGTTATTTCAAGTCTTCATCCTGAATGCATGTGATGTAATATAATCATTTACTTCAAACCTCCTTCCTACCTTGAAAAATTTTTATTTAATAATATTTAGTTAGAGTAAAAAACTAATAAACTAAGGGTACATAAACCTATCCCTATCTTTTATTTAAAGATAATAAATATATGTTGTTAACTTAATTTGCTTTCTGACGCTCTATCATTCACTCCATCAAATATATTTTTGTGTTAAAGAAGAACAGCAACACTTATCTTAGTGGCTTCCTAGCCAAGACCAACGTTGGTGGGTTTATGAGCTACCCGACGCTCAAACTGTCTTAGAGCGTTTCAGCTATTAGCTAGCCTTCATCGGGGAACAATATTGCTGCTGTACCACTGAAAAAACCAAATGAAATATAATAAAAAAATTAGTGAAAAAGATAATAAAAGAGAAAAAAAATAAAAAAAATAAATGTGTATATGAAAACAACTAAAGACAATGTGTATATGAAAACAACTAAAGGCAACTTATTCAATTGTATCAGAGTTACTACCTTTTAGTTCAAACACCCTCACTTAGAGGAATAACTACAGTTCAGCATACTCAGAATGACACACAGAACATAAAACGCTAAAACCTTATTCAGAATACCTCCCTCCTCATTCAATATAGTCTCTATTACTTGTTCAGACAACTATAACATCCAATATAACAGCATGTATAACTCTATTACCTTCCATAGCGATTTAAATATGTACGGCTGCCATTTGAATTTCAAAATTTCAATAAAAAGTGTATAGAAAATATATTAAGATGATGGAATAAAAGTCCCAGTGAAGGACTGTCTTACCTACTTGGTTATTCATTCTCGTTATTGTGATGTACACGCCCGGCATGAGTGTTCTATATAAAGGTTCCTACCAAGATTTTGACGCGATCTTTTACAGCTGTTGGAAGCATAGGAAACGTAGCTGCGTGATGACGTATTTTTAAAGACGTTACTAGAAATTCAAACTTCTCAATTAGAGCTCGTAACAACGTAATGATGTAACTGGTACACTCGTCCACAACAGTTTCTGAAAACGTAATCACTTTATGACGTGAAAAGCGTCACTAGGAACTTAAGCATTTCAACAAATGCCGGTACTAATTTTGACGTGAAAAACGGAATCAAGAAAGGAAAGAAAGGCGGGAAATTACAAAATAACTAATTTCAATTGGATACAACGTGTGACTCATAAATATCATACTAAAGTTCAAACCTGAACCACCAGCATTAAAAATATGTGATACTATTCAAGTTATCATCTCGTCTTCAGATAAATATGACTCGGGAAATAGCTCAGAATTCCCAAGAATCATTATAATATTGAAGAATATTGAAATGTTATTTAAAACATGATGTTGTCAAAGATATCAATGGCAAAAGAGAAAAAATAAAAAAATAGAAAAAATGCCCTGACAATACAAATATCTCCATCGGGAATTTAAAAGACAGTTTATCAAAAGAATATAGCCATTAACAAAAGCTTTGAACTATAAATCCCATTCCCTATTTAGACCTAAGGGTATTAAAGTTTTTTTAAATTAAAAATCCACCATCTTTCTTTCAAGAATAGAATTGATGTCACCCCCTTTTTCAGATCTAGTAACCTTCTCCAGTACGGTGAAGTCTTCAAAGCTGTGGTTAAGCTCTAAACAATGTTCGACCAATGGAGCTGCAACGTCACCCTGTCTTAAACGTGATCTGTGTTCTATCAAACGCAGCTTCAAAATACGTGCTGTTTCCCCAATATAAACAAGACCACATGGGCACCATATTGCATATATCACTTGTGATGTTACACATGTTGATGTATGATTTAAGGTTATGCTTTGTCCACTTAGTTGTAGGAATCTACCTGCAAAAGAAATACTGCATAAACTATACCGTTCGCAGGGGGAGTGGCCTAATGGTGTTGTTTCTACAGGAGCTTGAAGGAATAAAGGTGATAGAATTTCTTTTAAATTCCTACCTCTAGTATACGCAAATTGTGGTGGCTCTTGAAAAATATGACGAAGTTGTGTTACATACCAAAATTTTAGAATGCTCTTTCTGATCATTTGTACTCCAGCCGTGTAAGGTAGCACACAAGTCACCCGGTCATTGACTACTTTCTGCTGAGGTTGTAACAAGTATGATCTTTCTGCCCATTTAGCCCGTTTGTATGCTCTTTTAATGATCGACAAAAGGATAGCCCCGTGCTAAAAACCTATGTTTTAAGATGTCAGCTTGTATTTCAAATTCCAATGGCGTGGAACAAATTCTTTTTAAACGTAAAAATTGTCCCACTGGGATATTTTGACGTAAATGTAAAGGATGGTGGTTGGTATAGTGCAGCAGAGTGTTCCTATCTGTAGGTTTCCTAAAGATAGTGTAAGTGAACCCCTCAGATGTATATGTTATTGAAAGATCCAGAAAACAAATTTGGTTAGGATGGTATTGAAAAGTGAATTTCAAATTATTGTCACATTGATTAATCCAGGCAAAATACGCTTCTAATTGGACTCTTATCTCCTCTCCAAATCATGAAAACAACATCTATAAAACGTTTCCATAAAATGATTTTGGGTTTTTGCCAGGTACTTGTGATCTGGATTGGCCTCTGTGAAGACGGGATACTGGGCTAGATGGGCCATTGATCTGATCCAGTACGGGGAAAATAAGTATTCTTAACCCTTTCAGGACCAAGGGACATATTTGTCCCATAACTTTAAAATCCTATCAATTTTGATTGGGATAGTCTACAGTTCTAAATTTGATATGTACGGATTCCATATGATACTGCCTTTATGTAAACAAACTGGTTCCGACATTCATTCATTAGCGTCGTTGCTAGATTGACGAGAAGATTCACTTGCCACACTGTCCATAAGCCAGAAGTGTGATTTTTATAAATAAAAATAATGATATTTCACAAAAAAAATCAATTTTTTGGCATCTGCAAGCCCTTTTTACCATAAAAATGTCGTCAAAACCACAAAAATTGGCCTACGATCCTTATGGTCCTGAAAGGGTTAATGGTAGCCCATGTTGATCACTTTCCCCCTTAGAATGCTAATTAGAATGAATATCCTAAATTCAACTCCTATTGTTGCTCTCCAATAGGTGCTAGAGATCTTTTCCCAGTCTGATGAAGGCAGTAGGTATAAGAATTGGAAACAAGATGCAACCATTTCATTGTCTGCTCTCCTATCTCTAGATGGCAGTGTTTAATTTGAATGACTAAATTTCTCCACTGACTTTACAGCTACATGCGGCCCACCAGGTACTATTTTGAGGCCATTGGTACGTTTATCATAATCACAAAAGTAAAATAAAACAGTCTCTTTAGCTATAAATGACAATATTATTACTAAGACTTAGCCAAAATGAAAGATTTATAAACTATAAAGAGTTTTACCTCATGCAAAATTGTCATTTCTTTAATAAGGCAGGAAAACAATAACATAAGTTACAATAACATAAGTTAGAATTGCTGTATTTTTAACATCTAGGTACTGCTGAAATACTATCCCCTGACAATGCCTATCAAGGTGAAACGGAGGCCCTGTCGGTGAAAGATAAGTCACAAAAAATTGCACCCTCCAAAATACAGGACAGAAAAGTCACCTTTCTTTACAAAAAGGGAGAAAAGACCTCAGTGTCTAATAGGGGCTCTTTAAGCTTCCCATATAGACAGGCTAGTTTTAAACAGAATTTAATCCTAGCAGACACATCCTTGGTCAGAAAAACTCCCAATTAGTAAGTGAACCTCTATTCTAATTTTCTAATAGTTTTATATATTTTCTTATAGTTTTATATATTTTTTTAAACTTTTCTTCAAACAACAATTGTCAAAAAATAGAAGTCACTTATCTGAGCACTTCGATATTCAGGTGTAGTCCTGGAGTAAAGCAAGCAGGAAAAACTGCTCTATGGAAAAAAGCTATCAGTCAAAACATTCTTCCAAAATATCCAACAGGGGCCCCTGTTTCGCAACAAAATGCTTCGTCAGGGATTTGCTGTAAAACATGAAAGACACATTGTAGAAAGTTTTCAAAGAACTTGAGAAAACAAGCAGAAAAAGGATAGCTATACCCACAGCGATCACACACCCGCTTCCACTCCTGTCATAAAAATGGCCCCTCAGCATTCTCCTTAAATAGGCACCTCCCAGTGACACCATGTCAAAATGTGATGACATCATCTTAATGCAAATCATGCAAAAAATGTGGTGACATCATATTACTGCAATTCTTATTGTTCTCATTGCAGACTATCAAAACCAGGCTTTCCAATCCACCCCACTATTCAAACCCATAGGGGTAAAAGTTTGCAAAGAAAATATCCAGCGTTGTTCCCTTTTTCAATAAAACTTGTTTAAAATCACCACCCCGTGCAGACGGTGACACTATGATGTTTTCTTACTCACGAAACAAATCCATCCAAGAGGAGCTTTGTCCCACGAGTAGTGTGGCAATTGTACCTGTAAATGAATGCATGAATGGGAGTATGGACATTGGACATGATAAATGTGGACATTGCTCTGTCTGTGATATTATGGAGGTGTGCACATCCTTTGTGAATCCAGCAGATCGTAAAGTGTATTATTTACATCATTTCTCTGATTGTGCTACTAGTGGAGTTATATATATTATCAAGTGCCCGTGTCAGCAATTGTATGTGGGTCAGACTTCAAGGGCTTTGAAAACACGCCTTATTGAACATTGCTCGTGCCTTGCACGAGAAAGGCTTGAGGCTCCCATGGTACAGCACTGTATGGACTGTAAACATGTTTTTGAAGATTTGCGCTGCTGGGTTGTGGAGAGAGTTAAGTTTATTAGGATTTTATATACCGCCTATCAAGGTTATCTAAGCGGTTTTTACAATCAGGTACTCAAGCATTTTTCCCTCTCTGTCCCGGTGGGCTCACAATCTATCTAGCGTACCTGAGTGTCACCGTCTGCACGGGGTGGTGATTTTAAACAAGTTTTATTGAAAAAGGGAACAACGCTGGATATTTTCTTTGCAAACTTTTACCCCTATGGGTTTGAATAGTGGGGTGGATTGGAAAGCCTGGTTTTGATAGTCTGCAATGAGAACAATAAGAATTGTAGTAATATGATGTCACCACGTTTTTTGCATGATTTGCATAAAGATGATGTCATCACATTTTGACGTGGTGTCACTGGGAGGTGCCTATTTAAGGAGAACGCTGAGGGGCCATTTTTATGACAGGAGTGGAAGCGGGTGTGTGATCGCTGTGGGTATAGCTATCCTTTTTCTGCTTGTTTTCTCAAGTTCTTTGAAAACTTTCTACAATGTGTCTTTCATGTTTTACAGCAAATCCCTGACAAAGCATTTTGTTGCGAAACAGGGGCCCCTGTTGGATATTTTGGAAGAATGTTTTGACTGATAGCTTTTTTCCATAGAGCAGTTTTTCCTGCTTGCTTTACTCCAGGACTACACCTGAATATCGAAGTGCTCAGATAAGTGACTTCTATTTTTTGACAATTGTTGTTTGAAGAAAAGTTTTAAAAAAATATATAAAACTATAAGAAAATATATAAAACTATTAGAAAATTAGAATAGAGGTTCACTTACTAATTGGGAGTTTTTCTGACCAAGGATGTGTCTGCTAGGATTAAATTCTGTTTAAAACTAGCCTGTCTATATGGGAAGCTTAAAGAGCCCCTATTAGACACTGAGGTCTTTTCTCCCTTTTTGTAAAGAAAGGTGACTTTTTTGTCCTGTATTTTGGAGGGTGCAATTTTTTGTGATTTATTTTGGGCATCCTTTTCTTGATTTTTTGGATATTTTTGGTGAAAGATAAATGACATCTTGTTTATCTTTTCTATATAAGTGTCATCATCCCCTTACTGACCTTGTTGGGAATAGTTATATTATATAAAACTATGGGAGTAGGAGGCAGGAAGGGTGCTATGATGTTCTGAAGGCCAAGCTGGTGGGGTCTGCTTCTCCAATCTAGAGCTTGCTGGCTTTTTCCACTGAGCACCTTTAATTATTCATTTTTAATTTTATTAATTTTTGGTTATAATTGGTAACCAATTCTCTGTGATAAGAATTTTGATGTTTTTGTGAAAATTGAATTATGTATAGAATATACTCCCATTATTTTGAGTGAGTGTTGGCCTGGAAGTAGCCTTAGGCGGACCTAGGCACCTGTACGCGTCTCCCTAGGCCTGCGGCAGATGCATACAATGTAGGCCAGGAAAATGCTGGTCTACATTGTAAGCAGATGCGGCCGCTGAGCTTATCGCCACCCATCCCCCCATGGCCAATCCCTCCTGCCAGAACCCCACCCCCACCACGAACGATCATGGCAGGAGGAATGCACAGTCCCTCCTGCTCTGAACATACCCCCAAACTATCATGGCAGGTGGAATGCCCAGTCCCTCCTGCCCGCTACCCCCGAAGCCCCCTCCTGTACATCGCCAGCAGGAGAAATGCCCAATCCCTCCTGCTGGAACCCTCCAGAATGATAAGGGCAGGAGGGATGCTCCCTCCAATGCTGCTAATTAACAAAAGAACTGCTTTTGAAGTAATGTTGCTTATTTTACCTCATTGTAATGACTATGAGACGGCATTGTATTTTCCAAAACAGACAATATTTTTATTGTTAGTATAAAGACTTACAAAATTACAGCAGCAAAGACATAGCAGAAAGAAATATTATATTGTCAGTTCAAAATATGCAATGGAGAGTAGAACTTACACTGATATGCTGAACAGGGGGCTAGCACATCCCCGCTGGCATACGCAAGTGAATCTCTCTAGTTTTACCTGTGATGCAGGGATTTTTATATAGAGAAATCCTTTCTCTGTCCAAAAAAATCCACATCCCCGAACTCTGGTCATGTACATCCCTATTGGTACAAAAAATGTATACCTTACTCTTCCTGTTAGAGAGCGCCAAAATGAGGCCGCATTTCAGAAGAGTTCTCGACATACAGGACCCGACCCATACAGCACTCGATCTTCTTCTTCAAACTTGGGGCTGGTACAGAAGGAGGTAAGAGGGCAATGGCAGTGACCTGAAAGCAGGGGAGCAGATACTGGACTTGGGGTGACTGTAAGAAAGGGGAGAAGAGATGCTGGTGAACTGGAAGGGAGATTAAGTAGGGAAAGGGAGATATATTAGCCATGGTTGGGGGAAGGGGAGAGGGTTGCGAAGAAGAGGGAGGGATAGAAAGTGGAAGGAGAGATTCTGGAACTGATGATTTTGTTTTCCTTATTACTCTTTCTCATATTGTATCTCTGTTTTCCTCATTCTCTTGTGCCTTTCCCTTCTTTCTCTTCCTAAGCTGTTCATCTTTACCTTCCCTTTTGTCTTCCTGCTCTGTTTTACCTACTCTTGGACAGATGCTTCAGCTCACAGCTGCTCATGACTTCATTAAAGCTCCTGAAGGTCAGCTGCCTCCTTCATTATTTTCTATAGTCTTGTACATAGGCCAGAGGTTCACAGTCTCATGTACATCTCAGTTCATATATTAGACAGCAGGAGACTGAGGATTGGGTGCTGGCCAGGACTGAGGAGCTCTAGCAGAACTGTTAACGGTCATGGCACTAAGCTTATATGAGAGGATAGTGGTGTTGCAGATTAGGTGGATCTGAAGTTTGGGTTTCCAGAGCCTCTGGAACTGAAATAGCAGAGAACACTGCGCACCAGGACTGAAGGAGCAGACCAATATTTTCTGATGTCCCTTGAAGAGCTTGCACTCTGCCCCAAAACACTGGTTTCTTCTGCATCTACGAAGCCGAATGCTCATGAACTCTACTTAATACACAGAGGCAGGGTGTCGTTTCTCTTTTGATTAAGGATGTTGAATGTTTGCTCTGTCTGTAATTACAAAGTACAGACTGGTGGTGAATCTGTAGAATCCCCCGAGGAAAACCCCAGGAGCAGCAGACAACAAATAGGATGTTACTGAGCAACCTGTGACTGCGGCGATGGCCAAGAATCTGCAGAACATTCAAGAGGAGAAGCCACATAAACAGTTGGAAAAGACTGAATAATAACGCTTGTTTGAGTAACTCTAATAATGTTGATTTAAACCTTAATTTCATGTTTATTTAGAAACATTAAAATTGTTTAAATATAAGTTTTGTTTACATAATCTTAAACCCTGGGTACATACTGTTCAATTTAAATCATGCTTTAGGCATTAGCATGTCTACTGCTTCATCATTTTACAAAGAGGCTTGGACTTGATTGGAATTACAGGTAACGTTTGGAAATGGCCTCAGAGCTTTTTGAAAAATAGATCTTATCAAGTATATAGTGAGGGCAAATATTCATTCTCATGGAGTAATCCATGTGGAGTACCGCAAGGTTCACCAATATTGCCCACATCCGTCCTTTGGGAAGTCTACTGCATAGTTTGAAAGTAAAATTTTATATCTATGCAGATGATATCACCTACTGATTCCAAAGACATCATGTGCAGTAGATCTAAAAAATCAGATTTCATTTCTTCTAGCTCAAATAGAACAATGGACCATTAAGTCCAAATTCAAACTTAATCCTGAAAAAAATAAGGGCTCCTTTTACTAAGGTGCGCTAGCGTTTTTAGTGCACGCTGCCCCCCCACGCTACACGTAAAAACTAACGCCAGCTCAATGGTGGCGTTAGCATCTAGCGCGCGCTAAAACCGCTAGCGCTGCTTAGTAAAAGGAGCCCTAAGTTTTTTCTCGTTAGTCCTACCGATAAAATCAATGATAGGGCACTTCAACTTGATGGCCAGAATTTCACGATAGCTATCTCCATTAAAATCTTGGAAGCAACGTTAGATTGTTATCTTACCTAAAAGCGGTGTATCTCAAACAGTGTGCCGAGGCACGCTAGTGTGCCTCCTGAGATTCCAAGTGTGCCGCGGCACACTGAGGAGGAACAGAGGCACCTGCCAGCTGACTTCCCTACGCAGTACAGCGCCAGTGCTGCCCGATTCACCGAAGGCCTACATTTTCCCCCCTGGCTTCCCAGTCTCACCTTTAAAGCTAATTACAGCAACCTGCAGAGGATCGCTGGTAGGTAAAATGATTCTATTTTCAATATAGTGATTGAAATGTGTCAGTTTTGAGAATTTATATCTGCTGTGTATATGAAAAATGAATGGAAAATTTGCATTACAGTTAGTAAAGGAGATGGGATCTGAGGCAGAGCTTGGGTGGGCCTAGGGAGGTCTGTGGTTGGGGTACTCAGTAATTTGTTAGACTTAGGGGGTACTTAGCTTGAAGTAGTTGAGAAACACTGCTGTAGGCAATCAGTTGACGCCAGTGCCTTCCTCCTTCTCTCCAGCCCTCTTCCCTGCTGGCACCCCCTACTGGTGTCTCAGGGCCCATCTGGAGGGCCTCTGCCCATGCGCGGATGTCACGAATATGCGTGATGTCATCACGGCAATGTTCGCGCACTTCTGGGTGCCTCAAGCCGGGGCCACTACCTTTTCTATGCCCCGGCTCGAGTAAGTTTGAGAGACACTGCCTTAGAGGATCATATGAATTTAATGATTAAAAAATGTTTCTTTGTCCTTTGGAAATTCCAAACTATTAAAAAATATTTTGACACAACATCTTTTAGGCTACTAATACAATCTTCCATCCTGTCTGCTCTTGACTACATAATTTACTTGGGATCCCATAAAAAAAATTTCCCAAAGATTAAGAATTATACAAAACAGGTGTTCCGACAGAGGTCATTCTGGTCGCCCTTCAACATCATGCACACAAGAGCACATTGTCAGGGTAAATGCCTTGATTAGAGGGGACCAACGGATAATGGTGTCTCAATTGGTTGCAAATTTGGATATCAGCTATGAATCTGCATTTGCCATAATGCATGATAACTTGGGATACAGGAAAGTCTGCGCACGATGGGTTCCCAAATAGCTTACTGATCTGCACAAGCAACAGTGTGTGGGGGTTGCAACTCAGTTCCTGAAACAGTATGGGTGAATCACTGCGACCCATAGAGCAAAAGACAAAGCATGATGAAGTAAAGGAAGCAGTGCCCAGCTGGCTTTGGGAACAACCGAAAAACTTCCCTGCAGGAATGCAGAAGCTAGTTGAATGATACAACACATGTGTCATTTTACATGGGCACTATGTGGAAAAGTGATATGTTCAATTGCTCACAATTACTTCTATTAAAGCTGTTAAATGTATTTTGCCTTTACTTTTTGATTTACCCTCGTATTATTAGTAGTGAAACTCCGAGTTCTCCAAATTCTTGATAGGGAGAAGCACCTTAGACCAGTGGTTCCCAACCCTGTCCTGGAGGACCACCAGGTCAATCGGGTTTTCAGGATATCCCTAATGAATATGTATGGAGCAGATTTGCATGCCTGCCACTTCCATTATATGCAAATCTCTCTCATGCATATTCATTAGGGCTAACCTGAAAACCTGATTGGTCTGGTGGTCCTCCAGGACAGGTTTGGGAACCACTGCCTTAGACCATCACAGCTGGTCACATGCTTAGAATACATTTTGGAATGGCATCTTAGAAAAGATATGCAGATACAAAAACTTAGACTGTGAACACATTAGGGACAGAGAAAGTATCTACTTACAATATATGTAGACTGTTTTGGTTGTACCACAGAGAGGCAGTATATCAAATCCATGACACTTTACTCTTTAACCCTTTATTAAAAATATCCACGTTATGATTTGTGAAATTCCCATACTATTGCACTGGAGGCTGTGCCAAACATTAACACATCCTTGTTGAGAGGAACCATCCATTTTAGAAATCTGGATGTGGGGAAAAATGTACTTCCCCCCTCCATATAAACATTGGAGAGCAGCTTTCAAAAATAACTCCAAGGATACCGATCATAGTATTTGTGGTCATTCCCCACCACAAAGGAAAGTACCTCCTCTTGAGCCCTCAACCCCAACATCAGTGCCCATTATATAGACGAGTCCCCATCCCATTGTTACAGCAAACACCACGGTGGCTGTCGAAAGCTTCTCATATGTGAGTATGAGATTGACACTTAGGAACCTCCCCCTCTCATCCCTTCTTGAGGCCCAAGGCCTACATAAAAGGTCCTTTAGCTCCAAATCTTCCACTCTTCACTTTCCCCCAGACTCAATTCCCAGGGGATCATGGTGGCTAGTGGGTTGGGACCAATGCTCACTCATTTCCGCATTGTGTCCTAATTTGTGGATACGGCAGGGGTTCAGGAGGGATTAAAGGGTTTTGGTTTCTGTTGGGTTCATTAGGGTGTGGGCTTCTATTTCTATAAAGTTTTATCTTGACTTCAGGATGTTATCAATTATATTGTATGTTCTGTCACATTTCAATAAAATTCAAGTTACAAAAAAAACTCAAAATGGCCACGGAGACCTCTTGTGGGCCTTGGGTCCTTAGGAGAGTGAATGTTTGGTAGAGACTCCAACATGTCAGGCTTGTGCCCATTCGTGGGGCCTCTAGGGCTCTGGCAGCCATTGTGATGTGTGCTGTGGGGGTGGGAGGCTCACTTATGCAATCAGCATTGTTCTTGGACCAGGGAGGCTTACCTATGCAATTGGGCACTGCTAATGTGGTGAGGGGCTGCCTATGCAATAAGGGAAGGTTGGAAAAGCTGGCATTGGGGTTGAGACATGATTAGGGTGGCTGATATTGTGGCTACCAGTCAACTATGAGCATGACTAAATACCAATGTCCAGGTTTCCCACTGCAAATTTGGACTTCATATGTGAAACAGGAAAACACATCTGTATGGTTATCTCTTCCTGCCCTCTCTAAGCTCTCTTGCTATGTAGATGTACTCTGCTTCCTCATGTCTGAATAGCCCCTGTACTGAAATAGCTTTTAAATATCTGAAGCAGCAGAGAACTTCAAGAATTTTGTCACCTAAACTAGTGATAATGTCTGTTTTTGAGAAAAAATGCCTGGCACATATTAGATCGATCATTTAAGCTCCTGAAGAAGCATAGTTTGTGAAACGGGGAAGCTCCGTAGAGTGACAAGGGTCTGTATTCATGTGAGCTTTTGCCGATGTGTCACAGCTTTCCAGTTTTCTCAGCATTGTCCAGCTATGTGAACATTGGTACTGGATTTATAAAAATTAACAAAAAATTCATTTAAAAGCTTTGGAGGTTTTTCTGACCAATGATAGCTCTGAAGTAGGAACTGGGCAGGAAGTTTTCCTAACTCCCAAATTTTTGGAGCAACTGAGGTCTTTCCCTCCTTTTCTATACATATTTTCCATAATTTAATATTTGACAGGAATAACCAGCCTTTTTCTTAGATTGGCTTATCATTTTTGATTCTTTTTTTGACTAGTATTGCATATTTTAAATATCTGGGCCTCTGCAAACATTTAAATGCCTGACAATTAGACATGGGATGTTCTGAGGGTATAATGAGATTATGCAAAGATCGTATGTCTTTCAAGAAATTGTTAAAAACTCAATTGTTTGTGGATGTCTTTAACTCTGGTTATTATTTGTTTTAGATTTAAACAATTCTGTATTAAGGAAATTTTGTGTGGAAGATTGACTTATTTGTTTACTGCATTTTATAATGTTTGTTTATGTTTGAAATTGTGGATGTATATATATATATATATGTATATATATCTATATATCTAATATAATAAAACGCTAGGCCGCTCATGCGCAGTTCCATCGCGTGCATCCGTTTTCCGTGAGATGTACCGCATTTCTAGATGCGCCCGAAACACTCTCTCTCCTCCCCCGAGACGGATGTCGGACACGGCGGCTGTCGGCCCGTACTGTTTTTTGATCTGCCCTGCTCCTTGCCTGAAGTCCTCTCTCCTCCCCCGAGGCTGATGTCGGACGCGGCGGCTGTCTCCCCCGAGGTGGATGATCTTATGGGAATCAATGTTCTTCGCTCTGCCCTGCTTCTTGCCTTACTATATTTTTAAGTTGAAAGACCAGGCAGCGGCTCCTCTCAGGATCCCCACCTGCGTTGGAAGTCCAATGCAGTCGGGGATCTTGAGAGGAGCCGCTGCCGCCGTGTCTTTCAACTTAAAAATATACTAAGGCAAGGAGCAGGGCAGAACGATCTTCAAAATGGCGGCAAATCGATCTCCGTTCCTCCGGTGGGGGGGGGGGTCTGGGAGGAGAGGGATCGCAGGCCACTCAGCGCCCCCACCGAGGAGCCCAGGCAACTTTCCTGCTGCCAGGGACCCGAGTCATTTGCTGCCTCCCCTCTTCCCTTACCGCGGGCCCGACTGGCGATTTAAGCAGCGTGTCCAGCAGTCTTCACACGCTGCTTCGGGCCCTTCTACTGCCCTGATTTGCTCCGGACGTGCCAGAGTAAATCAGGGCAGTAGTAGGACCCAAAGCAGCGTGTGAAGACTGCTGGACACGCTGCTTGAATCGCCATGTGTAGTCGGGCCCGCGGGAAGGGAAGGGAAGGGAAGGGGGGGGCGGCGGCAAAGGACTCGGACCCGCGTTTGTAGTCGCGACTGTTGGAAGGGAAAGAGGGTAGAGGAAATGCTAATGCAGGCACAGGGAACTGGTGTGGGGGAAGGGAATGCAGCTTTGCACAGACAGACAGAGGGAGGAAGGAAGACAGAAAGACAAGAAGAAAGACACAGGCAGGTGCACAGGGAACTTGTGTGGGGGGAGGGAATGCTGCTTTGGACAGACAAACAGAGGGAGGAAGGGACACAGAAAGACAAGAAGAAAGACACAGGGGCAGGTGCACAGGGAACTGGTGTGGGGGGAGGAAATGTTGCTTTGGACAGACAGACGGAGGAAGGGACACAGAAAGACAAGAAGAAAGACACAGGGGCAGGTGCGGGACAGCGGGAGTTGCATCAGGAGGGGTGCGGGATGCAGCAGAGGGAACTTTTCTAATGGGTGCAACTGGGCGGCTGTCGGGAGCCTCTGATCACGGGCAGAGCAAGGTAAGTGTATCATAAGGATAAGAAGGAGGAGGGGGGGAGAAAAAGGAAGGGACGCCTACTGCTGGACAGGGTGAGAAGGAAAGAGGTGCTGATGGACGGGGGGGGGGTGAAGAAAAAGGAACGGAGGCCTAATGTTGGACAGGGGGAGAAGGAAGGTGCTGCTGGACAGGGGGGAGGTAAAACAAAGGGAGAAGGGCTGCTGCTGCATAAGGAGACCTGTGAAGGGGTGGTGGTGGACACAGGGGAGGTAAAAGGAAGGGAGAATGGACAGGGGGAGCAGGCAAGGGGTGGTGATGGACAGCCAAGGAAAAAGAAAGACAGAAAGAAAGAAAGCGGCTAAGGAGAGAGAGAGAGAGAGAGAGAGAGAGAGAGAAAGAAATAAAGAGAGACACACACACATATATTCTAGCACCCGTTAATGTAACGGGCTATAAGACTAGTATCTATCTATCTATCTATCTATCTATCTATCTATCTATCTATCTATCTATCTATCTATCTATCTATCTATCTATCTATCTATCTATCTATCTTTCTTTTACCTAGGTTGGGTGTAACACCTTTTTGTACTAACCTCTTTGCACTATCCTTCTATTTTGGATAGCAAGTATGGACAATGTTCTGCTATATGCTTGAATAAGAAAGGTATGTCCTGCCTTTAATTGAGGGAACGATCGCCCCCTCCCCCGTCTTGAATGTATGTGTGTGGGTGACGTCATCAGAGTAAAACTGGAAGAGAGAAGACTTAAAAGGGAAGGCTGAGCTCGACAGCCATTTTATGCAGAGCTGTGAGCAGTAAGGAGTGCTTGGGTCAAGTAAGTTTCTATTTCGAGAATATGGAATATGAAAGAGCACTACTAAGTTGGTTATGACGTAGTTTTTTCTTTATGCAGAGCTGTGAACAATAAGGAGTGCTGGGGTCAAATATGATCCATTAATTCCTAAAGCAGCCGTTTGGCGAAACCCTGGCCAACTTCGGAAGGACTGCGTCTTAAGAACATAAGAACATAAGCAGTGCCTCTGCCGGGTCAGACCACAGGTCCATCCCGCCCAGCAGTCCGCTCCCGCGGCGGCCCAAACAGGTCACGACCTGTCTGTATCACCAGAGGGGGCTCCCTTGCCACCTTGGTTTCTCATTTAAGTCCTGTCTTCCTATCGAAGTCCTAACCCTCCGGTCTTGCACATGCACGACCTGGTTTGGTTTCTATACTCATTACCTGATTAGCTTTCTATACTTGTGTTACATCCCAGCTCCTCCCTCAGTATCCCGTGATCCCTTTATCCTTCAGGAATCCGTCCAATCCCTGTTTGAATCCCTGTACCGTACTCTGCCTGATCACTTCCTCCCGTAGCGCATTCCAAGTGTCCACGACCCTTTGGGTGAAAAAAAACTTCCTTGCGTTTGTTTTGAACCTAGTTACTTGTACCAGACTACAAGGACCCAAGTCTGAGAAGCTTCCCCCTGATGGGTTTCTAAGCCTTTTTTTCTCCAGCATCATAGTGCCAGGGTTTTGTTATCCTCGTGTTGTGCCTTATGGTGTGGCGCAAATTTGAATGATTAAAGCAGTGGATAAGTGTATTGTTTTGGAACCCCACTATTTACCCTTCTCCTTTGAGAATATTGACCATTTAAGCCTACTCTGTTTTCTGTCTTTCAACCAGTTCTTAATCCCTATCCCATGACTTTCTAATTTCCTCAGAAGTCTTTCATGAGGTACTTTGTCAAATGCCTTTTGATGATCCAAATACACAATATCAACGTGTTCATTCACCCCTTCAAAGAAATGCAGTAGATTGATGAGGCAACATTTCCCTTGACTAAACCCATGTTGACTTTCTCTCATTAATCCTTGCTTATCTTCTGATAACTGGTCAAGGTTTTACCATACATTTATTTCTATTAGCTTTTGCCATCTGTGGTCCTACTCCTGACCCTTCATCTGTGAACAGAGAATAGAAATACTGTATTTGTTCAGCAATTCCAAATGATCCTTGTCAGCTTCTTCATATTCCTCTCCTTCATCCTTAAGCCTTAGAATGCTACTTTTCACCCTTTCTACTATCATGAACATATCTAAAACAAGTCATTTTACTGTACTGGTTATTTAAAAAAAAAAAATTTCTTCCATTTAGATCTTTATTCTCTTGCCTACATAACCAGCTTCTCTTAGCTTTTTTCAGATATTGTTGCTTGTAGAAACAGAGAAAAATGAAAACAGATAACGACCATATGGCCCTGGGGGTGAGGTTGGTTGGAGAGGGGGGGGGCGTCAGATGTGCAGGAATATTCTTTGAGCTATTGTGACATATTCATCAATAAAGTGACTTTTTGAACTATACACCCTTGGCTGAATCTCTGACATCTTGTCCTCACGACTCTTTGTTGTGTGTTCTTGTCTCGTCTTTGAGGCCAGTCCTTGGCTTCTGATTCTGTGATGACGTGACTTGCCATTTCTTGTTCTTGATCCTGTTGTTGCTCGCTGCTTGCTGTACAACTTGTATATGTTGTTATGTGATACTTCATTATCATCGATAAAATTGTTTAACCATTAAAAAAAAGACCATATGGCCTATCTAGTTAGCCTGTTCATGCCATTTATTATCTTTTGTCTTCCTTTTTCTGTGATCTGTTATAGGGTGTCAGGTCAAAAGCGCGCCAGGACAAAGGCGCGCCCAGACAATTGAGCGCAGCGCGCGCCGCCGCGCCGCTCTAAATTACTGTTTTTAGTGCTCTGACGGGGGGTGTGTGGGGGGAACCCCCCCACTTTACTTAATAGACATTGCGCCGCATTGTGGGGGCATTGTGGGGGGTGTGGGAGGGTTGTAGCCCCCCACATTTTACTGAAAACTTCACTTTTTCCCTGTTTTTAGGGAAAAAGTTCAGTTTACAGTAAAATGTGGAGGGTTACAACCCCCCAAACCCCCATAAGGCCGGCGCGATGTCTATTAAGTAAACTGGGGGGGTTCCCCAACAAAAACCCCCGTCGGAGCCCCTAAAAACTGTAATTTAGAGTGGTGCGGCGGCGCACGCTGCGCTCAATTGTCGGCACGCGCTTTTGTCTTTCGCGCCGTTGTCTATGAACCCTCTTATAGTTTATGAAGGGTAAAGTGTAAAGGGCAGTGGTCTAGATATACCACCTTTGTGTAGTTTACATATGTATTATATACAGGTACTTTCCAACTTCTTTTTCATTGCCTTTTCAACTACTTCTAGTTAAATAGACTTAAATTGTATAGATTCATTGGCAGCTGGGGAACATATAACTCCACTATCTGTAGATTTATGATGGTGATACGGAGAGTGTCAGGTTGAGAAGCCATGTAGTAAAGAGACAGAGGTTAAGCAGAGTGAGGGCAAACTGGCAATCAGTAATATTCAGTCTGGAAGTTTCCAGGATCATAGGTATTACATAGACACAGAGGGGAAGGGGTAAAACGCGGACCTGACGGACCTCGCGGATCTAAACCCGAACGGCCTTAAAAATCTGAGGTCTGTGTCGGTCCGTGTCCGTGGCGCTTGTAGTTTCTGTCGCTGACAGACCTTGATGAGATTTTAGCGCTGACGGATCCGTCTCAGCATAGGGAGGGAAAAGTGTTAGGATCCCGTCAGCGCTAAAATCTCTTCGAGGTCCGTCAGAGCCAGAGACTAGTGCTGGAGCGGCAGAGCAGAAGCCAAGAGAGCGGGGACATAAGTTTTGGACGTGCGTTATGGAAAAGAAGTCTCCAAACTCCAGCGCTAGTCTCTGGCTCTGACAGACCTCGAAGAGATTTTAGCGCTGATGGATCCTAACACTTTTCCCTCCCTATGCTGAGACGGATCCGTCAGCGCTCAAATCTCATCAAGGTCTGTCAGCGACAGAAACTACAAGCGCCACGGACACGGACCGACACGGACCACAGATTTTTAAGGCCATACGAGTTTAGATCCGTGAGGTCCGTCAGGTCCGTGAAGTCCGCGTTTTACCCCTTCCCGACACAGAGCAAAATAAAGGCAGATAAAAACCATCTGGCCCATCCATGCCATCTACTATCCCTTCCTCTCCCTTAGAGATCCGATGTACTTATCCCAGGCTTTCTTGAACCCAGATACATTTTTCGTCTTCACCACCTTTGCCAAAAGGCCGCTCCAACACATTCACTACCCTAATCAGATAATCTCTGCATCTAGTTTGGGCCTGTCAAATAGCAAACCTAAACTATATATATAGCAGCAGTGGCGCTGACCATATTACACCTATATTTAGTATCACAGATTATACTTATAGAGGTGCTGAATATATTTCATAATCTAAATGCTGCCTGCTGCTCTTAAAGGTTTACCACAGAGAATTTCAAACTACACCTGTTAGAAGCCCAGGAACAGGGTCTTGCCATCAATTCCATGGAAACTGCTGGATTTTTCCACTGCTTTCTGCAGAAGGAATGTGTAATAAATCAAAGATGGAATTATACAGATTAGAATGTTCCATGTTCTATTTAATGAATTTTTATTTCTTTTAGTTTTCAGCAAACAAAACAGCTCATTTCATTACCAAGGGATTAATCTGATTGTGCCAGGGGTGTTCTTGACTGATTTCTATACTTAGCAGACTTTGAAATGGTATAAATTGGAGAATGTTAAGGGGAGAGGAGAAGCCAAGGAAGTATAATTGTCTACAATGATTATTAATATAAAAAAATAGAATAATAAATGTAACTGATGGAACAACAGATCAAGTAGAAACTATTATTAGCCATGTAGTCTTAGCACAAAGAAACAAATCTACTTTTTGAGTTCCTACCAGATACTCTTGACTTCCTGTAGATTAATCGTCGTAAGACAGATGATGCTGACTCTCCAGGGAAAATCTTATGCTCTTATGACTTATAAAAATGAATTAATCAACTAATGCAACTGAGCTTCATGCTATCTTACATCAGTTCCAGGGGATATTGTGTTCCCAGATGGGACATATAATTTTACCATCTGTGAGGATGCCAGTATGTCATTGGAAGACTACAATCCTTAAACATTTGAAATTTTTAGGCAGTCTTGCAAACCTCAATCTTTTCCTTCTAGAATGTTCTTATTTTTCTACTCTTCTTTTGGTTTATTTTTGCAAGAAATAGTCATATAAATAAGGGTCTTGTCTCAGATTGCTTGCAGTAAAAGTGCAAGAAGAGTCCAAGGACCAAGAAGAGCCGGCTTTTATATCTATCTACAGAAGGCTTAATATGCAATATTGTACCACAAATTAAGTCTTCGTAAGTTAACGGGATTATGACCGGAATAGCCATCCAGATGATTACACGTAACTGGAAGAGTTACAACAGACTGAATTACACATTTTGGTGGGCAAATATTTGTTCCACGTATAAATATGAGAGAATGAATGCGGAGGGTTTGGGGCTTAGTATGATATTCAATAAGGTGTGGAGCCCATTGACTGCATATGTTGAATTGCAATGAATGTCAGGTATCTCCCTTTTTACAGATTCCTTACACGGGTTTTCTAAAGATATTTATCTATAATATTACAATAATATATGCATGTGCAGTGTAATTGTTATGTGAGGAAGGGAGGGAGAAAAAGATCGGTAATGTATTAATTTTGTGTATTTTAAACTAAACTAAACTAAACTAAACCTTAAGTTTATATACCGCATCCTCTTCACGGAAGTGGAGCTCGGCACGGTTTACAAGAACTTAAAATATAAGAAGAGAAAGGTATATATATAGAATGGAAGAGTAAGGGGGAAAATAGAATTACATGTTAGAGAAGTGCCAAGTTTTCAGTTGCTTGCGGAATAATGCGTTATGTATAATGCTCATGTTTAATATAGTTGTATTGCACTGTCAAAATTTGAAAATCAATAAAGAATTAAACAAACAAAAAAAAAAAGAAGAGTCCAGGGAGTTATGGATTAAGAACTGGTTGAAGGACAGAAAACAGAGAGTAGGTTTAAATGGTCAACATTCTCTTTGGAGAGGGGTAAATAGTGGGGGTTTCCTAGGGCTCTGTGCTGGGACCACTGCTTTTTAACATATTTATCAATGATCTAGAGATGGGAATAGCTAGTGAGATCATTAAATTTGCTGATGACTCAAAGTTGTCAAATTGCGAGAGGACCTTATGAGACTGGAAGAGTGGGCGTCAAAACGGCAAATGACGTTTAATGTGAGCAACTGCAAAGTGATGCATGTGGGAAAGAGGAACCCGAACTATAGCTTTGTGATGCTGAGTTCTATGTTAGGAGCCATTGCCCAGGAGTTGAAACCCTCAGTTCAATGCGCAGCGGTGGTTAAGAAAGCAAATAGAATGTTAGGAATTATCAGGAAAGGAATGGAAAACAAAGATGAAAATGTTATCATGTCCTTGTATTGCTCTGTGGTAGATGCCTAACTTAACTTTGGTTAGTGGATGAACTTTACTATTTTAAAGATTGAGGATTACCTTCTGAATTTTAATAAAGCCTACATCAGTAAACATCGGACTCCACATTTTCTTTTGTTTTGGACACCTACTCTTCTGTAGATTCAAAAGGTCACTTTTTGGGTTGCAACCGCTTAGGTGTAAGCAGGCTAAAAGAATTTTTAAATAAATGAAATAAGTAAATATATCAGTAGGTGCCATATAGGTATCTACACCAAGGCGCCTACCCATGCCTACCTGCACCTACCCAAAAAGTAGGTATGGTTAGAGGCGGAATTTGAGTGTGGATTTCCTTAGGCTTTGGTAAATTAGACCAAGAAAACCCTGACCTAACTTACCAGTGCCTAATATTATGATGCCTACCGGTGTTTAAGATGAGTTAGGTACCGCTAGGCGCAATTCTACAAATGGCATCTAGTGATTGACAACCCTGCCTAGCAGCTAGGTACCATTTATAGAATCAGGCCCGATCCAAAATGGCAGACCTTCCCCTTCTCAGTGCATCATGTAATGCATGGGGAGGGGCCTAAGGCCCTGATTGGCTCAGATGCATAAGGCCCCACCCCTTAGGAGAGGAGTCAGGGATTTGGGGGGGGGCAGTGGCAGGTGGGAGTGGGCATCCCTACTGCCAATCTTGGGGGGGTTCTGTGTTGGGAGAATGGTGGCAGGAAGGAGTGGGCATCCCTCTTGCCAATCTTGGGGGGGGGGGGCAGTGGCAGGATGGAGTGGACAGCCCTCCTGCCAATTATGGGGAGGCACCCATGTTGATGGGCAGCAGCAGAAGGGAGTGGGTATCCCTCCTGTTGATCTTGGAGGGGGGGAGGGGGGCACATTCATTTAGGCCAAGAAAATCCTGGCATAATTGGAGCGTGATTAAGGTTTTAAGACTGCTTGGTGCCTAAGACCACTTAGGCATTGCTAGGCGCAGTTCTAAAAACAGCGCTTATTGGATGATTGACAATTGTGCTCAACCACAACTACAAGTTAGGCACCATTTATAGAATCTGGGCCTAAGCGGCATTAATTACTGTTTATGCATGTATCCGCTCAGTGCTTATATTCTATACCTGTGCACCTAATTCATCTTGCACACATCTCCAAAAAAGCCATGGCCAAGGGCGGGGCATGAGTAGGGCATAGGCTTTCCCAGGATCTAGGCGCAAAATTATAGAACGCAGTAGTTAGGCGCAGGCATTTACACCAGCTTTTGGCAGGCGTAAATGCTCATGCCTATAGTTAGGTGCAAAAATGGCTTGAGGAAGGAGGGGGAGAAGAAGACCTGTGCAGATATATACAGGTGAAGATAGGTAAGCCCTCCATGATATATTTTATAGAATATATTTCCTTCTGATATCACGGGGGTAATACTAGTAAAAACTAGGAAAAGTCAGAAATTAGTTTAGTCAAAAATGTGAACTGACTTTGCTGTTACAATAGTAACCTATCTATGGTGTGATCAAGATTTTTTCCAGGTTACTCAGAGGCATGAAACTCTACAAGGAAGGGATATACCCTCCCAGGAATGGAACAGAGTTCACTTTCCAATCATTGTAACTGTTTCAATAAAGATCACACTTGATTTTGAATATATTTTATAGACCTGAAAGTAGGCCTAAAAAAGACACCCTGAATAAAACTGTCAGCTTTTACACAATCTATTCTTGCTGAGATAAGCAAGTCAAGAGAAGTGTAATAATGAGATAGCAAGTCAAGTGAAACTTATCCTACCACCTAGAAGCTAACATGACCATCTGTTGAGGTCTCATAAAAATAAGGAAGCGAATATAACAAGGATTAGCACATACCATTAACTAAGAATATAAAATTAACTGTTATACAAGAAAGCCCTGGAATAGGCGGACTCTTACTGGACCCTTTGTTCAAAATTGATGACTTTGATATATTAAAATGACATTAGACGGGAAATAGATAGCATTTTCAGTAAACAGGGCATGATACACAGTATGACTCAAAAATAAGTAAAAATATTGACCAATTAATAAACTGATAAGTGTAATGACGTTTATAAGTAACCAATAGAAACTAAAAATGTAATATACACCAACGTGGCCTTAGGCTATCAAAAATGTATATAAGATAACCTTTTGCTGATGTAGCTAGAACAGACCTGAGGTCCCATCAAGCTGGCTTGATGATGTACCTATCTATGCTCTGTTACTCTATATGCTGAAAGGTTTATTCTTGTAAGCTGTAACTGATTTATTAATCTATATATATAAAACCGGAGGTATGTATGTGTGTATGTATGTGTGTGTGTATGTGTGTATGTGCCGCGATCACGCAAAAACGGCTTGACCGATTTGAACGAAACTTGGTATGCAGATCCCTCACTACCTGGGATGATATGTTCTGGGGGTCTTGCGGCCCACCTGCACACATGGGCGGAGCTACAAACAGAAAATCAGATTTCACCCATTCATGTCAATGGAAAAAATGTAAAAAGCTGCCATTCTCACAGTAATTCAAAAACGGATTGACCGATTTGAACGAAACTTGGTATGCAGATCCCTCACTACCTGGGGTGATATGTTCTGGGGGTCTCGCGGCCCACCTGCACACGTGGGCGGAGCTACAAACAGAAAATCATATTTCACCTATTCATGTCAATGGAAAAAATGTTAAAAGCTGCCATTCTCACTGTAATTCAAAAACGGCTTGACCGATTTGAACGAAACTTGGTATGCAGATCCCTCACTACCTGGGGTGATATGTTCTGGGGGTCTCTCAGCCCACAACTCTATGTTGCTTGCTCAAGGGTGGGTTCACCCAACAATTTATATGTTCTTGCTCCTGGAGGTGAAACTAAAAATGTTGTTTATAATCACGTTTTGCGTTAGTTGTATTGTATTCATTTTGTCAAATATTTCACATTATAATTTGAATATTGTACTTTTTATTAAGCTGTAAAAAAATAATTTCATTCACCACTATAAAGTATCTTTATTTGAATCCATTTACAGTGTTATTGCTATAATTAAATACCCGTGCAACGCCGGGGCATCAGCTAGTAAAATATATAAGTAAAATATATATATTACTTATACCAACATATTGAGTGTCGTGAGGCCAGTTATTGAGGGCCCAAACAGGGGGTTTCTCAGGCTTAAGCTAGTATCGTCAACCCTCAATTTAATGGACTAATTGGGGGAAAGAAAGTGTTTGTTAAATTGAAACATCCAAGAAGTAAATTGTATATATTTTGAAGCGCAACACAATCAGTTTTCATATTTAAAACAAATTTAGCTAAACTACATATCATGTATTAAGAAATACATGCTGTATATACATATAAAGAAATTTTAATTATTTTATTTTGAAATTCTGCAACTTTGGAATTCTGTCCGCACTATCATTATAATACACACATAACCGCTGGCAATTGTCCATGAAATCTGAAATTTGTTAAATCAGAGTCCATTAAATCCATGTTAAACTACCTTTATAGAATTTGTGCTTTGTCCCTGAGTGGCTGATTATACAAATGGGTGTCCTGATTGTAGGCAGTGGTAGACATCCTACCGCCATCTGGCAGTCAATCGGGATACACGTTTTTGGAAAAAAACTTGGGCATGGACGGACACCTACACTGTAGGCATATGTCGCGGGTCTAGGGAGACATTCAGGGACACTTAAGCTTACCCAAGGTGGGACGTGGGGCATGGTTTCCGACAGATGCCTGAAATGTAGGCTTGCAAAATTCTGGCTTACATTTCAATCGTAAAAGGCTGTCAAAATGATGGATGTTTTGATGCAATTTCATAGACCATCCACCCTACTCACCAGACCTTGCTCCATCTGACAATTTTCTGTTTCCAAACCTTAAAAAGAGATTGAAAGGGTGCAAATTTTTGAGTGATTTGGAGGTGATTGCAGCAGTGGAGAAGTATTTCGGTGATCAGACATCACAGTATTTTTTTGGAAGGGCTACAGAAACTTCAGACACAATGTGCCAAGTGTGTTGAACTTAGGGGTGAATATATGGAAAAACTTGTAAATTTTACTGGCTCCACGTCATTCCCTTCTTGGTTAGGCTGAGAACTTTTCGGCACCCCTCCTAAGTTGTCTAATAGACTTGTAAATCTTTAATAACTCCTGGAAGTATAAAGGTCCCTCAAATCATAAAGTACAAAAAAGTAAAGATAATAATTTTAAAACATAAGAACATAAGAAGCGCCATCGGTGTCAGGTCAAAAGCGCGCTGGGACAAAGGCGCGCCCAGACAATTTAGCGCAGCGCGGAGGCGCGTGCCGCTCTAAATTACTGTTTTTAGGGCTCCGACGGGGGGCATGGGGGGAACCCCCCCACTTTACTTAATAGACATCGCGCCGCGTTGTGGGGGCGTGGGGGGTTGTAACCTCCCACATTTTACTGAAAACTTAACTTTTTCCCTGTTTTTAGGGAAAAAGTTCAGTTTACAATACAATGTGGAGGGTTACAACCCCCCAAACCCCCCATAACGCCGGCGCGATGTCTATTAAGTAAACTGGGGGGGTTCCCCAACAAAACCCCCCGTCAGAGCCCCTAAAAACTGTAATTTTGTGCGGCGCATGCCTCCGCGCTGCGCTCAATTGTCGGCGCGCGCTTTTGTCTTTCACGCCGTTGTCTATGAACCAGCGCCATCCCCGGAACAGACCCTAGGTCCATCAAGTCCGGCGATCCGCACACGCGGAGGCCCCGCCAGGTGTATCCTGGCATAGTTTTGGTCCCCATATCGCTCTAAGCTTCTCGTAAAGAGAAGTGCATCTAGCTTACCCTTACCCATGCCACTCATAAGGAGATGTACATCTAACTTACCCTTAAATCCTAGAACGGTGGATTCCGCAATTACCTCCTCTGCTCTTTGACTGACAGCCAGTGTAGTTGATCTAAAAGTGATGTAAAATGCCCAGATGCTTTCTTTTTCTCATTTGTAAAAGACCCCTATATTTATTTTTTCAATAGAAAACCTACTCACAGTAAAAGTAGGTGCAAAAGGGCTGCAAGTACTTTGTACTTACAGCAAGTTTGAAAAGAGGAAATAGGCATGCTTTGAAACTTGGTGCAAAATCATTTGAAACCCACCCCGAAATAATCAAACGCAATGAGTGTTTTTGACCCTAAATGAATTTATTAGAAGTTTGTGGTTGTACAAGAATCAGAGACCATTTGAACAACTTGCAACGTTTTCTGACATTTTTAATTTCTGCTCATAAGCATTTAGGAGACAATCAATGTAAATTTGGATGTAGCAGCAGAATGACTAAGTCAAAAATGAATCATGTTGTATCACTCAATGCCTTATGGTGCTGTCAATAACTCAGCTATATTTCTTTGTATATCAACATTTACATGTTGGTTAAAAATGTTTCGTATGCCATCTGTTATAAATCATTTAGCAAAATGTGTGTGTCTTAACACCAGGGATTACTAAAATAATGTGACACATAAAAGTGAGGTTTGTGCTGACTATACAACCTGTGTGATGAGCTCATGACCGTTGGTCATATGTAAGTTTAGCCCTCTGGCTGTATCTGAAATCAGCAAAGAGGCTGAATAAATAAATTATGGATGATTAAGCAACGAGAATTCAAATCTTCAAACACCCGATTCGACTCTCAGAAACCCAAGGCTTAGGCTGGTTGAGCTCAGCAGCTGAGGTCACAGGAAGCGAGATCACTTGATGAATCTGCTGATAAATATCTTGATTCTTCCTGACTTTCGAAGCCCAGTGACTGCAGATTGCTTTCTTTTGTATCGGGCAGTAAAATTTGATTAATGCAGAAGTTCTGTGGAAGGCCAAACAAAAAACTGAGCTCTTAATTTACGTACATAAGTTAAATTGCCAAATACATGCCCGATTTTCAGCCAAACTTAGGGCCTCTTTTGCAAAGCTGTGGTAGCGATTCCTGCGCAGCAAATGCGACGCAGCCCATTCAGTTCCTATGGGCTGTACCACATTTGCCACGCCAGGACGTGGCTTTGTAAAAGGGACCCTTAGGTGCCTAAGCTTTCAGCTAGAGAGTTGCACGGGGACAGAAATCCCACCCATCCCCGCCAGGATCCTCTCCGTCCCTACCCATCCCTGCCAGGATCCTCTCCATCCCTGCCCTTCCCCACCAGGATCCTCTCCGTCCCTGCCCTTCCCCGCCAGGATCCTCTCCATCCCTGCCCTTCCCCGCCAGGATCCTCTCCATCCCTGCCCTTCCCCGCCAGGATCCTCTCCGTCCCCACCCATCCCCGCAAGGAATTACCTCCATCCCCGCCCGTCCCAATAAAAAGCAGCAATTACTTCCGACAGGACCATCAATTCCACAGTTTCTTTTGTGTTTACGCTGCTGTTTTCCTTGTGGAATCTCTTTGGTGGAACCCTTTTTTTGCTTTCTGTTCATGTAATTAACTTATAAACCCCCTCTTTTACTAAGGCTGACGGATCCATTATATTATATGGACGAACCCTGCTTCCAAAGCCTTCCATCCCCGTGGGAGTCCCGTTGGCTAGAGGGGGGTCCCCATGGGAGTCCCATGGGTTAAGCGGAATTCCTGCGATCCCCGTTCATGTGCAGACCTCTACTTTCAGCGGGAAATTCTTCTTAATTGAAGAGTGTAAGAATTAGGCTTCTATATTAGGCGAGTCAATAAAGGTGGAGGTAAAGAGATGTTTCCGCTCAGGGTACCGATTGTTGTTGACGTGACTTTTTTTTCCTCTGTCCTTTTGGGCCAGCCAGTCATTTGCCTAGATTTATGATCCTAATTTAGGAGTCTAGCATTAAGCTCCTAACTTTTGTTTTCCATCCCTAAATCCTCTGTTCCCACCCACTAGTTATTCTCCTAAAAGTATGTATTTAGGGGTCGATATTCAACTGGCAGCAAACAGCATTTTGCAGACAACCGCCAGTTTTGCGCCTTGATATTCAGTGTCAGGCATTCAATGGCGTAGCGAGGGCAAGAGGCGCCCAGGGGGGTGGCACCCCTTCCTGCCCTCATCTCCATCCCCACCCCCGCTCTTTCCCCGATCCCACCACCACCACGCACGTGCCCGGCGGCTCTCCCTCTAATGTCACTTTCTAGGCGTGGCACCCGGAACTGACATCAGCGGGAGAGCTGATGTGGTCGTGAGGAACACGTTGAAGTTGTTGCTCGCGGTGGTGAACAACTAGAGGTGTAGGGGAAGAGAAAGGAGGCACCAACAAGGCGCCCAGGGCGGACGGACCCTCTCGCCCCCCCCCCCCCTTATTATGCCACTGTGGACATTCATTGCGCTAATTTATTCAGGTACATTAGGTAGATTGTGAGCCTGCCGGGACAGACAGGGAAAAATGCTTGAGTACCTGAATAAATTAATGTAAACCATTCTGAACTCCCCTGGGAGAACGGTATAGAAAATTGAATAAATAAAAAAAATTAAAAAACCAGATATTTTCAGCCATTTGAAATGCCAATAAACAGTAACTTTAAAGCACCCGCTAGGGCCTAAAATAAAAAAAAAGGTGCCAGAATCACACCTCCATAGTTTCATAGTTTATTAAAATTTGATTAAATGCTAAATATGAAATTCAAAGCGTTGTACATTAAAATAATACGTGACAATTTAAAAAAAAAAAAAAAAGGGGGGGGGGAATTAACATCAAAAAAACAAACATGACTTACCATAGACCCACTAACTTAACATAGGGTAGAATAGTAAAACAAGAGGGGAGGAGGGAGAACAAAAAAGGAAAAAAACCATCAGGGAAGGGAAGGGGGTAAGGTAAAAACGATACAATATCAAGAATGGTAAATTACTCATAGGCATCTTTGAATAGAAAACATTTTAAACTGCCCTTAAATTTATCTAGATTTTGTGATGGGAGGGAATTCCAGATAGTAGGAGCCGTGACAGAAAAAAAATAGAGGCACGGCGGGTACCAATAATTTTTAACGAGGGGACGAAAAGAGTATGTTGCGATGCAGATCTTAGAGTTCTAGGGGGCTCGAATGGGATCAGGAGCCCATTAATAAATGCAGGCTCATTGGTCTTTTGGGATTTGATGGTTAAGAGAGCAATTTTGTACGTAATCTGGTGGGGATGGGCAGCCAATGAGCCTTCTTTAGTAGGGGAGTGACATGATCGTATTTTTTTGAATTCATAATGATTTTCATGGCCTCGTTTTGGATCATTTGAAGACGTCCAATATCCTTTTAACATAACCCTTTATGCAGCAAATTACGATAATCGATTTTTGAAATAATAAGGGAATGGATTAGAATATTGAGGCAATGAGTATCTAGGAGAGGGACTAAAGACCTTATCATTTTGAGTTTGTAAAAACAGTTCTTAACTAGAGCACTGATTTGTGGACGATAAGTAAGTTTGTTGTCAATGATGATACCTAAGATTATAATTGAAGAAACTAACTCGATTGAGGTATTATGGATGGATAATGGAGCTGCTAGCTGAAGATTATCTTTCCATGGGAAAAGAACACTGTTGGTTTTTGAGATGCTAAGAGATAGCCTACCAGTGCCTAATGCCACTACAGGCATGGCTAATGCTGGAAGTGGCGTTAGGCACCATAAAGTGTCTTTGTAGGTGCGATTCATGTCAAATATATGCACCGGAAATGTAGGCCTTGAAAACCGTGGCTTACATTTCTGGCGCCTGTCTTTCCTGAAAACGCCATTCTCTAAACGGTGCCGTCACATGAGCGACATGCAACCGGCAGCTGCTTTTAAGGCAGCCACCAACGTCCTCGACATGGCAGCTGGGCTTCAACGCTAAGAAATGTAAGGTCATGCATCTCGGCAGCGGAAATCCATGCAAAACTTACACCTTGAATGGAGAAACACTAGCTAAGACTTCAGAAGAACGGGACTTGGGTGTGATCGTCAGTTCAGACATGAAGGCTGCCAAACAAGTGGAGCAGGCCTCATCCAAGGCAAGGCAAATGTTGGGATGTATCAATAGAGGCTTTATCAGCCGTCAACCTGAAGTCATAATGCCGCTCTACAGAACCATGGTGAGACCTCACCTGGAATACTGTGTGCAATTTTGGAGACCACACTACCAAAAAGACGTGCTTCGAGCTGAGTCGGTCCAGCGAATGGCCACTAGAATGGTCTCCGGACTCAGGAGTCTCCCATACGAGGAAAGACTGAACAAACTGCAGCTCTACACTCTTGAGGAGCGTAGAGAAAGGGGAGACATGATTGAGACGTTTAAGTACATCACAGGTCGTGTCGAGGCGGAAAGCGATATATTCTGCCCCAAGGGATCCTCGATCACAAGGGGACACCCGTTCAAACTCAGAGGAGGGAAATTTAATGGTGACACCAGGAAGTATTTCTTTACAGAAAGGGTAGTAGATCACTGGAACAAACTTCCGGTGCAAGTGGTCGAGGCCACCAG
Source organism: Geotrypetes seraphini (assembly GCF_902459505.1). Taxonomy (NCBI): domain Eukaryota; kingdom Metazoa; phylum Chordata; class Amphibia; order Gymnophiona; family Dermophiidae; genus Geotrypetes; species Geotrypetes seraphini. The sequence continues at coordinate 50,092,594 of NC_047097.1, forward strand.
TGTACTCGACTTTAAAAATAAATGGGACATCCACGTGGGATCCCTACGGGGGTCGAGCTAAGGAGCTGGGTCATTAGTACTCGGACTCGATGGGGTGGGACAGAAGAGTGGGCAGACTTGGTGGGCTGTAGCCCTTTTCTGCCGTCATCTTTCTATGTTTCTATGTTTCTAATGCAGAATACTGCTGTAACTTGCGGTGCCAATTAAAGGAGGCGCTGAAAGAAAAAAGGAGAGGGAAGCTGCGGAAAGGAGTTTTCTTTTGGCAAGACAATGCACCTACTCACAAGGCTGTTTTGACACAGTTGGGGTTTCAGTGCATAGACCATCCACGCTACTCACCACATCTCGCTCCACCTGTCTATTTTCTGTTTCCAAACTTTAAAAAGAGTTTGAAAGGGCGACAATTTTCAAGTGATTCGGAGGTGATTGCAGCAGCGGAGCAGTATTTCAGTGACCAGACATCATAGTATTTTTGGGAAGGGTTAAAGAAATTTCAGACACGATGTGCCAAGTGTGTTGAACTTAGGGGTGAATATGTGGAATAACTTGTAAGTTTCATGGCTCCACATCATTCTTTTCTTAGTTGGAATGGGAACTTTTCTTACCCCCTCGTATGTCACAACCATACCCAAGCTTATCCCCCAAATTTGGGTGTGCTGCCGAGATCTGCGCTTACCATCAATAATTGGGCGCCGCCAGTCAATTGGTGCTAATTGAGAACAGTTTGGATTTATGTGTGCATCTTGCTGGTTGCTATTCTATAAAGATGTGTCCGCAAATCTTTTTTTGCACGCAACTCAAAAGGAGGAGAGGTCATGAGAGGCGCAGGAGCAAGTCAGGGGCATTCACTAAAGATGCACGCGCTATTATGGAATTTGAGGGATCTGCGTTTCAGTTGGTAGAGATCCAGGTTTCAGCTGGTGTAAATAAATCCTTGTGCCCAGATTTTTGGGGCGGATCCTGGCCCCATGCGCTGCTTTATAATATTGCCCAGCTCAAAGCACTGTTTATAGAATAGTCTTCGGTGGTCAGCATCCAAATCACAGAAGCTAGTCCTGCTCTAAACCCAGCCTCCTGTATAGTAGGAGCCCGGGTTCAGAGCAGAGCGAGGGCAGGTGTTTGAATTATCTGTATCGAAGCAAATTTCAGCTAATATTCAGATAAGTTATATGTTTGGGTTAGGGTTGCTCAATAGTACACCAATCTTAACATATAGCAGTGATGCAGTGAGCATGCAGTACATATATTCGTTGCTGTTGACCACACATACGGTGGAATGCCTCCTTTTAATAAGCTCACGAGTGGTGCAGTGGTTAGAGCTATATCCTCAGTACCTTGAGGTTGTGGGTTTGAATCCTGCACTGCTCCTTGTGACCCTGGGCAAGCCACCTAATCCCCATTGCTCCAGGAACATTAGATAGAGTGGGAGCCCGCTGGGACAGTTAGGGAATAATGATTGAGTATCTGAAGAATTTGTAATTCACCTAGAATTGTAGGATATGCAGAATATAATTTATTTTATTTTCTAAAATAAAACAACAAACAGAAAGGATAATAGATATGTGGAATAGTCTCCTGGTGGGGACCAAGATTGTTTCTTTCTTTTCCCCCACATATCTGCCCCACTCCTCTCCCCTCTTCCATCTAGGATCTGCTCTTTGTCTCCCCTTTCTATAAAGCATCTGCCTTCTCTCTCTCTTTCCAACAGTTTCTTTCCCCTCTTTCCAACCCGTCCTCCTTTCATCACATCCCCCTCCTGTCTCTTCTTCTCCCCGCCGCACTCCAAGAACAACACTTCCCTGCCTCCCTCCCACCATCACCTTGGTCACTGCTACTGCTTATCCTCCAAACAAAGCACCCAACCTCATTCTCGCTTGGGGCCACCTGTGCCTCAGTGTGCACAGCCTCAGTGTGCACAGCTACTAGTCCAATGCCCCCCCCCTTCCATGTCCTCTTCCGGTTCCAGGGCAGACCTGGCTGCCGAGCATACAGAAGCTGCTGGCATGACCCCATGGCAGAATAAGGCAGGCTGTTGTGCCACTGGTGCTGCTGTTTTGAAGAAGAAGAAACATCAGCAAGAGCTGGGGTGGCAGAGGGAGGGATGTGGGAAAGTGCTGCTCTTAGGTGAACAGCAATCCAGAACTGCTCTGTGGGGATTTGAAAAGAGGGGTGCAGCCGTGCAGCTTCGTACCTTAGAGGGGACATGATCGAAACATTTAAGATAATGAAGGGAATATACTTAGTAGATAGAGACAGGTTGTTCACCCTCTCCAAGGTAGAGAGAACGAGAGGGCACTCTAAAGTTAAAAGGGGATCGATTCCGTACAAACGTAAGGAAGTTCTTCTTCACCCAGAGTGTGGTAGAAAACTGAAACGCTCTTCCGGAGGCTGTTAGAGGGGAAAACACCCTCCAGGGATTCAAAACAAAGTTGGACAAGTTCCTGCTAAACTGGAACGTTCGAGGTGAGGCTGGACTCATTTAGAGCACTGGTCTTTGACCTAAGGGCCACCGCGTGAGCGGACTACTGGGCACGATGGTCTGACCCAACAGCGGCAATTCTTATGTTCTTAGAGAGAACATTGTCTTATACCTTACCCAACCCTCAGGCAGGGAGGTCATTAAATGCCCTGGGACAAAAGAGGTCAGGGCAATTATCCACCCCAAGGGAATAGGTCTTCAGGAGAGGGACTCTGAGTGCAGAGGTCTCCTAGAGGTCTCCAAGTGAAGGAATTCTCTCAAAGTGTTGAAGCAAGGATTAGCTCTAACTCAGAGATTTGCAGCCCGAGGTAAGAAGCAGATGCCTAGCGATTGCATTAATTTTATTTATTCAATTTTCTATACCGTTCTCCTAGGGGAGCTCAGAACGGTTAACATGAATTTATTCAGGTACTCAAACATTTGTCCCTGTCTGTCCCGGTGGGCTCACAATCTATCTAATGCACCTGGGGCAATGGGGGGATTAAGTGACTTGCCCAGGGTCACAAGGAGCAGCGTGGGTTTGAATCCACATCCTCAGGGTGCTGAGGCTGTAGCTTTAACCACTGCGCCACACTGAGAAGAAATAGAAGACTGCAAAGCTAAAACAATGCCTTTATATACTGTATCTGAGATGACCCAGGTCCAGAGTGTACCAGCTGGAGTCAGGCTTAAATTTATGTGCGGGTATTTGAACTGTGCTGGGGAAGCCTGACACGCCCAAGTTGCTAAGAGATAAGGAAATAATTGTCAGTCTGGTTGTTGCCCATGTTGGAGCCTGAGTCTGTGACAGCAACAGATTGTACTACTTTGCTGTCCGTGGAGGGCTCCATGCCTGTCCGTCAGCCATGCAGCCACAAGCTGTTTACACCGAGAAAAAGAGAGCGAGCCCTCTGACCATTTCATGGCAATCCATAAACCACATTGGCTTGTGGTGCCAATTTCCTCTAAAATATATAATGGAACAATAAGAAATCCTACTGGAAGGTACACTTCATGAAACTAAATAAAACGGGCATATAAGATGGTGAAATGCCCCGATCTCACAAACTTAAAATCGATCACCCTTTGTGAACTTGATAAAGAAAGTCATTTTGTTACTGCGTGCCTGGTAGGGGTTGGTTCTTTATAGAAATGTAGGCTTCTGCTTTCCTTTATTGAATGCTAGAGTACACACTTATAAATTAGACACGAGTATTTGTATCAGCCATTACTCTAATGATTTATGCACATAGGGCTCCTTTTATTAAGGCACGCTAAATACTGAGGCATCCATTATATTCTATGGGCACCTAAGCATTTAGCGTGCTCTAAATTGGTTAGCGCACCTTACTAAAAGGATCCCATAATTTGAAAACAAATGCTAGCATGCACTTTATAGAAATATCCCTGCATGTGTCTAAAACTAGAAAGATTATTTATGTAAAAAGTATTTTTTTATTTGATTTTTAAATAGAACCACCCACCCCCTTACTACGCCACTGCTCGCAGCAATGCTTCATCTGTACGAAAACTGCTAAATCTGGTGACTGAGGTAACATTGAGCTACCCTAGGGTATTGATCATGGGAGACTTTGACCTACAAATGGAAACTCCAGACACCCCCATTGCTGTCATTCTTGATACAACGGCAGCTCTAGGACTCTCTCAGGTGATCAAATCTCCAACCCATGAAAAAGGCCTTATGCGAGACTTGGTGTTCTGCAAAGAGGTTGCAATCTTTGAACACAAGGCTGGTGGCATCGAGATAATGCTTCTGTCATGGTCTGATCATTTTCTAATTAAATTTTCTATTAAGGACTACATAAAAGAGACATATCCAACCAAAGTTTGGAAGAAAACTTGAGACATAATAAATCTGACTGCTGATAACTTCCTAGAGGCCTTGTCCTACCCCCATGTGAATGAAAAGATGAAAACTGTGTCAAAACAACTACCTATACCCATCATATCATTCCTTCTGCTAGAAACTCCACAAGCCTGAGATACATGTCTGTCTGTCCAAATTAGATTGCAAGCTTTTCTGAGCAGGGACTGTCTATTGAATGTGAAATGTACAGTGCTGCTTATGCTGGTAGGGTGCCTACTGACGCCTTAGTTATGGCACCATTTATAGAATTTCCCCTTAACTGTTTGGCACCTTGGAAAATAATCAATACAACACCTTCCTGATCCCAAAACACTGTGGCCATGACCTTTCCTGTTGACTTTTGGATCTTAAATCTCCTTGGCCTTGGAGAACCTGAATGCCGCCATCGCATGGACTGTTGTTATGTCTCAGGATCATAGTGGTGTAGCCATGTTTCATCAACAGTAACTAGTTGTTCCAAAAAGTTGGCACCAGCTTGCTGAAAATGCTGCAAAATCAACTTGGAAGTTTCCACTCGACGTCGTTTCTCGTCAGCATTCAAACATTTGAGTACCCCCTTGGCTGACAGCTTCTGCATATCCAGCTGCTCGTGGATTATACATCCAACACATTCCCTGGATATCTGTACTGTCTCAGCAATTGTATTAGCCAATATTCGCCGACCTGCCAAAATTAGGTCAACAATTTCAGGAGTTGACACCGTTTGATGCCTCCCAGACCTTGCTGCTTCTTCGGTCTCGAAATCTCCACTCTGAAAATTTGTACAACACTTCTTCACTGTGGAGTATGATGGGCATTTGCCACTCAATCTTTGTAGCATACATTCATGAATTTCCTTTGGAGTTTTCTTCTATAGGAATTGGAACTTCATGATGGCTCAGAATTCCACACTTGAAAATTCCACACTTTTCATTAACACAGTTCAATTGATGATCTGAAACAATGTCAAAAACCATAGCATTACGATTCTGCAAATTGGCACTTGGCAAAATAAAATAACACTCTTTTCAGCTGCAGTGGCAAAATAATGCTCAGAATGTAGGAAGTTGGTGGGACTGAGAACTTTTTGGCACTCCCTCATAAAATGCATGGGTAAATTTGTGTGAGTGTGTGCAATCAGTAATTTTCAACAAAAACATAACTATACAACTTATTTAATAATGTGAAACCAACTAAAAAGATTTTATTTTCCTAAGATCTTTTTTTTTTTTTAATTGGAATTTAATACATGTACAATATCATAAAGATATCAGGAAAAAAAGGGTTACCACACAAATACTTCAATAACAAATCATACAACAAACAATCCTTTACAAGCCCACTAAACGGGGAAGATATGTTGCTCATTATCAACTAAATTTAAGGAAAACAAAGAAATAAATTGAATTCCAAAGAACCCAATCATTCCCTACTAAATTTAGGACATGGACTTACCTACCCTATGTCCTCATGAAGAATAAATGAAAACAAAAAAGGAAAAGAAAGAAAAAAAAAAAAATGAAATCTCACTTCTGTTCACGTGCTATCAGAAATTGCTGCAATTGAATGGGATCCCAAAAAATGAATTCAGTATCTTGTATCTTAACCAAACATTTGCAAGGAAAGTTGAAATAAAACGATGCTTCAAGTGCTAATACTCTATTTCTCAATTTCAGAAACTCTTTCCTTCTCAGCTGAGTAGCTCTTGAGACATCTGGAAATATACTGACCAGATCCCCACAGAACTTGGTCAGTCTATTTTTAAAGTAAAGTTTCATTAACAACATTTTATCTGTTTCACTCATACATGTCAAAATCGTTGTGGATCGAGTCTGAATAACATTTTGAGAGTCTTCTAGAAACTCTGTTAGATTAACATCATCTGTTACCAGATGGTCCACATCCTGTACAGTTTCCTTTTTCTTCTGGGGAATGTAATAGCAGTTATTTATTGGAAAGCTATCCGCATTGGGTATTCCCAGTATCTCCTTGAAATACTTTAATGTTAAAGGGCTTAACACTTTTGTAGACGGGCTCCATAAAGTTGTTCCTGCTCTCTTTTGGTCTTATAAGATCTTAGGAAAATTTCAAAGTATTTTCCTAAGATCTTATAAGACCAAAAGAGAGCAGGAACAACTTTATGGAGCCCGTCTACAAAAGTGTGTTAAGCCCTTTAACATTACATAAATTCTTATATACCACAACTATCTCGTGGTTCAGTGCAGTTAACAGCTAAGAGATACCATTTGTAGAATGATCATAATAAATGAATCAAAATCGTTACCAAACAAGTGGGTTTTCAGCGATTTTCTAAAGACTAGATGAGAGGTTGAGATTGATATATAAATACTGACTTGTTTATCCCGCAGAGCTGCCAAAGTGTTGCTAAGAAATCATTTATCAACACATCTCTTTACAGATGGAAAGTCAAAAAAATCATATTGCCTGCAAGTGTTTTCTGATAGTAAAATTGAAGTGATCAAAAAGGTAGCTGGGTAAGAGTCCATTCAAAACCTTAAAACACACACAACCAAATTTGAAAACTATTCTGGCTTCTATTGTCAGCCAGTGCCCTTAACACATTGGGCTCCTTTTACATTGGGTTTTAAAGAGCGGAATAGCGCTCGCTACATTGCCCCGCCCGCTAGACCTTAACGCCAGCGTTGAGCTGGCGTTAGTTCTAGAAGCGTAGCGCGCGGTAATTTCCTGCGTGTGCTAAAAACGCTAGCGCACCTTAGTAAAAGGAACCCATAGTTAATGCAACATTAACTGCAAGTACAGAGCATACTAATAATCTTTGCTGGGCAGTCTGAAAGGATGGTGCAGATCTTTATCTGCTGTCATTGACTATGTTAATTATAAAATTACGTCATATAAGCTGAAATGGTCCAAAGGTGTATAGGAGTGAACATAACATAGTATCAAAGATGATGATGGTAAATAAAGTCCAATTAGTCCATCCAGTCTGTCCAGTTATTCAAGTACACACTACTAAGAATATTTCCGTCTGCCAGCTTTACAAATTTGATCACATAAAATATCTCTCCCAGATGTCCCAGGTCTTCAAACTGGGTTTTTCCAGTGGCACTGTTTAGTTATGCAACTCTGAATATGCCAGGTTAGCACCAGACAAGTGATTTAAAAGGCCAGAAGCTGTTTCTGGTTGTAAATTGATTTGAATATCGTGCCCTTAGTTACATGACGTGCCCCTTGGTCCTTGCACTATTTGAAAGGGTAAAAGATAGTACCTTGCTCCACGTCACTTTATATATTTCTATCATACTCCCCGTCCGTGGTCTCATCTTCAGGTTGAAGACTTCAACCTATTCAGCCTTCCTTCACATCTCTTCTCTATACTTTAGATTTTTAAAGTTCTTTTTGAGATAAGATGGCCAGAACCGCACAGAGATTTCAACATAAAGGCATTTATTCTCTGTTCCTTTCCAAATAATTCCCAACATTCTTTTTTTTTTTTTAGTGGAGGGGGGGGGGGTACTTCTGCAGTTGTCTGGGGCACTCTGCTGTTTACCTCTCTCTGTTGAGAAAACTGGCCATTTAATCCCACTTTCTATTTTCTTTTATCTAATTCCCGATTTGCAATAGGACATTGTCTCCCATTCCAACACACTTTAATTTCTTAAAGTATCTCTTGCGAGTCTCTTTGTCCCACTTATTGCTGTCATATTACTGGTTTCCATCATCTCTTGCTAGTAGGTTATTTCAGGCGTCTAGCATCTTCTCAGTAAAGAAATATTTTCTCATGCTTCCTTTGAATCTTCCTCTCCAGCTTTGTGTCATGATCCTTTGTCCTTGAAATTCTTTTTCTTGGAAACAGTTTGCCTTCTTGTAAATTATTCAAGCTTGACATATATTTGAATGTTCCTTTGATAGTTTTTTCCTCAGTGACCATGTAGCATCTCTCATCAAAAGAAAATAATCCTTCCTCTATAGTTGTATCATTTGTGTGTGTTCATGCAGTTCTCTCTTATCTGTTACAGAGCAGTTGAAGAAGTACTGGGATCCCCAATAAGTGACGGAGAAATCCTGGGAAAGAAGCATAATTATAAAAGCCTAAATCAAAATGTATTTTAATTAAAAATTCAGGAACAGAATTTGTGAATCAGTTATAATAATAATAATTTTATTCTTATATACTGCCATACTGAAAAAGTTCTAGGCGGTTCACAACAAGGTGAGCTAATACACGAGATACAGATACAATACAAATTAGAATAATGGACTTAAAAACAGATAATGCAGAAAAGAAAACAACAGTTTAAAATTGGGGAAGCATTGTTGACAATTTAAAGAGAACTGTTTAAGATAGTTAAGAACAGTTAAGATACTTTAGCCCGTTTATTCATAAGCAGGCCAAAGTATCTTAACTGATTCAGAAATTCTGTTCCTGAATTTTTAATTAAAATACATCTTTATTTAGGCTTTTATTGTTTTGTTTCTTTCCCAGGATTTTTCAGTAACTCAGTCATTTGTTTGAAAAAAAAAAATCCCATTTCGTTTCATATTGGTTTTAAACCAATTTGCCCTTATATGGAAACAGACTTCTAGTAGTAGTAACATGAGACTACTGCTAGGGGTCAGTGCTGTTATATTTGAACCCAGAGCCAGGTAGGGTGGGAACAGAAGGAACTCCTGCTCCATCTCTCAAGATCACCAGGGATCACCTCAGGAGAAGTCTCTGGGGTGGTAGAGGGAGGTCTGAGGGGTGGGGAAGGATTGGGTTGGGGACAGATGGGCTGGGAGGATCAGAAATGGGGTTTGGAAGAAGTATCGTGTGTGAAGTTTGATGAAGGAGGGGGGATTGGAACAGGTGTTTAGAGATTGGGAGATCAGAAAGATTGGGAGACTGCAACAGGGGCAGGGGATCAGACTAATAGGACTCCTTATCTGGATCCTCACTGATATTCAGTCCAAATCCAGATAAGTATAATATCTGGGTCCTGACTGAATATTAGATGGAAATCAGACAAGTGCTGGCAGCTAGTTCCTGGCTGGTCATATTTGGATAATCAGTGCTGGGGCTTGGATATGGCTTGGCATTGAATATCTGTGTCTAATTTAGCCATGGCCATTGTTAGACATGCTGGGGCCCGGGGGCAGAAATTAAGGAGAGCCCTCCCCCCATTCCTCTCCTCCCTGACCATCTCCTGCACATTATTTTGATGACAGGGTTTTATATACAGAAGGACCCATTAAAATATAACAATATCAGACACCCTTGAAGTCCTCATATATAGAGGGTCAGTATTCCGGGTGAATCTATGGTCTGAGGGTTCCTTCTTTACCCAGAATAATATTTTTTGAGTTGACAATCATGTTGGACTTTAGGTTTGCAGAACTGGTAATTTGTCCAATATTTGGGTAATTTATTTATCTGGTTTATGCGGCTTAATGAAAGGGTACCATGGCCAGTGGCAACTGGTGAACACATATGCAAAAACCGCTGAAATGCTCATCAACGTATTCATCAATTCCTGGTCAACCAGAAAACTAGAATCGCTTCAGCTACTCCTTCCATCTCCCAAAGGGGTTAAATACAAACCCTCTTCATTTACCTTGGCACCAAGACCTGGAACAACCTCTCAAATGACACCAGGATTGAAACATTCTACAACCGATTAAAAAAAAAAAAAAAAAACTCTCTGAAAGCATACACACCCTAGACCAGTGGTTCCCAACCCTGTCCTGGAGGAACACCAGGCCAATTGGGTTTTCAGGCTAGCCCTAATGAATATGCATGAAGCAAATTTGCATGCCTATCACTTCCATCATATGCAAATCTCTCTCATGCATATTCATTAGGGCTAGCCTGAAAACCCGATTGGCCTGGTGTTCCTCCAGGACAGGGTTGGGAATCACTGCCCTAGACAACTAACTTGAAATACTTAGGGCTCCTTTTACTAAGCTGCGCTAGCATTTTTAGCACGCGTTGAAGGTTAGCGTGCACTAACCCCTGCGCTACGCGGAAAATACTAACGCCAGCTCTATGGAGGCGTTAGCGTGTAGCACACGCCAAAACCGCTAGCACAGCTTAGTAAAAGGAGCCCTTAATGCCACTAAATCCCATACTCATCTCAAATGTCATATTAGTGAAGTCATAGAACCTTCTTTCTCCCTCCCCTTTGCTCCGCTCATAACTCAGCCCTCCTCAAACTGCTATAATGTATTGTATATATTCTGCAATTTCTTACATCGTAAGTCGCCGTGAACCTGTTTATGATAGCGCGACTCAGAAATACTAGATTAGCATAACTTGCTTTTGGATTTTCAGCTGCTAATTGAATAGTATTGGCCAAAACGCTGTCTAAAGGCTTTAAACTGAGCACACAATTTGAGTATTGAGCTAATTAGTGCTAAGAATTGGCCGCTGACAATCAGTTGATGTTATTTGGCACGCCTTAAAATTTTTGCGAGCATCTGGATGTTTGCTGTTCTATAAGGCACTAGAGCACCAACTTTTAGAAATTCGACTTTGAACGAGAACAATCAAAATAGTCTATTTGTAGAACAATAATTTATTGTTCCACCTCCAATCCTCATCCGAATGATTTCCTATATAAATTCCAATGGCCCTCAGAAACACCACCTTAGACTCCTATAATTCATTGTCTTAGGCTTTAAGTGTTGTTTCTTCACCGGATCCTAATTATATTAACAGTATTGTTTCAATATATAAATAGTTTAGCTATGCTTTTTAATAACATGACTTATCTTGATGTGGTCTTCCTTTCCGGGATAACTTTGCCAACATGTTTCACTGAGAAGTTTTGTCAAGGCCGTTCATCCCTTAAGAAAGCTCTGCGCTACTCCAGTCGACCACAGTGTGTGTTTACATAGGAAATCATTTGGATGAGGATTGAAGGTGGAACAATAAATTATTGTTCTATAAAGCACGGCACCATTAAGCCGTGCAGGAGTCCTCCAGTTGTTTTCAACTGCTAGGGACAGGCTGGTTCCCTGGCTTCCTGCAGAGCTTGCCTGTCCCTCAGTATTGAAAATGTACTAGTGAAACAGCTTCCTGAACTGACAGGACTTCTACACAGCTTAACAGGGGTCTCAAAGTCCCTCCTCGAGGGCCGCAATCCAGTCGGGTTTTCAGGATTTCCCCAATGAATATGCATGAGATCCATGTGCACGCACTGCTTTCAGTGCATATTCATTGGGGAAATCCTGAAAACCCAACTGGATTGCGGCCCTCGAGGAGGGACTTTGAGATCCCTGGCTTAGAAGGAACAGTGCATGACACCTAACTCTAAAAGCGTGCAAAGATATAAAGGAGCATAGCGTGTTAGGGGCATTCTGAAAAGCTGTTTGTGTAGTTACAGAATACTACTTTAGCACACCTAACTTGGGCACCAGCAATTATGCCAGATTTCAGCAGGTGTAAGTCAGATGCCTACATTTAGAAGCGGGAATTGTTAGAAACATAGAAAGATGACGGCAGAAAAGGGCTATAGCCCATCAAGTCTGCCCACTCTACTGTCCCACCCCATTAAGTCAGAGTGCTGCTCGACCCACGTAGAGATCCCACGTGGATGTCCCATTTATTCTTAAAGTCGAGCACGCTAGTGGCCTTGATCACCTGCACCGATAGTTTGTTCCAGTGATCCACCACCCTTTCTGTAAAGAAATACTTCCTGGTGTCACCACCAAATCTCCCTCCTCTGAGTTTGAGCGGGTGCCCCCTTGTGACTGAAGGTCCTTTATAGAATAGTGCTTACTGCCTATTTTTTTCAGCGTCCATTTTTAAGCCCTATTTACTGAATCTGGTCCTATATGTGCATCTATTTGGTGCATGCAGGGGCATAGCAATGAGGGGCTTTGGGAGCCCGAGACCTTCCCCCCACTCCAGTTTGTATTTGGGACCCCTGGCTGGCAGGATTCCCCCATGCCTGACCAGTAGAAGTACTCATAGAAACATAGAAAGATGACGGCAGATAAGGGCTAAAGCCCATCAAGTCTGCCCACTCTATTGACCCGCCCCTTTAAGTCTACTAACCCCCTTAATTATACTGCCACTCTACTGACCCGGTCCTTCAAGTCTATACCCTAGAGACTCTATTCCTTGACTTGACCCTCGTAGGGATCCCACATAGGTATCCCATTTATTCTTAAAGTCTGAGATGCTGCTGGCCTGGATCACCTGCACTGGAAACTTGTTCCAATGCTCCATCACTCTTTCCGTGAAGAAGTACTTCCTGGCGTCTCCACGAAGCCTCCCTCCCCTGAGTTTGAGCGGATGCCCTCTTGTGGTCGAGGGTCCTTTGAGAAGAAAGATATCATCTTCCACCTCGACACGTCCCGTGATGTACTTAAATGTCTCAATCATGTCTCCTCTTGTGACTACCACCGCTGCTACACTGGGCCTTTCCCTGTCAGGTATGCTCAATTTTCACTAAAATGAGCATGTGCAGAGGGCCTTTGCTTTACATATGGCCCACACAATCACTTTTCTCATTCTTCCAAGTAGCGCAATTAGAAAATCAGATCTGATTCTTCTCAGTCAGTGTTTTTGGGTTTTGGCCCTTCAGGCTTTTTCCTGGCTTGTTCTTTGTCCTTGTTCCTTGGAGTGTCTCCAAGTATTGGCTTCGGGCAGACAGAAGACCGAGGTGACCAGGAAGAGAGTCACATGAACCCCAGGATATTGGTATCACAAATAATTAACCATGTTTGTTCTTCCCATCATTTCTCAGGTTGCTATGTGCTGGAGTCCTCAACAGCTGCCAGGACTGTTTGTCTTTCCTTTGCAGTGCAATGCCCGTTTGTGAATTTGAGCTGGCAGCGCAAAGTTTCTCAGGTGCCTCTTTTCATCAAAGCAACCCTTATTTTATGCCCACGAACGTTAGTCTCTACCATTTCCAGTGCAGTTTAAATAATTTATAGGTATAACAGCAACGCTAAAGGCAATGTTAAGATCATACAGGGAGCAGAAGCCAGAAGCTCAAATGAAATGCAGTACATTAGCAAGAAATTGTCCATCCAACATGAGTTGATTTTATCCTGTTATAATTTTAAGCCCTTCCTCCTCTTTGCAGCATATCCTTAGGCCCTGAAGCTCCTCAGGCTTTCGTCCTCGTAATAATATATCAGCAGATGTCAAGAAAATTATGGAAATATTTGAAGAATCATTGTCGCCTTCCACATATAAGACTTTGAGGATGATGTAATAAAAAATTTTTGCAACTGGTGCTTCATGCACAAAACTGGTGCACATTATTGGCCACCAGTGAAATATCGGATTGTTTATAAAATTCTTCTGCTGGTCTTTAAAGTGATCCACCTTAATAAACCCTAGTAACTGACTCGGGTGCTAAAAGTATATCAACCAGGTCGAGCCATGAGGTCAGAGGCAACACTGCAGGTAGTTAGTGAAGGGTTAATAAGCGTACATTATACAAAAGTGAGGGTTTTAGTCATCTCATTAGCAGGGGTACTATTATGGAATAATCTGAAAGGGTCACTTAGGGCTCCTTTTACGAAGCCGCGTTAGCGGCTTTAGCGCGCGTGACTTTTAATCACACTCTAACTCCCGCGCTAGCCGAAAAACTACCGCCCGCTCAAGAGGAGGCGGCTGCGGCTAGCGCACACTATTACACGCGTGAAAACGCTAACGCGCCTTCCTAAAAGGAGCCCTTAGGATGCTCTCTGATATTCAGAGATTTTAAAAAGCGTTAAATTATTGGAGAGATTTTAATATTTATTAACATTTCTTGTATCGTTTTAAACCGTGTATGTATCTTGTGAACCGCTTAGGTCTCAAGCGGGGTATAAGTTCTTAAATAAATAAATAAATAATTTGGAAGAATATGGAGTACTGTTACTGTTCCATAACTTTATACTAACTTGTGAAATATATCTAGCCATAGTACCCAACGATGGCTATGCACTGAGCCATGCTACTTCTCAATGACAACTGCTAATATTGCATGTAATTTCCTGCAGAGAAACAAAGTTTGCAGAAAGGACATCCTTGCCTCACTGAGGTACAGTTGTTTTTTATTTTTTTTTTAATTTTTTATTCATTTTTAAATCTTACAACAAGTGTAGAAATAATAAAACATTAATTAAAATTAAATACATCACTTGAATTTCTTTCTAGTATAACATCAAATAAATAAATTTATTCCCTTCCCACCCACACTTTCCTTTAGCATTCAATCAAAAATATACAAATATAAATATTCTTTACTATTGATTAAACCTATAGTAAAACTTTAATTCACCCTCCTCCCCCCATTTGCAAATATACTTTCAATAGAAAATGGTGTCTACTCATTACAGTAAGTCGTCTTTTTAAATTTATTATAATACCCTTTTTGAATAGCAATTATGCTTTCCATTTTATAAATGTGACATAACGAATTCCACCAGAAGTTATAATTTAATCTACTGCAGTTTTTCCAATTACTTGTGATATTTTGAATGGCAACCTCTGTCATAATCAATAAAAGTTTATTGTTGTTTGAAGAAATCTGACTTTTTGTTCTCATTGATGTACCGAATAGAATCGTATCATATGATAATGCTACATGATTCTCTAATAAACAATTAATTTGGGACCAAATTGATTTCCAAAAGGCCATAATACAGGGACAAAAATAAAGTAGATGATCTAGAGTCCCTGCTTCCAGATTACAATGCCAGCATCTATTAGACTTAGAGCTGTCTAACTTTTGTAATCGAACTGGGGTCCAAAATGCTCTATGCGACAGAAAGAACCAAGTTTGTCTCATGGATGCAGACACTATACACCTCATCCTCCAAAACCAAATTCGTGGCCATTGAGATGCAGAAATTTGATGCTTAATCTCAATGCTCCAAATATTTTTTTTTAGAAAATTAACCCCTTGAAGATGTTTTTACATGCTGCCTTTCACAAAGCCACGGTCGCAATCCCCCCCCCCCCCCCCCCGCAGCAAATGCACTGGAGCCCAATCAATTCCTGTGGGCTTTGGTGCATTTAAAAAAAAAAAACAAAAACCTCTATTGAGTGATGATGTTCCTAAATGGACTTTATTTGAAAGTGTCAAAGTTCCAAAGGTACACTGAAATCATCCACATAAGATAAATTAATCCACATAAAACTCTTAAAGAACCTAGTCCGCTAGGGATACAGGACCCAACACGGTCCTTGTTTCAACAAAAAGTCTTTTTCAGGGGTCCTATAAAGGTGAATACGTGGGAAACAATTGTGTGGTGAACCGGAAGTGAGACACTGCATGCGTTTGCCACAGGAGAATCACTACTGCAGCTTTGTAAAAGGGGCTTTTAATGAGCAGCAGTTCATTAATTTTGAATTAGAATAAACTATTGCATTTAACAGATTTCAGGGCCCTTTTACTAAGCTGCACTAAAAAGTAACCTCTGCTATTATTAATGTGGTGGTTTCTGCACACCAGTGGTATACTAAGGGGGGGGGGGGGGGGGGCGGGGGGAGGAGGTCTGCCCCGGGTGCATGCCCTGAGGGGGTGCTCCCGGCCTGGTCATTGGCGTCCGTCCATTTCCCCCCCCCCCCCCGACGTCCGGTTCTTCCCCTCTGGCTTCCCCGCACCATCCCCTCTGGCCTCCCCGCACCATTTAGAGTAGCGAAGCAGCCTGCAGCAAGATCGTGATGTCAGCTATCTTGCGCTGCTTCGTGCTGTTTCCTCCGCCGTGGTCCCGCCCCCCTCCTCTGACGTCAGACACCAGCACTAAAAAAAATAAAAAGTATTATTCAGCACATGGGAAGCACTTGCAGATCTGAAAACTACCGTGAGATGCCTGAGCAAGTCCTGCAGTGGTGCCTTTTAAACCTGCAGTAAGCACACAATAGTGTTTAGTAAAAGGGCCCCTTCACGTAACAGTTAACTCTTTAAACTCCTACATACTTTTCTTTCTGTTCCAGCAAAACACAAATTGAGTATTGTAAGAGAGAAACAGAAAGTATATTATATACGAGTAACTGCAGAAAATGTGCTGATATTGCTTTCATGACAGTGGAGAAGCAAAATTTTGCCTCGGTAAAGTTTTTGTAGTTGGAAAATTATTTCACATTTGTTTTTTTTTTTTGGTTTCATAGTAATTAAGTCACCTTGGGAAAAGAAGCAAGCAGATTTACTAAAACCTGAGCACGTCATGGTGACATATGGAAGGAAGATACTGTACCTGGCTAAGAAAGCTTAATGTATTTACTTATTTGTTTTCGTGATTATGAAGAAAGGCACCAGCCAGCCAGAAATGCAGAATGATTTCCCTCCTTTACAATACTAATTTCATTCGTTTTATACTGCAAATCAGAAGAATTCTCAGCAGTCTGCATTCCACACAAATATCATTTATTTAAAAAAATGTATGAACCGCTTAAAATCACAGCGATGTACAAAATAACATACATATTATAAAGACAAACCAAATGTACATCAAGCAAAATTAACATTAACATATCAAACTTTATCAAGCCGGATTTTTTGTTTCATGTTGTGACTCCACCACATTAACCTATAGGGACAATGCAATGCCATATCTATTCAGTGTTCAGTCTATACATATTCAAAAATCAAAAGCAAACGCTATCTAGGCATTTGTGACTTGGACGAATTTATGAACGAAAATGAGGTATAAAGATGGACGCTTCGCATGACTTGCTTATCTCAGCAAGAACAGATTGTGTAAAGGCTGACAGTTTTTATTCAGAGTGTATTCTCAGCCATCTTAGGCCTTCAAGCAGTGTTGGCCTATCTCTTTTATTCTGGGGATGCCAGGGGGGTCTATCTTCACCTCCGGTATCATGGAGGGCTTACCTATCTTCACCTGTATGTACCTGCACAGGTCTTCTTCTCCCCCTCCTTTCTCAACAATGTGTAATTAAACTCTGGAATTCATTGCCAGAGAATGTGATGAAATCAGTTAGTCTAGTGGGGTTTAAAAAAAGGTTTGCATAAATCCCTAAAAGGGAAGTCCATAGGCCATTATTGAGATGTTTTAGGGAAATCCACTGCTTATTCTTAAGATAAGCAGCATAAAATCTGTTTTATTACTTGGGATTTAGCTAGTTACCTGGGACCTGGGTTGGCCACTGTTGGATCGCTTCAAGTCTTTTTATGTCCTTCACCAGATACGGTCTCCAAAATTGAACACAATACTCCAAGTGGGGCCTCACCATTGACCTGTACAGGGGCATCAACACCTTCTTTCTGCTACTGGTCATGCCTCTCTCTATACAGCCAGGCATCCTTCTGGCAATAGACACCACTTTGTCACACTGTTTCTTTGCCTTTAGATCTTCAGACACTATCACCAAAAGGTCTCTCTCCCCATCCGTGCATATCAGTCTCTCACCTGCCAGCACATATGTCTCCTTCCAATTTCTAATCCCCAAATACATTACTCTGCACTTCTTTACATTGAATTTTAGTTGCCAGATATTAGATCATTCTTCTAACTTTTGCAGATCCTTTTTCATGTTTTCCACTCCCTCCCCGGTGTCTACTCTGTTACAAATCTTGGTATCATCTGCAAAAAAGGAAAACTTTTCCTTCTAACCCTTCGGCAATGTCACTCACAAACATATTGAACAGGATCTGCCCCAGCACCAATCGCTGAGGAACTCCACTACTCACCTTTCCCTCCTCCAAGCGAATTCCATTAACCAACTACGAATTCTGTCCAACTGCTTTCTAATCCAGTTCACCACTTTGGGTCCTAACTTCAGCCTGTCAAGTTTGTTCAAGAACCTTCTATGAGGAACCGTGTCAAAGGCTTTGCTGAAATCTAAGTAAATTACATCTAGTATATGTCCTTGATCCAATTCTCTGGTCACCCAATCAAAAAATTCAATCAGATTTGTTAGGCATGATTTACCTTTAGTAAACTCACAAAAACACCCCTCAGAAACCAGGGCTATGTCTCAGAATTTATAGCAAAAAAAGGAGAAAAGACCTCAGTGTCTAACAGGGGCTCTGAAAAGCTTCCCAAATAGACAAGCCAGTCTCAGACAGAGTTTGAAACTGGCAGACACATCCTTGGTCAAAAAACTCCTTCAAACTCTATTAGCATATTCAGAGTCACACATCTCGTTTTATAAATTTTTAAAATAATTTTTCATGAGTAGTGTCATAAAAGTCACTTATCTGAACAGATAGCTGTTTAAACGTAGTCCTGGGGTTAGAAAGCAGGAACAAAAAATGCTCCGTGGGAAGTCAGTTGAAAGCTAATTCAAGCGTGTCCATTGCAACACTTCCACATTCATCCAACAGGGCTCCCTGTTTCGCTACAATGCTTCGTCAGGGATTTAAGCGTCCATTCACCCGCTTCTACTCCTGTCACAAACCCCAGGACTACGTTTAAACAGCTATCTGTTCAGATAAGTGACTTTTATGACACTACTCATGAAAAATTATTTAAAAAATTTTTAAAATTTATAAAACGAGATGTGTGACTCTGAATATGCTAATAGAGTTTGAAGGAGTTTTTTGACCAAGGATGTGTCTGCCAGTTTCAAACTCTGTCTGAGACTGGCTTGTCTATTTGAGAAGCTTTTCAGAGCCCCTGTTAGACACTGAGGTCTTTTCTCCTTTTTTTGCTATAAATTCTGAGACGTAGCCCTGGTTTCTGAGGGGTGTTTTTGTGAGTTTGAGATTTTTTGGACATCCTTTTTTGTGTATTTGGATTTTTGTGTTACCTTTAGTAAAACCATGCTGCCTCAGATCCTATAACCCATTTGATTCTAGGAATTTCACTATCCTTTCTTTCAGCAATGCTTCCATTATTTTCCCAATAACCGAAGTGAGGCTTACCGGCCTGTAGTTTCCCGCTTCATCTCTGCAACCACTTTTGTGAATATGGACCATATCCACTCTTCTCCAATCCCCAGGAACCACTTCCATCTTCAAAGATTTATTGAACAAATCTTTAATAGGACCTGCCAGAACCTCTCTGAGCTCCCTCAATATCCTGGATGGATCCCGTCCAGTCCCATCGTTTTGTCCACCTTCAATTTTTCAAGTTGTTCATAAACACTTTCTTCCGTGGATTGCATGGTATTTACTCCATTCTCATGTGTAACTTTGCCAGACAATCTCGGTCCTTCTCCAGGATCTTCTTCCGTGAATACAGAACAGAAGTATTTGTTTAACATGTTTGCTTTTTCCTCATCACTCTCCACATATCGATACAGATCATCTTTCAGTCTCGCAATTCCATTTTTCTTCCTCCTTTCACTAATATATCTGCAAAAAAATTTTGTCTCCCTTTTTTACATTCCTAGCCATTTGCTCTTTCACTTGTGCTTTTGCCAGACATATCTCTCTCTTTGCTTCTTTCAGTTTTACCTGGTAGTCCTTTCTGTACGCCTCTTCTTGGGTATTTTTATATTTCACGAACGCCAGCTCTTTTGCCTTTATTTTCTCCGCAACATGCATAGAGAACCATTTCGGTTTCCTTTTTCTCTTGTTTTTATTTATTTTCTTCACATAAAGGTCGGTAGCCATTTTTTATTGCTCCTTTCAGCTTAGACCACTGTTTTTCCACTTCCGTTATGTCGTCCCATCCTAACAGCTCTTTCTTCAGGTACTCTCCCATTTTACTAAAGTCTGTACGTTTTAAATCTAGGACTTTGAGTTTTGTGTGGCCACCTTCCACTTTAGCTGTTATATCAAACCAAACCGTTTGATGATCACTATTTCCCAGGTGGGCACCCACTCAAACATTAGAGATACTCTCCCCATTTTTGAGGACCAGATCTAGTATCGCTTTTCCCTCTTAGGTTCTTTCACCATTTGTCTGAGTAGAGCCTCTTGAAAGGCATCCACAATCTCCCTACTTCTTTCTGATTCCGCAGACAGAACATTCCAGTCTGCACCTGGCAGATTGAATTCACACAACAGCAGCACCTCCTCTTTCTTTCCAAACTTTTGGATATTCACAATCAGATTTTGGTATCATCCTCAAAGAGACATATCTTACCTTCAACAATTTTGCTTATAAAAATGTTAAGAAGAACAAGCCCAAGAACAGTACCTTGAGGCACACCACTGGTAACCTCCCTTTCCTCAGAACGATCTCCATTGACCACTACCCTGTGTCGACTTCCACTTAACCAGTTCCTGACCCAGTCGGTCACTTTGGGGCCCATACCAAGAGCACTCAGTTTATTTCTTAGCTGTCTAAAATTTAAATACACCACATCTAGCGCACTCCTTCTGTCCAATTCTCTGGTCACCCAGTCATGCTTGCAGGTGTCTTATAAATTCAGGTACAATAGGTATTTCTGTGATCCTGGAGGTCTCACATATTTGTACAGAAATAAGAGTTAAAGTGAGAGTTGGGTCCTGTTGTTCACAGTCCATTGCACTGACCACCAGACCACTCTTTACACTTGCTTGCTGCTCAATTAGGAGTGGCCTCAATACCTGAAGCTGTCATAGAACCTGTTATATCACTATAATGGGAGGGCATCAGTAACCACTGGAAGATGAAAGAGGGATTATGCCTTCATCCATCCAATGGTTGGCTGTTCTATCAGGGCACCCTGGATGCGAATGAAATAGGTCTAGATAAAAATGTCTGTCTTTTTTTACGTGATTGTTTCTTCTTGTTCATTTATCACTGAAAAACATCCTAATTTTAGGCCTGCCTTTGTCTTGCCAAAAACACACCCCATTGCTATTTGGATGAAATGCAATGCGGAATGTCCAACTTCTGCCTTTGGGAAATCGTAATGTGGATGTTTTCAGCAGATGGCCATTTTTGGGGGCCCTTTTGAGATGTCCATATGCCTTGAAAATGAGTGCCAAAGTAATGCAAGATTCCTTCTCCAGTAGTAAAGAAAGGACAGATTACAGTAGGGTCTTTCTATGCCACTAAACAGCAGTGCTGGAGTTAATTGTAATGATCGAAGTGTTTAAAATCTATATTAGAACATTTGTATGCTTAAGCTAATTTTTTTTAAAAAACAAACCTGCAACCCAACAAAGGTTATTGTTTCAGAAAGTAAATATGTTTATGCCTCCAGGAGCCAGACAAACAATATATAGACAAAAAAACACCACATTTCAGTTTGCAGGACTGGATCGAAACCTCTCCAGGGCAAACTGTCTTCACTGGCTGGCACAGTCTAAAATCGACTTTTGTTTTAAAAAACATTTCTAACAAAGATTTTTGTGGGGAGGAGGGGGGGATGCGAACGACAACAATGAATGCCAGAGCCACCATTTAATGGCGTAGTCTACTACAGTGGTTCCCAACCCTCTCCTGGAGGACCACCGGGCCAATCGGGTTTTCAGGTTAGCCTAAATGAATATGCATGAGAGAGATTTGCATATAATGGAAGTGACAGGCATGCAAATCTGCTGCATGCATATTCATTAGGGCTAGACTGAAAACCCGATTGGCCTGATGGTCCTCCAGGACAGGGTTGGGAACCACTGGTCTAGTACAACTCGCCCCTTCATGTAGGTATATCAAATTAAGCAATGACCTACAATGGTGCTTCCCTGCTCTTTCTTTTCAGCACTTGGTATTTATGTGGCAGCGCTTTTGAATATGTCAGAATCTGTCATGGAGTCACATCGCAGTTATGAATTAGTGTCACAGAAATATTGTTTAAATATGAGCATATTATATCATTCCTCCTGTGATGGTAGAGGATGTGAGACCACCCGTTTTGTTTTTTTTGTTTGTTTGATGGGACTCAGTCTCTGCTTCTTTCTCGTGAGCATAACTGGAAAGAGCTGATGCTGCCTGTGCAGTCTCTTGGCTTCTCTCCTTTTATACAACGGATGTGAGCAAGAACCTGCCCCAGGGATGCTTCATCCATCACACTGTGCAAGTGAAATAGCCTGCCAAGAGCTGAGGCAATGTTTGCCTTCAAAAGACTGAACAGTGAGTTCAGAACTGTGTATTTTTTTTAAATTACTGTATCTTGTTTCCCTCCAGGTGCTTCTCCTCTTCAAATGAAAGACAGAGAGAAGGAGAGAGAACGAAAAAGATGAAAGGTAAAAAGAGAAATTAGAAAGAAAGTGCAGGGAAAGCGTATAATTATTGTAAAAACATAGAAAACAGCAACTATATTTGCAAAATACGTCGTATCCTGTCGCCAGACAAGAAATGAAATATATCATCTCCAGAATTCTGGATCTTCTTTGCTATTTCTCTTCTGTGCTTTGCATAATATTCTTACTTTACCTGGACGAACCAAAGAGTCTGATTCAAGTCTGGTTTTGCCTCTTGGAGGTCCCAAAGGAGATAGTGTTCTGACTTTGCCGTTTATTGCCCTAAGAAAATCCAATTGAATAGGCAATGAAATCATTCTTTTTTAAATGAGGGTGATTAGGAAATTAAGACCAGTGTTGAATGTATATAATTTTTAATGGTAGTACAGGCTAGATTATTGTAATGGGGGAGAGTGTGGCGTAGTGGTTAAAGCTACAGCCTCAGCACCCTGAGGTTGTGAGTTCAAACCCATGCTGTTCCTTGTGACCCTGAGTGGAGTTTTTTTGCCAGATGAAGCTGAACTGAGGCTTTTTCTCCATCTTTCTTTCCTTTCTTTTTCCCTGTTGTGTGATTGGCTTGTGTGTGTGTGAAATTAAAGCCTGTTAGTGTTGCAGAGGGGAGGTTTGTTGTCCATATGGGGTTCTGATTTAAAGGTAATATTATTCGAGTCACTTCATCCCCACATTGCCCCAGGTACATTAGATAGATTGTGAGCCCACTGGGACAGACAAGGAAAAATGCTTGAGTACCTGAATAAATTCATGTAAATTGTTCTGAACTCCCTTGGGAGAACGGTATAGAAAAATGAATGAATGAGTATTTAGGCACTGCAAAAAAAAACAAAACAAAAAAAAACCACAATGCAAGGCCCTACAGATGATCTAGAATTCAGCAGTGAGGTGGGATGTGTGGTTGTGGTCAATTTGAGCTAGATCGGAGGATTAACGCGTCTTACAGGCTTCATTTGATTTGTCAGGTTCTCTGTGCTTTTGTATAAGCAAATTTCAGACCCCTGAGGAAGGAGAGGGTCCAGAGGAGAGCGACGCGAATGATTAAGGGCATGGAAAACCTCTCATACACTGAAAGATTGGAGAGACTGGGGCTCTTCTCCCTGGAAAAGCGGAGACTCAGAGGAGACATGATAGAGACCTACAAGATCATGAAGGGCATAGAGAGAGTAGAGAGGGACAGAAAGAAAGAGAGAAAGGGAGAGACACAGAGAGAGAGAGAGAAAGGGAGAGAGATAAAGAGAGAGAGAGATAGAGAAAGATTGGAGAAACTGGGTCTCTTTTTCCCTGGAGAACAGGAGACTTAGAGGAGATATGATAGAGACCTACAAGATCATGAAGGGCATAGAGAGAGTAGAGAGGGACAGAAAGAAAGAGAGAAAGGGAGAGACACAGAGAGAGAGAGAAAGGGAGAGAGATAAAGAGAGAGATAGATAGAGAAAGATTGGAGAGACTGGGTCTCTTTTTCCCTGGAGAAGAGGAGACTTAGAGGAGATATGATAGAGACCTACAAGATCATGAAGGGCATAGAGAGAGAGTAGAGAGGGACAGAAAGAAAGAGAGAAAGGGAGAGACAGAGAGAGAGAGAGAAAGGGAGAGAGATAAAGAGAGAGATAGATAGAGAAAGATTGGAGAGACTGGGTCTCTTTTTCCCCGGAGAAGAGGAGACTTAGAGGAGATATGATAGAGACCTACAAGATCATGAAGGGCATAGAGAGAGTAGAGAGGGACAGAAAGAAAGAGAGAAAGGGAGAGACACAGAGAGAGAGAGAGAAAGGGAGAGAGATAAAGAGAGAGATAGATAGAGAAAGATTGGAGAGACTGGGTCTCTTTTTCCTGGAGAAGAGGAGACTTAGAGGAGATATGATAGAGACCTACAAGATCATGAAGGGCATAGAGAGAGTAGAGAGGGACAGAAAGAAAGAGAGAAAGGGAGAGACAGAGAGAGAGAGAGAGAAAGGGAGAGAGATAAAGAGAGAGATAGATAGAGAAAGATTGGAGAAACTGGGGCTCTTCTCCCTGGAAAAGCGGAGACTCAGAGGAGATATGATAGAGACCTACAAGATCATGAAGGGCATAGAGAGAGTAGAGAGGGACAGAAAGAAAGAGAGAAAGGGAGAGACACAGAGAGAGAGAGAAAGGGAGAGAGATAAAGAGAGAGATAGATAGAGAAAGATTGGAGAAACTGGGGCTCTTCTCCCTGGAAAAGCGGAGACTCAGAGGAGATATGATAGAGACCTACAAGATCATGAAGGGCATAGAGAGAGTAGAGAGGGACAGAAAGAAAGAGAGAAAGGGAGAGACACAGAGAGAGAGAGAAAGGGAGAGAGATAAAGAGAGAGATAGATAGAGAAAGATTGGAGAAACTGGGGCTCTTCTCCCTGGAAAAGCGGAGACTCAGAGGAGATATGATAGAGACCTACAAGATCATGAAGGGCATAGAGAAAGTAGAGAGGGACAGATTCTTCAAACTTTCAAAACATATAAGAACAAGAGGGCATTCGGAAAAGTTGGAAGGGGACAGATTCAAAACAAATGCTAGGAAATTTTTCTTTACCCAGCGTGTGGTGGACACCTGGAATGCACTTCCAGAGGACGTAATAGGACAGAGTACGGTACTGGATTTCAAGAAAGGATTGGACAAATTCCTGCTGGAAAAAGGGATAGAGGGGTATAGATAGGGAGCTATTGCGCAGGTCCTGGACCTGTTGGGCCGCCGCATGAGCGGACTGTTGGGCACGATGGACCTCGGGTCTGACCCAGTGGAGGCATTGCTTATGTTCTTATGTTCTTATGAGTGTTTTCCGAAACACGGACCGTGTCGGGTCCTGTGGACTCACACCTGAGAGCCTATATTTTTATATTTCTGAATGCTGCATTGAATCTTCTTCAGTAAAGATCAACTTTTACATCTTGTACACTGTATCTGCAGATTTTCTTTTGCTTTTGGTTTTCCGCTTTGAGCTGTAGATTGTCTGGATATTGTTTTTTTGTGTAGGCATGTGTTCAGAACACGAACATGAACTTATCTTGTTTGAATGACTTGCAGTGTCTATTGCTAGTACAGTGTCAATTGCTAGATCTCTGCTTTCCGGTCCATCACTGACTCAGGCTAACCAGCATTTCAACATGGGTTGCATCAGGGCAAAGGACCCAAATACACCTCAAAAACAAAAGAAAATAGAACATAATAATTGCCGCTGCTGGGTCAGATCAGTGGTCCATCGTGCCCAGCAGTCCGCTCACGTGGCAGCCCTTAGGTCAAAGACCAGTGCCCTATTTGAGTCTAGCTTTACCTGCATACGTTCTGATTCAGCAAGAACTTATCTAACCTTTTCTTGTAGGAGATTGCAGATCCTCATAGCAACTCGAGAGCACTTACTGTCGGCGCTTAAACTTCAAGCTCACTATCGGCAGCAAAGATGGCCGTGGATCAGACCGACCTCACTTTAAACCAGTATTTGACATCATCAGTGATGTATGTGCATCCTCATAATGCAAATTTACAAAATTAAATGTATTCTATAAATGCTGACATAATGTCCTCCATGCCAGTCCATGCTACTCCTTGGGTTTTGGCCAGGCTAGGGACCTGGATTGGCCACCATGAGGTCAGGCTACTGGGCTTGATGGACCATTGGTTTGACCCAGTAAGACTATTCTTATGTTCTGCTAAAAATGCCGGCAATAAAAACAAAGATGTTTTTATGCATATTGTTTACTATTGGTTGCTATTAAAGTGTAATTTGAAGACCAGGCCTGCTCTGCTCTATTCTTTTCGACTGAAAGAACACAGATGTGAAATTGTTGATCTGCTGTTAGTGATCTGTAACCTGTCACTAAAATCGTCTGTAGAACCTGATGATTGGATGGTGGCCAATATTACGCCGAATTTTAAAAAGGGTTCCAGGGGAGATCTGGGAAATTAGAGACCGGTAAGCCTGACTTCAGTGCTGAACAAAATAGTGTAAACAATTATAAAAAATAAAATTGTGAAAAATGTAGTCAAACATGACTTGATGGGACAGAGTTGGTGGTATGGGTTCAGCCGAGAGAGGTCTTACCTCGGAAGTGGCCTTGGGCGTCCTTACACATCTCCATAGACATGCAAACATGCCTACAATATAGGCGTCCTTCCCCCTTAAAAAAAAAATAAAATAAAATATATATATATATATATATATGTCTCGATTTGCTGAGAGATGGTGTTTGCAGAATCTGGCCCTCAGTATTCCAATTTCCTAAGGTCTGCCTACATGCGAGACAGAAGCCTTAAATGTAGGCCTGCAAAATGCTGTCTCTTATTCCTTTATATTTTTTTACAGAATGGGTGGTAGATGTGTGGAATAGTCTCCCGGTAGAGGTGGCGGTGACAAAGACTCTGTCTGAATTTAAGAAAGCGTGGGACAGGCACATGGGATCTCTTAGGAAGAGGAGGTGATGGTGGATGCTGCAGATGGGCAAATTGGATGAGCCATTTGTTCTTTATCTGTCATCGTGTTTCTACGCTTCTGTGGTTTCTCTCTTAGGCAGCAGATTGCCATGAGCTGTTCTGGGACAGGGAATCCAGGACTGAAGGTTTGTCTCCCCTATGATCTTCATTACCTCACACTGCATGCAGGTTAGGTTTAGAATCAGGAACTCCAGGATCTTCCTCTTTTTCGAAAACGAGGGAAGATTTATAGTTCCTGCAAATAGAACTAAGTAACTCAATTCCATACCAGCAAATGAGCCAGTCAAAATAAATATTTTTTGTTTTTCTGTTAACATGGACATAACTGTGTTTCTTTACTGTTATTGTGAACTTGGAAGCCAGAGTATGTGTTTTAGATGTGAAGTCCTCAGAGAAATAGCTCGGGGAAAGTTCATTCTAGCTTAAGGTGCAGAGTACCTGGATCAGCACAGCCTGTTACTTAATCTTGTGCTCAGATTTAGAATAGATCACATGGACATTGAATTCACCCACGGCAATAACATTTTAGCCACAAATGCTGAGATAATATTTGTGCTCTATACTGTTCTTCCAGTGTAAATACTCATCATGAAATACCAACTTTTCTACTACAAGCAAATATAATTTCTTTATATAAGACTGTAAGATGTGAGCTCATTTTCCAACTCCCGGGAAAGAGGATTACAAAGAACAGTACATAATTGTTCAGGACAGGAAAAGGCAGCACGGGAAAGCATATACTTTAGACAACACAGCACAAGAGACAGGATAGTGCACCTGGGAAAGGAGAACAGAACGCAGGACGGGATGAATATGCTAGTGAGGCCATGAGATTTTATTTGAAAAAAACAAAACAAAACACATTTATTAGTATAAACTGTTTTATACGACTTAGGAACAAGAAGCCATGTGATTTTAAGTATAAGGATCTTTGCAGGACCCTCACTAGTCCAGAATGCAGGTGTAAAACATTGTGAGAGGGCTGCAGTGGTATTGCCTGCCTTTATATAAGTCAGAGACTCCTAGAGCAGGGGTAGGGAGCTCCGGTCCTCGAGAGCCATATTCCAGTCGGGTTTGCAGAATTTCCCCAATGAATATGCATGAGATCTATTTGCATGCACTGCTTTCAATGCATATTCATTGGAGAAATCCTGAAAACCCGACTGGAATACGGCTCTCAAGGACCGGAGTTCCCTACCCCTGTTTAAAGTAGGGTTACCATATGGCTACAGTGAAAGGAGGACAGACTGAAACATTCATGGGGAGAAAACAATGGAAGTCAAACCCGGATGTCTCAATCCGTCCTCCTTTTTCTGGAGCCATACGGTAACCCTAGTTTAAAGAAGCAATGTGGGTCTAAAGCAGTGGTTCCCAAACCTGTCCTGGGGGACCCCCAGCCAGTCAGGTTTTCAAGATATCCCTAATGAATATGCATGAGAGAGATTTGCATATAATCTTTTTTAAAATTACTTACTTAAAGAGTCTTTTGAATTTCAAAGCGTTCACTTCCTTTAAAGACAGCTTTAGCTTGTGTTCTGATAAAGTTAAACCTATCCTCTTGTTTTTTCCCTTTTTTTCCGAACCCAACAGTGTAACTTTATGCTATTCCTTACCCCTCATGTAGGTTTTATATAAAGTGTAATGTGTAATTTGTCATTATTTGTTATATTTTAGCCTCTTGAATACTTTTATTTTGTTAATGTACATCGCCTAGAAATTTTGTAATAGGCGATTCATCAAATATTCAATAAAACTTGAAAACTTGAATGGAAGTGACAGATATGCAAATCTCTCTCATGCATATTCATTAGGGATATCTTGAAAACCTGACTGGCTGGGGGTCCCCCAGGACAGGTTTGGGAACCACTGGTCTAAAGCTCAGTCTTTGAACCTACTTAGTTTGTGTCTTCCTTGATGGAAGTATGGAATTCGCTGCCACCTCATATCAGGACGGAAAAAAATTTAGATAAATTTAAGAGTAATCTAAAGCACAGGTGTCAAAGTCGGTCCTCGAGGGCCAGAATCCAGTCGGGTTTTCAGGATTTCCCCAATGAATCTGCATGAGATCTATTTGCATGCACTGCTTTCAATGCATATTCAATGGGGAAATCCAGAAAACCCGACTGGATTCCGGCCCTCGAGGAGGGACTTTGACACCCCTGATCTAAAGTGCTACCTCTTCCGAGATGCATATGACTGCCGAATAGACTTGGAAACAGCCAGGGTTGTTTAATAATCTTTATTCCCTAGCTTCCCTATTGTTGCTTACCTTTTTATGTTTTCTTTACTTTTAAATTGTAGCTCTCCCCACTTTCCTATTGTCTTATGTTTGTGAAGTATGGTCTAGTCGGTACATATTTGTTCATTGTTTCCCCCTTTTTAATACACACTGTAAAACGCTTAGAAGTCTTGATTTGCGTTTTATCAAAATTTTAATAAACTTGAAACTTGATGTCTCCCTTGACTTTTAAGCTTGCATCCAGTATGAAGTGAATGTGAAAGGGCAGAGGTTTTACCTACCTCTCTGCCTGCAAAATTAATTAGGAGTGGAGAAGCAGCTTGGACCTCTGGGCTAGAGAATGACACGATGACAAAATTCATCACCGTTCCCATCCACACGGATAACCGCGGGAAACCATCTTCATGTCATTCTTTAAGGAGAGAGGGAAGAATCAGAGTATGAATGGCGGTGTCAGGTTAAAAGCGCGCCGGGACAAAGGCGCGCGCAGACAATTGAGCGCAGTGCGGAAGTGCGCGCCGCAGAAAATTACAGTTTTTACGGCTCCGATGGGGGGTTTTGTTGGGGATCCCCCCCACTTTACTTAATAGAAATCGCGCCGCGTTGTGGGGGCGTTGGGGGTGTGGGGGGTTGTAACCTCCCACATTTTACTGAAAACTTCACTTTTTCCCTATTTTAGAGAAAAAGTTAAGTTTACAGTAAAATGTGGAGGGTTACAACCCCCCAAACCCCCCACAACGCCGGCGCGATCTCTATTAAGTAAACTGGGGGGGATCCCCAACAAAAACCCCCGTCGGAGCCCCTAAAAACTGTAATTTTCTTCGGTGCGCGCCTCCGTCTTGCGCTCAGTTGTCGGTGCGCGCCTTTGTCTTTCACCAAGTTGTCTATGAACCATGAATGGCCAAAACCACTGACCCGCAAGCTTTGCTTTGAAGAATGCTGGTGTAGAAGGACTGAGGTTGAAATAGACACTAGAAAATGATATGGGATTATTTCCCGCGGTTATCCGCGGGGACGGGAACGGTGATGAATTTTGTCACCGTGTCATTCTCTACTCTGGGCCTTGACTCCTGGAGCAAATGATGTGTACAAGATTGTGCCTATTTGGGAAGAATCTGAGTGAAAGTGAACTCCTGAAAGGAGAGCCGATGTGTTGGATTTAGAAGAAAGATATTTGTCCCAGAACTCCAGAAATATTTTACCCTAATTTGTTATAGAAAGGGATCACAGGCACAAAAAAATAAAGGAAGAGAATGGAATTTTATCATCTTTATGCAATGCTGTATAACCTCAGGACACAAAGACTGTCTTAAAGCAGTAATTGTTCTGCACATATTTTCAACTAAGTTGGAGAACCTCATTTCTGTCTCTTGAGTGCTTGAAGCATTCTCTACGACAGGGTCTTGAAAGAAAAAAAACCTTACCCTCCCCCCAAGAGAAACTGCTTCCTTGGATAAAATTGTATATTCCTTGAGTAAAAGGGGAAGAGGACCAGGAAGAAATAAATGTTCTGTGCAGCCATATAGCTAGACTTGGATTTGGGGGGGGAGGGGGAGCCTGAGCCAAATTGGGGGAGGTGGCATAAAACCTTGCCCATCCTCCTACAACACCCACATACTCATGCTGGTGGGGGTCCCCAAGCCCTACCAGGGAAGCAGTCCTCTACCCACAGTCTGGTCGCTATTTTTCCTGGTCCATCACTGCATCCTCTCCCCCTTCAAGCATGCTCAGTTTTTGTGAAAATAAGTATATGAGGGAGAGGTCCACCCCCCACATATGTAATGTAATGTAATGTAATTTATTTCTTATATACCGCTACATCCGTTAAGTTCTAAGCGGTTTACAGAAAATATACATTAAATTATAAGTAAGAAAGGTACTTAAAAATTCTCATACTCAGTTTTGCAAAATCTGAACATTTTCATGGGGGTGGGGGGAAGCAGCGGCCCTGGGAAAGCACCACCAGCTACAAGGCTTAGAGGAGCACTTCCACTTGTAGATTTTAGAGACTCCCACCAACCAAAGCAGCAGATGGGGCCTGAACCCAAGTTGAAGGGGCCAGGTCTTCCATGCCCCCCCTCCTATGACTATGCCATTAGTTTTGTGGATGCCCCTATGATAATCTATGATGGACCACCCTGCAACTGGAACATCTCCACTTAAGCTTTCAGGGGTGATTTCAGACCTCCAGTTTGAAATTCTGCTATGCAGAAGGTCCAACGCTAAATGCTTCACTGGCTACTATTTGAGGCTAGAGTACTATTTAAATTTGGATGCATATGTTTTAAAGTTTTATTTGGCTTAGCACTGGCTTACCTTGTTTCTCAGTTTAGTTTTCTTATTTCTAAGAAAAATATTTGTAGATTTGGTTGGTTTTATTTTCCTTCAGCAAATGCATGTTGTTACAAAAAATTTTTGGATAGGACCTTAGCATTCCAAGCAGGATTAATGAATTCATGTTTGAATCTTCTTGTTTCTCCATTTATTACTTACTATCAATTTTGAAAAGATCTTAAAACCCACTTATTTAAACAATATAATATACCTTATTGATTTTTATATTATCATGTAGTTATCATGTACTTTTAATCTATACTTATTTTAGTTTATATTGTGTTTTCCTTATTCATTAGTTTTAATGCTTGTATTATTTACTTAGAATTTTATTATGTATGATATTATTATTATATTGTATGCTGAGTATCTATTGTGTAAACCGCTATGAATTGCTGGTTAGGCGGTATATAAAAATAAATTATTATTATGCTCATTTTTATTACGTATTTAATATACTGCCTTTCTGTCATACATAGTTACATAGCAAATAACAGCAGATAAAGACCTGAACAGTCCATCCACTCTGCCCAATATTCACACTCATTATACTGTATAGTTAGTTGTGTTCGAGTCCTAGCAACTTGATGAATTACAGATGAATAAATTACTTGATGAATTACAGATCTAAAAAGAAATTGGTTATGTGCTAGTCTGGTAAGGTCCTCCAACATCATCCTCATGGTTGTTTTCAACATGTTCAGCCGTCTGATTGCAGGTCGCCCTCTTCGCCTCGTTCCTTTGATCTTCCCAAACATGATGTCTTTCTCCAATGATCTTTCTCTTCTGCGAGTATGATCAAAATAAGAGTCGAAACTACATCATTTGGCCTTCAAGTGACATAGCCAGTTTGATCTCTTCAAGAATCGATTTGTTAGTTCTTCTGGTGGTCCATGGCATGCATAAAATCCTTCTCCAGCACCAAAACTCAAATGAGTCAATCTTCTTTCTGTCTTGTTTCTTTAGTATCCATCTTTTGCATCCATAATTGACCACTGAGAAAATGAGTGTGTGGACAAGTCTGATTTTTGTTTGCCTTTGAATACTTTGTCAAGAGTCTTCATTGAAGAGCAACCAAGTGCTATTCTGCTAAGTATTTCTTCCCTGCTACTTGCGTCTTTGTTTACAAAAGAGCCCAAGGGATTGAAATCTTTTGCAACTTCTATTTTATTGCCTTCAAGCTCAAACTCTTCATCATTTTCCGTGTTCATGATCTTCGTCTTGTTTATGTTCAGTTCTAATCTCATGTTATGACTTTCAGCTTTGATTTTCTCAGTAGATTTGTTTTTCAGCACCAACAGGAAGGTATGGTTCACTGGTAGAACTGCTGTCTCTGCACCCAGAGGTTGTGAGATCAAATCCCAGTACTGCTCCTTGTGACCCTGGGCAAGTCACTCAGTCCTCCAGTTTCCACTGCTTTGAATGCCAAAGGCAGCATACAAGTCCCCATACCCCCTTCTTCCAAATTTGTTTTTCTGAAGATGGGTAAGTTAGGAGGAGGGGTAGCACTTTACATCAAAGAAAACATCAAGACAACCAGGATCGCGGATGTCAAGTATACTGGGGAATCCATCTGGGTAAACCTGGCCAGAGGCGGAGAAAAATGCCTGTACCTTGGTGTGGTGTACAGACCTCCAAGACAATCGGAGCACAAGGACGCTGAATTAATTGAAGATATTGAGAATATCACCTTACGGGGGGACGTTGTTCTGATGGGAGACTTCAACATGCCTGATGTAGACTGAAACACACTCTCAGTGACAACTGGTGATAGCAGGAGGATATTAACGTCCATGAAGGGAGTACGGCTCAAACAATTGGTACTAGAGCCCACTAGAGCCCAGGCCATCCTGGACTTGGTACTTACGAACGGGGAAAGCGTCTCAGAGATCTCGGTGGGAGAACCGCTAGCCACCAGTGACCATAACATGGTATGGTTTAACCTTAGGAAAGGCTTTCCTAGATCACAAACAAAAACAAGGGTACTCAACTTCCGGGGCACTGACTTTGCATGCATGGGAGACTTCGTCCATCAGACACTTCAGATTCAAGAAGTAACGGACAATGTGGAGGTTATGTGGTCAACCTTGAAATCAACCCTTCATGAGGCAACTATCTGCTACATAAAATCGGTAACTAAACAACAAAGAAAAAAGAAACTCCAATGGTTCACTGATGAGGTTTCGTACCTTGTCAAGGAGAAGAAAAGAGCATTTCTCTCATACAAACGCGCGGTGGAAAAAGAAGCAAACATTGAATACAGGACAAAGTCTGCAGCGGTCAAAACAATAGTCAGGGAGGCCAAACTTCGAATGGAAGAAACTCTAGCGAAGAACATCAAGAAAGGGGACAAATCCTTCTTCAAGTACATTAGTGACAGGAAAAAGAATACAAACGTGATAGTACGCCTTAGAACGCCAGACGGGAATTATGTGGAAACAGATTCTGAAAAAGCCAAACTACTGAACGATTACTTCTGTTCAGTCTTTACCTGCGAGGCACCAGGGCACGGGCCACGGCTGGAAGCAAAGCAAAGCATGGAAGACCCATTTCAAAATTTTGAGTTCACACCAGCTGATGTTTACAGAGAACTGTCAAGACTCAAGGTGAACAAAGCCATGGGACCGGACAATTTGCACCCAAGAGTGCTCAGAGAGCTATGCGATGTTCTGGCAAAACCGTTAGCCTTGCTCTTCAATCTCTCCCTAAGTACAGGGAGAGTACCCCTGGACTGGAAAACAGCAAACGTCGTTCCTCTGCATAAAAAGGGTTGCAGAGCAGAGGCTGCGAACTATAGACCAGTGAGTCTCACATCAATAGTGTGTAAATTTATGGAAACTTTACTTAAAGGTAAATTAGACACGATATTGGATGAGGGGAATCTAAGGGAACCCTGTCAACATGGATTCACCAAAGGCAGGTCATGCCAATCCAATCTTATAAGCTTCTTTGATTGGGTGACAGGAAAGCTAGACTCAGGAGAGTCTCTGGACATAGTGTACTTGGATTTCAGTAAAGCTTTCGACAGTGTCCCACACCGTAGACTATTAAACAAGATGAAATCGATGGGGTTGGGTGAGAAACTAACTGCATGGGTCAATGATTGGCTGAGTGGTAGACTTCAGAGGGTGGTGGTCAACGGCACCCTCTCTGAGACATCGGAGGTGACTAGCGGAGTACCGCAGGGCTCAGTCCTGGGACCATCCCTTTTCAACATATTCATAACTGACTTGACCCAGGGGCTTCAGGGTAAAGTAGCAATGTTCACCGATGACGCCAAACTGTGTAACATAGTAAGTGAAAGCAACCTCAAGGACAGTATGACGCAGGATCTGATCAAGTTGGAAAACTGGTCCTCGACATGGCAGCTGGGCTTCAGCGCAAAAAAATGTAAAGTCATGCATCTCGGCAGCAGAAATCCATACAGAACATACTCCTTGAATGGAGAAACACTAGCTAGGACTTCAGAGGAATGGGACTTGGGGGTAATCAACAGTGCAGACATGAAGGCTGCCAAACAAGTAGAGAAGGCCTCATCTAAGGCAAGGCAAATGATGGGATGTATCAATAGAAGCTTCGTCAGCCGCAAACCTGAAGTCATAATGCCACTCTACAGAACCATGGTGAGACCTCATCTGGAATACTGTGTGCAATTCTGGAGGCCACATTACCGGAAAGATGTGCTTCGAGCTGAGTCGGTCCAGCGGATGGCCACTAGGATGGTCGCCGGACTCAAGGGTCTCTCATACGAAGAAAGACTGGGCAAACTGCAGCTCTATACCCTAGAGGAGCGCAGGGAAAGGGGTGACATGATTGAGACGTTTAAGTACGTCACAGGTCGTGGCGAGGTGGAAAACGATATATTCTTTCCCAAGGGACCCTCGGTCACAAGGGGGCACCCGCTCAAACTCAGAGGAGGGAAATTTAGTGGTGACACCAGGAAGTATTTCTTCACAGAAAGGGTGGTAGATCACTGGAACAAACTACCAGTGCAGGTGATCAAGGCCACCAGCGTGCTCGACTTTAAGAAAAAATGGGACACCCACGTGGGATCCCTTCGAGGGTCGAGTTAAGAAACCAGGTCACTAGCACTCAGACTTAATGGGGTGGGTCAATAGAGTGGGCAGACTTGATGGGCTGTGGCCCTTTTCTGCCGTCATCTTTCTATGTTTCTATGGTTTCGCTGTAAAGGTTGAACAGGTAAGGTGACAAGATGCGCCCTTGCCTGGGGTCTAGATCAATTCAGCAGGCCATTTAACTGTAGCTTTTTCATTGTGGCCATTGTAATGGCGAGCGCTTACCTTACTGAAGCTGTGATGTTTAAAAGAGAGGTGAATAGCACCATCACCCCATTGGGGCTTCTTTATTTTCCCTTCACCCACCAGTGGTCTTCTTCTGCCTCCACCTCATCTGGTGACTTCAAAGTTTGAAAGATGGGGGCATAGCTCACAAACACACACATACCCGCAGTCTTCTTCTCCTGCCTCTGAGTCATCTGGGGGGAAGGTGGGGGGTGGGAACCTATCAAAGCGAGTTTCCATTATTTCCTATGGAGAAACTCGCTTTGATAAACGAGCATTTTGGAATACGAGCATGCTCCTGGAACGGACTATGCTCGTAATCCAAAGTACCACTGTACATAAAAGAGGTATGTAAAGTGTGAGAAAATGCCTGAACATAGTAGGTTGGCAGCTGGAAAGAGAGGGTGGTGGATGCCTGGAATGTGCGCCCGAAAGAGGAGGTGGAGAGGAAAACGGTGACAGAGTTCAAAAAAGCATGGGATGAACACAGAGGATCTAGAATCAGAAAATAATAGTAAATATTGAAGAACTAAGGCCAGTACTGGGCAGACTTGTACAGTCTGTGTCTGTATATGGCCTCTTGGTTGAAGATGGGCTGGGGAGGGCTTCAATGGCTGAGATGGTGTAGATGGGCTGGAGTGAGCTTTTCTGGACTTCAGTAGTTGGAACCTAAGCCCAATACCAGGCAGAGCTTTGGATTCTTGCCCAGAAATAGCTAAGAAGAAGAAGAAAAAAATTTAAATTGAATCAGGTTGGGCAGACTGGATGGACCATTCGGGTCTTTATCTGCTGTCATCTACTATGTTACTATGTTAATCCCCCTCTTTCAGTTCTCCTGAAGCACTGGGCTTCAGATTCTACATTGCCTCTGGATTCCAGCCAGTGGCATACCTAGCATATGTGACACCCCGGGCTAGTCATTTTTAACACTAACCTCCTCCTCCTCCTCCTCTATCTGAAAACATGATTTTTAGTAATCCACAAGTCGCACAAGAGTGTCCACAGGAAAACGCAACATCTTACACACTGCAGTGAGCACTAGAAAATCAATACACCCAATGAAGACCTAACAAGCCAGATTGGTACAGATTGATCCTGCACAGTCAATGCTAACAGAAAACCAAGTCTTTTGTACACACAGAACACAGAAACACCATCACCCAGTATGGAATAAGTAATCACAAACTAAAAATAGAAATGTATCACAATCCAAGAAAAGGGAACAAGCCTTAGAAACTGAGTTATTCAGCTGGCTAAGTAATCAAGAAGATGCTGATTCAAATGCAACAAACCACATCTTTCTCTCATTTCATTTGCTAGAGATATACTATTTCAATTAACAAAATTTTTAAATTATAAATAGAACCCAACTGACATTGTTGCCTCATTTCTCAAGTAAGCATGCATTAAAACTTGGCCCCGTTTCTAGACTGCAACACATATGTAGACAAAAGTTAAACTGAACCACCAAGAAGCTGGACTCTGCATACAATGCAACACAACAAAAACAGAAACAGTGATGCGTATCCCCTAATATTGTGCAAAATATAAAGATAGCAGAAACCTTGAATAGTTACGATTTTATATTGAAATCATTTTATTAAAGTATATAAAGAAACAATATTTTGTACAATTGTCATTTTATAAATCACAAATAATACAGAACAAGGATCAACAAAACCCATCCCTCACAAATATCCCCTCCACTGTCAAGAAAACTGAACAAGCCAAATTACTACAGAATGTTACATAGAAAAACCATGCTAATAGAATACCTCAATCACACATGGCAGGAATAGTGGTAGGGGAGTGAAACTAGGGCAACTACCCCCTGGCCAGAGAGCCCTAAGCCTGCCGGAGACTAAAGAAGCACAGCCAGGTAGTGGGCTTTGTGGTCCCCAGTTATGTCTAACACCAGCTCTGGCAGGATACACATTTGAAATCTGATATAGTCTAATCACAAAACAGAACATAAAATGATTTTTTTCTACCTATTGTTGTCTGGTCATTTTATTCTGCAAATCACATTGGTCTCAGGCTCTGGATTTGATTTCCACCTGTCTTCATCGTGGCATGGCTGGCTCCTGAAGGTAAAATAGGTGTGAGGGTGCTGGGGAGGAGATGCTGAGTCCAACTTGGGAGAATTTTTTTTTTTTTTAAGAACATAAGAATTGCTGCTGCTGGGTCAAACCAGTGATCCATCATGCCCAGCAGTCCGCTCCCGCGGTGGCCTCTAGGTCAAAGACCAGTACCCTAATTGAGACCAGCCCTACCTGCGTACGTTCTGATTCAGCAGGAACTTGTCTAACTTTGTCTTGAATCCCTGGAGGGTGTTTTCCCCCACAGGAACAAAACTTTTCACCACCCGTGGGACAGTAAACAGTCTTGTTTCTGTTATAAATTTTCCCACTCCTGCAGATTTCCCGTGGTTACCGTGGTACCTGTGCCATTCTCTATAAGTACATAGAATAATGGAAATATTACCTGGAAGCAAGCAGACAGCCAATCAGACCAACCATCCAACAGCATCTCCAGCCTACTCCTGAAAAAGCTTTTCAGATGTGGTGCTTTATATACATGGCTGTGGATGTACACGTTACATGTCATAAGGATGCACTAAAGTACATGCGCAAATATAGTAACGTGATCTCTCTTTTTGGATCCCTAGTATTAAAAGACATGTGCCCACACATCCCCTCCAAAATATTAGATATCAGATTCATCAGAGAAGTTGTGTTTGTGTAAGCTTCTCTCCTCAATTTAAAAGGGTAGATGTGAACTGAAGGCACCTCCTGTATGTTGGGTGCGTGCGTGAGAGAAAGAGGAAATATTGAGGTTGGAAAGTCTGAAGACTGCAGCACTGGACCTGCAGAATGGGGCAAGGGGAAGAGGTTCCCCCAAGAGAAAGGCTCCTCGCTTTAGTGACCAGGAAACAAATGTAATTCTGCGGTTGGTCCTGGCATATTTTGACGATCTCTACGGGGCTAAGAGCTACAGGTTGTCTATCGCATCGAAAGATCTAATTTGGAGCACTATTCTCTGGGATGTTAAGAACATAGCAACATTCAAATCAGAATCAATACCGGTCTATCGATATCACTTAAATATTAATCACAAATTCTTCGTGATCCTCAGAGGGTTAGACTGGCCCTTTGGTTCATGTGAAAGAAATTCACAGAACCCAATCATCATAGGATCACCAATTAGTATAAATTATATAGTAATTTTATCATTTATTTATATATATATATTTTTTTTTTTTGTACTTAGGGAGGGAGGGAGGGAGGTAATTATAAAACAGCTTTAAATACAAAAGAACAAAGATGGATATATAGGCTAAATACTCTGGTGCCAAATGGCTTAAATGAAGAAATAGGCTGGATGTCAGTTATATGGCACAGTCTGAACTTGAGACAAGTATGTAACTGAATGCATTAAGTTCTGGGTTGTGTGAGCTATTTAAACCGGATCTGACGTAAAATGCTGTTAGAAATCATTATACCTTATGGCGAGGAGCGGCTAGAGATTAAGCACGATAGTAAGTTTAACTATATGTATTAATAAGTTTTATACTTGGATATTCTGGTTAGGATTTAATTTAAATTGTATGTACAAGTTTATGATAGTGATTTATAAGTAATATCCCGATACGGGTTAGGGTGAAATAACACTTTGTTTTTATGTCGGTAGAATTAACCACGGGAGCCTCAACCCTGATGAAAAGACTTACTTGAAACATGTTGGTAGAGGCGCTCCCCCTTGCATTGAAAGGTCACTTGGACACACAAAGTCAGAGGCGTGAAGAAAGTACAAGAAATTTATTACGGTATACCGGACTCTAGTGCAGTTAATAGCCTGCCTACTAGAGTGTCAGAAACAGGAAATACACGGACTTTTATGCCCTTTTCGCAAACTAATATATGCAAAAACTACAATTTTCATTTGTTACTTCTATAACTTTCTACAATTATTCTTGAGCCTAAGCTCATACTAGCAGGTCACTTATCTAACTCTTACAGTTCTAAATGTTAAATGTACAGAAGGGCAGAGTACATAATGGCTCAAACTCTTATCTATTTAGCTTACAATGTGGTAAGGCAGGGACATACATTTCAGGCAGATGAGGTCAATAGATTATAAACTTTCTTCAGCTATGTAGGCCAGAGCAATATTTTAAACAACAGTTAACCATTTCATGACCCTACAGCATGGCTAAAATAAAAAAGCTAAGTACAGAAATATATATATATATATATATATATATATATAAATAAATGATAAAATTACTATATCATTTATACTAATTGGTGATCCTATGACGATTGGGTTCAGTGAATTTCTTTCACATGAACCAAAGGGCCAGTCTAACCCTCTGAGGATCATGAAGAATTTGTGAATAATATTTAAGTGATATCGATAGATCGGTATTGATTCTGATTTGAATATTGATATGTCCGGTCTGTATTAGCCTTTTGAATTTATACTGATATTACATAACTGGAAGAACATAGCAACAACACCCCACACCCTGGAGCAAATCAAACACAAATGCAGGGAACTAAAGAAAAAGGACAGCCAAATAAGGGTACATGGTGCTGCAACGGGGGGCTCTCCATGCCTTGACCACCTATTTTGAGGGGCTGAGGCAAGATCTGGATACAGCACATGAGGATGCTGGTAAGTGTCAGCAGATACATGTGGGATACTGCATGGTGTATATGCATTAGGGCAGGGATCTCAAAGTCCCTACTTGAGAGCCGCAATCCAGTCGGGTTTTCAGGATTTCCCCAATGAATATGCATGAGATCTATGTGTATGCACTGCTTTCAATGCATATTCATTGGAGAAATCCTGACTGGATTGCGGCCCTCAAGGAGGGACTTTGAGATCTCAAAGTCCCTCCTTGAGGGCCGCAATCCAGTCCTGGCTTTAAAATGACATCCCAAAGGAGTGCAGTTTTTGGAGTCACTTAATCCCCCCATTGCCCAGGTACATTAGATAGATTGTGATCCCGCCGGGACAGACAGGGAAAAATGCTTGAGTACCTGAATAAATGAATGTAAACCGTTCTGAGCTCCCTTGGGAGAATGGTATAGAAAATTGAATAAATAAATAAAATAAATTGTATACATTGAAATCGGTGCTTGTCATCGAGGCCATTCCTAGCACTTTTTAAAAACTAGTCCCTCTCTTCCCTCAGCTCATCTTCACAACATTCTATGTCCTATTCTTTTTCTTTTCCCCTAATTAGTTCTTTTACCTCTCTGCTCCCTGTACTCTCCCCCCCCCCCACTACGTCTGTCATGTTTTCCTTCTGCATAGCCATAATTGGATGTTATACACGTATATGGACAGTATGATATTTGATAGCTCTTTGCCTTTTCCATTCCTTACGTCTTTTAAGGCTTTGTGCTTCTAATTTTCCCTTAACCCAGCCTTCTATTTCCCTTCACTCCCTTGCAAGCTGCAATGCCCTATTCCCTAGCGAGTCGCCAGTCCTTGCAGGCTTGCCAGGCTCAGCCCTTTACTTATTGCCACTTTTGATTGTCTGCTATATTGAGGCTTCCTTTGGTTGCTAGATTTAAGTCATATTCAGTTGGAGACTTTCCACTGACAACAGGCTGCCATAATTTTCGTGCTCTTCTTTCCTTGGCTCCAAGCACATTCCTATTTTCTGTGACTAGTTCTCTATCCCCTTTTGGACTCTAGCACGCCCCTTAGCATATGTCTGGATTTACCCAGACATGTCATCTTTTTAGAGGACTGTCTAGGGTCCAGATGGTTTTCTGAACTGGATGGAGTTTGCCTGGGTTTTGGACTCCCTCCTTCCAGTCCAGCCTCTAGCCCTCACCTCAGAGTCAAGTATGCCTCTCTCCTGCCTCCAACTTACCTCCTCCAGCACTGTAATTTCAATCTTCAGGCAGCTGGCAGTTTAAGCGAAGCGAGCCTGCTGCCTTCGGCCTGCCCTGGAAGCCTTCTCTCAGCAGTATCCCTTCTACATGATAACAGGAAGTCACTGAAAAGTGAAGGCTTCCAAAGCAGGCTGAAGGCAGAAGGTTCACGTCGCTTAAGCTGCTGGTTGCCTGAAGATTGAAATTACATCACCGGAGGAGGTAAGTTAAACAGCGGAGAGGCATACTTGACTCTGAGGTGGGGGACTGGAGTGAAAGAGAGAAAGGCCGCACTAGGAGGTGGGTGGGGGGGGGGGGGTGGAGGTTGAGAGAAATCCCCCTGGGGGGTGTTGTTGGAGAGAGAGAGAGAGAGAGAGAGAGAGAAGCACCTGCAGGGGAGGAAGGGAGTTGAAAGGAGAGAAAGAGAGAAGCACCCACAGGAGAGGAGGGGGGTTGGAAGGAGAAAATGAAAGAAAAAAAGCACCTGCAGGATGGGGGGAGGGTCGGTTGGAGAGAGAGAGAGAAAAAAAAAAAAGCACCTGCAGGAGAGGATGGGGTTGGAAGGAGAGAGAGAAAGAGAGAAGCACCCATGGGGAGGAGGAGGGGGGTGGAAGGAGGGAGAGCGCGAAAAAAAGAAAGAAGCACCCACGTGGGAAGGGGTTTGATGGAG
Organism: Geotrypetes seraphini; assembly: GCF_902459505.1. NCBI lineage: Eukaryota > Metazoa > Chordata > Amphibia > Gymnophiona > Dermophiidae > Geotrypetes > Geotrypetes seraphini. The sequence goes on from NC_047097.1 coordinate 50,134,803, forward strand.
GGAGAGAAAGAAAGGCAGTAAATGGAATAAAGAGGGACCAAGGAAATGAGTGAAAGGCAAGGTGGGGCAGAGACATGGGCAGGGTCATGTGTCCTCCTTTTTTTTTTGTCTTCACAAATATGGTAATCCTACCTAGCACTTACAGATTCAAGGCAAATAGCTACCTTCTGCTTGCAGAGTCCACATTACATTCTTTGCCACATGCTCACCCTGAGCTCTGGAAGGCCAGCAAGGGTCACAGTTTGAAAACATAAACATGATGAATGGGACAATATTTTTAATCAGCTGAGGAGTATTGACTTATAGTAAGCAGGTGTGTTCAGTGCTACCTGAAGTATATTGCTGACAGAGGCAAATTGAGGCATGACAAGTGGCTGTCGACTTTTACCAGACGTAAAGAGAGGAGCAAATGAACAAAAAGAAAGCTAGGGAGCTAAACCAGGAATCATACGGTAGAGTTTGTGAGGCAGCATATCCCTTCTCACGCACCCCAAGAATCTACTCAAGAATCTCCTGGTATTTCTTTAGGCTCATAGGGCCTAATTCTGTTTAGGACACCCAGTCTCAGCAGCTGTCTAAGCGACTTTTGAGAATCGCACATGGGCGTCCTATATAGAATCATGTCTGTCCTGACGGACAGATGTCTAACTCCACCTAACCACCCCAATCCTCTAACCAGCGTCCATCTCACAGGCACCGATTTGAGAATCGCATTGCTGCTTGGCCTTGTCTGTCGGGGATTTCAGTAACGCAGCAGAGTGAAATCCCTGACGGACAAGGCCAAGCAGCCTGTTTAGAGTCCTCGCTCGCGGTCGGCAGGGAGAGAAGGATGGAGGGTAGGCAGGGGTTCGGCTGCATGGGGGGAGAGTGCGGGGGGTGCTCAAGGGTTCTGCTGCACGAGGGATGGAAGGGAAGGATAGAAACTGGACAAACTTCTGTTGCACAGGGGGATGGGAGGGAGTGAGGGGAGGAAAGATGCTGCACATGTGGGGGAGAAAAAGGAAAGAGGAAAAATCGGTGTGAAGGAGAGGAAGGGAGAGATGATCATTGTACATGAAAAAAATAAGACTTCCCCAAAAATAAGACCTAGTGCCTTTTTTGGGCCACAAATGAATATAAGACATTGTCTTATTTTTGGTGAAACACGGTAGTTGTTCTCGCTAATAAGATACTTAAACAATAAAAATGATTTACTCTAAATTGATTTAGAATAAATCATTTTTATTGTTGTATAACAAATAAGCAAGTACAATAAACCAGTAGCACAACAAGCCAGAGAAAACAAGAAGTACGACAATAGGTAGGTTTGGTTTTCTCTCCTCCCGGAACCCAACCCCCCAGTCACTCACCCCGAGCCCCATCTATCTCCCAACAAGCCCTACCCAACCCCCTCCCCCTCCAACACCTCCCCTTCCCTTGGTCAGAGAAAACCATGAGGTATGCTGAGCAAGCTGTGTTCTTATGCCTCTCAGCAATCACGAAACAAAGACTACCCCCTATCCCCCCCCCAGAAACCGCCACCACAGCTCTCAAACCGCTTAGGACCACCAACCATGACCTGATCAATTTAATAAAATCTAATATAATAAGGTGCTGAATCATCCTAGCATCCCTAACCATGCCTACATTCTAGGCGTTGCTCAATCAACTGCTAGGCACCGCTTACTATCACTCTGACATACATTCCACCCAGAAAATGGTCAGCAGCCAAAGAAGAATTTCAGGAGTTCCTGTTAACCAATGCACTTTCGGGCCCTTACAACCTCTTATGCGGCGACCTTAACCTACATTTAGAGAATCCAGATCTACCAGAATCTATCGAATGCTGGTCCTTCTAACCTCCCTAAGCTTCCCTCACTCCCCTCCAATATCAACCCACACAAAAGGCCACCAACTGGACATTGTATCACTGACCAAATCACATTCAACTAACCCTACGATCCGATGGATATCAGAAACCTGGTCAGACTCACTTTGGTCTGACCACAAAATATGCAACTTCGAGTTGGAATGGCAACAGACATCAACCACGACGAAAGCTAAACACAAACCCACACTATTTAAAACAAGCAGAGGCAAACTCAACCCCGTAGAATTCTGGTCTCACTATGACATTACCCACAACCACGACGAGGACCCTAACCTCTTCATGAACTCCTGGATCTCCACCAGCACCCAAATCCTAAACGTAATGGCCCCACTGAAGAAAAGAAGGTTCAGACCTAGAAACCTATTGGGCTGCTTTGACCCAGAGCTCCTTGGGATAAAGAGATAACTTAGAAGATTAGAAAGGAAATGGACAAAGTTAGGAACACCAGAATCCAGAGACGCCTGGTGCCAAAAGCTAGCTAACTACAAAAACACCATCTCTAAAAAGAAAAAAAAACCTTCTACACCAACATTATAGGCAACACCTCCTTAAACAGCAACAAACTATTCAAACTAGTCAACGACTTGTTCGACACCCACCCCTACACAAACCTAGCAGAAGATTCCACGATCACAGCAGACGTCCTGGCCAATTTTTTCAACTCAAAAATATCTAAATCAAGACTTGCCCTTCCAAGCACACAAGACTCCCACTGGAACTACACCATCCTCAGGACCCTGACCCCTCCTCTAAAGCCGACATGAGCTGGCCCTACTTCAAGGAAACTGACTGGCAAACGTTCGTCAAGTACTACAACAAATATGCGAAATCTTACTGCAAATTAGACCCCTGCCCCCCAAACGTGATGAAATCTGCCCCCATTATCTTCAAAACCAAACTTCTAAACTGGATTAATCTACAATTATCCGCTGGGAAGTTCCCAGAAGACCTGGGCCAAATTATTATTACTCCTATAAAAAAGAACAAAAAAGAAGCAGCCAACAACATCTCCAACTACAGACCTGTTGCAAACATCCCTCTGGCTGTCAAATTAATGGAAGGCCTGGTAAATTCTGACCTAAACAACTACCTAGACAAATTCAACTTACTGCATACCAACCAATCTGGTTTCAGACCCGGCTTCAGCACCGAAACTGTAATGGCCACCCTTCTAAACTTTCTACACTCCCTTCTAAGTCAAGGCTCCAACGCTTTGATCCTCCAACTGGATCTAAGTAGCACTTTTGACCTAGTTGACCACTCCATCATGCTGAACTGTTTGGAATCAATAGGCATCTCAGGAAACACCCATTCCTGGTTCCGGGGATTCCTTGAATTCAGATCCTATCAAGTACTCAAAGAAGATAAACTCTCCTTTAGCTGGAACAACAACTGCGGACTTCCCCAAGGCTCCCCGCTATCACCGACCCTCTTCAACATCTACCTCATCTCATTGGGTCACCTACTACAGAGCTTAAATCTCACCTTCCACATTTACGCTGACGATATCACTGTCGTACTCCCACTATCCGATATTTCGACGAATTTCATCATTCACCTTTCCAATATCCTAAACCAAATAGAACTTTGGATGAAGGCCTTCAAACTCAAACTGAACACAGAAAAAACCAAATTTTTCCTAGCCTCCCCCAACGAGCAGATAAAAGACAACAAGATCCACGTGAACGGAAAAGATTACGAAATTGCTCAATCTATTAAAATACTAGGGATTACCCTTGACAGATATCTAACACTAGAAAAACACACTGATCTAATGTTCAAAAAATGCATCTCTACTCTTTAGAAACTTTGCACCATCAAAAAATTCTTCGACGAATTATCCTTTCGTCTACTAGTACAAGCCTCCATCTTGAGTACTCTGGATCACTGCAACATCATATTTTTGGGAGCATACAAAAAGTCACTCCACAAGCTAAGATTAATCCAGAACACCGCAGTCTGCCTCATCTTCGGACTAAAAAAATGGGAACATATCTCCCCTTATCTCCAAATGCTTCACTGGCTGCCAGTAGAATCCAGAATACTTTTCAAGTTTGCCTGCATCAGTTTCAAAGCGATCTTCAGAATGCTACCAACTTACCTAGTTTCCCAAAAAAGATCTCCCGCAGAGCAATCCTCTTTACTTACCCATCCCTGAAATCATGTCACTACAAGAAGTACCTAAACAGAATGCTTTCATTCCAGGCAGCCAAACTGAACACATGGTTAGCAAAACCAATACTCGAGGCCACATCATACGCTGACTTCAGAAAGTCTCTGAAGACCCGTCTCTTCAACACCACCTAAGCTTTTCCCCTCTACCAGTTATATTCCCCCCCCCGAATGCCCACCCCCTACCTTTCCTTCCACCTCCAACGCTTATTGCTGTGTTCCTCTCTTACTCACATTGTATATATCCTCCTGTAAACAGCGTTGATCTCTTGTATCCTGTTCATATTGTAATATCCTGTATCGTATTGTAAACATCCTGTACCGGTTCACTCTGTAATTTACTGTATCTTATTGAAAACATCCCCGGTACCTGCTTACTTTGTATTATCCTGTATCGTATTGTAAACATCTCCTGTTCCTGTTCACTTTGTGATATCCTCTTCTTACTGTAAACATCCCCCAATATCTCATGCACATTATAATTTCCTGTATCTTATTCATTGTAATATCCTACTTCTCATTCACATTCTCATTCACAAAGCTTATGTATCTCAAATTCCTGGTTCCAATACCTAGCTTATATCTTGTTCCAAACATATGTATCTTGTTGTAAACATATGTCTCCTGCTGTAAACACTGCACTCTCTCTCGGCACGACCCTCATTGTAAACCGCTTCGAACTTAGGGTATAGCGGTATATAAGAAATAAAATTATTATTATTATTTATTATTATAGAATCACGCCTAGCGGTGCCTAAGTGGACTTAGACATTGCTAGACTTCATACGAGAGGTAGGTGCTGGTACACTAGGCCAGGTTCTTGTATCTGTCCTAATTTACCAGTACCTGTCTAGCACACCTAGCAACGGCTAAGTTTACCATGTCAATTCTCCGCCTGTAAGCACGCCTACTTTTCAGGTAGACATCTTTAGGCATCGCTAGGTTCCTCATCTTAGGCATCCCATGAGTTCCGTGCCAAGAGTTAAATTAATCGGTGATTTAATTTTCTTTTTGATTGGCCGAAAATTGGTGTGGTCAATTACCATGCCAATTTAAAAAAAAGCTGCTTGTGGATTCCAAGTTTCAAGTTTATTTAGGTTTTAATATATCAATTTATACAACTTATTAAAAGTTAAAAAAAAAGTAATAATAAAATGGAGGGAACAAATTCACAGTTACAGTACAGACATAACAATGATACATATGGGCAGATGGGGAGGATACACTGCTTAAAGTAAAAGAAAGGGGAGGCAAAATAAAAAAGGAGTAAAGGCGATCTTTAATGTAAGGCCTGATGTCTGAGTTTTTTTGAATAAGGAAAGCTACGTATAGATCTCAAAAGCATCTCTGAAAAGAAATATTTTGAGATTAGATTTAAAGTTGTCTCAGGGTCAGTGGCAGGGCATTCCTCAGTGTGGGTGTGGCTACTGAAAAGATTGTTTTACGTGTTGTATCATAAAATGACTGAGGAACTGCTGCAAGATATTGTTGGGAAGAACGTAGTGTCCTATGCGAATCATAAGGGATCAGCAAGCTGTCTATGAATTAGAGAATGACACGGTGACAAAATTCATCACCGTTCCCGTCCCCGCGGATAACCGCGGGAAATAATCCCATATCATTTTCTAGTGTCTATTTCAACCTCAGTCCTTCTACACCAGCATTCTTCAAAGCAAAGCTTGTGGGTCAGTGGTTGTGGCCATTCATACTCTGATTCTTATGGGAGCCAAGTATAGGACAATCAAGCCATTGTGACATTACTGATGAGTTTGGCTCTTATGCATTGGTGGAATGAGGTATTATGACATCACAATATCTGAATACCAGAGACTGTCATTCTTTAGTATCTATCTCAACCTCAGTCCTTCTACACCAGCATTCTTCAAAGCAAAGCTTGTGGGTCAGTGGTTGTGGCCATTCATACTCTGATTCTTCCCTCTCTCCTTAAAGAATGACATGAAGATGGTTTCCCGCGGTTATCCGCGGGGACGGGAACGGTGATGAATTTTGTCACCGTTGTCATTCTTTACTATGAATGAAGGAATGTGATTAGATTGGACTTTGAAAGCATGAAGTAGTATTTTAAAAGTAATCCTAGGTGAAATAGGTGACCAGTGAGCTTTTCTGAGGAAAGGGGTTACATGGTCGAATTTTTTAGCATTAAAGATGATTTTTACAGCAGTATTTTGAATGACTTGTAATCTCCTGATCTCTTTTTGAGTGATGCCCTTGATTAGAGTGCCTAATGTAGGTTATACGCAGGAAACGATTCGGGAAACTGACGGGTTTGACGGTCAGTCTAGAAGAGGTATGCAGGCGGTTTGATAGGCTTAAAAATGATAAATCCCCGAGACCGGATGGCATACATCCGAGGTAATCAAGGAACTGAAAGGGGCTATAGCTGAACTGCTTCAACTAATAGCCAATCTGTCGATCAAATCGGGAAGGATTCCGGAAGACTGGAAGGTGGCGAATGTTACGCCGATCTTCAAGAAAGGTTCAAGGGGAGATCTGGGAAACTACAGATCGGTGAGTCTGACCTCAGTAGAGGCGCTGATAAAGGACCTCATCATTGATCACCTTGATGGACACAGTCTGATGAGGACCAGCCAGCATGGCTTCAGCAAAATAAGATCTTGCTTGACGAACTTGCTGCACTTCTTCGAGGGAGTAAACAGGCAGATAGACAAGGGTAACCCGGTCAACATTGTATATCTGGATTTTCAGATGGCGTTTGACAAGGTTCCACATGAACGACTACATGGATTAAAAACTGGCTGGTGGATAGGAAACAGAGAGTGGGGGTAAATGGACGATACTCGGACTGGAAAAGCATCACGAGTGGAGTGCCGCAGGGTTTGGTGCTTGGACCCGTGCTCTTCAACATATTTATAAATGATCTGGTGATTTCAAGTGAGGTGGAGTGCCGCAGGGTTCAGTGCTTGGATCCGTGCTCTTCAACATATTTATAAACGATCTGGTGATTTCAAGTGAGGTGATTAAATTTGCAGACGACACAAAGTTATTCAGAGTAGTGAAGACACAGGAGGATTGCGAAAACCTGCAACATGGCATAAACACGCTCGAGAAATGGGCCGCGACATGGCAAATGAGGTTCAACGTGGATAAGTGTAAGATGATGCGTGTTGGTAATAAAAATTTTATACACGAATACAGGATGTCCGGTGCAGTACATGGAGAGACCCCCAGGAAAGAGACTTGGGAGTACTGGTTGACAAGTCAATGAAGCCATCTGCGCAATGCGTGGCGGTGGTGAAAAGAGTGAACAGAATGCTAGGAATGATTATGAAGGGGATCACGAACAGATCAGAGAAGGTTATCATGCCGCTGTACCGAGCCATGGTACGCCCTCATCTGGAATACTGCATCCAGCACTGGTCGCCGTACATGAATAAGGACACAGTACTACTCGAAAGGGTCTAGAGAAGAGCGACTAAAATGGTTAAGGGGCTGGAGGAGTTGCTGTACAGTGAGAGATTAGAGAAACTGGGCCTCTTCTCCCTTGAAAAAAGGAGACTGAGAGGGGACATGATCAAAACATTCAAGATAATGAAGGGAATAGACTTAGTAGATAAAGACAGGTTTTTCACCCTCTCCAAGGTAAAGAGAACAAGAGGGCACTCTCTAAAGTTAAAAGGGGATAGATTCCGTACAAACGTAAGGAAATTCTTCTTCACCCAGTGAGTGGTAGAAAACTGGAATGCTCTTCCGGAGGCTGTTATAGGGGAAAACACCCTCCAGGGATTCAAGACAAAGTTAGACAAGTTCCTGCTGAACCAGAACATACGCATGTAAGGCTAATCTCAGGGCACTGGTCTTTGACCTAAGGGCCGCAGCGGGAGTGGATTGATGGGCACGATGGACCACTGGTCTGACCCAGCAGCGGCAATTCTTATATTATTATGTCCTATGCAGAATCTGATCCAGAATGTCTTTCTGCCTTTTCCATGTTGGTAGAGCTGACAGGTTAATTATGTTGGTTTTGATCTTCTAGCAAATACCATTTTCTCATACATATTGCCAAACTGGATTGGACTTTGATTGTTTTTGGATGAGATGATCCAAAACATTCACCCGAGGGAACTGCTACCCTAAATATGGAAACCTCCTTCTACAATGCTGCAACTACATCTGAAAAAGAAGCCAGTGTGGTTTTGAAGCTCATATATTACAACTTCCACTATATTAGTCCTTGAGAAACTATTACACCCTATAGGCTCCTGTTTTCTTTAGAATTATTAGCACTTTTAAGACTGTGCCCTAACTGAATACTGCTCTACAGCCAGTAATATAGGCTGCTGTCCAATCATTGCAGACGGCAAACAATGAAAGAACAAAATGAATTCGTTTATTGTTCCTACAAATGCTTTCTTCAAAGCAGGGTGAGGTTTACTGGCATAGCACTGCAGGACAGGTACACACTGTTACAGCAATTCTGGCTTTCTTGTCTAAAAATAATTGGGGCTGCCAATGAGCACCTTTCACTAGAACTTGGAAAAAAGACCTATAGGCAAATCCACTTAAAAACAAAACCAAGTTAAAATACCAGTATCCTAATTTATTAAAAGTGGTTTCAGAGTAAGAACCCCCCCCCCCCCCCATAAATTACTTGAGAGGTGTCTTAGGGTCATAAACACTGCTGTCTTAGTTATAGGCCAAGTTCCACCAATTATGTGCTCAGCTTCAGGGAAAGCAGATGGCTTGGAGCCAGCTCGGATCTGGAGATGTTGCACAGAAGCTGTCAAAGCGAGGCCCTGTACTGGAAGAGAAGGCAAGAAGATTGCAGAAAAGTGACTGCAAAACACTTATGACCGCAAAGGAGCTAGAGACATATGGGATCTGCCATTTCACTGAGCTGACAGGTCTTTCAGTGGCTCTATGTGTGCAAAAGCCGGGTAACTACTCAGGTGCAATTGAAATGTGGCAGGGATCCCAACACTTTTGTTCATTCTTTCTGGGATTGTTGGACGGTTCGTTCCTTTTGGGCGTCCATTAAGCTTTATATTCAACACCTTTATGCCTGCGCCCTCTCGGCTTTCGTGGAACAGTTGGTCCTGGACTTCCCAGGAGCTTTCAGTGGTTTGCCTAAACAGGGTTCCTCCTGGTGTCGTAAGGTGTGTCTCCTTGCTCGTAAGTGTATGTTACAGTCCGAGCCACCCTCCTTTTGGGGCTGGAGATCTCTGGTGCACACCTGGCCTTATGGGAGGCCCGTGAGGTGACGGGCCGCCCGCACCGGCGGAATCATTTTTTACTCATTTTGGAAGCTTATCTAGCTTCTTTGTCCCCGAGAGGGCGCAAATGAGAGCCTCATTTTGAATACTATCTCATAGGTGGTCTGCTGGTTAACATAAAAACATAGAAACATAGAAATAGACGGCAGATAAGGGCCACGGCCCAACTAGTCTGTCCACCCTAATGACCTCCCCTACCTTTGCCTAGTGAATAGATACCACGTGTCGATCCCATTTGGCCTTAAAATCAGGCACGCTGCTGGCCTCAATCACCTGCAGTGGAAGACTATTCCAACGATCAACCACCCTTTCAGTGAAAAAGAATTTTCTGGTGTCACCTCTTAGTTTCCCGCCTCTGATTTTCCACGGATGCCCTCTTGTTGCCGTGGGTCCCTTGAAAAAGAAGATATCTTCTTCCGCTTCGATGCGGCCCGTGAGATACTTGAACGTCTCGATCATGTCCCCCCTCTCTTTGCGCTCCTCGAGCGAGTATAGCTGCAGTTTGTCTAACCGTTCTTTGTACGGGAGATCTTTGAGTCCCGAGACCATCCGGGTGGCCATTTTCTGAACCGACTCCAGTCTCAGCACATCTTTGCGATAATGTGGCCTCCAGAATTGCACACAGTATTCCAGGTGGGGCCTCACCATGGATCTATACATGGAGCTCTAGTTCGGGACCAGACACAGTTTTTGTTTTTTCTTCTCCCCTTCCCCATGAGCCACTTTTTTTTGGGTCACCCAGGGGCCACAAGAGTTCAGGCCACTGGCGTTTTGTCACCTACAGGTAGCCATCATCCCTGCTCTCATGGGGAGGGTTGTTTTGTTTTGATGGGAGGATTTGGGAGGGTTGTATTATGCCGGACTTGTGTTGCCTTGTTGTTTGATTTGTTTCTGTTTGTTCTTACCTATGTTGTTTGTATTCTATCTTTTATTTATAATAAAAACAGATTTGAACATAAATATGTATGTTAGCTGGTCATAGAGGCAAGCAGCTCACCATGGGAATTTAGTTCAACTTAGAATATTATTGCAGCTAAGCCAAATAACTTGTATGAGCCAAATAGAACAGAGATGCGCCATCATTTGAAATAAACAAAAAAAAAAGGGGGGGGGGATATTGCAGCAATAATGTACAATAGGCCAAGTTCTTGATAAGCAGCAAACCTTTAATTGCAATCATTAAACAGTTTGTAACCTGATACGGTCCAATTGTGTGGAAAACTGGGACCCGACACGGTCTGTGTTTCGAAAACACACTCCTTCCTCAGGGGCCCTAAATTGGAGTAAAACCCGCTCTCAAGAGAACCATAGGAATACAACTGGAAATAACGCAGTTGAGTAAGCAAAACAACGAGACTGGAGAACTGCTTGACGTTGTTATGCTGCAGTTCCGTTGGATTCTTTGGTTTGGATTTGCCGTTGTTTGAAAGGACATGGAAAATACTGCAATGCCATCCACATAGTCTGAAAGCATCTGGCAAAGATTGTGCATATTTTCAAAACATCTACTGTATGCAGCTTTGTTTTCAATTAAATATTCACGAGTTAGCCCAAAGTAGGGAGAACGAGAGGACACTCTCTAAAGTTGAAAGGGGATAGATTCCGTCCAAACATAAGGAAATTCTTCTTCACCCAGAGAGTGGTGGAAAACTGGAACGCTCTTCCGGAGGCTGTTATATGGGAAAACACCCTCCAGGGTTTCAAGACAAGTTCATGCTAAACTGGTGAGACTGGACTCATTTGGAGCACTTGGGGCCACCGCGTGAGCGGACTGCTGGGCAGGATGGACCACTGGTCTGACCCAGCAGCGGCAATTCTTATGTTCTTATCAAAAGAACTCATCCACAGAACAGCGGCTGGTATCTTGGTACTGCCACTGAAAATTCTTACAGTCCTCCCCTGACACTGGGGTGAGCAAAGGCAGAGCATGGGTGATCTCCCTAACTCTATGGATAGTTGATGATATTCAGCTGCTATCGATATTGCTATGCTGAAATCTGGGTCTGCTCTCCTAACTTAAACTGCATAGTTGTGAGGATACCAGTCAAACATCACTACTTTCAGTGGTGATCACTTCTTCCCATATACTGTATATTCAGTGCAGTTCACTTTCTAGATAGCAGTGCTGAAAATACAAAATAAATGCTATGACCAATGTTAGTACAATCTAATATAAATAAGGACTTGTGAGAATGATTATCAAATAGAACCAAAGCTGTGCTCTCAGATGCCTGCACCAAAGAATCACTATGGAATTCTATATAGTTTTAGCAGGGAATGGTATCTTTCATCGAGCACTGCTTTTTTAGTATGAGAATGAATATACTTCTAATAATGGTTCCTTTTCAATTTGTGAGGTATGAAGTGCAAAACCAAACAAGTGACAGCAAAAAAACAGCATTTATCTTAAAGCTGTTCATGCGCCGGTCGTTAACTGCTGACACCAGACATAGCCCAACGAGAGCCCTGTTTCACCTTATTGAGGCTTCGTCAGGGGTTTGTGTCGTTGTGTGCAGCTAGATTCAACTTAGAATCAAAAATGGCGCTAAGTTGAATCTAGCTGCACACAACGACACAAACCCATGACGAAGCCTTAATAAGGTGAAACGGGGCTCCCGTTGGGCTATGTCTGGTGTCAGCAGTTAACGACCGGCGCATGAACGGCTTTAAGATAAGTGCTCAATTTCTTGCTAAATGGAACTCTCTCAAACTCTACCTCCAAAGCTCCAGCTCTTAGGTGTTTCTTTATCTTTTATTTATTTACTATTTATTTATTTATTTACTTAACTTACTTTCTCCCTTTATCTTCCTCTTTTCTTTTCTTCCCTCCTTTTTGTTTTATTTTATCATAGATAATGTTTTACTCATGTGATTTGTTTATTCCTATGTTGGATTGCTTCCAAGGAATATAGTTCTGATTGTTATAGCAACTTTTTTCATGCTTGTAATTGTATTTGCCCATCACATGGTTTGTTGATGTTACTATGCTTTTGTTTTATTGATTGTAAAACTTTTACAATAAAAAAACCTTGACTTAAAAAAAAATATGAATATTATTCACAATTTTATTTCATACTGAATCGTAATTATATACTTCATGGTATTTGTTTGTACTTGTTTGGCCTCGATCGACAGCGTCAATTTGCAGCATTGTAGGTAGCTTTGGCGCTGTGACTTATCTTTAAATTGAATCTGGAAGTTTGTTACTAAGAGAGGTGATAGGACAGAGTACAATGTTGGGTTTCAAAAAGGGCTTGGATGACTTCTTGAAGGAGAAAGGTATTACAGGGTATAGATAGAGGGTTACTATACAGGGTACTTCATGATTAGGGCACAAACAATGTAGGTGGTGGGAACTTAGAGGTCAAGGACCTGGGGGGGCTGCCGCGAGAGCAGACTGCTGGGCACGATGGACCCCTGGTCTGACCCGGCAGAGGCAAAGCTTATGTTTTTATGTTCTTATGTTCATTATGGTTAATTGTCCATAAGAATTCTTGCAGTGGCGCAGTGTAATACTGAATTTGTAATTTAATCTCAAATACTCTGTAATTAGTTTATAAAATTTTCTGCTTTCAATAAAAGTCATATATCTAGAGTTATTTATCTTTTTTTTTTTTTTTTTTGCCCGCTGAAAAGTGCTTAAGTACCCACTGTGGCCCTTGTATTGAAAAGTTTGGAGACTCCTGGTCTAAACAATTCATAGTGTGTTTGCTTGAGCATAGACACCATGGGTTCCTTGTACAAAGCCGCGCTAGCGACTTTTAATCACGCACTAACCTCCGTGCTGGCCGAAAAACTACCGCCTGCTCAAGAGGAGGCGGTTGCGGCTAGCGTGGCCGGCGGTTTAGCGTGCGCTATTACACGCGTTAAACCGCTAGCGTGGCTTTGTGAAAGGAGCCCCATATTAGTACTAGACAGTTGGCTGAACCTTTGGCAACTCATTGGGTTGAAGAGAACCACACATTTGATATGCTCCAATATATCATCCTTGACCAACTGTTTGAAATTGAATGTTGGGGTAGCATTAGATGCAGATTGCATCAAACTGAACAAAAATGGATTTTTGCCTTGCGTACAGTTCTCTCCCGTGGTCCGAATGTGGCAACTGAATGGAACTCTTTTGTTTGAATTCAAGTTTCAAGTTTAATAAATTTTGATTGTACGCAATATCCAGTATTTCAATGCGTATTACATAATTCTAATATACAATAAAAGCCAGGGATGACAAATACAAATAAGACATAATTATACAGACTAATCATTTTTGTTCTATTAATACAAACTGGAACAAATAGGTAAAGGGTAGAAATACAATTTATACAATTTATAAAATAAATTTTAAAAAAAGAACACTTAAGGTTTGCACACAAGGATAGGGTCATTTGAGAGAGAATATAGAAAGAATTGATTGAAAAGGCGTTAATTATTTTGAAATAGTTAAAAAAAAAAATTAGGTAATGTTGAGAAAGATTGATCAGTTTAAGTGTAGAAGGCCTTTAGCATGAGAAAAGTAAGAAGACTAAGATTAATAATAATGACCTTTTAGAAGAAGAGAAAAGTAAGAAGATTAGATTATAAAAGCACTTATAGTTTCCATATTGATATCCTGTTCATTTGATTCTTTGAGGACTAGGTACAGCGTTTATTGGAATGTTCTATCTATGTATTGAATGCATCTTTATAAAGAATGCTTTTCAAGCCGCGTTGAGAGTAGGCTGTCCCTTTAAGTGGAATGTAGATGGCATCATTGGACGTGGTTTTAAACATTGGCGTCTTTCTCTTTTCCGCAGCAATTTTGGAAGCCATTGCAAAGCGGTGTGTCACGTATTCCAATTTCCCCTGAAGCAGCAACTAGCAAAATGGATTGTTTCTTGCAAGCATGAGGATTATACAAAGTTAAATGATTGAAGATTATGAGAAACCATATTTTATCATTCTATGGACATTTTTTTGGGATACATGTTTGCTTGTTTATTTCAAATGGATACAATAAGGTGTTTTTTGTTTTTTTTTTAAATTTAATATTTATTGAATTTTTTCAATATAATCAAGCATAAAACTTGTACAGAAAGGAAATTCAGCATGAAATTAATACAATTGAAAACATATATAAAAGAATATCAAATATAAGCATAAATTTCTACTCAAGTCCTCAATCAGATCCAAGAGGGGTAATAGGCGAATCAAAGTAATTATATTTAAACCAAGCAATAACAAGTTGAATGAGATTAAAGCACCCTTTCTTAAACTAAGCACTTTCTTTCTCCAGAGATGCAGTTGAGAGAAAGGTTGTCAGTTGAGATGGCTCAAAGAAAACATATTTATGAGAATGATAATTAATAACACATTTACATGGATGTCGCAAGTAAAAGGTCGCCCCCAGAGATATAACACCAGGTTTCCTTAACAGGTGTTTTTAATATAAGGTCTGCTTGTGATATATTTTGTATATTTTGGGGAGTTTTTTGACCAATGATAAACTGGGGTTTACCTTAAGAGTTTACTCTTTCCTTTTACTAAGCCACCATAGAGGTTTCTATTTCTACCACGGCCCGGAGCGCTAAATGCTCCGACACTCATAGAATTCCTATGAGCGTCGGAGCAGCATTGGCGCGTTTAGCGCTCCTGGCTGCAGTAGAAACCTCTAACGCAGCTTAGTAAAAGAAAGCCATAGTCAAATGTCTTCATAGGCTGTGTCCCCTTTTGTTGACTGAAGTCTTTTTCCTCCGCTTATGTTAAAATATTTTATACATGATTTGATGCCCCTCACTCATTGTTTTTATTTGATTAGGTAAGAATTGTACTTTATTGATTTTCTTTTCTTTTTTTTTTTAACTTTCCCATGTCCCATCATTTTTGCACCAAATGAAATTCATCATTATGCCATGTATTCTTTAGGAATGGAAAGACAATTACTTGGTTGCATTACTTATGCTATTAGAAATGACAGTGAATATAAATTTTACTGTGGTTCCACTGATAGAGCTTACATTGCTGAATCCAGAGGCCTGTAATTTCAAGTTCAAGTTTCAAGTTTATTTTTGACTTATTGAATCGCTTAATTTAATTTGCTAAGCGATTTACAGATAAAAAATAGATACATCAGATTAATTATAGAAGGATACATAACTTTGACACATTATCATACAAAATAATAAATAAAGTCATACAAACTAACAGATACATGGGGAAAGAAAGGGTAGAACTACAATCGTTTATATAAAAGAAAACATAGATGGTAAAAACAACAGGTAGGGGAGATAACGGGGAAATAAAAAGATAAAAAGGAAAAATTTGATAATAATCCTTAATTAAGCTTATAAATTAAACGCATCTTTAAAAAGGAAACTCTTTAAGCTGCTTTTAAACTGTTTCAGATCATTTTCTACTCTAAGATACTGGGGCAAACTGTTCCATAATTGTGGGGCTATTACAGAAAAAATGTCAGGGCGACGAGTTCCAATGACTTTTAGTGATGGAACTGTTAAGAGTTTTTGATTGGTGGATCTTAAAGAGCATGGCGTACTATGTGGAATAAGTAATCTATTAATAAATTGGGGTTCATTTGTAGTCAATGTTTTAAAAACTAAAAGTAAGATTTTAAAAGTAATTTAAAGTCATATTCACATTTCATGGTTGGAACATCCTACATAGGTTCCTCCATCGAGGGAAAAAGAGACTAGGCAAATCCATAGTAGCAGGAGTAATGTATTGTATTCACTATCAATTTGAAAAAGAAATGGGTTCATGCAGGATTTATAGAAATGTCTGTACAGACACGCAGACCTCATTTTAGGGGCATGTTTACTTACGGTCTTCTGTTTTATATCTAAGGGATAAATGCTTGTAAATAGGTCCTTAGTTCCTTAGCTTGCACTGGATCTTTATGGCAACCAAGATTTCACTGAGCCTCTTATACCCTGGCTTAGGAGTGAGTTTCATTACCCTTTTGGAATGTATAAACGCGTTTGGAGGTAATACTCCCCAAGAAGCTATTTCAAGTTTATCAAGTTTATTCAAGTTTATTAGGATTTTTTATATACCGCCTATCAAGGTTATCTAAGCGGTTTTTACAATCAGGTACTCAAGCATTTTTCCCTCTCTGTCCCGGTGGGCTCACAATCTATCTAACGTACCTGGGGCTATGAAGGATTAAGTGACTTGCCCAGGGTCACAAGGAGCAGCGCGGGATTTGAACCCACAACCCCAGGGTGCTGAGGCTGTAGATCCAACCACTGCACCACACACTCCCCCATTTCCTTTCGTCAGTGGCAGGAAAAAGAGGTCAGTATAGGAATCGGCTGTCTCTAAGACTGCTCCCGTGGGTGGTGTTTTGAATTCATTTTTATACTTTTCAAGTGGATTTCGGGCTGATTGAAAGTGTCCGTTTGAAAACACTTTAAAATAATGCAAACATTTGTGTGTTGGTCAGGTACAATCTAGGCAAAGGCATTGCAAGCTTCTTCCGTCCCTCTCAAAGGAAAAGTACCTCATATCAAATTTCTTCTAGATGGAACACTTTGGCATAGAAAGTGAATTCTTCTTTCATCCCCTGTTCAACAGTCGGCCTACTTGCTGATGCTACCAGCCGCAGTACATTCCAGTGATAACCTTTGCGTTAGCTTTGGTGAAAAATATGTTACAGTATAATCTCGTTATAATGGGCTTCAAGGGACCTGGAAAAATAGTCCGTTATATCCAGAGTTGCATTCTTTTAAAAAACTTTATTTAAGAGAAACCAGAGATTATGGCCATTGATGGATTTTTGTAAAGATTAAAAATTATTCTTCCCCGAATTAAAAAGTTTAAGATAGTAAGGGGGGGAGGGAGGGGGATTTAAGTAAAATATATTATTTTTTATGATTATATAAAGGAGGGGAATATGGTGTCAGGTCAAAAGCGCGCCGGGACAAAGGCGCGCCCAGACAATTGAGCGCAGCGCGGAGGCGTGCGCCGCTCTAAATTACTGTTTTTAGGGCTCCGACGGGGAGGCGTGGGGGGGGGGAACCTCCCCACTTTACTTAATAGACATCGCGCCGCGTTGTGGGGGCGTTGTGGGGGATGTGGGGGGTTGCAACCCCCCACATTTTACTGAAAACTTAACTTTTTCCCTGTTTTTAGGGAAAAAGTTAAATTTACAGTAAAATGTGGAGGGTTACAACCCCCCAAGCCCCCCATAACGCCGGCGCGATGTCTATTAAGTAAAGTGGGGGGGGGTTCCCCAACAAAACCCCCCGTCGGAGCCCCTAAAAACAGTAATTTGTATTTTATGCAAATATATTTTATTGAGCTCAACAAAATCAGCAAACAAGAAACAATCCAAGAACAAGCAAGCTCAGCATTTTAAATAACAACCTCCAATCCCCACAAAACACAGTCCCCAAAGGGAACCCCCCCCCCCGCCCAACACAACCCAACCCAAAAGAAATAACCCCCCCCCCAGGGTCCTCCTTCCAAGTACAGTTCAGTTAGCTAAAACAAACAATGGTCAGGCAAATCAGATATAACAAAAGAAAACAGAATACAGAAATTCAACAGTTCAACAAGCGGCTGCGAGCCAACGGGTCATAGTCGTCCAAAATGGTTCCCAAGTACGTTGAAAAATACGGCCTGGGAGAGAAGAAAGATCGTTCACATCTCTCCGTTCCCACATTAAGATGGTAATCATCCGACATCTCCAAAGAGAGTAATCATTATTGTATTTTATAAGGTTTAATTATAAGATGTCGTGTATTTGAAAGTTAAATTGATATATGTTTTTATTGTATTTGATTTCATATATGAAATGAATAAAGTTTAATTTAACCCCCCCCCAAAAAAACCCCTTTATTTAGGTCAACTTGAAACAACGTACAACCGATGAACAACAGTCGCTGCACAAGCATATCAGCGACATCAATCACTAAACTCAGCAAAATATTGGTATGGCATGAAACGATTGCAAAACCAGAACCCTAAAAGATGTACTAAAGCATTATGTCGCACTGTCCTGGAAAGAAAAATACTCTGTCATTTTTCTTCTGGGCTGCATTTTGATACTATATCACCGGCACGCCACGTGCCTTGTAGGTGGAGCCTGCATGTCCGTTAGAGCCAAAGAAAACTACAGCTAAAAGCGTCTCTGGGGCCCAAATTGTTTGTCCATTATATGCGAGTCCGCTATATGCGGTGATTTTCTGCATGTTCATAAAGGCGCACGGCCGGGACCAGCGGACCTCGTCCACTATAAACGATATTCCATTATAAGCGAGTCCGTTATAACGAGATTATGCTGTAGTTGGAAACTTGAGCTGAGATTTCTTTTCATTTATTGGTTAATTTACCCATTCCTTTATAGAAGCGCCCAGATTGGGTTCTAATTAAAACACAATTGGAGTCTTTTTACTAAGGTGTGCTAGCCGTTTAGCACGCTCTAAACACTAACATGTCCATAGAATGTAATGGATGCATTAGCGCTTAGCGTGCGCTAAAACGGCTTGCACCCCATAGTAAAAGGATCCCAATGTGAACAAAACAAAATACAGTAATCCCATACCAATATAAACATCCTAGTAACCTAAAATGGCCCTATTGAAAGTAGAGAGTTGTGCGGAGACAGAAATCCCACCCATCCCTGCCCGTCCCCGCCAGGATCCTCTCCGTCCCCACCCGTCCCCGCCAGGATCCTCTCCGTCCCCACCCGTCCCCGCCAGGATCCTCTCCGTCCCCACCCGTCTCCGCCAGGATCCTCTCCGTCCCCACCCATCTCCGCCAGGATCCTCTCCGTCCCCACCCATCCCCGCCAGGATCCTCTCCGTCCCCACCCGTCTCCGCCAGGATCCTCTCCGTCCCCACCCATCCCCGCCAGGATCCTCTCCGTCCCCACCCGTCCCCGCCAGGATCCTCTCCGTCCCCACCCGTCTCCGCCAGGATCCTCTCCGTCCCCACCCGTCTCCACCAGGATCCTCTCCGTCCCCACCCGTCTCCGCCAGGATCCTCTCCGTCCCCACCCGTCCCCGCCAGGATCCTCTCCGTCCCCACCCGTCCCCGCCAGGATCCTCTCCGTCCCCACCCATCCCCGCAAGGAATTACCTCCATCCCCGCCCGTCCCCATAAAAAGCAGCAATTACTTCTGACAGGATCATCAATTCCACAGTTTCTTTTGTGTTTGCGCTGCTGTTTTCCTTGTGGAATCTCTTTGGTGGAAACCTTTTTTTGTTTTCTGTTCAGGTAATTAACTTATAAACCCCCTCTTTTACTAAGGCTGACGAGTCCATTATATTATATGGACGAACCCTGCTTCCAAAGCCTTCCATCCCCGTGGGAGTCTCGTTGGCTAGAGGGGGGTCCCCGTGGGAGTCCTGTGGGCCAGAGGGGGGTCCCTGTGGGAGTCCCGTGGGTTAGGGGGGATTCCCGCGATCCCCGTTCCCGTGCAGACCTCTAATAGAAAGCACCGGTCCAAAAGCCCAATCTCTCATACCACTTTGCATATCCTACCCTCAATCTCCAACAGCTCCCAGTCTCTACCAATGTTTTCACTACTAGACTGAGAACGACTCAGGGATCAGAACTTGTTTTTAACCTGCTGGGCCTTTCAGAAGATAATCTCTTTTCTTTCTTTCTTCTTCATGTCTTTCGCCTTTGCCATTCTTTGTAGGTTTTCCCTTGAAGAATTCCCATGATTCTAAATCTAAAAGTCTGGAACTTTATTTTCCAGTGTATTTTTTTGTTCACTAATTTTATGAGTATTTTGCACAAAATGCAGAACAATACATTATAACATGAATCATATGTATATATGAAAGAGAAAAAGAAGAAACAATACAAACAACAATTAAGATTTATTAATAATAATAATAATAATAATAACTTTATTCTTGTATACCGCCATACCCAGTGAGTTCTAGGCGGTTCACATTAATTAGACATGGTTACATGCAGTTAAGTATTAATTGAACAGATTTACCTAGAGTTAAGTGTTCAATTAAATAGGGAGGCGGGCAACGAAGTAGATGAAATTGGGGGGAAGGATAGAATGGATCGGGGGGGTGGGGGTGGGGCGAGATAAAAAAGGGGGGTGGGGCGGGGTACAAACAGATCATCATGGTTCAACAGGCGCACGACTGTAATGTTCTAATGGCTGCCATATTTTATTCAATTTATTTAACGCCTTTAATCTTTCTGCAGCAACACGTTCAAATTTAGCAGTTATACAAACAGTATTCCACCAGGTTAAATATTCTACCATTGATGCTTCCTTCCAGTGCTGTACGATGATTTTAATGGCCAAATTAAGCAAAATACTTTTTTTTTTATGTAAATTTTTTATTCATTTTTGCAATCAAATACATAGGGCTCCTTTTACTAAGGTGCGCTAGGGCTTTAATGCGCGGAATAACGCGTGCTACATTGCCGCGCGCGCTAGACCTTAATGCCAGCATTGAGCTGGCATTAGTTCTAGAAGCGTAGCGCGCAGTGTAGCGCATGGTCATTTCCCGCTTGCGCTAAGAACGCTAGCGCACCTTAGTAAAAAGAGCCCATAGTGCAATCAGATTAACCGTAAAGTAACATAACATACTGCACTCTATTCCAACAAATACTATACAGCTATTTAACACCCCCTAACCCTCCCCCCGCCCCTCCTAGACGTGTGTAACAATCTTTCATGAATCATATTCAAATCTTACAATATTTTGTTAACGGGCCCCAAATTCTTAATAATTTAGAGTGTTCATTAGGTATTGGCTGCCGAAGCCCCAAATGACCCAATATGATAATATTTAGGGCTCCTTTTTACAAAGGTGGGTTAGGGCCTTAACACGCGGAATAGTGCACGCTAAGATGCCGCCCCCGCGCCAGCCGCTACCGCCTCCTCTTGAGCAGGCGGTAGTTTTTTGGCTAACGCACGCTAGAGCGTGCGCTAATCCGGTGCATGCGCTAAAAAACGCTAGCGCACCTTTGTAAAAGGAGCCCTTACTGTTAGCGGTTCTTTAATTCCCCAAACTTTTACCCAGTGATCACGTATATATGATCACAGTAGTACAGGGAACGGGTTAAAGTGCCAACCTCTTTTAAACGGTGTATTTTAAAGGTTCAAAATGTCTGGAATGTTTTGACTTCTATAAGTGGACAATGACCAGCCTATTATCAGCCTCATTAACCAATAACAATAAGGGGCCGTAAATTAACTTTGCCGAGACTTTAATATAACGCCACTTTCTATGCAAACTGTTCTAATGTCAAGCTAACATTTATTTTTTTTTGCTGCTCAAACTAATTGATGTTTTCCTTTGTATTGAAAATTGTCCTGTTCTTGTACTAGGTCCAGCACAAGTGGTACATGTAACACGGGCTAGATAAGTTCATTCTCTGGCCAAGCTTAGCAAAGGTGATAGAGTGCCCTATGGAGATCCGCACTTAAGTGCTATTCTGTTAAGGGCATATTTTACAAAACAGCACTTAGTGCCAATTTTTTTTTTCCAATATCTAAATTTGAACACCATTTAAAGAATTTGGCCCAAGGTAGGTTAAGTTACAGAACATCTGTTGTCAGATGGCAAAGCTCCTTCTGGTAAAAAGCATTGCATGAATGTTGATGCATCTAAGTTGTGCTGACACAATCTGTTTCATGTCTGTCATGACACTGGTATTAGTGTCTCAGTGTTTTATAAGGCAAAGCCTAACACAAATGTTCATATATCAGGAATCATACATCTGGTAAACTCTGTGCTCCAAGGTGGCATAATGTAAATAATTCCCTTGTTCATCATTCGCACTGCAACTCTTTCTGAGCTCTCTTAAAATGACACTTTAGAATACTGTTACTTACCTTCAGAAGTTCTTTAGTTTTGTACTGACATGGTTCTGATTTGTCCTCACTAGAGGGCCATTATAGAATACTGGGATGCACTGGGAGGGGTCTAAATACCATATATGGAGGGTTTTTTTCCTTATATGGTACTTAGACCTGCCTAGTGCATCCCAGAATGTACCAAGTGAGGGGATGGGGGGGGGGGGGGCTGCCATTTTGAAGAGGGCGGGCCCAGAGACACAAGGGAGTATGCATTTCTCCTGCCTCCTACCACAAGATATGTGGAGGGGTCAGAGGGTGGGATTCCATTATACCACCAGGGCTAGTGATGAATAGGGGAGTAGCCTCAGGCTCGGGGATGGGGGAAGAGACTGTGGCATGCCCTCTTCTTGTGTTTGACATTCCTGCCAGTGCCTGCATCAATCAGCACCACGACACTGAAAGAAAAGTTAGCCAACAGAAATGAGCAGCAGATTACTGCTACAATTTTCATTCAGTATGAATTTGCATGCTTACTTTGAGCATGCCACGCTGGGTTTTCTGTGCTGGCTTCATGGTAGAGTTCCTTCTACTGTGAATTTTTGAGCCTCCACCCATGTATTTCTGGATGCAAGAATCACTCTGCTACTTGTATCTGCACAGTGTATGGGTGCATAGAAGTGAGGGGCTTTGCTGCAGTGTCACAGTGACAATCTCCTCACAAGGCAGGGCAGAGAGCATATACGTAATATATACATACATAATGATTACTGTACGAATGTGCTGTATCCATATTAGCATTTTCAAGATGGGTAGTGATACCTAGTTTTAGAGAATTTGCTTCCAATACCCCAGAAATATGCAGATATAATTTTTTCACTGGTGCTGTTTGACCCCTCTGATGGTGCCTCGGCGTCTTCATGCTATTTGTTCCTTTATTTATAAATTTTACATGTTTTAATTTTTTATCTTTTTATCTTGTATGTATTTCTGATGATTTGTATTATATATTTTTTTTCACTGATTATCCAGTACTTCTTATTGTAAACCGCCTCGAACTATTATGGCTTGGCAGTATACAAGAATAAAATTATTATTATTATTGTTCCAGAAGAAATATTCGGGATTGGTCATATGATATGCAAGTTGGAAGACAAATCCAATATATACTCTAGCAGTGTAGGAATCCTACTACTTTATCATCTCCCCTGGACTATGGACGAACAATAACACAAAATTACAAAAAATTATATCAAACCTTACTTGCTAACATGCAAGAGTGATTGATCTAGGTGACAGACATACTGTACCACTAGACTCCCATAACAACGTTAATGTCTCCAAATTCAAAAAATACCTCCATGACTATCAACTAGACCCTAAGCCATCAGGTTCTACACACAAAATAGGTCACACTCTATATCTTATAACATTCAATCCCCCCTTCTAGTCACAGATTCTTACTGGTCAGCAGTTCCATGGTCAGATCACTACCTTCTATCCTTTAATCTTTCCCTACACATGGGTAGTGCATCCACCAAGGGTCCCACCAAAAAACTCTAAGAAGAGGCAGGATCAGTACTGAACAATTCTGGAATAAGGCTTCTGAATTGTTTAACACAACAACAAATAACCCCAATTTGATGATGGCTACCTGGAACAGCACCATTGAGCACACGCTAGACTCAATAGCTCCCCTACGTTACCACAATAGAAGATCTATCAAGGCCTCATCTTGGTTTACTGAAAATCTTGTAGCAGAAAACCAAATCTGTTGTATACTCGAGACACAAGGGCAAAAGAGTAATTTACCAGAACATAAAATTGCCTGGAGAGCTGCAATCAATAGATACAAATTCAACATCGCAGAGGCAAACACCCCCTCCCTCCCCCCCCACACACACACACTATGCTCATGAAATAGACAACAACTTTGATATCATAAAGCTATTTTGTATAGCTTTTGCCCTTGTGTTTCAAGTATACGAGTTTGTTTTTCTGCTATAAGATTTCCACCTTGACTATACCTCCAGAACTATGAATTTCTGACATAAATTCTCAACCAGATGCTCAGACCCTTGCTGAATTCTTAAACAAAATCAAGAATGTACAAATTGATGTCAAGAAAACAGTCACCGCTGTACATCCAGAGCATGCGCCACACTTGATGATAACCGACCCTTGTACAGTTGACCAAATCTGGCATACCTTCATACCACTACAAAATTATGACACAACCAGGCTCCTAAAAAACTTTCCACTTAAAGCAGCATCCTTGATAAATGCCCCACCCATTTACTAGCAAATGTCCCAGATCACATCATAACCTAGGTAACCAACCTCCTAAATAACCTGCTACAACATGGTCAACTACCATCCCAAATGGGTCACTTAGCCCTCACACACATTCCTAAGACCCAAAACATAGACCCCTCAAACCATAGGCCCATAGCTGGCATCCCAATACTAACTAAACTTCTAGAAGTTCATGTCTGTAAACAACTCTCCACCTATATTGAAAAATACTCATGTCTTCATCCCTCACTGTTCGGCCTTTGCCCGCAACACTGCACAGAACTTCTGTTAACCTTAGCCATCAAAATTACACAAACCTTAAGCATAAGTCATCAAGCAGTCCTACTCCAATCTGATATATCAGCTGCCTTTGATTCTGTCAACCACCACCTACTCTCAACCAACCTAAATGAAATAGGCATTGAGGACACTGTACTAAACTGGTTCAAAGACTTCTTACAGAATAGGAATTACTTCATCTGCAAAGATTGAGTACTCTCCAGAAGCTGGCAAGCATTCTATGGTGTTCCCCAAGGATCTCCACTCTACCCAATACATATAACCTTTTCATGAGTTTCCTAGGCCACATTAACTTCAACATCAACGAATGCAGATGACATCCTTCTTCTCATCCTGATCAAATGCAATTGTGCTGATACATACTTGGACTACGCTCAATAATCTCAAACTAGGTCAAATAGGTGCTGGCACTGTCATCTCGATATAGGGACACTGGATCATCTGCTCATCTTTTGTCCCTTGATACGTAACTTCTGGAGATCTATATGGGGACGTATTACTCTGATTCTGGAGACTGTGGTTCTGCTATCATATGATGTGATAATCTGTGGGATGTTGTTATCTCCTACACCTCTAGTAGACAGAAATAAAAATAGATTATTGAGTATTATGACTGGGGTAGCCATTCAAATGATTACAAAAAATTGGAAAAACTGTGACCGATTAAATTTTACTTTTTGGTGGCATTCGTTATGTTTATGTTACAGATACGAAAAAATGATTTTTGAGCAAGGGGGTAACAAATGGTTTAAACGGGTAAGGGTCCATTGATTAATTTTATTGATTCTAATTGAATGGTGTTTCCCTGTACTTCTGGTTATAATTTGCAAATCCAGGGAGGGGGGTGGGGGAAGGGAGAGAGATAGTATATTGGGATTGTTGTCTGAAAAATATGGAAGTAATATTGTGTGGTTTTCTTTATTACATTGAAATAGGGAAGGGGATGAAAATAATTTTCATGTATTTGATTGAAAGATGTAAGTGCTGTTTTTCAAATATTCTGTATGTATTCCTATAGGCACTGTTTTAAGTTTGAAAATGAATAAAGATTTTTTTTTTTTTTAAAAATCTCAAACTAAACACTACAAAACCCAAAATACTATGGTTTCACAGTGCCTCACAAACACCTCTACAACCATCACACTACCCTCAGGAACCACTCTAGACACTGAAAAATCCTTGAAAATCCTTGGGGTCATATTTGACTTCACCTTATCTTATGAATCCCAAATCTCCAACCCATTGAAAAGCACTGGAATTTTCTATACTTTCGCATTTATCTATTACCTAAACTTGTTCTATAGTAATATTTTAACTTTATTAACTTCGTTTCCATAGTTACTAACATCTACTTTTCCAGGGCACCTGTCTTATCATAAGATCTGCTTGCTTTTCCTCAGGTGTTCTCAATCTTTGTCATCTCTGTACTTTGATTCCCCTAAGATCTATTGGTCTTGTTTTCCAACCTGTCAGTAACTAATTACATTTCTTAAATTTTAATTGTGCTCTTGTCACTGCTCTTAGGGCTCCATTCTTCTCTCATCACAAATCTCAGGGGCTCACTGTACCCTCACCCAGCTCTATTGTCTTTCTTCTTTACAGCGAAACTACAGCTAGTTCCTCAGAGAGCTTTAGTCTCAGCACCCTGAGGTTGTGGGTTCAAACTCATGCTGCTCCTTGTGACCTTGGGCAGGTCACTTAATGCCCCCATTGCCCCAGATGCATTAGATATTGAACCTGCCAGGACAGATGGAAAAATGATTGAGTACCCAAATAAATTCATGTAAACTGCTCTGAGCTCCCCTGGGAGAATGGTATAGTAAATAAATAAAATATCATATGTCCTATATGCGAACTCCGCAGAACCTCTTATTAACCTTTCCATTAACTAGAGAATGACACGGGGATAAATTTTTCCCCGTCCCGCAGGAACTCAATTTCCCCATCCCATCCCCCATGAGTTTTGTTGCTGTCCCTGTCCCTGCCCCATTCCTGTAAGATCTGCCTTAATCACACAAGCCTTGAACACATGATTTTAAAGTGTTTGAGGCTTGTGCAGATGAGGACAGAGCTTGCAGGGATGGGACAGGGATAGGAAAAGAACTCACCGGGATGGAAAGGGAAAATGAGTTCCCTTGGGGATGGTGAAAATTTTGTCCCCATGTCATTCTGTACCATCAACTCTTGGTCAACATCAACTAGAAGCCTCAAGTCACCTTTACTGATCCTTCCTTCTCCCAAAGGAGTGAAATACAAGCACATATTTAGCTCATTACTCACCTATCTTGGCACAAAGACCTGGAACAATCTTCCAATGATCATCAAGGCTGAACCTAACTGCCTTAGATTTCGTAAGAAGCTAAAGACTCTCCTCTTTGAGAACATATACACCATGGACACTTAGAAAATTTCATAACATCACTACTGAATGACCTTCCTCATAATTTATTTCTACCTTTCACTCAACTGGATTGCAATTGGAACTACTGTATTGTATGTCTAATATTGTTACTAAACTTCCTGCTATGATGATCCAACTTATACCTATCTCCTGTATACTGTATATCACATACTATTCTGTCTAACCTTTTTTACTGTTGTATTACATAACATCCTGTGTAGCTCTTGAATTGTACATAGACATAGAGCGACCCAGAACTTGAAGATTAGATTAGTTTAGTAGCTGTTATGTGACAGGGGAACAGTACAGATGAACATGGGAGGTTGCATTTCAGTTTTCCTCTCAAAGTAAGGGTTCTAAGTCTCTTCATGTAATCTTCCTGACAGTGCATCAGAAAGTAGATTCTTGTCAGAAGGAAACCTTAGGCCTGTGTAAGCAGCAGCTTGGAGATGCCGCTCACTGCCAGCAAAGATTTTGAAGAGCTGGGTGGGTGGAGAGGTGCCAATGCCCCTGCAGAGATGGCACCTGGAGCAGTCTGCACTCCCCGCTACACCACTGGTTAGTCCCTTGTCTCCATGATTCTAATTCCTCAAGATGGTTTGGATAGGCAGGAGTGGGCTTTGACAGCAACTACAATTGTTGGAATCTAAGACACATAACATAAAATCAACTTATAGATCGCATAACCGTGAGGATCTATGCAGTTTAACAAAAAATTAGCCTAAGTCACAAATAAAAAATCTGAAGAAATTAATTACCCAGAAATCTAGAGAGCAAATAAGTCTTCAAATGCCTTCTAAAGTACAAATATGACATGGATAGAAAGAATAGTTGTGCAAAATCTTTATCCCAGAGGGCGGCCTGGTAAGACAGTGTATGTTCATGATATCTTTTAAACTTACATCCCTTCGCTGAAGGGTAAACGAAAAGAGCACGAGCTTTGTGGGAGTTTTTTTTTTGGGTATGAGTGTGTTTGACCAGTTATAATTCTATAATAAATTTAGCCAAATTTGAAAATGATTTGGGCCTCCATAGGTAGCCAATGTAATTTACGATAAAAGGGGGATACATGATCATATTTTTTCAGATCAAAAATCAGTCTCACCGCTGTGTTCTATATGAGTCGTAATCTGGAAATGTTCTTTTGTACCCCTGCAAGATAAACTATAATACTATAATATAGTAATCTAGGTGTCCAATGATTGCACCAGCAGCTTAAATGCAGTGATATCAAAATAAGCTCTAATTGTCCGCAATTTCCATAAAGTGTGGAAAGCCTTGCAGATTACCGTATCAACTTGTTTCTGCATAGTCAAATTCTGATCCAATGTAACTCCCAATATTTTAATCGATAGTACTGGGTGGACTTCTATAGTCTATGTCCCAGAAATGTCAAAGACAATTTAATCATTAATTAATAATGAGTATGACTGTTGGGCATGTCTTTAATTACCATCATTTACTATGTTACTCCAAAAAATGGCACCAAGGGACAGATGGACATTTTTCTCCTCAAACCATTCCAATTCGGTATTTTCAAAACTTGGCATCTAGATGATTTTCTATGTAGTTTAACACTAGTACATCTAAATTTCCAGGGGGCATGTTAGAGGCATAATGTGGGAAGGACTAGGGCAAGCTTATTACTTGGACATTTTTCTGCCATAATCAAATATTTAAGAATACGTCCAGGGCACAGTTTGGCTGTGCAGGGATAGACCTGTTTTAATAGCAAATAAGCGCCAAAAAGGTACTCAAACTGACCCAGATGACCACTGGAAGGATGAAGGCATGACCCCTCTGCACTCCCCCTATGGTCGCTGACTCCCCTCCTACCCCACCAAAGATGTGAATGAAACAGTACATACCTGCTTGTATGATATGTATGATACCTGCTTGTATGCCAGTCCTATTTAAGCAACAAGCAAAATCTCTGGAGTAGCCTGATGGTCAGTGCAGTGAACTCCAGAGAAGGGGACCCAGGCCAGTACCCCACTCTAACTACTATCCTTGTGGTGGGAAGTGTAAGTCCACCAAAACCCACCCAAATCCCACTGTATCTACATACAGGTGGCATCTGCAGTCATAAGGGCTATTGGTGTGGTGTCCAGTAGGTTTTGCATGGCTTTTGAAGGGCTCACCATACACTATAAGGGGGTTATGGTGAGATGTTTGCCTGGGCCTTTTTATATGAGGTTCATTTCTGTGCCCTCTAGGGTGCCCCATTGCACTGCTGGGATGTGTGGCCAGTCGACTAAAAATGCTGACTCCTCCTACAACCCGATGGCTTGTTTTGTGCATTTTTCTTTTGGACTTTTATTTTCAAAAATGGTCAAAAAGGATAGATGCACTAAGGGTAAACACATCTAGAAATGGTCATTTTCATTAAATAAGATAGATGTTTTGCTGTTTCGAAAATGGTCATTTTCTTTACCCGATTTTTGGACTCACTTCCGAAATCAGATTTAGACATCATATTGAAAATGGCCGTCCATATTAGTTACATCATTCCATCCACTTTTACTGTACTGTTCTTCTTTCTTATCAGGTGTTAAAGACTGTATTTTGCTTCCTTAAATACTACCACACATTTTACAGACAGAAAACACTGAATTGTTGCCTTCTATTAGCCTTTTATGTATATTGCATTAAGCATGTGAAATTGAAATGGAATGCAGTAAATTAGAACTGTAATGTAATCTGGTATTCAGAGTTTAGGGCTGGGAGACACCATTTTCAATTTCTAATCCCTTACACTCCCTTTGTAATGTTGGACAAATCATCTTACCTCCCAAAGCCTTAATTTATTTTCACATTTGAAAGAAGAGTTGATGAGCTAAGTATGTTAACTGATCTTACTAAGGTTGACTTCACAGAGCAATAACAAAGAGAAATTTATAATGACCCAACAGCTGAGGTGTGGCTCAGTCAGAGAAAGTAATAGCAGATCCAGTTGGCTTCCAATTCACTGGGCTCTTTGCCAACTCAAGATTATGGTTGATAGGAAAATGTAGGTTACAGTTAGTTCTCTTGAATGGGGGAAAGATCATGTAATGCAGAAACAAGAGAAGTGGAGAGGCTATAGGAAGTAATATAATCAGTAATAGTAAACTAGATTTAAAAGGTCTTTTAAATCTGATTTTGAACATTATCTTTATTGGTGAAATATTTTATTAAAATAAGACTTATTCCCACAGATTCTATATACAATGCACGAAAGTGTGCAGCAAATTTGGGTACATTTCCAAATTGCGCAAACAATTTAGTAACGAACCAATGAACACTGATAATTGGGTGCTAATATCAGTACTAATTGGCAAGAATTAAAATTTGCTGGGAGCTATTCTATACAGATGTGCACACAAATATTTGTGCGTGGATCCAAAAAGAGGGTGTGACCATGGGAAGGGCATGGGCAGGTCATCAGCATTCTAAGAATTCAGGGGATC
The DNA here is from genome assembly GCF_902459505.1 of Geotrypetes seraphini. Classification (NCBI taxonomy): domain Eukaryota; kingdom Metazoa; phylum Chordata; class Amphibia; order Gymnophiona; family Dermophiidae; genus Geotrypetes; species Geotrypetes seraphini. Next base: position 50,165,311 of record NC_047097.1, read on the forward strand.
TGTGACTAAATTAAGTGTGGGGATTTACACCAGGTTTCAAGTGGTGTAAATGTTTGCACCTAAAAGTTAGGCATGAATGCCAGCACTAAGCACTGTTCTATACATGACACCCAACTTGGAGAACAATTTATGGAGCAGTATTTAGCAGCCTGAGAGAACGATACAGTATAGGGGGGGTGAAGAACTTTTGTGCATGAAAGAGGAACAGGACATGGGTGTGGTAGTATGTGATGACCTTAAGGTGGCCAAACAGATTGAAAAGGCGACGGCGAAAGTTAGAAGGATGCTAGGGTACCAGTAGGAAAAAGGAAGTATTGATGCCTCTGTATAAGATTCTGGTGAGACCTCATTTAGAATATTTTGTACAATTCTGGAGGCCGTACCTTCAAAAAGATATAAAAAGGATGGAGTCGGTCCAGAGCAGTGGTTCCCAAACCTGTCCTGGGGGACCCCCCAGCCAGTCAGGTTTTCAAGATATCCCTAATGAATATGCATGAGAGAGATTTGCATGCCTGTCACTTCCATTATATGCAAATCTCTCTCATGCATATTCATTAGGGATATCGTGAAAACCTGACTGGCTTGGGAACCACTGGTCCAGAGGAAGGCTACTCAAATGGAGCGTGGTCTTTATCATAAGACGTATGGGGACAGACTTAAAGATCTCAATCTGTATACTTTGAAGGAAAGGCGGGAGAGGGGAGATATGATAAAGACATTTAAATACCTATGTGGCATAAATGCGCATGAGGCATATCTTATGATGGCATAGGCTGAAGTTAAAAGGTGATAGGATCAGGAGTAATCTAAGGAAACACTTTTTTACAGAAAAGCTGGTAGATGCGTGGAATAGTCTCCCAGAAAGGTATATGAGATCTCTTAGGGAGAGGAAGAGATAATGGATGCTGTGGACGGGCAGACTGGATGGGCCATTTGGCCTTTATCTACCATCATGTTGCTATGTTTCTATTTGGATGTGGGAGAGGTCAGCATTGTAATGGACTGGCCACGCAGACATGCCAACACAGCAGTAGGGCACCTTAAAAGGCACTACTATGAACTTCACATAAAAGGTGGCAGATATATATCTCACCATAACCCTCTTATAATGCTTAGTGAGCCCTCTAAAATGCTGTTCTGCCTTTTTGTGGGGGACGGAAGGGGGGAGGGTAGGGGATGGTTTGGGGGGTGCCTGGTGCAGGGGGCTCCATTGGTAGGAGGGATTGGGCATCCCTCCTGCCAATTTTTTCATGTGCGGGGTGGGGGGTTGGTCCTTAGTGACATTCGTCAAGGGGATGTCAGGGAGGGCCGTCTTCGGTGGGGGGGGGGGGGCTTTTTTCTTCTTCTTCTTTTTTTCCGAGACAAATATTGTGTGTATGTAACACACACAGCGTCTGTGCCCATTAAAAGAAAGGGCGGAACGATCAGTACAACAGGTAAACGGCTGCTCTTGACCAGTCACTTTTTTTGGATCGCTAAAACGCATCGCTTTATTATGGTGCATCGCCAAGCTATGTTAGTGCATCAATCACTCGGCTAGTTTGCACGGCATTTTATTATTAAATAGCTGATTTGTACGGCTGGATCGGAAAATGGGCAATCGAGGGGAAAAACACGTGGTGAACCGTTTTGTGCATCGGGTCGGCAAATGCAGTCATCGCTCAAGCAGTCAAAACTGGTTTATCGGCCATCGCTGACTGTAGTATATCTAGTTCATATTCCCTTCCAGCACAAATTAAGCTGGCACAACTCCCGTGTCACACGGTTGAAAAACACTACCACAGGTGATTTTTAAAAAAAATTGATTTATATTTTTTTTGCATTCAAATGTACTAACACAGCCATTGCTACTTTATCTGTTGGGGTAAGCATTGCCCTTATCATACAAGCTTTTATAGTCACCATTGAGCCAGAATATAGCCTGCCTGTATTTTTTCAACCATCACAATACTACTATTTATTATTTCTATAGCGCTGAAAAGCGTGCACAGCGCTGTACATTTGACATACAATACAGCCCCTGCTAAGAAGAGCTGACAATCTAGTTAGACAGGACATTTCATGGTTGGGGAGATTATGATAGAGGAAATGATACAGTGGGTATAGGTATCTGACAGCAGGGAGTGGGAGTTAAGAGTTGAAGGCAGTTTCATCATCAGCTTAATTGAACTGGATCCATGGGTGCAGTTGCCTGGGAATTGTAGGATTCTCTGGTCCTTGGCAAAATTCGTCATCTCATTTGCTCTGTAAATCAGTCATTCCATCTCACCACCCTCTCGCGTTCTTTTTGGTGGAAAAGAGCAATCTATTCCCCACTTCACTTTTCCCGTAGACTTTCATGGCATCTATCGTGTAAATATTCGAATTATTCCAGGAAAATGCTGGCAATTTCTTTTATTTTAGAATGAAAGCTTAAAATGTCCCTTGTTCTGCATGCAGCAGGTTGGAAGGTCCGTGAAGCACGCTGCTGCCTTTCAAAATGAGCTTTTGTTTCGAAAAAAGTATTGTTTTCCATCCTTATTCATTGCCTTGATTGCAGCACAGACACACAATACATGCCAAACAATGACCAGATTGTAGCTATGTATTTTAACATATGGGTGAAACCCCTCGTTATTTCCCATTTCACCAAGCCGTAATCTCTCCTAGCAATTGCAAATTCTGGCACCCTTAGTTACTAAGATAAACATTTCGGCCCTTAATATGATACACAGTGACCAGATTAGACGTATCTCGGCAAGTCAGTGTGTAAAGTCCTTTAAACAACAATCTGACAAGATTTTTGAGCACATCCATATTCGTGTGCTTGAGTCTGTGTGCATGTGAATGCAGTGAGTATATATACATCAACTGAGCTGGTGTAAACTTTGTTCAGGAAAAACACAGGAGGTCACAGAAGGAAATCAAAACAGTTCTAAATCCATCCCTGGTGAGATCCTTTTCTGGAGATCTATATTCTACTCTTAATAAATAAGGAACAACATTGGAGCAGAGGGAATAGAAAGCCTGCCTAGCACTAATGAGAATCATGATGTAACTTCAAGCCCAGCTTGCAGGAGACTTAAACAGGAGACAGTAGTTACACATCATTCTAATAGGCTTGTTTACCTTCATGGCATAGCCCTATGATTAAACTAGGTTAATCATAGCAGCTGGATAACACCCACACTCATATATACGGAGTGTACTGGACACATAGAGATAGACACATGAAATATACCCATATGGTGTACAGTAATTACATATACCCAGGTGCGCATACACACAAAGGAAATGTTCATATGTCTGACAATTAAGTTCATGAACATGCCACCATGCACTTACGTTGGCAGCACTGTACATACAGCTCGGTAAGATTCCATAACCTTGATATATCAGTGTCTCACAGCTGTGTTCGTGTCGACGTGTGGTGGTGTCTTGCTGAGTGATGTTCATTATTGTTGTTAAATGTTTTTGTGGGCCATCTCAAGAATGTCAGAGCTTGAATTAGAGCAACGAACAAACATTGCATTTCTTGTTAAACTTGGCAAGAGTGGAAGTGAAATCAGGGATATGTTAGTCCAAGTTTATGGGGATAATGCCATGAAGAAAATGGCAGTGTACAAATGGATAAAACATTTTTCTGAGAGGAGCAAAACCGTCACTGATGAAGAGCGGTCAGGGCAGCCAGTAACGAGTAGAACTGATGAAAACATTGCAAAAATTAATCGAATTCTGCATCAAAATTGTCAGCTGACTGTGAGAACATCAATAGAGAAACAGAAAAATCTTAACTGACAATCTTGGCATGAGAAAGGTGTGTGCAAAAGTGATCCCAAAGGAGCTCATTGATGAACAAAAGCAAAGGAGAGTCAAAGTTTGCCAAGACCTTTTGGAGAGGCAAGACAATGTTTTGGGCCTTGTTATCACTGATGATGAAATATGAATGTACCAATACGACCCTGAAACAAAGGGTCAAAGTGCCCAATGGAAGTCAGTCAATTCTCCACTGCCAAAAAAGTTCAAAGCAATTTTGGAACTCTTTTTCTGGAATGCCCATCAGAGCTGTCGTCATATTACCCTTGATATCCTGAATGTCATCAAAATGTCCTCCTTTCAATAATTCCTTTATCATCAGGTAAAGAAAAAAGTCATTGGGGGCTATATCAGGTAAGTAGGGAGGGTGTTCAAATACAGTTATTTGTTTTCTTGCTAAAAACTCCTTCACATACAGTACCATGTGAGCTAGTGCACCGTCGTGATGCAAGAGCCATGAATTGTTGGCGAAAAGTTCAGGTCATTTTCGTCTAACTTTTTCAAGCAGCCTTTCCAGCACTTCCAAATAGTAAACTTGGTTACTATTTGGTACAAATTCATAATGAATAATCCCTCTGATATCAAAAAAGGTTAGCAACATCATCTTGATCTCTTAAAAAAAACTAGAAGAACCCCCTATCTGTCCAAGTAGCTCCTACAAAAAATTGATACCATGTACAGATTTCAGAAGTGTCCAGGATTTGAAAGGACATGACTACAACACCATTCCCTAGTTGTTGAGTCATCTCAAAAGTGCCTATGCATTTCAAGGTCTCAAGCTTCTGCTCCTCCTTTGGCAAACATATATTTCAAGCATCCATGCTTCCAAATAGAATCAAAATCAAAATGTGCACCAAAGTAACAATACTAAAGTCCCACTAAGCATACATTTGCCACCTAAGTTGAGAAATTTCAACACACAAGTTCCTCAGAATGCCACACTAGATATTCGTGTGGTAGCCGTCCTCATAGGAACTTTTAAGTGTGTGAGTTTGTTGTTTTCTAACGTTTCATAAAGTGCAAGTGCTTCAATAAATAATTATCATTTTTGTTGTATTTTTAAATCGTTATCATTTTTGTTATATTTTTAAAGAATTACTGCAAAAGCAAATACTTAGCTTTATAAAACTGGGTCTGCCTCAATCCCCACCGACGCGTTTCATAATTTCATCAGGGTCGGGGATAGGGAGAGCTATAAAGAATAGATAATAAAAAAAGTTGTTAATAATGAAAACCCCCCAGTAAACTACAATTCTACTATCAATTCAACTATGTGTTTAAAATCTTTAAACAGCTGCCATCTATTGACGAATTTCTTCCTCAAAGCAAAGACTTTCAACAACTTTGCCAAAACTTGTAGACCACCAGAAAGTTTCTTGCCGGAGGCTTAAGATATCTGAGCCAATCAGAATCTTAGGCTCCTCGCAGTGCATTCCAGGATGCACCAGGAAGAGGGGCCTGAGGCCCTGATTGGCCCAGGTGCCTAAGACCCCTCCTATGGGAGGGGCCTTAGGTATCTACTAGTACTGCTACTATTATTTCTTTAGCGCTCCCAGACGTACGCAGCACTGTACAGAGTCACAAAGAGGACAGTCCCTGCTCAAAAGAGCTTACAATCAAAACAGACAAGACAGACAATCAGGGTGTCATGGATACAGTTAAGGGGAATGGTTAATCTGCTAGCTGGGTTGGTGAGCAGTGGGGAGTAGGGAGTAGGGTTATGGATTGAAGGCTATATCAAAAAGATGGATTTTCTGTCTGCTTTTAAACAAGGGAAGGGGCTTGGTGGACAAACTCGAGTAATTTATTCCAGGCTTAGGGGGCAGCTAGATGAAAGGAACAAAGTATGGAATTGGCAGTGGAGGAGAAGGGTACAACTAAGAGCAGCTGATCTGAGGAACAGAGTTCTCTGGGAGGTGTATAAGGCGAGAGAAGAGAGGAGAGATCTTGAGGGGCAGCAAAATGAGCATACTTGTAGGTCAGCAATAGGAGTTTGAAATGTATGCGAAGGCAGATAGGGAGTCAGTGAAGTGATATAAGGAGAAGGGTGACATAAGTGTAGCGAAGTTGGTAGAAGATGAGTCGTGCAGCAGAGTTTTGCATAGATTGCAGGGGGGAGAGGCAGCACTGCGAGAGATCAGTTAGAAGTAGATTGTAGTAATCTAAGTATAAGGTTACGAGAATTAGGAAAAGAGTCTGGGTATGTACTCAGAGAGGAAGGAGTGAATTTTGGTGATGTTGTAGAGATAGAAGCGACAGGCCTTAGCAGTTTGTTGGATGTGCATATAAAATGAGAGATCGGAATCAAAGATGACTCCAAGGTTGCAAGCAGAGGAAACTGGAACGATAACAATATTATTTACCAAGATGGAGAACAGAGGAAGAAGAGCAGAGGGTTTAGAAGGAAAGAGGAGAGGCTCAATCTTGGATATGTTTAGTTTCAGACGATGGCAGGACATCCAGGCAGCAATGTCATTCAAACATGTAGACTTTTTCTTGGACTTTAGGCGAAATTTCAGGTGTAGAGAGGTAGATCTGGGAGTCATCAGCATATAGATGATACTGGAAACCATGGAAGGAGATCAGGGCACCAAGGGAAGAGGTGTAGAAAGAGAACAGAAGAGGTCCTAAGAGAGAACCCTGGGGTACACCAACCACTAGTGGAGTAGCAGCAGAAGAGGACCCACCAATGCATACACTAAAGGTGCAATGGAAGAGGAGGCAAATCAGGAGAGGACAGATTCGTGGAATGCAAGCGAAGACAGTGAATCAAGGAGTAAGCTGTGATTAACAGTATCAAAGGCAGCAGACAGGTCAATAAGGATGAGGATTGAGTAAAGGCCTTTAGATCTGGCCATGAACACGTTACTGCAAACTTTGGTGAGGGCAGTCTCTGTGGAGTGGTGGGGGCGAAAGCCAGATTGTAGAGGATCAAGAATCTGTTGAGTTAAAAGGAAGTCCAGGAGGCGACGGAGAACAGCACGCTCAAGTAGCTTGGATAGGAACAGAAGAAGGGAGACAGGGTGATAGTTGGATGGGCAGGTGGGATCCAGTGAGGGTTTTCTGAGAAGTGGCTTAACCACCGCATGTTTGAAGGCAGCAGTGTTAGTTGCAGTGGAAATGGATAGGTTGAGAATTTGGCAGTTGGGAAGGATAAAAGTTTGTGAGATGGGGTCAAGTTGAGGGGTGGGAATAGGGTCCGAGGGGAATGTAGTAGGCTTAGCTGAAGACAGAAGTTGTGCAGTTTCTTCCTCTGTGATTTCAGAGAAGGAATAAAAGTCAGCGGTAGTTGACGGAGGGACGAGATGGTGGGTCCAGGCAAAAGGAACTTCCTGAGTTGTTTGAATGAAGGATGAAGGGATGGTGTGAGTTTGAAGTTCAGAAGAATGGATGGTTGGTAGGAGAGAAGGATGTGACTTTGTAGTGAATTCAAGGGCAATCTTGTGGACCTTGTCATGGAAGTAATCAGCCATAGTTTGGGGAGAGAGAGAAGGAGGGGTGGGAGATGGGGGCACTTTGAGGCGGAAGTTCAGTGTGGCAAAGAGATAACGGGGGTTAGAAGAAAAGGAGTTAGTTAGTTGGATGTAGTAGCCTTGCTTGACCTGTGTAAGCGCATAAATTTAAAGTGAAGAAAGTCAGCTTGTGTGCGAGATTTGAGCCAAAGGCACTCGGCACAGTGGGTACAGGAACATAAGTAATGGATACAGGGATTGAGCCAAGGTTGACAGAGTGGGAACAAGGGTGTACAGAGCAGAGGAGAGAGTAGAGGTATCTGGGCAATCATAGTCTTAGGCCCCTCCCAGTGCAACCCAGGATGCACTGGGAAGGGGAAAGCTCACTATTTTGAAGAAGCGGGCCTGCTTGCAGGAGGGAGTGGACATCCTTCTTGCTGGATTTCTACAACAAAGTATGAGGGAGAGTTTGGGGGTGTATGCTTGTGCTGGGGGGGTTCTTACCTGACTCCACCCAGCCCAGCAGACCACCAGAGCCTTCTCTTCGGGACTCGATGGGGTGGTGGGAGGAGTCAGAAGGGGGAGCCTTGCTGTCAGGGGGAGTTGGGGGGAGGGGGTCCAGGTTTTGGGAAGTCAAGGGTGTGGAGGTGGTCCAGGTGGCCAAAGCAGGAGGGGGTGGGCATCCTTCCTGCTGATTTTTTTAAAGTTGTTGAGGAGGGGGGGGGGGTCAATGTCGGGGGGGGGTCTGGGTGTGGGGTCCAGGTGGCCAAAGCAGGAGAGAATGGGCATCCCTCCTGCTTCTCTTTTTTTATGGGGGCTGTCGCGGGGGGCGCTTATTGTCAGGGGGCTGGCACAACTTTTTTTTTTTTTTTTTTAATGGGGACAGCTATTGTGCATGTGTAACACACGCATAACATTTGTGCCATTAAAAAAGAAAGAAAGAAAAAAAGTTGCTTTTCCAATGACTGATGGGTGTGGGATTTTGTCCGACCTCCGCAAAACTAATGTGCATGCAGAGTTAGTTGAACATCAATCACCGTTTTAAAATCGGACAATTAATCGGCCCCCAGTGACTCACACGTCTTAATGGGGATTTTTGGTGTGTCCAGGCCTTAGTAGCTTGCCTTTCCTTATCTTAGATTTTGGAGCTATTTAATGGGGTGGTTGTGCGCTTATGAATGTTTCACATTCCAGGCAAAGAAAGCAACCATTTGATTTACAGGAAGATAAATGACAATACCTAAATTATAAATAATCCTTGAATGTGTGTTTTATTGATTCAAGGTCAGCCAATAGAAACATTTCCAAGCCTAATAAATCCTTGGCTTCTGATAGCAGGCAAAAAATCAGCCTGGGGAACAAGTGCATAATTTGGGGGTTTACATTTTTTTTTTTTTTTTTAATCTCTATGCCAGGGTCTAGTGCAACAGCTCCAGTGTTTTATTAAACCTTTTTGGGAATATATGTAAATACCAGTTTGGTATTTGAATGTTAAAAACACAATATGGGTGTTTTGAGAGAGGAAGGAAAGAAGAGCCTGAGGGAGATTTGGATTGAGCTGCAGTCTGGTGACACTAAGTCTAAACATACAATAGTTTATGTCTCTTTTTATGCCTTACAAACAAGTAAAAGAGTCATAATGTCCAAATGGCAAAAGCACAAATTAGCTTTAAAAATTCCTTCCATCATAAGAGCATAAGAATTGCCGCTGCTGGGTCAGACCAGTGGTCCACCGTGCCCAGCAGTCCGCTCATGCGGCGGCCCCTAGGTCAAAGATCAGCGCCCTAACTGAGACTAGCCCTACCTGCGTACGTTCTGGTTCAGCAGGAACTTGTCTAACTTTGTCTTGAATCCCTGGAGGGTGTTTTCCCCTACGACAGACTCTGGAAGAGCGTTCTAGTTTTCTACCACTCTCTGAGTGAAGAAGAACTTCCTTACGTTTGTACAGAATCTATCCCCTTTTAGCTTTAGAGAGTGCCCTCTCGTTCTCCCTACCTTGGAGAGGGTGAACAACCTGTCTTTATCTACTAAGTCTATCCCCTTCAGTACCTTGAATATTTTGATCATGTCCCCTTTCAATCTCCTCTGTTGAACAGTTTAATCTTTCGCTGTACAGCTGCTCCTCCAATCCCATAACCATCTTAGTCGCCCTTCTCTGGACCCTCTCGAGTAGTACTAACTTCGTCTTGAATCCCTGGAGGGTGTTTTCCCCTATGGCAGACTCCGGAAGAGCGTTCCAGTTTTCCACTACTCTCTGGGTGAAGAAGAACTTCCTTACGTTCGTACAGAATTGATCCCCTTTCAATTTTAGAGAGTGCCCTCTCATTCTCCCTATCTTAGAGAGGGTGAACAACCTGTCCTTATCTACTAAGTCTATTCCCTTCAATACCTTGAATTATTTGTAAGGATAAATCTTACATTTAGGGGCTCCTTTTTCTAAAAAGATTTACAAATCGATTTTGGAAGAGATCAAACTGGCTATGTCACTCGAAGCCCAAATGATGAAGTTACGACTGTCTTATTTTGATCACACTGTCAGAAGAGAAAGCTCATTGGAGAAGGGAATCATGTTTGGGAAGACTGAAGGAACCAGGCAAAGAACGCGACCTGCAACCAGATGGCTGGACATGATGAAAACAACCATGGGGATGATGCTGGAGGACCTTAGCAAACTAACACAAAACCAATTTTCTAACATTGCTTCCTAAGTCTTCCTCCCTGTTACCTCAAATTATGCCCTCTACTTTTACCATTTTTTCGTCTCTGGAAAAGATTTGGTTCTATATTAATACCTTTCAAGTATTTAAATGTCTATATCATATCTTCCCTGTCCCTCCTCTCCTCCAGAGTATACAAATTTAGGTCTTCTAGTCACTTCTCATACTTCTTTTGGTTAATTAAAACCTCTTACCATTTTTGTCGCCTTCCTCTGGACCTATTCAAGTCTTTTAATATCCTTCACCAGATATAGCCTCCAAAACTTAATACAATACTCCAAGTGTGGCCTCACCAATGACCTGTACAGGTGCATCAACACCTCCCTTCTTCTGCTAGTTACTCCTATTCCTATATAGCCCAGCATCCTTTTGGCTACAGCCACCGCCTTATCATACTGTTTAGATGCCTTTAGATCCTCCAAACGGTAATGGAATTCAAAAAAGTGTGGGATAAAAATAGAGGATTTCTAGTTAGAAAATGAAAGATGTAAATTAAAGAACTAAGGCCAATATTGGACAGACCTGTACGGTCTGTGTTCCATATATGATGATTTGGTGTAGGATGGGCTGGGGAGGGCATCAATGTGAACTCCACTAATATGGAACATGAGGATGTTACTGGCCAGATGTCCTGCAAACACCTTATGCACCTAAAGCACTTTATATTTATTGAAATTGAAATGATAAATATTCACAGCACAGGTCACTTTACCAAGACCAATGATGAATTTACCACCCCAGTAAAATCATTCAAGTAGTGCCTTGGGTATTTGAGGCCTGATAATTCAATACAACTTGATATGAATTTGTTCTCTGGTTCATATTAGCCGACTGTTAACTATACATTGGTGAATATGGGGTCCTTTTTCTAAGGTCCTTTTACTAAGGTGCAATTTACTAAGGTCCTTTTACTAAGGTGCAATTTAGAGTCCATAGAATATAATGGGCGGGTTAGCATTTAGCGCACGCTAATCCTTAGCACGCGGTAAATTGATTAGCGTGTGCTAAATCGGCTAGCGCGCCTTCGTACAAGAGGGGGCATGTTTCTTCAGTGCATCTGCAGTCATGCTGTCAGTGGCATGGGTTTGTTTCGTATTAATTATTGATATGCAAATTAATTTAAACTGCCTAGCTATCCCAACACACAGCTTATCTACATATGTTTTTATGCCATGGTTTGTTTTAGGTTCACTTATGTGCACATCTTTCATATGTTCTTAATATTTCTATCCTTATACATTATTAGACCTATGATCCATTTATTCATATTTGCAGGCAGATACAATCTGTCTGGTTTTGCATCTTGATTTCACTTGGCATTTTGCACTCTGACGGTAAGATTGTCCATTTACAACTCTGTTCATCTCTCTTTCAATCACATATATTCGTGATTGAAGTCACTTGTCATTGCATCCTGTTCTAGTTTACATATGACATATTCTTTATATTTCACATTTATTCACTTGTCACTTTATTACATAATAATAATAACTTTATTTTTATGTACCACAATACCACAAACTGTTCAGAGCGGTTTACAGAGGAAGAGACTGTATACAGACAGTGATATTACCAAAAACTTTCAAAATTACATTAACTTGGTAAGATTAATCAATTTTTCCTGGAAGTGTTTTAGAAGGAGTCAGAGAAATTTGTCAAAGAGATAAGTTTTATTGACTTCCTAAAAGTTTGGTAAGAAAGAGCGTTTGAGATAAAGTTGGTTAAACAATTATTCCATTTGCCTGCTTGGAATGATAATGTTCTATCGAGGAATCCCCAGTTCACCACAGAATCCAAAGTGGTGAACTGGGTCAGAAACTGGCTGTCGGACAGACGCCAGAGGGTGGTGGTTAATGGAAGTCGCTCAAAGGAAGGAAAGGTGACTAGTGGAGTCCCTCAGGGTTCGGTGCTGGGGCCAATCCTGTTCAATATGTTTGTGAGTGACATTGCTGAAGGGTTAGAAGGAAAAGTGTGCCTTTTTGCAGACGAAACCAAGATTTGTAACAAAGTAGACACCGAAGAGGGAGTGGAAAATATGAAAAAGGATATGCAAAAGTTAGAGGAATGGTCTAATGCCTGGCAACTAAAATTCAATGCAAAGAAATGCAGAGTAATGCATTTGGGGATTAATAATAGGAAGGAACCGTATATGCTGGGAGGAGAGAAGCTGATATGCACGGACGGGGAGAGGGACCTTGGGGTTATAGTGTCCGAAGATCTAAAGGCGAAAAAAACAGTGTGACAAGGCAGTGGCTGCTGCCAGAAGGATGCTGGGCTGTATAAAGAGAGGCGTAGTCAGTAGAAGGAAGAAGGTGTTGATGCCCCTGTACAGATTGATGCCCCTGTACAGGTCATTGGTGAGGCCCCACTTGGAGTATTGTGTTCAGTTTTGGAGACCGTATCTGGCGAAAGATGTAAGAAGACTTGAGGCGGTCCAGAGGAGAGCGAGAAAAATGATAGGAGGCTTGCGCCAGAAGACGTATGAGGAGAGACTGGAAGCCCTGAATATGTATACCCTAGAGGAAAGGAGAGACAGGGGAGATATGATTCAGACGTTCAAATACTTGAAGGGTATTAACGTAGAACAAAATCTTTTCCAGAGAAAGGAAAATGGTAAAACCAGAGGACATAATTTGAGGTTGAGGGGTGGTAGATTCAGGGGCAATGTTAAGAAATTCTACTTTACGGAGAGGGTGGTGGATGCCTGGAATGCGCTCCTGAGAGAGGTGGTGGAGAGTAAAACTGTGACTGAGTTCAAAGAAGCGTGGGATGAACACAGAAGATTTAGAATCAGAAAATAATATTAAATATTGAACTAAGGCCAGTTACTGGGCAGACTTGCACGGTCTGTGTCTGTGTATGGCCGTTTGGTGGAGGATGGGCAGGGGAGGGCTTCAATGGCTGGGAGGGTATAGATGGGCTGGAGTAAGTCTTAACAGAGATTTCGGCAGTTGGAACCCAAGCATAGTACCGGGTAAAGCTTTGGATTCTCGCCCAGAAATAGCTAAGAAGAAAAAAAAAAAAAAATTTAAATTGAATCAGGTTGGGCAGACTGGATGGACCATTCGGGTCTTTATCTGCCGTCATCTACTATGTTACTATGTAATCTCTTGTAGATATAGCCCTTCAAGGATGGGAAAGCGAACAAATAGGCACTACATGTACAAGTTATGCTTGGAAAATGGAAATGATGGGATAGATATATTGGGGATGAACCTGTTATGGGTTTGAAGCAAAGGCAAGCAAACTTAAAAATAACCTTTGCTTCCACGGGCAGCCAGTGTAGTTTTTTGTAATACGGGCTTACATGATCTGACTTCTTGAGACCGTAGATGAGATGGACTACAGCGTTCTGAAAAATTCTCAGTCATTTGATGGTTTTCTTAAAAGATCCCAAGTATATAATATTGCAATAGTCTAAGATACTTAAGATCAAAGATTGAACCAGCAGTCAAAAAGAGAAGAAGTCAAAATAGTGTTTAATGGTACAAAGTTTCCATAAAGTGATAAAACATTTTTTTAACCTGAGAGTTAGTGTGATCTTCAAAAATCAAGCTTCGGTCCAAGATGACACCCAAGATTTTGATGGTAGAATTAATTGCGTGGTCCGACCCATTTAATCTCAAAGAGGTATTTGTGATCTTGTTATTAGGACTTGCCTAAAAGAACTTAGTTTTATCCAAATTCAGTTTTAATTTAAATTGCGTAGTCCATTGTTCTACCTTAGTAAGGACAGATGAGATGAATTGTTCTGTCTCTTGAGTCAGTGAGGTTATGGGAATAATAATTGTAATGTCATCCATGTATATATATGATTTCAGTTTTAAATTGGATAACATATTTCCAAATGGTGCCATACAGACATAGAAAAGTGAAGGGGAGAGTGGGGAGCCCTGTGGAACTCTGCAGGGATTACACCAAGCCTGAGAAAAAGTACCTTCGCTGTAAACCTGGTAAATACGTTTTTTTAAGAAACCCGTAAACCAATTTAGTACCTGTCCGGAAATGCCAATGGAATCAAGGCATCTGAGCAAAATGGCATGATCAACAAGGTCAAAGGCACTGCTCGGGTCGAACTGCAGTACCAGTGTGTTTTTTTCCCAGGGAAAACAGATGGAAAAGATGATCAGTCATGGAAGCTAAAATTGTTTCAGTACTATGATTTGTATGATAACCAGACTGAGAGTCATGTAGGATGTTGAACTTCTCTAAATATTTCATGAGATCGATGTTAACCAATCCTTCCATTAGTTTAAGAAAAAATGGTATGTTGGCAATAGGTCTGTAGTTGGCAGTCAAGGAGACAGACTCCTTAGAATTTTTAAGAATAGGAGTCACAAGGATATGACCAAGTTATGCCGGAAATTTGCCAGTACACATGCAAAAAGAACCCCAATTAAAGAGTTCAGCCTGGATAGGGGATGATTTCATAATAGTTGGTGGACAGTTATCCAACAGGCAATTGGATTTTACATATTTTGAATACAGCTTGAGGAATTGGTTCCAATCTGGATTTTCAAAATGATTCCAGATCATATCAACAGCTGAACTTTCTTTTCCTAAAGGAATTAAACTGATTGGTAAATCTAAGCTTGAATCTACAAGAGACGATCTCAAATTATGAATTTTTGTAGCAAAATAGTCAGCTAGATTTGCAGCCAAAGCTGGAAAATCTGTATTAGAACATTTATGTAAATCAATATCAAAGAGTTGACTATCTGAAAAGTTCTTTACTATTTAAGGTAGGAGAATTAATTTTTTGAGAGTAATGTTTGCAACGCTTTTCAATGATCATTCTTTTATATTCTTTAAACTTAAGCTGCCAAATAAGTCTGTCCTCATCTTTCCCTGATTTACATCATATTCTTTCCAATTTACATAATCCTCGCTTTAAAACCATTAAGTCAGTATTGTACCAGCTGTCTGATATGCGTTCTCTTTTCCTAAGTTCTTTCAGAGATGCAACGTCGTTTAAGACCTGGTCGCTAAAGTTTTTCCATCCTAAAATGAAATTTGGATCAAAAACTGAGTTAGATATTAGGCTATAATGCATCCAGAATTCTACCGGTTTCAGTTATCTTCTTGTGCAAATAGTTTTCTCTTTGAAATTGTTCCTTGGTTTCGTTTTGAGTTATCTTTTAATCCAGCATAGTTCATAATTACATAAAAGATGTTCCAACCAATTTTGGTCCAAATTTCACCCTAATACATATTATTTGTCATATTTCACACGAGTTCTTATCCTCACTCTATGTTTATACTAGCTCATGTTCACTATATATGTGGTTACTTTTTGGTTATTTTACATGGAATTGTTTTTATTCTTATTTGGTTTGATTATTATTTATGTATTTGATTATTATTTCTCCTGACGCAGGCACTGTGTGCCAAAACATGGCCCATGTCAGATCAATATAATAAAGACTGCTCCCAATTTTTGAATCTTTGTGCTCTTTTTTCATATCCATATTAGTGTATGAACCTCTCCAAGTTTCTTATTTTTCCTTCCTGTCGTACTTGAATTGTACTCGTACTAGTCACCTGAGGTTTAGGATAGATTTTATACAAGGTGTTACCACATGAAGGTTCTCAGCAAGACTTGGTGAGAGTAATTTGTTCTTTTCCTCCCCACCCCTCGAGATAAATAGCAATTTGCCAGCATTGCTGTTAAATTTAGTTGATGCTGTGCGCTCTGTTGACTGTGCTCCTGCCAGCTGATATCAGAACAGTTGCTCAAGCATTGGTGATTTCGCACTTGGACTACTGTAATGCGTTGTACCTTGGTATTTCTGTCTCGAGTTGCAGGACATTGCGATTGGTCCAGAACACGGCTACCAGATTAGTGACTGGTATTCCTAGAAAATAATATGTCACTCTGGTTCTGAAGGCTTTGCATTGGTTGCTTATCGAGTCCTGAATTTACTTTAAAATTTTGTCCCTGGTTCAACAGCTGTTGTATCATGAGGCTCTTAGTGGTATTGAAACAAATGTCATCTGCACATTGCTCGAACCGTAATTTGAGATCAGAATTGGGAATGGTACATTCCATGACAGATACTATGGGGATCATTATCAGATTACAAGGTTGGGCTCTTTTTCATGTGTAGCACCTTTGTGGTAGAATAGGCTTCCTGGATTGTTACAGATGTGTGTTTCTAGGAGTGGTTTTAAGAGAGCAGTATATTCATCGAGCAAGTATTGTTTATGAACTATGGAAGCCCATTGACATTTATCTGCAAACAATTTAAATGTTAATTTTTCATTAGGCTAGATTCTAGTTGATTGGCCTGATATATGTTTATGTTCATGTTCTAAAAGACTTTTGAGAACTGTAATATTTTTATGATGTTTATTTTCTGATATACCTTAATAAACAGATTGAACTTTTTTTAAAAAAAAGGAAATGATTTAAAACACCCCTATTTGTGCATACATTTTGAATGACTGTAATGTTGGTAATGTATAGATCTTGTATGTTGTGTTTTTATTGGATGATAGTTCTTACAGTGTAATCCGCCAAGGTATATGCGTAATATAAAGTTTTAATATAAATACAAATTTAAAAAATGGTTATGTGGTGATAGAGTTTTTGTCAAAGCTGCAAAAGAGTTGTAATGCAAACAAATCCAACAGGCATCTGGAATGTTCTGCATGTTTTCAAGTAGCCCTGCTCATCTCCCACAGCATACTCCTCTTTCCATATCTTGCTTGAACTGGAGGCCAGGTGCTTCTCATTTGATTTCCAGATGCTAATTTGTGTGAGTACAACAGTTTGACTGTCGTTCACATGATGCAAAACTTTCAGCAGCCAAGGCAGATAACTTGCAGATACAGGCAATGCAATCCAGACCTTGACCTAGGATAGAAAACAAAAACATAGCTCAGAACAGATTTCAGACGAAACATTCTCCCCCTTGTGGTCCGCCCTCCTGTTTCCCATCTCCTGCTATCCTTGTCTTTTTATGTATTCACTGGATTTTGCAGCCGCACTTTGGGGAAAAGAAGGCATTTATTGCAGCAGCTTGACCAGATGGTTTCCACTGATATAGAAATATCTTTATTTGATATTGGGGGGAGTGGGGGTTATGCTCCAGCTGCTGAACATTGTAATGTCTGTAATCTTACCTTTCTTGGAAAAAAAATAAATTTATAAAATCCAGAACGCTTTATGACAGAAATTTAAGAAGCACAAATGACAATAACATAACCCTGTGCTCATGGAATTACTTGAACATCCTTCACTATTGATGAAGGTATTAGCCTATGTCTTCATTAATTTGAAAAAAACCTTGGCTATGAAGGTTGAACTAATGGAACTTCTTCAGTTTCTGGACAGTGTTTATTATATGAAGTAAAAGTAGGGCCAATATACTGACTATTCATATTCTACTGTCTTACCTGAACTATTTAACAAATAGATTTAACATAAAGACCTTATCGTCAGTCTAGGTAACAATTGTCAAGCACTGGTAGTAGATGCAAGATACACAGTGGTATGCCTTTGAATGATGACCATCCTACCTTCAAAATTGACTTTAGCATACAGGGGTCAATTTTCAATTGTTGTACATACTTTGAAGGTAATTTCCAGGGAAAATTCTCAAATATGTTCTCTTTGAAAAATAGGTGGCGTAACGTCACATGCTAGAAGTGTCGGTGTATGTTTCATCTCCTAGTTGTGCAGACAGCCAAGAAAGAGTAAAATAAGTGCACATACGAGTTCTTGACTATTATTAGGTTATAGTCAAAGGAAGTTATTCATTCACAAGCAGCTGGTGAACATGAAACTTCACTATCTGTATAGTTTTAAATCTTATGCGGATAAGATCAGGCTGAAAATGTACCTGGACAGCCCAGTATAATCCTTATAAGAAGGGCCTGGGTTTGGCGCCAGTATACTGAGCCAGGATTTTCCTGGTCTAATATACCAGTGCCTAACAAAGATGCCTACCGGCACCTAACTCAATCCACATCCAAACTCTGCCCTTAACCATGCCTACTTTTTATGTAGGTACCTGTTTAGACAGTGTAGACGCCTACTACGACGTGGTAGGTGCCTACCGACTAAATTGTTTTTAATAGGTTTTTAATGGCACTTTCAATTATTAGTGCCAATTAAAAAATTGTTAGGTGCCTAACACAGTAGGCACCCTGATCTAGGTGCCATTTATAGAATCAGGCCCTAAGAGGTTCATAATCGAAACAGAAATATGTCTAAAAACCCGCCTTGGATGATCAAAAAGACAGGTCGTCCAAGTGCCTATAATCGAAATGGCTTTTAGATATATCTAAAAGCAGCTTAGGCCTTTTCACTGCTGCTGTGCACCCAGAGTGAAAAGGGGAGTTTTTGAAGGAGTGGTTAGGGCAGGAGGTAGGTGGGATGTGGGCCGACCTAGACTTAGTCGTCCTGCAACAATAATCAAAAGTTTAACGAGACTGCCTAGACGGAATTTATATGTTGTGACTTTAGCAATTTAAAACAGGTCTATGTGCCCAGAAGGTATCCAGATAACCATTGCTGGGACAGACCCCCACACACTCCCACAGTGATCACTGACCTCCCCTGCCCCACCACAATTAAAATCGGAATAAAAAAGTACATGCCTTCCTCCAGAACATCAGCACCTGGCATAGGAAAGCCTAGTAGAGCTGCACAGAGGTGGCTTAAGTAGTCTGGGGGTGGGATAGTGAACCACAGAGAGGAGGACCCAGGTCCATAAGCTACTCTAACTACTGCATTCATATTGAAAAATGTGAGTCCACCAAAAACTCCCAAAAGCCTACTGTACTGCCATATAGGTGCCACCTGCAGCCATAAGAGCTATTGGGGTTGTAGACAGGTAGGTATAGTAGGTTTTGGGGGTGCTTTGGGGGGCTCACCATGACCCATAACGAAGTTGTGGTGAGATGTTTAAGTGGTACCCTTTTTTGTTAAGTTCATAGCAGTACTCTATAAGGTGCCCCACTACTCTGTTGCCATGTCTGGGTGGCCAGTCCATCACTTTGTTGACCCCTCCCATGTCCAAAAGGTCTTTTGCTAAGCATTTTGGGCTTGAATGATTTTTTGGATGAGAATGGTGTATAAAGATAGATGACTTAATGGTCTGGACAATCAAACGGCTGGACGTAGAAGTAGATGATTCTCAAAAAAAATATTTTGGCCGTATATTTTGAGAATGAACTTTGGGCGCTGCTGACTTTGGACAACTAGTGCCTTAGGCCCAAAATGGACTTAGACATTAGTTTTTATTATGCCGCACCTAACTGCAAAATGTGTGTACACGTGGCAGCATGGGCAGGCAATGGGTGTGTCTTCCAGTTACACAAATCATGGTTTATACAACACGATAAATTATGTGTGTCACTTGGCACCTAGTGGAGCCAAATAATGCCTGCTATTGACATGGAATAAAAGGGCATGCTTAAATATTGGCATGCAAATGCTAACTTATAGTAGTATGGAATTTTGGCACCAATAGGCTGTTATAGAATTGGCACTAAGTGCATGGCATTGGTACTAGACTGAGGTGTAAATATATAGAGCTGCCCTATAAGACAGTAATCACCATCTTGAGTATTATGTTGAGTTCTGGTTCTTCAAGTCACATCTCTCCATATCACTTGATCTACTAAGCCACATCAAAGGTTATCTCTCCTTATATTGGTCATCTACATGGATTTCTAGCCACTGCCCACTTTTGAAGTGTTAAAGGCAAAAGTTGCCAAAACCAAAATCTATGGTCTTCCATAACTGATGAAGTGTGATGGTGTAAACAATGAAGTTGTCCATGGAAGTTAGAGCTCCATTCTCATCCTAAAGGCTTTTAGTGATGGTTGGTATATTTTGAACAATGGTCTGCTTATCTTGAAATCTCCTTCTTTCTTCTTTAAATGATTTACATTGTATGAATAATAAGTAGGAAAAGAATAGCCTTGGCAGCATTCCCATCCAGGACTCAGCCCTTGCTTAGACAAGTGTGCTTCTTAAGACTGATTGCACAGGTCAACAACATCATTTTCATCAGAGTTAATGTTGGACGGGTTTTGTAGTATTTTTCATGCTGATTTCAAATCTGTGTAGTTTTTCACATGTCACATTTTTGTAATGAGACTCATTATATATAATTATAAACGTTAATTGGGCGATATATGTATCATGCGTTTATAGGATAAACATATAAGGAGGGTTAATGACAGTTGTCTTTGGTTTTTTATGCTATTATGGTGATTAATATCAGTCTTTATCATGCCAAGACATTGTACTAATCATCCAGATAGTTTCTGTTACGTCTGCGGTTCATTCACGACAAAAGCACAACGTTGCCCAATTACCGTAGATCTGAAGAAGGTATACAAATTGTACTTTGGCTGTTGAATGGGTGACCAGGATAAGTCTTGGGCTCCACATATCATCTGTACCAATTGTTCCAATAGACTTCGTGACTGGCTCAATTGACGAAAGGTAGCGATGTCATTTGCAATCCCAATGATATGGAGGGAACCGTAAGATCATATTAAAGACTGCCTCTTTTGCCTTGTGAACACAAGTGGATTCTCAGCAAAAATCCACGTCTAGGGTGTCTCATATTTTTGATATCTTGTCGTGGAAGAAAGTAGAGAGGGATTCACTGTCTAAGTTTGTTTGTTGGTCCTGAGGTGGTTCATGAGAGGAGGAGAATAAGTTTATCGACAGCAAGAAGATGGCCTTTGATCTACATGGGAACTTAGATATCAGGTTAGTGAAATGTTCCTTTTTGCTTTCGAGTATCGCTAGTTTGTATTCTTTCAGAAGGCTTTTCCAGGTGGATATGTCCTCAGTGCTGTGTGATCTGTGTCAAATTTTTTCTGCTTTCCTAACTTTCCTTTTTAGTGCTCTCAGACTTTCTGTGAACCAGGGTGATGTGAAGGATCTTGTATTTGTTTTGGCATCTTTGGCTTTTGCTAATTTCTCAAAGAGTGATTTTACACCAGAGTGTCATATCTGCGCCTTCTTTTCTAGTGAATTGACTATGGGACCTGTGTTTAGGCCTAGTTTGAAAATGCCAAGGGACAAAGCGTGAAGGTTTACTGACTTTGGGTTGAGTGTGGTCGTTTTTTGTGATGAAGAATTTTCTGATGTTTTCATGCACTTTATAGCTTGAAGGTGATTATATGATGGTCAGTCCAAGGGACCTGAAGGATGGTTAATGGGGTAGATTTATTATCATTTTGTGGGCCTTTTAAGATGAAGATCAAGTCTAAAGTGTTTCCAGAAGAGAGAGTGGGGGAGTGGACTTGTTAGATGAATCCCAGATCTGAGCGATTTGGCAAAATCTCTTTGTGCCCCAGTGATTTTTGGAAATCTGCAAAGTTAAAGTCTCCTAAGATAATGATTTGCTTGTGATTCACTGACAATTATTATAGCTAGTAGATCATCAAGAGCAGACATTGGGGGAGGAGTCATAACTTTAAAAGTTTACGTGACTGAAAAAAAACTAATAACAGATCTGAAATTATTTTTTGGCCTTTCTGATTTTTAGTTGAGTTTTCCCTATACATATTTTATTTGGGACCACACCAATTAATGTGTTTTATATGTAATATACCCTTCTAATGAAGAATTTTTTGGGGGAAGGTTTTTCATTCTCTTTTTAGTTCAAAAATTTTTTATTGAGTTTGGTATATTAAGTACAATAAATGTTAACAAGGCAAGAAACATGCATGCTGCATCAATGCAATGAGTCACAAGAAATTATCTACATAATATGATACAGCAGGCAGACCCACGCCTATCTAGAAAGAGGGGAGTAGCAGCACAACACACAGCCAAAAGTACATGTAATATCCAAAACACAGAGAGACACTGGAGCCATACAAACATTTGGAATGAGCTATAAGGGAAGAGCCACATTTAAATGATGACAGTCATGTTTCCGCACTTGAGCAGAATGTTGTCAGCCTATGTTGCAATAGGAGTGAACCAGACTACATATTTTAGTATAGGAACTCGTGGCCTTGTGTTTTTCGGCTATAACACTTTCATATTTTACTGTAAGGCATAGCGTATTCCACCATGTGTTGTAATTCACCTTAGACATGTCTTTCCAGCAATGTAAGATATTTTTAAGGGCTAGAAATATTAATATGTTGAGCAGTCTCGCATTGTGATCAGGCAGCAAATGCAGAAGGCCATGATGACCTAGTATAATAATGCGTAAACTCAGAGGCTCTGATATGTTTAGTATTTTAGAAATAGTTTCCCATAGTTTATTCCAATAATTCACTAAGTGTGCACAATCATAGATCATATGCGTTAAAGTGCCCTCCTGCATGTTTTTCATTCTTCAGCATCATTCCTGTGAGGAATTTTTCCTTCTCCATCCACCAAAATCCTTCATTTTATATTACTGCTTAAAAAAAAAAAACAAGCACCTTTTCTGTATCCTCTCTGGGCCTACCCCTCACCTGCATAATGAGAGGCAGGCTACATAAAATGGTACCCAGACAGGGACAGGTTGGTAATGGAACAAATTTGTTTGCATGATGGTTTTATTTTCAGACTTTTTTTTTTTCCATTGCAGTGCTTGGAACAGTTTTTTGCAAGACACAGAAAATTGGTCCATACTGAAGACTAGATACAGCTTGGAACTTGCTGGCAATCAACTAAGCCTGTGAAACTTTGACAACATTGTATGCAGTGGCGGACCGCTTGGGGCGCCAAGTCTGTGGGGGCACTGGCACCTCTCTACCCTGACACACCATGCCACCTTTGCACCATCCCTCCTCCCACCCCATACCTCCATATTATCTTCACTAGCGCGAGCGACTTCTGCCTGCTGCTTGCGCCAGCCTGGTCCTCCTCTGAATCACTTCTAGGTCAAGAGGCCAGGAAGTGACATCAGAAGGAATCCAACACTAGGTGAGGAGAATGCTTGCAGAAGCCACTCACACTGGTGCAGATTAAGAGGTATGGGGGGAGGGTGAGTGCAGGTGTGGAATGGAGGGCGGGAAGTAGTGGGGGGGGGGACGTAAGGACTGGGGGCACAGAGAGGAGGGCACAGGGGGTGCAGGGGGAGGGTGTCACCACCCCGGAACCTCCTACCCTTATTACACCACTGAGTGTATGAAAGACATTGCCCATGAGGGAAGAGGAAGCCCTTTATGATAGTTTCGTCAAAGTTTTGATATCTCACCTTTCGTTGAAATTACAGCAAAACAATTTACAATCCTAGGGGGAAAAATAGGCAAGACAGACAATGCGAGTATAATTGGGGTGTAGCAAGGAAATAGTGGATACATAAGAAGAAAGAAGGGGAGAAAGGGAGGAAGATAGGCTGCTGCCTCTGGCAATTTTCCGTAGGTCTTAGTGAAAGGTCACTTTGGTCAGCCACAAAACTTAGAGACTTGAAGAAAGCGACGGGTATATTTTATTCAGCATATGCGACTCCTGAGCCACCAAGCTGGCAGCTTCAGAAGTCCCAAAACCAAGAAGTTACAGTGATATTTATACACTTTTCTGGCTATACAACTGAATTCTAGAAAAAAAAACTTCTCGCATATTACTTTTCTTAACAATCATTGGTCCTAAGCTCACACTAGCAGGTCACTTATCTAAGCCCTGCACTCTTTCTGTTACATGTCCAGGAGGGCGGAATACAATATTGTGTATGCTGAGATAACCATAAGAAGGTAAAACGCCCAGCTAAAACACCCAGTGTAGGCAGGCTAGAACAAGAGATAAGTTAGGTCTGCAACTAAACATAATTCAGCATTTTATTAAAGAGAAAACTTAATTTAAAACTCAGGAAAACCAGTCCCAGACTCCTTCATTAGTAGAATATTTTCAAACCTTTTTAAAATTTAGACGACGAAGATTCCATTTTTAAATAAACTGGCAGGGAACTCCAAAAAAAAGGAGCAAGGTAGAAGAAAGCAGTGTGGCATGCAATTTCATCTTGGGTGGGGGTAACAGATGGCAAAATGGCAAAGTTTCACATGCTGAAACTTCCTATGGTGAGAAGATAATACAGGAAGCACGTGATTTGCAAGGTAAGTGGGCACACCCCTGAAAAAGGCTTTGGCCTAGATTCACTAACCTTCCGATCTGTGGGTGATCTGAGGCAGGCTGACTGATTCACCAACCCTCTGCATGCAAATGGGGGCGAATGGAGGCACACACCCCTACCGACGATATGGATCGCTGGAGAGCGATCCCGATGCATGCGCAGACCATCTACTTTGCCTGTAGATGGTCTGCGCATGCGTTTGCAGTCCGTGCTTTTTTATTTTTACTTGCGAGCCCGTGGTTTTAACCCACGGGTTTAAAGCGTGTTAAAACCACAGGCTCGCGCTGCAGGGAAGGGAGGCAGAGCAGGAGACTATAGGGGTGGCAAACGGCAGGAGAATCGGGGCTGAGAGCAGGAGAATTGAGGCTGAGAGCAGGGTTTTTGCACAAGAAACTGGTCCTCAGTACTCGCTTGTTTTTGGATCAGCAAGTCTGATTTTTGTTAGTGAATCGCGGCCCTTCCTACTTTGCATATCGTTTCCCCTCATTTGCATACACAGATCGGAATCGGATCAGCACAGAGGTTAGTGAATGGGGTCGGAGGAAAATCGGGTCGCAAACCGGTTTGCTTAGTGAATCTAGCCCTTTGTGTGAAAGAAGCAAGATCTCTTTTTTAAGTGTATGTGATACACAACTGGAAGTTAAAATTCAGAAAAAAAATTAAAAGGGTAACATGATCATATTTAGAAGCAGAGTAGAGCAATTTCACAGCTGTTTACTGTATATTTTGTAATGTTTTTATGTTGGTTAATTTCAGACCACAGTAAAGAGCATTCCCATAGTCATTAGTTAGCAGTATAGAAGCTTTACATAAACAATAGTCAAGAAGACCAATAACTAGAAAGTAAACTAGGACCTTCTGAGCATCCTCTTCAAGAGAGGAGCAAAGAGCATGGACCTGGTACAGTAGGGGAAAAAAGCAAGACCTATCTACAGTTGAGATCTTTTTCTCAAATGAAAGTATTAAATTAATGTGACATGAATTTTAACAGATTCTACAACAATGTTTGGGGAATCCAGAAGAAATGGGAAAACAGGCTTAACAGAAGCAATGGTAATCCACATGGCCACTGCCTTACTGGGACTGTTTCAACATTAGCTTTTCTTCATACAACCATTGATAGCATCTAAAATAAGCATTAAAAGGGGATAAGTTTAAGTTATGGAGTCAACATAGAAAGTCAGTTGTATGTTATTGATATAGTAATAAATGTTAATTCCAAATTGTTGTATTATTGTAGCAAGATTTATGATGTGGCACTACCTGATTGGTCCTTTTTAAATATTCCATGAACTGACTGAACCTTGTAGAAGGAATCATCTAATTGGCTTCCTGTATCAATATAACCCTGGAACTTCCAGGTGCCTTTATCATTGTATAAGTCTCTTCTGGGAGCTCTAAGGGCTGTGTTTTCTGCTGACTGACTTTTGCTTACTTACTATGAATCTGTTCTGCCACCCTGGCTTCTGCCTGTTCCTGCACTACTTCTCTGCTTACCATCTGGACTTGGTTCTATGCCCAGTTCTTCTCCTGCTTCCTCCTCTGTCTACTCCTCTCTGCTAAAACAGCTGTGCTTCAAGTCTTGGCAACTTCTGAGCACTGTTATTCACTCAGAAGGAAGAAAGGTGAGTTTGGGTGTGTATCAGGGATTTTGTTTGTTATGACATGTGGAGGGGCATCAGGGATTTTGTTTGTTATGACATATGGAGGGGCATTTTCAATATGACATCTAAATCCGATTTTGGACATTTTGGGAAAAGCATCCAAAAATCCAGTAGAGAAAATGGTTATTTTCAAACTAGAAAAATGTCTATCTTTTTTCCCCCCCAATGCCCATTTCCTAGATGTATTTGTCCTAAGTACATCTATTTTTTTGAACCACTTAAAAAAAAAAAAAGTCCAAATGAAAAATGCCAGCCATTGGGGCATAAGAGGGGCCAGCATTCTTAGCAGACTGGTCACACAGGTATCCGAGCAGAGCAGTATGGCACCCTAAGGAGCACTGCAGTAAACTTCACATAAAACGGCCCAGGTGCACATATCACCATAAACCCCTTGTAGGGGAGCTCTCCAAATCTCACCCACAATCTACTGTACCCAACTGTATATCTCCCCAATTGCTCTTATGCTTGCAGAAATCACCTATATATCAGTACAGTAGTTTTTGGGTGGGTTTTGATGGGCTTGCACTTTTCACCACAAGTGTACTAGTTAGAGTGGGATATTGGCTTGGGCCTTCTCTGCAGTCCATTGCATTGACCACTAGGCTACTCCAGAGACATGCTTGTTTCTCTAAAAGGACTGGCCATAACATGTGAAGCTGTCACACAGGCTATGTACAATTTTGTTCATGTCTTTGGGAGGTGGGAGGGGTCATTAACCATTGGGGGAGTAAGGGAGGGGCCATGCCTCCAGCAGTCATTTAGTCAGTTTGCCTACCTCTTTGTCACTTATTCATTATTGAAACAGGTCTAGCCTCAAACATCCAAGTTTTGCCCTGAACATTTTCTATGTTTTATTATTGCAGAAAAAGTCCAAATCATGTCTGCCCTAATTCTCCTCCAAAACATTCCCCCGAGATTTAGATGCACTTCAAAAAAATAGCATAGGAAACCATCTCAAAAATGGGATTCAAAAAAGGCAATTTGGATGTTATAGCAAATAAAGGGCTCCTTTTACTAAGCCGCGTTAGGGCTTTAATGCGCGGAATAGCACGCGCTAAATTGCATTTAGCTGGCATTAGTTCTAGCCGCGTAGCGCGGGTTTAGCACGCACTAAAATGCTACGTGCGCTAAAAACGCTAACGCAGCTTAGTAAAAGGAGCCCAAAATGTTCAAATGCTACTTTATGCCATTTTGGATGCTTTTTCTCTTTTGAAAATGAGCCCGGTAGCATTTTTCGAAGTGTACTCCTGTTTTTTTTCAATTTAGCTGTTTTTCATAAATTGATTCTGAAGTTTTCCGTATGTATTTTTAAAGCCAGGATAATTTTTTAAAG